>NC_063990.1:0-2500000 GCF_932276165.1 Plutella xylostella
AACCCTAACCTAACCTAACCTAACCTAACCTAACCTAACCTAACCTAACCTAACCTAACCTAACCTAACCTAACCTTTTTTTTTTTTTTTTTTTTTTTACGTGGGGAAATGCCTAACGCATACCCAGCCGCTCGGGGAAGCGACTGGGTTATGTCGGGCTTGCACCGACTAAAACCCCACGGTGGACTCCATCGCGCATTTTGGAGGTGTCCCGGGAACCGCCATGTGGCATACTACCGGTAGCCTCCACGCAGGCTGCTGTGAGAACAGCAGCACTCCTGAGGGAAGGATTTACCTACCCTCCGCAGTAGCACGCATCCACAATACGTGTTACCACGCCGCAGGACCCGCAACTCGACGCACTAAGGGTCTCCGCCCCCTCGTGCGCCTGCGACTTCCAGGGCCCCTTTGAGGCAGGGGTTACCGTAGCTCTATTGTAATGCCCGAACTACAGGGCGGGGCCCCCTTTAAGGCAGGGGATACCGTTTAAATATATTATCTCGCTCGACTCGCAGGGCGACAGAGATGCTATCTTCTGCCACCCCGGGGTCGGCGGCCTCTTCTTGCACAACGCCTAGCTGGGTCCTCCTGTTCCCGCTCGCGTTCTGCGTCTTCCTTCTGCGACATGACGGTCTCACAAAATGTGGAGAACGCACGCCAGGCAGGTCTGCTGCTTACGATCGCTGCAATTACTGCAGGCAGCGTTAGGTCCTGCCCGATGACCGCACAGAGAGCGCTGCGCTCATCGGCCCAGGCCGGGCACTCCGCCAGTGTGTGCTCCGCGGAGTCCACTGCAGCACCACAGTGGTGGCATGCTTGCGTCTCTTCCCTCCCGATCCGACACAGATACTTCCCGAAGCATCCGTGCCCGGAAAGCATCTGTGACACACGGAAAGTGCACGACCCGTGCTCCCTATCTAGCCACTGTCGCAGAGCAGGGAGAATCGCGTCGATTGTGCGCCGGCCATAGGCTGATTCGTCGAGCCTTCTTGTCCATAATTCTATGGCATCGTCCACGTACCCGTCTCTCGCAGCCCCGATCTCTCTTGGTGCTGGACGCATGTCTGTCTTACGTGCTTCCTCCCGCCAGTGATGCAGGGATGAGAGGACACCGGCATCTAAGTCCCACGGTAGGGATTCAGCAATCAGGCAAGCGGCTTCTGCGGAGATGGTGCAGTATGCCCGAATCACCCTTGAGGCCATCACTCTTTGCGCTCTGCGCAGATGGGTGATGTTCGACCTCGATAGGTTATCGGCCCACACAGGAGCACCGTACATGGCCATAGAACGCACGATGCCCATATAAAGCCGCCTGCAAGATGTTCTTGGCCCACCAAGGTTGGGCAAGAGCCTACTCAGTGCCGCACACGTGGCGACCAGTTTTATAGCCAGCCTTTCAAAATGGGCGGCAAAATTCCACCGGCTGTCCAGGACGAGTCCCAGATATTTCATCGTCGACTGGACAGCGATACGTTCTCCGCCAACTACTATGGCTGATCCAGGCGGAGGAGCATTTCGGGCCCCGTGGAAGCACAGGGCCTCTGACTTGTGTAGAGCTACCTCCAGCCCCAGCATTCGGATGCGGCGCACCATCTGGGCGACTCCAGCCGTTGCAAGAATGGCAGCATCCCTGAACGTGATGCCCCGAGCCGTAATTAGGGTGTCGTCTGCGTAGCAGGTGGTCTCGATACCTCTGAGGGTCGCGCCACGCAACACCCAGTCGTAGCCGATGTTCCACAGGAGCGGGCCAAGAACCGATCCCTGTGGGACGCCGCACGACATCGCCTTTCGGCCCCAAGCCTCCCGCCCAGGGTATGTAATAAACCTTTCGGAGAGGTAGGAGTCCACTATCTCTATCAGGTATTTGGGCATCCTGTGGTACCCAAATGCTTCCTTTATGCAGGGCCAGGGTAATGTGTTGAAGGCATTGGAAATGTCAAGTGACACCGCAATCATCACATCACCATCGCGCACTGCTTCGTCCGCCAAGGTTTTTACCCGCAGAATGGCATGGACAGTGGACCTACCCCTCCGGAAGCCGAACTGGTTTTCGGACAGGTTGGGTCCTTCTGACTCCAGATGTTCTGTAATGCGGTCGGCAATGATACGCTCAAAGAGCTTACCGACCTCATCTAGCAGCACGATTGGGCGGTATGCTGAGGGTGAATCTGCAGGCCGTCCCTCCTTCTGTAGCAACACTAGCTTGCCAGTCCGCCACTGCAGTGGGAAACTCCCCTGCTCTAGGCATTGTGACAGAAAGCAGAGGAATCTTGGCCCAAGGTGCTCCCTGAGAGCCAGGTACACCACACGGCCAGGGATGCCGTCAAGCCCAGGGGCGGCTTTTCGCGTGCGGAGTCTATGAAGGGCTACTCGAAGCTCCGCTTCCGTTACAGGAGGAACAAGATTCTCCTCCGTTGGGTCCAACACGACTGCCATCGATGGTGGGGCATGTGGAGGCCTCGTCGGAAAGAGAGCCGAGGTCACTTCATTCACTAGCTCGGGCCGAAGACTTTGAGTCAGTGGTGGAGCCCAGGTGCGGAGCTTTTTTCTCGCAGCCCTGTACGGCCGGCCCCAGGGATCCACGTCTAGGGCCTCCAGCATCTCATTACGAGCAGCCTTCTTGGACCGCCGTATTGCAATTTTTATTGCCTTCTTGGCTGCCTTGTATATGGCAAATAGGGCAACTTCTTCGGCGTCTGGGGGGGACATCGTTCCTACGCCTGGTTCGTCTTCTGTGTCGGGTATACTGGCGACGAGCCGACATACATGCGCGGCGTAGTTCCGCGATTTCAGAAGACCACCAGTACATTTTCTTCTTGGGAGGAATTGGTCTGGCGCGAGGCATAGCTGCATCGCATATTTGCGACAGAGTCTCCCGGAACCAGTTGGCTTCATCATCTACATGCGGAAGGCTTTCCGGGCTTGATGCCCAAGCATGGACGATGGCCGCTTCCTCTAGTGCTTCTCGGTCCAGGCGGTGTAATACCCAACGGGGACCGGCGCCACATATATTGGTCCAGCGCGTGGTATCCAGTGTTGCGGAGACGTCGTATCGGATATACCGATGGTCTGGCAGAGTCTCCACATTCACTATAACCCTCCAGCCCTGGACACGGGGCTCCAGTGCGGGGCTCGCGAACGTGACATCCACAATGGAACCCCCATTGTGACGGACACAAGTCCATTCTGACCCCCGGTTGAGAACAGAAAGTCCCACCTGGGCAAGCCAATCCTCCATAGGCTCAGCACGCTCATTGCGTACCGGGGATCCCCACGCCTCTGATTTCCCGTTCAGGTCTCCTGCCACAATGACTGGGTATGGTCGACTTTGCAGAACCAGTGATCCAAGCTCCGCGAGGAAATGTTCAACGTCCGCCACATTCCTGTTGGGCGAGAAATAGCATCCAATGATCACTATTCCGCCCAACAGTGCCGCCACGCATCCCCTTCCCTTTGTTACCTTTTCAAAAGGAGGGGAGCCAACGGCACCCCGCGATACTAGGGCCACCGTTCCATCCCGGTCCGAGACCCAGTCTGGAGGCACATAGTATGGCTCGGACACCACCGCCAAGTGTATCAGCCACTGCGCCATGCTCTGGTACAGTAAGTCCTGAGCGCTTTCACAGTGGTTGATATTCGCCTGGAGAACTCTGAGGGCCATCTAGCTGGACATTGTTTCTTCCACCGCCGCTGCAGCTTCAGTATTAGCCGAGGCACTGGTAGGCAGCGGTTGTGTGGCCGCCAAGGTCTTCTTCCGCTGTTTCTTCGAGGGAGGAACGCAGGCTTTGCCACCCACCCTGTGGTTGGCCGGTTTACCGGCGGCACTGCATATGGAGCAGTGAGGGTCGGCATTGCAGGTGCTGGCCTTGTGGCCAGGCTGCCCACAGCGGTAGCAAGTGTTACTGCGGTCCACCTCCGACTGGCAACAGACGCCAACGTGTCCTGCCTCAAGGCAACGGTAGCACCGCATTGTCTTCGGTGGCTGCAGTTTTACCGAGGTTGACGTCCAACCAATCCTGAGGTGTTTAGCCTTGTTGATTTTTTGAGCAGCAGCGACGGGACAGCTAGCCCACACACTGCCCGTGGTAGAAGGTCCCATACGTAACTCTCCTACTTTTATTTGCTCTTTAGGGCATCCTCCGACAAGGGCAATTGCCTCAACCACCTCTTCCTAGGTTGAAGAGTCATCCAGACCGTATATGCGCAGACTCGCACACTTTGTGGGCCTAGACACTTTTACAGTCTCGGATCCTATCACTTTTTCGATCTCTGCTGCCAAAGCGTCGGCAGCGGGCTTGCTTGAAATTCCCGGAATTTCAAGGATGCGGGAGTAGGATATTATTGGGCATTCTATTCCACCATGCATTCGTTTGAGCTCACTTCTCACCGCGCCGACGGCGGCGCGTCTCGTCGTTCGCCCAATCGAATGCAAGGTGTAATAGAACACCCAATAACATCGGAGTGTAACCGTCTTGGTCCAACCGATGAACGAAAATTACTTGCACTTAAAAAACGATGATATGGTTTTACAAAGAAATTAAAAAACAGGTTAATGAAAAATAAAAACAGGCTAGGTACTCACCAAAAAAACCAACGAGCAAAAACATTTAAGCACAACACACCATAACATTAGTTAAAGGATTCCCAAGTTATACCGACTCTTGTATATCAAAAAGATAGATTGAATAACCATAATTAAAGATACAACAGCACATATTATTATTCACGGTATTATTGAGATGTCTTTTTCGCTTCTTCGATGACATAAAATATTTTTTAGGGTAAAGTATACTTGTATTATTTATATTTTGTCCAATTACATTATATTTCGTGACCAGATTGGCGTCTCCCACTCTAACATGTTTCAGTCTTACAAATAAATCTGGTGTCAGTTTGACTTCTCGTGATGATTTTTCAGACAATGACACAAAACATAGAATTTTCGACTTTATAATATTTTGCGATCAGATTGACGTCTCCCACTGTTAGAAAGATTCAACACCACAAATATCTTTGCGATCAGATTGACGTCTCGTGTTGGTCTCTCATGTTAACAGTGACACAAAAAATTACAGTTCGTCTCAATTCAATTTTGTGGTCAGATTAACGTCTCCCATTGTAAGAAAGATTCAACACCCCAAATTTAATTTGCAAACTCGTTAGAGTGACACAAAATTTACAATGAGTTATTTTATTGGCAAAACTAAGAAATACTCGTATTTTTACCTGTATTATATTTCATGTAGTAGAAACACTGAGAACACCTTATGTTCCCGCAAAAAATATGTGATCAGATTGACGTCTCCTGTATATCTTTTATTACAGCAAATACAGAACATTTTACAGAATTATGAAACTTTAACTACATCCTCTTTGGGTATCCTTTATTAAGATTATTTTAATTTAATTTACTGCATAATAACAACTTCACTGACACTTTGATTAGAACGGTATTATGACTGACTATGTATGCGGTGTAGGTAACCGACAGGGGTTAGTAATCAGTGGTTCATAATTGCAACTTCAAGGAGTTATTATTAATTTATTCCAAGCATAATTATACCCTGCACACACCAAATAGTATAAGTTGTACTGTCTCGTTCCTGACTTTATATTTGGTTTTCATTTATTTATTGCTCAAAGTAATTATCTGTGACCCAGACCTGACGCAGACAAAACTTCTCAGTTTTTTGTAATTGTTAACGCCGACGGCAACATCCTGTAGCTGACCAGAGGTGCGGCAGCGGAGCGCGGGGAGGGCCCTGCGCCCGCGCCCCGCCACTCACACGCAAGCACCGGCAGAACCGATCGTAGCCACCGCGCAAGCAAGACGCGTACTTAATTACCTGCCTAACTACTCAAAAATACGACTGTAACTTTAATCAATAATATAAAGTTTAAAAGGTGCATAAAATCTTTAATTTCTCATTATCATTATTAACAAAACTGGCGACCGTACTTTCGAAGATCTGCAACGCATTATCCAGCCATCGAGAACATTCGAGAACAATCTAAAATTCCTGAGGCGACCGACGCGGAGCGTGCCCCGCGGAGCCCCCGGACCGGAGCCCGAGTTTGCTGATCGCCGGCCGTGTTCCATGGAAGTGCAAGGGGAGTTTCCTTATTCCTATTCCTCTTTAATTTGTGTATAAGTTGTGCGAAACTCTGAGAATAAAATTACCATTTCTTTATAACCAGACTTCCTCTAGGTAAGAAAATATTTTCTTGTTTTGCGCTTGTCAGGCTTACATATGCGTGTAATTTGATGTTAGCTTGCATTCCTTATCTCATGAGCATAATGATTGTGCAATAAGATGCTTTCTTAACATATAAGTTATCTTATCAGTGATTAATTTAACATCGGCGTATCGACATAAATTCCGATACATACCTACCTACTTTATATCGTCAAATTAACGCTTATTTCATTGCATTTTCAAATTATACGCAAAATAATATTGTTCCTTAGACCCTTCTAACAAATTTTCATAACAAATAAAATAGTTAGAATCATAATTGACTTAAAAAATACGCTCTCAAAGTTCTCATTATTTCATTAGTTGCTACTGCGGTTCAATTCATTAAAAATAAAGTAATTCCAGCTTACTTTACTTAGCCTTAACTTTGCTAAGCTGCTAGTAGATATATTTTCCCTAAATAAGCAACAGTGATTATTAGTTAGTCACATAGAATTTGCCGAAACAATTCCAGGCGCCACGAGTTCCGTGTGACCTTCAACGGCAGAGGTCACCCGGCGGCCGGCAGGCTGTTGTTAGCCTACCGCTGCGCTCGCTCCGTGGCACTCGCCGGGTTTCTTCGAAGACTTGATCGCAGGAGTTCTTCAATAACCTACAAAGTGGTTTGATGCACATTTACCTACTTAGTCTAATTGATTGAACGTGCCCTTCGATAATGTTTTCCTCTAGTGATAAGAAGTCCGAGCCTTCCTCTGGAAATGAAGCGAATTCAGGCGTAAATATTAATAACTTACAACTTAAAGACTTGAATACTTTAAGAGGTACAAAAAAGGGAGCATTAACTAAATTTCGTAATTATGTGATGCCTTTATCTACGTGTACCGTAGAAACAATTACAAGTTTACAGATCAAAGAATTAACTATTCGCTTAACAAAAATAGAAAATTTATTCTTTGAATTTGATAACATTCAAACTAGGATTGAACTTTTGTGTGATGATGAGCAACAATATCTTGAAAGGGAATTATTTGAATCCCAATATTACAGCACAGTTTCCATTGCTCAAGAAATAATTGAAAATTATTCGAAATTTAACGAAAATAAAAATGAAAATCACGGTTCCAACAAATCAACTTGTTCCGCCGCTTGTAGTGGGCAATTTAATAATGTAAAACTACCCACAATTAATTTACCCAAATTCGATGGCAATTACCTTACGTGGTTAGAATACAGGGATACCTTTGACTCTTTAATTAATTCAAATGAGTCTATCTCAAACATAAATAAATTTCACTACTTAAGGGCATCTTTAGAAGGAAACGCGGCAGTTGTGATTAAATCTATTGAGTTTACCTCTCAGAATTACAATGTAGCTTGGGAACTTTTGTGCGAACGGTTCGATAACAAAAAAATATTAATAAATAATCACCTAAAGGCAATATTTAATTTCGAACCAATTGCTCGTGAATCGCATAAGGCGCTTAGATTTATGATTGATCACATCACAAAAAATTTACGATCTCTTCAAAGCCTCGATTTACCTACAGATAGCTGGGACGTCTTAATAATTTATTTAATGTCAACAAAAATTGATCCTGTGACTTTAAGAAAGTGGGAAGAGTCAAAGAACAGTCATACAGACTTACCTACTTTAAAAGAATTCCTGAATTTTTTGCGCAATCGAGCAGATGTTCTTGAGACGATGTTAGTTAGCAAAGGTGAACAGAAAACTTCGTTCACATTTCATAAAGAACAAAAAAGACATGAACATTATCATAAAGATTCACATCAACAAAAGAGCAAAAGTTTTGTAGCTTCTAGCAATGAAAAACATAGCCAGCCATCATGCCCGTGTTGTAATGATAAACATCGAATAGTTGAATGTAACAAGTTTCATAATTTATCTCCGGAAGGTAGGTCAAACGAAGTCGTAAAACATAACCTTTGTTCGAACTGCTTACGGAGAGGTCACAATGCTACTGAGTGTCGACTGAGTGGCACTTGTAGGATCTGCAAACAAAAACATAATACTTTATTACATAGATCGGATAATAATAACGTTAGTAACACAGTCTTAAACTCCTTACCTGTGTCACTATCAGCACAAACTCCAAGCCAAGTCCTATTAGGTACAGCCTTAATTAAAGTTGTCAATCCTGAAACAAAAAATACTTACGTTGCTCGTGCCTTACTCGATGCGGGCAGCCAATCTTCATTCATCACCTCGAACCTGAAACATAAAATGGGTTTAGTAGGTAAAAACATAAATACAAATGTAACGGGCATAAACAATGCGCCAATATTTTTGTCAGAAAGCTGTGAATTGAGTATTGAATCATTAGTTAACCCGTTCAGTACTTACCTTAAATGTTTAGTGATGCCTCAAATTACCGGTCACATACCTAACGTTCCTGTAGACGTCACACAGCTTAACTTACCTGAACATATACAGCTGGCCGATCCTAATTTTTATCAGCCATGTGAAGTTGACCTTCTTTTAGGTGCAGAAGTGTTCTATGAGCTCATGTCACCTAAACAAATCAAGTCGAGGCCTGGTATGCCTATCCTTCAAGAATCCAAGTTAGGCTGGATTGTGGTAGGACCCCTCAGTCTTAATAATTGTAACCTGAAACATAATGGTACTCAAAACAAGATTCATTGTAACTTTACAAAAGAAATTCATGAAAACTTAACGAAGTTTTGGGCTCTTGAAGAAGTTCAAAGTCAAAGTCAAAGTCAAAGTCAAAGTCAAAGTCAAAGTCAAAATTTTTTATTCATCGTACAAATATAAAATTTTCTGATGAACGTCAATTTTTACAAATTACTCTCCGTTCGGATAAGGGGGGGCTCTTTCTGTCTAAGGAGAAGAACGGAGGCAAGAAACTCCTGAGCCATCTTTTCAAAAAAAGACTTAAAACTAGTTGGTATACAATACATATAAGCTTAATAATAATTATTATAATAATATGAGCAGAGCTAACTACTTATCACAGCCATGCATTAACGTCCTCTAAGTAATCATCAATTTTATAATAAGCTTTTTTACTGAGTTTCTCTTTAATGTAACACTTAAACTTATTCTCTGGCATTTGAGCAACTTCTGTTGGAAGCTTATTATAAAATCTAATACAGTACCCTAAAAACGATTTATTAACTTTCGCCAGACGCATCGCTGGAAAAGCCAGCTTATGCTTGTTCCTAGTATTAATGTCATGATTACTGCCAATTGTATCAAAAGTGGAAATATTCTTTCGTACATACATTAAATTGGCAAAAATGAACTGACATGGAACTGTAAGGATGTTAATTTCTTTAAATAGTTCTCTCAATGAATCCCTGGAACCAAGTTTGTATATAGAGCGGATGGCTCTTTTCTGTAATACAAATATAGTTTCAATATCAGCGGCTCTACCCCAAAGCAAAATGCCATACGACAATAAGCTGTGGAAATAACTAAAGTAAACTAATCTGGCGGTTTCAACGTCGGTCAGTTGTCTAATTTTCCGTACAGCAAAAGCTGCGGAGCTCAACCTTCCAGCCAATTTGGCAATGTGAGGTCCCCACTGCAACTTTGAATCTATAGTCATACCAAGAAAGACAGTATCATTAACTAGGTCCAATTTATTCCCATCTAGAATAATGTTAGTATCGCATTGTCTAACATTCGGCAGTGTAAATTTAATACATTTCGTTTTCTTAGAATTCAATAAAAGATTATTTACGGTAAACCAATCGTGTATGTCAGATAGAATAGAATTAATTTCATAAAAATTATTTTCACTTCTTTTAACTTTAAAAAGCAAAGAAGTATCGTCAGCAAATAAAACTATATTAGTCAATTTTTCAACCATAAAAGGCAAGTCATTAATATAAATGAGGAATAAAAATGGTCCTAGAATAGATCCTTGAGGGACGCCTATCTTTACATGAGCCCCCTGTGATTTAGTATTGTTAATATCGACCCTTTGTTGCCTCTTGTCTAAATATGAAGCTATCAAATCTAAAGCCTTTCCTCCTATTCCATAGTATCTCAGTTTCGAAATTAAAGTCTGATGGTCTACACAATCAAACGCCTTCGACAGATCACAGAAGACTCCAATAGCATCGTGATGGTCTTCCCAGGCGTCAAATATGTGCTTAATTAACGCAGTACCGGCATCGGTTGTTGATTTGCCTTTTGTAAAACCATACTGCTGGCTATGAAACAATCGAGCTTCATTGAAATGCAAAAGCATCTGATTGAGTATGACCCTCTCAAATATTTTACTCAAAACTGGAAGAACCGAGACAGGTCTGAAATTTGCAGGGTCCTCCATATCCCCACTCTTGAACAGAGGTATAATTTTACTCAATTTCATAAGATCTGGGAACACACCTTCAGCGATACATTTATTAAAAATGTTAGCCAAAATTGGGGCGATTTTATTAATAATAGAAAGAAAAAATTTAACTGACATTCCCCACAAGTCTTCAGTTTTCTTCATATTTAAGGACTTAAATGTTTTTATAATAGTTAATGTATTAATATATCTGAATTTAAATTCCTTATCGGTTGAAGGTGCGTTCTCCTTCATCAGGGTTTCAGCTAATGTAGCTGAAGAATCTAGGTTGCAAGTAGTTTCTAAAGGAATGTTCGTAAAAAACTCTTCAAAGACTCTCGCCACCTCGTCATTTGATGTTATTATGTCATTGCCTACCTTTAAAGATAAATTAGTCTCGCGTGTTCGATTCTTCCCCGTTTCGTTATTAATAATATTCCAAATGGCCTTAGATTTGTTAGCCGAGTCTTTAATCTTGTTATTAATAAAAATTGTCTTCGCACAGTGACAGACACATTTGTACATTTTGCTATATTTCTTCACATAAGATTGAAAGTCAGGGCGGAGTATGAATGTTTTCATCTCATACAGATCATATAATGTCGCCCTGCTTTTGCGAATACCATCTGTAGCCCAGTCACAAAATTTAATTTTATTGTCTATCAAAACTTCCTTCGTTTCAAAATTACTCTCAAACTCATCAGCTATTATCTTAAATAAGTTAGTATACATCTCATTAGAATTGCAATCTACTTTAACCTTCGGAAGTTTTTCGTCTAGTTTCTTCAAGTAATTGTCAATTTTCTTTGTAGTAATCGGTCTGCATCTCACCTTAGTTTTATTTGTCTTGTCAGTGTTTACTAAGGTAATGGTCTGCCCACTGTGGTCTGACCTCAGACAATTTATCACACTACTGTCTTTAAACTCACAGTTACAGAATATGTTATCTAGACAAGTGGCCGACGTTAATGTAATTCTAGTAGGTTCCAGAAAGACATTAAAAAGATTAAATGATTTAAAAAGCAACAGTAATTTCGACCTATTAGGAGAGTCACCTAATAGGTCAACATTAAAGTCACCACACACTATTACTTCCTTTTTACTATTGGAAGCTAACCTTAGAACATCCTCCATGACAGTCTCAAAGGTAATGAAATCACCAGTAGGTGGCCTGTAGGTACATACTATTATATACTTGTTTAGCTCTGCACATGAAATTTCTATATGGTGTTTAACAGAAAGAGCAACTATGTCCTTTCGTTCTTTACATTTACAATTTTCTTTAAGAAATATAAGTGACCCGCCATGCTCGTTGCACTTTCTGTTAAAACAGCTTATAAGTTTGTAATTTTTCAATTGGAACATCATTTTATTCTCGTCTAACCAATGTTCTGTGATACATAAACAATCAATGTTAAATTTTTCCGAAAATAGTTCTATTTCTAACAATTTAGAAGAAAGACTCTGAATATTCTGATGTACTAATTTAAATTCATTCTTAAATGTCTTGTCCTTTAATAGTTTTGAGCCGAGAGAGCAGTGAACTGAATCAATCTTTATATCAACGCTATGATGCTCTCCCGTTGTCTGAGAATCTAATTTAAATCTACTGTACTATTACTATTATCAGTATTACTACTGACGGTGTCAATAGGGACACAAGTTTTCTTCGTTATAATGCTTATAACTGAGTTAATAAGATGAGCTACTTCTGTAGCTAGACGTCGTTTCTGATTTGAGGACAAAAATAAACTGTTCCAAGTCAACTTAAAATTATCTACGTACAAATTAGTATCAAAGAAATTGATACAATCAGATTTACAACATGCATTGTACATTGTTTTATTGAGGCTACATGTCATATAATTGCATTTGTCAGGCAGTGTGCATGAGTAAGGAAATGCACAAACAAATACATGTTTTGTAGGAAGGCCTTCTAATATAGCAAAACTTCTATGTATGTCAGACTTTGACACCCCTAAACTATTTCCCACCATAATAAATATAGTTGTTTTGTCAGTGTGTGACCTCTCTGAAATCAATTCAACTATTTGTCCGAATGTAAGTTCTGGGTAACAATAATTAACAACTTTTCCATTTACATGATTACCCAACATGTGCCCGAAATCCTTGCCAAGCCTATCGGAATATATAACTGTGCTGTAATCCTCGCTTGAATTGCTACTACTTGTAGTAAGCCTTGTCAAGGAAGTGGGTGACATCTTAGGTAGCTGCTTATTACCTACTATTCTACTAGCTGCCTGAGCATAGGTGGGTTTCCTATGAAATTTCTTAGTGGAGGCCTGAAAAACATCTGCTGCCGCCGATCCGCTCTGGATGACCTCTGAGGATGGCGCGGCCGTCGGGAGGCTGGTGGTGGCCGCCAGGAGTCTGGTGGTGGCCCTCGGGAGAATGGTGGTGGTCCCCGAGAGTCCGGTGGTGGTCCTCGAGAGACCAGTGGTGAGTCCAGTGGTGGCCAACGGGATGCTGGTGGTGGCCGCCAGGAGTCTGGTGGTGGCCCCCGGGAGGATGGTGGTGGTCCCCGAGAGTCCGGTGGTGGTCCTCGAGAGACCAGTGGTGAGTTCAGTGGTGGCCGACGGGATGCTATTTGTGGCCTCCGAGGTGGTGGTGGTGGCCTCCGGAGATGCGGTGGAGGCTTCAGCAGGTGAAGACTTCTCCGGCAGCATCTCAACCCGAACTAAGCCCACACTTCTCAGCACCAGCAGCTGGTTTTCATACTCCACAGTTCTCTGGTCTAGGACAGACTTCAAGGTGGCCAGCCTAGACTGTAGCATAGCCATGTTGAACTCGCACTCTTGGTTGTTGTCTGCGAGTTTCTGGTTGTAGTCCGACATCTCTTTTTCATATTTATTCACTAGTAGTTGTAGTCTCACTCTATCCTTTTTCAATGGAAGGTACGTCTTATGCTTTTTCAATGCTCGCTCAGACTTCCTAATATATTTATTTATTTTAATATATTTTTTAAGCCTGTTTGCACCTTTGATATTAATTGATTTTCTTGGAGTGGTGAGGTCTATTGTTGGCATAGGGGTGTGATGTAGGGTGACTAATTCATCGTACAATGCCATTGTCTTATTTGTTTCTTCGCTTGCATGTGCTTCATTTATTTGCTGGATTTCTGTGTGTGCTTCAGCCAGTTGATGCTCCAGGCTGAAGCTAAGGTCAAAACTTCGGCGGCTACATGATGCCACATCACGCGGTAATACGTGAGTCAAGTGAAACTAGCCGTCTTAGAGTCGTGTTTGACGCATCCGCGAAATCTAGTTCCAATAAATCTTTAAACGACATTCAATGCATAGGTCCAGTTGTACAGGACGACTTATTCAGTATATTAGTTCGGTTTCGTCAACATAAATACGTGCTATCTGGCGACATCACAAAAATGTATCGGCAAATTAGCATGGACGAGTCTCAGAGACATTTGCAACTAATTTTGTGGCGCGATGATGATTCAAGGCCTCTTGACACTCTACAATTGAACACAGTAACGTATGGCACGGCATCTGCACCTTATTTAAGCACAAGGTGTCTAGTTCAATTAGCAAAAGAATGCCGTGATCCAGTAATATCAGAAGTAATTCAAAAAGATTTTTACGTTGATGACCTCCTCACCGGAGCTTCAACTGAACATGAGTTAGCCCATATACATAAGAATGTAACTGAAACATTAGCCTCTGCTTGTTTTCCTATTCGTAAATTTAGAACCAATTGTCCTCAAATATTTTCTCAAGAAACAGAAACTGAGGCTCTTAATTTAAACAAAGAATCAAGTGTGTTAGGAATTACTTGGGCACCTAACACAGATACATTAAAATTCTCAATAAACATAAACACAGACACTACACAAACAACGAAACGAAATATTTTGTCTAAAACGTGCAAAATTTTCGATCCACTTGGCCTTCTGAGCGCTAGTACAATCACATTAAAAATACTTCTTCAGACTTTATGGCAATTAAAGTTAGAGTGGGACACCCCTGTTCCCAAAAATATTGAAAAAACATGGAAAAACTTAATATCCCAATTAAATATTCTACTTACAGTGTCAGTTCCGAGGTTCACGCTATGCACTTCTCCTGTCGTCACAGAACTTCATTGCTTTGTGGACGCTTCCCAAAATGCTTATGCTGCCTGCGTATACCTCCGAACCGTCAATGATTGCAACACAGTAACAATTAGCCTACTATGTTCTAAAACTAGGGTTTCACCTTTGAAAACCGTCACAATACCTCGTCTTGAGCTGTGTGCTGCTCTCCTAGGAGCGCGTCTGGTAGCGAGAGTAAGTGAGGCACTTCGTTGTCAAATTAACAAAAAGATTTTCTGGTCTGATTCAACGATCACTATAGGCTGGATAAGAACGCAACCTAAAGTCTTGAAAGCGTTTGTCTGTAATCGTATACATGAAATACACGAACTGACTGACCGTGATTCATGGAGGCATGTGCCGACGGAACATAATCCTGCGGACCTAGCCTCAAGGGGTGTAAAACCAAGTGTTTTAGTTAGCTCATCATTGTGGTGGCGAGGTCCTTCCTTTCTTTCAGAAGCGGAGTCAGAATGGCCTCAAACACCTAATATAAAGATAGATTTACCAGAGTTAAAAGTCAATCATATTCGTAATAAACAAATGACAGACAATGTTATAAATTTTGAAAAATATTCGAATGCGTTAAAACTTAAAAGAGTGTATGCTTACGTGTTTCGGTTCATAAAAAATTGTAAAACTAAAGCCAGAAACACTGAGCCATTAAATAATCATGAACTTAATGAGTCTTTAATGTTTCTCGTTAAAATGTCACAAAGGGAATCCTTTTCATCTGAAATTGAAGTATTGACTAAAGGTAACTCACTTAAACATAAATCTCGTATTTTACAGTTATCTCCATTCCTCGATGCGAACGGCGTTTTAAGAGTAGGTGGTCGGTTGGAGAATGCTTCTCTAAATTACGAACAAAAACATCCAGCCCTTTTGGATAGTAAGCATCATTACACTAAAATGCTTATGGCAGCCGAGCACCTACGACTCTTCCACGCTGGCCCGCAATTACTCCTTAGTTCATTTAGGGAACATTTTTGGCCCCTAGCCGGGAGAAATTTAGCAAGAAGTACAGTTCATAAATGCATAACATGTACAAGATTGAAAGGTAAGACTTTAGAGCCGTTTCTCGGTAACTTGCCTTCCAATAGAGTATCTCAATGCTTTCCCTTTCAAATATGTGGCACTGATTTCGCTGGCCCTTTCATGATTTCAAGTAAAAAAGGTCGTGGTAATAAAATCTCAAAATGTTACTTATGTATATTCGTTTGTTTCGCAACAAAGGCCTTACATCTTGAAATAGTCAGCGATCTCACTACACAAGCCCTGATAATGTGCTTGAAACGCTTCATCTCTAGGAGAGGAAAACCGATTATTCTTAATTGTGATAATGGAAAGAATTATGTGGGTGCAAACAATGAATTGGGCAAAGTCCTGCGATCGAGTCTTCGTTCTATAAAAGAATTTACCGCTAATGAGGGCATTCAATTCAAATTTATACCCCCTTACAGCCCCACGTTCGGTGGACTCTGGGAAGCAGGCGTAAAAAGTGCCAAGCACCATCTTAAGCGCATAATAGGAAATGCTAGTCTTACATTCGAGGAGTTGAGTACGCTTTTTACCCAAATTGAAGCGATCCTCAACTCCCGACCCCTAATTCCTTTATCTCCTGACCCCAACGATCTTTCTCCTTTGACCCCAGGGCACTTCCTCATCGGGCGGCCGCTGACGTCACTACCAGAACCACCCTGCGAGAACATGAAGATACGCACTAGATATCAGCTGATTGAGCAATATCGACAAAGCTTCTGGAGTCGCTGGTCAAAGGAATATTTGGCAGAAACCCAACAAAGAAACAAATGTCGCCTTAAACATGAAAACTTGAAACCTGGAGACATGGTCGTCTTGAAGGAATTGAATCTCCCGCCTATGAAGTGGAAATTAGCCAGAGTACAGCACATGTATCCTGGATCAGACGGAGTGTCCAGAGTGGCAGACTTCATAACCTACCGTGGCGTTGAACGGAGGGCCCTCAACAAAGTTTGTCCCTTACCCGTGACTGCAGATGACGAGGATGATGCAGAGACATTGAAAGAGATCTCTACCAGCTCCTTTCAAGGGGGGCAGAATGTTAACGCCGACGGCAACATCCTGTAGCTGACCAGAGGTGCGGCAGCGGAGCGCGGGGAGGGCCCTGCGCCCGCGCCCCGCCACTCACACGCAAGCACCGGCAGAACCGATCGTAGCCACCGCGCAAGCAAGACGCGTACTTAATTACCTGCCTAACTACTCAAAAATACGACTGTAACTTTAATCAATAATATAAAGTTTAAAAGGTGCATAAAATCTTTAATTTATCATTATTAACAGTAATCTCAGATAATATTACCTACATGACTTATCAGTATAAAAAAAATGGATAACTAATGAATTTCAATAATCCTTAAAAAAATATAAAAACATTTATAGTTCTAATCCTAAAAAAGGTTTACTATCTATGTCATACCTAAATAGTAGACCAGGAGCAAGACAGAAAAAAAACATTCTTACAATAATATGCGATAAACTTCTAAATTATATTATCTTTAAATACTTCAAATAATTTGTATTATTAGTACTTATTAAAGTTGTACTACTACTTAGAAGTTTTTTTCTTTTTTCATTCGGTAGCTTGCTTGTTACCTATGCAAGTATCAATGTTTATATCCACGTAATCTACGTTATAAGTAGCCATACATAAATACAATCATTTTTTATTTTTATATATGTACCTATAGTAGAAGCATACGTTATAGTGATCGCTTTCAGTAGGTATCACAAAAAACAAAAAAAAAAAACTTGAAACGATCAAGCTATTTAAACAATAAATATTTGAATCAACCAAATTACAATACACGGCTCTTGGACTATTTTCATTTCATACCTATGTTAAGCCCTGCACTTACTTCAGATTGCACAACTTCCTGACAAGTAATACGATATTATTGTTTTCACTGAATGACGCAAGTTGCGCGACCGCATCAATTGGTCTCCGAAATATGCTGACTCTATGGCTATTGCGTACTGGCGTGACCTCGCCGGAGGCCAACATGACTGGTTGGGCATATGCTTTTTGGAGGTGGTGCAAAAATTTAAGGTGTTTGAAACCAAAATGTAATAACTATTGTTTTTGCTTCCGATTTATAAACATAATTAATCCTACGAACAAAGCTCATTTTCATTTTTGTTTTAAATCAGTACTTGATACTTAAATTTAAACACAAGAAAAACTATATAAACCTGTATATTTAACGATTTCCCTAAAACTCTTCAGTGCCGAAATCGTCTTCAGTACCATCTCGTTACTCTGTGCGTGTTACTCTCTGCGATCACCTCGCTACTTGTCGCTAGCTTCTCGTCGTATCCAAGTTCCTGATATCGAAATGTTAGTGAGTATAACTACAACTAATATTTTTTTCTTGTATTAAATTTTTATGTCTTTATTTTCTCTATTCAACTGTACTTTCGGAGACAGTCAGTTTTTCTCACCGAGACTGTACGTCTTAATCCTTATCATTATGTAAACTAAAGTTGTTTTTTTTTTTTTAATAATTCTTCCAGGTCGGACTCAGAGTTTGAATATCCTGGTGTGCCAGTGCCTGTGCAGCTAAGCAAGAAGCAGAAGTCTCCAGCAGGCTCCAAGCGCAAGGCTACGACGAGTTCCAACGAGGCTAGGTAAGCAATCAATAATGTAACTTTCATCCTTATGTTTCTGTGTTCCTCTGTACGACTAATTAGTTTGACTTGTCTGTATGTCTTTCCTAGATCTTAAACGGGTGAACCGATTTGGGTTCCGTACTTAATTTATACACTCATTTGTTTTAATATCGAGGGTTTTTAACCTTAGCTTCGTTAGGTTATTTAATTATAATTATATTTTTTTCCGTTCTACTGTAGGCTTTTCTAATCATTATTAAAACCAAAAATCTTTTTTTATTTATTCCAGGTCGGACTCAGAGTTAGAATATCCTGTGCAGCTGAGCAGGAAGCCGAAGTCTCCAGCGGGCTCCAAGCGCAAGGCGTCGAGTTCCAACGAGGAAGCGGCTAGGTAAGCAATCAATACTTTCATATTTAATATTCTGACAAAGTACTTTAACGAATTCTTTAATTGACAAAACTCCCTATTCTAGTTTAGTTTGACCCCCTGAGTCACCCACTTTCGGCTTCGCATATCCTTTTTGCAACACCCTGTATAATAAAACATTTTAAATTCAGAATGAAATTTCTTTAATCATCATTTTACTAAGGAAATTGCAATTGAACCACTTTTACAAAGAAATATTATCTACATAAATAAATAATATATACATAAAGTACCTACTATAATTTTATAAAATAACAACTAAGTAATTTAATTGAACAATTTAGCGCGAGAATTTTAAAACCTAACTGTATTACAAAAAGGTCCCATTGTAGTTAACTTGTAAAATTTTGGTTAGTTTCTTAACTGTTTGTGTCACGTGAATGCGTTACGTTTGCTAGCTCGATTCATCACCACTTCGCTCTATTGTAGACCTACTTTCTGACTAGATAAATAAATACACAGACCAGTAATAATATTCTTATTTTTTAGTTAAATAGTCATCTTATCTTTATTTCTTTTTCACAGATCTACCACTAAGAAGAAGCCGGCTGGAGATCTCTTCGCAATTATTCGCGACGCCGAGAAGGTCGCGAAAACCTGCCCAGAGCAGCATCAGCTGGGCTCCAGTATCGTGACGCGAGTTGCCAGCGGTCACGTTCGTCGCGCCGCTCCCACGGAAGGGGAGTTTTATGTGGAGCTCAAGGTGTATAACACCGTCGATGCTGCCAGTACCACCTCACAAGAAAGGTGGAAGAAGGCTCTGGTGACTGTTCGGTTGCAAGCCGATCAAGACACGCCTCACTGGGAGGCCTTACAAAAATTCATGAAGAGTGTATACACACTCTTCGAAGACACCGAGCCAACATTTTATGGCGAAAAAATAAACATAAAATAATAATATAATATTATAATAATAAATAATATTTTATGTTTATTTTTTTATATCAAAATAATAATATTATTATTTATTATAATAATAAATAATATTTTATGTTTCTATAATATTAGGTTTTTTTTGTTGAAGTAAAATTTTATAACGTTAAAATAAATATAAAATAATAATATTTTCTCGTTTTAGTTATTAGGTTTTTTTTGTTTTACCTACTAATCATAGTTAGTTACACTTATAGGATTTTTATTTAAAGTTCTGGTCAATTTCAATTTTTTATTTACGCAGCCTTACTAGATATTTTTATTTACTTAAAGTTCTGATCAATTTCAATTTTATAGCTACAATGCCTTACTGTACTACTTGTAAAACTCTTATCAACCCGAAAAGCTGGGTAGGGCACTTGCGTAGCAGTGACCACAAAAGCAGGGCTGTAACTTATCGCTTGTCAGATGATGTTGAGATTCTTGCCTCTGCATTCCGTAATCGCATTGCGACTTATAAGATAAAGGCTAATGATGATGCACAGCGTTCATTGGATTAATTTTTTCAGTCTATTCATGATAAAATAAAATCTCTAATAAATCAGTCATTGAAAACCCACTTTTGCATAAAAGTAAATGTTGAGCTATTCTCATTTTTCCTAATGTACAAAAATGATTCGCAAGAACTAAAGTCGTTTGGAACGAAAAACGTAACTCTACACATGAATTACAATTTCGATTCTTTTTTCTCAGAAATTAAAAGCACTTTGAAAAAAAAGATTGAAGAGTTTTCCGAGCAAGATAGCGGCTGGACCTTTTTGAGTAACTCTCATCTTGAAATCAACATAAATAAATATCAACCATTAAGTGGGTCATCTTTCATAGAATTACCAAAATTTATAAAAAACAAAAAAGCGTGTGTCAATATTAAAAATGATGATCCTTACTGTTTTCTTTGGTGTGTTACAGCTGCTCTATTTCCTTCAAAAAGCCATCCCGACAGGGTTTCGTCTTATCCAGACTTTCGTAATATTTTTAACATACAGGGTATGTCATTTCCAACAAATTTTTCAGACATTGCAGTGTTCGAAAAAAATAATCCAGATATAGCTATTTTTGTATATGGTCTGCAGGGTAAGAAAACTGTTATAGGCCCATTGTACAGGTCAGACTCTTCTACTGCAAAAAATATAGTTCATTTACTGTTTCTAGAGAATGATGAGGGATCTCACTTTTGCTTAATTAAAAATCTTCCCCGCCTGGTCAGAAGTCAAATAACAAAACATCATCAGCAGTTACATTTTTGTGACTCTTGCCTCCTTTTTTTCAACACATCGAATGAAGTAGAAAATCATTTGTGTGGAGGTATTGCAACAGTCCTCCCTAAACAAGGTTCATTTCTTGCATTTAAGAATTATGAACGAAAACAAAATATGCCCTTTATTATTTACGCCGACTTTGAAACAATGCTTCAACGTCATCAAGGTTGTGAAGCCGATCCCAACATTGCGAGCACTAGCACATTGCAACAACATGTCCCGTCAGCATTTGGTTACTATATTGTTTGCACTATGGATGAAAAGTATAATCGGTATGTTAGCTATCGCGGTACAGACTGCGTGTCAAAGTTTGTTGAATGGCTTTATCGAGACACAAAGCAAATATATGCTGTTTTAAAAAAGAATGTAAAAATTATATTTACAGAAGATAATCTTAAAAGTTTTGAAACTGCTATCCGCTGACATATTTGTGATCATCTTTTATTATTCGATAAAGTTCGAGATCATTGCCATATCACAGGTCTTTATCGGGGGGCGGCTCACAGTCATTGCAATTTACAATTTAAATTACCAAACTTCGTTCCTATAGTTTTTCATAATTTATCAGGTTACGATTGTCATTTGTTTATTAAAGAGCTAGGCGCAGCGCCGGGTGCAATAAAAATAATACCCAAAACCAAAGAGAACTATATTTCTTTTACAAAATATATACCGCTATCGAAAAATGAAGGTATCCAACTTCGTTTTATCGATTCATATAAATTTTTGGGTACTAGTTTGGATAAACTCACGAAAACTATGAAAGTAGAGGAATTCTCCCTGTTAAAATCATTTTTTCCTATTGAGAATGAGTTCAATTTACTTACTCGCAAAGGCGTTTATCCATATGACTACATGTCACAGTGGGAACGTTATGAAGAGAAAGATCTTCCCCAAAAATCATATTTCTATAATTCAATCAGTGATCAAGATATTTCCGATCAAGATTATGAGCACGCGAAAACAGTATGGGAAACCTTCTCTATAAATGATTTGGGTGAATATACCGATCTCTACGTAAAAACCGATGTATTGCTATTAGCCGACATTTTTGAAAATTTCCGCAAGACATGCAAACGATATTACCAATTAGACCCAGCATTTTACCTCACAGCTCCTAGCTTATCTTTTGACGCGATGCTTTTAAAAACAAAAGTTCGATTAGAGTTACTTAGTGATTTGGCAATCGTCCGTATGATTCAGGATGGAATACGAGGTGGTGTATGTATGTGCTCCAAGCGATATGCTAAAGCAAACAATAAATACATGCCTGATTACGAGCCATCACTGCCCGACTCTTTCATTATCTACATTGATGCCAACAATTTGTATGGCTTCAGCATGTCAGCATTATTACCTCTATCGGATTTCAGATTTTTAGAGCAGTCAGAGGTGAATACTATAGACATCGCATCAGTTCCCGATAATGCAACTTTTGGTTTCATTCTTGAAGTTGACATTATTTATCCCGAAAATTTACATGATGACCACAACGATTTTCCATTTTGTCCCGATCGGTGCACAGCTCCCGGTGGAAAGAGCGCAAAACTAATACCAAATTTGTACGATAAATATCGATATGTCATTCACTATGTGCACCTAAAAACGTGCTTAAAACACGGTTTAAAATTGAGGAAAATTCATAGAGCCATTACTTTTCGTCAAAGTGCATATCTAAAACAATATATTGAACTTAATACACAACTGAGGCAGCAAGCGCAATCAACGTTCGAACAAGACTTTTTTAAGCTGTTAAACAACAGTATATTTGGAAAGACTATTGAAAACACTGAACGAAGAGTAAACGTTCATTTAGTAAATCAATGGAACGACAGTCAAAATAAAACAAAAAAATTCAAATCAGCGGAAAAATTAGTTGCCCGACCAAATTTTCATAGTGCATCTATTTTTTCAGAAAATTTGGTAGCAATCCAAATGAAACCTGAGCGAGTGGTTTTAGATAAACCTATTTACATCGGGTTCGCCGTTCTGGAGTTGTCAAAATGTATGACTTCCACTATTCCATCATTAAACCTATGTACGGAAAACGAGTCGAGTTGTGCTACACTGACACAGATAGCTTTATCTACCTTTTATGGACAGATAATTTCTTTCAAGATTTGAAATACCGTCTTCTAACTCACTTTGATACGAGTAATTACGATATTAATAATAAATATCTTATTCCTCTGAGAAACAAAAAGATTCCTGGACTATTTAAGGATGAGATGGGAGGAAAAATTATCACGGAATTTGTAGGATTGCGATCGAAACTATATTGCTTCAGAACTTTGAATAAAACCATCAAAAAAGCTAAAGGAGTAAAAATGAGTGTTATCCGTAATCTAGATTTTAGTAATTATGAGCAGACCTTATTTGAAGGTAAAGTGCTGCGAAAGAAAAATATTCTTTTTAAATCAATAAAACACGAAATTTTCACTCAAAGCGTAAACAAAGTCGCATTATCAAGAAATGATGACAAACGTTTAATTAATCGTAATCAAATATCAACTATAGCGTGGGGTCATACCTCAATATTAGGAAAATAAAAAAAATTGAAATTGACCATTAACTTATACACCTACGACCTTATAAATAAAAAGCGAATCGATCCTTCAAACCATCTCCAACTAATTGTTTTGTCCCTTTCCATTAAACAGTGTATTATAGTGCGCGCGGAACTAGCTGCCCGCGTCTTAGGTATGTGAGCGGTGCACGGTGGGACGGGGAGGCGGGACGCGGCCAGCTAGCCCCGCGCGCACTATAGGCAAAACAGTTTTGAGAGTTCGATTAGGTTTTTATTAATAAGGTCATTTAGTATAATTAAATATGTTAATAGACGCATTTTTCCTGAAATAAAAATGACATATTATGTATCTAGCCTATCTGAAACCTAGTTAAACATTGTGAGATACGGCGTTTCGACTTTCTCCGTGTTCGGCATCATAAGGGTCACAGTGACAGTTAAATAAAGTCAATTTTTCTCTCCACCTTTAGTTTGCAAGGTGCGGGTGCCTATATAAATAGAGTGAGTCGCCCGCGCGCCTCAGTTGTAATATCACCATGCAGAAATGACTAGGTTTCAGATAGGCTAGATACATAATATGTCATTTTTATTTCAGGAAAAATGCGTCTATTATGTAGTCTGAGCCTATCTGAAACCTAGTTAAACATTGTGAGATGTGTTTATTATCGCATGGTGGAGAGAAAACCAACTGTGACCCATAAGCTACTGATGAGTATATCAGTAGAGAAATATTTGAATCTATAAATTTATAATGCATAGATTTCTAGGTAATAGATATACTAAAAAGAAAGGTATAAGTATACATAAGACTTAAGTACTTCCTTATTATTCCTGACTTTTCAGAAAGTTATGGAAGGTATGTACCTATACATATAGGTAGGTATTTATACATATGGATACACAGTGCCTCTTCGAAAGCAATACTTATAAGTAATTATTGATCAAAATCTTGTTATTGTCAAGGCAATATTTTTAACATACACTAGCCGAATGGATGGAACCAGTGAAATACTTTGCAACAATATTTAAAAGCTGTAAAGTGTAGAATATCGATCCAGGCCGCTGGGGCTCAGGTCAGCACATGCTGACTAGGGTATGTAATTCTGGACTGACCTCAGAAATGCAGCAGCCGACCCTGGAGCCTCGAGGACCTGCTCAGTCAGCCCCGTACGACGACACGGCCTGCAACACCTGGCGCGGCATCTAGTCCTTGGAACGAGGAGTGGTGCTTGAAGGGAAGATAATTTTACTAAATATCTCAGCCTCATCAGCTACTGGAAAAGATTAGATGAAGGCTGTGACACTGGCGGATAACTAAGTATTCAGTTTTTCAAAACATGATGCAGGTAATAATATTCATATTCTAGATTGACAAGTAACACACAGTCTAATTTTGTATTCTAACTAACTCGGCGGTTAACGAGTTCCTGTGCAGTCCTACTAGGAAGGAAAGTTATTTTATAAGCCTTTGCACCGATTTTGTGGGCTACTATCATTCTGTATCATCATGTGTGAATATTATGAGCTCTGGCAGCATTCCTTGGTAGATGACATCAATTAATAAAGATTGATTAAAACCAAATAACAATTATAATAGTTGATAAATGAAACCCGACTAACATGTCTTAACTGGGTAAGTAAATGATCAGTCATGCCACCAGGATAAGTAAAATGTTCAGTACTTCATATGAAAAACATTAACAAGGTCACCTTTAGGTAGGTTCGTCAACACTAAGGGCACGTCTCGGCCAAAACCTTAAGGCTTCGCCTTGTTGCAACTTGAAAGGTACGTAGGTAGGTACCTACTTACATTGTTGTAGGTTCGATTTTGAAACCATTAAGTCGACCTAGATAAAACAAAATAAAATAGCTCGATTAAATAAAGATGGTACGTAAAGATGTTAGTTGTACCTGATCAGACCTGATGCAACTACAGCCAACATAGACTCTCTAAGCTGTGGAAGCAACAATCATGATGGCGGGAACATGGACAGTTGGACGAGCCACCTCGAGCCTGACTTATCAATCAGAACTGACAGTTCGCCAACAGCAGATAGCTTGCGGCTATCTATAGGTAAACTTAGGTAGTTAGCTATACCCAAGAAAAAGTCCTTGGACATCGATATGACAGTGGAAAGGCGAATAACTGTGACACTCTTTAAAACAGAAAGGCTTGTTGTGGTTGTCCAGCTAAGGAAGGTTACCTACTTCAGCGACCGTATTGCATTCTGAAAGAACTGCGAAGAGTTAATATTATGACTAATAATTATTACTTATTTAGAAAGTTTTCCGCAAACTCTTATAAATCAAGCAGCTACCACGTCACCGCTGCCCGGTTATAACTCTGTACTAGCTTAGTAGATATATATACCAGTTCTAGCCTTCAGCTAGAGGCCAGAGAGCTCCTAAATGAGATGCGAGTACGAGCATGACACAAGTAATTTTTTACTTGGTAAGTAACTAGTTACGTAACTAACTGAAAGATCCATAAAACAGATTACTCAAAATGTAATTGTGAAAACGGCACGTCTGCATCTTAACCAGTCAGTCTAAGTAGTTTCAGCAGATACAGTGTTGAAAAATAGTTATGAAACGTTTGCGCCAGAATCGAATTAAAAATACATTTTCATTAGAGAAGCCGTTTAGGCATGAATAGGTACTTTCACCCTTTGAATTGTGCTCCAAATGATGACCTTCGAAATTCATAGAAATTTAATGACGACTGCCATTGTTTATTATCTAGCCCAGTAAATTGAGTTGGGCTACGGCTACACGTGATGTGATACACAGTACACAGTAGGTATATGCATGTTCCCAGAATAGTGGAAGTTATAATTTTACCAAAAGGTAGTCGTCTCGTGCAAGAGCACCGTTACTCGATTTATTCGATACACAACTAGTAGACAGCTGCTGCGTAGGAGGTTCACGCATTTTTCAACAAAGAGCTCGGACACACACTCACAATCCACTGGGACTTAAGGAAGACAGCTTATATGGTGTCACTCAGAAACCGCGATGACACTCTGATCATGATCACCCGACAGTAGGATCATAATAAATTCGGTAACTTGTGAAGCGGTATGGTATAGCAACAGCGACTTTCACGAAATCAGGAATTAGCTCAGTGCTTTCAGGTTGAACACTCGCCCGTGGGATTCACTTTGCTCACAGCCGAGAAAAGAAAAGACTCAAAGCTGGAATCTGCCGATGTGTCATGACACTTAAGATAGTGTCTGGGGAGTCACTTTATATGACGAAAAACGAACTTTCAGTGCACTGCGACGCGAGCCGCTCTATCTGTTTGTATGTATTAAACGTGCCGATTGCACGACAGCTCTCGTTCGTTCGTTTCTCATCAGTATAGAGTAACGCTCCTGTACTTAACTTACCGTGCGTCATCATTCCCATGAGCAGTCCAATGATCTTTAGGCAGTTTAGAACAAAAGCTGCATTAGACAGTTTCTTCAGCAGAGACATCGAAATAAAAAATTGATTGCACAACTATCCCCAGGAGCAGTCTACAGGTCACTTTGGGCAGCTCAGAAGAAAGCTGCTTTAATAGAATACCCTACCTTAGCGGAGGCATCAAATTGAAGTGCTATAACACTTTTAGAAGCGGTGCACGTTACCCGATTTGTCGTCATCCATGCCGATGCGGCTACGGCGACTGCAGGTGGTTACTCAGGCTTCGTTGGTGTGCCCTTGTATGGCTAACATGACCAACCTTGGCAGTAAACGTTCGTCTGCATATGCCAAAATCACTGATGAATAGCGCACGTTACTCGATACCTTCTAAATAAGTCACTCATAATGATGGCTGATGATGATGATGACCGTGCTAGCAATAGTGCAGGCGGTTCCACTGAGCATATAATCTCTTCCCAGACAGGGGGCGTTTCGATCTGGCAACCAGAACAGGAGTGCCAGGTGTGCGCAGCGATGCAGGTGGTACAACACAGCCGCCAGGGCAGGAGCACATGGCTGGGTCTATGCAGCGATGCAGGTAGCACAAACCGGTGGCCAGGGCCAGGACCGGGTGTACGCTGCGATGCAGGTGGCACAAAACGGTGGCCAGGGCCAGGACCGGGTGTACAGCCGCCAGGGCAGGAGTGCATGGCTGGGTCTATTCAGCGATGCAGGTACCACAAACCGGTGGCCAGGGCCAGGACCGGGTGTACGCTGCGATGCAGGTGGCACGAGACGGCGGCCAGCGCAGGAGCACAGGGCCGGGTGTATGCTGCGATGCAGGTGCCACGAGACGGCGGCCAGCGCGGGAGCACAGGGCCGGGTGCAGGTTACACGAAACTTCAATTTCACCGAATCGGCCTGCCTACCTTCAGCGGGTAGGTACCGGCGGATCACATTACTCGCCGCACATGCCACAATGTCCCAACATACTGAAACTCGGAGCCACGTGCTTCCTGTAAAAAATCCTATGACGGTCCTGGAAAGCTCCTCTTTGTAAAGCCTTACATAAGCTATAATAAAGTGCATTATTGTAATAGCAAAGTTTTTATCAACTGTTTTCTAAAAATATTAGAAATTGAGGGTAGAAAAATATATTTTTATTATTTTTTCCTGTATAAAATTAACATATGCTTTACTTAAAGCGGTCATTAATGTAAGTATCTAGCTCAAGCGCCACTAGTAGGACCTGAATATGTGATCAATCATCACCACGACTATTGAATCGGACCCTACTGCGTGGGATAAAAACCCCAAGCGCCGGAGCATTATGACCAGTGGCTGAGCTTTTAAAAGCAGTAAATAATAGCATTTTACTCACGGCTTATCAACTCAAACCTTCGTTGCGAAATCCTCAGCAATGGCTGCGTGCGCAGCAGCCGGCAGGCCGCGCGCCGCCTGGTCCGCATCACGCTACAGCTGCCGGCAGCGAGGACTCCGCAAATTCAATATTATATTTTTCCCCGTCGGAGCGAAGCCGACGAGAACCGTGGCTACATAGAGCCATTTTGCCGAAGTGTTCACTTCAAAAATCAAAAACCAACTGAGGCGCGCGGGCGACTCACTCTATTTATATAGGCACCCGCACCTTGCAAACTAAAGGTGGAGAGAAAAATTGACTTTATTTAACTGTCACTGTGACCCTTATGATGCCGAACACGGAGAAAGTCGAAACGCCGTATCTCACAATGTTTAACTAGGTTTCAGATAGGCTCAGACTACATAATAATGTTTTATAGGATATAAGTATTAGCTGTAAGAAACTAACATACAATAAGCAACATTGTTACTAACAAAGTATGGTTTAAAAAATAATTCATAATAGTTTTAAGCCTAGCCTGCACGAGGAAGTTAAATGTTGTTTACCCTAATGACGAGTACAGTAAGGGGCAGAGACACCTGACCCCCTCAGAAGCATTGTTACTATGAGCGGGGGGTCAGGTTTCTCTGCACCTGACCGTACGTTTAACTTTATCGTGCAAGCGAACCTTAGGTTAAGTTTAGTTTTAGGTACTTATTATTATAATTATAATTAGGTATTAAGTGTATGTGTATGTTATAATGAATAAATTTTAGTTATTATTATTAGTTCTGTTTTATTTCTCTGCTTTTTTCATTAGGAAAATAAGAAACCATTAGAATGCGCGGGACTAGGTTGAACGTCAGCATTTTTATGAACGCCAATGTAGGTTACTTAATGTGCGCGTGCGCGGGGGCATGACCGCAGTTTAAACAGTCAGCAAAAATAATGACAACAACTTGGTTAAGTTGTAAGCTACTCACTCCTATACGATTTCATAGAGATAGAAAATGACTGCTTCATTTACCGATACGTATATTAAGTGAAGCATTTTTTACAATAGGACTCATGCTTATTTTGATCGAGTAAAGGAGAATACCATTTTGGCGAGAACATGTCTATTTCGGTAAGTTTTAATTTTACGTTTTTGTCTTAGTGTCAGCTTCCTAAGTATAATTTATTTAATTATAATAATTATTTTTATTGTCCATAGATCTTAGATGAGGCTGATCTGACTGACCCCTACTACTATGCACAGAACATGTTGGAAGGGCTCGAGAGCGATGTCGAGGAAATACGGAATCCAGGTCCTGCAGACGGCGGGAAGCGGAAGAGCAAACCTACGAGAAAACGGACTGCAAAAGAATCCACATTGAAATCATATGTGGTTAGCAAGGCAGTAAAGAGAGGTCATCGCTTAGTGAAAATAGAAGTGTTTGATCTAAATGAGTGTCAGGACACAAATATTGAAAATGCAGTGTTAAGTGCTCAATACGTGGTTGTAGATCCCGTAGATGAAGTAATGGACATGGCAGAGAATATTGTCAACAAAATTTCAAAAAAGATGTGTAATAATTATTAGTCTATTTTTATGTGTATGTGATAATAAATATAGTTTGGTTTTATAAAAATAAAGGCATTTTTTTTATTTTATTAACATTTATTACATAAAAAATCAATACCTACTTAATTATTAAACATAGATAGTCATTTTATTAATTAAACTAACTTAAAGTAGAAATACCTAATAAATTATCGTAATACCATCGCTTTACACAAAGCACATTTTTTAAGGCACAGACATTTTTGTGGTTAAAGCAATTGAATTTTTTATCTTTATCATATTTTTTACATAGAGTTTCAAGATTAGGACATCCTTGTTCTTCTATATCTATAACTGAACAAAATGGTGATAGTTTTTTTACCCAATTAATCTTTTCATAACCTTTGACAACTAATGTTTTATCGAGCAATACAGGTTTAATCAACCTTTTAAATTCAAGGTAATCTACGAATCCTTCACGCCAGTAAATTCCTCTATTTCTTTCCAACCATCTTACTTGTCTTTTTTCACTATCAGTTAAAGTTGAAAAATTATATGGAGGCTTTACTAAATATATTTGCGTAAAATCTTTAGTAGCTATTGCAAACTCTTTAACAATGAAGTCGTTTTTATAATTATAAAATCCTTGTAAGTCAACGAAACTGTATTCAGGATTCATGTTATTTTTTTTACAATATTTGAAAGTGGCTTATACTCGATTATACAATCGTTAAGAATGAGGCAGTAGGCAGAAGTATGATCAGGAATTTCTAAGTAACTTTCTATTTCTATACGAACGTCTACAGGACCAGTTTTCAAGGTTTCGTTTTGTCTACAACAATCAATTACAAATAAGGGACATATATCCTTGAATTCTTTTAAACTCAACAACGGTTCACAACGGTGTCCATAATAAGACTGTTGAAATTTAGCATACATCTCGTATAATAACAAATATCTGTCGTCTGCAAAGTTTACGTTGAGGCTTTCATAGGGAAAGTAAGTAGAATTTAAAAAAACTTTAACGTCACGTAAATAACAGTGATCAAACTGTGACATATTTCCAGTTCCAATGTTTTTTCTTTCTGTTTGCAGACCTATTATAACAAAGCGTGGCTTTTCTATTTGCGATGAAGTTTTTATTGACCAAGTGTGTTTTGTAGTTCTGGGTAACAGAGGGTATTCATAGAGGTCCCAATTCCTAAATCCTAAACATATAGGTCTATCTTTTTCTAAATATCTCAGCAAGTTAACTCTCTCACGATCTGAAACTTTTATATGTGGAACTCTCCATACTATTTTGTTAATGTTTATATCGTCTAAAACTTCATTTGTGCTTAATTTTATAGCATTTAGGTTTGTATTACTACGCAGAAGTATCAACTCATGCTTACAATTCATTATTATTTTATTATAATCCTCTGCAAAACCAAGAACTTTGTTCAATGGTATACAAACGGAAAAATTGCCTGTTGTATTTTTTACACCATTAGTGTCCCACCCCCACAAACGCGACATTTTGGATTCATTTTCATTCATAGATATCAACGATTTCATAGTAGTTGTAACACCAACATTTTTTATTCTATCAATTTCAACACCATTTAGTTCATAACGAATATCTTGAAAAAGAAAGAGTATTGCATTGTTCACAAACTCCACACTACTTACTCTTTCTCTTTTATCTCCGTTTGGACGATGTACATTAACCGAACCTTCTATGTATAGTGTACTCGCTGATGGTAAAATGTATAAGTCTTGCTGATTAATAGGAATGCGAATCTCATCATTTTTGTTAAAACTGTTTATGTAAGGCTTATACGAATGAACTTCATAGCTTTCAATGCTATTATCATGAGCGATGGGATCCAATATGTTTAAAATAGTCATTTTATAAGTTTGATGGCTTTTAGAAACTGTTTGTTTTCCTTGGTTAGCTTTTTCCTTTTGGTAGGTGGTTGCTCTTGCACTGTATGTAATGCAATGGGAGCTTTACATCTAGGTTCAAACCTTATATTTATAAAATCAATCATTTTCGTCTCAAATGCAAATAGAGCTGTAATTCTTCTTGTCGAAAATTAATAACATTATTATTTGCATCTAAAATCCTTATATTGATTTCACTAACAGTGTCTTGATTAACCGGAAAATATATCAAGTTTTTTAAGAATTTCTATGATCCTGTATCCTGGTGGTACACTGGGAGCAAATTCGTAAATAATATGACTAGGTTTTCCGTTTATATAAGAACCGCTCACGATATCACATTCGATTCGAACGATGGTTGTAGAGAGAATGCTCACCGGAAAGATAGATTCATGTAATATATTGGCTTTAAGTAATTCATTTCTAAACCCCAATATCCTCCCAATTGAACCAGCTTTCTCAAAATGAATGTCTTTAGAACAAAATATCTTCGTACTCAAAGTATTATTGTTGCATAATAACTCAAACGTACAACCAGGTAAATTGGTTTTCAAAAAGTCACTAATATCCAACAGTTCGTAAGATCCTTCCGGAATTTTAATGACTTCGTTATCACCATAATAAAAATTGTTGTTGTTTTTATCTATGTTAGGTATTGAATTGAAGGTTGAAAAAAATACTAGTCCGCACTCATATTCACCTCCAAGTTGTAAAGCTGGAGAATAATATGTTGACAAAGCTGATTCGCGACCAGTAATTGATAGTGTGAATGACATCGTGTTAATGAGAATATTTATAAGCAAAACCTTATTTTAAACGTTTTTCCAGAATTTTCTAAGAAACTTAATACATAAGTGCCCGCAATTATAAAGGTGACTTTTTTGGCAGTTTTCATAATTATAAAATACAACAGTTTTCTTTGTTAAATAGTTCAGTAATTCTAAAGGTGGTTTTAAACCATAACTATCGAAATACTCTGCATAATTATTTACTTTAACATAGGCTACCCAGTGAGTTCCCTCATTAAGCGAAATATCTAAATTTAGAATGGCACATTCTATATAATTAGGCTTACTCGGCAAAGTATCTCTCATATAAACACCGCGAAAATATGGTATATCACGAGTGTAATTTAATATATCAATGTTACTAAGAGCTCGCCTGGGTAACCTTAAAACTAGTTTTTTGAAGATTGTACACATAATCCTTTACCCTTTTTGTAAGGTTTGATGAATAAACCTTTACCCAAGGCGATTGATTCCATCATCTTATTGTGGCGTTCGGATTCGACAATACTTTTTTGAGCTGACTTGTAATCATTTACTGCTTTAGCTATTCCACCCACACCACCAGCTAATGAACCCAATGCGGATAGTCCAGCAAAAATAGGAATTAGAGGAAGAATTCCTCCTGTTTTAGGAATGGGTATAATTCTAGGTAATTTAATGCGATTATTTTTATGAAATATTTTTTTTGCTGCAGAATATGCTAATTCTATAGCGTGTTTGTTAGTTTTTGGTTTTAGTTTCTTCAGAAGCGTTTTCAATTTAGACACCGAAGATTTAAATGACTTAATTCCAGCACCTGTTCTAATTTTTGCTTTCATAATTTACCAACCAAGATGCACTTTTTTCGCCTCTGCTAGCATCTTTTGATTTTAGTCGTTGTTTTGCCATATTTTTTAACAGTAAGTCGGCCTTATGGCGATCTCTCAAATTCGAATATTTTGTGTAAGCAATATCGTGTTGCATGCACGCGTTGTCTAAAGGGTTAATTCCTTTATCACCTCTTTTCAAACGTTCTTGCAAGCGTGTACCCGGTCCGCAGTATTGATAGCCTGGTAAGTGTAACTCTACAGGCAAGTTATTAATAAATGAATTTATAAGTCCTTTCCCTTTCATAACTAGGTAGATAATGAAAAAAAATATGTTTGAATCCATAATATATAATATAGGTATACCTACCTAGTACTTCAGTTATTTATGATATTATTTTTATCGATCCAGCTGTTTTCATTTGGGTTGAGACCGAGCCATTTGACAAGAACCTTATTCCCACTCCTTTTAATAACCTTTTCAACCAAATAAATATTAGGGTGATAGGTTTTTTGAAGTTCATATTCATAAAAACAACCTTTTATGGGCACTTCATGTAGGTCTTGTATGTAATAAGTAGGCGGCTGAGATTTTATTACTTTGAAAATCTTAAACAATTCGGTAGACCAGTTTGGCGTATAGCCCTTTTGAAACTCTCCTTTGTACTTACTAATACGAACGACATCACCTATATTAAACTTATTTTTTGTTACAGGTAATATTTTTTTACATTTTTGTATATTCTTTGCAACAACTGATTCGTTTAACTTATTAATTTCAGATGGTTTATGTTTTGTAGTACGATGAACGGTATTATTATAATTATTTACTACATCACATAAAGGCTTCCCTACCCATTTATAGTTTCCAGTAAGACTAAAATGTTTAAACAGCTTGCATTTTAAAGTTCGTATGAGTCTTTCTACTATGGATGCTTTTTTAGAGGAGTATGTTGAATAATGATTTATATTGCATCTTTTCATAAGCCGTTGAAAGATGTCGTTGTAAAACTCTGTACCCATATCTGTTTGTAAATTTGTAGGTGTACGTCCTTCTTTTAAAACTTTTTCAAAAGCTAGAGACACTTCAGTTTTTGTTTTGGTCTTTAATGGAGCTGCCCACGCATATTTAGAAAAGGCGTCAATAACAACTAATACGAATTTAAAACCTTTGTTATCTTTGTGATAACTTTTAATGTCAATCAAGTCCGCTTGCCATAAATCATCAATTCCTTTTAGAATAACTGATCGACGTGGAAATTTTTTTCTGGCTCCTTTATGAATTTCATTAACAACACCTTGTTTACTCATATTGGTTTGGTGATAAGATCTCTTAGGGTTACTATTTGATCTTTTATAATATTACTCGCGTCTACCTTGGAACACTTTTGACTCAACTGTTGCTGCATGAGACTTATTTGAGTTTTTATACTTTTAAGCTCTGCAAGGAAATCTTCTCTTTTACAATAAATGTTATTGTTTCGGTCAACATACGCTTTATTGACAGCTTCATCGGCATCAACAGCTAATTTCAATCCTTTTAATCTTCTTTGTTTCAAATCATAATCACCTGATTCATTTTGAAAAAGCGCTTTATTAAAGGATATACATTCCAAAGGGTCTAATACACGCATTCTTTTATGGACATGATGTCCAAATTTATCGATGTTCATCATGCGAATGAAGTGAAGGTTAGCGTTATAATAAAACATAAAATAATTTGTATAAGTATTTATTCAATTGATATCACCACATTTTTTTAATTGTTTAATGATTGATAATATTTCATCATCTAATCCAGTGTTACCAGCGTCCCTCGAAGCTATTAGTAATTTTAATGTTTCAACTAAGTCATTTGGATCGTTCCAAAAAATGTAATCCACATTTTTACCAACTTTTTTAAATAATGGTATGCCTTTCCCTTTAGGAGTGCTTTTGTCTAGATGTGTGGATTTAGTGACTGTGGGTGATGCTAATAATGGTTTTATAATTTGTAAATACTTGAATCCTCGGTTGTTATTTGTTGGTTGACTTAGATCATATTTACGTTTATGTGCATTCGTGGATAATAACATGGATTTGTAATTTTGTTTATCTTCTTCAGTAACTATACTCAAATCAGGTTTCTTTTGGTAGAGTAATTCAACCAAACCTCTTGTTTTACTGTATGACTGTCCGGCTATTTTAATTGAATGGTCGGTTATGGTAACACGTTCCGATCCAATCATAGGTTTTCCCTTTTCTAACCTGATTCCATAAGGTACATCATTGAAAACTTCTGATGACAAAGACCACGATGAAACAGACTTCGGAGTTGGCGTCGAAGCAGCATCAGAAGTCGTTTCAAAAAATAAATCACTTATGTTATTTCCAGTGCTTTGTTCTAACTCAGAATCACTTAAAGAATGATCCGAATTAATATCATGTTGAATTTTATTAGGTGACAAATTACTAATAGGTTCATTTTCAGACAATTTTCTTTTTCTTGGAAAAGTTATTTTTGGCATTACATCTTCACTTTCACTTTCTTGATGAATTTCATCATTTCCTCCAGCACTTATATAGTTCCTTGTCAGCTGCTTTAATGGATCCGTCACAGGTTTGAACATAGATTCTAATGCCATATCAGAATCTAGTTTACTATTTTTCAAGCTTTGCATCTTCTTTTTGACTGCATCAGCAGATTTAATTATTTGCTGTTTTAATGTTTTTTCGTCATTCATTTTTACAGATTTTGTTACTTATCACTTAAGAGGAAAATGTGAAACTGTTTTGTTTACTACCAAGAAGCGTTATTTATTCAATTCAATCATCCACCATAATAAAAGTATCGAATTTTTTTCTGTAGCAACCATTATTTTTCTGACAGTCTTTATTTATGACCAAGTAGCTAAATGAATCTTTCCAAACACTGGAACACATTTCTCGAAATTGTAGCCAGGTCATATCAGTGTTCACATGTTCATCATACACATGATGGAGATTTATATCATCCTGCTTAAATAAGATGATAAGGTTTGCATTGTCACGAATCAACTGTTTTGGAACTTTACTATAAGTTTGGTTTAAGTAAAAACAATCTATATTTTTATGTCTTCCCATTGCAAAATAATCACGAATATTATTTTGATTCTCACATGCTACATCATCAAAAATTATGACAGAATTCACAGAGGCATTATCAGGACTTACAACTTCTTAGTTATCATGATATTTAAAATAACTTACTCCAGGGACAAGACTCATAACCTTTTCTAAAAATATGTATTTTGGTTGATACAGCGTTTTTGAATACACGTAAACGTTACGAAAATGTAATCCTTTAGGGTGTAAAAGTAGTCCAATAACTAAATTTGTTTTGCCACAATTAGACGGTCCACAAACTATACATCGAATAGTCTTTGGTAAAAGTTTACCATGACGGAGTGGTAATTTGTCCGAACCGAAATTGATTTTTTCAAGGTGTAATGAAGTAGGTTGTTTAACAAATTTCATTATGCAGAATGTGTAACCTAACAGCAAAGTTTCCAATGATAAAATGTTGGAAACGTATCCCACCTTCGCTATTTATGTACTCACGGTTCTGATCTATAAGGTTGGCTATGAAACCCGCCACCTATTTATTCTCCTTGCTGAAAACCATTTTCGTTCATCGGTTGGACCAAGACGGTTACACTCCGATATTATTGGGTGTTCTATTACACCTTGCATTCGATTGGGCGAACGACGAGACGCGCCGCCGTCGGCGCGGTGAGAAGTGAGCTCAAACGAATGCATGGTAGTCCAATAACTAAATTTGTTTTTTTTATGTTATGTTTTTTTGTGTCAGTCAGTCAAGTCAGTCCGTGACTTCACCCAAGGGTTCTAGTTGAAAACCAGCGCTATGGTGTGGTTTAGCATACCTGCCATAGCATCAAGCTGAACTAGAACCCATTTCAGCACCGAGAAGCAACATTCATGCTTTTAATAACTTATTTTTTTTTTTATTTACTTTTTAACCTTTTCTTCTAAATGTAAGTATGTGTTGTTTCTGTGTGTGTAAGAAATAAATAATTTTTCTTTTCTTTCTTTTCTTTCTTTCAATAATATCCTACTTGCGGGCACCCGTGGCTGCATTCCTAATCCGCATCCCTGAAACTCCAAGGCTAGAGAGATCGATCTTGGACTTTGCCTCAGTTAGGACTTTGGCGTAAGTCATTCCCCTGCCCGCCGCTTCCGGCTGTAGGGTTACAACCACGGCCTGAGACCGTGGAGGTCTTAGTTTAATTTTCGGGGGTTCCCTAGTAGGCGCTTTAGTGGACGCTGCCACTGTCGCCCGTTTCTTGGTTCTACGCTTAACAACAGTAGTCCAAGTCTCCCCGCTCCTATTTGGCCGAACGGGTTGTGAGGGTGAGGGAGGGTCTTGGTCCACTGGTGCTGGCACATTGGGTGCCACATTTGGTGCGGGCCCACTAGGTTTCTTGCCTCTTTTTCTTTTGGACTTCTTTTTCTTGTGGCTAGGTCCGGGTTGTTGAGCCACTATACCGCCTTTTGGTGTCTGGATCTGCTTCTTTGCAGCCTCCGCCTTCTCTTTATCTGCAGCTAAAGGAGGGCGCATCGGAGGAGCGGGTGGCAGACGCGACTCTAATGAGGAGAGCTTGGCATCCACCATGTTCCCCACCTCCAGCATTATAGCACGCGCAAACTCGGCGAATTCTGGTCTCACCCGCTCCGCCGGCAGCCCAGCCCGGCTGGGTTGGCTTGGTTGTACCGTCCGTGGCGGTGAAACCTGACGTGCCTCATCAATTTGCCTAGGGCCTACCGAGGGAGCAGGGGAGGGGGATCGGCGTCCATTCGCTGCTTCGAAGCCGGAGCGAAGAGTCTGGAACTCCCTTCGCAGGTCCGCTTGTTCCGCTCTGAGTGCCTCGTTCTCCCTTCTCAGGCGCTCGACCTCGGACTGCAGGCGATTATTATCAGCCTGCAGTTTAGCCACCTCTTCGTTTGTAGTCCGAACACTAAGAGTTTTCACAGCCGTGGAAATTGCCTCGACGGAATCTTTTATCGCCCGCACAAAGGTGCCCTTTAGGTTTCGGGACTTTTTCCCCACGTCCATGATAACATCCAAGTTATTGGCTATAACTGTCTGCAAGTCAGCAGACAGCCTATTATCGCCATCCCCAAGTGTTTGGGAGATGGCCTGATCCAACCGGGAAAACGACTCTCTGGCTTTCAGAGAATGGTTTGCAACCTCTTCTTCCAAGCGGAGCCGTAATTCTTTCTCCTTGGCTGCCGCGAGTTCAGCTTTGGCCTTTGCTAAGCCAACATATTGGCCAGTGGTAGGCGGCCTGCCTCGGCCCCTTTTGGGTGTGCCAAGCTTGTTAGGCACACCGCTCGGGCTTCCTCCTGAGCCGCTTCCAGAGTCGAAGACCGCAGATCGTTTACGTTTTTGGGACCTACTCTGCCAATATTTGCCAGAGGGACCCAATCTCTCCTCGTCTGCAGTGCTCTCCGCGCTGTCTGTAGATTCTGCAGACTCTAGCATGACCACACTAGCCTCGCTTACATGGGCGGGAGACTCGAGCGATCGACCCCTGCCGCTTCGGATCGATCCCTCAGAGACCCTGTCCCTTTTTCCTCCCTTTTTGGCGCGAGCGCCCTGGCCAGAGCCCTGAACCGATTCCGGGGTGGTGGAACCCGGTCTCAGTCCAGTTTGCTCCGCGGGCTTTCCGCCCGCTTTAGTGCCCAAAGTGTGTGCCTTTGCACAATGTTCATTACTGCTCCCACTCTCCTCTCCCTCCTCAACCTCAAAACTTAACCTACTTAAACTACGCCTCCTACTATCTACAACTTCGTCTTCATCTTTGTTGGATTGTTGCATGTTTAGATCCCACGAGTATGAACATTTTAAAATATCCCTAATACACCTGGAGTGCGGGACTTCTCCAGGGTTGGTCGTTAACGACGGAGATACTCCCCCGCCTCCTACCCTTGCGAGTAGGAGCCTGACGCCACGCTAGACCCGTAGGTACCACAACGCCAGTAACTTGAGGATTTTTATTGAGGTTTTCTCCTCTTGAGCCGGCCGATTAAGGCAAGCTCCCTGGTCCCAGGCCGCGAGACATGACCACGTCACCTAGGGATAACAGGTTTGCCGGCGGTGGCTTATAGAAAAGCCTGTCTAGCAGCCTGTGAATTCACAGACCTAAGACCCGCCGCCCGTGGTTTTTGAAGAGGTTGTCTCCTCGTGGCCCCTATCACGAACTGTGAGAGCGGCCCCCGTTCCTCGGAAATATCCAAGGGTTACGGGTTGCCCGGAAACTAATCAAATAGCACCGCGCACGGGCGTTTCCGCCTCCACCTTGGATTTGTTACAGAGGTTTTCTCCTCGCAGCCCCTCCCACACAAGGAGAGCGGCCCCCGACCCTATGATGTCCCACCACAGTACATCCAGGGTTACGGGTGGCGTAAGCAAAAGCATGCCCGTTGCTGGGCACGCTAGCCGCCCATGGGTTCCTCTTGGTTTCACCGTATCAGTCGAGTTATAGCGGCAGACCCGACAGTTACAGCTACTCAGCCCCCCCGGCACGACAAGCCGAGAACCCTTCGGGGGGGAACCTAACCTTTTTTTTTTTTTTTTTTTTTTTTACGTGGGGAAATGCCTAACGCATACCCTGCCGCTCGGGGAAGCGACTGGGTTATGTCGGGCTTGCACCGACTAAAACCCCACGGTGGACTCCATCGCGCATTTTGGAGGTGTCCCGGGAACCGCCATGTGGCATACTACCGGTAGCCTCCGCGCGGGCTGCTGTAAGAACAGCAGCACTCCTGAGGGAAGGATTTACCTACCCTCCGCAGTAACACGCATCCACAATACGTGTTACCACGCCACAGGACCCGCAACTCGACGCACTAAGGGTCTCCCGCCCCTCGTGCGCCTGCGACTCCAGGGCCCCTTTGAGGCAGGGGTTACCTACCGTAGCTCTATTGTAATGCCCGAACTACAGGGCGGGGCCCCTTTAAGGCAGGGGATACCGTTTATATCGCTCGACTCGCAGCGCGACAGAGATGCTATCTTCTGCCACCCCGGGGTCGGCGGCCTCTTCTTGCACGACGCCTAGCTGGGTCCTCCTGTTCCCGCTCGTGTTCTGCGTCTTCCTTCTGCGACATGACGGTCTCACAAAATGTGGAGAACGCACGCCAGGCAGGTCTGCTGCATATGATCGCTGCAATTACTGCAGGCAGCGTTAGGTCCTGCCCGATGACCGCGCAGAGAGCGCTGCGCTCATCGGCAGCGCCACAGTGGTGGCACGCTTGCGTCTCTTCCCTCCCGATGCGACACAGATACTTCCCGAAGCATCCGTGCCCGGAAAGCATCTCTGACACACGGAAAGTGCACGACCCGTGCTCCCTATCTAGCCACTGTCGCAGAGCAGGGAGAATCGCGTCGATTGTGCGCCGGCCATAGGCTGATTCGTCGAGCCTTCTTGCCCATAATTCTATGGCATCGTCCACGTACCCGTCTCTCGCAGCCCCGATCTCTCTTGGTACTGGACGCATGTCTGTCCGACGTGCTTCCTCCCGCCAGTGATACAGGGATGAGAGGACACCGGCATCTAAGTCCCACGGTAGGGATCCAGCAATCAGGCAGGCGGCTTCTGCGGAGATGGTGCAGTATGCCCGAGTCACCCTTGAGGCCATCACTCTTTGCGCTCTGCGCAGATGGGTGATGTTCGACCTCGATAGGTTATCGGCCCACACAGGAGCACCGTACATGGCCATAGAACGCACGATGCCCATGTAAAGCCGCCTGCAAGATGTTCTTGGCCCACCAAGGTTGGGCAAGAGCCTACTCAGTGCCGCACACGTGGCGACCAGTTTTATAGCCAGCCTTTCAAAATGGGCGGCAAAATTCCACCGGCTGTCCAGGACGAGTCCCAAATATTTCATCGTCGACTGGACAGCGATACGTTCTCCGCCAACTACTATGCCTGATCCAGGCGGAGGAGCATTGCGGGCCCCGTGGAAGCACAGGGCCTCTGACTTGTGTAGAGCTACCTCCAGCCCCAGCATTCGGATGCGGCGCACCATCTGGGCGACTCCAGCCGTTGCAAGAATGGCAGCATCCCTGAACGTGATGCCCCGAGCCGTAATTAGGGTGTCGTCTGCGTAGCAGGTGGTCTCGATACCTCTGAGGGTCGCGCCACGCAGCACCCAGTCGTAGCCGATGTTCCACAGGAGCGGGCCAAGAACCGATCCCTGTGGGACGCCGCACGACATCGCCTTTCGGCCCCAAGCCTCCCGCCCAGGGTATGTTATAAACCTTTCGGAGAGGTAGGAGTCCACTATCTCTATTAGGTATTTGGGCATCCTGTGGTACCCAAATGCTTCCTTTATGCAGGGCCAGGGTAATGTGTTGAAGGCATTGGAAATGTCAAGTGACACCGCAATCATCACATCACCATCGCGCACTGCTTCGTCCGCCAAGGTCTTTACCCGCAGAATGGCATGGACAGTGGACCTACCCCTCCGAAAGCCGAACTGGTTTTCGGACAGGTTGGGTCCTTCTGACTCCAGATGTTCTGTAATGCGGTCGGCAATGATGTGCTCAAAGAGCTTACCGACCTCATCTAGCAGCACGATTGGGCGGTATGCTGAGGGTTAATCTGCAGGCCGTCCCTCCTTCTGTAGCAACACTAGCTTGCCAGTCCGCCACTGCAGTGGGAAACTGCTCTAGGCATTGTGACAAAAAGCGGAGGAATCTTGGCCCAAGGTGCTCCCTGAGAGCCAGGTACACCACACGGCCAGGGATGCCGTCAAGCCCAGGGGCGGCTTTTCGCGTTCGGAGTCTATGAAGGGCTACACGAAGCTCCGCTTCCGTTACTGGAGGAACATGATTATCCTCCGCTAAGGGGAACCTACCCTAACCTTTTTTTTTTTTTTTTTTTTACGTGGGGAAATGCCTAACGCATACCCAGCCGCTCGGGGAAGCGACTGGGTTATGTCGGGCTTTCACCGACTAAAACCCCACGGTGGACTCCATCGCGCATTTTGGAGGTGTCCCGGGAACCGCCATGTGGCATACTACCGGTAGCCCCCGCGCAGGCTGCTGTGAGAACAGCAGCACTCCTGAGGGAAGGATTACCCTTCCCTCCGCAGTAGCACGCATCCACAATACGTGTTACCACGCCGCAGGACCCGCAACTCGACGCACTAAGGATCTCCCGCCCCTCGTGCGCCTGCGACTCCAGGGCCCCTTTGAGGCAGGGGTTACCGTAGCTCTATTGTAATGCCCGAACTACAGGGCGGGGTCCCCTTTAAGGCAGGGGATACCGTTTATATCGCTCGACTCGTAGAGTGACAGAGATACTATCTTCTGCCACCCCGGGGTCGGCGGCCTCTTCTTGCACGACGCCTAGCTGGGTCCTCCTGTTCCCGCTCGCGTTCTGCGTCTTCCTTTTGCGACATGACGGTCTCACAAAATGTGGAGAACGCACGCCAGGCATGTCTGCTGCTTACGATCGCTGCAATTACTGCAGGCAGCGTTAGGTCTTGCCCGATGACCGCGCAGAGAGCGCTGCGCTCATCGGCCCAGGCCGGGCACTCCGCCAGTGTGTGCTCCGCAGAGTCCACTGCAGCACCACAGTGGTGGCACGCTTGCGTCTCTTCCCTCCCTATCCTACACAGATACTTCCCGAAGCATCCGTGCCCGGAAAGCATCTGTGACACACGGAAAGTGCACGACCCGTGCTCCCTATCTAGCCACTGTCGCAGAGCAGGGAGAATCGCGTCGATTGTGCGCCGGCCATAGGCTGATTCGTCGAGCCTTCTTGTCCATAATTCTATAGCATCGTCCACGTACCCGTCTCTCGCAGCCCCGATCTCTCTTGGTGCTGGACGCATGTCTGTCCGACGTGCTTCCTCCCGCCAGTGATACAGGGATGAGAGGACACCGGCATCTAATTCCCACGGTAGGGATCCAGCAATCAGGCAAGCGGCTTCTGCGGAGATGGTGCAGTATGCCCGAATCACCCTTGAGGCCATCACTCTTTGCGCTCTGCGCAGATGGGTGATGTTCGACCTCGATAGGTTATCGGCCCACAACCTACCCTAACCTAACCTAACCTAACCTAACCTAACCTAACCTAACCTAACCTAACCTAACCTAACCTTTTTTGACACTTTTTAATAATTATTCCCATAATTAAAATTTTTAAATTTGCTGTATTTATATTTTTTAAATGAAAATTTGTAAGATAATACCTGTTTTTTGCTAATAATTTGTCAGGGTTTGCATAAAACATTTTTTCGTTGGCGTAGTTGGACGGGGGCCTGTACGAAACGCACATATAGATTTATACCTACATAGCTAGCTATAGTAAACAGATGTATAGCATATATGTTAGTATCTGTAAGTAGCTATAGATTAAGTTCAGTTACCTCATTACCGCGGTCGCATTAACTTCTCATGTACTTAGCCTAGCCAAATTAAATAATTATTTGAATACAGTCCACTTAAAACGAATTTATATGTGAGTTTAATTTACCAGCCCCTCACATAATGGTCCTTCGAGCCGTTAATAAAGGGCTGGCTAAGGACGTTTAAAAGTGGTGCCGTCGTGTGTGTAACTCAACGTTTAAACCGCCATATTGGGACATTTAAGTTAACGCGTAGTTAACGTGTGCTTTAACCCGTTGACTTCTTCGAGTTGCGTCAAAGCGTGTGTCGTGTCATCGCGTCGTGTGCTGTTTCTATAAAACGGCTGTCTTCGTGGACGTTGGTCAGGAGGACTGTTACCACTTCTATAAGGTGCTGCAGAACTCTCAGGCTGTTGGTGCGTGCTACTGCTATACAGTGCTTCATCTATACGGACCTTCACAGTCTCTGTCCCGGGACATTGGTGTTGCCGGTGCTATTCGCTGGAACATTAAGTGCGACAAGGACGTTTATATAGGTTACCTAAGTATAACCTACCGAAGAACTGTGGTCGGAATTATAAATCAATCGCGCGTAGTGTTTGATTTCGCATGCTCAATTAGCATTGTGGACATTGTGAAGTGCACCTAGTGTAGCACATTCATCTATATAATCATTAAATTAAAATACCAAAAGTACAAGGCGTTGCACATAAATACGTATTATAGCGGTTGGCGTTGACGCAGTTTCCGTCTCCTGCTGGTCGTGAGGCTTCGGAATCGTTCGTTCATGCACTTCGTGTTGCTTCGTGGACACTCGCCGCGCCGCATCGTAGTCTCTCATTGGCTAGCGGAACCAACTTCAATACGTGTTTCCGAGTTTCGTCTGGCTACCTAGTTATTATTCCGAGTTTCGTGCAAGTTTCGTGTGCCATCCATTGCTCAGTGGTGCCATCTGCACCATAGACTAGAATAAGCTGCTGCCGAATCTGCGCCATTTGTATTTTATTTTGTAACCTCGTTGTGTCGTGGGCGCAACAAGTATTTTTTTGTAAAGTGATTCGTGATTAATCACTACAATTATTACTATTTAATAGTTTTATTAGTAAAAAGTTCATAATAGAACAAGACTTAAAAAGGCTGATAGCTGCGAGAGGCCAGTTAAAAGGCACAATTACAAGATTGTATAATTTCATTAGTAATGAAACCGAGTTTAATAAAGGTACGCTTGAACAATTGAAGGTTAAAAAGGAATTGTTGGTCCAAACCTTCCAACAATATTGTGATTTAAATATAGATATATCTGTTCCAGATTCACAAAATTGCGAGGATTTCGAGCGCATCGAAAATCAATACTTTGCAATAATGGCTGCCATTAATGAAAAATTGACTCCCAAAACAAATTGTGAGGTTGGTAAACCATCTACCAGCAGCAGCAACCTGACTAAGTTGCCCAGGATAGAAATACCGAGGTTCAGCGGACAGGTGGGTGATTATCACAGTTTTATCTCATTATTTAAAAGTGTAATTGATCAAGATGGCCGTTTGTCACAATGCGACAAATTTTTCTATTTAAAATCATTGCTCGAACAAGATGCCGCTGAACTGGTGAAACACCTAAGCCTATCTGATGCTAATTACTCACTAGCTTTATCCTTGCTGGCTGAAAGGTATGACAATAAGCTTAGAATCATTAACTTTCACATCTCATCAATTATAGATATACAGCAAATAAATAAGTGCTCAGCCTCAATGCTAAGAAACATTGTTTCACAAACAAAACAACACATAGCTGCCTTACAAACACTTGATGTACCAGTTCAATCCTGGGATTTAATTATAATTTCCATTTTGCAAAGGAAAATTGATCAGGGCACGTTTAGGTTTTTCCATTCAGAGCTTAAACAAAATACATTGCCTAAGCTAGATTATTTTCTAAACTTTTTAGAGCAACGTGCAACCATTCTTGAGACCGTGGCTGAGGCTGGCCATAGCCATGCTCACCCTACCCGAGTAGTGAACAAGAGCCACGGAGCGAGCCTCGTGACCACCACAGGAAGTACCACCAGCTCCAGCACAAGATGCTGCGACTTCTGTAAGTCTAAATATCACAAGTTGTATCAATGTCAAAAGTTTCAATTAGCTTTGCCAACTGAACGTGTGCTGTTTATTCAAAATAATAAGTTGTGTTCACTTTGCTTAAATCAGCATAACAATAGAAAGTGTTTCCTTGCATTCAAGTGTAGCATATGTAAGGAGCGTCATAATACGTTATTACACGTAGATAATGTACCAGAAATACCTAAGCAGGTATCGGTATCAATGGGCCAATATGGCAATATATTACTACCAACTATTAAGGTAGGTTTAGTAGATAAGCTTGGAAATACGATTTATGCCAAGGCTTTATGTGACTCAGGTAGTCAAATATCATTCATTTCATCAGATTTAGCTGATCAAATTAGTTGTGAATTAAAAGATGAGCAAACTATAATTAGTGGCATATGTCAAGGGAAAAACAAAACCGCAAAGAAGGCTAAGTTTACAATATATTCTGAAAATAATGATTACAGCTTAAAGCTAACATGTTGCATTGTTTCAAAAATAACTTGCGATTTACCACAATTTGATGTAGATATTGGTAGCTTAAACATACCGACTCACATCAAGTTAGCTGACAGGGATTTCAATAAAAGTGAACCAATATCAATTTTATTGGGTTGTGATATATTTTTAAAAATTCTTTTGCGTGAACAATTGCCAATAATTCCTGGCGGGTTATATTTACATGACACGCGTTTTGGTTATGTTGTGGCAGGACAATTACCGTTACAAAGAAGCCCGGCCACCACGTCACAACAGATAACAGCTGTTAGCAACTTTTGTAACCTTGACAATGAAATTAGGTCACGTGAGGTCGATGACACTCTTACATCTATTGATAGCTCACTCAAACAGCTATGGCGGTGCGAGCAGGTGCCGCAGATTTATAAGGAGGCTTCATCTGAGCAGGAACTAGCAGAAACAATGTTTCAGGAGTCAGTCCAGCTAGAAGACTGTAAATTTCAGGTAAAGCTACCTTTAAAGCAAGAGTTTAATGAAGTCAGGCTGGGTAATTCTTTATCTCGAGCCTTACAGAGGTTCTATAACTTAGAAAAAAGGTTTTTAAAGGATCCGTTGCTTTTTCAGCAATATAAACAATTTATTGATGAATATGTTTCGCTTGGGCATGCGAAATATGTTGATATTGAAAGTTACAATTTAGAAGAGGATCCTGTATATTTTCTGTCTCATCACCCTGTGATTAATGAAGGTAGTAAAACTACGCGGTTAAGGGTAGTTTTCGACGGTTCAATGCAGACCGATCGAAACATTTCATTAAATGACTTAATGTTAAATGGACCTTGTGTGCAAAACAGTTTGTTTAATATATTAATATTATTTCGATTGCATAAATTTGTCTTAGTAACTGACATAAAAAAGATGTTCAGAAACATTAAACTTGATCCATCACAATGCTCAATTCAGAACATACTATGGCGTAGTAGCCCACAAGAAAGAATTAAATGTATTCAATTATTAACAATTACATATGGATTAAAAGAAATTGTGGTCCAAGCAGTACTTAGTACAGTTGCAAAATAGGCCTAAGTGGCAGAATTCTCTTCCTAATATCGAAGTAGGAACATTAGTTTTATTGAAGAGTGATAACATTCCTCCTTTGAGTTGGCCAATGGCACGTGTTGTTGAAACGTTCCCAGGTTCAGATGGCAAAGTTAGGGCATTGTCAGTCAAAACAACAAAAGGTACTGTGATACGGACAAGTGTTACCAAAGTATGTGTACTACCTATCGATAAATAAGCGTGGAACGTGGTGGTTCCATTGTGGTGCTCATTGGGCTCGCCTTACTCAACTAATTTACATTGTAAAAATTGTTTAGTTTGTATTAAAGCAATATAATTATGTGGCTAAATAGGTTACAGTAGTTTATCTTAAGACTTACAATTGTTATTAAACTTAAAATTTGTGTCTTTACTGTTCAGGTGTAAAGTTAAAATGTACCTAGGTACATGGCTGTATTTCATTATACTTGTACATATTTCCCATTTATGTTTACTGATGATGTGTTACCTATCTATCTAAATGCATGTAAAGATATGATATGCCATAGTAAATAAATGTATTTGTAAACATAAGTAAGTTCGTTTAGATAAAGGTCAATAAAATGCAGTGTGATTAATAAAAATATAAGTTTAATACATGTTATTCTGTTACAGTTACTTTAAACATAGTTAAATTAATTATCTAAGTTATTCACTTGCACAAATAGGTTGCAGTCACAAATTAGTTGGTGTAACTGGTTGGTCAGTTCACACATATACCTGTTATAAGTACATAACTATTAATGTGTCTTAATAAAATTTATGAATGCATGATTGTGTCTACCTGTGTGTACTTGCTAATTTTGTGTGAGCAATGTTAGTCAATGTAATCTGCGTAGATAGATATGCAACATTACTTAACTGTAGTTATTAACTATTATTATAGGATAAGGTGTCGTTAATTTCTTACTCCATGTGTTTAAATTAAGTAGTTGCTTAAATAGTTATACATTGGTTCACGATACCCGTTTTCTAAACTACGTATTATTTTATAGTGCCTGTCATTCCCGACGACTTGGTCATAAACAACAGGCACTATACCTTCAGTCAGACGGCAGTCTGACATCAGGGATCCATGGAGCAGTGGATCTAGCCGCTGCAGCGTATAGCCACAGTACTCACAAGGAGAGTCGCCTCGGGGTGGTGAGACCCCCCCTCCCTGATGTCCAGACAGGTGCCGGAGCTGTTGATGGCACGCTCACTTCCCGTACTCCATCCGGAGCACTCGTGTTTGGGATCCACACTAGGGACAATGGAGAAGCCATTTGCCAGATCTCCACTCTGGTACCGGAGCTGTAATGCGCGCTCACCTCCCGACATGCAGACCTACATGTCTACCCATGGAGCCTACTCAGCTGGGTCGGCCGGCGCATGCTATCCTCACGCACTACTTGATGTCCAGTCAAGCACCGGAGATGTCAGTCCTAGGACCAACTATAAGGGAAACTCACGTGCCCCGTGACTCTTTCGCATCAACGGCCCTCGTCCTAAACCGCTACTTGAGCCACTAGCTGCGCACGGGGGAGACGCCCGGTGACAAGCATACCGGGCAGACGAACGTTGTCCCCCCCTGTAGCTAACCAACTGCCACTACGAATCCATACCCAAGTCCGGATCCACTAGCAAGCTAGTGGAGGGCTCGAGATCCGGACGCCCGTAGTACCCTGGTCCAAACAGCCGGACTCGTAATTCCGGCTGCGCAACCCCGCACACCTCGGGTCCTATACATTGGTTCAATCAAAGTTTCTAAATGGTTTGTTATCACTATCACATGGGTATAGGTGTTAATTTTTTCATGTAAAGTCATTAGGATATATCTTTGCCGTTGGGCGCAATTATGTACGAAACGCACATATAGATTTATACCTACATAGCTAGCTATAGTAAACAGATGTATAGCATATATGTTAGTATCTGTAAGTAGCTATAGATTAAGTTCAGTTACCTCATTACCGCGGTCGCATTAACTTCTCATGTACTTAGCCTAGCCAAATTAAATAATTATTTGAATACAGTCCACTTAAAACGAATTTATATGTGAGTTTAATTTACCAGCCCCTCACAGGGCCGTCAAGCCCGATACAACGAGCCTAATCTCGGAGGGTTTCGGTCAAGGGAATACAAAGTTGGCTCGTGGCGGCCATCTTGGACGCCATTTTGAAATTGTTCAAACGGCCGTAGCTTTGTAACCGACACTTCGATTGAGACGTGGTTTTCGACTCCATGTTGGTCACAGAAAACTCTCTTAAATAGGTATATTTTCGTCTCTACATAGAGCGACAGAATTTTTTTTTGTAGAGACTTGGGCAATTCGTGTAAGTCCATTTTATGGTCTTGATAGTGCAAACCGCACCCTTGTAGGTCGCTCGGAGCCGAAGTTACATAATTTTAAAGTTTTCAGCGGCCATTTTGTCCGCCATTTTGAAAAAAATGTTTTACTTATATCTCAGGCTCTGGTTGTCTGATTGGAGTGCGGTTTTTTCCTCTGAGTATATCTCCACTGGGACTACTGTTTGACATGAGTGCATGGGTCTCTACATAGAGCATCTTAATTTAGTTATATTATATTATATTATGCTTTGTTATTAAATGAAATTTATGAATGTTTATTTTATTTTACACCACATCTAAGTTTTAAAGGAAAAACCTTTACTAATAATAATACAAAAAAAAAGTAGAGAAGGAAAAAAAAATAAAAAAAAAAATAAATAATAATAATTAAAATTAAGCAATATACCTGAAACAAAAACACACCTTTTGAAGAATATTTATATTACAAAAAAAAAAAAAACCTTCTCACATTTTTCTTTATACATATATCGACGGTGGAAAGGCAGAATGTTTGAAGCGCCATGACATAAAATGTTCACCAGAGCGATTTAAAGTTTGAAATTTTCGAAAAAAAATCATATCTCTGTAATTATTCTAGCTATGGATTTAAAAATTAAAATACGTAAAATTGAAATAGTTTTCTATGTAATTCTGTATATAAAATGAATGTACATATTCTATTTACTGTAATAAGGGACATAAGACATAGGCATCTGAAATCTCAGTCAGGTAAAATTGGCTTAAACGACATTAACATTTTAATAAAATACAAGTAAAAACAATTTAAAGACCGAGGAGATTTAACCATCACACCAGCATAATGTTTTATAATAATATATGTTACTTTAAACATTCCATTAGAATGAATTAACCGCCAGACTAAGGCAATTTATATCTAAGATGAATGACTTAAAGAATAAATGAACTTATAATTGGACCTCAGAACTCGAGAACAGTTGAACCGATTTTGGTCTAGAAACATTTGTGTAAGTCCAGGGAAGGTATAAAAGGTAAGAAGGGTAGGGTAGCGTAGGGTAGGGTAGGATAGGGTAGGGTAGGGTAAGAGGCGGTACCTGCGGGCCAGCTTGATTGAAAATAAAAATTTCATAATATGAAAAATAAAATATAATAAATATAAATTTTATATACCAAGTCGGGCAAAGAAACGGCACGGCCGTAGCATTCTTTTCTCGAAACATTATTTTATTATAAACTTTATTAACGTATTGTTCACCGCGAAATCACTTTGAGATTGAGATCCAAGTGGATCAGGTTTACTTATTCATTCATTAATAATGATAATCCAACCGACATTAAATTTCTTCGTCCATCTCTATGGACGTTGGTTCTCACCCGACAGCCGGACCGAGAACCAAATCGACCGACGATTAGTCGAAAATGGAGACACTTCTGGATGTTAGGAATAAGAGGGTTGCTGATGTCAATAAGAAGATAGCGATAGTTTAGGAGCAGGCCAAAAGATCTGCCAAAGGTGTCGTGTAATTTAGCTGCAGGACCCACAAGTTAGAAGATAACTTAGTATCCAGATCGACAACAAATACCATCTACTAAGTCTGGACGAGGTCTCATTCAAAGATCACAGGTCTGGCATCAAAGACGTATTGTTAAAAATTTGCGAAGAAATAGTAAGGCACAAGGAACACTTAAAGAATGAATGGATGTCTAAAGAAACATGGGATATGATCAACCATCAAGGAAGACTCAACGTCGATCTAGACGACCATTCTAAAGAAGCACTTGCGAGTATTTTCTTTGTGAACTTAATATCAAACGAAATTTTTAAAATGACAAACGCTGCTAGGGGGGACTGTATATCTAGAGATGAGACCACAACCATCGGCTGCCATAGGAAACATGAAGGATCTATACAAAGAATCTTGAAGAACATTGCAACAAAACCCATGATATCTCCTTGTTGATTGACTGAAGATGATTGAAGACTGGCTTTCAAGATGGTATGGCCACATTTCCAAAGTTTTTAATGATTCTAACCACAACCTGAGGAGTTGGATGCAGGTGCAAATATACCAGGAGCATCTTGTATCTTGATGCATAATCGTAATCATTATGATTAATAAAATCGGCAGGTCGCTAAGGCTAGTCAGAGGCCTTCGGGCGGCTTGAAAACGTCTGACAGTTGGGTTGCCCGCTTACCCGACAACTCTCTCAGCACAAGATTGCTTGTGTTGGGGCCCACCAACCCGCGCTAGGCCAGCGTGGTAGACTAGGCCTAAACCATTCCTTCATTGGAAGGAGACCCGTGCCCCAGCAGTGGGGACGTAATGGGTCGTGATGATGATTAATTATGTGATTTATGACTATCCTGCATCTTGACAGAAATTTAAATATCCAACCCCCAAATAAGACGAATTGATACGGACCATACGATCGCTGAAGAGTGGCAAAGTACCAGGGAACGATGGATTTCCTACGGAGGCATAAAAAGCAGGATATATGCAATATACCTACCAGATATTGCACTCTTCAGCGATGGAGGATGATGAAGTGAAGTTAGAGTAAAAGTTAATTTAATTCATGTCCAACTTTTTCCGATAAGGTTTGCTTTTCGTTAAAATACTTTATTCTGAAAATACAGATACAAACAGGTCGTGGTACTCGTGGTCTTCTATTTCGTATAATTACCAAACAATTATCAAAATCGGTTAAGTTGATCCATAGTTTTGCGCTTGGGAACACATTTTTGGTTAGATTTTTATATAGATAAGAAATCCTGTTTCTGACTAGATTTCGATATAAATTATTTAAGAATAAGTTTATTTTGGATGTATAATTTTCATTTTGTATAAAAAGTAATGTCATGTTAATACAATACAAATATTTTACATTAAGAACCATATTGACATAGAAAAATATTTAATAAAAAATAAATATTTGGTTGGATCCTTTAAGAGAAAGGTTAAAATTCCCTACTTGCATAGAAACAGCAATTTAGGAGAAAGGATCCAAGTGCATTTTTTTAAAAATAACACAATAAATATTAATTATAGCAACACTATTATTTAGAAACTGTGTAAAGAGTAATATATAATAGATATTATATTACAGTAATAGATAGATGTTATAATTTATTGTAGTTATCTGGTGATATAATAAAAAAAAATAGTTTTATACTGGCGAACGAATCTGAGTTTGTACCTATGAAATTACGCTGCGTACGCGGCGCCTACTGTCGCATAGACGCCAGCCCTCTCCCAATGAATATCCCGGCGGGGTACTGAAGCGACATCTTTCCAACCGGTCCTATTTATATTATTGGTGTTTTCACGGAATATCCGTCTGGATATAACAGCTTAAACACCATAAACCGCTTCATTGCGATTCTTTTGAATTGTTTTATATCACTTATATCAATTATCTACAAATCGCAAAAAACCGCTTAAGTGCCAATTGTACCAATAAACAGATTTAGGTAAAGTTGTATTAACCGCCAAACGCCGCGAGTAAGGCTGACCGGTAAAATGGTTTAAGCGCCAGTGAGGCTTAAATTACAATTACGTAAAATATATTAAGTGCTTGTATGTTATTTTTGACAAGAAGGCATTTAGTTTTATATCCATTATGTTTTATTTCTTAATCAGGTAGGTCGCTTAAGTAACTAATGATTCAAATTCACATTCATTCAAAATGAATGAAGTCACAGTGTTTTACTGTTTTAGTAAGGGTAAAATGTTTTATATAACTTTATTATTGATCATGTATGTTTGAACATACAAATGACTAAAAAAGTGGCTCTTAATACAAGAAAAAAATATTAAGATTTCCAAAATCACCGATGTCTTAAGCGCCAAAAAAGTGCTCAGATCTAAACGAGACCCGCACCATTCGAAAGAGAAAAATCAGGCGATTCCAACGGTGTATATAACTCATATTCGCCAAAAATGGCGGATAAAACATTCTGCCTTTCCACCGTCGATATAGCAATTTCATTTTTAATTATTTTTATTGTGATTTTAGAATATTTTGTCGGCTTTTGCCTCCTGTCATTTTACTATTATTTTTTTTATTTCATTTTATCCGGTATTGGCTATTGCCTCATACAATTATAATTTTATTTTTTTCTGTATTGTATTGGCTTTTGACTTCCTAATTGTCCCTTTGCAATTCGCACATTAACATAATGTCCAACAAACAAGCGACCAAGGCGAAGCCCATGGACAAAGCCCGACCACCAGCAGTTCGCGTGTCTAAGGCTCCACCAGTTACTCGTCGCATTACCTCTAGCCTGACACAGTCTACTCCGGCACCCAATATCCCAATGCAAGACCCAGGTTCTACCCTAAATGATGGTACCGAACGCACCGTGCGTCCCTTATTGGCACCCGCATCAGGGACTAGCAGCTCGATATCCCCGACTGTATCTCCTATTGTCTCCATGCTCGAGCTCGCAGCGGCAAAGAGAGGAAAGCTGCCCCAGAATACAGCGGACACGGAGGTCCAGCAACCCGCATAACTCCCGGCGACGCCAGCAAGATCCTCACGACGAAGATCGTCACTTGGGGGTGCGGAGGCAAACACTGGTTTGGCTTCGTACCCTCAAAGGGCGAATACTATAATGTTATTGGCCAAGGAAATGCTGGAGGCGTCGGGGAACCTTAAGCGGGAGATAAAGATGTCAGTGATCGAGTCGCTCGGCGAATTGTATCAAATGATACTCCAGCTGAGTGAGTCTTCACAGACCCTGACCATCAGGTGTGAGATGATTCAGAAGGAGTTCGCCGGAGAAATTGCCAGACGTGAGAGAGAGCACTCGGAGCGTCTCGCCAGCGCGCCACTCCTGGAGGGCATGAGTGATTCAAGGAGATGGGGGCTCTGATGGATAGGGTTCAACATGTGGCACAAGAGCTAAAGAAAACAGAGGGTATAAAAGACCAGTTGGCGTCTCTGACAGCGGAGCTCAAACGTGCACATGAACGAGCTGTGTGGCAAACGCAACAGCCATGCGAGCAACCGCTGCCTACAACTCTTCACACAGAGTTAGAGGACATGAGGGGACTGCTCGCAGAGTTGGCTGCACGACCCGTGACCCACATAGCTCTGCCATCATCCTCCTCCCCTATACTCGGCCCTCAACGGACACAACGAAAACGAAAATGATTCAAATAAAAATAATGTTTTAAATTAATAATGATAAATGGTAGGGGGTTTTTAGCCGGTAAGAGTCCGGCACTACCTGGGTCTTCCCTTCCCAGGTGTCCATGATGGATTTTCCCCCTACCTATTGCAATTAATGTTGATAAAAGAAACTTAATTTATTAATTTTTGGATATATAAAAAGTTATTTAATCATTTTAAAGTATAAAGGTTGACGCATAATAAATAGCGTCAGTAAATAAAGTTTCAATTTATAAAAAAAAAAAAAAAAAAACCTAACCTAACCTAACCTAACCAGTCGCAACCCTTCCGCCGAACGGTACGCATCGTTTTTGTGACGCTCCGCAGCAAAAAAACCTTTAAAAATAGTAAAAACAGTGCGATTTTCTCGAAAAAGGTACCAAATTGTGCGGTGTCGCGAGTGCTACCATTCAGTGCAAAAATTTGTGAATTTCCAGTGTCCGCTTAAGTACAAAGTGCAAAAAAGTGAAAATTATTATCTCCAAGGTCGTTTTTCTCGTGAAAGCGATCGACGACCCCCACTTTTTCTTTGCGGCCCAGGTGCGGTCTGGTGACCCCCACGATCCTGCCGATTGTCAGATTTTTGCCGCTTACGGCAGAAGTACAATCGGCAAAAAAACAATTACCACGTGGCCACGAGGTCATCGATCCCCGGGTGCCTGAGAAGAATGGACACCTGAGAAGCAGTCTCTACAACCGGCAAGTTGTGACAAAATTTTAATTTTTTAAAATTTTCAAAATTTCAAAGAATTATTAACGTTTTTGTGAATGTGACATTTTGGAAAATCTATAACTCCTAAACAAGATCTACGACATAGGAGTTTCTTTGCATCATTATATGGACATTAATGAGCTCTACATTGAAGCAAAAAATTAGAATTTTTTATGCAGTAGTTTTAGTTTAATTGACATTTTAATTATTTAGGTATTTACTTGGCGGTCTAACTGTCAGTGCTAGACTACTGTTTTCCATTTTAAACGCAAGAACAAATCTATTTTTAAGAATAACAGAAGTTTTTCTTTGGAAAACTATTTTATTTTAGGATTTGTGTATATTTTTGTAATTTTTTTATTGTTTTTTGACCATTACTTTTTGTGTTTATGCTTTAAAAATATTTTGATAAGATATCTTGATTGTGCTCATCAAGCCCGACAGAACGAGCCCAAACTCGAGCCGTTTAGGACAAGGGGGACGAAAGTTGGACCGACGGCGGCCATTTTGGACGCCATCTTGAAAACCTTCAAACCCCCATATCTTTGGTTCCAAGCGTCCTATTGACGTGCGGATTTCTTATCTGTGATCCCCTTAAAGAGCTCTACAGGACCCACGACTAAACGGCTCTACATAGAGTCAAAATATTTTGATAGAGATTTTGCACTAGATTCTGCTGGGGGACATTAACCCACACACCTAGCTCGAAGCCGCACCCTTCTAGGTCTTCTGGTTTTCGAGTTATAGCTAATTGAATTTTTCGGCGGCCATCTTGTCCGCCATCTTGAAATTATTCGGGTGGCTGTATCTCGGTGGGGTGCGTATTGCGACGTATAAAAACGAAATGTATAATATAATTTCACATTAATAACGTTCACAACATATAATGAACGTTACGTATAACAACAAAATCTATATTTTCATAAGGTAGAAGATTCAATTGGTATAACGTACATTTTATATAATATCAAAATATATAATACTTACGAGGACTAATATCAATTCGTATAACATACATTACGTATATCGTTTAAAATATATACTATCATTTAGTATAAAGTTCATAAAACATACAATAACATAATCTGTGTTTAATTACCCAACACTGTCGCCGCCGTCCCAATTTGGTCGGCTATTCAAAGGCTGCTAACTTTAGGCTGCTAACTTCACACACCTATGAGATCGAAACCTAAAGATAGGTGCGACGACGAGCAAAGCGAGGAGGAGCGTGTTAGGTGCACATGTTCGTCGAAACCAAAGCGGAGCGTAGCGAAGCGGAGCGGAGCGTCTCCCCACATAGCGTCAATAATAATAATAATGACAAAACCCCTTAGCACCAAAACCTAAAGATAGGTGCGACGACGAGCAAAGCGAGGAGGAGCGTGTTAGGTGCACATGTTCGTCGAAACCAAAGCGGAGCGCAGCGAAGCGGAGCGGAGCGTTCCCCCCACATAACATCAATAATAATGAAAATACGATACGACAATCTTTTATACTTTTTGTGCATTATACATTATGATCATTATATCCGTTGTAGAATATATGTTATAAACGTTATATATTATAAACGTTATGCATTTTAATCGTTATATCAATTGAAATTATACTTTTTGAACGTTATTCTTTACGAAATTATGTATTTAGCAATTATGCCTTTCGTTTGTTATGCACAGTGATCGTTATACTTAATAAATTTATATCATATGGGCGTATACCTTGTGAATGTTATACCATTCGTTTTTATACCTCGTATTACTTACCCATCTCGGTGACCCGTCACCCGATCCGGATGCGGTTTTCGGTGTTAGGTCCAGCTTAAGATTGACTTTATTTATATAGAGACTATTAGAGACTAACTCTACATAGAGTTATTTTATTTTTTTATTTTTTTGATTTATTTGTATATTGTCTTTTTAATTTTGACCTAGGGGGTTTTATTGAGCCCTCTTCCTAGTATTTAAGTTGAGCGTAGGGTCTAGTGACACTCTACATAACATTTATTAATAGTTTTTATATTTTTATTAAGTATTGATAATTGGGTTTATTGACCCTCTTACATTGTGTCGTTTTAGTTATAATTGCTGATATAGAGTCAGGATTACTCGACTCTACTTTTTATTATTTTATAAATTTTGTTTTGCCTTGACCAGAGGCTTATTGACCTCTAGGCTACTGTTTCAGTTGCTTGACTGTACTTATTAAAATAGTGTTATTAGTATAAAATTATTGATATAGAGCCAATATAACTGGCTCTACATTTTATTCTTTATATTTTATCGTTGTTCTTGACTCTACCTTTACATAAAGTATTTGGTGTACCATTGTAAATCTTGAAAATGTTCGGACACAGAACACCTACATCGAGGACACAGGACGCAAAAACTGGCACTAAGATCACTGCGTCTGACACGACTGAGAAGGCCGGTCCTTCTAACTCAACCACGACTACCAACGTCAGACGCAGTATCGGGGACTGGGAAACCGGGAGCACCCATAAGTCGCCAAAAGTACAAAAAAGCGCCCCCTCAACTTCGAAGTTATCAGAGAGAGTGTCGGAGGCCAAGGGTTGCCTTATGAAGGCCAAACATCATCTAGGTAACTCACGCAACCTCAAAGCGGAGATAAAAACGGAGGTAACCCTAGCAGTTGAACGGCTCTACCAGCTTGTCAAAGAAGCAGAGGCCGCGAAGGGACTGCCTCAGGTAAACTCGCCATCACCTGCTATCCAGGCCGAGAGTACACACACCCCTGATATTATAAAGGCCATGGAGGCCCATACAGCCCAGCTCAAGGAGGCCGGTGAGAAGATGGCTGAACTGAAGGAGAGGCTTGATAGGCATAGCAGCATTATTGAGTCGCAAGTTGACCTCGAAATGGACGGACTGCATAGAAAATTAGATAAACTGCAGCAAACCGCAGAGATTAAAATGACTTACGCAAGCGTCGTTGCTGGCGCATCGCATGAGTCTGCTCGTACACCACCTCGTACGTCTCTACACTCGGCTGTCGTATCTTCTACCGAAGAAAATGACACTAGCGGAGGAGTGATAGAGAAAATCAGAGCAGCGGTGGACGCGAAGACCAGTGGCCTACAAGTCGACCGGCTACGCAAGGCTAAAGATCAAAAAGTCATTGTTGCCTGCAAAACCAAAGAAGAACTGTCCAGGTTAACCGCTAAAATTAGGGATTCTGGACAAAGTCTGCAAATAGACGAAGTAGCCAACAAAGACCCTCTGGTTATGCTGAAGGATGTGATGGCATATAATTCCGACGACGATATCATAAAGTCTTTGAAAAATCAAAACAAGCAGTTGATGGAGCAAATCAAGCCGGAGGATTACAGGGTATCGGTGAAGTACAGAAGGCGTACTAGAAATCCCCTGCAAAGTCACGTGGTAATGCAGGTGTCGCCGCAGATGTGGGCCAGACTAACAACCGCCGGTAAAATTCATGTGGACCTGCAGCATGTGCGCGTGGTTGACCAGTCTCCCTTGGTGCAGTGTACCCGGTGCTTAGGCTACGGACACGGCAAGAAGTACTGCACCGAAAGTGTCGACGCGTGCTCTCACTGCGGGGGTCCCCACCTGAAGGCAACATGCGACGACTGGCTCGCACGAGGAACCCCCTCGTGCAGGAACTGCTGCCAAGCGAAACTTGACAGAACAGACCACAACGCGTTTGATTCGCAATGCCCGATAAGGCAAAGATGGGATGCGCTTGCACGGTCGTCGGTAGCGTACTGCTAAGGTGATAACAACGGACAAAACGAGCACCACAGACAGTTCACACATAGACAAACAGTTCCGCGTTATACAGGCAAATCTGCAACGGAAACAATTAGCTACTATTGAGGTCTTCCAGGCGGCTAATAAAAACAAAGTTGCCTTCGCACTGCTTCAGGAACCATACGTGGGTGGCAACAGAGAGATGAGGAATTATGGGGCAGCCAGGATCTTCCAGAACAATGATCAGAGTGACGGAGTGGTTAAGGCAGCCGTTGCAGTATTTGACAACGACTTGGATGTAATCCCATATCCGAAACTCTCCAACAACAACATTGTCGTGGTAAAGATCAGAACCACAGCCTGGGAGATTCACGCAGTCTCATTCTACTTTGAACCCGATCAAGCTATTGAGCCGTACCTGGAGCTAGTGGTGGGAAAAACGGCTACATTTTGATAACACGCTACAGACGCTATGTTACACATTTATAGCAGGTTATTTAATCCGCTACATTATAACGATATTGAAGAGCAAAAAAAAAATTGATGAAAAAAAAATTGATGAAAAAAAAAAATTGATGAAAAAACCAATGAACTTTCTTTCATACTTTACAGGCTTAGGACTGTCTATAATGGCACATCACTGTTTCCATAATAGCACATCACTGTTTCTCTTCATTTTTATGAATTATTGTCAAACGTTCTTTAATTGCAATAACTATTTACACAAAACACTTTAAAACCACAAAGTAATATCCTTTCAATGTTTCATCCACTTACGAAAACACACGTAAAGTAAAGATAGGTAAATTTTCCAGTCAAAGTTCAATCACACACAATCACAAAACATTTAAAATACGAAATTGTCCTCAGAACCAAATTGTCCGTTAGAAAGTACCTATTTACACTTACACAAACACTATTTATTTTAAATTTTACACTAAACCTAAATAAACACTATACCTATTTTAATACGTTACTATTTAAACTATTTATTATTATGTATATTTACAAATATTTATTTACAGCACGCAAATGCAACAAAACAAACAACGCGATCGTTATTCGTAACGTTGCGCGAGGCACAATTAGCATAGCGACCACCCGTGGCCGTTGCCAAATCGCGACTGCGGAGCTAATTTCAGCAGATAGCGGAGCGCTATTGCGTAGTGAAGCTTGCAGCTTCGCAGCGTCTCGCTCTCTCACACGCGAGTCGCGCGACGTTGCACCGTTGAGAGAGCGAGACGCTACAAAGCAAGTAAATATCGCCTGCGCGGTTATCGCGCGCCACGTCTCGCGGCTGCGAGAAATAGCGGAGCCGCTCCGCTATTTCTAGCAGTAGCGTCGTGGCAACGGCTGCGGGCGGACGCTGTCCAATTTTGCGAGCTAAGATCGCGAGGGCGCGTCGCGTTATAATTATAGCAGCATTTGCGCGTTCATAAAGCGAATGCTATTCGTTGCGAGCAAATCACTTGCTATGTTTTTTAGCTATATGTTATATTAACCTCCACTACCTGGAGCAGATAAAAGTAATAGAAAGCACCCTAGGACCTGCAAGGCTGTTACTGGGTGGAGACTGTAATGCGAAGAGTACTTGGTGGGGCAGTCACCTGATAGATATCAGGGGAGAAGAAGTCTCTGGAGTGCTTGAAGAGCTAAACTTGCAGGTTTTAAACAATGGTGACACACCTACTTTCTGTACCGTACGAGGTGGAAAAACCTACAAGAGTCACGTTGACATTACGGTATGTACAACAGACCTACTAAGCCTCGTAGACAACTGGTCGGTGCATGAAGACCTTACGAGCTCGGACCACAATGGAATAATGTTTACCATAAAGCTTAAAAAGTCGAAAGGTGACAGTATAAAGAGAACTACCCGGCTCTACAAAACTAAAAACGCTAATTGGGTAAAGTTTCATGAGAAACTGGACCAATTAAAAGTCGAGAATGAAATTCAATTAGGAACCTTAGTAAATATAAATAACATTACAGATTTGGACACCTTCATTCAAAATTTTAATAATATAATAGCCAAAACTTGCCGGGAAGAGCTCCCAAAGGTTAAACCTAATGACAAATATAAACTGCCTTGGTGGTCCGAAGAGCTCAGTAAGCTTAAAAAAGACACCACCACCAAAAAACGTAGGATAAAGTGTGCAGCCCTCGTGCGGAGACAGGGAGTCATAGACGAATACCTGCAAGCCAAAGAAAAATATGAAGCCCATGCCAAAAAGGCACAAGTGGAAAGTGGGAAGGAATTCTGCGGCAAACAGGATAGAGAAAGTGTCTGGGAAGGGATATACCGTGTCATTGGCAGAACCACCAAGCGACAAGAGGATCTTCCACTGGTTCAGAACGGAAAAGAGTTTGACCTGAGAGAGTCAGCACGACTGCTAGCTGAAGTTTTCTACCCAGCCGATCTAGAAACAAATGATAGCGCAGAACACCAGCGTGTACGACAACTAGCAGCCCATTACAATGCTGATGAAAACGCACGGGAAGAACAACCATTTACGATGGCTGAACTCGTAAAAACAGTTAAGGGGTTCAACCCAAAGAAGGCCCCCGGTGAGGACGGACTGACGGCCGACATCTGCGAACAGATCATTATGAGGGATCCGGAACTTTTTCTTTCACTGGCAAATAAATGTTTAGAGTTGGGACTCTTCCCTACGATCTGGAAGAGGGCCACAGTGGTAGTCCTCAGGAAACTAAATAAAGAAGACTACCAAAATCCAAAATCCTACAGACCCATCGGACTCCTGCCAGTGATGGGAAAGATTCTGGAAAAATGATTGTTACCAGGCTAAAATGGCACCTTGTACCGCGGCTCAGCACTCGCCAATACGGCTTCATGCCCCAAAAAGGTACCGAGGACGCCCTCTACGACCTAGTGAACCACATACGCAGTACACTTAGATCCAAAAAGCTGACTGTTATGGTATCACTGGACATAGAGGGCGCTTTCGATAATGCGTGGTGGCCTGCAATGGGAGATTTTCCAGTAGTTCCAAAATCGACCAATAGATGGCATTCGGCCTGTCGTTTTTAGTAGTGAGCTACATTCTTCTGAGGAAACGGAGATGACAAATGTCACAGACCTACTACAAAACAAATGTTATGTCATTCGGTTTCTCTTGTAGCTACGCGAATGTCTCCGGTGCTGTGTTTTGTGATAATTTCGACGACTCTGGCTATTCTTTTGGACTTTTGTGACTTCTATACCCGACCGACCTTTGCACTCCCCCTGGACCCTTGCTTGCCATTACGATTTACCCCTGCCTGTACTCCGGACCTTGAAACAATCATGGGAAAAGACTATGGATCATGGTCAACTGTACGCCTGATCCTTGATTTACCTATAAAATAAAATGCCTCAGGTTTAGTTAAAGATAATAATTATTAAAAAGTTTGTTTTAATTACCTACCTACTGAATGAGCAAGAATAAGTAAGTAGTATTACCTAAGAGGTAGTCTGATGGTTTGAAGTGGCCGGGGCATATTCTTGAATGCTTTTTTATGTTTAATCCAGGCTTTAATTCTTTTAATGCTTCCATCCATTTTGCCCGTCTTGTTTCGTTTTGTGGAATTTTGTGCACCCCCCTTTCTCTACAGTAGCTACAATACAACACGACGACATATCTACTATAAATGCTATTCAGAGAGTCGGAAAACTTTAGTTTTGTGGTGTGGGTAGAGAAAACCATGAGAAAACTAAGTATAGTGCCACAAACTTATCTGTTCCGGTGAGAGCGAACTAAATTGGTCCATATAATCTATGTCAATATGAAATTCATTAGTACAGTAAGTAATGAGGTATGGACCAATTTAGTTCGCTCTCACCGGAACAGATAAGTTTGTGGCACTATACCCACCTACTAATGTCTGCTCTACCATAGAGAAATCATTACTTCCAACGTGCCTCAGAATAATTATGATACTTACACACGGCGGTCGCGCCTCGGACATGGACAGAGGATGCAGATGATCTCAACTAGTTCACACTTAATATTATGTATAACTACATATAATAGCAATTTATTATTATTAGTTTGCACGTTCTCAACAAATACCAGTTATGCTACGAAATAATTTGTATTTGGCAATATTTGCCTAATAGGCAACTTGTAGGCAAACTATTTAATCCATATTTAATCATAGTATTATTCTGTGGAATAAACATAGATTTTTGTATTGGCTGAAAGGACTCGAATCCATGCCGGCTATAAAAAAATATGCAGTCCTGTTCAGTATGAAGATTTACTAGCGCCATCTATTGTCGGGTTTTGTCTATGGACGTTGTCTATGGTTGAAAACCTCCCATTAAGAACCGTTTGGCTGAAGAAAACTGCCCAAAAAAGATCAAAAAGATCCTAGACAGCTACCTACAGGACAGAATGGTCAGTGTCAGATATGGAGGAGCAGAGCACACAAAAAGCACCAGCAAAGGATGTGTACAAGGATCAATAGGTGGCCCAATACTTTGGAACCTGATCATAGACCCCTTGCTGAAAGGCCTAGCGACAGAAGGGCACTACTGCCAAGCTTTCGCCGACGATGTTGTCTTGGTCTTTGACGCAGAAACAGCACAGGACGTTCAGTTCCAGGCCAATGCCGCCCTCGCCTATGTTCGGGAGTGGGGTGTCAGAAATAAGCTCAATTTCGCTCCGCAAAAAACGAAAGCTATGCTCATGACGAACAAGCTTAAATACGACACACCAGTCCTGACCATGGGCGGGGTCGACATTGGCTACTCCAACGAAATAAAAATTCTAGGACTCACCATAGACAGCAAACTGACCTTTAACAGCCATGTAGCGGATGTTTGTAAAAAAGCTCTGAACATATATAAGCAGCTCTCCAGAGCAGCAAAAATCACGTGGGGCCTTCATCCTGAGGTCATTAGGCTCATCTACGTGGCGACCGTAGAGCCAGTGATTATGTATGCGGCAAGCGCTTGGGCGGAAGCAACCAAGAAACTGGGCATCCAAAAGCATTTGAACGCGGTACAAAGAGGTTTTGCTCAAAAGTTAACCAGAGCGTACCGAACTGTCTCACTGAACTCAGCTCTTGTACTGGCCGGAATCCTTCCCCTGGACCTTAGGATACAGGAAACAGCGGCCCTGTATGAGGCCAGGAAAAGGGCACCGCCACCGAGCCTGAGGGACGCAGAGATAGAGCGGGTCGTTGCATATGCCGACACTCCTCACCCAGCCGAGCATATGGACCTGCAGTTCATAAGCCTGGCAGACCAACAACAAGTGGAAGAACACAGCAACTATGCTGTCAAAATATTTACAGATGGCAGCAAGATTGATGGCAAGGTTGGAGCTGCTCTATCACTTTGGGATAGAACATCCCAATTTAAAGCCGTCAAGCTGAAGCTGTCACAGCACTGCACGGTCTACCAAGCGGAACTGTTGGCCATATGTAGGGCAACAAGGATCATTAGAGATCGGAGGGAGACGAGTTTCGGTATATACAGCGACTCCAGGTCGGCTCTGGAAACAATTGTCAACAGCAACGCTCCACACCCCCTAGCGGCTGAAACCAGAAGCAATCTGAGTCATTGCAAATCTCAGAATAAACTAGTTAGTTTATTCTGGATTAAGGCACACGCAGGGCTGGAAGGCAACGAGCAAGCTGACAAATTGGCAAAAGAAGCGGCACAAACCCTGAAATGCAAACCCCACTTTGACCTATGTCCGGTTTCATTCGTCAAGCGGCAAATCCGCATGGATACCCTCGAGGAATGGAACCGCAGATACAAGTCAGGTACCACCGCGTCAGTCACCAAAATGTTTTTCCCAGATGCCGTACATGCATACCGAGTCGTACGGAAACTACAAATCACTGGCACGCTAACACAGGTCCTAACGGGGCATGGCGGGTTCTCCGAGTACTTGAACAGATTCAAGTGCAAGGAGAATCCGTCATGCATATGTGACCCAGAAGTGTTCGAAACGGTCGCGCACGTTCTTTTCGAGTGTCCCGTCTATGGTCCTCACAGGGATGATTTAGAACACAGATTAAACTGCAACATAAGTGCCGAAAACGTATGCCAGATAGTAGTAAGTAAGGAAAACCGTGGCGTCTTTTTTGATTATTGCATAAATATAGCAAATAAAGTAATATTAAGGAATAAGTAACTTGAAATGAGTGTATATATCATTATATATGCACTACATGCATAGAAACAGTGTATTATAAATAATGTAGATCATAATTAAAATAAGGCCCTAAGTTAAGATTTAAATGAAATAAGCATAAGTAAGTAGTATATTAAGGCATGTTAAATAATGTTAAGACTTATTGTATATAATAAAAAAGTAAAAAATAAGGTAAAGGACGTAAAAAAAAAAAAAAAAAAAACTATAAAAAATAGAAAAAGAATATAAAAAATACAAAAGAATCTGAGTTATTTTGACCGATAACGGTCTCCCGTGATAGATTATAAGTATAGTTAAGTTTGAAATATTATAAGATTAGGTGTACAATGTCCCTGATAATGTCAGGGGTGACTGGAAAGGGAGGGGTTTTAGTCGGTGAGAGTCCGACACTACCTGACAGTACGGGCTGTCAGGTGTCCATTAGGATTTCCCCTCCCTACGAAAAAAAAAAAAAAAAAAAAAACCTAACCTAACCTAACCTAACCTAACCTAACCTAACCTAACCTAACCTAACCTAACCCAACCTAACCTAACCTAACCTAACCTAACACAACCCAAAACGAAAACCTAACCTAACCTAACCTAACCTAACCTAACCTAACCTAACCTAACCTAACCTAACCTAACCTAACCTAACCTAACCTAACCTAACCTAACCTAACCTAACCTAACCTAACCTAACCTAACCTAACCTAACCTAACCCAACCTAACCTAACCTAACCTAACCTAACCTAACACAACCCAAAACGAAAACGAAAACGAAAACGAAAACGAAAACGAAAACGAAAACGAAAACGAAAACGAAAACGAAAACGAAAACGAAAACGAAAACGAAAACGAAAACGAAAACGAAAACGAAAACGAAAACGAAAACGAAAACGAAAACGAAAACGAAAACGAAAACGAAAACGAAAACGAAAACGAAAACGAAAACGAAAACGAAAACGAAAACGAAAACGAAAACGAAAACGAAAACGAAAACGAAAACGAAAACGAAAACGAAAACGAAAACGAAAACGAAAACGAAAACGAAAACGAAAACGAAAACGAAAACGAAAACGAAAACGAAAACGAAAACGAAAACGAAAACGAAAACGAAAACGAAAACGAAAACGAAAACGAAAACGAAAACGAAAACGAAAACGAAAATACACTTCTCCCTCTACCTTTCCCTCGCCCTCTCCCTCGCCCTCTCCCCCTCCCTCTCCCTCTCATTCATTTCAGTCATTTCAGTAATTTCATTCATTTTGTTAAATTCGTTCATTTCGTTCATGTCGTTCATTTTGTTCATGTCGTTGATGTCGTTCATTTCGTTCATTTCGTTCATGTGGTTCATGTCGTTTATTTCGTTTCGTTCATTTCGCACATTTCGTTCATTTCATTCATTTCATCATAAAAATATTATTATTCACATTTAAATTGTTACGAATACTTAGTTTCCTTAGTTACATAAGATAAGGTATATAAGTTAGGTAGTGAGTTATATCTTTATTTAATTGTTACCCGACTGCCGAAGGAGGAGGGTAATGTTGTATGTATGTTTGTCTGTTTCTTTGTTCCCACCTGTAGCCTAAACGGCTTGATAGATTTTGATGTATGAGGTATCGTTAGAAGCATATTGACGGCGCGATGGTTATAGGCTATGTGACGTTACATTAAAATGTACATAGCGCCCTCTGGAGGACATAATGTGATGATCGAAAAAATAATATTTTTGCAACTATGCCGTGTGGGGTATGAAAATAAATGAAAGGGCTTATTGTAGGTATTTAAATAACAACACCAACATTTTTGAAATAAAAACTGTTCATGAATTAAACCCCGAACACTGACGTAAAATTTCATAAAATAAAAACAACTAAAAAGTTACAAATAAAAAAATATAATTATAAACAAACAAAAAACCCGACTGCACGCTAAAGATATGAAAACAAGGCCCAATGTTAATGGAAAATATCGCAGACGGGGACCATACCTACTAGCACTGTATACTTTCAAGTGAAAAAAAATAATATCTTACTTGAAAATATACACGATTTGTGCGTACTAATCGCGTATACTTTCAAGTTGGGATTTACTGAATCGTTCTTGAAAATATACATTGCTATTACGCACATTGCTTGATTGGCGTACTTGTCGCATATAATTTATACCTACATGCTGATTTTGATTTACTTACTTAACTATTTCGGTAAATGTACATGACTACAATTTACTTGTTCTGCCTGTCATAGACCTATAGAATGTTAATAAATAAAGCTCTGAGGCTCTCTAGGCTCTAATTTGATTGATAAATTGATAATTATAGCAATAATACTTGCAAGTAAGAATACTAATATATTATTATTTATATGAATTAAGAGTAATACCTACTACACTCACGAGCAATGAAAAAGTTCCAGTGATGATAGCTCCTGAACGTAAAAGACTAGCTTAATGACGCCGTCGCCGTCGGCAATATATTAAAGTAAATTTAACAGCGCATCAAAATATAGGTAACCAACTAAAAACGAAAATTTTGATCAAATCCTAAATTAAATGTTTTAAAAAAATTGTGGTCATTTGGTGTTGAGTATTTACTACTTGGACTTATTCATTGCTCGTAAGTGTAGATGGAGTAGGTATTACCCTATAAAGTCAAAGTCAAAGTCAAAATTTTTTATTCATCGTACAAATATAAAATTTTCTGATGAACGTCAATTTTTACAAATTACTCTCCGTTCGGATAAGGGGGGGCTCTTTCTGTCTAAGGAGAAGAACGGAGGCAAGAAACTCCTGAGCCATCTTTTCAAAAAAAAAAGACTTAAAACTAGTTGGTATACAATAGGTACTTATAAGCTTAATAATGATTATTATAATAATATGAGCAGAGCTAACTACTTATCACAGCCATGCATTAACGTCCTCTAAGTAATCATCAATTTTATAATAAGCTTTTTTACAGAGTTTCTCTTTAATGTAACACTTAAACTTATACTACAACTACAGACCTGTTACATACATATTTTTCATCAAGTTTTGAATGGACCGTAATTGTATTTTATGAATTGATCTACACCCTCTTCTGAGATAATTTTTACTATTAACAACAGTTCTACAGTTTAATTTAAATCAATTTACTTTTTAACTGTACGATGTAAACAAAAAACACGTTACGAAAACAATGCCAAGTGCGGAATGATGATACAATGTTTAGAAAGCAATAGACTTATTACTACTTCGCATGAAAGAAAGAGAGAGCAACAATTCAAAAGGGCTACCTGGTAACTAATCACGTATAGTTTCAAGTGCTCGCATTGCCGCTTGGCACTTGAAAATATACACGATTAGTACGCAGTGGTAACTGCTGCAGTATATTTTCAAGCCATAATTTTGCCCAACTTACTTGAAAATATACGCGATTAGTGCGTAATGGCCTTGTATATTTTCAAGTAAATCATGGCGCTATTTTAATTTGAAAATATACGCGAGCAGTCCCAACCTCTGCGTTCTGGCCTTGTATAGTTTCAAAACACGCCGCGGCGCACTGGATATCTAAACTTCTAAACCATATGATCTCACAATACTTCCTCCATCAAACCTTGCTTTACCACCTCACATTATAAACATAATAGAGAGATAAATAAGACGCAAACTCCAACGTAACGTAATATAATTTATTTTATAATTATTTAGTAGGTATTTAAGTATCGAGTGGGTGGTTGGGCGGCGCGGGCGCGGCGGCGGCGGCGGGGTCCTCCGGCTCGGCGTAGCGCGGCGGGTTGGCCCAGGGGTCGTAGCCCAGCCGGCTCAGCATGGGCGCCAGCTCCGCCATGTCGGCGCGCACGTCCGCCGGCACGTGCGCCACCCACTTGTCCAGCGCCTCGCGGTTCACGGCGCGCACCACCTGCAACAACACACACGCGTTAGCCACGTGTGCTCATTGTGTCAAATATTGTAACACCTCGTTCTAGAAATTATCAATTAAATAACAAAATTGATGATGTGACTTTTCCGTAGCGGTAGTGTGAAGGCATAATTTGTGTCGAGCCGCGACGAGACTGCTGTAAGATGCCGGACAGATGCGGACGATGTGTGCACCCACGTTACACCACGGCACGACGAGATCGCGAAGTTTGTGCGACTGGACCAGTCGCAATTTACATATATTATGTGTAAAACTACAGGAGGCCAAATAGTGGGGCACGTGCCTGGTCGCTGGAGCGCTCCACGTTGCTGAGCGCGACGCCGTGCGGGCGGCCGATGTAGCGCTCGTGGTGCAGCACGCGCTCGCTCCACGGCAGCTCCAGGAACTGCAGCACGCGCGCCAGCGTCTCCCGCGGCCGCAGCACCAGCCGCTCGTACTGCACGGCCAGGCAGCGCGCGCCCAGCGCCTGGCACTCGCGATGCATCACCGCCGCCGCCGCGTTCCACTTGCTCAGGCACTGCCGGTACGACGTCAGGTCGAAGTCGGTGATCTTCACCTGCAAGCGATTAGTTCATCATTTATACGTCATCTTCATATTATATTCTTGACAGATGTGTCAAAAGTCGACAACTAATCCCTGGTTATGATCTAACCGAGTATGATGAAGCTTAGGGCCAGTTTTTTATCTGTTGTTAACTCAACCATTGGTCATTAGTGTCATTACTTAAATTGAAAATTACCGATAAGATACGCCGATATACCGATATGCACTTTCTTAAATATTTGCCACATTAAATTTTTCGGTATGATACGAATTTAGTTACGGCTTGTTACGGCTAGTTTCGACTGATTGGACGTCATAAAACTCATAAACCCAGCATATTCCATATAGATCCATTCGGCCTTCAACGTGAACGGACGTACATGGCAAATAAAGTAATTAAATAAAAGATTATTAAGTCGTGGCCTAGATTTATAGCAGACTGTGTTAATTTTTTTTTTTTTTGTTTTTTCTTAACCTCTAGTGTCCCACTGCTGGGCAAAGGTCTCTCCCTGAACATTCCACGTATCCCTTTCTTGGGCCTGCTCACACCATTCCGTGTTAAAATTGTCCAAGTCGTCCCGCCATCTCTTTCTTGGTCTGCCTCTGCGCCGGCGGCCGTTGTTGGGTATCCATTTGGTGGCATTTTTTGCCCACCTCTCCGGCTGCATACGGCAGACATGCCCCGCCCAGTCCCACTTCAGTTTAGCAGTCTTGGCACCCACGTCAGCTATTTGAGTTAAAAATATTCAGTTATAATATTCAAGATAATGTTTCGGATATAAGTGCAAATAAGACAGTTAAATGAGTGCGCTGACGCCTCGTAGCCCGACGGCTACGCCTGCGGCCTGCTGCTCCACTCCACCCCAGCCCCCCGCGCCCCAGCCGCCTGCGCCAGTGCCGAGTCCACCTCGAGTAATTGCCCAAGTACTGCCTACGCAACAGCTACAGGACTACTTGAACAGAATTGAGTGCTACCTAAATGGAATTTGTTCTATTGCAACTGAAGGGAAACTTAATTCAGACCAAAAAATTAGAATTCATAACCTATGCCGTAAAGTAGGCAGTGAGACCTCGCAAATAGCTGTCCTACACCAGGCCTTAGGGCACAAGACTATTCAAGCCCAAACCGCTCTAGATGTAGCTCAAGAAAAAAGTGACCTGGTAAAAACAATTGAAGACCTTAAATCCTCCATAAATGAGTCCTCCAGACCTCATCCTTCCACCACCACCTTTGCCGATATTCTGAAAAAAGGACCGGCCCCTTTTATCCAGCCCAAAAGGTCGAGTTCAGTAGCTATCTACCCCAGCGACAAACTGTCAAGTGAAGAGACTTGTTCAAAAAATTATATGCCCAAATGAAATGAAGCTTCACGTGACAGGGCTAAGGAAAACCAAGAATGGTGGTGTAATAATTAGCACTAACTCGAAGGAAGACATTGAAAAGCTGAAACAGTCCAAGCAGTTGACGACCTCTGGTCTTACCATTGATGAGCCCCATAAACGCAAGCCCAGAGTTGTTATCATCGGAGTTCCAGTGAAGATGCAGGACTCAGACGTCTTCAAATACCTGTACCACCAAAACCTCGCCGACAAACTCCAGGACACTACACTTGAGTCTTTCCTGAGCAGCATCAAATTGAGCCACAAATCTGGTAAAAAAGACGCCAAGACCTGCAATTTTATTTTGGAAGTTCCAGCTCTCATACGGAACGTACTCATAGGGCAAAGTAGAGTTTTTCTTAATTGGTCGTCATGTCCCGTAAAGGATTTCACCATCGTGACCAGATGCTACAAGTGCCAGCAGTATGGCCACGCGGCCAAGTCGTGCCGGGAGACGGTCGCTACGTGCGGCCACTGCGGGGAGAGAGGCCACGTGTTGAAAGAATGCACCAAAATAACTGAGCCGCCAAAATATGCAACCTGCCTCCACTTCAAAAAGCCGTGCGATCACAAGACCGGTGACGTCGATTGCCCAGCAAAGGTTATAGCCCAAAAAAGGTATATTGACTCAATGAATTATGAAGGCGCCTAAGAGCGCCACTAATTAAGTATCTTTATTTTGAACTCCAATATTATGTGTAATAACTTAAATAATGAGCTGGATAATTTCTCTGTATCCGAGTCTAGGACATGTGATGTAGAAATCTGCAAACGATATTTGTCCTCTTATAAGAATCCTTTTTCTATACTAACGCAAAATATACGCAGCATCTCAAAAAACTTTGATAGTTTCAGCATTATGTACCAGGTTCTTAATACTAACTGTGACATCATAATTTTTACCGAATGTTGGCTTACTAATCATAATGAGTTTTTACCACAGATTCCAGGATATAATATTCACAATAGTAAAACACATTATTTTCAAAATGACGGTGTTGTAGTATATACCAAAAACACTTTGTGTGTTACCGTTGAGGAACCTGATATAGAGGACTGTAACCGACTTCTTGTCAAAATTGGATCTGAGTATGCAATACTCGCAATATATAGGCCTCCCTCGTTTAAAAATACAGACAATTTTACTACATCGCTTGACAGCACGCTAAAAACACTATCATCATTTAAAACGGTGATTCTAACAGGAGACATAAATATAAACATCCTTCCAGAAAAATGCACTGATGCTGGTCAGATGTATCTGAATCTGTGCTGTTTTCACGGCCTACTTCCCGCGCACATGCTCCCTACACATGATAGCGGCTCTTGCTTAGACCACATCATGCTAAAATCAAACCGTCCGGCTCTTGCACTAGTTGCAAATTCTACAATAACAGACCACAGAACTGTCCTACTAACCTTAAATCGCACTTTACCTAAACAAATTCGCACGCATACAATTTCCAAACTGAACCTAAACAAACTTGAGGAAGACTTACCTAATGCAATATTGATCTTGACCCAGTTTATAAAAATGATGATGCGGACACCTGCATGTCGTACTTAATAAATAACATCCAACAAGCGATTTTAAAAAATACCTCGCACATCAAGTTGAGCAATAAAAACTGCAACATCAAACCCTGGATCACTCCGGGGCTTTTACGATGCATGAGACATAGGGATAGACTACATATTATGAAGGCTAAATCTAACCCAGATAACGCTGTCTTACAACTATCATACAAAAGGTACCGAAATTTTTGTAATAAAATACTTAAAAAAGTTAAAATCGAGTACGAAAAAAGTGAATTAGAAAAGGCGGGAAACAACAGCAAAAAAATCTGGAAGCACATTAAAAGTTTCACTTATTTGTCAAAACAACATGAATCTCCCTCAGCTCTATTACACCCCCAAGCACCCTATGTAGTATCGGCAAACAATGTAAACAACTTCTTTGCCAATATAGGAAAAAGACTAGCAGAAAAAATTGAAAAACTAACACCTGGTTCTAATACTTTCCCTACTGACAACGCCCTACTAAACTCATTTGTGTTAATAAATACTGACATGGAAGAGGTAGAAAAAATTATCATGAGTTTAAAAGACGATTGCGCAGTTGGTTGGGATAATATATCTAATAAAATCTTAAATAAATTCAAACATATATTAATACCACCACTGACATATATTTTCCAACTATGTCTTTCCTGTGGAGTTTTTCCTAAATGTTTAAAAAAAGCAGTGGTTGTGCCCATTTATAAATCTGGCGATAAAACAGAGGTGACGAATTACCGACCCATTTCTCTTTTACCAGCTGTGTCTAAAATATTAGAAAAAATCATAAACAACAGATTAATGCAATTTCTAAACAAAAACTCTTTTTTATCTAGAACACAATTTGGTTTTAGGCCTAAGTTATCAGCGGCTGATGCTGTACATGAGTTAACTGACTACTTAGCTCAAAATCTGGATAAAGGTAATCAGACAATAGGGATATTCTTAGATCTTTCCAAAGCCTTCGATACAGTATCTATCCCGATTTTATTACATAAACTCGAAATGTTAGGTATAAGAGGTACCCAGCTGAAACTATTTGAAAATTATCTGACCGAGCGCACTCAGTGCGTGAAGATAGGCAATGTCGTCAGCTCTGATCAGGAAAATACCGGTTTTGGAGTTCCTCAAGGAAGTATTCTGGGCCCTACTTTATTTCTAATATATATAAACGATCTTTGCAACCTTAAACTAGAAAACGGCATTATTCTGTCGTACGCTGATGACACTGCTCAACTTTTTTCTGCTAACGCGGAAAACAAAAATCTAGTTTACGATTATGCACAAAGAGGTTTCAATATTGTTAACCGCTGGCTTCAGCATCACCTCCTTACACTTAATGCCGAGAAAACCAACTTTATTGAATTTTCAAAACAAAAACCCAAATCACAATTAAAAATTCCAAACGTATACGCTCACTATTGTAAATCCCTATCCCTGCACCTGTCCTACAATTACTAACACAAACAAAACTAAATATCTGGGTATTATCATCGACGAAACTCTATCATTCAAGCAACATATAGAAGCTCTAAGCAGCAGAGTTCGTAAATTAATATTTGTATTTAAAAAGCTTCGTTTTATATCACATTCCAAAATTATCAGACAAGTCTACTTTGCGCTGTGCCAATCAGTATTAACATACTGTATCACTTCGTGGGGTGGCTCGGCTAAAACCTTATTATTGAGGATCGAAAGAGCTCAAAGAGCAGTTCTTAAAGTCTCAACATTTCGCCCTTTCCGTTATCCGACGAAACTTCTATATGTATCATGCAAAGTACTAACAGTCCGCCAGTTATTTATTTCAAGTACAGTTTTAAAACAGCACACGGCACTTCCCTACAGCCCAGAATTAACAAACAAAAGGAGAGTAGATAAAGTTTGCACAATAAAAACAACCAAACATGCGTTAACATCCAGTGGCGGATTTACAAATTTGCCGCCCGTAGGCCATTAAAATTTTGCCGCCCCTACTGACTTTTGAAATTCTATACGTTAGTTTAAAAATTACGTTCGATTGTGCACTTAATGATATTTCTGTCATTTAATTACTAGATTATTTTTGCAACCCGCTATGTAGGTACTGAAGAGTTTAATGTTGACCTAACAAGTTTAATTTGACAGGCAAATAAAAAACTCCCCGACTTTAAAGCGTAAAACATCTGTAACTTTTAAACGGCTCAATCGATTTTCAGCATACATATTGTCTAAGAACACTCTCCCGTACACATTTGATACATTTCTTTATTGAAATCGGTTTATTCGTTTGGATGCTATGATGCCAGAGACAGACACGTCAAACTTATAACACCCCTCTTTTTGCGTCGGGGGTTAAAAACAGCAGCATGTAATAATCATACGATGCCGATGGTGAAAAGCATGACTTCAAAATAATGAGAGGTCAGAAAATATTGCTTTTGTTGCACTTGCACTTCACAGTTTAAAAACAATACAAATTATAAACAAACAAAAACCTGACTGCACGCTAAAAAGATGAAAACAAGCCTCAGCAATGTTAATGGAAAGTATCGCAGGCGGGGACCAACAGAGGGTTCACCATTTAGCTGAATGTTACTTAGATAGCTAGATACCTTGTGTGGCGAATGTGGCGATCAAGTTGGTCCCCGCCTGCGATACTTTCCATTAACATTGGGGCTTATTTTCATCTTTTTAGCGTGCAGTCGGGTTTTTTGTTTGTTTATAATTAAGTATATTTTTTAAATTTGTAACTTTTTAGTTGTTTTTATTTTTCAAATTTTATTTTTATTTAAATAATGTTGGTGTTGTCATTTAAATACCTACAATATTCGTATTTTTGTAAAGTGATAATCAGGCCCTTTCACTTGATACCCCACACGGCATAGTTGGAAAAATATTATTTTTTCGATCATCATTTTAATATGTTCTCTAGAGGGTGCTATATACATTTTAATGTGACGTCACATAGCTTATAACCATCGGGCAATCAATACACTTGAAACGATACCTCATACATCAAAATCTATCAAGCCGTTTAGGCTACAGGAAGCCACAAAGAAACAGACAAACATAAATACATACAATCGAAAAATATTACCCTCCTGCTTCGGCCGTCGGGTAAAAAGACAATGAAATCAAATAAGTTTTACATTATTTTCTTTCGAGATTTTTAATTTGCAAAATCATCAATTAACGATATTTTCGTATGAAATATTTTTCATAATTTCTGACTCTATGCACAAAATAAATAAAGCATTATTAAGCTTATCTTAAGTTAAAGTAGATCGTAGGTTGTTTTTAACCCGTTTTAAGCAAGAAAAGCTTCTCTCACCTGAACAATTGTCACCGGTGCAGCGGTGTGCTATGCGAAGTGCTATATCCAAGTTAGGATAAATAATAGTATGCTCCAAATTCAGTTTTTTCAGAAGCAAAGATAGATATGTAATCATCCAGAATCTGGTTTTATCGAAATATTACATAGTGTTTATTAATCGTTTTCGTATTTTATAATCGTAATTTATACATGGATTGTGTACACGTATACCTAATTATTAACCAATTATAAAAAACTGTAAAAAAAAAAACTATTTTCCAAATTTGCCGCCCCTCTGAATCTGCCGCCCTAGGCACTGGCCTTTTTGGCCTATAGGTAAATCCGCCACTGTTAACATCTAGGTTTTACTTGTTCTTGGGACCAATCCTTTACAATAGGTTAAATGCTAAATTGGTCCTTTACCCGTTAACTTACACCAAGTGTAAGAACGTTCTCCAGAAATCTCTACAAGAGATGTCCTACGAAGATACAGAGAACTTATTAACTATTGTCAAGTGAGATTTGTTACCGTTTAATTTCACTTATTATTATTAATGTATAACTAAACAATACTTTTAACCTATATAATTACCTACACCTAACATAAATTGCCTTGTTTATAATAAATCTAACATAAAACATTTAGAAAGTAAGATTACTTAATATTTTCTGTTCTAAGATTATTTAATTTAGATTCTAAAATTGTTTAATTTAGAGCTTTTCCATCTGAAATACAGGAAAAACTCTGTTATTTCCTAGTTCAGATCAGCATTTTAAACTACCTTTAGCATTAAGAAGTTGACCTATTATTGTAAATAACATTTAGCATTAAGTATTTTCTGAATAAATATTGTATTCTATTCTATTCCTGTAACTAGTTGTATTTTACCTACAAAGATTATTTATTTTAATTTATTTGATACACTTATATGAATATTTAAATATACGGTCAGCTGCATAAGTAGCATATAACAAACCGTAAATGTTTGAATAAGCAGTTTGTGAGTGTGACAAGGTACATACCGATATATAGGTACACTGATCTAGGATTACAAGAATTACCGTGCTTATTGAACGTTTTTTTTTACAAAATATGCCATAGTTATTACTATAGCATTCATTTTCTTTACAACTTTAACTCCCACAGTACAAGGCCATACTATCGGTAGAATTAATTGCTGTTAATTATATCCTCCATGAGACAGTCTATGAGGTTGTTTCGCTCGCAGCGAGCCGCCTGCAGAAAGGCTAGACAAAAGTTTTGCCTCTCGCTCACTCACATCGCGCAGCCTCAAGACCGACGGAGAACTTTTGTCACGTCTTAATTGCGCCCCGTGCTAGCCCTTCAGGGCGCGTGCACACTCACCTTGCGCGAGATGATGGAGTGCACAGTGGCGCGGCCGTCGCGCACCATGAAGATGAACTTGGCGTTGGGGAACAGCTCCAGCACGTACGAGCCCATCTCGAGCACCAGCGGGTCCTTGTTGCAGAGCCGCGGCGCCGCCTCGCCGTGGCGCACGATCACAAATTCAAAAATTTCAAATTCAAATGGTTTAATCGACGTAAAATTTTACAATTATTTGTCGATAGTCATCTACCACCATTTCACAAAGGCCCCGTCATTGAGAAGGAAAGAAATGGCGAAAGAAACTCCTCGAGCATCTTTTCAACTTTTTCCTTATAATCTATTACAATTTTTACTTATATCTAGTACCTACAATTTTACTTAAGTACCTATATCCATTTCATTTTTTCAATAGCCTTAGCTGAGGTGGACAAGACCACGCATTTTTGTCGTTTAAATAATCATTTATACTATAGTAAGCTTTACTACATAATGTAGCTTTAACATAATTCTTAAATTTTTGCTCAGTAAGGTTTATTGCTTCATTTGATAATTTATTATAAAAACGTATACAGTTCCCCATGAATGATGTGTTTGTTTTCGAAAGTCTGAGTGTGGGGAAAAGCAACCTATTTTTGTTTCTGGTCTCAATACCGTGAGTGGCTCCTACTTTACTAAATGAATTTAAGTTTTTACGAACATACATAATATTTTCATAGATATATTGGCATGGAACAGTTAGTATACCTATTTCCTTAAACGTATCTCTTAATGAAATTCTAGACCCTAATACATATATGGCTCGAATTGCTCGTTTTTGCAGAACAAAGATTTGATTAATGTCAGCCGATCGTCCCTACAATAGAATTCCGTAAGACATAACACTATGAAAATAACTAAAATACACAAGCCTGGCTGTATCTACATCTGTTAACTGTCTAATGGTTCTAACCGCATAAGCTGCAGAACTCAATCTACCGGCTATCCTCTCAATATGGGGTCCCCATTGCAACTTTGAGTCAATTGTAATACCCAGGAATACCGTTTCATTTACTAACTCTAGCTTATCGTTATTCAATGTCAAATATGTCTCTACTTGTCTTACATTAGGCAAAGTGAATTTAATACATTTTGTTTTCTTGGAGTTAAGAGCTAAATTATTTACAGTGAACCAATTAGCAACTATGGAAAGAGTACTGTTTGCATTGTCAAAATTGACTTCTTGTCGCTTCAACTTAAATATAAGTGAAGTATCATCAGCAAACAGTACTATCTCACATAATTTATCTACCAAAAACGGTAAATCGTTAACATATACAAGAAACAAGAATGGTCCTAAAATCGAGCCTTGGGGAACACCCATACTGACAGGACAGCCAGCCGAACGCACTCCATTTATGTCAACTAGTTGAGTTCTGTTGCTCAAGTATGATTCCAATAATGTAAGAGCTTTGCCAGTTAGCCCATAATATTTAAGTTTCATAAGTAGAGTGGCATGATCCACACAATCAAATGCTTTCGATAGATCGCAAAATACACCCACAGCATCAAGACGTTCCTCCCAAGCACTAAATATGTGTTTGACCAACGCGACACCAGCGTCAGTTGTAGATCGACCTTTGGTGAAACCGAACTGTTGGTTATGGAGAAGGCCGTGAGTACTAAAGTGCGAAAGCATTTGATGCAGCATAATTTTTTCAAATATTTTACTCAGTACTGGCAAAACTGATACAGGCCTAAAATTATTGGGATAATTTTTCTCACCAGATTTAAAAAGCGGTATTAGTTTACTAAGTTTCATCAAATCGGGGAATACACTGACCTCAATGCATCTGTTAAAAAGATTAGCCAAGTGGGGTGCTAGGATATCAATAACATGACTAATAACTTAAACGGACATGCCCCATAAATCTTCTGTCATTTTTAAATTTAATTCTTTATAAGTGCTAATTATAGTCTGTGTATTTATACCATGAAATTGAAAGTCGAGATCGCAAGGCGGTGCATTCCCTCTTAGCAAACGTTCAGCTTCAGCGCAAGATGAATCAAGGTTCTCAGTTGTAGCTATCGGTATACTACGGAAAAAATCTTCAAAGACGGAAGCCACTTCTTCACTAGATGAAACAATTTTATCATTAATTTTAAGTTCAAAATTTAAATCACGTGGTTTATTCTTCCCGGTTTCAGTATTAATGATATTCCATACGGTTTTAATCTTGTTATTAGAGTTTTTAATCTTTCTATTTATATAATCTGATTTAGCTTGGTGGCAAACGGCTTTGAATATCTTTGTATATTTCTTTACATAATCTCTAAAGTTATCGTCATGAGTAAATGTACGCTGTTCATAGAGATCATATAATTTACGTCTGCTCTTATAAATTCCCGATGTTGCCCAGTCATTAAGACTTAGTTTACAATTAACATCTACTTCTTTCTTAGTGAACACGTTTTCAAATTCTCGAGACAAACCTTGAAATATTTCCTTAAAGGCATCATTGGGATTTCTTTCAGAGCTTCTACAGTAGTCAAGTTTACTGTTCAATCGAGATTTAAACTTATCAATTCTGTATGATGTTACTGGTCTGAACTTGAAAGTGGCTGACTTACGTTCAAAAGTACAAGGAAACGTAATAATTTGCCCACTGTGGTCGGATGGTAAACAATTGATTACAGAATTATTAGTAAAATCACAATTACAGTAAATATTATCAATACAAGTCGCTGAGGTGGGAGTAATTCTGGTTGGTTCCAGGAAAACATTACTTAAATTAAATGACTTAAACAAGTTAACTATAGAACATTTCATAGAAGTCTCAACTAATAAATCAATATTAAAATCTCCCGCCACGACCACTTGTTTTGAGCTCCTAGATAAGATGGTAAGACTATCCTCCATCACTTTCTCAAATACTTTATAGTCAGTAGATGGGGGCCTGTACACGCTTACAATTATATACTTGTCCATCTCAACACAGGCTAGTTCAGCTATTCTTTCGACTGATAATTTTACAATATCTTTCCTTTCCTTACATTTTAAATTGTTCTTTACAAATATTAATGATCCTCCTTTGTCTAACGATTTCCTATTAAATGAGCTAATAACATTGTAATTTTTTACATTAAAATTCATGTCATCATTTTTTAGGTGATGTTCAGTAATACAAATTATGTCTACGTCGTATTGTTCTAAAAATAATTCTAACATTAGAAGTTTGCGAGAAAGCCCCTGAATGTTCTGGTGTACAACTCTCAGTTGCTCATCTCTTGTCGTACCTGGCACCTCCAGACAGAAGGCGGCCACGGCGTTGTCCAGCACCTCCTTGTCCACGCCCGCCTGCTCCAGCCGCGTGCGCTCCCACGCCGAGCGCGCCCAGTGCTGCTGCATCTGCAGCACGCGCGGCACCACGCGCGTCTCCTGCCCGCAGCGCACGTCCGGGTGCGCGTCCAGCATGGCGCGCATGAGCGTGGTGCCCGAGCGCGGCACGCCGCCGATGAACACCAGCGGCAGCTGCCGGCCCGGCACCGCCTGCCCGCGCGTGCGCCACGCCGCCGCGCCGCCCAGCCGCCAGCCCAGCGCCAGCAGCGCCGCGCCCACAGCCAGCAGCGCGCCCGCAGCCAGCAGCGCGCCCGCCCGCAGCAGCGCGCGCGCCCGCCCCCCGCGCACCATGCCGCCCCGCCGCCCCGCCTCGCTACCTGCACGGATACTACACGTACAACATACAGCAAACTAGACATTAGGCCGCGTCCACGACGCCAGCGGGCGGTACGGGCGTACAAATATATCATCGTCGTCGATAGCTTCATACAAATCTAAGAACATGATCAAGACTGTGACTTGCGCGTGCCGCCGCCGCCGCCGCTTGCACAGAGCGTGATGGCGTCGTGGAAGAGCCTCAAAATTACTTATAACAAGATGGGCATTGGATGTACACATATCTAAAATATTTACGAAACGTTAAAACATAATATACTTACTTACTTACTTATTCCCAATCTCCGCTGGGGAGCAAAGGGCCGAAGTGAAGCGCCGCCATTCTTTACGATCTTGGGCCAGCTCAGAGACATCCGCCCAAGACATCCCCGCCTGGCCCATTTCCTTTTTCACAGAGCGCTGCCATGTCTCTCGCGGTCTGCCGAGTCTTCGTTTACCGCCCTCGGGGTGCCATGTCAGCGCTTCCTTTGGGACGTCTTCAGTACGCCTTAGAACGTGTCCTATCCATCTCCATTTGCGTTCTTTTACGGTTTCTGCTACAGGTTTTTGATGTGTTCTGCGCCAAAGTTCCTCGTTGGAGACAAAGTCAAACCAACGGATCCCTAGGATATTGCGTAAGCATCTGTTTACGAAAACCTGTAGCTTGTTCGTGGTTTGGACCGTTTTCTTCCAAGTTTCGCAACCGTAGAGGAGAACGGTCTTTACGCACGCGTTGAACAGGCGGATCTTGGTTTGGAGACGGAATGCGGAAGACCTCCACACTGGGCTTAACATGGCAAAAGCTCCACGGGCTTTGTTGATGCGGTTGCCGATATCCTCGTCAGTTCCACCATTTGGTGTGTTTTTGCTTCCCAGGTTGGTGAAGGTGTCAACATCTTCAATTGATTGGCTGTTGATTTTAAATGGAGTACGGTCCGCAGTCATTACTCGCATTGACTTTGTCTTTTCTCTGTTGACATGCATGCCCACTCGGTTACCCAAATGGACGAGGTCATTGAGTTTCCTTTGCATATCAGCGCTATTTTCGGAGAAAAGACAAAGATCGTCCGCAAAAGCGAGATACTCCAGAGATGTTCCATCGGACCAATCCAAACCTCCTTTGCCATTCTGCTCCATCATATCCAAAATTACTTCGGTAATCATGATGAAGAGTAGTGGGGATAACATGCAGCCCTGCTTGACGCCAATATTGGGGCTTATTGGTTCGCTCAGCTTCCCTTCGTGGATTACTTGGCAAGTGTAGCCATTGTAGGCTTCCTTAATAAGGTTTCGCATTTTATTCGGAACGTGAAAATATTTCAGCGTATCCCATATTGCTGACTGGTGTACCCTATCAAAGGCCTTCTCAAAATCCACAAATGTCAGGAAAAGGGCCTTTTGCCACTCTGTTGATGCTTCCAGAATTATGCGGAGTGTGTTGATTTGGTCCGTGCAATTTCTTCCCCTGCGGAATCCTGCCTGTTCACTCCTAAGATGTTCATCTACCCGGTTTTGGATTCTGTAGAGGATGATGGCATTCAGTATCTTGGACACTATAGGCAGTAATGTGATCCCTCGCCAGTTTCTGCAGTCACTTAGGTCACCCTTCTTTGGGAGTTTAACAATTAGTTTAAAAACATAATATGTAAGTATACAATGTTAAAAACCATAAAAAGGGAAAGTATTAATATAATGGACGGCGGTACACGCGGTGTCGCGGTGACGACACCCCGCGGCATGCGGCCGCCGGGAAGCGAGCGCCATAAACTCATTTCTCTTCCTATGTGTACTTGTTTGCCATTATTAAATTGTTTATATTAATTGCTGTATTGTTGGTGATTAGACTTTGTAGTTACAACAGGTGCCGGTCCCGGAGCCCTGTGGTTGGGCCCTGCGGCAGCTCCTTAAAGGAATGCTGCATCGCTTCTTCTACGGGACTGTCGCACTCTTCCCATGCGACCGGGCGGGTTGGCAGGTTGCGGATAGCCAGTTGAACTCTGGCACAGCGCACCCCGGACAAGGGAAGATGTCACTTATATCTGACCGGTATAAGTGGCATTAACCTTCCGCCCCTATCCAATCCAATCCTACTCTATCACATTCCTTCATCCCTTGCTATCCTGGAGGAGTAAACCTCGACTCCAAAAATCCCCAATCCAAGGTGTGATCCTACCGTGCCGAAGGATGCGTGGCTAAGGGGGAGCTTAGTCGCAAACGGAGGGCACCGGGCACCAGGCGGAAGCCGGGTGCAGTCGTCTCCCGCCTTACCTGTGCATGCGGGGCTCTGTATGGGTGGACCTCTATTTCCCTAGCTACTCGTGGGATCTTCATGTCAATGGAAGATTTGATTTTGGACGTAGCTAAGTTAGCTACTGACGGGGACGACCCAAACGTCCCTCCTTTGGTCACTGGGGTACCGGAAAATCCCGCTGACCAAATCGCCCCTGAAGGGGCTGGTGACAACCAGAGAGAGCAGGTGTCTACCCGAAGACCGGCTCGCTCAGGTGCCGCCAGGAGAAGGCTCCGCATGTGGCTGGCAAAGGGCAAAAGCATCGAAGAAGCTAAAGCCCTCTGCCTAAGGCCGCTTGCGGAGACTGAGAGTGAGTTGGAGGTTGAAGCTACTCCTACCCAGGCCAGTAAAAGGACTAGGTCGTAGGAGCAAACGCCGCCAAATCCACCGCGGAAGCAACCTAGGTGTGATGGGACCCCGGAGGACCGCCCCACCTATAGTGCCGCCGCCAGCTCTCTCAAGGTGGGAGTGCGCGATGAGCGAAGGGCCCTCAGTATTGAGGACGTAGCGCTCTTTAACGCTGCCATCGAGAGAGAGCTCTACGTGACTGATTTTGCGCCAGGGACAGCACCCGTCTTCGGGGGAGTGTCCTACGCTGACGGTCTCATTATCGTCACGTGTCTTAACCAGGCCAGTCGGGATTGGCTCTGCGGTTGTAGCGGCAGACTTCGGCCCTGGGTGGGGGCAGCCCTGAAGACAGTTGAAGGGCAAGCCCTACCCAGGCCCGTGATAGCGACGGCCTTCTTCAAGTCCCTTGCGGAACCGAAGGTCCTCCTAGATCTGCTGCGAAAGCAGAACGAAGGCCTCGACTGCAGCACATGGCGAGTGCTTGGTAGGAGGCTCGAGAAGAATGGTCAACACTTGACCTTCTCTGTCTCCAAAGCCTCCTACGAAGTACTCAAGGCTGTGAAGTTCCGCCCCAACTGTGGAACGGCTGGGGCTGTCTTCAGGGTCAGAGTCCCGAAGGGCGCAGCCGCCGTGGAGCAACCCACCGCGCAAACCACTCTCCCGGCGGCTCACTGCCAAGCTAGGCCTGATGGGCCGGTGGAAGCAGAGAGCCGAGGGGGGTCGAGCGCGGCGGTAGAGCCAGTTGCGGGGCCGAGTGGTATAAGTCCTCACCGGCCGGGGCCGTCACGCGCGCCGCCGGCCCGGGGTGCTGCGCCACGGGGCGGCAAGCCCGCGCGCCCGGGGGCCCGCAAGGCACCGGCGCCACGTGGGAGAGCTGCTGGAGCTGCAGCTGGAGTGAGGCGGCCCACGCAGCTGCCCCCTCTGGCAAAGGAGCACTCCAGCAAGAAGGCCTCCCGTAATCCCCTCAACAACCCACCTTAACCCACCAAGTCCCTAAACCTAATCCCTTCAACCTACCCTCCTTAATCTCCAAATCCTAAATCCTATCCCCTCCCTTCCTACCACCATGTTGAAAATCTTACAAGCCAACCTCCAACACGCGAAGGCATCCAGTGCCATTGCGTGCAAGGTCCTCCAAGAGGATGGACTGGACATGGCTTTGTTACAAGAACCGTGGATCCATGGAAACACGGTACTGGGACTGACCGCTGCAGGTAACGTTTTATACAATACTTGTGGCAATAGACCCAGAGCTTGCATAGTCTTTAAAAAGAATATGAAATTTCTGCCGATTCCAGGATTCTGCACTGATGACCTAGTAGCGGCACATGTAATGCTGCCCGGCTGTGAGGGCATGAAGCTCATTGTTAGCTCGGCCTACCTGCCCGGGGAGCACACAGATCCGTCGATTGCCCTCGCTCCACTGGTGGAGTACTGTGAGGACCAAAATGCCCAGCTTGTGATAGGGGCCGATTGCAATTCCCATCACACAGCCTGGGGCAGTACGGATACCAAAAAGAGAGGTGAGATCTTGTTCGACTTCCTCCTGACTAACAACCTATTAACACTCAATGATGGCAACACACCAACTTTCGTCACACGCGCGCGTCAGGAGGTTCTAGATGTAACAATCTGCACAGGTCTACTTGAAAGACGTGCTTGCAACTGGCATGTCTCGAAAGAGGCATCCATGTCTGATCACAGACACATACGATTCGACATTGCTCTCATAGGGAAGAGCCAAGTGGAGACCTTCAGAAACCCGAAGGCTACAGACTGGGACGTTTATCGACACCAAGTTTCGGAAAACCTAGGGGTTATGAGAGGCTCCGTCAAATCCACACAGCAACTCGAATCAACAGTAGAGGAGCTCGGAAGGTGCATGTTAGATGCCTACGAGAACAGTTGCCCTCTAAAAACTAGATGCTCTAACACTAAGGTCCCCTGGTGGAACTCTAACCTGGAGCATCTAAGAAAAACAGCTCGGAAAGAATTCAACAGGGCTAAAATCACGAAGCAATGGGATTTGTATAGGAAAGCCCTCACTGAATTTAATCGCGAGCTCCGGAAGGCGAAAAGGCAATCTTGGAGGCGCTTCTGTGAAGAGGTAAAAAGTGCCCCTCATGTTGCGAAAATCAAAAAGATTTTGTCTAAATCGCCTTCCGCTAATCTGGGACTGCTTAAAAGACCAGATGGGACCTTTACTGAATCCCCAGAGGAGACTCTAAGGCTGCTTGCACAGACCCACTTTCCTGGATCGCTGGATGGGCACAGTGATGCACATGCAGGGCAGCAGCCTACCTAAATTAGGCCAAGTAATGAGGACTGGAGAAAAGCCTCACAGGTCTTCACTCCTAACCGTGTTAGATGGGCAATCAAAAGCTTCATGCCCTTTAAAACCGGGGGAGAGGATAATATATTTCCAGCACTACTACAAGAAGCATGTGATATTATCCTTCCAATTGTGGTAAAAATCTTCAGAGCTTCTTATGCCTGGGGATACATGCCACACCTATGGACTAGGGTGAGGGTGACCTTTATCCCCAAAACGGGAAATAGGGACAAGTCCCTACCTAAGTCCTATAGACCCATAAGTCTCACCTCCTTCATGCTCAAGGCTATGGAAAAGGTGATCAATCTTCACATTAGAACGGGCTACCTCACACAAAACCCACTGCATGTGAAGCAGCACGCCTATCAAAAGGGCAAATCTACGGAAACTGCCCTTATTGAACTTACTGATAGGATTGAGAAAGCACTAGAGGACAAAGAAATTGCCCTCTGTGCTTTTCTAGATGTAGAGGGCGCTTTTGATAACACCTCGACGAATGTCATTCTCAAATGTATGAGGGACAAAAACATCGATAACACAACACTAGCGTGGGTAGAATCGATGTTAACCAACAGGACTGTTAAAACAACACTCCTGGACAAGAGCATTGAGGTTAAAATAACAAGAGGATGTCCCCAAGGCGGCGTACTATCGCCCCTGGAGTGGTCCATTGTTGTAGACACCCTGCTCTGCGAGCTCAATGAAGCTCGCTTCGACACTCAGGGCTACGCTGATGATCTCGTTATAACCATCGTAGGCAAAAGCGCCAGCACGATTTCAGATCTGATGCAAAGAGCCCTAAAGATGGTAGAGCGCTGGTGCAGGGAGTATGAACTCTCTGTAAATGCCAGCAAAACCATAATTGTACCGTTCACCCGAAGAAGGATCCTAGATGGTCTGAGACCACCTGATTTCTTTGGGGAAACGGTAAACTTCTCCAAAGAAGCCAAATATCTTGGTGTAATCCTAGATCAGAAGCTGACTTGGAATCAACATCTGCAGTACATAGCCCAGAAAGCTAAATGCGCTATGGGATCGTGCTGTAGACTAGTTGGGAAAAAATGGGGCCTAAAGCCGAAGTTAACTCTTTGGCTATACGAAGCCGTAGTGAGACCTATGGTAACATACGGCTGCGTAGTATGGCACAGGAAAACCCAACAAAAAACCTGTCAAGCTGCATTAAGTAGTCTTCAAAGGTTAGCGTGTCTGATGGCCACTGGAGCTATAAGGTCCACTCCGACAGCAGCGATGGAAGCCATGCTGAATCTTAGCCCTTTACACATACATGTGCAGAAAGAGGCTCGATCAGCTATGCTACGGGCTGCTGAAGGAGGCAGGAACCGATGGCACTCGGCTGTGTTCAGCTCGCTCCACCGAGAGCTTCTCAGTACCCATGCCATGGCGATGCCTTCCGACGCTATGGAAACGGAGTACTGTTTTTCAAGGCTCTTTTCAGTTGAGATACCAGAAAGGGAGAAGTGGAATGATGATAAGGCCCTTCAAACTTTCCGGTCGGGAGACATCGTGTGGTACACCGATGGATCCAAAAAGGAAGGCCTGGCAGGTTCAGGCATTTACGGAGAAAGGCCAAGAGCACGCAAATATGCGAGCCTGGGAAGGTTTGCCTCCGTATTCCAAGCCGAGATATATGCCATCATTGGATGTGCATACGAAAACCTGGACAGAGCCTTCACTCGGAGGAATATATTTATTCTGTCAGACAGCCAAGCTGCTCTTAAAGCATTGACTTCTGCAGAAGTTAACTCCAAACTTATAATGGAGTGCATCCTCATCCTGAACAAAATTGGCGCTAACAACAGAGTGACCCTGCGATGGGGCCCGGGCATTGTGGCATCAATGGCAATGAGGAAGCAGATGAGCTCGCACGTCTGGGAGCAGAAAGCCTACCGTTGGGCCCCGAGCCCATCATCGGGCTACCAAAATGCACCAGTCGTCGCGAGATCAAGGACTGGGCACATAACCAAAGCTTAGAAGCTTGGAATAATGTACCAGGGCAACATCATGAAATTTACGCGTCGAGTTTTGGAGCTCACACGCAACCAGATAAGGGTTTTGACAAGAACCTTATCAGGTCACTGTAGGTTGAACAGTCACCTACATAAAATGGGTCTGTCCGACACTCCAATTTGTAGATTCTGCAATGAAGAGGACGAAACGCCCATGCATATTCTCTGTGAATGTGAGGCCATCATTCACAAGAGAAACAGAATCTTGGGCGGCTACAAATTAGCCCCCATAGATGTCAGGTCTCTCCCTCCCGGTAAAATCATCAGGTTTATAAAAGACCTGGGCCTGGAGAGTGAGATTTGACTCGGCAAGGGGAGTCACAATAGATCTTTTAGGTCGCAGTGGCGAATGGGCACTGGTTGCCCTCCCCTTTTCTATAACTATAACTACAACAGGTGAACACGGGTCGGAACATTGGAGATCCATTTTATTCAACAGAAAAGTTAAAAAATATAATTCTTAGTTGTATGATAGGTTTTTCCGCATTATGCAACTACTCACTCAGCCTACTTAACTAGAATTAATTATACATGTAAGTACATTGTACATTACACTCAGCAAACATCATAATGTGTTAGGAATGTTTTTGAATGTTATCAATAGTTTTTAACTACAGTTATGATTTCAAATAACTATAAAACCCAGACATGGCTTACATGTAAATGAAATATTCATGTAAGTATAGACGTAATTCTTATGTTGTACACACATATCTAGATAACACAAATATAAGTGAAAGCTGGTGTAGGGTGCAGTGGCCTGCGTGCCAGGGACGCAGAGTCCAGTGGAGGACATGGGACACTTTGTATCTCATAATATTTTAAAATCAAATTCAGAAATAAAATGATTTTACAATCAAGTAACTTACAGGGGGGTTAAGCAGATGATGTTATTATAAAACAGATCCTGAAACAATAATTATATTTAACCCCTATTACAACAAGTCATAATTTATTTACAATAAAATAAACAAAAGAAATGGTAAATTCCCACAAATTTATATGAAAAATTAAAAAACATTTATGTTTTGCTACATATTACAATATTTTCAAGTATACTATCCTGTGTGGGATTTGTTTTTTTTTAAGTAATTCAGGACAATCAACATTATTCTGAGCTATTCTCGTGAGGAAAGTTATATATCTGCTGCTTGACGCCTGATTTCAAGAGGAAGAAGATGAAATTGATTGCAGTGATACTCATAGCTAGTAATTCTAAATTTGTTACACAGGTATCTAACAAACTTTTTCTGAATAGACTCAATTTTAAAAATAACGCCATAACGTGGCTTCCACACCTGCGACGCGTATTCCAAGTTGCTTCGAACAAGAGAGCATTAAATAAATTTAATAGACTTAATGAAATTTAAATTTTTACAGGAGCATTTAAGAAATCCTAGTAATTTATATGCTTTTTTTACTATTTTATCTATGTGGTTATTAAAAAGCAATTTGGAGTCCATAATAACGCCCAAATCCCTTATCTCGTTACAGTTGGAAATAGTCTGATTATTAATTATATATGTACTTGAAAGCATACTGCATTTACGTCCAAAAGATATAGAGAAACATTTAGAGACATTGATATCCAACCTGTTCATTCTGCAGTAGTTAGTAAGTTTATTGAGATCATCCTGATAATGATATAACAATTTTATATTATTTTTCTCTTTGTTTAATTTTTTGTCAATAAAATTGTGTTCTTATGTTTGTATTGAAAATACCCATAAAACGTTCTTAAATCATCATCAATTAAATAAATTTATCAGGACAGGAGCCAGGAGTTCTCGCTGTTCCTTGGGACTGCGCCCCTAAAACTGTTCCCGTGGCTTACGTGGAGCCATTCTATTTTATTCTGACCTATTTGACATTTTGTTTATGTATTATTTAATATATATACATGTATCTGTGTAGTGGTATTATATCAGCTGTCCGACACCCATAACACAGGTTCTGCCTAGCTTGGGGTCGGATGGTCGTGTGTGAGAATAGAATAAATAAATAAACAAATATTTTTTTGGTTAAATAAACCATTTTTCATTTTCAATAATCATCATCAGCCAATAATCATCCACTGCTGGACATAGGCCTCTCCCAAGGAGCGCCACAACACTCGGTCCTCGGCCTTCCTCATCCAACCACTACCCGCCACCCGCCTAAGGTCGTCAGTCCAGCGGGCAAGAGGGCGTCCCACGCTGCGTTTGCCTGTTCATGGTCTCCACTCGAGAACTCGTCTACCCCAACGGTCATCGGTTCTTCGGCAGATATGACCAGCCCACTTCCACTTCAGCTTGCATATTTTGACAGCTATGTCGGTAACCTTAGTCCTCTGACGGATAACCCCATTTCTGATACGATCCATCAGAGAAACCCCAAGCATAGCTCTCTCCATAGACTCGATGGGAACAAAGGCACGCTGAGCGACTTTAAATCGGTGGACCAGTCCTACCATCAGTGTCCACGTCTCTGCACCATACGTCATCACTGGCAGGACGCACTGGTCGAAGACTTTTGTCTTCAGGCTCTGAGGAATGGCCGAGGAGAATATGTGACGAAGTTTCCCGAATGCAGCCCAACCCAGTTGGATGCGCCTTGCAGCCTTTTCAATAATAAAGGATAATAAATAAAGGATGTGGGGACATATATTATTTATTTATTCTATTCTCTGTGGGGGTAAGTACCTGCACGTGGTTCTCACGAGTGGAACCTTTGTGCATATCCCCAAGATCTAATCTGGTCGAAGGATCTAATCTGCCTTCCTAAGCTTCGACCATTTCCCACCACGCTGGTCCACTGCGGGTTAGTGATTTCACATCTAGATGTGCCAAATCTACATTACACAGGTTTCCTTACGATGTTTTCATTCACCGTAACAGCGATGGTATACCTACATTGTACTTAAATTCAAATAATTCAACATGTCAGTGCCGGGATTCGAACCCGCATCTCTGGCGTGAGAAGCGGGCGCTTACCCGACTGAGCTACCACCGTTCGCACTGAGCTACCACCGTTCGCGAGCTATTTCCCTGGCGTACTCTTGGGCTCATGTAACTACTCTGTATCACAGATGATATAAGACGGGGATCATAAGGCTGTTCCCAACACGGCGAGGCGCACTGGATATCTAAACTTCTAAACCATATGATCTCACAATACTTCCTCCATCAAACCTTGCTTTACCACCTCACATTATAAACATAATAGAGAGATAAATAAGACGCAAACTCCAACGTAACGTAATATAATTTATTTTATAATTATTTAGTAGGTATTTAAGTATCGAGTGGGTGGTTGGGCGGCGCGGGCGCGGCGGCGGCGGCGGGGTCCTCCGGCTCGGCGTAGCGCGGCGGGTTGGCCCAGGGGTCGTAGCCCAGCCGGCTCAGCATGGGCGCCAGCTCCGCCATGTCGGCGCGCACGTCCGCCGGCACGTGCGCCACCCACTTGTCCAGCGCCTCGCGGTTCACGGCGCGCACCACCTGCAACAACACACACGCGTTAGCCACGTGTGCTCATTGTGTCAAATATTGTAACACCTCGTTCTAGAAATTATCAATTAAATAACAAAATTGATGATATGACTTTTCCGTAGCGGTAGTGTGAAGGCATAATTTGTGTCGAGCCGCGACGAGACTGCTGTAAGATGCCGGACAGATGCGGACGATGTGTGCACCCACGTTACACCACGGCACGACGAGATCGCGAAGTTTGTGCGACTGGACCAGTCGCAATTTACATATATCATGTGTAAAACTACAGGAGGCCAAATAGTGGGGCACGTGCCTGGTCGCTGGAGCGCTCCACGTTGCTGAGCGCGACGCCGTGCGGGCGGCCGATGTAGCGCTCGTGGTGCAGCACGCGCTCGCTCCACGGCAGCTCCAGGAACTGCAGCACGCGCGCCAGCGTCTCCCGCGGCCGCAGCACCAGCCGCTCGTACTGCACGGCCAGGCAGCGCGCGCCCAGCGCCTGGCACTCGCGATGCATCACCGCCGCCGCCGCGTTCCACTTGCTCAGGCACTGCCGGTACGACGTCAGGTCGAAGCCGGTGATCGTCACCTGCAAATTGTACACCGACCGATTTATTCATCACCTGTTACCGTCGACCGTTGCCCGACTAATCTTTTCACCACTTACTGCCAGTTTCAATAACACTACCTACTGTGTAGTAGATCTATGCTACCTACCGATGACTGGTAGTTACTTTCATACGATTTTGACAGGTTGTTACTTTTATGCCCAGTTTCACGATACTCAATTAGATCATTAAATCGTCGGGCGCTGGATTTATGAATGTTCTGTTAGATTTTGGAATGTATTGTAAATGACACCACTAAAAAAAAATATTTAGGTAACCACATTACTACAGTACCGACTAGTGATGTAATGTGTTACATGAAAAAAACAAATCGATATGTGTCTAATTTAAATGACTGTATGTAATGTACTAATAATAACTGTATGTAAAATGACTGTAAATTTAAATGATTTTAATAACTGTATGAGAACATTACGGTGGTGTGATTACCAAAAATAAATTGTACACGAGGCCAGAACAGTGGTTTGGTTTAGTGGTGTCATTTACAATACAGGGACTCATCCAATAAGCAAGAGTGTTAATCCTTTAACCATTCCAGTATTTGATACACTTATATGAATATTTAAATATACGGTCAGCTGCATAAGTAGCATCTAACAAACCGTAAATGTTTGAATTCTTATTATTATATTACGTAAATGTTTGTGAGTGTGACAAGGTACATACCGATATATAGGTACACTGATCTAGGATTACAAGAATTACCGTGCTTATTGAACGTTTTTTTTTACAAAATATGCCATAGTCATTACTATAGCATTCATTTTCTTTACAACTTTAACTCCCACAGTACAAGGCCATACTATCGGTAGAATTAATTGCTGTTAATTATATCCTCCATGAGACAGTCTATGAGGTTGTTTCGCTCGCAGCGAGCCGCCTGCAGAAAGGCTAGACAAAAGTTTTGCCTCTCGCTCACTCACATCGCGCAGCCTCAAGACCGACGGAGAACTTTTGTCACGTCTTAATTGCGCCCCGTGCTAGCCCTTCAGGGCGCGTGCACACTCACCTTGCGCGAGATGATGGAGTGCACAGTGGCGCGGCCGTCGCGCACCATGAAGATGAACTTGGCGTTGGGGAACAGCTCCAGCACGTACGAGCCCATCTTGAGCACCAGCGGGTCCTTGTTGCAGAGCCGCGGCGCCGCCTCGCCGTGGCGCACGATCACCTCCAGACAGAAGGCGGCCACGGCGTTGTCCAGCACCTCCTTGTCCACGCCCGCCTGCTCCAGCCGCGTGCGCTCCCGCGCCGAGCGCGCCCAGTGCTGCTGCATCTGCAGCACGCGCGGCACCACGCGCGTCTCCTGCCCGCAGCGCACGTCCGGGTGCGCGTCCAGCATGGCGCGCATGAGCGTGGTGCCCGAGCGCGGCACGCCGCCGATGAACACCAGCGGCAGCTGCCGGCCCGGCACCGCCTGCCCGCGCGCGCGCCCCGCCGCCGCGCCCTCGTCCGCGCGCCCCGCGCCGCCCAGCCGCCAGCCCAGCGCCAGCAGCGCCGCACCCGCAGCCAGCAGCGCGCCCGCCCGCAGCAGCGCGCGCGCCCGCCCCCCGCGCACCATGCCGCCCCGCCGCCCCGCCTCGCTACCTGCACGGATACTACACGTACAACATACAGCAAACTAGACATTAGGCCGCGTCCACGACGCCAGCGGGCGGTACGGGCGTACAAATATATCATCGTCGTCGATAGCTTCATACAAATCTAAGAACATGATCAAGACTGTGACTTGCGCGTGCCGCCGCCGCCGCCGCTTGCACAGAGCGTGATGGCGTCGTGGAAGAGCCTCAAAATTACTTATAACAAGATGGGCATTGGATGTACACATATCTAAAATATTTACGAAACGTTAAAACATAATATGTAAGTATACAATGTTAAAAACCATAAAAAGGGAAAGTATTAATATAATGGACGGCGGTACACGCGGTGTCGCGGTGACGACACCCCGCGGCATGCGGCCGCCGGGAAGCGAGCGCCATAAACTCATTTCTCTTCCTATGTGTACTTGTTTGCCATTATTAAATTGTTTATATTAATTGCTGTATGGTTGGTGATTAGACTTTGTAGTTACAACAGGTGAACACGGGTCGGAACATTGGAGATCCATTTTATTCAACAGAAAAGTTAAAAAATATAATTCTTAGTTGTATGATAGGTTTTTCCGCATTATGCAACTACTCACTCAGCCTACTTAACTAGAATTAATTATACATGTAAGTACATTGTACATTACACTCAGCAAACATCATAATGTGTTAGGAATGTTTTTGAATGTTATCAATAGTTTTTAACTACAGTTATGATTTCAAATAACTATAAAACCCAGACATGGCTTACATGTAAATGAAATATTCATGTAAGTATAGACGTAATTCTTATGTTGTACACACATATCTAGATAACACAAATATAAGTTAAAGCTGGTGTAGGGTGCAGTGGCCTGCGTGCCAGGGACGCAGAGTCCAGTGGAGGACATGGGACACTTTGTATCTCATAATATTTTAAAATCAAATTCAGAAATAAAATGATTTTACAATCAAGTAACTTACAGGGGGGTTAAGCAGATGATGTTATTATAAAACAGATCCTGAAACAATAATTATATTTAACCCCTATTACAACAAGTCATAATTTATTTACAATAAAATAAACAAAAAAAATGGTAAATTCCCACAAATTTATATGAAAAATTAAAAAACATATATGTTTTGCTACATATTACAATATTTTCAAGTATACTATCCTGTGTGGGATTTGTTTTTTTTAAGTAATTCAGGACAATCGACATTATTCTGAGCTATTCTCGTGAGGAAAGTTATATATCTGCTGCTTGACGCCTGATTTCAAGAGGAAAAAGATAAAATTGATTGCAGTGATACTCATAGCTAGGAATTCTAAATTTGTTACACAGGTATCTAACAAACTTTTTCTGAATAGACTCAATTTTAAAAATATAAACGCCATAACGTGGGTTCCACACCTGCGACGCGTATTCCAAGTTGCTTCGAACAAGAGAGCATTAAATAAATTTAATAGACTTAATTAAATTTAAATTTTTACAGGAGCATTTAAGAAATCCTAGTAATTTATATGCTTTTTTACTATTTTATCTATGTGGTTATTAAAAAGCAATTTGGAGTCCATAATAACGCCCAAATCCCTTATCTCGTTACAGTTGGAAATAGTCTGATTATTAATAATATAATATGTACTTGAAAGCATACTGCATTTACGTCCAAAAGATATAGAGAAACATTTAGAGACATTGATATCCAACCTGTTCATTCTGCAGTAGTTAGTAAGTTTATTGAGATAATCCTGATAATGATATAACAATCCTAACTATATCACTAATTATAAATGCGAAAGTAACTGTGTCTGTCTGTTACTCTTTTACGCCAAAACTACTGAACGGATTTGAATGAAATTTGGTATACATACGGTCTAGACCCTGGGAAAGAACATAGGATACTTTTTATCCCGGAATTCCCACGGGAAAACTTTTTAAGGCGAAGCGAAGCGCGCGGGAACATCTAGTTATGTATAAATTTAATTTGTTATGTATTTGACTACAATGTAAGATACTAGACAAAATCATCTTTGGGATAGCATTTTAAATCATAATAGGTATAATAATATTATGATTTAAAATGCTATGCATTCCATAAAATTTTCTATAAATTTCACTTCATCTATAACAGTGTTTTCCAACATGTGGAAAGAAGCCTTCGAAGCTTTGCGCAGCTTCTGTAGGGGGGTTGCCGGAGGTCGAAAAAACTGGGTACTTTAGTTGGAGACCATAAATAATAATACTGTAACATACACATATTACACATACATACATGGTAACAAAACCGAAGGTTAAAGGGGGTCCGGAATATTTTTTTATATACCAGGGGGGTTGCATCATGAAAAAGGTTGAAAAACACTGATCTGACTAATATTCTTTTTCATTCTTTGCAAAAAATAAATGTGATTTATTATGGCAATAAAAGATTTTAATCAGAAATTACTCGTTTTCAGACTTTTCCCTCAATGTGTGCTTTTTATAAATCTACGTTCACAGAAAACATTAGAATTTTTTATTTATATGAGAGAATTAAGCAATTTTAACAACCTCAAGGGACTATACACTTGAACATAAATATTTAATGGTACAAATTTCAACTCAATATGTCCATGGATCCCGAAGATAAATGTTTTAAAAAAACTATTTTAACTTAATATTTTTTTACTTGGAAAGTTAATACCGGGTCTTTGCCCAGCAATAGGATTAAAAAAACATATAAGTACTTACATCCAAACATAGAATAGCCTGTAAAATATGATACTACTAATATACACAGTACACGTAACATACGATGTAAATTTTTTAAGTAAACATTAAACACTAGGGTTTATTCACCTATCCTAGAAATATACGTACCTACCAAAGGACATAATGTTTTTGAGCAATGCTTACCTACATTAATGTTGTCTTTTATCACAAAGCGAGGTCCGCTGCCTGCCAACACACATTATTTGAATAACACCTATTATTACGATAAAACAAACACTTCGCAATCAATTTTACAGGTTTAACAAATATTTATAAATTTAATCAAAACACTTGAACCAATCTTTTTATCTACATACGAATACAAACTTACAGTCACTACTAACATAAATTCGGATTAAACTATTTCAAATGATAAGAAGTACTTTTGTTAATAAATAAAACAGTGCAATGGTATTATAGTTATGAGCTGGAAAGATATTTTTTTCCTTTAGGAGTTTTTGACGTTTTGTAGTTTATCTGACAGTTCCTTGATTTGTGATGACATGACAAAGATGACAATGACAGTAAAGTTGACGTTATGTGTATGACAGATTTAGGGTCAATTTTACCAAACGCTAAACGTATTTAAAATGAGCCGTTTGTTAAAAAAAAGGTTTCATTTTTGGAGAAACAGATGGCGTTGTCTGAGTTGTACTAACTGTCAAACCCTCAGAACACAGATTTTGTGTCAGCTCACATCTTATTTTCACGGAGGAAATCCTATATCTGCCCTCAGGCATTCTCTACAGCAACGACGCTTGAAAAATACACATTCTGAACTTGTAAATTAGACTAAATAGAAGTACTATTAAAAGTAGTGAGTTCTTATTCTGAGATTTCTCTTTGCTCTCTGTGTGCAATATTTGACGTTTGGTACAACTCAGATGCACTATGTTGTCACGACATCTATCGGCTTGAACAAAAACTCAACTGACAGCTGTCAAGGAAAACGGCTCATTGTATTTAAATGAAATTTTAAATACCTACATTTTGTACTAACTGACAAACGTTTGACAGGCCACTAAACATGTTTAGCGTTTGGTGTAATTTCACCTTAGACAGTTCTTTTTTGAAGTTGGTGCCATATTTTTTATTCAGATTACTTTGTCACCGCACCAACATCAAAAAAGAACAGTATCTTCAAAGGCTGCTTACAGACCGGCCAAACGAACGCCAACGAACGGGTTTTGTTGACCTTCGTTGCTGCAATCTGCCCTGTATTATGTATTATAAATATCCATCGTTGGGCGTTCGTTGGCCGTTCGTTGGGCCGGTCTGTACGCAGCTTTACGTTTATTTGTATAGCCAAACCAGGAATATAAAAACCCTCGCCATATTGCGGAAAAGCAATAGAACTTTTTTCTTGCACTGGTATCATTGACTTAAAATGTCATTTGTCTATTGCTGTCAAACTGTGGTGCTGTCAATGCGTAGGGTTTATTATAGCTTTTGTGAGTTTTTTGTGTTTCCAAATGCCGAAAATTATCCATAGCCGTGAAAGGAAACTAATTTACCACATAAAGAAGTATTTGTCGGAGAAAAAGTCCGAGGGATTGGACTTATTTCTACTTGATAACATAACTGATACTATTGTCAAAATGACTGGTAGGTATATAGTATAGTAAGAGCAAATGAATTTGGCAAATTTGTAAGCTATAACTGTAGTTTTGACTGATTATAACTAACACATATTTTATCCAGGCAATGGGTAAGAAAGTTAAACCCATTGCCTGGATAAAACATACATACAACATACATAGTTCTGCCTGCAAGGCTAAGATGTAGTTTATCTCGAATTCCTGTGAGGATGGAAAATATTAAGCCACTAACTCTTGTCTTTTGAATGCTTAATACCATTTAAGCAATTTTACCTTTAGGACAAATTCACTATTTTCAAATTGCCGTTAATGAGTACCTACAAGGTAAATACCTACACAACTGTAATCTAAATGTGGGTTTCATCACGATGTTTTCTTTCACCGTAAGACTGTTAGTAAACAATAATGTTACTTAAGTTCCAAAGAATCCATAGGATATATCCACTCACTGAGCTACTGACACTCTTTTCAAAATAAATAATAAAAAAATGACAATTATAAATTTGAGCATGGCCAATTCACATTGGTATGACTATACTTAGTGTTGCAGTCCTCAACGCGAATGTGGCGCATTTAATACAGGGTTTTTATATTCCTGGTTTGGCTATACTGTCATCATTAAATTATGTCTTACTTCAAAAGTCGGTTATTTTTACATTTTGGCACGGTAAATCGGTAATATGTATTTTTTAGGATGACAACCCTACTTACTGAAGTGATTTTTTCTGTGTCTAGTTATCTCGCCCGCCTTGTACAAAATATTTAGTTTTTTCCTCAGCGAAAATATTTATTTTCTAAGCGTCACCGTTGCTGGGTTTGCAATTGATTGCATGCATGAGGTCAGATATAGAATTTCGTCTGAAGATGTAAGCTGACACAAAATCTGTGTTCTGGGGGTTTGACAGTTTTGTTTGTTCAACTCAGACAACGCCATCTTTTTCGCCAGTAATGTAGTTAAACCTTTTTTTGTAACTAACTACAAACTAGACAGTAACTACAGTCCAACTAACAGTCCTGGAAACAAGTGAATGTAAAGACCGTATTTTAATCGATGTTTTATATTTAACTATTAAAGCAATAATCACGCAAGCATAATAACAATTTTATTTTTAAAATGTTTGTCAGGAAACAACTGCAGTTTACGGCTTTGCGTGAGCTTGGGGGCTTAATAGCTAGTCACCCCATAGGCATTTTACGCATAATGACCCACCTTAGAGGCTAAATGCGGAAAATCAGCTCGCCATGATAGATAGATATAGATTGAACTACAGCCTGGCAAAAAAGATGAAAAAATAAGAGGACGGGACCACAGAACACAATTACTCTAGCTGCCCCATTCATTGCGTATTGTAACTCCGAGAAGGATTAGGTAGTTGTAATAAAATGGCTGTCAACTAAGACCATTTTAAGGATATCATATTGTTAAGCATCTTTTATATTTTTTTCATGAACATTTTTTGTGTTTTCGATTAATAAATTTCGTTAAGATGATCACCGGTTTCTAACGCCCAAAAGTTATAATATACAGAGGCTGGACGGGACGTTAGCTAGGGGCAGTCCGGCAAAAATAGTACAAAGCTGAGGTATAAGTTATAATTATACGAAGCGAGTAAAATTAAAAAAAAACCGGCCAAGTGCGAGTCGGGCTCGCGCACAAAGGGTTCCGTAGCAAATAACTTAACAAAAATTACAGTTAAATCAACCTATCTCAAAAACTATAAGAGATACTTTGATCAAACCAAAAATCGTTGAAAGAGTTAATTAGCATGCATCACCTCTATTTTTTTTAGAATTTTATACCCCGTAGTTATAAAAATAGAGGGGGGGGGGACATACTTTTTACGACTTTGAGAGCTGATATCTCAAAAACCGTTCACTTTAAGAAAAATGTTTTTTAGAAAACTTTATATCATTTTAAAAGACCTTTCCATTGATACCCCACACGGGTATGTACATCGAAAAAAAAAATTTCATCCCTCAGTTACATGTATGGGGGGCCCCACCCCCAATTCTTTTTTTTACTATTTAGTGTCATATTTTTGTAGCGGTTCATACAACACATATTCTCATCAAATTTCATCACTGTAGTACTTATAGTTTCCGAGTAAATCGGCTGTGACAGACGGACAGACGGACAGACGGACATGACGAAACTATAAGGGTTCCGTTTTTGCCATTTTGGCTACGGAACCCTAAAAACATACTTCGGCCAACTTGAGTGATGTGTTGCCAGTGCTAGAAAGTAAAAAATGAAATGTCATTCGAAATTATAATCTGTGAGGAGCAATATCGGAACCGGAAAGCATTTTTCTCTATGGCGACGGAAAGTAAAAAAAAAACTGTGATATAAGAAATATCTTTGTTGTAATGATTTTCTAAATATAACTCTAAGTAGCCAAATCTGTTAATAAATATTGTATCCGTTAAAATCCTGTGAAATCAGAGACTCATAATGTGGTGTGATTAATTTGTGATGCCATCTGAATGTCGTTTATTTTATCAGATTTATTGATGTGTAGTTGTGTACCCGCCAAACAGACAGCAATGGCCGCCGCCTTAGGTTTCCGTCAAAATTGTTTATCATTCCAACGGAACATTATTCTCTTGGCTAGAACTAGACCAAATAAACATCAATAGATACTTACTAATTATTATTCGGTTCGGCTTATGATAGATTTAGTCATTTTAAATAATAATTGTGACTACAGTGCGAATGTTGTCGGCGGCATACAATAATTTTGTAAAACATCTATTTCACTGTAAATTAAAATATACACGTAAAAATTTTAATGTTCAAAGAGTGTAGTGAGTGTCTGTATGGAATCAAGAGTGTTGGATCGAAGTGACGCGATGCAGCGAGAGCGCTATGAGCGCTGTCGATGAGCTGTCTACCGGCGCCGGCTCTTCTCGTTTACTCATGGTAAATATTAAACTACGATTTTATTTTGGTATTCTGTTAGTATATTTTTAATTGGTGAGTAGATGGATACTTAGGTAGTAAGTATTATTTTTTTCCATATTACCTCATACTCATTCTTCTAACTAAACCATCTAACCACAATAACCTAGCCTCACAGCATACAATTAAAGTGCTCAATAAAAAATACCATTTTAAGAAAGACTGCTTTTTAATATGTTTAAACTGATATAAACACAAAGCCCTATCTCATTTATATGTATAATTTATCTCCTGTTCTTCTTTCAATATCCCCCTACACATTTTCCTTCATACCTATAAGTATTCAAAGTCATAACTGGAGCCACTCTTGTGTTCCCTATCGAGAGCTTATAATGAAAATTGGTGGTGAACTGAATAAGTGGAAGGACTTTAGAAACCAGACGTAAGACAAAACTGCAAGCAAACTGCCTATAAAAAATCACACGTATAGTACCTACTAATACAATACCTATTGCCAAATTTCATAAATGGGAGATTAATAGTTCACGAGAAAAAAAATCCTGAAGTTTTATAATTTTGTAAGAAAATTTCATGCATTTTAGTTTGTTTTTAAGACACCATCGACCATAGATCACCACAGACAAAAATACCACAGACTAATTAGAGATTTTTGTTGTTGTGTTACTTTTTTATCTTTTTTAATACCTTAGAATAATAATGTCAACCTGAAAATGCATAAAATGATTCTGAGTTGTGTAAAATACTAGAATAATGATTTTATTTCTGATTGAATTACCTTTTTATTGCCTTACCCTGCACTTCCTAATTTGGGCTTTTGTCTTATTATAAAAATTAAACAAAAATTTAGAATTTGTACACATTTTTAATTGCATTTATTAATTCTATAAATGGGTCTAAAAACTCCCTATCACATCTTTTCCTCCAACAGTACTCTACCAACCAATCTTCAAAATTTTCAGTGTAATTGACTAAATGAAATCTTTTTTTTAGATTTCTCCATTGACTCTCTATTCGTTGAGTATGTGTCCCGTCTGGCGCCACAAATGGGTTGTCCTCAGCACTATGATTGACCTTTTTGTGTATGTAGCCATGGTCTTCTAGGCAATCATAGGCTCGCCAGTAATCTGTATGAATCGTAGTGCCTGGCGCCACATGTTTCATAATAAGCGGGATTAATGTTGCAGAATCCCGCTTATTATCGGGACACACCTCAACTCTTAGGTCGTCGCTACCATCCTCGATCATGCCTAGCACCCAGTGCCCTTCGACTCTTCTTCCTTTATTAAATTTCCGCTTGCCAAATTTGCTTTCGTCGATTTGGACAATTTTGCCTGGCCCTCCTATCATTTTATTAAACGTTTTGCCACAGTAATCAAGGACAATAGTCTCACGGCAATAATTAAACCAGTCGCAAATGCTTGCACTGCTTAATACTTCATTTCGTGAGGGCAGAGCACATTCCTTTTTTGTGATTTTATAATTAAAATCGTTTGCGTAACAGTACATGATTCTAAAAATTATCATCAATGGTATCTTTATATTTTCAAACCACGTATTTAGGCTTCTGGTAATCTTCGGTTTCTTACACTTGCTTTTGTAGCACCTAAAAGTGCCAACAGGCCCTAAATATGCATTTAGGGACATTTGGCTTCGATGATGTTGACAAATTTTTTCCCTAGGTAACAAACCCATTTCCTCAGCAAATTGGACACATTTTTCCTCCGAACATAACTCAGCGCCAATCTTTGCCATATTCCAATGAGTTAGCAATTCATCTTTATATATGTGCTTCCGTTTATTGCTTGGTTGACCTGAAACAAATAATAGAAATCGTATATTCATGAAATAAACAAAGATACCTTACTGTTTTAGTTACTTCAATATGAACAATGCTTACCAGAATTACATGCTGCTGTAGTTGGGACGGCCCTTTCAGCTGAGGGACCCGGAATAGCACTAGATTCACCAGCCTCAAGCGCATCATAATTGCGCTTAAAAGCCACATTTTGTGTAACAGCTGCCGAAAGCGGCTCAACAGAGTCTATCACTTGCACAACTTGAGCGAGTGGCTCAATAGAGTCTATCACTCTACGCAATCCAGACACGGAAGGAGCGTGCGGCTCAACAGAGTCTAACACTGGCGTCACTTCACTAAATCCATGAAACTCAGACACAGGGGTAGAAGGGGCTTCTGACGAAGACGAATCATGAAACGACTGCATGCTGGTATCCTTTGAATGCTCTCTAGCGCAATTACACTTGGCTCTAAACGCGAGTACAGACAAAGAATGACAATAAGAAAATATTGTATTTGCCGCCTTTTTATTTGTGTGTTCCATATACTCATAATACTAGATAAAGTTTTTGATGATGTTGCATCTAACATTATTATTCCGAACTCCATAAAATTAGCATTTTTTGAAAGTGGAACACCGCATCAAGCATTTCATCTCTAAGTAGTCTGTGGTCAGATTCATGATTGTCTTTAGTCTTTACTATGTGCTTGAGTTTTAATTTGTGTGTTCCACTTTTTACTTTTTAAATTGTATACCGTAACAAAGTATAAATGAAACGCTCCGCTCCGCTCCGCTGCGCTCCGCTTTGGTTTTAAACGAACATGTGCACCTAACCGCTCCTCCTCGCTTTGCTCGTCGTCGCACCTACCTCTAGGTTTCGATTCTAGGGATTTTGTAGTCCTACCATCGTAACAAAGTATGTATGAAACGCTCCGCTCCGCTCCGCTGCGCTCCGCTTTGGTTTTTAACGTACATGTGCACCTAACCGCTCCTCCTCGCTTTGCTCGTCGTCGCACCTACCTCTAGGTTTCGATTGTAGGGATTTTGTAGTCCTACCATCGTAACAAAGTATATGAGAAACGCTCCGCTCCGCTCCGCTGCGCTCCGCTTTGGTTTTTAACGTACATGTGCACCTAACCGCTCCTCCTCGCTTTGCTCGTCGTCGCACCTACCTCTAGGTTTCGATTCTAGGGATTTTGTAGTCCTACCATCGTAACAAAGTATATATGAAACGCTCCGCTCCGCTCCGCTGCGCTCCGCTTTGGTTTTTAACGTACATGTGCACCTAACCGCTCCTCCTCGCTTTGCTCGTCGTCGCACCTACCTCTAGGTTTCGATTGTAGGGATTTTGTAGTCCTACCATCGTAACAAAGTATATGAGAAACGCTCCGCTCCGCTCCGCTGCGCTCCGCTTTGGTTTTTAACGTACATGTGCACCTAACCGCTCCTCCTCGCTTTGCTCGTCGTCGCACCTACCTCTAGGTTTCGATTCTAGGGATTTTGTAGTCCTACCATCGTAACAAAGTATGTATGAAACGCTCCGCTCCGCTCCGCTGCGCTCCGCTTTGGTTTTTAACGTACATGTGCACCTAACCGCTCCTCCTCGCTTTGCTCGTCGTCGCACCTACCTCTAGGTTTTGATCGAATTTTAACATTGTTATTCTGAGCTCTATAAAATAATAGTCTGTGGTCACATTCATGATGATTTCTTATATGGCTCAAAAGGACATGCTTCCAGTGCCTTTAAACACAATATTTAAAAAAAAAACATTTCCTATAGTCTATGGTCTAATGTTTGTGAAATTAAACTGAATTCTAACAAATCTCTATAGTAAATATCGAAATTTCGTAAATTTATGTTTTTCTCATAAACTAGAAGAGTCCGATAATTATTCTTTTGTGAGAAGAATTGTTTATGTGAGTACTTACCCTGTGTGTATATTTTAAAAGATTTTAAAAGGTTTTGAACACGCCTTGTTACTAAAGGTGAGCCGAATAAGTTTCCCTTGTTGCAACTTCTAGTCTGCATGTTTTTTTTTATGGGTCTAGTATGGTTTTCAAAGGGCTTTATTTAGATGAATGATAACATTTTGGGTACAAAAATAAGACACAGTTGAGCAAGTACAGAGGGCAAAATCCCTTAAAAATCACAGAAAATTAGATCTTTGAAATTGTTTATCCTCTTTGAAATTTGTTACAAATACCTATAATATGAATGTTTCTTTTCTAGCCACCAAACTAGCTCCATCTGATAATTTGAATGCATATTTATCTAAACTTCAGGTTCAGGCATAGTAATCATGAATTTTTTTTAAGATCACCAATAGGGAATATGCCTGTGATTCAAATAAAGGTCAAATATTATTTTTAATACACTTTGTTATTTCAGATCCATCAATATTTTTGATTATAATTCATTTTTGAGTGAGTAAATAATTGTTGAAAAGTCCAAAAAACTTACTTAACTTTAAATCTTTCAAATGTCACGTCACAGATATTCTGAGCCGTGAAATGTTAGTAATGACGTCACACTTCTTCACACAAAGTTTTGGGCTTTTATAGTGGACCTGTCTCTTATAAATTTTTAACTTTCTTTAAAATACCTTAAATTACTTTGGTTGTTGTTTTTTTTATTATAATAAAGAGATGTAAAACTGTCCAATAAGAATATAAAAAAATACATGCATATTCCCTACTCAGTGTTTTTAGACTTTTTAGTCTAGATAGTTGAAAGCATAATGCTATTATGGTATGTAGATGCACTATGTATAACGTGACCATACGTCCCGCTTTGGGCGGGACAGTCCCGCTTTCAAGCTGTGCGTCCCGCTGTCCCCCGCGAGGGCAAAAATGTCCCGCTTTCGTAAACAGATCAAACGATAATTTAAATTACCTACATTTTGCAACTTCATCCCATATTTCCTTTCTTTCTTTTTATCATTTGAGACAACTGTTTATCTTCTTATCACTTACTCACATAGACTATAGGGAGTAATATGAGTCCGAGTTCCACCGAGACTCCGCGAGTAACTTCGTTCAGTGACGATCGTTGACTCGCTCGTGCTCCATCGTATACATAAATTTATCTCGCTCACCTACCGATTCCTAACAAAGAAGAAATGCGTGGGAGTACATGGCTTCCAAAAAAGTAATCTGTATTAACTTTTATGAATGTGAAAATAAGATAAGATCCACTATTGATAAGAACTTTAAATTAAACTACTCAAATCTGTCTGGTATGAGAACACCCAAAAATTCCGAAAAACTTTTTTCCGAATTGAAAACACCGAATATGTACCTAATTTACAAAATATTGCAATAACGATTTTTTTTTAATCGAATAGATATAATAATCACGAAGGTTTGTTATTACGATTGTTAAATACACGATCGTTAAAAAATACGATTACTTTAGTATACGAAAAATAAAATACAGACAAATAAATCACAAAAATATCAAGCCCGGATCAAAAATATGATAATTCGTGATTTTGTCAAAAATAAAATGTACGTTTCAAAAACTTTAGAACCAAAACCTAAAGATAGATAATTATGCAACGACGATCAAAGCGAGGAGGAGCGTGTTAGGTGCACATAGATAACGAAAAACAAAGCGGAGCGTTTCAAATATAGAGTAAAAATATTGTTAAATAGAAAACTATTTGTAGTATTTGTTGTTAAGTAACACAACAAAGCAAAACAATTGCTCGGATTTTTACGGTGTTTAACCTTAAAAACCTTAGGACCTAAACCTAAAGATAGGTGCGACGACGAGCAAAGCGAAGAGGAGCGTTTAGGTGCACATATATGTCTAAAAATCGAAGCGGAGCGAAGCAAAAAAATATTTAAATTGTTAAGTAAGTTACATTCGGGGATTTGTGTTTTCGAAATATTAAAACTTCGGGATTCGTTATTAAAACAATTCGATATAATAAAACATCGTACATTTAAAACATCAAAATTATAACATTCGAAAAATTAACTTTGGCCATTTTAATAAATCTGTTGTTTGAAATTTCGTTTATCAACTATTCGTAATTTTCGTTATTCGGAAACTTAAAATTTACTAGAACTATGAAATTCATAATTAAAAAAATCGTTATTTCCATAATTGTAAAAAAGGAATTCGGATTTATGTAGTGTACCCGTCTGGTATATTTATAAAAACATAGTACCTAAGTACTTAGGTATCCTAAATATATACCAACTTTACAAGATTATTAGATTAATATAAAAAAAATGTCATTCACCATGCATCTCTTTCACATTTCTATCTTTCATCGTAGAGATTGAACTTTCAATTGATGCACTGAGCGAAAAGATAAGAAGATAAGAAAGAAAGATAATATATGTATCTTTGAGGGATATGAAATCCCGCAGGTGTCCCGCTTTGACAAAAAAAATTAATGGTCACGTTAACTATGTATTGAAAATTTTTCATGAACACAAATTCAGTGTTTTTAGACTTTTTAGTCTACATAGATAGTTGGGAGCATAATGTCATTGCAAATATAAAAACTCAATGTAATGAGTTTTTTAGCATATTGTTATACAGAATTTAAAGAGCTATCTGCTGAGCCAAAAGTATTGGAGAAACATCGATTTCAAAGAGTGTGGCACTGTAGCCGCATCCTGATGATAAAAGAGCTTTCAATAAAGCAGCAGCTGAGTTTAGAATAGAATAGAATATCACTTTATGGGACGTAAAATTTTTGAATTTTTCAATATCAAATTTTACAATTTTACAATATCAAATATCAAATTTTACAATTTTACAATAATCCATTGTCATAATATTACTCTACCACCATTTCAGAAAGGCCCTGTCATATAAAGAGGAAAGAAATGGCGAAAGAAACTCCTCTCAAGCATCTTTTCAACTTTTTGCTTATATCTAGTAGAATTTTACTTATATCTAATACAATTTTACTCAAGCATATCTATTTCATTGTTCCAAATGCTTTAGCTGAGTTGAGCTATCTATCTATCTAAGAGATAAGTTTAAGAAAATAGGTATACTAATTATTACTTAGTTGTTCCATGTCAATATACTCATTTAGTAAAATAGGAGAACACCACTTTTCATGCTGGAAAAATAAAATTGTTATTTCATTTAATCTTTTTCTCATTTGGCATCACATCATACACGTTACACAAGCCAGCATTATACGGATAATGGTGGCTCATGTATCCTGTATGATGAAAGTTTAATTACAGCTATGTAATAGAAATGGTATTTGCAGGGCGTGGAGCGGCTGGGCCCCGGCGGGGGCGGCGGCGACGGGGGCGCGGGCGCGGCCAGCCCCGAGGAGCCGCCCCGCAAGCGCGCGCGCCCGCCGCCCGCCGCCGACGACCTGCGCCGCCGCCTGCTGGACCACAAGATGACACAACTCAACACACTCAAGGACAGGTCAGCTCCTCATGCATACTTCGTAGTACGTGTATTCTCTACAGCTGGTTTGCTAAAATCTTAATACTTATTTCTTACTAGCTGTTGCCCGCGAGTTTCGCTTCGCCTTAAAATGTTTTGCCGTGGATGACTCCCAAACTACCTACCCAATAACGTTCTATGGTGGTATTAAATTACATGAAAGTCGCCAAATACTTGACTAAAAATGTTTTTACGCACAGAAATATGAAGAGTAGCTTTTAATTTTAGAGCTATGGTATAAACCCTGTGTAATCAAGCACCCACATCTTAGAAAGAACCCCCAACTTACTATTAAAACTATAGAAGTTTCATTCAAACTTTGATACCGCTTTTTACCCTCTTAGTTCGAAATTCAACCGTTAAATACCGTCTTAGTAAGCACCTGAGTACTAAAAGGAACTCCCATGCAAAATTTCACACTCCTAGCACTTGAAGTTTCTGAGATTTCGTGATGAGTTAGTGTATATGTCGCAGGCATCTGGTTTAATCTCTTGTTTGATTGAACCGCTAGCCCGTTCATTGGATGACGCTACTCAGTTGTATGACTAAAGAACAACTCGTCAAGTGGTTGACTGTAACGTCCAACGTCTTGACTGAACGTTATTCAACGAAATCGTTAAATGGGATATAGTATAGCAACTTATATATACTTTGTAATGTCTGGTGAGGATGAACATGACCAGACAAAAGTCAACAAAAAGAGTATGTTACAAAGCTCTCATCTCACAAATTAACTAAACAATAACAATAAACGTACCTTGATATTGTTGTTCATAATTATCCAGTTTCAGCACATTTTTTTCTTTGAAACTATCCGCCGGCGGTGTAATAATAGGTAAATCCATGTTGTAACACTATTTTAACATAAGTAACGCACTTTAAAGCTTAATTTATTTGCAAAAAATAAAAATACAAGTGCTTTTTGTGTCAGCTGTTAGACGCCATATTTGTTTTATTCACCACTTGACTGATTTTAAGTCCGCTAACTAGTTGGACGTTTTGTGACGCTTGTACAATCAAACTTCGGCCTAGTCATACAACTGAGTAGCGTCATCCAATGAACGGGCTAGCTATTCAATCAAACAGGAGATTAAACCAGATGCCTGCGACATATACATGACCTTTCGCTTTTATAGATAGAAGATAGATTAATTTATAATCATAAACTAAGTTTCAAAACTCTTTACTTCTACACTGACAGAGATTAACTAATATTTTTTGTTAATAACATTATGTTGACTGAATATGTTTCGTTTACAGACTAACGGAGCAGCTGAGCGAGCTGTACTTCCTGCAGGCGGGAGGCAACATGATGGACTACGCGGCGTGGAGCAAGCGGCCGCCCGCGCCCGCGCTGCTGGCCTTCCTGCAGGCGCGGCGGCCCGCGTCGCCGCTGCCCGCGCCCCCCGCTCCCCCCGCCGCCCCCGCCGCGGCCCCCGCCCCCGCGGCCCCGGCGGCGCGCGACGAGGTGGTGGCGGCGGCGCGCGCGGAGGCGGCGGTGGCGGCGCGCGTGGCGGAGCTGGTGCGCGCGGGGCTGTGGGCGGAGCGCCGCCTGCCGCGCGTGCTGGAGCCGCCGCGCGCGAAGGGGCACTGGGACTACCTGCTGGAGGAGATGGCCTGGCTCGCGCAGGACTTCGCCACCGAGCGCAAGTGGAAGAAGCAGGCCGCCAAGAAGGTACCTAACGATGAAGTTTTTCCAGATATTACGTCAACTTTTTTATGTTTAATTTTTTTTTAAGTTAGAGCTTATATGTGTTTCCACTACAGAGGAAAATTTAGTTTTTATTTATTTATTTATTTATTTACTTAGAGACAAACAGTCATACAATTTATCTGTGAACATAACTAGGTAGTATATTTTAGACCTATAGTCCCATAAATAAAGTATTTATAACAATAATAAGCTTAAGATCGAAAAGTTAGTATTTAAGTTAGGCTTTAATCAGTTACATTCGGCTTCTTATTAATTTTAGTGGAAACAAGTTTTTTGTACTTAGATAAAGAGGCTGAAAAAATATCTACATCAGATAACACATCGTTATAAAATTTGCACGAGCGTCTTATAAAACTATTTAGTACATAACAGGTTTTACACTTACTTATTTTGAATAAATGTTTTTTACAACATGTGCGCTCACGCCTTCGAGGTACACGAATGTTTATATTTTGTAATAGTGCGGGGGCATCGACTTTTGAGTTAATGATTTTAAAAAGAAAAATGGCATCAATATAGTCCCGGCGGTGTTTCAATAATTCTAGCTTGTATCGTTGAGCTGATGATTCGTAATCTGTATAGTTATTACCCATTCTGTAATCAAGTGACTTAACGAATTTCTTTTGTAATCGTTCAATCCTATCGATATGGTTTGCATAGAACGGGTGCCAGACAGGACACGCAAACTCTAAACGACTGCGGACATAACTATTATATAGAAGCCGGTATGTAGAAGCCTTTTTAAATGGCTTAGCAACGCGTAAGACAAAACCCATTTGTTTGTATGCTTTATTTAACATATTGTCAATATGAGGTATAAAACTTAATTTCGAGTCCATAATAATACCTAAATCGCGAATTTCATTAACTCTAGTTAGGCCCTTGTTGTTAAGCATGTAATTATAATGTAAGGGTTTTTTCTTTCTAGTGAAAGTAATAACACAACATTTATCAGTATTTAAGAATAAGTTGTTACTGCTACAAAAGAATTCAAAGTTTCTTAAATCATTTTGCAATAATATGCAGTCATTGCTATCACGTATGACTCTGAAAATTTTGGTATCATCGGCGTATAATAAAGCATGGGAATTAATAATATTTTTAGTTATATCATTTATATACAAAATAAACAACAAAGGGCCCAAATGAGAACCCTGCGGAATTCCTGAGCAAATAAACTTAAGCTCCGATGAGTAACCGCTTACAACAACTGCCTGAGTTCTGTTTTCAATGTATGATTTTATCCATCTAAAGAGATCGCCGTGTATACCGAGCTTCCATAACTTAAGCAAAAGTGTATTGTGACATATTTTATCAAATGCCTTAGCGAAATCAGTATACACAGCATCCACCTGACAGTTTTCACCCATGGAATTAAGTATGGTTTCAGTATATGTTAGCATGTTGGTTTCAACGGACCGATTTTTATAAAAACCGTGTTGATTAGGGTCAATATAACGATAAACAACAGAGGACAATTTATCAGTGACAATTTTTTCTTGTATTTTACCGAGTACACATAATTTTGAAATGGGGCGATATTTTTCTATGTCTTCACTAACATTTCCTTTAGGTATGGGGGTCACCCATGCCTCTTTCCAGATATTAGGGACACATCCTTCCTGTAAAGATTTAATATAAATTAAAGTGACTGGCAGAGCAAGGCTGGATGCACATTTATTTATGAAAATTGGATGAATCCCATCTGGTCCTGCACCTTTATTAATATTTACTGATTTTAGATGTTTGTAGACAAGCGATTGCGATATTTCAATCGAGCTTAAATCGATAACAGTATCAGAAGGGGGCTCCAGGTTATCTATATTTAGAGGTACCGATTTGGGTTTTTCAAAAACGGAGTAAAAATGGTCGCTAAATAAGTTACAGATTTGTTTCCCTTCAGTGGCAGATGTTCCTCTATAGTACATGGTTTGTGGTAACCCATTTTTTGCAAGAATAGATTTTACAAATGTCCAGAAGAATTTAGGATCATTATTGATTTTAGATTCTGAATAATTAATAAAGCTTCTATAGCAAGCCAATTCCAATTTGTTCACTCTTTTTCTTAAAATTTTATAACTTTCATAATCTAATGGATTCCCGTAATTTTTCCAACGCTTGTGATATTTACATTTTTCTTTTAATACTTTCCTTAGCGATTTACTATGCCACACTGGAAATGAATTGGAAGCACGCATCACGCGGCCGGGGATAAATTGCACAATCAGACCATTAAGTATTTTATAAAACTCAGTTATACATTCCTCTAAGTTAAGTGAAGCAAATGTTGAGTGCCAATTAATACTACTAAGTTCATTGTTAATTTCTATATATTTGCCTAATCTGAAACTACGCACAAAGGTTCTGGCTTGTTGAAGGGGTGGGATATATTTTAATTTTAGATCAATAGAAAGGGCATTGTGATGAGTAATATCTTCAGCTGTTAATGGGTCATCACTCCATGAGACGTTACAATCCACACTGCATAAAATTAGATCAAGTATATTGTTATTTTTGTTATGGATAGTGTTGCACTGTTTCAAGTTGGTCAAAGAAATAAATTCGGACAGAAGATTAACAACGTTATTACTACTAGGTAATAAATTAAACTGTCCAGTGTGAGGATCTAACCACTCTGCTTCGGAAATATTAAAGTCACCAGTAATCAAAAATGTGTCATTTGGTCTATCAATAATGATTTTTTCGGCAATGTTTATAAATGAGGTCAAAGCAGATATAAATAATGGACCGCGCGGAATATAAACACAGGCTATATGTAAATACGTAACTTCATCCTGTGGTGAGTCGTGAAGTGGTACGGAGACGTAGACACACTCGGCCGCCGCGGGGGGCGGGCACGGCCAGTCCCGGCGCAGCGGCCGCAGCGCGCTGTGCACGGCGATGGCCACGCCGCCGCCACGCTCCCGCCCACTGGCAGCTTCGGAGCGGTCGCAGCGGTACACTACATACCTACTATCAAAATACTCTCGATCGTAGAAATTAGACAGAAGCCAGGTTTCTGATATACAAATAAAGTCGTAGTTTGATTTAGCCACTTGTGAATAAAAGCCATGAGATTTAGTTCGAAGACCCCGCACATTTTGGTAATAACCGCTAAATATCTTTGTAGAAATCTATGTAATCGGTTAAATAAAAGCATCTTAGATCTATTGTAACACTCGTAGACGTGATAAGTGGAGTAAAATAAATAGGTATGTTTTGATGAAAAATGCAATTATAAACTGTAAGCCAATGTGCATAGAGTACAACATAACTCGCAATAATTAAAAACAATGTGAGCGTAAAACAGTACAGTAAGCTAAGCCTATAGCAAAAACCAATAACTTTATAGCCATAGCAATGAGTTGCATGTAGAAAAAATATGTTGCAGAGTCACTTCAGTTTTTTCAAATCGCATTCATTGTTAATCACTACAACTTTTGCATTGTCACTTTTTCTCATATAAATTTTACAGTCCCTTACCCACAGGTAGGTAAAGTTTAACTCCCTTAAGGTAACTTAAGTTCCCTGGCACGCTTCAACAACAGTTTGTTGGCTGGAGTGAGGTGGTCACTCACGTACAGCTGGGCGGCGGGCCCGGGCAGGCCCAGGTCGGCGCTGGGGAGGCCGCGGCGCGCGCGCACGCCCGCCAGCAGCTGGTCCTTGGCGCGGCGCCGCGTGAACCTCACGATGATGGACGGGGGCCGCGCGTCGGGACGCTCCGCTCCACCTGCAGCACCGCCGCTCGGGAAACGACGAACACGATGTATGGAGTCCAGGTCACTATCCTGCATTGTTATGCCGACCTTGGCACAAATGGAATGCAGAATATTAATTAGGTTTTCCCCTTTGTTAACAGGGACTCCTGATATTTCTAGGTTATTCATTCGGGCATACTGGTCACGACTGTTATTTTCGATTTGGAGTTTGTTTATCGTTTCGTTGGCCGTCTTCAAATCTAGTTCCAGCTTAGAAACAGTAGCCATTTTTGTTTCCATAATGACTAAGCGATCCTCCAGGTTTGAAAATCGTGATTCCATCTCGTTCCATTTGGTGTTGAGATTCTGAATACCTATCGACGCACTAGAAATGTCGGCTTTCACGGCGGTGAATTCAGCTCTAAACGCTTTTATCTCGCTAATTAGTTCCGTGATGGCCGGCATCTCCGCGAGGGTAGACGTAGCTGGCTGCGCCGGCGCACTGCGACACGCTATGCAGCGCCACGCAGCCTTCTTCTCAGCACCCATTCTTCGATAACTGGTCTCCGCAACCCCGGCACAGTTGAAATGCAGAGTACCATGACATACCCCACACACCACAGCATCGGTCACAACATCTTTACATTTGGAGCAAATCATTGTTAATTTCTAGATGGTACGGTTCAAAATCCAACGCTAGCGATAGCGAATAATTCCGCTTAAAGAACCGGTCCGGCGACTCGCGTACACGTATGAGGATAGGACCGCTCGCGATGATTGCGAAACGCAGACTGAGAAATATTCATTTCAATTTTATTATCATTACTACATAAAAAATTACAAAGAATAATTCTAATCATAGTACATATACCTGGACTAAACAATGACATCAGTAGTAGAAAATAATTTTTAAAGTTTTTAATTTGAACATTTTAATAGAGTCCACCTAACATTCATATTTCCGTAATAATTTCAGTGTGCTCGCGCTGTACAAAAATATTTTCAAGACAAGGCGATGGCCGCACAGAAAGCAGAAAAGGCTCAAGAAATACAACTGAAGAAGATAGCCGCTTTCGCCGCTAAAGAAATACGGACGTTCTGGGCGAACGTGGAGAAGGTGGTGGAGTGGAAGCGCGTGCGGCGCGTGGAGCGCGCGCGCAAGGAGGCGCTGGACGAGCAGCTCAGCTACATCGTGGACCGCAGCGAGCGCTACTCGCGCGCGCTGGCCGCCTCGCTGGACGCGCCCGCCTCGCGCGCCGCCTCGCCCGCGCCCTCCGACTACAGCGCCGCCGAGGACTCCGCCGACGACGAGACCACCATCGCGGAGCAGGAGCGGCGCGAGCGGGCCGACCCGCGCGCCGAGCTGGGCCAGCTGCGCGCCGACGCCGAGCTCAGCCTGGACGAGCTGCGCGCGCGCTACGCCGCCTCGCCGCCGCCCGCGCGCAGTGACTCCGCTTCCGACACCGACACGGACACGGACTCGGGCAGCGACAGCGACGCCTCGTCCGCCTCGGAGCCGCTCACGGCGCTGGTGGCGGCGGACGCGGGCGCGGGGGAGGGGGAGGGGGCGGCGGAGAGCTCGGAGCGGCGCGTGGAGGCGGCGGCGCAGCTGGCGGCGTCGCTGCAGCCGCGCGGGACCACGCTGGCGGCGGGCGGCGGCACCCCGCCCCCGGCGCTGCTGCGCGGCACCCTGCGCGAGTACCAGCTGGTGGGGCTGCACTGGCTGGCCACGATGCACGCGCGCCGCCTCAACGGCATCCTGGCGGACGAGATGGGGCTCGGCAAGACCATCCAGAGCATCGCGCTGCTGGCGCACCTGGCGGAGCGCGGCGACTGGGGCCCGCACCTGGTGGTGGCGCCCACCTCCGTGGTGCTCAACTGGGAGCTGGAGTTCAAGCGCTGGTGCCCGGCGCTCAAGCTGCTCACGTACTACGGCAGCATGAAGGAGCGCAAGCTGAAGCGCGTCGGCTGGAGCAAGGCGCACAGCTTCCACGTGTGCATCACGAGCTACAAGCTGGTGGTGCAGGACCACCAGTCCTTCCGCCGCAAGCGCTGGTCCTACCTCATCCTGGACGAGGCGCAGAACATCAAGAACTTCCGCAGCCAGCGCTGGCAGATGCTGCTCAACTTCCACACGGAGAGACGGCTGCTGCTGACGGGCACGCCGCTGCAGAACTCGCTGCTGGAGCTGTGGTCACTCATGCACTTCCTCATGCCCGAGGTGTTCGCGTCGCACTCGGAGTTCCGCGAGTGGTTCACGCCGCTGGCGGGCGCCGTGGCGGCGGGCGCGGGGGCGGGGGGCGCGGGGGGCGACGCCGACCCCGCGCTGCTGCGCCGCCTGCACGCCGTGCTGCGCCCCTTCCTGCTGCGGCGCCTCAAGCGCGACGTGGAGCGCCAGATGCCGCGCAAGTACGAGCACGTGGTGATGTGTCGCCTGGCGCGGCGGCAGCGCGCGCTGTACGACGACTACATGTCGCGCGCCGCCACGCGGGACTCGCTCGCCAGCGGCAACCTGCTGAGCGTCATCAACGTGCTCATGCAGCTGCGCAAGGTGTGCAACCACCCCGACCTGTTCGAGCCGCGCCCCGTGACCGCGCCGCTCGCGCTGCCGGCGCTGCGCCTGCGCGTGCCCGCGCTGCTGCTGGCGGCCGGCGTGGCCTCCCGCGCCCGCCTGGCCGCGCGCCTGGGCGGGGACCTGGCCGCGCTGGAGCTGAGCGACGCCGCCGCCTTCCCCGCGCACCGCGCGCGCCACCTGGCGCCCCCGCGCCGCCTGCTGGAGGAGCCTCCGCCCGCGCCGCCGCCGGCCCCGCCGCCCGCGCGCCTGCGCCTGCACCTGCGCCTCGTGCCGCGCGCGCCGCCGCCCGCCTCCGCGCCGCCCGCCCTACCGCGCGCCGCCCGCCCGCCGCCGCCGCCCGCGCCGCCTGCAGCGCCTAACCAGGAATCTCCCACGGTGAGTAGTTACAAATTTGTGGTTTGCTACATGTGCCATGACCCAAAGCGGCCATTGATGAAACACAACAAATTTATGAGTTGTTTCCAATTTCCATTACCTAGAATGTAGAAGTCTAGTAATAGACTGTTCCATATCTATATCTTTATGAAAATATGTATGTACGGAGACATTTAAATTCATTTACATTTACTGATATCACACATATACCTACATACAGTCCAACAATAAGGTCATAAAAATAAAGAGTGCTATTATTAACTTAGATTTAGATATATTTTAATAATTAAATACCGAATTATAATGGCTTTTAAACGTATTCGTGCTTAAATAAATATAAAAGATCAATTAAGATCAACTAAAAATGGTCTTTAACAATCTGTTAGTATCCTGATTTTCAGGACTTTATAGTTGGACCGTAGAAAGACATTATACAAACTCAAATGCAAGTTTTCAAAAGTAATCAAATTACTATTTAATTTTGTCGCTGAAAGCACAGTTGTAATGAGTGTATGTGTTAGCAGAGCGTGGCCGGTCGGCGGCTGGCGGCGCGTCGGCGGGCGGCGGCGCGGCGCGCGGGCGCGGTGAACGAGCGCCGCTGCTGGCGCCTGCCGCTGTACGGGGCGGACCTGCGCGCCGCCGTGTCCGCCCCGCGCGCCCCCCCGCCCGGCTCGCCCGGCCTGGCCGCCGTGCTGGCGCGCCACGAGGCGCTGCTGCAGCGCGTGTGCGTGTGCGTGCAGGCGGCGCGCGCGCCCCCGCCGCGCCTGGAGCCGGGCGCGGGCGCGGGCGGCTGGGCGCGCGCCGCCGCCCGCCTGACCGCGCTGCGCCCGGCCGCCGCCGCGCTGCTGGCGCTGCTGCACGCGCCCGCCGCGCTGCAGCAGGTCACCTTCCCGCACCCCTCGCTGCTGCAGTACGACTGCGGTAACTATTGCACTGTCTTACATCCACTACATCAATAAGGGTTAAGCCCGATTCCAGTGTTTAGTATAGTCTTTTGGACAGTACTTCAGTGGAAACGTGTGAGCTCTACTTGCTATAGTAATATTCTACTTGCCTTAGTACAATAGGGAATGTATACATGCATATTCCCTTTTATATTTACTTAAGGGCCCGTACAGGGTGACGTGCCGCGCCAATTTTGGGTTTTCAATGCTCTTCACACAGCACACGCAGTGACACGCACACATGTAAGTTTGCACAGTGGGTCGATAAACTTTTACTCGCCAACTTTATTGACAATTATGTTCAAGTACATTTTGGGTGATTTTAGGGTAAGTAAGTAAGATACTTACTTACACTGGTAGGCACCAGGAAAGAGTAGAAATTAATAGGGGTGCCAGTGCCACTTTACTCTATACTCGGAACCCGATTAGCTTTCTCAAACAAATGTGATATTTACTTGTAGAAAGGTAACTAAAAGTATTAAAGTGTAGATAATAAGTTTCGGGCATCCTCCAGCCAACTGAACCCCGACGACAAAGCAAAATAAATACATAGTGTCGCAAAAGGGCTATACTAAGCCAAAAGGGGATGACTCAAGGGGTCATTCTGAACAACTTTTGTTCTACGAGATTTGCAAATTCGCGAAAAAAAATATTCGTTTTCCATGGTAAAAAGTCACATGTCCAACAAAGTTTCTATGAAAAAGGTTTTTTTTTGTTAATTTCCAAAACTCGTAGAGCAAAAGTTCAGAATGACCCCCTGTCTTACTCCTTTTTACCCGACTGCCGAAGGAGGAGGGTAATGTTTTTTGATTGTATGTATGTATATATGTATGTTTGTCTGTTTCTTTGTTCCCTCCTGTAGCCTAAACGGCTTGATAGATTTTGATGTATGAGGTATTGTTAGAAGCGTATTGATGGCGCGATGGCTATAGGCTATGTGACGTTCCATTAAAATGTACATAGCGCCCTCTTGAGGACATAACGTGATGATCGAAAAAATAATAATTCAACTTTGCCGTGTAAGGTATCAAATGAAAGGACTTGATTTTCATATTACAAAAATATGCATATTGAAGGTATTTAAATAACAACACCAAAATTATTGAAATAAAAAATGATCATGAACTACCTACCGACGTAAAATTTCATAAAATAAAAACAACTAAAAAGTTACAAATAATCCCAAACTGCACGCTAAAAACATGAAAACGAGTCCCAATGTTAATGGAAAGTATCGCAGGCGGGGACCAACTTGACCGCCACTCAAGGCCGTTTTCTAAGTAACATTCAGCTAAATGGTGAACCCTCTGCTGGTATAATTTGTTTATATACCGCTTTTTCAATACCTGTAAGTACATTTTTTGGCATCATAATATTTTTACTTAATTTTAGGGTTTCGAACGTCAAAAGAAAAAAAGCAACCGTTATAGGATCTCTTTGTTGTCCGTCTGTCTGACTGACTGTCTGTCACCGCCCTTTTTCTCAGAAACGGGTAAAGATATCAAGCTTATATTTCGCATAGATGGGGAGTACCCCAAAAAAAATATTATGGTACTCCCTGTCCCACACAAGTAAATTGGGGCTTATATTTGTTTCCAGTTATTTTGATGTGTATCCTTTTTTTTTCTTTGTTGTTTTGTATAAGTATGTGTTTCTTTTCTTTAAATCTGTATTTTTTTGTTGTTGCTGTCTATGTGTCGAAAAAATGTATCTTTATCTTCAAATCACGCCATCTATCGTTTGTTTTTTTTGTGGCTACTGTCTATAGAAGAAATTCCGTCATTGACAATTTTACGTTACGAATTTATTTTTATTTATTTTATTTTTATTTTTACATTTTCGTGGAGAATCCACAGCATTTTGTTAATAACAATGTAGCTGTAGAGATAATGTGGCTGTAGAGCATCATTTACTTATGAACACATAACAACTTGATGCCATTAACAGAATGAACTTAGTAAACCCAGTAAACCTAACACATCCAGAGGAAAAACAAAATCTCTTTCTCTCTCTCTGAAAAACATACTTAATAGCCCAAACTCGATGCTTTTAGCTATTAACATCTTTGAAATAAAATTGAGCCACCACCGTGTTACTGCCCTCATCAGATCCTCACGAGACCATACCTCAACCAGCACCAAGAGACTGTATTTTTGATCCCTAACCTAATGTTCGTGCGTATTGTCATCACTAGATCCATTCGCTATATTCCTGCTCCTCATCAGACCTTTACGAGACTGTAATATCACGAGAATATTGCACACTATCTAATTTAATTTAATGTATTGAATATACTGGAAGAATTATGCTTCCTCAATTTCAAATCAAATTATGTTGGTGTCATAAAAGTTGAAAAAGTGCAATGACAACCAATGTGCAGTGATTTTGTATCTGTACACGATAAGATCGCGAGCTGTCAGTGCTGCCTAAACCGACGTGACCCTTCTTTGGAGGCCAGCGGCCAACTGAGTCAAACGTCACTTGTGTTTATGATTTTATAACACAGAAAGCCGCCATAGATATTTGTATGAAGATTTGAGGGAAAAAAATTGCTCAAGTTTGGGATTAATTTACACAAAATAAGTGTGTGTTTATTAAAAAACAAGGTATTTAGCGCCTAGTCCAAGCCTTTAACTTTATAATATGATAAAAATCATATGAAAATTCTTAATAATTACGACACAGTTGTTACAATACGGGAGTGTGATTGACTGGTTTTTCTTGATATTCTGAAATTAATTTACAGTTATCCATAATCATTTACTTAAATTCGAATGATTCAGCACCTAGCTAGACTCTTCAACTACCTGTGTGATTTTTTTCAAGGCTGTAGAGCATCATTTACTACATAATTCTATGACAATGCCAACCCTCGATTCCCTATTGCAGACCCTTAAGCACAGTTGTACTTGCGCTCTAGTTGAATCAAATTGAATCGCTTTTAATTTCTGTGTCTAGTAATACGACGCGTCACTCGCCCCATACTTTGTTGTAAATAAACACGACACTTAAGGGTCTGCAATAGGGAATCGAGGGTTGGCATTGTCATAGAATTATGTAGTAAATGATGCTCTACAGCCTTGAAAAAAATCACACAGGTAGTTGAAGAGTCTAGCTAGGTGCTGAATCATTCGAATTTAAGTAAATGATTATGGATAACTGTAAATTAATTTCAGAATATCAAGAAAAACCAGTCAATCACACTCCCGTATTGTAACAACTGTGTCGTAATTATAAAGAATTTTCATATGATTTTTATCATATTATAAAGTTAAAGGCTTGGACTAGGCGCTAAATACCTTGTTTTTTAATAAACACACACTTATTTTGTGTAAATTAATCCCAAACTTGAGCAATTTTTTTCCCTCAAATCTTCATACAAATATCTATGGCGGCTTTCTGTGTTATAAAATCACAAACACAAGTGACGTTTGACTCAGTTGGCCGCTGGCCTCCAAAGAAGGGTCACGTCGGTTTAGGCAGCACTGACAGCTCGCGATCTTATCGTGTACAGATACAAAATCACTGCACATTGGTTGTCATTGCACTTTTTCAACTTTTATGACACCAACATAATAGTAATTTGTAAAAATTGACGTTCATCAGAAAATTTTATATTTGTACGATGAATAAAAAATTTTGAGTTTGAGTTTGAGTTTGACATAATTTGATTTGAAATTGAGGAAGCATAATTCTTCCAGTATATTCAATACATTAAATTAAATTAGATAGTGTGCAATATTCTCGTGATATTACAGTCTCGTAAAGGTCTGATGAGGAGCAGGAATATAGCGAATGGATCTAAGTGATGACAATACGCACGAACATTAGGTTAGGGATCAAAAATACAGTCTCTTGGTGCTGGTTGAGGTATGGTCTCGTGAGGATCTGATGAGGGCAGTAACACGGTGGTGGCTCAATTTTATTTCAAAGATGTTAATAGCTAAAAGCATCGAGTTTGGGCTATTAAGTATGTTTTTCAGAGAGAGAGAAAGAGATTTTGTTTTTCCTCTGGATGTGTTAGGTTAACTGGGTTTACTAAGTTCATTCTGTTAATGGCATCAAGTTGTTATGTGTTCATAAGTAATAATTATTTATTAACAAAATGCTGTTGATTCTCCACGAAAATGTAAAAATAAAAATAAAATAAATAAAAATAAATTCGTAACGTAAAATTGTCAATGACGGAATTTCTTCTATAGACAGTAGCCACAAAAAAAACAAACGATGGATTTGAAGATAAAGATACATTTTTTCGACACATAGACAGCAACAACAAAAAAAATACAGATTTAAAGAAAAGAAACACATACTTATACAAAACAACAAAGAAAAAAAAAGGATACACATCAAAATAACAGGAAAAAATATAAGCCCCAATTTACTTGTGTGGGACAGGGAGTACCATAATATTTTTTTTGGGGTACTCCCCATCTATGCGAAATATAAGCTTGATATCTTTACCCGTTTCTGAGAAAAAGGGCGGTGACAGACAGTCAGTCAGACAGACAGACAACAAAGAGATCCTATAACGGTTGCTTTTTTTCTTTTGACGTTCGAAACCCTAAAATTAAGTAAAAATATTATGCTGCCAAAAAATGTACTTACAGGTATTGAAAAAGCGGTATATAAACAAATTATACCAGCAGAGGGTTACCATTTAGCTGAATGTTACTTAGAAAACGGCCTTGAGTGGCGGTCAAGTTGGTCCCCGCCTGCGATACTTTCCATTAACATTGGGACTCGTTTTCATGTTTTTAGCGTACAGTCAGGTTTTTAGTTTTTTATAATTGTATTTTTTTATTTGTAACTTTTTAGTTGTTTTTATTTTATGAAATTTTACGTCGGTAGGTAGTTCATGATCATTTTTTATTTCAATAATTTTGGTGTTGTTATTTAAATACCTTCAATATGCATATTTTTGTAATGTGAAAATCAAGTCCTTTCATTTGATACCTTACACGGCAAAGTTGAATTATTATTTTTTCGATCATCACGTTATGTCCTCAAGAGGGCGCTATGTACATTTTAATGGAACGTCACATAGCCTATAGCCATCGCGCCATCAATACGCTTCTAACAATACCTCATACATCAAAATCTATCAAGCCGTTTAGGCTACAGGAGGGAACAAAGAAACAGACAAACATACATATATACATACATACAATAAAAAAACATTACCCTCCTCCTTCGGCAGTCGGGTAAAAAGGAGTAAGACAGGGGGTCATTCTGAACTTTTGCTCTACGAGTTTTGGAAATTAACAAAAAAAAACCTTTTTCATAGAAACTTTGTTTGACATGTGACTTTTTACCATGGAAAACGAATATTTTTTTTCGCGAATTTGCAAATCTCGTATCACAAATTGTTCAGAATGACCCCTTGAGTCATCCCCTTTTGGCTTAGTATAGCCCTTTTGCGACACTATGTATTTACTTTGCTTAGTCGTCGGGGTTCAGTTGGCTGGAGGATGCCCGAAACTTATTATCTACACTTTAATACTTTTAGTTACCTTTCTACAAGTAAATACCACATTTGTTTGAGAAAGCTAATCGAGTTCCGAGTATAGAGTAAAGTGGCACCCCTATTAATTTCTACTCTTTCCTGGTGCCTACCAGTGTAAGTAAGAATTATACTTACTTACCCTAAAATCACCCAAAATGTACTTGAACATAATTGTCAATAAAGTTGGCGAGTAAAAGTTTATCGACCCACTGTGCTAACTTACATGTGTGCGTGTCACTGCGTGTGCTGTGTGAAGAGCATTGAAAACCCAAAATTGGCGCGGCACGTCACCCTGTACGGGCCCTTAATATAATCTTTAGGATAGCGCACATATGACAGCACACATTGCATTCATTCTTACTTCGCACAAAAGGTAAACAATCTTTGTGTGTCTTTTTATTTGAATTTATTTATAAACCAGGTTTTAAAATAAAACAACTTCTTCTTCTTAAGTCCTTTAACTCCTAGTGGAGCATAGGGCCGCAACTACAGCTTTCCACTTCTGACGATCAGAGGTAGCAGCCACAACTTCTGGCCAGCTCATGTTGATCGACTTGATCTCCAGGGCTAATGTCCTTATCCAAGATATTCTTGGGCGCCCTATCCTTCTTTTTCCTTACGGGGCAAAAACTACGGCCTGCGTTGTGAGGCGAGAATCCCCCTGCCGCAACGAATATGGTATGACGATGGCCTTTCCAGCGCCATTTTCGATCGAGGATCTCTAACTGCGTACGTCAAAAATGACGAATTTTGTATTATCTATTTATTTTAGCTATAGTTCTCCTCAAATATTTTGATTAAAAAGACACACAAAGATTGTATACCTTTGTGCCAAGTAAGGACAAATGGATTATATCTAGTCTAGTGGAAGAAATGTAAATGTTCACTAGCAGCACACTAAATGACTTGCTTTCAAGTTGTACTTAATACTTTCCTAAACATATTATTAAAGCGTTACATACTTTATTATCTATAGCTGTTGCCCGCGAGCTTCGCTTCGCCTTAAAATTATTTTGCCGTGGACGACTCCCGAACTACCTACCCAATAACATGCCATGGTGACAAAACTCAACACCCATAAAACTTTCAACCACATTACACCCCCACACTGGGTTTTTTTTTTAAATGCTAATTATTATTTTTTTGTGATTATGTAGTGCCTAAATACAAAATATAATGTTTTTAACTTCTAAAATGACGAACTTCATACAAAATATGAACCCCTATTTCATCCACTCACAGATCGAAGTTTCAAAAACGCTAGAAAAAAATGTTTAATTATTGCTCATCAAGTGCTTAAATATAAAATTTATTTAAAAAAAGATCTACCCCGGCCGGGAATCGAACCCGGGACCTTCGGCATAGCAGTCAGGGTCACTAACCACTACGCCAGATTTTTATCTTTTAAAATTAAGTATTCGCATACAACTTTTAACCCCCCCTTTTAACCCCTTACAACCTCCGTTTCGCAATAAAAAGTAGCCTATGTTCTTTCTCAGGGTCTAGACCATATGTATACCAAATTTCATTCAAATCCGTTCAGTAGTTTTGGCGTGAAAGAGTAACAGACAGACAGACAGACAGTTCCGGATATAACCAACAGATGGCACTAAAAGCGCAATACAGAGAGCTTGTATGGAACCGAGGCCAATTAATATGAAATTCTACATCGCGGTATTAAAGTTTTTCAGTTGTCTGAAATAAATACAAAACCTAATATGTTAAATCTATTCTATAGTAGGAGAGTCAGACAGTAACTTTCGCATTTATAATATTAAGTTAGGATAGTTAGGATTTGAGATATGGAAGAGCGGGGCCTCCCGTCACAGGTTATTACATAGCCTACTAGGTTGGTCTCAGCACTTGATTATAGATTGTGTAAACCATTATTGTTAACGAAATAAACATTTTGAATGTATATTGTAGTATAAGTGCGTGCATTTTCGTGAGCGGTGGTAATGTTGCAGGCAAGCTGCAGCGGCTGGCGGGGCTGCTGCGGCGGCTGCGCGGCGGCGGGCACCGCGTGCTGGTGTTCACGCAGATGACGCGCGTGCTGGACGTGCTGGAGCGCTTCCTGTCGCTGCACGGACACACGTACCTGCGGCTGGACGGCGCCACGCGCGTGGACCGCCGCCAGCCGCTCGTCGACCGCTTCAACAGGTAATAAACATTACATCATTAGTAGTTCCGTCATTTGATTATCATGTTTGTGGTATTTTTATTTATTTATTTATTTATTTAATAACTTAAAACCTATCATTACAGCTACTCCTACTCCTTTATTATGATGATGAGTATTCGCCATGTTGTGTTGCAGCGACCCGCGCATCTTCGCGTTCATCCTGAGCACGCGGTCGGGCGGCGTGGGGCTGAACCTGACGGGCGCGGACTGCGTCGTGTTCTACGACTCGGACTGGAACCCCACCATGGACGCGCAGGCGCAGGACCGCTGCCACCGCATCGGGCAGACGCGCGACGTGCACGTGTACCGCCTCGTGACCGCCGCCACCGTCGAGGAGAACATCCTGCGCAAGGCGGAGCAGAAGCGCGCGCTCGGCCGCCGCGCCATCGAGGACGGCCGCTTCACCACCAGCGGGCTGCGCGCCGACGCGCTGCACGACCTGTTCCGCACCGACCCCGCCGCCCCCGCGCCCCTCGCCCCCGCCCCCGCCGCGCCGCCCCCCGCGCCCGACGCGCTGGCCGCCGCGCTGGCCGCCGCTGAGGACGAGGCGGACGCGGGGGCCGCGCGCGCCGCCCGCCTCGAGGCCGCGCAGGACCTGCGCGAGTTCGACGAGAGCGTGCCGCTGGAGGACGACCCGCCCGCGCCCGCGCCCGCGCCCGCCGCGCCCCACGAGCCCGCCGAGCCCGAGCTGGCCACGCTCATGAAGCAGGTACGTCCATCACTGACAAACATTACAAACAAATTAAATATTCATTGAGATTGAGAATTTTTCTCCAAAGCAATTTCTTCCATATGGCTCGTTGTACACGTGGGTGTGTCTGGTTGCAGCTGACGCCGGTGGAGCAGTACGCGATGCGCGTGGTGGAGCGCAGCACGGAGCAGGCGGAGCGCGCGGCGCTGAGCGACGCGCGGCGCCAGCAGGAGCAGTGGGGCCGCGCGCGCCGCGAGCTGCGCGCCGCCAGCCCGCCCCCGCCGCCGCGCGCCGCCACGCCGCCCCCGGAGCTCACCTACTGCGCCGAAGACGCGCGCAACCAGGTGCGTGCCCGCCGCCGCGCCGCGCCCGCCCCGCCGCCCCCGCCCGCGCCCGCGCCTGCGCCCTCCCCCGCGCCCGCCCCCGCGCCAGCCCCCGCGACCGCCCCCGCGCCGCGCACGCGCTCCCGCGGCACGGTGCAGATAGACCTGTGGACGCTGGACGCGCCGCCGCCGCCCGCGCCGCGCCCGCCCCGCCGCCGCCCCGCCACGCTCGACGCTTGGCTCGCGACGGCGCCCAACACTTCCAGAACGAACAATAAATGATTGCGACATCTAAACATTGTTTTATATTCCTGACGTTGCACGTTTTGGTGTCGGCCGCCGTCCCGTAAATGCTTGAGGTGAGGTCAGCGCCAAAACGCTCTCAACGTCAGGGATGTAAACACGCAAGCATTTACGAGCGGCGCGGCCAGCGCCTCCTCTCCTCCCTATCCCAACCAAACAAATATGAGGGTTTTCAGATATTTTTTTGTGTACAATCAGCTTATGTTATGCAATTTAGAAGGTACTGGTTTTTAATTAATAGATGGATACCGTAAGCCGAGTTCTAGAAAACCCACATTGAAGTTGAAAGTTTAGAAAACAACATTCACAGGTTATACCTTCACATAAAAATCATGTAAATTATGAGTCGTGTAAAAAGTGTCGGTTAAAACTTTTAGTTTCTTTAGAAAGATTCTGCCGTTTTCCAGAATAACGTGCAAGTATGTATATTAAGCCGGGTCCAGACATGTATCCTTTGCCCGATCCTATAAACGTATCCGATCGCCGTACCGTATATGCGTATTGTCTTCTGTGTATTGTTGTGTTGATACGGTGATCGGATCGGGCAAATGATACATGTCTGGACCCCCCATTTAGTTGCGTTGATACGGACGCGGACAAACAGGTCACAGTTGAGCGTTTCTTTTCTTAAAAAGTGACGTTAGGGTCATCAACAAATAAATGCATTAACTTCTACGTTAGTTTTTGGAAAATCGCTTTGAACAGAAGTTATGACTAGTCTGCATGAAGCCTTATTGCGATGTGAAAATTGATCGAAAATTTGGAAGGACGTAAGTGCAAGTCACACGTTAAAACTTAATGAAATAATATGAATATTACAAACTTTGTATTAAAGATAAGTTGTTGTTGCAGATGTGGGCCAGCGACGTGGGCCACGAGCTGATGCCGGTCAGTACCATAGACACACACAATCACACATTCACATACCGTACACAAAGGAACAGGGGTAATGTTTATCAGCTATATAAATAATTAATTATGTATGTGTGTAGGTGTGGGCGCCGCCGACGCCGCCGCAGGGCGCGGGCGACGTGTACTGCGAGAGCTGGGCGCGCGCGCTGTACCGGCGCGGCGCCGCCCCCGAGCGCCTGCTGCCCGCCCCCGCGCGCGCCGCCCCCCGCGCGCCGCGCCCGCCCCGCGTGCCGCACGCGCCTCTGTCGCTGTTCGAGCGGGGAGCGGGGCGTCCCCGAGCGCGCCCCCGCCCGGCGCCCGCCCCGCACGCGCCGCCCGCCCCCGACTGGGCGCCGCACGAGGACGCGGCGTTGCGGCGCGCGCTCCGCCTGCAGCGCCTGCCGCCGGAGCCGCCGCCCGCGCTGCTGCCCAACTGGGAGTGGTGCGCCGAGCTGGTGGGCAGCGGCGGCCGCCTGTACCGCGCGCCGCGGGCCGCGCGCGAGCGGCACGACCTGCTGGCGGACCCCGAGCGCGCGCGCCGCAAGCTCAAGAAGGCGCGCGCGCGCCGCGGCTCGCCCTCGCCGCCGCCGCCGCCGCTCGCGCGCCTGGACGCCATGCGCGAGGCCGGCGAGCGCCGCCGCGCCGCGCCCAAGCGCCGCTACGACGAGCCGCCCGCCGCCTCGCGCCACGCCGCGCTGCTGGCCGAGCTGGGCGTGGACTACGACGCGCCGCCCAGCCCGCGCGCCGTGGCCGAGCGCCGCGCCGACCGCATCGCCAAGGAGAAGCTGAAGGCGGGCGCCGCCCCCGCAGCCGCGGCCCCCGCGCCCCCCGCCCCCGCCGCGCCCGCGCCCGCCCCCGCGCGCATCGTGGTGGCCGGCGTGGCCCCGCGCCGCGACCCCGCGCTGCTCTACCGCCAGCAGGCGCTCGCTCGCCACCACCTCAAGATCCTGCACGCGCCGCAACTACAGGCACGTCTCCTTCTGTTACTATTTATCTTATTACTAAGCATCCAATGTATGCCACGTTGCTGAACTGAACAAAATTAATGACCTTTTGACTGGTGTGTTCTACCCTGTAAAATCCTTAATATAAGAAAACTAGCTGGTCCGGCGAACTTCATAACGCCTCTAACCCTACCCTACCTTTCTTACTTTTTAAACCTTCCCAGGGCCTGGATTCTCACTCGCCTTTCGAGTCTGGTGTTAGAGTTAATTGCAAAATTAGCTATTTATAAGGCGATACGTCGCGTCGCGCAACTGACAGACGACTTGAAAGACGGGTGATCAAGAATCTCGAGTTTTAAGAGACTAACGAACAATAATTAATTACTATTTACTATTATAGTACCTACTGATATAAATATATAATGTATTAATATTAATTATAGGGTACAGCAGCAGTGGCGACAAGCAGCGGGACCGCGGAGGGGGCGGCGGCGGCGGGCGCGGGGGGCGGCACCATGCGCACGCTGCAGCTGCAGCAGCTGTCCGTGCGGCGCCCCCCCGCGCCCCGCGCCGCCGCCCCCTCGCGCCTGCTGCCCCCGCGCGCCGGCCCCGCGCACGTCGTGGTGGCGCACCTCGCCCCCGCCCCCGCCCCCGCCGCCGCCCCCGCCGCCGCGCCCGCGTCCGCGCCGCCGCCCCCTGCCGCCAGCGACACTGATAGACAATAAACCTGACTTATCAGAACTTTTTCCTTTTCATTTCTATCCTCTTAGTAACTCCTAAAATATGCTGAATGATTTGTGCTAACGATATACTTAGGGTGTTTCAAATAGAATAGAATATATTTATTCAGATAACTAAAGGTAGTGTATTTTAACAAAAGGTCAACTCTTAATGCTAAAGGTAGATGAAATACTGCTCTGGGAAATAATGAGTTTTTCCTGTGTTTCAGATTAAAAAGTTACATAGAGAAACTTAAGCATCTAATTAAATAATTTTAGGGCAGATTTTTCAATAGTCAGATAAGTGTTATATCTGAGGAATAAAATTGTTGCTGTCACATCTGAATTATTCTATTAGGGCGACTTGCACAAACATTTATTAAATCTAGATTTAGTGTTAAATCTCGATTTAAGCCTTAATTTGTATGGATTGACGTTTCTTAAATCGAGATTTGACACTAAATCTAGATTTAACATCTTTTTGCAAGTGGCCTCTAGACAATGACGGCAACAATTTTATTCTTCAGATAACACTTATCGGACCATTGAAAAGTTATCTTATATGTATAGTACATTTTTATTACGGAGCGGTGGTAGCTCAGTCGGGTAAACGCCCGCTTCTCACGCAAGAGATGCGGGTTCGAATCCCGGCGCTGACATGTACCAATGAGTTATTTTAACTTAAGTACTATGTATACCATTACCATCGCTCTTACGCTGAAGGAAAAGATCGTGAGGAAACCTGCATATCTAGATTTAGCACATCTATTTGATTGATTATTTATTTATTCAGAACAAAATATATACAATTTGACTTAAAACTAAACACCGCCAAACTACAAGGTAGTTTATTGGCAGTACATGCTCTCTTTAACTAATTATTTTACTTACATGTGACTTATAACTAACATGCAACAGATAAATTTAATCTAACAATAAAAAATAAAAAACTATGGTAGGCGGGTATGGTGCCTGCATTCAGCACAATAGGTAGTATAGGTAGGTACATACATACACCACGCCCGTCCACTTTTACTCAGACCAATAGGTTACGCATTTAAGTGGGTATCTACAAGTTAGGTAGGTAACTATAATACATTATTCTGGTTTGCAAGTAAATAGTTATTGATCTTCAACTTAAAGACATTCTTAGAGAAAGATCCGTTTCTAATTTCATTTGGTAGGTTATTGAGAATTTTCGGTACAAGATATTTTCTAGTTCGTGAGCCATAGTAGTTACAAACTTTAGGTACAATCAGTTTCTTATTACGGACATTCCTAGTTTCTATGACATGCGTTAGTGGGTTTTTAAATTCTTCACTACTAAATTCTTCTAAAACAATGAGTGCCTTAACTTTGTCTTGTACAGGTAACATTTTACACAAACTATATAGCTTATTGTATTCTCCATGACATGCTTTCTTCGTTTTTTTATCCACTAATAGTTTCATACAACGTATCTGTAGGGAGTTAATCTGATCTAAATATGTTTGAAAAGTACATCCATAGCTACTTAACCCATAGGACAGTATTGAGTCTGCGAGTGCGTAGTAAACAGAGTACAATGTGGCTCTGTTTACTACACCTCGTAAGTGGTACATCTTACCAAGTGCTGACCTTAGTTTAGCGCAAACATTATTTATGTGTGTTTTCCACGACATGTTTTGGTCAATAGTTAGACCGAGGTACTTAAACTTTTCTACAAATTCTATATCTGCGCAGTTACAGGCAGTTATAGATGTATCCATATGTATACTATCTGAGCACTTGCTATGTAAACAATCATAGCTGTGACCGACAACTCTTAGACTATTTAATTTAGGCTTATTGTATGGGGAGCATATATGCATACACTTTGTTTTAGTCATGTTTATGATAATGCCATTGTCGTGTGACCATTTTATGATATTTTCTAGGTCCTTTTGAATACATTTCTGTATAATTTGAAGGTCTTTATGCGCATATAGCAAACATGTATCGTCGGCATACATAAACATCTTACAGTTTTCGATTACATTGCTTAAGCTGTTAACGTGCATGATGTACCCAACGGGACCGTACACGGACCCGGTCGGTACACCATACCTAATGTTAGCCTCTGACCCCCTGGTGCCACTGATCACTGTTTGCATACTTCTATTAGATAGGTACGATTTTAGCCAGTTGTTTAATGGTCCTCTTATACCACATTCTTCCATTGCTTGTAACAGCTGATCGTGCCCCAGGGTGTCAAAGGCTTTTTTGAAGTCGACAAAGAGGGCAACGACCTGTTTACGCTCGTCCAAGCAATTGTTTACATAATCTGTGAACTGCTTAAGTGCTGTTGATGTGCTGCGACCCTGCCTAAAACCATGTTGACAATCCGAAATGATATTATGTTTATCTAAAAAGTTACTTATTTGTCTAATTATTATCTTTTCCGTTATTTTATTAACAATAGACAGGATGGCGATGGGTCTATAGTTACCGTAGTCTAAGTGACTCCCTTGCTTATAGATAGGCCTTATAAGGGCACATTTAAGTTCATCTGGGTACAAACCTTGTCGCACACTCATATTTATAAAATTAGCAAGAATCGGACTTATGTCTTTTTTAACATATTTAATATCTTGGACTCTAATGGCATCCGAGCCGGGAGATTTTTCATTACTCATATTATCTATTATCCTTTCAATTTCAGCAGCACTTGCCTTACGAAATCGAAGGGAAACATTGCTAGGACGGACGTACTTATCTCTTTTTAAGAATTTTTCATTACAATTATGTTTAATATTATGTATTTCTTCTGTAAACGTACCCGTAAAGTTATTACAAATATTTACCAAACTGTCTGTCCCCGATAGGTATTTTAATATTACATCATCCAATTTAGGTTTTTCCCTCCCTAACCAACTATTAATGTGAGACCATACTTTTTTTGCATCATTATTACACTTTTTTAGTTCTTCCTGTCTAAATTTATTTTTAGCAGCTTGGATTGATTTATTTAACTTATTTCTAAATTTTGTATATTCTAACCTTAAGCTCATACATTTTGGATTATCCTTCCACTTTCTAAATAGCTGATCTCTGTAATAAATTTTAGAATTTAGCTTATTATCAATCCATGATGGTCTTAAACGTTTACTTTTACTTGTACTTTGCAACTTAGAGTTTTCATATATTTTACCAAAGGTCATACATAACTTTTCATACAATAATAAAGGGCACTTACAGTCGTTTAAGTCATTCCAATTCACTGCATCCAAATTTTCTCGCATTAATTTATTACACAGAAACACTTTTTTATCACATTTAGACTTTGCACTATCACTTAATATTGGGTCGTCACTTATCGATATCGTAGATATCTAGATATGTGAACCCACCAACCCGACCGAATGGCGTAGTGGTTAGTGACCCTGACTACTGAGCCGAAGGTCCCGGGTTCGATTCCCAGCTGGGGCAGTATTTGTTTAAAGACAAATATTTGTACTCGGGTCTTGGGTGTTGATATTTATATTTAATATGTATCTATCTATGTATTTGTGTAGATATATCAGCTGTCCGATACCCATAACACAGGCTCTGCCTAGCTTGGGGTCGGATGGCCGTGTGTGAAGATGTCCCCACATATTATTAACCCGCAGTGGACCAGCGTGGTGGGAAATGGTCCAAGCTTAGGAAGGCAGTTTAGACCTTGGGGATATGCACAAAGGTTCCACTCGAGAGAGCCAGGTGCAGGTACTTACACCCCCACAGAGAATAGAATAGTACATTTTTACGAATAAGTTTTTTTTATATCCCAATTATATTTTTCTTACAGGGATTTGAGATGAGCTCCCATAGTAACTATTGTAGTGTACATAAGTCGTCATTGCACTTGGACCAGCCTCCATAGATATTTGCCGGTCTTCCTTTGCTTACTAGAGTAAGCAGTAGAACGAGGGTGACTCAGACCCCTTAGCATGAACACTGACGCCCCTGCCCCTGCCCCTTTTCATCGTGAACATGAAGTAGAATTCATCGAGTAATTTTGTATGAAATATGAACAGCGCCCCTGGCGGTCGGTAGCAGAACTAAAATTTCCCTACAAAATTCATCGTGTAATTTCACGTCACGTTCACGATGAAAATTCATGCTAAGGGGTCAGGGCCTTGAGTGCGAGTTTTTTCACCTATCGAGAAGTGAAATCGAAAACGCAAATTGGTATGGCGCGGGAGACACGCCACCTAGCGGTGAGTAGCTGTACTGAGCCGAAACCTACATGTGCAGCATATTATATTATCTAAGCATGAAAATAATATGCTAGGTTTCGTCTTAGGATACCCTTTTCGCAACACTGTATACATAGTTGTACAATGAACAACGTTTCAAACTTAATCTTTTTTTCTACTTCCATGCTGCTATTAATCGAAAACCATTTCGGTTTACAAGAAATAAAGTACGGTGGCCTGCGCCTAAAAGTATACAGGCGGAGTTTTTAAAATCGATCCCTGATGATGAAGGGACCAGCTTCATCCTTACTAATATATATCCTAACTAATATTATAAATGCGAAAGTAACTGTGTCTGTCTGTCTGTCTGTCTGTCTGTCTGTCTGTCTGTCTGTTACTCTTTCACGCCAAAACTACTGAACGGATTTGAATGAAATTTGGTATACATATGGTATAGACCCTGGGAAAGAACATAGGCTACTTTTTATCCCGGAATTCCCACGGGAAAACTTTTTAAGGCGAAGCGAAGCTCGCGGGCACAGCTAGTATAATATTATAAATGCGAAAGTAACTGTGTCTGTCTGTCTGTCTGTCTGTCTGTCTGTTACTCTTTCACGCCAAAACTACTGAACGGATTTGAATGAAATTTGGTATACATACGGTCTGGACCCTGGGAAAGAACATAGGCTACTTTTTATCCCGGAATTCCCACGGGAAACCTTTTTAAGGCGAAGCGAAGCGCGCGGGAACAGCTAGTCTGTTATAAATCCAGGGACGTGTTGTGTGTGATGTGTGTAGCAGTGGTGTTTATGTGGATGTGCTTGAACACCATGTGAGCTTAAGATCGTTATTTTAAAAACTCCGCCTGTATACTTTTAGGCGCAGGCCACCGTACCTATAAGTTTCTGCAAGTGCGTCAGTATTAAATTTGTGTGTGCGTGTATGTAAGTATGTTTGTTACTTCTTCACGACAAAACGGCTGAACCGATTGTAATGAAATTTGGTATATTAACTGACACCCTGGATTAACACATAGGCTACTTTTTATCGCGGAAGTCCCACGGATTTTTTTTAGGCGAAGCGAAGCTCGCGTGAACAGCTAGTATTATTATAATGTGTATCTGTGTTGATAGCAGATAAATAAATAAATATACCTATCCCATAGAACAACGCGGACTCGAGTATTACTCAATGTACTATAAATAATATACAATAACATTATAGTTTCACGAATTTGTACGTATTTCAAACCAGTTAAAGCGGAGTTAGTTAGCTACTTGACAATAGATGGCGCCACGTGTTTTTTGTTACAGCATTACAATAATAACTAGTAAACAATTTAGTAGAAAGCTACGGAAAAAGATGATGAAGGTTCGAATCTTGTGATAAATTACTAAACTATACCGCATGTGAAGATTATCGACGGTCGTATGGTGTAGTGGTTAGTGGCCCTGACTGCTATGCCGAAGGTCCCGGGTTCGATTTCCGGCTGGGGCAGATATTTGTTTAAAGACATAATAATTATTATATTTATACTCGGGTCTTGGGTGTTGATATTTATATTTAATATGCATATATATGGTATATATATATACATATATATGTCGCAGGCATCTGGTTTAATCTCCTGTTTGATTGAACCGCTAGCCCGTTCATTGGATGACGCTATTCAGTTGTATGACTAGGCCGAACGTTGATTGTACAAGCGTCACAAAACGTCCAACTAGTTAGCGGACTTTAAATCAGTTAGGTGGTGAATAAAACAAATATGGCGTCTAACAGCGAACAGCTGACACAAAAAGCACTTGTATTGTTATTTTTTGCAAATAAAGTAGCTTTAAAGTGCGTTATTTATATTAAAATAGTGTGACAACATGGATTTACCTATTATTACACCGCCAGCGGATAGTTTCAAAGAAAAAAATGTGCTGAAACTGGATAATTATGAACAACAACAAGGTACGTTTATTGTTATTGTTTAGTTAATTTGTGAGATGAGAGCTTTGTAACATAGTCTTTTTGTTGACACTGGTCTGGTCATGTTCATCCTAACCAGACATTACAAAGTTGCTATACTATATCCCATTTAACGACTTCGCTGAATAACGTTCAGTCAAGACGTTGGACGTTACAGTCAACCACTTGACGAGTTGTTCTTTAGTCATTCAACTGAGTAGCGTCATCCAATGAACGGGCTAGCGGTTCAATCAAACAGGAGATTAAACCAGATGCCTGCGACATATATATATATATATATATATATCATAATTATGTTCACATACAGAACATTCGAATTCGAACAGGGCAGTTTTTGTTTGTATGTCCTGTGGGCCCTGAGTGCGAGTTTTTTAACCTATCGAGAAGTGAAATCGAAACGCAGATTTTGTATGGCGCTGAGCTAGTACAGCTACTTACCGCTAGGTGGCGTGTCTCCCGCGCCATACAAATTTGCGTTTCGATTTCACTTCTCGATAGGTGAAAAAACTCACACTCAGGGCCCGATGTCTTTCCCCGTGGGATGGAATATAGTTGTAATGGATTATCCGAATCCTAACTAATATTATAAATGCGAAAGTAACTGTGTCTGTCTGTCTGTTACTCTTTCACGCCAAAAATACTGAACGGATTTGAATGAAATTTGGTATACATACGGTCTAGACCCTGGGAAAGAACATAGTATACTTTTTATCTCGGAATTCCCACGGAAAACTTTTTAAGGCGAAGCGAAGCGCGCGGGAACAGCTAGTAGTTGATATAAAGAGTTTGCAACACGGGTATACTAAGCCGAAGGGGGAAATGATCCAGGGGGTCATTCTGAACAACGTGTGCTCTACAAGTTTTAAAAATTTCTCACTCCTTGTCCACTCATTCTCCCACTCTCATAGTAACAATGCTTCTGTACTATGAGAGTAGGCCCTCGAGGGGGGTCAGGTTTCTCTGCCCCTTACTGTACCTAAATAATTCACGTTTTTTTTTGCGAATTTCTAAATTTACTAGGTACATGAGGGAATTTCCAAATTTACTACAGAGAAGAGAGAAGAGAAGTCGTTCACATTGACTCCCGGAGTCATCTATTTCAGCTTTTCTAACTGATGACAGAATGTAAGTATTCTTACTTACATTCTGTAAGTATTCTAAGCCGAAAAAAATACCTCTTTATTATTTGTTTTATTATTTACTAGCTGTGCCCGCGAGCTTCGCTTCGCCTTAAAAAGTTTTCCCGTGGGAATTCCGGGATAAAAAGTAGCCTATGTTCTTTCCCAGGGTCTATACCATATGTATACCAAATTTCATTCAAATCCGTTCAGTAGTTTTGGCGTGAAAGAGTAACAGACAGACAGACAGACAGACAGACACAGTTACTTTCGCATTTATAATATTAGTTAGGATTAGGATTAGGATTTTTGTGTTGTTTCCGTGTGTGTGTGAAAGAAATGTATTTTGTTTCTTTCTTCTTTCTTACTTTATTGCACACAAACAGAAACAGTTTTACAAACATACAAAAGAAATAGTACAAATATGGTGTAGTGGCTAGCGACCCATTGCCTAAGGACCCCGTTGTTAGCGACCCATTGCCTGAGGACCCCGTTTCGAGCCCGAGATATTTGTATAAAAACAATATTGTAACTCGGGCCTTGGGTGTTAATAATTGTCATACTTATATGTACCTATGTAATTAAATAGTTTTTAGGGTACTTTACTCATTAGATTTTATAATAAGCTTCAAACAGAACAAAACTCAGAGAAGAATTTTAAGTGGAACTCTGTAAAAAAGCTTAGTTATTATAAAATTGATGATTACCTACTTATAGGACCTTAATGCATGGTTGTGTTGTGATAGGTATTAGGTAGTTAGCTCTGCTCATAAACACATTAAGTATACATACATACTATTAAGCTTATATTACAAGGTTTTTTAAGGTCTTTTTTTTAAAGATAGCTCAGGAGTTTCTTGTCTCCGTTCTTCTCAAAAGACAAAGACTTATCCAAACGGAGAGTAGTAAGTTTGTAAAAAATTGACATTCATCAGATAATTTTATATTTAAGTAAGTATATAAAGAATAAGATCATTTGACTTTGAGTTATGTAAGTATATATGTTACTGTGAATGCCCGAATAACGGTAAATCCTATTGTAAAACCTAAGATTTACCAACTCATAATGGTAAAAGCCCGAACGATTTTGCGATTCGCACCTTTACCACCATTCACATTTACAGAAATGTTGAAAAACAGATTTTGTTGTGTTGTAAATGTATATGTACATACCTATATGCACTCACGACTGTTATCCCCGAAGGGGTAGTCAGAGGTGGCTCGCAAGCGAGCCACCCACTTTTCGCAGCACATTTGTACTCACGTGATAGGTTGCGAACCATATCGCCGTTTTGGAATAAGTACAATGCACTTAGGATACACATCTACAATCTAGATGTGCAGGTTTCCTCACGATGATTTCCATCACCGTAAGAGCACGTGGTATTATTGTACTTAAACTTCTTAATTGAAAACACAATTGAAAGAATTCAAATAAATTTTAATATTATGGAATATTATGAATTATCGAATCAAATTTCGTTACTGATAAATCAATTATCTCTTTTAGCACCAATTACATAATTCTACTAAAATTTCATGAAGAAAATGCACTTAACCACTCTAAATACATAACTGTACTATGTATACCATTACCATCGCTCTTACGCTGAAGGAAAAGATCGTGAGGAAACCTGCATATCTAGATTTAGCACATCTAGATATGTGAACCCACCAACCCGCAGTGGACCAGCGTGGTGGGAAATGGTCCAAGCTTAGGAAGGCAGTTAAGACCTTGGGGATATGCACAAAGGTTCCACTCGAGAGAGCCAGGTGCAGGTACTTACACCCCCACAGAGAATAGAATAGTACATTTTTACGAATAAGTTTTTTTTATATCCCAATTATATTTTTCTTACAGGGATTTGAGATGAGCTCCCATAGTAACTATTGTAGTGTACATAAGTCGTCATTGCACTTGGACCAGCCTCCATAGATATTTGCCGGTCTTCCTTTGCTTACTAGAGTAAGCAGTAGAACGAGGGTGACTCAGACCCCTTAGCATGAATTTTCATCTTGAACATGAAGTAGAATTCATCGAGTAATTTTGTATGAAATATGAACAGCGCCCCTGGCGGTCGGTAGCAGAACTAAAATTTCCCTACAAAATTCATCGTGTAATTTCACGTCACGTTCACGATGAAAATTCATGCTAAGGGGTCAGGCCCTTGAGTGCGAGTTTTTTCACCTATCGAGAAGTGAAATCGAAAACGCAAATTGGTATGGCGCGGGAGACACGCCACCTAGCGGTGAGTAGCTGTACTGAGCCGAAACCTACATGTGCAGCATATTATATTATGTAAGCCTGAAAATAATATGCTAGGTTTCGCCTTAGGATACCCTTTTCGCAACACTGTATACATAGTTGTACAATGATAATAATAATAATAATAATGTCCTCCTAGCCGAATTTCGACCACGGCGGCCAATCTCAATTGAGATCAGCCATCTACGCAGGAGTAGATTATAGTGCCCAAGTGTGTGCGCAGTACACAGGAGCACTCTCTGTTCCATCACTCTCATAGCCCAATGGGACGGATTGACCGACACGACTGGAGAGAGCTAGGCGCAGGACCGACTGCTTTACATGCCCATCCGACAGCATGGATCGTTTCACTGTTTCGGACATCAGGTGATCAGCCTTCTATGTCCTAACCAAACTTAGAACCACAATTTAGAAACACAAATTGATGGTCCCACCCGGGAATCGAACCCGGGACCTCTGGGTCATGAAGCGAAGCTTCAACCACTAGACCACAGAGGCAGTTGTACAATGAACAACGTTTCAAACTTAATCTTTTTTTCTACTTCCATGCTGCTATTAATCGAAAACCATTTCGGTTTACAAGAAATAAAGTACGGTGGCCTGCGCCTAAAAGTATACAGGCGGAGTTTTTAAAATCGATCCCTGATGATGAAGGGACCAGCTTCATCTGTTATAAATCCGGGGACGTGTTGTGTGTGATGTGTGTAGCAGTGGTGTTTATGTGGATGTGCTTGAACACCATGTGAGCTTAAGATCGTTATTTTAAAAACTCCGCCTGTATACTTTTAGGCGCAGGCCACCGTACCTATAAGTTTCTGCAAGTGCGTCAGTATTAAATTTGTGTGTGCGTGTATGTAAGTATGTTTGTTACTTCTTCACGACAAAACGGCTGAACCGATTGTAATGAAATTTGGTATATTAACTGACACCCTGGATTAACACATAGGCTACTTTTTATCGCGGAAGTCCCACGGATTTTTTTTAGGCGAAGCGAAGCTCGCGTGAACAGCTAGTATTATTATAATGTGTATCTGTGTTGATAGCAGATAAATAAATAAATATACCTATCCCATAGAACAACGCGGACTCGAGTATTACTCAATGTACTATAAATAATATACAATAACATTATAGTTTCACGAATTTGTACGTATTTCAAACCAGTTAAAGCGGAGTTAGTTAGCTACTTGACAATAGATGGCGCCACGTGTTTTTTGTTACAGCATTACAATAATAACTAGTAAACAATTTAGTAGAAAGCTACGGAAAAAGATGATGAAGGTTCGAATCTTGTGACAAATTACTAAACTATACCGCATGTGAAGATTATCGACGGTTGAATGGTGTAGTGGTTAGTGGCCCTGACTGCTATGCAGAAGGTCCCGGGTTCGATTTCCGGCTGGGGCAGATATTTGTTTAAAGACATAATAATTATTATATTTATACTCGGGTCTTGGGTGTTGATATTTATATTTAATATGCATATAGATTTTGTATGGCGCTGAGCTAGTACAGCTACTTACCGCTAGGTGGCGTGTCTCCCGCGCCATACAAATTTGCGTTTCGATTTCACTTCTCGATAGGTGAAAAAACTCACACTCAGGGCCCAGATGTCTTTCCCCGTGGGATGGAATATAGTTGTAATGGATTATCCGAATCCTAACTAATATTATAAATGCGAAAGTAACTGTGTCTGTCTGTCTGTTACTCTTTCACGCCAAAAATACTGAACGGATTTGAATGAAATTTGGTATACATACGGTCTAGACCCTGGGAAAGAACATAGTATACTTTTTATCTCGGAATTCCCACGGAAAACTTTTTAAGGTGAAGCGAAGCGCGCGGGTACAGCTAGTAGTTAATATAAAGAGTTTGCAACACGGGTATACTAAGCCGAAGGGGGAAATGATCCAGGGGGTCATTCTGAACAACGTGTGCTCTACAAGTTTTAAAAATTTCTCACTCCTTGTCCACTCATTCTCCCACTCTCATAGTAACAATGCTTCTGTACTATGAGAGTAGGCCCTCGAGGGACCTGCGTGAAGTTAGCAGCCTAAAGTTAGCAGCCTTTGAATAGCCGACCAAATTAAAATGTTCACTTCAGTCATTGCATACTTTATCAATTACAACACGTAAAAAGCCCCAAAAACATTGGAATAACAATGCTAGGTATTCATATAAACACTATAATATGTCCTAAAATAAATAAATACAAAAAAATACGACGTTTACTTACTGATGCCCTTGTTGGTTAATGGATATTTTGTATGGGGGCACCAAGATGCCATAGACCTGCCAGCATCTCACCTGGTTTATTATGTGTGTTGACTCTTTAGAAAACACTGACAGAAGTTTCATCAACATTGAAACGGTATAGCAGGTGTCCAGGAGCCACTTTCTGACAGATTTTGGGTAAAAATTGTCAATATTTCACGAATATTCAAGTTTGCAGGTGGAAACTGAAGGAAATCAGCTGCAAATGATAGTTTATATGAAAGATATTATTTATACCTAGTAACGGTTTTCAGCAATTTCAGATTAAATGACATTTGGTGAATATTCAAGGGGTAGATCAGAAAATAAAAGTTAGCAGCCCAAGATTACCATTTTGTATGGGGTCACCAAGATGCCATAGACCTGCCAGCATCTCACCTGATTTATTATGTGTGTTGACTCATTATAAAACACTGACAGAAGTTTCATCAACATTGAAACGGTATAGCAGGTGTCCAGGAGCCACTTTCTGACAGATTTTGGGTAAAAATTGACAATATTTCACGAATATTCAAGTTTGCAGGTGGAACCTGAAGGAAATCAGCTGCAAATGATAGTTCATATGAAAGGTAGGTATTATTAATACCTAGAAACGGTTTTCAGCAATTTCAGATTAAATGACTTTTGGTGAATATTCAAGGGGAAGATCAGAAAATAAAAGTTAGCAGCCCAAGATTACCATTTTGCATGGGGGCACCAAGATGCCATAGACCAGCCAGAATCTCACCTAGTTTATTATTTCACCTAAATTGTGGTTCTAAGTTTGGTTAGGACATAGAAGGCTGATCACCTGTTTTCCGAAACAGTGAAACGATCCATGCTGTCGGATGGGCATGTAAAGCAGTCGGTCCTGCGCCTAGCTCTCTCCAGTCGTGTCGGTCAATCCGTCCCATTGGGTTATGAGAGTGATGGAACAGAGAGTGCTCCGGTGTACTGCGCACACACTTGGGCACTATAATCTACTCCTGCGTAGATGGCTGATCTCAATTGAGATTGGCCGCCGTAGCCGAAATTCGGCTAGGAGGACATTATTAAGAGTATTGTCCTTTTCTATAAGTACAGTTTTTTTGTCGTAAGTACAAAAAACTGATGATAACTAATGTCAGAAAGTGGCTCTTGGACACGTGCTATACCGTTTCAATGTTGATGAAACTTGTGTCAGTGTTTTGTAATGAGTCAACACACATTATAAACCAGGTGAGTTGCTGGCAGGTCTATGGCATCTTGGTGCCCCCATACAAAATGTTAATCTTGGGCTGCTAACTTTTATTTTCTGAGCTTCCCCTTGAATATTCACCAAAAGTCATTTAATCTGAAATTGCTGAAAAACGTTTCTAGGTATTAATAAAACCTTTCATATGGACTATCATTTGCAGCTGATTTCCTTCAGGTTCCACCTGGAAACTTGATTATTCGTGAAATATTGTGAATTTTTACCATAAATCTGTCAGAAAGTGGCTCCTGGACACCTGCTATACCGTTTCAATGTTGATGAAACTTCTGTCAGTGTTTTATAATGAGTCAACACACATAATAAACCAGGTGAGTTTCTGGCAGGTCTATGGCATCTTGGTGCCCCCATACAAAATGGTAATCTTGGGCTGCTAACTTTTATTTTCTGATCTTCCCCTTATATATTCACCAAAAGTCATTTAATCTGAAATTGCTGAAAACTGTTTCTAGGTATTAATAATACCTTACATATGAACTATCATTTGCAGCTGATTTCCTTCAGGTTCCACCTGCAAACTTGAATATTCGTGAAATATTGACAATTTTTACCCAAAATCTGTCAGAAAGTGGCTCCTGGACACCTGCTATACCGTTTCAATGTTGATGAAACTTCTGTCAGTGTTTTATAATGAGTCAACACACATAATAAACCAGGTGAGATGCTGGCAGGTCTATGGCATCTTGGTGCCCCCATACAAAATGGTAATCTTGGGCTGCTAACTTTTATTTTCTGATCTTCCCCTTGAATATTCACCAAAAGTCATTTAATCTGAAATTGCTGAAAAACGTTTCTAGGTATTAATAAAACCTTACATATGGACTATCATTTGCAGCTGATTTCCTTCAGGTTCCACCTGGAAACTTGAATATTCGTGAAATATTGACAATTTTTACCCAAAATCTGTCAGAAAGTAGCTCCTGGACACCTGCTATACCGTTTTAATGTTGATGAAACTTCTGTCAGTGTTTTATAATGAGTCAACACACATAATAAACCAGGTGAGATGCTGGCAGGTCTATGGCATCTTGGTGCCCCCATACAAAATGGTAATCTTGGGCTGCTAACTTTTATTTTCTGATCTTCCCCTTGAATATTCACCAAAAGTCATTTAATCTGAAATTGCTGAAAATCGTTTCTAGGTATTAATAAAACCTTTCATATGGACTATCATTTATAGCTTATTTCCTTCAGGTTCTACCTGGAAACTTGAATATTCGTGAAATATTGACAATTTTTACCCAAAATCTGTCAGAAAGTAGCTCCTGGACACCTGCTATACCGTTTCAATGTTGATGAAACTTCTGTCAGTGTTTTATAATGAGTCAACACACATAATAAACTAGGTGAGTTTCTGGCAGGTCTATGGCATCTTGGTGCCCCCATACAAAATGGTAATCTTGGGCTGCTAACTTTTATTTTCTGATCTTCCCCTTGAATATTCACCAAAAGTCATTTAATCAAAAATGGCTGAAAACCGTTTCTAGGTATTAATAATACCTTACATATGAACTATCATTTGCAGCTGATTTCCTTCAGGTTCCACCTGCAAACTTGAATATTCGTGAAATATTGACAATTTTTACCCAAAATCTGTCAGAAAGTAGCTCCTGGACACCTGCTATACCGTTTCAATGTTGATGAAACTTCTGTCAGTGTTTTATAATGAGTCAACACACATAATAAACCAGGTGAGATGCTGGCAGGTCTATGGCATCTTGGTGCCCCCATACAAAATGTTAATCTTGGGCTGCTAACTTTTATTTTCTGATCTTCCCCTTGAATATTTACCAAAAGTCATTTAATCTGATATTGCTGAAAACCGTTTCTAGGTATAAATAATACCTTTCATATGAACTATCATACGAAGCTGATTTCCTTCAGGTTTTAACTGCAAACTTGATTATTCGTGAAATATTGTGATTTTTTACCCAAAATCTGTCAGAAAGTGGCTCCTGGACACCTGCTATACCGTTTCAATGTTGATGAAACTTCTGTCAGTGTTTTATAATGAGTCAACACACATAATAAACCAGGTGAGATTCTGGCAGGTCTATGGCATCTTGGTGCCCCCATACAAAATGGTAATCTTGGGCTGCTAACTTTTATTTTCTGATCTTCCCCTTGAATATTCACCAAAAGTCATTTAATCTGAAATTGCTGAAAATGGTTTCTAGGTATTAATAATACCTTACATATGAACTATCATTTGCAGCTGATTTCCTTCAGGTTCCACCTGCAAACTTGAATATTCGTGAAAAATTGTCAATTTTTACCCAAAATCTGTCAGAAAGTGGCTCCTGGACACCTGCTATACCGTTTCAATGTTGATGAAACTTCTGTCAGTGTTTTATAATGAAACAACACACATAACAAACTAGGTGAGTTTCTGGCAGGTCTATGGCATCTTGGTGCCCCCATACAAAATGGTAATCTTGGGCTGCTAACTTTTATTTTCTGATCTTCCCCTTATATATTCACCAAAAGTCATTTAATCTGAAATTGCTGAAAACTGTTTCTAGGTATAAATAATATCATTCATATGAACTATCATTTGCAGCTGATTTCCTTCAGATTCCACCTGGAAACTTGAATATTCGTGAAATATTGTAAATTTTTACCCAAAATCTGTCAGAAAGTGGCTCCTGGACACCTGCTATACCGTTTCAATGTTGATGAAACTTCTGTCAGTGTTTTATAATGAGTCAACACACATAATAAACCAGGTGATATTCTGGCAGGTCTATGGCATCTTGGTGCCCCCATACAAAATGGTAATCTTGGGCTGCTAACTTTTATTTTCTGATCTTCCCCTTATATATTCACCAAAAGTCATTTAATCTGAAATTGCTGAAAATTGTTTCTAGGTATTAATAATACCTTACATATGAACTATCATTTGCAGCTGATTTCCTTCAGGTACCACCTGCAAACTTGATTATTCGTGAAATATTGTGATTTTTTACCCAAAATCTGTCAGAAAGTGGCTCCTGGACACCTGCTATACCGTTTCAATGTTGATGAAACTTCTGTCAGTGTTTTATAATGAGTCAACACACATTATAAACCAGGTGTGATTCTGGCAGGTCTATGGCATCTTGGTGCCCCCATACAAAATGGTAATCTCGGGCTGCTAACTTTTATTTTCTGATCTTCCCCTTGAATATTCACCAAAAGTCATTTAATCTGAAATTGCTGAAAACCGTTTCTAGGTATTAATAATACCTTACATATGAACTATCATTTGCAGCTGATTTCCTTCAGGTTCCACCTGCAAACTTGAATATTCGTGAAATATTGACAATTTTTACCCAAAATCTGTCAGAAAGTGGCTCCTGGATACCTGCTATACCGTTTCAATGTTGATGAAACTTCTGTCAGTGTTTTATAATGAGTCAACACATATAATTAACTAGGTGAGATTCTGGCAGATCTATGGCATCTTGGTGCCCCCATACAAAATGGTAATCTTGGGCTGCTAACTTTTATTTTCTGATCTTCCCCTTGAATATTCACCAAAAGTCATTTAATCTGAAATTGCTGAAAACCGTTTCTAGGTATTAATAATACCTTTTATATGAACTACCATTTGCAGCTGAATTCCTTCAGGTTCCACCTGCAAACTTGATTATTCGTGCAATATTGTCAATTTTTACCCAAAATCTGTCAGAAAGTGGCTCCTGGACACCTGCTATACCGTTTCAATGTTGATGAAACTTCTGTCAGTGTTTTATAATGAGTCAACACACATAATAAACCAGGTGAGATGCTGGCAGGTCTATGGCATCTTGGTGCCCCCATACAAAATATGCATTAACCAACAAGGGCCTCGGTAAGTAAACGTCGTATTTTTTAGTATTTATTCATTTTAGAACATATTTTAGTGTTTATATGAATACCTAGCATTGTTATTCCATTGTTTTGGGGCTTTTTACGTGTTTTAATTGATAAAGTATGCAATGACTGAAGTGACCATCTTAATTTGGTCGGCTATTCAAAGGCTGCTAACTTTAGGCTGCTAACTTCACACACCTCCTCGAGGGGGGTCAGGTTTCTCTGCCCCTTACTGTACCTAAATAATTCACGTTTTTTTTTTGCGAATTTCCAAATTTACTAGGTACATGAGGGAATTTCCAAATTTACTACAGAGAAGAGAGAAGAGAAGTCGTTCACATTGACTCCCGGAGTCATCTATTTCAGCTTTTCTAACAGATGACAGAATGTAAGTATTCTTACATGATTCTTACTTACATTCTGTAAGTATTCTAAGCCGAAAAAAATACCTCTTTATTATTTATTTTTGTGTTGTTTCCGTGTGTGTGTGAAAGAAATGTATTTTGTTTCTTTCTTCTTTCTTACTTTATTGCACACAAACAGAAACAGTTTTACAAACATACAAAAGAAATAGTACAAATATGGTGTAGTGGCTAGCGACCCATTGCCTAAGGACCCCGTTGTTAGCGACCCATTGCCTGAGGACCCCGTTTCGAGCCCGAGATATTTGTATAAAAACAATATTGTAACTCGGGCCTTGGGTGTTAATAATTGTCATACTTATATGTACCTATGTAATTAAATAGTTTTTAGGGTACTTTACTCATTAGATTTTATAATAAGCTTCAAACAGAACAAAACTCAGAGAAGAATTTTAAGTGGAACTCTGTAAAAAAGCTTAGTTATTATAAAATTGATGATTACCTACTTATAGGACCTTAATGCATGGTTGTGTTGTGATAGGTATTAGGTAGTTAGCTCTGCTCATAAACACATTAAGTATACATACATACTATTAAGCTTATATTACAAGGTTTTTTAAGGTCTTTTTTTTAAAGATAGCTCAGGAGTTTCTTGTCTCCGTTCTTCTCAAAAGACAAAGACTTATCCAAACGGAGAGTAGTAAGTTTGTAAAAAATTGACATTCATCAGATAATTTTATATTTAAGTAAGTATATAAAGAATAAGATCATTTTACTTTGAGTTATGTAAGTATATATGTTACTGTGAATGCCCGAATAACGGTAAATCCTAAGATTGTAAAACCTAAGATTTACCAACTCATAATGGTAAAAGCCCGAACGATTTTGCGATTCGCACCTTTACCACATTTACAGAAATGTTGAAAAACAGATTTTGTTGTGTTGTAAATGTATATGTACATACCTATATGCACTCACGACTGTTATCCCCGAAGGGGTAGTCAGAGGTGGCTCGCAAGCGAGCCACCCACTTTTCGCAGCACATTTGTACTCACGTGATAGGTTGCGAACCATATCGCCGTTTTGGAATAAGTACAATGCACTTAGGATACACATCTACAATCTAGATGTGCAGGTTTCCTCACGATGATTTCCATCACCGTAAGAGCACGTGGTATTATTGTACTTAAACTTCTTAATTGAAAACACAATTGAAAGAATTCATTGGTACAGGCCAGGATTTGAACCACGGCCTCTCGATTGAGAGGACGAGGCCTTATCCATTACGCCACCACCGCTCTGTAAAAATATATAAATTCCAAATGAAAATAATTAAAGCTTTTGACTGAAATAAACGAATAAGAAATTAGTGTGACTTGCACCAAACAGCTATCAAAATTAAATCTATTGATAATATATTTTATTTTAATTCACTTATTGGTGCAAGCCCTTACGAGTATCTTTGTTTTAGTCCCAAAACCAACTTTTATTAGCTGTCAGTGGTAAAACCTAGCATGTACAAAATTCTAATGGTAAAAGCCCGAAAAAAATTAGCCAATTTTCATAAATCCTTACATTTACCGAGTCATGTCGGTAAATCCTTAAGACTAATACTTACTCTTAAATCTTAGGATTAGCCGTAGTTCGAGCTTTTACCCCCATTGAAAAAAAAAGAACAAAATATTAACGTTTTTAATTTGTAATATCCTGATGCGCTGTTAAATGTAAGTAAGTACTTAAGTGCCAATTTCGCCATAGTCGGTTATCTAACCACCGACCAGGGATGGTTCATCAATTATACGTCATCTCCATATAAAATTCTTGACAGATGTGTCAAAATTCAACCACTAATACCTGGTTGTGGTTATGCTCTAACCGACTATGGAGAAATTGGCACTAAATGTTGCAGTAATTTGGTGCTATGGTCACTGGAACTTTTTCATTGCCCGCGAGTGTAATTTATAGTACTTAACGTTATAAGTAATAAGATTATCTTATTATGCAGGAAACTGTGCTGCCCATCTATCGTTCAATCATCAGTCTTGTGTGTTTGTTGAGGAGGAGCGTGGAGCGCCGGGCGCCGCGCGGAGTGGGGCTTGTTGTGATGCGAGCGCGGCGACCGAGCGCGAGTCAGTACCCGCGAGGCCGGCGCCCAGACACGACGCCGCACGCACTGCGCGCCTCTCGAGCGACGTCGCGGCAACATGACGTGACTTCACGTGCCAGGTGATAGGTGATAGTGACCCCGAGGACTAGTGATATAAACATTCGCTCACAAGCGAGACATGACCGCGGCGGCGGCATGGCGCTGAGCTTGGCGGTTCTGGCGCTGCTGGCGGCGGCTGCGGCGGCGGCGCGCGCGCCCGCGCTGCCCGTGCCGCGCTGCTGCGGCGCCGGCCAGCAGCTGGACGTGCGCACGCTGCCCGCCGAGCCCACCGCCGCCGACGTGCCCGCCGCCTGCGTGCCCGCACCCAACGCCACCTGGGCGCCGCTCGTGTACGCAGCCGCTCTCGGCAAGTTCCTGGAGCGGGGCCGCGTGCCGCCGCACTGGCGCGTGCAGGAGCATGCCGTGCCGGCGTGCGGGCCGCTGCGCGCGCTGCCCGAGCACGCGGCGCCCTACGCGCTGCACGCGCGCGACGGCTCGCTGGTGCTGCGCGGGCGCTCGCTGCCGCCGGCGCGTTACTGCGCCGATGCGGGCGCCGCGCTGGTGTGCGCCGAGGACGTGCCACACGCGCCCGCCAAGTGCTGCGGCGCGGCGCAGGCGTGGGACGCGGCGGCGGCGCGCTGCGTGGCGGACGCGGAGGCGGCGGCGGGTGCGACGGCGGCGCTGCGCGCGCTGGGCGGCGGGGAGCCCGGCAGCGGGTTCCCGGCGACGTGCGCGGGCGGCGAGCGCTACGAGGAGGTGGGCGTGCTGGAGGGCGCGGCGCTGGCGGCGGACGGCGCGCTGCTGCTGGGCGGCGCGCGGCTGGCGGCGGGCGCGTGGTGCGCGGAGGCGGCGGGCGGCGCGGTGCGCGTGCTGGCGTGCGAGGGCGCGGGGCGGCGCGCGCCGGCGGGCGGGCGGCACGCGCTGTACGGCGCGGCGCTGGCGGTGGGCGCGCTGTTCCTGCTAGCCACGCTGGCGGCGTCGCTGCTGCTGCCGGCGGCGCACCACGCGCTGCACTGGCGCTGCCAGACGCACTACGTGGCGGCGCTGGCGGCGGGCGACGCGCTGCTGGCGGGCACGCAGCTGGCCGGCGCCGCGGTGCCGCCCGCGCTGTGCCAGGCGCTGGCCGTGCTCATGCACTTCCTCTTCCTCTCCGCCTTCTTCTGGCTCAACACGATGTGCTTCAACATCTGGTGGACGTTCCGGTGAGTTCAGCTCAAATATTATAAATAACTAGCTTTTGTCGGGGAGCTTCGCTTTGAATTATAGGTTTGATTTAGATTAACTTGGTTTACCCATTGGATCCCCAGGTTATCCAGGTTAGGTTATAGGTTAGTGTCAGGAAATGAAGCTGTTCGCCTCGCCTTCAACTGTTTTACCGTGAGAATTCGAGGGAAAGCCTAATGTGATGATTTCAACTTCACAAACATTGGCCACTACAACTAAAAGTTCTATCTTTCTAACACAGTCCGTGAAAGATCAACAAAGAGAAAGATCCACATATTAGTAGGATAATCAATAATATTACTATCACTAAACGCAAAACGGCTAAACCAATTTTTATGACATTTCGCATGTAGTAAGCTTACCCCGAAATTCTATACAAGCGACGGGACTGCAACTAACTGGCGTTGCATAATGCGAACACAGATATAGAAATTATAGTACCTAGTCCTAGAATTTCAAGATAGTTTAGTTTAAATCATAAAAAAGGTTTGATAACAATGCTGTTTTCTATATTTTTTACCACGGGAGTACAGTTTATTCTAGCAATTCGTAATTCAGAGTAGGTATAAATTATGTATTACATCAATGTATAAACTGTAGTTCATCATCCGTTAGACTCCACAGTCGATAGCTAGCTTCAGTGATCGTAACTGATGACTGAGCTTAAGCAACATATAACACGGTCAGCCATTGGATGGGTCACCGATTTCAAGTGGTTCTTTTCTGGACGCCTCCGTGCTTCGGACGGCTTCGGCAGCAGTCGTTAAGCCTAGTCTAGAGGCCTTCGGGCAGTTTCAAAACATCTGACAGTCGGGTTGCCCACTTACCAGACAACTCTCTCAGCACAACCTTGTTTGCCACCAAACCGCACTAGGCCCGCGTGGTGGACTAGGCCTAAACCCTTCCTTCATTGGAAGGAGACCCGTGCCCCAGCAAAGGGGACGTGATGGGTCGTGATGAATAATTGTAATTCATGAAACGTTAACTAAAATTCCGAAACATTGATGATGTCAATAACAGCTCGTGTGACAAATTAAAGCTAAATAATTATGACTGTAAAAAAAATTACATCAATCATACTAAAAAGTAACACACAAAAAAATCGTTCTAAAAAAATTTTTTTTTTTTAAATGCTTATGGTCACTTTTACCAAACGCTAAACATACTCGTATTTAAAATTGTATTTAAGTCAAATTTTAAATACATTTTGTACCAACTGACAAACGTTTGACAGGCTACTAAATACGTTTAGCGTTTGGTGAAATTCCACCTTAATGGTAAATGCATAGATAGATAGATAGATAGATAGAATATTCTTTATTTGTACACACACATAAAATAAACTTAAATACTAACAAATATGTACAAAAATGGCGGTCTTATTTGGCGATACTATACTGTCTATGGGTAAATGTGATTTACAATATGTATAGGTCAACTCTTAGGGCGTCTTGCACAACAAAGTTAAATAAAATTAAATAGTTTGTCTCTTGCTCTGACAGTGTAATGTCAGAGCAAGAGGTCATAGATTTAATTTTATTTAACATTGTTGTGCAAGACGCCCTTAATGCTAAAGGTAGGTTAAAATGCTGGTCTGAACTAGGAAATAACAGAGTTTTTCCTGTATTTCAGATGGAAAAGCTCTAAATTAAACAATTTTTGTATCTAAATTAAATAATCTTAGAACAGTAAATATTAGTAATCTTACTTTCTAAATGTTTTATGTTAGATTTATTATAAACAAGGCAATTTATGTTAGGTGTAGGTAATTATATAAGTTAAAAGTATTAAAAAGAACAGAAGTTGTTTAGAATTGCGAGTTACATATGCCCGTTGACTAATCGCATCGTCGTTTATGAGTACAAACTGTATCTCTGAGCGACAGACAGGTAACCACTAATTCTTAATTCTACGAGGAAACCTTCTAATACAATGTGAAGCACACGACAAATAGCTAGTTAGTTAATTTATAAATACGAGTAGCAATAACATGTGACGAGCTGTAGCTGCAGTGTGGCAGTGTGGCAGTGTGGCAGTGTGGCGGGGTCTGACGTGCGCGGTGTTGCAGGGACTTCCGGCCCACGTCGCTGGAGCGCGCGCAGGAGCGCTGGCGGCTGCGCGTGTACTCGCTGTACGCGTGGGGCGCGCCGCTGCTGCTGGCGGGCGCGGGCGCCGCGCTGGACGCCGCCGCCGCCGCCGGCTCGCCCGCCGCGCGCGCGCTGCTGCGCCCCCGCTTCGCCGAGCAGCGCTGCTGGTTCTACGGCGACGCGGAGATCCTCGTGTACTTCTTCGGGCCCGTGGGCGTGCTGCTGCTGGTGAACCTGGCGCTGTTCGCGTCCACCACGCGCCAGCTGACCTGCGGGCTCTGGCGCCGCGACGAGCTCAAGTCCACGGCGGAGCGCGCGGCGCTGGGCCGCGTGTGCGCCAAGCTGGTGGTGGTGATGGGCGTGACGTGGGGCGCGGACGTGGCGTCGTGGGCGCTGGGCGGGCCCGACTACGTGTGGTACGCCACGGACCTGCTGAACGCGCTGCAGGGCGTGCTCATCTTCCTGGTGGTGGGCTGCCAGCGGCACTCGCTGGGCGGCGCGGCGGCGTGCTGGCGGCGCGTGCGCGGGGGCGGCGGCGGGCGCGGGGGGCGGCGCGCGCACTCCTCCACGCAGCTGCCCTCCTGCGGGGAGTCGCTCACGCACACCACGGCCGCCCCCGCCCCCGCCCCCGCCGCCCCTGCCGCCCCCGCCGCCCCCGCCAAGCTGCCCATGGAGACAGTGTGCTGACGGGAGTGACAGTGACCGACCTACATATGTTAGTGACGACTCGAACGTTTCGCGTTTAGATATTTATTCTACAGTATTATTTTTGTATTTTTGTTAAATATTACGATGTGTATTGGTTGTTTCGTATGAGTAGATAGAAGCCGAGGAGGCTGCGGGCGGTGCCTGCGTGCACCCGCCCCGCGTGCGTGCGTGTGCTCACCCCGCACACGCAGAGACTGCCACGTGCATTGCGTGTGTCGCATGGTTCATGAGCTGAATAAATGGTTAAAGTAATGTACCTACTGACTTTATTGTTTCATTTGAACCGACTTTAAAACATTATAATATCATACTATTATATTTTATGATAGTGAATCTATAAACATGAACGATTGCAAGATCATTGCGATGTATAAAAGTTAGCCCTCGAAGGCTGTAAGGAGGCTTTAAAGAAAAGGAAGTTCGTGCGCGCGCGTTGATGTCTTTTGTACGCAACTCGCGGCGGGGGGGCGGCGCGGGGCAGGCAGATCATAATAATACTATGTATATACTCATCAGATGTGCGAATAGTCTGTACATCTTTACTTACATACAATATTATGTATGGGTATTGAACTTTTAAATAATAATTATTAAAATATCCTACAAAAATTAAGACATTTAAAATTCATTTAAGTAGGAAGTATAATTATTAATACTATAAGTAAATACAAAACTATAGATTCGTAAGATGTGGCAGTGTTCAGTTACACAATAGCGTTTATTAGTATATAGGAAAGTGAGACAATGCGTGAGTCACGCGGGGCGGCGGCGGCGACGCTCATCCTAGTCACCATTAGAGATGCCACGAATATTCGGCAACTATTCGGTATTCGGCCTATTCGGCCAGTTTTTTCAGTATTCGGTATTCGGCCGAATAGTGCGTACTATTCGGGCCGAATACCGAATAGTAAATCATGTAAAAAATTACTTGTTATTTCAATCAAAATTGTGTATTTATTTCCAAATCACAACATTTTAGTACTTAAAATTAATCAGTAGTAAGTTGTGCTGGATAAAAACGAGCATTTCAGCATTTCGAGCATGGTAGCCCACGATTGCGCTTTTCATTGTAACCATTCTCAGAAAATAACCTCTCACTATAAACGCTACTTCCAGGTGAAGAAAGACAAGTTATTGAAAATTTCAAAAGGTTCGGGTATTGTTTTTTGTTTGCTGACCACCACTTGTAAGGATCGGACATCCGATCTAGGCGAACTACCTATTATCAAATAAAAATTCAACTCGTTTGCCACACAATTCTGCCTCCTAATAATTAGCATTTCTCATATAATCTGTAGCGACTTCTTCAAAGCAGTTCCAGGAACAACAAAAAACAGGTTGTAGCGCCGAATATTCGGCGGCCGAATATTCGGCGCTTCGGCCGGCAGCGTCGCCGAATATTCGGTATTCGGTATTCGGCCAATTCACTATTCGTGGCAACACTAGTCACCATCACATTGGGTAACTTAATAATAATCGGATTGAATTTGATGGGTCATTTTGTCCTCGATAATGTAAGAAGTGTATACTATAGCAAAATTTGTTAGGGAATACGTTCCTCAGAACCTATAGGTATATAGCAATATCTATGTAAGTATGCTTTAATAGCATAAAATGCTGATAGTATGTATAGTATTTTTAAGTAGCTAACTAAATATTGAATGTCGCTGGAGAATAATAAAAAACTGATCCATAGAAAGCGATGGTGAGCACTGTTGATGACGCAACACGGATGAGTTGTCATATCGTCATCATCACATCATTCTGTGGCAACCTACATGAATAACATCGGTTGTCTCTTAGAATGCGCGGACGCATTCAATACTTATAAGCTATAACTCATTAATAACTCAAATGAAACGTGCCTAATAAATATTGAGAAATGTTATGATAGTGATGCGCAGATAGCAATATCATTAGCGATTGCAGCACAAAGCACTGGAATTTCCACTTAAAATCATAGATAAGTTGAAATAATCGTGGAATGCTCTAGCCGGGTCGCTAACGACAGCCGACTGTTCACGATAATGCGCATTCTGCAGGTATCTCTGTGTACATTCCTCGAGAGCCTTTCTCCACACGACTAGAGGCCGCGAGCGGAGAGCCAAGAGCCTGCCGAGTGGAGGCTGCCGGCGTGGTCGCCACTACATGCCGCTACTCAGAGTGTGGAAAGGTCACTAGAAGAGGCAGGACGAGGCTACGGGCATTATACTTGTATGTGAATATTTACCCAGAAGTGGTTCCATTAAGACCTGTTTCCTTAAGTATTAAGTCCCATATTGATATTGTGAATGCCAAGTGGGTAGTTCAGTGGGTACACTGTATGCGTGCGTGTGTGTGTTTGTATGTTTGTGTGTGAGGGGGTCACGGCCGGCGACAGCCTGGCTATGGCTATACTGAGTCTCAGATTATTTTGTTATTAAAAATATGTAAGCAAGCTCTAGCGAACGTAATATTAAGGGAGTTATTACGAGGTTGTTGGGTTCTATACATAGAATAGTAGTACAGCAATAAGTAAACACTTGCAGTGTCGGTGCGGCGGTGCTCGAGCTCGTGTGAAAGTGCTCGGCGGACAGAGAGACTTTCACCTCCGCCCCCCGCGCCCTCCGCCGCCATACATTCCTTTCTTCCAACGTACTGAATGGCATTTAATTTGCAAATGCAGTAGGTATTAATTCGACGGTAAAAGTTCTATTTAGTGTTTTGAACCGCATCCCTAGAAGTGGGCAAGCTATGCGCCGTGCACGTCCCACCCAGCCCTGCAGCATGGTGTGTGTGTGTGTACTACATATATGTGCAGGTGTGCAGCGCCGCGGGAACCGGTCCGCACACTCGCGCGCGGAACCAGTTCGAGTCCCGGCCGAGACCTGCCTACAAGTGCACACGACATTACGCTCATTAACTGAAACCCTACTTTTTGTCGTTAAACAAGTACACGGCTGCACCTGCGCCCTCCGCCGCCGCCGCCATGTCGACAAGACATAGCCGCGGGGTGAGTTGGATATACGATTATACATTTGTGCGATTTCCGACATTACGACTGAGTAATTTGATAGTAACTACATAGGTAGGTAATTCATGAATGGTATGAACACATTTATTTATTTATTAAAAAATGGTACACCAACAATTATAATTATACACATAAGTAATTAAAATGTATCTATCCTGTGGCATACCAAAGTGTGCTATACCCGAAGAGCATCTATAGAGGTAATTCCTGAGTTGAACTGATTGCTTTGGAAACGAAAACAATAACATTACGATAACTTGGTATTTATAGTCCTTTGTGTTGATTAGCTCTGATTCACGCCCCGTCATCGCGGAGACGTGCGCCTGCAGCGAGATATCATCTAATCTACTAAAAGCTGTATTTAGTACGTCCTTAGTATTAGTTAATGAGGTAGCTAGGTATCCACTATCTTATGTAAGTATGTAACACTTATGACGGTCGTTGTAAGCTGCGTACACAACTTATCGACATTTGAACACATTGTTATCTACCAACTCGTACTTATGCTTATCACATGCAAGTAGTGCACAGATAGGAACTTATTTGGTAAGTAGGTACGTGACTGTCGAACAAGGAGCCGAGCGAGGACGAGCGTGGACGCGGGCGAGGCCAAGGAGAGCGACCTCCGGGTCCTCCCCACTGCACTCTCCACTCTACCGAGGTACACTGAAGATGCAGAATGGATTGCTGATAAATACTTCGGCTCATTAATAATGCGGTGCAGCGCGTCGGCGGCGAATTCGCGGGTCAATTGTGACATCGTGACGTCACGCACGCACACACGCGCTTGGCACACACAACACGGTTTGCAGTAAGTATGGATCATCATAAATTTCTGAAATTTAATTAAGCCAGCGATATATCGGTGAGTATGAATTAACCCGCTGCTTGCGGACCGCGACTTGACAAACCAATTAGTTTGTCAAGACATATTTGATAATAATATTCCCTCATTGCTGCTCCATAATTATGTTCCGCGTAGTCGATTAAGTTCATGAATAGGAAGAACGTTCGCTGCTCAATGCTCATGCCGGGGTCAACGATCTACCCTACGTACCTGATAATGATAATGCACCAATATTATATACTTATTTGATACCTAATGGAACTCTGTACCTACCTACTTGTTTGATTGTACAAAAATAAAGCAGACTAGCGGTAAATTGACAAATTCAATAAAATTAATGAAATTCACAATATTAATTTGTTTGTATACAATATGTACATTATATACGTATATACCTGTTGATATCATACCTATCTAGTTAAGATACATTATTGATTCCCTTCATGGCTTTGATCAATACCTTTTCAAGTTATGTTAATAAATGCATAGAATATCTATTTAATTGGTATATGTACTCGACAGCGTATGTCAATATAACTTTAAATATAACTCATAGTTATTTTCTGGTAAGCATTAGAATGCTATTAGAATAAAATAGAAATAAACAGTCACCATTGTTAGCTTAGTGGTTATATTTGTGGTTATCCATATCCACAAAGAAGGATTTGGTACTTATATGAGTAAAACACTTGCCAAGAATTACACAGATACTTATTTGCGTTGATCAGGTTATTATCTATCTATACATATACGTTACGTACTATCACTACCAGGCAGTGTTGGTTGCGGGAGTAATTCAAAGTGCTGGGCTCGGCCGCTGACACCGTGTGCCCAGCTTCACAGATTCCCATTTCTACAGCGTCCGTGACTACTCCGACGCAATATCTACTATCTCCTAATGAGCTGCACAGTGCGTCGCTCGTCACACGCACCGCATCGACGACGTCGACCTCATTGTACAATGTACACGGCATGTTCCTACATGACATGTGTGATGTGTCCGAGTCACTCGAGTGCGTGACGAGATAACGAGCAGCTTCACACAGATTACACTGAGTGGTGTCTGATGCGGCGGGGCGACTGCTGCCGCCGATATTAACTGACACTGTCGACGGAGTCGTAATGGTTAAGTAAATTTTGGGTAGTTAACTACACTTACTCATTATTTTCATTTCAAGATTACCTGTAATGCCTAGGTAAAAGCGCGAGTAAGTCTCGGCTCCACTATGCCGACGCCGCGCACAATGCCATCCATCTATGATGATCTATGTCATTTATCAGACAGGATATCTGAGTGAAAGAGGTCTTAATAAAAGTTAGACTTAAATTCTATTGAACTTCCGAGCTTTAGTGTAAGAATAAAGAGGATCGTGTCGACGTGTCCCATCCCGGGCCGGGCCGGCGCGCCCGGGGCCGCACGCACGGCGCACCACTCACAAGCCCACTTCCACTTACATCATTAGGAAGTCTAAAACATAAACTGTTTATAGTTCCAGTGACGTGCAGCTGCTCAATTTGAATATTGTTTTATTAACGAGCCATTCATTCCATCCTGCGAGCGCTGTTGCGATTTTGTTTAATTGCGAAACACTTCGCGAGCTTGTCTCACGATCACGTATCATGTAGGGGTACAATTTAAATCATCACCAAAAAAAATTTTTGTCCGCTAGCACCTAGCACCAAAAAAAATAATTATGTCCAAATTAATTAAACCAACCCCAAAATCAAAATACCAAATAAAAACGTTTACGTTCCAAAATAAATAAACACGCCTCCAAATAATTGCAAGTTTACAATAGATATTCTTTTTAGTCACCAAAACGGATAAATCATCACCAAATCGTGTTTCCTATAATATTGTAGAAATATTGGCACTATTTACATACCATAAAAAATATATTAACATCATTAAAATTTATTTCAAACCAAATAAGGTATATTGCCGTCCCCGTCCCTGTCCCGTCCCCAAGGTCTCCGAGGTCCCCAAGGTCTCCTAGGTCCCCTAGGTCCCCAAGGTCGCCAAGGTCCCTAAGGTCGCCAAGGTCGCCAAGGTTCCCAAGATGCCCAAAGTCCCCCAGGTCGCCAAAGTACCCAAGATGCTTAAAGTCCCCCAGGTCCCCTGGTCCCCAAGGACCCCAAGGTCGCCAAGGTCCCCAAGATGCCCAAAGTCCCCCAGGTCCTCTGGTCCCCAAGGTCCCCAAGGACCCCAAGGTCCCCAAGGGCCCCAAGGTTCCCAAGGTCCTTAAGGTCCCCAAGGTGCCTAAGGACCCCAAGGTTGCCAAGGTAACCAAGGTGCCTAAGGTCGCCAAAGTCGCCAAGGTCGCCAAGGCACCCAAAATCCCCAAGGCCACCAAGGTCGCCAAGGTCGCCAAGGTCCCCGTCCCCGTACATATTCCCATCCTTATCTTAATTCACATCCCTATCCCCACCCTCATTTGAAGATATAAAGATATATTTTAGTAGGTACCTACTAATTATTTAATTCTATAAGTATTTTAACAAGTGACTTTGGTTTAGGGTACAATTATTTTTTTTTTGCCTTGGCAGGGTTACTAAAATGGCACTTGTTACCTGATTTAGATCATGTCTATCATATCACAGATAATCAGGTATCATATAGATAATGAGGTATAAAAATAAAAGCCAGTTAATTAAAATTGATATTTGTATTGTGTAATAGTTAACTTAACCATTAATGAAAATAGTAAATCAAAGTATCAAACAACTAATTTTAATGAAATAAATAGATAAATCAATTAAATTATTTAATAAGTAAAAACAGTGATTAATATATAGTTATAAATTTATTATTAAACCAACATAACAACAATCAAGAGTAGTACTTATCTTATAATTTGGCAGCACACTGCATTAGCGGCACGACTGTCTCCGTCCACGTCTCAACCAAGACTGAGAATCTAACGACCAGTCGTACCGCTTTTATAGTAAAAATCCCACTCCGTACTTTGTACCGAACCAACAATACGAAGTGTGAATACATTATTTCTATGTTATTAAATGTATACATTTTATCTTTATTAAAATTAATCATTATAATTATATCTATAAGTACATATATAACACGGCCATTCTGAATTGTACTTCGTTCCCTGAAGTACTAACTAAGTAGGTACATTAATTATAATCAACCAAATCACAGTCTTACTTCTTACATTAAGCAGACTTGATTTCAATCATCAATCACAATCTCACTTCTCACATTAAGTAGATTTGATTTCAACCATAAATCACAATCTCACTTCTCACATTAAGTAGATCTGTGATATCTATAACAAACATCATCATCTCACTTTTTACATTAAGTAGATATATGATATGTATATAAACCTATACTAATATTAAATCTATCACAGTCTCACTTTTTACATTAAGTGGACCTGTAACCTATTTTACAATCAATAATTGCTTACATTTACTTCATGGAACTTCTCATATAATAAACATTAATATTAAGAAACATTTACTTATATTACTTATACATAAATAAATCATCATAATTTTGTAGGCTCAATTTGCCAAATCTTCACCTCTCCATTCACCTGGCCATAACCTTAATTTATCCTTAGACACTGTTATATTTCTAAGATTGCCTACCCCTCTTAAAGTATACCTATCATGCGGAAGTATCTCGTCTATTATATAAGGACCTTTAAATCGTGGACTTAGTTTGTTGTGACGCCTATGATCCTGGTTCACATATACCACATTTCCTAAAACAAAGTTTTTATTATCCCTTCTAACTTTATCAAAGCGATTTTTAAATTTTTCCGATTCACGTGTTAATCGTTCAAACGCTAATTCTCGATCTGCTCTTAGATCAATAGTAGGTTCTGGAACAACTACATCATCTAAACGAGCCTGGATACTAGGTATATTACCATTGCAACCTATAAGCAGACGAATAGGGTTGAATCCTGTAGATTTTTGGACAGTGGTATTAATTGTCTGTTGAACTTTCCATAAACTGCTCGGCCAATCTGGCGAACCATTACAAGAGGTGTTTAACATATCTATTACAGTGGATACGTATCGTTCTACCTGACCATTACCCCTTGGGGTACCTGTAGCAATCATGTGGTGTTCAATTTGTAAATCTCTAAACAAGGATGTTATTTGATGAGAACTAAAATTCGTACCCTTATCGGTAATAACTTTAGAAGGGGTTCCAAATAAAGTAATGGTATCTCGGATTATTGGTACTAATTCTTGGGCCGTTAGAGTTTTTAACGGTTTGAGTAAGGTATATTTAGTAAAGCCGTCTACAATAAGTAAAATGTATTTATATCCCTCCGTCTGATTAAACGGACCTGTACAATCCAAATGGATTGTGTGAAAGGGTATAGGAGTTTTTTCAATCGGATGGAGAAAACCTTGTTTTGGCCCGGAATGACCTTTTCTTTCGATACATATTAAACAGTGTTTTATGTATTTGTGAACATAAGCAAACATACGGGGAAACCAAAAATATTCTTTAAGTTTTGACAATGTTTTATCAAATCCTATGTGGCAGTTTTCGTCATGAAAAAGTTTTAATAGTTCAAATCTACTTGTTTTTGGGATGTACAATTTAGGTAAGTTAGGTTGAATATTATAATACAATAAATTGTTTTGTATAAAGTACCGGTTGTGATCTAGGTCTCCGGCTACAACTAGGCCCATTAGATTTTGTGTTTCAGGATCATTTTGTTGGGCTATCTCTAACCAGGAAGATGTATCATTGATAAGATTAACCAAACTAGTGTGATTATGGTGGGGCAATTCGTCGCTGTCCCATGTGGACACGGTAGTTTCTAATGGATCAATTGCGTTGTCTGAAGACGTTGTATTTACAGGGTTACGACTCAAAAAATCTACATGTCCCAAGTATTTTCCTTTCTTATATACAATTTCAAAGTCAAAATCTTGCATAAAAGTCCACCATCGGGCTACACGTGGAGATAAATCTTTTTTGTTCATAGTGGATTTGATAGAATTACAATCAGTGAATATTTGGAATTTAATGCCTAAAAGATAGACTCTGAAATGTTTAAGAGCATTATAGATCGCCAAAGTCTCTAAGTCATAAGAACAGTATTTAGACTCAACGGGAGTTGTTCTTTTGCTGTAGTAAGCAACAACCTTTTTATTACCATCAACAATTTGTATTAAGACAGCCCCATAACCTAAAGAACTGGCGTCAGTATGTAGTTCTGTCGGTCGGTCATAGTCGAAAACAGTAAGCAATGGTTTATCTGACAAATGTTTTATGATATAATTTCGAGCTTCGTTTTGTTCGGGGCCCCATTCCCATTTTTGATTGTTCTTTGTTAATTTGCTAATACAAGCGGTTTGGGTGGCAAAACCTGGGATAAATTTTCGAAAGTAACTTGCTAAACCCATAAACTGACGAACTTGTTTGACGTTTTTTGGATTAGGAGCATTTATTAATGCAGCAATTTTAGATTCACTGGGTCTAATGCCTTCTGAGGATATATGTCTACCCAAGTATTCAATATGGTTCACAAAAAATTTACTTTTTTTTAAATTAATAGCAAAACCAGCAGTGTTTAGCGCCTGTATGGTTCTTTCTAAGTAGTCAAGTCCTTCATCAATCGTTAGAAATGGAATAAGTATATCATCTATATATACTAACACAAAATTTAAATGTGAAATTGCTTTTGTAATAGCTTTTTGAAAAACAGCTGGTCCATTGCAGATCCCAAAAGGCATTTTAAGAAACTCATAATGCCCTGTAGGAGTTACAAAAGCGGTATATTTAATTGAATCTGGACTAACAGGAATTTGATAAAAGCCGTTTTTCATATCCAACGATATGAAGAATTTTGCTTTACCGAGTCTATCGATCTGATCCTCGATGAGAGGAAGCGGATATTTATCCTTTTCTAAAATTTTATTTAGTGCTCTGAAATCAATGCACATTCTGTCTGCGCCATCTTTCTTTTTAACCAATATTACAGGGCTACTAAAAGGAGAGTCACTATCCCGAATGATTCCTTTGTCTAAAAGATCCTGAATAATTTTATCCACTTTTTCCTTCTCAACAGGTGCCAATCGATAGGGTCGGTAACTGACTGTCTCATTATTTTTCAAAACTAATTTTAATTCACCAGTTTGCACTGACCCTGTCTCATCGAGTACTAATGGATATTTTTCGAAAATATTTATAATTTTGTCTTGTAAATCTACGGGCAAATGGTCTATTCTTGAAATTAATTCACAAGGTTCGCTTACTAAATTTACTTCTGCAAGAGGTGCACATAATTTCCTAGATAATCGACAACCTTCTGAATCAGTTATGATTTCTATATCTGGAAAACTAACAGCATTTCTACCTATTAGAAGGTCGTAGCAAAAAGCGTCATCTCTGACTACGTTTATGTCAAGCTCTAAAGCTAACCCCTCAAATTGAACAATTTCGGTAATTAAAGCAAAGATATGTATTTGATTTGGTCCTATGCCCTTTATATATTTAGATACCGGTATAAAGTGACATCCTAATTTGTTTGCAATAGACTCTTTAATCAAACTACAATCGGCTCCTGTATCAATCAAAGAATCAATTGCTACTCCATTAATATGAACTGGAGTGAGATTCAATTTGGTTTTCCTAAAAAATTGCTCCCTTTGGCAGAAACTGTGACTAAGGAGGAAGATTCAGCTCGTTGCTTGTGATAACAAACGGATTCTGTATGGCCAAGTTTTTTGCAATAGGTACAAACTTTCTGTTGATAGTTATTTGGTTTAGAAACCGGCGGGGTAGTTTGCTGTTTGAACTGTTGAGATTGCTGTGGTTGTTTTTTAAAACATTGTGAATGTAAATGCCCACTTTGATTACATATGTAACATTTTTTTTCCATGTTAAATCTAGCACGTTTTACCCCGCTAGGTCCTGCACCATTTAAACTCTCATCATTATTTTCTAAACATCGTTTCTTAGTCTTAATATAAGTTGACAACAAAACAACCAGACCAGACGTTGTAGTAACACCGCTATTTAAGGATGCCATCCTAACACTAACATCGTTAATGCCTCCACAAATCAATTCAATAAGCTGAGGGTCCGTAAAAGAGATTTTAGTGTTGCGTAGCAATCTTAATTTTTCTCGGAAATATTCACTATATGATTCACACGAATCCGATGTATATAGTACGGCTTTAGTAAGTTTTTCAGCCAAATTTTTCTTCTCAGGATAAGCGTCAAGGATATCAGTTTTAAAATTCTCCCATGATCTGCCTTCTGACGGTTCCCATGACTCGAACCATGTGGTAGCTGAACCCCTAAGAGCCTTACCAGCTTTTGCTGCAGTCCTAATACTGCTCCACTTGAGGTCCTTAGCGAGAGCGTCGACACTGTTACACCAACTTATTGCACCGCAATCATTCTTGTCAGGATCAAACACTGGCAGAGCAATGTCGTCGTCGTTTGTGGTTGGTTTGGCAACAGCATCACGAATCGCCGTTAAAAGACTTGAAATAGTTTCAGCGTCCATTCTGTAAATAATAATTAAGAATAATTAATTTATTTATTTATAGACTTTTTATTGTATAAAATTTTATTTTATTTTATTTTATTTTATTTTACTTTCTTTTCTTTTCTTTTCTTTTCTTTTATTTTATTTTATTTTATTTTATTTTATTTTATTTTATTTTATTTTAATTTAATTTAATTTAATTTAATTTAATTTAATTTAATTTATTTTAATTTAATTTAATTTAATTTAATTTAATTTAATTTAATTTAATTTAATTTAATTTAATTTAATTTAATTTAATTTAATTTAATTTAATTTAATTTAATTTAATTTAATTTAATTTAATTTAATTTAATTTAATTTAATTTAATTTAATTTAATTTAATTTATTTTATTTTAATTTAATTTAATTTAATTTAATTTAATTTAATTTAATTTAATTTAATTTAATTTAATTTAATTTAATTTAATTTAATTTAATTTAATTTAATTTAATTTAATTTAATTTAATTTAATTTAATTTAATTTAATTTAATTTAATTTAATTTAATTTAATTTAATTTAATTTAATTTAATTTAATTTAATTTAATTTAATTTAATTTAATTTAATTGTGAACACAAGTCAATCCCACTTCTGATGTTACCTGATTTAGATCATGTCTATCATATCACAGATAATCAGGTATCATATAGATAATGAGGTATAAAAATAAAAGCCAGTTAATTAAAATTGATATTTGTATTGTGTAATAGTTAACTTAACCATTAATGAAAATAGTAAATCAAAGTATCAAACAACTAATTTTAATGAAATAAATAGATAAATCAATTAAATTATTTAATAAGTAAAAACAGTGATTAATATATAGTTATAAATTTATTATTAAACCAACATAACAACAATCAAGAGTAGTACTTATCTTATAATTTGGCAGCACACTGCATTAGCGGCACGACTGTCTCCGTCCACGTCTCAACCAAGACTGAGAATCTAACGACCAGTCGTACCGCTTTTATAGTAAAAATCCCACTCCGTACTTTGTACCGAACCAACAATACGAAGTGTGAATACATTATTTCTATGTTATTAAATGTATACATTTTATCTTTATTAAAATTAATCATTATAATTATATCTATAAGTACATATATAACACACTCATAAAATAAAATATTGGTTACATCTACTTAGCGACAATATAGTTTATCTGGTTTCAAATAAATTTAAATAGTGTTTATATAGTTTTATGGTATACAGTAAAAAATTAATTGGTTCATTTCTGCAATATTATAGGACACATGATTTGGTGACGATTTATCCGTTTTGGCGGCGATTTCGAATTTATTGGAGGCAGAATTGAATATTTTTTGGTGGAGGTTTAAATACAAGCCATCATGTAGTACCTTAGGTACTGTATGTGCCTACGTATGTATACAGCGCAGATGGCCTACTCTCAGCACTCAGAGTCAGTACTCACGCGATTTCACAAAGAAATGGCGTAAGTGAGTGTCTGCGGCTCCTGACTCATCACGGCGCGGCTCACAAAGGAACGTCGACTGTCGAGCGGAGTCCCCCGAGCCCGGTCTGATCGACACTACAATAATATAACACTATATTTGTTTTTATTGTCGCTTCAGCAACGACAAAAACTAGGGCAGGGTCCTCTAGAGAACAGACTACTCTTTTACTTCATTTGACATCTCATCGCGATTCGTCTCACTTCAATTTGAGAGCATTCATTGTGATTCAAGCAAGACAGATTCAGGAATAGTTTTTTTCTTGAGTTGTGTTCCCTTGTGTTGTCCCGCCCGGGCCCGCGGGCGCAGCGCACGTTGAGCGTCGCCGCCATTGATACGGTCACGAAAAGCGTGGCCAAAACTCAGAGTCAGCGATTAGTAAGCTGTTATTATGAACATTGGAGTGCTCCGTTGCATAGTATAGTAGCAGATAGTTATAGAAATAAGTGCAGTGTAGTAAATGTAATGAGTGTGCAGTGTTGACACGGCGCGGCGGGGGGGCAAGCAGGCCGTGGCTCGGTGGGTCCACTATCTAGCGAGCCCATTGTCTCCACTGATCAAACATTTGCATAGAAAGTTAGCTCAGTGCCGCCGCGCCGCAGGGCTGAGATCACACGACTGTTTAGATTAGATAGCTAAATAAATTTAGCAAGGCAGTATTGTTTTAGTTACAATACTTGCTTTTTTTGACGAACTGCAGATAGTTACAATAGGCACTAACTATGTTGACATTTTTGATTTATCCTAAAGCCGATACAAAAAATAAGTTTCAGATAAGCCAAAAAATGTGATGACCTTCGTTATAGCATTTATTTCAGTAGTACTTAGGTACTACTAAATTATTACCCAAACTTTTATTTTATCTGTGAACTACTTCTACTCCTACTTCGGCCTTCGTAAAATCGAAATATGTGAATCTAAAACCTTTGAACAAGTGAACAACGTTGTTTTACTTATCCTTACAAATTGTGTAGGAAATTTGATATTTTTCCATTCACGAAGTTACTTAGGTAAAGCGAAAGAAATTATTGCAGCACCCTCTATATTTGTTATTGTCGTTACAGACTTACATCATTGCTGATCTAGTTGTTATGATGGTCGTTATGTCACTGTGGTACAGTTTTGTTATTGATTGTGGTGAAATGGCGTCACGCGAAGCGATGTTGGTGTTTATTTGCTTCACAAAATTCCAACCCAAGCCAGGTAGTCCCGCGACTCCCGCGGCCACAGCACAATCATAATAAAATTATAATGTTCGACACCGAACACGGGAACAACAGACACCACCAGGCCATCTCTATTAGTTAGTAGGGTACTCCACAGTACCTGCAAACAACGCGACCCACACATAGTAACAGCAGCATGTAAAATAAACAAAGGAAATATTCAACCTAAACATGATAAACGAAAACAAGGTTGAAGATTTCCGCTGACAAATGTAATTTAGCATTAAGGAACGCGTTGACGGCGACCCCGCGCTCACCTGGCGCTGGCGGACCCTTCGGAACCACTCTCTCATAATTAGCTCAACGGCGAAACGTAAGCGGAAAAAAAACACTCTCTTTTGTCGAATTCTTAAAAACATGTTATGATTCCTTTGTTAAACAACTTCCGGGTGCAATCCTTGCTCCCCTTCTCATCGAGTGAAGATAAATGGACGTTAAACTTGGTTGAATAGAAAATAGAAGACCCCGCAGTATTTAACGATGTTTGCGAGCATGATTCACATGCAGACAGCAGCTACTGTCATGTGAGTGGATGGTACTCGCCGCCAGTCTGCGGCTCCACGTGGGCAGGAGGAGCCCGCGCGGCGGCGGCGCCACGGCGGCAGGTCGCTCGGCGCGGGCTGCAGCAGGATGCAATTAATCAATCACAAGAGATGAGACTATTTAGCCGGTCATCGCCCCCGCCCCGCCCCGCCTCACCCCGCAGCGCCCGTGGTCTCGCACAATGGGACCCCAGTGCAGGGCGAGGGTGGCCCTGCCTAGTGTGACCGGGCCCTTATTGCCATTGATTTCTGAATAAATGTTTAGTAAATCTCCGCACTGCATCGTGGGAAAAGAATGTTGGTAAAAGAACGACGGAATAGTTCAACTTAATTACATGCATTTTGTATTCTTAAATAATTATTAGGACGTAACTAGTTTTTTTTTTTAATACTTAACTACCTACCTAATTGCTAAATGGTAATGACCTGTAATAATGACATGTTATTTGGTACAGTAATAAGGTTATTGTTACGATGTACAATAGTTGTAGTGTTCTGTTAAGTAGAAATAAATTGCGTACGAAGATAAAAAAAGCTTTGTTGAGTCATCAACTCATCAATGTATTTTTTCATATGTCTTAATATATACAATACTTAGATATACTTAGCTACTTCGTCTCAACTATACCTACCTATATAGAGTACATTAATTAAGTATGAAAATGTATAAAGAAGCGTGTGTTGTCCCGACTCCACCGCGGCCACGGCGGCGGCGGCGGCGGCGGCGGCGGCGGTGATCCCGCGCGGCGACGACGGGACATTCAGCACTGTCTCATTTCCAATTTCATGCAGTTTAAGGCTTACTGAAAACTAAGTAGGTGAACGGCAGTCATTTAAATTTTTAAGTAAGTATTTTTTTCCCATTTTTTTTGTAAATCATTGAGCAATGCTGAATACAAACTTTCGACGTAATACTTGTTCAGGAAAGTGTGAAGCGCCAGCGGCACCTGCTGCTCCGGCGACGCAACGCGACACGCGGCACGGTCCTGGGAAATCCCAGGAATTTCCAAACCCGAATTTCCCGTACGGAATTTGGAGGCATTCCCCACCCGCCCCGGCCGGGGTCCTGCGGCGCCGACCGGTTCCTGCTCCATAGCTACATTAGTTTTTTTTTAAGTCTATTGAAGCAGTCTAGTTATTTGGAACAAAAACCTGGTTGGGTTTCCGATCGGCCTCGCTCCGCCGGCGCTCGCAAAAACCATTCCTTAGCAGACCCCGCCCCGCGCCCCCCGCGCCCCCCGCCGCGAGTCAATGAACGAGCTACACACGCATAGCTGGCGCGCGGCGTCCACTGCGGGCCGCGTGCGGGACGGCGCTGGGAGCTGCCCGCGCGCCGCGCAGTGGACGCTAGAGCCAGCCTCCTGATGGGAGCAGGAAGGCCGCGGCCCGGACGCTCCATGCACGGCCACCGCCCGGTGCCGCACTCCACCACCTTCTATGTACTCACGAGATAACAGTCTGCGATACTAATAAGGACTAATGGTACTTATAAATAAGTATCTAAGCGTTTCTTGTATCTACATAGGTACGAGTAAGTATCACAAATACTGTTATTTAATTGCTTGTTGGTATCTTAGCGGACATAATATGCACGTCCAACACAACTTTCGTACCTATGAATATTAAGCTCAACAACACAACCTATCAGCCATCATAAATATCAATTATCATACTTCTTATTTCCTCTAACCAGCAGGTGCTGCTCCACGTCGCGGCGGCGGCGGCGGCGGCGGCGGCGGCGGGCGCTCACCCCGCCAGACTCTTCCTGGTTACTGAAATATACTGCGCTAAATATCACATACCTAATTAATAAACTGGTATGCAGCGACCACCCGTTCAGTCATCAGTCTTGTACCCGGTTTTGCTGGACATCTCAAGTAATTAATTTCGCTATAAATATAGCAAGTTTCCATTCCTAGAATAGATTCAAGTTTCATTACAGGTTCTACCTTTTTTGGCATAAGATTTTTTTGCCTAATCTCGTATTGCATAGTAACGTTTGGTCAAAGTCTCGTTACGCCGAAAATCGTATGGCATAAATCTCGTTTAGTAAAAAGTTATTTCGCATAACATTGTTTAGCCTAATAATGGTATGGCCAAATCTTGAATAGCCCAATAATGCTATGGCATAGGTTTATACAAAGTAATAATATTCGTTTGGCTTTAACTTTGACGGAGCGTCTCCCTACATAGCGCAAACTGGTGCCTTGTATTGTTTCCGCTGTTTGGAAAACGCTCCGCTCCGCTTCGCTTTGGTTTTGATGAACATGTGCACCTAACACTATATACTATACTATACTACTATACTATTTTTAGGTTTCGATCTCATGGGGTTTGTAATAATTATATTGGAACTTTCGATTTTTTGATCATACAATATCGTGATTTTCGGGATGTAGAAGAAAAATACCACAATTTGTACATTTACTACATACTTAATATATTATTTATTAAGATAACATTAGGAGAAACAAGATTATACATAGGTATAGACGAACATAAATTTGAGCAAACGAAACTTAGGTGTTTAAAGATTGTGCCTAAAGAATTTTAGACGAAACGAGCCTTATGCCACATAAGTCTTGGCAAAGTGATGGTTCGGCCAAAAAAGTTTAGACCATACGAGTTATGCGAAATGAGTTTTGGTCAATAAAGATTATGCCAGATGAGCGGAACCCTTCATTACAGCCAAGTACAGACGATCACATCTACGACAATATTGAATTTAAATGACTCGATATTTACCAAACACGGTAATGACTAATGGGATCCGCCAGTAATTTTCCTTAAAGAGAATTCCATTTAGAGGTAATTAACGAACGCGGATTCAGTGGGAGTGGGGCGACGAGGTCCCGCGCGTGACTCCGCCATGTACCTGCCTATAGCTGTGTGGAAGTGAGTGCAAGTACATCAAGTACATGACACTCGCTGATACCCTGACCCGCCGTCAGGAGCTCGTCAGTCTGCATAATTTACGACGTTATTTACACTTTGATGGCACATTAAGCGGCTGGGAATTGCTATTTGGAGCGGCTGGAGCTCGGGGGCCGGGGGCATTGCCGCGGGGCGGGGGCCGGGGGGCGCGGGGGCCAGTGCCGCGGGGCGGGGGCGGGAGCGTGGTGCTGGACAGTCCTGCAGCAATTGCAGCATGCCTACCATTGCCAGCGCCAGCTAGCACATTGTCGGCTGTAGAGACTTAGATGTTCGTGATTCACTCTTTCGTTTAATCTATCTATACTTCATATGACATTCAAATACTACATAATACGGTAATGCCGTAGATAGTAGACGAAAAACGTTGAATAATTTGTGAGTGTTGCACGATCTATGGGTATTTTCAGTTACCGACGATTAATTTGATGTATGTAAGACCCGTTTAACTACTATTATTGGCTTTTGAATAAAATAATATGTTGAATAAACGTTAAATTTAAATTGTAAATGGAGGAGAGAGTCGATGTCGATACGTGCCGCGATGCATGAATAAACTTAATGAAGGCAGAAATAATTGATAAAGCGGTGTCTGTCGAGAGGCTGACATGAGCCAAAAATAGTGCGAGCGATATGGAATGTCGTTGATACTGAGTGTACTTGCTCGAAGGAACTCCACCACTGCGGGTACCTACAGTAGCTAGGTGTACGCGAGTGCGGGCGGCTCGTCCTTGAGTCCTCCCTTTCACTGCATTCCGGCTGCTCCGACACTGTCCAGTTTTATGTCCAATACTATAAAAATACATTAAGTTGTGGTGTATTTTTTGTGTTCATATCCAGTTTTAAGTGAATCTCCCTCATTATGATAACAGGATCGTTAAACTGAAGTAAAAACATCATTTCCTTTTTGTAGGTATGCTGTGTAAGAATTTTAATTGTAGGTATTGAGAATATTTTAATTTTAGTACATTTCTGTCCATCGACAGTAGTGATAGAATGTATACATAAATCATGTAAGTATGTAGGTACCTTATGTGGTACGTGGTAGGTGGTTTGTAGCAATATTACTTTACTGCAGTGTACAGACACTGTATTGTAGTTGGTAGATAGGTATTCGATGCGACAGTAGCTAGCCTCCACCACGGCGCGGGCGGTGCCGCCGGGACCCCCGCGCCCCGAGACGTGTCCGCATTGTCCGCTGTCCGACAGTCTCCGGAACCACTCACAGTATTGATCTCTGCTCCTGCGATAATCCCCCCTAGTACGCTTAGGCCCGATGTCACCATTGAAGGATAACGCTCTGAAGAATTCCGTCCGGGAATATCTAATTACTCGAGAGTATCTAATTACTATATAGATCGCATCCAGTGGCGTGCTTTGAGAAAGGCTACTGATGAAGAATAAGAAGAAGGAACGTCATACGTCAACTTGTTCTCTGATCGAGCCTTGCATATAGATGTATCCGATCATCCGATCTGCTGACATTAAATGGCGACTAAAACCACAGCATTCGATTTTCCTTTGGCTTACAAATTACAATATCTATGTCTAACACTAAGTTACAAGCTCACAAGTGGTAGCTCTTGATACATAATTCCTAAGTACTTAAATTAGACATAGAGTTAGAAACATTAAATGGTATTCTTATGTTTTATTACTTACTAAAAACAATGTAATGGCAATGTAATTATAACAGATGCAATTCCGATGACCGCAGATTTATGACCGTGTATATTATTACTGATGAGCAAGTTAAACAAGTTACCGACATCAATTAGCACCAATTAACAAATCGGAAGCAACATTAACTAAACCAAGTTGCAGTTTATCGAGTTGCGCAACCGCGAGTAGTGGTTCTCGACTAGTTGCTACAACAATGCGACCGCTGATTGCACACATCTCACATGATCAGACGAGTGGACACAACGAGGCGCCTGCCGGACATCGCGCTCTTATCACGTGAGTCGTAAGACTCACGTTAGAACAGCTAGGATGCTTCTAGCTGTACTCAGTAATGCATGTCCTATGCCTGATCATGTTGATTCATCAAAGGCACCGCTTTAGATATAAATGTAGAGATGTGACCGGTCGGCGGGCGCCGCGCCAGATACACATCGCTATTTATCTGTTGTACCTCGGCTGTACTTAAACTTAAAGGTGCATCGCAAATACTCTTGTGACTTTACATATCAATTAATTGTAGCAAGATGTAAAGATTATATTGCGACAGGACAATTTGTTGAACAATGAGTGAGCACGGAGCGAGCGTCGGAACGCGGGCGTGCTGCCGTCCACTATCGCGTTATCGCTGAATAATATTTTTGATAAATGTCTGTAGATCGGCGCGAGCTCGTCCTCGAGGCAGGCGGAGATAGGCCACGCGCGCCGCCGGGACCTTGCACAATGCACTAATTTATTTATAGGAAAATATTAAAATACTTATTACCTTTAAAACTTTTCAAGTAAGTATATCACTGCCCTGCCATGTTGTCGAGTCTAATTAAGTTAGAAAGTTGGTATGTTTGTGGCTGTACTGTCTGCTGTCTACAAGTTCAAGGCGGGATATGAAGTGTTTGGAGACGTCACTGGGCAGGAAATGAACCCGGTCCTTCCATGCGGCGCCCCCGCCCCCGCACTCGCCCCCGCCCCCGCTCGCTACTTCCTGAGTATGCTCTGTACACTCAGAGAGTCAGAGACATCAATAATAGAATACAATAATTCATGACCTACCTAAACTATCTATACAATAAGTATAAGTACACAATATCTTCTTCAAATGGTCATATTAACGTTAAATCCCCTTGGCAATTAGTTTATTGTCAATCAATTGAGCTTAACTTCGACTATGGTAAGATTACAATACGTGGACCTCAATCTCGTAGACATTGCGAGCTGGTCTGGGTTTGGACACATTGGTCGTTACGCAGAGTTGATCTTCTAAACGCTGAACACATGATTAATATTTAGAGGTAAACAGCGATGCCGTGGCTCTACTTCTACTGTGTTAATAGAAGTGCACGCATGAGTGTGCGCCGCGTCACCGGCGCGGCGGCGGCGGCCGTGGCGTGACGTCACGCGCCGCGGCTCACCTCAGTCATTGTTCATCATCATTACACACCACGCTCCACTCGGCTCCACCAGTCAGTAAGTAGCGGCCACGTGGAGCTCCTCCCGGGAGTCCCGGGGTTCTCCGTTCCTCAGACACACGCACAATGCTCACATCATTGTGCGACTTTGTATTCTTATAAACAACTAGAAAGATCAGCCCCCGTATTTTGTAACTTTTTGAGAGTTAGCAACCGGTGATAATTGGTATCTATGGTAGCGTTTGTGGACTATGAGAAAGCCTTTGATTCTATTGAGCTCTGGGCGATGCTTCAATCCCTTCAGCGGTGCCATATAGACTATCGCTATATCGAGGTGTTGAGATGTATGTACAATGCTGCCACAATGTCAGTTCGATTACACGAACATAGCACAAAACCGATCCAGTTGCAAAGGGGCGTGAGACAGGGAGATGTTATTTCTCCGAAACTGTTCACCTGTGCACTGGAAGATGTTTTTAAGCTTGTAGAGTGGAAAAGACTGGGCATTAACGTCAATGGCGAATATATCTCTCATCTACGATTTGCTGATGACATAGTTATTATGGCGGAAACGCTGGAGGAGTTGGGCGAAATGCTCACAGACCTCAATGATGCCTCTAAACAAGTTGGGCTGAAAATGAACATGGACAAGACAAAGGTCATGTCGAACGAACATGTTTCATCATCGCCCGTAACTGTAGGAGGTGTCACCATCGAAGTTGTCGATCAGTATCCCTACCTAGGACAAGTGATCCGATTAGGTAAATCCAACTTCGATAAAGAGGTAGCTCGTAGAATCCAACTCGGATGGGCAGCGTTCGGGAAATTACGACACATCTTCACTCAAAACATACCTCTGTGTCTGAAAACAAAAGTTTTCAATCAGTGCGTGTTGCCAGTGATGACTTACGGAGCCGAGACGTGGTGCTTCACCAAAGGGCTTATCCACAAGCTCAGAGTTGCTCAGCGTGCTATGGAAAGGGCTATGTTAGGCGTGTCCCTGCGAGATAGGATTCGCAATGAAGAAATCCGCAGGAGAACTAAAGTTACCGACATAGCCAAAAGGATTAGCACGCTGAAGTGGCAATGGGCTGGCCACGTAGCCCGCAGAGCCGACGACCGCTGGAGTAGAAAGGTTCTGGAGTGGAGACCCCGTGTCGGCAAACGGCGTGTCGGTCGCCCCCCAACCCGTTGGTCTGATGATCTGCGGAAGGTAGCGGGAAGCCGCTGGATGCAGATGGCGGGTGACCGTTTGGGGTGGCGATCGTTAGGAGAGGCCTATGTCCAACAGTGGACTACAGAAGGCTGAGAGAGAGAGAGAGATAATTGGTATCAACTTAGAGACTTATTAACCGAAAACACCAAAAATCTTAGTGAAAGAAATATGCAAGAAGCCTACCAATATATCCTTACATTCAACATAAATGTTTGTGAAATCAGATGAGTCAGTAAAAAGTTATTAATTAATAATGCTCTAAGTTGTCAGCCATTTTATACCAACCAACCCCACTCGGAGTTACATAATACGGGGGCAGCTCTAGGGACTGCTGGTCGGCTAGATTAATAAAACTTCGTATTCTATGAAATGTATTAAAATAGGTACTTACGAGTACATTTTGTTATCAAGGAGCTGACAACAGCAGCAGCGGACATCTTTGTTTCAGTTCATAATAGCAGTACGCAGATAATGCCGGGCCCAGTACTTAGGTATTTGCTAAGATAATGGCGCAGTCTTACGCAGAGATGATAGCTTCAATTAAAGTGTTCATTGTGGTAACACAAGTTCTTAGCAATGTTTAGACTAAAATAACAACGCTTTGAAATGTAAACCACCTACGTTGGTGGCATGAATATTTCAGTAAATATGAAGGTATATGTATATTCTGTGTTTAGTTCAAACTTACTTATAGTATAGGTAAGAGTAGAGTCTAAAGTCAAGGATTTTAAGTTGACCCTATTGGTATTACTGCAAATATTACTGCACGACAGTTCACGACACAGATGTACGTTATTTCCACTGCCAGTATCTGCAGCTCGCAGGCGCGTCGAGCCCGCGGAGGCTCTGCCGCGCCGTCAACATATTTATCATAATACCGAAAGTTCATAATACTTACTTACTAACGTTCAAAATACCGGATTTCCTAATTGTTGCAATTATTAAATGTAGCAACACAAAAGTCCATAGACTAACTAATTTTAAGTACTAATATTGGTAGTACTGCAAAATTGTTAGGTTTCCGGTCTACTTCTCAAAAAACGTGCGAACGTGTATCAATACAGAATTGTGGTTTAATTCAGTAAATAGCAATTCCCGCAACGATCCAGCCTCCAAACACACGCGGACCCAACTCCGCACACAAATATGTATTGGTATTTTGAACATTCGGTATTATGAACTTCAGGATTTTGTAGTTTCAGTAAGTATAAGTATTTAAAAACTTTCGGTATTCTGAACTTCGGTATTATGATGCGTAAACGCACAGACACAACGAAGTCGTATCGCACAGTTCTCACGGATACCAACGGTGCTTCGTTTACCTACATTATGTACGTATTCATATTCAATTCAAACAAAGCCGTATGCTCATAACATAACTGTTATTGCCGGCCATTTTCATAACTGGAAATATGATACATACGAGTAATTGTATTTGATCTTTATTTCAGCATCCGTTTCGCCAATCAAAAGCCACTCAGGAGCTACTGGCAAATGCGGGACGTTCGGTCGTGGTGTGGTACCGGCGGCGGCGGCGGCGGCGGCGGCGGCGTGGGAGCCGGGCTGCTCGCTGGCTGACTAGTAGAGCACTTACAGTCACAGGCATAAGAGGGTACACACTGAGACATGACCGTAATATACTGCCGAGAGACAGCGGACTGTCCCACGGAGCGCACCAGCGCATGGGAAGCACTCCACTCAACCACTTTATAAGTGAAATGACAAATATTCGATCGATGCAATCTCTCTTCATTCCCTTCGACTAGTAGTAGGTTGTGAGTAAAAGAAAAACTTTGCTCTTTTAAACTTTAAAAGCTCTTACACTTTACAGCTACGAAAACTTGAACCTACTTGGCGAGGGAACTTGATGTCCTCGTACCTCCCGTTATGTAAAATATTTAACATAAAAAGCTTAAAACACTTTAGTGACTCATAAACTTGGTTTATCTGTGTTACTGAGTAAAAACAATAAAGATTAACTTTGTAAAGCTGTCCCTGGATGTGGCCAGCGGAAGTTAGGATTAAAACATTCCTGAGATTAAAGTGGGTTTAAGTAGTTAGTAGCAGTGACGTTCAGCGCGACGCGGGGAGGTATGCACGGTGCAGGCGGGAGATAGCGCCGAGAGTGCCGAGACCACCCGCGTCGCAGTCGCGCTAAATACATAAATATCTAGTCTATAGCTGTCTAGATGACTATAGCTCTAGGTCTAGTACCTAGACCTTCGCACGACTCAAACCCCAAATTCTGTGTAGCGCGCCGCCGCCGCCGCCGCCGCCGCCGCCGCCGCCGCCCCGTCGCTGCGAGCACTAGCACTCTCGGATTATCTCACACTAATGTTGAACTTGAACGTAACACTCAATACTCTTCAAACAATTCGGTAACGGAGTCGGAAATTTGAGAACCAAAAGAAAGCCTCTAAGTAAACCCTTACACGCGTTTCACTTATTCAATAAAAAGTACCGTTTTCATGTTCCGAGGAAATCTGAGATATCAGAAAAGTGTACTTATGTGTTAATATGATTGGCGAATGGGTTTTTTTAAAAATTACCTACTTATGTAATGTACATCTTCATAGGTACCTATATTTTTTATTATTATAATAAAAGCAGAATGTTATCCCTAAGGGGTCAGCTAGGCAAAACTGGATGAAAGCTTTCTAAAACAAAAGTTGAAAAGAACTTGTGTATTTGTCACTTTTTAACTTTTAGGCTAGACACACACTCGCAGAGCAGGCTCTTACGGCAGTTTTACAGTAATCAAAACAGATCTAGAATTCTAGATAACAATGTGAAGTTATCGCATACACTACGAGGAGTCGGCTGTGTTCCGCTGTGACGTCATCACTTTACATTGATATCATAGCGGGAAAAGGACGAGTGACGTCACGCGTCGAGTATCTTCCGAAAAACAGCCTTCATGAGGACCGCTCACTTCATTAATCGCGATGTCTCTCGCGGGCCATTAGCCGCTCTCGGCCGACTTGTCGCGTTGGCGACGAGATGTGGCGGCAGCTCCGAAACACTCATTAATGTTGTTTGTTTTTTGTCGTCGACGAAAGAGAGCGTTCCTTCAGCATTCATTAGCATCTCGAGGCCTATTGCGAGATGAGGAAGAGAGGATTTATACTAATAATTTTGTTTTCGTGTCGAGTTGCGTAAAAAATAGTAGGTATACTTTACAGCAGTAGTGGTCGTGGTGGTGAGTTGTCCAGGAGCGCCCCGCGCCGCGACGTCACCTGTGTCCCTGCGTGCGGCGCGCCCGTGGTCGGTATATCTGTCAGCTGGCGCGAGTGGGCGTGGGCGCAGTTTTATTTCAGAACTAGTTAAATTATTACAAATTTCTAGTTGTTAATGTGTTCAAATTTCACGGAGGAGTTATTTCTATCATATATTTTTGCTGTAAAACGATCCCTGGCGCCGGGCGTCCCTCTCGATTATATCCATCCATATTTCATAAAAATATTCCGGTTGGCAATATCTTCCTACTTGTTTGTTTTTTGTTTGTTTACGATCTTTGTAATAAATTTGGCGGTTATTTAGTGCCTGAAACTTGAAATGTTTACAGAAAGTTTCAGTGAAGCTTTTAATAAAGAGTGGATACAGTCTTTAGAACAACTTTTTCCAAGTTTTGAAAAGTTATGTAACAAATTAATTTTGTGAGAGCACATGGTCGGTGGCTGGCCGGGGGGCGCGGGGGGCGCGGGGGCGACGCCGGCTGCAGTCACATACGGACACACAGACGGCAGACTCACTGCTAAAAAGTTTAGAAAACTCAACAACTAACAAAAGAAAGATAACGTTTCGTCTGGTCCGTCCGAGTTATTGGATAAATTTAATTTAATAAATCTATTCAGATCATTATAATACTCGTAAAGCGACGGTCTATTTGACTCCACCGGCCATGTCCCTCGCTGGCGGTCAGCTCAGCGCAGTGTAGGTCTAGGTGTGGGTCTTTCGTGTAGAGGATTATTATACATAGGTATTGTACTCTTTTTGGTGTACGTATTTAAGGTTTTAGTTGTAGATTAATAAAATGTTGTTACAAATAGTAAGTATTGGTGCAGGCTCCGCACAATGCCAAGTTCACACTTCAGACTTCAATTGGCAATTTGATATCAGGGTTACCGATCGAGTTACACAATACCAACTGCACTCCACCGAGTGACAAATGAAGCGAATGATGCAACGTTTGTTACCTACTCACTAACAAAGAATCATTATCTAACTCGAGGGAGCTAGAACAGAGGCCTGGTGGTGGAGCATTGTTTGAAGATTGAGGTCGAGAGAAGAGCCCTGCGCTGCGGGGGCTGCGGGGGCGCAGGGGTGCGGGGGGTGCGGGGGGTGCGGGGGTGCGGGGGTGCGGGGGTGTACTCGAGCCCTCTCCAGGTCTCCACCGAGCAGCCTTCGAGGTGAGACGCGGAAATGCTCACGAACAGCCGGCAGTCACTGCTACTGAACGCTACAGGAGGATTACTGTAGCTTGACAAAAAATTTACTAGCCGAAGACCGGTCATTCAATCGATGAGTTTTCAACAAGATAGAGTCGTGGTTAGCGCAGTAGCGAAACATAGTTTTTCGCTAGCTAGTACGGAGTGACCCTCCCGAGCACGGAAGAAACACGAAGTTTCGGTTATGTAGTCGGTACGTTTAATGCAATGAGATAGAGCCGTGGTTCCCGCAGCAGCGAGCAGCCTAGAGTGCTCCAGGTGTGATCCGAAATAGCGGCGGCGGAAGTGTGTCGACGCTCGCAGGTGACACGCCGGTGACACGCCGGGGACTCGCCGCGACGCCTCACCTACTCTTCTTTTAGATACGTGGTAACGAGCTAAATGTGTCTTAGATACACAGAAAGAAGTCATAACACTTTACACACTTAATATATACAATATAGCCGCCCAATTAGTAAACAGTTTAGCGCCATGAATCAAGCCCACAACCGAAATTTAAATTCACTGAAACGGGTTTCCATTTTCAGTGTTCAGCTGTTTTCGATTGGACGGTACAGTCGGAGACAGAGCATATTTCAGCATACTGTGTATTTTTAAAATTAGTGAGTTGTGATGCCAACGTTTTAAAATTACACTTATGTACCACTTAGGTTCTTACTAGTCTGTAAAATGGTGAACAAGTTAGAGTAGTGGGCGGGCGGGAGTGGGAACTCTACAACTAAGTGACGCCACTCTAGCCGCCTCGCCTCGTCGGGCTATCTCACACACTTTGCCACTATTCATTAATTATAATGAATGACTCTCAAGATGCTCGTGGAGTTTCTTGCCATTTCCACGCCATCCACCGAGCCTTTCCGAAATATTGTACAAGGTACCTACATACCGTAAAAGTAAATAAATTGAATTATTCAGGAAGTACGTCGACATAAGTTGGATTTTTTTAATGTCCAATAAAAACTAAGTTAATTTCAGTTTTTTTTCGAGTTTGTACCTACTAACTTAAAATTTGATGTTTTACTAGACTCGGGGCTGTGCGAGCTCCATCAGCGAGCCTCAGTTCGGCCGAGTGTGGGAGCATCATGTGCCCTCTCGTCCTCAGCTGTTTACATTTATTACGAACAAAAGCAGTTTCAGCAGAATTTTGGTTATTCAAAAATATATGAAACATTCTAATGTAATTATTTACATTATCAAATACGGGCTAACCACAGCAGGGGCCACGCCGCCGCCGCGAGGCTCTAGCAGCCAGTGACAGCGAGGATGTACTGAAATACACATTATTTTGATTTATGACCAATTTACGTAATTTATTCGAATTTTCAGCCGCACACAGCAGTCACCGCATTCATATTTTTGCTTTTAAAGATTAATGGTTTACCTGCCGTCGGCAGTGAGACAAATTGCAGCTAAATATAGGTCGCCACATTATTTGAAGACTCTACGAGTCTGCGCAAATATTGTGAAGACATAAATTACTGAAAATCTGGTAACGAGAGTAGCATCATTGGACTGTGAAGATAATTTTAGCCTCAAAAGTAGAGAGATGTGTATTTATGTGTGTCTGTCAGTCTGTCGGCGTGGCTTTGATCACGCATGTATCGCGCGGCGGCGGCGGCGGCGGGAGGCAGCAGCGCCAGCCGGGGCACGCCTCATCATAGCATCTATTCATTTGCCGTTAACATCTGAAACATCTCGTTTCATTTCATATCTAATAATTTCATAATTAATTAATCATTAATTACACTGCGTAAATCTTACGCGATTTTGTCGGCCATTTTATTATACAAGCTGTTGTCTATTCTCTTACACGTGGACAGTGTCCGTAGAAATGAGACTGAATGAAGACAGACGGTGTGTTCCCGGAAGAGGCTACAGTTACAGTTACAGTTACAATGTATACTTCACATTTTGTACACACACAACACGCGTTGTTGTTGTTGGGTCACGGAGGTTATATTGTTAAGTACATTTTTATCGCCGTACATCCCCGCGCCGCGTGACCCAGTGCCCGTGCATCCACAGGCACTACACGAAGGGACCCTCCCGACTTCAGCCGTTTTATGCGCGGGAGGTTGACGATGATCTGTCTTATCCCTTTAGCTCGGTGGTAAGTAAACCCTAGTCCAGTCCTGTCTTCTGACACGCTCAGGAGAAGACGCACAGAGAGTGACTCTCTAAATCAATGAACGGACGAACAAGAATGTTCAGATCAAGATTTGTAGAGAGTGACCCTCCTGTTCCCGCGCTGAGTCGCCGGGAGTAGTGGAACAGCTGTGCGCGCGTGTTGACTTCATTCGGGGGTCATTGCCACCGCGGCGTGACGTCACGCGCCGCGACCCGCAAGGTCGTTGCAGCGACACTCCCGCCGCTCGCACCTGTGCACCAGTTCATTATCATGTACAGGGTGCCCTGTGTAATAATGTGGTGATATGTTATCATATCATGTTAGTGAACTTTCTGAAAGCAGCCTGAAGATGTTCTGAAGCAGCTGCTGTTCAGAATGTCAGGCAGGTTCATTGCACTGACTTCAGGAAATTTATGAAACAAAATTTCACCTGTTGTATAATAAATCCTTTAACGACATCAGCCGACATATCCATCATCTGCGGCCATATTTTATGCTAACGTATACATAGATATGGAGGTTCCATTTCCATCCCACATGATCACAAGCCAGCCTCGTTAATAGTTTCACGACATGTAAAGCCACGGCGTACACGACTTTTCAGTTTTTCATTGTACATAGTTTAATGCAAGTGAACATGTGCAATGTGCGAGTTGTCGGCAACCGCTACAAGTTGGCGAGTGCGAATAGTTTGTGCGCTTCATTATTCTGGGAGTCGGAGTCAGTGCACTCGACGCGAGAGACACGAAGCGAAAATAAAAGTGTTGGAATGAGAGCGGGGGCCGGCGCGGGGGGCGCGGGGGCGCGGGGGGCGGTGGGAACCGTGTCACAGCGACTGCGAGTGCAGGCCACATCACACACGGGCCATTGTCATCCTCGTTATGAATCGTTAACCTAAATATCCGTGAAATTACCAAAACTACGTTTTTTATGACTTGCGATATTATTGTTAAACATGTGGTCGCTGTGCTGCAGAGGTCAGCTTGCAATAATGTTATAGCACGTAACAACAATTTTGGCAGTATTTTATGAGATAAAAATGTTGTTTGATTTTTTGTAAGCCTACGTGTCTAAGGACTACGCGTAATACTAATACTCCCACCTCAGTACACGGTAATGGAAGTATGAAATTAGATCAAACATGTTTTTTCCAGGAAGGCAGTGAAACGGCTGACACAAGATACTCGTACCCACACTACACGAAAATTTATATCAAAATAGGTCCCATAAATACAGAAATTCCGACATCATTAAAAATAATAAATTTACTGGAAGATTGCGGTAAAATTCAAGAAAAATCACGACGTTCAGGAGGTTCTGAAATACATACTACCTACATTGTAATACGAGACGAGTGCGGAACTGGGTCATTCATTTCATTATATTCGAGTATTGTAGTAAGTATAGTGTTTGTGTAGGTCATGTAGCTTGACATTCTGAACAAACTTTGTTTTACGACATTTGGTAATTTGTCTTTTGGCCAAAGCACTTATTTGTGACATCCTGTATATTACTTGAAATGGTAAACCCAAATCTAAATTTAGCCGCATCGTCGGGGGTCGGGTCTTCAGTAGTCCTCACCCGGTCCCCCCCCCCCCCGCCCCACCCCCGGCCTGAACCCTGAGACGATGAGCAGTGAATGGGCATCAATGAATAGACAATACATAGATTATTTAATTGTTGATTAAGTAGTGCAGACCAAGTGACCGGAGGACACAATGGGTCCGGGCCGGCGCGGGCGCTCGCACTTCCCGATTAGCCGAACCTTCATCATTAGACTCGTTAGTGTAAAGTACGTGTAGGTAGAGACCACCGCGGGACATCCTGCGTGGGAACAGACTCTCTGCCATCCACTACTAGGTAAGAACATTAGCTATTTATGTAGCGTGTAAACGGGATTACTTAGTAGCTACACATATATTATGTGCTTACTTCTTATCATATTATCCCATATTAAGCGACCTCGCGAGCATACTGGAGCATTTTTTTTAAATATCCGAATAAAAATCGAACGAAAGATTCCATTGGATTTTTACAGCTGTGCAGTGAGTGCAACCCCCCCCCCCCCCCCTCGAGCCTCCCCCGATACAAGCGATTCCCTCTCAAGCACTTCGACACGTCTGCGAATAAAAGTGCCATACATTGTATGTATGTGTTCTGAAATGCCAGACGTTTTAAACTTGCAGTATGTATTGTCTGAAAAATGTTATTTCCAGCAGTTGGAGAGGCCCGCACTCGCGCCTGCTGGGGCGGGGGCCGCGGGGGGCGGGGGACACTTCACTGAGCAGACGAGGACGAAAACGAGGCTTTGCTGCCATTTTATTCTCTTCGAATTGTTCTCAGGTGAGAAATGTACACATACCTAAGTATACCGGGTAAATATAAAAAACTGCTCCTATTTATAATTATTGTTACACCTGAAAAAAGTCCTCTGTAACTGCGATACAGCTCTGCTACAGATATTAGTTATTATATCAATTATACTATTATGATATTTATAAATAGCCAGTGTGACTGGAATTCTCTCGCGTCAGAAGTGCAAATTCCGTAGTTTATGTTTATTTGCTGTGCAGCAGCGGGGGACAAGGGCGCGGGGCGCGGGGCGGGGGCGGCTAATTGAGACTACTCCCGCCGCGGCGCGACACCGACTCCGCAATCATATTGATGAACTTCATACAATCAGTCACGATAAAAATACACAGCCGCATGTCGGCTGAATGTTGCTGGACACTGCGCGAAGCACATATACACATAGGACACAAAGGTACGTGTATTCCCATCTAATAATCTACTATGATATATTCAAACATTCGGGCATAATTTTATTATAATGTACTCGCAGTATCTCGGGTAACCTCGAGGCTGAGACTATTTATAACGGAGACAATCACTCAGTCTGATATAATTCGGTCAATTCAGTCCCAATTCCGTAGATCCGATCGTCGCGAGTGTAATTGATTGTCCGCAGATCTACCCGCCCGAGAGGTCCCGACAGGACGGCTTTGAACTTCACTTGTCGGTGCCGAGATCCTATCTCGCTGCGGCCTTTCAGTTCAAGGCGTCTATATCATTTGCTGCTGTTTGTTATCTGTTTGATGAGATTTTGGGCGGTTTTCCAAATTGTATCCAGATTTAGGTCTGTTCGTTTCTAAGGACATAATATGTAGGTACTGAGTTACTTTCCTTTACATATTTGCTTTGTACGTATATTTATTTTACTTATCTACAAAGCTTAAGCAAGAAGTGTGCCAGTAAAGATAAAATTGAGGCTTCGAATTTGGTAACAAATTGAAGTGTTATTGCATTGCGCAATCGGAGATAATCGCAGATGATCAGGAGTGAGTCAGTGTTCCGCACGGGCGGTCCGGGTCACCCGGCGCCGTGCCGGGTCCGGGTCGCGCCGGATGCCGTGTCGTAACGTCGAGGGATTACCCACCGCCACGCAACGACATTACACCACACTTTCAACGAATCTTGCATTCCGTACCTCACACAGATTTCGCAACAACTGACGTGGACGGTTTTCCATAAACTGTTGCCTCCAGTCAAGCAATTTTTACGGTTGATCTCGTATTCTGTGCAACAAAGTTGCTCAAAGGAATACCTTAAAGCGACTCGTAAAGAATCGAATGACTTGCTACACGACGCGACGCAGGAAATAAAGCGATGCACTTCACGCTGCGGCACAAGGACGAGTAGTCGATGCATACTTGAAAGCATTCTTCATTCAATATATAGTAGAGGTAGGTAAGTGCTGATTTTCCATCCATTTCGCTGAACAAGTTCTACAATATTCTCCATGTAGGTACGACAGTTCCCTGGCGGGACCCCGGAGCCCTGAGCCGGCACAACGCGCGGACGGCGGCTCGGGTTACGTTCCTTGAACCCGAACAATCACTGCATACTTAAATACAAGGAATACTGTGTACAATGCACACAGTGTTGATATGAATGAACATGTATGTGGCTAGCTGCGAGTAGCTGGACCTACACATGGATGGACTTTATTGTATGCTCACTCAATTAGGTTAAATTACAACATTCCTGATAGACAAGCGTGCCAAGAAGCTCGGTTGAAGTTTGACAGATATATTTAATAAACATCTGAAGCCCAATACCAAAGGTAGACCTTTTTTTATTATTAATTTAATTCATTTTGAATTTTTGGAAAGTTGTCTTGTTCTCCTTCATTGCATAAGAGCTCAATTCTCACAGCTGTGGTTGAATATCGTCCCGTTTGTTCACGAGCATGCAGTGTTGCAGTGCGATTGCATTATTTATTACGCCAGTCCGTATTCAAAAGAGTCAGTTAATTTGAATACAACAATAAATACTCATCGCCCCTTATTATTCCTACACAGATACACATTACACACACATTATGATAAATGAATTACACATTGCAATCAGCGATTGGTTTACTGTTTCAGTATAGCTTTATCTACATAGTATCCCAATGGATGTAATTAATTATAAGTACTTACGTTTTTGTTTAATATAAAATCTACAATCTTTACGTCAAACGCCTGCTGGATCAATGTTGATCAAAGTAGGTAAGTAGGTATACAGGAAGTTGATAAGTACCCGGTTAAGGTTGATAATAAATAACACACAGGCTATATTTTAATCCCAGAAAAAATATTCCGGCGCGTATCTTAATCAAACGAAGTATAAATTATTCAATCTTACTATAAATAGAAACTGATAAAAATATCGTAGCCAAGGAATGCAAGGATGCAAGTATAGTTGGAGACTGTAAGTATTTATTTCTGTCAGACCACGCAGTAGGAGTGTCGGTGTTGTCACCGCGGGCGAGGCCGAGGGCGTCCCGCGCGTGCACTATTACTTAATATGATTTTTAGAAAAAAACCGTGCATAAATTTCAATTTCAAGGTGCCAGAAAGTGTACCAGAGTACGGAACGGAGCAATATTTCGGGCGCATCTAAATATCTCATAATCGGCGGTCACTTGTGTGAATCTGTCGATCGGCGCTGGATCGGAATTAAGGTATTTTTAGAATAACTCAGTACACGTGCAGTGTTCTCATTTATGTACTTACTTACAGAACAGACAGCTTTGCTTCTGACGTGCAGCTAATAACGAGTTGCTCCAGTGGGATCAGCACTAAACCACAAGCAGACAATCTTCCAGCTCTCTTTATTGCATTGCACGTGGGAAATTGCAACACTGTGTATGTGCCAATAATGGTATGTATAAGGGTTATTTCTACCAATTTTGTAAAGTATGCTTTGTAAGGGACTAATTCACTTTTTATAGTTGCCCTCTTACGAGCATACGCATGTCGTTGAGTGTCTAGAGGAGCACCCACACATGCACGCGTGCTCTGCATCACTCGCTGTGGTGCCCAGGCGTGGACCAGGCGTGGACCAGGCGTGGACCAGGCGTGGACCAGTAATAATAGTCACCACACACACGGCTATCCGACCCCCAACTGTTCAAAGCCTATAATATAATTATCAGACACCTGATATATGTATACAAATAAATACATAGATAGACCCGACTATATACTAATATCCCTTTAAACAAATATTTGCTCCAGCCGAGAATCGACCCTGGGACCTTCGACATAGCAGACTGTCGTCACCACTGCACCATTCAGTGGCCAAACAATAATTCACTTACCGCCTGCCCTTAAGTCCCGACCTCCTCTCAGCTTGTTAAAACTTCGCAGTCATTTAGCTTCTGCTACTCTCCGTTCGCTTCCCTCCAATAGTGTCAGTAAAAGCAAGAATAAAATTTCACTAAATAAATTGTAACATGCTGCTGTAAATAGACAACAGGAGAATCGAATTCGTAAGAACTTATACCATTCAAATTAGCTTCGAATCTTAAAAAAATATTCCCTTCACCTCAACTCTTCAGGAGGCTCCAACTTAGAAAAGTTCCGATCCAATGTGTCATAAAATCTAAAGCACATCCTTATAAAAGCGCCTTACACTAAAGCATAATGGTTTTAATTAAATTAAATCACATTGTATATAATAAGTAAGAAGCTTAATTGAAACAATGTGATCGTCGCACGCCGGCAGGGCGGGCTGCGGGCGGCGGCGCGGCGCTCCGCTGTCTGGCAGTCAGGATTTCACGGAAATTTAACTCTTACTACCCACACATTAAGCGAGGGGCATATTGTAAAACGTGTGTTCGCTACTGTACTTCCAACGCAGCTATGCAGTATGCAACTATGCAGGTGGGTGCCGCACCGCCGCCGCCGCCGCCGCAGCTCACTACGAGGCACATCACGGAAATGCCTCCACTGAACGCTCTCTTACTGTCTGCATGTTTGCTACACACTCGCAAAATGCCCGCTTACACTGCAGGTTATATTTACATAAATAGCCATTAAGCTCTGCTATTTCCGCACTAATGCTTTTATAGGAAGGGTAATTAGCTTAGTTAAGCTTTTTGTCTCTATTCTACGATATTCTATTCTCTATGGGGGTGTAAGCATCTGCTCCTACTGGCTCTCTCGAATGGAACCTTAGTATTAAAGGAGTATTTCATGGAAATTAAAAAATATGCTTTGACAAAATGCAGAGAAAAAATATACTGTATGTTCTGAATGTTTGTACCATGTATTTGACCAGCCAATGCCAGAAAACTGCAGTGTAGAGCGGCGGCGGCGGCGGCGGCGGCAGCGGCGGCGGTGGTGATACAACACAATACACACGCACGCAGGGACCGGCCATTGTGCGACAAATTTACATTTCATCGGAACAGCGACTGCACGCGCGCCGCCGAACCTCCATTACCTATTGTAATTCAATTGCGATGTCAATGTATGCATGAAGCCCCCACGTTCCATCCATGTTGCAAAATTCCAGACCTAACATATTAGATACAATAAATGTAGTTCGGTGAGCTTTTAAAACTTTCCCTGCAGCTAATAAACAAGTCTGCAGCAAAAGCTCAGTCGGGGCGGGTTGATGGATCGCGTCAGATTTTCATTAATAATTCATGGTTTGATATTGCACTGCCAAACTCAATAGCGCGTCGCAGCCATAGCATGTCATTTATCACGGGATTAGCATGTTTTATTAAAATCCGTGCAGTCAGGGGCAGTTTTCACTGAGTATTAGTCTGAGCCAGCGGGGCCAGCTAGTCGGTACAATGTGTATTAAATCAAGATCACATCTCTTAAATATATCAAAACACGGATATAATTAAAGAGTACTGAGATGATGACGTTTCCATAATGTTAACATGTATCCGCGTAGCATTAACGGTTGGACTGATTCTAATTAGATTTCCTTCAGCCGTTCAAATTGATCATTCATTCGTTACTCATAATTATTGGGTGTGTTAACCTCCGGTTAGCGGTTAGACTGTACGTCCGTAGCTAGGTACATGAGACGTAGCGCTAGGGCCGCCGGCACCCCGCGGCCCGCACTAGCCGCGCCGCGGTCGCGCCTGCATTATGCATGCCGAGGCTTTGTGTCCAGTTGTGAATAACCAGTCGAAAGTGTTTTATTGTTGCGGCTGGCCATTATTTGCGTTTTCGCATTTTAGTATTTCATGCTTATACAGGGTGTCCCAAAAGTCAACGTCATCCCTTAAAGGGCTGATAGGTCAGCTCATGAGAGGCCAGAATATCACAATATGACCTTAGTAAAAACTCGATAATTTTCGAGATATTGACACTTTTATAAATTTGCTGAAAATCGACACCTTGGATCAGTTTTTTGCGTGCCGCCGGTACAAAAATCCATATTGTTAGAATTTGTTTGGTGTTGCATCACCCTGTATAGCCCTGCTATTGATCGCAGTCAAAAAAAATTATCGAGTAATGGTGTATGTTTAAAAAAAAACACGGTTTTCAAAGTCATAAAAGGTAATCGTATTTTTTATAAACAACTTTGACTCTACATACTGTAAAAAAAATATACCACGCAAACCTGGCATCTTATTTGAAAAGATTGCTCATTTAATGCAGTTTCCAAAATGGTATGAAACGTTGCTATTGTGTCAATTAACAAAAAAGTTATTGCTATTTTAGTACAAAACGACCTCGATGTAAAATTGTTTGAAGGAAATTTATCTGACTGAATTTATTAAGGGTAAGTCATGTTGGAATGAGTAAAAGTAAAATAGGTGGTGGGGTCAGCCGTGGCAACATAGATAACGCAAAAATAGCTAAGAAAAAACTTAGCAAACTCTTATAAAACATATTTTGCGTTTTTTTTACTTATATTTTTATTTCTCAAAATTATAACACTACATTATTATATTAAGTACATAATCAGCAAAAAATTATACTCATTAATGGGCATAATCATAATTGTGAGAGTTTGGTTTTGTTTAACAATAACTTTAAAATAAATAACAAGTAATTAGAGGGTATGTTAATGACAAACTGATCTGTCCCTTTTTTGGATACTGTGGGTGTACAATGTACACGTGTAAGCGTTTTACTTGTACAATATCACACATTAGCACTACTCAGGAATGTACGTTACCATGTGCTACATTTATGGGGAATGTGGAGTTGCTATAGTCCACTTTTCTCGAGAAAGATACTCAAAATGCGTTTTTTTTAATACTGTGACAACGTTGTCTCTTTTCCCACTCCCGGCCACACCACCTATTTTACTTTTACTCATTCCAACATGACTTATCCTTAATAAATTCAGTCAGATGAATTTCCTTCAAACAATTTTACATCGAGGTCGTTTTGTACTAAAATAGCAATAACTTTTTTGTTAATTGAAACAATAGCAACGTTTTGTACCATTTTGGAAACTGCATTAAATGAGCAATTTTTTAAAATTAGGTGCCAGGTTTGCGTCGTATATTTTTTTTACAGTATGTAGAGTCAAAGTTGTTTATAAAAAAATACGATTACCTTTTATGACTTTGAAAACCGTGTTTTTTTTAAACATACAGCATTACTCGATATTTTTTTTTACTGCGATCAATAGCAGGGCTATACAGGGTGATGCAACACCAAACAAATTCTAACAATATGGATTTTTGTACCGGCGGCACGCAAAAAACCGATCCAAGGTGTCGATTTTCAGCAAATTTATAAAAGTGTCAATATCTCGAAAATTATCGAGTTTTTACTAAGGTCATATTGTGATATTCTGGCCTCTCATGAGCTGACCTATCAGCCCTTTAAGGGATGACGTTGACTTTTGGGACACCCTGTATATGGAGAGAGCCGCTCGCTGGCCCATTGTGCCGTCCCCCGGCCCCGGGCGCCGCCGCCGCCGCCGCCGCCGCCGCGAACAACGCGAATACATTACCATGATCAGCTCACGCGATTAAAATACTTATTGGCGCAGCTATTTTTACCGTGGCTTAATGTTTTCTAACCTATGGAGAAGTCAGTGTTAGTCATCGATTACACATACAATTGGGGAACCTTGGGGAGCTATAATCGTAAAGTTTGTGAAGTTTACGATGGCATTTAGACCTGGCGAGTGCGGGCCACATGGCCGCCGCCGCCGCCCGGCTCGGCAACACCCACACGGCCGCACTGATCATCATTAACTTCATCAGATGTACATAGTATGTAGGTACCTACATACAATCATAAAATATAAATAAATATATCCTAGAGTACAAATCTTTCTGGGTAACTGGCTTTACAGCATAAAAAGGGCATTTTAATAAAATTTTAAAATAAATCTAGATAGATAAATATAAATAATCTAGTAGTTAATGAACAAGTTTCAATTTAATGATCATTAAAAGTAACACAGACATTATCAGCTTGACTGATGTATTGCATTGCATTCTATGTAGCAGACAGTTGCACCTACATCATGTGCAACGAATATCGCAGACTTGCGTGAAAGCTCGTTGAAAGCTCCGTATTGCGGTTATTGTGTGGAGCGGAGCGGGGGCGAGTCTTGGCTGATCTGCACTATTGAAATGGGATCTTTAAGACTTTTTTGTCGTATAATATATTGTAAGGGCAGAAGTGAAATTGCAATTAAAAAAAAGAATTATTTATTAACCTAAAAACTAATCACATGTATTTACAAAAATTATAACCAAACTTAACAAACTAACAGAGGAACAGAATTATTACCAATTATACAAATCAACAATAGAAATTAAAGAAAGACACAAATACCGAACAGCAGATTACACCACGAGCAGAGCTTCCGCACGCCACCGAGTCCAGCCGAGAAAAGAGGCCTGCGCCACCGTTCGCTGCGCTTTTATAGGAAACGCCCGGCCCTTGCTCCTACGTAGGGTAGTAGGATCCAACACGGCCATTCTGATCATGCGTCGTCCTCGACAGCATCTGATATGTCCGGCAAGTGCTGCGCGGGCGCCTCGCGGGTCTCGCTGGCAGGATGGGAAGGACCAGCGACTGGCTCTGGGTCCTGGTGAGCGGGGGTGGTGGTGTCCTCGGACAGGTCGCCTTCTGCGAAACGAACAAAACATTATAACAAGTGCTAGCATAGTACATTGGCCTACTCTTCACAGCCATTCGTTTCATCTTACAAGGCCCTTTTCAGTCATCAAACACACATACCAACTAGCTAGAAATGTTTATGCAGTACTAGGACTGTATCTTAGTACTTCATAAAGTTCCATTCATCACACATTAACATTACAACTCATGTCATCATCAGCCGTACATCACACAATACACATGGATCCATGTTCATTCGCTGTCATATGGGGCATTTTATAGCCAAAAGGATCGTCTCGCAGTCCGTCCTCCATATGACCCATCATGTAGGGCAATTACCAAATCGCCGAAAGGATCGTCTCGCAGTCCGTCCTCTACATGTAGGTACTTGTACCCGTGAGAGACTTGTCAGGTACCTCGCAGTTTACCTGAAGTAGGCGTCTCGCAGTCCGCCTACCGTCTCATCATATGGAGATCTACACGGCTCTCTATAGCAATGCAGACCCCTTAAAGTGCACAAACATATGTACTCACGCTCAAAGAATGCAGCGCAAGTCTCAGGGCACCACTCCCCTTTCCATGGCACCATATACTGAGCAGCAGCTTGTGTCGTCTTCCCATAGGAACTTGCCAACAACCGCAGCTCATACCGCCCACTTGGCAGAGCGCGTGTGACTCTGTACGGGCCGCGCATGCCGTGATCCATCTTCCCTGTAGCCTGCGAAAACTTAATCACAAAGACCAAATCGTTCACATTAAACACCCTTGGAGGGCATCTGTTACGGTTCACATACTGGTCCTGTCGAGATTGGTTTTGTCTCAACAGATCACTCGCTCGGGCTCGACGTAACTCCCTTTGAGCTTCCCGATTTGGTTGTTCGCCTTCAAATGAAATGTCACGGACTAGTGACCTGATGACAGGAGTCGCTGCGTCTGCACCCACCAATAGGTTTAGTGGCGAGGCCTGGGTCGTCTTCTGCTTGGTCACGTTTATGGTCAGCTGCAGTCTCCACATCGTCTCAGACCAGGCCGCCCCTTTGTGGTTGGTCTCGATACGGAGTAGGTTGAGAACTGTGCGGGCATACCTCTCAACTTGCCCATTTGATTGGTGCATCTCTGCCGTTATCAGGTGTATCTCTGACCCTATCTCCTTTACAAAGTCTAGAAACCTAGCAGACTGATACATTCTACCTCTATCTGTTACAATGAGTTTTGGTGCACCAAACAATGAAACTGCATTTGTAAACACACGTAAAAGTTCCTCAACATCCTGCCTATAAATTGGGTAAAGCAACGTGTACTTAGTGAATGCATCCACAACAAGTAGTACGAACTTAAAACCATTCGATTCGGGAAGGGGACCCAGTACATCTGAATGCAGCACTGAAAAGGGCTGATCAGGTTTTTCCCATGAAGTTATATTTTGCTGTTGGGACCTAGGTACACGTTTCTTCGAAATACAAATCAAACAGTGTTCAATGTATTTTTTAACAAACTGTCTTAGGCCTGGGAACCAAAAGTGTTTTAATACTAAATCCAGGGTTTTGTCGTAGCCAATGTGATTGTGCTCATCGTGAAACACGCGAAGTAAGCTAAGTCTATGACCGCGAGGAATATAACAAAGGAGTCGCGACTGTTCGCCTACTGGCGAGTACTTGTAATACAGAAGATCATTTTTCTCAACATAGCGATTGGGGTCGAGGCCACCCTCTCTAAGTTTCTCGAGGAGGTCTTGCGTTTCATTATCTGCAGCTTGTGCTATTTGGGCCCAATTGCGATGTTGAGTCACATTCAGTACTTCGCGAACGGGGTTCCTACTCAGGTAATCGGCATGTGACATCATCGTTCCCTTTCGGTATTCCATATCAAAAGTAAAGTCCTGGAGATAGATCCACCAGCGGGCCACTCTCGGAAGCAGGTCCTTTTTACGTTCGGTTGATTTGAGAGCATTGCAGTCTGTAATAAGTTTAAATTGAAGCCCAATCAAATAATGTCGAAAGTTTTGCAATGCTTTCACAACAGCCAACGTCTCTAATTCATAGGAGTGATACCTACTCTCTGCGCCTTGAGTGGTCCGGCTGAAGTAGGCTACAACTCTTTTGTTACCGTCCGGGTGGGTTTGCAAGAGAACCGCGCCGTACCCAACGCTACTCGCATCAGTATGCACCTCCGTAGGTAATTTTGGATCAAAGATAGCTAAGACAGGCTCGTTAGTTAAAATTGTAATAATTTCCTGTCGCACTTTCTCCTGTTCGGTACCCCACTTAAACTGTGCGCCCTTTTTGGTTAGTTGGGAAATGGGAAACGTTTTAGTCGCGTATCCCTCGATATACTTCCGGAAATAACCAGCTAGCCCTAAGAACTGCCTGACCTGTTTTACGTTCTCCGGAGCGGGTGAATTTACCAGTGCCTGAATCTTATGAGGACTCGGCCTAACCTGACCTTGACTTATTATTCGCCCAAGATATTCGACTTCAGTGGTTAGAAAGACACATTTTCGTAAATTAATCGAAAACCCTGCCTCGGTTAAGGTGGCGAGTACTTTCCTCAGCAACTCTATCCTCTCGTCTATTGTGGTACTCATCAGCAGCACGTCATCGATGTAAACCAGGACTTGTCCCGCGTCTATAAATTTGCGCAATGTTTTATTAATAATCCGTTGGTACACGATTGGCGAATTTGAGAGTCCATAGGGCATTTTTAAATATTCGTAGTGCCCCTCGGGTGTGACGAACGCTGTGCGATGTATGGATTCATCACTGATCCTTATTTGGTGAAAACCCGAAGCCATATCAAGTGAGGAGTATCGCGTTATATTTTTATCACCTAGGCGGTCGATGTGATCGTCGATCAACGGTAACGGATATCGCTCTTTGACAGTCACCCTATTTAAAGCGCGGAAGTCGACGCAGAGACGGTCCGACCCGTCCTTCTTCTTCACTAGGATTATAGGACTGTTGGGGCCATAGGCATAGGGTCAAGGAACTTCGTGGGTACACACACAAACAGCTGACAGACAGGTACACAGATGTTTGTAACTCCTTCCCACCTTCCCTATCCTAACGGAAACTGCAGGTAGATGAACACTAGCTGTCATCTGCCACCTCAACGACCAACCCTCGTCCACTTCTACCACCGCCGCGATACGAGTCGGTCGACGCACCTTACGCTCCCGTCACTCAATCCGCGATAGAAGCACAATCCGCCGCGTACTACAACACACGTAGCTCTACGTCGCGCACCGGTACATCAGCACATCAACCTGGAGAAGAACGGGTGGAAACTCGAAGAGGTCAAACGCATTTGATCAGCCGGACAACCGTTCCTGCCAGGTCAGTTTCTTCCTTCAAACTTCCCCCTTGCTCCTCCATTTCATGGTCCTTCGTAAACCGGATATTCCCTATTCCAGTCCATCCCGGCTTATTATTTACAAACATTTGTCTAAACTTCAGCACGTAACTGAAGTCTTCTAGCCAGCTGTTTTGTGTGTGTCATCGTGACGTCACTTAGTTTTTCCCTTTGTCTATGGTCAATCGGTAAAAATCGGTTAGTTGGTTAGTGTCACATTCACTGTCCAACTTCAATCAGTATTCCGAGGATAGCACAGAGTAGAAGTTTGACGTCTGACAAATTACTTTTTAATTCAACTGGGACTGTTTAGGTTATATTTTTATTGTAAATCAAATTATAAATAATGATGAAATCGGAAATTAAACATGTTAAGGGTGCCTCAGCCGACCCTATTAAAATATGTATGGCCCAGCTGGACACTGCGGAGCAGTACTTGCTTGGGGTCTACGAGTTGGCGTGTAACCTTCAGGCAAAATCGGATGCGCCTGGTCTATCTATGTTCAGGGTTCGTTTCGAGGATCTGGGGCGGATGCGCGACCAGTACCAGGGCGCTTACACCAGCCTGAAGGGTCTGCCTGTGGATGACGCCGTGCTGCAGCAGGCTGACCAACGCTTCAACAAATTTTATGAGATCTTTTATTCGGTTAAAGTGATAGCTGAGGGATTATTGTCGACAAACAGCGTCGCGGATGTGGAGCCAGTGAGATCAACTGCTCACTTCAAGTTGCCTGAGATTAGTCTGAGCAGTTTCTCTGGGGTCTACACTGACTGGCCAAATTTTATTGGATTGTTCGACAGTCTGATTCACACTAATGGGGACTTGTCCAGAGTGCAAAAGATGCACTACCTTCTGAGTGTTCTGGACAAGGAACCTCTTAGTTTAGTTAGGCATCTGGAGCTGGCCGATGGGAACTATGAGATAGCTTACCAGCTCCTTAAGGAAAGATATGACAACAGGAGACTCATTGCCGACACACACTTGGAGTCCATACTTGCTGTGACACTCGGTCAACAAGGGTTGACTGGCAACCTTCGGAAGCTAGTCAACACCTTAAAGGAGAACACTATGGCTCTGAGTGTGCTCGGTTTTGAGGTCAAGGCATGGAGTTTCTTGTTGCTCCATATCATTTTAAGAAAGCTTCCCTTTGACCTTCGTAGTAGGTTCGAACTCGGTTTAGGGGGTTCGCCTAGCACCATCCCAACATTCCAAGACTTGCTTGGCTTTCTGGAAACAGAGTTGAGAGTCTTGGAGACTGTTGGTGGCTCGGGTTCCAGGGGGTCAAGCAACTCTAACAATGTGAAAACGGGGACTTCACACACTACAGTGACTCTCACTGCAGTGGCTGTGTCTTGTGCCCTTTGTTGGGGTAACCACACCATTTATAGGTGCGACAGGTTCAATTCCCTGACACCTGTTCAGCGTAGGGAGCTTGTCGCACAACAGGGCTTATGTTGTAACTGCTTGCGTGCACACTCTGTAAGCAGGTGCACGTCCAAGTGCAGGTGTCTAGTGTGTAGTGGACATCATCACACGAAACTACACCTGCCAACATCATCATCATCATCATCTTGTCTGCCATCATCATCTGCAGCACCTAAGGATGGTCGACCCGCAGACTCATCACCCGGCTCCACGGTCTGCCATGGTTCAATTCACAACACCATGTTGTTAGGAACTGCCATGGTGGGGGTGTACGACCACAATGGTCACATACACCAGGTGAGAGCCTTGATAGACAGCGGCTCGCAGGTGTCTGTCATCACTGAGGAACTGGCGCAGCGGTTGCGGCTTCCCCGCACTAGCTCTAGGCTTCTTCACGGCTTGGGAGGTAAGCAGCGCTCCAATGGCAGCGTGGAGTGCAGGATCGCATCCCCTCAGGGTGCCTCCCAGCCTGCCTTGGTAGCCACAGCCGTCGTGCTGAAGCACATCACGGGGGATCTCCCTAGTGCGCCTTTGTGTCCGAGCGTGTTAGAGCGGTGCAAAAGCATCAAGCTCGCTGATGATAGACTGTCTGTTCCGGGTCCCATTGATTTTCTGATAGGCGTGGACCTCTACAGTCGAATCCTGGATGGGACGTCGTACCAGCTGGGTGAAGGATTACCTACGGCACATAGGTCTATCTTTGGATGGATCTTGATGGGTCAAGCACCAATAGACCGAGATAAGGTGGCGCTTCCCAACAAATCCATCCAAGTGTCCGTCGGTGATCCCCACCCGCAGCGGTCGCGTCGCAGACCAGCGAGGAGACGCCCCTCACAGCGCATGCATGGCCAACCAGCGCCACCCCGGCCATATGCGGCCTGCAACTTCGTCCACGCCTGCTGATGAACAGATACTACACACCTCATCACGGCAGCCCCACCGTGGTGAGGTCCAAACGGCAACTGGGGGCTAGCGATAAGGTTTCAGTGGGACTCTGATCCAGACAGTCATCTATCAGGTCTCACCGTTCGGCACTACTATGGAGATTTGCCGAATGTTTGTTTTGTACGGCTCCCTGTGGCTACTTGGGCCAGCATCTTTGGTGCATCAATGCATCCTGCGACGGCCTCTGTTCGAGGAACTTTCCAGTATTGAAGTTCTTCGCAGAGGTCCCGTCTTACTCTATGCTTGCCGGAGCTGCTCTCCACTGCTCTACCTTCCAGTTGTTAGGCCGGTTCCGACTGACACCTGCGCATCTTCGCGGCTCTCACCACCGTCGTGATGGGCTTTGATTGTGTGGGTCGACATTCTCGGTGCTGGGTGCCCTCTTACTGAGGTACGGGCAGTGCAACATGAGCTCTGCTCTAGGTGCATGGTGCGAAGCGCACACGACACAGCAGTAAAGTCTTCGAAGGGATCGTGTTGGGTAGGGCCCCCGGGAAGTTTTCTCACTTGGGTAGCCGCGCGTCGTCTCCTGGTCCTATGGGTCGGGTCGATGCTTGACATCGGGCTGTCGAGTGATCGAATGAATTTTGGACGGGCTCACCCCAGGGAACTTATCTTTCAGGCAACTGTTGATCGAATTGGTTTCTGCATCCGGGTCCTGCTGTCGGCGCTTTCCCCGACGCTACGCTTGTGGTGTTGGCGGCTTGCTCAGCAGGTCTCCTGTCGCGCATCTCGCCTCCGCCTTTGGGACGAGCTCTGCACATTAGCTGTAGGTTTCGGGCTGGCTTGTGGATTCCACTCAAGCCACGCCATACATGGTTATTTTTTTCGGAAACTTAATCTTTTTTATTTTAATTTCACGTTAAAGAGCTTAGTGGCTCTTTGGGGGGCGGTTTATGTTGGGGCCATAGGCATAGGGTCAAGGAACTTCGTGGGTACACACACAAACAGCTGACAGACAGGTACACAGATGTTTGTAACTCCTTCCCACCTTCCCTATCCTAACGGAAACTGCAGGTAGATGAACACTAGCTGTCATCTGCCACCTCAACGACCAACCCTCGTCCACTTCTACCACCGCCGCGATACGAGTCGGTCGACGCACCTTACGCTCCCGTCACTCAATCCGCGATAGAAGCACAATCCGCCGCGTACTACAACACACGTAGCTCTACGTCGCGCACCGGTACATCAGCACATCAACCTGGAGAAGAACGGGTGGAAACTCGAAGAGGTCAAACGCATTTGATCAGCCGGACAACCGTTCCTGCCAGGTCAGTTTCTTCCTTCAAACTTCCCCCTTGCTCCTCCAAGGACTAGAGTATTCCGACTGCGATTCCCTGATAATGTTCTTTTGTAGAAGGTCATTGATGATTTCGCGAACCTTGAGTTTTTCAGCGATCGATAATTTGTAAGGCCGATAGGTGACGGGTACATCACTAGTTACATTGATATGCATTTCGCCCGTGGTCACAGTAGTGGTTGCTGTGCCTGTTATAAAGAAATCCGCAAAATCATCAATTACCCTCATGAGAGAATCACGCTCGGTACCTTTTAGCGGGGTAGTTATAAGTGCTTCGGTATCTTTTGTCACGGTGAAAACGTGGGCATTTTTATCACTGACAGGCGTACGAGTTAGGTATTGGCAGTCTTTAGTTCTAATGTAGGTAATACCATCCCTATTTAAAATGTCGGTTCCGATAATTAAGGGTGTTTTCATAAACGTGGCTGGCACCACTATAAAATCAGCTTCTATCGCAATGTTGGCAAATTGGACCGTAAGAGTTGTGTAAGACGTGGCTACAATTTCATGGTTACTAATGCCCCTTAACACGCACCTAGTAGGCTTTATTGTAGGATTCAGATATTTTATTACGTCCGATGATACGAGAGAAACATTAAGTGCCCCACTATCTATTAATACGTCAACCGGTACGCCTTGAATTACAGCGGTAGTTATGTCGTTTGTTTTTCCGTGGAATCCTGACAAAAATTTACATTCCGATTGTTATGCTGACCTTGAGGGCCAGTCGATCTTTCTTTCGCAAAACAAACACTCTCCGTATGCCCTATCTTTTTACAGAACGTGCAGGTCGGAGCACCAGGCCGTGCTTTGAAGGTCGATTCTGACGGCTTAAACCTCTTGGGACAGTTATGAGAGAGGTGGCCATGCCCTTTGCAGTTAAAACAGATTTTACGTTGGCTCTGATCCGCATGTTCTGTACCACGTTTTCGTGATGGATGGACTCCGTCTTTGTTTTAATCGAAATAGCCTTGTTTTGCTCTGGTTTTACATAAATAGACAGAAATGACACAAGTTTTTCCGAAGAAAGTTCGGCGTTCGCTGCCGCTGCTCGCACCTGTGCATCTTCTATTCCACGGATAACAATCTGTGTTACTAACTCATCGGGAAGTCCTTTAATTATGTGTAGGCGTAACAAAGTACGACGCGCGTATTCCGCGTATGAACTAAACTTACTAGAAGTCGTGCACATTGTCTCGAATAGTATCGTCGCGTAGTCAAGTTTGCGAGAACAAAGCGGCTTAAATTCCCGCTTGAAGCTGCTCCACGATCTATCGGTCGATACCCATTCGTTTAGCCAAGTTCTAGCGTCACCTTTTAAACACCCTGCTACACGTGATAAGCATTCTTTGTCATCCCAGCGATTAGCTAGTTGCGCGCGGTCCACTTCATCACACCAAGAGTCCACGTCATGAATTGACGGGTCAAAGTTTGACACATAGTAATGCGAACGTCCCGGGTTTACAAATTGAAACGCGTCGACAATCGCTTGAGTAACCGACGAGGCCGATGGGTCTGGTTGTGAGATGGGGGTAGAAGTGAATTTACTTTCTATCATTTCAAGGCGAGATAAAATCGTATCGAGTGTTCGCGATTCTACGGGAACAGGATTAGGTGTCGCGCTAACGTATGACGCAGGTGGTGACGTCACAGGGGATCGAACCCTGGAGGGTGTACGTTCATAACGATGACGTGATCTACGTGAATGTTTTCGCGATCGATCGCGCCTTCGTTCTCGTCGATGCGACCTGCTGCGCAATCTACTCCGCGAACTATGCGTGTTAGGCATGATTGTTTTGTACAGAAAAAATTGTGAAAAACACACAAGTTGGCAACAATAAAGTTCCTCTGTTTTTAAATCAAAATTGCTCAAGAAACGCAGATGTGGGTGTTGGATTGGAATCCCACTTCTGATGTAAGGGCAAAAGTGAAATTGCAATTAAAAAAAAGAATTATTTATTAACCTAAAAACTAATCACATGTATTTACAAAAATTATAACCAAACTTAACAAACTAACAGAGGAACAGAATTATTACCAATTATACAAATCAACAATAGAAATTAAAGAAAGACACAAATACCGAACAGCAGATTACACCACGAGCAGAGCTTCCGCACGCCACCGAGTCCAGCCGAGAAAAGAGGCCTGCGCCACCGTTCGCTGCGCTTTTATAGGAAACGCCCGGCCCTTGCTCCTACGTAGGGTAGTAGGATCCAACAATATAGTATATACCTATACTAATAAATAATTTATGTAATAAATTATAACATGCACATAGTAATGTGTGATGCTGGTAAATAATGCTACTAGCATTAAGTTCGTCTTTGTACCAATTTACTTTGTGCGATAAAGGATTCAATAATAATGCTCGAGGGCAAAAGCTGCTGTTGCTTTACTTTTTATGATAAGTATCTTATATGCTATGCATTGTTTTTTTACATAGTGCAGAGTCACTAAGACTTGTTGATGTTTGTAAACGTATGATTTTTTAAAATACCTGATAGGAAAGCTTTTGATTTATAGCGATTGTCGTTCAAGTATTCGCTTTTCAATTTCCCGGGAAAATAATAATAATCATAAAAGTTTAACAGCTGGAGAGTGCAGAATGCAGAGGCTATAAATCAGAAAACATTCTACAACATACAAACATAAGATATGTATTATCGAGAAGCGATTTGTAGCTCTTTACAATTTACATTAATGTACAATGAAAGTAGACGGTGAGCTTTTACAAATCTGATTCATGCAATATGTATTTGTTTTGTAATTTGCAGATTTCCAGCGGCGGCGATGGCGGCGTGGAGGGAATCCATCAGCTGGAAAACATGAGAATATCGGTTACTTGCTCGGTGCGAACACGACGCTCTGTCTGTACGTGGTCTGTACGGTGAGGAAAAACAAAGTCGTTCCCACCGAGGTGCCGACGACTGTCAGATAACAAACAGTCTGGATGAGCAGCATTGTGAGCAAACAACGAAGATCAGGCGATGTATGACATCCAGCATCAATAAAGACTAGACGTAGTATCGCATAAAACAAAATCAGTTAAAATTCTCCACTGATATAGGTATTTTTTGTTTATTTGTTTCACAAAATGAGACACCTATTATATATAATATATATATATATACCCGGTCGCCGTGACCGAAATCGGTCGGACCGCATCATCATCAATCAGTTAGGCACCTGAATAGATCCCTTCTGCACAGACTATAGACCGTCATCGCGAGTGGAAGGTCGGGCCCCAGCTCCAGCCCCGGGGGCTGCGGCAGTCTCAACTCTCTCCAACAGGTCATATTGTTAGTAATACATTATGTATATCCAATCATATTACTATATTAGTGTACTTAGCACGTAGCTAGAGGTGATGAAGTGATCCCCATCTTAAATTTATATTTCGTGCTCATGTCTTTTACAGTCAAAACAATACGCATTCCAATAAAATTACAAACGTGATTGCGCTCCGCGCGCGGAGCTTTTACAGAATTCTATTGTTTTTACGAGCAGCCCATTCAGATAACACTTCAGTTTTATATCTGTTTGTGCTCGTGCTCGCGCTGCACAACACTGCGCCATTAAATTAAGAAAAACCTTTACAGATAGTCAAGGCTGGCGGCAACAGAGTTTAATAGTAACAAGGTCGCGGACATTCAGCGGAGCTTTCTAGAACCTTCCAGAGAGAGCGGCCGGGAGCACCGGCCGGCGGCGGCGGCGGCGGCCGCGGGAGTAATCACTAGAAAGTCACGCTATCTGCTACTTCGAGACATATTGTACCGTGTTATTGCACTATATCCCTTATGGTGACAGCCGCAAGGGCGGCGGGTGCCGCGGCCCCCGGGCCCTTTCACTCGTAAGTCACCGCGCGGTATCAGCACGCCTATTAGGGCAACTACAGATTGCCGACTCCGTATAAATTGTATGGAGGTTTTATTAAAGTATGAACAAGAATGTAATTGATGGCTTTCCAAAATACAACAAGTTATTGCGAAAGAGACTTATCGTGATGGAAAGTGAAAGCTTTTAAATGTCAGGTGAAGGAGTATGCATGCTGAATAAGGAGTTGAGGTAGTCTAGGATTATGTACCTACTTGACTTAAATTGATGAAATATCCGGAAGAGTTCATTCTTCATTTGAGAGAAGTTTTGACTGATGAAGAGGTCTATTTTCCAACAGCTCGGGTGTTGCCCATTTACCGAGGGCGACATGGGACGTATGTTCAGTAGCAGGGTTTTCGTTTCCTGATAGTGGTATCTTAGACAACTCCTCCTCACGGAGTATGAGTAAGTTCATCGCCGGGCGCGCCGGCGCTCTCTCCCGGACACGGTAAAGCGCAGGTTTACGAGCGCGGGTTTAATGCACAATGATCGTTCCGAGACAGATTGATGGCGCATTACTCGCGACGAGAGATTGCGGCGCACGAGTTCGCATTTCATGCCAGTCACGCTTAGATAATACTTATACCTATTTATGAACGTTATCGGTTACTTATACTGAAATAAATTGTTTGAATGTTTATCTAAATATACATATCTACATCTATTAGGTACTGCTAGATTGCAACGTGTATCCTTGTCCCCGGGTCCGGCCGGTCGGCAACCGCGGGGGCGCCACGGGGGCCTGCGGGGGCGCCGGGGGCAGCCTGCTGCGCGTGTTCATGCTCATTGATCAATTACATCGGTCACATGCGATGCGCAATCGATCACTTATGTGAGTCGGTTCATTTATCACTTTTCATGCTGTGCAAATGTTTGTATTTTAGATAGAAGGCAATTGCAGACTGTTTCTGCCTCTTAGTAAGGCATGGGATGAACAATTGAACATGTATCATCTGTTTCTGATATCACGGGGTGAGCTGGTATGCATTAGTCGCACTTGTCGCTACGCTTGCGAATCAGAACTTCAAATTCCTAGTTAGCACTTTATTTATAGGAAGTAAGTAAACTGAGTGAGGCTGAGAGCCGCCAGTTCCCTCCAGCTCCGATCTGGTAATCTGATAGCGGCCGCCCCTGTCTCAGGATTAATTACTTTAATTACTTCCCAACTCGGGAGTTAGCGCGATTGATGTCCTTTATTGACTCACTTCCTAGTTTCCATTCCATTTACAAATTACTCTACTTCGTAACTTTCTAGAATTTGTTACTTAACAAGAAATAATTATTAATAACTTTTAAAGTTTATTAAAGACATTACAAAATAAATTAGGTACTTATAAAAGTGCCTAAATATACCGATTAGGAAAAATAACAAGTGCTTCATGATGAGAATGAATGCGAGTGTTCCGGCGAGTGCCGGTGACGCTGGGCGGCAACAGGTGGCCGCGGTGATGCAGGGCGGGAATACGAGGGAGAGAGGAGGCACCGCGCACCGTGGCAGTCTGGTGCTAATTGCTGCACCAGTAAACAAACAATGTATCTATCCATCACCACACTTTATTTAGTAATCGTAAGATAATTACATCTCGTTTCATACGATGTGGGTTAGTAAATCACTGAAAACTGAACAATGTTCATGAACAAGCAACTATTGGAAGTCGAACATGGACTAAATCAATTAATTTCATAAATGAGTATCCTCGCAGGCAATAGTCGCCTGATTCCATGAAGCATCCCGCGCGGCCTGCGGGGCGGGCGGCGCGGGGGGCGGGGGGCGCGGGCACTTCGGCCGACTAATTGATAGCGATGGCTTTGTTTCATTCGATTATTTTTCCATTTGTCAGTTAAATGGAGCGATATAAGATCTGCAAATGTCAATGTTTTAACAATTAGCGAGTGTTTCATTGGGAATTTTTGAGGAATGTTGATTGTTCTCGTCGAGCTTAGACGAAGCTTTCTTGAGCAGGTTTCATATTGTAGTTAAGAGGTAACATGAGAAGGCAACACGACGCAGCACTCGGCAGGTCGTCGCTTGTCGCCGCCAGAGGGCGTCCTGTCGCCCTGCTGCATGCAGTGCTGCTCACGCATTTCCTCATAGTATAATCATTTTAAAATTTGGTTCTAGATATTCGATAAGACCGTACTATGTAAATCCATATTTTGGCTAGATTTCGCGGAATGTATTGATGCTCCATCACTGCCAATTACACAGGGTTATCTAGCTCATGCTGCTCATGCATGGGTCTCATAAAACTATAAGTGGGTACAAATTCGGACGCATCCCGCGTGGCGAGGTCGCGCTGAACGGGCCACGAGATGAAAGAACTCATTGTGAAGGAAACACTCACATCACATGCTACACTACTCGTAGACGTCATAATTATGAATAGAGAGAATGTGGGTGGAAAGGGAAGGAAGTCGTACAGCGATCATTGATCAATGAAGATATTGACGATGTGTTGTTCTGAGAACGTCTGGCGCGGCTCGAGTGGACCTTGCTCCCATTCGGACCGCTAATAGACACTCACAACTACAAGGCTTATCTTTCTCAATTAGAGCTGTACAGTTTAGCGAGGTACTGTGTTAATTCAGACGTACTGTATAGTTGCGAGCTATCGCTTGTGGAACAAGTTACCACTGGATATAAGGCAAACTAACCCCCTTGTTCATAGAGAAGTTACAGAACGTTTTAACTAATAAACTGTTTTGTCCCTCTCCGACAAAGTACAATTTGTTCTTTGACAGAGAGGGACAAAACAGTTTATTAGTTAAAACGTATTGTAACTTTTCTATGAATAAGGGGGTAAGTCTATAGATCTTTTTAAATCTAAAGTTCGTCTCCACTACCTCCAAGAGCAGAACATTCAGCTTAACTGATCCCTATCTATGCAATGATGATGATAGTAATTTTAAGTTTATGTATGTATATGTGTATGTATGTAATGTATGTATGTATGTACCATGTATATAATTATTTACTTATATTGTATAGGTATAGTTATATTAATATTTTGGTTAGGTACTCAATTTAGACCATCTTCTATCGTAAGCACTACCAATCACTTTTTCAACATCACCAAAGGTTAACTAGTAGAAAATGCTGCTAGCATTAAGTTCGCCTTTGTAACAATTTATTTTGTTCAATAAAGAGTTTAATAATAATATTGCAATCCGACGTAATCGCAGCGTTTGCCGCACGGAGCGAGCTACAATAGCTACATATTTAACGCGGCGAGCGGGTCGGCAGCGACTCTTGCATTATATTATTATTTAAAGGTTGGAGCTGAGATTGCAGAATAAAATTTCACACGTCGTAGAACGTGCTCACTCGCTGCAGTGGCTGGCGGGGGTCGCGGGGGTCGTCAGGGACGCGGGGGACGCGGGGGTCGCTCCAGGCTTCGGAATAATAATATGTATATTGCAAGTGTAAGTGATCCGTGACTCTACCGCAGCATCTGATAGCTAAGACCATAGAAGTGACAGTAAGCTCCACCCTGCCCTGTAAAGCAGTTTGTCGCGTACCTATACAAAATTACATGACATCGGGAAGTTCAGATATAAAATTTGTACTCTATAAAGCGGGACCTCTCTCTTCCCTGATAGGGGTGAAGTGCAGTTAGTTTAGTTTCTAAGTTACTTTAAACTGCGTCCTCACATGAAGGTACTTGAGAGACGTTTGTGCTGAAGCTTTAGTTTGACCTCATTTTACTGAAACCTGAAATGAGCCTAGGGCTGGGACATATCTACATATTCAGATACATAATGTAAAAAGATAGTACATACTTACCTATAGTTAGGTATTTCTAATTATTCTATGAAACCGTGAAAATAAAAGCTTTTAGCAGCTAGTTTTAAAACGTTGTTTATTGCAAGTAATCAATTTGTTGTACAAACATTTCGGCTTTCTGGTTCCTATCAGTCAAACATCAAATTAGATGTAACGGTTTATTTATATAATACAAGGATGTGTTTAGTCGGTTCTATTTACATAAACACTTGAATCACTCCGGGGAGCGAAATATAAAAAGTAAATTGTTCGACATAATGATGTTAACATGAAGTCATGAACGAACATGAGCCAGAGCCCCTCGTGGTCGCAGATCTCTCTCGAGGTCGGTTGCTCCCAGCTGGTGCTAACCGACGGTCATCGATTGTCCCATGAGTACCCTCTGCATGGCTAGTCATCTTGCAAGGAGCGCCACAGCTGTCCTCCGCGTCTCAGATCCGGCCCCTACACAGTACACCTCTCATCATGAATATCATGATCATAATATTTTTCATTTGTTTTGTTATTCAATGATCGGGTGACACAGTATCGAGGTATGTGAGTGGGAGCTTGTCGTGTGCTGGTGGCGATGTTCCCACGGGTGTGGCTTCGCAGAAGCGTGCTCGGTCGTGCGAAACTGTTCCAAACCGCACCAATATTAGAATCATCGTAAATCAAATTACTGCTAATTTCGCCTTGCTTAACAATAATAGAGTTTTTCCAGAATACGATAATAATATGCAACTATGTAGGTACTATTATAACTGAAGTTAAACTTTAGAGCTGTATTTATAACAACGTAAGCTTTTATGAAGATGCCTGTCGTTGGTCAGTCGTTGGTCGCGCTCCCGCGCGTAAGCATACGAAACTATCGCGCTAATAAACATCAAATTTATGCGGTTGAAATGTCGCAAAAAAACCGGCCAAGTGCGAGTCGGGCTCGCGCACAAAGGGTTCCGTAGCAGCAAATATACTGTAGTATATTTTTTGATCTATCTTATAAGGTTCAGCCATCGTTTCAGTGTAAGCACAATAACTTAACCAAAATTACAGTTAAATCAACCTATCTCAAAAACTATAAGAGATACTTTGATCAAACCAAAAATCGTTGAAAGAGTTAATTAGCATGCATCACCTCTATTTTTTTTAGAATTTTATACCCCGTAGTTATAAAAATAGAGGGGGGGGGATATACTTTTTACGACTTTGAGAGCTGATATCTCAAAAACCGTTCACTTTAAGAAAAATGTTTTTTAGAAAACTTTATATCATTTTAAAAGACCTTTCCATTGATACCCCACACGGGTATGTACATCGAAAAAAAAAATTTCATCCCACAGTTACATGTATGGGGGGCCCCACCCCCAATTCTTTTTTTTACTATTTAGTGTCATATTTTTGTAGCGGTTCATACAACACATATTCCCATCAAATTTCATCACTGTAGTACTTATAGTTTCCGAGTAAATCGGCTGTGACAGACGGACAGACGGACAGACGGACAGACGGACATGACGAAACTATAAGGGTTCCGTTTTTGCCATTTTGGCTACGGAACCCTAAAAAGCATACTACGGATATTTTCACTCGATTCTATCATACGGTGTTGACCTCTGGGGTAATGCGGCGTGCTCCGAAAGGATACTAAGACTCCAAAAACGTGCCGTACGAATAATTGCTCACAAACCATGGGACTGTCCCGCTCAACAATTATTTAAAAACTGTAACATCCTAACACTACCGTGCCTATACGCGCTAGAAGTTGCAAAATACGCAAGGCGTAACCTCGACAAATTTAATACTAAAGCAGACTTCCACCGGGTCAACACCCGGCGGCGTAACCAGCTGATCGCGCCCGCGACTAGGCTCGCCAAGTCTGATAAATGTATTAACACTCTCGTCCCCAGAGTATACAATGCACTGCCTGATAACGTAAAAGAAACAAAATCTGAAACCGTTTTCATCGCAAAACTTAAAAATATATTGGTTAATATGCCTATTTATAAATTCACTGACTTCCCTGCCTCGTTGTCCTCTGTGACCCCAACCTTGCCTACCAACTAAATTGCAATAACAACCTGTACCTACCTATCTGTAAAATTACTGTATTTTTAACTACATTATAAATTAACACTAAAATTAAATTGTAATTACCTAAATAATATTACATACTTAATTAGCTAATGTACCTATCTATAAAATGTAATAAGTATAACTTGTGATTATGATTTGTGATTGTAATTATGATTTGTGAGTTGTGACGTATAAATATTATTTTATAAATAAATGATTTGAATTTGAATTTGAATTTGTCGAAATGATCTAGGTACCTATATGTTGACCTAGGTCAGTTTGTCGGCGAAGGGAAGTTAGGATTGATATAAACAATTTACGAGGTGGCGGTGGCGCGCTGAATAAACCACGCTCTATGGAGGCAGTGGCGGCGGCGCATGCTGACGACCCTCTGAATACCGGAGCGAGTGCCGGGCATCGGAGGGCTATCCTCTACGATGTGGGCTGCACATAGCATGGAACCACTTGCCTTGCAGACGCAAGAGTGAGAGAATAACACTGCTGATCCGTCGGGGCACATTCCTGCAACTATGACATAGTTCTGCATCGTTAGAGGATATTGGATTCCCCGCCGAGTCAAGTGCTCGTTAATTAATTATGTGCGAAGGGAAACTTCGCGGCCCAATCTACACAGCACTTATGTATCTACTACGAGGTTAAACTAAATAATTGTTAACATTCAGGTTTCACAACTCCAGCGAGTAGCGAGTGGCCGTCACAGCATCACACACCCGCGGGGATCATGTGACGAGACTCATTATCACAACAATTACTGAAAGATACATTACCAATGGTATGTGGGTTAAAAATATACTTATTATGTACCTAGGAACGTAGGATCTAGGTAGTACTGGGGCTCGTGATGATGGATAAATAATATGTATATTGTATACCTATCTCAAGACTACTACCCCTGCCCTGTGTGCGGCCGCGGCGGCTGCGTTCATTAACTGAGCTTAAAATTGTACTTCACATTCAATTATTTACACGAATTAGCGAGGCGGCGCAGCAGAGCTTTATTAACATAGTAATTTTAATACAAAACGGTATTATAATTAATATAGCAGTAGAAATCAATACAATTATAACATGGTACAAAAATGATTATATACATAATGTAATGTAGTTAGATAACACTATTACTATCGGAATATAAAGAATCAGCGGAAGCTGACTGTAAAGTGAACACATAAAATGAATTTCCGATACGTACAAGATTATCGGATACGTGCAGCAATCTCATATATATGAGATCGTCGGATACGTGACTGAAAAGTCTTGCAGCCCCGCGGAGCGGGAGTGCGCAATAAATAATGAACCTCGCGGATCCAGCGACACTCCGGAGCGACAGGTTCACTTCACAGCTTCTTATAGCACTATACTATGTATCGATCCTATTCACCAAGTTAAAACCTAGCTTATGAAACACTAAAAAATAAAATTTACAAAGCTATTGTGGCGGATTGCCTCCCGGCTGTGCCCACTCCGTCCACACATTGCCGCGTAGCATTCAACTGGATAATCTAAGCATAACAATATCATACGAGTATGTGGGTTATTCGGCCACGAACTGAAGCTGAAATGTGTTACACAAATACTAACGTGCGTTCTCTATAGATACAATTAAAGATAAAGGCAAGATTTTGGCTGAACTATTTTTTGTTATGTAAATATAGCATGAGATGAATGATTACAGGAGATGTGTCGTGAGTCGTGTCGGCGGAGGTCGCTCGACGCCCGACTCCGACGGCGACGGTCGGCTCCTAGCGCGGGAGACAGATGGAAACTTTTTACATAGAGATGAGCTCGCAGTCGTTTAAAAAATTGTATTGTGAAATGTTGTTGCTGCCAGGTTTATGGCTAGCAAGAGTTATTATTTAAGCAATGAATCGCGGTGAAGTACTCTACCATAAATTGGAACTGAGAAAATAGCAAAGTATTAAGTACTAGAGGCATATTTATGTTCCTATGTATATTTTATAGTAGGTATTAGAATTGAGCGAATGTGTGTCATGTGATGCGAGAGTGATGAAAATGATTTTCATTAAAAAATTAATTACACCATTAAGTAGGTAGTTTGTTTGTTTACCTACATAGCAAGTACTTAATAGATAGTCGGTAATAGATGAGTGAAAAATGAAAGTTAATGTGACACGGATACAATACTCGTTCACAATGTCGAGCAAAAATACCGGACATTAAAATTTGGAAGGAATTACGCTTTTTGATACTCGATCTCTATATGTTTGTAGAGCTAGCTGCTGAATGCTGAATGCGGATGTATGAAATGAAAACCAGACGACTTGATAATCTAGATATATCGTGCTCTAGCGGGGAATTCCATTATAAAAATATGCAGCGGCACGCCGGCGTCGCGTCGCCGTCACGTCGCGTTGCCGTCACGTCGCGTCGCCGCCACGTCACGTGGCGTCGTCGCTGTCCCGCCCTACACGCTTTTAGCCAGATCTTTGTTTGACCATTGGGCAACAATTGCAATAAATACTTACCTCGATTTATTTTCGAAATTAGACTTAATTGGTTTGTTCATTTCTATTTTAGATTGTCGTTACCTTCGCAGGGTTATAAATAGAGAGCGCTCAATGCTCCGATAGTGACACAAGCCGAGATTCCTACTGCGAGACGGGGCCGGGCGGTGGCGTGCCTGCATAATCTGCATAAATTAAGGCATAAGCGTCCATTTGGTCAAATTCTAGTGCATCTAGTATGGTCGGTATGAAGGTCGCGGCCGTGACTTCATTTGTATGGATATATGCGCGGGGTGCGGGGGACGGGCGGGGGCGGGGGCGGCCTTGGAGCGTGACGTCACGCTGCAGCCGGCAAGGTCGTCGACCCCAGGTCGGCAACATCACGGGTCTGCCGCCGGCCCCGCTCCGCTATGACAACACTCCGTGTTTGTTTACAAATTAAACTAATGGCCTCGTCAAATACCCATTAAAATTCCTCAAAAGCCAAACACATTCTGAGACTGTTTTTTTAAGAAAAGTAGACTAATGTCACTCGAATGTTTCCAATTGAAGGAATATCCGAATTCCTGGAACGTTTTAGTGTAGCAATTCGGTGGGGTTGTAATTCCCGGCATCCATTATGCGCATTCCGCCGCGCCGGCCGGACGCTCGCTCCACATCTCCATACATCTGGTGAGAGACGCAGTCATTATGGTGTCAGGTTCCCCGCGCTCCACGCACGCGAGTGCCGTGCGCGGGCGCCACGTGCAGCCCGCCCGAGGCACCACGCGATGAGGCACCAACAATATAACAGGGTATTCAGGATGGCCCTATCGGTAAACAGACGAAATACTTACATGTAAATCAATTTCTACACGCGAGGGACATGACAACGACCATCGACCATGTTTCAAAGTGACACGAAGCCCTTTTTGTATTTATTTAAACGCAAAACAAAGACTCAATTGACACTAATTTATTTAACGATAATGATCCTGCTGATCTCCAGAACGATGAATGATGTTCTCGGTTGTGAACCCTACAGGTTGGATGCGCTGATCACGAGATTCACGACAGACTTTTCAGCAGATTATTACTAAAATTTACAAATTAAGTTTTAAAAAGTCTACCAACTTTAGTTTCTATTCCTTTTTCAGCTTAATTTGTAACTTTTGTTTCCCTTGAATTTTATGGTAAGAAGTACGATTCTGATGAATAAACTGTGTCACCGTTGTATTTTGAATCTGTTCACGCGTTTGCATATCAAATATACCTGCCTGCCTAGGTAAGATGTTTAATGAGCCCACTTGCTGACTTGCAGAAACAATCGTGACAAATGTAACGGTGTTCCCTCGTGACACAGTGACACGTCGCGCGGCGTGACGGAGTGACGGCGGCGCGGCGGTGGTGGCGGTGACCCCCGCGCCCACCGGGCGTGACGCCTTCATCATAACATCGACTCATCACTATACCCACGGTTACTAACCCTACACCAGTCTCTAGCGAAGAAGAAGAAGATTACTGCCGTCAGTTTAATTATCTACCACCGTTTCTTACCACTACTTTAGATGCGTAAAATGCCGTGGATCCACTCGGTAGTTACAAATAATCACAAGCCATTACAATTTCTAATGTGTTGTGACAGTTCACATAGAAATGAAACCATGGCGGTGATGACGTATAGAAACTGCAATCAGAGGGAGAGAATCATGAACTACGCTAACTAGGAGGCACATGCAGTGAGGACTAGTTCCTTCCCGATGACCAGTCCTGTGCCCTGTGGCCGGCTGGACTGGGCCGGTGTGTCACGGAATGATCTGACACTGAACTGACCCACTCTCTAGCCCGCTCTGTTTCACACCAACTGCCCAACTGCGTCATTTCCTCAACTCATTTAGAACATTTATTTGGCTTTCGCTTTCGTCAACAACAGTCTGATTAATATTCCGCTCCATGGACTCCGGTCCAATGAGTCGGCTTTTTTCTAGTTAATTTCAAGTGCCGGCAGCTTCGCGTGAAATTTCTTACAATGATTAGGTTAAGTGCTGATTAAAGTGATAGTTCGTCGTGTTCGCTTTCAGCAGCGATGAATAGGGCTTAAAAAGCATTAAGTAAAGTTGTTGAAGTACGTACCATTTTATTTATAGAAATACTATTATGTGTAAACGTGTATTCTTTAAGAGAAGTAGAGCAATTTAAAGTTCAGCCAGCCTTGCCCCGCTTCCACAAGGATGTGCTGTCGCCAGTTAGTTTCAGTTTCAGTAATAACCAATAACGTTTAGGTACATAAGGTCGCGTTTAAAGCTTAAAGCAACGTTCAGTGAAGGAGCGGTCCTGTATTTAAACACACGCAGATTTATTTTTAGCTGCTAAGAAAATAGTAAGACCTTCTAACAAGAGTGGTGTCCTTCACTGTAATGAAAGTAAGTGATAAGTACCTACCTATGCCAAGAAATGCTTTGTTTATAAATAAAAATACCTTGATTGCGTTCAATTCTAGGCAGTAGCGTGTCAGCACATTGTGAAGGTCGCAAACAGTAATAAAATAATATACAAATGTATTTAAATGGTGGAATCGCGTTACTGCCGCAATGTATCAACCTCGCGACACGCGACACGCAGTCCGCGACACGCGACGCGGCGACTGCTGCCGACTGCAGCGACATGTCGCCCCCGCTCGCCTCTCGTGTATGTAAATGGTGAATGTAGCCAATTATACGTGGTCAAATTCATGGGCAACCCCAAGGCGATATAATTTCTACCCGAAATCTTAGATAACTTTTCATAAGACATTTGCAATTTCAAAAAAACATAAGTACCTACTTACTTACATGATACATATTGATAACACTATTATTACCTACCATTAATAATAACCTTATTTAATCATAATACTAGTTTCGTAATAATCTTTAATAAATAGATATCCAATTAATACTTTGTTTATTAGCGTGCTGGAAGAGTTTATAAAAACTCTTCAAACTTTCCGCAGAGCCCTAACTACAGCTACGGCTAATGTAGAGTCTAATCTAATTAAGTATCGGCGTTACCTGTTGGTTTACAGAAATTAAATAAGAACTTAACCATTTTAAAGCAAAGAAACAAGGTAAACTTTTTAATGAAATAGGTGTGTAAGACTTAGCTTACATAAGAGTGTGTCTGCATTATTTCGTTCAGACGAGGAGGCGTCGAGGCGGGAGGCGGCCGCGCGTGAAGCGATACGGCCGACAGGGTGGCCCCACTGGCCCTGCTGCGACGAGCCGACATTATAAACATTATTAGGTGTTTTATTTTGTATAAAATATATCCTTATGAATATAAACACCGAATGTTAGCATTCCATTACCGGGAATACACTAAAAACTACTTATTCAGGCTTATGATTTTCATGTTCCGCAATTTTCTAACTGTAGTTCTTGTACTGCCTACTGTATATTCGGCGATTAAGTTACGTATCGTTCTATTGGCGGACTATTCGTATGACAATCACCTGTTGATGAACCGTTCAGAATCTGTCAATTTAGTATCTGAAAAAATTGACTTTTTTGAAGTATGTATTAGTTTAGTGTCCGCGCGGTGTAGTCCCGCGGGCCGGCCCGCCGCCGCGGCACCCTACTGCCGCTCGCCGGCAGAATATTGCGAGGAACTGCGAGCGACGTCATTTAAACGAATATAAACGTGTTTACTCGGATTTTGCTATTTTAGCTGCAAGATTTACAGAAAAGCAGAAAAGGATAAATATTTTCCATAAAATTGTTTGCGTACACGGTATAAAGAAACCGTTTTAAAATTTATAAGAAATATGCTTGCCGCGAAAATCTCATAAAGCCAGACCCGATTTTGTGATTTTAATCCTTTATTGTGTCACAAATCTTTTAAAAGGGGTCATAAACTCTCCCGAGTGTCGGTGGTCCGCCGCCGGAGCGGTTTAAACCTAATGATAATCTTTCGGGCTTTAGTACCACCGCCTTATCTCAGTGTGCTGTGGACCGGACATAAAATTATTATTATTTTAACGGCTATAGTGTGGATGTTATCCGCATATACGGTTGGGCAAACAAATCAGCAGAAATTTTATAACTTACGTATGATTACTGATTTCATAACTTTAACAGTTTTCGTGGTTACCCCAATTAGGTTTATTTATGTCGTAAAATCATAAAATGTAGTACGGTCTGTATATTACCCTAACTTGGATATCAACGACGTTATCTGAACTCGGCCGTATAATGTATTTAGTGCATCGCGGTAAATATTAGCCACTTTATTCTCTTAAAGATACCGCGTCTTGTTTACAATAAGCTCACACTATATACACACACTAACAACTCGCACGTGAATTATTACTTTATTAAGTACTCGTATGAAGGACTCTATTAATTAAACATTGCACCAATAGTTATTAGTTGCAACTAAGTATGTAGCTGCAACTTTTGTATTTTTACGAATAACGAGCTTTGTAACCCTTAACTATGGAATTACTGAGATTGGTCTCTAACACCTATAGGGCAGGCGGTGTAGAGGAGCTCCCTAACTAAGTGAGGCCGTTATTATTCTGAGTTATAGATCTACCCACTTACTTCTACTAAATACTGTTCTTCTCCTGCAATGTATATTTGTATATTGTATCAGGTGGTCCCGCTAGCCGCTCCCACTCGAGTCCTGTAACAAGCCGGAGACGAGCACGCGATATGTTTCCAGCGAAACAATATCGTGACTGCGAGGGCGGCTGCGGCGCTACCATCAACTTTACTAACATATACATATGTGTGTGATAAAGATGAGATGAAAATGTTCTAGGAGCATACCTAACCGTCACTAGAAACACTGAAATTTCAGGCATGCATTGTGTTTTGATTTTCAAAGCTTTGTTTTTTTTCATTTTTTTTATTTTGTCTCTATCTATCTAATTTAGAAGGATTTCTGAAAGTGTCGACAGCAAACGGAACAAACGGGAAAGCTGAGCTTGTCACGCATTGTATGCAGAATAAAATAAAGTGTTTTAAGAACTTTCAGGATAAGGAAATTAATACTATTGTTTATCAAAAGCTAAGGTCGCTACAGCCTGCGCCCCTGCGAGTAGCGCCCCGCGTGGTGGGTAATAATAACTTTAATATCTGACATCGAATTATGTCTTATTAACCTTTACCTGAACAAAGAGCACTTTTTGGGTATTCTCGAGCCGCTCCGGGTGAATTAAGTTAAAATTAGTTAGCGGAAAATATACTCAAGTACTTACCTACCCGAGTACCTGCCGTGAGCCACAATGTACTTACGTGGCTGTCAACTTTTTAAATTAAATTAAATATATAATTTATTGATCCAAAAACATGTAAAAATATACATCGAGTGAACATTATAAATATGGTAAACCTTGCCACCTAAACTAGGTTTAAGGCCTGTAATATAGGTGACAAGCTCTTCCATTAAATCTAAGTAAGAGCATGTGAATGTATACAATTTTACAGACAAAAGTATTGACAAAAACAAGAACATTTTAAAAATAACATGCAAACTTAACTAACTATAATATCTAGAAAAACAATTTTGAAAGTTATATATGTAATATAATGTATGTATATAATCACTAAGATTATTTATTTTTATATGTATGTATGTAGGTATCTAGTTAGTAGACTAAATTTATAAGCAATAGCAGTTATACCTCACAGATAATTAATTTGAGTTACAGTATTTTCATTATAGAAGGAACTACATTATCCCCGAAGGGGTGATATTAATATTTTTTCTGTCTCTTCATAATTAAGTGGTTTGAGCCAGTTTAAAAGTATTCGCTTGGTTTCAAATTTATTAAGAGCATGAATATTATATAATTTGTTAGCAACATTATAAAGAAATCCACCAAGGTAGGTCTCTAATCTGTTTATGAAACAAGTCTTAAAGCCTTCAGTTTTAGAGATGTTATGGGAACGACGGGTCGCGATGGTGGCACAGGAGGGAGAATAATGCGTAGACGAATGGTACCGAATTATAGCACACTGGATATATAACTGCCTCACCGTAAGTACACCGCACTCTCTGAATAGGTCGGAAGTTGGGTATCTGATGGGCTTGAAAGAGCTTACTTTCAGTATTGCTCTTTGAGCGCGCTCAAGTGGTAGCAAGTACGTTTTGAACGTACCTCCCCAAGAATTAATGCAATACGTAAGTATTGATTGGCAAAGCGTAAAATATACCATTTTAAGGAGACAAGGGTTAGCTACATGGCGTAAAGTGCTAAAAATTGCCATCAGTCTTCTTATTCTAAGGGTAAGGTTGGCAATATGGTACTTAAATGTAAGATGACAGTCGATAACAACTCCTAAATACTTTATTTTATCAACACTTTCAAGTAGAGTGCAGTTGCAATCCCGTGAAGCGGATGAAGCATCGCCAGGGCAGATGTGAGCCCGGATTTTGAGGGACTGAATTGATTTCCGAGGTTTGCGAATAGAAAAGGACATATACTTGGTTTTATCTGCATTTAACGTCAAACTATTTATGAGTAACCAATTGTTTACAATGTTAAAACCGGTTTGGGCGCATTTAAAGGTATCATTCCAGTCGTCCCCTTGAAACAAAAGCGCTGTGTCATCGGCAAAGGTAACGATTTTACCTTTAAGCAAATCTATGCTACACAGCTCATTTATGTATAGCAAAAAGAGAGTTGGCCCAAGGATGCTACCCTGTGGGACACCATAAGTAACAGGTAATGGATCGCTAGTGTAATTTCCCACCCTAACAACTTGAACCCTGTCTGTAAGATAGTCTCTGAACAAGTCTAGAGGGACACCACGAACTCCAACGCTTTCAAGCTTGCACAATAACTTCGGAACCGATACCGTATCGAAAGCTTTTGCCAAGTCTAGAAATATTCCTAAGCATTTCTTCCCTTTGTCTAAATTTGTAGCAACAAAGTTAGTCAGCTGCGACACTGCATCGGCCGTTGATTTGCCACTTCGGAAGCCGAACTGATTAGGAGACAAAATAGACATTGACTCGAGGTATGAGACAAGACGGTTGTTCAATAGACGTTCCAATATTTTCGATAGCGTAGGCAAGATAGAAATCGGTCTATAGTTATTGATCAGCGTTCTGTCACCAGCCTTGTATACAGGTATAATAATTGCCTTTTTAAAAGCGGTGGGAAAAATACCTGTGGTGAGGGCCAGATTGCAGATATGGGTGAGAGGTGATATTAGGTATACTTTGTTCTGTTTGATGACTTTTGAGGAGATGCCATCCCATCCTACTGAGCCAAGTAATTTAAGGGAATCAATAGTAGCATTTATTTCAAATTGGTCAGTTGGAATCATTGTAAATGAATTTGGAAGCTCCGCTGGTGGAGAATGACGCCGAGGTATATTGAGGTTAGCTATTTTCTCTGCCAGATTTTTACCTACGTTAGCGAAAAAGGAGTTTGTTTTATTTACAGCGACAGTCGGTGAGCTATCCGATTTCAGTATGTCCTGGGCAGAATCCTTTTTAGGTTTACGGTGAGTAATGCTGTTAATAGCTTCCCATGTTTTTTTGATTCCCAAATTGCTAGCACTTTCTAGTTCATTTCGATCATACTGCCTTTTTAATTTTTTTATTAATTTCCCGCAAAAATTCCTATACCGCGAATAGGTGAATTTTAAAAGATAATTATCTGGATCCTTCCTAACTTCACTGTGTAACTTGTCTCTATGTTTGACACAACGAAGAAGACCTGGTGTCATCCACTGCTTTAAAACTACTTTTCTTCTAGGTATCTTGACGTAGATAGTATTTTTAGTGACTATATCCGAAATACACCGGACCAGGAAGTCAGTTGCTATGTTGCAGTCATTAGATTCTAATATTGGACTAAAATTTAAATTTGAGAGATCTTTGCTTATCGCCGGAAAGATAATTTTGGGTACAGTGGTACATGGTTTGAATTTTTTGAGGTCAGATTTTAGTGAAAATAATATTGAATCATGATCAGTTATAGAGCTCTTTATCACTAAAGTGGTGGTGGCATTATTACTTCTTACAAGCACGTGGTCTAAACAGCTGTTTACTCTTGTAGGGATGGTGTGAGAAGGCCAGAAACCTAAAGAATGAGTCATGTTTAAGTACTCCTCAGCATGCCGGTCTGTCGTCATAGGAGTAATATCAATGTTAATATCTCCAACTAATAAAATATTTTTATATCTAAGAAGTGAACCGAGAAGCGAGCTTAGAGAATCTAGGAAATTCTCAATTGACTTGTAAGAAGGTGATCGATATATAGAGACTATTGCAGTAGATTCAATGATTGAAACTAGGCAATTAGCATCTTGGAATTTTGGCTCATAAGATTGACTAGATATATCACTTCTGATGTACACAATGACACCATCATTTTGTAAAATATAGTTGCTAGTTATATAGGTGTAGTAACCGTCAAGTGGAGGGGCAGAATTATTTACCGATAACCAACATTCCGTTAACACAATAATATCCGGTAGAAAGCCAATTCGAGTTAGGAGAGTGGAAAAACTGTGAAAGTTACACCAAGCACTTCTGATATTTTGCGTTATAATAGTTAGTGAATTTTCCTGCGATAACATATATTTAGGGCAATCCTCAGCACTACATATCAATGACTCTGGGTTAGAAAGGCTATCCAATATGTTAGAATTAAAATTAAAGTTATCATCCATTTGTATATTTGTTAACAAATACTCTAGCAACATTAACCACAGGGGTAAATGACTGTTTTGGGACAGAAAGATTTAACTGTCATTAGTAAAGCCTGGAGTCAGGAGAGACGGGAAAATTTCAGCAGAACTACATGCATAGTGGTATATTTTTATCATTCACGTACTAATTAAGTGAAAATTATTGTAATTTAAATTTTGTGTTGAATAATGTAGATACATAGGTAATCGCCCCAAAACAGTAGATCATTAAAATGTTATTTGATTACTTTGTGTTTACTTCCGCAGAAAATGCCTATTGAAATTTTATTATTGCTTACGTTTTTAGGCAGTTCAGTAAATTCTTCATGAATGATCTTCAATTGGATGAGGAGGGGCGGGCGGCGGATCTGCTTGTTGTTCCGCAAACAGAATAATTTGATTAGTGAGAGCAGCCCCGCGCGGCCTCGCTTATTGTTCGAAAGAAAAAGTTTAAAGTTAATTACCCGGGCTGATGTTTACTTCACAATGTTTTAAGTGTATTATTTATAAAAGTAGAATACCATAAGATGCCTTCTTAATAAAATTTACATTCAAACCATTCTTACATAGGTATTTTTGATAAGAATACACATGTGGCATAAGACGCCTAAAATGTAGTGTATCGTACGCGCCGCACTTGTCACTTTACGATGAATCTGGAGCGTGACGCTCTACGCAGGTACCTTTTACGGTAATGCCCTTCCTTGAGAGCGGTAATGGGGCGCCCAGCGCTGCGGCGGGGGCGGGCGGGGCGGCATGCTGGGGGCGGCGGCGAGGGACGCAAGGTCGCGGCCGCAGCTGACCTGCATTATTCATCGCCACTTATTCCAGAACAATCCGCGCGATAAACAACAGACGGAAATATAACCACCAATTTAATATTAGATGAGGGAACCGGAGAGGAGCCGATATCGCTTCTGCGGACGCTTTCGGATTGTGAATATTGTATTGTTGAGGAAAATTGGTATGCTCGTATTTTTTGTTATTAAGGGCCCGTACAGGGTGACGTGCCCCGCCAAATTTGGGTTTTCAATGCTCTTCACACAGCACACGCAGTGACACGCACACATGTAAGTTAGCACAGTGGGTCATAAACTTTTACTCGCCAACTTTATTGACAATTATTTTCAAGTAGTGATTTGAGGGTAAGTATAATTTTTAATTACACTGGTAAGCACCAGGAAAGAGTAGACATTAATAGGGGTGCCACTTTTCTCCATACTCGGAACCCGATTAGCTTTCTAAACAAATGTAGTATTTACTTACTTGTAGAAAGGTAACTACAGGTATTAAAGTGTAGATACTAAGGGTATACTAAGCCGAAAGGGGATGACTCAACTCAAGGGGTCATTCTGAACAACTTTTGTTCTACGAGTTTTGCAAATTCGCGAAAAAAAATATTCGTTTTCCATGGTAAAAAGTCACGTGTCATCAAAGTTTCTATGAAAAAGGTATTTTTTTTTTTTGTTAATTTTTAAAACTCGTAGAACAAAAGTTCAGAATGACCCCCTGTCTCACTTGTTTTTACCCGACTGCCGAAGGAGGAGGGTAATATTTTTCGATTGTATGTTTGTATTGTTTGTATGTTTGTAAGTATATTTTTTGGTAGCAGAATAATATTTTTTCCTATTTTTAGGGTTTCGTACCTCAAAAGGAAAAAAAGCAACCGTTATAAGATCTCTTTGTTGTCCGTCTGTCTGACTGACTGTCTGTTACCGCCCTTTTTCTCAGAAACGGGTAATGATATCAAGCTGATATTTCGCATAGATATGGGGAGTACCCCAAAAAAATATTGGGGTACTCCCTCTCCCATACAAGTAAATTGGGGCTGATATTTTTTCCGGTTATTTTGATGGTGTAGGTAGGGTATCGTTGAATTGGTCTTTTAATATAATAGGTATAAAAAAAGGTTAAAATATAATTATTTTGCTTTTACCCATAGACAAATCCTAATTAAAAAATGATTTCAATAGATGGCGTGTTTTTATGTTGGGTTACTCAGAATAAGAAGTGATGATATCTCAGAATAATAATGGTTAATGGTGCTATTCCGCTGAGCACCGAAACCGGTGGGACACAAGTGAAATGTGGCGGTTCACATCTCGCATAATCTTTATTGACCAAAACTCATTTCGCATAACTCGTATGGTCTAAACTTTTTTGGCCGAACCATCACTTTGCCAAGAATTATGTGGCATAAGGCTCGTTTCGTCTAAAACTCTTTAGGCACAATCTTTAAACACCTAAGTTTCGTTTGCTCAAATGTATGTTCGTCTATACCTATGTATAATCTTGTTTCTCCTAATGTTATCTTAATAAATAATATATTAAGTATGTAGTAAATGTACAAATTGTGGTATTTTTTCTCATACATCCCGAAAATCACGATATTGAATGATTAAAAAAACGAAAGTTAACGAGCAATACAACATACATTTATAATACACATACAATAATTATTACAAACCCCATGAGATCGAAACCTAAAGATAGGTGCGACGACGAGCAAAGCGAGGAGGAGCGTGTTAGGTGCACATGTTCATCAAAACCAAAGCGGAGCGCAGCGAAGCGGAGCGGAGCGTTTTCCAAACAGCGGAAACAATACAAGGCACCAGTTTGCGCTATAGAGAGACGCTCCGTCAAAGTTAAAGCCAAACAAATATTATTACTTTGTATAAACCTATTATTAGGCTATTCAAGATTTGGCCATACCATTATTAGGCTAAACAAGATAATGCGAAATAACTTTTTACTAATCGAGATTTATGCCATACGATTTTCGGCGAAACGAGACTTTGACCAAACGTTACTATGCAATACGAGATTAGGCAAATAAATCTTGGGCCAAAAAAGGTAGAACCGAAAAGTGGACATGAAAATGCACTAGGGTAGACCCTGCTCCTAGAACAGGGCATGAGTTTGTGATTAGTGTGCGAGGATGGAAACTTTGAATATTTTCTTGATTTTTTTATTATTGATGCAATAACATATAGTATTTTTTCTGAGTTACCAACCGAAGTCACCCCGTGACAGGGTGACTAGACAGGTACTTCAGCAAATTACGCCATCTATCGTTGGTTTTTTTAGTAACTACTGTCTATAGAAGAAATTCCGTCATTATCAATTTTACGTTACGAATGAATTTAGTAAACCCAGTAAACCTAACTAATCAAGAGGAAACCTAAAATGTCTTTCTGTCTCTCTGAAAAACATACTTAATAGCCCAAACTCGATGTTTTTAGCTATTAACATTTTTGAAATAAAATTCAGTCATCACCTTGTTACTGCCCTCATCAGATCCTCACGAGACCATTCCTCAACCAGTACCATGAGACTGTGTTTTTGATGAATCCTAACCTAATGTTCCTACGTATTGTCATCACTTAGATCCATTCGCTATATTCCTGCTCCTCATCGGACCTTTACGAGACTGTAATGTCACGCGAGAACATTGCCCACTATCTAATTTAATTTAATGTATTGAATATAGTGTAAGAATTATGCTTCCTCAATTTCAAATCAAATTATGTTGGTGTCATAAAAGTTGAAAAAGTGCAATGACAACCAATGTGCAGTGATTTTGTATCTGTACACGAAAAGATCGCGAGCTGTCAGTGCTGCCTAAACCGACGTGACCCTTCTTTGGAGGCCAGCGGCCGACTGAGTCAAACGTCACTTGTGTTTATGATTTTATAACACAGAAAGCCGCCATAGATATTTGTATGAAGATTTGAGGGAAAAAAATTGCCCAAGTTTGTTATTAATTTACACAAAATAGGTGTGTGTTTATTTAAAAAAAAGGTATTTATCGCCTAGTCCAAGCATTTATCTTTATAATTTGATAAGAATCATATGAAAATTCTTTATAATTACGACACAGTTGTTACAATACGGGAGTGTGATTTACTGGTTTTTCTTGATATTCTGAAATTAATTTACAGTTATCCATAACTATTTACTTAAATTCGAATGATTCAGCACCTAGCTAGACTCTTCGGCTACCTGTGTGATTTTTTTCAAGGCTGTAGAGCATCATTTACTATATAATTCTATGACAATGCCAACCCTCGATTCCCTATTGCTGACCCAAAAAAAATACCAAACTATCCGCATTCAAGATAAGTATAAAAAATTATTAGTATAATTTTAATTGTGCGTTTGTTTTAAAGGTACCGCCCGCCCTAGCATGGCTAAATAAAAAACGCCTTCCATATTCAGCGAGTCCTGCAGCCGTTCGCTCACCTCGACGAAGATGGTGTCAGTATTCGCACAAGTTGCACTACTGATGGGAACTTTCCAGACACCGCGCCACAACGCGATCATTGAGAGTTAAAAAATGCATTCGTTTCATTATCATCAGCTTGAGTGAGTCCTGCATGTCCCTGCTGTACGCAAGGACATGTCCACGGGATACTCATCCAGGAGCTCTTAGACCGTCACTGCGTGTTTCGATACTGGCCCATGAAACTGAAAAATATTAAATTTTTCATTCCATTTCTAGTACCTAGGTATTTTCCGTCTGTAAGGCGCATAGGTAAGAACTTTCCTTTTAGTAGTTATGTAGTTTTTTATGTATACTCACCTATTTTACATGGTAATAAATCGAATAATCTAGCGACTATAGTCCATATAAGTATCAATTTAATATCCTGGTACGGATTGAAGTGTGCAAGAAACGTGTTTGCAGCAGCGGGGGTCGCCGCCCGCCGCCGCCGCCGCCGCCGCCGCGCCGCTAGAACCAGCCCCGGGTACCGTTAGCAATACCGTACTCCTCCCTAATAGAGCCACTAACGTATCATTACGCGTGATCGTATCGCGGCCGGTCGACGGTCCTGCATGATAGGGGGGCTATTTACGCATATCTATCGCGATCACTTTGAATCTGCCATGTGCTAGTAAACAAAGTTCGAGTGGCTCAATAAAATATATGTATAGCATATGGGTGCACAAAAAGAGCCTTTCCGAGTGGCGCATGAACTATGAACTGTACCTTCATGTATGCGTCTGATGCATGCTGGGCATTCAGTAAGTAACTGAAAACTTCTCAGACTGACTTTACTTTACTTAAGTAGAAGATTATAATTAGCTTAGACTAGGAAAGATGCCTTTCGGCCTAGTATGAGACCGGAGTTTCGTATCCAGTTAAAGGTATTGCGATAGATATTGAAGTAACTGACTAACGCCGTCTCTGTCCGCACTAGCACCATACAAGGCATGCCGCTATCAATACCCAGTCCCGGAGCCAGGAGCTGCTCCCTCCGGATCAGCATGGTGTGGACCTGCCTCGTTATTTATACTGCAACGGTACTTGTTATTGCAGACACATTATCATTACGAGTTGGGTGTCTTGCCTATTCTATCTGCTTATTTATCTACCAATAAAATGCATTAGACTGCCAAAAGCATGTGATAAGTTATAGCGGAGATGGACAGATGTGATGGTATCAGTGAAGTCAGACCTGGTAATGAAATTTAGACTAATTTATGAAAAGTTATACTTTAAAATAATATAAGTACGTAGATAAACATTTATTTTATAAAGTGTAATGTGATGTGATCCATATTGTAAAAATTGCATGACAGTAACGTACAGTATAGTAACTGTAGTTGCTAACTATAATGCTGAGAGGTCGGTGGTCTCGTGTCTCGCTGGCTGGCGCTGGCGACTCCCGTATGAGGGTTATTTTCTGATCCCGCGGAGCGGAAGGTTCCGGGTTTGAGCCCCGCGCAACCGCTGTGTAATTGGAGACTTACTGTTATTTGTAAACAACTGTTTCTCACTTAAAAACTAAGTTTAGACAAGGGTATAATTGTGGCTCAGAGAGCTAGAACTACTAATAACAGTTTAATGTAAGAAAATATGTGAACCATGCACGCCCATTAAAAACCGCATAACCTATGTCGGAAGGTCTGATACCTATCCGTTACCGTCAATAAATCTATTTTATGTAAGCATCCTAGAACTGCGATTGTGCAATAGGTATATTTTTCCATTGCATTTATTGTGAATTTTAATGACCAATTGCAATAAACGATATGTAGATATAAAATTTATAATCTAGATTCCAATGCTAGTAAATAAATACCAGCAGCACTACTGTTTGTTCTACATAATATGGTCGATTACGGCAGAACTTCATAAATATCTAGATAGGAACTTAGCTTACCTTATGTACACGTATATTTTAATAACCTGTAAATACTAAGCTTGGATACTCAGCATCGCTAGCGTAATTTTTTTATATGTAAAGATGTTTATAATTCTAGAATGTACCTAGTTCCTTTTTGTTATCATACACATAAATAAATATGGCTTAACATTTTTAAATATTTTACTACGGATATTAATTGTATCCGGTTGTAATTTAAATATAGGAGCTCAATATATAGTTACCAGGATATTCTCATAGCTACGTAAATACATCAATCATCAAATCTAGAAGAATGTCGAAAAATACTAATATTATTTACGTACTAAATATAAAAAACTCGTTTGTTATCATTTATCAAAGTAGTGCGGCCATTAGAGATCTCATTTCTAGTAAGTAATTAAATACACTTTTAGCCCATATAGGTATACATATACGAAATAGGGACGTAGGTAGGTATCAATAAGTATATCAATAAGTAATCTTAATAAAGTAATAAGTAATCTTAATGTGTAGGTATAAATGCAATATTATAACACAAGCGGCAAGAACATTTTAGTTTTATGTTATACTCGTAGGTACTAGCTGTTCCCGCGAGCTTCGCTTCGCCATGAAAAGTTTTCCCGTGGGATTACCGCAAAATAATAATTATTATGTAAAAAGAAGACAAATGACACAGTGTCCAACTCGCCAGGGTTGTTACATGGAGCTTGGTGACGAATGGATCTTTCGTAAACTAGCCAAAAGAATGGGTTCAGCTGCACTACTAAAATACATAGGGCCGGATTCAGGGGAGGGCAACCGGGGCAATTGCCCCGGGGCCTCCACAAAAGATGGGCCCCCACAATAGAGACTTCGAAAAAAAAAGGACTATGTTTTTTTTTTTCGAAATCTATTGTGGGGGCCTGGAACTAGTAAACACTAGACAAAAAAACGCTGTTGTCGCTTTTAGAAATTTTCTTTCGCTGTTTTACATTGCTAGTGTGAGTCTTCTTTCTTTTTCTTGTAACCTTCAAAAGCATCAACAAGATGGATGCTGAAATCTGGATGGTGTAGCAGAGGCATTGGTGAAAGTTTATCAGGATCATTTAGAACCTAATCTTGGTAATGAGTTGGTTCAATTTGTATATTTGATAGACTCATACAAAAAGGACTATGGAAAAGACCAATCTCCGGAACTATTTTACTACCAAATTCTAGAAGATCAAAATTTCAGAGCTATATTCCCAGACTTGGAAATTGCATTGAGAATGCAATTTATTTAGTTTTGATGATATAAAATTGCACAGGATACTGCTTATTTTAATTTTTTTTTATAAAATATAGGCTTTGAACCACGATAGGACAAAATCTTCTATCAAAGCTTTCTCTCCTGGGTATTGAAAGTACCTATTCTACTCCGGGAACTGGATTTCCAAAGCTCTGAAGATTCCGTTCATTAACCCTAAAATTAAATTTCAGATAAGTAATTCTCGTTTCCGATTATATTTTATATGTTTGTTAAATTATACAATCATCTACACTTGGCTCTACAACACAAAAAAAAATACTGAAAAAAACTTTTTTTAACTGATTAACTGAAAATTATTTGTGGCCCTGGGGCCTCTCGACCTCTGAATCCGGCCCTGAAAATACAGCCATCAAATGAAATAGAAATCATTTCAGTAAACTCTGTACATGTTAAGTAGAAAGATCTACGCTGCCGATGCCGCTGCTACTATTTATATTTCATTCATTTCATGTCTTATTTTATTAGTAAGTACTTCCGTTGTGAACTAGTCGATTTGGCGACGTTCTGATCGTGGGAACGTCAATGCTACGTACCTACATAAGTATCTATAAATAAAATATAAACTAGGTTTTTTTTAATTATATTGCAAATTGGTAGCTTTTCATAAATACGCGCACTGTGCTACTTATAACTTTGTAAATAATAAACTTATTGAGTACTTATCGAAGTTGGTCCCATCCCAGTGCCCGGGCACAGATTACTAGATAGTTACGCCCCAGTACGAGTTGTTTGAGTGGATATTATAGGTATATACTTAGTACTTACCGCGAATTCCAGACTAATATTTTTATCTATTTATTATTAGCTAGCTAAAGTTATGGTAGGTAAAACTGTTAAATTATTTGCCAAAAATACATATTTCTTCTTTCTTTCATTCAAAATATTTCTACGGGTTTAAAAGTTTACTTGTTACGGAATAGGTGGCAGTTTCTAGATGACTTAAGTAATGTTAAGAAATAATTTCACAGCATTATTTTGGTCATTAAACCAAGTCGTCCGGACTGTGTTATTCGCTACTTATATCATTTACTTCTGGGAATTTGATGGTACGACGAGGTCGCGGCTTTCACAACAAACGATACTTGTCTTGAATATTATTATGCATTTATTGGATTATTAGATATATATTGTATCTCAGAGAGAATACAACAAATGCAAAACACTTACATAGGTACATACACAGTTATTTACATTCGTATGCAAATTTAAAAGCATGGCAATTGGATTTAAGGCTGTCACTAAAGCTGGAAGAAAATCAGAATCTGTCAAATCTAGTGAGGGGGGGTTGAGGTATGCGGGGCGTTCTACGGACAATGACATGAAATTTTAACATAGTACTCGAAAACAGAAAAGTGAAGACATGCCACTTTGTTAAAAATATACTAAGTAAGTAATATTGTTTTGTGATACGAAAATATTTATTTTTATTTGAAAGTATTTTTAATATTTAATAATTAATTATATATAAAGTCGTACCCGTGCCGATATTTATACAGGTTGTTGCAAAAAGGGTTTAATACTATGCCGAAACCTACGTGTGCAGCATGTTATTGATGTTATTTCTAAGCCAGGAAATGAAATCAGAATGTAAAAAAATCGCGAAAATATTATCAGAGTTTAATAGTTCAGGGTGTTGTATTAAACTCTGCCCCCGTGTAATAAAAAAAGTATTGTTAGCCGAAAGGGCGTTGCTCAGGCGTCACTCTGAAAAACTTTTATCCTACGTAATTTTTTATATTCATGAAAAAAACGCTTCTTCATATAATTTTTTTTTGGTCACGTGACCTTTTAGTTAGACGACCTGTTTTTTTTTGGTGTTTCAAAAGCAGAACAGTAGTTTGCAGAACTCTGCATATACAGGGTGTCACAAAAGGTTACGTAGCTGGCAAAGGGATATGGGGAGGTCACCAGAAAAATAATAACATGTAAGTACCCCCGCAAGGGAGTACATTAGTACAAGGCGAGAGTGTGTATTTTTTTTTTTAAGTACTTATGTGTATTTGGGATATGATAGAAATAATATTTTTGTTTCTTAAAAACCAAAAAATTTACACCTTGCTGCGCTCTTTTGCTTACTGTAAGTACACCTACAAATATTGCTGTATTAAAAAAAACGGTTTTGTTATAACGATTATAAAAAAAAAGTTATTTTCATGTCAAGGAGTCATTTACCTAATTACGATTTCACTCAACAGCAGGTGAACTGAAAAAATAAGTTCTAGTTCTATCATCACTTTAGATCGCAAACATTTTAACTCCACTTTTCTCGGCGAAAAGTACTCTTTGGTGTCAATAGAAACGTTTTTTGAATTCACATGTTTTCCTCTTTATTCGAAAAAAAAAAACTGTATTCCGCATTTTACCATTTGTTTTCCTCTAAACCCCAAACCGTGATTTTTAAACAAGAAAACTTAGTAATTATACCCTTTATTCTCATATACAACGTGCGATGTAGGCGAACGTGAACGAAAACTATGCAATAAGCCTTTGTTTTTATTACTACTTTAGTAAATTACAATAACATACTCAACAATGTTAATTTTTTTTTGCAATGTTATGTTGTTAAATTAAGATCTAATATTTTATTAACATGAAGTTACTTTCAACTTTTTTTTGCATCTATGCGTCGAATCACAGCATGACGGCTGCTGCAGCTTCCTGCTGTCCTGTCCTCCAACCAATCCCACCAGTACTGCAGGTTGCGTCGAATACGAGCCATTCTCTTCGACTTGACAAGACAGGTGCTCCCGGAAGAATCATAGATCGCACGGAACCCGTACCGTATAGAGGCAACGGACTCCTTTGCAACAGCCCCCCAGATTCGGAAGTAGCCCATGCACTGCATGGCGAGCACAGCTGCAGCAATTTTTTCGTACTGAATCATTGGGATGTCATCCCCGAAGGAGGCTCTCAGCCTACCTCAAGACCTGTGTGACATTAGAAAAATGCACTGTGCTAACGCCGTTTGCGAGCTTGATTTGCAGGACCGCGTTGTATGCCAAGTTCCACAGCAGAGGGGTCCAAGACCTACCGCTGTGGAACTCCGCAACTGAACTTCTTCAGTGAAAACAAACCCTCTCTTTTCGCATCCTTAATGTACTTGTTAGACACGTATGACCTCTGTCAATTTTCTGCAGATAAGAAGACAAGTGATGGTATACAAGAGCCGCCCTAAAGGTTCGCCCTCTAGGGGATAGAGTTGAACGCGGTTACTATTTTTAAGCAAACAGCCAGCGCAACAACTCGCCCGTGGTTCTTATCCTGCTCCGACAGTGAACGAACGCAAAGTATTGTACCCACTATTCGAATCCGCATTTCGGATGCCAAACTGACTGTCCGAAAGGTCGAAACCGTACCACCACAGAGGTATGACTCGTTCGAAGAGCTTATCAGGCTCTTACAGCAATCAGATGTGTCGGTACACTGAAAGATAATCTACAGGCCTGCTTTATTTATTTAGGAGCACTAATGGCCTCCTTTCAGTCATTGAGTCACTGGCACTCAGGCTGCGGTTGAACAGGAAGATAGACTGTCTAAACCTGGGATGCACAGACTGATCAAGACCAGGGGCCACTCGGACAACTTATGAACTGATGGCGGGCCGCCAGAAGTACTTATAGGTAATTTAGGTAATTAAAGACAATAAATAATTAATTGATAATAATGTTTAAATTGAAAAAGAATTGATTTATTTTGAAGCATGGCACTGCATAGTGCTTTTACACGTATTTTTTTATTTGACTTAAAATTACACTTAAAACTGCTTCCAAACATTCGTTTGCAAGGCGGTTTCGAGTTTTTTGTCGATGTAGTATTATTTTTATTTTATTTATAATTGAAAAGGTTCGTTCAGATATAAGTATAGGTACAACCAAATACCCTGGCACATTTTTAGAGCAGAGTTTATACGCAACTCTTTGTACGTATTTTTATCAATGCAGCGATAAAAGTTCAGCAATTTTCTTTCGTTGAATTTGTTTTGTAAATTTGGACCTTTTGAATGTTATAATTTCTAACTGCATTGATCAAGATTTTTAACTTCCAGGACAGCCCTTTGATTTTCTGCCAGAAAAAATCCAATTTTTATTAAATTAAGAAATCGTTCCAGTGCCAAGATTAGCCACCTTATTTCTGTATATTAATACAATAAATCTCTACATAATTTATGTTTATAATTTATGTAGATATTGATGTCGATTCTGAAGGCAGAAATTCTAAATTTAGAGCTGTCAAAACCTTAATTTCTTTGTTTAAAATTCGGCTCTATGATTGTTTCCGTAAATGTCATTTTATGCTAGCAATTTTTTTAGTTTGACAGCGTTAAAATTATAATTTCTGCCTTCAGAATCGACATAATTTATTGTATTAATATACAGAAATAAGGTGTCTAAGATATATTCGCTTTCGATGCCATCAAAGAATTGTTTGAATTGCCTGTGATTGAGTTTCGACAATAATGTTTTAGAATTAAATACTTTTCGAATGTTCGAGTATATAATATTTTGCTGTCGGCGGGCCACCAGTATTCGACCGGCGGGCCGCGTGCGGCCCGCGGGCCGCGGTCTGTGCATCCCTGGTCTAAACAAATCATTTTTAGGCTAGTTAAAAAAAACTTTAGGTGGGTAGTATGCCAACTAGAACTACAAATAAAACAGTATTTTTGTCTCCTCTAAAATTTGGTCACGAGGAGTTACGATGATTACGATCTAAGGTGACGCTGACGATATTTTATACAAGGTATTGAAAAAAGGGTATAAAGCTTAGCCAAAAGTGGATTTAGGTGCCATTCTGATCCACTTTTCTTCTACAATTTTGAAAATTCACGTAACAAAACCTTTTACATAGAAACTTATTCGATCACGTGACTTTTTACTATAGAGACCGAATTTATTTTTCGAGAATTTCCAAAACTTGGAGAACAAAAGTTGTTCAGAATAACCCCTGAGTCAAACCCTTTCGGCACAGTATACCCTTTTTGCAACATCCTGTATAGGTAATATCAGGTTTATAAAAGACCTGGGCCTGTAGAGTGAGACTCGGCATGGGGAGTCATAATTTATAGATCTTTTAGGTTGCAGTGGCGAATGGGCACTGGTAGCCCTGCCCTTTTCTATAACTATAACTATAGGTAATTTTATGGCAATTTAAAAATGGTATAACATTTATCTATTTGAAAAAATCATTAAAAATATACATTACCTATCACCCTAATTTAAAAAAAAAATTCAGCCCTTACTTTAAACTTATAACACCCCTCTATTTCCTTCAGGGGTTAAAAAACCTGTGTATTTTTAAAAACTTTTTTTAAAAACTAGGCTCTTACATAGTTGTAAATAATATTATGCGGTATTTTATTCCACTTGTAACGCATAAAATTCATAGCTACAGTAAACATTTCATTTTTTTCATGGCGAGATACAGTCGCACTTAACCGCTTTTTTGCAAAGCTTGTTAAATAGATTTAAAAAATTATGTAAATTTTAGATCTTCAATTTTTAAAAATACTTACTTATTTTTAACAACCTGTAGTGTACAGACTACCACATCTTAAAATATATATATTTTTAATTAACTACGGTTTTTGGTTTCAAATAAAACAAATTATGAACTTACTTTTCAACACCCTGTATATTGTGTAGCTTACCTACCATACACAACCGTTAAAATAAAATAAATTACCCCTCAGAATATAAACAGGCTCGCGCTTTGGCATACTGCATTGACCGTATAGTTCTTATTCGGAGAATCTAATAAGTGTCATTATGTGCAATGTTTACCTTTATCTATGCATCTGTAACTCTATAGTAAAAAATGTAAACAAATCGAAAAGGCGAAATGTTTTCTAAGAATTTTCGGCTTTTCTGCATCTAAAATGATTAGAAAATTAACTTTCCATAGCAAATGCATATGTATTATAATACTTGTAGTCATAATTTGTTGATTTAATCAGTTTTTGTGAAATATTTGATAAAAAATAAAATGGCGTGGGTATCGCTCCTAACAGGCCGCCACCAGGGCGACGACTGAAGAAATCTGAAATCTGTCACGGTGTCATCATTTTTAAACCGGAATTTATTAGTTTTTTGCAAAAAAAGTTGACTTCTGGTCCATTAAATCCAACTCTTTAAGGTAACTTTGTTAAGAATTTAATTACCTACACATACATATAAGATTCCATGAAAATGGGCCCTCTGATTTCGAGGGTTTTTTCATAATAAGTCAAAAAATGGCAAAAGACATGGTGTGTTTGCAATTTTTTTTAACATACTTATTATAATCCTGCACCAATTTATAAGCAACTAACATGTTCAGTATACCCTCTGCTACAAAATATATTTTTATCAATGTGATAGAAGCCACCGTTTTTCCAATCTAATCAAGTATATCAAGCCGACTTTAGCATTTTAGCTTTAGGGATCCCCTTAAACAAGAGGAAATGACATCTTTTCCTAGCAAGTAACTGTCAAATTATTTGAAATTTCCTGGTTTTGACATCTATAACATTTAGCAGACTTCAGGCCCTGACTCCTCTCATGTGGCTTTGTCACTCTGAGAGTGGTCATGTTTGTTTGACTCAGACTGTACCTTGTAATTATGCCATTATGAATCAGCTACAATGTCCATGTGGGATCAATTCCCCGGCTAGCAGGAATGGCTATTTCGGTGAGCGCTCGCCGACTGATCGTGGATGGCTCGCGTTACTCATTGTGCGACGACTTGTGAGAAACACTTGCGGTCAGTTTTCCTGTATACGATTAGTTCAAGTATCATTCTCAGTACTAGCTCTATTTTTGCTAAATGCTTTCACTTTGCTATATGACAGCGATAATTAATGTAGGTACCTAGTTTGTATGTAAAATCTATAATTTTTATTGCGATTTTTGTTTTTTTTTACCAAAGTATGTATGTACTTAATTCAGAATAACTCCTCAGTCACCCAACACAATTTACTATGCTCTTTTTTTAAACACGCTGTAGGTATAAACGCGGACAAATTTTGGCAAGGAGTATGATATGAGACTTTCGTTACAATAGATAGACCACAGCCTGGTTGTGAGATCTGGAGCCATCAGACGGTCCAGCACCAAAACATTGTATGAGTGGAATATATTTTTTGGCTCGTGTACACAGTAAGTACAGCACACACTACACAACGTAAATATTATACAAGTGGTATATCTATGTAACCGTACAGCGCATGCAGCCCGTCGTCGCGTCGTCATGATAAAAGTTTGCACGAATCACGAGTATCATGGCCACTTTATTGCCACTTATATTGCAACTCGCGCACATGTGGCCGGAGATCAATCGGCAATTGATCCACTTGCAAAGACTCCGACAGACAGACGGACAGACGGACAGACGCGGCGCCGGCGGGGGTTTATTTACGCTGTAATTTATGTAACGGAGATGAAAGCGCTTAGAGCTTGATGCGTCGCGGGGGCGGGGCGCTGAGATTACGAAGTTTCGTACGATTTTGCGCTAACCACGACTATATCTGGTTGCTTTAAAGGTACTACTGGTTGCATGCTACTCAAGTTAGTGGTAAAACTAGAGTAACCCCTCTGGTGCGGCAAATACACTGGTGCTTCACCATTTGTGTACCATTTTATACGAGTCTATGTCTTACTTTTACGAAGAATCATAATGTGACGCAATCACACATACCTAATAAAATAATTTTTCACATACCTAATAAAATAATTTTAATAATTAAATTGCAATAAACACGAAAAATATATTAAAACGTTAACATCAAAGAAACACGCAAGCTCTACGGAATGGAAACAATTTCTTTAAAATATATGGGTTTCTGCAAATAGTGTCCATTGACACAGATCCCGCACGACATGCTGGCGACTCATGTTTTATAGGCGACGTAAAAATACAAGCTCAGCTATTGCTATTAGGTACGATTCACCTATGTTACCTACATGCACTATGTCTGCACTTAAGTCTGAGTCTATACATACACGGTTTTAATATTCGACAGCGTTTTAATGAAAGTTAGAAACGTTTCAATTTTGTTGGTTAGTTTTTATGCAGTCAGTTTTTATGTTCACTTTAAAAGCGAAAAGATATTATTTACGGCTGTAGGTATCGTCTTTACTCTCTCGTTACTCAAGTATTGCTCTAGTTTCAATTTAAAATTTAATATAAACACCCATCACACCGTGCGTCATTTCCGAGTACTTATAAGTATAATTTATATTGTTTACAAAAATCTTTTCTGCTCTTTTCATTAAATTCTATTGAGTAATTTATTGAAAACATTAAATAAAGTATAGTCACCTTATTTATTGTAATAATCATAATAATTTAATTTAATATCTGAAGAGCTTATAATTTATAATCGATAAGATTGTTTGTCTAGCCTACTATATCTGTACTACTAACAATGTTTACATTTGTTATCCGGCGGTGCTTGGGCTCGTGTAGTTGTGTACTCGATAGATCGCTACAGGAAATTACCCAACAGTATACTTATTAATGGTGCTTTGGATGTACCTACCTAGCACAGGTACACTGACGACCAATTGCCGAGGGTTCCGGGTTCAATCCCTACCCTAGTACCCTAACTGGTTATATTAGTCTGTGGCACAGACTCTGTGCCCTAGCGGGGCAAATAAACAGTAAACACTATATTTGTCGGGTCGTGGATGTTCCCGGGTGGCGGCAGTAGCCCCGCCCGGACGCCCGGGTGACATGAAAGAGCAGACAACCGGATATAAGGACACTGGTTATTACGCTTTTTTGTGAACGGATCATTTGATTGAGTAGTCGCCGGAAGTGTCTTTGTCCTGTAATTCTTTTACCCCTACGAAGAAGTGACTTTTTGATTTCCGGTCTAAATTCAATTTGTAGCTCAATTTATTAACTCTTTTTGGCACATACGAGTAGGTATATTTTAATACAGTTTCTCCTTTGAACTTCATTAGGTAGGTACTTTCATCTAAATGTTTGTTACTCTTTTTCCACGGGGAAACGGGTGAATACATTTTGTTGAAAATTGGTATTTAGAGGTAGAAAGCTCACATCCTGGATTCAAATATCTAATATCATCTTATTAAGGTGATGCAGAGTGACCACTAGTAACTCATATTAATTTGTAATAATTAATTATGTAACCTCAATGACCATGATATTATGATATTGTAATAAAATAATTAGGTAAGCGTAAGATTTACCTGTTGTCCCCACTTATTTTTATTATCTTCGCTAATAGCTTATTATTTTCATCAGAATTCCTACCTCAAAATATCCTAACTAATCACTAATACAGTGCTCAATAAAGTATTGCAAGCGAATTTCAAAGATGGGGACAGCCTCGAGTGATGGTCTCTCGTATATTGGTTCCTCTACTCCATCCCGCGCCTGCTGGACCCTGATTTACGACCCATGACGAGGCTGCTACCCTCATTTGTTAAGAGTTCAATAGCTTATTGACAGCAAACACCATTCACCCAGCTCTGGTCCAGATAAACGATATAAGTAGTAACGTAAAATTGTTCTGCTTGTAAACTTATATTTTTTTATTTATTTCATCATAAGTATTAAGAAGATTTCCGATATCTGATGACGGGAAACAACAACACGAACGCCGCATTCTGTGGCGACCGCACGAGGCGAGGGCCCAAGCACGCGAGTTATTTTAGACTCAAACATTACGACACAAAATATGCTAAAATATTATTTGAAACTAATGGTTAGATCACGCGGTCACTCAATCGATCACCAGTCATCATCAATCAATGCTTGGAAAACAAAAAGCTTTTTTATTGGCTAAGCAAGTTCGTGTGAAGTAGATAGATCGTCAGTTGGATTGGAAGCAGATGTGATGGGACAGTAACGGATAGGGCTCCGCCGGAGCGACGTCTTCGCGACCAGCGAGCACCCCTCATTACGCCTTCATGCGAATTTATATGAGAGGTTCATCTCTGATGTCTACGACAGGTAATCATGAGACGACACTCACACTCACGGACAGCCACTAACGGTTATTCCACATCGTCAAGCTTTTCCGATAACTCGAGGTTTATCCACGATTGCTACACGTTCATTATGCATATCATACGTACTAAATACCTACTGTTCGGGTACTAGCCGATGATGATAGATTGTTGATAAATGATAAAACTGTATGTATAAGTTTACCAGAGTTTATTGGGAGAAATAATTACTTGATACTATTTCTAAATGATAATGAGTGACGCGCGACGTGATTGATGTCTACAAACGTACTGAAAGTAATGAAATTAGGTTAAAGTGTAAAATGATGATGCGGCGAAATGATGTGCTGTTGCTGTGTGCGTGCCTTGCCCGTACACCTACTTATACCTGAACCAGCCGTGACTCGAACCAGCATTGCGATTCTATAAAGCTAATTGTCAAAACTCGATTCTGAATCCGGAGTGAGTTTTCAAATTGGCATTCTGTAATTTCCGTAGACACATCGAATTTAGAGATTTTGACAAATAATGTATGAGATGACACACTGTTCGAACGTGAAGTGAAAGGTGAAGGGAGAATGAAGATCGAAGTGAGATGCGTAGTGAAGTCTGATTTTACAGAATCGCAATGCTGGACAATGAGGTATTGCACTACTTGTCTAAGGGTATTGCAGAAGGCAACTTCCACTGGGAAGTCATATACAATTATAATTAATGATGATTATAATTGATGAAATTCCATCGTGTAGAAAACCAAACTGTATTACACAGATAGCCAAAACACTAAAATCTGCTAACAGTTAATTTGCAAATTCAATCAATAATGATTGTGTATTGGATGCTTTGTAAATAACGATTTCCTGCATAATTTCTAATGAAACTGTTGTGGCGACTATGTCTGCCCCGGGGAGTAAATAACCATAAAGTGGGTTAGAAGTGGAAATGTAGAACTGCAATGTGCTAATAATATATGTCCGGGTGTTGACTCGCGCGGGAGTAAATATAGCGTCCCATTACCGGCCGGCACGTGCTGCAGCGCCACTATACAGGGTGTTCATAAAGTATAGTAAGCCGAAAGGAGCTGATTGCCCTTCAAAAAGTAGTTTAGCTTACAGGATCATTATGTAAGAATTCGCGAAAAATATTTGAACTTTTTACTGCGAGATAACACAGCCGCGAGCTATGTAAAAGTTCCACTGACATAGCACCAGACTACTCTTAAAAGGAACGAACGCTATCTGCAATATTGAAGAACAAGAACACATCAGAATATTATCAATTACCTAAATTGTGTCCAATTAAATTATATTTTTTTTTAATTTCCTTTCATCCTTTTTGATTTTTTTTCATCGCGAGTACACTCCCTCACCTAGCCACCCCGTTTCCAGTGACTATGGCGTAGCTACCACTTCTGCAACACCTGTAGGTGCGATCCTATTGATCAATTCATGCTAATCAAATAAAACTTCTACATAGGTTTCGTATCGGAGCCGCGGCTACTTTTACTTGCAACTTTTATTTTTTATTTATGTTTATTTAGGAAACTAACAGTGCTTATAAAACATGAGTAACGTAAACACCCAAATAAGTTTCCACATTAACAAGTAGTAAGCAGAACTAAGTTTTACTTAAGCCAAAGCAGGTCCTATAGCTTTACATTGCGCATTTGAGTACATAATTGCTATCAGTGAAAAAAACAACTAAATTGTACCTGTTTGTTTAATTAAAATATCTGTATTGTATTCTTACCGGCGATGATCTTACCACCAAGTACTGAGAGCTCGTTACCACTCGGTAACTTGGCGGACAGCTTTTTGCTTCACACTTTTTAGCCACCTTTGAAAATTATATTACTATTATAAGTACTTGTCCAGCATAAAATATTTACAATAGAAGATTTTGCTATATTACTAAACTAATATTTGAGGTTGTTAGCCACGTAGTTAGTATCAGATAATTATATTATAGGTGCAGCTACCTACACGGAGCCGCGAGGTTCACAGGAGTCATCAGCCCCGCCGGCAGGGGGCGGCTGCAGCGCAGATTAGCTCGGGGACTCCCCGAATAATTGATGAATTGATATTTTAGGACTATCAAGTCTCTGCGGACGGCCGCCGGTAGATTGATTTTGATTACCCACCGATGTAGGTAGATTGTAAAGATATATAGCATGTATGCATTTATTAGGGCACGAGATTATGAGCGCAAATGATGGAAATGACACCGTTTCGCAACAAATCGTGAATCTGCTATATCCCCTAGTGTATAACAGAAGTAGATCGCCGCCATGGTCCGAAATATCAATCAGGAAGACATGAAATCAGTGGCGGATTAAGAGCATCGGGGGCCCTAAGCACAACGCCTGTGTAGGCCCCTAATTTAGAACAATTTGTTCCTTGACAAAGAGTGACAAAACAGTTCAATAGCTAAAAAGTCCTATAACACTTCTATAAAAAATGATGTAAAACATTTTTAAAAAATTTTGCTTGCCTTAATAAGGCCTACGACACGCGCAAGTATCACCACAGTTACAACTGCGCAGGCACGCCGAGCTATCACAGGGCACAGTTAAGTACGCGCAAGACGTCCCTCCAGCTATATATAACCCCCCAAAATTTTAACTCAATAGAATGAAGAATTTGATATCATTATTTAACAGCTTTTGTCAAGCTTAAAATTATAATAAATAGGAGCGACTGTTTCACGACTATCAAAGATATTCGATATTTTCAAAACCTCCAGCTATAATCCTCCACCAGGGCTGCAGCAAAGTACCTTTATATCTCTGCTATCTTTTGACGACTATTTCTGAAATTTGGCATGTCATTACGACTATTTCACGACTACTATTTGAGATCTTAACCAAGTCGATAGGCCTTACCGTTTGTTCTAGAGAGACTGGAGCTGGAGGTCTCCAGCTATAATCCTCCATAAAGTATAGCTCTAACTCTGAAAGTATGATACGACTATGTTTTTGGCAAACACGACTATTTACGTCTATTTTTTGGCATCATCAAACATTGTTTCTATTGAGTTTCAATTTTGGAAGATTATAGCCTCATTTTTGTCAAAATCGTCGGCGTGGAAACTGGAAACAATGTTTCCCAATGAGGAACTATTTCTTCTACTGGTATATTTTCAATGTTTGCAAACAACTAGAATTTGTTCACTACAAAAAAGTCTAGTTGCCTGCTATTCTAAAAAATCACACGATCGAAGTGGACAAAAAATTGCTGTAAAATTGAAAAAATCATTCACATGTTAAACTCCTCAAGGATTTAAGAGAATACTCTAATGAATGTCAAAATTATTAAAATTTCAAACATGTCGAAAAGTGTGCAAGCTGTCCTTCGGGGTCGGCGCGGTGTAAAGTTTTTACCACCCATTCGCACAGTATTCCATGTGTACAAGCCGGCCTGCGCAGGCAAAACTGTGGTGATACTCACGCGTGTGGTAGGCCCTTTACCAACCACACGCACGGTATTCTGTGTTTAAGCCGGCCTGCGCAGGCAAAACTGTGGTGATACTCACGCGTGTGGTTGGCCCTTTACCAACCACACGCACGGTATTCTGTGTTTAAGCCGGCCTGCGCAGGCAAAACTGTGGTGATACTCACGCGTGTGGCGAGGCCCAGAGAGGCATCAGAGAAAACTCATTCCATCGAATATATTGTGGATGAATAAAATGTAGGTATAAAATGAAACAGCAGCAGAGGATGGGGGCCCCTGGAGGCCCGGGGCCCCAAGCACGTGCTTGTTGTGCTTATACGTTAATCCGCCACTGCATGAAATGATTCGTTATCTAGTACGAACAGTAAACGCGGTCTGTAGAGTTTCACCGCATTGACTGGTACAGAGTACAGAGTATGGGCCGTAGATAATGCCGGTGCTGGTTCCTGTTAGTCCGGTATGTTGTCCCGGTGGGCGAGGACCGGTCGGGCCGCTGCGGGCGGAAGCGCCGCCCCGGGCGTGGACCCGGCTGCCCTCTACGCGAGCTAGCTCATTCAATATTTAGCTGTTTGTGAAGTTACAATGTACGAAATTCATTAAAATTAAACGTTTTAGTAAGCTTTAGCTTGTAGTTTTTATTTAAACCGCTGTTTTTGGCTGCATTTAATATTACTTGTCAATGATACCTATATCTTCTTCTGTAAATATTACACTAATGGCTCAATATGTCGGTACCTATGCTAATCAAGACAGATCTAGATCTATTACTTGTAATCCCTGTTAGAATTTAAGTTAAATGAATCCTTTTCAGAGGGCGGATGCTTGGTTCGGACGGGTCTACGTGCGATCTATCGGCTCTATGTCCTGATTCCTGACAACAACGGTGCAGCGGCGACGGCGGCGACAAGGCGCGTGATGTCGCGGCGACAGCGACAGGACGCAGCGAGCTGTGTGATGCGGAGGGACGATAACGTTGTATTGACTGTGTACCTACTGGCGGCGACATTGTGCGGTCCTGCCGGTGGATGGATGCTGCTGATAGTGCGTAGGTATGTGGAGTACGTATGGAAGACTCGAAGACTGGTGCATTCCGCGTTATTCTATGAATATTTTAGATCTCAGTAAGAATTACCGTTTCAATAACAATTCACTATAAAATTATATACTTAACAAGGAAACACTATTGCAACTAATTATTTAAGTTAATAATTAATTAAGATCTGTTGTAAACTTGAACGTTAGCTGTAACTGTAGGCCATACAATGTACGACCTATTTGAATTTTAAGGGCGTAGTTACTGAAATTAGTGTTTGTAACCTTTAAGGGTCTGCAATAGGGAATCGAGGGTTGGCATTGTCATAGAATTATATAGTAAATGATGCTCTACAGCCTTGAAAAAAATCACACAGGTAGCCGAAGAGTCTAGCTAGGTGCTGAATCATTCGAATTTAAGTAAATGCTTATGGATAACTGTAAATTAATTTCGAAAAACCAGTAAATCACACTCCCGTATTGTAACAACTGTGTCGTAATTATAAAGAATTTTCATATGATTCTTATCAAATTATAAAGATAAATGCTTGGACTAGGCGCTAAATACCTTGTTTTTAAATAAACACACACCTATTTTGTGTAAATTAATAACAAACTTGGGCAATTTTTTCCCCTCAAATCTTCATACAAATATCTATGGCGGCTTTCTGTGTTATAAAATCATAAACACAAGCGACGTTTGACTCAGTCGCATGGGCTTTTCAGCTTTTTGTTTGTGAGCACATCTATAGATGGCGCTGTAATGAGAATTATAATAATGATAATTGAGTCCAAATAATATCTGGCAACATTATTTTACTATTATTTATTTTTAATACTGGTAATTATTAAAACTCCGGCAATGGTACGTTTCTTTAAAGTCAAAATATTACGTCAAATTCAACTGCTATAATAAATAAAATAAAAATAAAAAAGCCTTTTATTTCGTGCATGCCGACAAACAATCTATCACACATAAAGTAGTAGTTATAATTAATTATGAATTTAAATACACTTACAATAAATTTTCTATACTTACTTACAAATCAATTAAAATAAATTTTCTATAAAATTTACTTGAATACATTCACATTACATATATTAAATTTAATGGTAGGTATTGAATTGAATTTCTTTTTATGCGTAATTTATTTTAAAAAAACATTTCTTAATACTATTCATGCAGCTTGCAGGAACCCCTTTATTGGGTGAAGGCCTCCTCCAATTGTAGCCATCTCTCTCTATCACGAGCCAATTGAGTCCACTGTGTACCAGCAACCTCTACAATGTCGTCTTCCCAGCGGGCATACGGTCTGCCTCGTCTGCGCTTGCCTGATGGCCCCGGCCAGGTGGTAGCTGTCAGTGTCCATCTTCCATCTTCTAGTCTTGCGACGTGGCCGGCCCATTTCCATTTTAAGGATCGAGCATATTGAAGAGCATCAATGAAGTTTTTTTCTTTCTTATCTCACTTTGTCTTATTTTCTTTAGCTTACTTGTATAATAGTTATTAAATATTTTAGTATCTAGTCATTCACAAAAATTTAATAAAATAAAACATTACATATATATTTATATTACTAATACTGACATCAATATGTTTAAAAAATATAGAATTTACATACTACAAAATATTTCAGTGTGTATATGTCATTCACGCAATGTGTGCATAATACGGAACGTTATTTGTTATTACGGCCGCCATAATACAAATAACTTTTTCGGATTTTTGTGATTTTATCGACAACTCTAGCTTTTTCGTGGACTCTGATTTGACTCCTCACCTTCTGACCTTTGCGAGTACTATAATTGACCTTGATTTGCCTTTTGATTTGGATTTTGTACTATGGCGTCGAAACATAAGTGTTTTATTCCTGGTTGTGACCAGAATGAAAAACGTAAGTACCTATATTCACTAATGCTCCGACTTTGGACGAGTGTTGTGTCTACCGTCGTAAAATTAAGTTTGATGTAATCTAGCTGAAGGATTGGTGCTTAGTGGCGGCTTATCAAGCTATGTACAACTCGGTTGCCAAAAGAATGGACCTGATACCGTATTCATAGCAACTCGGCGATACCGTAATGGATCGCGTTCGTAGTTCATCGACGCTCAAGCGAAACCAAGAGTAGAAACCAGTATCCCGCGCGGCATTAAACTATGAACTCCATATCATTGGTACAGGCCAGGATTTGAACCCACAGCCTCTCGATTGAGAGGACGAGGCCTTATCCATTACGCCACCACGGCTCTCCGTCATGCTGGTTAAATATAAATGTTTTTATTGCAGGTGAAACCACCAGTACCTTACATAGGTTCCCCAATCCTGATAAGGATGCTGGAAGATTCAGAAAATGGACCAATGCTATTGGTGGAATGTTATGTGTGGAGTATTATAAAAAAAGAAATAAATGTCGAAAACCTTATCCTGATGTATTAATTTATCCCCGTTATTTTATTCACGTAGGTATTTAATAGATACAAATAGCTAGAAATAAATCAATATACCTATGTATTACCATTAGTGCTATATATACATATATGAAATTTAGTTCCTGGGCACATCTACAGCTGGCGCTGATATCATCGTGTGACTGATAGCTCTATTCTCAGAATAATTAATGTACTCTGTGCTCAGTCGGCCGCTGGCCTCCAAAGAAGGGTCACGTCGGTTTAGGCAGCACTGACAGCTCGCGATCTTTTCGTGTACAGATACAAAATCACTGCACATTGGTTGTCATTGCACTTTTTCAACTTTTATGACACCAACATAATTTGATTTGAAATGAGGCGTTTGTTAAAAAAAAAAAAAAGTTCCTTTTTGGAGAAATAGATGGCGTTGTCTGGGGTTGTACCAACTTTCAAACCCTCAGAACACACTCAGATCACAATATGTTATTCTGTGAGGCTAACGAAATGTGAAAGTGACGTAGGTAGGTAGAATTGTAGTATTATTTTCTCTATGATGTCGATGTCACTGTTGCTTCAGCGTTCAGTGCGATTGTGCGTGCAGCCGTTCTTTTCAAGTTTTCTCAGTTTCCTTGTGTTTCTCCTGTATTAATTGTGTTGTATTTGAGCTATCTGCTCCTCCTCCCTTGATACTGTAGAGTTAGTGCACTTGAGATAGTGACTCTTTTGAGATAGTTTGAGTTTGAGTTCTTATTCTGAGTTTAGTACTCTTTGCTCTCTATGTAATTTTTGACAGTTGATACACTGCGTTTTCACGCCATCTATCCTCTTACCCAAAAGCTCAACTGACAGCTGTCAAGGAAAACGGCTCATTGAGGAAGCATAATTCTTACACTATATTCAATACATTAAATTAAATTAGATAGTGGGCAATGTTCTCGCGTGACATTACAGTCTCGTAAAGGTCCGATGAGGAGCAGGAATATAGCGAATTGATCTAAGTGATGACAATACGTTGGAACATTAGTTTAGGATTCATCAAAAACACAGTCTCATGGTACTGGTTGAGGAATGGTCTCGTTAGGATCTGATGAGGGCAGTAACAAGGTGGTGACTGAATTTTATTTCAAAGATGTTAATAGCTAAAAGCATCGATTTTGGGCTATTAAGTATGTTTTTCAGAGAGACAGAAAGATATTTTAGGTTTCCTCTGGATTAGTTAGGTTTACTGGGTTTACTAAATTCATTCGTAACGTAAAATTGATAATGACGGAATTTCTTCTATAGACAGTAGTTACTAAAAAAACCAACGATAGATGGCGTAATTTGCAGAAGTACCTATCTAGTCACCCTGTCACGGGGTGACTTCGGTTGGTAACTCAGAAAAAATACTATATGTTATTGCATCAATAATAAAAAAATCAAGAAAATATTCAAAATTTCCATCCTCGCACACAAATCACAAAATCATGCCCTGTTCTAGGAGCAGGGTCTACCCTAGTGCATTGCCATGACCACTTTTCGGTTCTACCTTTTTTGACCCAAGATTTATTTGCCTAATCTCGTATTGCATAGTAACGTTTGGTCAAAGTCTCGTTTCGCCGAAAATCGTATGGCATAAATCTCGATTAGTAAAAAGTTATTTCGCATTATCTTGTTTAGCCTAATAATGGTATGGCCAAATCTTGAATAGCCTAATAATAGGTTTATACAAAGTAATAATATTTGTTTGGCTTTAACTTTGACGGAGCGTCTGTCTATAGCGCAAACTGGTGCCTTGTATTGTTTCCGCTGTTTGGAAAACGCTCCGCTCCGCTTCGCTGCGCTCCGCTTTGGTTTTGATGAACATGTGCACCTAACACGCTCCTCCTCGCTTTGCTCGTCGTCGCACCTATCTTTAGGTTTCGATCTCATGGGGTTTGTAATAATTATTGTATGTGTATTATAAATGTATGTTGTATTGCTCGTTAACTTTCGATTTTTTAATCATTCAATATCGTGATTTTCGGGATGTATGAGAAAAAATACCACAATTTGTACATTTACTACATACTTAATATATTATTTATTAAGATAACATTAGGAGAAACAAGATTATACATAGGTATAGACGAACATACATTTGAGCAAACGAAACTTAGGTGTTTAAAGATTGTGCCTAAAGAGTTTTAGACGAAACGAGCCTTATGCCACATAATTATTGGCAAAGTGATGGTTCGGCCAAAAAAGTTTAGACCATACGAGTTATGCGAAATGAGTTTTGGTCAATAAAGATTATGCGAGATGAGGGGAACCGCCACTTTTCACTTGTGTCCCACCGGTTTCGGTGTTCAGCGGAATAGCACCATTAACCATTATTATTCTGAGATATCATCACTTCTTATTCTGAGTTACCCAACATAAAAACACGCCATCTATTGAAATCATTTTTTAATTAGGATTTGTCTATGGTGTGGTCCCCAAATTTAAGGGTAAAAGCGAAATAATTATATTTTAACCTTTTTTTATACCTATTATATTAAAAGACCAATTCAACGATACCCTACCTACACCATCAAAATAACCGGAAAAAATATCAGCCCCAATTTACTTGTATGGGAGAGGGAGTACCCCAATATTTTTTTGGGGTACTCCCCATATCTATGCGAAATATCAGCTTGATATCTTTACCCGTTTCTGAGAAAAAGGGCGGTGACAGACAGTCAGTCAGACAGACGGACAACAAAGAGATCTTATAACGGTTGCTTTTTTTCCTTTTGAGGTACGAAACCCTAAAAATAAGAAAAAATATTATTCTGCTACCAAAAAATATACATACAAACATACAATCGAAAAATATTACCCTCCTCCTTCGGCAGTCGGGTAAAAACAAGTGAGACAGGGGGTCATTCTGGACTTTTGTTCTACGAGTTTTAAAAATTAACAAAAAAAAAAACCTTTTTCATAGAAACTTTGATGACACGTGACTTTTTACCATGGAAAACGAATATTTTTTTTCGCGAATTTGCAAAACTCGTAGAACAAAAGTTGTTCAAATTCAAATTTAAATTCAAATGGTTTAATCGACGTAAAATTTTACAATTATTTGTCGATAGTCATCTACCACCATTTCACAAAGGCCCCGTCATTGAGAAGGAAAGAAATGGCGAAAGAAACTCCTCGAGCATCTTTTCAACTTTTTCCTTATAATCTATTACAATTTTTACTTATATCTAGTACCTACAATTTTACTTAAGTACCTATATCCATTTCATTTTTTCAATAGCCTTAGCTGAGGTGGACAAGACCACGCGTTTTTGTCGTTTAAATAATCATTTATACTATAGTAAGCTTTACTACATAATGTAGCTTTAACATAATTCTTAAATTTTTGCTCAGTAAAGTTTATTGCTTCATTTGATAATTTATTATAAAAGCGTATACAGTTCCCCATGAATGATGTGTTTGTTTTCGAAAGTCTGAGTGTGGGGAAAAGCAACTTATTTTTGTTTCTGGTCTCAATACCGTGAGTGGCTCCTACTTTACTAAATGAATTTAAGTTTTTACGAACATACATAATATTTTCATAGATATATTGGCATGGAACAGTTAGTATACCTATTTCCTTAAACGTATCTCTTAATGAAATTCTAGACCCTAATACATATATGGCTCGAATTGCTCGTTTTTGCAGAACAAAGATTTGATTAATGTCAGCCGCCAGTCCCCACAATAGAATTCCGTAAGACATAACACTATGAAAATAACTAAAATACACAAGCCTGGCTGTATCTACATCTGTTAACTGTCTAATGGTTCTAACCGCATAAGCTGCAGAACTCAATCTACCGGCTATCCTCTCAATATGGGGTCCCCATTGCAACTTTGAGTCAATTGTAATACCCAGGAATACCGTTTCATTTACTAACTCTAGCTTATCGTTATTCAATGTCAAATATGTCTCTACTTGTCTTACATTAGGCAAAGTGAATTTAATACATTTCGTTTTCTTGGAGTTAAGAACTAAATTATTTACAGTGAACCAATTAGCAACTATGGAAAGAGTACTGTTTGCATTGTCAAAATTGACTTCTTGTCGCTTTAACTTAAATATAAGTGAAGTATCATCAGCAAACAGTACTATCTCACATAATTTATCTACCAAAAACGGTAAATCGTTAACATATACAAGAAACAAGAATGGTCCTAAAATCGAGCCTTGGGGAACACCCATACTGACAGGACAGCCAGCCGAACGCACTCCATTTATGTCAACTAGTTGAGTTCTGTTGCTCAAGTATGATTCCAATAATGTAAGAGCTTTGCCAGTTAGCCCATAATATTTAAGTTTCATAAGTAGAGTGGCATGATCCACACAATCAAATGCTTTCGATAGATCGCAAAATACACCCACAGCATCAAGACGTTCCTCCCAAGCACTAAATATGTGTTTGACCAACGCGACACCAGCGTCAGTTGTAGATCGACCTTTGGTGAAACCGAACTGTTGGTTATGGAGAAGGCCGTGAATACTAAAGTGCGAAAGCATTTGATGCAGCATAATTTTTTCAAATATTTTACTCAGTACTGGCAAAACTGATACAGGCCTAAAATTATTGGGATCATTTTTCTCACCAGATTTAAAAAGCGGTATTAGTTTACTAAGTTTCATCAAATCGGGGAATACACCGACCTCAATGCATCTGTTAAAAAGATTAGCCAAGTGGGGTGCTAGGATATCAATAACATGACTAATAACTTTAACGGACATGCCCCATAAATCTTCTGTCATTTTTAAATTTAATTCTTTATAAGTGGTAATTATGGTCTGTGTATTTATACCATGAAATTGAAAGTCGAGATCGCAAGGCGGTGCATTCCCTCTTAGCAAACGTTCAGCTTCAGCGCAAGATGAATCAAGGTTCTCAGTTGTAGCTAACGGAATACTACGGAAAAAATCTTCAAAGACGGAAGCCACTTCTTCACTAGTTGAAACAATTTTATCATTAATTTTAAGTTCAAAATTTAAATCACGTGGTTTATTCTTCCCGGTTTCAGTATTAATGATATTCCATACGGTTTTAATCTTGTTATTAGAGTTTTTAATCTTTCTATTTATATAATCTGATTTAGCTTGGTGGCAAACGGCTTTGAATATCTTTGTATATTTCTTTACATAATCTCTAAAGTTATCGTCATGAGTAAATGTACGCTGTTCATAGAGATCATATAATTTACGTCTGCTCTTATAAATTCCCGATGTTGCCCAGTCATTAAGACTTAGTTTACAATTAACATCTACTTCTTTCTTAGTGAACACGTTTTCAAATTCTTGAGACAAACCTTGAAATATTTCCTTAAAGGCATCATTGGGATTTCTTTCAGAGCTTCTACAGTAGTCAAGTTTACTGTTCAATCGAGATTTAAACTTATCAATTCTGTATGATGTTACTGGTCTGAACTTGAAAGTGGCTGACTTACGTTCAAAAGTACAAGGAAACGTAATAATTTGCCCACTGTGGTCGGATGGTAAGCAATTGATTACAGAATGATTAGTAAAATCACAATTACAGTAAATATTGTCAATACAAGTGGCTGAGGTGGGAGTAATTCTGGTAGGTTCCAGGAAGACATTACTTAAATTATATGACTTGAACAAATTAATTATACAACATTTCATAGAAGTCTCAACTAATAAATCAATATTAAAATCTCCCACCACGACCACTTGTTTTGAGCTCTTAGATAAGATGGTAAGACTATCCTCCATCACTTTCTCAAATACTTTATAGTCAGAAGAGGGGGGCCTGTACACGCTTAAAATTATATACTTGTCCATCTCAACACAAGCTAGTTCAGCTATTCTTTCGACCGATAATTTTACAATGTCTTTCCTATCCTTACATTTTAAATTTTTCTTTACAAATATTAATGATCCTCCTTTGTCTAACGATTTCCTATTAAATGAGCTAATAACATTGTAATTTTTTACATTAAAATTCATGTCATCATTTTTAAGGTGATGCTCAGTAATACAAATTATGTCTATGTCGTATTGTTCTAAAAATAACTCTAGCATTAGAAGTTTGCGAGAAAGCCCCTGAATGTTCTGGTGTACAACTCTCAGTTGCTCATCTCTTGTCGTGCATGGCAGTTTAAATTTACATTAGTATTACTACTAACTATCGTATCAGTTGGTCCTACTTTTGTTATACTACTTATAACAGGGTCATAAATATTGTAAGCTAACAATTTAGCTATCTGTCGCTTATAAAACTTAGGTACAAATAATGTACTCTTAGTCAAAATAAAATTATGAATAAATTTATTTGTATCGAAATACATCATTCTTTCTCTGTCACCAAAGGTCATGTTAAATAATAACATATTTAAATCACCTATGTAATTATTCTGCTTTGTAGTCCGTGAGGCGGAGTAAGGGAAAGCACAAATAATGGTTTTCCTAACATTAATAGAAGAAAGTGCGTCATAACATTGAATTATGTCCTCTTTCTCTACTTCTATGCTATTTCCTACTAGTAATACTATTGTAGTATTCAAGCTGTATTGCCCTGACACTATCCTATCTACAATTTGCTTAAATGAGGCACCTGGCATACATATATTAACTACTTTTTGCCTGAGATAGTCGTTCAGCATATAGCCCATTTTACTACCTAACTTATCAGAAAAAACAATTGTCTCATAAGGAGAACAACTGTAGCTACTCGATGGGGCTTCTTCTTGCAGATTGGTACATGAAGACGAGGCTGGGGTCACTGCGGGCTGCTTTGACATTGGAGTATAGAGTGATGGCGTGGCGGGCTCGTCGTTGCAGAATCCATCTGGCCGGAACTCATCTGGAGTGCACGTGGTGGAGGCCGGGGTGGACTGCTGCAGCTGCTTGGCAATGTCACTGGTATGAGTGCCCAGTGAAGTATTGGTCGCAGGCTGGATAGGTGATGCATCTTGGGTGGCCTCTGATAGAGCCAGAGCCGCTGACATCTGGGAGCTGGTGGTGTTTTCCTCAGTAGATGGTACCCTTGGAGTGTTTAAGACTAACTTCAAGTTATTTAGTCTTTGTTGTAGCATCGCCATATTTATCTCGTACTGTTCGTTGCAGTCTGCAAGCTCCTGGTTTTGTTTAGAAATTTCTTTCTCGTATTTTTGGACCAGTGTTCCAAGTCTCACCTTTTCTGTTTTTAAAGGTTGGTGTGGGATGGTCTTATATTTCTTGATTGTTTTCTTAGTTCTACTTATAAATCTATTTATTCTACAATATTTCTTTAGTTTATTTGCACCTATTATCTTGATTTTCTTTTCACAACAATCATCATATTGCAGTTCCTTACAAGGTGTGGTTAGGTCTATTGTAGGCACAGATTTTGAGTGGGAGCTAACTAGTTCGTCATACAAGGCCATTGTTTCATTATTTGCATCATGCTGTTTCTTCTCATTCAGTCTGTGGGTTTCAGCATTTGACTCTGCCAGCTGTTGTTCAAGGCTGTGAATCTGAGACAGGGTGACTTCGTGTATATCTTGGCATTGCTGGTATGAGTGTAGCAAGTTACTCAACTCGTCACATTTGCCTTGCAAGTCCTGACATTGGATATCTAACTCGGTCACAACATTCTTCAGGGATGTGTTCTTTTTCAAGAGACATTCAAATTCCTTCTCATTTTCTTCCCGTTCTTTCATCAGTTGATCAGACAGGTCTCGAGATGCTTTAAGGTCTTCGAGTGTGTTCCTCAGCTGGAGCTCCAGGTCACGGGTTTGTGCTTTCCCACGGGTCATCATCTTTGGTAGTTTCCTGAAACCACACGGGGGAGTACGGTAGTATATCGATAGATAATGAAGATTGGTAGTTAAACTAGTGAGATATGAAATTGTTTATCACTGTTACAATGATTACAGGACAACAAGGTGTTAAAAGATATTAAAAATAAGAAAATATATATATTTATGTAATTATGTAAGCATAAAAAGTACCTAGTTTACTTATTTGGTAGCTAAGGCCTAATTTCACACCATTCGGTTAGGTTAAAAATACCTTGGTTTGGTTACATTTTGGACCGTTAAGGTTAGTGAGTGTCCCACCATGCTAAATCAAGGGGTTAACTCCCTTGATCGGGTGATAAACTTAATTGCTGCTGTGGGGTTCCGCTAAGACTTGGTTAAGACCGGTAACCAGGCAACGGGTTGTTTACTTGTCACTCATTCTGTCAAGATTCAAGATGGAAAAATGAACAGAGCCTTTGATAAACAATATACAAACTAGATGTTGTGTGACATAAAAAATGAAGCGAAATACTGTCTGGGTTTTACATACTGTCAAACAGAGATAAAAGTTTTAATTTAATGTCCTAACCTAACTTGGAACCGCAATATTGATGACACAAATTGATGGCCCTACCTGGAAATCGAACCCGGGATCCCTGGGTGATGAAGCTGAGCTTCTACGTACGTTTGCTGAAGTTAAACCTAATGACTTAATGAGAACTATTGAATTAAGTGAAAAATCTTCTAACAAAATATTTTAAAATAAGACCTTACTTAGAAATTGAGGTGTTATTTGTTGAGTCCTTTCTTTTGCACTGACACTCCATCTAGTTCGTTGTATTGAGGTGTGTGAAGTTAGCAGCCTAAAGTTAGCAGCCTTTGAATACCCGACCCAATTAAGATGGTCACTTCAGTCATTGCATTCTTTTTCAATTAAAACACGTAAAAAGCCCCGAAAACATTGGGATTATAATGCTAGGTATTTGTATAAACACTAAAGTATGTTCTAAAATAAATAAATACTAAAAAATACGACGTTTACTTACTGACGCTCTTGTTGTATAATGGATATTTTGTATGGGGGCACCAAGATGCTATAGACCTGCCCGCATCTCACCTGGTTTATTATGTGTGTTGTGTCATAAGAAAACACTGACAGAAGTTTCATCAACATTGAAACGGTATAGCAGGTGTCCACGAGCCACTTTCTGACAGATTTTGGGTGAAATATTGTCAAAATTTCACGAATATTCATTTTTGAAGGTGGAACCTGAAGAGATCAAGCTGCAAATGATAGTTCATATGAAAGGTATTATTAATACCTAGAAACGGTTTTCAGCAATTTCAGATTAAATTACTTTTGGTGAATATTCAAGGTGGAAATCAAAAAATAAAACTTAGCAGCCCAAGATTAAGATTTTGTATGGGGGCACCAAGATGCTATAGACCTGCCCGCATCGCACCTAGTTTATTATGTGTGTTGTGTCATAAGAAAACACTGACAGAAGTTTCATCAACATTAAAACGTTATAGCAGGTCTCCAGGAGCCACTTTCTGACATATTTTGGGTGAAAAATTGACAATATTTCACGAATATTCAAGTTTGCAGGTGGAACCTGAAGAGATTTAGCTGCAAATGATAGTTCATATGAAAGGTATTATTAATACCTAGAAACATTTTTCAGCAATTTCAGATTAAATGACTTTTGGTGAATATTCAAGGTGAAAATCAAAAAATAAAACTTAGCAGCCCAAGATTAACATTTTGTATGGGGGCACCAAGATGCTATAGACCTGCCCGCATCTCACCTTGTTTATTATGTGTGTTGTGTCATAAGAAAACACTGACAGAAGTTTCATCAACATTGAAACGGTATAGCAGGTGTCCAGGAGCCACTTTCTGACAGATTTTGGGTGCCAAATTGTCAATATTTCACGAATATCCAAGTTTGCAGGTGGAACCTAAAGAGATTCAGCTGCAAATGATAGTTCATATGAAAGGTATTATTAATACCTAGAAATGGTTTTCAGCAATTTCAGATTAAATGACTTTTGGTGAATATTCAAGGTGAAAATCAAAAAATAAAACTTAGCAGCCCAAGATTAAGATTTTGTATGGGGGCACCAAGATGCTATAGACCTGCTCGCATCTCACCTGGTTTATTATGTGTGTTGTGTCATAAGAAAACACTGACAGAAGTTACATCAACATTGAAACGGTATAGCAGGTGTCTAGTAGCCACTTTCTGACAGATTTTGGGTGCAAAATTGACAATATTACACGAATATTCAAGTTTGCAGGTGGAACCTGAAGAGATTCAACTGCAAATGATAGTTCATATGAAAGGTATTATTAATACCTAGAAACTGTTTTCAGCAATTTCAGTTTAAACGACTTTTGGTGAATATTCAAGGTGGAAATCAAAAAATAAAACTTAGCAGCCCAAGATTAACATTTTGTATGGGGGCACCAAGATGCTATAGACCTGCCCGCATCTCACCTGGTTTATTATGTGTGTTGTGTCATTATAAAACACTGACAGAGAATATTCACCAAAAGACATTTAATCTGAAATTGCTGAAAACCGTTTCTAGGTACTCATAATACCTTTCATATGAACTATCATTTGCAGCTGAATCTCTGCAGATTCCACCTGAAAACTTTAATATTCGTGAAATATTGTCAATTATTCACCCAAAATCTGTCAGAAAGTGGCTCCTGGACACCTGCTATACCGTTTCAATATTGATGAAACTTCTGTCAGTGTTTTCTTATGACACAACACACATAATAAACCAGGTGAGATGCGGGCAGGTCTATAGCATCTTGGTGCCCCCATACAAAATGTTAATCTTGGGCTGCTAAGTTTTATTTTTTGATTTCCACCTTGAATATTCACCAAAAGTCGTTTAATCTGAAATTGCTGAAAACCGTTTCTAGGTATTAATAATACCTTTCATATGAACTATCATTTGCAGTTGAATCTCTTCAGGTTCCACCTGCAAACTTGAATATTCGCGAAATATTGTCAATTTTGCACCCAAAATCTGTCAGAAAGTGGCTACTGGACACCTGCTATACCGTTTCAATGTTGATGTAACTTCTGTCAGTGTTTTCTTATGACACAACACACATTATAAACCAGGTGAGATGCGGGCAGGTCTATAGCATCGTGGTGCCCCCATACAAAATGTTAATCTTGGGCTGCTAAGTTTTATTTTTTTCTTCTCACCTTGAATATTCACCAAAAGTCATTTAATCTGATATTGCTGAAAACCATTTCTAGGTATTAATAATACCTTTCATATGAACTATCATTTACAGCTGAATCTCTTCAGGTTCCACCTGCATACTTGAATATTCGTGAAATATTGTCAATTTTTCACCCAAAATCTATCAGAAAGTGGCTCCTGGAGACCTGCTATACCGTTTCAATGTTGATGAAACTTCTGTCAGTGTTTTCTTATGACACAACACACATAATAAACAAGGTGAAATGCGGGCAGGTCTATAGCATCTTGGTGCCCCCATACAAAATGTTAATCTTGGGCTGCTAAGTTTTATTTTTTGATTTTCCCCTAGAATATTCACCAAAAGTCATTTAATCTGAAATTGCTGAAAACCATTTCTAGGTATTAATAATACCTTTCATATGAACTATCATTTACAGCTGAATCTCTTCAGGTTCCACCTGCATACTTGAATATTCGTGAAATATTGTCAATTTTTCACCCAAAATCTATCAGAAAGTGGCTCCTGGAGACCTGCTATACCGTTTCAATGTTGATGAAACTTCTGTCAGTGTTTTCTTATGACACAACACACATAATAAACCAGGTGAGATGCGGGCAGGTCTATAGCATCTTGGTGCCCCCATACAAAATATCCATTATACAACAAGAGCGTCAGTAAGTAAACGTCGTATTTTTTTGTATTTATTTATTTTTGAACATATTGTATTGTTTATATAAATACCTAGCATTTTTAACCCAGTATTTTTGGGGATTTTTACGTGTTTTTATTGATAAAGTAGGCAAAGACTGAAAGGACCATCTTAATTTGGTCGGGTATTCAAAGGCTGCTAACTTTAGGCTGCTAACTTCACGCAGGTGTTGTATTGTTGTAAAGGGCATGGCGTAATGATATTATTTTCAATGACGGATGTCAAAAAACAACCTCGATAGAAATAGTAACCATGGCAACCTCAAAACCAAAAAGTTTGGTTGTTTGAGGTTGTTTGACATTATAGAGACATAGACACCAATTTCAATGAATATGACAGAATATTGAATGAAGTGTGAGTGAATGATTCACATAATGCTTGATTTATGAATGGTCTATTAGATTTTCGTCATGGGACTCATCCAATTAACAAGGGTATTAATCCTTAAACGCGTCGTCAGCAAATCCGTGACTGAGACTGTAACTAACAGAATCATGTGAAACCAGGTCTAAGCTAGTCTAAGGAAGTGAATGTTAGTTATCTATGTAACAAGTATAGGCATTCAAATTCACTTCCACATATTAGTCAAGTGAAACGAGCACACGAGTCATAGAAGGATTTGTGTCCCTAAAGTACCTAAACCAAGACTACAGGGATGGGGACAAGGTTATGTTAGTACTTATGAAAAAAATAAAACCTACAACACAAGTTTTAAAAAATATAATATATAAATTCTATACTGCAACTTGTTCTTCTAACTATATTGTGATTAAATTGAAATGAAATAGAAAGTATAACAATGAAACATAGGGAGACTACAGTTATTGATAGATAGGAATACTAAAGTGAAAATACTAAATTATAGTAGCAAATTAGTAATGAAAAAAAAGGGTAGGAAATACAAAATTAACGGAAAAGAACGTTGTAATAGGTGGTTATATAGAATTAGACAAGATATTAAGACTAAGGGGAGAAAATACTTAATAATTATAGATAATTTTACACAATACTCGCCTGATATTTCGTTGCAAATTCGAAATTTGACAGGTCACCGGTGAGTTCAATTTCCAAGCTCACCAATTAGGTTATAACTATGTTGTGAGGCACAAAATTCACTTTAGTTACTTGAATTAGCACTAGATTTTTACTATTACAATGATTTTAAGCTTATGAACTAGTTTTTAATGAATAAAATTAATTTAATTTTAAGCAGCTGTTTCATTGACAGCTATTCGCCAGGGTTCAGAGTTCAGAATGACCCCTTGAGTTGAGTCATCCCCTTTCGGCTTAGTATACCCTTAGTATCTACACTTTAATACCTGTAGTTACCTTTCTACAAGTAAGTAAATACTACATTTGTTTAGAAAGCTAATCGGGTTCCAAGTATGGAGAAAAGTGGCACCCCTATTAATTTCTACTCTTTCCTGGTGCTTACCAGTGTAATTAAAAATTATACTTACCCTCAAATCACTACTTGAAAATAATTGTCAATAAAGTTGGCGAGTAAAAGTTTATGACCCACTGTGCAAACTTACATGTGTGCGTGTCACTGCGTGTGCTGTGTGAAGAGCATTGAAAACCCAAATTTGGCGGGGCACGTCACCCTGTACGGGCCCTTAAACATAAGAATACTGACTTATATTCTGGGTGGGGGCCGTGAAAAAATATTTGAAATAAGTACCTACCTATCTGTCAACATTACTCGTAAAGTCGTAACTCTTTCTTTCTCAGGATTAAGTTAAGTCGCTGTAAGACTCGTAAGTCTTTAAACAAAGAAGCCGAACTTCCCCCGCCTCAGTTAGAGGAACAGTAAATAACAGAGTTGAGGCGAGGAGCCAACAACTGCACGCAGACGACTCACCTAATTACAAAAAGGTTTTAACTTCAGAACTCGTAGGCGAATAAATTACTTCATAGTGTAATTATTATGAACAAACTTTTGCCTGCAGCTTTCATATTTTTGTCCCGAATTCAAAAGCTGAAAGAACTTTGGAATAAAAAAATCTTCCCGGACTGTTTTTTTGTTGTGAAGCCTAATTAAAGTTTTTTTTAGTACAAGGAAGGTTGTTTATAAAATAGCTTAACTATAATATTGATACAAATTGTCCAAATGAGTACTAATTAAAACGTGAATGATGTGGATGTATCGACTTAGAGATTTGGAAACTGCAATGTGCCAATTATTGCGATGTGATAATGTAAAATCCCTCCCCCCACTATGTTCAGAGTTCCTACAGGCTGCAGCTGTAATCTGTGATGCAGGTACATTCACTATTTAATAATCTGAGCTACAACCTGCCTTCACAGCCTCTCTATTCTACCGACTACTCTACTCAAAGTGGTAGAGTGGGTATTAGGAAATCGAAATAATACGCCAATTGTCTCTACTATCAACTGCTCCCGTGGACATCGGCTTTATGCACTAAGCGTGCGGAGTTATGAGGCAATTAGCGCGATGCACGCTTCAAGCAAAAACTTTTAATTCGAAAAGTTAAAACTCAGGTTCATTTGTGCGACCTGCGGGACGCCCTTCGGGTCGACACTCGGGCCTCGTTATACTATCATCGTCTCAGGTGAAGTATTAGACATAAATTATGTCTAACCCTGTAGGGTTCATCACTGTGAAATTTCTACTCTGTAGGTACATTTGTACTAGTAGGTATTTACCTATTATCACTAAGGAATCGTGTGTCCTCGATAACCTGACCTTTCAATTTTAAATCCTGCCTTATACCCTAATTATTATTCATCCTTACTACAGCTTTCCCTAATGTGGTAACAAGACAGCGGAGAGGCGGCGGCGGCGGCGGCGGCGGCGGCGGCGCTATGCGCGGGCACGTCCGCGAGTCACTAGCTGTACTGAAATTAATTGAAATCGTTTAATTTATTACGTGAGCCAGCACTTGTTTAAACAATTATTTAGCCAACACTCTGGGTGTTTATTTTTATAAAACATGCCAACTTTTACGTTTTAAATGAATCCTATTTAAATAAAGTTTGCACAGCATTATCTATCATTCATTACACAATCATATAAATCAGGCCAGCATCTCACTTCTCAAAATAAACTCACTTGAAAATATGTTGTGCAAAATATACGAAACGAAAAACAAATTCTTCTCCAACATTAATCATAATAAATCAGTCATTCGGCCGACGCAATAATATAAGAAACTGCGTTCAAAAATAATGTATTTGCTGACGTTACAGGCTGATGTTTCCGGGCCGCCGCGGCTGCGGGCGCTACTGCGCGGGCAGGCACGTGATGACTAGGCAGCCGGCAGGTACCATTATTTCAGTTCTTATTTGTTAACATGTCCGAGCAGCATCTTGGCTCCACCGGGTAGGTCTGTGCACCAGGAGAAGAGCTAGGGAATGATGCGCACTCGCGAAGCTGTAGGTATTCAGTTGATGGTGATGATATACAATATTATTAACCTTTATTATTGTCCAATATTTCTAACGTGCGATGCCTCTGTATAAAAGTAATAAATCTAAATCTCTGCAGACGCTCTTGTCGAAACTGACATTTGATAGTTTCAAGATTATCGTACTCTTGAAAAATCGTCAGATGAATCGAATGTTTATCCTATCTTTTAATAGTACTTCATATAAACATTGGATATGGTGAGCTAATGGATAAATTGCGCCAGTCGCCCATACAGACGGACATAAATAATTATTTCATTTCATATGAGCAAGTTGTGAACACAGTCCAGCTTAGAAATATATAAGTACCTAAATGTTAAAATTCAATTAAGTTAGCCTTCAACAAGAACCTCCCTTAGCTCGATATGAACTATACATTATCACATACTTTTGTATACAGTTGATATTAGTTGTAATTTTTTGCTATTACATAAGTATAAAAAGAATAATATACTTATTATAATTATTATGATAGCTCATAGAGTATAGGGAAGTAACAGGATATTTTTAAAGCCAACTAATAAATTACCTATCTAGAACTGAAGGTTTCGCTGGAATCACCTGGATACGAGCCCCGAAATCACGTGTAAAAAGCTTTCAGGAAATTGTAAACCTATTTTATTTTTTAAAGCTCTTTTTCGTAGAAAATTTTCTCCCAAACATGTTGTTTGGGAACAAGTACTTACTATATTAATTACACACAGGATCGCAAACGAAACCTGATGGGTGTCTCAATTATTTGATGAGGTTAAATTTTAGGTAGCGAATTTTACGTAATTTTTGGTTTGGTCAAAGTAACCTAGGTAATTATAAATTAGCGAGATGTACGATAATGGGAGACTAGAATATTGTAGCCAAGGGGGTCACGTCTATAATATAATATATGTATGTATATTGTATAATTAAGTCTAATCTAGCCTAGCCATGTAAATTATACCTACTGCTAAAGCTGATATAGACGCTTCCTCGTTATGAAGAAATACTTTTACGATTACGACTATGCGTTTCCCATGTAAGTATTCATAAAATAAATGTTTTATATGTAAGAGGAGTCGTAAAACAAATATTGGGCTAAGATTTACTACCGCTGTGGTCCAGATTTCGCCACACCAGTTAATATGATTCATTTGTACTTGTACCTATTGTAGTACACCGTAACTGGGTACTTAACACTCATAAAAATACCTCATTAATATATGTACTATTAATTATTATTGTAAACAGTTCGCACTTAAGATAGAAAAAAAAATTCAACATTAAATTTGTTATATAATAACTTCTATTGCAATTTTTTAAAGTTATTAATGTTATTATGGTAACTTACATAAAAACAAACAAAGTTGAGAAATGTAACGTAAACAAACACAGTCATGATGAATAATGAAAGTAACTAATTTGTGATATGGATGGATGTGTGAAGCGATACCTATAAAATAATATAAAAACCGTGTAAGTTTATAAACAACGACTTTTTACACATCTATTGAGAAACAATACAAATAATTCAATAAAATAACAGGCAGCTGTTCTCGTGGAACACTGACCGAGTTTCGATGACTCTGCTGTAGGTAACTATAACTAGATACACACGGAGCCGCGCTGTGTGAACATGCACTCAACATGCAGTCAACACTGGAGGGCTACTCTAGTTTCATAAATAACGAACGAATGAGAGGGGTCGAGTGGTCGACTGGTCGTGCAATGGGCACGACGCGTCGTACAACGACATCGCGAACGAGACAGTATCGCGATCACAAACAACAATTTCACACTATTTGATTGTTCGATTGGACTGAAACAAACGTATGAGTTATTTAGTGCTGCTACGTTTTATCTGTCAAGCGATCGAATTGAACTGTGAATCGACTTGTGTCAAATTGTTCGTGATCGCGACACTGTGTTAGCGAGGGTAGCGCAGCAGCTTCTGTAACGGTTTCGTAAGCTAGAGTGGCCTCCTGAAACTCCTGAACAACCAGCCGTATCATTGCTCATTGCACGGATTACGCAGCACTCGCTGGGTTTAAACTGTCGTGAAGTGATCGCCGAGATTCGAGATGCAATTTATTTGTTTTGGTAAAAGCAGCGCAGTAGCCGCTGCGGACGTCATCACGCCAAATGAAGATTTAGCTTGAGCTGTGATGATCTTGTAGTAAACAAAGTACGACCGGAAAATTTACTAGACATGGAATTTAAAGTGGTATTCTACAGGATGATAAGATATCGATTGAGAGCTTGTTTGGTCGCCAGCGCCACGCTGATAGTGGCGGCCGAACCGTCTTATTAAAGGATAAAATTTAAAGAATGCCAGGAGCGGCGGCGGATGTGGAGCAGTGGGTGCGGGAATGTGGGACGCCCCCCGCGGGACGCTCGCGACTCCGGACCTACGAATACCGTCGATACGAATAAAAATGCGCTGATATCGACTCTGTCGCTTTCAGTTAAAGACTGCGTTAGTGTCAGCATCTTTATAAGCGGTATTGAGAGCCGGAGTGATCGACATGTGCAGCCGGCGGCGGGGGGCGCGGGGTGCGGGGGTCTTGCAGAACTACAGAACCACGAGTATGCCGAGATACGAAATATAAATTGAAAGTATCTTATAACCCCAAGGTGAAACCTCAATTTGAATACTTACTTAAGTTTTATCATATATTATTAGGTAATATGTAATTTGTGTCTATAAACTATAAACCCACAAATACCTAAGCCTATCGCCTACTAAATAGCAAAGTACCTTTAATATAGAGAAACTTTAGCTGCTGATATTTTTTTACGAAATTAGGTAGTGAGCTGGTCATACCTTTCTACCTCATTTTTATTTTTCTTCGTGTTTTTCTTTAATTTCCGACGGATATTTAATCTGACTTGAGACCTCCTTAGAGTCCTGTAGCTTTCAGCTTTTCACAATGATAATATCAGCGGACACAGCGGAATTACAGAAAAAATACAGCTGTTTTATAAATCATTTCAACATTTAGAAGAGCTTAAAGTACTTACTCATTTATTATTTTAAATAAATCTAGTCATATCTTGAAAGTTTATCTAGATAAATAAGACCCAAGTATGAGAAAATACCACCAACCCGCACTAGGCCAGCGTGGTGGACTAGGCCTAAACCCTTCATTCAATGGAATGGAGACTGAATGGAGACCCGTGCCCCAGCAGTGGGGACGTGATGGGTCGGATGATGATGAAAAAATATATGTTTGAACCTAAAACTATGATGTTATGTATATGTTAGTAATTAGGCTGTTTATTCTAGGTATTAGGCACATCCTATGTTGACCCATGTCGGTGTGAGCTGCGCGAGTCTGCCGCGCGGCTGGAGCTACACGAACTGAACTGAGCAATCAAGTTTTATTGCATTTTTATGATATGTACACAGACTATAAACATGGCGGTGAGAGAATGCGATAAACGCGAGCCGCAGACTAAACAGAGGACGAGGCACATGGCGACGGCCATGCTGCCGGCCGCGCCGCGACCACTTCCCGGCACTAGCTACCATCGACACATACACACCCATTATAACATGCTTACTTACATAAAGTTCTTATTTATTTCTTAATACACTCACTTCTGATGCGCTGTTAAATGTAGGTACTTCAATAGAGCATACGGGTCATTGCGCTAGTCTTTTCCGTTTAAGAGTAATTAAATGCTATTGTCACTGGAACTTTTTCATCGCTCGTGGGTGTATTTATGTACTCATGTCTTTATTTTATTATATACGCAATCTAAGAGCGCTATTTCCGCTATTCCGTAAAATCGTAAACTCTACCGCTGCTCGTAGCGTCGCGTAATAGAGCATCGTAATGCCTGTCTGTTCATTTTTAGGGCTTCGTACCCCAAAAGTAAAAAATAAATAAAATATGTATCACAAAAAACGCAGTAATTTATTTGAATTATATTATAAATAACGGTACGGAACCCTTTGTGCCCGAATTGACAACATTTCAAATAAAATGCTCACCGATTTTATTTTATTTTCGACGAGATATCACAAATTTAGATGACCCGTATTTTTTTATTTCTTAATATTTCTATGTTTTAATATATTTTTTTAATTTCAAAGTTCAAAATATTTATAGTTTGAGTGACGTCACGTCGAGGCTTTGGATAAAAATATTTTCTTTGCCTGCTAACCTAAAAAAAAAAGTTGGATGACATTAACTTGACATGATCAAGCAACCAATCAACTTCAACTTCAACTTTATTTTGTGGCAAGGACCAATCACGAACTTCCGTCATTGACAAGGACACATAAAAGTGACAGACATTTGTGTGATGTTTGTCATTGTCATTGTCAAAGTGACATAACATGTTTTTTTTTGTTCATGTTTTAGAAGTAAAAGCGCGTTTAATTATTATGCCACATCGTGATGTCACGAATGATACTTTAGATTTTTATGTTTTTCTCTGTAATAAATCAATAGAAAAATCGGAAACATTTTTTTTTGTGAATATTAGAGCCATATCTCTAAATGGTTTTCGAATTTCAACTGTATACAATTTTGAAATGTTGTCAATTCAGCTCGCACTTCGCCGGTTTTTATTTAAATTTTCGTACAGATGCAAAGAATTATTTTCACGCCTCTTTTCAGGCAATTCTTACTTAACTAAACTGTGTTTATATAAATATAATAGGGAGGGAGGAAAATGCTATGTTATAAAATAGAGTAAGACATTTGAGTAAATTACTCACTTCTTGAAAGTAGTTATACTTAAGATACTTTACGAGAGAAATGAAAGAAAACCGTTTATTTATTATCATAGTAAAACCGACCGGGAGCCGCCGCCATCAAACCCGGCGGTTTCCGGAACCTGCTCTCTGCTACTCATACGAACAACACATAAACTCAAAATAGGTATCCCGCAATGTTTACTTTAACGATATACCTAACATCATAAGAAATCAGCAGACGGGAAGACCGAAGAAGGGAAATCAGTCAATATGAACAACGTGCGTGATCAAATCCGCATGCTGTTTAAAACAGCCTAAGTAAATACATTCTTACTTGAATACGAGTATTACTCTGAAATTTGTTTTCAAATTAAACTTCTGTTAACGGTTTCGCAATACTCTGAGTAACTAATTAGATTACTTTTGTTGTCGTTGTCGACCATTAAAGTGTCGGCATGCCAATGTTTCAGCCAGGTTCAGCGCAGTAGTGTGCTTAGCGCCGAGCTTTCATTCGTAGACCTTACGCACAAACATAATTTGAATAGGTAAAGCTATTATATAACATCGTTTTTTTCCTGCAACAGGAACATTACGAACAAAGTACTTTTGGGGATTTTCTTTTGAAGTAACGAAATACGGACGAGACGATTAAACACTGAAATATTCAGAAACATTACACAAATTGCCGGCAGAAGTTTCTTTGTGCCGCGACGATGTGAGTACGTAGTGTAGGAAGGTACCTAATCACTTGGAAAAAATATATATCTTTGCGTTCGTGCAATATAAAAATAGGTTTAAAATTTTGGCTGAATGTTCTAGATGAATACAAAGCATTGTTGAAAAATAAGCATAATATTATTATGATATATGATATTTTAATACATACTTTACTGCTTTGTAAAAAATTGTAAAAATCCCAAGAGGTCGGATAAAAATATGATCGTAACAAAACATTTTCCAACTATTCGCAGGAGAAAGGCAGATAGAAATAATAGGTTCCAGGAATTCTACACACCTAGTTTTTCGCAAGTGATATTGCTTAGTACCTTCGTATGCTTTACTAGTAGCTGATAGTAACATAAAGTCAGTCAGATATTAATAAGGTCCAAACGAAATCAATCAACCAGATATAATTACAAAAAAAAACGAATAATTAATCATTAACACGCACTCACAGGACTCATCCATGCAAAACCGAAAACGGCAAATCTGGTAAGGTTAGTTCAGATACCGCATATGATTTACTGTAAAGTAGCTTCGCTAGTAACGCATCACATTAGCATCAGCAGGCAAAACAGGGCGTTACTGTATGCATCACGCAACGTTTTTAGCATCACAAGCAACAAAACCTTAGCATAATCGATGAATGTTTTATCTCACGTTGGCTAGTTAATTATACGGGCGCCCAGGGTACGTACCGAGCGTTGAAAAAGTGATTAAATCGTGTAACCGTGTGTCGTTGAAGCGTGGTGTGTTTGCATGAGCGGCGGCCAGGCCGAGCGGGGGGACTGGAGCGATGCAATAACGCTGCAGCGGGGTCCAGGGTCCAGCCCGGCGGCGGCCATTATGCAAATGATACAATATTTATCAGTGGCCCGGCCTCGGCACGAGCGTGTCCGAGCGCTCGAGCGACAAGACCTGGAGGACTACTCTAGCTTGATGAAAAACGAACGAGAGTCGTTGTTTGCAACTTTGTTTTTCGTAAGCTAAAGTGCCCCCCCAGCGCCCGACGCAGCGGCCGGCTAACAAGGGATTGGAAATTGGAAATGGCCAAATGATTTTAGTGTTAATCCTCCTTTCTCACGTAAAATGATGGATAGAGCTTTATACACACTCTATAATCAGTATACCAATGTAAGAACACTAAGTACGTACGTACTACTAACGTAAGTAAAATGAAAAAAAATGCAAATTTGCCAAATGGCAAAAAACGGAATCCTTATATTTTGTTTATAATCACACATTACTCTAATCGTAGCATATTATACGTAGGTACTTATAGTGTATACTCAGTATATAATATTATCAAGCAATAAATAAAAGTTGCACAACATAATAATATGTATATCATATAGCTTATAATATCTTATACACTCACCCCAACAATATCTGCAGCGCCGCGCCGCCGCCGCCGCCGCCGCCGCAATGCTCCCAGCATGTCCCGTGTATCGTCCACGGCCACGGCACCAACACAGTGAAGATCAGCACAATCAGCACTATCATCATAGCTTTTAAAGAACCTATGTATCCGCTATCTGTCACTTTCACTTTGCAACTAACTTTGCAAGTAAATAACAAAACAAATGAACCTTTTTACATTTTCAAGAAAGACACCACGAACCGCCAAATTAGAAAAAAAAAACGAATGAAGAGTAGACGTAAATTAACTACAAGTGAGTGAAAACAGTTCGTTAGAAAGGGCACCAATGTTAAATCACTTGTTACCACTAGTTATTTAGTTTTATTAATTTAACAACATCCATTTCACATGAAATCTGGATGAATTTACATTTACCAAGGATTAACATTTTTTAGATCACAAAGCCATTTTGTTTACATGTGGAGTCGTAGTCGTAGGAGTTTTTGGTTTATTATCAAACTTTTCTGGATGCTCTGTGACGCGGCAAAGGTATTTTTGCAAACAGCCTAATATTCATACCCAGTATTCGGTCCAAACAACTTGATAGAGCAGCGATTGCACGTTTTTGCTTTTAAATCTTTGAAATAATGAATAGATAAGAGAGAAGAATGTTTTGTTAGTTTGACAAGGTACCTACTGTCCAGAATTATAAAGTTGTTTGGACCGAACCGAAAACACGAAGTTCGCAGAAAAAACCTTTTTTGGTACTTACTTATCGAGATAAAATTAAGTTTTTTTTTACTTACTTTATTTATAATTTACCCTGGGCCTCTAAATTAAGTTAGTATGTGTTGTGTATTAATAGTAATACTTACCCACGGCCATGGTCAATATTCACCTACACAAGCGTATGCGAAGATTGTCAAATTTAATGATGTTAGTCATTATCCTGAGCACTAATGACGTCACGCGGCCGCCGCCGCTGAGCCGGCGATCAGCCGGGGTTGTGGTTGTGGAGTAGGTATCATGCAGGCATTTGGCAGGCATGCAGGTATTTACACTATGTTGAGTTTACAATTACATTATGCCATTTTTCTTTAAAAAAAATCAAGTATTTCTATCAAACATAATTTTCGTTATCATAGTGTTTGTATGAAATGTTCATAGTGTTTGTAGGAAAAACTTAGACTAAAAACTACTACTATTTACTTATACCTATTAGGTAAGTAGTTCAGTAAAGATCTCTGTCTACTATCTGCATATATTTTTTTTCGTTTTATAATTCTCTTATAATTTTATCATCCCAAATTTCATAATTCCGGCAAAGACTTGAGTCTCTTCAAATACAAGTGCTGCCACCTATTGCCAAAAAGCTATTTAATAAACTTGAAAACCTGCCATCTGTTGTGGAGTAGCACAAACAGTTGAATACAGTTAGTGTCAGTGTTAAATAAAATCTCTATCTAAAGCCATAGATGTCATTATTTATACTTAATATTAATTTGTTAAAATGATTTTGCAAAACACGTATAGTTATATCGTCGCTGATAATGCAAAAAATATTTTTTTATGACATTGAAATTATAACATTTTGCATTATCAGCAACTATAACATCTTCTTATTCAGCCTATGTCTACCCACTGCTGGATATAATAGGCCTCCTCCATTCTACCAGGGTCGTGTGCCATACTCATCCAGTTTGGTCCAGCCACTTGCCGGTGTCATCCGAGTCATCCGACCAACGGGTCAGTGGTGTACCTACCGACTAATCGATAAAAAAAAAACAAAATACTACTAATGCGTAAGCTTAGATAAATAGAAACTTGTGGGTCCTAGGTACTTACTTAGAAACTTATTGTTATCTTTTAATTAACTAAGTAAGTAACTAGTATTCTTAATTAAATATGTAATAATAAGTATTGGCTGACTACGAATTGATTAATTATTAAGTAAGGTTTAATTAAGGTAAGTTTTTAGCCACTTACCTAAAAATGGGAATGCGGTAACGCTTCATCTAATTATAATTAACTAATCATGATCGTCATTATCACCCGCTGTCGTTTCAGATAGAATCCCAATGAATTTTATCCTATTTATTATTAAAGCATTTTATTATTAAAGGAGCAGGCTAATTTATTATTAAATAATAATAAAAAAAAAACACGCACTCACGCCTTGTACTAATGTACTCCCTTGCGGGGTAGGCAGAGGTGCATTGCTGCACCCACTTTTCACCAGAGTGTTTTTGTTAGTCCCAATGTAATAGGGGGCGGGCCTATTGCCATTTTACGGGCACATCCAAGACCCGAGAACAAAAATCTGTGTTTAAACAAATATCTGCCCCAGCCGGGAATCGAACCCGGGACCATCGGCTCAGTAGTCAGGGTCACTAACCACTACGCCATTCGGTCGTCAAGTCAATAATAAGTCTAATCAATGACTTGCTTAACTTACTTACAAGTATAAATGTTAAATTAAATCCCATTCTAATTGACTAATTGTTGGTCGGTCCATAACATGGGTACAAAGTTACCCTTTTCTAAACCAGGTTAACAAGTTAACACCCCATTAATCTCCGTTTAACGAGCACCGTTTACGAAAGTCAGCAGTGGGATCAAGCTTATTTAGTCACCGCGGTCCCAAGTCCCAACCTTGACCGAAAATAAATACAAATATCTGACTCATAGAATATTTACGCTGCAGATAAGGACTTAGGTATACAGTTAGTACCCATGTAAGTAACTGCACGTTATTCTAGCATTTTTTTTTATCTAGGAAATATGTACTAAGTAAGTATGCCGGTGTCCGTTTTCTGACTTAGATTTTCTTTTATTTATGGTTATTAATCGTTATCGAATCTACACCGGACAGCGAACCCAACTAATTAGACAAGTAGGCTAATGATCCGCAGAATCCGTATCGAGATGTATGTACCTAATTATAGTGTATCTACATGCGTGGCCAGTTGGCCAGACTGGCCAGCAATAGTTAGTTTACCCCAGTTCCACGTCTGCCCCGACTACTCTATGTCGGATGCAGGGTAACCATGGTGACGGCGGGCAACATGGCGGTCGTCGACCCGCAGTCCGCCCGCCGCGCCGCGCCGCCCGCCCGCCCCAGCCGCGCCGCCCAAACACGCGCGCCCTCCGATCATCATTATCATTATATTCACTTTACAACCGGAGGTGCAATGTTCATTTCGACCACGATGTAGCTTATTTTGCTGTGTAGTGATACATTTAATGAGTGTGTTAATATTTGTGTGTGTCTGTGGTGTCTGGTGCGGTGACGGTGCGAAGCCGCGGGGTCCCGGAGGCAGTCTAGACGGCGGTGGCGGGCAGGGGGAGCCCCTGGCCGCTCCCCGCGCCACAAGTGTGGGACACCCTCCACGATGATAAGGTAATCGAGGAGTATTGTTTCCTGATAATCCGGATATTTGTGTGTTAATCCTGAATGAGTGTAAACGTTGTTGATATCTTCTTTATTACATGTTGGTGGGTGAGTGACTGAGTGTAGGGCACAGTTTGTTTAAACTGTGGGGTGGCTGTTTGTTCATGTTGTCACTAAATATAAATGTAGGTACACACACGCGACATAGTTTATGTGCGCTAGGTACTTAGGAATGCTTTGTTGTTACGCACTGCACTACTTTATACACACTATATATGGTATACGTCACTATATGTATACTATTATAATACAGGTGCTAAAATTTGAAATCACTCTAACCTGAATTAGCTTGCCAGGCAATAACGTCTACATTCCGCCTCTTCAATTTCAGCTATTTGGCAAAGTTTCATAGTTTGTAAGTCTATAAATCATCTGAGATGGTATGTATGTACCTACTACCTACCTACCGAGTACCGAGTTACCGACACCCACGCACGCTGGAGGCACTTGTGACTGAGGGCTGACAGCAGCTGCATTTACTAGATCGAGCGCTATCTATTTAGAATAGGTACCTATAGAGCACCTATAGAGCATAGTTCAGCATAGAACAACGCGGACTCGGGCTATAGAAGCAGAAATCTGGTTAACCTTCTCAGCATTAAATAATTTGCACAGCAGCGCCGGGAAAAGCATAAAACCACAGCCTGCAGATACCTACTTAGTGAAGGAACGTACAATGAGTGAGTACCTAGGTAGGTACTAGGTACCTATCTCGCCACTATATAGCTGCTGTGCAGGCCCAGGGCCAAGTATCCTATCCCGGCCGAAGCTTACAAAGACCCGTCCCGCAGCCAGCAGCCATCCCAGATAGCATCCCTCACCAGATAAGTATTCCTTCATCATTCTTCACATCATCTGACTCATTGGTTTATTTTCCGTGAATGTTGCGATATAGTGTCGTCCGTCCCGCTCTAGCCGCTTGCTCCGTCTCGCTCGCACGCCCGCGACGTCTGGCAAGTCGAGACTTGAATCACGGTTGCTGCTATCAGCTGATTTGTTTTGACTTTCATTCATGATTTTCATTCATTAGTTATGATAAGGCGGTGGCGCAGGAAAGACGTATCATTTATTAATTTATAAGTAATAAAAATATACTTTAGTTAAAATATGTAGGAAAAGATTGTTTCTTGTGCATTAATTGTGTGTGTGCCAAGACTGGCAAGTGTTTCGGTTACCTACCTACCTGTCCAGTTTTCAGTGGATACCCAGGAGGGCTTAATTAACTACGAAATTTCCTTGTTAGAAAAGTTGCAGACAGAGGTAAGCGCATTGCAATAACAATATAGGTACTTACTTTACTTAGTTAGGACCCCTGGCCCTGCTTGGGAACAACTATAATGAAGGAGATAATTATGACTTACTGACTAACCATAAAGCAGGTGGGCAGTTCTTCTTTTTAACCTACATAAAGGTGTCTCCATCAGTTGTGAATAAAAAATCATGAGTTTTACAAATATTTATTTATTTATTTATATTTCAACGTGCATTGTACTAAAAATACAACGGCTGTGCACGTTTAAATAAATATAAATTTATATTTTTGTATTTATAATTACGTTACAGAGTGGTACATCCGCGTGACAGAGGTGTATTTCATACGAATCTTGGCTGTCTCCCGCCACTTCATCCTGTGTATATTCCATAATGTTACAAAAAATATATATGACGACATAAAATATAAAAAATTATTTAAACTCCAGAAGATATTACCTATTTAATAAAACAAAATGTATATTTTTAAATTATTTCTGAAATATTTAAAAAAAATTTTGAAAATTTGTCTTTTACTACCTAATATTTTAGTAGTTACACTCTGTCACGTAGGTTGCCATTTAAAATATTTGTTTGAGCCACTCGTCCTTATTGCCATCGATCAGAGTTTAAGGTCTCCTTTTCCCCTTGGTAAGATTTCCCCTTTGAGATCCAGACACCGCGTATTGGCCACCCGCAAAGTGTGACAGGGGGTGCGTGGTTTTATTCGGCGACAGCTTCGTCACGTAGATAATTGTTAAAATAAAATACAATAAAATTATAATTCTGTTATTTACTCATTGGTCATAACGATTATTTTGCCATCAACATGTGAATAACACACTTTATGTTACTGTTTAAATACTAATCGACTTTGAAACACATTTTACCCCTCTGTCACACGACAAATCTGTCACATTCTTACCAAACACTTGAACCTGAGGATATTCATCAAAGAAAAATTGAAGAGAAACTACACGTTTTGGCCAAAGTACGAAGCGAAAGGAACGTCCAATACACTTGCGCTGCAGTAATAAAAAGTTTCGTTAGTGAAAAAGGTGATTTCGTGCTATTGTTCTGAAGAACAGACGATGAATTTGGTAGACTGTTTAATAAAGTGGAGAATGATTTATCGGATGTTTGATGATAACATTAAAGTCCTTCCAGCTTCTAAGGTAATTAAAAAAAGAAAAAGTATTTTTTTCAAGTTCTAAGAGCCACTGCTGTATTTTCGAAATATGGCTGATTAAAACTTTAACAAATTACGTAATTTTTCATTATGTTACTTAAATTTTAGGTTGTCGAAAATATTATTTGTGCAGTTAAACATTATTTTATTTAGTTGGAACAAATTTGTCCTTTAAGTTCCTAAAATACGGATATTTCACTCTCCAGAGGTTACCAAGTATGATTTTATTAGTTATACTAATTATAAAGATATCTCCACTTAATTCTTTGACTAAATTGAAACCATAATGATTTTTATATAAGTTACTTAATAATTCTTATTAAATAAAACTATTTTATTCCAAAACGCTGCCTAATATTTAATAGAATAACAACTCAGTCACATCGTTTACCACTCTGTAACGATTGGTGTCTCCTGGTAGTCAACTTATTTATGGTCGTTTATATGTTATGTTATAAATAGTGCAACTTTGGAAAAATCATATTAAATTTAGTCATTGATGTTAACGTCTATGCTGTTAATTTTTTACTGTAATTAGTAGCGAAAAAATATTTATAACAAAAACAAGCTTCATTTTAGCTGAAATTGTGACAGAGTGGTAATAACTACTTAATAAATATTTTTTTAATACTAAAAATCCATTCCTTCATATGTTTTCTAAAATGGTATTTTGTTTATTAATGTATCAAAAAAGTTTCATTTTAATCAACGAAGACTGTTTCGTTAAAAAAAAAAAGATTCTGTGACGAAGGTGTAATTTTCTTTGCCTTATCCACGTATTATGTTCTGAAAATCTTGAAAAAATACGTAAACTACGCGGCCAACCACCTTTTTCGATAGAATAGAAATGTAGCTATCATAAAAGTTATAAGAGTTCACCAAAAAGCTATAGTTATTTTTTTCAAATTCGGGATAATTTTTTATGCATTATGTAGGTTAAAAAGAAGAACTGCCCAGGTGCCTTATCCAAGACCAGGGATGAATAAATGAAAAAGACACTGTCAACAGTCCCAGATACATATTTTAATATCGAAAAACTTCAGACAAATGTGTTATCATTATCACCTTATCAGTAACTATTGGTATGGCTGGTGTAGTTACCTTAATTGCCTACCCAATATGACCCATTAATATGATTATTTGTCTCTACGATATAGTCAGTTCAGCTGTTTGATTTACGTAGACCTAGGTACTAGAGCTGGACTAGGAGTGGCGGTGGTGAAATTAGCCAGTCAGATTAGCGGTCAGTGGCTCACGTCGCGGCCCAGGGTGCTCCCGACACAGGTAGGTACCTACACAATACACAACACATACAGGTGATGAGTCACTTGGAGAGGATTCCCTTGTCACTCACCGCTTGCAGTAAATGTCTGAATCATGAAGGTTCGATTCCCCGTTGATTTCATTTACCGTGGTCTTTCACCAAGAAAAATATTACTGCGGCGGTTTTATAAATTGATGATACTACTGCATACTGCTAAGTAATCTTTCCCTCTATCTAGATAGTCAGGGATAGAGGCACCGGGTGATATGATAACCTCGTGCAATGTAGGTAGGTATATAGACATAGATAGACTAATTCAAATAAGACTGAGCATCGTGCTCGTGACCCCATTCCTTATCTAACCCTAAACTAATATAAATTAATATATCTTACAGTGATAATAAATAATTACTTGGGTAGGTTAGGTACTTTAGCTAAATAAACAAGATATTTATGATTTAAACGGCATCATTAGCATTAACCCCATTTAGTTTTACCCTTTTCATTAAATTAGTGCCAAAACTACCTAACTTCATTAATTAATCTGCCAGTGTTTACGGTTAGTATCGTTATCATTATCATTAATTAACCTTTTAATAGGAAGGTTTTAAAATTATATTGCGGTATTCTTTTGGACCATCAAAATCATAATATATCATTATAAGTAAAAAAACCGGCCAAGTGCGAGTCGGGCTCGCGCACAAAGGGTTCCGTAGCAGCAAAATTACAGTTAAATCAACCTATCTCAAAAACTATAAGAGATACTTTGATCAAACCAAAAATCGTTGAAAGAGTTAATTAGCATGCATCACCTCTATTTTTTTTAGAATTTTATACCCCGTAGTTATAAAAATAGAGGGGGGGGGACATACTTTTTACGACTTTGAGAGCTGATATCTCAAAAACCGTTCACTTTAAGAAAAATGTTTTTTAGAAAACTTTATATCATTTTAAAAGACCTTTCCATTGATACCCCACACGGGTATGTACATCGAAAAAAAAAATTTCATCCCTCAGTTACATGTATGGGGGACCCCACCCCCAATTCTTTTTTTTACTATTTAGTGTCATATTTTTGTAGCGGTTCATACAACACATATTCCCATCAAATTTCATCACTGTAGTACTTATAGTTTCCGAGTAAATCGGCTGTGACAGACGGACAGACGGACAGACGGACAGACGGACATGACGAAACTATAAGGGTTCCGTTTTTGCCATTTTGGCTACGGAACCCTAAAAAGGGTATAAGCGTATGATTGTTGAAGATAGGTAGGTGGGTTACAGGGACTACATATACAGCAGTAGTATATACCTTTTAGTAATTGATGATGAGGGCTGCCAAGCCTGCGTGCGTGGAGACATCGTGGAACCGCAGACACAATCAAATCAAGTGATGAAGTGACGCGCCCGGAAGGGTGCCTTGCCTTGTTTATGTTAATACTCGCGAACAATGACAAAGTTCCAGCCACAAAATACCGACTCCAAAATAAAAGGGCCTCAATTTTTAAAAACATTTCATTTAAAATTTGAACGCAATATTTACGTTTTTATTAGGTAATTATCTGATTTCTGACCTAACGAGGTTATCTAGAAGCTAGTTTGTGTGTGTCACTCATGTGCCGACTTGCTACGCATGGTAGAAATTGATCCTCATTTCCAACGCTGTCTAACTAACTTAAATAATGTATTTATTTCACACTTTTTAACTAACTTAAGTTACCTGTCTACGTTGTATTTATTGAATGCTATTGCTATCGCTTATTTATATAATTAATTATATACATGTACACATTTGTATAAATATTATGTGTATTTTGAAATTAGCTAAAAATAGGTAAGTACATTATCATACACTCGTAGGTAGGTACTTAAACCTCATATTATTATTGTTATTTGCATGGTATAATATATAACTATTCAAGCAATTAATGAATGGGAAGGAACCTATCATACGTAAATATATTTAGCTACGTCATTAACAAAATAGCGAATTTAGTGATAAGTAATGTGCAGTTTCCTTGTGGCGGCCTCTCACAGGAACTGCGGCATCGTCTATCCGGACGGGAAACCCACCACGTAGTAGGTGGCCCCATTGAGAAGTGTTTCCCATCATTTCATTATCCTTTTGTTCTGCTTTAACATATGCGTATTATTCCTTACAATATTTAGTAACTGGTAGGGTGAATATAAATAATTACTTTAAAATAGGAACAGATATAGAGATACCTATAAGTGTGATGTTCTTACAAAAGCTGAAAATTCCCTGAATGACATTACCAGTATGGTGGTTGTGGTATTGTAAACACGGCGGTCCGCAGTACTTCGCACCTGCACCTGTGCCAGCACGTGGAATCATCAGGTTAAAATTAACTTGTAGCTGGGGGGCACTCTATATTATGACAAACTAAGTTCCAGAGCGCTGCTGCGCTAACCACGCCTCTATCACGTTGTATTAAACGTAGGAATTGATTGCATAACAGCTCTCTTTATTGGCCCTCTTGTAGATGTAGACTCGGTAGGTTTTGTTTACAAGACTCACGGCTCCGCGGTGTCTGAATTAATAACATTTCTATGATGCCTGTTCTGTATCATGAATCATGGCCGAGCAGATGTACCAATCAAACAATAACAAATTCTGTATTAACCTAGTATGAACCTCTATGAAATTTTTCAAAAATAAAATAAGTATAGCAAAGTAAATCTAATGAGATCGTTGGAATTTAAGTACAATGATGTGTACGGTGAATGAAAATATCGTAAGGGAACCTGCAAGCGAAAATCGGTTATTTAAAACTAGAGATGACACGAATATTCGGCAAGTATTCGGTATTCGGCCTATTCGGCCAGTTTTTTCAGTATTCGGTATTCGGCCGAATAGTAAGTAGTATGTACGCTTTACTACAAACAGATACAGACACGTAGATTTATAACACCCCTCTTTTTCCATCGGAGGTTGATAGGTAATAGAGGAATAGATAGAGATTCCATACAAATTCGTTAATTTTAAAAAGTAGGTAAGTATTTATTATGTACTTTTTTCTGTGTTTCATATGTATATTTTTTCTGCTCTGCGGTAAGCATTACAAAATAACGTCATATTATTTATTATACCATGAAAAATAACCTATTCGTTTACAGGTTTACTGGGTTTACGGGTTTACTGACTAAAAAGTTAGATCAGATATCAAGATGCATTGCATATTGCATATAAATAAATGTAATTAAAATAAATATTGTAACTTAGGTACATTACTTATCACAATAATACCGATAAGTTTGGGTTTGGGCACACTGTGATTTCCTGTTAAATTGAGGGAATTCCAATAAATCCTATTTTAATAACAACTATTTTTGGTTTTCCTTACACAAGTGTATAAAAGTGGAGTTGTTATGAATTAGTGCTCATTACCGTGATTGTTGCAGAGTGTGTCGGAGGCGCGATGCGGCGGCAGTAGCCGTGGACTAGCGACCAGCAGGCAGCATGGCGCCCCACGAGCAGTGCGCGGGGCGGGGACTGCGGGAGGGGCAGGGCAGCCGCGTGCAGGGGCCGCCCGCGCCGCCGCCCGCGCGCGCCTGGACCGAGACCGAGCGCCTGCGGCCCGGCGACGAGCAGCGCCCGCTGCTGCCCGCCCCCGCCCTCGCCGCCCCCGGCAAGTTGCAGGCCGGACTCACGCTCGGCGTCGCCGGCATCGCCAGGAAGAACCGCAAGTGCCCGCAGATACACCTGGGCAAGACCAAGCCCAAAGTCAAGACGAAATTCCAGAAGAGGAAGGACAGGCTCATTGAGATACTCAGGCCGCCGTACTTCATATTGTCTATGATAGTTTTAATTGTAAGTATTTTACCATCTTATTTACCTTTGCTTCGTCTTGCTCCAGCCCTTTTCGTGTTTCTAATGGTAATTTTTCACAGGTATGCATCCACCTGGCGGGCGCGGGCGGGCTGGGGGCGGCGCTGGAGTGGTCGCCGCGCGCGTGGCGGCGCCAGCCCTGGCGGCTGCTCACCTACGGGCTGCTGCACGCCTCGCCCGCGCACCTCGCGCTCAACGCACTCGTGGCTCTTGTGGTGAGACTCTTGTACATAAAGTGATTCATAGATCCATCTACTACAGACCGGTAGAGGGGTCATAAAGAACGCAGAGTTTAGAATGTCGTGGTGGTCCTTGCGAGATACATTTTACCATCTATGACCGACTCTTTTCTGACGATGTCATTCAATATTGTCATTTATTTACAAACTCAGTCACTATATTCATGCATGGTTTAATTTTAGTGTAGTGTTGCTAACCCTATGTCTCTATCCTGCAGGTGGGATGGCGGCTGGAGCGCGAGCAGCGGTGGTGGCGGCTGGGCGCGCTGTGGGCGGGCGGCGTGGCGGGCGGCGCGCTGGGGGCGGGCGCGCTGCAGCCCACCGTCCACATGGTGGGCGCCTCGGCCGGCGTGTACGCGCTGCTCACTGCGCATCTGCCTAATGTGTGCCTTAGGTGAGTTTTATACTAAGCTTATAATACTTAGGCACTACAATCATAATATCTGATCCATCTGTTGGGAGCACGAAAAAGGGCCGCTACGAGTATTACTTGTTACTTATACAGTGACTGATACAAATTTGCCTATCCTCTCACAACTATAACAAACCGGCTTAGTCCAGCTCTGGTAGGTATTTATCAGTAACACAATAAGATGCATATATCGAGTAAGAGCATTAGAATTTGCTTTTCTGTCTAGCCATTCTAAGAGTAGTCGTTGCTTCCAGGTTCGGTCACATCCCGCTGTGGTGGTTCCGGCCGCTGAGCGTGGTGGTGCTGTCGGCGTCGGAGGGGCTCTGCTCGCTGTGGGCGCGGGACCTGGAGGGGGTGTCCTGGAGCGGGGGGGCGGGGGACCAAGACCGCGTGGCGTGGTCCGCGCACGCGCTGGGCGCGCTCGTCGGCGTGCCGCTCGGCTTCCTCGTCTTTACTGGTGAGTGGACCAAGGACCATAACGTTTGATAATAATGTAATCACACATTAAACACACACGGTAAAAAACATGTAACTACACTACCTACTACTATGAAGCATCCTTTTGCGGATCTCCAGTCCCCAAAACTTTTAGCATCTCTACCTCTAACTAACTTGAGTAGGATAACTCAATGATCATACCCTAACATTCCCTGGTGTCCCCCCGCAGGAGAGAACAGCGGCAAGCCGGCGCTGGTGGCGTGCCGCGTGGTCTCGGCCGCGCTGCTGCTGGGCGGGGCCGCCGCCGCCGCCTACTACTCGCTCTACCAGCCAGACTACCGGAAGTGACACCTAATGGCTTGAACTCCTCGTACATTTTACACTTTCGCAGGAGGTGTTTTACATTAGTTAAGGAGAATATTGTTACCAATGTGCTGTTCCTAGTCAGTAAAAAGGATTAAAGGATTAATTAAGGCCTTACGACCGACGCTCAATATCTTTACATGATATTTTCATAAGTATTATAATTATGTTCATCATTCAGGGTGTTTTTGATAACTGCAATATTGAAAGTGCAATTACGTAATGGCATCCGTCCAGTGTGCCCTTGGGAATAATGTGTGAATACTGTACTTATTCAGTAGCTGTAGCTTTTGATACCATTTCGATGTAAGCGATAACCAAAAGTTCAATACGGTCTTCCAGGCAAATTAGTTAAGAATTTATAATATTGATCGTATTCAAGATTACCGCGATGTCCGAAAGAAGCCTGATTTATTAAGAAATGATGTAGGTACAACTACAGAGACGCACAATTTTTGTAGAATTTTACTAGTACTTAGTTATAAAATCTACAACTTGATAATAAGCTAATGAAACATTTTTAGCGATAAGTTTCACGAATGGCGCGACCGCCACGCCACGCCAGACTGGAATAGCTTGTGATTTCTATGAAATCGACACTTTGTTTTGCATCAAAACACAAAGCTTTGGAAATAAAGAAGTATTATGAATAAGATAGGTCCCTAGTTCACTATAGATGTTATTATGTATGCGATGGATGAACCAAGATCTAGTCTTGACGTCACAATGATGTTATGTGTGCTGTGCTACTACTGTGCCATGTATAATTTAATTAAGTGATTAATTTATAGTTCTTCTTTATGTGATTTGTGATTGTTTGTGATTTTTATATGATAGTAACATTTCTAAAACATATCATATGGAGATAAGATTACATTTATAATGATTGTTATTGTCATGTGAAAGCAGTAGTTAAGTTTTGATAATCAATTGAAGATATGCATTCATAAAAATAAGATATTTGTTGATTTGTTCAGCTTTATGCCGTTTTAAGTAGGTACTTATTATACCTAGTTTTCAGCACCGTCATAAGTTTCACGTAAGTTTTTAAAATACTTATTTTATTATTTCAAGTACCTATATGTGAGCTGAAACAAAACTGTTAATAAACCACTTCTGTAATTAAAGCTTTTTTATTTATTTACACAACTGCTTAAGTAATCAATATCAATATGATAGGGGAATTGAGTTCAGATCGATAAGATGAAAATTTATAAAATTATAAGCTCGAATAAGAAAGTAAGTACGGCATAGCTCGAATAAGAAAGTAAATAAGGCATTATAAGCTTATTATAACTTACCTAATAAGTAATAATCGTCATTGATGAAGATATTTATGGAGCTCGACGCACCACACACCAACAGCCACTCAGCTGGCGGGGCCGAGCCACTACTAACACAATTATAAGTCCATCTCTCTATTTAAATCGTTTTATTACTACTTAAGACATATTTGTTGCCATAAAAATCTTACAAGTATTTAATTACAACTTACAATTACTTAAAACCTACATACTTACACACGATATAAGAATAATTTCATTAAAATTATCGGGCAAGTCAGTGAAACGGTAGAAAATTGTAGATAACACTTGAAGAATCTCTTTTGACACTTTGCGGGTTTAAAGTTAAGTCTATGGTAGGTACGTTTCTATGGTATTTACTATTTATGTAATATGAGATCATGCGCCGGCGGCCGTTACTTTAATAAATGCTTCAGTAGTCTTGCTTCATAAATACCCTTACACTATAGTACAGTCACTCACACTCACTCACTGTCCGTCCATGCGGAGTGCCGGGAGCCTGGCGCAGGCATCAGCAGGCGAGCGCGCGGCACTGCACGCCCTGCTCCGTGCAGCGACACTCCTGGCACGCGCTGGACAGCTCGGCGATGATGCGGCCCACGCGGTACATGCGCCCGTAGATGTTGCAGCCCGCCAGCTTCAGCAGCCCCGCGCCGCCGCCCAGCCCGCCCGCCCACGGCGGCGGCCGCCCAACGTCCGGGGACAGCGAGTTCTGCACCTCCGCGACCGTCACTTCTTCTCTCGTCGTCACTTCAGGAGGACTGGTGGTGGTCTTCCTCGTGGCGGGCGGCCGCGGCGAGGACGTGGGCTTGTAGGCGCTGGTGAAGGGGCGCGCGGTGTCGGCGGGCCGCGTGCTGGGCCGCGCGGGGCCGGCGGGCCGCGTGCTGGGTCGGCGGATGGCCGTGGCCTCGCCCAGCACCAGGTGGTCGATGCGGTTGACGCTGGTGGGCGCGAAGGACGACGGGTACAGGTGCTTCTGCGGGGTGTAGGGGGGCCGGTGCGGGGGGAGGGGCACGAACGGAGCTACAGCGGGGGGAGGCGCTGGAGGTTTGCTCGCCGGTGCTGCAGGCAGCGGTGATGATGTATTGTGTGCATGTTGGGGAGTAGGGGACGGGGCACTCAGTGGATACTGGCTTCTGTTGGGTGGAGTGGGTCTCGGCGCCTCGGGTCGTGGCGGCGTGGTGGGTTGCGGCTTCTTCTTGGCTGGTGGTGCCGTCGTTGCATCGTAAGTTTCACTCAACAACAACTTCAGTACATTCCCAAAAGAGAATCCTCCGTTATCTTCCTCGTCTTCATCGTATTCTGGGGATTCGTTGCTCTGGTCAACAGATTCAGGCGGATCAGCAGTAGTAGTCGCTTTCTCAGTGATGACTGGCGGAACAGTCGTTGAAGATACCGCTAGTGTTGGCTCAGTAGTAGATGGCGAAAGTTTCGGGGTGGTTGTTGTATTACTTTTAACATCGGCATTATTGCCTGCTTCAGCTTTTTTCAGTGGTTTATCTTTAGCAGTATTAATGGTTGGAGTGTTATTAGCAATTAGTTCCTTCATATCAGGAGGTTTTTCTGTCCGAATAGCGTCTGGCTTTACCCGTTCAGTCACAGAACTTTCTGAGGAACTAGATTTGGTTTCGTCCGTGGTGGTACTCATTTCAGATTCAGTCGTCAACGATACGGCGGGCTCGGTGTAATTGTCTGAAAATAAGAGAAAAGTATTTCAATTTAACCCCTTGCAACTGTCTCCTGTAACACAATTATTGTTAGAGGGATTGGGTATGTCTTACCTTGATCGCAGACAAGTTCTCCACAGCAGAGGTCAGCGGTGCTGGTGCCGGCGGGGCGGCGGCGGCAGCCGGGCGGGGCGGGGCAGGGGCGCGGGGAGCAGTGCAGCTCGCCCCACGCGCAGGTGCACACGGAGCAGGCCAGCGACACGGAGTCTCCTTCAGCCACGCGGCGCCCGTCGCTGGTCGAGCACTCGCCATCCGCCGGGTCCAGCTGCATGGAGGTCGTCAGGTGCGGGATGTGGGGACCTGCCGGGGTGCTGGGGTAAACGCCAAAGTATTCGCCTATTATGCCAGGTCCCTTGGGTACAAACCCTCCTGAAAATTAAGACGAACGTTGTAATTACTGGTAATAATTACATCATTATTGACACTGAATGACATCATAGTCGACACAACCAAGAAACACATAGGGGGAAGAAAAAGAGCAGAACAAAAGCTGGACCCGAGTACGCTGTCTCTAATGGAAGAAAGAAGGAAAATGAAAGAACATAAGGACATTCAAGAAATTAATAAAGTTATACATAGAGCCATAAGAAGAGATTTAAGAAAGTTTAACACTAAAATTATAACAGAAACCATAACCCAAAATAGAGGACCCAAAGTATTTAGAAGAAAGTTAAATAAAAATAGGCAGCAAATTTTCAAACTTAAAAACAAATTGGAAATAGTTGTAGCAGATCGGGACCAGGTTTTAGAGATAGTGGAAGACTTTTACGGGGAACTTTACGCAAGTCAATCTGCGGAACCAGATGACCAGGGTGATTCTGACCCACGAGCCAAACCTTCAGAGAGAATATGGGAAGGAGACTTACCCTCAATCAAAGAAGATGAGATAGCTCATGCTCTGGGTCAGATGAAAAGAGGCAAGGCGTCTGGGGAAGACGGAATATATGTAGAAATGCTACAAGCTGGTGGCACTCCGTTGTTAGAAGTTCTCGCAAGGCTGTTCAATATTATCCTCAAAACATCCATCACACCTGAGGCTTGGAAAAACGCAGTAGTCACGATCCTACATAAAAAGGGTGACCAAGCAAAACTCGAGAACTACAGACCCATCAGCCTTCTATCGCAGGTATATAAATTGTACGCCAAAGTCATTTGTAACCGACTGTCACGCTTGTTTGACGAATACCAACTTGTTGAACAAGCTGGCTTCCGGAGCGGATATTCCACCATCGCCACATCCACGCTGTCAAGCAACTGATGGAGAAATGTAGGGAATACAATCGGCCATTATGCTGCGCATTCGTCGACTATGAGAAGGCGTTTGACAGCATCGAGCACTGGGCCGTGTTCCAGTCTCTCCATCGTTGCAACATCGACAAGCGATACATTGACACGCTCCGGGAGTTATATGGATCCGCCACTATGCAGGTGCGCATGCATAACCTTACCAGCCCCGTTCAGATTAAACGGGGTGTTCGCCAAGGAGACACCCTCTCACCCAAGCTCTTCACAAATGTACTGGAAGATGTAATGAAAACTCTTAACCGGGATGAGAGAGGAGTCAACATAAATGGCAGACGCTTGTCGCACCTGCGGTTTGCTGATGACATCATCATTCTGGCTGAAGACGTTTCGGATCTACAGTGTATGCTCGCAGAACTGCATGAAGCATCCCTGAAGGTTGGCCTGAGGATGAATATGTCCAAGACTAAGGTCATGTCCAGCATTCCCACCGAAGTTTTCAACATTACAGTTGGAAACCATAAACTGGAGGTGGTGAATGAATACACTTACCTTGGACATTGTTTATCCTTTGGCCGAGAATCCCAGGTCAAAGAGATCACGAGGCGGATTCAACTGGGATGGGCCGCCTTTTCAAAACTTGATGATGTCCTGAAGTCTAAGATCCCACAATGCCTGAAGACCAAGGTGTTTAACCAATGTGTCTTACCCACACTAACATACGGTGCTGAAACATGGACGCTGACCAAGGAAACTGTGCACCGAATAAGAGTTGCACAGAGAGCTATGGAGCGAGCCATGTTAGGCATTTCGCTTAGAGACCGTATTCCCAACGTGGTGATCCGCAAAAGGACCAAAGTGTTCGACGTCGGTATGCGGGTCGCCGAACTAAAATGGGAGTGGGCGGGACACTTGGCTCGTCGGGAGGACGGAAGGTGGACAAAGGCGGTCACAGAATGGTGGCCTAGAGACGGACGAAGAGCGGTTGGCAGACCACCTGCTAGATGGTCCGATGACATCTGCAAGGTTGCAGGGAAGCAGTGGATCAGAGCGGCACAGGACCGGAAGAATTGGCGTACAAATAAGGAGGCCTATACCCAACAGTGGGCGATAGAAGGCTGATGATGATATTGACACTGTTTATCTTACTAAATATTGATGTTGTTACCTTCAGTTTCTACAGGTGGTGAGAATAAATTCACTGATGGTTTTTCCACTTCATAAGTGGTACTTGAAGGCATTTTTGTGACAGCCTTGGACGATCCTGATAGTGGACTACCCACAGAAGCCGATACTGTATACTCTTGTACGGAAGACGCCAAATCATTGCTCATATTGGGGTAAGCAGAGTTTGATACATCTTCTTCGTGAGTAAGTGGTGCTTCATATTCAGTATCTTCTTTTTCTGGCGTATACATGGGATAGTTGGTAGGATGGTACACGTCTTCACGTCTAGTTGCGAAATGAGTATCTTTGCTTGGTTTGGGGTAGTACACTGGAAACTTGTCTTCTCTCTCCAACATCGGATATGTGAGCGTATCTTTGTGAGTATCGGCCTCTTCTTCATCAAGCACTGCATCTGCTGCTACAAACGGTATAATCCTGGAAATAAATAAGTCATCAATAACTATTTTGCAGATCGTAACCAATATGAACCAAAAGTCTGAAAATGCTGTTGATACTCACTTTAAATTGGGTAACGATGGTGGTAACGTTGGTTCGGCATAATCATAATCATCATCTTCTTTTGTTTTCTTTGTTGCATTTATAGCTACTTTAACATCAGTAACTACTCCTGGCTTGGACATTACTGCTGATGCAGATCCTGAATGAGAGGTATTTGTAATAAGCGAGCTTGTAACATTTATTGTAAATGATTCGTTTTCATCAAAACCATTAACAGTTCTGTCTGTAATAATATCGTTGGGATTGAATGTTTGCTCTTCAACATCCATCCTATCAATAAGTGGGGTTCTTGGAATACTTTCTTTAAGTATTTGTTCTGCTTCCTCTCTTGTTACTGTGGTATTTACTGAAGAGAATTCCGTTGTGCAATTGATAGTACCGTTAATTACTATTTTGATAGATCCTTCCGGCAGATCCGTTGATGTTCTTTCGGTTTCTGTAACTGTCTCAGTAGATGAGATGGCTTCTTCAGTTGTAGTGGTGGTTTTTTCTGTAGTGAGCAGTTCTTTTGTGGTTGGTACTTTAGTAGTCGCTACTTTTGTGGTCAGTACTTTAGTGGTTGGGACCTTAGTTGTCATCACTTTAGTGGTTGTTGTCGTCGCCTTTACTTTTGGGCTGGAGCTAGTTGTGGAGCTAATATTTTGTTGATTTTTTTGGCTTGATGTGGTAACAGGAGCCGGCTCGTTTGTTTTTCTTTTCACTTTGTTTGTGCTGATGTCATCATTTCTTGTAGGAAATACGGGACTTGATTTTTCTGTAACTGTCTTTAGCGATAATGTTGAAGCTTCGTCGAAGTTAGTTGTTTCTGCAGCATGGAAAGAACGGTCTTCTATATTTACCGTCGACAGTGCATTGTAGGCCAGAAGATTTGTTCTCAGTACATTGGTTCCGAAATCGGTTATTTCTGAAACAAACAAGCAAACAAATACTGTATGAATACAAATAATACTTGCGGTGCAAGATTTTTGTATTTATTTAGAAACTATTAACTCCCCGGCACTAGGCGAGAACAAAGACTAACTTAATATTATAACGTCTATTATTATAGTCTCGCAACACTGACCTGGTTTATGCCCGTGGTCGCACTGGTACTGGTGCGCGCAGCACTGGCCGGCGCGCAGCAGCGGGCGGCAGCCCAGCAGCGGCGGCGCGCAGGCCAGCGGCTGGCAGCGCGCTGCCCCGCGCAGGCAGAAGCAGCGGGAGCAGTTGCGCTCCGACTCCACCACGCGCTCGCCCTCCGGGATCAGCCGCCCGTTGATGCGGCAGTCTGGAAGTGTGGATAGTGATAGGGTTTATTTATCTCGGTGAAGTGTTTTGATTTTGTTTTATGTGCCTAGTTCAGTATGAATGATCTTCTACTACGTTTCACAGTAGGTGTAGCTGCGGGCCGACAGCACTATCTACCGTGATCATTGCACCATCAGCATATCAGACCTTCATCATTCACATCACGACCCATTACGTCCCCACTGCTGGGGCACGGGTCTCCTTCCAATGAAGGAAGGGTTTAAGCCTAGTCCTTCATCATTCACAACTCCTTAATTGTATACTGGAATTCTGAGAGTTTATAGATCTGCTACGTTTTATTTGACGCTTCAAACGCATAATTAATGTCGGCTTTAAAATTTTTGCTTACCTATTACTTTTGTAAGTAGATTTACTCGATTGCCTCTTACCATTAGGAGTCTCCTTGGGCTGCTGTTCTTTGTCGCAGTAGTACCGTTGCGGGCAGCAGGCGGGGGGCGCGGGGCGCGGCGTGCAGCCGGGCGGCGGCGGCAGGCAGCGCGGCCGCACGCAGCGACGGGCGCCGCCGAGGCAGAAGCACTGCTCGCACGCCACCGCGGACTCCATGGCCGACCCCGCCGCGAACACCGCGCCGCCCGACACGCACGCTGGAACCACTACACGTTAGTTAAATTTGCACCGTCATCATTGACAATAAAGCGTGGTAAAGGTTTACTTGTGGACACAACTTCAGAATTTCTTTAAAGACTGATAGAATTCCATCCTGTACAGTTTCACTCTTATTTATAAATGTACAGTATAGTAATATTATACATAGAACGACACGGGCTCAAGTGTACCACATTAAGATAGGGTTCTACCAAAACATACGGTGTATACCTCATTGAGTGCATATTGAGTGCTACAAAAACATAAGGTGTATACTTCATTGAGTGCTACAAAAATCTGTTCATTGATGATGTCATACCGTGGTTAAGGGAGGTGTGCGACACGGCGTGCTCCTCCGCCTCGTCGTCCAGCCGCGCGGAGGCGCCCTGCTCCATCATCACCACGCCGTCTGGAACACATCATCATCATCTATTATATAAACTTCGAGTCATGTCTAGCATTTTAAATACATCTCTCATATCATTTTAAAGTAAGTAAATCTCATTAAGAATGTAGAGTTTTTGTTTGTAATAGAGGTTTCTATACTCTACACACCTACTAGGACAAGCAACCCGCTTTTCTAAAGTAGGTACGTGTTATAGGTATTTATAGTGACCTGTAGTTGCGCTCAGCAATTCGTCATAATACTTACTAGGACAATGCAGCTCGGGGCAGCAGGCGCCGCGGCGGTGCAGCACGTGGCAGCGCGGCGGCGGCGGGTCGGGCAGCGCGGCGCAGGCGCGGCGGGCGCACGCCAGCGCGGCGCCGGCGCAGCGGCAGCGCAGGCACGCCGCCGCCGCCGGCACCGCCGCGCCCGGCGCGTACCAGCGCCCCGCGTACAGGCAGCCGCGGGGCGACGCCGCTGATGACGCTGCGACAAACGAAGGAAGTTGGTGTTTTTTTTCATCCAGAAGATGCACAACATTGAAGAAAAGAAGATTGTTGCAGGAAAAAATATTGTGTGAAAACTGATAACTGTTAGGGTAGGTACTGGAGTGGCGACCATAGTCATTCTCACGTATCGTGGTATGGCATATTATAACTCATTATACTTACGTCAAATTAGCAAAATAAATAGTCGTTAGTAGTTATATGAGTCTTGTTGTGGCGCTCTCCTTAAGAGAGGCCTATGTCACGATTACAATTAAAATTTAGTTACGAATTAAGTTATATACCTATTGCTCTGTAGTCTCGATCGCTGTGCAGAAACTCCTGCGCAGACCCATCTTGGTACAGTGCTGAAAACATAGGGACAATTTAATATTATGACAGAATCCTTTGTACTTTTTATTAAAGGCTTTTATTTGTTCAAACGAGCTATATTAGAATTTTAAAGAATTCAAATCACAAATACATCGATCGAAGATTTATTTGATGCTTGTGAGTCTTTTACATTACAATACCCTGTACGCGTATAGAGCGTAGCATCATAGTGGGCGGCGCGGCAGCTATAAACTGCGCCGGACAGACGGACCACAGACAATACGAGCGAGTTATTGCGAGTGAGGGCCGTAAACTGATGCGCCGCTGTAAACCTGCAGATTACTTCGTGTTACATCTTGGTATTTGCATTCAAACATTATGAGAAGTAATAAAGTTTAAAACCCAAGTTCGTTCGTTATTTAAAAATGGTAGATAAATTAATTAATTGACTGTGCAAAAACGATTTCAATCAACAGTAAAATATATGAGAATGCGTGTGTGTTTTCATATTCACATACGTACAATGTCCTGCAGCTCTTTGCCATTCAGGCGGAAAGATATTTGCAATTCATGAATATGCAATAATGTTATGACTAAACAAACACGACGACGTGAGCTTTCGTCGCTTTGAGGCTCCGTATAAGGAGAACTTTACAAGATGCCGACGAACTTCGCGAACTACGCCTCCCATATCCAGTGTGTTATATAGCATTAGGTAAATAACGGTTTTCGTCGGCCATTTAAGTACTTACCTATGTGCTAACCGAACCTTAATAGTCGAAAACCTAACTCCTCCTATTCTCGTAGGTGTGACGTTAGTACAAATGTAACGGATCGGGCATATTTCTGCTTCTTAACCAATATCTGAAGACAAAATTAAACGTAACACGTCCACATGGACAGATCGCCTACGGTACACCAAATCTTAGCCCTGTGTTGAAGCTGCACCACCGAACAGCTCAGCACATTCTTATATAGCAATGCCTAGAAATCAATAAATATAAGTTCTGTGCACTTTATGCATTTGTCTGTCGAGCACTACCCAATAAAGAGTTTGATTAGAAAACTCAGTGGGTAAAGCTAGAGTCATCACGGAGCACCTCTATTGTCACCGGCCGCGGCTGGGCAGCGGCTCCGTGGGCGCGAACTGCACCGTTACACGGAGCGTCCCACGGTCCCACGTACTGAGGAAACACTGCCTACTTCATAGTAATAGGTACTGTTTGAATAACTTCACACAGCCGGTTTGTTTTCCTACAAAAACTTAACAACTTTGTACGATTGTCGGCGGCGGCAAAAAGCTCAGTATTTGCATTTGCACAAAAAATAATGGAATGGTTTAATTTGTGTAAAAGATATACGTGTCTATTTATGTAAAAGTACCATGTGATGACTGAGTTTTCAAACCAAACTTTTTCGTGTTACCGGCCTGGCTAAGTTTTAAAATTGAATTTCTGTATTTGTTTATTGAACCTACCGTCGTATTACTGCCTAATGTTAACATTATTCCGCCTGCAGAAACTGATGCCAATTGCCTAGTGAGGCAAGCATTTACAATTTAAATTAATCACAGCGATTCACACATTTTATAGGTTTCCAAGAGTTACCTACTTACTACTTATGTATGTAGCTATATGCAGTCTGGTGCTGGAAGCGTGCTTAAAAATGCTATAATTTATAATTTAACAGTTTCTGATGACTGAAGAAAGAGACTCGTAACTCGAAAGAGTAACAGTACGAGGAGGAGACAATGGTTCCCAGCGACGTGGGAGCGGCCACTTCCGCTGCCCCGGCCGGGAACCGACCTCAAGACAGCTCCACCATTGTTCCTAACTAGGCCCAATCAAGATAACGTTTCGGTAATTGTCACGTCAGATGTAGAGCGAATGAAGATGTCTCGCCGCTACGAAAATGTACAGAGAAAGGGTGGGAATTTGGGAACAAAGAAAATTAATAATTTTTGCACCTAACATTATTTTGTGGATTTTAGTTATGCCCGAGTTTTGACTTGACCTGACTGATTGAAAAACTTATATTCACAGCTCAAAAGTAATAAAATATTAAAATTTTATATACAAAAATTGTCATTATTAAAGATTCGCAGTCTTTCAATAACCAATTACCAATGACAACAGAGATTCTCGTAATATCATGCAATTTCAAGGAAATAATATTTAATTAGTGGCAGCCCTAATGCGTGGTATCAGATGTCGGGAGTGCGCGTGAGAACAGGCAGATGCGCCGGAGCATAAAGGATCGCGATGTGTAATAAACGTATCAATTACTACATTATAAACGCAAAAAAAACTCACCTGAGCATTGAACAAATGAATACAACTCGCAAATGTAGCGATTACACGGAAACAGTAAAAATATTTTTCCTTGTGAAAGAAAGCTTTCTTGTGTATATTTGCAATAAAAAAATAATTTGCGCCATCTACGGCAATGGTTAGTCTAGGTAGGTAGATCGGACTTTGTTACTCCGGAATTACTTATAAGAGGTAGTCACAACCCTGTGGAGCTCCATGATGAGCTGAACTCGATATTAGAGAAGGATCCTCATACAATGAGAATGCAAAGACAACAGTCGCGAATTTTACAGTCCTACTTCAATATATGTATTATGTAATTTCATTTTTTTATGATAGCTTTCAGATCTGCAGTACTGCCACACACTCGCTCGGCTGGCTTCACCGACCAGAGAGTAAAAAACCAAACTGACGCTTTTCAATCGACGCAATAATATTTTATTGCAGACAATTAGGTATATCCTAATGTTTTTTATTTCAATACAACTGGCCGTGAAGTATTTAGTGATTTTATTTTTCGTGATTATTTTAATTAGAATAAAGTTGAGGTACCTATAAACCGTTTAAAGATTGATTGGCAGGCGAGGTCTGCGCTGTTCCCACTAATCTTTAATTGTGTTTTTCAGTTTTTTATTATAAATTATTTAACTTAATAATTTAAAATACCTCGGTTGGTAACGCTTAATTTAAAATAATGTTCAGCTACATAGCAGATGGGAAATACCTGAAACACTACTTCTCTCAATTTATTTTAATGGTAGGGTTAGGTAGTATAATAGTTTGGATCGCTGTGCCTGAATTTATTGGAAACATATTTTATACACAATGAAGTACTTATGCAAAACTGTGTGAAAATATTATGTTCCTTACTCCTATTATGTTTCGTGTTTTTTTTTAAGCTAGATTGGTCCGTGTCCCCGCACTTGTAAACAAAGACGCACCGACAACGGCACTTGTTCCTTATTAGCATTACGTATTCCGGTTGTGAGCGACACACTAATATTTGTTATAGAGACTTATTGAGTAGGCTGGCCCTCGGCAAAGGATTTTCACCTTTGAACCATACTCAATAAGGTACAGGGATAACGGCGAGTGCTTGTGGCCATTATCATAGATTAGCTGCGGATTTGAAGTGAACTTTTAAGTCGTAATATATGGGTTTTGTTAAAAGCAGTTTGTGGTTTTTATTTAATAGATTATGGTAAAGGCTTATTCTTGCTATGAATAGTACCTACAGAAATGAGCGTGGGTGGGAATAGCATAACTGTATTATTTATTTGGTATTTAAATGTTGATTATGTCTTAAAATAGTTCCAAAGATACAATACCTACGGAAATAATAATATAATGCCCTGCGGAATGCGTAGAGGCAAAGTAGATGGAGATTACCGTTTTCTATTTATTCCAATCCTGACACACTTCGACGCCAGGACATGAATGGAGCCTCCACCGACGCCGTGACCTCCATACTACCTACTACATACAGCTTTGTCATGTTAACCCATGCGCATATAAACCCTAACAGGTTTCTGACGCACTATTCATTTGTAACCTAAATGTATTTAATGTATTCTTAAATAAATAAATAAATAAATAAAATAAACTATGACCCGAACTGCTCATGTATAACAAATACCTAAGTTATTGCCGATTTAAAAAAAGTTTTATTGTAAAATAGATACACAACGAATTTATAACCATATATTAAGATATATTATCTTATACGAGAAGGTTTCCATAAATTGTAGATACTGTAGTTGTGAATGAAATGAACAGACGTGGGGCGCTTGAAAGCTCAGCGCGCACGTTGAACTCTTTTGTTAGCGCGTCGTGTCGCTGCGGACTGCGCCCGCTAAAACACTTTCAGGGCTATTTCTGTCGCTCATTTAGTAATAACCTTACCTGGACAAAGGGGTATGACGGATTCTCATAGCATTCGTCTGGTAAAAAAGGGCCGTACGAGCGTAAATCGAACGCGAATTGAAACTCGCTGTAATATAAAATATATCGACCACTGCCCACAGCGGGGGTCCATAAATCGTGCTCTTAAACGAGATGATGGCAAAAAGATAATAAAAATTGTATTGAGGCTGGCTCGCCGGCGTATATCACGAGGTCATTGACCGGATTTGCATCTTGCCAAAGGGACCGCCCGCGCGCCCGCGCAGGGCGCCAGCCTCCTCCAAACCAATTTGTTGCATTTATTTATGTTCCTTACAGTTAATTTGGACCTCTCCAATTAATCGTCTGATTTTGCTTTAGATAAATTTCAAATGCTTCCTTAAAAAAAATCAAAAAAATTAAACGTAAATCACAAAAACCTTATTTTTTTAGCTAAATTTTTGGACAGTAAGTTTGAAAGCAACGGACCTGCGGAGTGGGCGAGTGCGTGCAGCAGACACAGCGCGGGCAGCAGGCGCGGCATGGTGGCCGGGGCGCGCGGTCGGGGCGGGCGCGCGCGGCGGACTGGCGAGCCCGCGCCGCCGCCGCCGCCGCCTGCTGGCGTCCCGTAGACTCCGAGGATGGCCATTGGTCATCGCATCATTCGCGTCCACTCGTCTCCCGTCGCGTCTGGAAGCATCGTGTGTAGTAGGTATGTGCGGCATAGTAAGTGTAGTAATGTTACATGCGATACTGAAAATTCACGTCTTGAACATAGTGTTTACAGTGTTGTTTTAGTTCTAATGGATAGGTACTCGTACTATTTTCAGACACAACCAAGACCTGCGAATAAACTTTTGCATGTAAACTATTTATTTATTTTATTCTATTTTATTTTAATTTATTGCATGGAAAACCAACAGCTTTATACTAATAACAGGTTAATCTTATTTAAACATAAATAGACGAAAAGCTAATTATAGGTTTTCGCATATGGAGACGATATAACAATAACAACACATACTCACCTAATAATAAATTCTACTTAGATTATACTTATGCTACTTATTTATTTGGTATCTGTTACGTACTAAAGTTAGTTATAATATGTTTTCTAATAGAACATAAGCTGCCGCTAAAGAGGTCCACACTATTACTATTACACATCTGGTTAAAAGTATTACTAGCTCTTACTAAGAATGAATTTTGTCTGTAGTTGCTGTTACATTGAGGAATACTAAGAAGCGGTCTGTTACGCGTTCTTCGCCACGGAACTCTTAAACCAAGTTTACCTAGCAGATCCGAACAGTCAACGTAACCTCGAAATATTTTAATTAAATAAATTATATCGCTGATATCCCTTCTTAATTTAAGAGGAAGCAAGTGAAGTTTGATACATTTACATTCGTAACTTGAATCAATAAGTTTGAATTTAAAGCCGAGATACCTAATAAACCTTTTTTGGATACGTTCGAGTCTGTCGATATAAATATCATACTGGGGATTCCAGATCTGGGAAGCATACTCAAGGTGGCTATAAATACATTTATCTAGTCCCGGTTGGAAATCTAACACCCCTTATTAGTACCGTCTGATATAAATATTCACTACTTATTGATTTATGTTTATTATGAATACATTTAATATAAAGTATAATTTTGCCAAAACCTAGGTACATGCAGCATCTTATATCTAAGCCTGAAAATGAAATCAGAAATTCAAAGTTTGAGAAAAATATCTCATTTTCCTTAGAAACTTTGGTTGGTCACATGACTTGTTACTATGGAGAAAAACTTTTTTTTTCGCGAATTTTGAAATTATGATTTTATTTTCGGGCTTTCACATGTAGGTTTCGACTTCGTATACCCTTTTTGCAACACAGTGTATATTATGAGTTTTTAATGCTGTTTATTTCTAGATTAGACAGACTCTAAGTTCGCTCAAGATAATCGATTCGTGCTATTGATATTACTGTGTTCATAAAAAACAAGATAATCAATAATCGTTCCTAGTAAGAATACTGAACAAATAATAGTTTAGACTTATCGGGGCATATGACGTCAGTGCGAGCGGGCTCGTGTGTAAAAACTGGTGCGACATCGCTCTAACGGTTATTAACGAGTGCGGCGGCGGCGGCGGTGCGGCGGCGGCGGCGGTGACAGACAGACAGACATTACCGTCTTGGTATTTGTTCACTTTACGCGGAGTTTTTTTCTATATTTGCGAGTTGTGAGCAAGGCTTTTGCACAACTGCTGTAAGTATACAAACAATATAAATCGCGATAATTATCGTCTAAATCTGAATATTTTAAGAAAGTACCAGTAAACAGCAAGTGTTTGCTGATGATACCAAAGCTTTTATAATGTGTCTATTTATAGTTGGTGGTAAGAACTTGGTAAATTTAAGTCCCTACCAATGAATGAATCTGGAATATAACTATGTATACAGTACAGAACAAAACTTAGAGGAACCTAAGCAACTTGGACCACCATCCCACCACAACACCTTGCACACATTGTAAGGCAATCCATATAAGACATGCAGAAGAAAGACACTAATAAATAAAGTACGCAGCTGTGCGGCAAACACAACAAACATCCCGTGACGTCATCGCGCGGACAGGAAAGGAAGTCGCTCAATATCCACCATTCCGAGCGGCAAAAACTGCGCCCGCGCCGCGGTATGCGCAGCCGCCGCGGCACCGACCGCCCGCTCTCGGCTTCACAACAAACAAACGAACGAGAATTGCCATGCTATCGGTACGCATAATGCAATAAGGCAGAGCCCTGAAACTTAGTTCTTCGACTTGCGAGTGACTCCTCGGTGAAGCTCTTGCTTCAAGAAATACGAAGTTTCAGAGAGCTTTTGTCTTAACCACGACTCTATCTCGTTGCTGATTAGATGGCAGCTGTCAGAAACTCAAAGCTCAGTATATCGAGGCCTCCATCTTACTATCAGAGGAAAGGCATAGGTAAACAACCCAGAAAAAACTAAGACTAAGGCCTGGGTCTCCTATTTTATGCTATATGCGGCGTCCGACTTTGACGTAAACGTTTTGATCAACGTCCTACGGCCTACCTACGGCGTCTACGCGCCAAAGTCGGCGTGTGAGGGAGACCGCATCAGTACATTTCTATAGTGAGCAAGGTGACGCGGCCTACGGCGTGACGCTGGACGCGATCTACGGCGTAAATAGGAGACCCGGGCCTAAGCTAGATTGGTATTAACTATGATATCATGACAAATTGCCGTCACTGGAAATGCCAGTGCTTTTCTGTATACAGTCAGTATATATTTAAAAGTTCTCATGAGCAATTGACATCCCTACGTACCTTAATTAGTCATTACTCATTACCGACTGCAAAAAACGTTAATTAAGTCGCAATGGTTTGTCCGAGGAAAGTGCAATTTGTCCCTCCGATCGACTTGGGAAAGCTGAGAGCTTTGTTGAGGTGAGTTTTTATTCTGGTCCGACAGTATTTGTTACAAAAAGGGGGTTGTGTGTTTTTTATCTGAAAACTTATATTTACATGGATAGTAACTATATTACATTAAATTAAATTATTAAGGTAAGCAACTAATAACAACTAAGTAAGTATAAGAATTGGGGTTTGGGGGGAACAGGGGAGGCAGTTCGTCAGGGAGATTGGGCGACGCTTGAGGAGCCGCGGTTTTGACTACCGCTCTGGGGCGTACCTGGCACAGAGGATCTCCCTCGCCGTGCAGCGCGGCAACGCCGCTAGCGTTATGGGGACTTTTGGGTCGGGTGCGTCCTGGGGTGGTTTATTTAGCTAAGTAAGTTGTGTTTTGTTTGTTTTTTTTTTTTTTTGTTTAATTTTTTTTTGTATTTTATTTTTGACGAAGCTAGGGTGGATTTTATGTTTAATGTTTGATAAATTTTGTATTTTATTTAATAAATGATTTGACATTTTTTAGTATAAGAAACTATTCGGTCACAGTGAAAAACACTGATTGATGCTTAATTAATTAAAAAAACCCTTGTTTCGGTTGGATGTATAATCGGTATGTGGTAATTTTTTTCGAAAACGGACAATATTTATTGATATGGTCGCTAACCAGTGAGCATGTACAGTATTTGCCACAATGGTTAATTGCTAATCAGTGGGACAAGTAGACCGACTCGCGCCTGCCTGTTACCCCCCCGCCCCCCTCCCTCTTGTGCACTCGGGGGCTACAGTGTAGCGGGCCGAGGTCCGGCTGAATGCGGGGTCACCCGCAATGTGCTCAGCAACACCATGAGTTTACTAGGTGAACAAGCGAGGCATTACGACAGTCAGTTCAGCGGGCTTAGTAGCCTGTAAATGCTGTTCCAGTGCCTCATATGCTGTTGACTACATATTATATTCGCTCATGACTGTTCCTTTCGAAGGTCTAGCCCGGTGCCTTGTAATAGAGGTAGAGTCCCCGCGTGTCGCTATTAAGTAAGTCCACTTGGCCTGTAGCTTTCAAATTTTTCAGTTGACGTATTAGCATTAGCTCTATATTAAATTTGAATAAAATTTCGGCGCTCTACACAAACAATCAGATTGAATCATAAGTAGAGCCGTCGCGTCGATACATATTTAGCGCGGTGAGTCTGAAGAAATGTTTTTATCAGGCCAGCCTGCAGTGACGGGTCTCTTCAACAGCCCCATACTTGTAGAGGTGAGTGCTATCTCAGACTATTCAGACGCATTTACTTTTCCCAGTAATTCTCTGTATGAAAAAGCCTTCTGCAACAAAGTTGCAACCTGAGGTACTACTCGGTCAATTAAAGGTGGGCAGTGACAGTAATTTTATGTTGCAGTCTTGATCTGATGTTTAATTAGTCTAATATGTCTGGAAATCAATAAAGTGGATAACGTTTTTTTTGGCAAATATCACAGCTGTAGAACAAAAGATGGATGCTTTCACCTACTACCATAATATTTTCACCTACTACCATAATATAGTAACTCTAGATTTTTCGTTATCTTCTAGACAGTAAAATTATTAGAATATGGGTGAAAAAAGCTTACAGTCAACGGCTAACTGTAACATCACGGCGCTCAACAAGCCTGGAAAAGTCTATAAATCCACAGCGACAGTCACTATGACATTTATATTATATTCTCTAAATGTCAACTTATCATTAAGAACATAAGGAATTTGTATGAATGCGCCATCTGTTGATAACACCGTACACCAAGCAGCTTAAAGCCTCTTCAACCTCATCAAGTCAGGTTGTGTTTCCTTTCACTTCACGCGTGCGCTCTTAACTAATGAACATTTATATAGGTTCTACGTACGATCGCGTACAACCGACACGGTACCAGATGGCGCACTTAATACTAACTTGTCGATAATGCTGAGCTTAGTTAGTACTTAGGTACTTAGGTTCAGTTATTTTTTTATCACCTACAAACTGTTTTTTTTTTGTTATTAATTTAGATAAGCATACTTATATGTGTTACAGTACATAAACTCATACATTTGCCTGTCCTTCCTTTAAGTGAAGCTAGCGCGAGTGGTCATGACAGTGAGGACGTTCCGCAAATTGAACACCGGAAAGGTATACAGGGTTATTGGTAAGTAGACCGGATCCTTTCAGGAGGTGATAGAGGAAGGCATTTCCAGTCGATTGAACCCAATAATGCATTATCCTAAACTTAACCATTTTTGAGATATTTAATATTTAAGGTTTTTTTAATTTTTTGCCAAAATTTTATGCTTAAAACCGAAAATAAAAAAAACTAGCCACATTTCAATATTTTTTTTGGTTGTTTTGCATAAGTAACACCTTAATAAACTAATTAAAATAATCAAATGTGCATTATTCGACTTAAATTAGACATAATACCTCAAAATAGTTAAACATTTTGAAAAAATATTGAAAACGCAAAAACAAATAAATTAAATTAAAAAAGATTTTCATATTAGATTTTTTGGTGCACTTCAGCTTAAAAACATGATCAACTAATAAGCTTTCAAACAAGATGATTCAATACCAAATCGATTAAGGTATCACCAAGATATGGCCAAAACAACCAGAGAAAGCGGAGAAAACTGAGCAGGGGTTTCCATACTAAAGTTAACAGGACTGAAAACAATCACACTTTTTACCTTAAAATTGGGCTAATTTTGTTAGTTTTCCTGTTGAATTTTGTCCGTCTGTGCTGGTTGTTTTGGCCATATCTTGGTGATACCTTAATCGATTTGGTATTGAATTATCTTGTTTGAAAGCTTATTAGTTGACCATGTTTTTAAGCTGAAGTGCACAAAAAAATGTAATATGAAAATCTTTTTTAATTTAATTTATTTGTTTTTGCGTTTTGAATATTTTTTCAAAATGTTTAAATATTTTGAGGTATTATGTCTAATTTAAGTCGAATAGTGCACATTTGATTATTTTAATTAGTTTATTAAGGTGTTACTTATGCAAAACAACCACAAAAATTATTGAAATGAGGCTAGTTTTTTTATTTTCGGTTTTAAGCATAAAATTTTGGCAAAAAATTAAAAAAACCTTAAATATTAAATATCTCAAAAATGGTTAAGTTTAGGATAATGCATTATTGGGTTCAATCGACTGGAAATGCCTTCCTCTATCACCTCCTGAAAGGATCCGGTCTACTTACCAATAACCCTGTATATAAGTATGTACTTAAACGTAATTTCACCGATTACGCTAACATACCTGAAACATAATTAGGTATGTTTCAGGTACAGTGGGCGGCAGGGCGTCATTTACTAATTGTGCCTATACCTATGTATAAAGTTTAAATTGGCTCGTAGTGTGTAAAAGCTCGTTATTGTGACGATTTGACTTGAACCTAAACTACCAATTATGAAGAGTTGTTTTTAATTAAAAGGCATAAAAGCCCGAAATAAATCGCTGTGTCTTCAAATCATTTTATGCTGTTGGGCTGGAAATACAGGTTTAGTTATTATTTCCGATCATCACAACAACAATCGTTGAACCGGCTTGTCTTAATTATTCAGAGCTTTTATAAAAAGCACACTCGGCTTTATCATTTGAATTAATTTATGCTTGGTTAGAGATCGAATGAACCGTCATAGTATCAGATTTATTTATCTTTACATTCTTTACTGACATAACATAATTGAATGCTTAGTTTGCAGAAGTACTTACCGAGCTCTGACGTAAGGACCCTAATGGCACTCCACCACAACGTGGTAGTACGAAGGCTCACGATTCCGCAGGATTACGTAAAAAACAAGCAAGTAAGCGTAATTTTACCGCTTTATTTTATAAAATTATTATATTTACAAATACGTATAAAAAGATGTTACACAATATCACATTCACAGTCTGTTGCGACACCAATAACTTAAGCATTTAGTACCCGCAGCAGCAGACGTGGCGCAAGCGACGCCATTACAATGTGTGGTTACCTAACGGACAGATGCCCGATTTGAATTCAGAACGATTCGAATGTCTCAATCGGATTTAAATATTTGATGTGTTCTAATACTGGCAGCTTTTCAAATTTCGAACATCGTCTTATCATAACTTGTTATTTTTCTGTCGCTGCCAGTAGCATCGGTGTTTGAGTCCACAGTCTGGTGCCACTATCACAGTCGCGGCTCTAGTTGCGGCCGACCTGGTCGATCTGCCCCTGCAGGTTGCTGATGACCTCGGGCGGCACCTGGTCGCCCAGGATCTCGGCCAGGTTGATGCGCTGGTTGCCGGGGATGGACTCGTACGCCGCCAGCTCGATGCCTTCCTGCACCTGCGGGGAGATATGATATACTACATGAGTACGAGTTGACATGTCACATAATGTGTCGATTAGCATTCACATCACACATTAGAAAGTTGAATGTCGGGATTACAAAACGTAATTCGAAACAAACAACAAATAAATTAGGTAAATAAATTATTATAATTATCCTCAATCTGAAAACCATAGCGGATGAGGAAGGCCGAGGACATAGTTTAGTGGCGCCCTTTGGGAGATGATGATTACGGTTTGATAATGACGATAATATATAACACAGCTTCCGTTAAGTGCAGTGAACATGTCCAGCTATCGTCCAATCAATCATGTCAATCAATGCAATAAAGATTTGAATTTGAATCCAATTTTGTAGAATCTGTCAGCGATGATCTTTAATCTGCAGTGAAGATTCAGATGTCCAGCTATCGGCTTCTCCAATCTGGTATAATCTGTCACTGATGACCTGTCAGCTTACCTTCTGTATCTCTGCGTCGCGGGGGATGAGGTGCGTGTTCTGCGCCTGCTTGATGGCCTCCCGCGAGAAGGCGGCTCCCTCACGTTGCGGGGCCGCCGCCGCCGCCGCCGCCAGCACCAGCAGACAGAGCACCGAGGGGTTCATGGTCACCTGCGGGAGACGGACACTGATGGAGATACGAGCTTGGACTCGGGAGTCATGTAAGAGATCTAAAATCAGAAGTTCGCGAACAGAAATCGCGGTATTGACAAAGCACGCTATGTAGCACTTAGGTCATTAAGGTAAATAAAGTTAAAGTGTGCTTGGTAGAGTTAAAAGGTATCTAGAGATGTTTAATTCGACGATGATGACATGACGATGATAATGGTCGTTAGACACATTATATCTTGACTAGTTGATTATATGTTATTATAATCCCAGATGAAACAAGTTTAGTAAAATATTCACAATGTCTCTCCTCTAGCTTTTTTATCAACACATATGATAGGCTCGCAAATAAGAAACGCACAAAAGAAAGGTGTTAATCACTTTCACACTGCTGTCACTGAATACTGGCACCGCCGACCCCGGTTATGTATGCGGCCTATTTTGGTGAAGAAAAAAAGGTAAGTAGATGAAGTTTTATTGAAGGCTCACCTGTATGTTAGAGCAGGAGTGAGGCGCGCGCGCCCGGCGCCGCGAGATATAGCCTCCGCCCCGCTGAGCGGCCGCCCCCGTCCGCGCCCCCGCCACCCGCGCCCCCGCCCCGCGCCCCTCGGCCGCGAACTTTCACCGCGAGGCCTGCGCCTGCGCAACCACCCGCGGATTAACGTGTGGCCATTAAGATCGATCTGTATTGCCATCATGGCGGAACATTGTTCCACTGGAGCTGATTCATCTTGTGTCTTATGTAACATCATGCACTTTTATGTAACTTAACTCGTTGGGCTTGTTTATTGGATTTGTTACAGATACAGCTTATGATCAGCTGCTTTGACGAATATAATTCTTGCTATATGTGTATGACATCGACCGTGGCGTAGCATATCGAAGACACAGGCGGTTGACAGGTTCACCGATCACGTGATGTGGTAAGACAAGAGCTGACCTACCGACATAAGACATCAGGAACTTAACTAAGCCGGTAATGGCTGGTTGTGCAAGGAAAAGAGAGGAGTGTTATAGTGTTTCTGGATAAATAAATGCCTACTTCTACATTATATGTCCACGCGATTACCAGCTGATGATGATAAACTTTATTACAAGCGGCCGCTTCTCTCATAGCTCTACTCGTAGCGTGGAGCGGACACAAACAAGATCATCAAACTTGAATCAAGTTGTAACCGTCACTAGCGACTTGTCTTGTTGATAAAAAATAATTATTATGATGATCATATTATGCCTACCAGCTAATACTTGTTTAAAGACGAGCTCAGCTTTAAGTTTCGTGTACGGTTCTGTCTGTCGGTAGGTATGGTAAACGATATTATCGGAGTCTTTTATAATTTGATCTAGCCGCTGATCTCGTGGCCCCGGGTCGTACATACATTACTGGGTACCTACTGGGGGTGTTATCGCATCATACGTGACACTATTACTAGTATTACAATACCGGCTAATAGTACGTTTAATATTCTTGTAAGTCGATACCAAATTAACAAAGATCGTGCCTCGGTTCCACTAAACTATAAACAGCTTACACGATTCGACCTCCCTGCAAGTGGAATTTGGTTACATTTGTCGAAGAGCAAAGAAGTAAAGCATGTTCTAGGACCTAGAACTAATGCAGGACGTCACCCTAAAGCTAGGTTTCATTGGCGAGACAGGAGGTCACTTGAGTCTGGCATATAGAAGTAACGAACAAAAGCTGTCATGCTATTGGTACTTATGTTCAAACGATGACATAAATATAAATCCGTTGTTTGTGTAGCAACAACGCCTCCAAAACTTCGTTTTTTATAAGCTGGAGTGACCGCGCTCAGTTCCAAGTTATAAACAAAGTCTAGAGGTATGTATAAGTTTCGACTGCGAGGTCGAAAATTAAATAGTTAAGTACTTAAACTATAATTTCTTTGACCCGATCATCGCTGTGTTTCGTCAGCAGAAGGCCGTGCTGCTTGACCTATCCAACAATGCAAGCTTTTACATATTTAAAACGATTGTGTAAACAAACTATTCGCGATTTTAAAAAACCGTGTTCGAATACTTGATTTGGAATTTGCAAAATAAATTCGTGTCTTCAAATATATATTTTTTGTTATTTAAGAAGTTTCTTTGATATAAGCATATACAGAAAGAACTCAATTTGATAAACATCGGTTAGTACTCAGTTAAGGATTCATTTCCGTTTTCTTGACTTAATAATATGGACTGTACCTATGTATAGCTATATTATCGTATGCCTGCTGCAAGTGCTGCAGGTACACAGTGTATTAAGAGGCGGATCTATTCACGTCTCTATATTTATGCAAAAAGGAAAAGGAAACTCGAGTGGTACTTAAGTAAGTACATAACCGATGATAGTAGAAATGAGGAAGAACGCGAGAGCTGCATCACCATAATATTTAATATGCATGTTAAGTGCATTTACTTACTGACATTCATAAGGCCACTCACAGGTCACACTCAAACACTTTTAGAAAGAGGCGGTGCTATATTTCTTTTCTTTATCTGCAAATACAGTAGGTACCTAGAGAGAGAGAGTAAAAATCAGCAGCCAGGGGCATAATATTGTGTTCTGAATGAAATATTTATGTAAGATAGATAGATATCTCATGGATGGAGATGATGTCGAGAGTGCGTACACTGTGCGTCAGTGGCGGCACCTGGCGGGGGCGCGGGCACTGGCTGCAACACACGGCACCGGCATGCACCAACATTGCCAAACACCGCATAGCAAATAGCTTCTTCTATTGCACTGTTGCGAAAGCAAAAAACTACGAGCGTCTTAAGTTAGGATATAGTTCAGGAATTTCTTTATGGTACCTGTATACTTGCCAAAAACTAAAGAACGGGAGCTGACATGCAATCGGTAAGTCGTGTCTTAGTTGATCACCGCAGTAGCTTATACAGTTGTTTACCATAGGTACCTACCTCTCTTCTTCTTCAATCCCGCTACTACTCCGAGGAGTCTGGGGCTGACACCAGGCGCTTCCATCCTTACCTAGTTACTACTTATTATTTTACAACTTTCATATCGTTATATACACATACCTATGAAGTATAGCAACTTACCTACCTATGATCTTTATATTTTTATGTAAATTATCTAATAAACCGGATTCAGATACAATTATAGTTAAGAATGATGTCATAGAATTCGAGTCTGATCGAATCGTCGTGAACACGTGCAGGTGGAGGGCAGATCCAGCAGGCTGACCCCACGACGTAATACATACATACATGTTATTATCTATGTATAAGTAAATCACCAGGAAATCTAGCTACTAGCTATCTGTTATTGATGCCATCAAAGTTACTTACCCAAATTCGCCCTACCTGCACAAATTTAGAACGACAGGTTCTGAGGTCGAACAGGGGCCTGAAATTTATTGTGAACAATAAAAACAACATTTCAGTCAGGTTTCTTTTATTTGTAAAAAAAGAAAAACAATATTTCATTTAATTAAATAATAATAATACAATGGAATGAGCACGACGCGCTTCTTGTTCGGGAAAAGTATGTCTCGTCTTCCGGAACAAGATGCAGCGGCGCCCCCCGGGGGCACGGGCGCACGCGGGGGCACGCGGGGGCACGGGGGCACGCGGGGCCGGGGCCGCACGCACTCACACATATAAATAATTACAATATATTTGAGCCATCCTCTCCTCGCTCGCTCCGCCACTGGTGCGGCATCTGTGCGTCTTCAGGCCATCATGCTCATCATGCTAAAACGGATCCCAAACTATCAAATTCGATTTGTACCAAATGTTGCAGCAAAGCTTGGCTTGCTTCTATATTAGTTGATACATGTTTATTCTTATCTGCATCTAAAGGAACTAAAGCTAACGAAAAATCTGCGTCGCTTTTGTCATGTTCTCGTCAATACAGCCTAGTAGTAGTAATGGCAACGTGCCGCGGCTGCCGCGCGAGGCGGCGCCCGCGGCTGGTGTCACGGGTTGACTAGCTTGGTTGCTTGCATCGAGCACTCAACCACAACTCTCACTAAACAAATAAATAACTTAACCACTAACATGAAGAGCTACAGACTAAACATCACGTTCATTAATTTGACACATAGCGTCCTGACGCCAACTACTCACTCGTACATCTATTATAAATAATTTGTCCTGTTAACATGCAGGCGACTGACGTCTACTTACACTCTATGAGCCGCTACGAGAGGCTTCTGAACCCTATCGCGGGATGGGAATTGACAATAATAAGCTAAGTCTTCCGACAGGGTATGGGTATCGTTATGCTAATAGTCTCTACTATATCTTAAATTACAGTTTCAAGAACGAAACTTACATACTCTACAAAATGCTATCGGTTGAGGTTCCATCGATGTGAGGCGCAGTGGCGCTTCACTGCGGCGAGGTGCTGGCGGGGCCGGCGGGGGCGGTGGGGGCCGCGGGGGCGGGCCCCTGCTCTGTGGTGGCGGGCGCCGGGGCGGGCGTGGAGGGCGCGGGGGCGGGGGAGGACGCCGGCGTGGTCGCGTCAGGCGCTGCCGTGGAGGCGGCGGGCGGCGCGCTGGTCTCCTGCGAGCTCGGCGCCTCGTCCGTGGCGGTCTCCGCGGAGGCCGCCGGTGCCGGCGCCACCTCGGTCGCCGCTGGGTCGCTGTTCTTCTTCATGACGACCTTGGTGGGTCGCCGCGCGATGGTCGGCACGTATGACTTCGTTATGATCTCGATATCTTTCCCGGAGGTGTGGTTGTTCTGCCTGTCGTCGGCGGACACGCGGTCGATGAGCGGGCGGCGCGTGGTGGGCTCGGCGCGGCTCGGCGCCGCCGGGTCCGTGATGCTCTCCGCCTCCTCGTCCTCGATCTCCGACACCTTCGACTTCGTTGGGTTTTTACTCTTCATGGGGACTTCGGTAATAGAGTTGATGTTGATGTTATTGTTCCTACTTTTGTATACGGCATTTACAGGGATCAGTTCTTCTGATTCCGAGATGCCGGCGGCGGCGGGGGCGCGCCGGGCGGGGGGCTCGTCCGAGTGGTCGCTCATGGACGCCACGTCGCCGACCAGGTTAATGAGATCTGTCAACACACTGTTTTTATTGGAATGAGATGGATCAATAATAGCTGCGCTCTTTTGACTTGATTCATTGGAAATTTGAATTACTTCAACAGCGTCTGTAGAAGTCTCGGATGACCCCATGGGAGTCAGTAAGAACTCCGTGGTCTCCACGTTGTCTTGTTTTTCCGAGCTTGGACTTCTCGATATCGTTATAGGTTCAGCCTCAGTAGGAATCATTTTAATAGATGTAGGTGCGAGCGTGAGAGCCTCTTCGGTTGATTCGGCTTTATCCTTTTCACTGTCGGCCGTACCCGGTGGATTTTGATCACTAGTCTCTACTGGAAATGAGCTCAATTCTGTTTGTGAAGTTACTTCTGTGGCAATGTTGGACTTAGCGACGTCGTAACTTGTTGTAGATTCCTCAGAAACTTGTGTGGCAGATACTTCGTTCACTAATTTAGCTGTAGAAGTTTCTGTAGCAGGAGCATTGGTGCTTGTTGGTTCAGGATCCGTTTTGACAACATTAACAGTTTCCACCTTTTTATTCGTCTTCTCTTCATCTTTAATAGGTTCATGGGTTGTAGTGATAATAGGTGATGATGTGACTACTGGAGATGGAGTAGTATTTTCATCAATTTCATCTAATTCTCCAGTAATATCATCAGGACCTGAAGAAGGCACACTCAGGATATCAGTGGGTATAGCGGACCTTAGGTTCAACATCGGACTAGACTTAGTCTCCTGCGCCTGCTGGTCGGTGGTTCCCGCTGCTCTGGACGAGGTAGCTTCTGGTTCAATGATAATAGGTTCTGGGGTTTTCGGCGTTTCTGTAGTAGTTTCTGACTTCCCAGTTGATGTCTGTATTTCAGTCATAGTTTCGGATTTTTCCGGTGCAGTCTCCGCTGGAGTTGAAGACATGATTGCCCGTTCTTCAACGTTTGTGGCAGAACTAACCGCAGTAGTCGTGTCGTCCTTGACAACAACAGCATCCGTAGCCGGCACCGCGCTGGACACCAGGCCGATCACATGCTCGTTATGGTCTGTGTCCATATTTTGTTCAGGAGTTATGTCCTCCTCGTGATTCCTAAGGACAGACAAGTCATCCGGGATCGGAGGGAAGGCTGGGTTGTGATCGAAGATCGATGGCTCTTCCTCTTCAACTACCGGAGCTTTGGTCGTGACGCTGGCTGCAGTGCTCGTCGGGGAATAGGTGGTGGACGCCACGCTCGGACTGTTAGACGGATAAATGTCACTACTGGTTCCATCTTGGGTCGACAGACTTATTTTAGACGGATACAAGTCTTCAATAGGTCTCATTATTGTAATACCATTATTGGGCTTGTCGTCAGTTTCAGGCTGAGCTGTGGATATAACAGACACGTGTGTAGAAGACGCTGCACTGTCAAAAATAACAGGTGCTTCAGTTTGTGATCCCACTTCAGTGCTGAGGGGTTTATCTGTGGTGGCTTCTCGTGGAATGAGCGGAGATTTTGAAGACGAAGGATATTCAACGACCTCAACGCTTGGGGAGGGAATAATTTCTTTAATCTTGACTTCAGTGATGACGGGGATCTCCGACACGGGCGTGATCTCCTTGATGGTGATCTCCTGCTTCACCTTCTCCGGGGCTGCGGCCGGGGCGAGCGTGGTGCCGACATCTTCTATTGGCACATTACCAGATGGGACGGCACCAGGTTTCGCTGACACACCTGAAAAAGTTAAAGGAAAGTATAAGTATTATTCTTCTTCTTGTTGGCGTCCTATGACCGTGGGGCAATGGGCAGACACAACGGTTCTCCATCTCTGTCTGTCGACGGCAGCGAACTTCACCTCGGACCACGTCTTTTCTGCGTCCTGCATCTCGGCGTCGATTGGACGGCGCCAGGCGCATAAGTATTATACGATTTAAATTTAAATCCAGGAGTTAAGACAATAAATTGACCAATGATATCTGGCTAACTAACCTCTGAGCGGGCAGTTGTCGTACTCGGGGCAGCAGCGGCCGGGCACGAGGCGCGGGCGGCAGTCGTCCCGCAAGAAGCACGCGATGCGGCGGCACACCACCTCCCCGCCCTGGCAGTAGCACACTCGGCACGGGTCCGCCGGGTCCACCAGCTTCTCGCCGTTGCCGTACACGCGGCCCTCTTGCTCGCATTCTGCAACGAGAATGGGGATCGATTAGTTTTTCTGTAAATTTTGTCTAGACCAGGGATGCACAGACCGCGGCCCGCCGATCGAATACTAGTGGCCCGCCAACAGCAAAAATAATACTCTCGTACATTCGAAAAATATTTGATTCTAAATAGATATGTTCGAAAAGTACTCAATCGTGATTTGAATTGCCTGTGAACAGGCAATTCAAACCACTCCTTGATGACATCGAAAGCGAATATTAAATTAAATTATTTATTGTATTATACAGTAAGTATAGTATGTATTATACTATAAGTCCTGAATTGACACTGGAACGATCTCTTAATTTAATAAGTACATATATTAGTTATTTGAATTTTTCTGACAGAAAAGCAAAGGGATGTCCAAGAACTTAAAAATCCTAATAATGCAGTTAAAAATTATCAACATTCAAAACGACCAAGATTTACGCAACAAATTTCACGAAAGAAAAATGCTGAACTAAAAATACGTACAAAGAGTTGGGTATAAACTCTGCTCTGAAAATGTGCCAGCTTATTTGGTTGTACCTATAATATGTGACTAAACTACTAAATTTTCAATACGAAATCGTCAAAAAATCGAAAACGCCTTGCAAACGAATGTTTGGAAGCAGTTTTACATGAAAATTTAAGCCGAATAAATAAAAAAAAGATTGTAAGCACTATGCCACGCTTCAAAATAAATCAATTATTTTTCAATTTTAACATTATTATCAATTATGTTTTGTCTTTAATTAAGTACCTATAATTCTGGCGGCCCGCCATCAGTTCATGATTTGTCCGAGCGGCCCCTAGTCTTGATAAGTCTGTGCATCCCTGGTCTAGACGGTATAATTCGAGACACTATGGCAAAATATGGGGGGCACAAAAGGAGCCGCCTTGAGTGACGTATCAACTATTCCTATTTCATAAATACGTCCGGTTTACCCCGGGCGGTCACTTAATAAGCCATTGCATGTAACATGATAACCACACTGCACAATCTAATTGGGTGATCCTTTCACCACGGTGTGCGGTGATATCCTCTGAATCTGCTGTAGTGTTTGTACACGCTAAAGAAGAAAAACGCTTGTTATGTAAAAATCCCTCTTATTCGAAAGAGGACCAAGCAGTCTATAGCCGATTCGACTAACTAGCCACCTGCAACAAGCTTCTCATGCTACTAACCGCATTGGTAAGTCGGACAGCAGTGGTCAGGGCGGTGCACGGCCTTGCAACCGGGGCGCGGCGCGCAGGTCTCCCGCTCGCAGGTGACGTCGCCGCCGGCGCAGGCGCAGGTCTCGCACGGGTCTGCTCCCGGGAACGAGTCGCCCGACATGTACACCACGTCGCCCAGCGCGCAGCTGCCTGGAGATAGAGAGTAGGGATTCAATAATAAAATCCGTCAAGATTAATTCAGCAGTAAAATGTGTGTTACAGAGGACTTCAGCTCTTATTTTGTTTTTATTTAAAATCGCAAATTTCGAGTTGATCGCAGTTACTGAAGTAAATAAAGAAGTATAAAATTATTTATTTTTTAAATAGCCTAAATTGTATCCTTTTGCTGGGCAAAGGCCACAACTTATTTGAACGTGGTATAAATTTATACCAATCTCAGGTCCTTTCACTTGGTTACTTGTCCATTTTCAGTGCATAAAAGTATTTACATACGTAGATACATATAATTAAGAATATTAAAATTTACCTTCTTGTAGCCCCTCAGAACTGGTCACATTGGCCTCTGGGATTGGACCTGAAAAGATAAGAGATAATACCGTTTAAAATCTGTTTCAGAAGATAATTGCCCTACATTTAAACCGTAATGACAAGTTATTTCGTGTAAAATTTGATGGTAATGCTATTCCTAGTCTAATCTCCTCCGCCCATTACGTTTGATGGAAGTTCGAGTCTTTAGAGTAATTGGCGCTGAAACTGCGCACCAATTTGTAAACGAATTTTATGAAGCATGTCATTATTGTTTAAACTTTAACAGAGGAAAGATTTTATACAACAATAGGTATTTTGAAGTTTGTTTGTCATCTTGCAAACTCTAAACTTGCAAGAGGGACAGAGCGGGGAGGCCGATTGTTTATTTTCAGGAAAGTTGTTATTGCAATTAATCTCTTTCATCGTGAAAGAGGGGTCGAATGGACTTTCAAACATCGCATAAATTGGTCCCCGTAGAGAATATGGAAAACAGGAGAATGAGTAATGAACCTTGTTTCATGCGCGCACTCTCTTGTTTTATTTCTGTTCGCTTTGCTCCCGAGTGCTGCTTCGCTCCAGGTCGCTCCATGTCGCTTCAGCGCGCTCGCTTCGCTTTTCTTGACTATGATGTATAATTTGTATGTTGCGAGGTTGGCGCTCGATGAAAGGTACTCGTTGGTAATGCTTTTTATTTATGTGTTTGTATTTGATTAATGGTGGCTGTGATGTGAAGCTTCCATTTAGGGGTATATATCTCTAAATGGAAGCTTTTATTTACATAATATATTATTGTTATTTCTACGGTTTTTATATAAAATTATGAAGCTATGTAGGATTTGAAAAAAAAATTATGTGATATTTGTACATAATATGGAGAGTATTGGTGTAAATTTGGGTAAATTGTGATGACGTGCGAGCGAGCCGCGCGTCACTACGTACAAATACTGCACACTTCATTATTAAAATTTGATAAAAATTAACATTTATTTTAGCTAAGTAAATCATTTTTACATATTTTCCAATTGTTTCCTTCTATTTGGAGGGTATTTGCAAATTTTATATTTATTTTTAGGAGAAGTTTTCAATGTATCTACTTAATACCACTCTGATTTCTACATAATAAGTTTTTTATTTTTATTATATGCAATCTGGTGTTTTACTTCTAACTACTTATATAAATCGTTTTGGATAGCCTGTCGTAATTTACTGAAAAACATACTGTAATTTCTCGATGACGTCATGTTAGAAATAGTTTAAATAACATATAGGTATGTTATTTGGACATGGCCAAATAACACCGGAGCTGCAGTGACGACGATCAATATTAAAATACGTCACTCCAGTGTGTTTGATCAATAGTATTGAATATTCTTATTGTGCATTCAAATCATTAAAATCTACATACGTAGGCAGATCGATTATATATACCTATTACCAAAAAAGGTAGTGTATTATTGTTCTCAAATCTCAGATGCGCTAGGACAGGGTGTTGCTATAGCGAGCCGCCCAATTCAGAAGGTTGCTAGGAGACTGGCGAGTCCCCTCACAGACACAAGTCACTGGCTGAATGCGACACGATTCGTGAAGTTCTCTCCCTTATCATTGTTATTTACAGCTGCGAGGGGTTGCGAGCGACGATGCGTTTCGTACTACACGAGAAACTTTTGGGTAAGAAAGTTTTTGCAGATAAACACAACTTAGACGACGAAATGGCGGAGTAATAAAACTTTATTTTGCAATAGATACATTATGAATGAGCATGAGCATCCATTACGATGTAAGTAGGTACAAGGATTATATAGATACGAGTAGACAACATTCCATGGTATTATGGATACGTCAAGCTGATGACGTGTGCAGATGGCACCGGCCACCGGATCACGTTACTGGCACACTCGCGGGTGACTCCCGAGTGTCTCGCCAGGCTGCGGGCCCGCGGGGGACTGCGGGAGCCGCGGGGGGCGGGGCTCACGATACGACCGACACCCGACCCGCGGTGTCCATGTCGCTTCCGCCAGCCAGCGCGACCCGGCTCGTGTAACATACAGCTCTACTATACTCTGAGCAATCATCAATCATATCTATTAGCAATGAAAATATTATTGAAATTACTTAAGTACATGGAAAACGTGGACTGTGGGTTCTATGAAAATGCTACGGCTGTAAATAGTGTGTATACAACTGAAGTTATTGAACATGTGTACCTATGTAATATGAAACTGGCGCACTGATGTCATATTTTCGTAAATTTAAGCAAATTTTATGCAATTATGAAGTTTAATGAATGAAGTGCACATTCATATTATAATTCTTGGTATTATCGAATCATTAAAATTATGAAACAATATTGATGCAGTCTGGCGAGTCTAGTTATTTAATTACGAGACTTTGGGTATCTGGGCAGTTCTTCTTTTTAACCTACATAATGAGTAAAAAATTATCCCAAATTCGAAAAAAAAAACTATAGCTTTTTGGTGAACTCTTATCATTTTTATGATAGCTTCATGTCTATTCTATCGAAAAAGGTGGTTGGCCGCGTAGTTTACCAATTTTTTCAATATTTTAAGGACATAATACGTGGATAAGGCACAAAAAAATACACCTTCGTCACATTATCTTTTATTTTTTTTTAACGAGATAGTCTTCGTCGTTTGAAATGAAACTTTTTTGATACGTTAATAAACAAAATACCATTTTAGAAAACATATGAAGGAATGGATTTTTAGTAATAACAAAATATTTATTAAGTAGTTATTACCACTCTGTCACTATTTCAGCTAAAATGAAGCTTGTTTTTGTTATAAATATTTTTTCGCTGCTAATTACAGTAAAAAATTAACAGCATAGACGTTAACATCAATGACTAAATTTAATATGATTTTTCCAAAGTTGTACTATTTATAACATAACATATAAACGACCAAAAATAAGTTGACTACCAGGAGACACCAATCGTTACAAAGTGGTAAACGATGTGACAGAGTTGTTATTCTATTAAATATTAGGCAGGGTTTTGGAATAAAACAGTTTTATTTAATAAGGATAATTTAGTAACTTACATATAAATCATTATGGTTTCAATTTAGTCAAAGAATTAACTGGAGATATCTTTATAATTAGTATAACTAATTAAAATCACACTTGAGAACCTCTGGAGACTGAAATATCCGTATTTCAGGAACTTAAAGGACAAATTTGTTCCAACTACATAAAATAATGTTTATCTGCACAAATAATATTTTCGACAAACTAAAATTTAAGTAATATAACGAAAAATTACGTAATTTCTTAAAGTTTTAATCAGCCATATTTTGAAAGTACAGAAGTGGCTCTTAAAACTTGAAAAACTATTTTTTTTCCTTTTTTAATTACCTTAGAAGCTGGAAGGACTTTAATGTAATCATCAAACATCCGATAAATCAATCTCCACCATATTAAACAGTCTACCACATTCATCGTCTGTTCTTGAGAATAATAGCACGAAATCACCTTTTTCACTAACGAAACTTTTTATTACTGCAGCGCAAGTGTATTGGACGTTCCTTTCGCTTCGTACTTTAACCAAAACGTGTAGTTTCTCTTCAATTTTTCGTTGTTGAATATCCTCAGGTTGGCGTGTTTAGTAAGAATGTGATAGATTTGTCGTGTGACAGAGGGGTAAAATGTATTGCAAAGTCGAATAGTATTTAAACAGTAACATAAAATGTATTATTCACATGTTGATTGCAAAGTAATCGTTATTACCAATGAGTAAATAACAAAATAATAATTTAAATATATTTTATTTTAACAATTACCTACGTGACGAAGCTGTCGCCGAATAAACACACGCACCTCCTGTCACACTTTGCGGGTGGCCGATACGCGGTGTCTGGATCTCTAAGGGGAAATCTTACCAAGGGGGAAAAGGAGATCTTAAACTCTGATCGATGGCAATAAGGACGAGTGGCTCAAACAAATATTTTAAATGGCAACCTACGTGACAGAGTGTAACTACTAAAACATTGGGTAGTGAGAGACAATTTTTCAACATTTTTTTTTAAATATTTCAGAAATATTTTAAAAATATATATTTTGTTTTACTTAATCAGTAATATCTTCTGGAGTTTAAATAAAATTTTATATTTTATCTCGTCATATATTTTTTTTCTAACATTATGAAATATACGCAGGATGAAGTGGCAGGAGACAGCCAAGATTCGTATGAAATACACCTCTGTCACGCGGATTTACTACTCTGTAACGTAATTTTAAATACAAAAATATAAATTTATATTTTTGTAAACGTTCACAGCCGTTTTGTTTTTAGTACAATGCACGTTGAAATATAAATAAATAAATAAATATTTGTAAAACTCATGATATTTTCCTCACAACTGGTGGAGACACAGTTATGTAGGTTAAAAAGAAGAACTGCCCATCTGCCTTCCTCACATAGTTGAACTTCAATTTACACAGGGAAGGCTGTACAGTGTACACTCCTCGTTCGTTTTACTGTTTGGACATTATCTATTGTATACTTTTTCAGAACTCTTTCGGCAGCGCATCAGGTAAAAGCCTTAAATACATGCCCGGGTTCATGTCCCGGCGACCTCGCCCTCGCCCTCGCCCGCTTTCATGATCATGACTTCATGACTCACCACTCCATTAGAAGCAATAACTAGCTAGATAGATAAAGCCATTAGTCTAGAATACAATAGACTTCCATAAATTATAAATATAACATCTAGGGCAATACCGTTTGTTGACATTGATTGTTCGGTAGGTATACCTACTTCGGTAATAAAACTCATTGAAAGTGGTAACAAAGTAAGGTGTGAAGAAAAATAATCAGAGCAGGCTCCTGCGCTCCACTCTACTCACTTCAGCATTCATGACATTACACTAAATTAAATAATCTCGCTTTCTTTTGGTTCCTTCCTAGCGATATTTATTCATAGCCTCAAATATTTCATGAGTAACTACGTAAAACGTAAGGCAAATAGAGCCTGAAAATACCGTCCTGACAGAACTCTCTCCCTATTCTATTCTATTCTATTCTATTCTCTGTGGAGGAGTAAGTACCTGCACCTGGCTCTCTCGAGTGGGACCTTTGTGCATATCCCCAAGGTCTAAGGAACTCTCTCCCATACTGTAACACTTTTATTTATACCGCAGGAAATATATTTTTTTGGCAGGTAGATGGAAACATAATAATATAATATGTAGAATTAGATAGGTAGGTACTTGATTGCATTCTTCAGTAAAGGCTTTACTTACTGAATATTTGAAATGAATGAGCACTCGAATCTGAGAGGAATGGAATAACGGAGACTGATCATTTATTCAGGTGCCCTGTAACATTATCAAGCCATATACGAGTACTTCACGAAATGTTTTGTTTTTTGTACTAAACGTTTAGGTCATCTGAGTTATTGACAGCCTGATTATGCCTCCATCTACAAATATGAACAATCCCCAGGTTCCCCAGCCTCGACTAGCAGTTGGGCTCTAAGTCTACTTATCTAGAATCTAGGTTAATGAGACAACTATTGTCTTGACTAAGCACTTCATTGGTAATTATGTTGTTATACTTAAGTTCGATTAAAACGTCGGTGTCGGCAAGGAAAAACATAATAAGTACTCAGAAGAAAACCATAATTTACCTACAAAATTGAATGGGTTTTGTTTACCAACGAACTAATCGCAACGTACCTAATTTTTAGGGGCTTAACACCGAACTGTCAACATTAATTTCCGTGTTAGACCCATCTCACCTTAATGCTCTGACAAAGCAACCTAAATAACTCAACCAAATGGACCCTTCACCCCTCGTACCCCGGAGCACGAAGATAAAGGAGTTCTTATTGAGAGCTTGATAACATTTCTTTGTGCGCGCTCCACCGCTGCGTCCTAATGAAGTAATCTTCCCGAGATCTCATCATCGCAGCGATAGGCGCGGTTCTTACATTATTGTGGCTAAACAATAGACTGTGGGACTCTTCGAAGACTCTTCAAAACGTTAATTCGGTCGCGCTCTGACTTCAGTTAAATGTTTATATTTTTCTTGTAGTATGGTAATGTGGATGGGCAGCCTTGTTCACTGATATTACGGAGATGTATGTGCTGGAATATTACCCTGTGAGCTAGCGCTCGGCATGCAGATTTTATGTATGAAATTTTATATAAATCTGCTCATCAGGGGAGTTGCAAATTTATACTGAACTCGGTCCTTTGACACAAGCCGCACAAGCCTTTCTAACATCGTTGACCAATATGGTAGCTGTAATTTAAGCTGAAAATGAATACCAAGTACTGGATCATACTATAGAGTAAGTATGAAAGGAACGCGAGAGCTAATTTGAAGGAATTCGAATTATGTAGAATTTGGTAAAAACCTGCACTATACTTGATTTTCAAAAGGAATCACTTTTGTCTTTAGTCACTGCATCTCGCGTAAACGGACTGATTTAAAAAAAACTGTTATTTTATATTTATTTTATTTTATGTGGCACACACAACAGTATTACAGACATTAACAATATAACATAAAGTAAATTACATAAATTCTAGTCTAGTCGTAACATCAAAACAATTTTTGCCTTAAGTCTAAAATATGTTGCATGGAAAATTTGAATTTAAAAAATTGCGATACTCAACAAAAAAATACTTGTTTGTCTATATATTTCATAAATTCGCTTGAATTGAAACTTCTCATTCTCATACGAGACTTCCACCATGAAATGAGAAGTAAACCTCTCTACCAAACCTAATTGCGTATAAAATCAAGTAAATCCAATTAGCTTTCTGTATTATTTAGCTGGAAGCCTTCTTCTGGCGGGCGCGGTTCGTTAGAGGAAAGCTCTCCATTACGCGAGCTTTAATTAAAACATACGTGTGCGAGACACGCGGGCGGGCGGCGTGGCGGCGGCGTGGTGGCGGCGTGGGCGGGCGGCGCAGCGTGGGCGGGCGGGCGGCTCCAGAGGTAAGTTGCGTTTAGGAATTGGGGCTTTGGGAAACTGAATACTGTTACAGGATACAGAATCAGGGTTTCACATTTAATTATACAAGCCGAAAACCTTTCTGTTGTATCGCGTTTAGATATAAGCTTAGGAAACTGTGTTCTGAGTGAGAAAGTAAAAGTAACAAACAATAGAATCATAATAATTATGATCAATAATTGTTTAAACCGTCGTTTATCGCTAATTTCCTATTTAATAACTTAATCTTTATCAAACTAAATAGCTTCTTCTTCTATCGTGTAAATGCACTAAGCTAACTTCCTCCAGTTTATACTTAGTACTTTCGGTACTAACTAAATAGCTACCTAAGTAGGTATTTTTTAATTAGTTTTTTTATGATATATACGATAAATGGTGGTGTATTATAGAGATCAAACAATAAATTAATATTTATTCGTATTAGCTTCTCGAGGCCAATTTCAATAAGGGTCAGCAATAGGCAATCGAGGGTTGGCATTGTCATAGAATTATGTAGTAAATGATGCTCTACAGCCTTGAAAAAAATCACACAGGTAGCCGAAGAGTCTAGCTAGGTGCTGAATCATTCGAATTTAAGTAAATGCTTATGGATAACTGTAAATTAATTACGAAAAACCAGTAAATCACACTCCCGTATTGTAACAACTGTGTCGTAATTATCAAGAATTTTCATATGATTCTTATCAAATTATAAAGATAAATGCTTGGACTAGGCGCTAAATACCTTGTTTTTTAATAAACACACACCTATTTTGTATAAATTAATCCCAAACTTGAGCAATTTTTTTCCCTCAAATCTTCATACAAATATCTATGGCGGCTTTCTGTGTTATAAAATCATAAACACAAGCGACGTTTGACTCAGTCGGCCGGTGGCCTCCAAAGAAGGGTCACGACGGTTTAGGCGGCACTGACAGCTCGCGATCTAATTGTGTACAGATACAAAATCACTGCACATTGGTTGTCATTGCACTTTTTCAACTTTTATGACACCAACATAATTTGATTTGAAATTGAGGACGCATAATTCTTATACTATATTCAATAAATTAAATGATAATGTTTTTTATTAGTTAAGTCCATGGTACTTCTTGATTAAATTATAATTATTAATGCCTAACTAAAACTAACTAATATAAAATTAAAATTAAACTAAAAAGAAGATGCTGGCCAGATCGCTGCCACTGTCGGGTAGGGTACCCAAGACGCTGGCCGCGTTACCCCGCTATATAGCGATGCTTAGCCTTTGTGATAAGTAAGTGCCAGCCCTAGGGTCCCTTGAGACTTCTATTAGTCTGCTGCTGATGTCTTTAAAAAGCTGACGTGCCTCCGGTCCCCACGGCCCTGGGATGAGGAGCAGGAATATAGTGAATGGATCTAAGTGATGACAATACGTAGGAAGATTAGGTTAGGATTCAAAAACACAGTCTCACCATGAGAGGCATGGTCTCGTGAGGATCTGATGAGGGCAGTAACACGGAGGTGACTGAATTTTATTTCAAAGATTTAATAGCTAAAAGCATCGAGTTTGGGCTATTAAGTATGTTTTTCAGAGAGAGAGGAAGAGATTTTATTTTTCCTCTGGATGTGTTAGGTTTACTGGGTTTACTAAGTTCATTCTGTTAATGGCATCAAGTTGTTATGTGTTCATAAGTAATAATTATTTATATTTTTTATTATTATATTTATTTTAACAAAATGCTGTTGGTTCTCCCCGAAAATGTAAAAATAAAAATAAATTCGTAACGTAAAATTGTCAATGACGGAATTTCTTCTATAGACAGTAGCCACAAAAAAACAAACGATAGATGGCGTGATTTGAAGATAAAGATACATTTATTCGACACATAGACAGCAACAACAAAAAAAATACAGATTTAAAGAAAAGAAACATATACTTATACAATACAACAAAGAAAAAAAAGGATACACATCAAAATAACTGGAAAAAATATAAGCCCCAATTTACTTGTGTGGGACAGGGAGTACCATAATATTTTTTTTGGGGTACTCCCCATCTATGCGAAATATCAGCTTGATATCTTTACCCGTTTCTGAGAAAAAGGGCGGTGACAGACAGTCAGTCAGACAGACGGACAACAAAGAGATCCTATAACGGTTGCTTTTTTTCTTTTGACGTTCGAAACCCTAAAATTAAGTAAAAATATTATGCTGCTACCAAAAAATGTACTTACAGGTATTGAAAAAGCGGTATATAGTACTAAACAAATTATAAACAAACAAAAAACCCGACTGCACGCTAAAAAGATGAAAACAAGTCCCAATGTTAATGGAAAGTATCGTAGGTGGGGACCAGCAGAGGGTTCACCATTTAGCTGAATGTTACTTAGAAAACGGCCTTGAGTGGCGGTCAAGTTGGTCCCCACCTGCGATACTTTCCATTAACATTGGGACTTGTTTTCATGTTTTTAGCGTACAGTCGGGTTTTTCGTTTGTTTATAATTGTATTTTTTTATTTGTAACTTTTTAGTTGTTTTTATTTTATGAAATTTTACGTCAGTAGTTCATGATCATTTTTAATTTCAATAATTTTGGTGTTGTTATTTAAATACCTTCAATATGCATATTTTTGTAATGTGAAAATCAAGCCCTTTCATTTTCTACCTTACACGGCAAAGTTGAATTATTATTTTTTCGATCATCACGTTATGTCCTCTAGAGGGCGCTATGTACATTTAAATGGAACGTCACATAGCCTATAACCATCGCGCCATCAATACGCTTCTAACAATACCTCATACATCAAAATCTATCAAGCCGTTTAGGCTACAGGAGGGAACAAAGAAACAGACAAACATACATACAATCAAAAAACATTACCCTCCTCCTTCGGCAGTCGGGTAAAAACGAGTAAGACAGGGGGTCATTCTGAACTGTTGCTCTACGAGTTTTGGAAATTAACAAAAAAAAACCTTTTTCATAGAAACTGTTTAAAATATACTTAGTATATGGAAGAGCGGGGTACCCTGGCACAGGTACTTTATACTTAAAAGGATACCCCATCAACTATTGTAACTAGTATGTAAGTTTACGAAATAAAATATTTTGTATTTTGAATTTTTGAATTTTGAATTTTTTTAGAAACTTTGTTGGACATGTGACTTTTTACCATGGAAAATGATTTTTTTTCGCGAATTTGCAAATCTCTTAGATCAAAAGTTGTTCAGAATGACCCCTTGAGTCATCCCCTTTTGGCTTAGTATAGCCCTTTTGCGACACTATGTATTTACTTTGCTTTGTCGTCGGGGTTCAGTTGGCTGGAGGATGCCCGAAACTTATTATCTACACTTTAATACTTGTAGTTACCTTTCTACAAGTAAATACCACATTTATTTGAGAAAGCTAATCGGGTTCCGAGTATAGAGTAAAGTGGCACCCTTATTAATTTCTACTCTTTCCTGGTGCCTACCAGTGTAAGTAAGAATTATACTTACCTACTTACCCTAAAATCACCCAAAATGTACTTGAACATAATTGTCAATAAAGTTGGCGAGTAAAAGTTTATCGACCCACTGTGCAAACTTACATGTGTGCGTGTCACTGCGTGTGCTGTGTGAAGAGCATTGAAAACCCAAAATTGGCGCGGCACGTCACCCTGTACGGGCCCTTAAAAATGTCCAATATTTCATGGAAGTCACAGTTCTTTGTAGTAGTGATGGTTCAAGTGATGACAGGAGTAGTTAGTTACAGACTGTCACGGGCGCGGTCGATACCCTCGGCCTCGCGCCCCCGGCCTACCTCTATTGATGTTGATATAGCAATAGTACCGACAGCAATAGTACGTCATCCATCACGCAATATGCCTGTGCAGCGAGCATAGGATTCGATACTATTTTCGAATCTACACGAAGGGTCACTTTTACCAAACGCTAAACGTATTGAAATCAAATTTTAAATACATTTTGTACTAACTGACAGACGCATGACAGGCTACTAAATACGTTTAGCGTTTGGTGAAATTCCACCTAACATAATGGAAAAAACCAATGTCACTTTTGGAACTAACTTTGCCTTACATTTTGAAATTGACAGTTGACGATACGCAACGTTAACGGAGGATCGAAACTTGTGCTCACGACTCTGTTCCGGGTATCCATTACCGATACCCTGTGGGAGCATCGACACTGGACCTAGGGCACAGCGCTATTTCAACAAGCACATTATTACCAATATTGTAGATAATTATAATTACATTTTACACATAGTATTATTAACTTGGTTTTGTTGATGTAGGTAAGTAATACAATATGAGTAGCTCAAATTGAATTTTGATATAAAATTAGGTGTCAACCTATAATTATTTGCATATTAACCTTCGGTCGCATACCGAAGATGTGTCATGTGATGTAATATCGGGGTTTTTCAATCTTAGCCAATACTTAGATAAAAAAATGCGGAAAACAAATAACAAATATTCCCCACGACTGATGGCTTTCCTGTCCGTCCACATGACGCAGATAATTTTCATCATAATAAATAAGTAGGTAAATATACTACAATCGGTGCTCAAATTCCCGCTGATCAAATTCATTTTAAGACAAAAGTTTTCCTTCGTTTTGTTAAAGCGGAGAGCTTTTATTTCGAAGCTGTTTACTCTGGTGCTTTTGTCCGTCGCTGCGCCATTTAATGAAAACATTCTTAATTAACCTTTCAGTGCGTTATTACAGGAGCTGTTACTTCCACTTGTTAACACAGATGTTATTTTCTCTACGAATCTTTTTCGCGAACTTTGTAGGTTTAGTCTTTGTTTTCTGCAGGCTTCGTAGTAATAGCAAGTATAGAAAGTTAATCCTGAGTCTGACAATAATGAGGTTCAATTACAGGCCGGCGGGGGCCGCGGGGGCCGCGGGGGTGCGGGGGACGCGGGGGGCGCGGGGGCCTGCGGGACGGCATTCCGCACGTGACTCAGCGCGCGCGCCGGAGGCCGCAGAGCATGTAGCTGTCACGAGGACCTACAGGTTGTTCTCACTGTGCAGCGATCACAGGATTCGATACTATTTTCGATACAACACTAACATACAGTTGCCCGAGCACAGGATTCGAAACCTCCGTTTACGTTGCGTATCGTCAAATGTCACTGTCAAAATGTAAGGCAAATTTGTTAGTTCCAAAAGTGGCATTTGTTTTTTCCATGTTAGGTGGAATTTCACCAAACGCTAAACGTATTTAGTAGCCTGTCATACGTCTGTCAGTTAGTACAAAATGTATTTAAAATTTGATTTGAATACGTTTAGCGTTTGGTAAAAGCGACCCTTCGTGTAGATTCGAAAATAGTATCGAATCCTATGCTCGCGCCTCAGTAAAATAACAGTATCGTCAACTGTCACTGTCAAAATGTAAGGTAAATGTGTCAGTTCCATATGTGACATTTTTTTTTTCCATATGTTTGTGTAGATTCGAAAATAGTATCGATTCCTGTGATAGCGCCTCTGTTCGAGCAGTGATAAGTAAACGATAATGTTTATAATTTATAAATAAAGTGTATAGGTACTTAAAAACGGTATCTACCTACTTCAATATATGTATAATATTAATATTAATATACTTAATTATTTATAATTATACTGATGCGTTGGATGGAATAATAAATAATAATAATTTAATGAAATATGAGTGGCAGCTACATACAGCGCGGCGGCCGCGACGACCGTTCGTCTTGAGTGCGCGAGGTATGCGATATCTGTCGATATGGATCTACGCACGTGGCGCTCCGGACCGTGCACTGTTATCATTTATTTATAGGTATGTCTTCTAAAAGTATTTTTTAAATACCCAATTAACCCATTACATTTGAATTGATGTGAAATGTGAAGCTATAAAAGCCTCCGGAAGCAATATTTTAGCTACCCAACTGTATATACTATAACGTTATTGGTGATGGATAGATTCCATGCGTACAATAACTGAAAGTGTAAAAGAAAAGCGATCGAATTTCGCGACATATTTAACAATGGCACCGAATTAACATAAAATCGAAAGTAACAGCTGAGCCTGCGCGCGCGCATCCAAATGGTTTGTTTTATTGTTGTCTGCGCAGGCCCGGTGGTGCCCAGGCACAGGACTATTATCGGTCTTAGTACTTAGATGAGTTTAATTGATTACTTATGTGCAAAAGAACATTTAATCTGCCCTCAGCATGCAATGTTCCGTTTGAAACTTATATTGTTTAAAAACATGTATAACTAAAAATATACTTAATATTAAACTACGTAAGATAGATTTTCTATTATTAGATTATTTTATTATTCTATTATTATATTAGTAACGCAGCAGGCAGTTTTCTTTATAAAAAATAAGCTGATTAATCTTATCACCATGTGAAATTATTAGGTGAATGCGCTTGTAAGAATCAGCATTTTATCTATTCGTTTCGTCATGGTACATACATATTTAAGTACTTAGAATACACAGCTAAATAATTGGGTTAATTTGTTAAAATACCAGCATATACATATTTCAGTATTTATGCACAATCTGAAATCTGCTAACAGCGACATGAATTTGCAACGCATTCCATTTCGCAGACTCGGGTTTTCCCGATAAAATATTATGATGCAATATTATTCATAAATGATTATACACAACACACCACACTACAAAAACAACTTAATAACACCGAGTTCAAGAAGGTCAACTCACGAGCCGTTATGTTAGAACCTTATTTAACTGACCAAGTGACCCATGAACTTAGCCTCACACCAGAATACTAGGCAGTCTAGAATCTAGATAGCGGTAGCCTAGGCTAGGCCATTATACTGACGTCTAGAAAGTAAAGTAACTGAATTCTACGAGTATGTGCAGTTATGTCGGTCAAAGTCGAAGTAAAACCAAATTATTTTAATTAAAATCTTAACCCACCTACCTTTTTAAATAAATTACTTATAGAATTTATAATTTCACGCAAGTTTAAGTAAGATAATAATACTTAACATACCTACCTACTGAAAATATTAAAATAAATTTCAAACAACACAACATACATTAAGCTAATTATATTAAGTGTTTTTTATACATATATACTCATTATTATGTATATTACCAACTATCACAATATACTAGACACTAAAACATATAACACTAATAAAATTTCATTAATGACATTACTTCCTGCATTCAACATTGTAAATTTTCTCTCTATGCCGATGATCTTAAAATTTATAGAACAGTTAATTCCGTAAACGATATAAATCTAATTCAACAAGACATAAATAGGATACAAATCTGGTGTGACAGAAACAAAATGTGTCTCAATATAAATAAATGTTACTTTATAAAAACCAAAAAGAAAAACCCTTTAGTATCATTGTATAAAATTGCAAACCAAAATATTAGTCAAGTTCTGGAAATAAAAGATTTAGGCGTTATACTTGATAGCCAACTAAATTTTAAAAGTCATATAGACAGTGTCACTAAAAGAGCGGCTCAGATGCTTGGCTTTCTAAAGCGTACTAAAGCGTAATACAAGGGGATTTAGTAATAAAACGAAAATCCTTTTGTATAACGCTTTGGTTAGGAGTATATTGGAGTTCGCAAGCGTGGTGTGGAACCCGCACTACGCCGTGCACTCGCAGCGCCTCGAGGGCATCCAGCGCGTCTTCACCCGCCACCTCGCCTTCATCAGCCCCGGCATCTCACACCGGTGTCCGTACGAACAGCGGTTGACATATTTCAATATGATTTCTTTACGGCATCGACGGATTCAGCATGATCTCATGTTCTTATATAATGTTGTTAATAATAAAATATACTCTACTAATATCTCCAGTAAAATCAAAATATCAGTCCCATTTAATTACCCGCGTAAACGTATAACCAATTTATTTCACTCAAACCATTCCAGAACCAACCTCGGTGTACACGCTCCACTCAATAGAATGTGCAATGAATTCAACACTATAAATAGTAAATTTGACAATTTGGATATTTTTTCGGATAGTCTTGCAGTTTTTAGAAATAAGGTACTTAGTGCGATCTCTAACTAATAATGTATAACATATTAGTGTTAAGAAGTTGTTTTTGTTTTTATAGTTTAAATAAGTTTATATATCTGTTTTAATGTCAGAATTTTTTAAGAATGTGAGTTAAAGTTTTATTTTTCTTTTTTGTAATACTAAACTGTATTTTTAATTATGATTATTTCTATGTTTTGTTATGTGCCTAGCAAGTGTTGAGCATGTCTGTAATTGGTACATGTTATTGATAAGTACCTCTCTAACCTTTCTTTTATAAGTGTATTGTAACATGTACTGTTGATGTGCCTTATATAAATAAATAAATAAATAAATAAAAGCTTTAAGCTTTTACGACCCATTTCAGGATAATTAGGTCATTAATTATTCTCTGCTAAGTCTCTCGGGAAAATGTCTAGAGTCTAGTGCTGGTGACTGAGTCAGTTGTAACTATGTGGGTACTTGTTGTAACTAAGTCTCTGTTAGATAATTATAAGATAAGTGAATGTGGAGTGGCTTAGCTTTTAGCGTCAGCGCACACCAAGAGCAGAGCAGAGCAGAGCATATTGTGAAATCATTGAAAAATTCATCTTATGATAATTCCATACATTTCAAAATTGAATACACGTCCCAACTTGATGCTCGACCATGCTCGAGCTTTCTAGTAAATGTTCGAGTATGCGTTCTACATGCAATCAAAAGTTTGCTCGACCATGCGCGAGCATTTTGCAGTTCGGTGTGCGCTGACGCTACGTAGGTACTCGTATTTACAGTGCGGTACGACGCCGCTGCTGGTGTAACTTTATGCTTAGACTTCAGATTAGGTCACCTATATTAGACTTGAGTACATCTGGTATAATCTGGTATGGTGGTTTGTTGACTATAAATAACTTGTACTTACATTGTATGTCGTCCTAAGATTAATAGAAAAAGTGCTTTAAGTATAAGATGTTGTTACAATTGAAATCCAAACCTAAACCGAAAAATCTAAACCGAAAATTGTTATCTAGGAAATAGGTCTAAGTAGTATAATTGTACTCACTGGCACAGCACAAGCCGAGGAGACTGAGGACTGCGAGCAGGGTCGCGGGCCGCGCCGCGCTCGCGCCGCACCGCCTGGAACAACACATTTACTATATAAATATAGGTACTTAATTATTTATATTTTATTTAAATCGACAGTCCCATAATTTTTGTTACAACTTGGATCGACCAAGTCACAAATTAAACAGATAAGTCACCTAAAATACACCATAATATTCAGGGCATTATACAAATTGTAAAGATCATAAATCGATGGAAATCTACATAATGAATGTAGTATGTCACAGTCGCAGGTTGGTGAGTCAGGTGCAGCCTGTCTGTAATTCTGAGAAGCACTGCATTTCGGAAAACCCCGAGCTTCAACAAATTACGTAAAGAGATAAAACTCTCATTCCGTGCCATAAACAGATCGAGAAAAAAATAAAACAGAAAACGCCCCCGATCTCGCTGCGCTCATCGGTAATAAAAAATCGGCTCAGGAATTCTTATTGCATTTTATTACGTGATGTTAACATGGCGCATGCGCTCAGCTGGACATGCGCAAAAAGTAGCCCCAGGTAGGGGTCCGGGGGCCGGGGGCGGGGGCCGGGGGGCGGGGGCGCGGCGGTCACCGACCCCCCGGCGCCTGCGCAGCGCCTAGATCATCCTCACACAAAAAAAACTGTAGCTCTTTTTGCGCATACCTTGGATGAATAGCGTAAGGTATTATACTCGTACCTAGTAACATTAAGAATAGCCTATCATCATATAAGTTATTTTTAACACAGAACGTAAACGGCTGCAATTTAGTTTTGAAAGAATTCAGAATATTTATACCTAATCTAATATCTCAAATAAAGTAACTTATAAATATGCATTAAATCAACGAGATTTTTTTATGGTTCTTAGAAATAAGGCACTTTTGCACCATAAAAATATTTGGGGAGCGGTCAATAAAAATATGTTGTACAGTGTTCGCATCGCACCACCTCGTGCCGCCGCCGTACTCACCGCACGGGGAGACGTCACACAGCCCGCAGCGACGAATATCAAACACCCAGGTTGACACAATCATTTGTGTTTCACCTTTCAACAGCTTCTATATACTTTGGCTGAAGTGGAAATTGCCACTGCTAAAGAATGGCCCATAATAATAAATGATTTTATAATCATAAAGCCAAGTTGCAACCATGTCACAATCACATGACAAGGCGCTGGCCGCACGTCGATAAACGGCGGATCTCATGCCCCATTTCTCCCCAGCGCCCGCGTCTCGGCTCCATCCATCACTGACAGGCTCAATGAGACAACAAGCTGCTCCCAATAGTTTAATATCGAGGGCACTTTCACACGATTCGGCGATAGGGTGACGTGTCCGAGTGACGGCTGATTGGCCATTATCCACTTCACGGGTCTCACGGGCCGCAGCGGGCGCTGACCCGAGCCCCGCGCCCCGGCCCGCCGCTCGGGATCATCACTACTAGCTGTGCAGTTGCTCAAGATGTTATACTTCACCGTAAGAGCGGTGACTAGCGAGCGTTCAATTTACACACGTAGGCACTCGATCTATCTCTAGGCACACGTAGGCACTCGAACTAGTAAGTTATTTACTTTGAATCAACACATACATACACGATACATCACGGAAACATAATATTAATTAACTATTTTAGGTTTATAGCGTTAAATACAACTATGTATCGCGATCTAATCGCAAATCATGTCTACTATGGAACCATCCCTCTCTATTAGCACTTTTTAGGTTCAATTATCATTAAATTAACTACGCCCTAATTGACTGACGTTCTCTGCAAACAATGCATCACGCCACCCCTGATCCCCACAAGTTCACCCCATTTGATAGTGAAAATACTACAGGCATAGACTACAGGATTTTTATCGGTGGCGACGCATAAGTTGCCAACACAAACGTAATACCAAAATTATTATTATCTAAATATATTTAATAGGCAAATTATAAAGTTCATACTTTAAAAAAAAATATGTTATGCAAAATCAGGTTGCCTTCATTGTTTAAAATAAGCAGACTCCGCCGGTCGGAATAATGATTGGCAAAGAGAATCTCGTTTCGTTTTATGTACATAATGCAAGCCCGGGAGTACGCTGGGACCTGCGACTAATACAAGCTCCACAGGGGGTGCTCATACGAGCACGATCTGGCGGGCCACTCTAGCTTAGGATTAACTAAGTTTCAGTTCCCTGCTACGCTAACCACGACTCTGTCTCCTTCTATTAACAGCTCCCGTAAGTTAGTTTTATGTCCGAGTCCGCGTTGTTCTATTTTATGTGAAGCTGGAGTAACCCTCGTGGCCCTTTATAGCTGAGACATGACTGGCAGATTCTAATCTCACGATACATTGTGCAGACTCGACGCAAGTTGCGAAAATAAGGAAAATCCACGACGCTGTTTAGATTGGATAGCAGAAATAGGTACTTGCCAGTAATAGGTTTGTCTGCAGGCGGTGCATTTATACCGATCTACTTACAGGTACTTTACAACATTTTATGTATTACATCATTTCAACATCAGCGAAAATTTTAGTCAACCGCGAAAACCCATATTTCTGAAACTTGTCGGATGATGTGTGGTCAGCTCTTTCTATGACAAGTCAGCGGCAGAAAAAAATTTGCACACACACAAAATATGAATAAGTAGTCCAGAATGTCCACGAGGCGGCGACAAGTGGAGCACTGTAGGTATTCATAATTGTATTTTATTAGTCATTTATTATGCACATTTAGCATCAGCTGATGCCTGATTAATTCGATATGGCTATTACAGGTAGGTAGGTTTACGTCAGCGCATTCTCTTATATTTTTATCTGCATTTTTTTATGGTAAGATTCAAATTTTGTACTATTTGATCACGAGTTTCTCCTAATTCATAAACAAAGTAAAAATCAGGACTGAAGTGGCAGCGGGGCTGGCCACATATCGGGCGTCGGAGCGGAGGAGTCGAGTTCTCGATTGGAGACCACAGAACAGCAAACATTGTGAACATGGACCGAGGACATTAGGAATGTATTTGGAAGGATGAGGTAGACCAAGCAACAAGTTTTGTGGATGCTTAATGGCTGATGATGATGAGAAAAAACTGTTTTTTTATTATTTATAAGATGTATTTTTACATACGGTTCAGAAACTCCTTCATATCGCATAACCGCGGCGCCGGCGCCGGAATGCGGGAATGATCGATTTTTACGACTCATTCGGACAAAGTGCCGATTCATTTCGACTTGCGGTTTCGCGAATTTCGGCCAACAGCCACATTTACAGTTCTTAATTACTGTGGCGTTAAACATTCCTGACTTGTAGCGATGAGAAAAATATTAAATGCATGCGTCATTCCTCGTCAACCTACCTACTTCATAATGTATGTGTGCAAAATTATTTAGTGTTTAACTATGTAAATGAGACGACAGCAAATATTACCTAAGCATAAACAGCTTGAGTTGGTGTCAAATGTTTACTCACTAAATAAATATTGTTATACCTATAGAATAAACAGTTTTTAATTCATAAAGTGTAATTTTCTCGATACTAAGTTACGTTTTTTTACATAATATACATAAGAACTTCTTACACATAATGTGACAAATCCTATGTAGGATGGCTAAAGTTGACATAGGTATTTAATAGCCGAACATAGAAGAAATCGTTGATCTATGGAGAGGAATGTTAATGTGCGAATGCCTCTGTCTAAACGCAGCTCGGGTGATAGCACATCTGCTGGTTATATTGACAACGTTATAGTGACGAGTGCAGCGGCTTGTGATGGGAACTAGTTCTCGGAACTCGCGACACCTGACGCAGCTGCCGGGAGGATAATATCTAAGCTGTTGCTAATATTACCACATTTTCAAATACTTCGAACTAACATAGGTAATGTATATAAGGAGTTATTAATATGAAATAATTATTTTTACAGCCACCATTCGACAAAGATTCATCGTCTTGGTATTTATTGTGTACATTAAATAATGTAATCAAACAAAAACTTTTATTCACTTGGACAATGCATGATCCTCAATAAATGATGAAATAGCAGTCGCGTATTGCTCATACACGAAAATTAAACATGATGTATCCTTTCATAAATAATATTGCGTTTATATCCCATCGAGGAACAATAATTGAGTTGATAGCAGAAACCAGTTCCCCACAGCAATACACTAGGATTTAGGAATCCACTGGCACATTGGCATCGCCTAGTTGCCCTGTATTGTGGTTCCGCAACACTGAAGCACCTCGAGACTTGACCCCTCCACCCCCTGCGCCCCGCACCCCACTTGACATCATCTTCGAAGTGATCCGTAGTGTTGTGTGTTGAGTGATGCGTAGTGTATATGTGTAGTGACCGCGCCCGTGGACCCCGTGTATAGCAGACAGTGAGTGATGGCGCCGGCGGAGGTCACCGCTGTAACCCACATTCACGGCCATTATCTAGACCAACTGTCTGTGAATAAACGAAAGTGCTTTTCATAATAATGATGATTGATCAACTTTCCCTTTTTTTCCTAAAGTACTTATCAAATAATATATTTTTGGTCGTCGCCTGGCAGTAGCTTTAGACTGCGATTAGCATAAGTGGTTACTTTCATAGTCCTTACTGAGTATGAAGACATTTCGTTAATGCACAGAGAGGCTAACTGGGTCATTGACAATGCAAACTGAATAAAGTAATATGCATGTAACACAATCGTTACTACAACAATTACAGAGCTATTGTATTCGTTAGCCCGACGTCCATTACCGGTTTCCAAGCCCACGGCTTTAGAAACTGTTTTAAACTGTTCGGCCAGACGTCGATGTAGACTGTTTGTTATTCCAATGAGGAGGGTCGTCTCCTCCAGTAATGTCGTGGTATTGTTTTCATAACAGTGATGATTGCACAATTTCAGTCCGTCCCGCTTCGGCCGCGGCCGGCTGTACCTTCTACCAGTTGATTAGATTTAACTAACATTGACAAAGACAATACATTAGGGTACCTATTATGTAACAGTTTTAAATGACAGTAACAAACCAAATAGGCATTCACAATTCTAATATTTGATGGTGTTACTTGGTGAGACTGTCTTGTAGGGTGTTCTTGCTTACTTTAGAAATAAGTTAGAAATTACCTGAAACTATTCCAATAAGTATCGATCGTATCCTATATCTAATGATTAGTCCGTTGGTAATAAATAAATAGCTAACAAGCTAGATAATTAGGAACAACGAGCCGATCGCCTAATGAGCGACTAATTCCGACTCAACAATTCCGTCCGCGCCTAATTGTTATTGATAGATCACTAACCACATCTCTGGTTCATTATGAATAGGATAATTAACTAAACAAACATAATTAAGACCTCATCATGTTATATTACAGGCTCAACGCGTTACCAGTTAGGTATTGGGGCTGAAACAATAGTGGCGAAAATTGGGTGATATGGATCTACTGGTTAGTGGAAACTACAAAATTACATTTTGCAATGCGTAATTAGACTAATTAGGTACTTTTCTGTAAAATTTATGAAAATCTTTAGCGCATTGCAGACGTAAAACGCTTATTCTATCTTTAGCTGGCACACTATTCAGTATTCACTATATAAACAGTGGGTGTATTTTATACAATAAATGTCTAGAAAGCATTTATTTATTAGTTAAAAGCTTAGTTCACCTTTCACATTTTGTTGTTGGTGTTCCTGTGTTCTACTTGCGCCGTAGCGCCGCGTAGCCCCGCTACGGCGCGGCGTAGCAGACTGAACACTTTCCATTTTGAAAATGTTTTTTTTTAAGTTTAAAATGATATATTTTTTCGGTTCGTATACTGGTAATGCATAGTGCTTTTTAACATTCAACATTAAAAATGAACTTATTTATACTTAAGTAGGTATAATTCAAAATCAAAAAAAGTAATTTATAGACGCGTTTCCCCCAAAACCGTTTTTCTTTATTTGTGCATTGTCAATTAGACAGCAGGTTTGCGGAGCAGAGTGCAGATTAACAATACGTAATAACACTAATAAAGTTTGTTAATATAAGCTTTCACAATTCACAACTTAGTTAAGTATAACTTTAACTTATATTCAAGTGCGATGTGCGATGAAAAATTAATTGAAGGTAGGTACTTTGCATATTCTTGTGCGAGTAGTATTTGGAGAGCAAGATGCCGCCGCCGCCGCCGCCGCCGCGCGCGATGTCGACACATCACCAAATCTACTCAGACAGCCTTCGACAGGCTGCGTCGCTGGAATACCAATCAACAAGAATTTTCCAGGGTTTCCTCTTCACTCATTGAAGTTATGTACCTAGTAATGAACTGCAATGATTTAGGTGTATTCTTTATAGGCTATTTCTACCATATTAAGAACGCCTGTTACAATATTTCTACAACGTTCAAACGACTTATGAAAAACAAAATTTATGAGAAACGATTTCCTCAGAAACATCAACATTAATATTCGTGTTTGATACAAACAAATGCCCTGTCGGTCCCTGGTCCCCTGGTCCGCGTGAGCTGCCTCTTCCATCTTCGTTAAGCTCCCATTTTAATTAATTAGGAGGGTATTTTATGTGTTTCCACTTGGTTGTTACTCGTAATTAGTGCTCCGTGGGCAGCGCCGCCCCCGCCCCCCGCCCGCGGGGGATGTGACGGGGCCTCATTAGCAAAGAGCCTGAATGAAGGCGCTGCCTGCGACAGGTGCTTCTTAAAGCTTTTTTTAAGTCTCATAGTTTAACCTAAGCCGTCGTTTCAAAACCATTGACAACAATACGAAAAAGTTTTCAAGCACTCTGTAGGTAAACTAGATGAGTAGAGTCGAGGATGACATTGATGAATGAGGACAGAAGTGCCTACGTAAGTACCTATAGAGCAGCGGACAAACAACCCTGGCGGATACATGTGACCGACCGGCTTCCTAGATATTAAGGTAAAACCTTAGATATCTAGTTGTAGTGCTGGACCTAAGTGATAGAGTGCTCGTAGAATATTAAATGATAGAAAATGATTTCCGTCTGCCCCATTTCCGGATGATACGAAATATGGAGACTATTTTAAAAAAACTACAGAAGCTGAATGAACACAAACATTTGTCATAAAATGTTAACAAGGCACTATAATGTCGTCGTTAGGATTTCCCATGTTGTACGCGTCCATGCTAACAATGAGAAACAAGATCGAAGCAAAATAAATTGAGTCATTACAACTGTCTATAATTATACTTAAGTGTATGTTCTAAGACGGTTCCTTTGTTTAAATGTAAATGAAACTTGGCATGCAGAACACATGTTGTGATGTTAGCATTCAATAGCAGGCGCGGATAGCGATCATCCCTAGAACATGTCCTACAAAGTGCATACATATTTCATCCACATACAAAATTCATTGAATTCAAATACGATGTGAATACGTAAACATACCTTCAAATACCTTGTTTACGTAACGCCGACTAGCCGCCACTAGACGGTACCTGGCAACAGCTGATGTAGGAAGCGATCGTTGCATGAGAGATGGGTTTCTAACGTCGAGGTAGATATTAATAATTTTATTGACTCAAGGTTTGAACCTAGATATAAAAATCTGTATTGACCCATTAAGTAGTGTACAAGTTGGCGTGATACTGTGACCACAGCACGGAGGCAGCTCGAGTCACGGTCACGGCCGCGCCGCCGCCGCCGCCGCCGCCGCCGCCCGGGGGCTCCAGTGACTGACCGGCGCGCGAGGTCGCAGTCTCCGCACCACATGGAGGTCGCGTCACTCACTGGACGAGAAAGCGCTTCGATCACTTTCACCGTCACACTGTATCAATCTATTCCATCATTTCGTAAGTACAGCGATCGGCGGCCATCATACAAACCTAGCCCACAGGGAGCGGCCATTCAATGATCAATAGAAAGAACTCGATTTGTTGCTGAATGCTTACCTACGCTCGGTATGTACATTGAGTGAGGAACAGTTTACATTCAGAGTGCACATACTCACACAGGTGAGCAAGACGCAGACGACGTATTTAATAAAACCAATGACTCACGAAGCGCAAACAGAATGAGTCGTCGTCCATTTCTCAGAAATTTATTGTGAACTTCAACGTGAGGCAATCGACATAATTTGGAATTATGTAAAGCATCTTCCTTTACGATCATTTTATCTTTTCCATATAACTAAGTAGTGACGACAAAACAATGTGATTGTCTGCAGTTGGAGCGCGCTGACCTGGAACTTCACCTGGCGTGTGTTTTGGCAAAAAGAGAGGCGGAAGTAGGTCGCGAGGTCGCAGCCGCGCCGGCTGTGGCTCTCCTAGTGTACGTACTACATTTGCTTTTCTATCACTTCTCGACGTTATATATCTACAAAGCGCAAGTAATGCCATTAACTTTTAGTTTCATATCGGCTAAAAGCTTTTGCAGTGCGATTAAGTGTCTGAGAGAGGCATACATTTATGTATGTAAGTATGTATATGTTGTAAGTTTTGTTGGTTTGTTGGAAGTAGGTCTAGTACCAGGAGTGCAGAGCCGCAAGGAAGCACGTCTTGTCGCGGGGTGCTCCGTGTGCTATCGCGGCGAGCGGCGCCGGCGGCTCACGTCGCACCACGCCCGCGCCGACTGCACGCTCCTCGTTCATCAACACAGCCTGCGCATTGAGAAATACGCTTCTACATGTTACAAACAAATGAGATGCAGTTGAAGTCAAATGTTGCTGAAGCTCAAATAAAAGTATGTCGCTGGACAATGATGCGGCTGAATCACGCGGTATGGACGATGACTCGGTCTAACGGCTCCTAAAATTCGCACTTCCTCGTTAAATCGTGACCAAAACGAATAAATCATATCACCGGAGCTATAAGGCGGAGAATACGTTGAGAATAAAAAAGGATTCGTACAGTTAAGTACAGGAACATTCACACGATCCAAATGAAGTTTTAATGATGTAGGTGAGCCGCACTTGTTGCAGCTGAGTCACCAGCCGCGACACTTCGTACTTGAGAATTACTTCCTAACTATTCCTTCGCGAACTTTCTCTCGCCACCAACAAAATATGCCAACTTTTATTTCTGCAAAACGGCAAGTCCTCGGCTTAAGTTGTCGACTAAAACGAAACAATGGCTAGAAACAGAACTACAAAAGCCTTTTGACCTAAATTCTTGGTGCGAATTCGTTTGCACTTAAACAAGTTTAAATTTTAAAGTCATAATGCTAGACTGTTGGGACACATTTTAAACAGTGAACGTTATAAAGAGTTTCTTTCCACTATTTGAATCATGGCCATTGGCCATGTGTGAATAGTCTAAAATCTGCATTAATATTATCTTTTTAACCAATAGTTATCAGTCTTGTATGTCTTGTGTACTATTGAGTCACAAATGGCGTCTGCTACTGCTCGGCGTGACACAGGAGCGGAGCAGACATTATAGTGACCTTAATTTATAAATCATTACCACTGTAACTGTTGTAAAAACAATTAAACCTAATTCCATCTGTTCAACGACTTGGAAAGTCTCGTGTAGCCAGCGCAATTACGGCAGTGGGTCTGTTTCTGTTTGGATATGAAATATTACTGTCTTGTAAGAAGGATTTCACACTTGGATTGACTAAAGTGGAGCCGCGATTGACATAGAATAGAATCGAGTAAAGATGAAGATCACAAAAAAATAGCATAAACGCATGAAATTCGTTGCGTCGAAATACGTGATGTGACGACGGAAGGCACACACGAGCGGCGACTGGATGAGTGCACGGCGAGTTTTATGCTCGTGGCCTAGCGCCTGTCACCAGGAGCTGGGACCGGGGCTGCATGCTGGCGGCAGCCCCCACCCGGCCCGCGGCACCACCAGCGCACTCCGCGGCAGACACATTGCGGATTCAACTCACTCGCCAACAATTAGGTTGCGCAAGTGCTACAACGTATCGCTGATGAAAACTTTAATATTCCCCGCGAGCCGACCGCTTGGCGCTCATTTTTACTGTTATAATTGCATAAGCATTTTATAGCCGCTGCAGACTGCAAATTCCTGACGAGCCGAGTATTACTGTGGTACCGATCGAGCCGTATATTTAAACGGTTTTTATGAGGGCATTTCAGGTTATCTGGCCCATGAGACTGAGGTAATGTGATATGAACACTTTTGCTCGTTAGATTGTCGATATACCTTGTGGTTAGTCACATAATGCTCAACCGCAGAATTACTAGGCTTTACTAGCGGAACTTGATGAAAGCCTCTTTCTAGTTCGATATTGGTGCGTTTTGTAATGATTGTCGCTAGTGATAGTCAGTTAGGTGAGTGTTCGACATGAGGACTCTGCACTGAACGGCTCGTGGTGCTGCCAACGAAGACGGTAGGAGCTGGCGCCGGTGGCGGTGGCGCCCCAAGGAGAGCGGGCCTGACTCATCATAGCTTTTTGTATTTTTTTGCGCAGATGATACAACAGGTTATTGCATTGTAGTCGAGCTCTATGCAGAAAAACCGAAGCAGAGGTCATTACGTCACTAATTAACATTCCGTCAGCGGCGGCGGCGGCGGCGGCGGCGTCAACAATGCGGGTTGAGTTCTCATTACTGAGACTTATCGATTCGATGCACTTCATTCAAATCAGATCCAGATAATTGAGACTTTAAAGGATCATAGTTTCAGAAAATTCCACCTTTATTGGTTAGATATTTTTTCTCATAGAATCGTTGGAAAAACCATCCACCATTTAAAAACAAACAAGTACCTAGATACATGCAGACCGGTAACAACAACAAATATTATTGCAGGTATATGACTTGCAGATCATAAAAGTAAATGAAACAGACCGCGCGGCGGCGGATCGAAGCAAATAGTTTGCAGTTTCCGGGAAAACACCGGTTCGGGAAAATGAAAATTGATTTCTGCATCCCGCCGGACGCCGCTCCGGCGAAAATTAACTGATTACACTTCAGTACTCAATGTATCACTCACCGAGCCATCGCTGGAGGTTCCCGGGCTGCTAGTTCACTTATCCGATAGTGAATATTGTAGGAGTCACAACACACAGTCACGTTAGTCTTGTGCAGTCAGCGCGAGTGCGCCATGTCGTGCGGAGGCGGAGGTCGCGACGCGAGTGCGCGCCGGGCGCCGCCGCCGCCGCCGCGCCCCCCGCCCCGCGCCCCCCGCCCGCGGCCGCGGCCCTCCCGGCCCGGACACTCCTCATGTCATCATTCACCCTTTCATCTTTCCTCCTCATTGACAGACGGATCACTTCCATTGCTGACAAAGACACTCCTGTTTCTATAGACACGCTGAAAACTGAGTGTTAAAGAGTAATTACACCGTATGATCGGAAACAATGATGTTTACAGTCTCGCAGCAGGTGACAATGGTTTGTGGTTAATGAGTGTAAACATGCACCTAAATGAATATAACTACCTGTAGTACCGGCTATGTCACTTTTCTAACTTTTCTTACATGTTACGTGAAGAAAGATTAGATTTATGAGTTCCACCGTATAATATGCATGTATAAATAAGTATCTTTAAATAACTCTAAGAGTTAGCTAATTAAACTATTACTTGGGTGAAATCGCCAAAATTTGTACATTTTTTGTCCATTTCTCTTGGTTGCACTAAAACCTACTAAATGAGAAAAATATAACAACTTCACATAGAAAATTTTGTTAAATCATATTAGTAGAATAAGTAACGTATTAAATTATTTGTATTTTGTGCAGTGGTTATTGAAATTTACATAAATTTAAATTTTAATAAAAATATCATATTTCTTTGTTATGCTCTTTGTAACAGTATTTTTTTGTATAAAATAGTATTAAATCTAAATTATTTTAATAGCATCACCACGAGCAAAAGCTTTCTTAGAAGTGGCGTTAGTGTCGCGTCTCCGCCATTTTGTTTGTAGTCGTTATCGAAGTTTTAGTGAACTCGGAAGAAAAAAGACTTTTTAGTGTTCCCCTTTGTAACAACCGACAAATTAAGTTAAAGGAAAGTATTTACAAAGTAATTCCTGCACGTAAAATCATAATTTCAGTCCGTTTACTATGCAGTTAGCCAAATTTTTGGAAAACTAAATACACGTGTGTTAAAATATTTTTAGCTTATGAACGTAAGAATTTTTGTTCCATTTTGTTACAATTTTCTTTGTAACGTTACAAAAAGGATAGCTAAGGGCACATTCAGACTGACAAGAATGTGATGACATTTTTTAAACTAATAAATTACAAAAACATATTAGTTGTACAGAAGTTTAATTTCAATTATCCTAACTAGTGATACCTAATACCAAAATAATTAATAATTCAATTAATAAAAAAAAACCTCATAGATATATATATTTTTTAAATATTTTTGTTCAAAAATTACGAAAGTAGTTCGTGTTTTAATTATAGAATAGGTACCGGTCAAAATCATAACTCTCCTTTTCGCTTCGCCGTAGTGCTGATTAAATAAAAATTGTTTTATTTATTCATAGTAGTGTGATCTAGTCCGTATAGTTCCTTTTTGTAACATTTTTGTAACGTTTCCCTTTTGTTACGTTTTTGTTACGTACAAAGTTTGGCGATTTCACCCACTTATACTTAACGTTTCAAAGTTTTATAAAGGTGTCCATAAAATCACTATAATTAGTATTACCTGAAAACTGAACCGTACACAGTTAAATAATGACAAAGGTTTATGGTGTTCCTAAGGGTAGCATGTTGAGTCCGCTGCTCTTCCATTTCGTAATAAGTCAGTACTGGTAGTTTTATTTTAAGGGAATGTGCATCATTCATTGAAACAATGTATTAATTGTTGTCGTGTGATATTGAAGCTGGAGATGTTGGTGGTGCCACCTCCGTCACGAGTGGAGGCGTCTGCGACCTCGCCAGTTGCGCTCCAGTGACAGCTTCACTCAGTCGGGACTGAAGCCATGTTGCACCGAAATTATGAACTTTTTGTGTATCTTATCCATTAACAAAAATATATTAATGTACGCATTAAGTAATTAAGAGGTTTTTTAAGTTCTTTCTGCATACCGACATAATCATCTTCTGCCAACAATCATCCACTCCACACGGGGCCGTTGAGGGGCTCCTGTCAAGGCATGCCGCAGCTTTATGGTGGTTTTCCACCGGAGAGCTTTTCTCCTTTAAAGATCTATCGTTTTCCTGCGAGGCTTCTTATGTTTCAGAATGTGTACATTGTTTCATATTTACAATAAGCTCATCATAAACATAGTAGCTATCTTAGAAGGAATTCTTGAAAAGAAATAGTCGATTAGTCCGCCTGACACAAAATAAAAACTCTTCAATAATTTGGCTACAGTTGTGCGACGGAGCGACGTGCTGTCCTTGGCGCTGATTGTGTGTGTGATGCGCCGCCGATGCGGTTTATTGTTTACTTGGTTGAGGAAGTGTCCACGTCGCCGCATTGTGTCGCGGACCGTGACATATCTGGCGTCCTTGCGACAGACGGCGACGAAGACGAAAACACCGCTTCACGTGCAGCCATAGCCTTAAATATTCTACACAATAATTATTTAATAAATGTTTGTTATTATTAACGAAATCGTGTCATAAAAAACGGTTCCCAGCTTGGTGATTCTTGGATGTGTACGAGTATGGGATGCGAAATGTGGGTGCCGAAATGCACCTAGGTATCTGAAGAAAAAGATAATGATAAGTGTTCATGTTATGAATTTATGTACAGTAAGGGGCAGAGAAACCTGACCCCCCTCAGAAGAATTGTTACTATGAGAGGGGGGTCAGGTTTCTCTGCACCTGACCGTACCACAATCCATAGATTGTAAAAAATACTTTTAATTTATTATTTTATAAGTACAGGTACCTATTTGCAATGCAGTCTCTCTCAGTTGGTGTCGCAATGTGTGGAATGATCGAGTCTGAAAATGAGGTGAGTCAGTGTGCGGAAGTGACGCGTGCCGCCTTGACCCGCTGCTCGACCCGGGTTCGATGCCGGGGGACATTTCAAATTTTCAATTTGATACTTACCTACATACATAGGAACCCTACATTTTGAAAGAAAGAAAAAGATTTTATTTGGTGCTGCACAAATACACCGAAAAATACAACAAAACAAAAACATATACAACAAAACATCAGATACAATTTGAATATAAAATTAATAAAACCAAAAACAAAAAAAAATGACATAAAAATAAAAACTAAACTAAATTCCTAAAAATAAAAATAACTTAAATATTGGCCAGCCTGTGATTTTTAAGGTAAGTATAGGCCATCTTTATATTCATCATAGTTTTGATGTGCTTAGATGGTATTTTATGTAGCAGATAATTATACTTGTATGATAATATTGAAAATAGCTACAGTATTTACCCACAGCTATCTCCCGTGAGGGGTAAATTTTATTAACTTACGGTATCGACTTCAAGCTAACAAAGTTGCTAAATACTTAATACATTTACAGTATTGGACCACGGCTGCTGCAGCGCCCCGGCAGCGGCCATGAGCTCCTCCGGTGTATGGGCAATTCCACCATCGCTTGTATGGACTTTCAGTGAGTGTGTGTGACGTCACAATGTATTACTACTGGTAGGTACAGTGCGTGTGACGTCACACATGTGTTCCTCAGCGTGTGCGCGGGGACAAAGAGCCGGCATTGTTCACTTGTTCACAATACATACATATAAATCAAATTAAAAATAATTTATTATACTGTATGGTTTATGGTAATTGTTTTGGAGAATGTAGCCTACATTTGCGTCGGTTCCTGAAGAGAGTGAAAGAGCACAATGTTATTGTTAAACCACAAAATAATAACAGTATAATTATTAGTTAAACTAAAATTCGTACCTATAAATCAAATAATATACATAAATATATTGCAGTGCATAGCTACATAATTACCTCTTATAAATTCAACATCATCATCATCATCACCGTAATCATTCACTGCAGGAGACATAGAACAACGCGGACTCGGGTGTGCAGGAGATAATGACCATAGGAGCGAACAAAACCAGCAGAACCTCTCTATTAGGCATACACTTCACTGGACAGCACTGGGCTTAATTGATGATTATTATAAACATTACATTCATTTTCATTGTATTTTGCATTCGCCTTTCATATTGTCTCCCAAGCATTGTTGATCCTGACACTACAGGTTACAAAGGTTGGCTGCATCAACTATATATATACACAAACATTACAATGCCTTATTATTTCCAAAACAGTAATTAAAATTACAGCGAACAATACCGGAGGCACCAGGAAAGTATAAATAAATTGCTTTTTATGATATGACTAATATATACAAATGATTGTTTAAATTAAATATAATGTAGGTAAGTAAGTATAACAATCCTTAAAATGTTGCCGCTTTACCGTAGTTATCTCGGTATCGCTCTTTCTGCATTTTGTACCACGTACCTAATACTCAATTAAATTCGGTGAAGCAGTGTAACAATCAGTGCCCACATTTCTGTACCAGAGGTGTACGACATCACCGACAGGACGAACTGATTGAAGATCAGTAGTTTTGTCTTCAGGAATTACCCGGATTTGGCAATTTGAAGAACAAAATTTGGTGCCCATTGACCATGTGGTCCTTTATAGAAGGCGTGATTATGATGGGCCAAATTTATATCATTACTTAGAGTTAAAAAAAAAAAAAAATATATAGGTATTAATTTGCTCTCTTGATCTGACAATTTTACTGGACGGCAAATAGGTTTAATAGCGTCTACATGTTTGGTGTAAGTCACCCTAAAATATTTTCTCTATTGCCTTAAATGATTAGTAATTATGAAGGTTAACAAACCATCCCATTGCATAGCATTCCAATTTAAATTTCTTACGTAATACTTAAATACCTACCTAGATACGATAACTATGTCACCAGCACCACATGATTTTGTCGAATTTGCATTTATAAAACTTATAAATTACCGGGCTATTCCATAGTGGTAATAATCCCTCACACTGCAATATTTTAATTTGGGTGCAACGTAATAAGTAAAGTAAGTAATAAGTAAACCTATTTATTAGCATTAACAGTACTTATTAGGTAGCATTAATTTACTAAACCGACGTTGACCACTAAAGGATGATTCACGCTACACCGTGTCTCGACCGGGCCGTGTCCGGGGCAGTTTTGTATGAAGTTTCGCCTGACAGTGACTATAGTCTATATATTTATAAAATCAGATTTGAATCTGAGATTAGTTACCAATAAAGTTTATTAATGTAGTGAAAGTACTCAAACAAAAGTATTGGCCCGCTCATCACATCACGCCACCGCCGCCGCCGCCGGGTCAGCAGCAGTCAGCAAGCACCTGACACAGCACTTGCAGCCGCGCCACCGGACAAACTGATGACCTAGCAGCACTATCTAGATCTAGGTTACCTGTGTAAAATGTTTGTGTTAATGATATAATCTAGATACTATTTCAATGAACCTACTTACCTATGTAGCTTTTCTAATGAAAGCAATTAGGTAATGAATACTGATCTCATATAAATAAAAACTTTAAAATCCGCTGAGGACAGGATTCGAACCTGCGCGGGCAGAACCCATTGGATTTCAAGTCCAACTCCTTAACCACTCGGACACCTCAGCTGCTGTAAGATATTTCTAAAACCATCTACCTAAGTACTTACTGTGGCGAATAAACACCTGCCACAGATGCACCACAAACATAGAGAAAGAGGTACCTCTACTATACGTATTATTATAGCATCCTACCATAGAACACGACAGGTGTGCCAATATTGAAAAATATATACAACTTACAATAAATATAGGCTCAATAGTTATCAATATGATATTAAAGGAGCAAGGTACTTACTTACATTAAAATTACTTAGGTAGGTACATAAAGTTTAGTTCCGTTAAGTGCGCCATCCTACCCCAATCTGGATGCGCGCAAGGGACAATTTATTGCCTATATATAATAATAGCTGTTCCCGCGAGCTTCGCTTTGCCTTAAAAAGTATTCCCGTGGGAATTCCGGGATAAAAAGTAGCCTAATGTTCTTTCTCACGGTCACGGTCTAGACCATATGTACCTATACCAAATTTCATTCAAATCAGTCCAGTAGTTTTGGCGTGAAAGAGTAACAGACAGACAGACAGACACAGTTACTTTCGCATTTATTATATTACTAGCTGTTCCCGCGCGCTTCGCTTCACCTTAAAAAGTTTTCCCGTGGGAATTCTGGGATAAAAAGTAGCCTATGTTCTTTCCCAGGGTCTAGACCATATGTATGCCAAATTTCATTCAAATCCGTTCAGTAGTTTTGGCGTGAAAGAGTAACAGACAGACAGACAGACAGACAGACAGACAGACACAGTTACTTTCGCATTTATAATATTAGTAAGGATTATAGTTAGGATATAATGTCGGTCCATCTTTTCTACGTAAAACTAACAATACGATAGTAAGTATAGTACTTAACCCAAAAAAACTTAAAAGTCATAGACTTTTGTAGCCATATCTACCGATACGTTTAATTATTATGTAAGTGTATGTATGTACCTATTATGTAGGTAAATGCCGACCTATTTACCCAGCTTTAATAATGTTGTACACAATATGCGCATGCGCAAGCCCAGGTGCTTCTTTTATCATCTCTCAACAAGAGCTGAGGTGTCCGAGTGGTTAAGGAGTTGGACTTGAAATCCAATGGGTATTGCCCGCGCAGGTTCGAATCCTGTCCTCAGCGAGATGTGTTTTAACAAACTTTTTACACAGAATTGAAGCTATAGCATATACCGTAGCTATTCAGGATGTTGCAAATACAAAATAATATATTCGCAAATTAATTAAAATAATATATTTTTCAAGAAAAACAAGACTGATGTCTATAAACAGGACATCCTTTAGACCTCCTTGAAATAAAAATATTAATTTATCTTACGCTGAGGACAGGATTCGAACCTGCGCGGGTAGAACCCATTGGATTTCAAGTCCAACTCCTTAACCACTCGGACACCTCAGCTCGTGACGATGCCGTTGAAATACCGCTATGTTATCAATACGCCCCTCTCTAGATGTGTGTGTGAGTTCTCATATCAAATATTAACACATACATACTGACATCTAACTGCTGATGCTTCAGCTAAGTATTATTTATTATTACGTCATCGTCGGCATCGTTATTCAGTGTAGTATAGTATCTAATCTATCTACGTTCACGTTATGATTCCACATTACTCTAGCTAGCTAGAGGTATGAAAATGCTACATCTTACCTAGGTATACCTAAGATTATAGGTAGGATGTCCAACTATATGTATATTTTTTGAGACGAATTGAACGCCTCATACGCCTGAAGAACAAAGCATCTTCTAAAAGCATCGTTTAGCTAGGATGCAAGCTTTGTTAAAATTAATTTTTGAATGTAACAGCGCTGCCGCTGTGATGATTTTAATTTCCCTGCTTTCCTAGAAGCTGCCTTTCATTCAATAGCTTCCCTTAGGCCTTAGTATTATAGGCTATTGAGAAGCAGCGGGGTGTTAAATGCAGTCGGCTGGAAGTCGTCAGCTCGGCCACACGGTGAGTGTTCGTCGCTGCTCCCCACTCTTGCTTCCTCACTCACTGCTCGCAGACAATGCGAATGGAAGTCACTCACTTAAAGCTCATTTAGAATTTTTATAAAAATGATCTTAAGTAGTTAAGGTAGGTACTTACTAACTACCTGCTTCACTTTTGTTCGCTTTAAGGGTGTAGAAATACCTAATTTTAGAAAGAAAAAGGAACTATTTCAGTTCCTTATTCTATTATTATTTGACGACCGAATGGCGTAGTGGTTAGTGACCCGACTACTGAGCCGAAGGTCCCGGGTTCGATTCCCGGCTGGGGCAGATATTTGTTTAAACACAGATATTTGTTCTCGGGTCTTGGGTGTTGATATTTATATTTAGTATCTATCTATCTATGTATTTGTGTAGATATATCAGCTGTCCGACACCCATAACACAGGTTCTGCCTAGCTTGGGGTCGGATGGCCGTGTGTGAGATGTCCCCACATATTTATTTATTTATTTATTATATTTAGGGTGAATAGAGGTTGGTAAAAGATTAAAAGTTGTAACAAGATAAGTAGGTAGGTACTCCTTTAGACTTATAGATGTAAGTACTTAGTTACTTAATAATAAATCATAAAATCCCAGTCTCACTGATTGTCTATAGCTGCCGGGGATATTGAAATAAGTATCTTATCCAGACATAACTAAAACGATAACGTTTAGTCTTACTTCTTAGTAATCGACAACTTTAAAGTTTATGAAACTCCATCAGCGCGAGAGTCAACTTACAAAAAACTTTTCATTGATTTGAAACACTACTAGCGACATCTGTGATAGTATTGGGATATTATTTACAGTTTGACATTGACATTACTGTCGCTGTCGCTACAAAATACTATTAATGAATGAAGTTTTATTTAAACTGAATGCATCTTTAATACTATAACGTTCCACTATCCTTTCCGATCAGTGGCTATAGTATTGATTTTTGTTCATCACTACACCGATACCAAAAATAAAGACTGTAAAACTGTTTAGATATAAAACAATAAAAAAATAAATGATTTTAACAAAAAGCATCTGTTTTGTCACTTCATCATTTACGAAATTCCAAAATGATGTGACGTTATGTCAATGGAAATAATAATAACTGTCAAGACTGGAACGTTGAATTTTCATTTCAACCTCCAAGTCGTGTGATAAATATTTTGATATTTTATTTTTCTTATCATGCTCATATCATCATCAAAAGTGAATCATTGCAGCCTTAGCGCAAAATATGTTGTGTAAAGTCAGTTAAATTGTGGACAGAACCGTAGGAGGTCGTGTTTTCAGTGTGTGGTGTAGCCACTGTGCCAGTGGAGTGTCGGTGGCTAGCTGGCTAGTGTTGCAGCAGGGAGGATGCCGTGCGAGAGCTGCGCAGTGCAGTTCAGCGTGTTCCGGCGGCGGCGCGCGTGCGGCGAGTGCGAGCGCTGGTACTGCGCGGGCTGCCTGCGCCGCGGCGGGGGCTCCATGTGTGCCGCCTGCCGCGCGCTCAGCACGCGCCCGCTGGCCCGCGCCAACATCGCGCACCTCAAGATCCGCGACCTGCAGGCCTTCCTGCAGCGGCAGAATGTCTCCACCAGGGGCTGTGTAGGTCAGTATCCGTTGCAGAGCTATCCTGATCAGAGGTGTTTAGTTAACTATGTATGTCATACATGCAGCCACCCGTTTTGTGCTTTATATTTGCACTTATATGATAGGAAAGAAAGAAAGAAAGAAACATTTATTTGACACACTGAACAATAAAAAACAGAAACAAAAAGAAAAAGAATACTACAAAAAAAATTATATGTAAATTATTTTTCATTAAAAATTATAGGTTGCGAGCCCTATTGCCATTTTGGAATGAAATGCACTTCATACATACCTGGAAATCTAGTCATACATGCAGGATTTCTTATGAGATTTTCCTTTACGGTTGAAAAGAATACAATGTACATGCCAGGCTTCAAACACTTGGCCTTTTTTGTGAATTACACCACCACGGCTCAATTTACTATTCTCTATTCTATACTATTCTATTCTCTATGGGGGTGTAAGTATCTGCACCTGGCTCTCTCTAATGGAACCATTAAGTAAGTAAGTTCTAAGGGACCAGATCACAAAGTCATATCTTATTTAAAATCTGAAAGCAGTGTAAATAACAATAACTAGCTAGAATCCAGAACAATACAGGTTTATCATGAAGAGCAATCTATCAGATTTGCCTGTTGTTTGTATGCAAAAGGTGAGACCTAAAGTATATTTAGTTGTAGTCTTGAATAGCAGTCTTCATAAATATTTGATCTTAGTGCTTAAATTTACACAACATAAGTAAGGCATTACAATAATATAGCTCTTGCACAACTCATACTACATTTCTAGATGTTTAAAATACTGTTTCTTACAAGTATGAAGTTTTCAGCTTTTCTTGATTTAAAAGTGATAGATAGAGTGTAGATAATCCATTTAAAAGCATCCAACATGTATAATTTTGCATATATCTAGTTTTAATTTCTCCTGGCTATTTCTCAGAATTAAATTAAAAAAGCTCCTGATCCAACCAAAGCCTAATGACAGACTTGCATGTGGGTGGGATCTCTTGACATAACAGTTGGTCATTGTTTCTCATTTATTGTTACACATGTGCCCGAAAGAGGAACAGCTGATCTAGCCTAAACTTACTTCAATGTCCACCATACTGTTCCACTTCCTCTGCTGGTATGAGGAGAACATTATTATTGACAGCTCTTACTCTAGCTCCCTCTCACCAATGTCATTGTCATTAATTACAGAGAAGGAGGAGCTAGTCTCGCTATGCGTCTCGCACGTGAACGGTGCAGGGTACCGACGGCGCGGCTCGCGCGGGTCGAGCGCCTTCAGCTCGCTCAAGGGCTTCACCAGCAACATCAACGAGCTCATCAACCACGCCTTCGACCTGCGCCCCTCCGCGCACCCCGCGCCCGCGCCCGCGCCCGCCGACCGCACCTCCAGGAGTAAGTGTCTTTATGCAGAAGCTGTTGAATTTTTTTACAGTATTATACTGTTGTAGTTATTTTAATCTTGGCTGAACCCTCTATCTGTGTTTTCTTCTTTTTTATAAACTGTTCCATATCCAATAAATATTTATAATAATCCCTTCTATCTGCTTAGGTTTTTAATTGAGATAAGTGGTCAAGTAGTTAGTCATAAAAAGTACTTAATAGACTCATCATATCAATATACTTTAAAATGATCAGACCTGATGATAAAATCTATGTATTATGTTATCCTTCAAATACATTGTTCCTATTCTCTTTCTTTCTTGTTCTACACATAATGCTTCTCACTATTTTCAAACAACTCTTCTGAGAGCTATGAGAGCTATCCTGCAAAGTGGTGGTGAAGCATTGTGTGTGTGTGTGTGTGTGTGTGTGAGCTACATGAGGGTGGTTGCAGGCAGCGCCCGCGGCCGCAGCGACGCCCCTCGCCCCGCGCCGCCGCCCGACCTCGCCCCCGAGCAACCTAGTACGTAAGCTGCTCCGTGAAGCCACAAACTCACTATCATAATGTTGCTGTGTGTGGACTTGCTAATTTGAATAGGTTTTAGTGTGCAGATTGTGCTTTATTTCATACACATATTGTATTTTTAGTTATTTAGACGATAATATCATGCCTACCGTGCGACATTTATCTGTATACACCCCATCATCAGCAGGAAACATACCTATAAATATAGAAGGACCAGCTAAGTTCACAACACCTTGTTAGCAATTACATCACATACACATGCTATAGCCTTGTTCCTTCTTCAATTCGACATGGAGTTGCAAACAGGCTTTCAATCCACCCACGGGCTTTCAGACACTATCTCATCAGTGGCCACAGCATCTTAACAGATGATAGTTACAGCGTATCCAGAGCACAGCAGAATCTCACTATAGCTTACATAAAACTCCAGCAACTTCGTTTTTCCTAACGGGATGCTGAGCTTACCACAACTCTAACTTGTTGCATTAAACACACTGATAGCGTACAAGCTGTAGTGCCCCTGGATCTGTGTGCGTGTTCGCGTGTCGAGTGTGTAATTTGTACCAACCAACTACCCTTACTCACCCCCTCTCCCCGCAGCGTGCAACCCGCGGCACCGCTCGGAGTCGGTCCCGGCGGGCGCGCGCCCCGCCCCGCCCCCCGCCGCGCCCTCCCGCCGCGCCTCCCTCACGGCTCGCGTGGACACCGCCGACTGCTTCGAGGTGGAGGACCTGGACGACAGCGGCTGGGAGTTCGTCGTGCGCCCCGCCGACCCGCTGCCTAACGGTCAGTGAGACAACTCCGACGAATATTGTTCACTCATCCAATTTGTTCGTTCTCTCTTCTTGCCACTAGAGTTTTTGAAGAATTCATCTTTTATTGCGTGTTCCCGAAGAATATCCACCCAAGATAGTCAAACGACGATAGTCATCATCATCACCTGCCGTTCAGAATGGTGACGAAACCTAGTGAATAGACCAGCCTTAATCAGCGCCACGCTAAGATTAAGAAGGCCACTAATAATTGGTTGAAGAATTTGTTAGCTTATTCTAAACTGTGTGTAAACCAGTTTAATTTTTCTTTCTACAGACTCGGAAGTGCTACTAGAGCGCGCCGCCACCGCTCCGGTGACGTTCGACATGGTGTTCACGGTGGACGACCGGATAGCGCTGCCGCCGCCTCCCCCGCGCCCCGCCCCGCCCCCCGCGGCCCCGCCCCCCGCCGCCGCGCCCCCAGCGCCCGCGTCCCCGCAGCACGCCGCGTCCGAGCTGGACCTGCGCCGCTCGCCCTCCGACGCCGACACCGACACCGCTAGCCTCAAGGACGAGCCCATGTTCCCGACTGACGGTAATTAACTACACTATAGTATGTTTGTTGAGCGTTATGAGATACCATTTAATCTTGTGAATGGATCGTAACTAAGAAGAGATAGATTTAAATGCAGATTAACCCAAACTTTATTAACCGCCCGAGGAATCCGAAATAGATTCTTCTTTCCTGTCCTAACCTCTTGTCCCCCGGCAGGCAACTCGCTGGTGGAACTGGAAGACCTGCAGTCGGAGTCGGAGCTGGAGCAGCTGTCGGTGCGCCAGCTGAAGCTGCTGCTGGAGAACAACCGCGTGCAGGCGCGCGACTGCCTGGAGCGCGGGGAGCTGCGCGCGCGCGCCCGGCAGCTGTACCGCGACCATCGGCAGCAGCGGGAGCGTGAGTCATCATCTTCATTATCAATGTGCCCCAAAGTGCAGTCAAGGAGACCTGTTGAAGGCCAATGACCTCGCAATAAGAGTAGCAAAACACTGGAGGAAGTTAGCTTAGTGCATTTACACGATAGAAGAAGATCATTATCAATCATCTTATGCCTAATCAGTGACACAGGGCTCGAAGTCCATCACGACCCCTCACGTCCCCACTGCTGGGGCACCGGTCTCCTTCCAATGAAGGAAGGGTTTAGGCCTAGTCCACCACGCGCTAATGCGGGTTGGTGGACCCCAACACAAGCAAGCTTGTGCTGAGAGAGTTGTCGGGTAAGTGGGAAAACCGACTGTCAGATGTTTTGAAACTGCCCGAAGGCCTCTGACTAGGCTTAATGACTGCTGCCGAAGCAGCAACCGGGACCCACGGCTTAACGTGCCGTCCGAAGCACGGAAGTGTCGAGAACCACTTGAGATAGAGTCATAATTTCATAATCATCATTATCAATCATGTTATCCTTAAACAGGGACACAGGGCTGCCTTGCGATTCTGTAAAATCAGACATCTTACTTCGATCTTCATTCTCCCTTCACCTTTCACTTACGTTCGAACAGTAATATGTCATCTCATACATTATTTTTCAAAATCTCGAAATTCGATGTGTCTACGGAAATTACAGAATACCAATTTGAAAACTCACTCTGGATTCAGAATCGAGTTTTGACAATTAGCTTTATAGAATCGCACGGCTGGTAGTATCCTCCTCTATTCCTAATAAGTACAACATTCCCACTCTAATCCCCCGCCACCTACCCTCCCTCAGAGCTGGAGTCGCTCCCGCTGGAAGAATGCTGCAAGATCTGCATGGCGGCGCCGCTGGAGTGCGTGCTGCTGGAGTGCGGGCACGTGGCGGCCTGCACGCGCTGCGGCAAGCGCCTCGCCGAGTGCCCCATCTGCCGCCGCTACGTCACCAGGGCTGTGCGCTTCTTCAGGTAAGGGCGAGGCCCCACTAATGCGTTGCGTCGTCGCAGAGACGTCGCTGCCATACATTTTTGTGACGTTAAGGAAGATCGTTTCTTTGGGGCGACGCAACGCAACGCAGCGCAACGCACTAATGGGGCCTCACACTAACGTGCACCAAGAGACAGCCGTCTGACTGAAGGTATAGTGCCTGTAGTTTATGAACAAGTTGTCGGGAGCTACAGGTCACTGTAATTATATGAAATAGTTTAGAAAACGGGTAACGTGTGCATCAAGTGGTCACGTAGTAGAGTGAATAGGGCAGTGACACTGTCTTGTTTGCAGTGTTCTATGTATGGTTGCTAGGTTTAGTTTACAGTTTTTACTATTTACGAGAGTTGATCTGAAATTACGGCTGTCATTTTCATTAACACTCATAAAGAACGCAACAAAACATGAATAGCGACTGGGCAATAACACAAATTGCTTCCTCACATTATAGTGATGTCACATTTAATGATGTGGCATCCTTTGATGAGCGAATAATTAAGCATTATTGTTGGATGCAGGTCCTGACTGATGCGCCCGGGGGGCTTCCTGGGCATCTGCGCCGCCGCCGCCGCCGCCGCCAGGGCCGTCGCCAAGGCCGCCTCCGCCGCTGCTAAGGCCGCTGCCAAGGCCGTCGGCAAACGACGTATCGGCGCCTAGTGACGTCACAGCAGCCAGCGGGTTAGTTCAAGTTGTACTTGGTTGAAAAGGTTGTATAATTGGTCACGTTTGACAGATTTCGTGTAGGCTAGGAAAGGTTATTGAATGTGAAATGCGATGGTGCGGATTTGACTTGACATGGTTCTTTAGTAAGTAGACATTCTTAGGAGCGATGAAATTGCTAGTTTGATATTGATTGTGAATTCTGGTGAATTGTAGGGTTGATATTGTTTTTTGATTATTGATATTGTGGACGATGTTTTTCGTCTCCTTCGTATTCATGTAGCAGGGATGAGCCGTGACTGGGACAGAAGGGAGCTACCTCGGCACTAGACCAAGCTATGTTTCGGAATTTTCCTAAACTCAATATACATATTTTGCTTTAGACATAATTATGCTCGATCCGAATTTCGATACAACACCTGCAACTTTCACTTTGGAATGCATTGATATTGTTACTATCACCCAGTCAACGAAGGACGTAATGTAGAAGTATATTAAATGGTTCTCGTTATTTAGTCGCATAGCGATGAGTGAACCGATGTATGTGTACAGCCACATGTATGGCCAGGCCGTAGTGTAGAAGTAGTTGTTGATACTCCGGAGGGAGGCATAGTTTTTAAATCTTATCTTCATAAGTCATAACTAAGACTTGTCAAATCTTCCGCCTCGAGTAATCACACCCTGAGAGAGAGTGAGAGAACCTTCACTAACTTCACGAATTTCATATAAACCTTACGTCCAGTTAAGGAGATCATCTTATTTTTCTATCCGCTAACTTTTTACTGGCAATCGCCAACAATAAGTCATATAAATTTATACGTAATAGTATATGAAATATTAGTTGTAGTCATGACTAGATCCTAAGTTTATTTATAGCATATTCTGTTCTGATGAAGCTATAATGCAATATATTGTCAGTCAGCCAAGAATGTAATAATTGGCATGTATTGTGTGTAGTACAGATGTATACTCAACGATATTTCTGTGTTTAATGAAATTGCAAAATTATTGAGATCATTTAATGTTGCGTAACTTGCCTGTTATAATAATTGATGTGTGTTGTTTCATGTATTGAATATTCCCAGATAATACAGTGCTAGTGATTTCCTCTGAGGAGAGTTAGCTAAGTGTACGGCGGACGCCGTATTGATGTTGTGTTATAATTATTTTAAATAATTCATAAATTTCAAATAGCTTAAATTGTTGTCCGTCTATTTGAGAATTCAATTAGTGAATTTCGCTTTCATATGATAAAATATGTTTACTAGCGAGCAGGCTGGCAATATGAATTTGTATCCCAGTTCCCTTGTTCGATTCGGTTATGGTTGTGTTCACTAGTGTAATAACTACAGCTGCGATGCGTTTTATAATGGGTGTCAACTGTAGTGGGAGGTCAGAGGGCAGCGGGCAAGGCCACTACAGCAGACATCTAGTTAGTACGCACTTGTGGTGAATATAATTATATCATCGATATTTCGAAATATATTTAGTAAGTATCATGTTTGTCAACTTCCGATTCTTCCACAATAGATTGAATATTAATTATAAATATTATAAAATTGCGTTTAGACAGCTAGCAACCGACCTCGGCTGTGTTTTTAGATTTATATTTTAATATTGGCTCATTTATTTATTTCTTATAAATATACTAAAGTTGTTTTAAGTCAATTTATTATTATTTATGTATTATAATTAATTAATGTTGATTCTATGTATATAAATGTCACTATTTTTGTAACTGCTTTAAATAATTTAAAATATTGATTGACATAATAAATTTGTTTGCTTCAATTGTATAAGAATGATAGAATAATTATGTATTCAATATTCAGTAAAATATGCAATTTAAATTTGAATTTTAAATACACTTGAATATTATAATACTTTAAAAGTACATGAATATTACTTATTAGTAAACATCCATTGTTGTAAATATCGACTGTACCTTCTTTGTAACACGTAATATGTGTATACTATTCGATTCCATTAAATTGTTGTAATTCAATAATAGACGCATTTTTCCTGAAATAAAAATGACATATTATGTATCTAGCCTATCTGAAACCTAGTTAAACATTGCGAGATATGGCGTTTCGACTTTCTCCGTGTTCGGCATCATAAGGGTCACAGTGACAGTTAAATAAAGTCCATTTTTCTCTCCACCTTTAATTTGCAAGGTGCGGGTGCCTATATAAATAGAGTGAGTCGCCCGCGCGCCTCAGTTGTAATATCACCATGCAGAAATGACTAGGTTTCAGATAGGCTAGATACATAATATGTCATTTTTATTTCAGGAAAAATGCGTCTATTATGTAGTCTGAGCCTATCTGAAACCTAGTTAAACATTGTGAGATGTGTTTATTATCGCATGGTGGAGAGAAAACCAACTGTGACCCATAAGCTACTGATGAGTACATCAGTAGATAAATATTTGAATCTATAAATTTATAATGCATAGATTTCTAGGTAATAGATAAACTAAAAAGAAAGGTATAAGTATACATAAGACTTAAGTACTTCCTTATTATTCCTGACTTGTCAGAAAGTTATGGAAGGTATGTACCTATACATATAGGTAGGTATTTATACATATGGATACACACAGTGCCTCTTCGAAAGCAATACTTATAAGTAATTATTGATCAAAATCTTGTTATTGTCAAGGCAATATTTTTAAACATACACTAGCCGAATGGATGGAACCAGTGAAATACTTTGCAACAATATTTAAAAGCTGTAAAGTGTAGAATATCGATCCAGGCCGCTGGGGCTCAGGTCAGCACATGCTGACTAGGGTATGTAATTCTGGACTGACCTCAGAAATGCAGCAGCCGACCCTGGAGCCTCGAGGACCTGCTCAGTCCGCCCCGTACGACGACACGGCCTGCAACACCTGGCGCGGCATCTAGTCCTTGGAACGAGGAGTGGTGCTTGAAGGGAAGATAATTTTACTAAATATCTCAGCCTCATCAGCTACTGGAAAAGATTAGATGAAGGCTGTGACACTGGCGGATAACTAAGTAAACAGTTTTTCAAAACATGATGCAGGTCACTATATTCATATTCTAGATTGACAAGTAACACACAGTCTAATTTTGTATTCTAACTAACTCGGCGGTTAACGAGTACCTGTGCAGTCCTACTAGGAAGGAAAGTTATTTTATAAGCCTTTGCACCGATTTTGTGGGCTACTATCATTCTGTATCATCATGTGTGAATATTATGAGCTCTGGCAGCATTCCTTGGTAGATGACATCAATTATTAAAGATTGATTAACACAACAATAACAATTATAATAGTTGATAAATGAAACCCGGCTAACATGTCTTAACTGGGTAAGTAAATGATCAGTCATGCCACCAGGATAAGTAAAATGTTCAGTACTTCATATGAAAAACATTAACAAGGTCACCTTTAGGTATGTTCGTCAACACTAAGGGCAGGTCTCGGCCAAAACCTTAAGGCTTCGCCTTGTTGCAACTTCAAAGGTACGTAGGTAGGTACCTACTTACATTGTTGTAGGTTCGATTTTGAGACCATTAAGTCAACCTAGATAAAACAAAATAAAATTGCTCGATTAAATAAAGATGGTACGTAAAGATGTTAGTTGTACCTGATCAGACCTGATGCAACGACAGCCAGCATAGACTCTTGTGGAAGCAACAACCATGGTGACGGGAACATGGACAGTTGGACGAGCCACCTCGAGCCTGACTTATTAATCAGAACTGACAGTTCGCCAACAGCAGATAGCTTGCGGCTATCTATAGGTAAACTTAGGTAGCTATACCCAAGAAAAAGTACTTGGACATCGATATGACAGTGGAACGGCGAATAACTGTGACATTCTTTATAACAAAAAGGCTTGTTGTTGTTGTCCAGCTAAGGAAGGTTACCTACTTCAGCGACCTGGTATTGCATTCTGAAAGAACTGCGAAGAGTTAATATTATGACTAATAATTATTACTTATTTAGAAAGTTTTCTGCAAACTCTAATAAATCAAGCAGCTACCACGTCACCGCTGCCCGGTTATAACTCTGTACTAGCTTAGTAGATATATATACCAGTTCTAGCCTTCAGCTAGAGGCCAGAGAGCTCCTAAATGAGATGCGAGTACGAGCATGACACAAGTAATTTTTTACTTGGTAACTAGTTACGTAACTAACTGAAATATCCATAAAACAGTTGAGGATTACTCAAAATGGAATTGTGAAAACGGCACGTCTGCATCTTAACCAGTCAGTCTAAGTAGTTTCAGCAGATACAGTGTTGAAAAATAGTTATGAAACGTTTGCGCCAGAATCGAATTAAAAATACATTTTCATTAGAGAAGCCGTTTAGGCATGAATAGGTACTTATGATGACCTTCGAAATTCATAGAAATTTAATGACGACTGCCATTGTTTATTATCTAGCCCCGTACATTGAGTAGGGCCGCGGCTACACGTGATGTGATACACAGTACACAGTAGGTATATGCATGTTCCCAGAATAGTGGAAGTTATAATTTTACCAAAAGGTAGTCGTCTCGTGCAAGAGCACCGTTACTCGATTTATTCGATACACCTAGTAGACAGCTGCTGCGTAGGAGGTTCACGCATTTTTCAACAAAGAGCTCGGATACACACTCACAATCCACTGGGACATAAGGAAGACAGCTAATATGGTGCCACTCAGAAACCGCGATGACACTCCGATCATGATCACCCGACAGTAGGATCATAATAAATTCGGTAACTTGTGAAGCGGTATGGTATAGCAACAGCGACTTTCACGAAATCAGGAATTAGCTCAGTGCTTTTAGGTTGAACACTCGCCGGTGGGATTCACTTTGCTCACAGCCGAGAAAAGAAAAGACTCAAAGCTGGAATCTGCCGATGTGTCATGACACTTAAGATAGTGTCTGGGGGGTCACTTTATATGACGAAAAACGAACTTTCAGTGCACTGCGGCGCGAGCCGCTCTATCTGTATGTATTAAACGTGCCGATTGCACGACAGCTCTCGTTCGTTCGTTTCTCATCAGTATAGAGTAACGCTCCTTTACTTACCGTGCGTCACCATTCCCATGAGCAGTCCAATGATCTTTAGGCAGTTTAGAACAAAAGCTGCATTAGACAGTTTCTTCAGCAGAGACATCGAAATAAAAAATTGATTGCACAACTATCCCCAGGAGCAGTCTACAGGTCACTTTGGGCAGTTCAGAAGAAAGCTGCTTTAATAGAATACCCTACCTCAGCGGAGGCATCAAATTGAAGTGCTATAACACTTTTAGAAGCGGTGCACGTTACCCGATTTGTCGTCATCCATGCCGATGCGGCTACGGCGACTGCTGGTGGTTACTCAGGCTTCGTTGGTGTGCCCTTGTATGGCTAACATGACCAACCTTGGCAGTAAACGTTCGTCTGCATATGCCAAAATCACTGATGAATAGCGCACGTTACTCGATACCTTCTAAATAAGTCACTCATAATGATGGCTGATGATGATGATGACCGTGCTAGCAATAGTGCAGGCGGTTCCGCTGAGCATAAAATCTCTTCCCAGACAGGGGGCGTTTGGATCTGGCAACCAGAACAGGAGTGCCAGGTGTGCGCAGCGGTGCAGGTGGGACAACACAGCCGCCAGGGCAGGAGTACATGGCTGGGTCTATGCAGCGATGCAGGTAGCACAAACCGGTGGCCAGGGCCAGGACCGGGTGTACGCTGCGACGCAGGTGGTACGAGACGGCGGCCAGCGCAGGAGCACAGGGCCGGGTGTATGCTGCGATGCAGGTGGCACGAACTTGTGGCCAGGGCAGGAGCGCAGGGCCGGGAGTACGCTGCGATGCAGGTGGCACGAGACGGCGGCCAGCGCGGGAGCACAGGGCCGGGTGCAGGTTACACGAAACTTCAATTTCACCGAATCGGCCTGCCTACCCTCAGCGGGTAGGTACCGGCGGATCACATTACTCGCCGCACATGCCACAATGTCCCAACATACTGAAACTCGGAGCCACGTGCTTCCTGTAAAAAATCCTATGACGGTCCTGGAAAGCTCCTGTTTGTAAAGCCTTACATCCTATAATCAAGTGCATTATTGTAATAGCAAAGTTTTTATCAACTGTTTTCTAAAAATATTAGAAATTGAGGGTAGAAAAATATATTTTTATTATTTTTTCCTGTATAAAATTAACATATGCTTTACTTAAAGCGGTCATTAATGTAAGTATCTAGCTCAAGCGCCACTAGTAGGACCGGAATATGTGATCAATCATCACCACGACAATTGAATCGGACCCTACTGCGTGGGATAAAAACCCCAAGCGCCGGAGCATTATGACCAGTGGCTGAGCTTTTAAAAGCAGTAAATAATATCATTTTACTCACGGCTTATCAACTCAAACCTTCGTTGCGAAATCCTCAGCAATGGCTGCGTGCGCAGCAGCCGGCAGGCCCCGCGCCGCCTGGTCCGCATCACGCTACAGCTCCCGGCAGCGAGGACTCCGCAAATTCAATATTATATTTTTCCCCGTCGGAGCGAAGCCGACGAGAACCGTGGCTACATTGAGCCATTTTGCCGAAGTGTTCACTTCAAAAATCAAAAACCAACTGAGGCGCGCGGGCGACTCACTCTATTTATATAGGCACCCGCACCTTGCAAATTAAAGGTGGAGAGAAAAATGGACTTTATTTAACTGTCACTGTGACCCTTATGATGCCGAACACGGAGAAAGTCGAAACGCCATATCTCGCAATGTTTAACTAGGTTTCAGATAGGCTCAGACTACATAATAATGTCTTTTTTATTATTTTACTTTGCTACACTAATCTATCTATCTTAAAATGACATCCAAAAAGGTTTGACACGCACTAATCACACTAACTTAAACAACATCTTAACGACATATAAATAAAAAAAAACAAAATAAACAACAACAAACTTTACTCAACAACCAATAAATTACACTAGCACTCGTCAAATCCAGTCCGTCACACAGCGCACTAGTCCCGCCCCAGCCCGTGCGTGACGGGCGGGCGGTCCACTCGCAGCACGGACTCGGCCAGTGTGAAGTAGCCCTCGTAGCGAGCCGCCCCCGGCGTCGTGTCGTAGTGGTAGTGCCCGCCCACGCCCGCGCCGTAGCCGTGGAAGTGCTGCAGGCGCAGGTCCAGGCCCTGGGGAGAAAAGTTTTAGAGAACAAGGAGAATATTGGATGAGAGTATCGTATACTCATTGAACATCGCCACAATCAACGCCATCTATCGGTGAACATCGTGAGGAAACCTGCAAATATAGATTCTAGATTTGTACCATACCTGCATTGTACTTATTCAAAAACGGCGATACGGCTCGCGGCCTATCGCGTGTGTGCAAATGTACAGCGAAGAGCTGGTGGCTTGCTAGCGAGTCATCTCTGACTATCCCTTCGTCCGGGATTACAGTCGTGAGCATAATGTAAGTATGTAATGTATGCCATATATCTAATTTTGAAGTGTAACTGCTGCTTAAATACTTTTTGAGCCGCACTGCACTCACCATATCGCCAGTAACCATGGTGCCGACATAGAAGATGGGCGCGGGCATGTCGTAGTAGTGCAGCCAGCGGTCCACGCCGGCCTCCGTGTGGATGGGCTCGGCGGGGAAGTCCGGCATCACGTGGTGCTTGGCGCGCCCCGACAGCAGCAGGAACGTGCCCGCTAGACCTGCGGGGGGTGGGGATATGGGGTGTGAGCAGTGGGCCTAGCGGAATAACTACTACGGATGTTAGATTTATGGTGGATGAGTTACGATTACAACAGTCATAAATGTGCTATGGCCTTGGAATCAAACACAGTTGCGCAGATATTGCAGATGTGATTGCGGGCCGAATGTAAGTTCGTATATTTTTTAATAGAGTCACTTCACATTTGTGACCATTGGTACTACATTAGGTATGCGCTAAAGCAACTTTGAGGAGTAGCACTGTCCTAATTAGTTTCTTACCGACAACTTTGTCTCCGTAGTGCTTCAGCAGCGTCTCCCTGATGGCAGAGATGAAGTTGGATTCACCGATGCGCTTCTCCGCCACCACTTTGATCACCTGGAAATTTTAAGACAATAGGTATGAAAAGTTTATTGTTGATTTGGACCGGCAGTCTCATCGGATATTAAAGTTTATCTTCGAATAGGTACCATGGTTAACGCCATGATATAGAAAGAGCAAAAGGGTTAGGTATCTATCAGTGTTTATTTGTTAGAAATATGAGCGCCTAAAGCGTGCGCCTCTAGAGCGTATGGCGCAAATAATTGTTATTTGACCTAACGCTCCTAAGGCCACGGCAAGGCTATTTAATCAACCACCCACCTTCCCGGGCAGTCCATCGCTGATGAGGAAGTTCCCGAGCAGCGCCGTCCTGGTCTCGTTCTGCGGTAGGCGCTGCAGCTTGTACCCGCTGGAGCCCTTGGGCGCGCCGGGCGGGTCCACCGTCACCACGCGCGTGCCCTGGTTGACTTTACCGTCGCGGATCGACAGGTTGATGATGCCCTGGGGAATAGAGAGTATAGGTTGTAAGAGGGAAGGATAGCTAGGTAGATTTAATTGAGCATGACATGAAACTATAACAACAACACGAACTTGAGTGCATTTTCCTCCCTGAAAACCCCTTAAATATCAAAGGCATATAAGGAAGAAGCAGGAGTGTGATTGTCACTGTTTTGCCGGCTACGTTTAATAGATTTGAAAGTTAGGCAAGCCCAGCAAGGTCTACCAATCCTTCACACTTCACACTGTCTACATAGCCCTAACATCGCACCCTGCACCCACCTCACAGTTGACCCCCGCCCAGGGCCAGGGCCCGGCTCCCGCGCCCGCCACCAGCGCGCGCTCCCGCCCCAGCGCTCGCGCCAGCCCCGCCAGTTCGTACACCTTGTCGCGCTGCACCGTGGGCAGCATGAAGGGCGGCCCGCCCAGCTCGATCAGCTTTACGTTGCCAGATATACCTGCGGGTGGTGGGGAGGGTTAGATACGTAGGTCAGACTATACCTTGTTTCACGGGGAGTCCAATCTGACAGGACCCTTATTACATCCGAATAAGGGTAGTTTTTGTTTGTATCAGATGTCTTTCCTCGTGAAACAAGGTATAGACTAATTATTCTGGCTTTGTGTACGTACACAAAAACTATCTTTATTTCTAAAATCCGGAAGTAACTACTACCTTACTAACTCTAACTTGATGTCCTAAACACTGTGGAACAGACAGGCTAAAATGCTTTGCCAATAGTAACTAAATGCATTCTCATAGTTATAAAACTGTCGTTGGAAATGTGCATTTTTTTCAAAAAACAGTAAAGATAGCTATTATAATTGAGAAGCTATAAGATACTCATGTATTTTTCTCAGCACATATAAATATACCTATGTACGCACCTACTACAAATCAAATACTGTAGGTACATGACATGATACAATGTTATCGCTTCTATTTACAAGAGCCAGAGCGACTGTGTATTAATTTCAAGAGTAGTTCATTGCGTGATAAAGATTTATAAACTACTATTTTATCATTCCCTCAAGTACCTACCTACCGATGATTCAGATAACTTTCACGAACACAGAAAGATATCAAGCAGTTGCACTTTTCAGGTCGATATGTAATCTGATCGATATCGAGAAGGAGATATCTAATGTAAAATTAGATTTTAGTAGTTATGTTATCTATGAACGTGATTTCTAGGAGGGTATGCGGCGGGTACGTACCGGGCGAGGTGAGATCGAAGGGAGCCTTCGTGAAGTCAGGCGAGTCCACCACCTCCACCTTCACCGACTCGAAGTTGGACGGCAGCCCCGCCGACAACACTGGAACGATACAAAAACAACAATAAATATCTATCTAGGTACATACGGTACCTACATAGGCAAGTCTTTAAAAGCCTTAATATAAGTTTTGGTATTTAACTTTCAGAACTTTGAGTTCTGGACAAACCCAATACATTAAAAATATTTATGGTAGATATTTCAGAAATGAGTGCTAATTGTAGTTTACCATCGACGACCTCCTGTAGCGGCGGCTGGTAGAAGGGCTTCTCCTCGACGGGCAGCTTGCTGGAGTCCAGGCTCGCCATGCTGCAACACCACCGCACATTACATACAGATTCCTACACATTATCACAATATATATGTAAAGGCATGGGTACCTAGATTACCATTTAAATAAATATAAAACTTAGCATCGTTAATGCTCGATAACATTCAATGCATGCAACTTTGAAATGAAAACAGAGACAGTTACCTATTAGATTCAGTGAGACAACAAATAAATATAACCATTTGACTCTTACCAAGCTAGTACAAATTTTACATGAAACGAGACCGTAGAAAGTAATAATAATTCTCTCGGTAGGTACTTACACATGCTCGGTGATATTGACCGGCAAGGCCGACACTTGCGACAGACAATACGACACACACACACAAACCCAGACCCGATTTACTGAAGCCATTGACATTACCAGTTGTGCCAGCACCATTCAAGTGATAAAAATATTGGACTGGATTAACAGGTTATGTCAGTGACCTCATAAATAAATAATTGCTGCAAATACGTACTTTAGGTTGCTCAGTTAACCGTCGACTAGTTAAAGTGTTGAATCAAAAGTGTATTGAAAGATAATGTTTATTTTTCTGCCGGCTCTCGCGGGCGCCCGGTGACCTTCCCGCAGTGATTGTGGCTCGTCACTACATGGCTTTTATCTCGCCTCTGTGTTACGCGGTTATCGCTGACATAACAGCTTTGTTTGTGATTTATTATTATTGTTTTTATTATTTGTAAGTAGATTTGAAGGCTTATTGGATACACCGGGAGATATTCCAATTCCGGCTTAAATTTAAATATACTTATCTAATATTAGTAAAATTGGTTGTATAAATTGTTTGTATGCATAGCTTAGTTACCTACTAGAATAAAACAGTGAAGGTATATTAAAAAAATACTTTATTGCTCAATTCAACAAATACCTAGTAACAACCATTTCAAATAAATTAGTAAATCAGCGTTTCGATTAATAGTAAAATAAATAAACTTAATTGTAACAAAATATTACTACCGCTTAAAATAAATTGTTTAAAACATACTTTGGTCGTTACATCAAGCTGGTTAAATATTTTAGGTACCTACTATCCCACAAACCTTAGTGAAAAAAACCTACCCATTACGTATTAATTACATCAGCAAAATTTTGAAATAAGTCAAAACTTAATTAAAACATGTCTCATCCGTAGCAAATCATCAACAATACAACATCAACTTCATCTGATCACAGCCTCACTTCATGGTCAACGTCCACATACCTCACACTAATCTTTCGTACACAAAATATAATATAATAGTATGATCACATTGATCACTTCGGTAATTAAATCAATACAATATCATGTTGGTTCACTGGTAACTGCTGACCGTCTATATTTCGTTATCTTTAGGGAGCCAGATGGGAGGCCTAATGGTCAATTACGCAATTAGATAGTACTTGTCACTCTATCACATTCAAGTCACACTTTCTTTATCAGTTAAACATAGAAAGAACTATCTTTAACATAATTATTATGCATTACCATCATGACTTTAAAAGTAGAATTTGTTCTGCTCTGAAAATATAATACCTACATAAATATCTATATGTACAAAACACTCAGCTATGTTACACAAAGAGCGAAATTTACAAAACATCTCATATAACTAACTAACTATTTACACAGAACTGTTTACCAAAGTATTCGTAATTATCTTGTGATGTTATCAATCAGTTTCTTGGTTATTTGTAATTGTGAATATAAAATATGGGGTCATATTAAGGTTTACGTTCTTGATACAAGTAGATATAGTGTGACTTGACAGTATTTAGAAAATGTCACTAAAGATTTTCCAAAATTGTACAATAATATCTAATGACTACTGATAATTATACTGTTAAGAAGAGGTAATAGGTTTAGTCACAGTACATAATTTTAACTACAGTAACTTACAGTAGAGTAAGTAGAGGCCATGTAACGTTTTAACAGTACAAAGATTTTCATAAAATTCAGTCGTATCAGGAGTCTATTAGTAACATATTAGCAGTCATTTCTGTGTTATGCTGCTTTTACCTCTATAGGACAACTTTATTTGCCACACGATTGAGTATTCTGCTGCTGGAGAAAGTCACAGGTTGTCTTTTAATTGTATCGTATACGTTTCATTTACACGGAATGAATTTGTTCCTCAATTTCACGCTATGAGTCTCGTGACAGTTATAATTATGTAATACTATTATTTCAGTCGTTAAAAGATTACACAAGGTTTACATTACCATTTAAAGTCCCATTTTAATTCCCGGAATATTTGGGCTCTATACAGCCGCCGCCAGCGGCTACATTCCCTTTTCTCCACCTACTTCACTCCTCAATTCCAACCTTACCACTTCCTGGTCCTACATCCTCGTGACTGTGGTCCTACACATCAGTGTGTGGGTGCAGCGTATGCACAGTCTCGTGGTAGAGCTGCCTCGCGTAGGCGGCGTGTCTTGCGACCCAGGCCGCCAGCTCGGCGCTGTCGCACTGCACGCGCGGGCGGCGCAGCGCCTCGCCCCCGCCCCCCGCGCCGCCCCCGCGCACGCCCAGCTCCACGAAGTGCGCGCCCTCCGAGGTGACTGCCGCGCAGGACACCAGGTTGCTGGAGGGTGGAGAGGGTGTTAATAATGGGGCTGGTTTTAAAGCAGCGTAGGAAAATTTCGAAGTACCTATTCAGAAGCTCTACATAATGGGGAGAAAAACTAAAAGCTTATTATAGATAGCGCCTTAGGCGACTGTGCCTGTAATTCCCCAGTTTTAATTGGTTGGTTCAGTCGCCATTTTTCTCCCCTACAATTTAATTGATCAGAACCAGAAAGGCACACACGCTGGTGCTGCCAAAGTTTCACTTGGTTTTCTTCCCCATTAAGTATATTAGATTGCTTGTCCGCTAAGTAAGATCTTACAATACAAATAATCTTTATTTGCACTCCATAAAAATAACTTAAATAACAGAGATGCACAAATGGCGGAGAAGCGGCAAATATCTTTTCCTTTCATAAATACCTATGTCAATTTATGTAGCCTCGATGCACTATGATTAGAACTAGATGGAGTGTCTCCATTGTTCAGCCCAGCAGCAGGTATACCTGATGTGCACTATATTCCTTGGAGTTTCCCTACATTGTTAAGACCAGCAGCCTAGTCTAGGGCATACCTGAGGTGCGTCTCCATGACGAGGTGCGGCTGGCGCTGCTTGCAGGTGAAGATGCGCAGGAACAGCGTGGACAGCAGCGCGCGGATGTCGTGCGGCGTCGCGCGCACCAGCCGGTACGCCAGGAACACCTGCCGGGGGAGGGTATATAGTAAGCAATTGTAGAAATACCTAACCCCAAATTCATAGAGCTTTTTGACACTTTACAATAGGCTTAAAATTGACGTTGTTATATACCAATTTCAACTTTTTGACTGACGTAAAGAGTCAAAACTCGTGTTTTTCGTAGACAATTTTAACCTTGTTGTAAATTTACAATACGTTCTATGAATTTGGGGGATAGTGTTTTTGTCTTTCACCGACTCGGTAAGAAAAATAACTATTAGAATCTCTATACTAAGAGAAGGGTCTGCAAAGAACCTTTTAAAGTATTGGTGTAGACAAGTCCCAGCAAGCGTAGTGACGTGCTGATGCCCTTGGATGAGGTCCCATCAGTGCGTCGCGTCGTCCAAAAGGAATGGAAATACTTTTTATGACGCATCAAGGCCTCACAGTTAAGACTGGCAGCCGGTAGTGGCAAAAAGACGATGCATGTATTGTGTGTGTGTGTGTCTGTGTACCTCGGCGTAGTCCCCGTTGTTCAGCTGGTACAGCAGGTGCGCGCCGGCGGCCTGCGCGGCGCAGTACCGCGGCAGCAGCCCGCCGGCGCCCGCCGCGCAGCGCGGCTCGCGGCGCCGCGCCGGCACCCACTTGTCCGATCTGGGGAGACAACATGGTCATGTTAATCCCAGATCCCAGATAGGCGGGGCCTGTAATATATGGGTCTACGACAGCTGTTATATCTACTCAGATATACACATAATTATTATACAAAATGTTGCAAAAAGGATATACTAAGCCGAAACCTACATATGCAGCATGGTATATCTATGTACGCGTAACCAACATAGTTTCTATGGAAAATTATATATTTTTTTCGTGAGTTTTGAAATTCAGATTTCATTTTCGGGCTAAGATACACCCTGCTGCACATGTAGGTTTCGGCTTAGTATACCGTGTATAAGATGATGAAATATAGGAAATAAGTAAATCTTATTTAATCATGCATGTATATCTGACCTGCGACTGGTGTCCCGCAGCGCGGAGGCGGTCTCGGCGGCGAGGTCCAGCACGCCGATGACGGGCTTGGTGACGGTGCCCACCAGCCCCTTGCCCACGCCCGCCAGGAACCCCGGCAGCCCCTCCGCCGCCGCGCCCTCGTAGCTGTGCTTCACCAGCGACGTCATGCCACCTGCCAGGGAGCGGGGATTAGAAACACAATGTTTTATGGCACTTGTACTGTATGTAACTAGCACAGTAAATGGTTAGATAATACAGAAAAGGGAATGTGATAATATATCAGGTTCGTAGGCGTTTAGGAGGGTTTTTTTTTTAAATAAATATGAATAAAAATAATAATTATCCATCTATTTTAACTTAAAATCGCTGTCCTTTATGTCTGAATAGATTGTCACCATAATCATATTTTACTTCCTCTTCCAACGCTGCACAAAAGTCTTCTTGGCCGTCCTGGAGAAAACACCTGCCTGTATACAGTGTCTCGTGCGCCTCGTCCACTATCACTCACCCAGCAAGCCGAGCCCCAGGCCGCGCAGGCCGGCGGCCAGGTGCGAGCCTGCCCCCGCGCTGCGGATGCGCCGCCGCGTCTCCTCGTGCGCCTCGTCCACTATCACGCGCTCCAGACCATCGCCCAGCGACTCTGCAATACAGAAACATACTTGTAGGCGCTGCATAGTGGAATGCGCTCCAAGTGCAAATCTTATGCGGCACATTTCACATTTTGTCCTATTTTAAAATCATGACAGTGTAAAACATGTCGCTTTAAATTTTTATTCAATATACAACTGCAAGAATAGAATCAGCGGTATAGCTTGAATAAGATACTAAAATATAACATAAGCCGTGCTTAAATTCCGCCTTATATCTATTAATCTTATATCATTTTATCTATTTTGTCGAACTTGAAAAAAAGATCCCCTCAAAACTTACCAGTAACCTTAGCAGCAGAATTAGAGATCCCATGAGTAACGTTCTTGAGCAGCGCGCCCACGCTGCCCTCGTAGATGAGCCCGGACACGCCCTCCGACACGTCCGCCACGAACCCCAGCGGGTTGCCCAGGAAGTCCACCGACCCCAGGATCTTGGCCGCTTGCCATTTTAGCTCCTGTGGTAAAATGGTTTATATTGGGTTAGTAACAATACAGAACGCAACCTGTGGGTGAATGTGGTTGTTTAAAAAACCAAACTATACTTATTCAAGGTTGGATACCGTTGAAATAATTAAATTGCGTAAGTCGTTTATAGACCTCTATTCTATTCTATTCAGAGAGGGGGGCCGTAGCTCTTTCGAGTGGAACCTTTGTACATATCCCCTTAAATTCAGCTCAGCCAGCCTAGCTCCCGAGTAAACTGGAGCAGCAAGCCTGGGTGTTGCAGTAGCTAAGGAAGGCCCTCTGTTGGTCTAAGAATAGAGAATCTTTTATCATTGTTTATAGGTCTATAAAAGAGGTCTCTTTTATCATTGAAATATCTGAATCAAATCTCTCTGAAATTTTGAAACAGTCTGAATCTGAATAAGTACGCATTTTCAAAGCAATTTAGACTCTGCAAGTAGTCTCGAGTAGTATAGAGAGTACTCACATCCTTAAAATGCTTCAATATCATATCCGCCAAGTACTGCGGCGTCTCGAAGGCGTGTCTTCGCTGGAAGGGCTCCAGCTCCACGGCGGCGTCCTCGAACTTGATGAGCGTGAGGCCGAGCCGCCGCTTCACCGCCGCCAGCTCGCCCTCCAGCTTGTTGGCCGTGCACATGGACAGCCGCACCTGCGGGGGGCGGGGCGGGGGGAGGTAGGAAAGATACTTGACTAAGAGGTTACGGCCTGTCTTGTAGAGGTGACATCTAGTTGCACGACTTTAAACCTTAGACTTTTGCGGGCTATTCCCCCAGCTTATTTGCTGTGAACATGGATAAACGAGGAGGATGAGAGGGTAGGTTAGAGGTATTGATCTGTCTTAGTAGTTAGTATATTCAACCGGGAGTGTCTTTAGCGGAGACAGTAAAAAACAAAAGAGATGCAGACATTAGGACATATTTATGTAAATGTCAATAATTAAAATACAAAAGTAGCATAGCAATTAAAAGAAAATCAAACCTTGCTCACTTTGCAGCACTGTTTGCAAAAAACAAAAAAAATATCATAAAACATAAAATAAAAACATACAAGAACTTTAAAAAAATCAAGATGAAGTTTTGGTTAAACTCGCGTTAACGAATAGAAAAATTCGAATCACCACCGCGGATCATCGGCGGCCATCTCAGTTCCGCTTATCGTCATGTCGCTCACACTGACATTTTAACAAACTTACCGTTGTCGTAGTGAGATCAGATTTGCTTCGTGCTTTTAAACGACGCGTCGCATTATTATACTCTCGTATGTTCTCAGTGTAGTAGTGAGTAGTCACCTGGCTGGGCATGAGGCGCAGCGCGGCGATGTAGCAGCGCGGCGCGTGGACGGCGCACAGCTGCTGCAGCGCGCGCTGCGTCTCGTAGTGAGTAGTCACCTGGCTGGGCATGAGGCGCAGCGCGGCGATGTAGCAGCGCGGCGCGTGGACGGCGCACAGCTGCTGCAGCGCGCGCTGCGTCTCGTAGTGAGTAGTCACCTGGCTGGGCATGAGGCGCAGCGCGGCGATGTAGCAGCGCGGCGCGTGGACGGCGCACAGCTGCTGCAGCGCGCGCTGCGTCTCGTAGTGAGTAGTCACCTGGCTGGGCATGAGGCGCAGCGCGGCGATGTAGCAGCGCGGCGCGTGGACGGCGCACAGCTGCTGCAGCGCGCGCTGCGTCTCTTAGTGAGTAGTCACCTGGCTGGGCATGAGGCGCAGCGCGGCGATGTAGCAGCGCGGCGCGTGGACGGCGCACAGCTGCTGCAGCGCGCGCTGCGTCTCGTAGTCGGTCTCGTCCACGTGCTCGGTGGCGGCCGCGTCGTCGCCCCACGCCGCCCACACGCACAGCTTCAGGATTAGTCTGAAGGGATTACCAATGGCTACATTTACTGGCAAATAATGTTACGTTGCCGGTTAGTACAACAGGCCTCACAAATCACAATGCCTGTTGGACAACACAGTCATAAAGGTGCACTTCTGACTAGAGTGCGATTCGAACGTCACGTTAAGGAGGCTTCAGAAGCCTCAGCGGTTGTTTCTCTGGGTCCGTGTTTAGAGGAGGGCCGCTAATTTGATTCTAAACAATAGACATAGAAAAGAATCATAAACTGGAACAAACCTCTCCTCCAGCCGTATAGCGATGGGTGCGAGCGAGACGACGAGATGGTCGAAGAACAGCGCGTTGTACTTGCCGGGCGGCGCCAGCGCCAGGTCCGCCGCCGCGTGCAGCGCCGCGCCCCCCGCCGCCCCCGCCGCGCCCGGAGCGGGGGGCGGGTTGAGGCAGTACAGGAGTACGGGGGAGGGCGTGCCTAGGAGCTGGGAAACACGGGATTATATCATTTCATAGGCCTATTCTTTACATAGGTATTAAAGAGCCTACCTATCTATTCGCTTACTGAGATATGAAATACATACAAAGCTTTTATGATCGACGTTTACAACCCGGTAGACTTAATTTTATGCTTATCTGAAAGGAACCACACTAGCTTGGAGCATTAGTTTGTACCCTGGTTCCTGTCAGGCAAGTACCAAGAAAACTCTCCCGAATTTACGAATAGCAACCAACCTGATTATCCAACTGCACATCTTCCACGGCTAGCGCGACCCTCACATGATCCGCCACGGCCAGGTCGACCCGGACCCCGGCCAGCTCGGCCCGCACCAGCTCGGCGGGCGGCGCGCTGGCCAGCAGCGACACCGCCACGCCCGCCAGCGACACGCGCGCGCCCCACTCGCGCCGCGCCGGCAGCGGGGGGGAGGGGGAGCCCTCGAGCCAGCCTGACTCCTGTGGGGTCAGATGGTATTTAGGTATGGTTAGCTGGAAGGAGCTGACAATTATAGCAAGCTGAAAGAGGCTGACAAATATGGCTATCTGAAAGGAGCCGGACATTATTACGTACGCTGTCAAATTGTTAAGACAGATAATACAATCGCATTATGTATTTGAGAATGAAGCCTGATCTTCGGTTTCGATGAAAGCTTTCTGCAGCAACACTGAGAAGAATTCGATTAAATCGACAGCGCTGAGCTATCCGCGTGGCCCAGAAATGATTGCAGTTACAACATACATTTTGTCCTGCGTACATCAACGATACCCTACGATCCCCAACCAACTTCCCCAACATACCGGTTCCTTAGAGTCCACAATCTTCAGCACCGTAGTCGGCCCGTCAGCATACACCCTGACGTCGAGGTGTCCGGAGCCGGGGCGCAGCGTCTGCCACTGCACGGCCTGCTCCGCCGGCGGCTGCCCCGAGCGGTCTGATGCTGCTAGGGCTAGGACTGCGCGGGCGCCTGCGGGGGAGAGTGGTTATTGAGGATAAGGTTGAAGGCAGGATGGTGTGAGACACCAACACATACAAATAAAGAAAGATTATAAAATATTACTATTCCCCAATCGCAATAATGTTTATACCTACATAATAAAAATATATGCTAACTTGACAGGATCTTAGAGGAAGGCCGATCCAGAGTGCTGTGTGCTTGTGGAGCTTCATAGAAGATGCCTATGTAAGGCAGTAGACCCTAACCAAGAGACACGGCCTGATCTACGTTAATTGACCCATTTTCCTGCGTCTTTTTTTATATATTTTCTTTAATGTCTAATCTGTTATAATCGGCTTCGTTTTTAAAACCTTCAGACCAAACAAGAATAAATAAATACAACTTGAAGGGTGGGATATTTCATAGAAGCAGTAACTTTAGGGATTATACACTATTTTCATCCTACGGGCTCCTATTCACAACATATTGTATAACAATTATTACCGGGTGTATTAGCGGCGGTGACGGCGAGCGTGTCGTGCGCGCAGGTCATGCGTCCGCGCAGCAGGCGCCAGGCCTGCGTGGAGGCGCGGCGCGGGGAGGGGCGGCGCAGGGCGAGCGGCGCGGGGCAGCCGGGCCGCGGCGCCGGGCCCTCGATGTCTAGCACCTGCCGGGATGAACATCGCCGAGTTGTAGGATAGGCAAAATGCTTGTATTACAGGCTCATGAGAATGACTATGAGTACATCTACTACTAATACATAAAAATAAATCGGGTTTCCTTCCTGACGCTATAACTCGAGAACGGCTGAACCGATTTCGCTAATTTTGGTCTTGAAATATTTGTGGAAGTCCAGTGAAGGTTTAAAAAGTAAGAAGGGTAGGGTAGGGTAGGGTAGGGTAGGGTAGGGTAAGATAGAGTATGGTAGGGTAAGGTAGGGTAAGAGGCGAACAGCTAGTCATGTATAAATAGTGACAAAACAAATGGTTCACGAATAAAATAGAAACGTACGAAAGCCGTCATGCTATCGGAACGTTTATAAAACGAGACCTAATTCTCATAATCTAAAGCTAGCTTAAACTCCATAGCCCTTATAAATATGATAAACATCAGATGACTGACCATGGCATGCATGGCGGCGGCGGCGGCGGCGTGGTCCCCGGCCGCGTCCGTGGGCTGCGGCGGCGAGCTGCCCTCGTGGATCAGCGAGTCGTTGGGCCCGCGCCGCCACAGCTGCGATCTGGAACCATGACACAACACAATGAACAAAACATGTTCTATCAGGTATTCAGAAAAACTATGCAGATTGACTCGCAGAAAACGCTTCTAGCACTTCGTCCACCTCATTGTACTGTGGCAAAGTATGCAATTAAAGTATTAAATTAAAAAAAACTATGGTTAGCTGTTTATGCTTTTCTGTCAAAGCCCAAAATAGTTGCAATCGGGATATTCCAAGTTATCACATAAGAGGGATAGGCTATTATTACGCCAACTTTTGACCACTGTAAGAATAGTAAAGTAATAATGAGCTTACCGATCCCCGTATCTCTTCTTGCCGAGGATGACCGTCGTACTTCCGATGGGTACCTCCAGTACGAGCACGTCCTCTACCGTCGTTGCGTTCTGTTTGGACGTGGGCGACGTGGCGTTGGGGTTTCTAAAAGATAGAGTAGTAAAAAGAGTTGGTAATTTGGTCTACGCGACGAGCAGCAAAGCAATGAATTAAAACAAATACTGCTCTATAAACTACACAGACACAAATCGTTTACTCACTTGCCACTCTCACTCCGCGCAAACGCAACATAAATAAAGTTGTGATAGGCGAGACTGTGCCTCGTGTCTAACGCATCCAGCTGCAACGTCAGTCTTGGGCCTCCGGGGGCGCGCAGGGACACCGCCCGCCCGCCCTCGGGCTCCGGCAGCGCCCAGGGGAGCGACGCGTGGGCGCCTACCACTGACTCCTCGCCGCAACCCACCTGGGGAAGGAAGAGAGGTTATAGTGAGGCTAAGGTTTCACGTTGGGGTCACCAATTTGTCGTTAGTAAAAATGTTGGTGGATAAAAGTACATTACACCAAGTTTTGAGTCTCTAGTATAGCATTGTTAGTCAATATCTGGTCGTCGGATATGGCAAGGAGTCTCCTGTGGAGCTATCTGTGAAATGTCTTATGTGTTAGAGTGAGACAGGTGTACCTGGTGGAACATGAGTGCGAGCGGCGAGTGGTTGTCGAGGCGCAGCGGGGGCGGCAGGGGCGCGCTGTCCCCCAGCACTATGAACAGGGACGCCCCCTGCGCCACCACCTCCACGCGCAGGAACACGTAGCCGCCGCCCGGCTCCCTGCGGGGAGAGGCGGAATATTATAATATACTCAAACTCAAATGCTTTTATTAATCGTATAGACATAAAATTTTCTTGTAAATGATTTTTTTACTCTCCTATAGAAGAAGGTCTCTTTGAATACGGGTTTAAAATACAGATCCATCGTTAATCTCTCTGCGGGTTTTTATAACGGTCTTGTTTTGATTATAAGGCTGGCGCCGTAAAACTGATGATAAAGATTCTCGCACGTAACAATAAAACCAAAGTTACTAGCGCATACCTGCACGCAAGATGCACGGAGCGCGGCGTGACAGCCGTGGCCCCCGACCAGGCGGTGCGCGCCCCCGCCCCCGCCCCCGCGCCCGCCCCGCACACGCGCACGCACAGCAGCTGCGGCCGCTCCCAGCGGGGCCAGTGCCACGGTAGGTAGGAGCCAGGGGGCGCGGTCACGTGGGTGGATATGGCGCCCGGGTCGTTCTGTAGTAGATACATTTATGTAAAGAGATGCCAGAGTTCTGCATGTCTGTTAGGATATACTTTTTAGCGTGAAAGCCAACATTTAAAGTGTGGTTTTATAAAGTATTCACCAATGTGTATAAAGTTGCTCTTCCGCATCCGCACAAACGAATGTAGAAGTCTTCTTATCGAGTCGGTCACAAATACTATGTTCGTCCCCATTGTGAAAAGGATTAGCCAGCCAGATCAATTGTTAGCCGCACACTAATCAGGGTGCTGCTCCGGACGTATTACAATAACAGTTGACACGTCACACGCGGATCGTTTTTTCATGCACTCCAGATTTATATTTCGACATACATATATTATGTAGTGTAGTAATAAATTGTGATTATTTATATATAATAATTATCTTATACCTAACTATGTATTATATTATATTACATCTTTACATTATAATATTTATAACTTATAATCTCTTTATTCTTCTCATGTGTGCTTTTTATATGTATTTCGATACAATAAGTTGAATTATGTAGGTATAGCTTTTCAGTTATGCTCATATTTAAATTTGAAATAAAATAAAATTGTTAAATTGCACAGTGTGCACCTTTGTTACTATGCTGTTTATGAAGGAAAATTTGTAATTGGCCTTACTAAATAACGATGTAATAGTTTATAAGACTTTTGTATACGCTGTAAATTTTCTTAATAAATAAATAAATAAATAAATACATACAAATATCGTTCTACATCCATACCTTTCTCATTAGTTTATAAAAGTATCTTTCATATCCACTCACCAGATCAGTAGCGGTGCACTTCTGCGCCAACTGCAGCACCATCTTCGTGTTATTATGCAGCTGGTATCTTGGCGTGAGCGTCACGATGTTGGTGTGGCGGTAGCGGCCGCGGCCGGCGCGCACGCTGACGCCGACGCAGTACACGCGGTCGCCGCCGCCGCCGCCGCGGACTTCCAGCCGCTTGACCACCACGCCGGGGCCCAGGCCGAAGGGGGAGCACCACTGCGGGGAATGGGTGGGAGTTTAGTAAATATATTAAAACATTCGTCACACCTGTCTCTTACGTAAGTAATAAAAATACCAGGTACTGTGAGACGCCAGCTAAGCATAGCAACAAGAAAGTAACACTACGTTCTCACTTCAAGCTATGTTTCAATTCACAGTAGTAGGTAAACAAAGTATCCACACAAGTTAAACACAAACGCCCAGGAGGGTTAGGTACTCTATAGGTACTGCCAAAAAGCCAACGAACGAGAGCAGTCGTGCAATCGGCACGCTTAATTCAACGAGATAGATTCGTAGCTCGCAAAACTCCGTTTTTCGTTTTATAGAGTGGAGTCCCTGCTACGTACCTCAGGCGTCCCGCTGTCGCACTTCCCCACCCTGACCGCCAACGTGGGCGGAGCATCATCAGCTATGCTGAACAGCAGCGGCGCCCGCGCGCGCGCCACCTCGTGCTCGGGCTGCTGCCCCGCCGCCTCGCCGCCGCCGGCTGCCCGGTACACTAGTGGGAGCCCCACCCGGTTGACTAGCCAGTAGGGGGCTGATATGCACACCTGTGGAAGGAAGTAGAAAGGTAGGACGCTTCAGTTTAAGGACTTGTAAGGACGTGTAGCTATCGGTGTGAAAAGTAAACCATAATTTCACAGACTGAAACATGACTTTTAAGGATGATTCAAGCTACACCGTGTCTCGACCGGGCCGGGCCGGGGCATTTTTGTATGAAGTTTCATGCCTGACAGTGCCAAACCTCATACAGCTGGGCCTCAACCGGGTAAAATTTTATCGTTGCAAGTAAGTACAATATACGTCTGACATAACTTTACGTTCTTTTCTTTCTTTCGTTTACTCCCTGAAAGTAAGTTTTTACACAGTACAAGACCACAAACCTTAATCCCATCAGTCTTCTTCACGCTAACTCTCGCACTCAGATACAGCCTCCTTCCCTTTGCGTCTCTGAGCTTGAGCCTCGCGGTGAAGGAGCCCCCCGCGCCGCCCGCGCCCCCCGCGCCCCCCACGCTGAGGGGGGACGACCACGCGAACCCCTCCAGCTTCACGGACAGCTCCACGCCTTCTTCTACGTTCACCTGTGGGGAGATAATGCTAACAGTTAGCTGCAATATACTACCTCAATACTTTGTATAATATACCCATGACAATCTATACCCTTTATTTAGGGCGAAGGGCCCCTTTAAGTGGCCTCTAGTTATATTAAATGTGTGTGTGTATGTGTGTGTGTGTACCTCGTGGAAGGGCTGCGTGTGCCCGGGCGGCAGCGCGCCGGCGGCGGCGGGCGGCTCGTCATCAGCAGCGCGGGCGCGGTACTGCAGCTCGAGCGGCAGCAGGTTCTCCAGCCGCAGCTCGGGCAGCAGCGTGAGCGTGTGGCCCGCGCACGGGGGCCCCCGGTCCGGCGGGAAGCGCTCGCGGACCACCACGCAGCTGAATCTGGGGAGGTTATACTGGGGTCATAATGGTGTTGGGGTCCAACATCGGTGCTGCAAAGCTTGTTTAATGAGAAGAGTTGTATGAGAAAGATGGCACTTTTGACGACAGGTATCTACGGTAAATAGACTATGTGCCAAATGTAGTTTTTTCTACCGAAACGAGGATTTTATTTAATTTACAAAGGATACTTATTATAGGGGTGATATTATGCATAAAATAATCAGGACAACATACATAACGTAAGCACACTAACCTATACTGACTCCGGTCCGGCGCCGTGCACTGATAATGCCCATGATAGGGGCGGCCAGCCGTGGCCTGCCGCCAGTCGAGGGGGCGCACGCACTGCGAGTAGGGGGCGCGGGCCAGCGGCCGCACCCACAGCGGGGGCGCTCCGGGGGACAGAGGGGCAGACCACGACGCGCCCGGCGCGACGGTTGCTGTGCGGGGGGTTGAGCCGCTCCATTGACCTATTCACAAATATAATCCGTTACTATTAAAGCAAGACAGCAGTAGGTATTGTTAGTGTAACAATCAATAGGTATTTTAGTGGATACAATTTACACAAATACAAACAGTTTCTCAAAGCTACTCTGTACTCACTAAGCTTTACTCAATATACCCAGCTAGTTCAAGAATATTCTAAAGCTGGGTACAGACCGGCCCAACGAACGCCCAACGATGGATATTTATCATACAGGGCAGATTGCAGCAACGAAGGTCAACGAAACCCGTTCGTTGGCGTTCGTATGGTCGCAGCTTAAGATGAACTTTAAGCTACCTACATGAAACATGTTAGAAAAATGAAACAGTGTGACGTGTGACCCAAGCAACTGCAAACCTACCATAATAAGAAACATCAGCCATAAACTACACCAAATCCTAATCACACTGCTACAAATTGATCCAACAAGTTACCGCAGTGCGTGAAGGCTGGCAGTGGGTGCAGATGCAGGGCGGACAGCGGGGGCGCGCGGCGGCGGTGCGGGGGGGCGGGGCCGCGCAGCCACGCCGCTGGGGGGAGGGGAGGTTAGTGGGGAGAGAGATAGGGGTAGATTAGGATAAGGGTAGGGGTATTAGTAAACTCTTCTGCAACCAGTCATAATCCGTCTACTAGAAATAGTGTAAAGTCATTACATTGGAGTCGTTGCTTTCACTATGCAGACTGCGGTAACTTTTTGGAACCTTAAGAACGTTTTTTATTTAGTGTGACACGTATACCAGCTAAACAAAAAAAAAATTAGCACTATAAGTAGACTCTCAGCAATCAGCATGCGGCGATGACGGTACTGACGATATCTACAACGGCGGATAAGCCGGCAATCATAAGCCTGGAGTAAATGAGGACAGTAGTCTGGGCAGTCACTAGTTTGCTGCTGATGGGCTGGTGTGGTAGTGTGGGTAGTGTGGGTAGTGTGGTAGTGTGGGTACCGGCGGCGGCGGCGTGGTCGCGGCGCAGCTCCACGGCGTGGGGCAGGCGGTTCAGCAGGCGCAGCGCCGAGCGCGCCGTCACCAGCTTGCGGGCGGACCCTTCCAGCGACACTTCCAGCACCATGCGCGCCTCCGCTTCCGTCTTCTGCAGGGGGAAACGTTTTTTATAGAGGAATTTACGTTGAAAATTATTAAAAACTACAGCATAGATTTTAACAGCGTTAGAGAGAGGCCCCATTGATGCGATGCGCTGCGTTGGGTCGCGTCGCGCCAAATGAACTCTTATAAAAAATATATGGCAGCGAGGTCGCCACGCACCAATGGGCTTAAGCTGCGGTAGGAACGCGGCCCAGCGTATTCTGGTGATAAAAATGTAACTTTATACAAAGAGCGCAGTACTCTTGCTCTCACAGCGTTTCAGCTACGACATGACCCGTCTTTCTGATCTAACATATAAATTATAACATAATGAACCCACTAACCGTATGCGTCATACTCCGCCAGAACACGCCCGCCCTGTCCACACAGACGGGCGCGGGCGGCGACCACCCCTCCAGGCGTATAGCGAGCTGGTGCAGCCGCGCCGGCGCCCCGCCCCCGGACCCCAGCCCCCGCCCCCGCGCGCGCGCGCCGAAGGAAAACGGCTCCGTCTCGCCCGCCTTCACGCACACCCACGAGTCGTCAGGCCCGGAGTACGTGCTCTGTTCTGTTAGACTGGAAAAGAAAACACACCGTTATTTACTACTAGAAGTTCCCGCGCGCTTCGCTTCACCTTAAAAAGTTTTCCCGCGGGAATTCCGGGATAAAAAGTAGCCTTTGTTCTTTCTCAGGACCATCTGTATACCGTTTAGTAGTTTTGGCGTGAAATAGTAACAGACAGACACACATAGTTACTTTCGCATTTATAATATTAGTTAGGATTAGGATAGTTAATAATAATGATACTGCTTCTAAAGTATTACAACAACAAAAAAATTAAAGCGATCGGCAAATCCAAACTGTTACAAAACAAGCTACAGGCTTGTAAATAAAGGCAAAAAAAAGCTAGTGCTTAGTGTATTTCGATATGTAGATTGCAGTGTAGAAGGTATCTTTTATGATGTAGGCACCTGCTAAGAAAATATAAGTTTATATATACGCTAAGATAAAATTCAAGGGCTTTTCAAAATGGCATAAAAATTATCACCGTTTAACTCAGACAGTGATAGAAAACCATTATAAAAAATTGAACTTTGACGTATGTATTGTATACTAACACATCACAAGTGGTGACGATGGTGGTGAACCACAACTTGTGTCCGGTGTGGTTGCGCAGCGCGTACGGCACGAAGGGCGAGCGCCGCCGGTGCCCCATCGGGCTGCCTTTGGGCGAGGCCTCCGCGGCAGAATTCTGGGGAGGGGAGAATGGGGGTTAACGTGGGTAATTGACAAGATGCAAAGATGACGTGGAGTCACACTCTGCTACGCATTTCAAGAAACTAGAACTAATGCTCCGTGGTACAGAGCGAGTTGCGAATTTACTATAACTACGCAGTCTCAGCTGTAGACTTGTAGATAGGCCATTCACCTTTGCAGTCGCAATAATAATAGCTACTTCTATGCAATTAATTATGGCTTCAGATGAAGTCGTGTGGCTGTAGCATATGCTACTAGTTTACTGAATAAAGAGAGTTCAATAGAGTTTAGACTCGACGGATGAAATCTTTCATTTCTCCCAGCAGCGCCTATCATATTATCTTACTGGGATACATAGAATCAGTGTACCTGGCTCTGGCTGCTCCAGGCGGCGCTGGTGGCGGCGCGCAGGTCCAGCAGCGCGTGCGTCACGTTCACGTCCAGCGTGCTGTCGGAGTGCACCTCCGCCTGCAGCCGCGCCAAGGACAGTCGGCTGGAGAGGGTGTACTCCCACCAGAGGGAGAACCTGCGTGACAACGATATATGTTAGTTAAATGATCGCGTAAATAATATCCTTGATCGTGTGATTCCCTGGTGGGCCCGGCGTAATCCGGAATGCAGGGTAACTCGTGGCTGGCTGTAGTGCAATACAATACAATACGACGCGGATGATAGCGTTGAAGAAGCAGTCGAAACTACATTAACCCGTTGACTTATTAGGACTTGCGTAAAAGCATTAATGTTTTTATTTACGAGCAGTTTTGAAAATACACGTGTTAACTCACTTCCAAGGCTCTATAAAAGGCTCCCAACCAGATAGTACTCTATTATAGTAGTCTGCGCTGAGCGTGGCAGTCAGCTTGCCGCCGGCGGGGCCGGGGCGGAGGGCGAGGGGGCCGGGGGGAGGCGCCCCCGCCGGCGTCGAGACTAGGATCGGGTCGCTGAACGCTTCTTCTACCTTACGGAGGTCCTGGGAGGATATAGAGGGAATATGTATAATGTATAGGTAGTTAGGTTCATTAAAAAATTAGGTTCATTGCGGCATCACGAAGTATAGTTTCTTTGGTGGTATATGATCGTTACACCAGCCAGCAGGCAAAAACTAGGTCCATAACTTAGTTCTCTATCACGTCAGAGTCACCAATTTGCCCTGTATAGACATAGGTAAATAAGACCGTCACACGAGCACTGTATCTCACTTAGTCCTATTCTCCCCTCTCATGGCTTCATTCATTCCTACCTATCAAGTCCTCACTCATTCCTCTCGCATCCTCTTATGTCCTCACACGGTCCTCTCCCTTCCTCTCGTGTCCTCACCTGTTGCACGTGCAGCTCGCTGAGAGACACCTCGAGCAGCGGCACGTCGGAGTCGCAGCAGTCGTCGATCACGCACAGTGTGATGCAGTCCGCTTGCACCTGGGGGAACAACACATGGTTTCAACAGGAATATAAAGTATGTAATAATAAACTTGGACACATCTCTAACATGGCCATGCAGCAGCTACTATATCACCACAAATACATAGATAGTTACATGGCAAATACAAATGCTGGGATTCAAACAAGAAGCTTCGTTCTCCAGAAACAGGTTGACTGCCGCTTGAGCTACAAACAAGGTGTCAGAGAGAAATAGGCAGCTATTAATGTCAGTGGAGAAGTAATTTCAATGTTTTCAAATTTTCCAGGTAGGCAGAAAATGTACATAAGTTCTCGCTAATCAGGATTCGGCGAGTCTCGATGCTAACATAACGGTAAGAGCTGCTGAGTAAATACACAAACCTCAACAGCATGCAGCGGCGACATGCTGGGCGCGGGGGGTGCGGCGGGCGGGGCGGGGGGCGCGCTGACCCGCAGCGACAGCGCCCCCAGCCGCGTGGCCGGCGCGCGCATGCGCAGCCTGTTCGCCGGCACGTCCGGCTCTTGGGATGGCGACTCGGTTTTACCTGCGTGGTAGATATGGCAATAATATTTGATTCGGTTCAGTGCGGTCATCAAAGCTTATACTTAATGCTAGACGAATGAGCCTTCTATGGAACTACACCCGTTATCCATTGGAAATCCTAAAATTTAAATCCCCTAGCAGGCCATGCAATGAATTTCAAAGCATGATGAATGAACGCATGAAAGAAACATCCCTTAGCAAATGTACCTAATATACTTCTGGTGCACCTTCGTAAGATCCACTGACAACTGTAACCTGTCTAGCCAGTCACCATGGTTCAGCTCTCGTGTTTATGTATTTTTATTAAGTGCTTATAAAGCGTGTCGGAAAGCTATAGATCGCGTTCAGTGGCGTGGTTTCGGAGAGAGAGTCAGACGCTTTATAAGTAAAAAAAAATAAGCAGAGAACATAACAGCTTGCTCACCGGAAAGCGCAAGCCTGGCCTGCTCGGGCACGGAGCGCAGCATGGCGGCGAACATGCGCATGTCGTGGTACGACAGCCGCAGGTTCAGCGACCGCGTCGACAGCTGCAACATAGACAAGAGGGTTACTATAAGTTTTGTTGTGGGTAAGTTAAATGTCCGGTTTTAGTGTCACCCCTAGAGCAGAAGGACCCCTAAATGCTAAAATATTAGAAAGAAAGAAAGATAAAACTTTATTTGACAATGACAGCAATCATACTTAATTATATACACCATAATACAGAATTTACGTATAAATTTGCTGTCCGCCAAAAAGGCGTCCACTCAGCTATTGCAGCGCCCTTGGCCACAGCCAAGGACACTGCGCTGGTGTTTCAGTGGAGGCCTCTTTAGTAGTGACGCACAATAACATTAAATTTAAAAAAAAAACGAAAGACTAAAAACACAAGGGAAACAAAGTGATAAGTACACGAGCGACGACATTGAGGCGGAGCGCGTTCGCCCTGAAAATTACTAACACACTAAACTCAGTTACACGCATATTAACCGGTCACACCTAGCACAGAAGGAACCCTAGAAAGTAGTATTTTTTGCCCTAGGAGCCCTATCTTTTGGGTCAGCTACTTTTGTGGTGCCGAGAGGATTTAGTGTCACTCCTAGAGCAGAAAAAACCCTAGGAAGTAGTATTTTTTGGCTGGGGGCCCTACTATTCTTATGGGATAGCTGCTTGGGTCTTGTATTAAGGAATGTGGCGGTCCTATTAAATTATTTTCTTGCCAAGCTGTTCATCTACTGACCCTGAGAGTGTGGTGGTCCAGAACGCAGGAGACACTGTACTGACCCTGAGAGTGTGGTGGTCCAGCACGTCCATGTGCAGCGCGCAGGGCTCCACGATGGCCAGCGCGGTCTCCTCCTCCAGCCCCAGCACGCACGAGAACACCTCCAGCTCGTTCAGGACGCAGGAAACGGGCCGAGCGGATTGCGCGCCGCGGTAGGTGATCACTGTTGTGCTCTATGGAATAATATGTATCACAGATTAGTGCCAGCCTTGAGCTGATTGCGAAGCGGACGGTGTACGGACTCTGTTTAGCTTACAACGGCCATTTATGTGCTGTTTTATGTTATAAATAATAAGATATAGGGTTTAATTTTAACTAAAAATTGTTTGCTTGCCTATCGCATTGGAGTAGCTGTAATGATAGGTTTAAGTTATTAAATAAATAAATAAATTTACATAGAAGTTTACTAGCACGCGGTGGAAGTACTTCTATGAAGATTTTGCTTGTAGTAGAAAGTAAGTATAATATAATAAAGAAACAAAAGAAAGAAAAAACAAGCACCGATACATATAAAAGTCAGTAGGTACAATTTATCCTAAGAATTAAGTGTGTAATCCTCGACTAACCTTCAATATGACAGCATTGGTATCCCACACGGAGGCGTCCTCCACGAACACGACCTGCGAGTCCGTGATGTTGAGCTTCAGCTCCACCGTGCCGGGCGCCGGGGCGGGCGCCGCCCAGCCGCCGCCACCCGCTGTCGCGCAGGGCAAGGGGCTCTCACTGAGGACATACGCATCGGTTAGACTTTAGCTTGCTTAGTTCCAGATGGAGAAAGAAAGGCGGTTATAACATTTGTGTAATTTTTTAATCATGAATATTAAAATAAGAAGCACATGTAGAAAGTTACCAGCACCCATATATGTCAGAAGTCTAGCTTTGTTTTGTATCAACATCGATTAATCGCAAAATATTAGTATCGATCGATATCGTAACTTTGACTAAGGTCTGTCAAATCGCAATCAATGAAATCCCCAAATCAGTGCTATATTTATTTATTTTATACTTTATTGCACAAATATAATATAAGTGTACAAAAGGTGGACTTAATGCTAAAAGCATTTTCTACCAGCCAACCTACAGAAGGTACAAGAAAACAAGTAGAAAGGATTATTTACCCTGGCGAATGCGGGTCGAGCGGCGGCAGCATGAGGAAGTGGTGCGCCGCCTCCCACCAGTCGAAGATGGCCATCAGCCGCATGTTGTTGATCAGGATCGTGTACGCGCTCGACGTGCCGCGTTTCCTGTAATCACATCCAATCATTTAGTAATATACTCGTAACGCCATAATCATCAGGCAACAATAACTGAGGATCTGTTTGAGACACTATTTATGCGCTGATAGCTTCAAGTGACCACTGCTACAGAGAGACTTCTTCTAAGGAGTGCACCAACACGTTATCTGTATGTCTGTTGATGTTGTCAGTTCAGTGCACGGGGAGTGCCTCACTATCAAAGTTCCACGCCGAAAACTTGTAACTATATTTTGTGGCGCTTCTTCGGATAAACATATCCAGCAATGGTAGAACATTATCAAATTTGAACGGACACCAAGGCATATTGCATATTGTAGAGCTACGATACAATAGAACACAAGATGAAAATAAACAACCCTATATTTGCAGGCAGACTTCCTAGCATTTAATTGACGGTTGGAATCACTCCATTAAAAATAAACAAATAACAAATAAAATGTACGGATTTTGACAGCTTTCAAAAAACTCTTACTATATTTTACAAAGTCTGATAATAGCAGTGTACCTGGCGTGCAGCTCGGCCTGCACGCGGTGGCGGCGCTCGGGCTGCGGCTGCACGATGCGCGTGAACACGTTGCCGCGCCGGTTGGCGGGTTCGGAGGCGAAGCGCGTGTCGCTCACCAGGATCTCCTGCGAGTGTAAAATGTGTTGTTTTAAATTTACTACAATAGAAAAGAAAGATGGCAATATCAGAATTAGCTTGAAGCTTCCTATAGAGCAGTTTTCTCCCTTTGTAGCGTTCTATCTGTCTACTAAACACAGGCATGTCCAGGAGAATCACAAAACTGTGTTTTGTGCGCAGCGTCGGTCTAGCCGGCCGGAGGTTATCCCACTCTACGTTATCGTTAGCATGTTCAAGAGCGGCTACTCATTATATCATTTATTTCATAAAGCATCAGTTAAAAGGTTCAGCTGGGGAGCGTCCCACTGTGCGTGTGGTGTGCTAGTACCTGGCTGACGAGGTCGATGTCCTGGTGGAGGCGGCTGTCGGTCTCGATGAGCAGCCGCGACTGGATGAAGTTGACGGTGGCGAGCGCCGCGCCGCGCGCCGGCTGCAGCGCCAGCGCCACCCCGTGCAGGTCCAGCTTGATGCAAGTCGTCGTCCACACCTGGGGAAACAGATGGAGAATGGTGTTTTAGTATCTTCATTAATGCTACGTTTCTAGTAGGTAAATAACTCACTTTTCTAGGGGCGTGTAACGCCGCAAATTAGAGTGAGCGCGATTTGTGAACACACTGCATAGTTGCATACTAAACCGATGCGGCGCTAAATCCGTCGGCGGCAAATAGTTTGCCTTCTGGAAGCGCACGCTAAGGCTCATAATTTCTAAAAGCAATAGTATATTATTTTATATTCGTCGGCTTCATAATATCAGTCTAACCTGTCCGGTGTCAGTAGCGGGCGGCGGCTCCGCGGTCGTCATGGGCTCTCCCCCCGCCCCCGCCCCCGGCGCGCCGCCCTCACCCCCGGCGTCGCCCAGGTTGTGCGCTAACACGCCGCGGATCAGTCGGTACTGGTCCGGGTCCAGCGTGATCTGGAGCGTGCTGAGCGTGCCTTGGATCGTCATGTCTGGGACTGAAACGATAAAATTGGCGTGGCTAAAATTATTGGATTTGGACGGATAGCGGGACGATGTGCTATCAAGGCATAAGAACTTATATGAAAATTGTAGGAAAGTAACTACCACCGGTCACCAGTATATAAGAGTAATTAATGCTGGCAGTAATAGTATGTTCAGGTGTAGCAGTAGGCTGACTATATCTCCAAAACAGGAAATAAAGGCGGTATTCTATATTTTTAATGAACACTTAGTGTTAGATGCTAAGTTGGCTTATGAAGGTAAAGGCAATATGTAGTAGCCGCAATAGAAGAACACAAAACTCCTTGGACGTCACAATCCAAAGACAGGCTGGCTTGTGATGAAGTAATACCTACCATTATGCGTAGCACTACAGTTGAGCTCGATCTGCAGCAGCAGCTCGGCGGGGGCGGGCAGCAGCGGGGCGCCGCGCCGCCGCAGCCGCAGCCCGCGCCCGCCGCCGCCCGCCCACAGCGACAGCCCGGACAGGCGCATGCGCCGCACGTCTAGCACCTCGCGGTGAGCTGCGGGGGGGGAGAATATGTTTACATTATCTTGAGAGTTCTGGTTACCTCTTCTTGAGAGATTTGTGAGTGAGTTCACACTTTAAAATGGCTTAAGTATTGTTTTTAGATGTGTGTGCTCCAAGGCTTCGCAGTGTTGAACAAGTTAGATATTATAAGATCTAAAGGGGAACGGCATATCGGCATAAAATCTAGAATAAAAAGGGGAACGGCATATCAGCGCAATGTGTGCCGTTGTGTATTTGGAAGCGACGCAATGTGTGTCGTATTGAATTTCGAAACAACATTTCGTTACACATTCGCGGCTACAGTGGGGCTCCAGTACTCACGGCAGGCGGGGTCTGTGCGGGGGGCGGCGGCGCCCGGCTCGCCCGCCAGCAGGAAGCAGTTGTCCAGCGTGAGCGCGCTCAGCTCCGCCACCAGGGCGGCACGCACGCGGCCCGACACCGGGACCGCGATCACGGGCGACGCGCAGCTCACGTGCAGCGAGAGACGCGTGGCCGAGGATAGCTCCACGGCTACCGATACCTAAGGGGTGGAAATTATTGTGTGTAAAAGAATTTGCAGATTTAGCTAAATTAAAGGTTTAGGATATAATCCATATGGAATGTTATGGTGGCAACAGGACAGTGTAAATGAAGCTGTCACCATTGTTTACTTCAAATATGACCCTCACACGCTAGACAGTTAAAACCAGGTTCAAATAACTGGCAAATGTTTCACAATGATGGCACTAGATCCAGATCAAAATGAGAAAATTCAAACTCTCAATACCAGTATGATATTGTAGCCATCGACACTAGGAAGCATTATAAAAGACATAACATTTCGAACTCTTACCTTCTGCCTAGCCTGCTGTATCAGACTCCTGAGCCGGCTGAAGTCGCTCGCAGCAGTGGCAATCTGCGCCACGAAGCGGCGGCTGTGCGCGTACGTCACGGGGCCCGTCGTGATGTGGAGAGAGGTGTCGTGACCGGAGGAGGCGGCTTCCGATGGACTGAGGCTGAGGAGGGTGAGGGTTAGGATTAGTGTTATCCATATAATATCATTTGGCCGCAACTAGCCGAGAAAGCGTAACGGGAAAGCCCTCGTTCTCAAATTGGAAAGGCCATGGGCCATGGTTAAAAAATCCTGGAATGTACCAATGAAAAAAGATCGTGGGAAATGTATGCTGGAAATGGGTGCTATGGTTCTACCTTTTTTGACCTAAGATTTATTTGCCTAATCTCGTGTTGCATAGTACCGTTTGGTCAAAGTCTCGTTTCGCCGAAAATTATATGGCATAAATCTTGTTTAGTAAAAAGTTATTTCGCATAATCTTGTTTAGCCTAATAATGGTATGGTCAAATCTTAAATAGCCTAATAATGCTATGGCATATGTTATACAAAATAATTTTCCTACATAGCGCAAACTGGTGACTTGTACTGTTTATACTATGTGGAAAACGCTCCGCTCCGCTTCGCTGCGCTCCGCTTTGCTTTTGACGAACATGTGCATGATGTGCACCTAACACTCTCCTCCTCGCTTTGCTCGTCGTCGCACCTATCTTTAGGTTTCGATCCCATGGGGTTTAATGGCGTTTGTAATAATTATAATGGTCATTCAATTCACTTTCGTCTTTTGATTATTCAATATCGTGATTTTGAGGATGCAAGAGAAAAATATCGCAATTTGTACATTTACTACATACTTAATATATTATTTATTATGATAATAATAGGAAAAACAATATTATACCTTTACAAAAATAAATTTGAGCAAACGAAACTTAGGTGTTTAAAGATTGTGCCTAAAGAGTTTTAGACGAAACGAGCCTTTTGCCACATAAGTCTTGGCATAGTGATGGTTCGGCCAAAAAAGTTTAGACCATACGAGTTATGCGAAATGAGTTTTGGTCAATAAAGATTATGCGAGATGAGGGGAACCGGGGTGCTATATCCAGAACGACTAGTTAAGCGGTTAGCGTGCGGCGTACCGTCGGTAGCTGAAGCTAAGCGCGTGGTCGCCGTGCGTGAGCAGGCGGTCGCGCCAGGCGGGGGCGGCGGGCGTGAGGTCCGCCAGCGCCAGCGCCCCCAGCCGCCCCTCCAGCGAGCGCGTGCGCGCCCCCAGGTCCGCGCGGGACTCCAGGCGTAGGCGGGACACCTAGGATGAGGAGGCATTACATGTGAATGCAAATATGGAGTGGCTTAAATTGTAACGTGATAATATGTTGCCCAAAATCATTATTTTAAAGTCGAACTGAACTAGCATCTTGGGTTTTTCTTTTGTCCTTTTCTTATTTTATGGTACGAACACAACAGTATAATCTTCTAGAAATATGCGTCTGGGAGGACTAAAAGAGAACTTCTAAACGGGATATGTGAACCCGATTTCGATGACAATAAATACTGAACGCCCCCAACACCCGTATTTAGTTTGTAAATATTGAAGTAGGTACATGGTTGTTATGTTTACCTGTCCCCGGCAGATGTCTCCCTCGCCGCGGCAGCCCACGAGCAGAACGCTGAGCGAGCGGATCGACATCTCCGTGGTGCTGCAGCCCGCCGCCGCCGGCGCCACCGTCGCTGGCTCTGTAAGGAATTACATATTCAGTCAGTGCAAGCACATACAAAGAACAACTAATTTCAAAGATTAAGCTTGATCGGTTTACTTTAGTCCACTAACCCGCACTAGGCCAGCGTGGCCGGTGGACTAGGTCTAAAAACCATCCTTCATTGAAAGAAGACCCGTGTCCCAGCAGTGGGAACGTGAGGGTCGTGATGATAATGACGATGGTATACTTTATTTGTGCAGTTTGCTCTTAGATGTGAATTCCCCAAGTATATAATTTGAGCGTCGTTTTAATTTGAGCTGTTAACATGTCTAATAAGTATTTTTACAACATAAAACTTAGAATTTAACAACTCTTCATTCACTAACCTGGCGCCGCATTCTGCGCAGTGTCCTCGTCGGGCTCATCGGCCGCCTCGTCTCCGAAGAAGTCGATGACGGCCACCCAGCTGTCCACCGACACCACCAGCTTCAGGCAGTTGAACTCCACCTTCGTCAGCTTCGACACCTGCACCCATCACAAAGTCAATAATTACATAACACACAATAACCTAATGTAAAACGTATCGAGTGATGCCATACGGCTGTTATGTGCGCTGCGTCAGCGCTGCGTCGATTGAGCGGTGAGGATCCGTCCTTCTACATACATAATAATAAGCCTAAATGACATGCCACTAGATGCGTTGTAGCAAGTTGTAGTGAACAGCAACACAACGCTCACGTAGCATCGCTCATACGCGGAGACGATTATTTATTTATTCATTATTCATAATTATGGCATCCTAAACACGGACCTCATCATGAAAATAAAGAGGATTGTTATTTGATTTCTAATGATGTCTGTTCATATAAATGGATTTTATTATTACAGCAACAACAAAAGCTCACCTTATCAAACTTCTCCTCAAACAGCGGATGCTGCGGGTCTCTAATATGCACAGAGATCCACACCAGGTTATCCTCCCCCTGCAGACTGCCCCGCGCCTCACCCCCCGCCTCGGGCGAGCAGGGGGGCGTGGCCCCGCACTTGCTGTCTCGCTTCTTCCCACCCTCTCTGTCTGTCACATTGAGTTCACTGGGCAGCGAGTTGTAGTTCCATCTCATTTGTTGCAGCGAGCTCATACTGCATAGGTCGTCTATTGGGTATTCTGTGACGAAGTCTGGGCAGGACTTGGAGACGAAAACCGCCTTGGGAACTTGAGGCGTGTGCGAGACCATGAGCATGCGGTGCTTGGACTCCGGGTCTTGAGTTAAGTCTTCCATTGTTATTGAGTGCAGGGACATCTGGAAGTTTTCGACAGTTATTAATTAGATGATTTAACAACTGTAAAACAATAACTACTGTAAATCAGATTTACAACGTCGATCATCAACTAGAATATACATACAAACTAACTATTTCACGTTTAAATTGCCAAATAAAAAGGTTTACAATTACCACTATTATTTAGCCCATGGAAAGGGAATTTTAGAAGAATTACCGCGAAGTTAGACGCCTAATCTGAATAACCTTTAACGTTTACTCAATATTGGAAAATAGGCTCTTATCTCAATTAGCTTGGAATACGTTACCACATCATGCACATTAGTCTATTGAGCATGTAATAGTACACAAGCTGTTGTTGTTTACGCTGTAAATTTTCTTAATAAATAAAATTTAAGCCCCCACCTGTATGTTGGTCTCGTGGGGGTGCAGGCGCTCGTAGTTGACGTTGAACTCGCGGAAGGAGAGGTCCACCATGCTCTTCTCCCCGCGCCCGAAGTCCGCGCGCAGCTCCACCGTGAAGTGAGGCAGTTGGAAGTTTACTGGAAATGGCGACAAGATTTTGGATGGTTTTAAAAACGTTTATTCCGTAAAGATAATGCAAGTATGATTATTAGCACGAATCAGAATCACTTACATCACAGCTCAGAATCACACAGAAAAGTACTAACAGCCGTAAAATAGTCTACTGCAGGATATATTTTATTTATTTAATACTTTATTATTGCACAAATGTAATGTACTGTGATTTTCCAAGACTGGGGGGCTATTGCCTACCTTACCATATTTGTTAGTAAGCAAACCCTGGTATCTCTCATATAGTAGTAAAGGTAATGAATGGGGTCATTCTTCCAAAATCCTTACTGGGTGCCTAAAATAGACTGTTGAAGTAGTTTCAACCAATTATAGAATATTCTAAAGTCTGTTTTTTAATCTCAGATACTAAATGCAATAAAGTATTAAATAATAATAATAATAAATTGACCAATAATGAACGGTTCATCAACAGTCGATTGTCCCACGATTAAGTGACGTATCGTTCTATTGGGGGGACAATCGACTGATGATGAATCTCGAATCAATTTAGTATCTGAGATAAAAGGACAGACTTTAGTAGTTAACTACACCAGAATCATTACTCCACTGAGTGACTTACCTCGGAGCTGCGTGTGGCGGGTGCGTCCGGGCGCGCGGGGCGGCGGCGGCACCAGCACCTGCGCGCGCACCGCCGGGTCCAGCCGCAGCGTGGGCACCGCGCCCTCCGCCACTGACGACTGCGGAAGGTAAACTGTGTTATTCATCAGAACAAATCACGTCCTGCTGCTGGGGCAGGGGTTCCTTCTAAAGAATAAAATAAATAATTATGTGGTGACATCTCTCACACGGCCATCCGACCCAAAAGTAGGCAGAGCGTGTGATATGGGTGTCGGACAGCTGAAATTATGAAGGAAGTGTTTTAGGTTTAGTCCACCACGCGAGAACAGTGCGGATTGGTGGACCCCAACACAAGCAAGATTGTGCTGAAAGAGTTGTTTAAAGATGTTTAAAAGCTGCCCGAAGGCCTCTGACTAGGCTTTACAACTGCTGCCGAAACAGCAACCGCACAACAATGTTATAGATGGATGTATAGAAGGAAGCGAAGAGAAAGGAAAGGGAAGGTGTGTTTCAGTGTCCGTAAATGCGGCATATTCACCGTCTGCAAGTCAGTGACGTCACATACCTGCATGTGCTGGGGCGCTGGCGGGGGCTGCTGTGGCGGCGCGGCGGGGTCGCTGCCCATCCAGCGCAGCGTGTCCACGAGCTGCACGTACTGCTCCCGTGTTGACGTCACGCGCAGCCCGCCCACTATCTTGCCTGTCACTTCGCACTGCAGGGGAATGGTACATGGATTATATAAGAGAACCCCATGATTGCAGGAGATTCAATAGTCTAGTTAATTTGTAGGTAGTGTAAAGAGGTGTTTTGGGGCGATTCATTTAGAGAGTCATCTCTCAGATCTGGAGCCCATTCTAGAGTTTCCCAAATAAAGTTTTGAATCAATGGCAATGTGGTACACTAGAGGCATGTTCTCTGCGGCCAGGCTGCGTGTCCTCAGTACATTCACTCACCCCGGGCTCGTCGTTGTAGTTGACAGTGAGGTGCAGCGCCGTGTCGTGAAGCACGGGCCTGCCCGCCGCCGCGTCGTACACTAGAGGCATGTTCTCTGCCGTCAGGCTGTGTGTCTTCAGCTTCTCCGCTATGTCCAGCTGTGGGAAAGGGAAGGATTTAGATGCTGCTGTGAGTGAATGAAACCTAAAGTGTAGGTTAAACTGTTAGATAGATAGATAAAGTTCCTTTATTTGTACACAAGAACAGAATTTACAACGCTTATATATAACACATAGGTACAAAAAAGGCGGTCTTATCGCTAAAAGCGATTTTTTCAAGACTATGTTCAAATAGGGTCAAATGTACCAAAAAACTGTTTTATTAGCTACCGGGCAATCATTATCAAGTATGAACACAACTCACAGAATGCAGCGAGATATCCCTGACTTTGACGGTGTAGTCGCTGCCTCCCGCTCCCCCCGCGCCCCCCGGCCCCCCCGCGGCCCCCTCCTGTCGGTTGGCGAGGCTCATGCGGCCGAGGTGCGCGATCAGCACCTGCGTGCTGCGCTCCGAGCGAGGCAGGATCACCACGGGAGTCTCGAGCTCTATCGTGATGCTGGAAGGTAATGGCGGCTGGTGAAGATAGCTATTTTGGCGATTCGGCTTGCGACCAATCACGTACGTACGGTCATGTGCAGAGAAACCTGACCCCCCTCTCATAGTAACAATGCTTCTGAGAGGGATCAGATCTTCTTGAGACATGAAAACGGAAATTGAGTTTTTAAGCAGTATTTAATCGATATAAAAGATTATCAAATGTTTTTTTACATGTTTTAAACTATAAGTAAATACTTAACTGAAAATGGTAAAAAGTCTAACCCCCTTATTCATAGAAAAGTTAGAGGTAGTTCTTTGACAGAGGGACAAAATAATTCAACAGCTAAAACGTTCCGTAACTTTTCTATGAATAAGGCGGTAAAAGTTTAAGAATTTATAAATGGACTATAACTACATTATAAACAACCCTTACCTGAGTAGTATATCAGTCTTGTCGGTGGGATCATCCACGGACGTGGCGAGGCTGATCGTGCGGCGCCGCGGGGACACGCCCTCCATCGACTGGGACAGCTTCGGGTTCGCGTACAGACCCTCCATCCTGGAAGTAAGGTTCAGTTATATTTATAGACTGACTCAGTTTGTTCTGCTGTACACTTTGTGGCTTAGAGACCCACTTGAGGCACTTTTAGGTTAAATGTTATGGAAGACGAGCCTATTGCTATCCTACGGACACGATCGATATCTGCCCGGCCGGGATTCGAACCCGTAACCCACGGCAAAAGCCACGTTGACGTCACATCTGGGAGGCACTACAGTTGTGACGTCACAGCAGGTCAGCCAGGTACTGCTGGAGCTACAGTAGTGACGTCACACCTGGGCTGCACCAGCCCCTGCGCCATGTCGGCGGCGGCGGCGCGGATGGAGCGGCCCAGGTCCGCCAGGTGCTGCTGGAGCTACAGTAGTGACGTCACACCTGGGCTGCACCAGCCCCTGCGCCATGTCGGCGGCGGCGGCGCGGATGGAGCGGCCCAGGTCCGCCAGGTACTGCTGGAACTCGCTGACGCAGGAGCGCAGCTCGCGGAGCACGCGCGCCGAGTGCGTGTACCACACCGACGCCACCTGCAGCGACAGCGACACCGACACGTCTGCGGGGGGAGAGAGCAGGATAAGTGATAATGCCAATCAGTAATTTAAATTCTAAGTTAACTTAATAATATAATAATAATATAAACACTCACACCTTGTACTAATGTACTCCCTTGCGGGGTAGGCAGAGGTGCATTGCTGCACCCACTATTCGCCAGTGTTATATTAGTCCCAATGTAATAGAGGGCGGGCCTATTGCCATTTTACGGGCACATCCAAGACCCGAGAACAAATGTCTCTGTTTAAACAAATATCTGCCCCAGCCGGGAATCGAACCCGGGACCTTCGGCTCAGTAGTCAGGGTCCCTAACCACTACACCATCCGGTCGTCTTAAGTTAACTTATTCATTCTTATTTGGCACAAAAGGTAAACAATCTTTGTCTGTCTTTTAATCCAAATTCTATTAAACAAATAAACTGTAGCCAATAGAAATGGTTTAATTACGAAATCAATAATTTTTGCTTGTAAGTATTTCATTTGTCATGTTTTATTTTATAACTTAGTTTTTAAAATTAATTTAAATAAAACACTCCAACGACACTCCAAGACTGTTCAAAATCTGTGCCAAGTAAGAAAAAATACATTATACTCACCCGTGTCACAGTACTTCCTAGTCAACCTGAACGTCAGGGCGGCGCCGCCGGGGGCGCGGTACAGCGCGGGGGGCGGGGCGGCGGCGCGGCCGGCGCTGCACACGCGCGCGTGCACGCCCCCGCAGAGGGACACCACGCCCACGCCGCCTAGGGACCCGCTCACCTCCATGCCCGTGCTCTCTGTGAGGTGTAAGGGTCAAGGTCAGGTTGAGGTGTAATGTTACTACCGAACATTGTGGTTCGAGAGCTTCGTAATGGCCTGTACTCGCGTATACGGTATTACTCGATCGACCTAAACTGTCGAGTAAAACCCATGGCATAATTATTTTCATTTAATTCCATCGAGCTGTAAGTTTTGCGATCCACACGTGGATTTTTACTCAACTTCGAGTAAAACTATCGAGTAATAAACTGGCTGAATAGTAAATAAGTTACAATTTGTCACCTATTCTCACCATAATTCGGTATGTTAAGTAAAAATTTTTGATGCTAATTCCAAAACCGTTTCGAGATATTACCTTCTTAATAAGTGTCTCATTCTTAAAAATATAAAATATTCAAGGATTCCGATTATTTTATCAAAAATGAAAATATAATTTGTCCTTCAAGACGCTGCGCAAGGTTAAAGTTACAACCAAAGAGAATGAAAATGTTCAATTGTTAAATGTCACTTCTGTCAATCTAAAGTGTAAATATTCACAGAGTTACGATCTTGATGACGTCAGCGGCTGCATGGTAGCGAATGACGTCATAAAATCGTCGAAGAGACGATCTTTAATTATTTTTTATTAAATTAACGAGAGCAGTAAAATAAAAAATATTCAAATTAGTGTCTCAAATTCCAACATACTTCAATTTAAAATTATAAAAACAATCACCATAAAATTACTTAACATACCGAATTGTAGTTTTATATGACGAGTAGGCACGTTCTAGCAGTGAATGGTCCATTCGATATTTCGATGAGTCAGGTTGTTGATATCGAAATTCATCGTTACCCTCCATAAATAAAGGCACAGGCAGATAGCACACATTTGATTTAATCGGAGTCATAATTTACTTTTAGAAATTATGACGTGAGGCACTTTCACATCCAAACGCTAAACTACCCACTATAGTCATATTTTTCTTTACATGCACCGTCCACAGATTCCTCCCACTAATATTTTATTTGTCAATGAGAGGTTTTCTTTGACAGTTTAAAAGTTCCAAAATCGTCCAACAGATGGCCGCCGGTGCTATATTTTTTTCAAAAACGTAAATTTTTGCGTTCTTTACATAAATTTCTACATTCATCTCCTTTGTAAATCACATAGCACATGTCTCTCACCGAGCGTGGCCTGTATCTTGGCCTCGCTGAGCGTGGCGGTGGCGATCTTCTTGGCGGCCAGCTGCCCCGCCTCCGCCTGCGCGCGCAGCAGCAGCACGCCCAGACGGTGGAAGTCGAACGTTATCTCCGTCCTGAGAATGTATCGACGATTAACATATTAAAGGTTTAGAAGGGCACGTACGGGGCGCATTTAATACGTGACAAAAGTTCTCCGTCACGCTCGCTCTTGAGGCTGCGCGATGCATAACTTATGTCATGTCTTAAATGCGCCCCGTGCTACTATCCAAGGTATCATTACATGTAAACGGAATACACTACGGCAATACGCAAACGAATATGCTGGTGTAGTATCAAACAAAACTAACAAAGGTACAACATGACGTCGAGCGGGTGGAATTTCTCTCATGGAATTCGTTTTCGTTACGTTCAGAAGCTTCCCAGTGAGGGCGGGCGCAAGATTTGATTTTACAGCGTGGTGTTTTATGGATTATGTAACAGTTCATAAAACACCACGCTGTAAAACCAACACATAAACGGAAGCATACGTTTTCCGTCGGGCCCGTTCACGTCGCGCGGTCTCGAGAGCAAGCTAGGCGGAAAAACTTTACCACGTCTTATCGTGCACATCTTGCGCCCCATGCTAGATATGCTGGTGCACATAATACCTGACTTCCTTGACCACCTCCTCAGTGGTCTCCTCGCTGGTCTCAGCGGGCGGCGCGGCGCGTGGCTCGGCCGGGTGCTCGGGCTCCGTCGGCGGCTTCTTAGCAGTGCTAGTGCCGAGCACACGCTGCGTGAAGCCTATGAGTTCCACTATGGTTTCTTGATTCGCTATTGGAAATAAATATTGAGAAGGGGGTTTAGTTAGTTATCACTTACCACTATACTATTTCAACTAACGTAATCGTCATTATTTTCATAGGTCACAATGGTAATTTATGTATTATTACTAACAATAACTCTTCATAAATTGTGACAAATCACATGAGCCTCATGATACTCATCATCATCATCATAATTATAACTACCCTTAACAGTCTTTGTTCAAACTGACAAAATTATTCAACACAATCTAGTAATTTGACATTGAAAATCATATTAATTCATTTCTGAAAAACTCACCAATAATATCCAAATTATTAAACAATATATTAGCGATCCTGAGGTCCTCGCTGCCCTCTCCGCCCTTCACGAAGCACAGCTCGATGGCGATGAGCGCCTCCTCGTCCACCATGCCGGCCGCGCCCCAGCCCGCGCCCGCCCAGCCGCCGCCCGCGCCCAGCGTGCTCGCGCCTGCGGACGAGTGCGAAACGTGATTGCATGGATTTATAGAAAGATAGTGCTAACGTAACTTTGCAGGTTTAAAAGAGTTGGAATACATAATACAAACTTCATCACAGTTGGTTTTACATAAAGATTCTCTTGATGTGTAAATTTGGTTCTTCCAATTCGAATGTGTGAATTAAATTATCAAATAAAAAAAAAACATGAAGTTACTTTTCGACCATTTACTAAACTGTTTGAAATAAAATTGAAGTTCGAAACAGTTTCTTGCATGACAAAAACATATCAACCTAACGCATCCTCAACCAACATAGTAAAGTAGTACTCACCAGGCCCCCAGCCAGTGCCAGCGGGGCCCCAGCCCTGCACGGCGCCCCACGGGCCCACGGGGGCGCCCCACGCCGCCGTCGGGCTCTTCGCGCGCTCCCACTCGCCCTCTACAGACATGCACGGTTGTCTATGGTTAGCTAATGGTTGGACTAGTTGGGTTTGCTAATGAAGTTTAGGGGTTATTGTTATAACTTGGGTTTAAATGTTATGTAAAATTGGATCAAAGATATTGTTTGTACCAAGTATGGGAACTAAAGGTTCTATGTTTGTACACAATGATTGTGTGAATGTAATGTAAGTCAAAACAAATTTGTAAATCTGAGTGGAAAAGATACTATTAGGAAGCCTTAGGTATTTATACAAATATGATAATATCATCACAGATAAGCTTATATATATATATATATATATTCAATAGTATTTTGGAAACATTAATTAAATTATATACATTTCGACACATTTTACACTAACATACACACACATCACATGACTCACGTTTCTTGTACATCTGCGCGTGTAGATCGTTGAGCGCGTGCGTGAGCGCGTGCGGCGGCGGCGGCGACGTGGGCGCCGTGGGCGACGTGGGCGCCACGGGCGACGTGGGCTCCGAGCCGCGGATGCTGCCCGATGCTACGTCCATACTGCACATTATGAAATTATCTTATTAGAATGTAAAACAGCTTGTAGCGGCTCTATTCGGAAGATAACTGTCTTTAAAATATACTTGATATTTAGGAAGTTTTCAAATTCCAACAAGAGGTTGGCTACTTGGTCATAGAAGAAAGAAAATCCTCATAACTAGTCGACAAAACCACTTGAAATTGGTCACCCATCCAATGGCTGACCGTGTCAGTTGTTGCTTAACCTCAGCGATCAGTTACGATTACTGAGGCCCGCTAGTTACGATTCTGGACGGATTTTCTGGACGCTTCCGTGCTTCGGACGGCACGTTAAGCCGTGGGTCCCGGTTGCTGCTTCGGCAGCAGTCGTTAAGCCTAGTCAGAGGCCTTCGGGCGGCTTGAAAACATCTGACAGTCGGGTTGCCCACTTACCCGACAACTCTCTCAGCACAAGCTTGCTTGTGTTGGGGTCCACCAACCCGCACTTGGCCAGCGTGGTGGACTAGGCCTAAACCCTTCCTTCATTGGAAGGAGACCCGTGCCCCAGCAGTGGGGACGTAATGGGTCGTGATGAGTCGACAAAACGTAGCTTTCACTGTAGTGTGGCAATACCATCCCCTAGTAGTCTAAATAAGTTACGCCATGTAATACAATAAACAGACTTTAACATCACTCTTGTTTCATTGGACATGTCGTCCTTACCACAGCTACATCACTAATCCATATCTGCACACAACACACCCGACATGCTTATGGCTCGCGACGAGCAGCTCGAAGTCCGGCCCGTACGTCTGCAGCGCGTCCACCAGCAGCAGCGAGTGCACGGAGAGCGACGTGGACACGTCCACAGGACGAGCTGTGAGGGCTAGCTTCACGCCACACACTTGGACCTCGGCGATGCTGCGCCCGCGGGATTGGACCTGTGGTAAGGGGCAAATTATGGCTGTTACATAATGATTAATAAAAAATAATGATTTCTCATTTGGGAAGTCATCAAGCCTCATATGAGGCCATCCAGGAGGATTCCAGAGTTATCCGATACTCTTTGGCAGAGTTCTATGTTGATGTTTAATGGATGAAAGCATGGCATGCTCTAATTTATATATATGAAAGAACAGTGGTGTGTAAATATACATTCAAAAATTCAATTGAAAGTCTTTCAACCTCCATCCACTACTATCTGTAACTGATCGCTATTCAGTGTCAAACTTGTGGTAATTTAATAGTTTGACATCGCTAGAATAACCAGCTTAGCGACACAAAGAAGGTGATATCGTTGCTTTATTATTCCCTCACCTCAAGCGACATCTGGTCGATCGCGAACTGCAGCATGAACAGCCGCGCTGCGTTGTGCTGCTGCTCCGAGCGCTCGCTGTCCTCCGTCTCGTCCTCCGCCGCCGCCGGCGCGCTGTGCGCTGTCTGCCGCGGTGACGGGCTGGAGGGGGAATGTTAGATTAAGGTTTTGTATTGATTAGTAGAAGGCAGTTTGTAGGTTGACAGGGAGGTGTGAATAACTTGGCGACGCTATAAGTGCGCGTTTTTCTTTATTGACTCAGAATTGATGCTGTGCGCCGTCTGCCGTGGTGAAGGGCTGGGGGGTAATGTTCCGGTTAGGACTTGGTATTGATGAGTAGAAGGCACTTTTTAAGGACATGGAGGTGTGAAAAACTGGGTGACACTATAAGTACTCGCTTCGCTATATTGTCTCAGCATTGATTAGGTTCGCATGCACATTTTATTTATCATTCGTTTAGCGCGCATCGATTATGTGTTAGCTGAATGCATTTGGCGTTGAATAATGGGGTCGATTTGTATTGACCAACCATTGCAGAGAACTATCTATACTTGTATCAACAAGTGCTAGCTGTCGAAACCACAATTGCTGCAGTGAAGGCCTGTATACATGAGTTATCTTCGCGATGCGAGCGTCACGCTCTCTCTAGGGAACCCCTGCAAATGGTATACACTAGAACGCCGCACAGCGTGGTCGCCGGGAACTGCAGCGCTGGTCCACCCCACGCCGCTCCGCCTGCAGTATACACTAGACTCACGTGTCGGGCTGGGCGGGCAGCAGCGCGGCCACGGCGGCCAGCTTGGGCTCGCTGAGGTGCACGACCAGCGCGGGCAGCGTGCCGCGCAGCGTGGCCGCCGGGAACTGCGGGTCTTGCGTCCACACCACTCTACGCTCCGCCTGGGGGGGAAATAATAAATCAGCTTCCTGGTTGTAGGTCTAGCTAGGAATGCAACTTTAATCGGATAGTAGACTTTTCCTCCGAATTTGGCAGTCTAAATAATGAAAACATAACATGTGTGGGAACATCTCACACAAGACCATCCTGCTTCCCTATTCACAGCACAAAAGTTCGTTCGTTTTGGTATCTGGTAATTTAAAAAATACGTCGAGAAACAGAGAGGCCACACAATCGCAATATCTTAGTTACATATCGTAACGATACGATGTGTGAGAAATCTCCCTAATTTTGGTCCTCCGAGCCGGATATGCACCAGCAACCTCTGATGCACATTCATCCAAGACCCAAACACAAATAGGTCTTTAAAAGTATATTAGCCGTGAGATAGTATTGGATGATGGGTACCTGCAGCGAGATGCTGAACCGGTCCAGCAGGTGCAGGCTGGAGCTGGTCTTGGTGTGCGCGTACTTCCAGTTGTCGCGCGCGCGCCCCACCAGGATCTGCAGGTCGCTGAACTCTATGTTGTATCTGGAATTGACAAACAGAGGGATGGAATTACATAGTGAATAACCTTTGATATCCGATAAACTGAACTGAATCGTATTATTTTACATCATCAACCGGAAACTGTCCCCGAATTTCAGCTTCCTCATCTAGCCGCTATCGGCTATCTATCTATACCGGGTATTTTTTATCTTGTAGCGCAACACATACTATGAAGTAGTCCTCACCACCACTGAAGTCTTTACGACCTAACCATGACTTATTTTCCTTTAAATATATTATTAACCCCGACATATGCATAGACATAGGCTCCTCAGAAAATATGTCTTACAGATTCTAGTTTTGTCTTTAAAGTCTGGTATTCATTCGCTGGACGATGAAGGCAAAGGACCGAGTCTTGTGTCTAATGACTAATCAAATTGTTTACCATTTATACACGGTGTGTACCCACCTGTCATATAGCCTCTGATGCAAGTTAGCAGCATCGATAGCGTGCGCGGAGGGGGGCGGGGCCGCGCCGGGCGGGGGGGACGCGGGCGACAGCAGGCTGCCCGGCGGCGTCGAGCACGGCGTCATGAAGCACTCTGTGGAAGTGGTGATAAGGGTTAATTTGGGGTAGGAGGTTATTGAAAACTGCTGATAGATGGTGAAGATGTTTCCTTGACAAGGATATATCTTGCAAGGGCGATTTCTACAGTAACATATACTTAAATCTCTTCTGATGGTATCTAAAGATGTTGGTATACTTAGGCTGTTTCCGAAATGACACATCAAACTTGTAAAAAAAGCGTGTCAGTTTCAAAACTAAACGAAATGACTATGCGAAAAGAATCACTATGGTGCACTTGAGAGTACACAAAGGCCTTTGGCGGTGATGGTGGAAAAGGTACCTACAGTACTGAAAGCGACTATTACCCTCATCGTGATCATCGCTAGGCGGGGTGGTGGGCTCGGGCGGCGCGGGCCCCGCGTTGTTGAGCCTCATGCGGCCGAAGTCCACGACCAGCACGGGCGCGTCGCGTGACGTCAGCTCTTCGACCACGAAGATCTGGGGAGCTGAGATGTCCAGCTCCACGCTCCACGAGCGCCGCTCGCCCTGTGGTATAGGATTTTGAGTGTAAAATGTGTAAAAATAAATTTTGAATATGAAATAGAGAAATGATTATGATGTGCTAAAATTCGATTAAAATGGATGACACACATAACTGTAAACTTTTACTGCCTATAATAATAACCTTTTGCCGACTTAGGTCTATCAGGAAAAATGACTAGGTATAAATATGGCTAGAACGGGATATTGTCAAGAAAGAAAATTGGAGAGATGTATTATTAACTAAGTATTAAAATGCCGACATTTAAAAAAGTCCAATACGATTGCGGTTTCAATTGTATTTCGGACGTTAAATACAAAAAAGTAAATGCAAAAATAAATATTTAAAATTTTTATTGGGCAAAATGTAAAAAGTGTAAAACTAACTTCTGAATCACATCTTATTCATCGGTGTCTAGTACTGACCGGATGCGCGCGCATGATGTGCTGCCAGTGCGTGAGCAGGTGCTGCCGCGTCCTCACAGCAGCGGCTGACAGCGGCGGGCGGCCCAGCGGCCCCAGCACGAACTGCGACGCCCAGCGCACCACGCGCCGGTTGTACACCACCTCGAGCGACTGGCACTTCACGTACAGTCTGCGGGATAGACAGTTGGTCGTGTAGTTGTGATTCAAGTTGCACATTTTACATTTACAAAATTATTAGGGCCTGAGAATTTATTTATTTGCGATTTTAAAGTTGCACATTTTACATTCACAAAAAGTAGTTTTTTTTTGTCTATTGCTGGCATCGAAACTTCGCAACGGGTGGACCGATTTGAGCGTAGCAAACTTTACAATGGACACTTTGATCTTATTCATGATAAATTTTAATTGGTAGTGCGAAATCTAAAAGCCAAAGGCCATATTTTTTCTTACAGCAACCGTTGGATTTATAATTAACAAAAAAAAACGTAAACCCACTAACTTGTAATCACAGTTCATATTGAACGGCTTCTTCTCATACTGCAGCAGGAAGAGGGGCTCGGCGGGGGGCGCGGCGGGCGCGGGGGGCGCGGGCGCGCGCGACCACGACATGACTGATGCAGCTGTGTTCATGGCCGACAGACCCTCGCGGACTTGACCCTTGGGGAGAGGAGCGTTGTTAATTGACGAGAATATTTGGAAGTGTGTCCTTGAAAGCCCATTTTGATTGAACTTTGGTTAGTTTGTTACTGAGCTGACATGGCCAAATGCTGCCTGTTCAGGGAAAAGCATGCAAGCCTGAAAGACTTGGCTCCCCAATACCTCTACCTCAGATATGAAATCAGCAGTCAGTGCCCAAAAAGTTGCGTTACCCAGCTGCTTGGCTGACTATGTTATTTTAGTGCCTTCCGACAGCCCCTCCTCCGCCACTCTACTCACGGTGTGCACGAGCACGGGGTAGGCGGTGGGCTGCAGGCGGTCGCGCACGCACACGGCGCCCACGCCGGCCGTGGCGCCCAGCCCGCCCGTGCGCGGCCGGCACTCCAGCCCCAGCGACACGTGAGAGAAGTCCAGCTCCAGTTGCGGGAGGGATGACTTGTCAGGACTGGAATAGAAGCAGAGAAATAATAAGAGATTTGTCGTCATAATCTATCAATAAAAATCCTGATCTGTCTTTAAAACCAGAGTTTACGGAGTAGACTTACAAAGTCCAGTACTTTCAGAGTAATAAAAGCGACACAGACAGGACTCAAACATGCGTTTAAAACAACAAAAAATCCACAACACTCACTTGGCCTCCTCCTCATCCGTGTTCACCATGATCAGATTCAGACTCCCATTAACCAGCATGAACTCGAACTGCCCAAACACAGTATCCCGCTTCAACAGTGTATTATTCTCCAGTGAGTCCGCCAGTACATCCAGTATCTCTTCTTCTAGGTCCGGGGGCGCGGCCTCGGGGGCGGGGGGCGCGGAGTACCAGCCCCACCACTGCGGGAACCAGTGAACCAGCATGCTGCGCCCGGAGCTGGCGGGCTTGTCCGGGGTGGACACGGGGGTTGATTTGGGCACCTTGCGCATCGCGATCTGTTGAGGGGTTTGGGGATTAGTGGTGAATAATATGGAGAAATAAAGACCTTGAAATATGCAAGTTGTAGTTGTAACGTGCACTTTATAATCAATTCTAAATATGGTTAAAGTTAAGAGCGATTCAGACGCTCTCATCAAGAGCACCATTTTATTTTCAGCTTCACAACCTTATATACTATTCCAATTCGAAAGCTAACCAACCTCTCTAAGCGGCTTCAGCACATGCAGCGGCGTCTTCCACTCATACTCGTCCTTGATAGCCTTCTTGTCACTGGGAAGGGTGGCGGCGGGGTTGTTGAGCACGCCGAGGCAGATGTCCACGTACTGCCGACACTCGCGCGCCGCTTGCAGGCAGGAGGACCAGGTCGGACGGGGTTCCAGCCCTGAGGGGGAAGGGATGTTAGATAACGGAAATGTAAATAGTGGGTACAGGTAGCTAACTATTTTTTTCTGCTAATTGAAATTTGTTGCCTTTACCTATTGCTGCCTGCCTCGTCATATCCTTTGCCGCAATTTTTTGTATCTTATGCGTTAAATGTGTTTCTGTTTCGAGAAATGAGGACAAAGGCTTATGATGAAGCTCGAAAGTCTCGCTTGGTCGTTAACCCACATCACCAACATTCGTTGCATACTCACACTCATGCCTCGTAGTGTGACACTTGACGGCGTAGACCCACCAGGCGCGCGCGCCGCCCGCCACGGCGCCGGCGGGGCGCAGGGCGCGGTGTGCGCGCAGCCGGGCGATGCGCTCCAGCCCGCGCGCGCATCCCACTGCTTGGCTGTACTGGCGCTGAGGGGAGATGGATGATGATAGATTTAATAGTATTTTTATATGGAGTAGAATTAGAGTTAGAGAGACGGACAAATACATGCTGGATATCTATGATAACTGAAAATATGAGGCATTTATAAGACTTATCATCAGAAAAGTCCAAGATACATTAAAAAACGCATAAAAAATACCCCGGGTATTTACATAATATATGTAACATACAAAATTTTGTAAGAGTTGGAGAAAGCGAGATTTAGTAATAAAAACAAAAGATGAAGAGTTCGCTTTAGTGGAAAAGTCAATGGCTAACCGAAATCGCTATATTATTACTTTCCACAAAAACCCACTTACAGAAGTCAAATTCAACAGCACTTTGTCCAAGGTCAAGTTGCACTTGATCCGTGGCCTCGTCCTTGACCGGAGGGGCTGCTCCGTGCGCTCGCGGCACACGCGCGCCACGGCCGACGCCGGCGCCACCAGGTAGCTGTGCGCGCTGCGCCATGTTGCTGACATGCGCGCCTGTGGGAGGGTGCTTTAGGGTTAATACATATTTATTTCACTTTGTTACAGCAAAACTTAATAGACTTCGTTCGGACTTGTACAAGTCCTGCTTACTTATAGCTTAAGATCAAATTATATGCCCGATTCCACGCGAACAGCGATTATCTAAGCGTATTATTAAGTTCACAGTGGAAAAACAGGTTGAAATCGATTGACGTATCGCGTCCATTCTGGTATCATCCTTCAATACAACCCATAAATAATTATGCATCAAAAAACCACTGACCGTAAGCTCAGCGACCGTACAGTCGCTCATCAGCCCGCCCGGCACGGCCACCGGGTCCCAGTACACCGCCAGCTGCTGCAGCTCCAGCAGCTTGAAGGAGCACCCGTCGGCGCCCAGCTGCGCGAACCCGCGCGCCCACGCCGCGTCGCACGACTCCGCCGCCAGCGACTGCATGGTGAGCCCGCACGCGAAGGCGCGCCCGCCCAGGGTTAGGGCGTCCTCGTAGCGGATGTGCACGTCGTTCAGTTTCAGCTGAAGGAAGAGAGGGGGACAGTTAAACAGTAGCTAAGTAAATCGGATTTATGAAACAATAACATACATATATTAATAATTACAGAATCGCGTCGCTCGCGACGTGGGTAAACATAGGGGTAGACCGGGGTAGTCGAGGTCAACATTAACATAGGGAGTGGTTTATGTCTACATTGGATGATGATTGTGATTGACTAAGAGGCTAAAAGCCAATGGTTATTTCGCGCAGCAGTTATAGTAACTAAAGATACTTTATGGACATATGAATGTCATGGAAGATATATTATTTCAGTACTTATAGATCTACCTATTATTAATAATTGTGTATAAACATTCCGCAGTGCAGAAAATATCAATCGCTTAGCGCCAGACATAGGTATAAGTAATTCAAAGATTCATAAGAAAGTATTCTGGATTTTGAAAATCCTATAATGTATTTTTTTTAAATGTGCTATTGTTTTTGTAACCTAATCGGTAAATAAGTATTTTTTGGCTCAGCGTGTCGGGTCGTCGACCCACAGCTCAGTCACGCGTATGAGTTACATAATGTAGTACTCAATCGGGCCGTTACAATGTGTAGTTAATATACATTTGCATACATTAGGAGGTAATTTCTAACAACAGAACTATACCTCAGACCAAACGAAATTTAATTAATTTAACCGACTATCTCAATCGCAGATAATAATTGGTAATTATACTGTATGATTGAAATGTATGGTAAGATATTTGTATTGTATAGTACCTAGGTATCAATGAACAAGGATGAATAGAAAATATCAATCGAAAGTGGGTCGTGAGTATAAATCACGATGGACGCTAGGCGCGCCGCGGAGTGGCGCCAAGTGCTTGCTCAGCCAACAGTACGGCGGTATTGCGCAGTACATGTCTAAGGTGTATGGCAGTCGGTAAAAATATTTCCCAAAAATACTATGAATTCGTTAAAGAAGGACAGTACTCAAAACATAACTATACCTATAACTAATAGCCTACCGATGTCTAAAACTTGCGTCATTAATATTTTAAGGTGTTAATGAGCTCACACATAGGACGAAATATATGCTTAGCTGTCTATCTACTTATGTACATAAATAGGTAATGAAGTCTCCCCGTCCGGTTTGGAAGGACCAAATTAGAATCACGCCAAAAACAAAAACTGCGTCAACGATATTCTTACACGCATCGCTTAGTTATTGGAATGAGCTATAGATTTACTGCTATTAGCTAACACTTTTAAATATAATTAGCTGTGTGCTGAAATACATTTTCTGCATAGGAGTCAGTCACGGTCAATCAAAGTGATTGCTATAATTAGGTACCATCATAATTTGTGATTTATATTCAATGCAGACAGGACTGAATTTTATTTCATAGTTTCCCAACCCCAACTAAGTAATTACTAAAATCAATCATTAGTAGACAGAGTCAGCCTATTGATACTTTCCTGAATAAAATAGTGGAACATCCTACATCTAACCGTGGATTTACAGTCACATGACCATCATTCAGTCCCACGACCACCAACCTGCAAATTCTCGACGATATTCGCCAGCAAGCCAGTCCCATAGCTGAGCCACGAGGAGTAGGAGGTGGCGTAGTAGCTGGCGTCGGTGGCCTCCAGCTCCGCGCGCCACTGCGCCTCCAGCGCGTCCAGCAGCGCCACCTTGCGCTCGTGCGCGATGACGGCTTCCGCCTCCGCATCCCACTGGGGGGACAGAGAGAAGGTTAGCTATGCGGATTGCGGACTCTTTAGTCATGAAGAAAGCAGCGACAGTTTATGGAACAAAAAAACTATTCGAATTTTTACATTGGTAAAGGAATAGGATGCTATGACCCCTTGTGACCACAGAAGCCTTGATAGTAATAGTCACTAAAGATCTCAAGTAGGTACATATTGCGCCCTCTGGAGCCTGTGCCTAGAGAGGATAGATAGATAGATAGATAAAGCGTTTATTTGATCCACTTTCTTACATACACAACAAATCACAATGACAGATATACACATTTGTACTTATAACTAGGTAAATAGTAGCTATGATAAAGACAGGTTTGTACTTAGCAGGTTGTGTGTTGAAGCAGATCAAAAGGGTGAAGTAACTCAGCGTGGATGTTTACTCCAGGAGCAAACCGCTGATTTTCAGTTACCTCCCATTTACTTGTTCCAAGGGTGCCGAATTACATAAATTGTGAGCAAAAAAATGTCCATAGCTCTTTCCAATGGTTTAAAATTCCTCCAAAAACCTATTTTATCTTGGTTGCTACATGAATTAGAATACAGTCAGTTAAGTTATCAGTGTATTAGGTATGTTTTACAGCTTCAGCCTTGACCCTTGATGTCAGATAAGATAGAGGCACACATAATTTAATAATAGCTTGACTTATGCTATGACATCATAAGGTTGATTTGATATGAAATTCTTGTAACCCATACATTGAAGTAAAGAGACTGTTTATCTTATCAATTAGATATCACAATTTCTATGTGAATAAGGTTCAAAACCACTGTTATTATGTCATGGACTGATTCATTGAGACACAGATAGTTAATTTTAGATGAATGTTTCAAGCATAATATTAATGTATCCTCAAAACTTACACTATGTACCTATGTATTATGCATGAATAGTAAGTAATCAACAGCTATTGTAGAGTCATAGGTATTCATAAATGTCTGCTTTCAGCCAAGGTCAATGTATAAATTGTATAAGTGGACAATACTAGAGACAAGAAAAGTATGAGTCACTGCAGTTCAAACATAGATAATAATATTCATAGATTTTACCAATTACCGTGGCCATATCTTGCCAACTATTTCAAAAGGTACAATTTAAAGCCATATTTTTATATTAATGGAAAACCTGCGTTCAATGCCGTTTTATCTAGTCAAAGCTATTATTTATATTCTTTATATACTATTATAATATGTTTCATAACATCACTATTATAAAAGGTATATAAGGGGATAGGGAGGAGAGAGGTCACTTTCAAGCTTTTAAATGTTTTAATCTTTCAAGTGATGTTGAGTCTAATCTATGTATTAACACACCTTTAGTCACCTTTACAAAACCCCTGACAAGCCCACATACCTCATCTAAATTAACAGGAGCAGCAACTATGTAGATGTTCTCTATGGCAATGAGCCACGGCGCAGAGCGGATCTGCCGCACGGGCACCTGCAGCTGCACCTTGCCGATGAACCCGGCGCGCACCTCCACTGGCAGCCCGAGGTGGCGGAATGCATCCTTCTTCAGAGGCAGGTTCTCTAGCTCCACTTTGCCTGGGGGTGGATGAGAATTGTGGTCAATTTATTCAGATGAGAACCTTCATCTATTGCAAGGAAAACATTGTTAATGTGATCAAATTGGTTTTAAATGTATGTTTATAGGTGGTTAACTAAGAATACAATGTAGCTGTAATTGGTTGCTACACTTTGCTGCTCATTTACCTTTTACATGTGGTAAATGTTATACATTGTATTTTACAACTGAGTAGAGAAACAATGTCTTGAAGTGGTGATACAAAGATAAGTTTGCCTGCTCGTCTCTTCTTAATTTTCATACTGATCAAGTACTAAATTGCTTAAGTAATAAAGTAAACAAACCTACCCAATCATAGTTGTATAATTTCATGCCTTTTAACAATACTTTGTTAAAGCAATTCAAGTGAAAAAGTGACAAGGTACCTATTTATGAATTATCCTTTGCTCTACCATAAATTTACTTAATCTTAGATAACGGGTCGCGAAGTGTCGTTGTTGTGGCGGTGTGCGGCAGTACCTGAGGGCAGCGCCACGCTGAGCTGGTCCGTGTTGAGGTTCTCCACATACTTCCCGAGATAGTTGTTCAACACCCAAGCCACCAGTCCCTCCAACATCGTGCATGATCGCGACCAACGGGCCCAGCAATCACTTCACTATCGCAACCAACAAACAATCTTCAATATTATAAACAGATCTCCACTACTTAGCACACCCCATTCACATCGTCTCACTTATCACTGCGAGCACATTGGATTTGCAAATAACTTTTCATAGAATTTATTCAGGTCTATTAAACTTTTTTAGAATAAATCTGAAAAAATACGGGAATATTGCGATTCGCGTCGTGAACTTTTGACGTTTGATTTGATTTGAAAGGTATTTGACACTGACAGGTTTGACAGTCAGCTGAAACTTAAAAGTCAGAAAACGCATACGCTATGGATAAGTTTTGTATCTGTGATGTTGTTTCATTTTACGCATTTTACGAATTCTTTGTCATTTTCTAACAACTTTGACATTTTATAGTCCGTTTCTTTGACAATGGAACGTCAAAACTTATCCGACCCTTGGGCACTGCACAGTATTTCAGTTATTTAATTGGTTTTTCATGATATCTTGGCAAAATGAAGTCAGTTCAGTTTATTAGAAAGATAAGGGGTCCACCAATTTATAATTTGAACGTATGCTGCTACTCACGACCATTGAAGTTACAAGTGCGACACAGTGCTGGATGTTCAAACTTGAACAAGTTTACTCCTCTTGTATCAAGTGTGCGAAACTTAGGACTTGGACCGACATCGAAGGACTTCGGCGAAGCATCGACCAACACCATAACTACTCCCTTGACGAAGCTACATGTGAAAGAACTCGTGCGACATTTGACTGATGATGAGAGGAAATTACTATATTCCACCCTAAACGAATATGAATCTAATAGAATTAAAGAAGAATTTGAAGGTAAACAATGCCAATCACCAACTACTACACTAGTTCTTAATCTAAAACTTAGTTGCTGATAGAAAAACATGTTTTTTCCAGACACATTAGCGGGTCAAAGATGGAGAACTAAGCTAGGCCGGCCAAGCAGAGTGCCCACACTAGGGGATGTGGACCCCACCGGTACCTACTGCCCCATGCCCGAGGACTGGCTCAAGAAGAAATACAGTGAGTGCATTCTTCAACACAGAAAAACTAGTTTTATCTGGTTAGATCCACATTTCAATGATGTCATTGACTTAGCTAAGCTGGGTGACTAATTTTCGCGCCATACAGATGAATCAATATTGAGCTAATTTGAACTTCTAAGCCCTTATATTTTATTTCTCTTCATTTATCTTAGAGATACATCTCTAAGATAAATGAAGAGAAATAAAATATTTATTTTTCCTTCACTTGAATTTATTAACACACTCATTAAAATTTTTCATGCTTACTTTGTATTTTAATTGGAATGGTACAAGAATGTGAGTAATTACTTATGTAATAAATTATTAATTTAATTATGTATCTATTAGATTTTTTCCAAAACTTAATTTATGTTTTAACTTTTTCAGTGGAAACAGTACAAAAGCCCAGTACAAGGGAACTCCTACATTGTAAGTCAAATCACGAATGATTTGTTATAGTCACCTTTTACATACTTACCTCTTTAATTTTACATGAACTCTTTTTCTTTCCAGTATCCTTCGCAAATTCAATACCATTTGTTGGGTTTGGATTTTTGGACAACTTCATTATGATTATTGCTGTAAGTGTAACAAATTTTATAGTTTAAACATGGTTTTAAATGATCTGGAATATTATTTTAAACTAGATTTACTCTCAATCGCTTTTCATGCTCCTGAAACCTTTTAAGGTATCTACTTCTTTAAAACTGGCTTACACTAATGTCTATGTCGCCTAATGCTATACACCTTTTCTTCATGCAAATAAAATAAAACACAGGGCTGTGAAATAGTGAGTATTATTTGGATTTTTGTACAGTTTGTCTTGTTGATGCACATTTTTCAATACTTATATTTTATGTATGTGCTGTTTGTAATAGTGAAATTAACATTTATAGTTTATATACTAATGATATTGATGATATGGTGTTCTTTGTTCTAATTTTATGTTTCAATGGTGATGATTATATTACTTGTTTTTGAGTGGAAATAGCTGAGTGGCTGGAAGATGACAGGTTACTATTTACCCTTGATTAACCACAAATCAAAGATCAAAGACAAGCTTTAAAACAAAGTTTAGCTCACCTTTTTACATATTTGATACTTTCTTATAGCCTGTCATCTGTACACACACACATCTATGAAATTGATTCTTAACTGTTAACTAGTCAAAACTTTAAACCTTTTTAAAAGCGCTAATCAGTCTGGTAAGTCATAAAATATTTTCATCATCCCAAATATTTTCCAATGCAAAGTCCTTATGATTTCCCTTTCACCCGCAGGGCGACTCGATCGAGAGCAGCATGAGCGCGTACATCACGCTCTCGACCATGGCGGCGGCGGCGCTGGGCAACACGTTCAGCGACGTGATCGGCATCGGCTCCTCCTGCTACGTGGAGCGCGCGGCCGCACGCATCGGGCTGCGGCCGCCGGCGCTGTCGCCCGCGCAGCTCGACATGCCCGTCAGCAGACGGTTCGCTAACATGGTGGGTTGAGTGTAGGTTTTGAAGGTGTAAATTTGAATTTAGAGCTGTCCAAACCTGAAATTGTAGTAAAATCGATGACTTTATGAATGATGGAGATGAAATAGTTCATCAGCAATCTACTGATGAACTGTTAGTCCACAAAATTATTCGCCCAATGGTACATAGTTTACGAACAATGAGCGTTACTCAACTGTTACGATTAAATTTAGAGGCATGATTGATGGAAATTAGTTTTGAACGGTGCTAAAATTACATTGTATGTTATCGCTCGACCATAATAGCTCTCAATGTAGTGTAAACTAGGACTGCCAACAAGCGTCGCAGTCAAGCGCTATTACCATTTTGGCAAGGAAGCACGTTTCTGCTGCATGCAAGTTTATTATTCAGAATGACGGTTTCCTTAACACAACTAGCACATGGTCACACACATCACGTATTCTTAGAATGCACTCCTCAGATTTCACACTAATAAGTCTTTTTTTGAAAAGATGGCTCAGGAGTTTCTTGCCTCCGTTCTTCTCCTTACACAGAAAGAGCCCCCCTTATCCGAACGGAGAGTAGTTTGTAAAAATTTACGTTCATCAGAAAATTTTATATTTTTACGATGAATAAAAAAGTTTGAGTTTGAGTTTTTTTAAGCCACCTTGGTCTTTTTGTAACTCTATTTATTTTCCCAGTGCTGGGCAAAGAGCAAAGGCCTTCTCTTTTTCTCTTCCATATCCTTCGATCCTGTGCACCTTGTGCCTAGGTAAATTATTTATTTAATGATTATCGTGTCTCCAGGGTCGCGTGCTCGGCATCACGGTGGGCTGCTTCCTGGGCATGATCCCGCTGCTGTTCAAGGACGACGAGAAGAAGCCCGACGACCAGTCCGCCGACCAGTCCAGCGACAAGTCCACGGCCGCCAAGGAGACCAGTAAATAGGCTATAATTACTGCGATATTGATGTCGATTCTGCAGGGCGATCACGAACAATATAGAATCGAATTCGAGTGCGACTATTGTCAACTTGACAGCACTTTCGAACACTTTTTACCTATAGAATTGACAGTTGTCGCACTCGCATTCGATTCTATACGTTAGCTCTGTTTTTCGTGATACGGGCTCAGAAATCACAAACTTTAATTTACACTGACTTACAAAAACAAAACAAACATAGGGTCGAATTTCAAACAAAGAATTTAAGGTTTTGACAGCACTAAAATTAGAATTTGTGCTTCAGAATCGACATCCTTGTAGCGCGATATTCCCGCGACTCTTAAGAAAATCTGCCGAATTTACTCGACAAGTATATGCTCATAGATATAAGCTGTATCCACGCGTATTTCTTTTGATGCTTCATTTCAAATTCAATTTATAAGTAGTTTTTCTCTGATATTCAGATAAGGAAATCGTGAGATAGAACTGTGACTAGTAGCCATGAGAGCCTCAGGGGTCAGTATTTCATAGAATCACAAAATGTTATAAGTATAGGAGAAATGCAATAGAATGAACGTATCGTACTCACCAGAGTGTATCTGTATGTGTGCAGTATTTAATAATCACAGACTTCTTTAAGGTATCTTGAAGCATTTTTCTACTATTTTAGGTAAGTAAGTATCTATCTATTGCGAGTAGTAGACATTTTAACTCTTGTTAAATATTCAAATATTTTATCGCATTCGACTTTGAGGTATATACTAAATACTTAATGATATTTTCATAAATTTAATATAATGATAATAATAATAATGTCCTCCTAGCCGAATTTCGGCCACGGCGGCCAATCTCAATTGAGATCAGCCATCTACGCAGGAGTAGATTATAGTGCCCAAGTGTGTGCGCAGTACACAGGAGCACTCTCTGTTCCATCACTCTCATAGCCCAATGGGACGGATTGACCGACACGACTGGAGAGAGCTAGGCGCAGGACCGACTGCTTTACATGCCCATCCGACAGCATGGATCGTTTCACTGTTTCGGACATCAGGTGATCAGCCTTCTATGTCCTAACCAAACTTATAATTTAATTAATTTAATATACAATCTATTTAGTAGGTGTTGTTTTGTAATATATATTATGATTATGTTTAGTTACGCAGTTAAATGTTATTTATTATGAAAGTAGTAACCTTGTTTAAATGTTGATTTTGCTATTGTTAGGTGCTCGTCTGTATGCAAGCTCAGATAATTTATTCCTATTTTCAGTAGAATTGGGAAATTAATGTTTATTTAGTTAGTATCGTACTCATGAGTGGCTTCACAAGGTAGGTATTATAGTGTTTTTAGTGCAAAGACTTTATTCCTTACGTAATTAAACTAAATATACTGTGATTGTAACTTGGATGACTCTTTTTAGTTCAGTTAGGAAAAGCAGGACCGCAGTATCCAGCGAACAACAGCTACATTATTAATTTATTATGATAGCTGCGTTAATTGGAAACATCTTGTAAACCTCATCCAGCATCTGATCGCTCCTCAATATCCGATATTTGTTATATAATGTTTTGAACCATCTAGTCAAGGCACAATTTAATTTTAAGAACAAATATAAATAGGTAAGTAGTTTAATTATGATACACTTTGTAAAACAATGGCCTAAGCTTAATTCCTGCAATACTTGAGTGGCTTCTTATAAAGAAAGTACGTTATGTGTTAGAGTACAATAGTTGTACAATACCAGAGTATAATTTATACAAATTCTATACAGAGTACCTAGTTGATGTTGTCTGATATTTTTGTGAATTGTGATTTTAATAATTTTAATGCAACTTTTATAGGTCCTATTAGATCAATAAATGAATAAAAATAATGTATTAAAACTATATTGTTGTTTTACTTAATAGTTACTACTTTTACAAGTACTTTAAATTTGATAAGTTTGAAAGGGTAGGTGGGTAAAGCAATAATACAGTGGAGGTTAATTCAATCATCATTTAATAAATAATTCTCACTATCAATAAGAGATATGCGCATGTAAATGAAGCACAACTTGCTGTTTACACAAGAGTGGGCTCGTTCAACGTACAAAACAAAAGTGAAATAATTGTGCTCGCGGATAAATGCTCCCTCGTTTCCAAACTTGGAATATAATTCGTATGTTTATACATTTACTTAAAATCTGCCGGAATTATTGCTGAGAAGAACTTTGGAACCTAACTTTACTTAGTTACTTATTTATGTACAATACATTCATACACAGTCGGTACAGCCGAGGTCAATAATGTGTGGCCTCCGTGTACTTGAGTACTTGGGCCTATTATAGGTATGTCGGTATGTTAAAATATAATTTTAATATTGAACTTGACTGCACACTTACAACCCAACTCTGCACCCACAATAAAAACGTCTGAAATGTAAACAGTTCAACAGTAGATGTTACTTTGTTTTCAGAGCGGGCGTATTCAGTCAAGATATTTTGATTTATTACCTACCGGGTTGACAGAGAAGGGCGACAACACAGAGTAGGGCCCACACTCCACCGACGCGGAGATGTCCGAAGCGGGTCAATAACAAATATATTGCTGCACACTGCGCACCTCATACATCCGCCTAGCGGTTTCCACCGAAGCTTAGCGGAGACGACATGAGTGAATAAAATGAGTTTAAAAATCTTCATTCTCATCGGCGGAGTGTGGGCCTCGGGGAAGACGTAACATGAATTGTCTTGATTCGCCGCCGACGGCTGTAGTATCACATAATAACACGAGTTACACGAGTATGTACATATTGCTTGTTCGTCTCACTACGGCCGCAGTAGGTACCGACAGCCAGTTGATTTTTACAATTTTTGTACAGACAACCTATAATTTTATTATATAATATTGATATTTTACAGATAAACAAGTAATTTATGAGTCGGTTCCTAGTGTGCTATCTATTTATCACGTAGATATTATTCTATCAATCGAAACGTTTCGGAGACTGTTGAAGTGAGTGCAGGACGAGCTGCCAATAAATAGTACAAAAATAGGGTTCAGGCGACAAGCGCGCAGTAGCTTACAAAAACAGATGCATTTAAAAACATAAAGCGTTTATAGTTGAAGCCGCGACCCGCGCCGCCGGGCCGCGGGGGAAAAGTGGTTACAAAGCTTTTATTGGTCGTATCATACTATAAAAACATCAAAAATATAATAGCTTTAATTACAGTTTGTTTAGAATATTTGCATAGGAGTCGAGGTTAAAACACTTCACCACATTTCACGCAACCAAAATTTTTGCAGTGTTTCTCATCAAAATGCACCCGTTAAGATAATGTTTTAATATAACAGTTCAACGACAAATTGTTCTAAAATTTTACATGATTAAGTAAGTATACCTCTTTACAATATGAAATATCAGAGTAATATTGTTAAAATATGAGTAATATTAAGAGCTATGCAACTTTAGCTAGTGTTTCTTTCTCAATGGTTTCGCCGCGATACCGGCTACGTCACTAGATCATTTCCAAAATGTTTATCAAAACAGCCAGAGGCGGGTATCAAATTACATATCTACTTGCACCGCATCGCAATGCAACACCAGTCTGCGAGCTCCTAGATTATTATTCAACAGGTATAATCAGTTTCCTATTGAATCCAAGCACAATAAAACCCTTTACCAAGTCGGGAGAGGTCTCTGCTGAACCCTATTCTATGAGCTCACGGACTGTTTCAATATTATCTACCTAAGTTGAACATCTAACGAAATTGACGGAACTAGAGCACGACATCGCAGGGAGATGCCGTGTGCCTTATCTATAATACAATAGCTGCCTTCTCTCGGGCCCCTGTACACCAGTCACAATGACCCTTAATGCCACCGCATAGAGATCAAATTCATTCAGTACTTATGTCAATTTAATTATGCCAAAACGTATGTTACGATAATGCTACAACTAGTTTGGAGGACCGCGCAGGTTCAGCGCGCTAATGCCGAGCGGCGCGTAACAGCCATATTGGAATTGCTTATTTGGTAGGTGACGACTAGACATGCACTTGCACTGTACACCGCGGCCGACCCGCTCTGACGTCACGCCGCCGCGTAGTGACGTCACCGGGACACTCCGGACTCCAGCTTAGCAAAGCCACAAGTGAAAAATTGGTCAGATCAATATTAAGAATTACAATTTAGTACATGATTCAAAAATTAAGCGTTCGGAGGTAGCAAATGTGTCCGGCCACAATACAAATGAAATACACAAAGTAGGAGGTAAATTGTTATAAATAAGCTTTCACGCCGAGTCCAGATGCGTCCAGAGCAGAGCTAAAGTCAGCCGCAACATTTTATACTATAAATTAAACTAATATTATATATCACATTTGAAATTCACAATAACGTATGACACTCAAATAATAATTAATCCGGAACTGATAAAACGTATCACAACCTCACCGTCACCCCCCACCACCCCGCGGGGGGACGCCCCCCAGTACAGGGGGGGCTCCCGACCCACGAGCAGGGGGGACCAGCCGCATCCACCGCACGTACAACACAATCAAACCTACTAAACAATACGCTACAAAACATAATCTAAAATATACAAATACTAATGTTGTATGAGTATCTCAGCGTTGTGCATCAAATTATAAAAATAATAATAAAGGATTGTAAGGTTTGAACACTGCCATTTTACTAAAGAGTACATCGATTACGCATCTCGAAATAAATTGACATTAAATATGAGCATTTGAGACAAATTCTACAAATATACACGACTGTACAAATTGGCTGAAGTATACGTATGTTCAGACAAATCTATTATAATGCGCGTAGTGACAGCTGATGGAACCTACAAGGAGTAATCAAGTCGCGATAAGTACGAGTGTCGCCTTGTAGATAATTGCCAGCCTAGTCACCGCCGGCGGTGACACTACGTTCACAGTCAGTACTTATTGCCTGCGTACACTACGACTTGCTAAGTAGTCTTGCCTGCTGATCACATGGCTAGAACTCATCTGTATTAACTGACACACAGGCACATCAAAGCCGTATTTTTGTGCGTAGCACGACGAAACGACATCTACTTATATTGCTTATACCGTAACCCAGTCGTCCTATACAATGTAAAGTTCCGTTTAGCGTTTATGTATCTATCTATTGACGCTAATAAATAATAAAACAGTCAATCTGGTAGTGACTTGAAACACTAACAATAGGCGACCTGGCGGCAAGATGGGCCGAGAGCGTCTCCGTGTGAACTATAGATTTATTGATAAGGAAAATCGCACCGTGGGATTATTGTATTGTTTGCACCTTCCCAGCTCCTCGCTTCGATAGCCGCCATGCCGCACGCGATAACTTTTATAGCCTTTATAACAATCAATTTAGTCCGAATCAAAAGTTATTATACATCGTAACGTCAACTGATAATAAATAATTATAGTTAGCAGTATCATTCGACTAAGAGAAAGGCAAGATGTGATCAGCGGCACCTAGAGCAGAACAAAGTGTGTTGATTCGCCACTCAATCCTACAAGCGTTTGGTTTAAAAAACAAACATACTAAACCGAAACCGCCGACAAAACCTTTTCTATCAAAACAAGTGTATCTACATTGATATCACGTGATAAAGTTCAGTACTCAATCTGTCATAAACTTCCCGTTCAGGAGTTGGCGGGCGCGGGCTCTGTTCTCTCCGTCTTGGCGTCTGCCTCGGTGGAGTTCCGCAGCAGATCATCATACTCGCGCCGCGCCGTGGCGTCGTCGACGGCGCGCCACTCGTCGCCGCCCGCCGTGTACGCCGCCTCCTCGAAGCCGAAGCGCTGGCCCAGGATGATGCTGAGCGCGGAGGCGTCGTGCCCGTGGCAGCCCGAGTACCGGTACTGCGGCTTTTTGTCGAACCGACACCCGCCCGACTGAGCACCTGTGGAGGATAATAGGACAAATATTAAATTAAGCTTAAGACACATGTATGGATGTTTGGGAGAGGAATATGACTATGAGCTTGACTGATGATATTGGTTAGATAATGGAAATCCTTTCGACGTTCAACGGAAAATACCAAATATGATTTGCATAGTGTTACGTAAACAAACGTACCTACGGATTTAACATCATACCTACAATTTGTAATTTATACCATAACAGTAGTTCACCGTTTTTTACCCGATAATCACAATAGATTATCTATACAGATTCTGAAAATTCCTTGAAAGACGTTAAAGTTAGCACAGCTCAATGATCTAGCCTGTTCTATCTGATAATAAGGCGGTGTTGTAACGTAATAAGCGATACGAGGTTTGAACAACTAGGGCATTCAATATTTAAAAGTAAAATCTTACAACATAGATTTATCTAGAATTCCCGTCGTCCATCAAATGTTGTTATCAACCCACAGCAAGCCGTGTGCGTTACATATTTAATACGCGATCGTATCGCACCTAATCACCCAACCTACACTCGTGTCTAATTCAATATTCGGCGATCAATACGTCTAGAAGCAGTCGGCCGTCGCCCGGCGCTTCCTGCCCGACCATTTACATAGTGATTGACAGCCGCAGTGTTTCACGCCTTATTCGTGTGTCGCTGTGTCGATGTCCACATCGCTTCCTACCCGAGTGTCGCAACAATGCAGGGCCGCTATCTTATCTGATACTAGAATAACTATCGCTGACCCGTGTGTAGGAACTACTTGTGGAAACTAGGTTGCTTTTATGGATATTATGTTGTGGAGAATAAAATTATTACTTATACTTATTACCTACTCTGTGTTATACTTATTATGTATTTTTTTACTATACTTGTAAAAATTGTGTGTATGTTAACTACACTGATTACGATATGGTTGGTAGAGACATATGACCATCTATAAGAATCATTTATCTTCTGTAGAAATCATGGCATTGGTAACAGTGATATTCGATCCAACATTTCTAATGTAACCACTATACCACGTAGCTGCGGCCAGACGTATCGAATGTCTGCCCTAAACCGCAAGTAACATAATAAATCAAATCCTATTAGGTATGAAGTAGAAAAACATAACTTATTGGTTTTCAATTGCTAACTTACATAACTATTACGTATATTTCCTAGTTATACGCGCGTAGACAAAGAAAAAATATATAAAAACACCCTAAAAGCATACGGACCCACGATATATCGCCCTATTTAGTGAGGTTTGTGAACAACTATCGCCTTTCTACTAACGGTCACCGATAACATGATTGTTTCTATATTATCTAGACATAAAATATCGAACTCCTCCAATGCTTATAATGCTGAGAATTGACCGTGGAAAAGAAATAAAAATACTAATATTTAAGGCCCTTATCTATTTATATGTAAGTACAGAGCAAAGTAGTGAATCCTCACTGTTAAGTATACTTACCCTTTCGGGTTTGTGTCGCCAGCAGAATAATGTAAAGAAAACTTTGAAAACCGCTTACCTATCGGCATGATGCAATCCAGCGTGACCGCGCACTGTATCCACGCCTTCATCAGCTCGGGCACGCCGGGGCGCGCCGCCACCAGCACGCGGGACACGTCCAGCATCTGCACGAACAGGAAGTCTTCAGCCGCCGCGTGGAAGTAGTGGAACATGCGCGGGTGCGTCAGCGACGTGACGGCGGCGCGCCGCGGCCACGCCAGCACGCCCGCGCCCGCCGCCGCGCGCGCCCACAGCGCCGCCAGCGCGCGCCCAGACCCGCCCCAGCGGTACCCGCTCTCCGCGAAGATCACGCCGCCCACGCGGCTCAGGGCGTGCTGCGGACAAGAGGACAGCTTCATTACTCGCTACACTATTTAATTTTCTTGGGAGACTTAATTGTCACTAAAGTCAAGGAAACTAGAAACTGCGTACAAGATCGAGTATGTGCCTTTTACTGTCTTGACGTCGGGCTGTAGAAAGTGGCCTAATAGGTAAAGGTATTCACATAACTTTCGTTGTAATTTCTCTTTGGTTTCTTAACATGTAGTGTGATTATGTTTCCTTCCTGAATCAGGCCTGATATTGGATACACTTGCCAATGTACGTTAATTGCAAGGAAAGAGGGGACGAGCGCAATGTTTGCGGTTTGGTATTTGGTATCCCCAATATTTTATCAGATATCAATGATTTTATCATAAATTCATAGAATAGTGAATATCGACAATATTTCTTGTACACGAAACGCTTCGTCCGAATGATAGGCATAAAATACTACTGTAATACTGTCTATGTAATACCGGGAACTGATGGGCTATCTAACACGTGTAACATGTGCGTTTGTGAATTTGCCAGATTAACGCTGAAGTGCCGACAACACGCAATGTGAGTCACCTCGAGTTTAATGGAAAAACTGTGTCTGTCGATATATGGAAGGAATCGAGTATTTTGTAGTGGGTGTTTTCAGTGCAATAGCACTGGTTATCGGAATGTTGCGTACTGAATGAACGTAATTGCATCATTACTATTTTTGTAGATAATTTTTATGTATGTTTTGGCGGGTTCAGACTGAATGTAAGAAGTCTGTCTCACATTACACACACACTAAAGAATCTAGTTTTTATGTGAAGTGGGCGAAGTCATGATCACGCGGAGTGACCTTGATGCCGCAGACAAATGACTAGATTTCCTTATGATCTAAATTACAGAATTATATGCCAAAGGCCAACTTGTGGAAAAACAGGTTAGATGAGGTGTTATGCCTGAGCACCTATCCTGCAATGCATAATATTTGATCAGATTTACTCAACAAGCGTCTATTCGCCTGCTGGGAATTATAGGCCTTTCCTAAGGAGCACTACAAATGTTCCTGCCATCCTTACCCACCCACCTCGGGCTACCTGTCCAAGGCGGCCGGCCGGCGTCCCACGCTGCATTCCTCTGTTCGAGATCTACCCCAGCTGCAAATTGAATCTAGACTTCTTGTGACGTCATAGCGAGCGACCGAGTGCAGGCACCCACGTACTTAGCAATAACAAAGACCGTTGTGGTAAAATTTATTTAAGCAAAAATATTGTGTGGGATGTAACTGCTAACGAGGCGATGTCTAGATTTCTTAGATTGACGTCACACCATACGAACAAAGTGCGTGCGCTATTTGTATAGATTAGACGACATCTCCGCTATCTCGGCACTATATATTATTCTGAAAGTAATTATAGGAGATGCCTACCTACGACCTGCGGTGGATCATTGACTGCGACTGAATCTGATGGTCACGATGAAGTTCCAAGACTTGAGCTATGTAGACCAGCAGCAGTGTGGAGGACCTTGTCTATTAGAAGTTAGGGCCAGTTGTTCTGATGATTTACTGGTAATAATACTAAAGTTTACTTCCCCCCGTCTCCCCTCTGTCCTCGTGTTCACCTCACCGAACACTTTTTTATCACCTACTTAGGTAGTTTTGTGGCGCTATAAAAAGCAGACAAGTACGTCTAGGTATATATGTTGTTATACACTGCAGGTAAATATAAATAAATCAATTATGCTCGTCTACGCTTCGTAATACACAACAGGCAGCGATAAAACTGTTGTAGATTAACGTGAGGTATATTTTGCGGTAGAATCTTAGAACGGTCCATTTTTCATTTCAATATTTATATCGTTTTGTTCAGTATCGTTAACTCATTAAAATCTTAGCAGATCGAAATAGCTCGGGGGAGTAACTTCAACGAATAGTCAACTTCGTATTCATGGAAAGCCATACCCACATAATATACAAGCTAAGGGCGCTGTGACTCACATATGAACTGAAACTTGTCGCCACTATTGGAGTCCGACTACAACTAGCTACCATGTTATGTGATGATAAAGATAAGGGAAACACAGCGAGTGTAGAGTGTGCGTACAGGAAACAACAAAGCATCGACCTTCCATTGTACATACAATAACAACATACTACTTACATAAAAATGGCGAGGATAAACTGTTAACACCTATCATTAGGTACAAGTGCTTTAATGTGACAAAAAACTCTATTTAAATGATTTGGTCCAAATATTGCCTCATGCATGCTAAAGCCGATTTTACATAATACTCGTATAATAATATGTTCGGTGCTAGCCCGCTCATATGATGCTATTCCTATTCCGATGGGCTGTCGTTGTCCGAGATCGCTTGGATCACGAGTTTACACATAACGAGTAGCACCTCATAGCTTACGAGTCGCGATAATCAAGTAAAACAATCCTGACCTCCTATAATGTCACCTCAATTAGCTAATGAGGCGTTTGTTAAAAAAAAAAAAAGTTCCTTTTTGGAGAAATAGATGGCGTTGTCTGGGGTTGTACCAACTTTCAAACCCTCAGAACACACTCAGATCACAATATGTTATTCTGTGAGGCTAACGAAATGTGAAAGTGACGTATAGTGCCACAATCTTATCTGTTCCGGTGACGGCTTCGCTGTGATCTAATCCAGTGGTGCCATCGATTAAATTTTGCCTATTTGTGGTTTAAACGACAATGCATTTCTGCTATTGCCTATTTTATAATTAGGTACTTACTTACATTCAAAAGTATAGATAAATCAAAATATTGGGTCGATAGTAAATGAAAGGCAAAATATATAAAAGCGTCATAAGGCCGGTGATGTTGTATGGGGCTGAGTGCTGGGCAACCAAAGTATGCGATGAGAAAAGGATGCATGTGACAGAGATGCGAATGTTGAGATGGATGTGTGGTGTTACAAGAAAAGATAGAATACGAAATGAGTATATAAGGGGAAGTATGAAAGTGGCTCCTATAGTGGAGAAGATGAAAAGCCATCGTCTTTCTTGGTTTGGGCATGTCATGAGAAGAGAAGATGATTATGTGACAAAGAAAGTGTTGGAAATGAGACCCGAAGGAAGGCGCAAGAGAGAAAGACCAAGAAAGACGTGGCTTGATTGCGTGAAAGAAAATATGAGAGAGTGTGGAGTGAATGAGGATATGACAGAGGATAGGGTAAAATGGCGTGACATGACCAACAAAGCCGACCCTAAATAAGGATAAGGCAAGGAAGAAGAAGAAGAAGAAGTAAATGAAAGAGGATATTATATATCAAACGACATTTGTTGTACCTATGGAAAATTTGTACACGGCGAACATAAATAAAATAAGCTTTAATTATGTTCTGATATAGGAGATTAAATCTAGATTACAATGGTATAGGTAATATCAGATCTGTGGATCGTGGAAATACCGAGATAGACTGACTTAAAAAAAAACTATTAATTATTATTTATTTATTTATGAACACTTTATTTTAAATTGTATAAAATAACAAGAAATAAGAGCATAAAATTAAAAGAAATTCAGACAATGTACAAAGGCTAATTGCCAAAAAGCAATTTCTCCCAGCCAACCCTTGATAGGTTGGGAGAACATGTCATTAATCATCATTATTTCGTCTAAAATCGCTGCAGGTGCGCGAAATTCTTCTTGGTATACTGCCTATGATTTAAAGTGACATGTCACCTGTAATCAAAGAAAAATAAAGATTATATACTTTTCATTATGACCCATCCCGTCCCCACTGCTGGGGCACGGGATGGGGTGAAAATATTAATAAAATTACGTGTGAGTATATGGGTAAAATTATTCGTCATATTTGGCAACACTAACCTGTAGCTGCTGCAACTCGTTCTTCCAATTTTTCAAACGGAATTAAAGGCGCCTGAATACGTTATTCTTCCTGCATAAAAGCCAATATATCTAGTATTACTTTTCTTGCATCACTTTTCAGCGCTTTCGGCATTATTTTCACGCAGAAAATCACAAAACAAATTAAATAACGTAGCGTCAGCCTCTTCGCAGAAATTGACAACTCAAATAACGCACAGAGTATGAAATGACGTTTGACAATGACGTCTCGTTAGTTGCACATTTTGACCACCGGAACAGATAAGATTGTGGCACTATAGGTAGGTAGAATTGTAGTATTATTTTCTCTATGATGTCGATGTCACTGTTGCTTCAGCGTTCAGTGCGATTGTGCGTACAGCCGTTAAGTTATATGATAAATATAGGTACAGGTACTGACTGAGCAAGCAACCTAGTGCATATAAAATGTGAAAAGCTATAAGTACCTACATGCAGCTCAAATCCTTTTTAATGAATTTAATCCCTGACTTGGTGGGTCATGTTGGGCAACTCTACCTACCTGTTTGAGTGCTTATGTTAGATAGGTAGGTACCTACCTACATAATATATCATGTTATGTAACAATGGTTAATTTACATTACCGCGAATGATTTAACTTACTTACGTGAATGAAAATCACTTGGTATGAAATGATCCGAACACAACCATGAATGTTTTCGCAGTTTCCAATCAATTTTTCGCACATTTATCCGAGTCGCCTTAATCCATTGTTGCGCCTGGCTTTCATCATTTGGAAATTTATGATGTCCTTTATTTTTACAAGTTGCGACGGCACACATTCTCATCTTGTCTTGTAAGTATTTCTTTGGGATCTTATTTAGGATCATACAATAAATAAAAATAGAAAATCAGTTCTCGCACGCAGCACCCGTTCAAACGGCGCGCATAGAGAAAAGAACACTACGTGACGGCGTGGGTAGAACTATTCACAGAATACTTAGCACTATCCCAAGCCACATGCAGTCTGAGCCTCGGAAGGATGGCTCGCGCTACCACCCGACATTTAATCACAACTAGTGAGTTCTTATTCTGAGTTTAGTACTCTTTGCTCTCTATGTAATTTTTGACAGTTGGTACACTGCGTTTTCACGCCATCTATCGGCTTACCCAAAAGCTCAACTGACAGCTGTCAAGGAAAACGGCTCATTATACATTCGCCGCACCAGTCGCGATGTTCAAACACGCTGTTATCACGCGGGAGTTAGTCAAATGTTTAATATGTGCAAAGTGATAAGAGAATAGTTGAAATTAGCCAGGTTGGCGTGGAGCCACGGTGGCCGCTAGCACTCTCTATCTGGGTGACCGAGGCACGCGAGGTCACTGCAATTTCTTTCCAACAAAAACTTTTAGGTGAACAGCGCCTTGGTTTCTGTATTTCAGGTTTAGGTCAGAATGTACTCTACTAGTTGGAAATATAGGCCATCCTGTTTTTGTCACATAACTACAATTGTTTACAAATATTACCTACTTAAATCTTACAATATAAATAAGGAAAAAAGTTAGAAGGTCTTATCGACTTTATTCACGTTATCGACATTTACAATGAAAAATCTGATGGGTTCCTAAGAAGTTTCTTTATCACCTCGTGATCCATGGACGTACGAAGTGAGCGATTACTCACGGATTGATTTATCTTATCCATAAATAATCGCATCCTTAATTAAGATATATTTATTTATAAAGTACTTAGATAATATTACTAGCTCTTGCCGGCGAGCTTCCGAGAGAGTGGGGAATTCAGAAACCACGCGTCGCACGATTCTTAGCATTGAAATGTACGCAGACAAGTGAGAGCCAACAATGCCAATAGTGAGTGTTTCATAAACACTGAATAACAGTGTGAAAATATCACGCGATATGTAGCTCTCAGTGGACGCTCTACATACAACATTCGTCTCGCCTGCGTTAACGACCGGAGTGTTTACTGTTTACCCCGCGCAGTGAGAGTGCTGCAGCATCTGTGCGTACCAGACGCGCTACTACTGATGTGTATAACAAAGAGCCAGCCACATCAAAGGTTACATTCCGGACATAGCACATTATTGCCGGGTCGTGACGCACTGCGCATGTGGCCGGCTGTTCAACAGACACTAAACAATAGATACTTTATAATAATGTTATTATTAAGAGTCGTGATTTGAGGACAACAGTTTCGTGCAAATGACCAACGTAACAATAACAGGATGATGCGGTAAAACGACGAAAGTGCCTTCCGAGCCAGCACGACGTCTGCGTTTGTCGCATTATAAGCTCCATCGACATTATACTGCTCATAAAAAGCAAATAAAAAGCTATTTTACTAAGAGCTGGTAATAAAATGCTATAAAACATCTGGACAATAAATGTGGGTTACAGAGCTGAAACTGAAATTTTAAAGCGATTGTTAGAAGTAAGTGCATGGGGTGGGTGATGGAGAAGCGACCCGTAGATAAGGATAAGCCGGATCGCTGTTACAGGACCAACAAATTAACTAGACTAGATAAGAGTGCTACCCATCTTGTCAAATGCGATGGATCGCATCACCTCTGCCGCTGAGCAAAGCTCGAGAGAAAAGCTAGCAGTTTATAACATAACGTTAAGGATTGCAATCGTCAATTGTAACTCAGGTAAGACGCTTATAATATGACCAGTGTTTGCCGCACTACTCCTTACATATAATCACATGCCGATGGTCCGTCTTGCGATAGGTATTCTGTTCGAAGCATTGAATAGGTAGGATCTATTCAATGCTTCGAACAGAATACCTATCGCAAGACGGACCATCGGAACAAGGCGTAGTCTAGGACTCATTTGTGGAACAGGTTGATGTCGAGCGTGGGAGCCCAAGCCGTTACTAATTAGAGCTTAGCGTCGGAAGCCAAGTATTGTATTATGAGCTATGTGCGACTATTTATAGCTTTAGCAATACCGGTTGTCATGCGGTGAAGTAGAGCTTTGAGCAGTGGCCGCGCGGAATGTTTCACTCTTTAAGTTCGCGAAATGCTTCACTGTTTTAAGCGTCTAATTCGGTATGGTGAGTGGTGGTTACATTTCACCGCGTTAGGTACATTTAAAAATCTTCTACTTTACGAAACACATAATCTACCTACGTAATATGCTGCTGTTCAGTTTCTTTACTCGATCTATCAGCGGTTTCTTTACTAAATTGGATGAAACATTTAATACACTACAAGTATCATAGCTACGATAAACCATGCCATGCCATAACTAAATAAAATCGAGCTCTAATTAATTTACCATCCATTGATTTTATGAGCAGTGAGCATGCCAAGGAGGACCCACCCAGGGAGCGCTATATGTTTCCAAATAATGTAGAGAGGATTGGTTGCGTTGTGTTTAGCAATTTATAAGAAAAAATAACGCTTAAATATGAATTCCGAGACCAACACGTGGCCGGCGGCATCTGGCGTGCGCCGCGTACGGGAGACTCATATTCACCTTGTTATGTGAATGATCCATTAAATGTTATAAAATTAGACGATTTTATGGTTCAGTAAAAGTATGAGTGAGTGACTCCCGAGTTAAGTCTATGAATCCGATACATCTTCATAGGTTTATTGAGATAACATTCTCGGCATCAATGCCGAGACGGTTCTACCTTTTTTGGCCTAAGATTTATTTGCCTAATCTCGTATTGCATAGTAACGTTTGGTCAAAATCTCGTTTCGCCGAAAATCGTATGGCATAAATCTCTTTTAGTAAAAAGTTATTTCGCATAATCTTGTTTAGCCTAATAATGGTATAGCCAAATCTTGAATAGCCTAATAATGCTATGGCATAGGTTATATAAAGTAATCATATTCGTTTGGCTTTAACTTTGATGGAGCGTCTCCCTACATAGCACAAACTGGTGCCTTGTATTTGTGGCTGCTATGTGGGAAACGCTCCGCTCCGCTTCGCTGCGCTCCGCTTTGCTTTTGACGATAATGTGCACCTAACACGCTCCTCCTCGCTTTGCTCGTCGTCGCACCTATCTTTAGGTTTCGATCCCATGGGGATTAATGGCGTTTGTAATAATTATAATGGTCATTCACTTTCGATATTTTGATCATTTAATATCGCAATTTTCGGGATGTAGGAGAAAACTACCACAATTTGTACATTTAAAACATACTTAATATAGTATTTGTAAAGATAATATTAGGAGAAACAAGATTATACCAATACGAACAATAAGAGCAAACGAGACTTAGGTGTTTCAAGTTTGCGCCAAAAGAGTTTTAGACGAAACGAGTCTTCTGCTACATAAGTCTTGACGAAGTGATGAGTCTACCAAAAAAGTTTAGACCTTACAAGGTATGCGAAACGAGTTTAGGGCAATAAAGATTAGGCCAGATGAGGGGAACCGTGCCGAGACAGCAAACATATAGAGAATGTTTGGGGAGAAACACTGCCGCGGCAGCAGTGCCTACTGCAGGGATTGGAATCATACCTATATGTGAGCCTTAAGTTTGTAATTGAATAAATCATTACAGAATTAATATGCGGTAAGTTGCCAAGCTATTATTCTGCTATGCGATTGTATGAATGGCTCATTAGTCATTAAAGAGTTGTACATAAGGTTAGATGTTGTCTGTTTATGAGTGTGATGATTGCAGTCTTTTTAATTGGCAGTGATGACGGTCATTTAATCTGACTATGGACAGAGGTCTCCCCATTACTAATTAATCTTTGACATTAGCATGCCACACTTATACAAGGAGGTGAATATAATTTGAATATATTTTTTACTAAGACTTTAGACTAGTTTAGATCAATGGTTGAAGCTATGAGATGTTAGCAAAGTATTAGAAAGAAATCATACTATGAAGTTCAAAAGTTCGTTTAAAAGACTTACCTGAATAATAATGGGTCTAAAAGCATGTATGCTGAGGTCGGCTACATGCGACGGGAACACACTCAGGTCAAGATCCATGATGACACATTTGGATGAGTTGCAGTAGTTGGACACCTGCAACAATGAATCACAATGAAATGACCAGCCCAGTTATGAATAAAATAATTAAAATTCTCTACATATACATATAATTATGTATTAATGGACCTAATTAACTATTACAGCCTGGCACTTTGTACTATCTTTGTTATCATTTGTTATTCAATGTGGATCTGTGATAACATGAATGCAACATGCTGCATGCAAATACAACCAGTCTAGCAAGGGCTTGTGTTTGCTCAACCACTCATTATGTTATGAAAATTAGCTTTACTTTGTCCCAAACAATTATTCCGTCTTCGCCTTGCACACATGTAAATTTTTGCTTTTATAGTCAATATTTATGTTCAGTTATTTTGCACTTTAAATGACTTTGATAAACACTTAACATACTTACATAAATTATTATTATGAAAGTCATTTAATTTCTTTATGCAGTTGCTATACTAAAAGTAAACACACATATAGTTACTAACCACAGCTAGAGAATGTGGAGTGAGTCCCAGGTTGTACATGAGCACGGTGTGGGGAAGGCGGGCGGCGGCGCGAATGAAGGCGACGGCGGCGGCGTGGCCGTCCCCGTGCGCGTGCGACACCAGCGCCGGCGCGGTCACGTTGCGCCACGCCTCCAGCGCGCCCTCCAGCCCCAGCTGCTGGAAGTACCGCCCGCGCGCCACCAGCGTGCTCTGCTCCACATCCTTCAGCTTCTCCTGTGAGGGGTGCAACTGCATTTTTGTGAAAAATTATGTGGCTACTTCGTAATAAACATGAAAGTGCTCATGAAGATAAGCTAAGTTTGGACGAAGCCGACACTCCGCACCGGCGCCGGCGTCGGGCCGGCTTCCACTACCGCTTACGAAAAACGAGCAAAAAATGCAAATTACCTGAAAGTCCTTGATGTGTTGATGGGTCTGAGTGACGATGCTCTGTATCGACTGCGGCTGCTGCGTGTGGAACACGATCAAAAATATACTTGTTGCGAACACAGACGTAGAAAACAAGAGGAAACTTTTGGTTTTCATATTGAGTTCACATCATTTCCACTGTCCCCCGACTCCCAAGGTCTGTCCCATTTATCTTGTATGTATATTTATATCACTTTTGCACTGACCTACATCACTTTCGATTGTTCTTACGCGAAATAAAATAAATCAATATCACTGACACAAGCCCGCACGCAACCCCTTGCTTCCCATATTTAGCATATTTACAAGCTAGCTATCACGATTATCAAACAATATGCTTGGTTCACTAAAGTGGCTCTATTGTAACAAAAAATATTCGTGTTTATTATTATTCACATTTACGTTTTTTTTACTAAATAAGTTCAACCAAAGCGCCGCGCGACCATTGTCCAACAACTTTGACAACTGAATGAGTGAATGAAGGAAATGCTGGAAATGAAGCACAAGAAAGAAATCAAATCACAGATCAACAATGATGACTGAATGAATACAGGCGCGCATGGCAAAATAATGTCAACAGACTAGATCGTAAATAACATTGATAATAAAATGGTTCTACATTAATCTTTTCTTCTCTTACTAACATAATATCAAACAAAGACAAAGATTATAAAAGATAAAATACCAATAAACAATTTATGTAGTCATATTTTTGCCATTCGCCCATTATCATAGACTATGTATGAGTTCGCGTAGACCAAAATTTTCGTTCATTCTTTGTCTTTGTTTAAATTTTTTTTAAAAAAACCTCAAAAAAAGTCACCTTTCCTTCGAGTAGGTTATTTTATTTATTTTGGTTTTTAAAATTTCTAAACATCTAGCGATACAGTAAAACACCGAATTAGGTATGTCTAATGTATCTAAACGAAGAAAGGAAGGAACCAAAGCCAGAATTAAGGTAAGAACATATGGTCAAACCAGTGATACTGTATTTTTTTCATTGTCGTTATCGCGCGCCCAAACCTTTGGAGAAATGCATACGTACTTTCTTTTCATGCACAGCTGAGCCGAACTAGTGCAAGCGCCTGGCTTACGCACTTGAAAAGTTACTTTCATTTCCTTTGTTTAACCACTGCATGTGCTATTGACTCAACTACGCCATCGTCGTGGCCGATAACATGTTGATTTAACGTGTGGTCACGCTTATTTATAAACCTTATAAGAATTCAATTGCCACGGTGTTGGTATGTAGACACCGATTTTTCTGCTTATTATAAGTATTACCTTTGTTTTACAGAGTATGGGTGACCATCAGGAGTTCTTGAAACGAATTTCCAAAACTTTATATTATGGGCAACTACCTACTTTGCCATGTCTAAGTCTTCCTGTAACTGGTATGTGATAATTCATCAAATATATAATTTAGTAGTAGGTATATTGTGATTCACCTAACATGACCAAAAAAAGTGACACAATATTCTGTGTCATGTCAGTAGCAGCTTGTGGGATGAATAGTGGGTGTTTCTGGCCATGCCATTATCCATGTATTTGCTGTTAGCTAAAAAAAGCAAGTTAACTATGGCTATGTACATAACAAAATAGAAAAGATCCACAGTTATCCACACAAGCCAACTGTATGTAACATCATTTGGAGGACTGCATGTAAGGAGTCTTCCCAAGAGTGATGTATCAACTGTATCACATATACCATGGGCAGTCAGTTTCTGACCAATAATCAGACTGGCTAATTCTTGGGCCATAGATAGGACAACTAGTACCATAAAACTCTGTCTTTGTTCAAAAACATTTCCCCCTTTTACTTCAGCAACCCACCCCACATACTCATTCAGAAACTTTCATTCATTGTTAATGGTTCCATTTGAGTGAGCAATGGTGAGCAATAGGACCTTACACCCCTACAACAAGTGCTAGCTAACCCTGACACTTACATCCCTCTTTACAGAGATCTCATGTTCGCTATGGTCGGACTCGCAGCGGGGGCGCTCGCTGCGGCGCCTGCACCTGGACGCGGCGGCCGGCATCGCGCGCTCGGCCTGCGTGTCGCCGTGCGCGCTCGTGCTGGCCATCCTGTACCTGGAGCGCCTGCACGCCTGCAGCCCCGACTACCTCGCCGCCACGCACCCTGCTGATCTCTTCCTTGTCTCTCTGGTTAGTTGTTGGTTTTTGTGTGTGTTTTATAAGTCTTGTTTCACCAAGATGATAAAACCATGTTTGCTAAGAAATGGGTATTTCTTAAAAAGAACAAAAAAAAATTATTTTTTTAAAACTTTTTTTTTTATTAATGTTATTGGAAAGTGTATTGAAAATAATGAATTTTAATATCTTCAATCGAGCTTAACAGGCTTTGCAAGGGGTAGAAAATGAGGTGTGAAAAAGTATGGTTGTGACAATTTAAATTCCTTGTTTAAAATTCGACTTTATGACTGATGGCGTAAATCTCATTTTCAATATTCCAAATCAAAGTTTTCACAGAAATAAAATTAAAGTTTGTGCCTTCAGAATAACTTTATTTTTTTTTATTAGGTAGTTACGTCACATCCATGTTCGACATGGATGTGACATGTTAAAACATGTCACGACCATGGCCTCAGAAAGCTATGGCTGTGACTGCCATGGTTGTGACATTTTCGCACCGTGCCTGACATTATTTTAAAATTCGTAATTATTCTTGCAATTTGTTACTTATATCTGTAAGTACATTGTTTAAGTTATAAATTACAAAAAACAAACTGACAATACAGTTGAGGTTACCTTATATAACTTGAACACGGTCTGGCTGGACAGGTTCAGAGTGTTAATTTATAAAATAAAACATAAAAAAATTTATTCATTTACACTCCACCATTCATGCCGGCCAAGAAAGGGTAGGTCATACAGTGTTGATATAGCAGAAAAATATATAGTTATAGCAGATACGTGTCGCAAACTTCTACCCTTTTTTCAAGGGTAAATATTTCGAGCCACGGCTGTGACAAAAAAACATCAGACAAACTTTACGAAAGGTTTTGGTTTAAACTTACTTAGCTAAACAACGTGAAATATATGTATTGTGATAAGTTAATTGCATATAAAATGATTATATAATGATTTTTTGTCTGAAAAAGCACCAATTAATTCCAGAAAAATATTTTGTTGAGTAATTCGGTGAGCGGACATCGCACGGCTGTGACATTTTGGGGGGGATATTGATATCTATAAATACAAGGCTTATGTATTTTAATGCATAATTAACTTGCCTGTATGATAAAAAATATGATTTACTGTTTTAATTCATACCAAACAACTATGAGTGCTTCCAGCTAGCCGATTCTTACGTAAGACAGTATTTTTTATAAGAATAAGAAATACCCAAATATAATGTGAAGGCATATGGGCCACAATGGCATCAATGTGGCCACCATAAAATTTAGGTTTTGAATGAAACCTTCAGTATCAGTTTCTAGTAAAGCTGAAGCTAAGTGAATATGTTTTGAAAAAAGTTATTGACTTGGTTGACATAAATTGATGGTAACATTTGTGTCAACAGTTGAATTCACAATAACAAGGTGTTTGCAGATGTTTTTAGCACTATTAAAACTAACTCAAATGTGTATTTTCAGATGGTTGGCAACAAATTTCTGCAAGACGATGGGGAGGATGACGAAGTGATCTGCTCGGAGTGGGCGGTGTCGGGCGGCATGGACCTCAAGCAGCTCAAGAAACTAGAAATTGAATTCCTTAATGCTATAGTAAGTTTGATCTCGATTCTAATCTCTCGATCGTTACTGCCAAAACACATACTTAATGATCGAAACATAATAAAATAATAACTTTTTCAGGACTGGAAGGTATACGTGAGTGAAGATGAGTTCCAGGAGCGGCTGCGGTGGCTGGAGCGGCAGGTGGCGCTGAAGCAAGCGCAGCTGCGCGGTTTCTTCACGTACACGGACCTGGCTGCGACCTGCGAGCCCGCGCTGCTGGCCGAGCTGGTCCGCGCCGTGTCCTCCACCTGCCTCGCGCTCACCCTCAGCTACGTCTCCAGCCTCATGGCCTTCGTCACCTCCACGCTCGTCATATCGCAGGCCTGGCTACCGACGCTGCAATACGTGGCCGCCACCAGAAGCGCTTCCCTGACCACCGTAGACTCTAGCGTTATATCAAGCAACATGAACGCGGAGCTACCAGTGTTTCATAACGCGACTACAGACACGAGTGATGAGGACGTGCTGGAGGAGCCGGCGCTGTCGGACGCGCTGCGCTGCTGCACGCGCTGGCTGCGCTACCAGGAGACCACCGCGCCCAGGAAGTGGTACGAGACTGTGGTAGTCAGCGATCTCAAACTGTATGAGTCATGGTGGTCGGAAACGTCAGTACTTAATTGGTTGTATCAGAGCTCCCTCATAAACCCGATGCAGCGCTGGCTGGAGAAGATAAATGAGTATGGTGCTCTTATATCGAATGAACTGGGAAGCTATGGGTTGTTGAATAGTGCGGAGAAGGCTAAGGGAATTGATCAGTGCTACGAGTACGGGGACAGTCGGGGGTCGCGCCGTTGCGTCCGCACGTGGCTCAACCTGAGCCGGCTCAGCGCGCTCATGGCGACCGCCGCGGACCGCTAGCCGCCCCGCCCTAGCCCTCCGCGCCCCGCCCCCCGCTTGCACCGCGCCGCTGCCAACGTTCAAACTACTTATACTAATATGTGAACTTAGTAACTGAGGAAAAAACGCTGTTAACTTATAAACGTAACTCTTCCTAATGTTATTGACTGTTAGAATCTATACCTTTTGGATGTTTTATGGATAAAAAGTACAGATAAAGTTAAGGATAAGGACTTCTTCGGCTTTTCAAGTTTTCTTTAGGCCCGAAAGTAAAAATGTTTATTGATAAAATATTAATGTCAGTGCCTAAAGATGGGTACGATTTAAGTCTTTCAGGAGGCCATGCATAACTTTCATGTGCTGAACTTAATATTGTTGATTATTTATTTTATGAACTTGACATTTAAGGAGTTGAAGTTTTCGTTGATATTGCATAGCAATACCTATTTTTCACAAATGGTATGATTTCTAATGTATCAAAGTGTAACAAAAAAATGGGTAACATTTATTTTGACTGTAATTTACCGTAAAGGTAAAAGTAAAAGGTATACCAGTCGTGAGCTTCTACTTATTAAAATCAGTTTTAAATATTTTTTGTAATATATATTTTTATAAGTATTGTTAAGTCCGTTACTTAATAAATAGTATTCATTTGAAACTATTAACTTTGAATCACCCTCAACCCTCAATAAAACCAAGAAAATATCGATAATTTGTATATTTTCTAAAATCAGTAAAAATAGATTTAAAAAATTTATTTACAAGATCATAATAATGTGAAATAAATTATTCATTGTTATAAAAATCAGTTTCACTTATTAGCTATTAAATATAAACTTGTAAAGAATTAAATGCAGTATTGGAAGATAAGATATAACAATAGACCTTACTTGCTAATTCATTATGATAAAAAACAATTACTTTTTAATTTAACATGAAAACATAAGAGGACTTTCACTACTCATATCCAAGTATCAAAAAATAATAGGTAACTTTATCATCTAACATTTTGAGACCAAAGCTATTTATCACAGTAGTCTTATTTGATTTACACCAACCAGACACTTTGCTTCTCTCAAAATTGTGCTACAGTTGATAGCGGGAGCCCCTCAGTAGATACAGTCGCGTCCCCCGTGGCATACCTTATTGCTGTTTATGCAATCGTATTTTTCATCTTCCAATTGCTGTGGCACCATGAGCTTTTTCACTGTTTCGTACTAATTGCGTTTACTTTACAAAAACAGTGAGAAATCTCGTACTCAGAATTGCTTATGGAATGGGAAGATTTACCACAACAGGAGGAAAGCAACCTGCAGGACAGTATCAATACTCTGTGGCATAACTGAAGCACATTATAATTAAAAATACAAATGATAAGGTAAGATTTTCACTTTCTCCTGGATTTCGGAGGAGTAGTTTTACAATGTTGTCATCATGCAATGGATAAGAAACATAATACATATTCTGTTTAAGTCAATAAAATTATATTCTAATAAATTATTCCTAATGTAATGATTATTGCCATAGCTGACCACTAAAATAGGCAGGAATTATTTTTTGAGCATCAGATACCTATGCATATTACATTATTTTACTTATAAAATTTTAAAAATATTCATTTTAGTCTTACATTTAACGAGTGGCAGTGAACAATGGCAGTATGAAAATATTATGTAAGTATAGTAGTGTAACATTTGTGACGGTATTTACTTTACAACAAAACCTACATTGAATATGTTAACTCTTCCACAACTTAAGACGCTATAACTTTTCGAGTGGAACCATGGACTGGTAATTCACCAGCCCGCTGAATTAGCCAACTGAAAACTTAGAGCGATAAGTACTAGTTTGTACTTCTGTCCAGATGTTAGAGCTGATAACATAAGGCAATCAACAGCATACCACAAGCTGACCGTAACAGATCCACATTCAAACACTCATAAACCCCCCACTTTTACCTTCCAACATTTCGCCCCTCCAACCTACCCGCTCTCGGTCAGTCTTCAAACAGGCCGGGATGCAGATACAACAACTTGTTGAACCCCCAGCGGTCCACAGAGGAGGTCTGCGAGTGGAAGCGCCGGTGCAGCGCCGTGTCCACGAGCGTGAACAGCTGCCCCACGTGGCAGTCGTGAGCGCGCGCCGCGAACACCTCGCACAGGGCCTGCACGTACCACGAGCCTTTTTCTGGGTCGCGCCGGGATACGAAGCCTGGACAACAAGAGGGAAATTTAAGAAAATAGTAAAATAATACTAATAACTATGAACAATAGGCGGCCTTGGTGGCAATAGCAATCCCATATAAGCATAACTCAGCTTGAAGAAAAAAGCAGCAATCTGCTTTCTACGTTGAGGCAGGACTGACCACTGTAATAAACTACTTATGCTGTACAGCATAAAAATCACGCAAGTTAAAGTTCGCTACAATTTCCTAAATAAATACCCACACTGCTTTAATCATTATTTAGCTAAAGTTTGTTAAAGGGGAGGTATTTGCCCAGCAGTGGGAAAACACATATACTATCTACAAAAAAAGCTAAAGTTTTTAACTCCCGACGAAATAATAATGGTGTATATAATAATAAGTATAATGCAATGTCAACTCACCAGGCAGCGTCGAGTGCGCAATCAGTATATCCGAATACAATCTCTCCGGCGCAAGCGCGTCGTAGTGTTGCGCGGGGGCGGGGGAGGCGGCGCGGGGGGCGCGGGCCGAGCCGTCGTGCTGCAGGCGCGGGGACGCGAGGGGCGCGGCCAGCGGCCGGGGCGGCGCCCAGATGTGCTCGTCGGTTGACCCGCTGGAGGGGGGAAAGAGAGCAATCAGATGGAGTAGTTAATGTGCAATACCTAATACCTGCTGCATTACGGAATTCTTACGAGTGGTGACAATGATAACGCGAAGGCTGAGTTTGATACGATCACTCCTACAGTGAAGGAAAACATCTATAGGAAACCTTCATAACCTTCATGACCTTGGGGATATTCATACAGGTTCCATTCGAGAGAGCCAGGCCTTGTAGCACAGGTCGCTATTAAGACGTGACAAGAGTTCTCCGTCACGCTCGCTCTTGAGGCGACGCGATGTGAAAGAGCGCGATGCAAAACTTTTGTCACGTCTTAAATGCGCCCCGTACTAGCCCTTGGTGTAGGTACAGGTATACCGGAAGAATATAATACTCACCGGCAAGACTGAAAGATGAACACTTTGGGCACGTCTTTCAAGCTGGGAAAGTTCTTGTTATTGAACTGCTCTATAATGCTCAATATGGAGATGAGTCCGCCGTCGCTGCAGCGGATGTCGGTGTCGCTGGTGCGGGTGCGCTCGTAGCCGTGCGACGACACCAGGATGAACACGCACTCGGTAGAGCCCTTCTCCAAGTCTTTGATCACTTTCAGGTTGCGCAGCGTGTCTTCTGTCTCCTGTGGGGTGGGGGTTTTATGTTGGTTAGTTGATGTGTTGGGAGTTGTAGGTTCATGAAAGATGGAATTTTTAACTTAAAATATATAGATAGGTACTAGACGTACTGGCAAAGGACTCTTCCACGCAGTGCTACAAGTCATAAAACGTAGGTGTAAAAAGAAATATAAATAAAAAATCGTTACAATTACGTTATTAATTTACTGACATCTTCTTATGTGTTTGTGACAGTCACATCACGAGACACCAGAGGGTATCTATCTACAGTTTATCACTGTGGTGAAATGATTCGCCAGTTACATAGCGTCATTCTTTATTTTATTTATTAAACTTACCTACATATAATTTTAGTTTGACACCGCCTCATTTCCGATTTACTAGGACCACAGCACTGACCTTCTTGGACAAGTTGTTGTAGAAGATGGTCTCGAAGCCGATCTCGTCGAACAGGTACTTGAGGTTGGTGCAGTCCAGCTCGGCGCCCGCGCGGTGCTCCTCCACGTTGTGGCTGAACTCGATGAAGCTGAACGCGATCAGCACGCCGCGCCGCCGGCTGCGCGTGCGGTACAGCGGGATGCCTGGTGAGTTATTGCGTGTTAGTAAGTGCTTATTAGCAATAAGTCCGAGTTATAGTCCAGTCAATAATTGACCCAAAATGAGGTATAGAGTGCGTGAGCAGGCAACTAAGCGATTTTTAAGAAACTTGTTCAGGGGGCTCAGGTTGTTAACGTACCAAAAGTCCTGACTCCTAGGTGATGAGCGGGGGGGAGGAGGGGGAGGGGGGGTTAAAGGTATCAATTTTTGTTTTTTCGCTTATATCTCGAAAACGGTGCATAAGTAAATGCAAATTATTTGTAACTATGTTTACAAATGCTTCTGTGTAAAATTTGTTATATGCTAATATCGCTATAATAGCTTTGCTGCTGGACAATAATATGTCTCCCAAGGACCAACACAGGTAACCAGTAGTGGCTGGATAAAAAAGGCTGAAGACATAATGGTATGAAATAATTGGTAAAGTAATAACACTCATTGTATTCTTTCTTTGGTTATTATAATATGTTTGCCATGATAATAAAAAGAGTCCATAAAATATTATTGAATCTTACCATCTAAGCCTTCTTCATGAAATTTAGTAGACTTGACCACATGTATGTGTGGGATTTCTGCTGAAGTCTTGTCAGGTTTGCTAAAATCATGTGGGTATGGTATTTTTGCTGCCTGTGCATCTGAAATTTAATAACAGAATTAAGTATTTATAAATGTTTCATATCAAAAATGTTGAATGTAATTATTAAGTGGATTGTAGGAGTCGATAGGACCTTTGTTGCATAGTTTTTGTTTTTGCAAGTCTCACTTACATGGTGGTCAAGAGATAAGAATTTGGCTTTGGTGTTTTTTGTGGTTACAACCTTGCTAGTTCTGTGACCATGACCTTACTTATCCACAATATAATAAAGATTGCTATTAACATGTACTTACTTAATTAAAACTGATAGTTGTTACTATACACTACAAAATTCACTTATAAGGAAGGTACTTACATTTATGACTGACAAATCTATGAATTATGAAAATGAAAACATAGCATATGTAGATAATAATAATAATAATAATAAATCATTGATTTCAGACCAAAATACATAGTTCATAGCGTGTTAGTAACAATTTATCTTATTCTATGTAGTGTTAGTAAAACAAATAAATAATAATTATAAAATGCTTAACAATCCTATGCATAACTGGTGTGACATAACACCCAATGATAGATAGATAGAATATTCTTTATTCTTTCTTTACACAAGAATAGATTATACAAAGCTTAAATATAAACACATAGGTACAAAAAAGGAGGTCTTATCACTAAAAGCGATTTTTTCAAGACAACCTTTAGGTGGTAGAATATTTATGTTCAGATAGGGTCAAGTGTACTAAAGAATTTATTAATTAACTATAAATACCTACAAACTAAACAATATAGTTATGTGAAATGTATGTATGTGTTTGTATTGTACTTACTATGCTGAGTCTCTGCTTCCTTTTTAATAACTTCTTTGTATTGCTTCAGACTAACAAAACTAGGGTCCGGTGTCTGCATGGATATACCTGAAACACATTGTTTGTCATTCAATTAGATAAAATAAAAAATGTCTACATGTGTAAAGCAGCAATTAGTAATCCTAATCTTACTTATAATTCAAGGATATGACTAGGTACTTGTCATAATCATATTTTTGTCCTAATTCACTCTTACCTTGAATGTATGAGTCATACTTATACAAAACAAGTTATGATTGATGAATGTTATCAAGTTGCTGCAGGTACTCAACTTGAGTGTTTGACAGGTTACAACAAGTTTTTCAGCAGATGTTGCACTTTCTACATAATTTATCAAACTTAATATATATATTAATTAATTATATATATTATATAAATATTTCAAGTGGTTTTGAAAAAACGTTTGTTAGACCTACTTTGTGACTGTCCAAGTTTGTTCCGCTTGTCGCGCGGGTGCAGGTTGGAGTCGGGGTCGAGCGCGCGCACCAGGTCCCAGTGGCCCGTCTCCGTGAGCGCCTCCAGCAGGCTCGGGAACGCCGTGGGCCCGCGCCGCTCGATGTCTCTGTACAAGTCGCGCTTCCGCATCCTCACGTCCTTGGTTGTATCCTAAAAAGTACACAGGCGGTCACAGGCTATTCATTGGTAATCAATATAGAGATAAATTTGGGAAAACATACCTTGTAAGGCTCTATCATTGCTTCAGAGAAGACTCCTTTTTCGTAGAGCACTGAAACAATGACGTCCAAATCTGTCTGTTCCACGAGGGAGCCAAAATTGCGCTGTATAGCCTTTCTGTGTTCTTCCTGCATGACTTAATTCAGAAAACAAAGCACTCTACATATAAATAAACAAATTAATTTTAAGCAAAACAAAAATACGAAACAACATAGGCGCTCAGTGACTGACACTAAATTGAACGAATGAATTGAATGAGAATGAAATGAATGAATCGTGTTTGTTTATCCTTATAGTCTGCCCACACACTTGCGATTGTATTATTTGTCACATGCCAATCTACCAACATTCAAAAATAAATTATTCATGTCTCATTTATGTAATCTGTGGTCGATTTGACGTTTTTTTTATGTCATTGTCAATTTGTCATTCACTTTGTGCGATTTGCTGTTGATCACATATTTTTACTTTCGAATTTTTAATTTTTCCAGGTTAATTCAGTAATAACAATGAAGTCCTACATTCTCATACTGTCATTGTTTATTGCTTCAATACAATGTTACTCTGAATCGGACATTATTTCTGCAAGGATAGAGGTATGTTGATGTTTCAATGTTCGCCGAAACCCATACACTCACAATATTACTTTACCTGACCGATAAATAACCGAGTTTTTCAATTGCAGACGTGCCGCGGCTGCTCGCTGAACCGGCTGCCGCAGGTGAAGCAGTTCGTGATGCAGGACGCGCCGCAGTATGAGCGGCTGGAGGTGAAGTTCATCACGGGCGCCGCCCCCGAGCTGGTGCTGCTCGGAGACGCGGACCAGGAGCTGGAGCGCCTGCCGCTGTCGCAGCTGTCCCGCGACGAGTGCAATGACCTCGTCAAGAGCAAGGGCTTTGAGAAGAAACCAACCAAATCAGAGTTCTAAGTTTGTAATTGTGATTTAGATTATGTAGGTGTTGGTCAAGATTTAAACGCTAAGCCGAGTTAAATACTTACGTAAATATTTCATAACGCCCATGCTCCAATTGAAGGACTGTCAATAATCCTTCCTACTCCCACTTAAGTAAAATCAATTATTATGATGGGTGTTTTGGTGTTAAATGTATTTTTTCTATGTGATATCAATACCGATAAGCCACATTTAGATTTTAATTTATGAACAAAGTTTGTGTAGTAAATGTACATTCCAGAATGATGTTTTCATCAAATTAAGACTTCTAGGTAGTTATTGTAAATGTGTAATGATTTTCCGAAATAAAAAGAAGTTTTTGATTTAATTAGAGTGTTTATTTTTATAATTTACATAAAACAAATTTCCCTCCCTTTTTAACATACTAAAATTAATATATACACTTACATGTTATACAGATATATTAACAAAATTTACCAATTATAAATACATAACAGTGACTCTAGAACTCATTTTTTAATGTCTTTACCTTCCTGTTTGTGGACTTATTCACCATCCCTATTAACAGTGATAAAGAAGAGCTATAAAGCCATAAGTTCTCAATTTCTTCTGACCATGGACCTCCAGTAGAAAATCATGTGTAAAAACAAAAAACTTGGCCACAGTACCTAACTAAGGCATCAGAGTCCATACATAGACCTAGTATCAACATGTTAAAAGGCACAAGTTGCACTCAGAACATTCTCAACATACAATTTGATAGCTTATGCCTATTTTATCTACTGCCAAATCTAGATACTTGCCTAACGTTTCTGCCGGCTTTTAGTGTTAAATTAGATAACTCGACATGTAGTTCAGTCAGAAAATTAGGTTAGGCTATGTTGAGAGTGTTTGGGATAGTAAAAAAGTATTATTTCATTACAGATACAGTACAGAAGTGAGGATCTCCCTGTAGCCAGGTGGCTATTATTATTTGTTCAAAAGAAAATAGGAATGAATTTAGTACCTCAAAGAGTTTCCAGACTATACCTAAATATTAACAATCTGATTACTTGACTACATTCGAAAATGAAGGCAACTGTTCTCACACGTAGCCGCACTTACATTAATCAAGTTAAGCCCAAAGATAACATTGTTACCATTATCAGTTACAAAAGTACATTTCACGTGTGAAAAGTATTCTAATAAAACTGAACTATCTAGTGCTGGAGAGTTAATGAACTTGCCAATACTTAGGTACTTAAGTAATTTTAAGCCCCTCTGGTTGCTGCGCCCTTACAGGGTGTCACATTTGTAACTAATGAACTCATTACCACCTAATTCCACAATGTGACTTGCAATAAATGAATTTGAATTTGAATATACTATGAGATGTGACTATCAGTTCACAATTGTGTTATATCAAGTCGAGACTAATTTATATGTATCCTAAGTTAAAACATAAACTAAATGAAAGTCAATTTCATATGTATCATCAGTTCCTTACACTACTATTTAGAATTTAACATATCGCTTGAAATATTGCATCAGCTTTTAATGATTTACTCGATATTCTGCTTGACATGAATCACACAAGCGAATTTCAAAACATTACTAGACTATAATAGGGCAATGATACCCCCAGCATATGAACATATCACTAGTCGTACTGGAAATCAGGACATAAACGATAGGTACAGTGGACACACAATAAATGCAACACTTTCAGTTCGAAATTGACCCTTAAAGATCGATTTATGAATGGTATCCAAAGTGTTGCGTTTAGTGAGTCGGCCATAGTGCTCAATGCAAAAAAATAGGTCGCTGCGGAGTCGATATGGGTGATCTGGTGCGGCGGAGCGCGGGGCTCGCGCGGGGGCGGGGGGCGCGCGGGGGCCGCGGGCCGGCGGGTGCATGCGTCGCGGTCAGGCGAATATCAGCCACAACACAAACAGAATGGCCACCCACAGGAATATCTTCGATAGGAACTGCTCCTCTTCGTACTGCGCTGTGCCGCGTGGAGCTACCATAGGGAATGAATTGGCATTACTAATTAATTCAACATTTAGTAGTATAAGTAAATATTAAGCTATCATAAGAGTAGCAAAAAAAGAACTGCTTGATGTAAGTTTCCCCAATAGGATGCCACTGGACATATCTGAATCTGTATCCTACCCTTATCAGCCACCTCTTTATAACTCACCCCATACAAGCAACTTTCAGTACTTTGATTTAATCTTCTTTAATTCTATAATGTCACTACAATGAATGCTCACCAGCACTGGGCCTGGGGTCGCCAAAGTTGAAGGTGGAGGTGAAGACTCCAAATGGGAAGGCGCCAATGCCGAAGGACATGTGGAAGCCATCACCAAACCCAAACCCGGGGAACCCGCTGTTGTTCTCCGGCTCTGTGCGCTGCCCTGCTGGCCGCGGTGGCACCTGTAGTGGAATGTGTAAGGATGACATCATTGACTACCTCAAACGTTTCTTGTTCATCACTTTTAGCATGGAAGTTGTACATAGCATAAGTACTCTATTTTTGAGTTATAGATTGATAATTTTAATAAAGTATTTATTTAAAATTGAGATCTGGATGTTATTGGTGAAGCTATCTAGCTAAATTATTATCCTATCTTATTTTATTACTTTATTACATTCAGGGGGCAATGTACTTTAATCTATTCATTATTATTTTTTATCTCACTACAAAAAGTATAGTGATACTACAAGTAAAGGCTGCACAAATGTACATTTGCATACAGATATGACAGGGTTTTTTATGTGACCAACATGTATTTCTGAATCTTTCTACTGGACTAGAGGGGTAAATTTTAATAGTATAGCTGAGTATGTATAAGGCCTATGGAGAAGCCTAGGACTTGCAGTGGTCTGCTATAGGATGTATAAGGCCAAATTGTAATAAATGTATGTCTTATTAAAATTTAATTTGATTTTCAATAAGTTCCATATAATATATCTGATCTCTTACCTTATTTCTGGGATCCTCCTGCTTAGTGTTCCCGCGGCCGTACAGCGGGATCACCTTGTCCCGGCTGATGGCGGCCTTGCACACCGGGCACACCTGACGGCTCGGCCGTGTCTCCAGCCACTGGTGCAGACATGGCCAGCTACACACAAACAAAAATACAATAAGGAAGTAGTTTTAACTATATTATTGTATTAAAAAAAACTAATGTAAACTTTAAAAACAGGTTTCTTTTATCATTTACTTTAACAAATACATTCAACAAACATGTTTAAGATCATTTGCATAATAAATTATTCAATGTATCCAGACCAGTGCCCTAGACTCATACATATCAGAGAAGCGAGGTCCAAGCAAAGGGCTCACCAGAACAGATGTCCGCACATGCTGACGACAGCGTCGCGCGCTGTGTCGAGGCAGATGTTGCACTCTAGCATGCGCTCGTCTCGCTTCTCATCCTCACTCCCGGAGCCACTGCCCGCCTGCCCCGACGCGCCCGCCTGTCCAGACGCACTGGCCTGCGCCTCGCTCGTCTCCGCCATCACCGCTGCTCACTGAACCCAACCGAATCACAATAACAACAAGACCACCCAATTCGATTACGATCAATCCATTATCGCCACTGCGAAAGAGTGACGTCCTTATTGTGACACGGCAATACTTGATGGCACACACGAAACTCAATCCAGTATTATTATTGTAGGAACTCAAGGAAGTCACTTTTTACAGTCAATTTAATCAAACACAAATGTAAGATTTGTAAAATTCACAAGAAAGAAACAAATAAAATAAATCACATCTTGTGTCGTGTCCCGTGGCCTATTCAAAGTAATCTGTGGGATAAAAAAAAACAAAAATGTCAATAGTACACCACAGAACTAAACTTGAGCTATAACTGGATCGAAATAATCAATACATTTTCATTTATATAACTGTATACCTAATTATTTTTAATATAATCAATAATAGCTTGACAGCCATGATAAATTAGGACAAGTAATTTCATTACATAGTCATGAAAAAGCAAAAGGCAAATTATTATTTCAAGGAATCGAGGTATAGTTTTTGTCGTTGGTCTTTGGTTTTGTCACATTTGATCAATTTGATTTGATATCTTTTACACTATTGGCTGATTCTTTTTCATACAACTTTTGATTGGCCAAAATGTGAATATAGTCTATGCGTCAAAAGTATGTTCTCAGAGATCTGTCAAAATTTCATAAAAACAAAAAAAGATGCTCGTTGCTCGTATTTTTGTGGTGATCGAATTTTTCTCCTCATAATTCTCTTCTTCTCATAAAACGGAATCGGGTGTGAAATCTTACCAGTTTCTACAAAGTGAAAATAGTAATTACGTCCGCTCAAAAATTTGACGCGTAGATCGCTACTGGAGCCGAGGATTGGTGAAAAATATGTTGAAAAACAACCTGTGACGTCACAAGTACAATCAGCTGAGGTGATAAGGGTCGGGAGCCATACTGCGGGATCACAACAAACATCATGGGTGGCGCCGTGAGCTCGGGGCGGGACAACAATGAGCTGATCGACAACCTGATGGGCAGCAAGTACATCCGCTCGCGCAGCGTGGAGATGGTGTTCCGCGCGCTGGACCGCGCCGACTACATGCTGCCGGCGGAGCGCGACCGCGCCTACAAGGACCTGGCGTGGCGCAGCGGCGCGCTGCACATGTCCGCGCCCTGCATCTACAGGTACACCACACAAAAACATACTTCCTTTGTCTCAGAAGATGGCACAAATCAATAAAGCTGGCAGATTCTAAAATTAGCAACAAAAATCAATGTTGCTGGGTTCTCCACCCACACAACTCAATTAGTTGACATTTGTTATCTAGATGACCCACCTACCCTTTCATTTATCTTAAAATTGTGTATCTACAATGCAAAATACTTGAGTTCCATATGGCATTACTTACTTTATGATGTATGTCCTACCATCCATGTCCATCCATTAGCTAATCTAATTATTGACTGCTGGACATAGGCCTCTCCCTACAAATACCAAATTACACTGTATCCACACCCTTCCCCACACAATAACTCCTGGCTATATCAGGTTGTTGGTCCCAATTACATCCAACATTATACTTGTAGTTATAAAATAGTATTTGTTTCCAGTGAGGTGATGGAAGGTCTAGAGCTGAAGCCGGGGCTGTCCTTCCTAAACATTGGTTCCGGCACGGGCTACCTGAGCACTCTGGTGGGGCTCATCATCGGCTCCGGGGGCATCAGCCACGGCGTCGAAATCCACGGCATGGTGGTGGACTACGCCAACAAGAGGCTCAAAGAGTTCTCAGAGAACTCCGTCAGTCTCGACGAGTTTGACTTCTGTGAACCAAAGTTCTTTTTAGGTAAAAAAAACAAGATTAATAATTATTTTTGTCTTGGGGCTTGGTTATTTTATCTATTTATAAGGTGCCATAGTAATAGTGGCCCTCCTTGGGAGATGCTTGTGGTCAATTATGATAGCATATCATTTAATTACTGATAATTTATTGTATCATAGTATTAGTGATAAGGCTGGCTTAATAGCAGAACTCATTGATAGTGCTAATAAGTGATAAAAGGTCAATGAACTTTATGTTGTCTTTTGTGAATATTTTAAAGAAATCTTGAAGACACTTGTTCAATGTTTGTTGTCCTTGGTTTTCATAGTAAAATTATTTGCCTGCCATGTGATACTTTATTCTCTGCTCAGGCTCATGTTGTCACATAATTTAAACTTGTACAATACAAATTGTTCTCTCTAATAAAGCAATTGCAATCATTTGCATCCCACACATGTGTTGTATTAATGTTAATTGTTTGTGTGAACACTTGGCAACAGAATGCTTATCTAGATACCAAGTGACCCCAAGTAACATCTTGATAACAATAGTGCTTGCTATGTATGTGTATTGTGTAAAATGATTACACAAAAGGCACCTTTTGTTTGCCCTGAAGTTAATCCACTATAATTTTTCAATGAAATGCTTAATATATTTTATTGAGAATATACTATTTGTTTGCAGGTAATGGGCTATGCCTGGCGCCGCTGCAGTCTCCGTACGACCGCGTGTACTGCGGCGCCGGCTGCCCCGAACAGTACCAGAACTACTTCAAACAACTCATCAAGGTATAGTAGCCAATAGAACAATGCTGTTATAACCGTCTCACTTGTCCATAATGTTTTCTTGTATCACCAACTGCTCAAATTTTGTAAGGCCTTAACTTTTTGGTTACTCCCTTTGTTGATTACTTTCCAACATTATAATCTCCAAGCTGATCTGTTGGGGATACCGATTTAGAACAGCTGTCACAATGGCGTCCCTTGAGGTGTCTGACCTCTCGGCTCGCTTGTATTGTATTTATTTCTTATCTCGTCTGTTAATCTGTAAGCTCTTAAGCAGGGTTTATAACGGTTTTTTTTTGCCACTAAACCCTGCTTGGATCTGGATCCATCAATTACCATTGATGATGGAAGCTTACCTCTTTTGTTTACTTAAATGACCCTGTTCTTTGCCTGCAGGTGGGCGGCATCCTGGTGATGCCCCTGAACGAAAACCTGCTGCAGGTGCGGCGCGTGTCGGCCACGGAGTGGACCACCAGGAACCTGCTGAACGTGTCGTTCGCCACGCTGCGGGTGCCCAGCGACGCCGAGAAGGGCGAGCACCTGCGCCTCGGTGAGGATATCGGGATAGGAATTGTGGATTGTGGTGGTTTAGGAATGGGGTAGTGATGGCTTGTACAGGATGTTTATGAATGATCATCAATCTGACAGTCTACGTTTAAATCGGAAACATTTGGTCTATTGCTACAGAAAGTGAATGTTCTCCCCAATTATCTTCTAAATGGTTGTAGCTATTCATGAGTTATAAGGATTTTTCTTTGATTACGTTATTATTTTCTTGGTATTATGTTTTTATAGACTGAAATTGGACTAAATCAATTCAAAATGAAGTAATTTACAGGTCTTTGGTTTACCGAGCGGCCATGGCACGCGTTCTTGTAATTACGTAGTGGTAGTGCTGTATGAGTAAGTGATTTTATCGCACATTTAAACAATGTTTGCTTTCAAATTCTATGTAATTTTGCCGTCATAGCGGCATCAAACCGTGTTTGGTTGTGGTTATATGTAAGTCTGGTTTACTTTCTTATTCTTTCCGAGGACTTAACTCTGACCATAAACATTTAGGAGGTATTTTTTTCTCTAACATAAACAAGTTGGCCAACTAGAATAAACTCTGCTTAGCTGTAGTTATTGTTAGCTCTGTTATGCAAAGAAAACCATTTACTACATACCTAATGTTTGTATGTAAATACGAAAGTGTTTTTGTTTGTCCAACACTATCGCCTTTAACGGTCATTGATCGTGCAGTGGAATTGAGCCATAGATATCAAGACAAGATATTCTTTATTTACACATAAAAACACGGACACAGTAACACAAATAACTCAATACCTAACACACATGTACAAATTCAAACCCAGTTCCAGTAAACCCACCTAACCTCCCCCTCCCCTCCAACCACAGACGAGCAGACCCCCCCGAAGCTGCAGATCCTGTCGCGCGCCGCGATCCGGGCACAGATGCGGCGCGCCGTGCTGAGCCGCCAGCCCGAGCTGCGCGCGCCACCCGCCCCAGACACGCCCGCCAAGAAGGCCGTGCCACGCAGGATATGCATACCTATTGAGGATGACAGCGATGTTGGTGAGTGCCGGGTCTTTTATTGTCATAATAAGACACGCCCGCCAAGAAGACCGTGCCACGGAGGATATGTATACCTATTGAGGATGATAGCGATGTCGGTGAGTGTCTAGCCGGCTTCATAAATGCGTTCTTGAAAGAACGGCGCGCTCTTAGTCCCGTATGTGACAGTAATGTCTCTACGCCTCCCGCCGGCTGGTACTGCCGCCACCAACCGCGAGGTCTCCTAGTTTTTTATGTCATAATAATTACTACATCTGGGCTTATGGCCTCAACCTTTCTCCTCATGCAACCACTATCGGATACTAGGTTAACGTCGTCGGCTCAAAGAACTGGAATGGTCTTCTTAATAGCAATTTTATATTTCATCCATTCTCCAGCTTTTAGTTTGATGAAATATCCAACAGAGTTAACACAACTTATACTCCTTCTATCCTGAGCTTTGAACATTTAAATGAAATAGCCACACATATTCCGCAGATGGCCTGAATGCACTACACGACCTGGACGGGCCGACGGGCGCGCAGGAGATGAACGCACTGCTGAGCCTCGTGCTGAGCATGGGGCAGAACCGCGTGGCCGGCGCACTGCGCTTCGACCCCTCCGACGACAACTCCGCCACCTCCAGCAGTGAGGACGACGACGACGAAGAAGAAGAAGAAGAAGATGATGATGATGACGACGGCGGCGACGCACCCGACGGCGCCGACGCGCCCGACCAGCGCCCGCAGAACCGCCGCAACCTCATACAGACCTTCGAGAACATCGAGGACATGAACCGCGCCATCCACCGCGTCATCAACTCCGTGGAGCGCCCCAACGTGAACGGCGAGGCCGTGGAGCCGTCCACCCGCGGCCGCCTGTCTCTGACCCTCGAGTACAACACGCCCAACTCCGACGACACCACGAGCCAGGAGACCGTGGACCTCACGGCGGACTCGCCGCCGCCGCCGCGCCGCAAGCACAAGAAGCGCCGCTCGCACTCGCGCGCGCTGCCCGAGGAGGTCGAGATCGACATACAGAAGCAGAAGACCGAGACTGAGACTGAGACTGCGGAGCCGAGCACGTCCAGCCACTCGGAGGAGATGGAACTGGACGCGCAGGCCAGCCCGGGCGCGGAGGCGGGGGGGGCGGGGGTCGCCAGCAGCGCGGCCGCACCCGGCAAGCGGCAGAAGCTGGACAGCGGGCTGGGCGAGGAGAACAGCCCGTCCTGCTCCTCCGCGCGCACCGACAGCAAGACCGACGAGGACGCCGCCAGCGAGCCCCGGTCGGACGGATGCTACACCGATGATGTCGATGAAATGAGTCTTAACGGTGAGATCATGTTGTATTTTTTTTTCAGTCGGTTAAAAATTGTTAAGGTTTTCTTCAAAGATGCAAAAATTTAGAATCATTACTATCTAGAGTGAATATTAAATTATTGTCAACTTAATTAATTAATGGGTCTTCTCTCATTCCTTAGCGCGTCGCCGGCTGCCGAAGCGCGGTCACTGCGAGCTTGAAGCGTGCTCGTCATCCTCCGAGTCGGAGGGCGAGGCGCCGCCCGCGGCCGGGTTCCGCCACAAGCGCCCCGCCCGCCCCCCGCGCTCCGCCCGCCCCGCGCGCCCCCCCGGCCGCGACGCGCGCCGCGTGCGCCTCTCCATCGTCATGAAGCGCAGCGTGAAGGAGCTGCCGCTGCCCTATGCGCTCAAGCGCTACGTCAACCTGCACCGCTGCTTCGAGTTCTAGGCCCCGAGACACGGTCGTATACAGAAACATACATGGGCTCTTATATACAGTTACTTTATGGATATTTTTCCGTATTAAAGTAAGCGCTTATATACTGTTCCAGCTTTATTTCTGTATACGGCCGTACACAAGGACTGAGATGGTATTGGAGTGATTTTGTTTTGTCTCCGCGAGTGTTTGTCGGCGATGATTTGCGCCCGGTTGCGAGAAGCAACTGGGTTTAAGTTGAGTCTGAATTTAGTTAAGAATGGAAGAGATGGGGGCTGATTGTTTTACTTATTGGAAGAATTATTGGATTTAACTTATTGTAACAGTTTAATACGTGTGTTTTCCATGAGTGTTCATGCTCAATACGAGTGTGTATTCTGGCACGTTTGTAGCTCCGGCACAGAAGTAAATAATGCGATGTGCCATGTGTTTAACTTGCCTGCTGTAGCGCCGCAGTAGCTCTGCGCACGGGACACATTCAATACTCTCTATTCGTGTGTAAACATTGTGTTGTATATATTTTGTGCTTTGTTATTTTTGCGTCGGCGGTTCGTTTTCAAGTCAGTGGCGATTATTTTAAGTCAGCGGAACTTTTTGTCTTGTAAATATGTCTTGTTAATTAGTTTGTTTCATTGTAACCATTTTTTTATATTTAAGAGATGATTTCGATTTTTATACCGTACCTACTAAATGAATTATGTTTATTTGTAATATAGAGTCGAGATTTTTCATATTCGAGGTGTAAGTGGAGTATCGAAAGCTTTAATTTTAAAAAATAAAATTTTATCTTTTATAATGTTACGGTTATTTTATGTTTCTATCAATATGTATAATATTGTCGTCTAGATGTTACATTTAATGAATGTTACAATTTACAGTCTTCTAAATAAATAGTTTATTTCTCGTCTATGGTAGCCGTACTGGTAGCATTTCGCTTTCAAACTGTTTTTATTAGCGATGTTTTACTAAATTAATGTCCATAAGTTTTGACTATTATATGAATGGATTAATTACATGTATGTTTCGCTAAGCGAGCTCCTGTAACTATGTGTCTATATGGTAATTAAGATTAACTATCTGTTAGGTAGGTACTTAATGTTGATCAGAGCTGGTAGGTGCCTAGTGTCACAGTTCACACATCTACTTGAGAATACCTTCCCTGCGGCACCCACCTACTACTTCCTAATATCTGAATATAGATATTATACAATGTATTTGAACAAACATTACCAATCTCTCGAATTGCACTTGCCTTGGACATTTTTACTGGGGCGGGAAAAAGGGGAGGAAATATATTCTAATTGTGTGTAAGAAAGAGAAAGTGCTATGTCTAATACTAGTGTAGCTCGCGAGTGTGGCATCGCCCCAGGGCTGCGGCCAAGCAACGAGTGCGTGTAAATAATATGACTATGTTTATTTTAGAAGGATTGAGTTGTGGCAGCCCTGCGGGTGATACCGTAAGATTTCGTGTAAATGATTTGTTATGTAGAAATTCATCTCAATAAATAGTCATTTTCAATTTTAATTGCTGCGTTTCTCTTTCTGTAATGATAAGTTTACCACATAATGGATGGCAAGTGCTGAAGAAAACGACGTCATTGCTGATGCCCATTATATTTTAATTATAAATATAGCATTTTATAAAGTGAGTATTTACGCGGTGGGTGCAATTATCTACTTACAATTAACTTAATATTTACAATGTCATATAAATTATTTGTTTTTTAAAACTGAGATTCTTAACTTTAAAGTTTTAAAGTACCTAATTATAATCTAATTCTAATTGCGGTATATTTAGTCTACTGTTATCTACACAAAGCTGTTATCTACACTCTCCCACTGTTCATAAACATCAGTAGCCTCAAACCACTTATGACTGTCTTTTTGTAAACCGTAAGATACAACACATTTTAGATTTCACAACCATGCACAACACAAAAAAGTTTAATAGTTTTTCTCACATGTCCATCATAACCGTCCATGTTACATAGTTTTCGTTTAGCCAGTTTTTTTTCTATAATTTATAAATCACTGATTCCGTCTAGTCAATTCACACTTTAGCTCTCACGAAGTCAAAAACTTTTCGAGAGTTCCTCAGACCTGCGGCAGCTGGGCACACTGGCTCTCGAGGAGGCATTCTATCACTGTCTCCCGTGACGTCAGCACCACTTGCCGGTGTTGACGAGCGAGTTCTTGCGCAGCGGCGCGTGGTCCGGGTACAGGCGGTCCGGCGGCGGCGCCTCGCACGCGCTCAGCCCCGGCAGCAGCTTGCGCGCCGGCCGCGGCGTCGCCCGCCCCGCGTCCCGCCCCCCGTCCCGCCCCCCGCCGTCCCGCGCGTGCGACCGCTTCACCGGCTTCTTGCTGGGCGTGTCCACCTCGCTGGTGAGGTACGCCTCGGACGGCGGCCGGCTGTACTCGGACTCGCTGCCGTGCGCCAGCGAGTGCGCGCTGCGGGCCTTGTGCAGCGACAGGCGCAGCGGCTTGCGCGGCGGCGTGGGGCGCGGCTTGGGCTCGCCGTCGGGCCGCGACCGCTCCTCGTGCTTGCGGTAGTGACCGCCGCAGTCGATGCGCGGCGAGCTGTGGTACAACTCGCTGCCCGGGAAGTCCGAGCACTCCGACTCCATCTCGGAGGACTTGGCGCTGCGCGAGTGCAGGCGCGACGAGCGGCGGGAGGACTTGTGCGCGTTCTCCAGCACCTTGCCGTCGATGCGGTGGTGGTGGTGCCGCTCGGCCTCCAGCTGGACATCCTCCGCGCTATCGTTCTTCTTCAGCTTCCTCATGCGCTGCGAGCGCTTGAGCTGCTCGATGATGGAGAGCGTCTTCCTCTCCGCCCAGTTTGTCTTCTTGATGCTCTCCTCGATCCTGTCGGCGGCCTTCTTGATCTCGATGTGTCGGTGTGGGTCGGGCGCGGCGGCCGGGGCGGGGTCGCGGAGCGCGTCCTCCTCGCTGCGCGCGCGGCGCTCCGCCCGCAGCCGCTGCTTGTCCATGTGGCGCTGGTTGCGCTCGATCATGCGGATGGCGGCGTCGGTCTCGGCGCTGTAGTCGGCGTGGATGCAGTGGTGAGACAGCGAGTGGCGCATGCGCGCGCGGTCGCTGTGCGCGCTGGGCGCGCGGGGCGGGGGGGAGGCGCGGGGCGAGGCGGCGGCGCGCGAGGAGGCGCCGGACGCGTTGCTCCGCGGGCGCAGCACGGGCAGGCCGGCGTCCGCGCCCTGCAGCCCCGGCAGCCGCGCCACCAGCGCCGTGATGTCGGGCCCCTTCTGGAACACCTGCAGTTCCCCCCGCGCGCCCCCCGCCCCCGCCGGCTCGCTGCTGATGCTGATGTTGGTCACGTTCTTCTTGCTCTTGTTCACGGTGATGCAGCTGCTGTCGTTGCTGCTCACTGGCTGTAGCTGGAAAACATCATGAATTATGAGGTGGGTGAGAAAAGGACATTCATGCAAAAGGTTTAATCTAGATAATGTAGATGATATGCATATAGTCAAGTCTCAGATCGCATTCAGTGTCGTATCATTGAAGAAGTCATTAGTTACAAAAACGGCTACATCATGGCGTTGGCCCTCACCTGCTTGTGCGAGGCCAGCAGCTCGTGCACCTGGTCCTCGAGGTAGGAGATGCGGTGCGTGAGGCGCGTGTTGTCGGCTCGCAGCTCCTGCTTGGCGCGCTCCGCCTCGTCGGATGATGCGCGGAGGAGGCCCAGCTCCGCGCGCAGCGATGACGCTTCGTTCTGTAAGGGACATTGTGTCTTTATGAACTTCGGTAGGTAGGTAAGCTTTAGGTTGTGGACGTCTAGTGATTTCTGATTATATGCTGACGGTGTTTTTCATAAAAAGTTATGGGAGACCTATAGGCCTGCTTGTTTAGATTGATGATTTGTATTTGGTCTCAGAAGTGGGTATGAAACTGATCGCCTTGGTTTAGTCAGCTTTGCAAATATCGGATGGTATATTTTCTGTGTGCTAGTTACGCCAGAAACCTAACTAGAACCATAGTATAACAAGAATGCTATAACCTACTCTAGATGGAGTATTGGGCCAGCTTATGCTGTGATATCGAGGTTAGTATAGTCTCACCTGCGTCAAGTTGTGGTTGCTGGTGCCGGTGTGGTGGCTGCGCAGTATGACGAGGCGCGCGGGCGCGGCGGCGGCGGCTGCGCGCGACAGCTCAGTTTCACTGCTGCAGCTCAACACGCACACGCCGTTCACTTCCACCAGCCTGTGAAGAGGGATGCACTTGATTATATTTAACCCTATAACAGGCAGTGACTGAAATATTGGCACTATTTTTTTATATAATTGTCCCGTGCGGCGTCGCGCGGCGGTCTCCAAGACGGAAATCAGCAGGATGATTCCCAACCTCCGCTAGGAGACGGCACTTGAAGATGAAATATTTTGGTCTTTAAACTTTTTCATTGGTTATAGTAATATCTACGACTAAACAAGTTATGCCATACCACTTGTAAGTTCATCACGATCCACGAAGTTACGTAAACTGATAACATCACATGCGGCGATCGAGCGGAGGATACAGAGGTACCTGCGGGCTCTCATGCCGTATCAGCCTCGTTCATCGGCTGGAAGATTCCGAGTTTCCAAGAAACTAAACATTACACTCTCTAGGTACCTTGCTACCTACAGAACAACTGTAATACTGCTGTGCTACAAATAGGTATACTTTATGCGCATTACTTAATCGGCTTAGAAGCCTCGGGGCCTAAGCAGTTTGCTTTTCAAAATATAACCTCGCTGAATAAGCAGGGGTTCTTTAAAAATATGCATGCAACATGGCTATTATTAGCCCACCAACCTGTAAAACCTATGTTTCACAAATAAACGATTCTATTTCTATAACAATACATACTTACCTAACTTTATCTAAGTACTTGGATATTTAAAAATACATAAGTATATATAAACGGTGCCCTATACCAATGCACGGTCCTACAACAGCAACCCTCGCAGCATACAGACCTGTCTCCAGCCCGCAGACAGTTCTCGCGGCTCCAGTCGACGTGGGCGGCGCCCCCGCGCAGGGCGGCGCCCCACGCGCCCTCGCGCGCCTCCGCCGACACCAGCGCCGCGCAGCCGCCCAGCTCACGCACCGCGCTGGGGAGAGAGGGCATGTCAGTGAGTATTCATATAGGAGTCAATCGCGGTGAGATGGGTTGGAGAGTGAGGGCTCCTGTGGCTGAATAGGGTTGAGGTTTGAGGATGCGTACCTACATCCGAGTCTGCGTCGTTATAATACCTACCTAATATGTACCTATGTTCCTAAATAACAATATGTAGATATCGATTTTATAACCGTTAGCATAGGTTTACGTGCGCAGTTTATACAAGAGTCTATATAAGCTCTCTACAGGGCATCATAAAATTCCAGTAACCCGTCTATCTACGTAGATAGGTTTATGTAGTTAAATGTAGGTGGATCGGACAAAGGCTTTCGCGCGGAGCGGAGGTGTTCGACAGACCTTCGCCTCGCGGTTCAAAGTAGGGTGACCATGACCGTACTTGCTTTCTTTTATGCCATGTAAAATATGTTTCTGTATGCCCGTAATTACTTTGCTTCGAACCGAATACCATCCAAGATACATACATCAACATCAACACAAAAAATGCTTTTTTTGTTACTTTTTGTCACATACGATATTTACAAACTACACACATATTTATAGACACTTAGAAAGAACCTTTGTCATATTCGGATCTGTATTTCCCCAGCAAAAAAAAACATAATTACCTGTAAATCTACCTACACACTTCTACAGGGTGTTTGGGTGTTAGTCTGTTTCCCTACGAATATCCCGTTGTGACCCAGCACTGATGGTCCCCGGCAGGGTCAGTGGCGTCGCTCAGCCCTCCGCGGCGCTCGGCCGTGACGCCGGCAACCGGTCCCGGTCCCGACACCGACACTACAATAGATAGGGCCAGCCTACGTGAATCTGCCAATATCTATAAGTACCGGGACGATGCCGGTACTGTAGTCTCTGTATCTGTATCTTATTATTATAGACTTTAAAAAATGCTAAAATATAAGATTTTTTACGAATAGGCAACTTGGAAGTTGTTTAAGTTTAGTTAGTTGAATGTAATGGAAAAAGTAAATGTATACCTAAAGTTAACCTGCCTTAAACAATACTTTTTATAGCAGCGTGCGTGTTCGACACCGGAGACCGGTCGAAAACTTTTAATATTTGTATATGGGTAGATTGGAATCAATCTACTTCTTTTTGTACTGTAGGTTAATTTTACTTTGACAAGATGTCAGTCTTCGTCGTGTCGTTCTGCCATTGTATTCGGAGCGATCGTAATCATCGGATTAATAGTGAATTTTGGAAATATCGGTTAAATATCATCAGTTATCAGCCGCCATTGGGCCTTATATTCGAAACAGACAAAGTGAATTTTGTGAGTGTACCTACATCGAGATTCCTTTGGATTTCATCTTCGAGGGCCCGCCCCCACGCCGAGTCCTGGACCTTCAACTTGCCTACGTGAGCATACCCTATCATATATATCTATTCTTATTAATTACCTAAGTATATTTATCCAACAGATGGAGAAATTGATGCTTTCATATATCATGCCTTTAGTCGGTTTTCCCACGGTTGCAAGTCGTCATGGCTGAGGGCTCTAGCCAACAGTAATCGCAGTAGGTTTCAAGATTATCATTACGTCATGTCATCTGAAATAACACCAATGTCAGTAGGTAAATGTAATCGATTCCATAAAATCAAAAAAACTTGATAAGGCCTCAACATTACTTCAGCGCTACCTACCATTACCACCATTACCATAAATTATAGGTAAAGGGATACTACTACAAGTTTTCCGAGTTCCTGATTGGAAATGTATATCTATTGTATACGGATGCGACGGAAAAGGCATCAATCGAAAACGGTAATCTTCCGTCTTTATAAGAATTGCGTGTCAACCGTCCTCCATCACTCACGACGGACGAGTAACGACCACTTGCTCTGTGACAGCTCTATTCAATTCAAACTAAGTTACTAGGCTTCTCTACAGGCTACACATAATAATGCACCAACTAACTTCCAATCTTACGTCTCAGGATTTACAACTGGTTTTCGAGAAGCTCTGTCTATAACAACATCTTTGAATAAATACCAGTAGCTGATGCATTTGGGTGAAGCCTTGCTGGTTTGGTATAGGGTTGGTAGTCGCTTGCAGGGCCGGCACGGGGGTGCTGGTCGTAGGTAATGGTAGGATGACGAGCGACGGATGGCAGCGCTAATATGCTAACGAGGAGGTGACACTAATGGTGGGAACATATTATAGAGTTCAAGTTGAAGATGAGAATACGATGTGGGGCTAGACTAATGGGAATGAACTAGTGCTTATATTAACATAGGGCTTACAGGTTCTACATTATGTTGTCTTACACACCTATGTTAAAGATGGCATTATGAATACATTGTTGATCTACCTGTTATGCTTGCTGATAGGCTTTCTCCAAACTTAGCAGCTCTCCAAATCAGCAGGTTGGGATGTCGCACATCCAAGTAATCATTATTTTCTTAAGAGTTGATAAACAATACTACGAACACCTCTATCGTATATCACAACATGTGCAAGTCTATTCTGCCATCACTATAAGATTTTATAAAATTTTATAATATCACTTTTATTCATCCGCCAACAACCTGTGAAAGCTACTTAAATAAATGCAACGGGACTAGCTAAGTGATACAGATTTATGTAAGAAACTCTTGTTTATGTGAATAGCTGGGGTTCCGCTCATCTGGCTTAAACTTTATTGACCAAAACTCATTTCGCATAACTCGTATGGTCTAAACTTTTTTGGCCGAACCATCACTTTGCCAAGACTTATGTGGCATAAGGCTCGTTTCGTCTAAAACTCTTTAGGCACAATCTTTAAACACCTAAGTTTCGTTTGCTCAAATTTATGTTTATCTATACCTATGTATAATCTTGTTTCTCCTAATGTTATCTTAATAAATAAAATATTTAGTATGTAGTAAATGTACAAATTGTGGTATTTTTCTCCTACATCCCGAAAAATCACGATATTGTATGATCAAAAAATCGAAAGTTAACGACCAATATAATTATTACAAACCCCATGGGATCGAAACCTAAAAATAGGTGCGACGACGAGCAAAGCGAGGAGGAGCGTGTTAGGTGCACATGTTCATCAAAACCAAAGCGGAGCGCAGCGAAGCGGAGCGGAGCGTTTTCCAAACAGCGGAAACAATACAAGGCACCAGTTTGCGCTATGTACGGAGACGCTCCGTCAAAGTTAAAGCCAAACGAATATTATTACTTTGTATAAACCTATGCCATAGCATTATTAGGCTATTCAAGATTTGGCCATACCATTATTAGGCTAAACAATGTTATGCGAAATAACTTTTTACTAAACGAGATTTATGCCATACGATTTTCGGCGTAACGAGACTTTGACCAAACGTTACTATGCAATACGAGATTAGGCAAAAAAATATTATGCCAAAAAAGGTAGAACCGAATAGCTGGCGTCTGCAGCATGTAATATCGTAAATATGAGGATAATCGTGTGAATGTACGTTCGCCGCGTTAGTTCCCCGCGGAGGGAATGCATAGGGTGATCAATTTACTATGATTAGGTACCTTAGAACTAGCACGGGAACTATAAAAATGAGAGCGTAACATTATGCTAACATATTTATATTGCTACTGGACAGGACGACTTATTTTAGAACCTTATATTTAACTACTAGCACTGCCATAACTTTCAGCGTTTAAACAGAAGTGAGTAAGGTAAAGCTACAAGTTATAATTTATTATGAATTTACGATATTCCAAATATGGGTGACTCGATTAAACTACATGGTCTCAGAGTGCAGTCCCATTTATTAAAGTTTTCAATTTCTTTTTGTCTCTATTTCAGGGTATTAAAATCTTAGATAGCTTTTTAGTTTTCACCAAAATCATACAGTACTTAGTCTAAGTTTCATCATGTTGGTTGTAGGTACCTACAGGCATGCTCAACTTCCGCAAGAAATGAAAACATTGACATGCGATGACTGAGTCTTCTGTCAGTCTGTCATCTGTCACAGTGCTGCGGTTAGGTTTTTCTGCGCGAGCGCAGATATCGTGGCTCATGTACTTAAGGTTTTTTTATTGTATTCTTTATAGCTCAATTTATAGTTTTAATCAGTTCCGGAATGCATCCGTGTAGTAATATAAAGTTGTACATGGCCCATACTGCAAATAACATGACCGTTGGGGTAGACAATTTTTCGAGTGAAGACCACCACCAGTCAAACGTAACGTGGGACGCCTCGTAGTCCGCTGGACCGATGAAAAGAGGCATGCACACATGTAGTGGTTCGATGATAATATTGATAATAAATGGCCAGGAGGCGACTCTTGTGGCACTATTGGTAGCATATTAGGTATTATGCCTAGAACTAAAGATTTATTTCCAAACTGCTATTCTGCTGGCTGCATGCCGATTGTTTTATTTCTATAGTGGTACAAAATGAATCAGTAATTAGGAACCAAATGTATATTTGGTGAAAGTAAGTGCAGTGACTTACCGCACTGACCATATCTTAAGAAAAGTAAAGACCGAAATTATACTTTCGCTAACTCATAATTTTAGTAAAACAGTATTTTAAAAGGTAAAAAGATAAGTATTTTATAAATTTAATAAGTACATATTATTTTCAGGGTTCTACTTTTTTTGGCATAAGATTTATTTGCCTAATCTCGTATTGCATAGTAACGTTTGGTCAAAGTCTCGTTACGCCGAAAATCGTATGGCATAAATCTCGTTTAGTAAAAAGTTATTTCGCATAACATTGTTTAGCCTAATAATGGTATGGCCAAATCTTGAATAGCCTAATAATGCTATGGCATAGGTTTATTAGGTTTATACAAAGTAATAATATTCGTTTGGCTTTAACTTTGACGGAGCGTCTCCCTACATAGCGCAAACTGGTGCCTTGTATTGTTTCCGCTGTTTGGAAAACGCTCCGCTCCGCTTCGCTGCGCTCCGCTTTGGTTTTGATGAACATGTGCACCTAACACGCTCCTCCTCGCTTTGCTCGTCGTCGCACCTATTTTTAGGTTTCGATCTCATGAGGTTTGTAATAATTATATTGGTCGTTAACTTTCGATTTTTTGATCATACAATATCGTGATTTTCGGGATGTAGGAGAAAAATACCACAATTTGTACATTTACTACATACTTAATATATTATTTATTAAGATAACATTACGAGAAACAAGATTATACATAGGTATAGACGAACATAAATTTGAGCAAACGAAACTTAGGTGTTTAAAGATTGTGCCTAAAGAGTTTTAGACGAAACGAGCCTTATGCCACATAAGTCTTGGCAAAGTGATGGTTCGGCCAAAAAAGTTTAGACTTTAGACCATATGAGTTATGCGAAATGAGTTTTGGTCAATAAAGATTATGCGAGATGAGCGGAACCCTATTTTCAGTTAAATACCTACTGTGTGGATTTTTATCAGTGAATGTCCCGACGATATGCTGTTCACATGCAATTACTTAATTAAGCTGTTTCTATTTCGCGTTTTCAGAATTATGAAAGTTGCTAAATATGTCGCTAAGTAAATTCATTTGCTATTGATTTTCAATTAAGTACCTAAGCTAAGTAAAAACAACTACCAATACTACCTACATATCCGTACGGTACTAAATCTTGTAACACCATACATTTATCTGCTAATAACCCTTTAAACAACAACAAACCCCGCTCGTTACGCGCTCCAGTGTTATTATAACTGTGCCATGGCTCAGAGCCAATGCGTAGAATGACTGCGATTTATTATAAAAACAGACTAATCTACAACTTTACAGTTTTGTAAACCTAGATCTGATAGTGGAGTTTATTTATACCGCCATTTGAATAGAAATACCTTCATAATGTAGAGACATTAATATACTCACGAACAGATGATGAGAAAAGCTTGTGAATCATTACAAAAAGCTAGGAGATGGTTTCTCACCATACTGCATCAAAGGTTTATTCTAATTATTTGATAGGTATCTCGGATATGATTGCTTATTTTTAACTTATAATTGAATCAAAGTCATTTTTTTCGCAAACGCGTGTAAGATTTGTAGGCTTTGAGTTTGCAATTGAAACGGGCAATGTGTGAATAAACCTGGGGTCGGAAATTTTACAGGCGAGTGACAATGTTACACTCAAGTGTGAACTGACGAGTGTAGAAATAAAGTTAAGTAATTACAATGATCGTAACGATTTAGGCTTTTACAGTTTTACGACCGCGAGGAAACACAGAGCGGAGAGATTTCTCTATTGTGGCTCTGCAGTCTTTCGACGTAACAATATGAAAAGATGGAGAATCCAAACTAGTTCCACTTCTCTATCACAATGGGTGTGCCGCCTGCATTGTGCCGACAGCTGGCGATTAAGTAATTAAACGGATAATTGAAATCCATCACATAGTTGCATCGTGGGAGCTCGGGCGGATACTGACCCGAGATAAACTGTCACATATTTGTGGGGCATGGAGGAAATCATGTCGACGACTTGAATGAGGGCAATACTTTGCACGTTTCTCTAGCGATGCCTCGTGGTGGCAAACTTGAAACTTGGAGAACCAAATCTTATGAAATTGATTGATGGATGATACATTTACATTGATGTATGTAGCGCACTGTGATGTCGAAAAATCACATAAGTGTGTGTTTACCTCTAAACCTCTTTACCTCTAAACTAACAGCAAATTGATAAATAATTGCCACACTTTCCACCGTTATATTGCTTTCGTCAATTAATCCAGCTGGCAAAAAGGCCAATAATCTTAGTTATTAAGCAATTAAGCATGGCGGCTCGTCTGAGACTCCGTCCCCGTAGAGTTGGCTAAGTCGGGCTCCGGGCGCCGTGGGAGCCCCCGGCCGCCCCGCCTCCGCGCCGCGTGCGTGACACAGATCTACTCGTATGTTACTATACTAAATTACACCTATGTCACAGTAATTTGCAGGCTAAGGTTTAGTAGAGCAGGGTATTTAGACGTGGAGATTATCCATTAGATATACCTAGCACTGGTAGAATATTATTATTCAGGTAGAGCCGTTTAAGGTTTTCCTCTCAAAATAATAAATAATCTAATTGAAACCAGTGTAAACGTAGATTATGTTTATTTATTGTGGTTAAAGAAGTATGGCAGTATAACACAAGCTCCAATATTGTGCAGTCCGGAACACTGACATCAGTGACGGAGTAAATTGCGCGCCCGCAGACCGCAGACATCCGTGAGAATGGATCGTGAGCCTTACGTAAATAGTAAATATTGGGTCCCAAAAGTGTACCTATTAGTACACATTTTCCGTGAATCAATTTATACACAATTCTGAATTTGAGTTAAATCTTGCGGTTTTGAGTTATTGTACTGCACCGTGACCATTACATACTATATACTATGCCGACATGAAAAATAATAAGCCTATGCAACATCCATATCGAAGACCTAATAGCCTTCACTTCACATTAGCAACACTAAACGCCCATCACTCTAGCCGTCAGATATCTGTGTTTTCCAAATGATTAACGAGCGTGATGTGAGTGGAGGATTGCCTCTCTGCAACTGTTGCATAAATCAGGTGCGTAGTGGAACAGCTGAATCAACCCGGATATTTATAGACAGATCTTTCCCAGCGATTTCGGTTCGGAATGATTTGCATGTAGAAAGTACTCCTTCGAGTGAAGAAACAATGGTTCTGGGATGTCGTAATAAAAGTCGCAATTACAAACCGTTTGTCAGTAATTGTGCGTTAGAATAATTACCTAATGACTTGTACAATTCTTAGACGTACAGGTACGTTCTGAATGTTTTAAAATATCTTTCACGGACACTGAGACATAAGCAAATATGTAACGAGGACATAATCAACATTCATAAAGCTGTTGAAGTTTACATATTTAGATGATGCACTGACCCCTTCATCTAGGACGGGTAGGATGGGCATGATTAAAGGTCCCAAGTTCTGCACCTGGTACTGTGTACTCACTCGTAGAGACTGTCGCTGTGGGCGGCGGCGGCGGCGCGCTGCATGAGCTGCTGCAGCGCGCGCGCCTGCTCCGCCAGCGCCTGCAGCTCCAGCTCCTCGCGCCCCACCTGGTACTCCAGCTCCGCCGCCTGGATGCGCGAGTCGATGTTGCTGCGGGGGGACGCAGGGTTAGAACCAGGAAATTTGATAATAATGTCGAAAGCGTCTGCCCCTAGCTAGGCTAAGGAGACAATGGCAGTGGGATAACTTAGTATAAATCGCAGATACTGGTCGATAAAAGAAGTGGATTAGCCAGTAATCTATTCTTAGCTTATCATCAAGAAATCATAAGAATCATAGTAAGTTTTAACTTACTCCGTAACATGTGTCTTCTCCAGTCTTCTCTTCAACTCCTGTATATTATTCTTCCTGGTCTCCAGGTCCGCTTTAACCGCTGCAGCGCGTTCCTCGAGCGCTTTCCGTTCGTCGGGCGAAAGCCGAGCGCTGCCGTCCAGACTGGTCGAGCGCTTGATGGCTGGCGAGGCCTGCGCCGCCAGCCGCGCCGCGCTCAGCGAGGCGCTCAGTTGCTTCTTGAGACTGGGGAATGAGGATTATGATAATACACACAAATCTCTCCAAAGTTATAAAAGATAAATGCAAAAGTTATATGAATTTAATTTAAGCACGATGTTGTTTAAGTAGCGCATCGAGTGCATTCACAAGAACGAGTTAAAATTATTACATCGAGTTGTCTGATATAGTATAGAACTATAGTGTGCTTACTTCTGTATGAGCGTATCCTTGTCGTTAAGGGCGGCTTTGAGGGCGTCAAATTCACGCCCCATGTCCCTTACACCCCCGCTGCCGCCGCGCCGCCGCGCCCCCGCCAGCGACACCTCGATACTCGCCATCTGGAGGGTAAGGAGACATCATTAGTCAATAGTCACTGCTGATCACAGGCTTCTTGCAAGGTGGCGCAACCAATTTTAATAGATTTCTGTCACGCTTATCCCGCCACTACCGCATGTGTCTGAAGACGCGACCACAGCGGGCTGAGAAACATCTTACAATACGTTTCTCCATTTGAAACTCGTCTACCCCAAATATCGGTTATCAGCTCTGCGGCAGATACCTATCCTACTTATACGGCAAACGTCAATTGATAGCATTGAAAAGCGAAAGCAGTAGAAGCTTTTTTTGAGAACAAAAATTCGTAAAATATTGGTATTAGAGTGAGTTTCATTATAATAATAAATAGCGAGTTTGTAACATCCCGCTATAATTCACCGCTCATGCGCAGGCGCGTAGGGCTGCATGTTCTGTCGCGTCGCGTGTGTAGCTGTCTGTGGTAGTGACACGATCGTACATTCATCGATGCACACACTGATTAAAATAAATTAAAATATGTATACTTAATTTAGTATCTGACATTATGTTTAACGATCTGTCACTGGGCATCTCTACTTATGTACCAATTTAAATGATTCCCCGAGGTATCATCTATAAACATATAACTCACAATACTTAAGTAAGTACATAGTTATATATGTATCTGCAAAAGAGGATTGGTTGTAAAGAAACATACAATCCTTGAGTAATGAACAACCTACGGCCGAGGCGAATAATTACACGCCCACAGACGTATTAATAGCAGTTCTCGCGCAATATATTTAAATTCAATTATTGCTCTCAACAATACATCTGGTTATCTGATGCCTGTGAGGACGCAGCCCTGGGGCCCTGGGGGGTGTGTCTAGCTTGCGGAAAACTAACAGTCACATTCACAGAGCTTACAAAGTGTTTCACACGTTCATTGGGAACTTTATAAATCAGCGAAAAACACACGATATTCGATAGATATACAGAAAGTCCAAATTTCTGTATCACGATGATGCTTTTTGCAATTAAGCCTCTCTTAGAGGTTCGGACAGTTCGTTCTATGAATTTGGGGGTAAGTTTTGGGGCGCTATTGCACTCGCCATAACTTTAACTTGTTGCAATAAACATACTGATTTCATGGCGCCTTTTATACGTTGGTGTGTGTTAAGTTAGAGTAACCTTCCTGAGGCTCCGCGGGTATATCTTAATGACGCGTCGATGAATCAAGCGTGCGCAAGCGCAGCCATTGCGATCATTTACTTCATATTTTCATAACCACAGGGTGCTCTAATCCTATAACCTACAGGGTGTTATAATCTTCTTAATAGCCCGTGTTTTTATGCTGTTTCAACTTGTCGAGATAAATATAACGGTGTGGGTTATGTCATAATTTTATAATCAAGTTTATTATGAAAAAGTTGAGCTTCTGCGGACGGGTCTGAGTATGGATACTAAGCTCGCTAATTTGATATTATCCGCCTAATGATACAGGGCTTTACTGGGGATTAGTATCTATAACCGTTATTTACACAGTTAATAGGACCCTAGAGTCTGTGCTATGGCAGTAGGTATACTTGTTTGTTTTTATGAAGTTAAATTATCCTTTTATACATAGGTTCAACTGGTACAAGTATAGGTACAAAGTATGTAATTGACCTATCGTGAATATTGTTGCTGATGAATTTGCTATATAACTGATACCTATCGAAAATCTGTATTTAAAGAAGAATTTTCTTTTTGACATCTACATTACCGGACAGGTTGCTTATCTCTAGCCCTATCTCATTTGAAACTGCAAAAATAGAATAATTTCCTCAAGAAGACCACCATTATGGATATAATGATGGTCAGAGCAGAATAAGTTTCCACGTGGCTGCGCTTGAGTTGCCCCGGCGGGGGGCGCGGCGCGGGGCGCGGGGCGCGGGTCGCGGGGCGCGGGGCGCAGAGCGGGGGTCACAGGAAGTGACCACGGCACTTGCAGGTGAAGGCCTGCGATGGTCAAGTGCCGTGTATTTCTGGATAGCCAGTCTAGTGTAGTTCCATCATTTCAACTTGTAGATTAACTATCGCTGTATAACCATCAAGGGACTAATGCTAACGAAGGTAGTAATTATACCTACTATATAGTGTATGTATTAACTTTGCACCAAATTTGTAGTTATTTCATTTGTTAACAAACGAAGAAACATAAGCACATTGGCCATGCATTTAAGAAGTTTCCTAAAGGCAAGCCTCCCTACAGTCCTTATACCTGAACGGTTAACAGTTAACATAAGTTTAACACCTGAACTCGAGGTGTAAACTAGCTACACATGTAGTGCCGTGGAAGCTCGTTGTGTCCCACTCGGGGCCTATCTCCGGATCGACACAGACACACAATGCGCAGTTAGAGCACAATGCATCTAATCTGCGCAGTTCCGTGCGTAGATCTAGGAGATAGGCCGGGGGCTTCCGCTCTGGAACCTGAATTCATATTTTTGTTACAAACGGTTTTATGGAAATATTGATTAATATAAGTAATTTAAATGTCTGTATTCTTACCTGTACTTATATGAAACATAACGCCGTAAAAAAACAGCCGATAGTCAGCTAAAGTACTTTAAACTGGTTCGAATACTTGACTTGCTGCTTACAACCACTTAATCTTATTTTTATTCAAATCAAACATTTATACTTTCTGAGTATAATACATAGTAACAAGTGTTGTACACAATATCTGTGGCTTGCGCGCGCGCAGCTCGGTGATACCTTCATTATGCGCGCTGATAACATCGGGAGAGACTTGCTTGTAGTACTTACCTAGAGATACCGCCCATAGTAAGTACAGGTCTAGTTCAAAATGTTGCACAGATGTTGCAAAATAAAGTAGACATCATACTGTCCATAAATTATTAACAACCGAAGAACATTCAAATTTTATGAATGTGGCGCTTACAAATATTTACTCACTTTATAAAGTTTCAATTTTTGTTTTGTTATTTTTTTGTGTACAAATAAAGAATAAGTATTCTATCTTTAAGTAAGTATATCTAGATTACAATCTCACTTTCATAGAGCACTTTTCTTATAAATCACGTTCATTTAAATTATAACCTGTGTTATATCTCATGTAATGTTGCAGCGATGGCTCGAGGCTCCATTACACATTGGCGATGGTACATGCAACGGTCAATTATGGCCAGTGATATTTACTCGCTACGATGCACTTTCTAATTACGAATATTATTAGTCACTAGTTTAATGAATACGTGACATAGAGTGTAATAGAATTTGATGAATTCATAGATCAGTCATAGTTAACACCTGGTTATACATACTATATATATACTATGGTATACATATATGTACCTCCATACGTCTCCACTATCAAGCCTCTATATAGCCCCATTAATTGCTCAGATATTTGTGTACGTATATACTTAAAGAGACAACAAAACTTTCGGTGAAAATTTAGTTAAAAGTGGCATACCTACCGTGGAAACTATACAAATCATACTCAAGCTTGTTGTAGGTACATAATTATGTTCATTTACTTAAGAAGCTTATCCAATCGGTTGTGATATGTAATTTAATGAACAATTCAGGCTCGTCCGGGCAATTTGTCCGACCTGATCATGCGGGGGTTTAATTGATAAAAGAATATCTCGTTTTTAGCAGCGGGAATGTATAACGTTGTGACTGGTGAAGTGAATTAAATTAGCATCTGTCAAGCCGTCATGTATGGTAATTACAAAGTTCACCGATTAAACGTTAAGTTAAATTTTATTCTGGGCCGGTTTCAATTCAAGATACATCGCAGCTCTTAATATTTAAATTGTTGGTATATTTATTTAAGTAGGTACCTATAATATACTATCAAACAGTACAATTTACTTAAAAAATGTTATGAAAGACCAAATTATTACCTAATAAATATATCAAAGCATTCGTAGGCAACTACGCTCCGCCTACTCGAGAAAGTGTAGAACTTACATTTTGCGCGCGCGTTGATGTCTTTTGTATGAAGAATAATGCGTCCGCCGTAGTCTTCGTAGCAGACCTAGTTCATTTAATGTTAAAGTTTACATAATAATATTCTGCTGTATCATATTAATACTATGTTTATCTTCGTTATTGATGTTCTACATTCGTCCCATTTTTAAAACACCCTCAGGTTACAATTACAGATAAATAAACAAAAACCGCATTAACGCACTTTTTTTTTAAAACAGATTATTTACAACAAGTTTTTCTTGTCGGTACAAAAGCCACTTCAAGCGACAGTCCAGGTATCAGTTGGACAATCTAAAAATAAACTAGTAAACAAGTGCACGTGAGCGCAGTGCGCGTAATCCACATGTAACTTAGACAACACGGTGCGCACGCGCAGGGTCACTGACCTTGGCCTCCAGGCTCTCGAGGTTGCCGACGCCCGCGCCGCTCGTCTCCAGGGTTTGCTGAAACAAATACATGAATTGGGTCATTTGTCTTGATACATGAATACTTTTTATAAGTACTAGAGGTCAGTGAATATTGTTTGAGTTCATTATTCGTTATTGTCGTCTGTTTTAGATTGTTATTGTTAGACCACTTTTTTATGTAAAACTAAAACATCAATATTTTCTTTTTTTTTTATCTTTTATCTTAAAAACGGTTAATCATTTATATACTTTTCCCAGTCTACATTGAAGTACCTGTATACGCAGATAACAGCTTAGTTTATACTTTGTGCAACACCAGATGAAAATGGCCACTAAATGTTGACATATCTACTTCAATATCAAACTATGTATGTGTAAAAGGTAATATCGACATAGGACTATTATTTAACTATTAAAATCCTATAAAAATTCTTGAACATCTCATCGTAAAATGTTAATCTGGGCTATTTGCATAAGTTAAGAATCAATTTTGCAGACATACTTTAAACACTTAAAAAGCTTTTATTTTCTTACTGAAGAATAGTTCACGTAATTTACACTGAAAAAATTCTAATAACCAAATAAAAACAAAAATGCCATACCTCTATTATACGCGTAGACCTAGAGTGTAGGTTTACCTAACTTTTATACCTAACTAATACTTACAATATAATAGATTATTATTGACAAAAGAAAATATAAATATTCAATATCTTGTTTTAGTTAGGCTTGTTGTTAAAATCGACCTATCAGTGATCAGTTGATTTTATCAGTAAAGAAAAATGGCACTAACCACTACCAGCCGCCTACTTTACCTCCTCGCTAAAACTCGCAAAAACCAGACTCGTGATAATTGTAACTATAATTATAATAATTAAAGAATTTCACGATCTCTTTCGCCGGCCTACAACGTGGAAATCAATTTTAATTCACGAGCGAATTACAAACACAATGCAATATTCAAGAGCCGTTTCTAATTGACGGCTAAATCCAACAGCTTGTGTTATATTCGACATACATTTCTGTAGATAATTGAATACCTATACATACATTATTTATTTAGGTAAAACATGTATGTGCAGAGTTTACATATTACTAAACGCTTTCTTGTCAATATTTAGTGTGCCCGATAAAAAAAACAATAGTTACACACATCACTAACGAATTAAAGAATTCCTTAAATTAGTAGAACTTTCTCATAAATTGAATCACAATATATCAGACCAGCATCGAAATAACAGGCATTGTTGTGTTTATTATTGAACACAGAACGAAGTGAGCCAGCGTGGGCGTAATGGCGCAAAGTGGGTTTGTGTTTCAACCAGCTTGTATAATAAGCTATAGATTTAACTAATTTATGGTTCACATAATTTGACTTGTTAATGAAGTGGCTTAGGCAATTATCTATTCTTAGATTTAAGTGGTTTATTAATATTGTTGGAAAGTTATAAGAATAACCGTTTTGCCTGGCAAGTTCTTGAATTACTTCTGTATAACTTATAGATATCGAGGGACCGACTAATGGTGAAGGTATATTTTTGATACGTTCTTACGTAAGCTTTTTACAATTAGGTTCATATTTATAGTAATTTAGATCAGCTTTTTCATCTACTGACTATATTTCTACCATGACGGTGAACGAGCAATATTAAACATCAGTAATTTCAAATTAAGGCATCCATAACGCTAACAACTGCACTAATGACTGCAGTTTAAACATACCTTCCTCCATGAAGCGTGGGTACAATCGGAATTAAAGTAAAAAACTGGGCCAATAAAGTGTTCTAAAAACTGTTAAATCAACAAGTGGATGAAATGCGAGTACAGTCGCAGTGAAAACGCTTACGCGCTGATAAGCACCGTAACAAGCGGCGGCGGCGGCGGCGGCGGCGGGTGTGCGCGCGCTCCGCATCCGGGCCGGGCGCGTGCGCACTGGGAGACATCGTCATCATCCTGAACAGCTGTAGCTATAGCTAGCTGATTCATCGATCGAGATGAAATTAAGAATCACCCAATTGCAGATCTACTACCATATCTGATGACCAATACGGAATCATCGGAGAAAAGATGTACAAATGCAAGAGACAAAATGGTACTATACAGAGATACATAACTCACGCCAACACAACCCCAAATAGTCCACGCCAGCATGGACATCACCCGACATGGTTAATCTACCGTAATCCCCTTGCTGGTAGGCGGAGCGGAGCGAATAAAAGCCGCGATTCTTTTAATGCTAATGCTTTTTTTTAAAGTTTGTACAAATATCTGGCCTTCCTAATCCAGAAAATACCGCCAACCAGTACTTATAAGGGTCGTTCATATATTGATGAAATCTCAAATTATGTGATTTGTTTTATGATATAGTTATTTCTTCATTAGTCCGATTTTTTGAAGTAATAAGTGTACAAGTTGTACGTACGTAAGTACTTATGTACTATTATGTCATCTGTTTTTAGGTTTTCCTGATGTTACATATAAATTTCCTAGTTCCGTACGATGTAGAGCAGCTGTGGGAGTGTTCGTACTTACTTTAGCTACGCATATTCGAACAACACTTTTGTTTTGCGACTATAATTTGAACAAATGCTTATGATTTATCATTTACTTCGAAGAAATTTACGCAAACAATAATTAAGTTTTCGTCACGCATTTTTCGGTTTAATTGTCTGTTAGCAAATAATTAGTCGGATTTATAAATGTTGCCCATCTGGTTCTCAAGGTGTTGCCACACCGAGCTATTGTCGCAACTTTATAATAACTTTTGGGCTGTAAAACACATCATAATATGCCATGTACAATTGTACAATGTAAGTACATGTGCCGTGGACAATAAAGTGCAGTTCTTAATTAAAACAACAACTCTTACATGTGTACATTCGCACGCTTTTTGAATCATAAAATGTTAAGTTAAAAGATAATGTGAAAAATGATATTTTAGCTTAATAGAAGTGTTTCTCACTTTTATTAAAGATAATGAGAAATAAATCACAACTACAATGTTATACAGGTATGCAGTTAGCAGGAGATGTGAACTCTAAATGTGTTATTGTTATCTAAGAAACAACTAACTATTATGTAAGGAAAGTGTACCTAGTAAAATGTTGCCAGAAATAATTGAAGAATTAGCGAGTCATAAACAAGTCTAAAGGTTTTCTGAACTTCGTATGAACTTACCTAGTTACGTTTTTAAGTTGTAAATGACTGCTACCGTTACATTAATTCATTAACGACATAGAAAGCTTACCTAATGTTGTTTAGAATGTGTTTAATTTGTACCGCGAGATCCCAACATAGATCGCCGGCTCTCGCGTCCGCCGCGCGACCATAGAATGTCCATAGATGGGATTTTCTAAACTATTTACATTCAAAGACCTCCGGTGGTCATTTCTCAGAAGAATCGCTAAGAAACGCAGGAAGTAAGTGTTCACTGCGCAGCTTTTTAATTAACTTTTCAAACAAGTAACGACGTCAATGCACATACCTGGTGTGCTTTATCGCTCAATTGTAGAATAACTTTCTAATTAACATATCCTGTTTTTGATATTTCATTTGAATTTTGTTAGGTACTTGTAATCCATTTGTGCATTACACATAGCAGTTACCTATCAGCAAAATTACAAGAAATTATTAATTTCAAAGACGAATACATTAAAATCTTGATAATTAGTCACAAAGTAAATACGTGAATGCTATCTTAACATAATATAAAAGACAGACTTTTTTATTATTTACCACCTTATCTAAATGCAGAATAATATAAAACTTTCTTTCAATTTCCCTCAAGAAATTGTGTGATGGCTTTTCGATGACAATAAAATTTTCGCGCCACATACATATAATGCTAAAATATACCTAAATACCTACTTATGTAGGTAAAATTTTACGCACTACAATCATGCTCCACTGTCAGAAGGCGGCGGCGTGGATGAGCAATTTTGCACACTCGCGATCACGTGACGCTCCGGCGAGCACGGGCTGGTACTTAGATGTCTGATACTGAACCGACACTCCTTAATGTACACAGAGACGAACTGGGGGTAACGATAATTTATAAATAATAAAAAATATGATAAACTTCTCTACACCTATACCTACCTACCACTGTTTTTTTGTTTGGTAATTTAAAGGTAATTTACAGAACTCGTAATTGAACTCGTCAATGAGAATGCGTCAATATGAAGGACTAATAACAACTATTCAAGAATAAATACTTAATTATTTTCACGAATATAATCATGTAAGTACTAATAATAGATTATTTTAGAATCCAAATCCATCCCTGAACTAGGCATAGTTCGGTTGTTCATGGTCATAATTGGGCCACATTTCACGCGCCTGCGTCTGCGCATTAGTTACTGCTGCGAACAAGTACCGACATTATACCAGCGAGCTGATGCTATCTGCACTCCACAGCTCAGTACTTTACTACACAAGTCAGCACTCGGAAAGAAAGCAGATATGTTGCAATATTGAAGAACATCTATAAAATTATTTAGACTGAAGCCTACATTTTCAGACTTTTTAAACGAGTACATACATACAAGAATCTAAATGTGCAGGTTTCTTCGCGATGTTTTTTTTCACCGTAAGAGTATAATGGGAAATAATTTAAATACTTTACTTTATAAGTACTTCCTAAAATATAGTTTGTAGATTGCCATAACTACCCATAACCTGATATAATAGCCCGATACCGATGTATGACATGTAAATAATGGCAATAGAATTGTTCATTGTAGCACCATGAACAATACGCATTACATCACGAGCGGCGGCGGTGCGTGGGCGGGAGCGGGGCGGGCGGCGCGGCGGGGCGGGCGGGGCGGTCCAACTGTGGATGCGGCTAGAGAAGTACGACCACTACAGAGAATCGACAATTCTCATTCTTGTCCTTAAACGATATTAAATTTAGGGGAACTCTATAGTAGAGTTTCCAACTGTCATTTTCCATTTACACCTGACATAGGTACGATGCAGACGACATTCCGTAAAAAAATCGGGACCTAAATTTTTGATATTGTTACCTACATGTGGCATTATTTACAAACCGCCGCATCGCCTCTGTGGTCTATGACGGTGCAGTGACCTATCCTACAGTATACATCTGCAGCTGCACCATTGTCGCAGTTCTTACTTTTGTTTACGGCTCAACAAGAGACAATCATTTGTTGTCAACACGAAAACAAGCGGTTGTTGTCGATATAATACCGGGACCAGGTCGGAGTACAAGGTGTTCGTGGCTTTGTTGAAATCTTTATTAAGTACTGTAGAACATTATTATATTGATACGCTATTCAGCTAGTTCGTTTGATATACCTACCTGTAAATGTGTCATTATTTGTTTGCAGCCTTTGTTTGTTTAAATATACCTACTAACTTTGTAATTTTTCACCATTTAATTAGAAATAAGTACTTACCTATGTAAAAATGTTCAATTATAAAATGGTTGTCATGTAGGGATGGGCGGGGTACCCAGTAACACAGGTTTGTCACCTAGTACAGGGGCCCTTGCAACTTGTACGATTGATATAATTGAACAATAAACGATTTTGAATTTTTGAATTTTGATATAAGGAAACTGATTTAAAATTATGAATGTTGTGTGTACCTGTAATTGATAAATTTACACAGAATAATTAGTATATTTGATTAATAATTTTATAATGACATTGATGTCGATTCTGAAGGCAGAAATTCTAATTTTAACGCTGTCAAACAACAAAAAAAAGCTAGTATAAAATGAGATTTCAGGAAACAGCCATAGAGTCGAATTTTAACAAAGAAAAATTTTAAACAAAGAATTTAACGTTTTGACAGCATTAAAATTAGAATTTCCGCCTTCAGAATCGACATCATTGTAAATTTATTGTTGGTGTACCATTTTTTAATAAATAAATAAATATATAATAAGTAGGTTTGCTATCTAACGAGAACACAGATACAAATAAATAAATAAAACGTAAATATAATCGTAACGAATGACTATTGTAAAACTCTACATTTCTGGCTCCATTAAAATAGCGTAAATATAAACTGCTTAATGTATCTGACTTAGTAATGAGCGACTTATTTAAAAAATCCCAAATATTATTCGACGTTACCAGCGTTTAATGTACCGCGGTGTTATGTAATGGCATTATTTAACCTGGTGGCATTCTTAAGCTGTGAAGATTATTTTTATTGTGTTGATGTAATAGTTTTATACCTGTTCTGCACACTATATTTTAGTAAAATAATAGACTTTTAGATTACAAGTTCTTCTGTATCTCGGATGATTACAAGTTCTTCTGTATCTCGGATGAGTCGTCGGAGCAACTGTAGTCCGAATACAATCGTCGATACACATTTAAAACCTGATTGCGGAACAGTTAGGCAGCCGGCACCGGCAGTCCGGCAAGGATGTAATTGTGCCGCAGCCCCGGGGCTCCGGTCCGGGCTCCGCTGCCGTCTCCAATAGCAATTTAAAATAATTGCAAACCGACTGTTTGATAATGGCTAAGAATAGGTATCTCTGCTCCGAGGATGGCTATAAGTACGTACGGTTATCTAAACTAGGAATTGCTGCATTAGTTAGGTACAACGGCCGTTTTGTCAAGCGCAACGTAAGCGGCTTTATACAGTTTTAATTTGTGCGTAGGAACGGTATAAACTGCAAGCGTTTATCCTGGTGCGTCTTCGATGTCTTCAAATTATTAAATCCTTTTTCTTCCAATTCAGTGGCAAACACAAAAGTTAGGACAGCGTTGGCCACCGTTGGTGATAGGATTGGCCATTCCGCCCGGGGTAGGCCGAACGTATACAGGCGGTTGCAAAAGTGGTAAGTAGGGGAGACCGGGGACAAAAGTAACAGTTTGTAGATTCTGTCTGATTTCTCGTTATTAATAACATTTTCGATAAAATAAATATAGTCACATATAACTTTCGTATATAGTCTACAAATATCCATTATTACTTTACTTAATACATCTCGAATTTTAGCATTTCTAAAGCCTCAAAAAAAAAGGGAAATCGTTACTTTCGACCCCATGGTCAGGACGAAAGTAACAAAGCATGGGTCGAAAGTAAAAACCCATAAATTTGGCCCAATGTTATAAATACGATTCAAAAGAAAGAACAAAAAAAACAATCAAATTATTTAGTTATGAAATTTCTTAAAAAACTATCGAAACTAAAAAAAACTTATGACTTATTGACAAAACTAAAAAAAACTTCTTAATATAAACTGTAAATGAGATCCATCATTTAAACTGACTAACTGATAAGAAGTTGTTTTATTTGTGCCATAATATACAATATTATGACACAAATATCTAATCAAAACAACAAAAAATAAAAAAATATGTAGTGACATGGCAAACTTACGTAAGTGATTCGTTACTTTTGTCCTGCCGCGAGCTGTTACTTTTGTACCCATTTCCATTTTTGAAATATCAGGTGACATAACTTTAAAACAACACGTGTTATTCGAAAACAATTTATGACATGCTACAGACAACCTTATAATTAATCAATGAACAAATAGTCATATGGTTCTTGGCATCTTATATCTCTATCTCTATAAACACCAAAAAACTTACTTTTGGTGTGTAAAATCACGAAATGTTCACTAAAATAACCTTGCCACGCGGCACGGGCGCGGAAAATTATATGATGCGCGGGGGGCATCGCGTGCTGACTACCAGCTGTCGATTAGGACGTTAAGGCTATTGGGGAAGTTCACAGAGTCTTTGTTACTTTTTACCCGCTGTTACTTTTGTCCCCGGTCTCCCCTACACTGAGCCGAAAGGGGGTGACTCAGGAGGTCACCCCTAGGTAGAGGTGTTTTCCTGTATATCTAAACTAGTGTTAAACATATGTCTAATGGGTGTGTGTGTGTACTCACCATGGAGGCGGAGCGCTGCTGGCGCTGCAGCTCGGGCCCGCGCTCCTCGCCCGCGTCCGAGAACTGCCCCGACTTGCGCGCACTGCGGAGACGAGCTTTTGTTTAATAACATTACTTAATTAAGAAGAAACAAAGGTGAACATCCTTATTTGAAATAATGGTCTACATGGCCATGAATCATGGCGGAAGCCTAGTCACAAACGCAACTTTTGTTGTTTGGACAAAGTCTCTCGACTCTACCATTTATTGCAGACATTTGCGATTGTGATAACACATCTTAGACTCACAATTTAGTTTACCAACGAATTGGTACAAACTTGGTATTTGAATAGGTACATACAGTAGGTAGTATTTTAAATCCATAATTACCATCCGGCTGTTACGTCGGTATAATTATATTGTTATCATCTAATCTCTCAGTATATGATTTCGAAAACTGATCATTTCGGCTCCCGTGGACCTTGAGTCACGCCTCAGGTGTCACAGACAATCGCAGAAGATCAGATTACATTACCCTTTATTTATATTTACCGCCGGGCAGCAATCAGCTGTCATATCAAGGTCGAGTTATGAAATAAGCCTACTTATTGTACATTACTTCCATTAGACACATACTAATCTGATACTTAGTATTCGATATTGAATGAGCCAATCTCTAGGGAGATATTGTGTAAGTTTAAGGTACTTACTTATTGATAGATGATGATGAATTTTAGTATTGTTATGGAAAGTATACATAGTTTGTTCTAGTTCACAGATGTAGCCAGCAGAGAGTAGTTATACCTGGACCAGTAAAGCTCGCAACATTTTGGCACAGTTCTTGGTACTAAGCACATCTCAGAGGTTGTTTCACAATGTTAGATAGGTACCTGTAGGTTAAAAAACTTCTAGCAACACTGTCAAATTATATTTTAGACAGTGATATCATTTTTATCACCCATAATAATTATAAGATAAACTTTATGTTTATAAGCGGCTGTTAAATCTTAACTAATATTATAAATGCGAAAGTAACTGTGACTGTCTGCCAAAACTACTGAACGGATTTGAATGAAATTTGGTATACATATGGTATAGACCCTGAGAAAGAACATAGGCTACTTTTATCCCGGAATTCCCACGGGAAAACTTTTTAAGGCGAAGCGGAGCTCGCGGGTACAGCTAGTACTCTATAATTTCCATGTTTATGATATCTGTAGGTGGTCTTATAAAATAATCCGGATCTCGTACTTACTCATAAGTATAAAATAGAAATAGCTACGGCCGTGCTAGTTCAGGATCAAGAACATTTTATTACAGAAGATAGTGTTACTGATACTATATTATTTGTGTTTTTATAGCCACTCGTCTTTATATTTTATATTTACTTGGAACTATCTTGGTCTTTGGATAATCTAAGTAAATATACAAACCGTACCACATAGCGTTGATCAGCCAACTTGACTGAGCCAAGTTTGCGATGTAAGTGTCGGTCTGATCTCCTCAGCCTTTCCGTTAAAAAACAATAGAGATATAGGTACCTAAGATTAGGGTTTGTCACTATAATGAGAAGATTAGCCAATCAGATGAGCATCAGTCTTTAACTACTCATGGTGCCACGGACGTATATAAGGAACAGGTGACACGTCACTCAATGAGCTTTGATTTGGTTGAAATGAAAGCTCATCGAGTGACGTGTCACCTGTTCCTTATATACTGAGAAGATCCCACTTTGTTGAGTTGGGTGGTATGTACATACCTGGTGTGCGCGAGCTTGCGGTGCGCGCGGCGCCCCCCGCTGATCATGGACAGCGTGCTCATCACCGCCGACATGGCGCCGCCCGTGCATGTGGGGACTACCTGAGGAACAACCGCCAGGGTTATTGAGGAGTCTACGCAGCATTGTTGGGCATGATGAGGCCACCCCATTTCGCTTTTCGTATTTGCGTATTTGCCAAAACTTCCATTGGCTATGCGTCCCAAGAAACTTGTAGGCAAATATAAAGGCCATATATTGACACACATGGCAGTTTTGGCAAATACGCAAATAAATATCAATAGCCCAGTGGGATACCAGCATTGTGAGAATGAGACATAATAAGAGGATTATCCGCATTGTGTAGAAATTGTCGATGTGGGTGCGTTACGATAAACGATTAAAATTCACAGATAACCAAACCAAAAACTCGTAAGGCCACTCATGTGTCTTTAACTCGAGTCTAACCCGTTTTTTACGTTAAGCAGTTCTTAGTCACATGCGTCACATATGTCACATAATATGTGCCTACCTACCATACAAAGCATTTTTATAAAACCGGCGGCTTTATAAGTGTATTTATAAACAATATTGTGCAAAAAGTCACGAGATGTAATATGCAACAGACAAGCGATGAATTCACAATGAAGGAATGTTTGTGGGAAGGATAGTTTTTACTTGGTGAAGGAGCTAAATGAAAAACCGTACACACAAATCAAGACAAATTGTGTGTCTGTGCTCGCTGAATCACAATGTACCGCGTGTCGACGCTCTGGGAACGGAAAAAGTTCACTCCGACTAAATGTAAATTCTACTAAACGCTGCTCCTACTTATTTAAAGATAGAGAGATAAGAAAGGCTTTACAAATAGTTTCCTCAGTGGCTTCAATTGCAAAGTTACCTATATACCTACACAAGTATAAATCTTTTAAATATCGCGCCTATCCAATCGGTACCTACCTTAGACAAGTAAACCACTATCTCTGGTAACTACCTACAAAGTAAAAAGCCCAACCGTGCCTAGCGAACGATGGTGAACCACATGAAGTTGCAGTTAGATGCAGCAGACGACTTTTCGCAACTTCATCGTCACTCTGGTTTCTACGTAAACGTTTAACAATTACTAGAATAGAGCCCTATTTGCAAAAACTTAGACTAAACTAGTTTGTACGACAATACCTCTACTATTGACGTGCCCGCCATGTAAATATCTTCATCATCCTATAATAACTTGAATAGGTATAGGCAAGTACATAATATAAACATTGTTGTATCATGTACTTACCGATTATTTACGTCTGGCTCAACATGTGCATTACAAGCAGATAATTAAGTACATATATAAAACTTATACTTTTTCGGTATGCTAGGGAGATAAAACGAAACTTAGAAACATGAACACAAAAATAATACATTTTCAATTGAATGGTGCAATGAGTAATGATGTTATCGGTTTTGTCATTTACCACAGATCGATTAGAGAGGTTACTCTATATGACGAAAATTAATTTTCCGAGCGTTGCGCGAGCCACGACTCTATCTCGTTGTATTAAACGTGCCGATTGCACGACAGCTCTCGTTCGTTCGTTTTCCGTCAGTATAGAGGAGCCCTCCAGAGAAGCGCGCCGTCATCTCCCCTGGCTGGACCCCCGCGGCTGATTCGCACTTTTTCTATCAATTTCTCTTTCTATAAGTAAAAGTGTATCAACTGTTTGTGAAATTGCACAAATGCTCGTCATCTGAGTTGTTTTTCTGAGTATTTTGCTCGCAGCATTTCGTTACAGACCTTCTTTATCCCGTAGCTTTGATAGGTATTAACCAAATTATGTAGTTTGTGTAGCGCAGGTTCCAAATTTAAAAGCTTCAACAATCACAATGTAAATTTTTATGCAGTATGTAGCTTTCACACTTCTAAAACTTAACATAACTCTTTTCATTCTAAATAAAACTCCAACACTGGATAGCAGTGAATATGTACAATAATACCATACTTTAAACTCGCATATGCTACGGGTGCCATGGGACGGTCGGCGCAGGCGCAGGTACCGGCTGGCTCTCTGTGGTATGGTAATGGCGGCCCACTCGGGAACGTAATCACACGTCTGTAATGACACCACACGCCCGGGCCCACGAACACACGCCATTCTACGGCTGCATCTGTGACTTGTGTTGTTTGGTTTTAACACAACAAAAACATTTTTACAAAACTAAAACTGAATTTAAAACTTAAAAGAAATTAAATTTCCTCGAATACCTGGAAAACATGGAATGCTCTCAGGGTAAGCCGTAAAAGTGTAGCTAGGGAATATTATAGCGTTAACCTACACAAACAGGAAACTCTGTACCGAACCATTACTTGCGCACAGTATTACAGCTTCAGCTAGATTTTAAACATTATATTCGAGTAAAGCTCACGATGTATTTTTGTGCCTCTCTGGCCTTGGGTACAATAATCCGCTGATTGGAATCACGAATTCCAACTTTTGTTTTAATTATTGTATTTTATGTGTCTATTGTTATGGTTTATTAAAGCTTAATTGAGTTTTGTCTAGGCACTCTATCTACAATTTTATATCAATTTAAGTATTAAAAATTGCCTTATGTTTACGTAAAGTTACTTCTTATTTTTTCAATTATTTTTTTAACCAAGGCTGCATAATGTTGTTGCATGCCTAATGATTTGAGAATTTAAATTTTATAAATAGAATCTTTGAAGATTTGCATTATTTAATATGTATGTAGTCTCACTCACCATAGTCACCATTATTGGCAAAACCTTTTCCCACATCTTCACAGTCGGTCTCACAGTCTCACATAACATTCGCGATCATTATGGTACGGTATTAAAAGTGATAATTCCTTATCACAGGGGACTTTTAAGGTACAGCGAATAGTGAAAGTGCGAGTTGACGGGTGGTCATCAGCAGTTTATCGCAAGATGGATGACCCATCAAGTCTCTACGAGACGCACAGTATGGCGAGCCATTAGTCGGTATGAGACGACAGTTGTGCAGACCAAATGGTGTTTAGCTGATCATTTCTAAGTTTAACTTTACGACTTTCATAAACATTGCTTATCAGTTGTTTAACTTTACGATTTTCTTAATCGTAGCTTCGTTAGTTAGGTATCATAGAGGTAGTTTATCGGTAAAAACGTGGTAAAAACCAATGGGCATATGCGTGATAGAATGGGCCGAAGTACTTAATTATTACTGGCACCTTTACATGTGAACTTACAAATGTAACATTAAATAAATAGGTAATTTTATTTGGAATTAATTTATTAATAACCTCCAATAATAAGTTTATTGGAGGTTTGAATTATATATTTGTGTTTTATATTCAGTTGAGTGTATAGGAATGGTATTTTTTAGGCAATAAGAATTTTATTGCCGTTGTAAACTATAAAGAAGATGATTATCTGGAAGATAACCGTTTTCATCGATTTATTACTTTTATTTATCTCTATCGTCATGTTTTACCGGTCGATACTGCTCCTTGGCCATTTATGTTTATAAGAAGTGAAAAATATACTTAATAAATTTATATAACTAGATCCCTATAGTTTGGTTTTTTGCTAACAGATGTTAAGAAGGTGCATTTTTCACTAACTACACCCTAAAGTATCCAATGAACCAACCACAAGATCCTACTTATTTACGTTAAGTAAATGAACAGAGAAACTTATCTCTACATTATTAATGAGAGAAATTGACGCTCTACAGGAAATCAAAGTAATAAACGCTATCGGAATCGGAATGTTTCACTTTTCATACTTATACAATCAAGTACCTACAATAAAATATAGGTTTAATTTCATTAAATTATTATGGCATCGTGATTGTGCTCATAATTGTGGTTTACTTAAGGCGTGAAATATTACAAGTACTTATAAGTATGGAAGCCCTAATCTCACGCAAACCTCAAACCTCAGTGTCCGGTGAAAGATGCTGGCAGTGAGGCAAAGCCTTACACAAGTTGTTCCATCCAGTTCTTACTAAGTATTACTAACACACAAGTACCTGTGCAAAATCTCTACAGACCATAGAACAACGCGGACTCTACAGAGATATCATAAGTACCTAAATGAAATAGATACTGCGTATTTGTCAAGAGGAGCCCTAGAGGATAGTTTTTCATCAGCCCGTACTTAGTTGCCCAGTATTTAAAGCCCATGGAGCACCACAACACTCTCTCCTGGGCTTTCCTCATCCCACCTGACTAAGGTAATCGATCCAGCTGGCTTGAGTGGTGTTTTGGTATCTTTTGTAGAGTTAAAGCTATTCATATTTATAAGATTTCAAAGAATAGGTACCTACCTATATCAAAGTTTAACGCTATAGTTACGGCGTCGTTAATTTCGTGTGCTTGGCTAATTAACTACAGCCTGCGGGGGCCGAATATCTCAGACTCATTACAATTATAGGAGTCGCTGAAATCTGGTTTGCAGATCAGTTCCAGCAGGCCACAACATCACGCAAAAAGTTTCGAACAGTACTTACTCAGCATTGTTTTACATTAAAATATGGAGTTGCGGCTTTTGAACAGCTTTAATCATAATCATAAACAGAAACAGACACAATATTAAACACATAATCAATGGAAGTGGCTGATGGTTGAGTGGATGGTTTGGTGATGAAAGTGATGATAATGTATAGGTTAACTCATTTCTCGGTTATCTGAAGATCGATCGATCCGAGGAACACATTACACGCTGGCTACTACGAATACTCTCAAGCCGCGGCGTTGTGGAACCGGTCCAATTTCGGGCGAGCCCCGCGGCTGCAAGAAGCCATGTTTTTTACTTTTACAATCTTCAAATGGAGCCGCAGGCAACCTGCGGAATGCTTCAATTGAATTACGTTACGATATTTTGGGTAAAATAGTAGGTAGGTAGGTTTTTAGGGTTTAGCATCTTTAATTCCCGCTCTTGAGCCAATTGCAACAGCCGTTTCATTCATTGATATCGTTTGAGCAATGGTACGTCTACATAACAGCAGGTCGGTACATAAATAAATATCACATAAGTATTCAGTGAATTCCAACCTAATTACGAATCAAACAGGAAAAGACAAAAACTCAGGAACAATCACGACTAGAATACTCAAGCAGGCTTGAACTAGATAGTTCGATTTCCTCCATTTCCAATAGTGCGGGGTGTGTAATTAGCAGATACGCATCGCAGGTGTGAACACGGCTGTCACGCGCGCGCCGGATTCCTCTTCCGATCTCAGCCGTGGACTTTCATACTGACCACGAGCACATGGTCTGGTGAGAGTACCATGGGCCTCGTCAATGGAAGAGGAATTGGATGCGCAAAGGAGATAGCACCGTTTTTCCGGATTTTGTTTTGGAGAATACATTAAACAACGTATTTTATGATAAGGTTACCACAAATTTAAGTAGAAATTTGGAATACATAACCAAAAAACATCGCTACAACCGCTTTTTTAATCTCCATTCTTACGCTTGGCCAATCATCAAACCGACGCACTTTCTTACGAAACCGTTAAGCAACGAAAGGGTCAAAGAGAGCATCCCTGCGCACGCCATCTCCGCACATGTCGCGCCGGCGGAGCGTGACGCGCAGGTGCAGGGGGGCGGGGGAGGGGCACGGGGGCAGGGAGGTAGGGGGCACAGGGCGCGGGACTGGCAGTGTCATAGTGGTACAAGTGTAGAACTAGTGATTCCATCTTGATGCAGGAAGGTCAAGAGCCATCTTGAAACTTGATATACATTGTGAATTTATCAGCTATTATACATATTTATGCTGAGTCTTAGCCTAGGGTGTACCATGTTCAGAACAAGATGGAGAAAATCTTCACAGTACTTACTACATTTTATCTGTAAGTTTAGATTAACTACTGTACTCTGACTGCACTGTGGTCCCGACCGTGACACGAGGCTTTGTTGCGACTCTCCCATGACTCACCTGACAGCGAGCCAGTCGAAGGTGCAAAGGGATTCACTACTTTCGTAATAGAAATAACTAGCTCATTTCACAAACAAGCTGAATAGAAGGACTAGCCGGAAAACTGAGCAATGACTAATCAGCACCAGTTTAATTTTATAGTTGGTAAATTAAACGAGAGATAAACATTAAGGGCGTCTTGCACAACAAAGTTAAATAAAATTAAATCTATGACCTCTTGCTCTGTCATTATACTGTCAGAGCAAGAGACAAACTATTTAATTTTATTTAACTTTGTTGTGCAAGCCACCCTAACATCACTTAGATAATATGCTAATTAGTTTTCACTATGCGAGCTAAGCATAATAAAGTTGGAACTCAATAGAACGGGAATATAAATTTAATTAGTGCGTAAAACAACTGGGACGGTTGGCAAAAAAAATAAAGCATTACTAGGCCGACCGTAGATAAAATTTCAACAGCCACGCATTTAGCTAACGTCATTAGATCATTACTCTACCTTAATACATAATTATTACCATCGTATGACTTCAATCTTATAACAACACGCGATATTTCATCATAATTGATACCAAATTACTGCCAAATTTTGTTCTAATTTTACCTCAGATAAAGAACCCTGCAAAAAAATAATAACTATAGGTAACTTTACCCATATAATATACCTGTCAGGTACACATACGAATGCAGTAAAAAAAAACACGGGTCCCTAACACTCTTCTTATCATTTAAGTTAATTCTGTTTGCATGTTTTTATACGTTGCTGAATTATTTCAGAAGTGACTACCTCCATCGACAAGCATTATTTGTTTTTCTTGAACCGGAAGCATGGCGGCAGATAACGGGGAATGAGAACCATCATTAGTGAACTCATTAACTCGACTCATCATTAATTATCGGGTTCACTCGTAAACTCGGTTCTCAGGTGTACTTGTGAGTGTGTGCTTCTTCACACCGCCGCCCCGTGCCGTCCTAGTGCAGTAAGATATTAGTCCCGCAAAATATGGAGCAGTAGACATATTTTGTATACTTACAAGATTTACATTGAATTATGATTGACAGAGAGTTACTGATATTATGAAAATATTGAATATAATTTCATTTCGAAATGTGCATTTAAGTGTGGTTGAAGTGAACTCGCGGGCTGGCTGGCTGAACAGACCCGCAGATTGTACCCACATTGATAATATTACTATTATTATTAGTGATTACTATTATTACCTATATTTGTCTAAAACTTAGACGGATATACATAGTACTAAAGCTCCCGTTTATGTGCTTACCTATTTACAAAGCTTTTAAATGCTCTAATGAAGTGATTATAGCATATTACAGTTTCATAATCAAAATGAAGCAGCCGAGGCGATAACATTCGGAATTCCTCCGCCGACCGTTATTACCACATAGAGATAGAGGGCCTCATTGTGCAACAATCCACAGAATTACCAACCATTTACATAAAAGCAAGCCCTTCTTACGATGGGAAAGTAGCCGCGATAAAAGAATTAAAGGGCTAGATGCCCTTTTTACATTATTATAAATGATGCAACAACATTATTCAAAAGAAGATTTGTTGCAAATAAATTGGTAGTCTCCGATGTCATTTTGTATAGGGTGACAAAATGTTAATCTACAACGGTTCACGGTCGCAACTATCTAAAATTCATAAGAGATTATAGTATCATAGACAGTAGCGCCACCGCCGCCGGCGCACTGTGTAACGTTGAATAAAACGGTTGTAATCCGATCTTTTAATCCTGTTGCGTCGGTAATGAAGTCAGAAGCGTTAAGTTTACAAATATAGGGCATTGTCGCGCCCCTCGCCGCGGGTTCAATCCCCCCGGCTTTGTTGTGAAGAGTTGGATAAATGACTCTGCGCATTGTTGCCGGTCGGTGAGGCCGCATGGTGGGGCCGGTGGCGCTGGCGGTGGGGCGGTGGGGCCACAAGTGGATGGGACAAGAGTGGTGCAAGAGTGCGTCAGTATTTACATATTTCCGTTACAATTCGTCCAATACGATTAGTGACAGATAGGGTTAGCGGGTGTTTTTATTTTATAGATTTTCATTAGTATATTATAATGTTTTGTCTTATTTACTCTGATAAATTATGATTAGTATTTTTTTCCTGAGTATAAAATTGTAAAGATATGTAATTTTCTTTTAAATAATACAGGGTGTTAACTAGAATGCGTTTGAGCGGGAAATGGGGGTTAGTATTAGTCTAACCAAGCATGTTTCTAAGAAAAAAAACATCAGAATCTCGAATATTTATGTTTAAAGTCTTAAGTAAAGTGGAAAGTTTTACCTTAATCAAAAACATGGTCACCCTACACAAACACATAACCAATGAGACATTCGATTGCAAAAGAACACACACTCTAAATTTGTTATCAACTTCACTTTTCATAATTTATTTGATGTAACTATGATTGTAATTAATTACACAGTAGGTAATAACAATTATTAAATAAAATTGAAATTATTCATGGTGATTAATGACATACTAATCAACAATTAAACAACTGATGTGCATAAAGTTTCATAGATCGTACAGAATATAATTTATGACTTTCTAGGAGCTCAGAACAATAATTAAACCTTTTTACTCAGAATAAGGTAAGCGTTTAGTATTCACCCTTGATACTTACCACGTTTTATTTTTCTTTTATTACCTAAAGATGCGTACAGACCGGCCCAACGAACGCCCACCGATGGACATTTATCATACATAATACAGGGGCAGATTGAGCAACGAAGGTCAACAAAACCCGTTCGTTGGCGTTCGTTTGGCCGATTTGTACGCAGCTAAAGATAAAAGACCACAATGCATAACAGGATGATAACAGGGTCTACTTCAATGACGAATTGGTTGTACTTACACTCGCTCATCTCGATTTGTGTTGTGTACTTGCGATTGAGACGTCTTTGATGACGAATAGTACGGAAATCCTCATAATAAGTATGGCCTCACTTTGAATACCAGTAGAATAATAACAATCTCGCGTATCATAACCATCGAGTATTTATGATAGTCATTACCTTCTCTGTGGATCTAGTCTGTCAGTCAGTCATTGTTGTTTACTTGTTTACAATCATTTTTTACAATTATTACCTAAAAGGGAAAAGGTACCTACAATTCTATCTTTTGATTACCAAGCCTTGTTCCTCATCTCGTTTTATGTTGTGCTGTGCTGTGAATACGTGTGACCTATGTTATGAAGCATAAAATGAAACTGTTCTGTATTCATAAAAGATAATTATTGTGTATCAATAAAGTGATACTTATGGAGTAAAATGAAATGTCTACAATGGATTGGGTACTTTGAGTACCCAAAATCTCGGTAGGTACCTTGACGATGTGGCTCCAAGTGTGGTGCTGATGCACGCATACTTTTTGATTGACCTTAGCTTTGATTTTTTTGGCCTTGACCTTGGCTTTCAAGTCCATGGTCATTCTGTCAAACGTACCTAAACATGAATAGGGTGACTATGAAATTTTAAAATGAACTAAATAAAACTGTTTTATGTTGGTCAGCTTAAAGCAAATAAAATACGTTTTTTAATGTCTTATCGTGTTCAGTATCATCAGCTGTATCTACCATTTCCTGCTCCAACGCAATCAAGTTAACACCCTGTATATTTATAGATCTATTTATTATATAATAATCTATTTATTTTTTAAACATTACATTTTAGCACAATTAATACAATTTAAACATTCAACAAAAGCTGCGAAATACCAAACACATAATATTTACAAATGAAAATAAAACATCCTTATAATCACAATTGACTATTCTGCACACTGTACTTCAAGTTTTGTCACAAACAATTGAAAAATCCAGTACCGACCCCATTATGACAACACACAGCAGTCAATCACCCCGACCAGCGCCTCCCCTCGCCAACAATCACTAACCGATCTCCTGACGATTCTATCTTAACAATTAAACGTCAGAGACGCGTACTCACAGGAACTATTGTATTTTAAACATTATTGCGTCGATTTTCGCCTGGCAGATGTAAAATCGCTAGTCATTAAATGTTATGACCCAACTCGTATTAACACAAAGCTATAAACGCCGTGCTGCATCTAGAGAGGCCGGCGCTCGTAGTATCATGGACTCCATATAGTAGCAGAAAAACACCCATTTATTATTAAGTTGTAAATGTCAATTGGATATCATTGTTAGGAGTCGATGATCATAAAATGATGTTTTTATGCCCTGCTGCTAGATATGTTATTTGGAATATCGGAGTTACAAAAACAGGCTACATGATAGAAATTTAAAAACATCAGTATCGTTCCAAGCTACCTACATATCATTATTATTATTAGATAAATTTATGATAATTATAAAGTGCATTGAGATGAAATTTGGCGTGGCGCCTTGACGTTCATATTTGTATGCATAAACAGACAATAACATTATGACACAGCTCTCAAAAATCACGAAAAACAAGCGCGAATATAGGTCATTAGACTAACGAAGCGCACGGAAAGCATGTAGGTATCATTACAATGCATACTGCGTCTGTTGACAATAGCTTACAATTTCATAACTAGTGATTTCGTCTCGCCGGGGACTCACTCAATGATCATTGTTACCGAAACACGCGACTTTGTAACTCGAGCTGAGGAAAACAAACATAAGCAAAACTTGTTGCCATCTGTCATCGATAGATGATTATAGGATGGGAATGGGAATGCGCAATTTATAATAATACATTTGCACTTGCTTGTACTGGAAGCTGGCTTGAATGTGACTAGATCTTAGTTATTACCTAATCATCTCATCACTAATACTATGTAAATATATCTACTTCTCTCTTCATAGCAATAGTTCTATCTGTATTTACAAGTCATTGGGCCATTTGTCGGGCATTGTTGACAAGACCGTGGTGACCTGCCGCCACCGGGTCGCACTACCGGTCTTTACCGATTACCGCAACATTGGCTACACCACCCATTGTTCCTGCGCGTATCGAAATATGTACCTTCTATACCTAAATGCTTTAATTCCTTACAAAACCAAAAACCACGCAATAAATATAATATGCAAATGCACCAGATACCTACTACCGTATACTAGGGGCCAGTAGGGGCTTACGATTCGTTACAGTCACTCATGCTTTGTATGAATTTAATATTGTTACCAAAAAGTGTCAATAAAATATTGTCAGTGTCAGGACTAGTCACGGCTGTCACCCCAATCAACACCCCTGACAGTCCATCCATCACCCCCTAGCACAGTCAATTGATGAACATAGCGAATCATTTTTTATTTCATCGTGTTTTGTATGGTATAAAACGATAAGTAAGTTTGTAACGATTTTTTAAAACATGTATTTTTACTTCTAAGATTAGGGTCATGTCTTTGTAACTCGAATCCGGCGCATGGAATAAACAAAAAGGTAAAATATAAAAATAATTATCACGCCTGCTTGATTCATTAAGTTTTTTACATCCGTTGATAGAAGGGGCGATATTGTGTTCGCTAGAAAAGCAAACAAAACGACGGAATTCCTTTTGGTCGGTTGATTTAATGAATTTCGTAGCAGGATGTGGACCCGTAATTTACGATGTATGAATAGAATCAGGTTTCACAGCAGTGGGGTTATGCTGTATAGAAAATGCTGCTAATTACCTATGTCATAATTTAGGTTTACTATTCATAGGATATAATTAATAATAATATGCATTGAGTTATATCTCTCACTTGAACTTGAAAATAAAACTAGGTAGGTTGATAATTAATTTCAGAAAGTAAAAATAAAATAAATAAAACCAAAAGTAGGGACTTGACTAGATGATAGGAAAAGCTCTTGCATACGAAAGAGTTCAACGCGGGTGCGCGCTTTCTCTACGCATCGCTAATGAAATTTATATATAATTCAAATATGAAAGGTCTAATCGTAACAGTAATAACCAAATTTATCATAGGTGTTCTTTAATATTATTTAAGGTTAAGTTGGTCATACAACTCAGGTAATTACCTACCTAAGTAAAAATATTTAGAACATGGCAACCGTAATTATAAATTCTCAATTGTTTATCCGAAATGCCCAGAATTAGTAGAAAGCGTTGCTCGTAAAAACAATGGTAAAACACGAATTAAGTCAAGAACAAGAAAGTCATTATCTTAATGAGCGATCGCCAAAACAATAAGTTTAACAATTTGAAGTTCCCACCGAAAAGTTGAAAAACCATGAGTTGCCGCGCTACTGGGATGTTTCCTCGAACTGGCGACAAACAGTTCAAACGATTCTCAAGCTAAACAAATAAGTTTTTCTTATGGATTTGACATATTTTGTCGTAGTTAGTTATGTGTTCGAACGTGTTATGTATGAGGTTAATGACTCCTTTGCTCCTGAGGTAGGCAAATAGCAATAAAAGTAGGTATAATATAAATAAACCTTTTTTTCACACATTACTAAATTAATTATATTTTATAATGGTAGTAAACAGTAGCATCCTTTCCTTAAGTAAAATTATTCATAAACATGATGGTTTCTTCTATCAGGGAAGCGTGCGCGCCGCGCCGGTATGAACAACAACTATGCGTGTTTTCTAACACTAATGTTCAAATATTATATTAACTCCAGTCATGCATATTTGCACTTAAAATATTTTAACGGAACCCTAATACTTTGTGCTCTACCCATCCATAAGTTACCTACCTAAAGTAAAGAAGGTCCGGCTGCTATTTTCTATAAAAACACTATTTTTGTCTCACTATCAAATAAATCAAAATTTTACATACATCATATATTTAAACCTCCCTAAAATATAGTTAACCTACATCCATATCGGATCCTCTATACTTATATGTAGTTACCTATATACATGGTTTAGTGGATGAGCCAGCTTTCCCGCTGATTATTAGGTAGGTATAGTTATCTATTGTTAAGGAGACCACACAATAGTGGTAGGTACTTGCTCTTACACCGATTACGAGTGCCTTTTCTCATAAAATCTGTGTCAAATGTAAAATTGTCACAAGAAGCATCGCGTGCGTGCGTGGGCGCTTTCTCGGCAGTTCCCAGGTTTGATTTTACGTAATTCCTTAATAGATTAGCGATTATCATTCGATCATTGATCAGTAATCTTTATTGACGTTCAGCTAATTGTTCCTGGTTTGAGATTAAAAAGCAGTTGGCATGCGTCGAACTACGGAAATGTTTAAAATATTTTTGTAGTAGATCGACAGCGGATTTAGAAATAAAATAACATTTACGTTCTGTACATTGAATTACTTGTATTATTCATATCAATCATTTTTTAATCAAGATCTCGTACTTGGAAGGGGTCGTGTCAGTATGCTGTATTTATTCTAATACGTATGTATGTACACGTAAATAATATTTAATTTACGTTAGAAGACCTTAACATTAGCTGTAATCCCACATAGTTCATAATTAAATGAACATTTCTTAGTATAATTAAGCGTCCATTACATAAAATTAAATGTATTTGCAATAAATGTAGCCTCCAAGTCAAGGCATAGCATGTGTGTAATTTCCTCTTCACTCCCTTATGTGAGTAGGCAGCCTTCAGGCCGCGGTGGCCGCCACACATCACACATGTTATTGCCGCAGTATGTAGAGCCAACACACACGCACACACAAAGCTCGTAATAGTACCTTACTGGTAGTAGTGGGTGGGTGATGGACTGATGGCCCACTTTCAGTACTGAAGACATTTAACATTTATCACAATCTCCAGCATTCAGTAAGCGTCAGAATTATAGAATGGCAAAAAGAAACAGTCAGCAAATAATGTCTATGTTTTTGTGGTAAGGCCTAAATAAAATAAATTTTAAACTATATATTATATTTTTTTTCAATGTCCTACTCATAGCACGCCAGGTGTCAGGAGGATAGTTCGCAAAATCGACCTTTTTTGTAGAAAAACAAATTTTTATTATATTTATATATTGTATGTATGTTATATAATATATATGTATTATTATATATGTATTATTATGTAATATAGTATGTACCTACCTCTGTTTAAGTATATTTGTAATATTTTAGTTAGTGTGTAGTATATTAAATAATCTACATTCCTTTTTAACATGTACACTGCACCCAATCTTAATCTCTGTTTCCCTCCATCCAAAGGTTGTCTGGCAGAGATCGCTTTTAGTGATAAGACCGCCTTTTGTACCCTAATTAAGTTACATTTTGTTAATTTTATTATTCTGTTTTGGTGTACAAATAAAGTGTATTCTATCTATCTATCTATCATCTGGGTAATCTTTACATTCTCAAAAATAATATTTAACTTTAGTTTTAAGAGTAAGCTAGCAGGTAGATTGCTTGAAAAATTCTCTAGTAAAATCGCCAATCTAACCTGAATAAGATTAGCGCTTGTTCAATTATAATAAACTTTAAAGGAGTCTTCATTCCTTCAGATCCAACAGCGAGTGCCGCGCCTGATCATAAATTGAAACTTGAGCATCTCTTCGAATAAGGCTCGTTTGCATGTTCCAGTCCACTCGCCGGCTCCATTACTGGCCGCTCGACGCTCGTGCGCAGGCGCAGAACTAATTAGTACGGACGGGTGAGTCCTTTACGTTCATAGCTATTATAATAGTTTATGTTCTTGTTAATAATAATCAAAGCTACTTGTTGTTTATGTTTTAATTAATTCGGTGAGTTAAAGAGGGTATTAAGTAATGCCGTAATGTTATAATTTATGGAAATGAAGAGGCGGATTATTCTAATATATTTACCAAAAATAGCGCGGTACGCTAAATTATACTGCTACCAGGCATACTATTATACTAGGTACCTACGTATCTTTATTTAATAAATGTAATTATTCATTATCTACTGCAATAATATCATCTGAGTATAGTAGGAGTGTTTGCGCAGTGGTCCCGGCTCGTGTGGCGCGGTGCGCGGGCGCAGCACTTTCCCTCGACTCTCATTTGAATACAACTCGAGATCGAGATATCTTCCATCTAACAATTACGGCTGGACAGACGCTTTTTGTACTCTCTTTAGATAGGCTTTAATTAAAATTGTGTGCGATTACAGTGAAGAAGATAGGTACTGAACATAGAGTTCAATTTGTAAATTTTCTATTTAAACCTGTGTATTTTTGGGTTATTATTTTTCTATTTAAACCTGTCTATTTATGTATTTTGTGGGTTATTATGGTTTCGTAGTGTATTAATAATCCAATATATTTTACTTACTTAGATAGATACACATAGATAGATGGTGAGCCAAAGAAAAAATTGTAATTACTTATAGCCAAAGTTTAAAAACATTTATAAATTACACAAAAAAGAAAGTACTCGTAGGTAGGCACAGAAATACCAGCACACGCATAAATTACAAACTAAAATAAACTTTTTTAAAAAGCAATAAAAACTTACCAGATGTTAATTAATCCTCGCACTCGTGCCAAACTTTAAACAAGACGAAACAAACACAAATTAATCACATTTTTATGCACAATGCACAAAAAACACAATTCAAAATCCACTGGCCGAAAACACTTTTTTCTACGCCGATAAAAAAAACAAATCCTTAAAAAGTTAATGTAGGAGCAGCGTTGTATCGCTCCAGTGCACTTGCCCGCTCGCGGCTCGTGGCTCGCGCGTGCGCTCTGCTCAGCGATGGTGCGGCGACTGTTTAGGCGCGGAACGAACCGAAAGGAGACGCCCGCGGCACCCAAGCTTTGTTATTATGAAACCCAGGCCCGGAGGTCACGGGACAAACATAATTCTCATGGATGAACCCCACTGAAGTTGAGGTAAAGGGTGATGATGATTTCTTTTGATAGAAAATTTTACCGAGAAACGTCAGTGCAGAATAACCCAAATAAGTAGTAGCAGGCTTGTAGCAGGCTAGATAGCTACGAGTAATTAACCTGTTAATTACTGAACTTTATTTTTCCTTAAAATCCCATTAATTCGGTTTTAATTTGTACTAAAATAAAATCCTTTAGTATTGTAGATAAATAAGGATTAAAGGAAACGCTTTTAATTTCGACAAGGCATTGAGTGCCCCCTCCCGGTCTATGCGCCGTTTGACCCCGCGAGGTCCGCGCCGTGCGCGTGCGTCGTTTTGTTTTTTTACTGCAAGTTTCGCGCCTGCGGCCAAACAGACAACGATTTCAAATTGTAGGCATCTCCCAGCACTTCTATTTATTTTCTTCTAAACCTCGACAACACAAAGCAATTCTTACGAATGGCAAATCGTTGTTTCTGCTAAAGTGTTTAAGTCAGTGTGAGAAAATTTGTGTTGTAAAGTCTGAAATGATTATTGAAAGCTTTTATCCTTTTGCGCTAGAAAACACTAACTTACGAAAGCTGCAGTACTGCAGTTTGTTCATGTCTTAAAAGTCCTAATAAAATTGGTATTTAGATAGGTACAAAGCATACCCAAGTAAAGTACACGGTTTTTTTTAAGTTTTTTTCGTTTCATATAGAGTATATTATACAGAGTAAATAATATGTTATTTATGTAATTAACTACTATGTAACTACCTTAAATAAATAAGCACAAAAGAAACCTACATACTCTTAACAGTAGTGCTTAGACTGCTTAGTAATGATACGAAACGGTTTGCATGAACATAGTTAAACATAAAAACCTACCTACCTTGGTAAATGTTTATAGTTACTTTATCTCGGTACTTAAATACCTACTTAAAAAGCAGTAGGTATTGTTAAACTAACTGTAAAGATCACTAGTTATAGTTAGTGAGGAGCTAGATCATGTCTGGTGAAAGTAAAATTAATGTTGGCTATTAAATTAATAATTGTTTATAACCGAGTTACTCACAGCTGTCAAAATGGTACCTAGTTCTAGTTGGGCACAGAAGCATGTAATCGCAATATCAGCATCTAAATACCTAAGAAAGTTTGACTAACGCATGCAAATAAATGATAACTAGACCTCTTGTGAATTTACGACCATAATGAGGCAATGGTCAATCTTATTCAGTTTAGCCGACTCTGCCAACTGCCTTATACATAACTCTACATCTCCACATTCCATATCCCCCATTACTCACACCCGATGAGGGTTACACTATTTTATCTTCTTAGTACCTACTAGACTGTACTTCTCTAACTAAAAGAAAAGTGGTTTACACAGGCATCGCGGAATAGAATCAATCACCTGCGAACATTCCTGCATGTTGAGTGCCTCCTCTCTCCGTATCTGCCACATCGCCTTGCGTGGACGCATAGCATCAAGACGTCTAAGTTTTTGCACCAAATGTCTTTATGTAAAGTTTTATTTTACATAAATAATTAGCTTATCAGCGCAGATATGGTGTGGTGGGTGAAAACTTGTCTAGTGACTAGGGAGACCTTATGGGTAGGTATTCTGACGTCGCGATTAAGTTGTAATTGAAACACAAGACTATGTTTAAGTATTTATATTTTACTGACCAACATAATTTGCATTCAAAAACTTAAATGCATTATATCACTCCCCATCTTCGCAATCGTAATATCTTGTGTGTAGTTCCTGTTTAATGTCTGGCTCACTGTCAGCACTCCTACGCCTCTCTCTATCATCCCTGTGAGATTTGTGCTTATTTTTCTTACTTCTAGAATGTTCTTTTGCATTCTCTTGTCTTTTATAACTTGTATCATGTCGCGATTTACTATCTTCTTTTTCATAAACTGTTTGTTCTTGTGTATTACCAGAACTGGATTCCACTTTCGATTTGTCACTTTTATGTCTCGAATATTTCTTCGAATCTTTCCGTCGCCTATCGCTTTCCTCGTAGCGAGATTTTTTATCTTCTACAGAAGCAGCTTGTTGTGCAGATCTGCTGGGACTGGATTCAACTTTTACTCTCACTCTTGATCTATCTCGTGAATATTCTCTTCTAGATTTGCTGTAACTTTCTGTTCTATGTTTTTGTTTGACTTCATAGTCATCGTATCTATTGCTCCTAGAGGAATGTGAGGAGCCTGCTTCTCTTTTATAGTCATAATCATTTCTATAATGTCCTTTATGAGTTTTATAGCTTTCGTTATCTTTATGCCATTTGGAACTAGTTTCTTTCGCGTAACTTTCATAGTTCCTGTCTTTGCTACAGTGGCTTCGAGAATCTTGCTTGCGATCTCTAGCTCTTATTTCTGCTTTAGCATATCTGCCCTGTTCTTTAGATGGTTCTCTTCTTTTGGTATCATATTCTCTGCCTTTGTTACTTTGATTTGGTTCACGAGATTGCATCGCTTCATTTCCGAGTTCATACCCAGAATGTTGTTTGCTATTTGTCTGCGAATTGATACCAACACTAGTTTTATCAACATCTGGTTCATTTTTAACTCCTGTGTACAACTCCATCTAAAACAATCAATTATATTAATGACCTGAAGGTTTTCTATAACGACTGGGTATTACTAGTGTATTACTATTACAATGTTAATCATTTGTGTTTATCGAGATACAATACAGTAATCAAGTTTCTATACCGGTTGAATTAAATTTAGTACTTACAGGTGGTTTTTTGATTTCTCTTATTTGATTAACCTAAATTTTACAGAATAATATTTATGTATCTTTACATTCTGTCATAAAATGTGACCTATTGCCTCTACTATATGCTTTCAGATAGGTCATTAACTAACCTGAGTCTTGATGAGGTCCCGCAGCGTATCCGAGTACCTGGCGGACCCGGCGGCGCCGCGGTACCGCGCGCGGCGGCGCTTCATGTCGCGTAGCTGCGCTAGTAGCTCCAGCTTTGACGCCGCGCGCGCTTGTGTACGCTCCTCCACGCTGGGGGAGGCAGGGGGTGTGAGATAGGTACACAGGAAAAACTCCGTAAATGTGCTGCATAGGCGCACAGTTAGCAAGGAACAGATAATGAACGTGGCATAACCACAGCCATTTGCGTGTCGTCCATAGCTGATAATTATTGACTGCTGGACATATGCCTCTTCCAAGGAGCCCCACAACACTCTGTCCTTCTTCATCCAACCACTTCTGGCTACCTGTCTAAAGTGGTTGGTTGAGAGGGCTGGAGAGTGTCCTACACTACACTAGCCTTATTGCGGTATGTTTTCAAAAACTAAATTGCAATGTTTTTGAATAAAATTACCTCATAAGTGCGAGCTCCGCTACATCTCCCTGCTCAGGCGCTGCGGCCACCACGGCGTCGTGCAGGGCGCGCCGTTCGTCTGCAGTGTACGTGGCCTGCAGCCGCGACAAGCTCAGGGGCTCCGGGGAGGCAGGGCTACCAGCACCTTCGATGTGTATAGGAATGTGATTGTTTGATTTGGTTTTGTACTTAATTATTACAAGGCCATAAATGCAATGCTGACCAGAGACAAAAGACTGGCAAACAACATGTTTTGTTGTTATAAGCTTAACCCAAGGCAAGGCTGGTTGCCTTGGGTTAAACAGAAATGTATATTCACATTAAATCAAAAGTTATCTTAAAAGATATAATAAGGCCTTTTGTAGGAATTGTAGGAAAGAATGTAGGGTAAGTACCTACTAGGCTTAGACAGATAAATAATATCTGCACCACATTAGGTATATTTTCAAAAGGATACAATTTTGAAATAGATGAAGATTTTCAACCATACTGAAATACAATAATTCATTTTGTTACACAGTATTTCATGTAATGAAAGTTTACCAGTAAATTTAAGACTATATTTACCCATTTTAAAGCTTGGAGCAGAATTTGAAGCCCCTTGTATAATACTTTGAATCTCCATTTTACCTGTAAATAATTTTTATTTTGTCTTTCAATAAAAAATAATTAAAGATCATCTTCAACAGTTAGATCTGTCTAATATTAAAGCAAATGCTGCTCTGCAACCCAACTATGAAGCACTTACTAATGAAAGCAGTGCAATATTTTAATATTTACTTATAAGAAGTTTTAATTATTGTTCTATTTATAAGAAAAATTAAGCCTCCATATGATAAGTATGTAGTAACTTACTATGCTTGACGAGTGTAGGTGCATGAGGATCCACAGGGTCTGGCAGGAGGTCATCCTCTCTCGAATACCCGTGAGATGATAAAATGCAATTACGCTCATGTTCCTCCCTTTTATCTGGTGGAATTTTATGATTCGGGTCATGAGAACACGACACTAAATCTTTACCCTGCAAAGCAAGAAGGTGTCCATAATTGTTTAATATTAGAATACCTATACCGGTAGCAATTTTAAAGAAGCTGAAACTAACCTCTAACAGATGTTTCCGATCCCACTGTAAACTTTGTAAAACCATAGTAACTTCCTTGTCTACAGTTTGCAGATAGGATTGCAGATTCTGCAAGTCAAGATTTCTTTTATTAATATCCATCTCAAATTATATACATACGACGAATACAATTTTTGTCGTCGACCGTAACAAACAAAACAAACCAAAAAATTCATTGACAAAGGAATAAAGAGAGGACATGGCATATCCACGAAAAAATGCGCCTAAAATTGCGACCGGTCGCCATGTTGATTGACATCCAAACACAAGGTACTTCAGCTGTCAAACAATTTGTTTGTTTACATTTTTCAAGAAAAAAGCCGCCATTTTTATTGACACCAAAGTTTAGGTAGGCGCATTTTTTTCGTAGATATGCCATGTCCTCTCTTTATTCCTTTGTCAATGAAAAAATTACGTTAGCTAACAGCTGTTTTTTGACATATGTCACATAATTTCACAGATTAAATTATGTGAACTCAGAATAAAGACGGCCTAGCTTCGCTAAAGAGTATTTTCAATCCTTTTCTCTATTTCACTCTAGAAAATTCACTTTAAAGCAACCCTATATAGACCCTAGAGTGGATTCATTGACACGTCTGTCCAAGAGTTCACCTTAAGCCGCGTACAGACCGGCCCAACGAACGCCAACGAATGGGTTTCGTTGACCTTCGTTGCTGCAATCTGCCCTGTATTATGTATGATAAATATCCATCGTTGGGATAACCGTTGGCTTTAACGTTGAACGCCCAACGAACGCCAACGGTTATCCCAACAGGGCAGATTGCAGCAACTAAGGTCAACGAAACCCGTTCGTTGGCGTTCGTTGGGCCGGTGTGTACGCGGCTTTACGAAAAAAAAAGGTTTTCCGAAATCCACCATAGGCTAGGGTGTGTGAAATTTCTAGGATAAAAGGTCATTGTTAGCACATACGCGTTAGAGCACGAGCGTGAGAAATGTAAATTTTAATATTTTCCTAACATTCAATATTTTTATAAGTCAAAGAGTGTAGACGAACCTTTCATTTTTGAAATATGTTATGGCATGGCAACATTATTTTTTGACAGCTTTTTGATCGCAAGACGTGTGGTTTCTTTGCTAAATTCATGCTTTGATAAAGTCGGTAAAAATGGCAGATACTGAGGTAAATTCATTATAAAATTAATATTAAATGGTGTAAAAACGTTAGCCGGTTACTATATGTTCGGTATTTTGGCAGGTACTCAAGAAATTAAAGGATGTTCCCTTCAAAATTCAGACCGCAAGTCTGAAGGAGAGACGACAAGTTGTGAAGGAAATTCAGGATGTTTTGTCCTCGCCAGGTAATTACACTTGTTAAACTTATTAAACAACCTTGTCTCTACGTTATCTTCAATATACAGAACTTTAGTTTTACATTTCCGGTATATTTTCAAAGTTTTTCAGGTTGTGTTTGCCTGTATTTATTGATCCATTACAGAGTAACGTTTATGATTAAAGTTCTGTGTATTGCGTGTTAATTATGTTTAATATGTACCGTTGCGTTTCATAACTACTGAAAGAAACTGCTAAAACTGTTTATTTGGAAAGAAACATACTATAATGAAATTGAATGTATTTCAGGAATAACGGAGCCAGCAGTGCGTTACATATGCCGCGTGTTGACGCTGACACTGCACCGGTACCGCGACACCACGTCGCAGTCCTACATCAAGCAGCTGCTGACGTACCTGGCAGTCAGCCACCGGGACAACACCCTGAAGAGTTTCCCGCCCGCTCTGCTTGAGATATCCGATGTTTTGAAGAGCACTGGTTCTTCGTAAGTAGTTTCCACTTTAAATACCATGATAAGTTATTGAGATAGAATAGGATCCCTGTTTATGTATCCTTTTAAAATTAATATTCCTTTCCATAGTCAAAATCTACTAACTAGAGAAACAACTGAACATAAACTGACACAAAGCTTTTCTTTCAGCAAAAACACATGTCAAAGTGGATTGATAGCTCTCCGCTGGTCCACCATCCTTGTGGAGCATGCCCTCAAGGAACCAGCCCAGGACTTTGACTACAAAACCATAATCTTAGCACAAGCCAACCTCCTCTGCACGGTCACAGCCTATGGAGACCACAAGAGAAATGATAAAGCTTATACTTTGGTAAGTTTTGTTTGAAATGTACCTGATATGAAACAATGCCATTTCAATCCCACATGATTTTATTCTTATCTAAAATGAAACTTCCAGTCAATTTGTAAAATTGTTAAAAGAGGTTTCAAAATAAAATATCCCAATGCTTTAAGCATTCTCAGTCAATTCGATAAGTAAATTAAGAACAATATTTTAGTTCAGCCTGTGATAGATACAATGCCACAGCCAGATAAGAGACAACGTATCTTCAAGAACCTGTAATTGTAACCTGTGTATGAATGTTGTGTCATTGAATAGCTATTGTGTATTGTTTCTAGACTCTATATTTGATCAACTCTTCTCCTTAGCCTGTCATTGGCGAAAACTAGAGCTTGTCTAGGTTTTATGACTGTGGTCAAATTATTAGCCAGTGAAAGTCAATAAATTATTTCAAAGTACAATTTTTCAACTACTTTTTGAATGGCAAAATGAGACTACAGCCATTTTGAAAACACTTAGTTAATTAGGAGAAGAAATTGCAATAGAAACAGTCAAATGAGCGTCAATTGCTGACTGGCCAGAGTTTACAAAATTAGATTTGATTGGTCACTTGGGGAGGTTCCATTCATAATGTCATATTTAATCCATTCAATTCCTCTGTACAGCTGCACCACGCATGGAGCACGATCGGCGCGGCGCAGACGGCGCGCTGGCTGGAGACGCTGCTGGCGCAGGCGCCGGACGCGGGCCCCCAGCTGCCCGTCGCCTTCTCTGCGCTCTGCCGGCATCTCAAGCAGGCGGGGGATGAGGCTGTCGCTAGTGAGCATAAGGTATGGACTAATTATCTACTTGAAAGATGTATTTAGTTGTTATCATAGAATTCAACAGTTTGCTTTTATTGTAATTCTTATCCAAAAATCTGTAACGGCCCTGACAGGGTTGCACAGCATCTTTATTGACGTAGATAAAGTCTATGTGCCAACGTTCACTTTTGTTCACTTCTTCGCGGTGTTTATTGCGTATCGCATTATAGTGCAGCCAGGGCTGGTTTATAAAACACTTTATAAAGGTTTATTAGGGCTGAGTGCCACTTGCGACCACTTCAAAGTCACTCGCGCTTTGATTATGCGCCTAATAACAAGACGATAGGGTTCCAGGGTGTAGCCCACACCTACCAACTTACAATTTTATTATCTGAATCTTATTACTTGCAGGCGAAAATGCTGGAGAGTTTCATAAAGAGCGTCATCAGCGTGAAGGCGCGCCCCAACTCCAACTACATCGCGGGCTGCTCCGCGCTGCTGCGGCAGCTGGACCCGCGCGACGTGCAGGCCGCGCTGCTGCCCGCGCTGCAGAAGAGCATGCTGCGGAGCCCCGAGACCATCATCGAGGCGGTGGGCGCGGTGGTGGAGGCTCTCGATGTGAAGCTTGACGGGGTTATTGTGGATATCGGGAAGAGTTTGATTGGTGAGTTGAATTATACTTTTTTATTTTGACTATAGGGATACCTGTATTCCTGTCTCGACTAATATAATATTTGAATGTGCAATTAAAGAAAATCAAGAACACAAATCACAATACACTTCTTTAGGGTGACCAACGATAAACTATAGACTTTGAGCGTCGTCTTCGTCAGAAAATTCAACCATATAGCATATACCTTGATTCACTTATAAAGACTTATATTACATGAGATTGTGGCTTTTAAATACAACACATTAATGGTTCTGCGACGGAACTTGTTGTTTCAAGATATACCTACTTCCCTAACAAACCCCTACCTCCACCAGGCAACCTACACTCCAAAGACGCGTGGGTGCGCTCCGGCGCTCTCCGCTCGCTGGAGCGAGTGTCGAGCGCGTGCGCGGACGAGGCGCAGGCGCGCGCGCTGCTTGACCATGTGTTTGCTGTGTATAACGGGGCGAGTGGGAAGCTGACGAGTAGCGAGGATAAGATCGCTGTGCTTAATGTGAGTAGTTGTTATGTATTACTTGTATTAGTGAATTTAGACAATGAAGTTTGTGTTCGATTTGATTGAGTGTAACCTATAAAATATTTTGTATCTTTTAATGGTAGAAAAGACATTGTGCGGCGCAGCACGATAAAACCCGATACATTGGTGCGTTTTCACACGCTTTGTTTACATAGCGGCGTTAGTCGTTTCCTTATTTTGCGCGTATCTCAATAGAGGAGTCAGTGTCTGTGTGCCTGACTCTAAAGGTACTACTTCAGAATTGCTTTCACTCTTTCTGTTTGACAACAACTTATTTACTACCTAATAACTCTCCCTCCCCCAGGGCGCGAAAGTGCTGTCCTCCCACTGCACGGCGACGACGGGCGACGCGCTGTGGGCGGCGACGTGCGCCGGCGCCGCGCGCGTGCTGGAGGGCGAGACGCACGAGCGCACGCTGGCCGCCGCGCTGGCGCTGCTGCCGCCCGCCCGCGCGCTGCCGCCGCCGCTGCTCGCGCTGCTCGAGGTATGTGCTGGCGCTGCTGCCGCCCGGCTGCGCGCTGCCGCCGCCGCTGCTCGCGCTGCTCGAGGTAAAGTGTTGTGGCGCCGGCAAAGTAAGCAACGCGTACGCAGACGAACCTTAAATTTTACAGGACTAATGCGAAATAAAAGAGCTTTGGATCTACTTCTTGGTAATCCAATTTTAACAAGCTATCTGTATTCTTCGACTTACTGCCAGTTTTAATAACTCTATCTACCGATGAATGGTATTTACTTTCATACGATTTTGACAGGTTGTATCTTTTAATGTGTCAAAATAGTATGAAAGTAACTACTACTCATCGGTAGATAGAGTTATTGAAACTGTCAGTTAATGTGTCTATCTATTCTAAAAACCCTCATCTCTTTCCAGAAAAACCTGTCCAACATGAAGTTGAACCCGCTGGTGCGCATCGCGTACACGCAGCTGGCGGCGCGCGCGCCCTCCCCCAAAGTTCACGATTCGCTCGTCAAAGCGGTTGATCGAGCTGTTCAGCAGCCATTGCAGGTAGGGGGGATGTTTGGACAAGAATGGGTTGGTGGTAAAGGACTTTTGAATGGGAAACATAAAGTAGGATGACAGTGCTTTGGGTCTGAAAGGTATTTTGCAACAGTGGAAGACGTAAAGTTTTTTGGTAAGGTTAGGGTACAGAAAAGGATGTTGTGCGTATGTGTCTAAGAGGGAAAGTGAGAGGTCAGACTGACAAGCATGTCGCATCCTACAGTCAAATCTTGGCAAATTAAATGCCTTAGCACATCCCGTCCACCGCATTATATCTTTCAAAAAACGATCTTTCATGACTCTATTTAACTGCATTAAATGTACGGATTTATTGATTCCAACCATGCAACTTTCCTTCCAGCACCTAGTAGTATCAGAAGGTATCTGCGCGATGTCGGCCCTTGTCGCCCAAGACACGGCGCGCGCGCTGCCCGCCCGCCCCGCGCTGTGGGCGGCGCTGACGCACGCCGACAAACACGTGCTGCTGCAGGACAGGATACTGGCTGCTGCGCCGGAAGATGGTAGATACACTTGTTTTTTTTACTTGATTATTGGTTGAGCAGTTTGGGTTTAAGTTTTTGAACATATAGATTCTTATTAAGCTTGTTACTTTATGGGGAGGCTTCTCAGGTAGTGGAGAGATATGATGATGATGATGTGATTTGTGTTCATGTACACAACCATGACACGATTGACCATGCTTTTTTTATTTACAAAACCCATAGAATAAGCTGTTTTACTTTATATTATACATATTTCATGTTTTATTTAACTTATATGCATATTTTTTGTTACTAAACTTCGCTAAATCATTTACCCCTTTATAGTTCTAATACAGGTGGTGTTGCTATGCAGAAATGTTTTGGAAAACTACCCCAGTGTTGCCAGTGAAAAGAATTCGCCCGTTTACCGCGCGTTAATACTCACCCTCCTGTCCACTGTCAAGCCGGTGCGAACTGCCGCCATAGAGAATGTCAAGCAATTACTAGCCAAAAAGGAAAAAGCTCAAATGACTAGGTATTTAGTGGCGAAGTTGAATGAAGTGCTAGAAGAAGGCAAGATATTTGTATCTAAGGAAAAGACGCCGACTGAGGAGAAGGGCTCGGAGGTCACCGGCAAGATCATCCTGGACGGCATTCACGCCATCTGTGCATTTAAAGGTAACATACCATTTTTTATTTTAAAACTATCTTCTTCTTCTTTGGGTACCATCTCCTATCGGAGGTCGGTAATCATCTGGCTTATTCTTTCCTTCGAGACTGCTGCTCGGAACAAGGATGTGGTGTCGGTGTTGTACCAGTCTTTAAGATTTTGGACCCAACATGTTCTTTTTCGACCGGGTCTTCTACGGCCTTGAATTTTCGCTTGTAGGAGAAGTTGCAATAAATCGTTTAAAACTATAGTATCACATTTTACACTCATACAGCTGATGTCCTTAACTTTCCTAAACCTGATATAAAGCGCTCTCTCTATACTCGTACAACTTCATGCGCATCCGACTTCCTTGACCGACTTACAGTACTACCAACACACCATCTACACACCTACTCTAGAAACGATGATTTGCAAGCTAAGATAAATTGGCTAAACATGAGCACTTTAACATAATTGACATCTATGTTTTACGCAAATTAAGTACATATTCTATTCTATTCATCTCCCCACAGAATACCCAGAAGAAGACTTACAGAACATAGCTATAGACGCGCTACGCTGCTGCCACCACCCGCTGGCGGCGGCGCAGGACAAACGTGCGTGGGCGCGCCTCGTGAAGTACTTGGGGCTCGAGCCGAGGAGATTGGTTGCGTTGTACGCTAATAATCTGAAGAATACGTATATATGCGGGTTCACGCCTACTGAGGTGGGTAGTATTGGTTGTTTATTATTTGGTAAATATGTCATGTCAAGTGTTCTTTACTATGTTTGTATCGCGAGTTTAGGTACGCTTTTCTGATAATATTTCGTGATATTTTTGGTCAAAGCTATCTCTATTTTAAAATTATTCAAGTCCATTAGTTTAGACGTGTACAAAGGAGGATAAAAATCTAACGCACTTTCGCATTCATAACATTGTGAGAGAGTATGAAAGTTTCCTATTTATCATTTGGATCACAAAATAGCAGACTGTAAAATCATGACTTTGAACGCTACGGATCTATCTGGACCCCTGCCTTGCACGCAGCTGAGGCAATAATTTTACAAGCATTTATTTGGATTCTATTTTCTTCCCCATATAACCACCCACTACCCCCACAGACAATATCCAACGTAGTCTCGACCCTCATCGCGACCAACGCGGCCGCCACCGCCGCCTGCGCCGTGCAGTGCGCACTGGACGTGCTGCGCGACCCCTCGCTGCTGCGGGTCACGCGGGACCAGTACTTCACCTACCTGATGCCCGAGGGAGAGCTGTATGACAAGAGCGCGGTGCCCGGGTGAGTCCATGTTGGAACTAGTCTAGTGCTGCGCGACCCCTCGCTGCTGCGGGTCACGCGGGACCAGTACTTCACCTACCTGATGCCCGAGGGAGAGCTGTATGACAAGAGCGCGGTGCCCGGGTGAGTCCATGTTGGAACTAGTCTAGTGCTGCGCGACCCCTCGCTGCTGCGGGTCACGCGGGACCAGTACTTCACCTACCTGATGCCCGAGGGAGAGCTGTATGACAAGAGCGCGGTGCCCGGGTGAGTCCATGTTGGAACTAGTCTAGTGCTGCGCGACCCCTCGCTGCTGCGGGTCACGCGGGACCAGTACTTCACCTACCTGATGCCCGAGGGAGAGCTGTATGACAAGAGCGCGGTGCCCGGGTGAGTCCATGTTGGAACTAGTCTAGTGCTGCGCGACCCCTCGCTGCTGCGGGTCACGCGGGACCAGTACTTCACCTACCTGATGCCCGAGGGAGAGCTGTATGACAAGAGCGCGGTGCCCGGGTGAGTCCATGTTGGAACTAGTCTAGTGCTGCGCGACCCCTCGCTGCTGCGGGTCACGCGGGACCAGTACTTCACCTACCTGATGCCCGAGGGAGAGCTGTATGACAAGAGCGCGGTGCCCGGGTGAGTCCATGTTGGAACTAGTCTAGTGCTGCGCGACCCCTCGCTGCTGCGGGTCACGCGGGACCAGTACTTCACCTACCTGATGCCCGAGGGAGAGCTGTATGACAAGAGCGCGGTGCCCGGGTGAGTCCATGTTGGAACTAGTCTAGTGCTGCGCGACCCCTCGCTGCTGCGGGTCACGCGGGACCAGTACTTCACCTACCTGATGCCCGAGGGAGAGCTGTATGACAAGAGCGCGGTGCCCGGGTGAGTCCATGTTGGAACTAGTCTAGTGCTGCGCGACCCCTCGCTGCTGCGGGTCACGCAGGACCAGTACTTCACCTACCTGATGCCCGAGGGAGAGCTGTATGACAAGAGCGCGGTGCCCGGGTGAGTCCATGTTGGAACTAGTCTAGTGCTGCGCGACCCCTCGCTGCTGCGGGTCACGCGGGACCAGTACTTCACCTACCTGATGCCCGAGGGAGAGCTGTATGACAAGAGCGCGGTGCCCGGGTGAGTCCATGTTGGAACTAGTCTAGTGCTGCGCGACCCCTCGCTGCTGCGGGTCACGCGGGACCAGTACTTCACCTACCTGATGCCCGAGGGAGAGCTGTATGACAAGAGCGCGGTGCCCGGGTGAGTCCATGTTGGAACTAGTCTAGTGCTGCGCGACCCCTCGCTGCTGCGGGTCACGCGGGACCAGTACTTCACCTACCTGATGCCCGAGGGAGAGCTGTATGACAAGAGCGCGGTGCCCGGGTGAGTCCATGTTGGAACTAGTCTAGTGCTGCGCGACCCCTCGCTGCTGCGGGTCACGCGGGACCAGTACTTCACCTACCTGATGCCCGAGGGAGAGCTGTATGACAAGAGCGCGGTGCCCGGGTGAGTCCATGTTGGAACTAGTCTAGTGCTGCGCGACCCCTCGCTGCTGCGGGTCACGCAGGACCAGTACTTCACCTACCTGATGCCCGAGGGAGAGCTGTATGACAAGAGCGCGGTGCCCGGGTGAGTCCATGTTGGAACTAGTCTAGTGCTGCGCGACCCCTCGCTGCTGCGGGTCACGCGGGACCAGTACTTCACCTACCTGATGCCCGAGGGAGAGCTGTATGACAAGAGCGCGGTGCCCGGGTGAGTCCATGTTGGAACTAGTCTAGTGCTGCGCGACCCCTCGCTGCTGCGGGTCACGCGGTACCAGTACTTCACCTACCTGATGCCCGAGGGAGAGCTGTATGACAAGAGCGCGGTGCCCGGGTGAGTCCATGTTGGAACTAGTCTAGTGCTGCGCGACCCCTCGCTGCTGCGGGTCACGCGGGACCAGTACTTCACCTACCTGATGCCCGAGGGAGAGCTGTATGACAAGAGCGCGGTGCCCGGGTGAGTCCATGTTGGAACTAGTCTAGTGCTGCGCGACCCCTCGCTGCTGCGGGTCACGCGGGACCAGTACTTCACCTACCTGATGCCCGAGGGAGAGCTGTATGACAAGAGCGCGGTGCCCGGGTGAGTCCATGTTGGAACTAGTCTAGTGCTGCGCGACCCCTCGCTGCTGCGGGTCACGCGGGACCAGTACTTCACCTACCTGATGCCCGAGGGAGAGCTGTATGACAAGAGCGCGGTGCCCGGGTGAGTCCATGTTGGAACTAGTCTAGTGCTGCGCGACCCCTCGCTGCTGCGGGTCACGCGGGACCAGTACTTCACCTACCTGATGCCCGAGGGAGAGCTGTATGACAAGAGCGCGGTGCCCGGGTGAGTCCATGTTGGAACTAGTCTAGTGCTGCGCGACCCCTCGCTGCTGCGGGTCACGCGGGACCAGTACTTCACCTACCTGATGCCCGAGGGAGAGCTGTATGACAAGAGCGCGGTGCCCGGGTGAGTCCATGTTGGAACTAGTCTAGTGCTGCGCGACCCCTCGCTGCTGCGGGTCACGCGGGACCAGTACTTCACCTACCTGATGCCCGAGGGAGAGCTGTATGACAAGAGCGCGGTGCCCGGGTGAGTCCATGTTGGAACTAGTCTAGTGCTGCGCGACCCCTCGCTGCTGCGGGTCACGCGGGACCAGTACTTCACCTACCTGATGCCTGAGGGAGAGCTGTATGACAAGAGCGCGGTGCCCGGGTGAGTTCATTTTGCCATTTAATGGACAACATTTCAAAAAACTAAAGCTGCTATAAATCGAAAACCATTTCGAGATTTAGCTCTAAAGGCCACAAAAAAAATGTTTTTGTATTTTTTGGATGTATCATTTTCGAGAAAATCATAAAATAGTAAAAAAGTGCTGATGACGTCATGCATCAGGTGCGATGCATTTTGATGATCAAAGCCTACAGATTTAAAAACAAAATAACTGTCACTTTCATTTATGATTGACGTTTGACGTTTTATCGTGACGTTGTTGTTTATTTGGGTCATTTTCATAAATTCTGTTCTGACACTTTCTGACTATTTTTTTTATTTATCATATAAAATGGTTAGTACTTATTAAGAGATGACCGCTATATAATATGTCCCAGAGCATGCCACTGCCTAAACAGCTGAAAAAATGCTTCTGAAAAATACTTCTGCTTATTTTTTTACATGATAAGTACTTTAGTATCATCAGAAATATCAATGTCATTTGAAAATGACCCATTTGTTGGTTGGCATGTAAACAAAGTTTAAATGTCACTTGTCAGTGTCATTTATGTTTTTTTTCTAGACTATGGCAATAGACAAAAATCAAAATTGAGCCTAATATGTGACGTCACTTCCAGTTTTAAAATAATTAACTTTAAAGTTAAAAATAACATGCAAAAATTCATGTATATACAAAATAAAAAAATACGGGTCCTCAAATTTTTTATAAACTTTCCGAATAGCTAATAAAAATATAGGGTAAAGAAAATGAAATGTTGTCCATTAAGTTATTGGGGCTCCTAGGCCTGCTGGAGCAGTTAGTAGTTATACCGATTAAAGAGTCTGGACAAACAAAAAACGTGTCAAAAATGAATCCCCCGCAGAATAGAATAAGTATGGTTAGCTTCATTTTAATTTCTTGTACCTTATCAAATTTACATACCGTCTGGGTGTATTCCGACTAATGAAGCTGACTACAACATCACAGCGCTTACTTATTTATGTCATTTCTTTGCCCACAGTAACGACGAATCAAACGAAATGAACCTGAAGCGCGAGAGCAAGGCGTACAGCTACCGCGAGCAGCTCGAGGAGATCCAGCTCAAGAGGGAGCTGGACGAGAAGATGAAGAAGGAGGGCAAGCTCAAGGAGGTAAGTGAAGAGCTTTAGGAAACAAAAATAATGTAAACCAAAATGAATAATTTTGATTTGCATGACGACAGATAGAAAGGGTAAGGTGCCTATTCTATTCTGAGAGAGGGGCGAAGTTCCTGTACGTGGCTCTCTCGAGTCCTAGCTCCCGAGTAAAATGAAGCAGCAAGCCTGGGTGTTGCAGTAGCTGAGATAGGCGCTCTGTTGGTCGAAGAATAGATAATCTTGTTAGTAAGGTGCCAGAAAAAAGTGTGTTTGTTTGTGTGTATGGATTTACTTTAATGGTGGTTTAAATCATTATGTTTATTTTCAGGTTCCGCTGTCCGCTAAACAAAAGGAAGCAATCAAAGTGCAATTGGCCAAGGAAAGTGCAATCAGAGAGAAACTCACAGAGGTATGTGTTTACCTGAGCGGTTTTATTAGCCTTAAAAGGTTTATCCGTAGAAATGCTTGAAAATTTTAACTAAATCGAAGTGTATAAGTAAAAGTTAAACAAATATTGCGATTCTGCGCATTAAAAATAGCAGCGTTTTACCTGAAATAAAACGCATATTAAAATACTTACCTAACTGGAAGCTTTATTAATGAGAGAGCATTTCCGTTTCCGTCGAGGACTATCCAGTAACCTTCCTCTTTGTGTGTCAATTCCGGTGCTGCCACCTGGCGGTCGTGCGGTGCAACTTTACTTCGTAAGTTGCTCACCGCGCCCTTCCCTTATTGGCTCGAATTCACCAGGCAGAAATGACTTAAAGCTTCCAGTTAGGTAAGTATTTTAATATGCGTTTTATTTCAGGTAAAACGCTGCTATTAAACTACTTGACCGTCACTGGAAGCTTTATTAATGAGACCTGTTTGTTATCGCCTGGTGACGCCACTGCTTCTGTAATTGAGATCGCCAATGTGACTAAACATATTAAAAGACAATGTATTATTAGCATTTTTCTCTTTATTTAAGAATCATATAATCAAGGTAGGTACAAAGCCTGTGATTAGATATAAAATAAAGTTATGTTAGGAACACTTATTAATTAAACTACAGTAATGAACTATAATCATTATTTAAATTAACAATTAGTTAACATCAAGAATCAATAGGATTAAATAATCGTGTGACACTACTAGACTGATTATTACAATTCATTCTTATTTCACGTCTGTAAAACTTCCTAAAAGTATTGGCTGACCTCCAGTTACCGCGAGCCAGAATATCATCAATATGTTGATTTTCAAACCAACTCTTAGAAGCTACTGCAGATCTAACACTTCCTGGGCTAGCTTCAATATCGGCTTCCTTAAATATAGTTTTAACCCATCCTGCGATCACTGTACGTGAAGCTGGTTTTGCCACCCCCCTTACAGTAATGAAAAGATTATCAGTTCCTGATACTTCACGTCGCTCATGCAATAACGTGATAGTCCTATCTATCCAAAAGGGGGGATTCAGATTTAAATTATTTTCGTTGACTAGTAACTTCCAGCCGGACTGACTATAGTTACTGCTGTCGGTCTTTGAACCAAATTGTGGCCAAAATATTACAAATTGATCCGATTTTACATAATGATCCAAATCAACTGCAAGTAACGTTAAATCATGAATACGCCTACCGGAGCATAGCAAAAGGAGTATAGCCGTATGACGGGATACTTGAAAAGTATTATTTTGGTCAATTGCGTAGTTAGATATAAAGGAAATTAATTTGCTTACGTCCCAAATTGGTGATTTATTATTTACCTTCGGATTTTTTTGAGCAATTGATTTTAGCACGTGTTTTACTAACACATGCGAACTTAAAACACTCGATATTTCGGTATTGCAAAGGGTGGAAACCACGGATTTATGCAAAAGAATTGTATTGTAAGACAGTCTATTAACTAAATATAAATCGGATAAGAACTGTGCCAATTCTGAACCTGTCGGGTTTTTTGCATCCAACTGTTTACTACTACACCAAGTTACCCACCTCTTCCAAGCGATTTGGTAAGTTTTTAAAGTTGACTGCCGCCATGAGTCCTTCAAAAGTGATATTTGATCATTGTTCCATGACTCTATCGCCTGGGACCACCCCCACATCTCCACACCTCTAGAACAATCTCGTCTACTTTCGGGGGAGCGAGGCCGGTCGAGGTGTCTACTAGGTGTTTCTGTAGGTTCTTCAGAGTCATTGGGGCAGATAGGGCTCTGGCTCTTAGATCTGCTCGCCAGAACACTTTCTCCCACCGGGGTGCAACTATTAAGTATACTCCTGTTGAGTGATTCAGGTGCATCAGTACTTTTGGGATCAAGAACGGTGGTGGGAAAATCCACGCAAGCTGGTAATGCCAGGTCACGCTGAACGCATCGTGAAGAAGGGCTTGGTGATCTGTAAGATCTCGAGTTGCATAATTGCAGACTACGTGCGCGGTGGCTGAGGCGAACAGGTCGATCACTGGAGTTCCCCATTTTGAAAATATTGTCTGCACACACGCTGGCAAAAGATGCCACTCCGGGGGTAGTTTGTGTCGCGACAGACTGTCGACATTGCTGTTGTATCTGCCTGGTAGATAGTGTATGCTGAACACTATCTGGTAATGGTCTAGCAAGCTCAGGATTTGATAAGTCAATTCCATTAGAGGTGGTGATTTGGTGCCTCCCTCTTTCTTTAAATGAGCGACTGCGGTTTTGTTGTCGCATTGAATTAATAACGACCTGCCGGAAATTGTGTGGGCTTGACTCTGAAGGGCATACAGAATTGCAAGCATCTCTTTTTGGTTGCAGTGCAACTTTTGGTCCTGAAGAGACCAAGTTCCCGATAGGGCTAGGTGGTTTAGTTGGGCGCCCCAGGCCTCGTCCGAGGCATCCGTGGTCAGGAAGTTTACCGGAGGTGGTTGATGCAATAGAGACGACATTTGGCAATTCTGTATCCACCACTTTAGTTCTGCGATGACATCTACAGTTAGTGTGTAAGTTTTTGTCGAGTTGGGCGGTATGGTATTTAGGAACATTATTAAGTGTCGATGATTTAGACGACCCCGTGGTACGACAAAACTGGCGAAGTTCAGTAACCCCACTATTTTCTGGACGTCTTTTATGTTTACTGTGTCTTGATCGAGAACACGACTGATCTTTTGTCTCATGGAAACAATCTTTTCCTGTGGCAACGATTTGCGATTTTCCCAAGGTGCCCATTAGGGTTTCGTTTTTCCCGACCATTTTCTGTTCCCGGGAAACGGGAATTTTTTTCAAGATTTCCCGGGAATTCCCGGGAAACGGGAATTTATTTTAAATGCTAGTTTTTGCTATTTACGGGTATTAAAACACTAACAATTAAATCAAATATACTTTTATAACTCTTACTTTTATTAATCGTATAGGTAGAAAAAAGCAACAGTCAGATAAATTAACAACCAAAATTATAATGATTTGTTTAAATGCAAAATTATTTGTTTTTCTTAATTGTAAATTAATTCTCTAATTATTCGCCTAAAAAGTGGAGAAATTGTGACGACCATGTCATAAAAAATTAAGACGAATATTATAAATCTGATAGAGTATTTGACGATGTATTGGACAGGTATGTTATTGTTTATTTATAATTTATTGTAAATTAAACATAAATTGGTTTTCGTCTTAGATTTATAATTGAAGTTAATGAAAACGATGATGAAGATGAGGATGACGACGACGATGAACAAGTTCAAACAGAGAGTGAACATGAAAGTGACATGGAAATTGATTTATAAAATAAAACACTTTTACATAAATAAATTCAAATTGGTAGATATTCTGAAGGTAAACATCCAAATTTTAATGCTGTCAAACTATAAATTTTAAGCTATATATGACATTTACGGGAACACTCATAGAATAAAATTTTACTTACGTCAGAAATAGTTACAAGCTATCGCGAGATTAATCCGGGCACACTTTTCTACGTGTGTAGCATGTCGTGCTACCTCGCCCCCGCCACTTCTTTCACCCCGCAAGGAGGGTCGCCAAGTAACTTGCCGCATTATAATAACAAGATCCGAACGGGAAACCGTTAAATTAAATGATCTTGTGCCGTATAGATTATGTAAATTTAAAAGCCAGTTGTTTAAAAAATATTAAAAGGTTACTTACATGTAGGTGCTACACTTACACTTTTAAATTTTGTTCTAACTTATTCAACACTGAATTTAAAATATATTTTTTAAATTTAATATTTAAACGGTCGCAGAGACAGTCTGCTGCGTACAATGTTGCCTCAACGGAGTTTAAAACGCCAATGAGGGAAGGGCGCGGTGAGCAACTTACGAAGTAAAGTTGCACCGCACGACCGCCAGGTGGCGCCACTGAGCACCGGAATTGACACACAAAGAGGAAGGTTACTGGATAGTCTTCGACGGAAACGGAAATGCTCTCTCATTAATAAAGCTTCCAGTGACGGTCAAGTAGTTTAATATTAGATTTATTGCCCAACCCTAATAACCCTCACATCCACACCCACAGCTATCTCACCGCGTGCGCTGCGCGTTCGGTCTGCTAGCGGCGTGCGCGCCCGCGCTGCCGCTGCACGCGCGCGCCGCGCTGCCCGCCGTGCTGGCCGCGCTGCGCAGCCCGCTCGCCGCGCCGCCCGCCATACAGGTACCTATATATACCCTTATACATAGGCTAGATCCACTGCTCCACTGCTGGGATCCATACCTGATCTCAGACTGTTGTCTGAACTACAGGTCACTATAATTATATCACGTAGTTTAGAAAACGGGTTGCTTGTTTAAAAGAGCTTCCGCAAATCTGTAACGTCATTATCACACTAGTCTATTGATGGCGTTTAAGCGCGCGCTAGCTGCTCGCCGCGCCGCCCGCCATACAGGTACCTATATATACTACCTTATAGCATGTATAGCAAACTGTTGTCTGCATATCTATAACGTCAGTTATTACACTGGTCTATTGATGACGTGTCGCCCGGTATACAGGTAACCATATAGCCAAACTTGTTAAATATAGCATGAGCCCTATGGCAGCATTGACTAATGATTCCATCTGTCACATTATTTGTCAATGTTAGTTTTGAACGGAAGCGCGTAGAGTGTACACCCACGAGCCGCGCCGCCCACCATACAGGTAACCACATACCTACACCCTTATAACTAGTCTGTACAGCAAACTGTTGAATATAACTATACGCTGCAGCGGCTAGGTCCACTGCACTATGGATCGTAACCAGTTTTCTAAACTACTTGATATAATTGGATGGATCCCTGATGTGAGACTGCTGTCTAAGCTACAGGTCACAAGAATTAAAATTATATCACGTAGTTTAGAAAATGGGTTGTTTGTTGAATAAAACTTCTGCAAATCTATAACGTCAGTTATCACACTGGTCTATTGACGCGTATTGATGCACAGTGAATGCGATGAACCTCTATCTAACACGCTTAGAACTTATGACGTTACCACAAGGTTGTGTTTTCCGATCTATGACTACACTCATCACACTCGCCTGTGATTATGAGATGTATTCTTTCAGTTAGCGCACCGTGAGTGCAACATATATTTTCTTTATTTCTTTACGATTTCTAAATATGTGTTCCAATTTTCAGGCATATCAAGACATGCGGTACATACTAGGAGCAGATGAAATACCTTCCATTATCACAATAGTTACTATCAGGTAATTATACTTTGAATGCCTTTTCGAATCGTATTTTGACTCTGACTCATCAGATTATGGATTAACCACCGCTAGAACGTGCCGATCTGTCCACTGGCAAATACGTTTACCTACATATGCAGCAAGTTATATCTAATTTTGAAATTTTGATTTCATTTTTGAGCTTAGATATAACATGCTGCATATGTAGGTTTCGGCTTAGTATACCCTTTTTGAAACACCCTATATAATGAATTCTGAACGTATCTCCGCAGACTGCACAACCCGGCGTGCGACCTGGACCCGCACTGGACACAGGAGGGGCTCCCCTGCGCCGCGGCGCGCTGCGTGGCGCTGCTGCAGGCGTCGCGCGCGCTCACCGCGCCGCAGCTGTGCTACGTGTTCCCGCTGCTGCAGAGAGGTCAGTGAACTAGACTACACGACCCGCGTGCGACCTGGACCCGCACTGGACGCAGGAGGGGCTCCCCTGCGCCGCGGCGCGCTGCGTGGCGCTGCTGCAGGCGTCGCGCGCGCTCACCGCGCCGCAGCTGTGCTACGTGTTCCCGCTGCTGCAGAGAGGTCAGTGAACTAGACTACATGACCCGCGTGCGACCTGGAGAGAGGTATGTTGTAGGCAATTAGGGTTCGCGGCACGAGTCCTTTTTCGGTCTAGATAAACGTCACCACATCCAACCTAGACCGTGCTGAAATCCGAACTGGGTTTGGCTAATGAAACCGACTTCTCCTTACCCGAAAAGATGATGCTGAGTAATTTGGGGGACAAAGGCCTTGTGTAAAAAATTGTTTCAATATGTATTTTATTTTATTTATGCTTTTATTGCACAATTTACAAAAGTAGTTGTACAATGAGGTGGACTTAATGCTAAGAGCATTCTCTACCAGTCAACCTGCAGGAGGTTCAGGAGCAGAAAGTAGGGAAGTGCAAAAAAATAACAAAAATCACAATCAATCAATGAATCTCACAAAAAAAACCTACACAAAATCTACCATAATTATACCTACATATATAAAAAAAAAATATATAAACCTATGCCTAACATTCTAATAATATATAATAATACATTTATATATACTTATACATACACATATATATATATATATATATATATAAATATTAAACACTAAAACAGAGGTACATGAAAAGGCTGTAATTAATTATATCCTAACTTGTTGAGGTAATGAGACCGAACTAAGGATTTAAAAAGTGCGCGACTGGGAGCCTTCCTGATAGACTCAGGGAGACTCAGTATTCTTGCGGCGCTGTCATGATACACTTTCCTTTCCACTGTGTATATTGTTTCGCTTATCACTGTCTCAAGGTGAGGTACCACCTGTTTGGAAACGGTCATTCATTGTTCCAATCTACAAGGGAGGCGACAAGCACGATGTTAAGAACCACCGTCCTATCGCAAAATTAAGTGTAATACCAAAGCTCTTTGAAAAAATAGTTTATGATTGTATTATGCCCACTATTCGTCCAATGATTATCAGTCAGCAGCATGGTTTTGTCAACAAAAAGTCTACTGAGCAGTGGCGGCTGGTGCCTCAGATACCCGGTGGTGCACTTTATGGGTTTAGTAATTTTTTGGAGAAAAATAGATTAACTATTGCAATTAGAAGTAAAAAAAATTATAAGTATATTTTACCTTAGGTATTTATTGACGCGAAATAGCTTCTCCGCCGAAACGAAAACAACACACGGAAAGCAAAATAAAGCATTTAGTCTCTCACATCCACATAACCATTTCTTTTCATTGAACATTTCACTTTTGAAAATTCAGGTAGGTACTTATAAGTTTCATTTTTTGTTTTGTACTAAAGGCCGAAGCGGGCCCAGCAGATTTAATGTCCAGTCTATTTTGCAATGTACTATTGCTTTTTATGAAGTCAAAATTGTATTTTGCACTCATTTTCACTCACACACACACATACACACTCACGAAATCTATACTACTTTCTTAGTTAATAAGTTATTAGCAAATTAATTACGTATTCGCGCGCGAAAGGTGAAACTGACAATGACATGACAAGTGCATCGTTCGTAGGTCACGCCACCGGTCAAGGCCGCCGCCCGCGCCTCCCGTCCCGTGGCGTCATTCGTATTATTTCGGCAATTTCCGGTCGCGTGCGGCGCACGAATTTATCCTAGAACTGCATACAGTTTGTACTAAGCATCTTCCGTCTCACGCGCCAGGCGATTTCCATCCTGTTTCATACTACATGTAGGAGCTCGCTCCGTGCGACAATCCGAGCGCACGAGGCCGTTTTTGTTCAAGCAAAAATAAGATCTAATTCTTTCGCAGTAGAAATCAAAATAGGCCAGCTCGATTTAATTTAACTCGTAACTATAATCAGATTTATGTAATTTCTGTTTAGGGTAGGTATTACGGTTGTTATATTGGTATTTTTTGTGAACAGGGTGTCCACTTTCTGGAAAGTCAGGGATAGTCAGGGAAAAGTCAGGGAAGCTCAAGGTGGTCATGGAAAGTCAGGGAAATTGATGAGCCACCTGGAAAGTCAGGGAAAAATGACTAGTAAAGCATATATTTTTGCAAAATTGTAGTTCTCTCCTTTACTAATTACTATTTTTCTTCTTCTATTTTAAACGTAGAATACGTAAGTCATAAAATAAAATCTCGTAAGCCAGATTCCAGACTCAGTTCATAGTTTGTTCAATAGTAAAATTATGTTCCCTTAATTAAATTTCTTTCAAAAGAGTGTGACTCAGCTTGCCATTCTGAACAACATTTGTTGTAAGAGTTAGTGATGAAAAATAAGTCCCCACATAACGTGTTGGTGCAGACGCGCTGTATCGACTCATCAATTCTCATAATTTGCTACTACGGCAGCGGGAGCTCATGGAGAAGCGTTTCCTCCACGCGGCACCTAATGTTTTTTTTTAAAACGTCGCGCCCATACGAAAATATTTGATTTTGGTTTTGTTTTATTTAAATTAATTACGGTATTTACAAAGCTTAACACGCTTTACTCGAGTTATTTCGATTTTGAAGGCCCTAAGGTGCAAGCTATCAATAAGTGTGCTTAAATAAAATTAACTAGGTCTAACTAACGTCTTTTGCAATAATAACCAGAGGATCCTGCTTGGGTTTCCAAACTTTAAATGACATTTTTCAAAAATTAATTCCCATTTCGAAAATAAAAAATATATATACTTATTTCTCAATTTTGTAAATACAAAAAAGAATTACACTTTATGATAAAATACAAGTATTCAAACTTTGTTGTAAATAAAAATTAAGTAGGTACTTATTTATCATTGCTTTCTCTACATAATGTTGCAATAGTGGTAATTCGCGTTTTTTTTCTCATATAACTTCACCTGTCTAGTAAAGTTTGAGTGGATTTTTTTTTAATATAATTTCATGTTGTTTAAAATGATCTGCCTGAGTCACTTTCTCCCTCTTCTTAATATAAACTTTTTACAGGCAAATATTTTACGCCGTCGAAGTTTTTTTTAATAAGTGTCGCAAATGAACGGAAAACTTTCAAATCAAGCTTTTGGTTATTTTTATCTCTGGTCAGGGAAAATTTCTGAAATGGTCAGGGAAAGTCAGGGAAAAGTCAGGGAATTTTTTGGAGGATTCTGAGTGGACACCCTGGTGAAGTTTTTTTTTACACGTACCTAGTATGGTATAGGAAGAAGGAAGGTACATATTTAGAAGGTTTTTAAATGGTAGTGCGTTGCACGGGCGCACTTGAGGTGCAGCCGCCACTGCTACTGAGACAAACTTATGTGAACTCACGCACTATGTTACTACTAGTATGGACTCTGGATATCAGGTGGATGTCGTGTACACCGATTATGCAAAAGCATTTGATAAAATATCCCACAACATTCTTATCCGTAAGCTTGAGCATATTGGTGTGCACGGCGATTTACTAAGATGGCTTACGTCGTACTTAAGAGATCGGTCTCAAGCTGTTACCGTTAAAGGTTTCTGCTCAACTTTCACCCCGGTGAGTTCAGGCGTACCTCAGGGCTCTCATCTCGGTCCTCTTTTATTTATAATATTTATTAACGACATTAAACATGCAATCCGTAAATCCAATTTTCTTTTATACGCAGATGATAATAAAATATATAAAACTATAAAAAATACAGAAGATAGTATTGATTTGCAGAGCGACCTTAATGAGTTGTGTAACTATTGTGTTAAAAATCGATTGCACCTAAATGTCAAAAAATGTTATGTTGTATCTTTTACCCGTAAACGCAATATTATAACACACACATACTCATTATTTCAGGAGTCGCTGTCGAGAGAGACCTTAGTGAGGGACCTAGGAGTCTACATTGATAGCAAGCTTTTATTTGTCAAAGTCAAAGTATTTATTTGTAAACATAGGTTAGTAATACAATGGTCTTAAATATAAATTGTTAGTTTCTCTATGTTTTGCCATACTTATGGCGTACAAATTTATTTACAAGGAATTTATAAATTGACAAATATTAGAAAAAAATATACAAAAAATCACAATAATTTTAAAAAAATAATAAAAGATAAAATATCACACAAGTCAAAGATTCATAAAATAGTATTCAATTAAAAAAAAAAAAAACAAAATAATAGGCTAGTCAAGATAAAAAGATGTCTGGTCATTGAGGTATTGTTGAATTGAATAATAACATTTAATTTGAAGGATTGATGTCAGTGTAGTTTTAAATTTAGTTATTTCAAGTTTTCTTATAGACTCTGGTAACTTATTATATATCTTAGGTCCTAGACAGATGAAGCTCTTTCGTAGCAAGGTGGTGTTAGATGGCTCCGTGTATAACCTATCCCTATCGCGACCTTGCCTATTATTCACACATGTCATAGTTTTAAAAAGGTTTGGATTTGATTTAATAAACATTGTCATTTCAAGAATAAATAGACATGGTAGAGTTAAAAGTTTGTACTTAATAAAATATGGTTTACAAGAATCAGTTTGTTTGAGTCTAAACATCGATCTGAGGCATTTTTTTTGAGCTTTAAAACAAATGTCTTTGTTTATAGAGTTTCCCCAGAATATAATGCCATAGCGAATTATGGAAGCTACATATCCGTGGTAGGCAATGATAACTGTACTTATATCAACTACTTGTGTTAGTTTCCGAAGAGCATAGGCAGACCGACTTAGTCTTTTACAGACATGCTCTATATGAGCCCTCCATGTTAAATTGCTATCAATCATCAAACCAAGGAAACGTGCAACATTTGTGGTTTCTATTGGTACTCCCAAGCAGGTAACATTTACTGGGGATGGTATTATTCTTTGATAAAAATGCATCAATTTAGTTTTTTCTACGCTTATTTTATTATATTATATTTATTTATTTATTTATGAGGGAAAATCGTTGATATAGAGCAGAAACAGAAGTGGGCCCAATGTACTACCTTGAGGCACCCCGCGATTAATAGTTCTTAGTTTAGACTGGTACTTTATTTCATGCTTTGTTTGCAAATCAATTTGTGTTACTTCCACCAGTTGGTTTCTGCCGCTTAGATAAGATTCTAGCAGTTTCAAAGTATTACCTCGTATTCCGTAAGCCTCAAGTTTATTCAGAAGAATTCTATGATCAACCAAATCGAACGCCTTTTTCATGTCCATTAAAACGGCGCAAGTGGTCTTTTTCTTGTCCATGTTGTAGAGGGTTTTTTGTAAAAATTTATAGAAAGCCATATTTATAGACACGTTCTTACGGAAACCGGTTTGCTCTTTAACTAAGATATTGAACTTTTCTAGGTATTTATAAAGTGAGTTGTAGTAGGATTTTTCAAAAATCTTTGAGAATATACTTATTAGTGCTATTGGGCGATAATACTTCATCAACTCTTTATTTTCTTTTTTGTGTATAGGTTTTACAATCGTAGTTTTCAATTTAGTTGGGAAAGCTCCTTCTGTTATGCTTAAGTTGATAATATGACTCAGTGGAAATGATATGGCTTCGGCTACTACTTTAATTGCTGAGGTAGATATGTCATCATAACCTACGCTATTCGTGTTATTCAAGTTTTTTATTATTTTAAGTATGTCAGTGGGTAAGTTAGGTGCCATAAAGAAGGTATTTGGCCTACTGTCAAGTTTATAGTTTTCATGAATAGATTGAGATGTATTTAATTGCGGTTCATCAATGAAAAAATCATTGAAGGCATTGGCAATTCTATACGGATCTGTGATGATTTCCTGGTGGTGAAGAATATTTGTTATGTTTTCTTTTATATTGCTGGTTTTATACTTGTTTATGGTTTGCCATACTGCCCTTGATTTGCATTTAGCTGAGTTTATGTAATGGTTGTTTTGTGTCCTTTGAGTATATTGCACAACTTTCTTGAATCGTTTCGAATAGGATGTGAGGGTCATTTTGTTTTGTGTGGTGGGATGCGTTCGGTATGCCCATAAGTGTTTTCTTTTTATTTTACTACACTTTTTTATACCTTCAGAGATCCACTTCTGTTTTTTTCTAATATAAATTTTTATTTTTCTCAACGGAAAACAAAGGTCATGGAAGAGTTTGAAGGTTTCAATAAATTTATTATAGGCAGTATTAGTGTCGTTAGAGTCGTAGACGTCACAAAAAGAAAGACTATCTATATATTTTTTAAATTTTTCTAAATTTTCATTGCAGTAGTCTCGACGTGTTATGTACCAAAACTTTAAAGTATAGGTTTTTTTTACTGGACATTTCAGAAGCTGGGCTGTATGATCGGACAGTCCATATTCGATTACTTCTCCCATACTGCCTTTAATGTTGTGTGCAAAGTTGTCAAGGCATGTTTTGCTGCTAATTCTTGTAGGTTCTCTAATTTCTAGTCTTAAGTTATACCTAAGGATCAGGTTTTCAAATTCGTGAGAGTGATTATTTTTTTTAAGAATATCGATATTGAAGTCACCGCACAATATAATTTTTGTGTTATTATTTTTTGTTAACTTTTGTAAAGTTAGATCTAATCTTTCAAAAAAAATACCTATCTTTTTTGAATTCTTGGTGGGTGTCCTATAAATACATACTATGACAATATTATGCTCCAACAATTCAATGGCACAACACTCAAAAATATACTTAATCGAAAGACTATTAATCTCATTTAATACTTTGTAGTTATGGCCCTTCCTTATTAGTATACAACTCCCCCCTCGTTTTTTATCCCGACAATAGCTAGTGGTGAGTTTAAAATTTGGAATACACAAAAGGTTTTCATGTTCCGAAAGCATAAAATGCTCGGTGATGCATAAAATATCGATAGGTTTATTGTTTTCTTCTAATTCTTCGAGGTAGATTGATAGCACATCGCTTTTTTTAATTAAAGAGGCAATATTTTGATGAAGAATATGTATGTGTTTATACGAGAAAAAACTGAGATTGCCTGTTTACGTGTATTTTTAAGCTCTTAGTATTGTTACAGGATGTTCCACCTCTCTCGATGTGTTTTATATGTAGAGAGTGTGATTGTTCTATCAGTGGTGAGATGATTTCATTGAGGTTTTTACATATATTCTGTAGCCCGTAAAAGTTCAATCTGCCTGTGCGTTCTGAAAACATGCTATACGTTAGGTCATGGTTGGTATCAAACAGTATTGCGTAGTTATGCGTCAATACATCAAGACACATAAGATTGTTGAAAGTTTCGACTCTACAATTATATAATCCAGCTCCACAAATGTAAGTAGGTAAACATATTATGAAATTAGTATGAGCAAGTTCTAATATTGTTTGTCTTAGAGTGGTGACGAGTTGTACATAGTTATTAGTACTGAGAAAATCAGTCTCTCCAATCATTAAAACACAGAAATCAGACATAGTAAATCCCTCAACTTTCTTATCAATATTTGCTAGGAGTGCTTCGAGTTTTGCGTTCGTGTTTCTGTAATGACAGTATGTGTATTTCGTTGAATTAAATGTACTGTCCAATATATCACAAGCTCCACTCTGTGTGCTGTTGCTTAGAATGCATAATTTGACTTTGGTGTAGGTCTGCTTAGGCTCTGAGCAGGCATCCTTCTGTACTTTAGCTCGATTCAGTTTTGCGTGAGATTCATTAACGCTGATCGGAGACCTCGGTTCGCCCTCCGAAATGACTGATTCCTCCAGTAAATCAATAGAACAGTCTGAGAATAGGTTAGGCATTGTTTTATTACTCTTTTTGCACTTCCTTTTTTTTTCCTTTTTAGTATCATTGTTTGATGTGAGACATAACTTTGTAAGGTGGTCAACTTTATTTTTATATCTCGTCACCTCATTTTTCAAATTAAAATTTTCTGATAGCATTGTTTCTATTTCTTTTTCAGCTGATTTCAGTTGTATTTCTAGGCTAGATACTTTTTCTATAAGTTTTTCTAGTTCATTTTTTATTCTTATGTTATGTAGTTCTGGGCAACTTCTACTTTTCGAAATGCTTGATGTCCAATTATTGTTTTGAATATGCCTATTATTTGAGCTGCATTCATCTTCACTTTTGGAATCAATAGAGTTTGACAGTCACATTAAGATTATCACTGATAAAGCCTACCGTATGCTAGGATTTGTTTTGCGCATGAGCAGAGAATTTAAACGTACCTCAACCTTGATTCTTTTATATAATGCCTTAGTGAGGTCCATTCTGGAGTATGCGTCTACAGTATGGAGCCCACAATATAATGTTTATAAGAATATGATTGAAAGAATCCAATCAAAATTTTTTAAACATTTGTCATGGCGCAAATACAAAAATACGGAGGACATTGTAGATTTGCCTCAACTTGAGAAACGTCGAACAGAGCGAGACCAAGTATTTCTGTATAAATTATTGCACAATGCCTTAGATACGCCTTATCTCTTGGAAAATGTAAGTATTCGTTGTCCTAGAATAAGCAATAGACATAGAACCTTGTTCTATGTACCTCATAGAAGTACAAACTATGCTGCCAACACGTTTCTTTTGAGATCCTGTCGCCAATACAATAGTAATTTCGTAGATGTTGATTTGTTCCACCTCTCTTTCTGCCAGTTCAAAAAATGTATAAAAACAGCACTAATTGATTAGTTAACCTTCTCATGTTTGTCATTATTTCTTATGTGTAATTTTTGTTCATTTGTTATTATTTTTCATTTTATGTTTTGTTCACCAAATACTTTTAATGTGTGTTTTTAGTCTGAGGAAACTTTGTTGGCATGAGTGTTAAAAGTAATCCTTATAGTAATTATTATTATTTTAAGCTGTTTGTTTCCCGAATAAATATAAATAAAAAAATAAATAAAATAAATAAATAAAATAAAATAAATGTATCGTAGTAAACCTCAATACATATATTCTAACAAAATATGTAGGCATTTTTTTTCGTACTATAATCCGAACGCTCCGTGAGTCCGAACATTCGTTTTGGTGTTTCGGATTAAAGAGGATCTACTGTACCTACCATTTCTGAATTTCTACCATACAATCACAACTAACCTCCCATTTCCCTTCCAGCTCTAACCTCGTCCTTCGCCAAGGAACAAGAACAGATGATCCTACAAGGCGTGGCGGTGATCTCTGCGCACGCGGCCGCGCGGCCCGCCTCGGCGGCTCCGAGCGACCTGCGCAGCCCCGCGCTCATGCCGCTCGATCACATGATCACGCTGCTGGTCGAGCTTATTAGTAAGTCATCATCATCTGAGAAGGGCTAGCACGGGCGCATTTAAGACGTGACAAAAGTTCTATGTCGCGCTCGCCCGCGGCTGCGAGATGTGAGTGAGCGTGATGCAAAACTTTTGTCACGTCTTAAATGCGCCCCGTGCTACTAGCCCAGACATACGACGTCCACTGCTGAACATAGGCCTTCCCTTGTAGGGAAGAGTCTCTATAGGGATGGTTCATCCGGCTCGAAGGACCAAATGTAGGGTGAGACTTTCTGTTTTCTACCCAGTCTTGAGTTAGTTAATTAAGTCTGCCAAGGAGCAGGAGCAGATGATCCTGCAAGGCGTGGCGGTGATCTCTGCGCACGCGGCCGCGCGGCCCGCCTTGGCGGCTCCGAGCGACCTGCGCAGCCCCGCGCTCATGCCGCTCGATCATATGATCACGCTGCTGGTCGAACTCATCAGTAAGTACTCATCAAGATGTCAGCTATAAGACGTTTACTGCTGAACATAGGCCTCCCCTTGTAGGTGAGAGTCTCCCCCTATAGGGATGGTTCGAACGGCTCGAAGGACCAAATGTAGGGTGAGACTCTCTGTTTTCTACCGAGTCTTGAGTTAGTTAGTTAAGTCTGCCAAGGAGCAGGAGCAGATGATCCTACAGGGCGTGGCGGTGATCTCTGCGCACGCGGCCGCGCGGCCCGCCTCGGCGGCTCCGTGCGACCTGCGCAGCCCCGCGCTCATGCCGCTCGATCACATGATCACGCTGCTGGTGGAGCTTATTAGTAAGTCATAATTATCTCAGATGTAGGATGTTAACTGCTGAACATAGACATCCTTTGAAGGTGACAGGGTTGGTTCGACCGGCTCGAAGGACCAAATTTAGGTTGAAACTCTCTCATCTACCCCTAATGTATTCCATCTTGTCCGATCGGCGGCCTCCGCATCCAAGGTTTCCCCGCGGACTTTCGAGCAAAAGGAAACACGCTCGAGCAACAATGGCGTATATTTCGGTATGCCTAAAGCCTAAAGTAAACGTTACGTTTCGTTTTTAAAATTTTTCTTCATTCATATCTTCTGTGGAACCCTTCCCTATGACCTGCCTGACACTGACATAATATTTATCTCCCCAGGTTCAACAACAGGGCGCGTGCAAACAGCCATCACCGCGGCCCTTCTAGATACATGCGCGTGCGCAGCCTCCGCCGCCGGCATGCAGGAGGCGCAGTGCCTGCTGGCCGCGCTGCAGAACCCGCTCGAGGTAGAATAGAATAGAAGTAGCGCTCAGCGCAGTGTGCTGGACTTTTGAAATAGTCGTTGGGATTATTACCGACTATCACGGCTTATCTTAGGCGGATCACACACTTGTCCGCGCACCGCCGCGGTTGGCGGATTATCATTGTATACTAAAATGACAGTTTCTATCCGCAGACTTTTCCGCCGCCTCACCGCGCGGAAATTTACTATGAATAACCTGTAAACCGCGCGGTGAGGCGGTGAAGTATGTGACCCGCCTTACAGGGCAATAAGAGTATCCTTCTGTCTCAATAACACCCCCCGTCCCCCCTCTCCCCGCAGGTGGTCCGCGACGCCGCCCTCCGTGGTCTGTTAGAACTTCGCGGCGCGCTGCCTGCGCTGCTAGAAGACCCTGATCATGCTCTCGACCTGACCAAGAGACTGATGGTGGCCACCTTCGACTTTGGGGATGATAATAAGTTAGTATCCCGCGCCCTTAACTGACTTTAAAAAATGAAACCTTAGAGTCTTCCCATCAAAACTAGGCACCGGCAAGAGTCTGTCAAACGCCTTATATATATATTTGTGTGTCAAATTCTGCTATAATGGTTTTTTTCAAGAGTTCTATGGATAGGCAGTCTGGCAATGGCTTTTTCTTAAAATAACGTAAAAAATCAATTTTAATAGTTTTTATAGTTTGTGGGTTAATTTAAAAAATAATCGACAGGCGAGTAAAAACGGCGGTTTTATGGCTCTTCTGTAAATCTCTCTGACCTAATTTTACTATTCTCCTCCCATCAGACCATCCGAGAACCGCGTGCTAGCCGAGCAGCTATGGTCCTCTTTACCCCAGGAGCAGCTCCATCAATGGTCTTCCTCCCCCGCACTAGTGCCCGCTCTGGTTGCGCAGGCGCAGCACCCGGCGGAGCACGTGCAGCGCGCCGCCGCCGCCGCGCTGGCTGCGCTGGTGGAGGGGAGGGGGGAGGGGGGCGCCGAGCACGTGCTGCACTGTCTGCTGGCGCTGTACAGGGATAAGCTACCGGTGAGTGAAAAAAAATGAGTTCTCAATTCTTCTGTATGTATGTTTTTTTTGTTGGTGTGAATGTTGAGTTTAGCGGTGGAAACGTTACGAAACAGTCCGTGAGCAAAGTAGTTGATGTAATGAAGACACTCCTTTAGCCATTATAGGGAGTGTACGAAAAGACACCAGCGGGCGGAACGGCGGCCACTGACTAAATTTTAGTATTCAGTCTGTGTACGTAATTGGTTGCCATAGAGTAGGTAACAATAGTAGCACCCGGCGGAGCCCGTGCAGCGCGCCGCCGCCGCCGCGCTGGCTGCGCTGGTGGCGGGGAGGGGGGAGGGGGGCGCCGAGCATGTGCTGCATTGTTTGTTAGCGCTGTATAGGGATAAGTTGCCGGTAAGTGAAAAAAAGGGAGTCCTCAATTCTTCTGTATGTATGTTTTTTTTGTCGGTGTGAGTTTAGTGGTGGAGATCGTTACGAAACAGACCTTTAGCCATATTGTGAGTGCGCGAAAAGAGCCATCTTGCGACGAGAACCGCGTGCTAGCCGAGAGGCTGTGGTCCTCTTTAGGCCGTCTCTGACTAAATTATAGTATTTAGGTCTGTGTATGTGGAGATTTGCACGCAATTATCGCCATAGAGTAAGTAACAATAGCGCTGCCGCCGCAGCGCTCACGGCGCTGTTGTATTGAGACCAAAGTCAAAGGGTTTTATTTACCGTATAAATATATAATTTTCTGATTTACATAAATTTTTAGAAACTACTTTCCGTTCCAATTTAATTGCCATCACGACTCACGACCTTTATAACTTGTACACACCATAAACCACAACCCTTCTCCCCACAGCTGATCCCATCCAAACTCGACCAGTTCGGGCACGTGACAGAAGCCGCAGTGGACGAGTGGGGCGCGCGGCGCGGCGCCGGGCTGGCACTGACCGCGCTGGCGCCACAACTAGACGCCGCCGGGGTCGCCGTGGCCGTCGAGTTCTTCGTCAGTGAGGGGCTGGGAGACAGGAATGAAGCTGTGAGGGCTGAGATGCTGAATGCAGCTATGGCCATGGTGGATCTGCATGGGAAGGTTAGTAAACGAGACTAAAATTCTATAAGAATGCATTTTTTCAGTCGCAGCGTCGGCGCAAATCGAGTGAAATACGCACAGATGGCAGCACCGTAGATATAGCTACACTTTAATGCTCTCCTGAGGGTTACTGTAGAGCTACATACATAGCATCGCAGTTAAATCAGCTCTAGGGCACGAAACAAAAGCAGCACTAGCCGAGCCGTTTAAAGCGCGCGGCGAGCTGTCACGCCATAACACATGTTTATAGCAACGAGATAGAGCAGTCCAAGTTAGTTAGCGCAGCAGCTAGCTCGCCGCTGGCGCCGCAACTGGACGCCGCCGGGGTCGCCGTGGCCGTCGAGTTCTTCGTCAGTGAGGGGCTGGGAGACAGGAATGAAGCCGTGAGGGCCGACATGCTGAACGCGGCTATGGCCGTGGTGGATCTGCATGGGAAGGTCAGTAAACGTGGCCGAAAATCTATACCTTTTTTAGTACGCAGTATTGGAGAAAATGTAAGAGGGTTGCTGTAAAGTTAAAACAGCTGTAGGGCACGAAACAAAAGCAGCAGTAGACGTGTAAAGTGCGCGGCGAACTGTCACGCCATCTAAACGTTTATAGCAAAGACATAGAGTCCTAGTTAGCTCTCTGCGCTGGCGCCGCAGCTGGACGCCGCGGGGGTCGCCGTGGCGGTCGAGTTCTTCGTCAGTGAAGGACTGGGCGACAGGAATGAAGCCGTGAGAGCTGATATGCTGAATGCGGCTATGGCCATGGTGGATCTGCATGGGAAGGTCAGTAGATAGGTGCATAGTTATTCTTGGAATGTGGTTCTTAATTCTGTCTGTATGTATGATTTTGTTTTATGTATACCGATATCTTCGCCAGTTATGGACCTTTTTTACCATTGTATCGGAAAATGTGTATATAGTTTGAAATTTTACGCCATACGTGTGTATATTTAATTGAACTTCATTCAAGGTTGCTTGTGTAGGTATGATATGATATTTAAATAGTTCTGACTTGCAAGTTTCCGTAATTATAGCTATAATTTTTGTCCAGTCATTTTAACTGTGAGAAAAATACTGGATAATCTACTAATTTACATAGCAAACCTTCATTACTGCATAATTACACGCATACGGTACTACGCTTATGGTACTATAAGTGAACGAGATACTTGAGATATAAGATCTACCGATGCGCAGTTATATCAATGAGATTGTCTATCTAAATTGAGATCGAAAACCATTATTCGTAATAACAAGGCAATGAAATGATACAAGTACACTTGAAATTAACAGTAACAATTCTATTATTATATTTTAAACTTACACAACATTGATAAAGATTTACAAGTGCAAAACGACACCAAAACAACAATATTATAGCGTTACTTAAACTTCAACAATTCACACTCTCGGCACGATATTCAAGAAGATTCCATGTCTGTCAGCCGGCAGCGCCTTCATGGGGTCGAAGTCGATCTGGGCCTTGGTCTTGGGTGAGGTTTCGAACCTGAACCTCTGCAGCAAACGCACCACCGCCAGCTTCGTCTGCACCTCCGCGAAACGCATGCCTGAAATGCAGATACGGAAAATATTGTCAAAACATAAACAATTCAGCTATCATCTATCTAAAACAATTGAATAAAAACTTAGGGCATGTACATGAAAGTTATAAGATTGTTCTGTTAGTATTCTGTCTATGTTACGAAAATCTATCTTCTAACAATAAATATTCCACAGCCGATTGACTGGATGTAAACACCGACGAGACAGTTGGTTCAATAAACTCGTTAATTCGTTAATAAATAAATAAATTCAACTCACCTATACAGTTCCTGGGTCCCGTGCCGAACGGCAGATAGACACACGGGTGGCGCAACTTGACATTCTCTGGGCTGAACCTGTCCGGGTCGAATGTGTGTGGGTCGGGGTAGTACCGCGGGTCGTAGTGCAGCCCGCGCACCGGCACCAGCACCAGCGACCCCTCATCTAGGGTCACATCAGTACCCGGCACTCGGTACCCGCCCGTACTGAGTACTCGTTGCAACGGGTCCACCAGAGGGAACATTCGTAGCGTCTCGTCTATCACTTGTTTTAGATACGTCATCTGTTTGAGACTCTCGTATGTGAGAGGCCCGGGCAGTGAGGTGGTAACGCGTTGGATCTCTTCATAAACCCTCTGCTGTATCTCCGGGTGTAGAGCCAACAGTCGCAGCAGGAAGGCGGTGGTGGACGCACTAGTCTCGTACCCCGCCACGTAGAAAACAAATGCCTGCGCCGCCATCACGTCCTCGTCTATCACGACACTGCGCTCTTTGTCTCCCTCGTGCTTCTTCACGCCGTGTATCTTCTTCTCTTTCATCTCCAGCAGTAGGTCCATAAAGTCGTTCCTCCCCGACGGCTCTCCGTTCCTCTCCTCCATCACTCGCCGCACCATTCCGTAGAAGAAATCTTTAACTGGCTTCGGGAATAACGACATGCTGAGCGTCTTCAGCAGCCCCGGGAACGCGAAGTCGAGGTCCTGCGCGTAGTTGGTGGTGAAGATGAGGCGGTTCATCCGGTCGAAAACATTCCCAGGTGTATCCAGCTCCGACAGGTCCAGCTCCAGGCCGAACGCGACCGACGATATGCTGCTTATCGTGAACTTTTGCACAGTGAAGTAGACTTCCTGCTCTTGGGACGCGGCCACTGAGACTTCTAGTCTCTCTATGAACTTGTCCGCTCGTTCGTTGAGCAAATACATCATCTGCTTGAGCTTCCCCGAGGTGAATATGGGAGAGAACTTGGTCCGCAGCACGCGCCAGGTGTCGCCGTCCGCGTGGAACAGGTTCTGGCCGAGCCCCTGCTTCTCGAACTCCACGCCGCGCCCCACGAACAGGTCGAAGTCCTTGACCAGCACGTGCTGGATGACGTCAGGGTGGCGCAGCACGAGGCACGGCGCCCACATGCGGTAGATCCCGACCACCTTCTCATCAGGAAAAGCTTCGTATAACTCCGTGTAGTATTCCGCGGGTGTGGTCCGTCGTAAGACAGTCTCTCTGATGTTGCCGAACGGCCATTGTGGTGTCGGGGTCACCACATTTCTGTCCTTCCAGTAGCGGTACTTTTTGTTAAAGTATAAATAGAAAAATGCGACCAAAATTGCAAGTCCGGTTAGTATGTACGACATGCTTGCGCGACTATCTTAGATGCAATGACTTGCGTGTCATTGAATTGGTTAAAACAGAATGTTGATAATTATTTCGTAGACGCTGCTCGCTTATCACGGTGAGTAGGAGATAACGGCAAACTATTATGTGTTTATAATCACTTTGTTTTGCAATTGATTCAATAAAAATAGTTATCAATCAAAACTATTTTTGGAATCATTGAACTGATTAATTAAACCATTCTTTAGTTGTGGATCATGGAAAATTTATATTTTGTGTGAAAACTTAGTAACAAAATGCTACCTATACACCAAAGATTACCAAGATAACATAGCTGCCAGAATTGATACTTTAATTACTGTCTAGCTACTAATCTATATCAATTATTATTTCATTAAACCATGTGCAATATGCATCCGTATGCCATCATTTTGATACCGACAACTCTTCTGTAGCAATGTACATCCCGTTTCTTCCTTAAACAAAACCCTTTTACTATGGTCCTCCAATTAGAAAAGAATGCTATTGTCATTAAGTTCGCCTATATACTAATTTATGTACAATAAATTATGTATATAAAATAATGACTAGATAAAGTCAAGTCGGCACACTTTTACACACACAATCTAAATAAAAACCCGTAATTAACACCCACCTATCATTCCCCACAGGAAACCATCAGCACGCAGCTGCCAGTGTTCGAGCAGTTCCTGGACAAAGCGCCGAAGTCTGGAGGCTTCGACGGGGTGCGTCAGTGCGTGGTGCTGCTGGTGGGGTCGCTGGCGCGGCATCTGGAGCCGGGAGACGCCCGGGTCCGGCCCATAGCGCTGAGGCTCGTGCAGGCGCTTAATACGCCTAGTCAGCAGGTAAACAAATACAAACGGTATCGAATTAGAGAATAACACAACACGATCCTCAGTCCTCATAAATATGGTCAGGCACTGGTAAATACTTCACCATCATCATCATAGGCCTCACTCAATGAGAGTCACAACTCTCTGTCCTCGACTTTCCGAGTTCAACCCTATTGTTGGAGTTGTTGGTTTAGTTAGCTGCTCCAGCCTTGGCCTTGGCATGTATAGGTTTGTTATCAAAATTTTCATATAAAGTACTGTTACAAAATTTATATTTTTTCACCCCCAGGTCCAAGAGGCGGTGAGCAACTGCCTGCCGCACCTGGTGACGTCACCCGCGCTCAAGGAGGACGTGCCCGCCATCGTCACCAAGCTCATGAAGCAGCTGCTGACTGCCGAGAAGTACGGGGACAGGAAGGTAAGGAGTTGTTATGTGTATTCTAATAGTACTTAGAAATACAAGAATACTGGAAAAGGTGCTTCAAGATTGTTGCATTTTTAACCAGCTGCAAAAAACTTCTAAAAGTTAACTGGTGATTTTTTTATTAATCTTACTTTTGAAACAAAATTTATAAAAAACAAAATAAATAAAAGCAAATCATACGCAATAGATATAGCAAGGTATAGCAGCATTTCATTATTTTCATGTAGTCATGGAAATATAGCTCTACTTTTATTCATCTTACTTTTGAAACAAAATTTATAAAAAACAAAATAAATAAAAGCAAATCACACGCAATAGATATAGCAAGATATAGCAGCATTTCATTATTTTCATGTTTTCATGGAAATATAGCTCTACAGGATGTTGCTTAAACGGTATTCACTCCAAAGGGTTATTCTGAATAATAGTTGTTCTTACGATGATGACCCTCTGAGTCATTCCTTTTGAGCTTACAGCCTATATATAAAATATCTGTTATTTTCCCGATCAGGGCGCCGCGTACGGTATCGCGGGCATAGTAAAGGGGCTGGGCATCCTGGCGCTGAAGCAGCTCGACATCATGAGCAAGCTCACCGACGCCATACAGGAGAAGAAGAACTACAAGTACAGGGAGGGTACGTAATATTGTTCATGTATATAGATTTAAGTATTTTTTGTTAAATTAAATTAGCGTGAATGGAAAGCAAAACATTTGCATCTTAACTTGTGAATCTTATGATGCAAACATTAGACTTGTCCCAGTATGATTATTTTACAGGTTGTGGTGATTTTATAAAGTGAATATGCAGCTGAATAACTGTAGCTGTATCTGCCACCAACCACAATAGACCATATTTTGTGACACATCATCACGCCACTATTACTTTTATAATATTCTATCCATATTTCCTCAACGAATCATTCTCCCCAACAGGCGCTTTATTCGCGTTCGAGATGCTCTGCCTAAAACTGGGCCGTCTCTTCGAGCCGTACATCGTCCACGTCCTACCCCACCTACTCATGTGCTTCGGCGACTCGTCGCAGTACGTGCGCGCCGCCGCCGACGACACCGCCAAGCTGATCATGAGCAAGCTCAGCGCGCACGGGGTCAAGCTCGTGCTGCCCTCGCTGTTGGCTGCACTGCAGGATGATAATTGGAGGACTAAGGCTGGTTAGTGATGGTTTTTTACCTACAATAGATAGTATACTAGAACCGATAATCGTTGGGGTAGACGAGTCCTGTGAAGATTAGTAGTGGCTGGATTAGGAAGGCCGAGGACCGAGTGTTATGGCGCTCCTTGGGAGTCGATGATTATAGGCTGATGATGATGATGAAGATTGTATAGCGTCTGATTTTATTGATCTTAATTCTTGCGCTAGCTAGTTGCAGGCCGTGACCATCTCCGAAGGTGCGCCGCGGCGCTTTTTTGTTAAACTCATCAAGCAACTTCTCATAATGATGCCACACCCTTCCCGCTAGCACCACCCTCTAGTTTATTGACTGCGTCCCTGACACCCCAGTAAAGAGTTAAGTATAAGTCTCTGTCCTTTCTGTGACCTCTACGTTTGAAAACTTCCGAAGTGTACTTTAAGTTCTGTATTATCTTTTTACTAACCCACCTACCTCCCCAGGGTCCGTGGAGCTACTCGGTGCCATGGCGTACTGCGCCCCCAAGCAGCTCTCGTCGTGCCTGCCCTCCATCGTGCCCAAGCTCATCGAGGTGCTGAGCGACTCGCACATGCGAGTGCAGACCGCCGGGGCCGAGGCGTTGCGGGTGATCGGGTCTGTTATTAGGAACCCTGAGATTCAAGGTAAGCCATAAATACCTTTAGGGTATATAACACTTCATCACCATTCGATTAACTAACGAACTGCTAACCACAGAAGTTTTGGTCCAATGAACGCGCAACTTCGGACAAAACATTATATGGGCTAGCAGTTCATAGTTCTATCGATTGCGTTTGAATAATTTCAGACTTTATAATACGCTTTTTGTTATGGAGCGAATGGGAGGGAGACCTTTTTGCCAGGCGACGTCAAAATTTTGTATTCGAGCCCTAGCCACATTCACTGTGGCTAATTGGATGCCACATTCATTCATAAGGGCAGCAAGCTATTCCCTGGATTTCTTATCATACGTCCATTACACCAACATCCGCAACGGCAGCCAATTTGTCTTTCTTTCATGACACTATATGCTCATCACCACTATAACCTCCCCGCAGCGATCGTGCCGGTGCTGCTGTCTGCGCTGCAGGACCCGTCCAACAAGACCTCCGCGTGCCTGCAGACGCTGCTCGACACCAAGTTCGTGCACTTCATCGACGCGCCCTCGCTCGCGCTCATCATGCCGGTAATTACACTGATAACAATAATTTATGACTTCAAAGGTTCTTTTCAGGAAAAGAAGATTCTCAATTAGTCCTTTCTTATAATTTTTACCTTGTTTTATTGGAAAACTGTTACCGTGTAAGCACATAATAAAAAAATAACATGACGTGTTGTACAATACTGCGATCCAAATACCTAGTTTTGGCGGGTTCCGCTCATCTGGCATAATCTTTATTCACCAAAACTCATTTCGCATAACTCGTATGGTCTAAACTTTTTTGGCCGAACCATCACTTTGCCAAGACTTATGTGACATAAGGCTCGTTTCGTCTAAAACTCTTTAGGCACAATCTTTAAACACCTAAGTTTCGTTTGCTCAAATTTATGTTCGTCTATACCTGTGTATAATCTTGTTTCTCCTAATGTTATCTTAATAAATAATATATTAAGTATGTAGTAAATGTACAAAGTTGGTTCTGGGTGACCATTCCCAGAGGCAGTGCCCTATGCCACCAACCGCGTCGCAGGTTGCGGATAGCGAAACGGCCTACAGTGTGGGCTAGCTGCAGTAAAGCAGTCGCGGACAACTGGGCGGTCATTTCTGAGAGGTACTGGGGCTGGCTTTGGCGGCCAGTCTCTATAAAAAGGTGCTAAACTCAATGATGAAAAGACGACGGTGGCGAGTAGGAGCCGCCACATTAATATAAGCTCGAACCCGGGGAGGTGTACCTCGTGAGCCAGGGAGTGGCAGTTCACCTAGGAGAAGGAAACTCTGATATAAAATTCCAACTGCCGCCCTGCAGCAGGTGTTGGCTCACCAAGGGCTAGGACTCTCACCTTATATGTGAGGGATACGCGCTGGTGTCTTGAGGGCAGCCCCCTCTCAGCGATCGGAGCACTGTGAGCTAATCACTCGCATGCTCTTAAATAACTCGATTACAGAAACTACAGATATAAATCAAAACGTGAGATACCCTACGACGACTTTTGGCGCGAAAATAAGGACCAGAATCGGTTGCTGGAATTTAAGAACCATGAGCCGACCAGAAAGGCTACCACAAGTAACCAAGCTCATGAAAGAGTACGGCTTACAGATTCTGGGTTTGAGTGAAACACGATGGAATGGTTTTGGTGAAGTTTCCGCGGACCACGGTATGACTCTTCTCTACAGCGGAAAAGAAGATGAAAATGCATGTCGTGAAAATGGGGTTGGTTTACTTTTGTCCCGCACAGCGAAAAACAGCCTATTGCATTGGAAACCCGTATCGGAACGAATTATAGTCGCGAGATTTTCTTCCAATGTACGAAACATTACCGTAATACAATGTTATGCACCTACAAACGAGAAGGATATAGAGATTAAAGTTCGCTTTTATGACCAACTCACGGTTACTATGAGAAACACTAAGAAGCAAGATATAGTTATCCTAATGGGTGATCTTAATGCCAAAGTTGGAGCAGACAATACCGACCGAAATCACTACATGGGCCCTCATGGTTTAGGAACTATGAATGAGAATGGAGAACTATTCGGCGATTTTTGTGGTGAACATGGTCTGGTCATTGGAGGTACACTTTTCCAACACAAAGATTGCCATAAATGGACTTGGAATTCCCCAGATGGACACACTAAAAATCAAATAGACCACATAACTATCAGCAAAAAGTGGCGAACATCGCTTCTGGATACACGTAACAAAAGAGGTGCAGACATCGATAGTGACCACCATCTAGTCGTTGCTGAAATTCGACTAAAAATCGCGACAGCTAAGAAGAAAAGCGAAAATATCAGCAAGCGATATGACGTTCGCAAGCTTGAAAACCCCGACACTAAGCACCAATTTAATATCTGCGTTCACAACAACTTCGGCCCTCTAGAAGATCTTGAGAGCGCAGAATTAGATGAAGCATGGACACGTATCAAGTCAGCGTACGTGAAAGCTGGAGAAGAAGTCCTGGGCTACATACAAAACGATAAGAAGCCATGGATGTCTGATGAATTGTGGAACACCATAATCAAAAGACAGGAGACCAAGGCGATCTTAACTAAGACCACTGACATCCAACAAAAAGAACTCCTGCTTTCTCAATATGCTTCTCTAAGAAAAACTATTAAAAAACTTGCCCGGCGGGATAAACGTATAGTCGCAGAAGATTTAGCCACTCGTGCAAAAGAGGCTGCTAAAAACAGAAACATTCGCGAACTTTACGAAATAACAAGAAAGCTTAGTAACCCGAACCACGTATCAAAAAAGAAACCTCTATGTAATAAGAACGGAGAGCTACTGTGTACATCAGAAGAACAAATGGCAAGATGGCACGAGCATTTTAGTGATCTACTTAACCGGTTTCAGCATACTGAAGTGAACGAAGAAGCTGCAAGAGCTGACCAATATCTGCAAATTGACACTTCCGTACCTACCTTTGACGAAGTCGTCAATGCCATAGGTCAGCTAAAATCCGGAAAATCACCTGGAATTGATAACATCTGTCCAGAAATGCTTAAAGCCAATAAACATTACGCAGCTACTCTAATAACACCGCTGATAAATAACGTGTGGAAGACAGAAGATATTCCCAGCGAATGGAGGAAAGGGCTATTAGTTAAGGTTCCAAAAAAGGGAGATCTCTCACTGTGTGACAACTGGCGTGGCATTACACTCCTGCCGATAGCTGCGAAGGTTCTGGCGAAGATCCTGCTGAACCGAATGTCAACAGAAATAGAGAAATACTTAAGAGAGGAGCAAGCCGGTTTCCGCGCGGGAAGGTCATGCACAGATCACACAAATACGGTGCGTATTATTATTGAAGAGTGTGTTGAATGGAATGCGGAACTGTTTCTCACTTTTGTGGATTTTGAAAAGGCCTTTGACACCATACAGTGGCCCGCCATGTGGACGTGTTTGAAGAAAAAAGGCATTCCAACAAAAATTGTCAATATCATACAATCTCTCTACAATGGCAGCACGTGCCACGTTATACATGATGGGCTTATTGGACCACCTATTCCTATCTCTACCGGGGTCAAACAAGGGTGCCTTCTCTCTCCTCTTCTCTTCATAATCATCTTGGACGACATAATGCGACAAGTCTCTGCTGGTTCAAGAGGAATCCCTTGGAGACAAGGCCAATTAGAAGACCTGGACTACGCGGACGACATTGTTCTCTTATCCAAAAAGCTGTCAGATATGCAAAGTAAAATAGAAGATCTCCAAAGAGAAGGTGGCAAATATGGCCTTAAGATAAATGCGTCAAAAACAGAAAGCATGAAAGTTAGCTCCAGCAGTACAGAACATGTCACCTTGGGCAACTCGCAACTGAAGCTAGTAGACACCTTCTGCTACCTTGGATGTATCCTGACGAACAAAGGCGGTGCTGATATGGACATAGATAACCGGATCAAGAAAGCAAAAGCGGCTTTCGCCCAGCTTGCCCCAGTCTGGAAGTCGCACATAATGCCCCTTCGTCTAAAGCTGTCTATATTCGAAAGCAATGTAAAGTCGGTCCTTCTATATGGCTGTGAAACTTGGAGGACTACAAAGCTGCTACATCACAAGCTCCAAGTTACCGTCAACAGGTGCCTCCGTTCGATTCTCCGCATATACTGGCCGGACACGATCTCTAATGTGGACCTATGGAAAAAATGCAACCAAACCACATTGAGGAAAGAAATCGCAATGAGGCGCTGGAGATGGATCGGCCATACAATGAGAAGACACGACTGTAACCATGCTCAAGTTGCTTTCGAGTGGCAGCCTGGTGGAAGAAGGAGACCAGGTAGACCCGTACAGAGCTGGAGAAGGTCCGTGGAGGCGGAAATGAAGAGGGCAGATCTATCGTGGGCCCAAGTGAAGGAGGCGGCTCAAGATAGGGAAGCGTGGCGAAGAATGTCTGTAGCCCTAAGCTCCACAGGGGAGTAACAGGACTATAAGTAAGTAAGTAAATGTACAAATTGTGGTATTTTTTTCCTACATCTCGAAAATCACGATATTGTATGATCAAAAAATCGAAAGTTAACGACCAATATAATTATTACAAACCCCATGAGATCGAAACCTAAAAATAGGTGCGACGACGAGCAAAGCGAGGAGGAGCGTGTTAGGTGCACATGTTCATCAAAACCAAAGCGGAGCGCAGCGAAGCGGAGCGGAGCGTTTTCCAAACAGCAGAAACAATACAGGGCACCAGTTTGCGCTATGTAGGGAGACGCTCCGTCAAAGTTAAAGCCAAACGAATATTATTACTTTGTATAAACCTATGCCATAGCATTATTAGGCTATTTAAGATTTGGCCATACCATTAGTAGGCTAAACAATGTTATGCGAAATAACTTTTTACTAAACGAGATTTATGCCATACGATTTTCGGCGTAACGAGACTTTGACCAAACGTTACTATGCAATACGAGATTAGGCAAAAAAATCTTATGCCAAAAAAGGTAGAACCAGTTTTGGCATTTTTCGATCGCCTGTCGAATAACAGTCTTATAACAATTATTCGGTGTAGCAGTATAGATATTCCATTTGGTCTGCAGTCCATTTTCATACTAGAATCCAACAAAGCTAACTTTGCCATATAAACAAGTACCAACACAACACAATGTCCCAATATCCGTTGCAAATTCAGCGTTGTCGAACGTATTACCTGCATTTTGAAAGCCTAAATGTTGTCTGGTAGAGATTGCTACAAGCAATAAGACCGTCTCTTTGTACTGTTTTTTTTTTGTAAGTTTTTGTTTTTGTAATTTTTGTTATTGCTGCAAATAAAGTGTATTGTTTTGTGTTAAGTATAATCTAAACATGAATCTTCCTCCCCACACAGGTGGTGCAACGTGCATTCTTAGACCGCAGCACGGAGACGCGCAAGATGGCGGCGCAGATCATCGGCAACATGTACTCGCTCACGGACCAGAAGGACTTACTACCCTACCTGCCGAATATCATACCGGGGTTGAAGCAGTCGCTGCTGGATCCTGTTCCTGAGGTTTGTTACTGTCTTATTTACATTTATATCAGGTATGATTCATCATCAGCTTATAGCAGTCCACTACTCCCAAAGCACGCCACTGGCCATAACCAGCCACCTTTAGCAAGTCGTCACCCCATCTGATGATCATGTCCTCTTCGTCGTATCCGACAACAGCGACTATTGCTACACTACACTCTGTTATGTCACCCCATCTAGCCAGGGGGCGTTCCACACTTCGTATTAGATCGGGCATATAGGTACCTATCCAGACTCTGCGGCACGGATCCGTATAATAAACTCGTTTAATTTTTCAGGCGAATAAATATTGATTCCATCCGAATCCTAAATGTATAATTGTGTACAAATGTATTAAATACTTACGTCTTCTCCGAGTCCAAGAGCCCTCCCTTTATGGAGGGTAGTTTCCTAAAGTTTAATATTAAAGAAATAAAAATACCCATTTTCGTCCCCAGGTCCGTTCAGTGTCCGCGCGCGCGCTCGGTGCCATGGTCAAGGGCATGGGCGAGGCTTCCTTCGAGGAGCTGCTGCCGTGGCTCATGCACACGCTGACGTCGGAGTCCAGCTCCGTGGACCGCAGCGGCGCCGCGCAGGGGCTCAGCGAGGTCGTCGCCGGCCTGGGCGTGGACAAACTGCATAAACTCATGCCAGGTGTGTAGATGTGGAAGTGGTAGTAAGAATAGCACGACTTATGCCAGGTACACATTGTTGTTAATGGAATGTAGTGTCGTTATATTATGTATTATGTCCTGTCTTACTAAATCTCACGACCTACGCTGTCACTCCTTCTTCCTCATTTAAGTAGCCACTACTGGTTATTTGTCTAATGTCATCGGCCCAGCGGATGCGAAGTTCAAGACTTTTGCTTGTTTATGGTCTCCATCAGAGAACTTGTGTTCACAAAGGTTTATCGGCTCCTCCACATATATCCAACCAACTAATCCAACCTTCCAAATATATTCAATCAAAATCAATACAAAAGAAAGCTCTTTCTAGAGTTAACTTGCAAATACATCATCTACAAATATAACCCTCCATCTCTCCACAGACATAATAGCGACGGCGGAGCGCGCGGACATCGCCCCGCACGTCAAAGACGGCTACATCATGATGTTCATCTACATGCCGGGCGCCTTCACCGACGAGTTCACGCCCTACATCGGCCAGATCATCACGCCCATCCTCAAGGCGCTCGCCGATGAAAACGAATATGTCCGCGAAACGGCTCTGAAAGCCGGACAGAGAATTGTGAACCTATACGCTGAGTCCGCGATTACTTTACTGCTGCCTGAGCTGGAAAGAGGACTGTTTGATGATAACTGGCGTATTCGATACAGCTCAGTGCAACTACTAGGAGATTTGCTCTACAGAATCTCAGGGGTGTCGGGTAAGATGAGTACGGAGACGGCGTCGGAAGATGACAACTTCGGTACGGAACAGTCGCACAAAGCCATCATGTCTGCGCTGGGTGCTGAGCGGCGTAATCGTGTGCTGGCGGGACTGTATATGGGAAGGAGTGATGTGGCGTTGATGGTCAGACAAGCCGCGCTGCACGTGTGGAAGGTGAGATGTAAATTTATTTATTTAAGTTTTACCTACACTTTATTTGCCTACAATAAATTGTTGAATATAGCTCACTGTTACTGACAGGCAGACAAACAATAAATAATCTGCTATTGAGATAAATATATATTTATAAAAGAGTTTCCAGTTTATTCCGGAATAATCAGTATTATTGAAGCTATTGTTTGCAACATATTTACCAATTCATGTCTATAATAGATTTGTTTGGTATGCCTTGTCTTCTTCAGCCGTCTACAGAACTAGAGTTTTAGAACTGGTTCCATACGGGGCTTTTAAATTACTTGTACTTAACTGGTTCCGATCGTGGCTATTGGACGCCCGAAGGGGTCTAGTATTTCATATATGACCTACTTAATATTTTATTGTTTCCCCTCAACAACCGCCACTAACCCCTCCGCCCCCCACAGGTGGTAGTGACTAACACTCCGAAGACCCTGCGCGAGATCCTGCCCACGCTGTTCGGGCTGCTGCTGGGCTGCCTCGCCTCCACCAGCTACGACAAGCGACAGGTCGCGGCTAGGACGCTCGGGGATCTCGTCAGGAAGGTAAATTGGCATATCTATAGTCTTTGTCTGGCTAGCGTGTCGGTGACAAACACGAGACGATAGAGTGCGTGTAAGGTTTGCCACCGAAGTGAAAGGGTTAGTTAGACAGTCAGAATAGCGTCAGTCCCTGACTGCTCAAGGTGTGCCGGTCGTGTACGAATTACAGTTGATAGATTACTATAGGAGGCTACTTTCGTGCACTTCCATATCTACATCTACAATCAATATAAAATGGCAGTACTACTATACACTTGAAAACCAAAATCCTCTCGGTGCAATACTCTTTTATCAGTTTTTCCCATTCATCCGTTACCCGTCTAAAGGTCAGATGGGTGCAGGACGCGGACGTCTGAAGCTATAATTTTTCTGCTTGTAGACATGAAAATGCACATTTATTAACCATCCATGACACCCTTACGCATTGATCAAATAATTTCACAAACTTCAACTGACCTCACCCTCTCCCCCCAGCTGGGCGAGCGCGTGCTCCCCGAAATAGTCCCGATCCTGGAGCGCGGGCTGCGCTCGGAGCGCGCGGACCAGCGCCAGGGCGTGTGCATCGGCCTGGGCGAGATCATAGCTTCTACGTCACGAGACACTGTGCTGACGTTCGCCGACGGACTCGTGCCCACTGTGCGGTGAGTGTGTGTGTGTGCGTGTGTGTATGTGTGTGTGTGTGTGTGTGTGTGTGTGTGTGTGTGAGTGTGTGCATCGGCCTGGGCGAGATCATAGCATCGACCTCGAGGGACACCGTGCTGAACTTCGCCGACGGACTCGTGTCCACCGTGCGGTGAGTTGTGCTCCATTTGAGTACAAGAAGTGAGCGTGCCATTGACGGGCTCTGGCACCTGTCAGGACATCAGCTAAGGGATCACCTCCTGGAAGCTACTCAACATGAGTGAGGCTTTTAGCGGCCAGATCTGATGCTAGCGGATCCCTGATGACATTCAGGCGTAGTGCTTGCGATAGCTCGCTGTCAGCAATCAAAACTTATTTATTTATTTATTATTTATTGGAGAATCAACAGCATGTTCTTACTTATAATAACTTAAGATAGCTATTTAATATATTATTAGACATGCCATTAACAGATTCCCACAGATAGAAACAAAGTAACAGTAAAACTTGCTAAAACATATCTCGTAGCATAACAGACGGATGGTTTATATCTTACTTCTTATATTACGCAACAACTTATCTATATCTCTTCCCCCCAGCACGGCTCTCTGCGACCCCCTCCCCGAGGTGCGCATGGCGGCGGCGCGCACGTTCGACTCTCTCCACGCGACTATAGGGGGCAAGGCACTAGACGACATCCTGCCCTCCATGCTGCAGGGGCTGCGGGACCCTGACCCCGCCCGCGCAGAGGCCGCGCTCGACGGACTCCGACAGGTGCGTGTGTGTGTGTGTGTGTCACAGTGTAGACATCCTGCCAGCATGCTGCAGGGGCTGCGGGACCCCGCCCCCGCCCGCGCCGAGGCCGCGCTCGACGGACTCCGACAGGTGCGTGTGTGTGTGTGTGTGTGTCACAGTGTAGACATCCTGCCAGCATGCTGCAGGGGCTGCGGGACCCTGACCCCGCCCGCGCAGAGGCCGCGCTCGACGGACTCCGACAGGTGCGTGTGTGTGTGTGTGTGTCACAGTGTAGACATCCTGCCAGCATGCTGCAGGGGCTGCGGGACCCCGCCCCCGCCCGCGCCGAGGCCGCGCTCGACGGACTCCGACAGGTGCGTGTGTGTGTGTGTGTGTGTGTGTCACAGTGTAGACATCCTGCCAGCATGCTGCAGGGGCTGCGGGACCCCGCCCCCGCCCGCGACGAGGCCGCGCTCGACGGACTCCGACAGGTGCGCGTGTGTGTGTGTGTGTGTGTCACAGTGTAGACATCCTGCCAGCATGCTGCAGGGGCTGCGGGACCCCGCCCCCGCCCGCGCCGAGGCCGCGCTCGACGGACTCCGACAGGTGCGTGTGTGTGTGTGTGTGTGTCACAGTGTAGACATCCTGCCAGCATGCTGCAGGGGCTGCGGGACCCCGCCCCCGCCCGCGCCGAGGCCGCGCTCGACGGACTCCGACAGGTGCGTGTGTGTGTGTGTGTGTGTGTGTGTGTGTGTGTGTGTGTGTGTCACAGTATAGACATCCTGCCCAGCATGCTGCAGGGGCTGCGGGACCCCGCCCCCGCCCGCGCAGAGGCCGCGCTCGACGGACTCAGACAGGTGCGTGTGTGTGTGTGTGTGTGTGTCACAGTGTAGACATCCTGCCAGCATGCTGCAGGGGCTGCGGGACCCCGCCCCCGCCCGCGCAGAGGCCGCGCTCGACGGACTCAGACAGGTGCGTGTGTGTGTGTGTGTGTGTGTATGTGTGTGTGTGTGTGTGTCACAGTGTAGACATCCTGCCCAGAATGCTGCAGGGGCTGCCAATCTTCAATCATTCGCTTTTTAATAACATCTACGATATAAACTGTACGCCGGAGACTTCGAAAAGCTATTTCACTTTTTTCATTAACTTTGATTTGTTTCCTTTTACCAGAAAAACCATCAGACGCAACCGAATTTATTCGCTATTTGCTGCGCACTTCCTATAACATAACCCAAAAAAATACAACAACCTAATCCCCTCCCCCAGGTGATGGCGATCAAGTCGCGCGCCGTGCTCCCCTACCTCGTCCCGCAACTGACCGCCACACCGGCGGACACTCGCGCCCTATCCGCGCTGGCGGCAGCAGCGGGCGACGCGCTGGCGAGGCACCTGCCGCGCGTGCTGCCCGCGCTGCTGCTCGCGCTGCAGGCGGCGCGCGGGACGCCGCACGAGGCCAAGGAGCTGGACTATTGCAGGGATGCGCTGCTGCCGGTCACCGATGAGGCGGGGGTTAGAAGGTTTGTCATCTATTTATTTACGTAATGGTAAGTTACACTAATGTTCATAAAGTTTCTGAGGGCCTAGTGTAGTGTTTTTCTAAACCGATCGAGAAGTACAAATTACTTCATGTAGCTGTAAAAAGCTGCCCGCGCTGCTGCTGGCGCTGCAGGCGGCGCGCGGCACGCCGCACGAGGCCAAGGAGCTGGACTATTGTAGGGATGCGCTGCTGCCGGTGACGGATGAGGCTGGTGTTAGAAGGTTTGTCATTTGTTTAATATAGAGGTAGTTTCTAATGATAAATGGGTCAGTCTAGCTGGTGCTGGCAAATATGTATAGTCGACTGAACTGGTTCGACGACTGTGCCGCGTGCAATAATTATAAACATGTCAGCTTACATAATACCGATGAAGAGCGATATTAGCTGCCCTATTCGACCGTCTAGTGCGATTTTAGCAGCCCTTTTGTCTATAAATGCAGCTTTCCACCTCCTCCTAACACTAAACATATCCTCCACAGTATAATAGACGCGTGCCACTCTCGCGTGCCCTCCTACCGATGCCTCCTACTTATCAAACTATCTGACATTTAGTTTTGTGAGTGCAGAGCCTGTTGGCTTTCAGTGGTGGTCTAGGACTATAACATTTTATTATCCACAATGTCTAACTCTTCTATAAAACTCCACAGTATAATAGACGCGTTACTCGAGGCGTGCCGCGCGCCGACGGGCCCGGGGTCCCCGGCGGGGGCAGCGGACAAGCAGCGCGCCGCCGCCGCGCTGCTGTGCGCCTTCGTGTCGCACTCGCGCGCCGACCTCGCGCCCTACGTGCCGCAGCTGCTGCGCGGGCTGCTGCTGCTGTTTGTGTCAGGTGGGTTGGAGGGAATGGAAAGAAGAAGAATAGGAATATAAGCGTTGTATGCTGACAGCCAAGTAATATAATTTGAGCACACTTGCCTATTTCTGATAGATAAATGTTCATGGACTGCGACCTTTCGCAAATGCACTGAAATGAAGTTATTGAAAATTAAAATACACTCCACTTCTATGAATCCACAAAGACATGCCTCATGTTAGCTGCTATTACCTAAACTCATGACGTAAATTGAGATAGATAAAGATAAAAAGATAAAAATTATTTATTCGGTGACTACTGGATGCAGAAGAGCTTGGATTTGATTAGGATAATTCGGATTGTTGTTGAACATACACAATCATCTTCAATACACTGTGTTCAGCCATGCTCATACTACATCCTCCTCAACCCAACATTATGATGTATCAATGTATAATCTGCCCCTTCCCCCAGACGACCGCGACGTGGTCCAGATGGCGTGGGAGGCCCTCTCCGCGCTCACAAAGACATTAGACGCGGAGCGGCAGATCGCGCACGTGGGCGACGTGCGCCACGCCGTGCGCTGTGCTGCTGCGGAGCTGAAGGGGGATCTGTTGCCTGGGTTCTGTCTGCCTAAGGTGAGGAAACTTCTAGTTGTTTTATAGTCTATGGTAATGCCAAAGTGACAAGAAGTAATTCGCCACCATAGAGTAGACTTGTTACCAGGGTTCTGTCTGCCTAAGGTGAGAGGACATCTCTAGTTCTTTTATAGTCTATGGAAATGCCACAGTGACAACAAGTAATTCGCCACCGTAGAGTAGACTTGTTGCCAGGGTTCTGTCTGCCTAAGGTGAGGAGAAAGCTCTAGTTCTTCTTCAGGCTATGGCAGCCGACTCGACCTCTACAAGTTCTAGTGACAGCCAAATTATTACGATTGCAGAAATGCCTGTCTACCCAAGGTGACGCTCCAATTGACATAAAGAACTATAGTTTGACCATAGCACAGCTGGGCTGTAGGGGCAGTTGGTCCAGCAGATCCTTAAATTGGCGTTATTACATATAACAACGCGGACTCGGGTGTATGTATCACCCTATTATTACGATTAAATATGCGCTGCTTTCCCAACTGATTCATAATATACAAAAAAAAATAGTACATAAATACGTATTTGCTTTCTACATAAATCCTCGGTAAAACCAAAGAATAGTAACTAGTAAAATTAACACTTCAACTTCTCCTCCACAGGGTATAGCCCCAATCCTGCCTCTCTTCCGCGAGTCGATCCTCAACGGTCTCCCTGAAGACAAGGAGGCGGCGGCGCTGATGCTGGGCGAGGTGATCCGGCTGACGGCGGCGCCCGCGCTGCAGCCCTCTGTCGTGCACATCACCGGCCCGCTGATCAGGATCCTGGGGGACAGGTTCAATGCTAATGTGAAGGCGGCGGTTTTGGAGACGTTGGCGTTGTTGTTGGCTAAGGTTTGTGGAAGATTATTTCATGGTGAATGTAAACAAGAATGTTGGAGGAATTTGGTTTGAATTTTAAGGTGAAATCCTGTCGTAACAAACTATATATTTGTAACGAATGAATGTTCATTGCATAACTTACGTGTATTGCGTTTGGACTATAGGATAGATTGTAATTTGAAGTTCAAAACAATTAAATTAATCTCAATTTCACAATGTCTGGATAATAGTAACGTGTTAATTAAAGTAACACATATTGAATTCGTTTCCAGGTGGGCGTGATGCTGAAGCAGTTCCTCCCGCAACTCCAGACCACCTTCCTCAAGGCGCTCAACGACTCGAACCGCTCCGTGCGCATCAAGGCGGGGCTGGCGCTGTCCCAGCTGGTGCTGATCCACACGCGCGCCGACCCGCTGTTCACGGAGATGCACAACGGCATCAAGAACGCCGACGACCCCGCCATCAGGGAGACCATGCTGCAGGCGCTCCGGAGCATCATCACCGGAGGAGGGGATAAGATGAGCGAGCCGCTCGCTATCGCTGTCCTAACTACATTGACGAGTCCGGCCATGCTAGCCCATCCAGAAGACCCACCCCGCAGCGCTGTGGGAGGCTGTCTCGGAGCCCTACTACACGCATTACCCCCCACGCACCGCGACGCGGCTTTATTACACCATGTGTTAGGAGCCGGCTCGCACGCCGCCGCCGACGCTGACCTGCAACACGGAAGATCCTGCGCTCTGTTCGTAGCTCTCAAAGAAACCCCCCAGCACATATACAAAGACAGCTACGAGGAGAAGATAGACAAGGCGCTGCTCGGCTACCTCACGAGTGACAAAGTGCCGATCGTGTGCAACGGTATTAGGGGCATGGGCTACCTCATGCGGTACCTGCTGCAGAACGGACGACCCATCCCGCAGAGCATACTGTCGCAGTTTGTCAGGGTGAGTTATATGCATTATTAGTTACATAATTAGATGTCGAAAGGAACTGACCTACTATTTCTCGAGGGTGGTAGCCGAAATTAGTCTGAATTTTTCATTTTTTTTTCCAAATGTTATCCATAATAGGCTACAGACTCATCTCCTTTCGACTCTTCCACACCACTTTTTCGGAGTTGAATTTTGATCATATGCAGAATAAATCAATTTGATGAACGATATTGCTCAAATTTTCTACACCAACAATTCTCACACCACTAAAACATCAACTATCTCCCACAGAGCATGAACCATGCCAGCAACGAAGTCAAACAGCTGATGGCTCGCATCTGCACGATGCTAGCCCGCGAATGCACTCTAGAAGCCTCCGCCGGCACGCCCGGGGCCGAGCTGCTGCGCGTCGCCGTGCCCGCGCTAGTCAATGGGACTAAGGAGAAGAATAGCTACGTCAGGGCTAATTCTGAGATCGCGCTCAGGGCCGTGCTGAGGATGCCGCAGGATGAGCAGTTCCATCAGGTATGTTGGGGTTTGAAGTTCACACGTAATACAGCTATGTAACTAGCGACAGTAACCGAAAGATGATGCACATTCATACTGCCGTGAACTACAATTCGGTAAACGAAAATACCTGGCAAACTGTAGCATGGAGCACGAATTAAGTCCTGTCGAGTGACGTCCTTATTAAGGTTAGCAGCACCATGTAGCAGTCAGCGACAAACACTAATCTGAATGGCCAATCCACACCAGTGTTAAACCCTAGCTCGTTTTGTCACAGAAACACTAAGCCCCACTTGCGCAGACCTGGGTTAGCGAATTAACTCGGAGATATTTGACATAAGGAGGGTTAGATTATTAATTTGTCTTGCATCGCTGAAATATGAGCGCTAACCTTGGGATAAACTCTTAAATATTTAACCCCCCAATATTGGAGGGTTAAGACGCTAACCCGGCTTACGTCAAAAGAAAAGGTTTTTATCAATATTCTTGTATTCGTTGGAAATGTTTGATTATGATGATTAACTCATCATTCTTATATTTTTCCACTATCTAGCAAAGTAGCAAATGGTCCCACTTGTGAAATTAAGAGCACGATGGTGTGGTTACATAAATTATATGCTCACGACTATGACTGTAATGTAGTTACTCAGAGGTGACTCACCCGCTTTTCGCTGTACATTTTTGTACTCACGTGATAGGTCGCGAGCCGTATCGCCGTTTTTGAGGGAGTACAATGCACTTTGGGGTACACATCTAGATCACGATGTTTTTTCCACCGTAAGAGCTATGGTATACATTTTTGGAGATATTGCGTAGAGTAGGTAGAAAATAATACTCAGAGTGGACAGAATAATAATAATTTATTTACAGAAAATAAGCCTACTTATACGCGCGGTGCTAACTTAAATACTCGTGGCGTTGGGAATGCACGGGGACTCGTTCCTTTTCTGCGCTGTCGGAGGCTCTCCTCTCCGAGCTGCCGCGGTGACGGTGGTGGTCGCTGCTGCTGATTGCTTGAGCTTGCTGAACAGTTATTTTCAGAACTCCCTCTTTGTTTCCAGAAACAGCTCTTTTCAGGGCTATCTTTGCTGTTATCTAAAGCACAACTTGCAACCGCGATGTGTTCAATAAAATCAATACTTGCTGTTGTTATTGGTTGAGTATTGCTTGCTGGTACGGTTAGATTGAAGAGAGCTGCTTATGATAAGGTTCTTGAACGTTTTGTGGTAAGTAGAATGTGTGGTAGTAAGTTGCCACACATTGTACTTAAATTCCAAAGAACTCATTGGTATGTCTGCGCTGGGATCCAAACACGCATCTTTTGTGTGGGAGGCGGGCGCTTGCCTGACTGAGCTACCGCCGCTTCTTTTAAATTTTTTATAATTTTCGTAATGTATATCTACAAGGAAATCACAAATATGACACTTTGTAAACAAAATACAAATTACTGACAGATTGCGAAAATGGAAATAGAGAGGGATAGTTTTATCCAAAGACGTGAGGTGAAAACGAGATAGAAGACAATCTTTTTTACGGCAATAGAAACTTGGTCCCTTTCAGCCTGGAACGGGACATAGATTCACAGAGTGCAAAAAGAAACGTCAGGTTAGCTAACTCAGGGATATTTTCCATTAGCGCAATCAAAAGTCCGGGTTAAAATTTTACAAAGTTAACCCTGAGTTAGTTACCTCTGAGTTTATATTTTTAACCCTGTGATCCACGCAAGTGGGCCTAAGATAACTACCACTTATTAACCTGCCGCTGTTAATATTTTTCGTCATAACAACCTCCTATTTCCCCCTTCCAGCAATGCCTGCAGATCCTGGAGTCGGGCGCGCGGGAGGCGCTCTCCGACGTCGTATCTCGCGTCCTCCGCCGCGCCCACGCTGACACTCGCGACGAGGAGATCGACGTCACGCTCATCACGTGATCGCCCGGCAATATACCGCTACTGACGATACGCTCTACACGTGCTGTTTTATTTACCTAACTCCTGGTGTGTAGGAGCAGTATTGGTGTTGTCGTTTGTAATTATGTATATCAAAAATCGTTATTTAATAGGGTGCATATCCACCAGAGATGTCTATGCGTTGTTGCTATGGTGCGTTTGATATCCACTGGTACAGAGCACTGGTGGAAACGGATTTCTTTCACATATCGCAGCATAGCTGCATAATATGCAGTGCATTTATCGCATCTCTGGTTGATAGGCACCCTTATACGCGAGCCATTACAAACGTGTGAGTAACTTTGTCGAGAGGTGGAGCAGTTGCCCGAGCACAGGATTCGAAACCTCTGTTTACGTTGCGTATTGGTTGCGTATCGTCAAATGTCACTATCAAAATGTAAGGCAAATTTGTTAGTTCCAAAAGTGGCATTTGTTTTTTCCATGTTAGGTGGAATTTCACCAAACGCTAAACGTATTTAGTAGCCTGTCATACGTCTGTCAGTTAGTACAAAATGTATTTAAAATTTGATTTAAATACGTTTAGCGTTTGGTAAAAGCGACCCTTCGTGTAGATTCGAAAATCGTATCGAATCCTATGCTCGCGCCTCAGGTTTACAAGTTTATAATGGTTCAATTAATCACTCTGATCGTCAAAGCTACTTCTAGGAAATTCTTATCGTAATTTTAGGGTAATTTAATAAAACATGATTATTACAAAGAAAATCGGTTTATTCATTGACAATCAGGTAATTTTACACTATTTTCAAGTCATAATTCGTAAATGTTGCAGCAAACTATTGTGTTATAAAGGAACCTTTTGTTGATAGATAATATGACTTTCGTTTGGAGAATCTTACAAGATAACTGCTGTTATATGTTTATATCTATTCTATCTTATATTTATCTTATCAAGCTTCAAATCTTCGTAGACTTCTACAGCAATAATTCACTTTTACAATAATTATATCTTAAATATTTCACGCAGTTAAAAACTAAACTGTGCTTAAAATTATAAGTGGGAAATAAATGGGAACTTTAGTCATTGGAATTCATTGTGGGTTAGTGTTATCTAAAAACTTAAAACTAATAAGACTATGAATAAAAGAGTATTTCACCACTCGGTGATACCTTCTAGTAGAATATTCTAGAAACAAATAGCCGATACAACATTACAGACTGTTGCAGCACTCACAATGCAACCTTCCTGCTACAAAATCGTAGCTTACATTTTCATCCTTGCTACCAAAACGCATCACCAAGTGTTGAAACCAGCAACCCCCTACTCCAACCCATACAGCTTCAGCGTCCGATCCATGCTAGTAGACGCTATATACTGCGCATTCTTCCCGAACCTGACTCCCGTCGCCGACGCCGTGTGGTCATTGAACACCTTCAGCTCCTGCCACTGCCGGCACAGGTAGACCCTGACATCCGTGCCGGCGACCGCCAGGTACGTGCCGCTCTGGTCGAAGCAGAGCTCCTTGATGGCGTAGCCCTCGTCCAGCTGGATGCTCTTGAAGTTCTTCAGCTTGCGCAGGTCCCACAGCTTCACGCACGAGTCCTCGGCCGCCGTGGCCAGGTAGTAACCTGGGGATGGATGGTTGATTATAATAACTATATCAAAGGGAGGACCAAACAAGGACCAATCTTATTAAAGTAGAGTTTGTCTATTCAGGGTGTGGAATTATATAAAAACCATGAATTTAACTTGAGACCAGCAATCATAATTTTCTATTGATTGGAACTTGTTGTTGGAAGAACGAGGGATGCAAAGTACCCTTTTTAGCCAATAGGCTTCCATCTTAATAATACTCTATATACACTCACTCACGCCTTGTACTAATGTACTCCCTTGCGGGGTAGGCAGAGGTGCATTGCTGCACCCACTTTTCGCCAGAGTGTTATGTTAGTCCCAATGTAATAGGGGGCGGGCCTTTTTCCATTTTACGGGCACATCCAAGACCCGAGTACAAATATCTGTGTTTTAACAAATATCTGCCCCAGCCGGGAATCGAACCCGGGACCTTCGGCTCAGTAGTCAGGGTCACTAACCACTGCGCCATTCGGTCGTCTACTCTACTCTATATACAATAAGCATAATTGGATGACAAATAAGTAGATTATATAAAAGTGAACATACCGTTCTCCGAGAAGGAAATAGACGTGACGGGCCCCACGTGTCCGGGGAAGTTGGCGACGTTGCTCTGCTCCTTGAGGTCCCAGATCTTGACCTGCGAGTTCTCCGTGCCCGTGCCGAAGATCAGCCCGTCGGGGTGGAACTGCGCCGTCGTGAGGGACACGCCGCTCGAGTCGCTCACCTGGGGGAGAGGGTAATGTAGAGCCGGAGTAGGTATGAGTGCTAGTATTAGGCAAGATGAGATCAAACTTGTATTTGACACTACTGCTGCTATGACAAAATGCGCAGAATGAGCCATTTTAGTCCCCATAGTAGGTGAGGGGTAGCATAGGTAGAATATGTCCAAACCATATATATAACAATATGATAGACACCGCCACCGCCCGTCGCCCTTCTATCCGTCTATAGCGACAAGGATGTGCACCGAATCTTTTTTATTATTCTCTCATAAATACAAGATGGCCGCCGTTTTGGCCAAGATACAGTAATAATTTTTAGTGTAACTACAATAAAAGTACACAAAGGCGGAACAATTTCCAAAAATCTATTCCTCCCAGCCAACCTATACTCTGCACTCATGATCTCATACCTTAGTGAGCAGCGTGCCGGTGCGTATGTCGGAGAAGGCCCAGTGCTGGTCGGTGGACGTGGACAGCACGTAGTCCCCGGTCGGGTGCAGCGAGAGCCCCGTCACCGGCCCGTCGTGCGAGCGCAGCACCACCGTCGTCTGAGAACTAACCGGAGAATAGGCAAGTTATAAATAACGTCTGGTGATAAATATGCTATACTTTGTAAAATATGACTCCTAATAAAATACGTGTGATATTTTTTTATTCTCAAGAATTCCGTATTAGTAAAAAATTGAATTTTGTTTTTCATACCTTGCAAACTACTTACTTAATTAGAAACTTATGATTGGCCTTGTACACTGTTAATTAACTTAGGTCACACTCACATATGTTTTATAAGCGCTGTTAGTTTCCTAAATAAACATAAAATAAAATAGAAACTACCTATACAGCTATTTAACAAAATTTACTAACATAGAAGAATTAGGAAGAGGTTAAAACCCTTGTGCCTTGTGCATATATATTCTAGTGTTTGTCATATTAGCGTTAGTCGCTGACTCCCAAACGTATACAGATTATTCACCACATGGACCGATATAATTTTTTGGGTGATAAAAGACTGGAGAGCGAAAAAGAATTGACCATTGAGAGATATTAAACTACCATTTTATATCAATCAAAAACATAAAATACTCACGTAGGCACGTTCCACACACGTATAGTATGATCCGGCGACGCAGTAATGACCGTATCCTCATCCGGATGGTAGATGACGCGCGTGACCTTCTTAGTATGTCCCTTGAGGATGGCGACGACCTGCTCGGTGTCCTTGTTGAACACGGTGGCGTTGCGGTCGTTGCCGCCCGTCAGCAGCTTGCTGTGGTCCGACGGGTTGATGTCCAGCGCCAGGATGCCCGGCACACTGGCTGAGTGGAGACCCTGGGTGGGGAGAAAATAAGTTTTTCGATTATGTATTGCAATAATATGTGAAGGTTGCATATCTGAGTATCAAGTAGGTTTTATAAACATCCAGTAAATCATACTATCAAATCTACTTAATTGTTGCAGTTTATAAATAATTTTTTACCAGCCAATGTGGTCATGGAGGTTGCCTCAGAGTCAGAGTTAGGGTCCTACAAGAGTCCATTGTGCGATTTGAAGCTTTATTTGTGCACAAAATAATAAAAAAGTAATCAAATTATAACTTGATTAGGGTACGAAAGGAGGTCTTATTGCTTAAAGCCATCTGCCCCCGTATTATGTAACTCCGAGTGGGGTTGGTTGGTATAAAATGGCTGACAACTTAGAGCATTATTAATTAATAACTTTTTACTGACTTATTTGATTTCACAAACTTTTATGTTGAACTAGCTGTTCCCGCGCGCTTCGCTTCGCCTTAAACAGTTTTCCCGTGGGAATTCCGGGATAAAAAGTAGCCTATGTTCTTTCCCAGGGTCTAGACCGTATGTATACCAAATTTCATTCAAATCCGTTCAGTAGTTTTGGCGTGAAAGAGTAACAGACAGACAGACAGACAGACACAGTTACTTTCGCATTTATAATATTAGTTAGGATTAGGATGTAAGGATATATTGGTAGGCTTCTTGCATATTTCTTTCACTAAGATTTTTGGTGTTTTCGGTTAATAAGTCTCTAAGTTGATACCAATTATCACCGGTTGCTAACTCTCAAAAAGTTACAAAATACGGGGGCTGTTTCAGCCTTATAAACCCCGTATCGTGGTATTCACTGACTCCATGCTCCTCATCCTCCAAAATTGCTTCAGACAGAATAAGTTTCAGAAAAACCTTAAGGGCCTGTTTCACAATGTCTGCACCTTTGGGATAAAAGACATGCTGCTACTGTCTAAAACATAAAGTGTGACATCACATTACATTGGTAAACTAAGTGGTTCACTCACGGGATGGCTAGCCAGCGTGACGGTGTTGCGCAGCTGGTCGGGCGGCAGCAGCCCCTCGGGCACGGAGCGGCCGCGGCGCTTGCGCTCCTGCGTGAGCGCCGTGGCCCGCTCCTGCAGGCGCGCCACCACGCCCGCCGACATGCCCACCGCCGCCGCGCCGCCGCCTGCCGCTGGTTCCGTCTGTGGGGGGAACAATACATTATAATCAATGGTATATTTATTTATCAATTAACTATTTAATCCTTTATTGCACAAATATAAACATTGGTGTACAAATGGTGGACTTAATGCTATAAGCATTTTGTACCAATCAACCTTTGTTGATAATTTAATAGATACAGGGACACTGGTTGTATTAAGAAAATGTTAAAAAGACCGGCACTGTTTTTCAGAAACTTTGATAGAAATAAGAATATCAACTCATCATTTGTTTCAAATCAAAATCTGATATTATATTCATGGCATGGTAGAAAAGAATCAAAACGCACACAAATCAATATTTCACTTATTCTATGACAACAACAAAATAAACATGATAAATTTGTAATAGGCTTTTTCGCTTTTAATCGGCAAGAGGGCTAGCTTTACTTCCACAAGCTATATATACTTATTTAGCTAAGGGTGAGGTCAGACAAGCATAATTTTGTGAGTTGCGTATTCCGGCAGAAATAGGTGCGCGGGGACGAGGGGGGCGGGGAAACAACTCGAACTGGTCTCACCTTAAGCATGAATATAATGTATTTCTGCTAGCCTTTACTCACTTCAACCACCAATATCTCCACTTCTAACACAAGTGAACTTGGTGCAAGTAGATAAATGAGATACAGTTAAATTAAGAGCCGAAATGTGTGTGTTGAAGCACACCAAAAAGTACTGACCGGATGCGCGGCGGGCTGCGGCGCGGCGACGCCGGCCTGCGGCTTGAGCGTGGCCAGGGCCTCTCGCGCCGCCGTCACCTCCTTAGTGAGGCGCGCGATCACGCGGCACGCCGCGTCGTGCTGGTACAGCGCGTGGGACAGCTCCTGATAGGTCACAGGAAATAAGCATGTTAGAATGAATAACGCAGATTTACTGTAACGAAACTAAGAAATAGTTAGGCAACTGACCCCATTTTATACACTATATAATTATACTAGCTGTTCCCGCACACTTGGCTTCGCCTCAAAAAGTTTTCCCGTGGGAACCCGGGATAAAAAGTCTATATTCTTTCTCAGGGTCTAGACCGTATGTATACCAAATTTCATTCAAATCCGTTCAGTAGTTTCGGCATGAAAGAGTAACAGACAGACAGGACACAGTTACTTTTGCATTTATAATATTAGTTAGGATTTCATTTTAAATAATGGAGAAGAAACTGAAAGTCCCACAAGTGAAAGGCCAAATTTTGTAAATACCTACCCAAAATCAAGGTACTTTTAAAAAAAATTACTGCATTCAGAATTTTATTTTGAGGGTAGGGTGTACCAACATATAAGGTGATATTTTTAACCTATAACTCGTGCCAACTGGATGCCAAACTTTTGTACTGAGTTTATATGCACAGCACCTACCTGGCGTGCAGTCTGCAGCTGCTGGCGCTGGGTGAAGGTGTGCAGCATGAGCGCGTCCCACTCGTCCTGCATGCTCTTGAGCGTGGCCGGGATGGAGGTGGCACTCGGCGGCTTCGGCTTCACTATTGGTGGTGCTGTTGAGACAAGTCTTATTGTTAGGCTTTTCAAGATAGTGAAATGGAATGTGTGTTTTGATTATTGTTTTCGCACTTTATTTGGGATGCAATAGTCATTGTAAAATATGAGCAGTGTTAAAAACAATGTCTAGCTTGGGTACCACCACTTTGGACATCTACCTAAGTTACGCTAGTCAACTCATTGTTGCTCCCAATTATTGATTATGCAGATGTGTGCTACCCTGATCTCACCGAAGAGCTACTTGATAAACTCGACCGTCTGCTCAACTTATGCATTCGCTATATTTTTGGCCTGCGTAAGTATGATCATGTCTCTGATTTTCGTAACAAACTCAAGTGGCTCAATATCCGTCACCGAAGGAATGCTCATATTTTATCCCTCGTTCATAGTATAGTCTATAATTCTTGTGCCCCATCCTACCTAACAGAACGCTTCACGTTCTTCGACTTTTCTGACCGTCCTCAACGGTCAAGTCGCAATCTTCTCTTTCGTACCCCAGAGCATAATGCGGCAGGGTATTCTGATTCTTTCACTGTGACAGCGGTTCGCTTGTGGAACAAGTTACCACTGGATATAAGGCAAACTAAGTCTATAGATCTTTTTAAATCTAAAGTTCGTCTCCACTACCTCCAAGAGCAGAACATTCAGCTTAACTGATCCCTATCTATGTGATGATGATGATAGTAATTTTAAGTTTATGTATGTATATGTGTATGTATGTAATATATGTATGTATGTATCATGTATATAATTATTTACTTATATTGTATTGGTATAGTTATATTAATATTTTGGTTAGGCATTCAATTTAGACCATCTTCTATCGTAAGCACTACCAATCACTTTTTCAACATCACCAAAGGTTAACTGGTAGAAAATGCTGCTAGCATTAAGTTCGCCTTTGTAACAATTTATTTTGTTCAATAAAGAGTTTAATAATAATAATAATACCTACAGGCAAAAGATACACTTACTTTTGATTTCAATAAGATCTTCAACCCGCAGTTCCTTGCCACTGATGGGGTCGACTCCATTTTCTATGATATATTTTTCAATTATTCGCTTCTCGAACACCGCCCCGGACGTGGGGGACACCACAGGGGCTTCCGGGACTTCATTGGATACTGGTGAACAAATTGAAATGAGGTTAGGTTAGAATCTTCAGATTCTTGTATATATTTGTATGTTTTTGATGATATGAAGCTACTAAGATATGGCTAATACCAAGAACTAATAATATTACCCTGGATTACAACCGTAAAGCGTAATTTTAGTTATCATTCTGTCACAAAATGTAGCCAAACAACCGGCTATGATACTGTTGCATGTATCGTTATTTGGACACATGGTATGATTTCAATTAAGAGATTTACTTACTTGCACAAACAAGAGCCATTGTTGATGCACTTTTAACTAAGATTTACCAAAATTTCATGAAAAATTATCAGAAATACACGCTTTTCCCTCTCATACAAACAACAACTGTCATTCATTTTGTTTTGAGTTTTTTTTAAATGTTGCTATGTTGAAATATTCGATATTTTACTTTGTGAGATCACAGAACATTAATAAACACCGAGGTAATTATTATTCTGAAGGTGAGATGTGTATAGCGCCGCTGTTTTAAAGCTGCGTACACACCGGCCCAACGAAGGCCAACGAACGGGTTTCGTTGGCCTTCGTTGCTGCAATCTGGACGGATTAGCGAATGCCAACGATCGCTCGTTGGCGTGTGCCGGCGATCCGAAGCGTGGCGGCAACATCAAAGAAATCGAGCTATTTGAACGAACCCTGTTTGGACGGTCGCCGAAGGCCAACGAACGAACGCTCAATTGAAGCAAGAGAGCGTAGCGTGTAGACGTCCAATTTGATAATTACTTGGATATTTCCCGCCATTAAGATCATGCAGAAAAACACAGAATGGAGTAACTACGATATGTTTTCAATTATAATGATGTTGTCGTCGTCCATGATTAAATTGCGAATGAAAGAGCAAACATCCGGAACCAAGTGCCAACGAACGTTCGTTCGAGCACTAATTGTATTTGGACGTATTAACGAACACCAACGAGCATGCGGAGGCCAACGCTAGCGAACGATAAATATCCTTCGTTGGCCGTTCGTTGGCCCGGTGTGTACGCAGCTTTATACAATCTTTTATATAGGGTAAATCGTGGTATAACTGGCATGCGTCAGTAACTGGCACTATGACTATAAAAGTAAATATATTAAGCTTTTGGATATAGTAAGGCCATCTTTGATGTGTCTATAGCAATCTCCAATCATTCATTGATATTACAGTTTAATTTTACACCGCTAGGTGGGTATTTTCCGGCGCTAGAAATTATCTCAGTCAAAGCGGCGAAGATCGTCAAAAAAATGCTCGTGTGTTAAGTTTTTATTAAGGAGACACCAACATTTGTATGGCCTGTTTTTGTGAAAATAAATAAGTTTTTTATAAAGTGACAATAACAAGGAAGTAGGGAAAGGTCTAAACAATATCATAATAGCCCGATTCACTGTGATTTTGGTTGCTTTCGAGTTATATTTGAGGGTGCTAGTTACTGAAATGTAATTTATATCTTCACTTAGTAACTGGCACCCCCCTGCCAGTTACTAATATTTTGGGTTTTGTAATTTTAAGCTATTTTATGCCTTCTATCGACAGAAAATAAGATTTAAAGTGCACTGTAAAAACCCCCAGTGTCTAGTTAGCTTTGTTTCAATAACTGGCACGGGGCTGCCAGTTACTAATTTGCATAGATTTTTCTAACGCACCAGTAACTGGCACTTACTGGTGCGGTAAACATTTCTTTCATGTTTCTTTTCAGAAAAATCACTAAAATCAAGGCAATCATCATCAGCAGTCTGTAATTGTCCACTGCTGGACCTCTCCCAAGCAGTGACACTGCACTCTGTCCTTGATCTTCCTCATCTAGCCACCGGCCAGCTGTATAAGGTCGTTGGTCCAGCTAAAGGTATCCCCCGCTACGCTAGCCTGTTCGTGATGTCCACTCTAGAGCTGGTTTGCCCCACTGGTCATCGGTTCTTCAGCAGCTATGGCCGGCCCACTGCCACTTGAGCATACTGATTCTAAGAGCTATATCGGTCACTCGAGTTTTCTTACGGATTACCTCATTTCTGATATGGTCCTTCAAAGAACCACCAAGCTTAGGTCTTTCTAATGCCCACTGATCGGTTTTGAATCGGTGGACCAATCCAACTACGTCTTACCAGTAAGACGCACTGACTGAAGACCTTGGCCTTCAGGTTTTGATGTGAAAATTTGTCAAAACTTGCCCTATCATATCAGTCCAATCCAGTAACATGTTGAATGGACCTTGTACGCCTAGCCTAGACGAATACTTTGTCCAAGGTAGACATAATAATATTGTCGCTGCACTAAGGCCGCAAAGCATTTTACTGAGTTTCTGCATATTGCCACTGTGATAACATGAAATGGCGATGTGAAAGGTGTTGAAGACATTTCCAATGCATTGGTAAACGGCTTCTGGATATAATTTAACACCCCCCTGTCTCCTCTTGTTTTGTAGTCCTGGACTTGGAAGGCATCTCATCTCAACACCTGGATATAACGAGGGGATTCCAGAACTGCCCAGGTCTCGATGTAATCAAAGGCTTTCTCATAGTCCTTGAAGAACTTGATAGAAAGACGGTTCGTGATGACCTTATACAATAACTTATACATGACTTATAAACAAAATCGGTCTATTCTTCTTTTATAAGGTCTTATCATCTTTCTTGAAGAACAACACCAAGTTCTTGCTCCACGCCTCCAGTGTTGTGCCAGTATGAAAAAGCGAATTGAAGAGCTTCTGAGGCTCTTCAAGGATAGTAATAGCTTTCAAAAGCGCTGTACTATCTATGTCTTTACCCAGAGCTTTGTCCTTTTTGAGCTGTTTGAGGTCTATCTTAATCTTACCTCTGTCGACGTCTAGGAAATCGTTAGTGTGGTGGGGTGTTAATGGAGCTCTGTAATCAGTGAGCAAGTGAAGCTATAAGCCGTAGAAACCTTCAATTTCCCCATGAAATTTCAGATTACAGGCAATTATACTGCCGTCAGCAGTCTTCAACTTAGCCAAGTCACTTCTCCCAAGCTGCTGAATAAATACATCAAGGTCAACAAGCATTTGCTTTCTCCATTTCCGTTTCCAAATCCAAGGGTTTCTCGATTTGTTGCATTCATATGGACCCACGATTCGTCGAATACTTGTACTGTCATTTTGTCGTAGAAGTCGACCATTACACCGGTGATTTTGAGTCTTACCGGTATAGAACCTAGACAGGTAGTTGTACATTACCTAATATCAAATATATTATTGATTTTAGAGTACTTATTGACCTAATTGCATGATTTGTTAAAAGGTGCCAGTTACTGAAACATCTTGTGACAGTTACTAATTTTTACTGCCAGTTACTAGGTTTTTTGGGGGTAGTGGATATAAACTTCATTAAAATCGAATATTAATCTTATATCTTTACAATTTATGCCTATAATTGTTCGTCGTCTTATTGCCAGTAATTCAAGCCTACCAGAGCTTAAATCAGGCCAATACTTTATTTTTAAAATATTTTTTGTGTTGCAAATCGCTTAAAGTGCCAGTTACTAGTACTTTTACCCTACCTAAAAGAGGAAATAAATATTTTATGGTGTGAGGTGTGAGCCAAGGACTTTGTATATGAGCATGCCCTCAGGTTTTTTTAAAACAAAATATGCAAATTTTTACCCGACTGCCGAAGGAGAAGGGTAATGTTTTTTTCTTGTTACAGCTAGTATTTGGAAGCCCGCACATAAAATAAAAATAATAAAATGGGGGACGGTCTCATACTATGTCGCCCTATTTATATGTATGACTACTATCAAAGTTTAGTTAGGATTATTACTGAATCCATCCCCCCTTACCTTCCCACGAGCCACTGCTTAGAAGCACTTGAAAAAGAATGGGGCATCGTTAGCTTGAATAACTTTCATTAAAGAAACAACACCATTTCAAAGTATTTTAAAAGTTTTTATTAAATTACAGAACAACAGTTTATATTCCTTAGCGCCAAGAGTTATGGCACTTCTACACAACTATTGTTTGTGTAAAAACTTTACAATAATACGTGTGGTACTTCACTTTGTACATAGCCACTGTACATTGTACAAGAAGTATAGAAAGAGTAGTTCTTATGGCTAAAAAGTACACTATGTAACAAAATAAGTAACATTTCATGTTTCACCAAGTACAAATCATCGACAGGTCAACTTTGAGAACAATTTTTGATGTGACTAATAACATTGCTCTAAGGATGAGTTGTCAATACAAAATTTATTATAGAGGCTACAATATTATATTTTCTAGTACCCAGAATGTAGCCACCTGTTTACACGAAGGATCTAATACCAACTACTAGACCCGCAGCCTCGAGGGAAGCTAGTCACTAACACATAGAACATCATAAAAATCTCAAGCCAGTCAATACATTATGTAAGGCAGTAACATAAATTACACATTTTCATTGCACAATCACATACTTATTCAAAATTACATAAGATGTTTCCGGAACAAAAAATTTGCTGCATTAAAATATTATGCAAAGTTCCCCCCAATTTCCAAAACTTTTGAAAGATACTTATAATATTGGAAGGAATAATAGGTATTCACTTCAGTAAATAAATAATAGTCACAATATAATAACCAAACTAAAATTCGTCATTAATTTAATACATATTACAGACGCCGCCGATCGTAAAATTTCATAAATAAAAACGCAACTCAAGCTCATAATTCAAAGATTCCATGACTTAGATGATACTCCGAGACAGGTTCTTATTCACAACCTAAACTTAAAGCACTAGATTGTGCGACAATTTTAATATCTAATGAAAATAAATAGCTTTTCCTTCTAAAATAAAAATATGTATTGTCAATACAAATTGACTTTCATTTTCAACACAAACACACTATTTACATAAAATAGGATCCTTAAATTAAAACTCATAAGAGTAATATTTACAGTCGGAAATCTTATAAAGATTTCATAAAATAGCAGTCGAAACATAATATACAGCGGTACAACATAGCATCATTTTATTTGTATACATTTTGAAAGAGTATAAGTTATACTGATATGGAAAATGATTCTTACACTAAACATGAGGATATATTTGGATTAGCACTGATCGTCTATTTACTATCGTCACAAAAATCCATGATATTGTCAACTAAACAAAACGACCGCAGCACAACAGTTTTAAAACCAAACAAGGGTTTACACCGAGATACACCAAATTAAGTTTCACAGATGTCGGTAACACGAGTACACACAACACTTATTTACATTACACACACACGCACAACAGTTCTATATGAGCATGGCGCGCAGGTCGCGCAGGCTCGCGGATCACGTCTGGTCCTGCGGCCGCCTCGCCCGGCGCAGGGCGCGTATGGCCGCGTACACCTTGACGGCGGGACCGAGGCGCATGCGCGCGCACTCCACCAGCTCCTCGCACGACGCCATCAGCAGCTCGGCGCCCGCCAGCCGCGCCGCCGCCGCCGCCGCGCCCGCCGCGCCGCCTGCCAGCCGCGTTGTTAGCGTCACCACGTCGCACTGCGGAGGAAGGGGTTTTGTGAGGATGAGTTTATTTGATTATATGAATTTAGATACAGATACCTAAAATTCTAATCTAATGTATTCTATCCGTGTGGGATGAAGCCCCTTCGGCTAGGAGACTTAGGCGCACTTAAGCGGGATGGGCTGCAAGTTTCGTCGCATATTTCATCCGCCATCGCTCGGTAGGGTAAGGTGGGCCACTCATCAGCAGGTCCAGGTCAGGTAACTTCTGAGGTGCGCTGGGCAGAAGGCCCTTGATGAACATTCCTGTAGCACCACCGTTACTCTTCGGCTTGGCCACCCTCTATCACTCTTTAAGCTACCAATAGCTTCAACTCACCATGGTCCACTCGGCGGGCTCCCGCGGCAGGTCCAAGTCAGCTATATACCGCTGCACGTCGAGCCTGGGCCCCAGCGCGCGGTCGCCGCTGCGGGGCGAGTAGTCCCTCAGCACGGCGGCTTCTACGTCGCGCGCGGTGGCCCGGGAGCGGCGATAGCGCTTGTGCTGGCTGCGGGCGCTGGATAGGGACTCGTCGTCTGATGCCTGGGGGTAAAGTTAGGGTGTTAGTGGTTGGTGGAGACATGAGTTCAAGTATATTTTGTATAATATGATTTATAACATGGTCAAACGATCAAATCTTCTTTTGTAGTTATTGTAAAATAGTAAACTTACCGGTTCTGTTTTGGTAACTTCTTCAATTCGCTTATGCTTCGGTGGCCGGCCTCGAGGTCTGGAAATAATACGAAAGGTGTGTTATAAAATTTACTACTCGTTAAGATATGAAATTATGTGCTTTCGGTAATATCGTTAATAATAAAATTACTATAATTATTCACTTACTTATCTCTGGGCACGTCACTGGTAGGCGTGCTTGTCGCTATCGACTTGGCTGGTCTGCTTGGTACTCTGTAATGAATACAAGTTTGCCCATTTTAATATATTTGATCTAACTACTACTTGTGTGGATAGCATTATGCCAGCGCAGAATGGTTAAAAAAGTAAAATTCCTTTTCTGACATTTTTTTCCCTGGTTTCCCTCTCTAGTTTTTCCCGTGCTGCAGGTTTTCATCACCGACGTGATACTAATAACATATCACTTACTTCCTGGACAGGGGCAGGGCGTGGTGCTGGGCGGGCGGCGCGCGGCGCGGCGGCAGGGCGGGCGGCTCGCGCGGGCGGTAGGGGCAGGCGCTGGCGGCCGCGTGCTGCTTGTGCGCGCCGCCGCGCAGCGAGCCCAGCCCGCGGCACCCGCCCACGCCGCACGGGCCCGGCTGCTGCAGCTCTTCTTCCGCTGGGGGTGGAACAAAGGATCAAGTTAGATATGTAATGTGTGCGTATTTGCTATTCCGCATTCTTTTGGGGTGGGCAATCACAGCAGCATTTTAGGTAGGTAGTGAAAGTGATTGGGTTAGGAGTACTATTAATAATCTGTTATGAATGCTACTATTGTCTGAAACCGGCGTTGAACTAGCTTAGCCTAGAATCCCTTGTCCCAAGCATCTCTATGCTTGGGAAATATAGTTATATGGATATAATGAGATCTTCCATCAATACAACTCCGACATTATCTACCGGCTATCTAGTAGCAAGGCAATGACAAATATTATAAAAAAGGCAATAAATAACTATAATCGTTTGCAATAGAATCCAACAATCATGTAAACAAACCAAATTGTCACGATTACTCCGTAATCACATACATTTGACGATCAATTATGAACATAGTCTGATTTTAACGAACGCACCATTGTTTTCACATTATCTTCAACACGATTTAACTTGTATTTATACGTTAAATTTGTTAAAACATTTGCAACGTAAAAATTTTGAAGTATTTGACAAGCTGTCATCTTAGTTTTTTACTCATCGAACTCTATAAGTCATTGAAAAGTTGGTGTTGTTCGTAATCTGAAGTTATCTTTTTTTTTTAATTTAATAAAATATTTTAATTTAATATTATTTGAATACAATAAAAAAAATATTTCAAGAGCTTAATATAATTAACCAAAATATTTGCCCGCCATATTTGTTTACATGATTGTTGGATTCTATTGCAAACGACTATAGTAACGACGAGGACAGCGTGTTGTGGCGCTTCTACTTAGTGGCTTATATCCAACAGTCGACGATCAGTATCCTATAACAATAACGAGCACTCACTAAGCGGCGGCTCGAGCGGATGCCCCGTCTTGAGGCACCAGCCGACGGGGTGTATGTCCGGCGAGTCGTCGTCCATCCAGCAGGCCAGCTCGCCGCCCCAGCCGTCGAACGACACCAGCACCTGGTGCCCCTTCACCTCCGAGATGGTTGCCACGCGGATCAGGAACGGCACCTTAGGGAGAGAAGGGGAATAGATGAGTTGATGCATGAAAGCAGGCTTCCCGACTGACGTGTGAAGTGTACTTTATATTCGTAAGACGCACCCTAAGCAGTCAGTGAGTGGCAAAGTAAGTATCTCAGCTCTAGTACCTATTTGTCACCGACACGCTAGGAGTGATTTGATATCACATTGAAAGGGCAATGTGCATCCTAGGTGACTGATGCTTTTCTGTCTGGCTAAACCTTTCACCACGGTGACAACCATCATCAGCTAGCACTACTGTTTATCACTGACAGGCTAAGAAGATAGTGAGTCCGTAGCTTTTGAAGTGGCAATGATGACTGTTTAAATGGCTGATAGGTATCTACCGAAAAATAAAACCTAGGTACTACACGGTGAGTGATGTGGATTGTACTGAATTATACGTGTATTGCGTATTTGTTTACCATTCCCTACACACTGATGTGAATATGAATGACTGCATGTATTTGGAACATTCCTGTAGCATTGTCAACGAAGGGCTCAAGGTGACTTGACTCCATACTACCAGTCACCAGTCGTGAAATATGTACTTAGATACAAGAAATAATATTAGTGTTTACTTATTTGTTGCTCTAGGCTATGTGTGTAAAGTATGTATAAGTAAATATTCAACACCTTTATTCATCATATTATTTTATTATTACAGGAGGTTTCAATCGAGTACTGAAAATATAGTATAGTAGGGCGACTTAAGTTATTCCGCATGTCCTCTAGGCCCTCCTTCCAGCTGACTACTTAAAAACCCTTTTTTAACACCCTGTACTTATATGGACTCACCCGTCGGTCCACGACCTCCAGCTTCATGCCGATCTTGAACCCCTGCGGCGGGCGCGTCTTGAAGGCGCGTGCTGGAGCCGCCACCGCGCCCGTCTCGATCAGGTAGTTGTCCCACGAGAACGAGTCCGGGTCTTTGTAAACTGCAACAAGTATAATGGGATGGGGTTGAATGTTTGCCGCAATTCTAGATATATTATGAAAGGGCTGGCTTGTGAGTCTTGTAATAGACCGCACAACGGGAATCAAATAAACCGATAAAAAGAAGAGAAGGAGAGGAATTTATAATAGCATATCAGCAAAACTTTGTTCACTGAATGAAAATAAACCTCTCTCTACTAAATTGAAATAATATTTCATACCGGTGCGGTTTGACCTAGATTAATTTATTTGCACCAATAATTAAGAAAATTAATAAACTTATAACTACAACGCTTAATAACAATAATCATTACACAACCTACCTCTAGAAACAGCCTAACGAAGGAGGTATTACCATTTCACCATTTAATTATTCATTCCGTAACAAGAAAGTGGATGCACAAAAAATAATTATCATAAGATATTAACAGTAAAAGTACACCTAGGCACTTAAAAACTATTACGATTTCTTTTAGGCAAATTTCAGGCGTTATGACTGAGTTTACTAAATAAAGTGTTCTATGTAGGTGTATAAATAAAAATCTATGTGATAGATAGTATACCTTATCAATTTGCCATCGACATGAAGTATATACGAGCCAAATAAGACCTTACATTGGTGATAAGATTCGGAAGTGAAGTAACAAGTGAGTTGACCCACTTGCGCGGAGCTAAGAATAGCTCAGATTAACCGACTTTTTACCGCCGTAGGATTGTGGAGGCGCCGGGACTTATTTTCGGGAAATTATTTATAGATTTTTTGTTTAGTCGCCGACCAACATGTTTGTAAAATTGACATCGAGTTCACGTAATTTCTAGGTGGCTTCATTCATCCATAGCTCAGGAAATATGCCGGTTCGGATAGTGAAATTATGAATGTAACAATAAACATAAGTTTCGTAATTAAATTGACTATTTTTCCTATATGCTGAAAAATGCTTGTTTCTATACAAATTACTATAATAGTAACGTATGTTAACAGCTTGTGATATCAAGGCAACAGTTTACAATGTTAAAACGAACAAGTTTAAAATTCCCAAGAAACAATTAAGAGTCAATTACGATAAGGAATACCGAAAATAACATACCGAAGTAATGAGAAGAAACCTTGGCCAGTTAAATATTTAGTCTTTCGCATGTATTGAGCATAAATTTAAATACATATCTTCATACACCAAGGTTACTTTGTATTTTGTGTGATGTGATGTGTTTTTTTCATTGAATACAAAATAAATTCATACTTTCTTTTTAAGGATATTTGCAAGCAAATTTCGTAGCTGCGCCGGCGATGTAGCGCTCATCACGTCATCACTCTCTACTATTTACAATTAAAACATTTTCACAAAACAAACTCAAGTCAAGTTAGCTAAGTATAATACAGAAAGTAATTAAACTATAACTACAAGACAATTACCACTAAAAGTTCCGGTAGCGAGGCACGATTTCATAACACATTAGGCGAATAATCAACTATCACTTTCTTGGACATTCGCCTCGCGCGGGGCCGCCGCGGTTGTGTACTAACAAATGAATGAGATAGCGAGCGCGTGTGTTTGCTAAATATGTGATTCATGTTTCAAAACCAGTTCAGTAATGGAATAGATGTAGAGTTGTAGAGGCGGGCGCAAGCTCGCGCCTTATCAATACGCCTTGCGGGCACCAATTATAAATTAAAAGTAATTGAGGGAGTTATGTTCCGTTTGTTAACCGTTAGCTTGTTATGTTGAATGCGTTGTTCGATGTTCGCAGGGTCAATATCGACCTTATCGATTAATGTCACATACCTTGTTGTTGGAAAACAATACTATTAATTCAATATTGAGTTAGTGATGTTATTGTAGATGTTTATAAATAAAATACATGTGTGATAATGATAAACATACGGCTTGCAATAGCGACGCTCGGGACACAGCGGTTACGGCTGGCTGATTGATCGATATGGATCTGTATCAGTAGGATGTCGCGAGTGGCAACAAAAATATATAGGTACTTTTATAATCGGTTTTTTACCTACCCTACCACCTCTACATACTAGAACTTGTAACTCCAATTTTATTTGTCTTTTAATATGATAGTAAATATAAATAATACGAAGGTGTTTCCAGATCATCTTAGATAAACAATTCAATTATTGTTAAACGTTCAACTTTTTTGACTGTGAAGTCGTGCATACAAATTATCTGTATCTAAAATCCCACGACGGGTCAAGCGATTATGATGATTGATTGATTGATTGATGACTCTTCTACCTAATAATTCACAACCACAACCAAATAATTTTCCAATACAAAAATATTGTTGTGAACCTTATTTTATTATGTAGTTAAGCATTTACACGATTTCAGCACATAACTTCAAGTTGACTTATTAAGGTAAGCGTCCACCTTTCAGCATCGACAGATACATCGCATTCAGTATTCTTTGTATAGAAATTCACACAAGTGCATCCACTTCATCAGCATTGCCGACGCTGATTGCCGTTTCTCCATACAAGTATGAAAATCCGTTTGCTCCGTTACGTACGATATACCAATAGGTGGATGCTTATAAATATACCTTTAGGATCCTTGAAAAAATAACTACATAATCAATAAAAAAGACTCACAGTTAGGCGGCGTCAACGAGATCCCGTTCTCCTCGGCCCATCCCACCGGGTGTATATACGGCGAGGACGGCTCGACCCAGCAGTCGTACATCTCGTCCCACGAGTCGAAGTTCACCAGCAGGCGGTGGTCCATCATGTCGGCCACCGTCGCCACGCAGACTAGGTTGTTCTTGCGGTCTTCTGCTTCTAGCTTCATGCCCGTGCGGAAGCCGTTCGGCTTTATCATCTGGGAGGTAAAGGTGGAGTTTAATGGTTTGTTGGTTGGGGGTGTAGAGTTGAGTTGTAATCGGATGGTGTTTTGATGGGACTGTACACTGGTAGAGCTTTCTATGAGAGTTGTAGAGCAACACATTGTTAGACGACTATAATGAAATATACAGCTACAAAACCTGGAACAACCATTCTAACATAGCAGCTAGATTATTATCCTTGGGAGTACTCGTTGAATGGCATCGACTGTACCGAATATGGTCCGTAGCATCCTGAATAGTTACCGAGATATCTATACTGACACCCTAAGCAAATTAACACAACGAATAAAATAAAAGCAGTGAACTCACGGTATTGCTGACATGCGGAAACAGATGTCTGGGCGCGGCGACCGCCCGCATCTGCTTGAGGTAGAGCGGCCACGAGAACTGCCCGGAGAAGTTCCCGGGCGGCTGCAGCGCGCGCCCGTTCTTGTCGCACCAGCCGGCCGGGAACATGTCCGCGCTGTCCGCGTTCACCCAGAAGTCGTACATATCCGGGTATTCATCAAAGTGAAGCCTCAAACGGAACCCTTGCACCTCAGCCACAGACACCACGCAGAATAAAGACGGATGTTGAGGGTCGATCGCTTCTAAACGCATGCTGACTTTGAACCCGTTCCGAGTGTAAGGGAACGGATCTTTGAATAGTTTTACGGGCGCCGCCTTCGCCTTGCAGAACTCGAGGTAGCGCATCCACGAGAAGCCGTTCTTGCCGCACATCCACGGGTACTTCTCGTTCTCCACCAGCTCCTCGCTCATCTTGGTGAGAGTAGCTTCAGAGAGCCTCCCGTCCGCCGGCAGCGAGTCGTAGTGCTTCAGCGCCACCTTGTCTTCTTTAGAGTCGATGAGCGCCTGCAGGTCCGAGTCCGACAGCTGCTTCCTCATCAGCAGCTTCTTGATCTTGTTCCTCTTCTTGGCCAGCTCGATGCGCTCGCGGTCGCGCTTCTTCTGCGTGAGCTTCTGCACGTCGGTCTGGCACGTGAGGCTGCAGTAGTTGGGCGTGATGAACTCGGCGGCCATGCCGTGGCAGCCGCAGCCGTCGCAGCGGTACAGGTCCTCGGGCGAGGTGGGCTTCTTGGTGCCGCGGTCGATGCGCTGCTTGAGCGGCGTCTGGTAGCGGGCGGCGTGCGCGAGCGCCGCGTCGTCGCCGTCGTCGTCGATGAGGTCGATGAGGCCGAACTCGTTGGTCTGGAACTGCAGGCGGCTGCCGCGCAGGCGCGCCACGCCGTCGCTCCAGGCCAGGCCGGGCGGGTCGTCGTCCAGCGCCGGGTCCACGCTCTCGCGCTTGATGCGCACGTCCTTCAGCTGCGGGTAGTAGAGGTACTCGGGGCGGCGGTCTGCTGCGGGGTCGCGGGCGGGCGCGGGGGGCGGCGGCGGGGGCGGGGAGGGGTCGGGCTCGGGCGCGCCGCGCGGGTCCAGCTCCTTGTCTAGCTGCTCGTCGCAGAACAGCGAGGGCACGCGGTGGTCGTCGTTGGGGTCCGACTCCTGCTCTTGCTCGTCTATTTTCTCCGTACTTCTGCTGCCGATTATGAGCATCTTGTTTTTGTTGACAAGGTTTTCGGCGCACAGTGAGATGCGTCGTTTTAGGTTGGCATTAGCGATTTTCCTGTCGGTGTTGTCGGAGTTGGAGCGGCGCAAGATGGCGGGCGCGGGCGCGGGGGGCAGCTCCTGCATGCCCTTGTTCAGCAGACTCTTGCCCTTCTCTGGAATGGACAGTGTGAAGGACTTCTCTCTCTGAGCTCCATCCTCGTCCGCTATAGACACGGTGTATATGTCATCATTCATGGAAGCATTCGTCTCGGGGATGGAGAGGCTGTACTCCTGCTCGCCGGTGGACTCCACGCGGGACCCCGGGATGGACACGGTGTAGGACTTGTCGGACTTGGGGCTCTGCGGCACCGGCCCCGGGTGCTCCTTCCCATTCATCTGTTTGCCCAGCGGCTGCAGCGGGGGCATTTCTGTATCTGCCCCTGGGTCTCTCATCACTGTTATATTCCCCTGCGGGTCATTCTGTATCTGTCCATTGGCTATCTGCAGGTTGATGATGGGTCCCTTGGACGCCATGGTGGCGGGGAGGGTGACGGGCAAGATGTACTTGTTTTGAACCTTGGGCATGTTCATGGGGGTGAGGAACACCTTCTGGTTAGAGTTGTTAATGTTGGGGTGGTTGTTTGGAAGGAGGATAGAATGGTTGTCAGGAAGCTTGGCTGGAGCGGACTTCTTGACTGGCCCGAGGTAGGCGATGGCTTGCTTGCTGGCCCCGCCGGTAGCGATGCTGACAGGGACCATCATTTTGTCGGATTTCGGCTTCTGTATGACGATCGGTTGCGCGACATTATTAGGGGCAAGGAGTGAAGATTTGTTCTGGACTGACATCTTTTGTCCAATGGTGGTTTTGTTTGAAACATTAGATATTAGATGTATGTTTCCGGAACTTGTAACCTGAAATTAATGATTTTGAATTAATCACACATATTCAAAATGAAGAGGTATTGTTATGGAAAACTTGGGTAATATGTAACTTTGCAATTATTAGTTTAAATTACTGTCAAGAATCTGTGGAAATTTAAGCAATGAGATAGACATAGTTTTCATGGTATTAAATTAAAATTTATTTAATCGGTATTTCAGACAATGAAATTATAGGACAAAAATTTAACTACCTATACAAATTTTTGAAACTAGCAAATTGCATAAATATTATCAATTTTGTATTAATAAGTCTGTTTGTTTGTCTTGAATATACATCAAGATGCAGTGAAGTTACAGTATGTTTCGATTTTTGGGGTTGTGATGGTGGGCCACATTTCATCCCTAAATTATGTTTAGGAAATCTTGTTGTATACCTACTTAAAAGGCACATAAACATAGAATTTATTAATCACACACTGACCTACTTTTTAATAATCGTGCTTATTTCGTTGGTGACATTGCAAAACGCAAGGACAACAGCAATTCTCATATATATTTGTTTACAAGTCTAAATATTCATTATTAATAACTTTGTAGATTACTGTGGACATAAGTTTTTCTTTACTACTTTTGCCAACAATTAAATAAATAGAACAGAAAAATTTACTTACTGGTCTCCTCACAATAATTTGTGGTGGGTTTCCACTAGAGCTGGCCTGGCTGATGACTTCCGTACTGGTGACGGGCTTGAGTCCACTCGGGGTCTGGATGTAGACCACATGGGGCACCGACCGCGGCGCTCCCCTCAACTGCACAGCCCCAGAGTTGCCAGAATTTGGCAAAGTCAACTGTATTGAGTTGTTTGAAGAATTTGGAATCTGAACCTGCATTGGCCCCACAGAAGACTGATTTGTCATTTTAACAGGAACTCCATTGGAGTCTGTTATGTGCAGATGTGAGTTTGAGGAATTCATCTCTGAGCCGTCCAAGTTTGTGGTTCTGGGGTTCGAGCCCATATGAACATGAATTATTGAACTATGCAGCTGCTGGTTTGCGTTTTGCAGTATTGGCATAGAAGGTAGCCCGGGGCCTGTCAGGTGAATACTTTGGCTTGAAGGTATCTGCAGAGGAACACTGATGGTGTCTCCGCCTGACAGCTGGACCGGCACACTTGTAGTACCTGACACTTGCAGTGGAACACTGACACTGGGACCTCCGAGATGCAGGGGCACACTACCGGGGGCTCCGGACAGCTGCACTGGCACATTAATATTTGAGGCCGACCCTGGTATCTGCACTGGTACGTGAACAGTAGACAAATGAAGGGGATAGCCCGAGTTATTAGTATGGATTTTAACAGGAGCAATAGAATGAGTCACCAAATTGTGAGTGATAGGCAAAGAGCTTTGTGGCGCTTGCACTGAGGACACGATCATGCTGCTCGATATTGGCGCCTGAAATATTTACAATGTGTTAGAAAGGTCAATCAAATATTTTTTTTAAATAGAGCAATTTGCAACAATGAATAAAGTTAACTTACTCTTATAGTGTTGAGTAGAACATTCTGCTGTGAGCTGTTTTGCGCCAGATTGGCAGCAGCAGCAGAAATATTCACAGTTTTCAATAATCTTTTCTTCAAAATTTCAGATCTTGGCTCATCAAAGTTTTGAAGTAAATTACACTGCTTCCTCTCCATGTCTAAGGTTGGAAAGCGGTTGCGAAGTCATCCCAGAGGGGTTACATATATCATTAGATATAAAACAATTCCCTGCAATACCAATATAAATATTATAATACAAAAAGAAAAAAAATATATGCTCAAGTACGCTCACTTTTTACAATATTATCAGTTCGTACGCACGTTGTAGCGTGGAAATTATTATTGTAATAGCGTCTTGTATTAATTGAGGTGCGAATTTATAATGATTTAAATATTTAAAACAGTTATTACATTTTTATTTCCCAAAATATCGCACTCGTATCAATTTGTAGCTACTTTTACGCGATCCGAAACCTTCTCTATAAAGTTCCCGAAACACTATAACGTCAGAATCATATCAATTTGTAAGCGAATAAACTGAAAGATTGTATTTCAGAGTAATATTAAAACACCATTTAGCTTCTTCAGGGTTTTAGAAACCCTTGAGGAAAAATATTTTACTGAAAAACGGGACGATATTTACCTGCCTGGCACAACTGGAAATAATTTAGCCAACTAAACAAAAAAAAGATAAGATTTTTAAGTTGGTACTGACTAAATTTGAACCAATCAGAGACGGTCATTTACGTGACGAAGCTTTCGCGCCCGATATTCGGCTAAAAAAAGAAAGAAAGGTCAATGATGGAATGATGCTCATTCATTACTTGATTACTTTGCATTAACTTTTAAATAATTTGTTAAGTATAAAAGTAGATTGATATTCAGAAATGTTTTATTTAATAATTCATATCAATTTAAAATATAATCTAAAATGATTTCAACCCAAAGTTTTTAACGATTTTGAGTTGATCATAGGTAACTACACAATATAGATACCCATGTATTCGTTACTTTATTATGTATGTATAAATAATAATTTATTATATAAAATATCTTTATTTTAATAGCGCACTAGCATGCTTATTTATCAGTATTTAAATAAATAGGCACAAAAACATATGGGGGAAAAGCGGATACAGAAAATTTAAAACAATCTGAGTGTATGCCATCTCTTTCTTTTGCTTTAATCATAGCTCAGAATAATAATAGCCCTCACAAAAAAATGCAGAGGACGTGTTGCGTATAGAGATGTAATAAATCTTTAAATTTACAGCCTAACAAAAACATGTGAAAATAAAAGCTAAAACATAGAGACCTTCTTATATGCTTCCATCGAAGTTATAAGTACGTTACGTAAGTACTTATTACTTCCATGTATGCTTATGTTTCTCACGTGAATACAAAATGTATACAACATGCTTTATTTATGAAGCGGTACTCTAGCGGTATTCTAGCTGAAGGAACATAAGTACAATCATACAATCCTAATATACCTAGGTACCGCTTCATAAATAAAGCTTATACACCAGGATCCGTTTTCACTTTCATCTCTCTCTCAAGTTAGGATCAAGGCACATGTATAAGTAGGGGAGCGGCGGGCTAGTTGTAACGGGGGTAAGTAGTAACAAGCATTTTTTACCTACATAATAGAAGAATATTAATTAGATTTTCAACGAGAAGTTCGGGATGATGTCGTTCTACAGTAAAACTATAAGTAAAGTCCTGAAAACGCAAGTGGATCCTAGCTAATTGTTACAGACCATATTTAATCGATGTATTTTATTTATTGAAGGACAAATCCGTTATAAAGTCATTGCCAAACGGTATTTTATTTTTTTAATGTATGTAAATATAAGTAAATACCAGATAATGATAAAAGTCTTTGCAAAATCGCACTCTTTAATGTCAGGACTTTATAGTTGGACTGTACATTAATATATTAATATTCACTTGGTATTCGACATGATACAATAACTTTTTTTTTCTATACGATATTTGAGCTGTTGATTCAGAATAATAACGTGGTAAACTGTTTTTTTTTCGCAGTTTTTTACTCACAGATAAGTATAGGACTTACTTTCTCTGTCTGTGTAATCTGTGCATATTTGGTGATTTTTTGTAAAGTTCGTGCGTAGGTAAATAAATAAGATTTATTTTACGTTTTAAAATTAATTACAGTAATTATTGGGAATTGAATTGCTCTTGAAAGTGCCGGTATTTTCTAATTAGTAAACCCCGAAGTAGTTAATCGAGAACAATTCTTGTTGAGGCCATTGCAGTAGAGGTGAGACTGGGTGAGTGTTTATGTTATCGTTCAATATTTGTAATTTTGTAATAGCAAAGTACTTTATATTTTATCGAGTCCTTGCTTGAAATGTTAACAAATAAGTACGCTTGCGTTATAGCAATTTAGGCAAGGACTTGCACTCTTTGCTAAGTTATTTAGATATTTAAACTTGTGTATAAGTATGTAAACTTACAAACTATGTTGTGGGTTCTAATAATTTAACTGCTGTGTTACAAATATCCCTATTTCATGTTTCTATTATATTCTCTGTGGAGGTGTAAGTACCTGCACCTGGCTCTCTCAAATGGAACCTTTGTGCATATCTCCAAGGTCTAAACTGACTTCCTAAACTTGGAACATTTCCCACCAAGCGGGTTGGTGGGTTCACACTGTATGTGCTATTTCATGTTATTTAATTATTGTTTTTTCATACAACTAGATCATAGAAGCAACACAGGTAGGACTGAAAATACTATAATTCTTGTAACAACTAAATCACCTGTTCAACTGCCAAATTGAGTACAAAGTCAGCTTTTTTTATAAGTTCTCGACATAAATGGCTGTTGCTGCAAGCTGAAGTCAACATTGTCTATTACAGGGGAGGTTTGATGTTAGAGGAGGAAGATGAGCAGCCAGCACCAGTACATGTCGGCGACCAGCTCCGGCGCCGGCTCCAGCAGTCGGGTGGGGGAGATCGAGCATATAAGTGAGTTTCCATATTATTACATACATACATACATACATTAATGATTGCATGTTAAAACAAATAAGGGGAGGAAAAAAAACATTATACATATACATCCATCCCAACATACCTCAGGTGGGACAATGGACTTTGAGAAGATTTCTCCATCAGGCTCGATCTTGGGCAGCGGCTGGGAAATCTTCCATCCCATCTCTGCATCCCCACATATCAATATTATTACTAACACTACTTATGAAATAAATATCAATGTGATCTGGGGCAATCTGAAAACCATCACAAAAACATTGGTCACAAGGCACAACATTCAGAAAAAGCTGAGATTGTTCAATTTTAACTGAAGATCAGGTGGGTGAATTTTAATTGTACAATAACTACAACTTTATCTCAGTGTTTTTTAGAATACCTATATACTTAGCCAACTGCTACCCCCTGAGTAGATCAGCTGTTACTCACATTTTAACCAACAATCAGCCTAACTCTCTACCAACACTTAATTTCCCAGGCCACCTGTCTGAGAACATTGGTTCACTCTGCCTGTCTGCGGAGTACTCTGATGTGACGCTGGTGGTGGAGGGAGTGCGCATCCCGGCGCACAAGGTCATCCTCGCCGCCAGCTCCGACTACTTCCGCGCCCTGCTGTACGGCGGCATGCGGGAGGCTAGTCAGGTGAGGCTCTAACAGTCAGACAAGGCTATAATAGTCAGGTGAGGCTCTAACAGGCAGGTGAGTCTCTAGCAGACGGACAAGGCTCTAACAGTTAGACCAGGCTCTAACAGTCAGACAAGGCTATAATAGTCAGGTGAGGCTCTAACAGTCAGACAAGGCTATAATAGTCAGGTGAGGCTCTAACAGTCAGACAAGGCTATAATAGTCAGGTGAGGCTCTAACAGTCAGACAAGGCTATAATAGTCAGGTGAGGCTCTAGAAGTCAGGGTTGGCTCTAGCAGTCAGACAAGGCTCTAACAGTCAGCATAGGGTCTAGCTGCCAGGTGACGCTCTAGAAGACAGGTGAGACTCTAGCAGACAGATGAGGCTCTAGAAGCTAGTTAGGGTTCTAGCATGCAACAGGTGAGGCTTTAAAATACATGTGGGGCATGTAAAGCAATAAATATTAAAGTAACTTTAGCTGCTTTATACACAAAAAAAACAAGAAAAAATTGGGAATAAAACTATAATCGAAAATGAAATCTATTTTTCAGGCGGAAGTGGAGCTACAGGCACCGCTGCAGGCGTTCAAAGCACTCTTGCGATATGTCTATTCAGGTAAACAAACATTACTTATCTTACTGGACCTTGCTTCTTTTCGTGATCAAAATTATTTTAACATTATTATTTTATCTCACTCGCAAAAACCAAAACTAATTCTTATTACTGAAGCAGTACACATGGGTCTGTCTACGCTGCGAGAAGGATTGTCCTAGCCTAGACTACATGTATGAACAATATAAATACACTTACGTCAATCTAAACTAACCCCCATCCCTCAGGACACATGGGTCTCTCGGTGCTGCGCGAGGAGACAGTGCTGGACATGCTGGGGCTGGCGCACCAGTTCAACTTCCAGGAGCTGGAGGCCGCCATCTCGGACTATCTGCGGCAGGTGCTGGCGCTGAGGAACGTGTGCTCCGTGCTGGACGCCGCCAGGTGAGGACTATGGATATGGATTACCGTACAGAGTGTTGGAAGTAAACTGGGATAGCTGAGATGGTTGTACTGGATTGGTTGTCAAAAACACATGCCTGTGGTCACATTGCCCTAGTTTGATAATTTTTTTGGTAAAGAGGCATGGGGACTTTGTGTCAGAATATATCTTAAAAAAATACTGTAACATTTACATAGTTTGACCAGCATATTGTTTTTCTTTCAGGCTTTATGGATTGGATGGATTGATGAATTACTGTTTCAACTTCTTGGACAAAAACGCAGCGGAAGTGCTTGTACACGAATCCTTCTTGCAGCTGTCTGTTGTAAGTTTTTACGTTTTAGCTACCTCATACAATATTCCATTTTGTGCCTTTCAAGAGATGAACGGTCACCTTCTCGCATTCCATAGTATCCTCCTATTCCATAAGTTTATTGCCTCACTGAAGTAAAGCCAGTTAATTAATTAGTGCCAAACGACTAGTATAATCAAAAACAAATATATCTTCTGAAAATAGCATCTTATAAATTACATTTCGTTCAAATAACACTCTTATGTGCCTTTTAAGATGGCACTTATGCATAGCAAATTCCTTAAACCTATTTACCCCGCCACCAGGAAGCGCTGCAGAGCCTGCTAGAGAGGGACTCGTTCTTCGCGCCCGAGGTGGACATCTTCAAGGCGGTGTGCCGCTGGTTCGACGCCAACCAGCAGTGGGTCAAGTCGGAGGCGGGGCAGGCGCAGGTGGTATGTATTGGACAACTACCTAAAATATCTATGTAGAAGCAGGGTGGAATTGATTTGACGTTTATTGTGGACCCTAGAATTTCTGTAACTCTATGTTCCTGTTTGAACCAAAGTTGACCTGTATGAGGAGACGAGTAAGTTCGTGAATCAGAAAAAGTGTAGTGAGGGAAATACATCATCATCTGAGGTGCACAAATAAATCCCTTCTGAGGGACATAAATTAAGGTACACTGATTGTAGCAGGATCACTCCAAATACTAACGCCCGGCGCATCTTCGACAGTTTGTCACCGGTAGCTAATACGAAGACCGGCTGAGACTCAAAATGTTAGGTATCGCCTGTGGATTGTTTAAGAGCCATAATATGCGTGTTGTATTGTATTTAGGCTGAAATGCAACATCCCAGATACCACACAATAACAACACCTCTCCCACCCTCAGGAGAAGATCCTCAAGTCGGTCCGTCTGACGCTGATGAGCCTGGAGGAGCTGCTGACGGTGGCGCGGCCCTTCCCGCTGGTGACGGCGGACATGCTGCTCGACGCCATCCAGGAGAAGACCAGCACCAGCACCACCGACCTGAGGCACCGAGGGATACGCAGTGAGTGTCTGAATGGGTAGGCAAGCATCCATGGACGGGTAGGCAAAAATCCTTGGTTGGTTAGGCAAAAGTCCCTGCACGGGTAGGCAACAGTCCTTGGACAGGTATGCAAAAGTCCTCGGGTGGGTAGCCAAAAACCCCCTACGGGTAGGCTTAAGTACCGAGTTGGGTAGGCGAAAAGGCGTTGATGGAAATCTATGCACCGGGTAGGCAAACATCGCACAGGCACTATCTGACGGAGGATATGCTGCTCGACCCCATCCAAGAGAAGACCAGCACCAGCACCACCGACCTGAGGCACCGCGGTATACGGAGTGAGTGGGAAATAGAATAGGCATAGAATGGCATAGATTCTTAGTGCACTTCGATAAACTAGGCAAAAGTTTATGAAATGTAGTTTCAGGGCGCTGCTACGCTAACCACGACTATATAATTTGCATTGCAGCTCTCGATCATTGAGGCAGGCTGTAACTCAGTAAAAAGGGTAGCGGAAATTATTTGTTTTGTAAATATAAATAAATCCCTCATTAAGGATACGTAGCTACAAATATAATTAAAAACTTATTCATGTGTATAAACTACATTACTTGAAATCTTTGAATAATTATGTAGTCAAATATACCAACATTATTGAAAATCTAACTTCATTATTTAAATAAAGTACACAAGTAATTTCTTAACAACCAACCCAAAATCCAAACCATCACTTTTCACACTCCACCCTCTCACCAACAGTACCAGAAGAGAATATCGCGACGCCCAAGCGCGGCGCTCGCGTGATCACGGGCGACATGCGGTCGTCTCTCCTCGACGGAGACACGGAGAGCTACGACATGGAGCGAGGGTACACGCGGCACAGCATCAGCGAGGATAATCCTGGATTGATAGTGAGGCTGCAGGCCCGGACCATTATTAATCATATTCGGCTGCTGTTGTGGGATAGAGATAATAGGTAAGGGTTTGGTATTTGAAATCTGACTACTGACTTTGATATCAATGGATAAATGAGACTGATATGTGACCACTTGGGTAGAAGAGTCCTCGAGTGGAGAACGCGTCAAGGACGGTGCCCATCCTGCTGGACAGACGACCTTAGGCAGTTAGCCGTTAGTGTTGGAATGAGGAAGGCGGAGAACATAGTGATGTGTAGTGGTCGGTTGCGGGCTGATGATGATGTATTATTTGCTGTATATCGTATTTGACAGTTTACATATCCCACCACCGTATACACGTACTACATCGAGGTGTCAGTAGACCAGAAGGAGTGGCTGCGCGTGGTGGACCACCCACAGCCTTCGAGATATTAAAATATGTGCTTTAAAAACGAATTTAACAGAGCACACATCCCCTCTTCTATTCCCTAAGAAAGACTTGAACGTGCTAAATGCCACAATAAATCCGCAGATCATATACCTACTACATTTCACCCTTTTGGTCCGCTTCAACACACAACCTGCTAAGTACAAACCTGTCTTTATCATAGCTACTATTTACCTAGTTATAAGTACAAATGTGTATATCTGTAATTGTGATTTGTTGTGTATGTAAGAAAGTGGATCAAATAAACGCTTTATCTATCTATCTATCTATCTATCTACATCGAGGTGTCCGTAGACCAGAAAGAGTGGGTCCGCGTGGTGGACCACAGCCGCTACTAGATAGCTATTAGATAATAAAATAATGATGTGCTAGCACACATCCCCACTGCTATTCCCTCTACCATAACACTATAAGAAGAAATGCTTGAACGTGCTCAACGCAAACCTAAATCCTCAGATCGTACATATATACGGAACAAACGCCCTAAATGCAAACCTAAAAGCTCTGAACCTGAAACATAGAAAACTGTTCTAAGTACAAATCCTCACCCGCAGATCGTATACGTACTACATCGAGGTCTCAGTGGACCAGAAGGAGTGGGTGCGCGTGGTGGACCACAGCCGCTACTACTGCCGCTCCTGGCAGAACCTCTACTTCGAGCCAATAAAATATGTGCTATAAAAAACGTATTTAACAGACCACACATCCCCTCTTCTATTCCTTAAGAAGGACTTGAACGTGCTAAATGCTACAATAAATCCGCAGATCGTACACGTACTACATCGAGGTGTCCGTGGACCAGAAGGAGTGGGTGCGCGTGGTGGACCACAGCCGCTACTACTGCCGCTCCTGGCAGAACCTCTACTTCGAGCCGCGAGTCGTGCAGTACATTAAAGTGGTCGGCACTAGCAACACTGTTAACAAGGTAATTTGGATATAATACTTTACATTTCATATTAATGATGTTCTAATTTTATTTGTAAAATTAGGCTTTTAAATACGAAGCTAATCTATGGCTACCATGCTTTAAACGTAGCCAAATTAGGACCGTTGGAACCACAAAGCAAATACAAAGTAGAGCTGCCATATTTCGTTTTCTATATAGGATGAGATGAAGCCACTAATCGGGGTTGAAGGCTGAGGTGCGCGGGGGTGCGGGACGCGAACTCCATCTTAGTTCAAGTAGATGAACTTTTATGTAAAGCTCAGGTTAACGCCATCTAAGTTCAAGTAGAAGCCTCTGTGGTTATACATTGCGTAGCTCATATGATATCTGAAGGCCAAAGAAGAATAAATGACGTACCTAATGTATTTCAAATTTATTTGTCATTGCGAACTGGTAGACAGGGACGGACTAAGGCATAATATAAAATGGGGCGCTAAATGGTCAGATTTAAATACAGTATGAGAAAAGGGAAACATGAATTTTTTTTTTTAATATGTTTTGTTTATTAAATAGTTACCTATTTAACAGTTAACTTTTGTTATTATTTATATATTAACACTTATTGTTAATTAAATGGACAGTACTCACTATCGTTATTACTCAATAGTTTTATTTATTTATTTATTTATTTAATACTTTATTGCACAAATATAACATAATCGAAGTCGAGTAAAAATCTACGTATGGATCGCAAAACTCAGCTCAAAAAGCAGCTAAAAGGAGTTTAAAACTTAAGTTTTCCACCAAACAAAGGTTGGTTGGAAGAAATTGCTTCTTGGCAATAAGCCCGCCTCTGTATATACTTACTACTTTTAAGTCCATTTTTGTAACTGTTTCTATTATTATACAATAAAGTGTTTATAAATAAATAAAAAAAAAAAAGCTCGAAGGCTCGCGCCGAGCCGGCCCGATGGAATTAAATGAAAGTAATTTTGTGATTAAAATCAGGTATAATATGAATCACCTGTAAAAAGAACAGTCTTATTAAAATGCTGTCGCTTTGTGACTGTTGTGTTTGGAAGTAGCAATATGCCTGAATCTAATATTTATATATTTCTCTATAATTTATTTGGAGAGGTGTGTGATATGATTAAATAAAGGTGTCTGTTCTTGGATATGTGCATTTAGTGAATGGAGCCAATCCTCATTTATGGCTGATAATCATAATCACGACGCACCCACACACTCCCATGTCGCCGCCATTGTTGTGCCTCAGTATTTAGTTAGCGAGATTCCTTCCGCCTTTTTTCAACATCGATGGTTTTAGTAATTAATTTAAGTTAGCTTTTCTTGTAAGAGAAGGCGCTTACCCTAACATTCCATATGTTAGGGTAAGCGCCTTCTCTTATTTTTTTCAAACCTTATTTACGTGTTTAGTAGGTATGTCCTCCGCATTAAAATGTAGAGAACATACTTTGCTGTATTTTGTTGGACTCAGCCTGTGGATTAGTTTAATTCATTGCTGCTTCAATGCAGTGTCAGGAAATCTAAAAAAAACTAAATATTTAATTCATAATAAACATGACGCCCCCTATTTATTTTTTATCCGGCGGCATCCGGCCTGAGTACATCCCTGACTAGTATTTCTATTTGACACTAGATGTCGCTTCCAGCAATTTAGAATGTTCTAGAAGTAAAATAAAATATAATTTAAAATATTACTACGTGTGAAAATATACTTTGCTTTCGTCCACAAATCTTCTATCATCACTGTAGCTCTTACATCCAACAATGCAACAACTTCATTTTGATCGAGAAACACGTAAAATAAAATCATTTCAAGACTCAACTGTACCGCTCAAGCTCGGGACCTGTCACCCACTGATGTCAGCACCCCAAGCGTGGAGTAACTGAACTACAGACCGTGTGACGACAGGTCGAACTTGGCTACGTCACGGCTACGTTGCTTACAACAGATCTACTATATATTTGCTTTGTGGTTGGAACCGAAATTGGGCTAATGCGCAGAACTTTTTAGGTTCCCTTAGAAACGGGAGGTAAGGCGCTGGTGGAATTTCGGCGAGGACGCCATTGATGCACGCTATGCCATAAGAACTATTCAACCGTCTTTTGATTGAAAGATAGGTTACTGTTATCGAAGATAGAAACTCAATTTGCGTTCCGCTAACCTGAGGGCCACATTTGGTCCATTTTACCTATATATTTTTTTATAATCCTAAGCGTATTAAGCTGTTTGTGTTTCGTTAAAACAGTAAGAGAAGGTTGTTGAATAGATTTATCGATTAGACTAAATTAAAATCTTAACCGTCAAACTTCACACTCGTCCTTCACAGGTGTTCCACGCAGTGGCGCTGGAGGCGATGTACACGAGCAAGGTGCCGCCGCTGTGCGACGGGCTGGTGCGGCCCGTGCACAACGTGGCCACCGTCGAGCTGTCCGCCGTGGTCATTGAGGGCATCAGGTATGTGTCACACATCACACTCGTCTCTCACAGGTGTCACACATCACACTCGTCTCTCACACGTGTCACACATCACACTCGTCTCTCACAGGTGTCACACATCACACTCGTCTCTCACAGCTGTCCGCTGTAGTTATTGAGGGCATTAGGTATGGATAGTTAGCCAATAAGCTACGGTTGGATATAAATAGTCGTGAAATAGTCTGTGATTAGTTTTTCTTATCTAACTACTACTGACGATTTGTCTGATTTCGTCAGCACAACAGATCTATGGCTGGTTATAATTTGTCATGCAAATGTTTAGCTAAAACCTATGGTTTTTTGAAATATGTGGTGTGTGCTACTGTCTAAAATACATTGACTGCAGAGCAAGCAGTTTCATTTGTTGAATTACACTTATTTTTAGGGGTCCTACGATGCGTCAAAATATGCAGTAAATCTGCAGGGGTGCATTCTAAAATGACGTATCACCCGTGCCTTATACGTCCTGCATCCTGGCCAGTCTGCGACTCAAGCTATGCTACATATTATGACTGGCTAATCTTTTCCTTTTCACCACAGTGACAAATCCTAATCTAGTTTGCCACAGACACGCTTCAAAATCTCCACCACTAACCAGTCCCTTTCCCCCACAGCCGCACCCGCAACGCCCTGCTCAACGGCGACACGACCCACTACGACTGGGAGGGCGGCTACACGTGCCACCAGCTCGGGCCCGGCGCCATCGTGGTGCAGCTGGCGCAGCCCTACCTGCTGGGCTCGTTGCGTCTGCTGCTGTGGGACTGCGATTACAGGCAAATAATTACTCAAATATATAAGGAATTACAAATTTATCCAATTAATCTTTTTTATGAAATTTTCAGTTCAAATTTTAAACGACCGAATGGCGTAGTTGTTAGTGACCCTGACTACTGAGCCGAAGGTCCCGGGTTCGATTCCCGGCTGGGGCAGATATTTGTTTAAACACAGATATTTGTTCCCGGGTCTTGGATGTGCCCGTAAAATGGCAATAGGCCCGCCCCCTATTACATTGGGACTAACATAACACTGGCGAAAAGTGGGTGCAGCAATGCCAAATTGCCAACCCCGCAAGGGAGTACATTAGTACAAGGCGTGAGTGTGTGTTTTTTTTGTGTGTGTGTTTTTTGTTTTTTTTTATTTAAAAAGAACATTATTTTTTTAGGCACTACTCCTACTTCGTGGAGACGTCCGTCAACTCGTACGAGTGGGAGACGGTCGCGGACCGCACGAGGGACGCTTGCCGGTGAGACGAGTGTGAAAAGCGCGTTTTTAGATTTTAGGCCCCGCGACACGGGTCCGTTGTGGACAACGAAAAACTCTTTTAATGCGCGTTTCACCAAGCACAACGCGGCGCCGTTTATCTACGTCGATAACGCACCCGTGCAGCGAAGACATAATATATATTATGTCCTACTTATCACTCCGCGGTATTTTTCGTAAATTGCTATATAATGTCGTCTTTCTACGTTGATAAAGGTGCCGTGCAATCCATTACACATTACAGTGGCAAGCAATAACGTAGAAAATAGCGTATCCCATCACAAAATACTTTCTTCTGTTGGACATAGGCTACTCCTAAGGAACACCATAGTACTCTGTCCTCATGCAACCCCTATAATTCTGTTTCAGATCGTGGCAAGTGCTGTACTTCACTCCGCGGCCAGTTTCCATCATCCGTATCGTTGGCACCAACAACTCTGTCAATGAGGTAATGTACCTAATACATAAATGTACAATTATTTGGCTTAAAAAAGACTAGTCCTTCATTTAAATTTTTTGTCTGCTTCTTTTTGTCGTATTCTCTAAAATACAGGCTCAATAGAATTTTGATTTTCATACCATGGAAACTACCATAATACAACTTTTTTTATCAACTACCTACTAATTGATTAATTATTTATATTTCCCAGGTGTTCCACCTAGTTCACCTGGAGTGTCCGGCTCAGGTGGACGACGCGAAGGAAGACCCGGTGGCCAAGAAACACCGCCCCTCGCCCGACAACCGACTCAACCCTAACAACAGTGAGTTTGTACACACTTGTCTAATTTAATTAATAGTTATTATGACTATACAGTGTGCCACGGCAATGCGGCATGAAGGAGAAATGCCTTAAATACTGAAAATAGGGCATTTTACTGAATGCATACTTTGTTTTGATTTAAAATCGCGTGTCGAAATCAAACCCGCTAAACTAGAAGAAGAAAATTTTAATTTGAACTGATCGCAAGGATAAACTATGAGAATAATTTTATTTGAAGTCACATAATTATATGCAGTATCTTAAAATTCTTAAATGAAATAATACCTCATTACAAATTGCCATCATGAGACTCATAAACCATCACCACACTCATTACCTAAACCACCATAACCTCCCACAGACAACGAATCCCCGCCGTCCCCGTCATCGGGCGACGACGTGGCCAGCGACGCCGCGTCGGACGGCTCCAGCCGCCCCTACCCGCGCCCCGCGCCGCCCCCGCTGCCGCCCCCAGAGCCTGCCACCGAGGCTGAGGAGTGAGCGAGAAGCACGTGTGAGCGAGATGGCAGATGAGTGAGCGAGAGAGCAGATGAGTGAGAAATTGTAGAGCGTTGATAAGATAAGATAGTCTAACACTGGAGCAATGCAAACTAGTACTACTACGGATTGTGAGATTTTTTGTTACAGCTAAGTAAAATTTTAGATACCCTATATTTTGTAAAGCAGTCTCTGTCGGTTTTCTTTACTTGAAACTTGAATGTGAGTTTGATCAATGCTAAGTTTCTTGTTAGTTATTTTTATCACGTGATAGAGTTTTAAAAATGGTTTACACACATTTACTTTCAATATTCTATAAAGTATAAATATTGGTTATTTAGTATTTTAAGTGTTGGGTTTTTACTAGTCCTTCTATCTGACCGTATGAATGAAATCCACAATATGTATTAGCCAATAACAAAAGTTAACCTTATGTATAAACACTAATTATTATGATGTGGCGGTAAGGCTACCAACCACAAACTGAAGGCATACAACAATAATCTAAACTTTATAGTTTTACCTAGGTAGTAAGTGTATAATGTGATGGTAAGTATTTATAAACTTGAAATGCCTACACCGTCTCACACCACACCTTTACGCAATCTCTTAAAAATGGCTTCAACTACGCATTCACGCTCTATTGAATGTTAGCAGACTGAACGAATTTTGATTCGATTACACTGAAACTTTCTAATTTTTGTTTTGATTTCGTAAGATGGATCGAATATTTTAGCTACTGTGATATAAAATTGGTTGCAACATGGGGGCACACTCTATGTTAGTTTTATGTTTTATAAGTACTTGGTTTTTTAACACTAGGATAAGTTAGATATTTGCGAATTGATTGATGTAAAATTAGATCTAAACAAAGTTATCTGACTATGGAAAACTCGTCGTAGTATGGTAGATATTTGGGAGTACAGTCAACAACAAAATTATACAAAAACCATAATTCATTATCAGAATAATTATTTATCACTAAAATAAATGAATAAATATTTTGCTAAAATCTTTACAGTATATTTTTAATGTTGATTGTTCTATCTTTCTTAGCTGTAGGTACTAAGGTGTTCTTACTACATAAGATCTAAATCAGTGTTTTGCAATAATTGTACATATTATAAAGGTAGATTCAACTCTATTGCTTACTGTTTCTTTGTATATTTTAAATGTTATTAGTTGGACTGCTGATGTATTAGTATAGTGTAAGTTATCTGTATTTGTAATATAATAATCATTTTATTTTATTATGATTATGCAGAAGTGCCCTTGTAGAAATAGTAAAAACATTTATCTGAATATAGTATGTGTAAGCTATGTAAAATATTATTATACTGTGCAGCTTTTAATATGTTTTAATAAAGGACCTTATAAGAAATATAATAGTTGTTTTTTTCTTATAAAATTAACACATTTCCTAATATGGAATAGGTACTACAAAAAGAAAGATTTGGAACAATTTAAAGGAATATTTATTATAGCTTAAAGTAAGTACTATTTAATATATTTACTTCTATGGTTCTATTATGATCCTTATTCAGGTCACCTGTGGCCCCCTCTCCCCCATGATGGCTTTGTTCTTTCTAAACAGATCACTGGCGTCTACAATATCAGGATTATTTGCTTCAGCATACTCATCTAACCTCTTCCTTATTCTATCCCTCAGTATTTTAATGCTTTCATTATGTTTCAGAGCTGATATTCCGAGTACATCTTCAAACTGGATAATTTTGTTGGGCCTTATTTCTTCAGGTATAGACTGCAGTGTTGAGTCCATATTTCTGAGTGCTTCTTTGACCTCATTAAATGTGTCTTCAGCTCCGGGCAGGTCCATCTTGTTTATGGCTAGTATTGCAGGTTTCTCCAGCAGTTCTTCATTATAGAGCTCCAGCTCCTTATTGAGCAGCAGGATGGTCTCAAGGCAGCTCCGCATGTTGTGGCGAGGGCTTAGAGCGAACCCCTGCACATCCGCCACAAACAGCAACAGTTTAGTCCTCTCCACATGCTTCAGAAACTTGTGTCCCAAGCCAATGTTCACATGGGCCCCTTCTATCAGCCCCGGCAGGTCGGCCAGAGATATCCTCCTCAAATCATCATACTTGATTATTCCTATATTAGGCTTTATGGTGGTGAATGGGTAGTTAGCAATCCGCGGCTTAGCCCTAGAGATAGCCTTTAGAAGTGAGCTCTTGCCAGCATTCGGGAAGCCAACTAGACCAACATCAGCAATCAGTTTAAGATCTAATCTTACGTGGTGAGTTTGTCCAAAATGGCCAAGAAAACTGTTCTTGGTATCACCTCCGGGGCCTCCTCGAGCTATTATAACTGTGTCGCCCTCTTCGTTGATGGAGCCGAGGACTTTTCCTTGCTCCCCGTATATAGTTATTCCTAAAGGCACTTCAAGTTTGGCGTCCTCGCCAGGGCTGCCGACTATTTTGTTTTTCCGGCTGTCCTCTCCGTGGCCGGCGGCGATGGTCCTGGCTCGGTACTTGGTCATGATGTTCTTGAGGTCGGCGCCCTCCTTCCCCACGCAGTAGACGCAGCCGCCCTGGCCGCCGAGCCCGCCATACTTGGGCAGACCCGTGCCTCCAGTTCCACCTTTCACGTGCAGTCTCACAGAATCTATGAATTTTGTAAGCAAGTACTTGCGTGGACGCCGAATTTCTTTATTCGCAAACAGTGTACGTAAGATAAAAACCATTGTTTTATTAGGAGGCAGGAGGCAATAACTTTTAAAATTTACTATTGTTTTGGTGCATTTTTAGGTTATACAAAGGATTGTCAAAACAATACGTTTAAAAACCTCAACTCGGTACACAGTTTTTTTTGTTGCTGTAAATACAATATAAGAAGTGTACAATATAAGTTTAAAAAACAATTATTTATTAAACAAAATTAAGCCACATTAATTAATTTATTTATGCCGTTTTTCATAATATCTATCCTTACAATCTCTCCTAAAAAACCCATATCACAAAGGAAAAGAATATCCAATACTTTTGTTTTCGAATTTTCGAATGCACATTTCGTATAATGTCAAAAACAGCTGTGCAATTTTTTATATTTCGTTTCGGGTTATGTTCGGGTTCATTGATTTCAGGAGTTTATTCAGCTTCAAAATCATTTTGAATAAATAAAATCACTGTGTCTACATATAAACAATTATAATTCCATCAAATGCTAGATGTTTTGTTTCGGCAAATTGGGCGGCTTATTGATTAAATTCAAAATTCCTATCTAAACGTGAAGAAGCATCATTGCATAGTTCATTTACTCCATAGTATAGTTAATAGCAGCGCACGAATAAATGTAAACAATGAAGCACTTTATAGCGTTGGCTTTGATCATCGCCTCGCAAACTGCCATAGCGTATGCTAGCACGGGTGACCGGTCTCAGTACTATCAAAATTGTGTGAAAAGTTGTAAAACTGCTAACTGTACCAATGGTAAGTGCTAACCACCTATTTTTCATAGAGCCCTGTTATGGTCAGTCCAACCACTTCCTCATTTCCATTTAATATTATTTATAGCTTGCTAGGACACTCAGGATATTTAGTAACTACATCAGCTTAGTGAATTAATATATTCCTCCCCCTACCATACCCAACCCTCTATTCTCTGTGTGGCTGTAAGTACCTACCTCCACCTGGCTCTCTTGAATGAAAACTTTGACCCTCCACTCCAGGCAGTACATTAAAATAACTTAAGCCTATTTAAATCCATCTCCAGAAGTGACATTCACGAAGACTGCAGCTCTGCAGCAGGACACATGGAGCCGGCTGCTGCTGTGGGGCTGCGGCGATGAGTGCCGCTACCACTGCATGTGGAAGACCACCAACCTGTTCCAGAGCCGGGGATTTGATGTGCCTAAGTTTCATGGAAAGGTATGTAAAATTAGTTTTATCATTATCTTGCCACTTGCCATCAACTGTTCATCAAATAATTGTTTCAGTCATTCAGACGGGAAATACCAAACAATAAATATGTGTCTCTAAAAGAATATAATTATACAGCCCCCAGCTGGGATTTGAACATGGATCCTCAACAATAGAGCCACCATGCTGATCAACTAGATAGCCATCTAGGCTCTAGTCACTAGTCTAGCCATCTAGTCTCTAGTCAAGCATATACCATCAACATGCTAAGAAAAAATTTAGTATTTTCCCATCAACATCACATAGATTGATTTTCCATATTCAGTGGATATCCAATGCAGTTATCCAACTGGCTACATTATAATTATTTCCAGTGGCCGATAGTGAGGATCCTCGGAGTTCAGGAGCCGGCCTCAGCCTTCGCTTCACTGCTGAACCTGGTCTTCCACGTGTACATGAACAAGCAAGTCAGAAGGAAATTTAGAAGGAAAAATGTACCTTTGCTTGGATTCTGGCACATGTTTTCTGCTGTAAGTGTTTTTTTTTTTCAATAATAACCATGTTGTAATAGCGGTGGTGATACATTGCAACTTTAGATACAAAAAAGAAATATTTAACTATTTTTACAATTAATTACATATACTAGGTTAATAGGTTAAGCAATATAGTATTTCCACCTGGGAATCAAACCTGAGACATTTCATTGTTGAAGAGAAACCGCTTGGTATGAATTCAACAGCTTACCAAACGTTAGCTAGGACCAAAAAGCCTGATTTTCAACATACAGTACAATTCACTGAAGTTGACCAAACCTTCTTGCAGGTGTGCGTGAACGCGTGGCTGTGGTCGACAGTGTTCCACACCCGGGACACGCCGCTCACGGAGTTCCTCGACTACGCCTGCGCCTTGTCTATGGTCACCGCGCTGCTGCTGGCTGCTGTTGTCAGGTTAGTGGAACCGTAGTGTAACGCCTGATGATAATGAAACCAGAACTAAAACCAAACAATCTATTCACATAAGTATCTCTGTCAATAGGTACTTCTTCCTACTCCCATTTATATACTTTATTAGATTTTATTGTTTCTTTTATTTGAGGGTAATACAAGTGTGATATTTTATTAAATAGGTTTTCCCGCGAGCTTTTTATTGCATTATAACCTAACCCCCTTATTCATAGAAAAGTTACAATACATTTTAACTAATAAACTGTTTTTTCCCTCTCTGTCAAAGAACAAATTGTACTTTGTCGGAGAGGGACAAATAGTTTATTAGTCAAAAAGTTCTGTAACTTCTCTATGAATAAGGGGGTTAAAGTTTAACATTGGAGTTTCAATACATACATAGTAGCTTAAAACATTCACAAATACTAGTTGGGATAACTTTAATTTTTTTAAATATTTTTTATCCAATTATTTATTACAAAAATACAAAGATACTTAAGAAATGTATAAAAGCTGGTCTTAGTATTTAAATAATTTTCCACCAGCCAACCTACAGGAGGTACAGAAAAACCAGTAAAAAGGTGTGATAAAAATAAATATTTTTACCCTTCCATTCTAGTCTCTGTGGGGGTGTAGGAACAGTAGGAACCTCTAGCTCTCTCGACTGGAACCTTTTTGCTTTTATTTATTTACTAGCTGTTCTCGCGAGCTTCGCTTCGCCTTAAAAAGTTTTCCCGCGGGAATTCCGGGATAAAAAGTAGCCTATGTTCTTTCTCAGGGTCTAGACCATATGTATACCAAATTTCATTCAAACCCATTCAGTAGTTTTGGCGTGAAAGAGTAACAGACAGACAGACAGACAGACAGAAAGACAGACAGACACAGTTACTTTCGCATTTATAATATTAGTAAGGATTGATGGGAAACCCTTACCCTTTTACCCTTATTTCTCTAACCTCGCGTTGCCTCCAGGATCAACCACGGCAGCCGGCTGGTGTCGTGGGCGGCGGCGGCGCTGCTGGTGCTGGGGTACGTCGAGCACGTCGCCTACCTGTACTCGGGGCGAGTGGATTACGACTATAACATGGCGGTTAATGTTGCTGTTGGTATGTATCACTTATATACGGTCAGCTGCATAAGTAAGTAAACACTTTTGTTCCTTATCAAACTACCTAATAACAAACCGTCAATACTTGAATAGGCAGTTTGTGAGTTTGACAAGGTACAAAAGTGTACATGTACCTACAGTTACTTATGCAGCTGACTGTACATAATGCTCACAACTCACGACTGTAATCCCCGGAGGCTTTTCGCTATACATTTGTACTGACGTCGTAGGCATGCGAGCCGTATCTCCGTTTTTGAATGAGTACAATGCACCATAGATCCATTGAAAGTTATAATAGGCGCCTTTAAAGTAGCTTCATAGTAGTATTTTGTTTTAGGTTTCCCATAAGCCAGCCACTACACGCTACTTTCCCGTATAACTACAATAAAGTCACCCAATAATTTTCTTCCCCCAGGAGTGATCGGCTCAGTGCTCTGGCTGGCCTGGTCGGTGTTCCAGTACTGGCGCGGACGCACGCACACATGGCGCATGATGTGCTTCACGATCCTGGCCGGCGCGGCGCTGTCGCTCGAGCTGCTGGACTTTCCACCGAAGGCGGGCGTTTGGGACGCGCATGCGCTATGGCATTTGGCCACTGCGCCGCTTGTGCCGCTGTTTTATAAGTAAGTTGTTGTTGTTTGGCAGATAGTAATATGTTGCCAGTACTGCTTCAAAGCGAATAAAGAGGGGTTTATATACTTTTTCTACCAACTTTTAGTAAGTTATTATCGACTCTAATATTTGTTAATGTTTCAGATTCGTGATAGACGACCTCCGACACCTCAAGACTGAAAGCGGGAAGAAGATAGTTTGATCGTGTAGCGTCTACTAGTCATTCATGCTTTAGGTAACATTCCTTTTGATAACTTATTTTTATGATTTACAAATAAAATCAAAACTATATTGAATGTTTTATTGAACTGAAATTTAGCACAACAATTGAAAATAACATTCGGGAGTATAATAAATAATGCAACATATTGTGGCTTCAGTGATACAAATACGGAACTACGACAAAACAGCTTTTAGAAACATGCGCCAAATTTACCCATAGCCAAAAGATATCGGTCATCATAGGTCATACATATTGTATTTCAACTGGTGAAGTATGTCTCCCCACGCTGCCTTGGGCGAAGCCTTGGCTCTCCTCCCGGCATTCATGCCCGGCCTATTACCCGGATGTGCACCCGGGTGAGCCGGGCGGTATGCGCTGTCCTGGGGCTCCTGGAACTCCGGTTGAATAAACCGGAAGTCTTGCCGCATCTTACTCAACTTCCGGTTCACGCTGTTGTACTTCTTTGTCAGGCTTACTTTCATTTTGTCCCAGAGTTTGCTCTTGAAATTCTGTAATCAGAGCTTGCAGTCATGCTATGTATAGAACTGAGTGTACGCTGTGTATTAAATTATTAAATTATAAAATTGACCATGATAAACATTGTAAATATACATTTTATTGTTAAATTGATAAATGTAAACTTACTTTATGGGACTCATAAGACTCGTCAGATTCCTCTTCATTGTACCCATAGTGGGAGGGTTTCCCCGGCATGTAGCACCTGCCCATGTCTCGTTCACCGCCGTCCAGCGCGGGGGGATACCCGGGCTGGTTGGCTGGGCCAGGTCCATACCCGGGCTGGTTGGCTGGACCAGGTCCATACTCATGTGGCCGCTGTACTGGCGGGTACTCCGGTCGGACCGCTACCGGCGGATATTCCGGATGACGAGGAGGTGCGGGCGGCGGCGCATACTCCAGCTCTGGAACGGGTGCATAAGGTCTAACAGGCGCCGACATCGCCCCGTATCGACCCCTTTCCTGAGCTCCTTTCACGGATTGCGCGTAGCCGGCCATACGGGTCTGTGCTACCTGTGCGTACCCTGCGATGCGGTCTTGGTTCACATACAGCTCGCGGCTGCGGTCGCACGCCGCGGCACTCACGCGTTCCCGCTCCGGCAGATCCAGGAACTCGCTGTCGCGGTCCCGCATGCTCTTCAGATGCTCCTTGATCAGCTGACGCCGCTCGCGAGCCAACCGCTCATGGTCGATCGTCATCCTGCGACCTTCGGTGGTGAGGTGCCGAACCTCTTTGACCTCTTGAATTCGTCCTGAGGGTACGGGAGTCATGCGCTTCTGACTCGTTACCGATGTTCTTAACGAACGGTTGGAACTTCGCTTTGGGGCCTTGTTGTGTCTGTACGGATCGTCTCCGTGCTTTGACGAAGTCTTCCTCCTCGACTTATGTTTCAGCATGAGAGGGGGGGCGCCCTCTGGAATAGCCACGTTGAGTGCAACGGACTCGTAGATCTCTTTGATTAGCTTCTCGGTTTCGGTGTTCATCTTGCTGCCGCTTGCCTTCTTGGTCGATGCCGAGCTGGCTTGTGGCTGCTGACGGAAGCACGCTGCGCAGAAGGGGTGCTGAGGGGATTGCTGCAGCAGCAGTGGACACGCCGGCATCAAGGCGTATCCAGGCGGTGGAAGTGGTGGAACCATATAGCTTCCTGCCATTGGAGGGCATTGGCACATGTTGTAAGATGGTTCTGTAAGGATGTTCGTTTGAGTCACCGTTTCTGTCATGTCTTTCTTTATCACAGCTACTTCTTTGTTAGTGTCTGGCATGACCAGGCTCGTCTTAGCCTCGTTCAGGAAAGACTGTATCAAACCCTTGATCTCTGTGAGAGCTCCATTTTGCGTTTTTTCGTCGGGAGCGGTGTTGGTGATGGTAAAAGATTCCGTGTTGGTTGCTTCGTGCAGCTTGTCTACGATCGTGCTCAATTTCTGAGATGTATTCAGCCTGTATATAGATCCGGAATGTTTAGCTTTCTTAGTGCACATCTTTCTGCAAACCAACGAGCGACTACTAGGAAGGAGGAGTAAGGTGGAAGAAGTGTGGCTTGGCTTAATACCTTTGACCTTTTTATGCTTGACCAAATGATTGACTTGATGTTTTCTAGAGATTTTGAGTTTTGGCCGACTCATTAAAGATCGTACTGATTGTGCTCCTGATGGATACTGCAGTTCAATTTTGGCCCGGTTCTCCTTGACAGGAATGACATCGTAGTTTGCATCATCGTAGTAGGATTGATCGTTTGAGGTATACTCGCAAGGTATATGGCGGTACGCAGGGCAGAGGTCCAGGTCTTGGAATGCCCCGCAGCTCGAGCATACCCCTCGAGGGGAGGGCGTCTCCCCCTGCACCCCCGCAGCCACCCCTGTGGCCATCCCCGCGGTCGTCTGCCGCGAGCTCACATCGCGACACAGCGGGACCGATATGCTACTCAGGGTGGTAGTTACTTTCCTCTCGCCACACACAGCGTTATCCAGCACACAGTTGCTGCTGAACATCACTCTCAAGCTCGGCGTCATTGCCCTCTTCTTTCTAAAGTACGTAGGATGAGTCCTGTACACAGCATGAGTGTGATGCCTTCTGCTCTTCTTCTTGCCATACAAGTTTATAGGTTGTTGGAAAGCTGAGAAGTTTGTTATACTATTTTTTGTAGCAGCTGCGGTGTTGGGGAGTATGGAGGGAGTGCGGGAGACGGAGGGTTGGGAGAGTGTAGCGGCATTGGTCTGACACTTCTGTCCTCGGTTGAGGAAGGCAGCGCCGTCGCGCTGGCTGTCGATCAGCGCCGGGCAGATCACGGGCGTCTTCTTGCAGTCGAGCGCGAGCTGCAGCACCTCGTTAGCTTTGATCTCTTCGTCTAGTTCCTTCTCTAATCTTTCGTTTTCTCGGATCTCCCGCTCCAACTCTCTCGCCAGGGTGCAGATTCGCTCCTGCAGTTCGGTCACGTCCACCGGAACACAGGATATCACTTTCACCTCAGTCTGCGATGGGGAATTACCTAAAATTATACATGATTAAAATATGTCATTTACTGTTACATTCAAATTACGTATAATCTGAATTCCTGCTCATACTTACCAAGATTAAAAGCAACGCGTTTGAGGAAGTTTTCCAAAGCCTTGTATCGCTGGCATCGGCCCTTGCATAGCTCCGATTGGTCACACATCTGACCTCCAAACTGAAGACAAGAAAGCCTATGCAGATAGTGTAAACTACAAGATTCATTTACGATATTATTAATGATGAGACGAATGGGTTATTGGGTCATCTAAGATGGTATTTAGAAGGCTAGGTACTAAGTACTAGTTGGAAAACATAAATGAAATACTCACAGCAGGTGAGCACGGATTCATGTTGCAACTCATCTTGAAAGGGTTGTTCACTTTATTTCAAAACAGTAATTTTTAAACATGATTTCATTTCAAAATGATTTCAAAATATATTTTTTGCTGTCATGCTGACAGAATCAAGAAGTTTTTTAGTTTTTTCTCCTGTGACCACTTCTCAACCACTTCTATAATCCATCTCTCTATTAGCCACCCTCGCTACCGCCGCAGTCATAAAGTTGTTCTTCTTTATACATTTGAACTAATGAATCAACTCATCAACTCACAATAGTGACGTTTCTGATCTTTTTGTGATTGACAGAGTAGTCTTGGGCCAATGAAACCAAAATCAAACAGAAAGGTCCAGGGGGTCCAGGTCCAAATTGGTCCAAGGAACGTTATTGTTGGTACCAACCTACTTTTCTGAGAGGTTCAGCCAAAGTACTCACCGACATACAAGTATACTTGTTCCCAGATTTGGGAGTACAAGGCGGGCGAGATAACTAGACACCTGGGTTAAATGACATTTGTCTTTAGTACTGAGTGCAAAAAAAGTAATATCGATATTTTAAAAATATTTATTTTCTTCCTCTTTGCTATTAGTATTTTTATAATAATTAAGCTCGGAAAAATAATAAACCTCCCCATACTGCGCAGTTTTAATGAACTAATTTTATAAAGAAAATTGTTGCGAGAACGTAAACATAATATACATGTAGCGCCCCGATATTTGAAATTTGGGAATGAAATGCGGGTTATCAAAAATCCCGCATGCGAAAAACCTGACTTTTGTTATATTGTAATAAAATGTATAAATATATGTTTATACAGGGTGTTGCAAAAAGGGTATACTAAGCCAAACCTACATGTGCAGCATGGTATATCTAAGCCCGTAACTGAAATCAGAATTTCAAAAAATCATTCTCCATAGTAAAAAGTCACGTGACCAACAAAGTTTTATACCCTTTTTGCAACACTCTGTATAAGTCCTGACTGTCCACGACACAGGCCTAGCCTAGTGTTGTAGCCCTGTTTATATCACCACCTTTTAATTTTTACCAAACACTGCAACTTTTTGTAACTTTCTTAATCTTTAGTTTAAATAAACATTTTTTCATATTTTTTCATTTATACATTTCAAGTATTCAAGTTGTTACCTACTTTTTAAAATAGTAACAAAAAAGTATGCGATAAAAAATATTTATTGTTAATCGTCTGATAATTCTTATGCTAACGCTACAAAAGGACGAGAGCGGGGCCTCGCGCGGGGAAGAGGGAGTGGGGTAGATTTTTAGGCCAGGTGTCTAGAAACTTTGCGCGGGTTGTATAGAAGAGGCCACAGAAGTGGTGCGGAGTCTTGACTGGTTCAAATGACAGAACATTCTTTAAACATTGTTGGACGAACTCATGGCTTATGGCCCATAGAACAACGCGGACTTGGATGTTATGGCCACTGGAACTCAACAGGTTATTTTCCTGGAGGGCGGGAGGAAACTTATGTTTTATTATAAAGTTTATGTTGTATGAATTTGCTACAGCTACTGTCTGAGACTCGGGCGAAACCTAAAACCTAAATAAAAATAAAATAATAATTTCAGTGAAAATAGAATTATAATAACGAAACAGCACTCAACAATACACACTATAATTTAACGACATTGGACATATTACTTTGTTACACTACTACGCTGGACACTTTAAAACTTAATTCCCGGCTTGGTGCAGTCAAAGTTGGGTTTTTCGAATATGGACTTGAGCCAGCTGGGGCCCTTATTGGCGCCGCGGGCCAGGGGCTTGCCGAAGAGAGTCTTCACGAAGTCCCCTTGAATCTCTGAATCCCTCGCAACCTTTTCGCGAGTCTTCAAAAACTCGTTTTCTAGGAAATTAAACGGCTTTTTACTCTTCTCCCGAGGAGTAGACTCCTCAGACCTCATCTGCATTTTCTGGTGCATCTGCATTTGTTTCTGCATTTGCATCTGCTTCTTCTGCATTTGCATCGCTTGCTGCATCTTCATAAACTGCTTGTTGTACTGTGGCGGCTCCACGTCGTTGTCCGGCATCCACTTCGCTCTGGGAGACTTTGCTTTCTTATTTTTGAACTTTTTGAATATATTCAACTTGACCTGGCTCTGCGTGCCGATGCTCTTCACCTCGACCTCCTTCAGGCAGAATGGCATCTGCTGCTGCTGCATGTGGTACTGTTGCTGCATGTTGAAGTATGGTGGAGCTGTGGGTGACTGCTGCGGCTCGTACATCATGGGCGGTGGAGGGGGATACATGGACGGTGGAGGTTGATCAGGTGACGGGACAGGGTAGTGAACTGGGGGCGGATACTCGTAGCCAGTGTGTTGCGGGTGCGGTTGCGGGTGTGGTTGCGGGTGCGGTGGCGGGTGTATGGGCGGCGGGGCCGGGTGTGTGTTGTAATCCCACGGGGTGCGGGGTGGCGGAGGCCGCGGGCTCGGTGACCGGGACCCCTTCTGTCTCCGCAGTTCCTGGAACTCCCGCTTGATGGCGTCGCGCCGCGCGGCCCACGGACTCCGGCTGCGCTCTTTGTGGTGACGTTGCTGGTGTCTGCCGTGATCACTGCGTTCCTCAATATTGCTCCTGCTCTTAAACAACCCGAGTCCAAACACTCCGATAGACTGGATGATTTTCCCGAATATTCCGGATTTTCTCTGAAAAAAATAAGGTATAAATTATACCCTCTGACATGGCGTTAGAAAAGAAAGTTCACCAGATTGTAAATGTTATACAATATGGAAAATTGCAATAAAACGAAACGATATAATAAGCTGTAACAATACCTTTTTCATTTTGTATGAATCGTCGAACAGGTTAGAATCAGTGCGCGTGGCGGCCGCACTGAACCTCTCTTGCTGAGACTCGAAGCTTCCGTCCGGACCGTGATTAAATATTTCTTGCAAACTTTTTTTATCTTCTTTTGCACCATTTACAGAAACCGCGTTACCATTACTTTCCGAATCCGATGTACTTTCCTTTTGTTCTTCAACGGCTCTCGATTCCTTTTGTGCCTCTGTTCCTTTTGGATTCTGTGCAACTATTTTGTATATCTGTTTCAATAGCTCATCAGTGTTGGTGGTTTCGATCTTTTCTTTGGAGCTATCGGAGGCTCGTTCAGTTTTGTTGTCTAGGCGGCTCTGCGTGCGGTGCAGGCTGGTGACGCAAGGGAAAGTGTAGCCGGAGCCAGGCATCAGGTAGGGCGCCGGCGGGCACATCATGGGGAAGCAGGCCGGGCTGAACGGTGGTGCCACCTGGTAGGGACTGTTCTTGCTGAATGCAAACTGCTGGAAGCTTGTGGATGGACCTTGTGATGACACCGCTTGGAAGGGAGCGGGCGCGGCCGTGACTGGAGGACTCGGCACTTGTACTTGAACAGTTTCAATCACTTTTGGCGGCTCAGTGTTAACTTCAAGATTGTGATCTTTTCTTATAACCTCTGGAGATTGAGTCTCTGCCAAATACGCCTGAGCATCCTTTTTTATTTCGTTCAAGAAAGTCTGCAGTATATCTTTAATCTCTGTTAAAGCTTCACCTGTGTGGTCATTTGGATCCCGTGGAGTCACAAAATTCGCCTGAGTATCCATTTGCTCTATTTGCACGTTTTGGCTCTGATCAACGAATGAATGCAAATCATGGGTCGGGAGATACTCGTTTTGATATCTTTCAGGAGATTTATAACTTTTCCTTAGTTCCATTTCTCTTAGGTTGTGTTCGTATTGATCGGCCAAGAACTGGTCGCGCCTACATTGTTCCGTCCTGGGAGAGTCGCTGGGAGTGACGTCATTGTCGTCGTCGTCGCGGTAGTGAGCCTGCAGGTTCAGCCGCGGTCGGTTCGTCCTCGGCGAAGGAGGAACCTCTGCTGTAGAGTCCATGTCTATTTTCCTCCGAGTCTTCGGACTGGACTTTTCTTTAACAGGAACTAAGTCAAGCGACATATCGTTGTATTTGTCTTCGTGTTTCTTATCTTTACGGCAATGCTTAGACCGATGTTTCTTCTTGTGTGTGCTGTAGAGGCGCGTGTCGCAGATGCTCCGCCGGTCTCCGCGGGGAGACTCTCGGTCGAACATGCACGAGCACAGGTCATGAGCCTCAAGTATACTCTCCTGTAGAGCGAGATCTCGATCCCGACACACTGGCGCTGAAATCTGACTCATTACAGTACCCTGTGAGTTGAACATGGTAACATGTTGATATTGCCTCTTTATTATGTCATCTATGAAATCATGATCTAGAATAGAACTCCCTTTTCGATGTCGTCTCGGTTCCTCTTCGTATCTTTCATATTCAATTTTGTGTTTATCATGTTTCTTTTTTGATTTCTTATCCTTTGACTGCCGCTCGTCCAAGTCTCGGTGTCTCTTATACTCCTTCTCGTATCTGAGGTCGCTGTATCCGGATGTAGTGAGATGCAGGTGGGTCTTCCTGTGAGTGGCGGCGTGGTGGCTGCTGGACAGATGCGGCGAGGCCTCGGCCGCGTAAAGCGGGTGCTCATCGTCATACGGGTCGTATCGCGTCGTATGTTTACTTCTCCTTTTTTTCTTTTCCTTGTAAGGAATGCTATAACTCTCCGATTTGAATTTTGTGTTCTTGTGTAGATATCGAGTAGCGTCTCCTTCGTAGCATTCGGAGTGGTAGCGGGCGGAGCCGCCTGACTCGTGTTCCCGCTCATACTCTGACTTCGGCTTTCTTTTCTTTGACTCTCGAGATCCCTCGTAGATCACTTCTTCAGATGACTTGTCGCGCAAACACGGTAGGTCCTGACATTGTTTGTCATCGAGGTAAAGGCTCTGTTTGTCTCTACTGCTATCCTCTTGAGAAGAATTACCTAAAACACAAATATCTTTAGACAAGGGGAGTCAAATTATGCCAGTTTCGTGAAGAGGTTATTTAAAGGGCATACCTAAAGTTTTTTTGAGAAAGTTTTTGATGTGGTAGTAGCGTCTCTTGGCGCGAGGGGAGAAGCGGCGGCGCGGCGTGCGCAGAGTCGCAGACATTGTTCTGTAAGAAAATATATTAAATTAAATGGTTATGAAAAGAGTAACAAATTTATTATATACGCGATCCAGATGTAACATTTATCGTGTAATCTTGCGCCTTGTGTCACGCACGCTGATCATGTTGTGGTTATTGCTCTACAGACTGAAGTAACCGGAAGGTTCTTTATGCATACGTATTATATACAGCTATTGTATTTTTAGTTCTTGAAACAAGTGAATACGTTTACGTGGTGAATTTTCACTGATGTAGTTTTCAGCACTGGAATTTCAATTGTTGTGTAAAAACTGAAGAAAATCTCTAATTTTAGTAAATTAATTTTATGATCTTTTCGGTACCTAATGTCAAATAAATTATTTATTTTTTCTCTATGAAATTATTATTTTTATTTATGCCCGCCCACAGAGGAAAAAAACACTTGCAGTGACGCTTCTTGCCATGATAAATCTCTTCTCTCTGCTTTTTAAAATGAGGTTATCACATGGGCATCAGTAAGATGTACGTAGAACGATAAAATAAGCCGTTAAGGAAACTGTTTTCCTAACTTCTGTTTCCTAAACGGTGGAAAGGAAGTTTCCACGGTGCCAAATAAGTCGCAGAACTGCAGTCTACATCGGCTGATGGAGGCAAGGAACAAGAATTAGGAAGATTAATGACAAATATCCCTGTTTACGGTAACTTTAGGGTTTCTTTTAGTCAACTAATGATTGGAAGATTGAGTATTATTATGTTTAACTTTTAATAAAACATGCATTTATTCATCCTCATTGAATAAGAAAACTTCAACAACGATCTTAAAAAAATATGTCATTGTCAGCAACTCTTTGGTCACATCAAAAGAACGTCACATAAGTAACCAAAACAAACTTGAAACAAACTAATTGACCTATTACTTTACTCTTTCTCCGAAAATATATACCTACCAAACTATAAACGAATTTAAAATCCGATAATGATATCCAAATTTCTATGCGGCCCTGTGCGTCTTACGCCTATCAACCTTCTGCTAGCCAGAGGGAACTATGTGTTGTCCTCCCGGGTCCTAACTCCCATGCTCGGGGTCCGTAGCTCCGAGCTGCTGAAGAAGCGGACTATGAGGCTGATACCGCCTGACCAGTACGATGACCCTAACTATAAGATCCCGAACCGTTTCCGACTGGGCTACGCTTTGCGGGTGTACTGGGAGATCATTCCGCTGATCACTTGCTGTGCTATCTCGATTTTCCTTGTTATCGGGTATACGCTGTGGTGCTTTAAGCATAAGGTTCGTGTTTCATTATGATATACAACTACTGGAATTGAATTAGTGGCGTAGCGTAGTTAGAATTCCATCCATAGTATACCCATGTCGTCATTCGTCTCTTATTGAGAAAAAAAAGATTGTACCTACCATCGCTTTCACGAGTAAAGAAAATAATTCCAACGTTGGTTTCACTTCCATTCAAAATTACTCCTTGCGCTGGATTAAGGTACCAAGTTTAGCAACATTTTGTTTAGTTTTTGGTTTTGAATTTCTCACTCACACACTGATAGTACTGCTAAAACAATAGAATATCGGACGCATAACCCACGCACTCACACTAACTCGGACCAGCTGACGGCTGTCAGGTGGCATTTGACAGCACTTAGTGTGACCAGATTAAAATTTGAGAGCTGCGTTTTGTTTCTGCACCGCGAATCCTTATTCTGAGGTAGCGTGTTATTAAGACGTCCCATTTTACGCAATCACCAATCATTTAAGTAAATGTCTTCAAGGCCAACTACCCGGAGGATGGGAAATGGTAGTCCAAGTACCAAGGACATTAATCTTGAATCGTTGATGAGAGAATTACAAGAAATTCATAAAGAAATAAAGGAAATTAAAACTATCAAGGATGATTTAAAAAGCATAAGAACCGATATGGAGGAGATAAGGAAATCTACCCAGGATACGAGTGATAGAATTACTGATGTCGAGAAGAAGATCCTGAGTCATGATAAAAAAATCTCTACGATAAAAAAACTGGAATCGAATATAATTGAACTCACTAATACCGTAAAGAGAATACAAAATGATAACGAGCATCGAGAGCAAGGATATAGAATGCTTAATATTGAGCTAAGTGGAATACCAGAAACTAAAGATGAGAATCTTCAGTCAATGCTGTTGAAACTGGCTAAGACATGTGACGTTCCAATGGATAGCGCTGATGTGGAATTTGTCAGTCGTGTAGCTCAATTTAATCCAGGCAATGGCCGTCCCCGCTCAATAGTAGCTAAATTAAAATCCAAGCTCATTAAAGATGGTCTGATATCTGCTGCCAGAAAAAAACGGCTTACTTCAAATGCACTGGGACTGCCTGGAAAATCTGCAGACATTTTCGTGAGCGAGCACCTAACGCCTAACAACAAACTCCTGTTAAAGAAGACTAAGACGCTGTGTAAGAACTTGGGGTTTCAGTATGTCTGGGTGCGAAACTGCAGAATATTTGTAAGGCGCAACGACGGTGCGGACAAAACACTGATAAGTTCCGAGGACGACCTGTCAAAACTGTCACGGAACGTTCCAAATTAAATATTTGCTCTGAGTGTTATTTGTTTGTAGTTATTATTGTTGTTTATTATCGTTATATTATGTTCACATACGCAAACTCACATACACAACACAACCCACTACACAACTCACCACACTATTCCCTTACGCTTGTCTGTAAAATAAATAAACCACTCTCATTGGATATGGATTCGCTGCGATTTGACATTTATTGCAATTTTTATTTATTGATTATATTTTAATTTAATTCAATTTTATCTACCAGAACGTGCGCGGTTTGCGCACTAAAATTAATGACTTCTACCTCAGTACATTAAATTTAGAATGTGATGCCTTTTTCATTACAGAAAGTTGGTTAAATGATGGATTTCATGATGGTGAACTTTTCGACATCAGTAAATATGATGTTTTTAGAAAGGATAGACTCGCTTCGGTCGCGCTTACTGGTGGAGGAGTGATGGTTGGGATAAAAAAGTCCTTGAACGCTTCCGTTGTTGATGTGTCTTGTTTTGTTGACAGTATATGGTTGCAAATGTCACTGGCAGGTTCACGAGTGCTACATATTTGCTGTGTTTATGTTCAACCAGGTCCAAATCACCATGAGCAGATGCTAGAGTTTACTGAAGCTCTTATGATTTACAGAGATAAATATATTAATGATGATTTTATTGTGCTAGGTGACTTCAACTGCTCAAATATATTTTGGAACTGTGATCGCTTAGGTGTGTGCAGTACTGACTGTTTTAGTGGTAAAACCAGTATGGCATTATTAGATACTATGGCTTATGCTGATCTTGACCAATTTAATGCAATTCCAAATAAGTCAAATAAAATCCTTGACTTAGTGTTTAGCAACATGCATATCACTGTTAATAAGAATCCGGAGTCACTGGTGAAAGAAGATGACCATCATCCAACTCTTTCTTTGCATATTGACATCTTGCCTAGTTCCAATATAAAAACTAAATCTTATATAAAACAATTTTTTAAAGCAAACTATGATGTTATAAATGAAGAAATAATTAATATTGACTGGAAAACTGAATTCGATAATTGTAATTTAGATGCAGCAGTAGATAAATTTTATGATATAATTGACGAAATTATAGGTAATCATGTTCCCACTAAAATAAAACCCGCTAAGGGTTATCCACATTGGTTCTCTCATAACCTAAGAAAAGTAACTCGGGAAAAAGCCAAGTACCATAAACTGTATAAGCTCTACAAAAATCCCCGTGACTATGATACGTTTGCTCTATTACGCACTAGACAAAAGAGACTTATTAAGGAGGATTATCGGAAATTTACTATTAAATCTGAATGTAACATTTTAGATAATCCGAAAAATTTCTGGTCCTTTGTTAAAGTCAAAAAGGGCACTTCGTCGATTCCTAATAGAATTACATGTGGGAGCAATGTGGCAAACTCACCAGCAGAGATAGTTAACTGTTTTTCAGACTATTTTGGTAGTGTTTTTAATGGCAATGATAATTATAGTGTAGACAACAATAATCATTTCACCGCATGTGATGAAAAATGTTGGAATACTGATTGCTTAGGAACTATCAAGATTACACCGGATATAGTAAAAAGATACATTGGTAAACTCGACATAAATAAGGGAAGTGGTCTTGATAACATCCCACCGATTTTTATTGTTAGGTGCAAGGAATCCTTAGCTGTCCCACTGTGTATTCTGTTCAATAGATCAATAACAGAAGGCATCATGCCTATTAAATGGAAAACAGCGAAGGTTGCACCCATTTTTAAGGGCGGATCTAAATCAAGGGCTACTGATTATCGTCCAGTATCTGTACTGCCGTGTATAAGCAAATTATTGGAGAAAATAGTTTATGATTCAATTTATCCATTAATAACTAAGAACATACCAGAAAACCAGCATGGTTTTATGCGCAAACGGTCGGTTGTTTCGAATTTGTTACAGTCATCGTACTACGTACTGAATAATATTGATGGCGGTAATCAGGTGGATGCTATATATACCGACTTTTCAAAAGCCTTTGATAAAGTGAGCCATAACGTGCTTTTGTCGAAACTTAGCGTCATGGGTGTACATGGCAGTCTGTTGAGATGGGTAACATCTTATGTCACCAATCGAAGCCAATCAGTGGTTGTAGGAGGGGCACGATCTGAATTAGTCAAAATGAGCTCTGGTGTTCCGCAGGGTTCACTTTTGGGACCACTATTTTTCAATGCATACATTTTTGACATCTACAAATGCTTTAAAAATGCCCACTTCAATCTATTTGCTGATGATTTAAAACTATTCCTTGTTATCGATTCATTGAATGATTGTAACAGATTGCAGAATGACTTAATACGTCTACAGGATTATTGTACGGTAAACCAATTAGAACTTAATGCTAAAAAATGCTTTAAAATATCTTATAGTAGAAAAACTAATAAAATTTTACATAGCTACACTATAGCTGATTCAATTTTGACGGAGAAAGACAAAATTAGAGACTTGGGTGTCATCATGGATAACAAAATGATGTTTGATGCACACATTAGTAGCATAATAACTCGTGCTAATAAAATGTTGGGTTTCATAATGAGGATAGGTCGTGGATTTTCATGTACAGAAACTCTTAAACTTCTGTATATAACTCATGTCCGTAGCATCCTGGAATTCGGCTCACCAGTTTGGTCACCCCAGTATGAGGTTTATAAGAAAAGAATTGAGGCAGTTCAACACAAATTTATTAGACAGCTGGCATATAGGGAACGAATTTTCTACAAAGATAATTACCAATACCTAGAAAAATATTATGGTCTGGATAGTTTGGAAAACCGTCGTGTAACATCGGATATGAAATTACTGTATGACATTATTCATGCCAATATTGATTGTTCTGAACTGTTGTCTTCATTGCAATGGTGTGTTCCAATCAAGCGTACCAGAGTAACTCCACTTTTTAAACCTCTGCCTTACCAGACTAACTACTGTGCTAATAACGCTCTAAAAAGAATAATGACAACCTATAATAAAAACTTTAGCAGTCTTGACATATTTGCAACATCCAGAAATATTTTCATTAATAACGTCAGGCAAATTATCGCTGAGAATTCAGAAGGAATACCTATCTAACAGTATTATTATTTTACAGACAAACTGCATTTAGTCTCCCACAAACACTTCATCAGACACATGCTCACATACACACACATGCACACATACATACAAAAACACACATACACACACACACACTCACCCCCGCTTGCGTATGTAAATTTTGTAATATTTTTAAATTCCTTGTTTTTGTAAATTGTAATCATAGTCTTATTCTAAATTAATTAATTTTATAATTGTATACATATATTAATTTCATAATTGTATATATATTATTATTATGATATTTTTTGGCCTTCAATGTAGATACCTTAGTTATTTAAAATATTTAAGCTCTTATATTTTGGTGTATAGTCGAAACATGTAATTGGCATTTTAGTTGTAAGTTCTTTAGTGATAATTTATTTTTAAAATAATGCTGTTTGTTTCGCTAATAAATAAAATAAAATAAATAAATAAACATCCTCTAAAGATCTTACAACCAGCACAGCCACACTTCACCAGCACCCTCTTCCAGGTGGACTTAGTTTTCTGGAACCCGCGCGACAGCAACGTATCGCGCACGATGGACCTGCGGCACCCCACAGTGCACAAGATCATCACCATCCACCAGGAGTACCCGCCGTGGCCCGAGATGCAGGCCGTGCTGGACAAGATGAAGGCCAAGGAGAGGAAGGAGGCTGACAAAGAGGGTGGTGGTGATGAGAGGTGCTAGGAGTCACCCCTAGTAGATTCTATGGCCGATTTTGTAGGGGATGATATTGAGTTGTGTATTCGGGGGTTGTAACTAATAGAGTCGTCATCTGTTTGTGGTTTGGTTTTTTGATATATTGTGTTGGTTTAATAAATAAACTTGGTATTTTTCGCATTATTTTGTTTGATTAAATTAATTTTTAGTTTTGTTTTTACATACCATACGACTCAACATAATAGGTAATTTCACAAGGTACCTTCTGTATATAATTTTATAGACATTTTCATTTCAGATTATTTATTTCGTTATATTCCAGAAATGGGTCAAACATAACAGCGCTCACCTACTAGTTAGATCCAGAGACAATATTACCGACGCCCTAAAAATATACTCTCAAAGGTTGCATAAGCCGCAAACAGTGTGAAAGGGGGGGTTGAAATTGGGCTCCTCTCGCCCGAGGAAGGGGGGGCACTGTTTGTTTACCCCCCAGGTGGGGGGGGGGGGGGCGCTGCAAGCGATTGAATCCGACGGAGTATCCCTCGATTGATTGCGTTCTCAAACGACGTAATAGGGTTTTTTCACCTCACAGCGTCGCCTATTCTTCTCTTGGCACCGGCTCTCGTTTCAAAAACTTTAAAATTAATGGATCTCGGCCGTGGAATAAAGTTTTGATTGCTCCCCTTGCAGTAGGTATGTTTTGGAACTGTATTTTTTGTAGCAGCTACTTAGTAGAACTTAGTATACTTACATAAAAGAGATGGGTTAGTTATAATACTAATGATGGGTAAGGAATATTGGGTTTGAAATAAATAAATAAAATTATTTCATTGTCTAGGTTAATAGGTCACCGGTATAGACTACCTTTTTAATTTTTTATTTAATAGTTGGCAATCACACTTTTCAGTCCACTAAACTAGGAATTTAAGTCTGCGGGCAGATTCACGGCACTCAACTCCTTGTGAGACCCTACTGAATGATTACTATGCATAAATCTCAACACTTACAACATTCAGTATACTTTTTTTATCTGTTTTTATTTTTGGACTTTTGTCACGGGGTGACGATGACAGTCCCATCGTACCCTAAACTTAATCTACATACAATAATAGTATACTTAACATCACTTATTTTGTATCTGTTTCTGGGATCTGCCTGTAGACGCCGGTGTGAGGGCCCTAGAGCCCCGCGGCCGCGCCCCCTCACTACATTACTGCATGTCTCACTGACAGAGGGCGTGCCGACAAATGTTTATAACTTGTTTTCACCTACAGCTGAATAAGAGGATCTGGTTGGATGAGTTAGGCTGCGTTCCCATTCCCAGTAGCAAAACTGTTCATACATATGCGCTCACGACTGTAATCCCCGAAAGGGTAGTCAGAGGTGGCTCACAAGCGCGCCACCCACTTTTCGCAGCACATTTGTACTCACGTGATAGGTTGCGAACCATATCGCCGTTTTGGGAGGAGTACAATGCACTTAGGATACATATCTAGAATCTAGATGTGCAGGTTTCCTCACGATCGATGTTTCCATCACCGTAAGAGCACACGGTATTATTGTACTTAAACGCTTTAACTGAAAACACAATTGAAAGAATTCATTGGTACAGGCCAGGATTCGAACCCAAGACCTCTCGATTGAGAGGACGAGGCCTTATCCATTACGCCACCACCGCTCTTGTTCATTCGGTGAGGTAAGTTGCGTAGAGTTAGCGCAAAACTACAATTATAGCAAACTGTTAACACTCGGCATACTATACCAATACGCCACGCCGCCCGCCGCCGCGCCGCCGCTAACTCAGTTATTGTTATAAACAAACAGTTTGCCTACTGTGATTTGTAGACTTATGGGTGGCATGGCATTTGACATGGCTACAAATATGTGCACTATCTATCAATATAACGCCGTTGAATAAATAAATTATACGTTAAATAAATTATGAATTTGAATATTAAATTCATTTTGACTACGCAGGGGTATAGACAGACCTACAGAGTGACTTAGCTGAAGTCCGTCTGCCATTTTCGATGTTATATCTTTATTCAAGGGCGTTATATCAACCAGTTAAACTTTCTTTTTCAAACGCTTCCTGACAGTGCACCTCATTTGTGGAAATCTAGGCTTACTTTAGGCTGCTTAAGGCAGGCTTTATATGAAAACAAAATGGTTCTTTTATTTTGTTAAAGTCATCATGATCATCAAGACCCATCACGTCCCCATTGCTGGGGCACGGGTCTCCTTCCATCGAAGGAAGGGTTTAGGCCTAGTCCACCACGCGGGCCTAGTGCGGGTTGGTGCACCCCCACACAAGCAAGCTTGTGGTGAGAGAGTTGTCGGGTAAGTGGGCAACCCGACTGTCAGATGTATTTAATAAAGATTTGTGAATTTGGAATTAGAACTGCTCATAAAATCCACGTTTAATAAGCTATCGTCGCTATCTAGTAGAGTATCTAGTCTTATGTTATCAGTATTTTATTTACATTCAGTAACAAGGAAATGAAACACCGAAACATTCGTTTCCAATATTTTTATTTTTAAATTAGTGGCAGTGAAGTCTTCTCAGTTTTACTTAGTCAGTGTTGTAAATGAAACCGGAGCGCCGCGAGGACGTGTGGTGACGTCGGTTACGAAACTTCCGAATACAAAAATAAATCTCGGGTTCACAGACAGAAGGCGCTGCGGGAGGCTCGGTCGATCTGCAGTCCAATTTCTGTCCTCAGTCGACCGATTCTCATCAGCGATTCAAACTAAAATATTTAAATCGATCATCATTATTACAGGATAGACCTAAGACAGATTTTAGGTCTGCTTTCACATATTCTGACAAATTATTTACCACGTTAAAGTTTGGCACTAGAGAAATTAAACATTTGAATTATTGTACCTATTCGTAAAAGTACATACCTACTTAGGTACTATATACTCCTGCTCGAACACATTAATTTTATGATGCGTTAAAAACATTACAAATATTTGTGGAAGTGGGACAAACTGTGATGATTTGGCACGAAAGTTTTAAAATAAATAATAAGTACAGCCATTTCCTATATTCTATACACTGATTCGGTAGGGATTTTATAGACTAATAAGAAACAGTATTACGTATCTTTCTTATCAGTATTGCGTGATTTTTTTATTTTTACTCGTTTAAGGTTGTACCACACAAGACACATCAACTCGGATGGGGTCGCCTTTGTTTCAATATTACGTTACTGTTTCGAGTTGATCCGGTGACGATCTGATTCGAGTTGATATTTATTGTGCTACGTTCTTTATAATTTAAACGTTTCCGTTTTTCTATTAAAACGTCGCGTCGATCTGTAACAAACAATACTTAAATATGAGTCGATTTAACGTTCGTATAATCATTATAATTATCATATAATAAATGTATGTGTGCTTTATGTTACTACTGCAGTCCCCGCGAGCTAGAGGAGCGGAGCTAGGACCATAATCAAATGATCAAAACCAACATGAATTCACCCGCGTGTATCTTTGCGAGCCAATGATGCAAACTCGATAAAACTTCCCAATAAGTACCCATCATGGGGTTAACAAACCAGTATGTAAAACTTCATGTAAGCATAGCTATTTTCTCTCCCTTACTATTAGTCATAGCTGCACGATGTTGCACCCCCGCCCCATGTCCCCTCTAGGTCCGCTCCTCAGCTCGCGACCCTTTTGATGTTCTAGAATATACTTGAGACCTGGATCCTGAGTGCTAGCCCGAGTGCCGCCAGACATTTGCCTCTTTCATAAACATTAGTAGGACGTAGGTACATTCTTGCTTGTCTATGTAAATCAAGTTTTTTATAGAAGGTAGATGTAGTGTTGTGTGTATGATGCGTTGTCTGCACTTGAGTTAAACAGAGTCGCGTATATTCGGTCGTAGAAGTAACTACGTATACATGTTTACATTATGCACATTTGGTTCCGCTAAATATGTAGTTAATATGTGGTTAAACAATTTTTTCATCATTATTTGAGTAGATATTTCGCGCGCATCGTGAAGTTATTATGCAAATAGTGCCTGTAGTTTGCTCTTATTTACCCTACCTTTATTGATTCTATTTGGTATGGAAGGTTAATAATAACTTTGTATAATATAAATATAAAATAGGGAAACCAACTATGCATAACGTGAATAATATTTTGCGTTGATTTTTCACTATCACAATTGAACTCTATGTCGTTACATAATATGTAGGTACCCAATATTAATCCTATACACATACATACAAAATATTTAAAACGAAACGTATGTATTTAACTACATATCATATTAATGTGCGTAACGAATTGTAATATAATAACATTATCTTTAGTATTTTTACTGTACAAACAAATTATAAGTAAGTCACAGTCAAATTATGCTTGCAAAAGTGACTTGTTTAGCTAAAGCTTATTATGAAGTTTTATTCCACATTTCATGACGATCTCGTTGCCGCGAGTCTTGTTATCTCATGAACATAGTTTCCACAAAGAACAGTCGACATTCATTCAAAGTCCTTCTTACTGTAAAACAGTCGATTAATACGAAAACTTTTCACCAACATTTTACATTAATAATCTTTTTATATTATAATGTGCCAGAAAGTTGTCTTACTCGTAGGGAAAAGATGCAATTAACCTTCTATTTAACTAAATACACTCGTTTAAATATAATAAAATGGTCTTTCGGTTACTAACATAGATATTGCTGAACTGATTTCACAGAGATATTTCTTTAATTCCTACAAATTTTATTACAGTAAGTACACAATGTAATTCACCACTTTATATTCACTCGGAAACTTCAACCACGCCCTCCATTTGATTTTATCCCACAAAGTAATATTTATAATGCCGTATATACAAATTAATTTATTCCTAGGTATTACACCAAAAACTTATTTTAATACAAATGATTTTACATATCTCGGACAAATCACAATATCAAAAGATGAAGCAAAAATGACTGTGCTATAAATAAACTTTAATATAGTTTTAATATTATAGATATCGTAGGAAAACATCAAAATATCCATACATATAATATATTTTATATAAAATATGCAAAGTGCAAATAAATTACCCGAATATAAACCATTTCAACATTCACATAGGTTAATAAGTTAGTTTTATTGTGTAGTGGAACCATTCCTCGTCAATTTGTACTCGGGTAACCTCAAGCAACCACACAACCGCGCTCAACAGAACCATACTCATCACATAACAGTGCAGTCACGTCCCAATAATAATCAATAATATTTCTTATTTCACCGTTACGTAATTTACGTCTTATTATTAATGCTCTAACGTTTCGCCTCGAACACGAATTTTACACTTTATAAATTTATACACAAGCCGTGAGCAGCTCGCCTCACGGTCAGTACTATACAAAAATTAAAAACATTATACTGTCCTACAATACCATAGAGCTAGTGAAGTACAAGAATTAACTTAGCCTACCAATACCGCTGCGCACGCTGGATGTGGCGCCGGTATATTCGTATTTTAGATACAACCTCTTTATAACGTTCAATTTATTATATATTTTAATTAATAGCTATTGTATATAAATGCTTAGTGCTCTCTCTGTTGAATGTCAGCGTGGTGCGGCCGGGTCCGGCCCGGAGCGCCGGGCCGCCGGCTGACCACTTCACTTCTGAGGAATATCCTCGACAACTTTACAAATCTTGGCCACCGCTTATTTTAGTCGATATTAGTACAAAATGAACTCTTGCAACGTACGTACGTACAATTTGACTACAGTTAATAAGTATTTTATTTATTAAGTCTATTTTTACTCTATGATCGATTCATCGCTAGCCTTTTTTCCCTTTTGTGGTCTTTACAGACGATTAAATTAAAACTCGTCGGTATGGTTTATGTATAAGTACGTAATATATTGTGTCTTTAGGCCAAGAATAATTTTATTAACGAAGTCACATTTAGTTGTTACCCTGACGTGGGAATTCAATAGAAGATACAGCATGAGCGGGAACATACACAATACGATATAACGGGCACGATACGGCCGGCGACTTTACACTTAGGTATGTAAAACTCTGCGATCAATAGGAAGTCAGTTTTACTTAGGTACATATTAATTTCGCTATTACAAACTAGGGATTTGCCCGCGAATTGACGAGCAGAGCGGCCTGAGCGGGGGGCTTCCGGTGCTAGTGACGTCACTGGTCACCAGCGAGTGCGGGCGGCGCGCGGCGGGCGCGGGGGCGCGGAGGCGGGGGGCGCTCAGCGCGCGGCCACGCGGCACAGCGCGAGGCGCAGCGCGGCGGCGGCGGCGGCGGGCGCCCCGCACGGCCCGCGCGCCCCGCCGGCGCCGCACAGGCCGGATCAGAGCCGGTCCTCCTCCTCCTCCTCCTCCGCCTCGTCCCCCGCCTCCTCGTTCTCCTCCCGGTAGCCCGGGTGCTCGCTGATGGCGTAGTAGTTGCCGTTGTAGATGACGCCGAGCTCGCGCAGCGCGTCGCCGCGGATGGTCGCCTTGATGGTCCAGTTGTAGCAGTCGTCCGACTCCGACTCGCGGTCCAGCCGCTCCACGTCCAGGATCTTGGAGCTGAGCCGCTCCAGGATGATGCCGATGTCCTTGATGGTGAGGTGGCGCTTCTGGTCCACGCTGAGCTGGTCGATGAGCAGCAGGAACTTCTCGGAGGTGACGGCCTCGTCCTCCACGAGCGTGTTCTCGGTCTCGGACTCGGAGGAGTCGCGGTCGCCGCGGCGCGCGCCCTCAGCGTCCAGGAAGCGCACGTGGCCCTTGGGCCGGCCCTGCGGCGAGGCGCGCGGCTGCGCGTCCTGGATGGGGCTGGTGGCCACGCTCTTGTGCACGGCGATGCGGCGGCCCTCCTCGTGCAGCGCGCAGCAGTGGAAGTCGCACTCGTCGGGCGGCGGGCGCGGCGGCGGCGCGGCGGCGCGGCACTCGGCCGTGTGCACGTGCTCCAGCGAGGCGGGCGCGCGCGACAGGCGGCGCGCGGGCGGCGGCGGCTCGTCGTGGTTCACGACGGTGATGTGCGGCGGCGGCGGCTGCGGCCGGTCCAGCGAGGTCTGGATGACGAGCGACGGCCGGCGGTCGGGCTTGGCCTGCCGCGCGGGCGAGCGCGCCGCGGGCGAGGCGCCGCCGCGGTGGTCCCAGTGCAGCACGACGGTGACGCGCCCCTTGTTGTCCATGATCTTCCACGAGGGGGTCTCATCGTGCAGCTCGAGCGCGTGGATGGTCTCGCACACGATCTTGGGGATCGCCGATATCGCTGTGGAGGGGAGCGGGGTGAGTTGCGTGTGGTCACGAGACTGGGGCTACTGGGGCTACATGTGTGTGGTGTACTGACCAGCCTTGATGACGTCGACGCCGGTGGGGTACCATCGCTCGCCGGCGCGCAGCAGCAGCAGCACGGTGTGCGGCGGCAGGGTGCGCCAGTAGTCGCCGTCCTCCACCTGCGTGCCGTCGCTGTCCAGCACCAGCCGCACCGGCTCCGTCGACACCACCTGCAACTTCTCCTTGCCTGCAACATGCACCAGAACATGTTATAGTTACATACTCACACTTCAAGCAACGAATGCCGTAAACTAGCTCTTATTATTATAGGAATTTCATGATTTACAGTCGAATTACTCATTGACTTATTACGTTATTGACTTATAATATTACACTCACGGGCAATGAAAAGGTTCCACTCAGAAAAACACTAAATTACTTCTAAACGGAAAAGGCTAGCTTAATGCCGTCTTCTGCAACATTGAAGTACATTAATCAGAGCATCAGGATATTACCAACTAAAATCGGTAATATTTTGTTCCAATTTTAAATTAAATCTTTGAAAAAATTGGGGTCGTTTGTTGTCGGAATTTTGTGAGTGGAACTTTTTCATTGCCCGGCAGTGTATTACTTTGCTCACAAGTCATAATCATCAACCAACACGCAATGTAAAACCTAGAAAAACTTTAGACAATTACGTTTCTTTAAAAAAAAAATTATCAATGTGTGTTTTTGACTGATAAGAGTTAAATAATATCACAATCAGAATTAGAAAACACATCTGTCTCATTCTTATAATAATCAAACTTCCGGCTTGAAAAAATGCAAGTCTGATAAGACTACACGTTTATTTTGGTATTAGTTATTATCATCATTAAATCATTTTTTGCTGAAGGTATCTTTTACTTATCGATTATTAGTTTTTGAGAAACCGTTCCTTTGCAAACAAAATACACATAAACGAAATTTATGTAAATTTTCGCTGTAATGTACCTTAGATAAAAGCCATAAAAACTCTCGAATCTTAATGCTTTCTATAAAAGTTACTTGGATACACAAATAACCTACTATAATATTTCACTTGGTAAGATACATAAAATGGGTATTCCCAGCTAGTAAAACGAGCAACAACTGGCGCGACGGTCGACCGGCGCTAAAGTAATCTGTGTCGCTAGGACGCAGCCTCCAGTAACGGCGTTTAACGGCATATAACGGCGGATCCGGTTATAGAGCCTGCGGAAACAGGTCACGCGAGCGACCACTGACCCCGGCATCTAGGTGATCTAGACTTATTCACCTGAAAAATACTGGGGGAGATGCTGGCCAATATTGCGTTTAAGTTTGTTGTTTAGTTTATTTGCGATGTATTGAAAAAGTAAACTCACAGAAACAGGTATCATATTTTAAAAAAATGCATTATGCAATAAGGCCGCCTTTTTGTACTGTAAAGTTTAATCTATTGATTTCAGTGCCTAAATTATCAGATGGTTTTTTTATCAAAAATAACATAAACATGTAGTTTTAATGAGCATCCGTCTGGCTTATTTCCACATCAACAAATATAAAATTCGTGCATGTACTTTCAAATATCAACGCGGGCATTTTGAAGAAAAACTTCTAGAACCTCTTAAACCACTAGAAATACAGAAACACTTTTTTTAAATAATAATTAAATGCAACAACATAGAAGTGTAAATTCTTCGGAGCATTTTAAAGCTTAAGAGCCTCCGCCTATTTATTACAAACACACTTACTATGAGTGCACGAAATATTGTTGAAAATGAATTCGCCATAGTGTGGATTTCTACGATGGTACTTATTTATATTTTACAAAACATAGTTTACGAAAGTTTATTGTAAAATAATATTGTTCAAAGTAAATATATAAAGTGATTTAGCTCCTACTAGTGTTGGACCATTGATCACGATTAAATTTTTAATCGTATTGCTTAATTTACAGAAAATTTCTTAATCGATATAACTTTCACAAAAGACTACACAAAAAAAATAGTATTACACAATATTCATCGTCGTCTTTGAAGAAGAAATTACAGAATAGAACCGCTAACAAATGCACTGCAATATCACCCTTCCTACTATAGCTACAAGGAGTGCGTAGTGCGAGTGCTCCAGTAACCTAGTTCCGAGCTGGTAGCCGGGTAATGCCGGGTAATCCGGTAAACTGTGCGTGAGAGTTTCTTTATAATTCATTAGTTAACCGGTTTCAGGTTTTCATTTACACTCACGGGTAATGAAATAGTTTCACTAACAAAAAGCTAACACCAAACGACCCTAATTTCTTCTAATATTTCATTTAAAACTTGAAAAAAATGTGATTGTGTTTAGTTGGTAATATCCTGATGCTCCGTTAAATGTACTTCAATGTTACAGAAGGCGTCATAAAGCTAGCTTTTTCCGTTTAGGAGTAAATGTGTGTTTTTCTGAGTGGAACCTTTTCATCGCCCGTGAGTGTACTTATAAAGAATATCCACAGTTTATTTTTTCAATTAAATAATAATGAATTCAAAGCTATCCCGGTTCTAGGCCTACAAAATGCATGCTACGAGAGCGCGTAGCAAAGTACTACGCCAATCGTAGCACTATTTACTACGAGTTTCGTAGCTTGCTACGAGCTACGACGTAGTCAACACTTTGCAAGGTAGTGCTACGCGCTGCGCTACGATAGACGTAGCACTTTGCAAAGCGTAGCTGTAGTAATTGTTTTGTAGACAAGAGGAAAATCCACAATCTTAGACGTACAAAGTGAAAGAATGTATTGCCTAGGCCTAGATTAAACGTGATCAAACCGTAATTTTGTGCGATTTGTTTGACTAAGATCATGGCAATTTTTTTTGTACAAATATTAATACTTTTGATTTCATCGTATAACATGATAATTCGAATGTAATCATTGAACACTAGCGAGCAATTAAAGTTCCACCCATTTGCTACCCAGGTAAGTTGCTTGCGAGTGTATAATATACATCCAATCATCTATATTCTTATCAAATGCCAATGCCATCGTTATATAGTCTTGTTATCTAGCTTCAGCTGGCAGGCACTACTGGGCTACTGGGTAGGTATCACTAGGTGCACTATCACAGTGGCATTAGGTGAACAACCAGGCGACCCCGCGGCACAGGTTGATGCACTCTCCCGGGCCGACGCCTCTCATTGGCCAGCTCTCATGCCGCGCTCGCGGATTGGTCGGATTTTATACTGCGTTTTAGGATTTCACAGCTTCTTTGAAACAGTTACAGAAAATAAAGGGTTGTTTTTTCTACAGGTATCGACTGGTAGTCCTTTTCAATGATTGTTATTGGAAAGATTGTAGTTATTTGTAACTTTCCTACAACCTGTTGCATGTATAAATAAATACGGTATTAAAGTTAAACTTTTCACAGTTGTTGTAGACTCGTGTATCGTGTTAGAAACTATATCGAGTCAAATGCTACGAGAGATGAAGAGTTAGAGAGAAGAATGAGAATATATGAAGAGTTTTGAAACTAATATCAAGTGGATTTACATCTGTTTTCAGATATTGATTGAAGATATATGGTAATACATTTGCTATTTACTTGTGTAACGAGTGTTTATTTCGCTAAAGTATTAGTAAATTGCTCCAGAGAACTTAGTTCATCCATGATAACTGTTTGTGTTTATAGCTGAGTTAATATTTTACAAATACTTTCGCGACATTCAAGTGCCAATCTTCTCCATAGTCGGTTAGAGCATAACCAGGTATTAGTAATTATCTTTTGACACATCTGTCAATAATTTTATATGGAGATGACGTATAATTGATTAACCAATCCCTGGTCGGTTGGATAATCGACTATGGAGAAATTGGGGCTTAAGGTTATACAAGCGGCAGTATTTATGGTAAATGTAAGACTCACCTCTATGTATCAACTCCTCAAAGCTGGTGACGACGAGTCCCTTGCGCACGCTCCGCGAACTGTCCCATATCTTGAAAGGCCTCTTTCCTCTAACCTCCTGCACACACAACAATACACCGTGTCAATATTATACACACTTTTTAAATACCTCAATGTAAATGTGTTGAAATGAGCCTGTTGCTAGAGCATGTTGGTGAAACCGGCCGCTACGTAACAGAATGGGAAATTTGCCGCTTTTCCTCACCTATGCAAGAAAATGTAATTCAGTTTCGACTGAAATATTTAACAGTAAAATCTGGACTATTTGAAATGTAAATCAGTCTTCATCGGGATGCAGTCTTGATTGAAAGTTCGGCTTTAAAATGTAGATAGAATAGAGTTCGAAATGGTGTAGAATAGAGTAAGGCAGGCGGGCCGGAGCGGCGCCGCTCTTGCACTGCCGCTGCAGCGCGCCCCCGCCCCCCGTGCGCCCCCCGCCGCCCCCCGCGCGCCCCCGCCCGCGCCCCGCACGCACCGTGCGTTGACCCAGTGACATAGGACCGCCCTGCACGATCTTTAGTGTAATCTAGACTACGACTTCTTCGGCATAAAACTCGCTCCGCCCAGCCCGGCCGCCCGCGCCGCGCCTGCATCCACTGATAAGGCGCACCGGAAAACATTAAGTCCCTATAAATGCCTGCTTCATCGTTTCATCTTATATTTTTGACAACAATAAAGTAGGTCTCCTCGTAGCGGCGTAGCGCTCGCTCGTAGCGCCGTAGCGCTGCCGACACACGACTTCCCCCCGATACCTTATCGACGGTACTAAACGTATCGAAAACTTGAACGTTACCTCGTTAATTTCGACTATCATTTTCGTGTTGGCACCGTTAGCACCAGAGAGGGGCACCCCGGATGGAGTGTTAGCGTGAGAGCGAGGTGTGTGGTGGATGCAGTGGCCCGCGTGGAGGTTATGTTGTGGCGCGTGCGTCGCGCAGTCCGCGCCGGCGGAGCGCGGCGGGCGCACTGCCGGGCGCGTGACCGGGTCGCGCCGCCCCGCCCCCGCCGCCCCCGCGCCCCCGCCCAGCCCCCGCCCGCGCCCCACCGCACTGCAGCCCTGAACAGGCGTAATCTCTCGATGCTGTAATATCTTGAAATTAAGCGGTGTACACGGATGCACTTTTGGTAGCTTTAAGAAGCGTTCGGCGGCGCGTGTGGACCGACACTCGGGCTCGCTTCACTCTCGAGCGGCGGCGGCGGCGGCGGCGGCGGGGCTGCTGCTAATTGCTCAATTGTAATCCTACTAGTAAAGGTAGTAAAAAGTTTTACTATTTAATTTATATTTTTCAGTGTTTCATGATATTTGAAAATAAAAACTTCAGCGTGGCATGTTGTTGGTTAGAAATTGAATAAAATCTACTTCCAGTGATTGTTACTGATGTGGGTGAAAGTTACGTGATTTTACATAATGTGGGAGGTTGTTACACGATAAGGAAAAGTTTACGATCATACGTATAACAACGACCTTTAGGGCAAGAGTTGAGCAGTACTTTGTGTTATGTTTTAAATAAAATAGAAAAAATATCTTTATAATACTATGTAGTAGATAGGTACTGTAACGGTTACCTTTCATGTTGCAGAATGAAACTTTAAGCTAATGTCGACCTTAAATGTACTGCTGTATTGCTTTTGAAAGTATAAAGACAGGAAGAGACAGACGTAGATTTAATGTCAACATTATATTAAGTTCTGATTTTAACAACCAGTAACCAGCCTGATTAGAAACGAATTAATAAATGTTTTGCCTCTTCATAGTATCACTCAAAGTAGATTTTATGGCGTTACTTATGTGCGTTTTAAAGTAATTCAATGAAAAAAAAATTCAACTTAAATCCGTTCAAATCTTTTTTAGTCACGCTATGTGAGAGACACTTCGCTTCTTTATTGTACAATTTGAACAGTCACCAAAAATATACTTTTTAATTCCACGACCTAAATCTACCAATAAAATAATGAAGTCCATGGGATATTCAGAAAGTCAAAATAATCTTACCCAAGCTTGAGTGGAATCACTCAAGCTTGGGTAAGATTATTTTGACTTAGGTTCTTAACTATAGTCGTAGTTAGAATGTCGTATTCTATGTCTATGTCTACAATGAACCTTTCTTAAAATCCCTTGACCCAAAATAAGGACTGAATGTTTACACCAACGTTTAGATGCAGATGATTGAACAAGACCACTATATACATAACATAAAGAAGTATATCCCTAGGCCTTTCTTAACTGAATGGTTAGTCAGCCTTTCTGTCCTCTCATGCGTGAGGTCGTCGGTCAAGTACGTTACACTTAGGCGGCCTCTTCACACCCTTCACTTGAACACTTATTTACCCACTTATAAGCTCTACTATAATCTGACCCGGAGCTACAACAGCCATGACCTGATACGTGATACGAGAGTCCGTACGCTGTTTTGTACTAACGTGCCCCGAGGTTGGCCGTGAACGAAATAAAGAAACCGGCAGAACAATACTGCTACAATATAATAGCAGGTTACAGGAAATAATATTTTTCTTATTGTTCTGTAAAACCCCACATTATTCCCCGCCCCCGCGCGCCCCACGTTGCCGCCCCCGCGCTCAACAAAGATTTAGTTCTGTTGTTTGTTTATTTATAGGTAGGTGTGTCAATCGAAGCGTAAATAATATCGTAATTATCGAGTAACTCTCGGTTTAGTTTACAAACGTTGTAACCTTGTTTAGACTGTGTCGGCAGCGGCGCGTAAATAACAGGAATTCTGTTTTTATTGCGAATCTAAATACATTAATTGCGTTGTAATGAGTCTCTACACCTAGTACCACCAGTCATTACCAACTTTTATTAAGTATCTATCGATGAATGTGTTTATTAATATTCAAAATTATGTTTGTTAAAATATTTTTTTTTAAAGTGGCCATAAGTAAGCATAAGTAGTAAGAGGGTTTAAGGATTTTTGTATTTTTCGTCAAAGACCATTAGGTTTTACATCTAACAATAGATAGGTAGGTTATGTTAACGTTATCACTTAAAGTGCAACCAAGTTGTTCTGTGATTTATCTTATCAGCATCAGCTAGGTGGTACTGAAAGTTACACGCGGTACGATATATGCTGTCCTACGAATAACAATGGCTCATAAATGTGAGAGTGAAAGTAAACGATTACAGTAAGTACACGATTGTATTGATAGTTTGAAGTGATACTTATACATACATACACTCACGGGCAATGAAAAGGTTATACTGATAAAAGCACCAAATTACTCCTAAACGGGAAAGGTGCTTAGTGACGCTTTCTGCAACATTTAGGAACATTTAAGGGTCTAGACCTAGACAGACGGACCGCATTTCAACTGCAATCCAACTGCAAATTGCAGAGCATCAGGGTACTACCAACTAAAAACGGTACTATTTTGTTCAATTTTTTTATTAAATGTAAAAAAAATAGGTTTGTTTGGTGTCGGCATTTTATGAGTGGAACTTTTTCATTGCCCGTGAATGTATCTACATTTCTACATACTTTTACTGTATATGGCCAATTTTAAAAGCACGCAAAATTTTAATTGAAGTATATATATTCGATTGATTCAACGAAATACAATTTAACAAAAAATACCCCTGATCCTATCTTTTAAGATGCTGACTGCAGGTTTGTTATTGATTATCAATAACTGGCAGAGGCCTGGCGACCCGCGGCCCGAGGCCATGGCCTCTTTATGGTCAGATTAATGTTTTAAATGAACGAATTAGAACTGATCCCCCTCTCCTTGGCTCCTTGGCTTGGAGGGTTAATCTACCTTCACAAAAACGTTATTTCAGAGCGCTGCAGTGCTAACCACGACTCTTTCTGGTTGCGTTAAACGTAAAGATCGCATGGCACCTTTCCGAAACTTAGTTTTTTATCAGAGTAGACCCGCTGTCCACGAAATTGCTTCGTCGTCTAATCGGAGATTCTGGATTATATCCGTTTTTAACGTCAACGAAAGAGAGTTGCTTTGCAAGTTTATGCGAGTATCTTTTGCATCGAAATATAATAACAATAGTCGTTTAATATAAGGCAAAATGAGATTCACAATAATGAATATATAAAACTAATACAGAATATTTATATTCTTACAAAATCTAACTTGAACTCTAATCACACTATCGGTGTATATCATTATAAGAAATTCAATGTTGGCTATAAAAGGTCATCAAAAACGTCTCAAATTGTATAAAGTTTATTAATTTATTAAATTAAATCAAAATTTATTACGCTGTTAATAAAGTGAGAATATTTTTCTGTGTCTATTTTTTACCATGTCCATAAGAAAATCTTTTATATACATGTACATTTTCAACTCAATTCACTGGCTGTATATTCTTCTACTTAAAAGACTGTCCCAAATAAAATTGCAAACAGTCATTTGACCTCAAACATACAGTGCCACAAACTTATCTGTTCCGGTGAGAGCTCACGTAAATGTCTAATATTTCTTCACTCTATAACTTTTTATGTTTGCCCGTAGTGGTAATTCGCTGTTGTTGTTTTATGGAACCCATCTAATCTTTATCAATATGTAATTCATTAGTTAGTAATCAGATATAGATCAATTTAGTTCGCTCTCACCGGAACAGATAAGTTTGTGACACTGTACGCGACGTTTTCGAGAAGCCGTTAAAAAAAGTTTATGAAGAACGCATTCAGTACTTGATGTTCGAAATACAACGCTTTTTAACCGACAAAAAAAGAGGAAGTTCTCAATTCGTGGGGATCTTTTTTTTGTACAATATTTTTATTTTTCGTTTCTGATAAATAATAATGATTAAAACGTGTCTGATAGCTTCGTGGGGATTTATCTAATTGCATGATGGACTGATGGCCTACACCTGTGTTTGTGACATTAGAATCTAAGGGTTAAAACTTAGACAGTATTTAACAGGTCTTTATTGCTGTCAAACGCCTACAAAATCTGTCAAAATTCGTTTTAAACGCTTGTTAAATAGTGTTTAAAGTTTTTTGTGGTAGCACAGTTACTGTTTTCCTCGGGACTCGTACGTCGTGTCTGTCAGATAGTAGTAAAGTTTTCTGTGTCTCGAATGGTCTTGCTAGTGGTACACACATGATAATAAGAATGCGTGACCCAGTTATTTTGTCTGTTTTGTGGTCACTTATTTTATAAAAATACACGGGCACTTGTTTAAAAATTTTTGTACTTGAATTATTAAGCTGAAAATACATATACATATATGTTTATAAATATTGGAAAATGGTGCTTTTTTCATTGTTTAATATTTAAATTTAGATTAGTACCTAATCATGACATGGTTCCTCAGAAGAAAAATGTCCTACAGATGCGCTATATGACCATTCGACACTGTTACGTTCCGAAAATTAGACACAATTAATAAATAGTTTCGTTTTTATATATACATATATTATCACGCTAGTAAGAAGAAGAAAAATATTATAAATCTATACTAAAAACTTACAATTTTATTAAGAAAAAATTATAAGTTAAGGTTTAACGTACTACCCTTTCACTTTCATATTGTCCTCTGTACATATATGTCCTGTACTGATGAAAAAAAACTTGTGTTATTTTATTTAATAATGGGAATAAGTATTTTAATGGCCTTCGTATTTATTTTATATTTTTCGTATTTATTAGATCACGACAGAGATATGTCTAAGGATCACGATGTTCCATCAACAGGAAGTGAAGATTCAGTCTGTAGCTCGATCTACTCACTGTCTTCAAACTGTATATTTACATAATTGAAAACTTTGTGAAATTTTTAATTATAAAAACATGGCCGATCCTTTTCTGATTTCAAAAACGTAGGTAAGTACATCTTTGTAGTGTCACTTCATAAAGTATCCTAGGTACAACTACCGCTCCTCAGTCAAGAAGGCTTCATATACCTCATTGGTAATACTTTAACAGTTAAGGAAAACAATATTCTATCTATCTATCTATCTATCTTGAGGAAACCTATAACTACTAATCTCGATGCGTAGCTAGTATAAGTACAGTGTACTTACTATTGTAATAACATGACGATATGGCTAGAAAACTATCATGTGAGTACTAATGAACAGCGAAAAGCGATTGCCTCCAACACCCCGCGGGGTACGGTCGGCAGATGCAAGTTGCATGATGATGGTGAGGTGCGGTCTGCTGTTACTGACCTTACTGTCCATGGCGACTGCGATGGTCATTGTTCTCTCAATCGCTGACACATCTCAGCTCCACACTATAGTTACAGGCACATCACACACTCGCTGAAACATATTCTGTCCATCTTTCTTACTCTTTAATCTTTTTCACTAGAAAGAGAGAGAAGGCACGGTTTTGAATCGGTGTTAGGTTATGTAAAGCGCAGCTACACTCAATATGTACACTACTAGGTATATGGCATCTATGTAGGTAGGTGAGTGATAATTTTATTAACAAACAAATAATAATACGAATGCATTAATTCGAATATACAATCGCTCAGCCTGTGTTCTTTAAATAACTAATTATAGGTTGCGAAAGCATTTTTTATTTTAATTTTTTGTATTTGGAACGGATCACATATCCAAAATATTTTTATACGATCTACAATAGATCTACGGGCCTGCTACGATAGCGCTACGAGCGTGCTACGAGAGCGCTACGCGCCTGCTACGGGAGCGCTACGAGCCTGCTACGCGCGCTACACTTTTCGTAGCTCCTAAAATTGTAGGTATGAAACTAGTGACAGAGGATGTATTTTTGTACATTGTGCATAGGTTCTAATTGAATTGATATTTTGTACAACATAATACCGACATTTACCAATAAAATCAAGAAAAATACAAACTGAACTGAAATATGTGTTCTTTTTCTGCTCAGTTAGTACTTTTATCGATATGAAATGAATTGTCACTGTGGTAGGTCTATAAGTTATTGGTGGGTAAAGCAAGCAAAGCGATGGCTATTTTAGGATTGTTGGTATAGTTATGTATTTAGTGAAGATGTTCTTTGTTGTATGGGGCTGGAGGCTGCGGGCTGCGGGCGCCCCAAGCGGGGGCGGGCGGGGGCATGTGGGCACATGTCAGGAGTGTGTAAGCCTTATCATAAAGTGAAAGTTACCATTAGCGAATCGAAATTTCTTGTCAAGCGACGACCAATCCCATTTTAGTCCGAGCGTTTTAGACATGGCACTAGCGGCCCGGATCCAATCACTCATTGATTTTACCCGAAATTTACATGAAACGAATCCTTTCACATAAGGGCACCACACACTTTATATAACTGGGCACACATTTTGAATAATGCAGGTTGCAAGTGCAGCCGGACACTAGTGGCGGCGGCGCGCGGGGGCGCGGGGCGCGGGGCGGGGCGGCGGGGCGCGGGCTGCTCGGTTACCTCTCTGGCCATCGCGGCGCGGCGGCCGCGGGCGGCGCGGGTTCACGCCGCCATGACTGCACGGAGCCCTGCACGGGGCTAGCTGCGGCTCGCCGACTGACCACCAGCGCCAGCGTGGGCGGCGATCAATGCGCGCGCTGGGGCGGCCGCGCGCATGCGCCGAGCGCCCGAGCGCCCCCGAGCGCCCCCGAGCGCCGCCGAGCGCCCGCCCTGCTGCAACCGCCCTGACCCACTTCGGCCACACACTGACCTCGATCTGCCAAGTTCCAATGCTCCGAGCGACGACACCGTGGATGCGGTATCTCTACAATAGCGTTGATTTTGCTATTCAATACTGAAACTCGGTAACAAAGCAGAAATTATTCAGTATCGTTGGCCGAGCCCGGTGCAACTCCGTCTGAAGCAACATGTTTACAACAATGTGCCGCAACTGGGTCCTGCCGAGCCTCCCGAGCGTGCGGCCTCGGCAGGTCATTGAATGCGCCGTCCATGAAAGGTAATGATGTGTATGAGTAGATAAGCTCTCTGATTTTATGATGGTGTAACCCGTCGGCGACACACATTTGTACGGAACTAATTTTGGTTCTTTTCCGAATTTATATTTGGTCGGCTCGGTCGATAATAGAGGTAGTTTTCACTTTATGAGTTGACTGTAGGTATTTTATATCGTTGAATGTGTTCAAGAGTTTAAAATGTCGTTACATCGACAAATAGGATTTTCGGTCGAGATTCAAATGAATTGAACCAAGACGTTACATGATTCAATTCTTGTAGAACGTACAGTCATGTACATACAAAGAATATTCTATTCTATTCTATTGTATACCTATATAAAAAAATGGTGCACGAAAGGAGCTTTCGCGAATGACATATTACTATGTGTTCTGAGTATCTGTTACTATCCTATTATTTATCAAAGATGATTTATATGTCTGGTTCATCCTGGGCTGGAGCCGTCAGCAACTGCCAGGTTATTTAACTGGCCATTCCTGTGACCAATTTTTCCTACAATGCGAAATTGTGTTATTTGTATGGAATAAATATTAGTAATACTCATTACTCATTCCAAAACGGCGATACGGCTCGCGACCTATCACGTGAGTACAAATGTACAGCGAAAAGCAGGTGACTCGCTTGCGAGTCACCTCTGACTACCCCTTCGGGGATTACAGTCGTGAGCATATGTATGTAAATATTACATCGCTGTTCCCCGACGATGTCCTTAGATGAGGAAGGCCGAGGATAGAGTGTTGTGATGCTCGATCCTTGAGTCCAGATTGTTCAGCAGTGGATTATCACGGATTGATGTTGATGATATTATTGGTGGACTAGGCCTAAAACCCTTCCTTCATTGGAAGGAGACCCGTGCCCTTGCAGTGGGGACGTGATGAATATGTATTATTTAGTATAAAGGTATACTGCCTATCGTTTTCGACGTTAGATGATGAGATAATGATGTAGTAAGTATTAAAATTATAGTCATCAGTTAAAGAAAAACTGTAGTACCTACCACAAAAAACTTTGAACACTGTTTAAGATCGAAGTGTTTAAAACAAAATTTGACAGATTTTGTATGCATTTGACAGCGCTAAACACCTGTTAAATATTGTCTAAGTTTTTGTGGTAAGGCCCAAAATGTTCTCCCATCTTTTACCAGACGCAAAGTTAGCTTTGTCGGATTCTAACAACACCAAAGCACAACACGGAGTCGGCGGCGGCGGCGGCGGCGGTGCCTACGAAGAGCCGCGAGGTCCGAACCCGCTGGATTTGGGTAAAGGAAAACTCGCGCCACTAAAATATGGAAAACTCGCGCCACGTTTTAGGCCCCGCGGAACGGGTTCTGATATCGATGTCGATAAAATCGTTTAGTGCGCTTTCCACCATATATTTTATAGTGACGTTTATCTACTTCGATAAAGAACCGTGCAGCGGGGACTGTAACTGTAATGCGAGTGATAATATGGATTTGAACATGTTTTAACCTACTTGGTCTGAGTAACCTACTGTAAAATCAAAGAGCTCAAGCTTTTTTATTTTTAGCTATATATGAGGCTGTATTATTCATAGAAAAAAAAAATATTTGTAAAATTGTAATATTAACTGATAGTAAAAGTTCTCTCCAACATATTATTAGATGTGTTTCAGGGGAAAGAGGTTTGGCAATTGCTTATAAGATTATATCAAAATTAATTAATTTGTGTAAAAGGGGCATTAAAGTTATGTTACAATGGATTCCTTCGCATGTTGGATTACAAGGTAACGAGGAGGCTGACAGGCTTGCTAAGAAAGCAATTAAAGACGGTAATGATGTTGAAGTTGTAGCAAGTTGGTCTGAAGTATTAGCCAAATATCGGCAATTCATACGTGATAATTGGAGTGAATATTTCAATAAGATATCCAAAGAAAAGGGAATTTGGTACCGAAGTATAGTGTGTGAGCCCCCTCGAATACCTTGGTTTAGTTCAAGTCGATTAAACAGACAACAAATTGTGATGGCTCTCCGACTTCGTTCTGGTCATATTCCATTAAATAAATTCGGATTCTTGATGGGAAAAGTTACTTCACCCAAATGTGATGAATGTGGAGTAGAAGATGACGTATACCATTTCCTAATGGAATGTGTCCGGAATGCAAGTCGGCGGCAACAGTTAGTTGATAAGTTTAATATTAATAGAATCGATGTTGGAGTTTTCCAAAGTATATTGGCTGAGCCATGGTCAGAAGCAGCCAAATTGCTATATTATTTTAAGTTTCATTCTTAGTTTTTAGTTTATTGTTTTGTGTATGTTAATTAGAGGGTACGATGGGACTGTCATCGTCACCTAGTGACAAAAGTTCCTTAAATAAAATAGATTGAAAAAAAAAAAAAAAAAAGCTTTTTTATATTTATTGTTCTTATTCCGAGTAATTTAAAATTTCCAAACGCAACTTAGAACGTTCCGTTATAAATAATTATTGACAAGTGTGATGGGTAGTGACGGGTGACTGTTTACTACTTCGAATGGAACGAAACGTTGTCAGTAAACTGTCAAACAGCTGCAAGTGAAGTAAATCGAGTCGGATTTTTTTACCAAATATTAGTGAAAACATTCGTGAAAGTAATAAATTCCATTATCTGAGTGAAGCAGTGATGTCTAATAATGTGATGCGAGTGTAGTTTTAATGAAAACCTCAGGCATTAAGATCTACAACCAACGCTCCCACGGATGGAATGCCACTCGACTGTACCTAGTAAGTATATGTAAATATTAGCTTTATGAGCAATTTAAACCGCATTACCTGTTAAAACAAACGTAGCGTTTGTTGTTTTTGTCAAATGAGGTCATATAGTTTATAAATTTCTGTTGAACATAGCTTCTTTATTGATGTTTGTGTGGAAACCGCCTACGCAAAGATGCCGAGTCCCCAAAGCCCCGCTCGAAAGGTACTCGGGTCTAAATATAGCCGCTGATGCGAAGATATTACACGTCAATATTTATTTTGGAATTAATAAGATTTTCGGAAGGATAAAGTGCGTCAATTTTCATTTAAGAGGTATGGTTTTCTAGTCTAACTTATTTATAGGTCACTTATTCACAATCCAATGGATGGGTAAACAAACATGAAGTATTCTATATTATTTCTTCTAGGAATGTATTGTTATGATTTCTTGTTTATTATATTGATCATCTACAGACTAGATTAACTGAAAGTAAAACAAAAACTAAATGTATAACATAGGGAAACCTCATCTGATTGTGTTAACTTACACATCCATCACATTACCAAGCAAGACCCCGCATGGCTAATGGTCTAAAACCCAGTAGTCTGACAAAGCTAACTTTTCAACAGAAACATGTGTAAAAAAATATGTTTTTGAAATTTCTGCCACTGATGTGGGATGTCGGACACCACTTCCTATTGTAATGCATAATTCTACAGACCCTCCCACAGTAGGAAGCTGGTTATACTATTCTTTATTTGTTTAGAGCTTCCAGAAAAATTATGTCATCTTTTACCCATTAAAATGTTATGTTTGTGTACAATATTTTATATTAGTAGTGCTTAAAATAATATTTGTCACCAATCTGCAAAGGAGAAGACAAGGATGAAGGGTCTCGGTAACCAAATAAAATTTCATTATTTGAGTGACATATCAAGGTATTTAAGCTGCTTATTTGGTAGATCAGGTAATCAAAGTCATTCAAAGGGTGACTCTAATCTGACTGGCCATTCTAGCCTTTCTTTTTAAAATAGTGACAAACCCTAGACTAGTTCTTGTGTTTGTACCTAAATGTACCTGACACATAACTAAATTTACCCATCTCGTAATTAGGTGTACCTATAATACCCATTAAATAAACAGGTTTACCCATCACATGGCGCCGAAATGTGGACACTTACAGTGGAACTGGTTCGTAAACTGAAAGTCACTCAGAGTCTCTCTTAAAGATCCATAACAAAGTAATCCAACAGAAAATTAAAGTCACCGACATAGCTCACCCAGTTAGTAAGCTTAAGTGGCTGGTCATCTGTCGAAGAACCAATAACCAATGGGGTAGACATGGTTCTAAGTGGAGACCGCAACTAGGCAAACATAGGTTGGGACACCCTGTGGCTAGATGGGTGACGACTTGCAAAAGATGCTGGTTATGATTGAATGTGGAGCTATAGATCGCATACAGTGGCAAGCTTTGAGAGAGGCCTACGTCCAGTAGTGGACTGCTATAGGCTAAAGATGATGATGATGGCCCATCACATAACCACAATACATATCCCCACATTATCATAACCAAATGTACCCATCACATAACCACAAATCCCCTATTGCAGAGCGGCGGCATGATGGTGGTGCGCGTGAACCTGCGCGTGGCGCTGTGCGCGCTGTGCGGCGCCGGGCTGGCGCTCACGCTGCTGTGGACGCAGTGCGCGCCGCCACTCACCCGCCCAGGTATGGATTACTGTAAACAACTGGAAATGATGAAGGGGAGAGCCGTGGGCCCCTCAGTTTCGAGCTCATGCCTCGTAAACATTTTTCCGTAAGTGGGAGTCAGAGTCACTTATGCTTGACTCAGTGATATGCAGTAAATATCAGTAGATATGCAAAGTTCTGTTACAGGCCAGTCCAGTCCGCTCCAGTGTTTCAGTTCAACTAAGCAGAGGCACTAACTTCATTGCAATTTTTCGAAGCCCCTTATTACCACTTTGTAGATATCAGTAGTAGGCCTCATCCTTTTGAATCCTTACACACCACCAACATAACAAAACACCTCTTTCTCCTGTCAGGTTCAATGCTACCGAACCCTCTGTCCGAGCGGGTCCCGGCGCCGCGCGACGACATCGAGTGCTTCATCAACGGCGAGTACGCGGTCGCGTGCCGGCGGGAGCACGACGAGGTGTATGTGCCCTTCTCTTTCATACACAAGTACTTTGAGGTGAGTGTGATTAATCTTGGTTTACTCTAAACTATCCCCTTTATTCATAAAAAAGTTACTGGACGGATTAGCTATTGAACTGTTTTGTCCCTCTCTGTCAAAGAACAAATTGTTCTCTGTCAGAGAGGGACAGAACAGTTCAATAGTTAATCCGTTCAGTAACTTTTTAGGGTTCCGTAGCCAAAATGGCAAAAACGGAACCCTTATAGTTTCGTCATGTCCGTCTGTCCGTCTGTCACAGCCGATTTACTCGGAAACTATAAGTACTACAGTGATGAAATTTGATGGGAATATGTGTTGTATGAACCGCTACAAAAATATGACACTAAATAGTAAAAAAAAGAATTGGGGGTGGGGCCCCCCATACATGTAACTGAGGGATGAAATTTTTTTTTTCGATGTACATACCCGTGTGGGGTATCAATGGAAAGGTCTTTTAAAATGATATAAAGTTTTCTAAAAAACATTTTTCTTAAAGTGAACGGTTTTTGAGATATCAGCTCTCAAAGTCGTAAAAAGTATGTCCCCCCCCCTCTATTTTTATAACTACGGGGTATAAAATTCTAAAAAAAATAGAGGTGATGCATGCTAATTAACTCTTTCAACGATTTTTGGTTTGATCAAAGTATCTCTTATAGTTTTTGAGATAGGTTGATTTAACTGTAATATTATATTTGCTGCTACGGAACCCTTTGTGCGCGAGCCCGACTCGCACTTGGCCGGTTTTTTATGAATAAGGGGGTATGTGTGTAAACAAATCCAATAAATAATGGGCATTTCTGAATAGCGAACGGTTATAATTAGAGCCTTCTGCGACGGCTTACGTCTACCAGCTGGGGCGCCTCTCCGCAAGTTCTACGAAAAAGTAGCTTAGCACTCTGCTTCTCAGCTGCCGAATATGCCTGCCCCATATGGGCAAGGTCCGCGCATGCTAGAGAAGTAGATGTTGCTCTTAACGACACAGTTCGTATAGTTACGGGATGCCTCAAACCGACACCGCTCCACAAACTCTACTCTCTGGCTGGGATAGCACCCCCTAGCATACGGCGTAAAATGGCATGTTCTGTTGAGAAAGCCAAACAAGAATGCGACTCCAGACATCCACTTTACTCACATACTGCCGCACCTTCCCGCCTTAAGAGCCGCAAAGCGTTTCTAAATAGTGAGGTGTCCTTAACGGATGAAAACCCACAAAACGCAAGGCTAAGGCTCTGGGAGGAAAAGCAGCCCCAGGATCCTTTCCTACCTCTTGAGGAAAAACTTGCTCCCGGTAACAGTCTTCCCTGGCACATCTGGAAGACTCTAAATCGGTTGCGAGCAGAGGTAGGCTGCTGCAAGGACAATCTCTGTAAGTGGGGCTATACCATTGGTACCAACCTATGCGACTGTGGTACCGCCCCCCAGACTATGGAGCATTTACTCTCCTGTCCCCTGTGCCCTTCCACCTGCACACGGGAAGACTTACTCCAGGCCAACCAAAATGCTATCAAAGTTGCTTCTTTTTGGTCTGGACAAATATAAAAAATCGCATTTCACTGACACGAAAGAAGAATAATTAGAGCCTTTAATAGTTTTCCCGTGGGAATTCCGGGATCAAAAGTATCCTATGTGTTAATCCAGGTTGACAGGTTCCTACGTACCAAATTTCTAATTTTTACGTGAAAGAGTAAAAAACTTTTCTGTTTCCCCGTGTTGCATGCTGTGCTACGTTAACAGAAAAACCTTTCTTAGCTATACAATCATATTTTCACCAGATCTACGGCAAGATAACAGTCGCCGACGGCACAGAGAAGTTCGAATGGTCGCACAGTTACGGGAAAATATACCATCCGAAGAAGAAATACGACCCGACGGGAACATTCACCACTTTCGAGAACTACAACGTGGAAGTGAGGGAGAGAGTCAAGTGCATAAGCGGGATAGACGGCGTCCCGGTGTCCACACAGTGGGACCCAAAAGGATTCTATTACCCGACACAGATAGCTCAATATGGCTTGGCGCATTATAGCAAGAATATAACTGAGCCAGAGCCAAGAATAAGAATTATAGAAGATGGTGAAAAACATCAAGAGAAGTGGATAGTCAGTCAGGACGCGTCTTTAGTCCGTGAATTTGATGCCTCGATCCGCGCGAATGTGATACGGTTCTCCACGTCGGATCAGATGTCGAGCCAGGTGTGGTTGAAAGTCAATATCAGTCAGGACTTCGTGATCAGTCTGGACCTGCTGCTGAAGCCCAACTCCTCGCTCACGGTGGTGCTGCAGAACAAGGACCGCAAGGAGACGGTGTATCTGCATTATGTCACGAGCACGCAGCTGATATGGGCGCAGGTGAGTTATTGTGATACCATTTAACCTTTTATCTTTCTATATCTACATCAGACGACCGAATGGCGTAGTGATTAGTGACCCTGTCTACTGAGCCGATGGTCCCGGGTTCGATTCCCGGCTGGGGCAGATATTTGTTTAAACACAGATATTTGTTCTCGGGTCTTGGATGTGCCCGTAAAATGGCAATAGGCCCGCCCCCTATTACATTGGGACTAACATAACACTCTGGCGAAAAGTGGGTGCAGCAATGCACCTCTGCCTACCCCGCAAGGGAGTACATTAGTACAAGGTGTGAGTGCGTGTGTTGTGTGTTTTATCTACATCCATAGCTATCAGTCGTGGAACTCGTGCACTACCAAGCTTACGGTCTTCTTCTACACATCAGTCACTATCGACTAGCTGCGTCGGTGCAGCAGTTATCATTAACATTAATTGTACCTTATTGTCATCACCCTAAAACTCCTCATAAACCACGGCATCAGCCACTATTTGCCATATATCTTAATTGACTATTGCTCCCTACTCCCATGACCCCAAACCTTGTCATCCGCAGGAGGACCACATCTACCACGGCGTGGGCACGGAGGCGCGGTGGCGGCGCCTCACGCGGGACCTTGTCATAGACATGCAGAAGGGCTGGGCGCTGCTGGATAGACCCAAGAGGAAGTCACCGAGGAATAAGTTTAAGGTAATTTTTCAGTGGAGTTGGATTTTTAGAGGCACGCAGAAACAATGTGAAGATGGTGTTCATAATTATGCTATCTCGCCCTGTTTTTAGCTTTTGTCAATACTCATTCTTATATCCACTTATGTAACGGCCCCCGATATTTAATTTAGTACATCTTTATGCGCGTACATTTTCACCAGGAAAGAAAGAAAACTCATGTTTGTTTTAGCAGATTGAAAAAAATGAATTATTAATTTCTTCCTATATTGTATAAAATTACTAATCCTCCCACCCCCCACAGATATCCAGCATAATCCTCAGCGGCTCCGGCTCCCTCACCAACCTGTCCATCCGTTCGTCCCACCATGCGGCGGCGGTGTGGGCGGCGGCGCGCTGGTTGACGGCGCAGCAGCGGCCGCGCGGGGGCTGGCCCGTGCCCGCGCGCCGCCGCGTCGCCGCCGGGTTAGCTGAGCTCAAGCCTGGATGGTGAGATTGTAATATAGTTGGCTTCGGTGCTATAAGATCCTTCCATTAGGTCCCCAGAGATGGAAAAGCCAAAACAGTGTAATATGTGGTGAAGTTTCGAACACGGCTATTCGACTTGCTACGCAGACGGTGTCGGACAGGTAGTAATGACGCAAATACGTAGATAGATACATAATATCTTCAAACGCAAGTGGTAACACCAGCTAATTTGGCTATGTAGGAAACTCAATTTCGAAGATACGCCCTATTATACTCAAGGTGTGCTATGTCGGGTAAGTTGCCTTGTCTTTGGTATCTCTCCATCCGTTCGTCCCACCACTGTGCGGCGGTGTGGGCGGCGGCGCGCTGGCTGGCGGCGCAGCAGCGGCCGCGCGGGGGCTGGCCCGTGCCCGCGCGCCGCAGGGTCGCCGCCGGGTTAGCTGAACTCAAGCCTGGACGGTAAGGCTATTGTAATGACGTCTTCCATAGGTCCTCCATGTTCCTGAGATGAAAAAGACACAATATAATAATATGTAGCGACGCGACGTCTCACATAAGGCTATTCAATCTCAAGCTACGCAGAGCGCGTAATAAGGTTATCGGACAGCTGATACAGACGCAGATACGTGATAGATAGATACCTACATACACTCGCGAGCTATGAAAAAGTTCCAGTGACGTAATTCTGGAACAGCAATGACAGGTGGAACTTTGGCTGGCGAGTTTATTGGTGCTCTATGTCGATTGTCGGGTAAGTAGCCATGTCCCTGGCATGTCTCTCCGTCCGTTCATCCCACCACTGTGCGGCGGTGTGGGCGGCGGCGCGCTGGCTGGCGGCGCAGCAGCGGCCGCGCGGGGGCTGGCCCGTGCCCGCCCGCCGCAGGGTTGCCGCCGGGCTAGCTGAACTCAAGCCTGGATGGTGAGATTATTGTAATGTTGCTTTAGGCTCTATAAGATCCATCCCTAGGTCCCGATGTTGACGAGATGGAAAAGACACGATACAATGATATGTAACGACGTTTCAAACACGGCTATTTAACCTCAAGCTACGCAGATGCAGAGCGTATAATAAGGTTGTCGAACAGCTGATACAAACGCAAAAACGTAGATACTAGTAGGTATTATCTTCAAACACAGGATAATCACAGCCAATCTGGCTAATACTAACTCAAATTGAGTTACGCCCTATTATACTGTAGGTGTGCTATGTCTGGTATTAAGTTACTACATCCCTGGTATGTCTCTCCGTCCGTTCGTCCCACCACTGATCGGCGGTGTGGGCGGCGGCTGGCCCGTGCCCGCGCGCCGCCGCGTCGCCGCCGGGTTAGCTGAACTCAAGCCTGGATGGTGAGATTATTGTACCTAATGTTGCTTTAGGCTCTATAAACTGTTTCCATAGGTCGCCCAGAGATGGAAAATCTAAAATAGTATAATAAGTGGCGACGTCCCAAACTCGGATATTCAAGCTCAAGCTACGAAGAGCATGTAATAAGGGTGTCCGTAAAGGTATCCGTAAAACCTTAATTCCTCGGTTCCATTGAGATCACCATCAGCAGTCTTCAATCTGGTGGCTTCTCCCATACTGCTGAACGAAAACTTTCGACCATCGATTTTGCTGAATAGTCACTTCTCTATAGAGCGACAGAGACTTTTTTCGTCGTCATCCAGCACTTTCCTGGGTCACTCCTAAAGACATACATACCTACATAACCTAATCAGCCCATCATACCTACTCTTCCAGGCACTCGGCAATGAGCCAAGGGCACGCGATATCGCTCCTCTCGCGCGCGTACCACCGCAGCGGCGACGAGGCGTACCTGCGCGCCGCGCGCCGCGCGCTCAGCCTGCTGCACGTGCCCAGCCACGCCGGCGGGGTCAAGGCCATGTGGATGGACAAATATGTTTGGTGAGTGCTTTCTCTTGTCTCTTAAGAAGCGAATTACACAGAAAAGGTATAAGGCGAAGGCGCGGCGCGGGCATCTTGCCGCTTCGGAACGTTTCAATACAAAATATAGGTAAGCGGCGACGAAAAGACGTGCCACGCTGCTGGAGTAACATACTTAACAACGTGCCGCTTACCTACATTTTGTATTCGCGCCTAAGGCTGCCAGAGCATAGCGGGCTCTATCCCGCTCCGCTCTGATGTTTTATAAAAACACTAGCTATGTGCGAGATTCGCATAAACTTTAAAGTTAAAGTCCCATACACACATATCAGTGATGCCACAGTCGAAGCATCACTTATATGTGTGAATTGGCCTTTAACTTCATCTTCATAAATGTAAGTATAAATAATGAGTGCAACAGGCATGTAGTGCGGCTAACTTATGAGTCTTATGACAAATTAACTAAACGATCACCTCTAACCATTCCAGGTACGAAGAGTACCCGACGACGCCGCCTTTATTCGTCCTCAATGGCTTCATCTACACCCTGCTCGGGCTCTACGACCTGCACATCACCGAGGGAGAGAACTCCATCTCTTTAGCCAAGAAAATGTTCGACGACGGTATGGTCTCCCTTAAAACCCTCCTGCCTCTATTCGACACGGGATCTGGAAGCTTCTACGACTTAAGGCATTTCACACTGGGCGTGAGTCCGAATATAGCTCGGTGGGACTATCACGCGACTCATGTGAATCAATTGTATTTGTTGGCGGGGCTGGATGATGATCCGATAATTTTGAATACGGCTAAAAGATGGGAAGGGTATATGCAGGGAAAGAAAGCGGCTCATAATTGAAGGTAATATGGGTGAATACTGGTGTTCTGTCTTTACTCTTGAATCATGTTTCATCACTCGATGTGATGCAAGATTTGACAGTCTTTACTGAGGGTAATAGTTGGTTTAGCGATGGCTTCTGTTGGCTCTGGATAAGGTTGTAAGGATTAATTAATCGAGTTGTGTAAATGACAGGAATGAAGATGTTTAGAGCATGAATTGTGTTATAAAAACGCGTGTACTTATAAATAATATAATTATGGATATGTTGTTGTTATGTATGGTATGCCATCGCACGTATTTACTTAACTAAATACCTACACTTAATGTACTAAACACACGTACCTATGTAGTTACATGAACGACAAGGATCATAGTATCGGACTTTTATTCAGTCCATATTTATAAAACTAACAAAAGGTTTGTAGAAGTCTTGGCAAGTTCTTCAATATGCCTATGTTTCTCATTATTAACCATACACGGTACATAGCACTTTCGTTTTCGTTAACCTTACAATTATTATAATAATAAACTTACAGTTTCACTAGTGAACACTATAACAATTGAAGACTTGAGAAAAGTGGCCAAAAATAAGTAGCAATTAAATGAAATTGGCGGAAGATTCATACAGGCAGGCTAGTAGTAGGTTATACCTAGATGTAATAAATGTAAGAATGGATTAAGGTCATTTTTCAACTGAATCCCTGGAAAGACTGAATGCGTTGTTTTTTCCTTATAAACTTATAATATGTACATGTGAAGAAGTACTTAAGCCTACAAGATCATTTATTTGTGTCGATCTTAGCATCGATGTGTTGGCAATATAGCTTTATTCTTACCATGATGCATTATTCACATATCTAAATACTTAATTAAACTATTAAGTTCATTACTTGACTAACCATATCATTGTAAATAAAGGTTTTTACTTAAATTATTTATTTGGTTACTATTGTGTATCTATTTTATTCACACTTTCTTGCCACTGTTTTAATTTTCTTAAATATTATTAACACGTTAAATGGAAATTAGTTATAACTTTATTTCATGTAGATAAATAAGTATTTATTGAACTAGACACCCTTAAATAATTGAAAACGTCTTATCAAATTGACAAATAAGTAAATTAGTCATATCAATTAATTTGTATCTATCTAAATTAATAACTATTTTTACACAACCCATCTTGTAACTTGTGTAATTTGGTGTAAGTATTGATAAAAAAAGAACATTATAAAAATACAGTAGCATGTGAAATTAGCTGTAGGTTGAAGAATATCAACCAATGGGGTCGCTGTATCTTCAAGTGCTGCTAATTTCACACCTGTCTAAACAAGTGCACTGTTTGTAAATTCTTGCCATTGGCTTATTGCAAAAATGTACATGTAGAATTACACCCTTTAGTTCCTTGTAGAAGACTAATTTTTGTGTTGAAATGTAATCTTAGAAAATTATTTGCAGCAATAATATTTATAGTAGTAATAATGTAGGTTATTGATGAAATGTTATACCTCACGAAAAGCACAAACGCAGCTTGTAAATAATGTAGTAATTAACAATGTGCCTACTGATGTGAAATTAGATGACATAGTATTTATTTATTGAGCGTATGTTACTTTTTAAACAATGGTCTGTAGATTGTCTCCACGTACCAGCAACAGTGTATCGATGAAGTGCCAGCTTGAGAACTTACTCTTCAAACATTATAAGGCGTCGCGTCGGTTACTTGTGAACAAGCAATAAAAACTGATAACACCTCTCAATTTACTATAACTTCGTAAGCACTATTTATTGAGGAATAAGTGGCTCAAGAAACTGAGAGTGGTCTAGTAACATTTGTCTAAAAAATTAAGGGAAAAGTGGCAATTAACATACAGTTAATTTTGTAATTAGATATAATATGTATTATGATTACTTAATAATTATTATGTTTGTGTTACGTGTACTCAATGAAACTGGCCCACAGATAGTCAATTTATAGACCGTCAATTTAAACATGCTAGGCGTTTTAAAAGCGATATTGTAAGCCATACGGTCTTGGGGAAGATAAATAAATCTACTTAAATACTTATACAAAAACTCAAGAATAACCTCTGTCGCTCTTACGGCTTACAATAGTCCTTTATGTACCTACATCTTGTGTAAGTAGGCACATTACCAATTGAATAGCATAAAAGAAAATCAGTTTACACAAATTTTCCCTTATTATGTATACTTGTTTAATTATGTTTTTTTGCTAAGCAAAATAGTAATAGGACACTAACAATGTAGTGATATAGACTATTAGAAAACTAGATGAAAACATTCCAATATTTAATGAGCTTACTAGTAGTTACTGTACAACTGTACATAGGGTTTGTTGTTGTTTGTGTTGTTTATTATACTTGTTGGTTCTTTCTCTCTTTCTATTATTAAGTTGTGTGTATGAGATCGACTGTTTGACGCTATGTAGCTATGCTTAGACCGAAATAACTGAAACCGGATCCCAATTTGTATCATTTCCCTTATCAGATTTCCGTATCCTAGCATCGGCGTATCGTAATAGGTAGCTGTTGGAGGCCAACATGATACGCGCCGAGGTTGCGGTATGGAGTTCTGATACGGGATACGGGGTAATAATGATACAAATATGGACGTAACTTAGTCTTAGGCCGTCAGCTGCGTTGGTGGTTGTGTCTCTGATCGGATGATGACAATGGAATCGATAAATGGCACAGTGCGCGTGCGGCCTTAGTACAGATACCTACTGCTATAAAATCTGTATATTTACAGTGTATTCACTTCATTAATTTGCTGGAAGATAAGCAGTAGCGCTACTGTTGTAACAGTCAGATATTTCTGTCGTTTTCTATGGTTCTATGTAGCTAGCTAACTTAATTCTCGTTATTGTTTTCGCATCAACTTGCGCGTAAGATACGAATGTTTGCATAGGGACTACCTTTACCCAGGTACTGTTTATCTGTAGACTGTAGCCAATTAGTCAATGCACTTGTGAATGACAATAAATCGTCTCAAATCAATCTGGTAATGTTTTATTTTATCTTTACTAAACAGATTTACTGTATGGAAATAACCTAAACTAAATAAGTGAAGTATTATGTTCCTTGGTGGTAATACCCTGATTACACCTACGGCCGAGACATTGTTCTCGGCCATAGACCTACTGCCGAGCACTCGTGCAAACCGTTCATTGGTCGGCATACTAAGATCGGCCTCTGTCTCGCCACTCGCCACTCTACTCGAGGTACTTCTCTTACGAGAAGGTAGGTGAGCTACCAGGGAGTAAAAAACTTCTGATTTCATTACTTTACTTACAAGATGGAATGTAGTCTACAGTCAGTTCCTACATCGATCGGTTAAAAGTTAAACATACACATCATGACATACACGTACCGAGTAGATCCTTGGCCATAGAATAATAACTCGGCCGAGCACTGCTAGCCGTTCATTGGTCGAGGATCGGCCGAGGATACTGTCTCACTCGCCACTCTACTCGGTAGGTGTAACTAAGGTATATGCGGTGGAGAATACGGGTTAAACAAGAAATAATAAAATTATGCTTTTCATGTGAAGCGCTTCGGCGTTTGAAAGTATTATTAGACGAATGAACGGTCCGCCCGACTGACATTGCGATGACAGTTTACATTTACAGTTTGACAGTGACATTTATGTTGCTCAAGTTGTGTTGTTTCGTAAACTGGAATAGAACTTGTTTATTTGTGAAATTTTATGTAATTTAGATATTTTTATAGTAATAAAATGGGTTCCGAAGTAAACCCAAATAATATACCTTTGACTGCCTTGACTTACAAGTCTAAATACATCTTGGGTTGTTTACTGAACACAAAGAAAGTTTTACCGAGTGATGGCCCTGATAAATTACCGAGGTGATTTAATTCCCTTGTTTTTCTAATTAATAAGCATAAACCTTACATAATATGACCGTAAAATCCTTCACAATTGGACCTTTACACCCTAGTTTCATATCTAATGTGCGACAACAAGGTATTTGTAAATCATTATTATAACATAATTTCCCTTGTAAACAACCTATTTGTTATGTCTAGGGACTGGCGCGGGCTGGCCTCCTTGGTGAATATATCTTCAGAGATGGCGTCATCCTTGGAACACATCCCAGACAAAACAGGGAGAATACTGGAGCTGTGGTCACAGAAACGGGATGGAACAGCCACGGTGGCACAGTTGTTTTTTTACTTACAGAGATTAGACAGACATGATGTGTATGACGATTTACAAGAGTTGTTAAGAAATGGGGAACTGGCTGGTAAGTTACATTGGGTTAAGTTACATACCTTGTGTATCATTAAATTCTTTTATCCCACTTTTAAAACATAGGTATATGAAATGAAAATTCCAATTGAATGCTTATGTTCAAAATTCTACTATATCTATTAAATATTGTCTCTCATGACTTTCTAAACACTTTTTCAGACCCGCAGCCCATGGCAATCCCTCAAAATGCACAAATGTCAAGACTGGAAGATGTGCGAGATGATCTCATTACGTTTGACGATGTGACACACGGGGAGCCTCAGTTGTATCACGCCTACGTGCTGTATGCGAGAGAAGACAAAGACTTCATAGATGAACTACTTAGTAGAATGAGAGGGAATGGGTTTAAGGTTAGTTTATATGAAGTTTGAAGCAGAATAATTGATTTGTTTTAGGTACTTAGTTGTTTATCAAAATCAGCTGATTTTGATAAACAACTAAGATGATCAGATGAGTTTATAGATAATAACATATTGAAATAATTTCAGTTATGCACAGAAGACGACCTCCTGCCTGGTCACTCCACACAGTACTCAGCGGTGTCCCGGCTGATCTCAGAGAGATGTCACCGGATCATCCTGATCTACTCACCCGAGTTCCTCAGCAGTCCTGCCAACACCTTCTATATGGACTATGCACAGGCTGTTGGCATTGGTAAGTCTAGTGATGACTAAAAATACTACAAAATAATCCTTTTGACTTTATCCCATGATACCTACTTGTATTCCTGACGTTTATGCTGTTCTAATGTATTAAGTTTCCCTTCATAGATTTCCCTTCCAAAAATACATAATCTCTTGTTATAATCCTACCTATACACATTTGGAAAACAATAACATTATAATTATACATACTTTCGCATTTATAATAATCAGGATTTCATTTCATCAATGTCGCCAGCGTGTTGGGAACCCTCCCACAGGGACCAGGCTTAGAAGGTCTGTCCTACATATAGTTTTAGTTATGTACATAGGTTTAGTTTGTATAATATATAGGTAGTTTAGTTTGTAACATTCTTTATTATTATTATTTATGACGACCGAATAGCGTAGTGGTTAGTGACCTGACTACTGAGCCGATGGTCCCGGGTTCGATTCCCGGCTGGGGCAGATATTTGTTTAAACACAGATATTTGTTCTCGGATCTTGGATGTGCCCGTAAAATGGCAATAGGCCCGCCCCGCCCTGGCGAAAAGTGGGTGCAGCAATGCACCTCTGCCTACCCCGCAAGGGAGTACATTAGAACAAGGCGTGAGTGCGTGTTTTTTTTTTATTTTTTATTATTAGGTTCATAGACTTAGTATATACTGCGTATAGACGAACTGACAGCTCGATAAAACGTGACCAATTTTGATTTTTTCAGTGTGTGCATTAGCTAGTGATGTACCTTTCTTTACTTTGGAGGACCATCGATAAGTTATTGAAGTTCGATGTTCGACCCTTGAAGAGAGTTGTTCCATAGACTGTTGTTGTCCAGATTATAATTTTGACATAGTGTAAAAAAATGCATAAATAAAAATAAAACACTTTTTTCATCGCTCCTTATTTTATTGACTTTTAAACAGAACAATCTTAGATATATCATCTGTCTGACCCATATTACTGGCTCTGCATCGGATGGCCTTGTTTGAGATGTTACCACATATTTATTTATTTAACTGGTTCATTACAGTTTCGTTTCCTAAATGATTAAGTTTACATTCATTCTTAAGTTGAATTGCTGCAAATGGTAGAGTTCTTCTTTGGATTCCAACCAACGCGTCCAACTACTTTCAACCACTTTCGTCTTATTATAGTATCTATAGAGGGAATCTGTTGGACAAATTATAGAAAATAATTAGTTTATGTATTTGTTAAAAGATGTACCTTGCCCTGACAAAATAGTTCAGATACGAGACGGTAAACGCAAGCTAGCATTTATTTTCATAGGAAACATTCAACATAAAATATCGATAATGATATCGATTAATTTGAGTCAATCCCTAGTACATGTAAAATAAATTGATGAAAAATATATTTACTAAAATCATGGAAATTATTAACAAATGTACTTCCACATACACAAAATTTAAAAGTAAACAACAGCATTGGCATTATTTTATATTTAATACAGGATAAAAGACAAATTTTAACCAAAAATAAACGCGTCGTGGCAGTGATGACTATTTTGGTATTTACCTGTGAAATGTGCAATTTTCAGGATGATTTCTATGATTAACGCCACAATCACTCGCAGAAGATGTTACCATTGTTGAATACAATTAGATTTACTGAAAGTAAACCACGATGTACGCATAAAATCCAAAATACTAAGGTGTTGATTTTCCGCGTGCCCAATTGTGACGCTCTGTCATTCAAAACCAGTCACATTTTCATTGGATTCGATATCCTTTTCTAACTTGCCAAATTTCCGTAAGGGATTTTCTTCTCCCTCGCTCGCTTTGTTCGTCTATACGCCAGTATATACTAAGTCTATGATTAGGTTTAAGTTTCTAAGATGAAATATTACAATATATTATCTATAATAATATATTGTAATATTTCATCAGGATTTTGCAAGAAAGTTTAAAGCATGCGATGTTCAGTGGACAAAGAATAAGAATCTGAATAGAATACTAATCAAATTTCTACAGGGTGTCCTGTGAATAGTGTGCCTGGTGTTTCCTTACGAAATCAAACTTTCGCATTTATAATATGGAGATGGGGCTGCATCAATTTTGTATGTATGGTAGGTATGTAGTAGCTGATACCCTGGTTAACCACATACACTATCCCAGAATTGCCACTGCAAAACTTTTTAAGGTGAAGGAGCTGGTGGGAAACAACAAGTAATAATAATAAAATGTAATTCCAGAGCTGAAGAAGCCGAAGATAATCCCGTGCATGTACCGCGCGTGCCGGCTGCCGAGCCACCTGAGCCACATCCACAACCTGTACTACTCGCCGCCCGGCCAGAAGGCCGCCTACGACTTCTGGGAGAAGCTAGCGCAGTCGCTGCAGCTTGTCAAATTGCCCAGGTATACAGATTGTGATCATTATATCGTTGAGTTAGAGCCCTGCCTCAGTACAACGCCATAGCGACATATCCAAGCAGCAAAATCTCACCATTGAACAATCGAGAACAAAAAAACCTGCGTCGAATGCCGATACGATAATATGGTGGATTTTCGGGACTATAGTCAGTATTCACCATTGCAGCTAAAACCGTCTTGTGTCATAGGCCAAACCCAGCACACCTATAATAGCTTACAATAATTTATTCTATTTATGTTTCAGAATAACAAACGGCACAGCGAGTTCCAGCCACTCATCCCTGAGCATCACAGAAATGAAGCCGCTCACCAACGGCTACTCCACACAGACTCCGACCAGCTTCCTCGCGCTCCCCGAACCACACAAGAGCAGCAAGTCCCTCACAGACCTCAGCACCCTACAGATAACCCTGCCGTCAGACGACAGCAAGTCACTCAACAATCTTATAAGCCAAAGCAGCGAGAAAAGGAAGAAGTCAAGTAAACTGCCAAAGTTTATCAAATCGTTAGTCAAGAAGAAACCGAAAAACGCGATTATGTTAGAGAATTAGCGAAGGGCTGAAAAGGTTAGTATGTTATTGAATGAATGATGTTGCTGACATAGAACACTTCACACTCAAGTGTACAGAGTCCACGAGTTTTACTGAATGAGTGACGATGATGGCCTATCAGGGGTCTGCGCAATCGAAAATGGCGGTGATTTTACGCATATTTATATGTCGTATTGCCGCATAAACAAATCCGTTTGGAGGTAAATGTTCTATAGGAGTGTATACAAATATGTAGCCGGCTATTCTTGTTTGTACAGAGAGCCCTTATGCCGTCAAAGCTGCAGACTTTTTAAAAGGAGGCGTACCTATGACGCTAATTTCCAAAAAAGGGATATATTGTTTTCTTAACCATTCTATAAATGGTAAGCAGCAGTGCCTATTCATCTGAGCTTGTAAATATGTGTGGATTATACAGTGCTATACTGAGATTGGTCTTCCATTAAATAATGTGATATTTTCAGAAACATATACAGAGATTTATGATACTTCAAATTTTTATAAAATATATAGTATTTTACCGTTTTTTATGTATTTAACGGAGGTAGGTAAGTAAGTATAAAATTTATATTTTACAGTTATATTTATATTCATAAATATAAAAGCATCAATAACAATCATTATTAGCTATAATAATGTACTTTAAATCATCACAAATTAAATAATTGGTAGCTAAACCATATAACTTATCCAATTTATATAAACTTCTTTTAGTTATGTCCTTACTAATGTAATCAATGCAGATATTGACTCATCGGACCAACTGTATTTGCAGAACATGATTTTGAAGAAATAAATCTTTTAAATATTTGTAACAGTAACATAATTTATTTTAACTGGTAACACTAGATACGATAACATTATATATTCTGACGAGATGGTCGCTTCCACAGCTGGCCAGTAACACTTCCTTACTCGATCCTTTGTCCTCTGGCTCCCTCGGGTTGAACATCAACCTCTTCACTGTGAGGTGATGGGCGGCACTGGGAACAAAATGAATATGTTATACATTTTATAATTTAGATATGGACAGACACCTGTATTAAGTGTATTATATGTTTTAGGGACCTATCTGACAAATTTAATTCATAACATCATACCAGCTAACTGAATCTTATAATGCTACTATTATTTAAAACTATCTGACCTGTTATTCAAAGCATACACCAAACTAAAGTCCTCATCCCGTGAGAAGCTAAACATCTTGATAACCCCGCTGTCCAGCCCCACAGCTAGCAGTCTAGAACCTTCTAGAAGGAGGGGCGCGAAGGCTAGCGCTGTGACTGACGTGGAAACTTCTAGAGGCGTCTTGTAAAGGGCGTGATAGCGCAGTGACGACTCTTTCAGAGTGTCTGTTTTGGACCAGACACATACCTGGAATAGTAGTTATTATAAATTTAGTAGATGTTTCTTCATCATCTAATTATTGTTCACGGTAAATATAAATAGTTGCGAAAGTGGTATAGTAAGCCTTAATGTTGTGAGTTGTGACTTGAGTTACAAAACAGGCATGCATATCGTCCTAGGTATGACTAGCAGTCTATACATACATAGTCTATTTTTCCTTAGTCATACCACCACTACAGGCCAACATCTTTGTTCATCGGGTCTGCAGAGCAGCCCATGCTACTTATTTATTTATTTAAATAAGGAACACCAGCAGTTACTAGAAGGGGCTATAAAATATACACAAAACAAAACTAACCTTCCCATCCCTAGATCCCGTACTGAACACCTCCCCGTCATGCGCCCAAGCGCAGCACCAGATGATCCTCCCATGGACCCCATTGTTCTTATCTGTCACCGCGATCTGTTCGAACAAGTTTGACTCTTGATTCCTCTGGTATAAAGTCCATCTTCGGTCGCGGGACACGGAGAGCAGCTGTTGGCTGTCCGGTGAGAATGCAATTTGGGTGACTGTTAGCGTGTGGGAGGTTAGCTTCTGGATCTGTTGCCAGGTTTTGGTTTCCCTGAAATTAACAGAGACAAAGAAAGGTAAATTAATGAGAATGTTTTCGTGTCCGTACAGCTTGTGCGTCTCCGCCGAGTTGATGTATAGTAGGGGATCATAGTGTAGAAAGCATAAAGCCAGTACATAAAGAAACATGGCGGAAAGATAATATGCTATCTTATGTACCTGTTCGTATGCCAGACAATACTCCTCCACTACCATCTTGTATTCTTGTTTCTATATCTGCGAGAGTATACATATAACACTAATATCAACCCACATACCATCTATCTATCGTGGCGAGCTGATATTCCGCATTTAGCCTTAAGGTGGGCCATTATGCGTAAAATACCCATGGGACTAGCTATTAAGCCACCCAAGCTCACGCCAGAAAGCCAGTAGACGACCTAGGTTACTTATGACATCCCACATACCATATAATAACACTCGCATGTTCCATGGTAGTAGCGCGGCAGGCGGTGGCGATACTCCCGCCGTCGGGCGCGGCCGCCACGCAGTGCACCTCGTAGCCGTGTCCGTACAGCTTGTGCGACTCCGCCGACTTAATATATAGTAGGGGATCATAGTGTAGAAAGCATAAAGCTAGTAAAAACATGTCGGAAAGATATGGTATCTCACCTGTTTAGATGCCATTCAATACTCCTTCCTACCCTCAGTTATTTAAGGCCCTATACAGAAAAAACGTTTACCAGCGCTGCGATCTGTAACTTTCATACATTTGACGAACCAGCGCTGATAAGAGGGGGGAAACAATTCATAGAAAAAGCTACCAGCTCTGGTAACTAGCTTTCTCTCTGTATAGGCCGTAACGGCCGATTATTTCTTTATATGCGATGGTAATATTAATAACTTCACACCCACATACCATATAATAACACTCGCGTGCTCCATGGTAGTAGCGCGGCAGGCGGTGGCGATACTCCCGCCGTCGGGCGCGGCCGCCACGCAGTGCACCTCGTAGCCGTGTCCGTACAGCTTGTGCGTCTCCGGCCACAGCGTGTTCTGTTGCAGGGTCTCTTCTGTGGGCGGCTCTGGAAATGGTGGGGGTTAAAGGTGGAAATGAAATGAAATATTATTTGTTGGACGTAAAATTTTACAATTATTTGTCCATTGTCATAATATGATATCATTCTACCACCATTTCACAAAGGCCCCGTCATGTCATGTTTTGAATGGCAACGGTATGGTGTACATAATAAGGTATAACGTGTGGATACCGGTACAGACCCCTTAGCATGAATTTTCATCGTGAACGTGACGTGAGATCACACGATGAATTTTGTAGGCAAATTTTAGTTCTGCTACCGACCGCCAGGGGCGCTGTTCATATTTTCATACAAAATTAATGAAAATTCATGCTAAGGGTTTGATCATAAAAGTGTTTTTGTCTAAACATAACGTATTTATGGGTGGTCTGAAAAGTTTCCGACCTAACATAGACACAAGTTTTTTTTTCTTAAAATTTATTTTTATTCTTCTACATAGTCTCTCATATAGTAATTAGGCGGCGCCAAAACTCGGATTTATTGCGCCTAAACTGCGCCAACAGAGCATTGGAAATGTTCATTCGAACACGTCGTTGGTCTGACGTTAGCAAACGCGGCAGCCAACGCGCGGACAGCCTTCTCATGCCTAAATCTTGATTTAATATGTGACAAACACGTTCTCTGGACATTTTCATTGCCTCTGCTATCTCTCTCACTTTAATTCGGCGGTCGTCTAACACCATTTGGTGAACTTTAGCGATGTTATCGTCAGTAGTTGCAGTTTTTGGACGTCCCGAACGTTCATCATCTCCGAAGCTCTTACGGCCACGTTTAAATTCGGCTGCCCAAAATTTTACTGTGGTAAATGACGGTGAAGAGTCCCCGTACACAGAATCTAACTCATCTTTGATTTGCGTAGGGGCATTCCCTTTCAAAAACAAATATTTTAAGACAGCTCGATACTCGACTTTTTCCATTTTCACAGAAATGCTCTCATCGACTCACTCAAACGACTGTAAAATAAAAACCGCGCGTCAAAAATGGCTGAAACTTTGAAGTGTTGCTGTTAAAAGATGCACAATTACATTCCCTGACTTTAATTGATGTGTGCTACCATCTTCACGTTGAGGTCGGAAACTTTTCAGACCACCTACGTATATACGTTATGTTTGTTTGCACTGTTATGTATGGTCTCTCTTACAGGATATGGTCTCCTGACTACTGAGCTGAAGGTCCCGGGTTCGATTCCTGGCTGGGGCAGATATTTGTTTCAACACAGATATTTGTTCTCGGGTCTTGGATGTTTCCGTGAAATGGCAATAGGCCCGCCCCTATTACATTGGGACTAATATAACACTGGCGAAAAGTGGGTGTAGCAATGCACCTCTGCCTACCCCGCAAGGGAATACATTAGTACAAGGTGTAAGTGTTTGTTTTTATTTCTCTTAAAGAATGTTTTTTTAAAAAAAAAACCGCTACTTAACACTTCTCCTGCAAACATGCGGTTTTATCTCACCATCTGTTTGAAGACGCTAAATAGCATAATAGCACAAATAGCACTATTTTTAGACCGTCTTTGTCAGCTTTCCATTATCGGTTTATCAGACTTGACCCTTAGATCACAAACAACTCAATACTCATAAACAAACAGTGTTGTATATTATTATGATTTAAGGCCAAGACACTACAGTGCCACAAACTTATCAAATGTGTTATATTTCTCACCGGAACAGATAGGTGTGTCGCACTGTAAATAAAATTAACTTTTGTGTTATAATAATAAAGCCTGCCTAATAATACCTGTCAAAGTAATAGGTGTGAAGTAGCCATCGTTGTCATTGGCTCCGCCCCCGTTGTCGTCATCCGCGAACACCGCCTTATTGGAGAGGCCTAGCGACGGCACAGAGGCGCCCTCTGGACCTGAAATGTAAGTAATTATGTTTAATATTATTATATGGTGAAGATTTTATACAAAAGCTGTTTAGGATAAGTATGGTAACTAGTTTTGAAAAAGTTTTTTTATCAGTTCTCTAATTTCCTCACGATTCCAGCGAATGTCCTCAATTTCCTCCTCCAACGATTCCTTTAACACCATAGATCAGGGTTGCATTTAAGATCGACTGGTCACATTTACCTAAATAGTCTGAAGTTCTGAACATCTAAATATGTAAGCTCAATAGTTCGTACATAAGTGGAAATCCCAAACATTTTATTTCAAAGTAAATCCGTCTTTCAAACTCACCCCCACCACCGTCGCTCTCAATCTCCACCCCAGTAATATTCCTAAAGTTCTCCACGAAATTGTGCGGCGCGCGGAACACTCGAACCACCTTCTCCTCAGCGGCGGAGACGAGCGTGGTGGCCGACACCAGCGCGAGGGACGACATGTCGTAGTAAATAATCGGTACAAACCTGTTCTGTATGAGCCTCTTAGTATGTGGTTTTGTAAGACCCACTGGGTGAGTTTTTCCTAGTCCTATATTGAGCATATGCTCCAAATTGTTAGTGAATGGGAATCCAAAAAAACTGTTACTATGCAAGACTGTCTTTCAAACTCACCCCCACCACCGTCGCTCTCAATCTCCACTCCGGTAATATTCCTAAAGTTCTCCACAAAGTTGTGCGGCGCCCGGAACACTCTGACCACCTTCTCCTCAGCGGCGGAGACGAGCGTGGTGGCCGACACCAGTGCGAGGGACGACATGTCGTAGTAAATAATCGGTACAAACCTGTTCTGTATGAGCCTCTTAGTATGTGATTTTGTAAGACCCACTGGGTGAAGTTTTTCTTAGTCCTACATGAGCATATGCTCCAAATTGTTAGTGAATGGGAATCGAAAATAACTGTTTCTAAGCGAGACTGTTTTCAAACTCACCCCCACAACACTCTTCGCTCTCAATCTCCACTCCAGTAATATTCTTAAAGTTCTCCACAAAGTTGTGCGGTGCCCTGAACACTCGAACCACCTTCTCCTCAGCGGCGGAGACGAGCGTGGTGGCCGACACCAGCGCGAGGGACGACATGTCGTACCCGTGGACTTGAGGGCGGGCTAGCTCGTGCCATTCTTTTATACCTGGAAGTAGTGGAGACATTTTATAAATGTGTTATTGTGAGGATGTTATCACGGACGCGGGATTGATTACATTGTTTCAAGCTAGCCATCGGAAAACAAAACAACAGAAACAGCATAGTAATCTAATGTACCCTCACCTCTCTTACGGGGTACACAGATAGAATTTGAACTATGGTTAATTAGGGCATAATAATATGAGAGGAGATCATATATCGGTCTTTAAACAAATATCAAGCCGGGGATCAAAGCCGGGACCTTCAGCATAGAAGTCAGGGCACTACCCACTACACCATTCACATATCCAATACCTAGCTACTACCACTACACCACACAGGCAGTCGATCATAACACTGTAGTACTACATACCGTCCCCCCGGTCCCACAGCGCGTGCACTCTAGTGGTCTGGTCGGCGGCGGCGGAGGCGAGCAGGCGGCCGCGCGCCCCCCACTGCACGTCCTCTACGGGGCCGAAGTGCCCGCCGCACACCACGGAGGGAAGCCATTGGTGGGTTTCCTGGGGGAGAATGTTGATACATTATCGTCAAATTGTAGCTGTTCCTAGTCTCTATCTATTATGAAGGTTATGGCTGCTACTTTAATTTATCCCAAACATTATCGAAGTCGAAATATAGAGAAAGAGAGGAAGACAAAAACAATAAACTACTGAAGAGCAAAACTGAGAATAAATTTTCTTTATAAACTGTCAAAATCTAAAGAAAATCAGGTAATAGCAATTTCATTTAGCAAACATTACGCTCATAAACCTAATTTAGACAGAGACACTAAAGCACTAAGCGCAGAATTACCACCATACATCACACTGAAGATTCCAACATACCTCATCAAGCGTCCACACATGAAACGACCCATTATACCCATGCCCCACAAACTTCCTCGCCGCCGGGCCGAACCGGGCGCCGTAGAACCCCAGCCCGTTCCCCCCCACCTCCCCCACCCGCACCCGCTCGACCCACACCCCGCGCTGCTCGGCGGACGCGCTCGGCTCCCAGATGATGAGGGTTTTGTCTAGGGATGAGGAGAGAAGCCGGTAGGTGGGCTGGGAGGTTTCTGGAAAATAGATGGGGTGGTTTAGTTATAGTGGAAGTAGGAAGTAGAAGGTGTCGCTAGTTGTAGATATAATAGCTACCTTCAAATATGAATAAGAAAAGAGGAGCACAATTTTTAATAAAAAAAATGTACCTATATAAGAAACACTTATTTGTTTACTTCAAATTCTATTTATTGTCAAAAGCCAACCTATTATTGCTTCTAATCTTAATTGCACATGGAATGCGATAGCTATCGGAGTAGTTTATGCAGTTGGTAAATTCAAATATTCAACTTAATCACAAATATATCTACTATAACAAACAGTACACAAACCCACCTTTCCCACCCTTCCACTTAGTGAACTGCACCCCATACACCCAGCCCTCATGCCCGGCCAGCACGGCGTCCAACGTCACGGCCCACTGCTGTCCATACGCCGAGAACACTCGCTCTTCCACGCGGATCTCAGGCGAGGGGCGCGGGGAGTGCAGCTGTATGCGCCACAGACGGATGTACGTGTCTTGGGAAGCTGAGGCTATGAGGATTGCTGTGTCGTCTGCGGAGAGGGGTGTGGGTGAAATGGGGCTGTTGAGTTTTGTAAGGGGTTGTCCTGCATTGGACTGTCATAAAAGGTGTGTATTCACAGTACACTAGAAAACAGATACGTTCACTCAACAGGAGGCCCTAATATAATGTGTAAACAAAAATGTTTTGAATTGTGTTATTTACATGTTTATGCTTTTGTAAAATGATAATTTAAATATATCTTTTGAAAAGTTTCTTCATTACTATCTTTTTTTTATGCTGACTTAGGCCCAAGTTTGCTTTGTTACCCTGTTTAAACTTGCTTTTGCCATAAAAAATATGTTGCAACCAGTGTTTAACACATTCACAAGATAATTCAATGGCAAAAATCAGTTTTTATCATCAGTGATAGCTTACCAATATCTAGAACATCTAGCCCCCGCACCCAGTCCTCGTGCCCGACCAGCGCATGCATCTTGTGGTACTCCTCCACATCACCAACCCCACTAGGCACCGGAGTTTTCACATAAATATGGACCTTGTGGTCATCCAACGCAAGGATCAGAATTGGACATCCAACTTTTGGTAGCATATGTGCGTGAAGTGTGAGACACAGGCCCCCATGCAGACTTATTGTTTGTACAAGTTTGGGTATGCCTGGAAATGAAATAGATAGGTAATCATTTCACTTTTATATATTTTGTGCATAAGAATCATGTCATATTTTTTTATAAATAAAAATGTGGGTAGGCAAAAAATTGTACTGGGACATGGAAACGTAATCATTGTTTTAGCTACTTTTATATGGATTCAACACCTTTTTTATTACATAAAGCTATTAAAAACGGTATCTGTATCTTATTTCTACTTTAACTTCAATGTTCAAGTAAATTATTTCAATGTAAAGAGTCTTTACAAAATTTTCAAAGTCATAATTTTTTATTTTGTAAATACTTTTTTTGGCCAGGTATATAAATTTTGTAGGGTAGTTTAAGTTCTTTAGCTCACAAATTCTATTGTAGCAGTCTCTCATGTGCTTTCATGACAGGATTCTTTCGGATACTGAAGTACCTATGTGTATTTTGTGATAAAATATTGGTACCAGCTCATAGGAATTACATTTCTGCATATTATTATATATTTTAAGAGCCACAAGTGTGTGTGATTATCAAGATTTCATTGGATTTGTCATCAATGGGGCCCCATGCTACATTGTGCCTGCCAGCCTGGATAACTCAAGTATTCATAAATAATATAATTATATTTTAACATGATTTTAATATACTTTACTGATTAAGGACAAGAGACTGATGGCATATACAGTGAGACAGAAAAAAATACTAACCGGTGCACCTTTTCCAAACCCGTACAGTAGAATCTATAGAAGCTGTAAATACAACCAATTCATTCTGATTGAGATACAGGCCAGCCACACTAGTAACTCCATCTGTGTGCCCCTCCAAGCTTGTGACTACATATGCTCCATCAATTAAGGTCCATATTGCGGCAGTCTTGTCGGCTGAACACGAGAGGAACTCATTACAAGTGCCGTCTGGTCTTTGTATCCATTTCACAGAGTTCACTCTGGCCCGATGGTGGCTGAGGACTTTGAGAGGGTTGCCTCCTTTCTGTTTCTGCAGTATAAAACGTCACTTTCATAATTGTTTATTCAGACAAATTTAATATTAGGAACTTTAAAAACTAAACAAAAGTATACTTAAGGTCGATTTGTCACGAACATGGAAGAATAATCAATAATATAGATTGACGGAATAAACGTGGCACGTTAACAAAGTCAACATTAAGTAAGTAAAGTTATATTTGCGTAAATAACTCACAGTATTGTTAATAATAACTGCGTTCGAAGCTCCGTAGCACATCAAGCCCTCATTGTTCCAGTCCACTATTTCAGGAACCCTGTTGCAAGCTACTGAAACATATTCTGGTTTCACGCATATCTCCATTTTTGTAAGTTTTTATTAGTTTATGAAATAAAATTCAATACAACTTCTCATTTGATTTGAGGTTATTAAGTGAGTGAATGTGAAGTATTGATTATTTATTTGTAAAGTGACGTGCGGGGATATGTCAAGTGTTTAGTCTGTGACTTTTGTAAGTGTCAAATAATACAACATGATTGTTATACATTGAGTATGAATGGTCAACGAAATAGGCAGACGTTCCCCTCTGGCGGGGTGGTAGGCCAAAAAGGCCCACCGATTTATAAAAACTAGTTGCAGTCTCAATTTTCACTAAACTTAATCTAGTTGGCATAGCGTTCGTTTCATAGAAAATGGTTTGTTTACATACTAAAATGACAGCTTCAATTCATAGAATATCCGGATTCCGGATTTGATCACAGATTTGGTCATGGTTTATTGTTATTAGCTGTTTCCTAGCAACCAATGTCAAAAAAAATGCAATAGTGATGTACCGGTATGTATGTCGCAGCCGGATCGTATAACCCGCCGTATTACATGACGCCTAGCCGCATTACAAGACAGGGCCGCTTTGTAATGCAGCGGATCAACGTTTAGCCGTATTGAATACGGCTGAATGAAAATGCGCCGGATTGTATTCGACATCATACGTCATTCAATACGGCTGGCCGTTATGTAATACGGCGACAGATTAGCCGCTGCTTTGAAAGATTTTAGTTTTGATTTTTAACACTCGTGGCGCTGCTTGACATAACAACAATAATGGCGTTGGATACAGATATTTGATGATGATTAAAACGAATAAATCGTATTAAATATGCTACTAAACACACACACACACACGCACTCACGCCTTGTACTAATTGTACTCCCTTGCGGGGTAGGCAGAGGTGCATTGCTGCACCCACTTTTCGCCAGAGTGTTATGTTAGTCCCAATGTAATAGGGGGCGGGCATATGCTACTAAACAGTACTTCAAGAACAATTTTCACGTGAAATTAAATAATTTCTATTTCGATCAATGCGGTACAGTGAAAAACGTACAAAATTTATAACGCACATCAATCAGCTAAAGTGACCATGGATTCTGCTGGTCGACGGATTTCCAGATAATACTACTGGGTCAAAAAATGTAAATGTGGCCGGCAAAGGTTATTTGATCTTGAAGAGACTGCGACGAGGCAAACGTAGTGTGGGACGCCCTCAGGCTAGATGGGGTGACGACTTGCGAAAGGTGTCTGGTTATGATTGGATGTGGAAAGCTGTAGATCGCATCCAGTGGCGCGCTTTGGGAGAGGCCTACGTCCAGAAGTGATGTTGATGATGAAGAATAATAATTCCGAAGATCCTACAATCCGAGTAGTACCCATGAACAGTATTTTGATACTTGGAAGTCCATATGATATATTTACTCTATTATGATTACAAAATTCCTTCACCTGTAATGTCATGGTTAGTATGGACATGGTTACCCTACAATTCAGTAGTAGTACGATGCGGCTAAACGTTGGCCGCCGTATTGAAGAACGTATTGAAATGACAATCCGGCTAAACGTTGATACGCCGCATTACAAAGCGGCCCTGTGTTGTAATGCGGCCAGCCGTAATGTAATACGGCGGATTATACGATCCGGCTGCGACATGTAGATATGTATTAATCGACAAAAAAGGTCATAGTTGGGATGCGTCCGTAGTCGAATTGGCTTCAGTAATCGTAACTGATCACTGAGGTTAAGCAACAACTGACACGGTCAGCCATTGGTATGTACAGCATGAGTTACCGATTTCAAATGGTTTTTTCTGGACGCTTCCGTGCTTCGGACGGGACGTTAAGCCGTGGGTCCCGGTTGCTGCTTCGGCAGCAGTCGTTAAGCCTAGTCAGAGGCCGCCCGAAGGGGCGGCTTGAAAGCATCTGACCGTTGGGTTGCCCACTTACTCGACAACTTCAGTGCATTGTACTCATTCAAAAACGGCGATACGGCTCGCGACCTATCACGTGAGTATAAATGTACAGCGAAAAGCGGGTGACTTCGTTTGAGTAAGTACAATATTATGAAATTAAATTGGAAGTGTGTGAGTTAGTAAATTTACGAGTTTTGGTGGCTTCCACACTAGGCTCGGCCTGTGTCGTGGATGCCGGTGTACCGGTTATAAAAGGTATAATATTAACAAAGAAGGTAGGTAGCACTTACAGTAAAAACAAATGTAAACAATGTTTAAATTACTAAGACTAATCATAGGAACATTTTTCGTTGACTTATATTCATTAGTAACAAAATAATCATTCCTAATGAAATTTAACTATACCTAATTAATTTGAAATTAGTATTTCTAACTAATTCTAACCCATGTTCTCGAATCCATCGATATCACTTATCGATAATTGTTACATCCATTGGCAAGAAAAATGAAGACACTGTGTTCATTATTAAATGTCACTTCACGTAACCTTTATTGCTGGGAATTAAAACTCATAATGATATGTCCCATGAGACATAATCATGGTAAACGGTAAAATTTCCCCCCACAAAAATTGGCAGACTTTTTTGTATGAAGAAAGATCGCTATGACGCTTCCCGAGGGTACACCCGAGTCCGCGTTGTTCTATGTTGTTATACATTGATCTTTATGTAAGTTAAATCACAAAGTCCTTGGTTAAATCAGAAATATTCGAAAATGAAATGAAGAGAGAAGAAGTGAAGGCTGTATCAATATAGAGGTAATGGTGTACTCTATCGTGAAAGTAAATACTTAAGACATGATAACCGAGGTGTATTGGTTTTTGAACGCAGTTTACAGCTGCTTTTTGCGCGGGAAAAATCTGTCAATGTCAAACACACAACGTCAACGTCAACACAGCACAGCAAGTAAAGTAAATCATGGGAACGTGAAACTTGAAATTGAAAGCAACATTTTGCAACCGAAACGTGTTATTTATTTATGAAGTAGAGAAGACATAATACAGTGGCGATTTCACCATGCCTGAAGTAATGATATCTGGTATTCCTGTTAGTTTCCCGTTTGATCCTTACGATGTGCAGACTGCTTACATGGAGAAGGTGATAGAAGCTCTCCAAAACAGCACAAATGCCTTACTAGAGTCTCCAACTGGCACCGGTAAAACCTTGAGCTTATTATGTTCATCTCTGGCGTGGCTGCTGGTCAAGAAAGCACAGCTACAGATGAATGCACAAGTTGGCAACTTTGCTGAACACAGTGGCGGCTTTAGTAGTAACCTCAACGAAAAACTAAAGGCCGGTGCCGGAAAAACTAAAGATAACACAACCTGGGGTATGCCCAAAATAATATATTCCTCAAGAACACATTCTCAACTGACCCAGGCTATGCAGGAACTGAAGCGGTCAAGTTACAGACATGTCAAAGCAGCAGTGCTCGGCTCCAGAGATCAAATGTGCATCCACCCTGAAGTGTCAAAAGAAACAAACAACATGAACAAGGTCCACATGTGCCAATTGAAAGTAAAATCTAGGACTTGCCACTTCTACAATAATGTTGAGTCAAAGAAGGAAGATAGAGCTGTTAAAGGAGATGAAATATTAGACATAGAGGACTTAGTGTCTGCAGGCAAGAAGCTGAACTGCTGTCCTTACTATCTTGCTAAAGAACTGAAGCAAGATGCGGATATCATTTTTATGCCTTACAATTACATATTGGACCCAAAATCTAGGAAAGCTAATGGTGTGGAATTATTGAATAATATCATAATTCTTGATGAAGCTCACAATGTTGAGAAAATGTGTGAAGAGTCTGCCTCCTTGCAGATAAGAACTACAGATGTGGCACTTTGTATTGATGAAATCACATACATAATGAGAAGCTTCAGTGAAACCAGTGATGAGCAGATGGACATGACCCTTGACAACAGCACACCAAAAGATTTCACAGCCGATGACTTGTGTATTCTGAAAGAAATAATGTTGGCCTTTGAAAAGGCAATAGATGAAATTAATGTGGGATCAGAGGGATCTACATTCACTGGTGGATATATTTTTGAACTTCTGGCCAAAGCAGAAATAAAGGATCATAATCAAATGTCTGTTATAACTTTGATTGAGAATCTAATTCAATACCTTTCCACAGCAAGTGCTTCACCATTTCAGCGTAAAGGGGTTGGCTTACAGAAGATAGTAGATTTACTAAATGTTGTTTTCAGTGGCACCACTCATGCTTATAAAGAAAGAGTAAAAATGTGCTACAAAGTGCATGTGCAAGTTGAAGAGAAAAAGAACAATAAAAAGTCTGAGGGCTGGGGCACTATTAAGGCTGCAAATCCAAAATCTGCTGAGCGGGTTCTCAGTTATTGGTGTTTTAGCCCTGGGTTTGGTATGAAACAACTAGTTGAACAGAATGTAAGAAGTATCATTCTTACTAGTGGAACACTTGCTCCATTAAAGCCTTTGATATCGGAATTGGGAATTCCAATTGGTGTTCAGCTTGAAAACCCACACATAGTTAATTCTACTCAGGTTTGCGTCAAGATTATCAGCCAAGGTCCTGATTCTACACCATTAAATTCCAATTATCAAAATAGAGATAATCCCAAATACATATCGTCCATGGGCAGGACTATACTGAGTTTCTGTAGGGTGGTACCAGATGGGCTGTTAGTGTTCTTTCCTTCTTATCCCATAATGACCAAGTGCCAGGAAATGTGGCAATCTGAAGGAATTTGGTCCAGCATAAATAATATTAAACCAATATTTGTTGAGCCTCAAAGAAAAGACACTTTTAATGCAATCATGACTGACTTTTACAGCAAGATAAATGATCCCAGCACAAAGGGAGCTTGCTTCATGGCTGTGTGTAGAGGAAAGGTTTCAGAAGGTTTAGATTTTGCAGATATGAATGGAAGAGCTGTAATAATTACTGGACTACCTTTTCCACCCTTAAAGGACCCAAGAATTGTCTTAAAAAAGAAGTATTTGGAAGAGCTCAGGCAGAAGAACAAAGAATTTCTCTCTGGGGATGAGTGGTACTCCTTAGAAGCTACAAGAGCTGTAAATCAAGCCATAGGAAGAGTAATAAGACACAAGAATGACTATGGTGCAATCTTGCTATGTGATAGCCGATTCAACAGTCCAAAACTAAAATGCCAGTTATCAGCTTGGCTCAGAGATCTCATTAGTGTATCTAATAAATTTGGGGAGACAGTAAGTGAAATATGCAGATTTTTCAAGACAGCAGAAGCGACACTGCCATCACCTAAGTTAAAACCTTTACTTTCACATGAAGCTAATCTTGGGTTTAAAGAGTATGCATCGGTCAACATGAGTGGGGTGGCTTTTCCCAAGGCGAATGTAAGAGCAGTCGCTAAATCCTCTGCTAAGAAGACTGTAAGCCAGTATCCCAACTCTAATGAAGTGTATGCAGACTTCTCAATGGAATTCTACAGAAATGCACAATCTTCAACTTATGTAAATGCATTTAAGCCAAAGGAAACCAAGGACCTTTTCAGTGCTATTGATAGTAGTAGCTCAACAATATCAGAATTATCTCAGCCTTTGGTAAATATTCAAAAGAGAGATGCTGATGATTCAGTGTTACTGGTGGCCAAGAAAAAGAAGCTAAAAATTAAATCATTTGGTTTTGAAGATAATCTAGCTAATGGAGAGTCATCAAGTAAAGTTGTGGAAGAAAAAGTGGCTCCTACATCACTGATAGATTTTGTAAAAGAAGTCAAAACTCTATTGGAAATAGATCAATATAAAAAGTTTCAAGTTTCCATAACTAGTTACAAAAAAGATACAGATTTTAATGTATTTCTGAAATCACTTGTTAGTCTATTTGAGAACAGGAAGTTATTTTATTTAATGAAAGGCATGAAAAGGTTTTTAAAAGATGAGCATAAAGAAGTTTTTCAAGAATACTGTGATAATGTTAAATTATAGTCCTGAACGGAATTTTTAATTTGGTGATTATTTTTAGTATAAATAAATTATAATAAAATTGTAAAATACAATTGATGTCTGAAATAAAAACCATTCATGTAGATTCCTTATTTTATTCTAAACCTACACACATAATCATTAGGCACATACAATCTTACACTAGTATACATTCTTAGGAGCTTCATTGATTTTAGCGGCAATATCAACAGAGTTAATTCTTAGCATAGTTTGTTGTGCTCTTTGGAAGTTGATTCTCATGTACTGCTTTCTCCTCTTCTTCTTGAAGTGGGTGCGTGTGTGGGAAAGGCCTTTGGATATGATTGTAGCAGTTACATTGACTAGCCCGGGTTGGACTAGCGGCCGGCCAATCAGAGAGAAATCCTTGGTGGCTGCAAGCAGGACTTTGTCCAATGTTATTTGGTCTCCGATGTTTGGTGGCCAGTAGCCCTCGACCACGAGGAGGTCTCCGTCGCTGACGCGCCACTGTTTGCCCAGGAGGTGCACAATCGCGAAATTCCGGGATGCCTTCTGTTCAATCAGCTGGTTGCAGGTCGCTATCACATCTTGTTTGGTTTTGGGTATGGTTTTGTTTTCCACCGGAGTTAGGTTGGTGATTAATCTTGATAGAACGCCTCCTGAAAAAGAATATTGATTTTTATTGTTTTTCTTTATTAGTCTGTACTCAAAATGGCACAAATAACAATGTTTCTTTTTACAAACCTTGTGCACCGCTGAAAAGGCTGGTGAGTTTTTGAAATCCAGCTCTTATCATAGCCATTGTTCGGCTTTAATTTTTCTAATAAATTAGTTCAGAATTAAATTGTACTAAAGATATTTTAAAGCATTTAAATTAATACAATAACATTTTTAGCGCAGCACTTTTATAACCATAACCTCAATTATTTCAATTTTGACACTTGACGTTTAGCTTTTGACAGTTGACAGTCTGAGACGTTCAGAAATGTTACGCACATGTTTTTTTTTGTCTGTGGTTCTGTACAACCCTAAGAATACGCAATCAGTCTATTTTATTATTTTCTTACAAAGTCTAGGTTGGCAAACATGGCTTTTATTTCCCTGAAATTTAGTTTTCCAGTATATTTTATTATCCATTACTTTTTCTCATTTTCCCTTTTCCCACTCAAAAACTTACCTAATAGATTTTGTCACCATTCTGAGTTTTATTTAGGTATTTGTTCGTTTAGTTTCATGGTTTTTATTAAATACCTTAAATAGGTATTTAATTTTCTTTTCATTTATTTCTGATATATTCTTAGTCAGCGATACGGATCGCGTCCTATCACGTGAGAACATACGTTTTATTATGTACAGCGAAAAGCGGATGACTCGATTGCGGGTGATTCGATTTTCACACCGAATTATATGTTTACCAGTCCGTTTTATTTCTCATCATAGCTTACTTATATCATTATCAATTAATTTCATTTCATTATAATAAGTAGGTATTATCAAATATATATTTTTTATTAAAAGTACCGATGGATGGATACACCTTGCTGCTTCCATGGTGAAAATAGCTACTGACTAGTTTAGACGCATCTATGTTGCATGATGGTTGTCGTAATATTTTATGATAAGTTTTTAGGGAAAATAAGTGTCTTTACACAGATCATTTTAAGGTTCTTCATTACAAAAGTTACTTAATTGATATTTTTATTGTTGTTTAAATAGTCTAAAAGAGAACGGTGGTAAGTCAGTCGGGTAAGCACCCACTTCTCACGCAAGAGATGCGGGTTCGAATCCCGGCGCTGACATGTACCAATGAGTTCTTTTAACTTAAGTACAATGTATACCATCGCTCTTACGGTGAAGGAAAACATCGTGAGGAAACTTGCATTATCTAGATTTAGCACATATATGTGAACCCACCAATCCGCAGTGGACCAGCGTCGGTCCAAGCTTAGGAAGGCAGTTTAGACCTTGGCGATATGCACAAAGGTTCTACTCGAGAGAGCCAGGTGCAGGTACTTACACCCCCACAGAGAATATAATAGAATAGTCTAAAAGAAGAATATTTTTTTTTCAATAAAAAGGAACGGTATTACCAGAATGCCGTAATATAGGTATTGAAAACACGCTAATACCGCCAGGCTCTACATGGGAGCCTACTCAATTAAGCTCAAGACTCTAATTGTAATGTTGGTCCCGTGACTTCTTCTATGTGGAGTAGATATTTTTTTAAACTTTATATGTACATCAAAAAAAAACTTAATTAACTTAAATAACAGAAATGCACAAATGGCGGTCCTATCGCTAACATTTTCACGAATATCTGAAAATCGTAGTAAAAACGTTTTTTAGAACGACGAGCTATTGTCATAGGCACCCCATTTCGACTTATTATTATACTACTATATATTCCAACACTATCTGAATGTAAAATACATTTCGAGTATGGTCCACACGGGTTACGATACCGAATTTCAACTCGCTACGGCGCGGCGTAGCCACCCTGCTACGCACTACGGCGTAGCCATACACTGCTACGGGCTACGACGTAGCCATAACTTTCAGCTTTTTCATCATCAGTGTTGTTGATAGTTGGTTGGGCTTGGGATAGATAGTAATAGTTCAAGTTTCCATTACTAGATGGCTCTTAAACATTTCCTAATAATTCATACCAGAATCATTTTTTCAATGTAATAAAATGTGTGTAAACTAAAATAAGAATTAAATGTTACTGCCTGACTGTAGAAAATAACACATTTTATTTCTTAGTATAAAGCCAGAATCAGTTTCGTGAGAGATATGGCTGAAGCTTTCCAATCTCCTTGATACGAGTCCATTAACCTCCCGCGGCTTTTATCCGTTCGGAATTCAAACGAAGCCGGGCCGCTCGCTTGCGGGGTCGCTCGGGTATTTCCGCCGGTCGCTCGGGCGGGCTCGGGGGCCGGGGTGCGTTGCCATGGCGACGGGAGGGCACGCGGCGCTTCTGGCGTCGCGGCCGCGGCCGAAAACAAACACGGGTCCACTGGCTCGCGGTGTAGTAGAGCAGTCCTGAAAATTTTATAAAAATGTTTGGTTATTGTTTGATGTTGAGGGGTGTTATTGGAGTATAGAAATAATAATAAGTACTATCTAAATAGTCCAAAAATTATTTGTTTGGTAGATATACTGAATACTTATGGTAACAAGAAGTCTACGAGTTTCAGTCCATACTAATACGTAGCTATTATAATAACTTGCTATCACTGCCTCTCACAGTTTGCGTAGCACGATACCAACCGTTATGACTTTATCTGAATTCACCCCTGAACCCTACAGGCTCCGTATCCCGGGCTTTCCCTCCAACCTGTCTGCGAGCTGCGGGGGGCGCGGGCGGCGCGGGCGCGAGGGGGGCGGGTGCGCGCGCAGCGGCCGGCGCTCAGTCAGGGCGGCGCGCGCTCCGCGGCGGTCGATAGCGCGCGTGCACGACGATGCGGGCCCCGCGCGCGCGCCCAGCGCCCCCCCAGTGACCGCCAGCGCCGGCTCAGCCCCACTCGGTCAGTACGCCATGCCTGCCGCATGTGGTTGTTTACCCTTCCCCCCTCCCTCCCCCCCTATTTGTATGTTCGCAGACACTTTATGTAAGTTTTCCACGTTCATGCGCTGATTCAATTCGTGCAGATTGATGGATCGGCAATCGAGTTAAATCCGGGCGGACGTCACCGCACCGCTGCCGCCCGACAGCTGACAGTGCCTAACGAACTGCCTAACGCGTAGCCTCTCGCTTTATGAGTTTCTGATTAAAGCTGCAATTACGTGAACGTTTGAGGCATGGTGAGGAGACGGCTCCGCGCGCTCGGGGTGCTGAGCGAGAGTAATTCGCCCGAAAAGTCTGTGCGAAAACATTTTATAGACGCGGAGAAAGGTACGGCAAAAAAGCAATTACTCCTCATTTCTCGTTAGTGCAGCAGTTTTTACATTCATTACCAGGTAGTGGTCTGATGCACCGGTGCAGGTGCAGGCAGTGTGTGCGGTGCTGTAGCTACGGCGCGTCGTTGTGTGAGGTTAGGTCCCGCTGCCCCGGGCGGCAGGCGTGCTCGCGAGAAAGGCACATGGCCGCGTCCTGATGAGGTTTTTTTGACGTGAATGTTTCAAAATAGGTTACAGTGTTTTTGTGCTGATGTTGTGCTCACGTTGTGAAGGACCCAGTTCATAAGTAGGTACGCTTTTCATCGTCTTGTTTAAGAGCTATGTTTTTAGTGAGGAGGCACCCATAAATGTTTGATTTCTTTACATTTTTAAAGCTGAAATCACGCCCTAGAACACTAAAGACAAGACATCAATGTTGCATTTTATTACATCGTTGTAATAATGGTTTTATGACGACGCAAAAAAGGCATGACCGCTTCAACAGATGTCACAGACAATTATGTTTTTTAATGATTGTGGAATGAAAAATAATGCATTCAGTGGCGTTTTAATCGTTTTATGTAAATGCGAGATTAGAAACTGGAATTTTACGTTGTTTACGGGAAAATAAAACAACGCAGAGGCAGGTAGAGGTGTACGAAATAATACTGGCTGTTTGGACAGCCTTGAAAACAAATTGTCAAAAATAAGCACATTTTTTGACTTTTCCAATTTTTTGAAAATAGAAACAGTTCATCACATTTGTAAGAGACTGTTATGACGCCTTACTAAATTAAAAATGTTATGTAGATTCCTTGAAAAGCACTCATATAAACACCCAAATAAACGGGAATATGCATCTCCAGACTAATACCAACGTTCATAGTAACATGCGGATATTGTGCATAAGCCATGTCTTAATCCGATTCTCATAAATATAAGAAAAAAGGCCAACAATATCAGATATGAGGCAGATAATATCTCTCGGCAGCGCAACATCATAAGGAAATCAAGAGAGCCGTAAAACATATATCCCTTACCTCGGATAGCTATAAAATGTACCCGTAAACCTATAAAAAGTAAAACCTTAGTACCCTCCAGGTTTATACCGAGAACCGTTCAGTAAGATCGAGTTACCACGGAACAGGGGTTGCCCTGAATCTTATCATTTCAACTGTAAAACTAAAAGGTGGTAAGTATTATCTATAATTGTGTACATAGCTTATTGTGCAAATTACGTAAATACATATTAGTTTTGTATCGTAATTATTGAAATGAATCAGAATAGCAATCATATTCCTTAGAATTCGGCCTTATAATTTTAAATATATTTTAAAGATAGTGCTGATTAGCTATAAGTATTTGTATTTAATTTGTATATATTTTTATATACCTAGATTTATGACGAAACGTATTATTCTAAAGACAGGAAAATCAGCTAATATGTGTAAATTTACCTATATTTTTACTAGAATAAATTATATCTCACGTTATTTAGTTGGCCGAAATCGTTTATATAAACTTTAGTTATATAAACTATGAAACATAAAATGAATAAATATTATCCTTACAGTACAAGTTGACGCTATGAAATAACTGAGAGTGAAATTATACTAGCAGTAAAATGCTTTATGCTCAATATCACGGTCTCTTGGTGCCGTAAAATTTAATCCTTGGTTACTTAGTTGCTTAGTTTTCGATATAAGCGTTTAAGTCTTATGATTTCGGCCAACTAAATAACGTGAGATATTAAATTTTGAGTGAACAACTTTCACAATAATTTTGCCTGTTAAAATGGACTTAATTAAATTTCCTCTCCATTATTATGGAATATGTACAATGTAGGTACACATTCAATAAGATTATAATTATATTCCTATATAAAGTATCTTAATCAAACAGTTCTCAAACATGAGGTAGATTGCTATTCAGACTACCTTTCTATACCTCGTGAGCAATTAACATTGGATCCAATCTATCTTGTTCCAGCGTTAGTTTCTCTCCAGCTCTAATGACAGGTCATTAAAATAATGTTACGACTATCTTGTTAGAAGTTTATGGACGTACTAAAGGTCGCTGACCTGTGTCGGACGAGCTTCAGGAATGGACCTGTGATGAGAAACATCTCAAAAACGGATATTTACTTATTGTTATATTTTATATTGAGTTTGTGCGTCAATGTGAATGAAGCAGTTTGTTTACTTAAAATGTTATCTAAGAAACTGAGCGCAGAGTAAAAAAAAATACAGAACGATATTTACACAATTATAGATAATACTTACCACATTTAAGTTTTTTTATTATAATGAACAGATATTTAAATTATTAAAATAATTATATTAAGTTATCTTCAGTTCTTATGTGCTCAAATACCCTACCTTAAATGAAAATAACAATCCTACATACTCCTAGAATAACGTACTCTTTCATTAGATAAGACTGACTGAACTACCAATGGGCGAGATTTAAAAATGGAAAGTCCATTTGTCTTAATTCGATATAGGAGTCGATAGGGGCTGGATTCAGCTGGTCACGGCCGTCGGACTTTATCACCTGCTTCGGTGAGAGTGACACAGAAATAACTCCGCATTTCACCTGTTACCCTGGTAGATACAATAAAGATTTGTCTGCTTACTTTGCAGTCAGAGGTAGGTTTTTAAATATAAAATATGTACTGCAACTTTTTAGATAGGACCCAGGCCAGTCATAACCTTAAAAAAATAATAATTTAAGGCTGTTTAAAATTATGAAGAAATTGAATTGCATTTACCTGTAATGTTCTAATCAGATTTTATAATGTGACTTTTGACTGATCTGATAAATTAATATGATGACTACAAGTAATTGTTTATTGAAGCTACAAGAGTGTTAGGAAAAGTGAAAAGCTTCATGTTTAAAAACACAGTTCCTGGTTATAATATACTACAACATAACATCGTCTTTATTTAATACAGGAATACGTTTATAATTATGTTTGGGTAATTCTCGAGTTAAAGTTGAGCTAAATGATGGGTAAGAGTTAGGAGGACCACGGGCTGAATAAAACGGTCGACACAGAAATACTTAACGCTCCACGGGGAAAGTTACCCGTTTTAAATCCTGAAACTGAAAGTAATGAGGGAATCGGTCCCCCCAATAGAAGTCACAGATTTTCCGTTTTTCAGAAGTCTGGGTGTGAATTTCTTATGATGTTAAAAGATAAACTTATAAGCATTTATAAACGCTAAGTGCTCACTGCAATTTTGCGAATGCTTTTTATGAATGCGTACAATTTCGTGGTATCTGCAACCTATTCGTAATGAAAGCTTTATGTAATTCATACAGTCTTTCCACAACTGTCCGTTTCATAAAATAATATAATATAATATATTATGTACCTACATTGTCTCACAATAAGGACAAGGACGATAGAAATATTTATACATACGTAAACGTTGATCAAATACATAAAGGTCCAAAAAATACATATATATTTTCATTGCATATGTATTTTGTTTGAACACGTCTGTTATTTCGGTTTACAGGAATTATATTTGTTTGAACATTGAGGCTTCAGCCGCGGGCGCCAGCATTTTGTAGTTTGAATAACTGAAAACTCATTGAAATGTGTCTAAAACAAATTCATACTGTATTTTTTCATTGCCAACAATAATAGCTGCTGTATTTTTCATGTATGTTCTGTATGAATTTTCAGTTACTGTAGCTGTTTCCTGAGAAACAATTTAGAATTTATTGTGGTCAAGACCTAACTATTCTTTATGCGTCAACGGACTTAGGTGCTCAATGTCATTGTGTAAGAATGATATACTCGTGGCTCGTGGGTGTATCACCAATTTTCTTACATTTATTCTCTCTTTTTAAATTGAAAATGGTCGGCCAATAAGCTCATGATTATTTAAAACAATACAACTCAGTCATACCTACTTTCCGAGCTCTTTTGTCCTTTCTCGTTGTATTTGACAAGACCTGTAAAACATCGTTGGTAATGACAGCAGCCGTTACATTTAAAAATGACAGCTGAACAAAACTCTGCCTATAAACCTCAAGGCTCCAGTGGGTTCACTCAGCCTTACAACAAAAAAATCTTCGGCTCCGCTAACCCGAACTGTATCTCATTAATCGCACCAATTGCATGACAGCTCCCGTTCGTCCGTCCGCCGTTAAGCTGGAGTAATCCTCCAGTACACAGTTCATTCGCAGGGCGCGCGGCCCCGTTGCATTCATGCGGCGGTGGGCGTGCCCCACTTCCGCGCTACGTCACCCGTGTGACGTCACTGCCGGCGTGACGTCATCGCTACGTTTGACGGACTCGCGTGTGCGTTAATGCAGCTTCGAGAAATGGGTTTGGTATTACGTGTAGCTTGGGCAGCACTGTGTCTAGGACTTCTTATTAACTAATCAAAATTGGATAGGCAAGATGCGTTGTTTTGCTTGTAAGGTGTATATATAATGTATAGGTCGGTACCTACTTTTAAAATGAATATAATAAGATATAAACTAACGGTGTAAATGTTGAATATAAAAACAAGTCATCATTTTAATTCAGATCACCAAACGTCTCTGTGAAGCATGGCTCAATAACACTTATAACACACGTTTTTCTAGTTAAGTACTTAGGTTTATATTTATAATAACATTAAGGTTTAAACTCAAACTCAAACTCACTCACTCTAAGTGAAACCAATCCTACGCTTAAATTTATAACTCCATAAAATGTATCAGAGGCGAATAGAAACTCACTGTGATCCTAACTGCCATTTTTGCTGTAATATTACGATCCAGTCATAAATGCATAACTGCATATTAGGGCAATGACACGAATCTAAAGCCGCCGAACTTAAATTTTGCAATGTCAAACTTGAAATTCTTTTTTAAAATTTTACCTTATAAGCTGAGTAAATCAATTTACCATATTCTCAATTTAAAATTTCAGCTATATAATCTTCAATCTTTACTCAACTTAGTGCGGGGTATATATGCCTCCTCCACGCCAAGTTCCACGGTCCAATGGGGGTCACTCTATATGACTAATAACTAAGTTGCGGAGCGTGCTGCGCGAGCCACAACCCTATCTCTTTGTATTAAACTTGCCGATTGCGCGACAGATCTCCTTCGTATTTCGTCAAGATAGAGCAATCCTCCTGTACCACACTTCTCCAGTTTGTCAGTACTAACATACAATACAATACAAATACTCTTTATTTGCACCAAAACAGAACAACATACAAAATAAGAGGCGGCCTTATTGCTTATAGCAATCTCTACCAGACAACCTTTGGATGGAAGAGAACTCACTCGGTATGATTATTAATTTTGTAGAAATGTTTATTCCAAGATGTTAACTAACATGACACCAAGTGCCTGAAGTTAGTTTTACAGGCTCCACTTTTGTTTTATCTCCTGCTGGCATCTTCATCTTTATTTTTACCCGCCAGAGGGCGTGGCTAAGAGCTAAAAGCTCTCAGAGTACTCCAGCCTACCCTCATTTGTGTGTTCCACAGTGTGTGTACCGTTACTGAATTACTGTGTTTCACTTAACATGTACAACCATTACCCTGGGTTATAGACCTGGCCGATTTATAGCAAAACACGAAAAAAGTACATAAGGTCTTTAGTAATCTAGCCAACGTTAAAAACCTCCGGCATTAATCACTAAAAGTGGCATAACTTTTGAATGTCTAAGCAGATTTTGATAAAATGTGGCTAAGAACACTCAGGATAACATTGAACTCTATACAAAAAAACAAACAAATCTGTTCTGCCAGTTCTGTCGTGATTAGTATAAAAAGTGTTATAGGAAGTAAGTGTTAAGCCGAAAAGGAATGACTTAAGTAGTTCTTCATTCTGAATAAGTTTTACTGTGTTTTGTAAATTTACCTGGAGCTGAGTCATGCTTTTCGACTTACTAAATACCACTTTCTCAACACCCTGTATAGGCCGATTTCAAGTTATTGTAGTTGTAGTACAACTAATACGAGTTTGTAGTAACGTTTTATTACTGTTACAATGGTTTTTCGTCAGCTGAAACTTGCTTTGCAGTATTCCAAATAATTATAATAGATTGAGTCAAAGTTTCGTAGCGACCGTAGCGTTTCAAAGGAATACGGTGGAAATCTCGTAGCACCTCGTAGCACAATTTTGGAAGTTGACTAAAGTTATCGTATTGTTTCTCAGAAATGTATATAGTAAAATTATATTACTTATTATCAATTACATCCTGAAGTAACGTTTCTGAAATCATCTTAAAGTGAAAAGGCAAAAACATTTTCAATAAGTATTATACCTATTTTGTTTTTAAAGTTCACCTATTTCTTTTGAGCTATTCGTGAGATGTCCCGTTACATTGACGAAAATTAATAAAAAAACTGTCATTCTAAACAGTAATGTAACCAATAAATTTTCTATCAAGTAGTACAAAAAAAATGAGATTTGTAAGTTACAACAAGATTTATTTAGGATGAAGAATTTTCACACTTGTGTGTGGACCAGGGACATTCTATATTGTTATAGATCCAAGTTTTAGTTAGAACTAAAGGTGCGTCGACACACGAGAAGGCACACACCTACAGGCGGTATCCAGGGGGAAGTTCGGCAATTAATCTCAATACTAACAATATTACGGGGACGAGGGGTGCGCCAATAAAATAATAATTAATAAACAATTATCCCGCCGCCCAAAACTGTTCGGAAACGAATAAATCAAGTCCTCGATCGAGCCAAGAATAATTGATTTGTTAAAGTTATTTGTTATTATTGATTCGTTGTCGCTTGATTAGTATTGTGTGTTTACTCTAAGCGTGTCTTGCACTAGCACTAAAATTGAAATTAAATATACTTTCCACCCTACTCTTAAGGCCCATGTATATACCGTATATACCACTTTTTAAAGGCAGTAAAAATTTAGATTTCTTTGATTAATTATGTGTTTTCTGTTTTCTCTCATAACATTGGGATAAGTAATATTGTTTTGTTAATTCTAAACTACCAAACCTTTTTTTATTATTATAGACGTCTATAAGTATATTAAACAATAATGTTCAAGGTTTAATTCTGGGACGACTGAAATCCCATGCGTTTCTCGCATTTTGTATTTATATTTTAATAATATCATCGTTTGAATACCAAGAAACTCTGATGCAGTAAACAGTATTATTGAATTCGATTGAATTGAATAATATTATTGGAATTGAAAACCATTCGTTATACCAGTAAACTAAAAATAATGTTAAAATCATACAAGGACGTATACTGCATTTTTTTATATTTGGCATAAAATGTTTAAAAAAAATGAAATTTGGTTCAGCCGCATAGGAGTTACCTTACCACAGACATAAACACACGCGTTAAATATAAATACCCCTATATTTTATCGGGGGTTAAAAAACAGGGCGCTTTGATTGCAATTCCATAAGAAACGACGAACGAGCGTCCCACCCTGAATTTGATCAAACACAAGTAACCCTTTCTCCATTTCAGTAAGTGACCAAGTTGGTCGTCACTTACACTGACTGAAAACTTCAAAGAAAATGTAAAATTATCCCAAACATTTAGCCGTCTATCGGCCGCCCCTCCTATTATGTTCTAGTGATCTCGAAGTCTCTTGTAAGATAAAGCTGTGCTTAAACGTTGCTCCTTCCCAGTATAGCGCTTCTTGAGATAATGAAGCGACGAGGACGGAGATAGCCACCCTTTGTTGTCAGAGAGAGACGGAAGAGGACCCTTGGACAAGGAATTTTGTTAGTTAAAGATGTAAGCGTAGTTATGCTTATATGTTTTTGCTTTTGTCTGAAACGAGTGAGGGAGGCCTCGTGGTCGCGAGCTATGACCTAATGAACTAATTCGTAATACAGGGTGGGGTAAAAGAAAATATAGGTATTCATAATTCTAGGTTTATCTGTCTCGTTTGAACCTGTGTACATACATACTATACAGTCATCAAAAGAGTTGTACACTAGCGATAACTAACTTTCATTTTAAACTCACGTGCAATGACGTGTGTGCCTGAGGTCACAACACTAAGGGCCAGCTGAAAACCAGCGCTGTGGCCTCTCTGGCCATAGCACACGCTGAGCTGGTGCCTTTTTGACGCTCTGGACAGCAACCTTGTTTGTTTATATTGTATTATTTTGTGTTTTTTCATATATTTTTTGTAGTATTCTTTTGTTCTTTTTGTTTCTGTTTTTATTGTTCAGTGCGTCAAATAAATGTTTCTTTCTTTCTTTCAATGAAAAAGTTCCACCTGCCATTGACGTTCCATATGTCACTGGAACTTTTTCATTGCTCGTGAGCGATATAGCTGATACGAGTATTGATACGAGCAATATCACTTGTGTATGAATTGAATCATTTCTCTCTCTGCTGTGACTTAGTTTTCGTGCCATCGCACTAGTCCACGATGATTTACATTCAAAACCCGAGATCACAATACATACATATTTTCCTAACTTATATGGGTCGAGAATCGAACCCTACCGCTTATTAAGTAAGTATGATTATTAGTAGGTACTTATTTAAAATATTTCCGTTCTTACAACTCAGCGTATTTAATGATATTTCTTTTTATTTATTAGACTACGACAAGAAGCTTTGAGAGCTAAAGAACAAGTCATTGCACTGAAAGGGGCGAACACAATTTCTTTCAACGTTAATGTGAAAGAAACTCCTGAAATATAACGAAATAAAGTAAGCAGTTTACATCTTTTCAATTTGGACGCAACCGTGTTTTCTTTTAGTTTTTTTAAGCAAGTTCATAAATATTACTCAAAACATAAATAAGTAGCTTCAGAAACATTTCTGTTTATTCTAGATGTGTAGTACTTATCCTTAGTTTTGTTTTCATTCCAAGACGGCGATACGGCTCGCCACCTATGATGTCATGTGAATGTGAAGTTACGTTGAGTCAGACTACCACTTTCGGAGAATACATCTAGAATAGTGTGCGGTTGGGGATTCCCAATAGTTTACCGTATTGTCAGTCAAAAACAGCCTTTTTTGAACTTTTTTCGGTTTTAAAAATATGAATAGCCTGGATGATCATTTTTGCGTTTTGACTTATAATAATATTGGAAATATGCTTTTGAAGCGAATTTATAATGTTTTTAATTATGAGAACGCAAGACAGACGCAATAGATTGCGATTCAAGAGTACAGGCAGCACCGTAATAAGGCGAATTTCTGGTAGCAACACACAATAATTGTTGTATACGATGATTCCAGGAATTCATAACGTTATTAACCAAGTATTGCTTCCCAGAAATAAGTTGAGGGTTTAAAAATAGATTTCATAAATGTATTGCCATGAGGTATTAAGTGCAGTGACCTATTACTTAAGTACCGCGGTGTACAATTTTTCTCGAAATAATCACTATAATTATTCAGATGATTTGTATCTGCAAAGTGACAGTAACTATTTGATTCGAAGGTTTAGTAGTTATTTAGTGTCGCTACTGGACGCTAGATGAGCTGGAATCGTTTTGTCATACATACTAGTGATGAGAAACATCGTGAGGAAAACGGCACATTTAAATATAAATAAATATATGTGGGGACATCTCACACACGGCCATCCGACCCCAAGCTAGGCAGAGCCTGTGTTATGGGTATCGACAGATGATATATCTACATAAATACATATATAGATACATAAATATAAATATCAACACCCAAGACCTGAGTACAAATATCTATCTTTAAACAAATATCTGCCCCAGCCGGGAATCGAACCCGGGACCTTCGGCAAAGCAGTCAGGGCCAATAACCACTACGCCATTCGACCGTCATCATCTAGATTTCACAGTTGTAGATGCTAGCCAGCTAGCTAGCTAGAAATAGAAAATGGTCAAGCTTAGAAAGGGAGTTTATACCATTTGAGTAGCAGGAAGTAACACCCTCTACATCTACAAGAATAGAATATTGTTCTAAATTCCCTTTTCACTAGATTTCAGCTGACTGAGTTAATGTGAGTCCAGCTGGTCCTCAGCTGTAAAGGCCCTCTTCACCCCATTTGAAAGCGAAAGAAAATTTAAACATAATTTACTCCATACAAAAATACTAAGGGCCACTTGCAGAAACATATTAAATCTAGATTTAGTGTCAAATCTCGATTAAAGAAACGTCATTCCATATAAGTAAAATTTTACACTAAATCGAGATTTAACACTAAATCTAGATTTAATATGTTGGTGCAGGCCCTAAGTACCTAATTAATAAAATAAAAGAGAAAGTATCAAATTGAGGCGATCTCTATCCAGAAGTCATCTTCTGAAGTAAGTTCAAAGGGCACGTCCGGCGGTGTAACTCAATAGAAGAAGCTACAGAATGTCTTTAAACTCCTGAAGCACGTTATACTAATCTCCACTTACGGAGTTTTAAATGGGTCTCAGAGCGGTTTTTGCTGTCGCTACATTAAAATGGTACATAGTTTCATATTAAAATATTTAAATTGATATTTTATATGACAAAGTAGTTTCTTATCATATGGTTAACATTACAAAAATTTTCGTTTTTTTCTGACAGGATTTTATTACAAGGACATCTCGAAACTTATGCGTTAAAATAATTTATTAATACACTGTGCTTTACATTGCAATAAGTAGTTAAGTATACATAGGGTGTGAATCGACAATGCCCATGACGCAACATTTACCGCTACACTGCTACAGAAATAGAAAGAAAGAAAGAAATAAAATATACATTATTGCCACAGACGAAATTTTACACTTTAAAGATGTACTTGAACCTTACCTTACAATTTAACTTAATCTAAACCTTTTAATAGAGTAACACCTTAATAGTTATATCTACACATAATAGATCTGCCGAAAATGGCAACAGTCTCAGCCATGTTGTCAGACATCCGTCTGAACAACGCTGATTTCCAGTCAGAAATGGTGGCGTGCACTCACCTGATGCGGCGCTGATTTTCACAGATGCCCTCGTGTTTAAAGTTTAAAGTCCTACCCAACAATATCACATATCTTATTGTACCTACATAATTATGTATAGAGTTAGCAACACCCGTCTGAAGGACAAAACCTCTACATCGAGTTTATATTTAAACAATGGCATTATGAATGAGTAACAGTCCATTATTGTGACGCTGGACTAAGTCTTAGGTATTACATAGCCATGTGCTCGCCGGGCGAATTTAGCACCTAACACAAAGGTGTAAGGTGCTTCTGGTGCAACATTTGTCGAGTTTTAGGACCGCTTAGTTGGAAGACAATGCATAGCTCAGCGTGCTGCGCGCTGTACGTTTCAGCTCAGTTAAATGATATTGAAACGTTGATACTGAATTGAGAGCGTAATACCAAATGGCTCGTATGTTCTTAATGAAATTTTCTTGTATAAAATGATATTAAAACCTGTATGTATGCTATCTTGTTGGTGTAACCTTATATAAATAAATACAAATATGTGAATTCTAAGATAACATTTGTAATATGTGTATTTTTATCTTTATACGAGTAGAAAAAATTAATAAAAGAAATATCATTCAATTACTATTTAAAATGTAACAAGGGGATAAAAAGAGAATTTATTTTTATATGCATGTATGTAGGTATTATTTCATTCCCGCACGTTTCGTAATTACTGCATGTATTTTTATTATTTTTATTCGGTTTCCATTTATGAAAAACTTATTTATAATATTCTTGTGCGGAATACCAGTGTTTTTTTTTGTTTCATAAAGATCAACATTAACGTTTTCAGATTAGTGCGAAAACTCATCACAATTTTTAAAATTTTAAATATTTTTAAATATGTGGGGACATCTCACACACGGCCATCCGACCCTAAGCTAGGCAGAACCTGTGTTATGGGTGTCGAACAGCTGATATATCTACACAAATACATAGATAGATAGATAGATACTAAAAATAAATATCAACACCCAAGACCCGAGTACAAATATCTGTCTTTAAACAAATATGTGCCCCAGCCGGGAATCGAACCCGGGACCTTCGGCATAGCAGTCAGGGCCACTAACCACTACGCCATTCGACCGTCGAACGTCTTTGTACTAAACATACTGATTGCATGACAGCTTGCTTTCGTATGTTTTTGAGTAATTTAAATTTACCCTTCTGTCCGGCAAACAATCCCTGAAATATCATGTGTCCAATTACAAGTGAGGCTAAAAAAACTTAAAAAAAATGATTATTTACAGCACACAGCACTAGCTCTAAAGAACCGACACAAAACCGTACATTGTTTATTAACTTTCAAATACGCAGAGAAAGAAGTAACGTTTTTTTCTAAAAAAATACAGACTCACTTGAAAAATGGTTGTCCACTTTTGCGAAACGAATGTAAAAGAAACGTTATTAATTTTTTTCGCTCCTCTTTCTGTTTGAAACAGTTCATTAGAGCTGCATCACGTTGTGTTTTGTGCGCTGGGTTCGTGCTATTAGAATGCTTTTTTGTTTGTTCATTGAATTTCATTTTGCCGTTATTAATGTTTTGGTTATAAAAGGAAACCAAAAGAAACTCGATCTGAATGGCGGTGGCGGCGGCGGGGCAGTGACGGTACGTTCCAAGTTCTATCCTGGCCGGGATTTTCAGGTCTATGATGTGCTCTTGAACATGCTATAGAAGTTACCCTCACTATTTATTGCATCTGAAATATGTAGAAGTGGAGGAAATTTGATGCAACAATGCAACTTTACCGCAACGTGAAATTCTACCTATAGGTTAACTAAGCACTTTTTGTGTTTAGTAATAGCACATAATAATAACTTGTAGGTACTATAATAGTAACTGTGATTTGTGCACAATACATTTTAAGTCTTGATTACAATAACACCTTTGTTTAAGCAAATAAACAAAAGATGGAACTGATTTAAATAAATCACCTACGGTACAGGGGAGCCACGACATCGACATCTCGTTGTATTTAAAATGCGAATTGCGTGTCAATTCTTATTCGTACGTTCATACGTCTTCTGAAAGTGACCCCCCACACTTGCCGAACAATAGTAAGGCATAGAGTGTGCAGTGCCGTAGAAACAAAATATAAGAAAATGAACTTGTGTTAGAATAAAATTAAACAGCAGTAGTTGGGAATCTGGCGCAGTGTTATTGTTTTAGCTGGCTACTGATGGATCACTTCCTCGACGCACAGCGTAGACCTACCAACGACTCTCGGGACACAAGCGAATAAGATTTATAACTTCAATAACCTAACCTAAAAAAAACCGACATTCAACAGTAAAACTAGCATTAACTTTAAAGCTGATTTTGACAAAATATGGCTATGAATATAGAGTAACATTAACTATGATCGGTAATTACTAATTAGTTCAGCCGTTTCGGAGGTACGCTACCATAGGCAGATACACAGATACATTGAGATGTTAAACTTATAACACCTCTCTTTTCCGTTCGCACTTAAATTTGCTACCACTTGTTAGGAGTTTTGTACCATGGTTTAGTATAGGTAAGAAGGCTATTACATCAAATTTTATTATGATACAGCAGGGCACGTTTTTAAATACATGTACAAATACTTTAGTACTGTCTAAAAACAATAAGTGGGTTAGATTTTTTAGTAGTAAGAGGAGTAAATAATTAATTTTTTACATACCCCTACAACTACATACAATATGTTTTGGCATCGCATGTTTCTTACTTTCTGGATTATGTCGATGTCATTGCCGATTCTGCGAGATTCTGTAGTCTATATTGTGTCTGCCTTGTCTTAGACTAGAAGTCGCCTGTATTTATCACTACCATGGCAACAATTATTGATCTCTGCGAGAGCTCTAGCTCTTAGCTCAGCCTACTGGATTAGTCTAGGTACTCTAGGTAGCCTTTTAATCTGGTGCTTCGTTAGGTATTGAAAATCGAAGGCAGGTATTAACCTTGTTTATTCTCGCAGGTATTAACTATTGCTCAGTAATACTGATGAATATAAATGATTGTGTTAGCATAGTTGCAATCATGTAGCTGTATTAAGGGTAGATGCTGTCTGCAGCACATGCTGAGCTGGTGCCATTTTGACGCTCTGGACAGCAATCTTTTTATGTTATTCTTAGTTCTGATTTATATTTCCTGTTTTTTTGTTGACGTCAGTGTATCAACTAAATTATATTTATGTTTCTTCAGATGCTTTATATACACACACTAAGTAGATAAATTGAGATTTAAAGAAAAATAAGCCCCAACTTTTAACTCGCTCTTATTCTCACGGAAAGCTTTTAAAAATAAGTCATGTATTTCATAACAAATGAAACACACGAGTCTTATATCTCATACCTCATATACGCCATTTCTAACCCAAACTCCTACTTAAGCTGTTGAGTTGAAATTATTGCACACACATTTATTTTATAAGTGTTGTGTTCGTGTCACGGGAGAGACGTCAGGAGAGACATGAAACTAAATTTTTACAGCCTCGATGATACCCCGCACCGCTGTGTAAACATTTTATTGGACGAGCTATAAAATATGAGTCTCAAAGTGCGACGGACTTTTTCCTTGTTTTGGTTCCTTCGGTATATTCGGCTATACTTGTAGGAGCTACTATCATTATATATTATTTTGTTTCGATTTTAATACATTTACATAATATCATTATGTTTTCGAGTTATATTCAATTTAGTACCGTAGAAACTTCTTACTTAGTATTTACTCTATTTACCAGTTTCTCATAGAATTAGGAGACAATTTGCACACCACCAGAAACGCCTGTACTTATTTGTCGTTTATTGTATTAAATTCTAGAGGTCAAGCTTGCTCTATAGTATACATTAGGTACCTGCTCTATAAAAACGAACTCACATGAAAGATGAGAAAATACATAATTTTCAAACATATATTTTTCAGTCGTTTCGTTCAGCGGCCATCAACATCGACAGTTTCCGCGAAAGAACCCCTGAATATTATATTATACGGTACGAAGTATCCACGAGTTATGGTTTCAAATGTCATCCAACAGGCATTTCTAGAACACTTTTTACAGTCATTAAATTAACTGTTTCAAGTGGAGTTTTAAAAGTCGGTTAGACGTGGAATATTGGCATTTGGGAAATGTTATTTATAGCGAAGTGAATGAATACGGTGGATTATAATTATAATTATTACGTAACCTGGTATCACTCATAACGATTAACTTGTTCTGGTTTATGATAAGCATTTTGTTGAAAAGTTAATAGCTCTCACGAGCAATGAAAAGGTTCCAGTGACATATGGAACGGCAATGGAAGGTGGTTCTTTTCACAGATTACCAAAAGCCATAGAACAAATTAAGTTGCTTAGAATAACTTTAGCTACCACCTAGCGGCTAACTATATTCTAGGTGCCTGGAAGAGATCGCTTTTAGCGATAAGGCCGCATATTGTGCTTTCTCCTTTTTTGTTATTTAATGTATGTTGTGTGTCCCTATCCTAAAGGGTAGTCAGTAGGCGTAGCACGAATAAGACGCGCACGTCAAGATCGGACCAAAGCTTTCCATCGCACTCGCTCTCATACTCGCTCGATGTGAGTGAGCGCGACGCAAAAACTTTGTCACATCTTGCTCCACGTGCTGGGCCTTCAGAGTCCCATAAATAAGCAAATGTAATTGTAACATTTTTTTATATTTTTATTTCAGGTTTTAAGTTTGCAGTGATGTGGCTCCGTGCATGAATCCGAGCTGCCCCCGCGCTGCCGCTGGTGAGTCCTCATTCTTATTTTAAAACATATTTCTTTTTGGTCTCTCTGGCATTTCGGCTCCCGGAAATTATCACGCAATAATTCCAGGGAAACACCTCACATTTTTGGCGGAGAAATTACGTCCTGCGTAAATATTGTTTACCATGTAATAACAAGGGTGTATTTTAAAATACTAGAAGATTTATGTAAGAGCCATTTGAATTGTGTAGATGTTAATGTTAGATGTTAGAAAAACCCGATGTAACCGCTACCTGTATTCAGAGACTCTTTAAATTTTACGGCACTGCTCACATTCTAAGTATGGTATTTTCAGAGCGTAGTTCAGGACAAGCCTCCTAGATGTCGCTCGGAGAGACATGTCGTCCGTACAAAGGGACTGGCTCTATCTTAGCGACAAGCCTTTGCGGTCTAGATAGCATTTTACTTCACCTCTGAAATAAGCAAAAAACTAACCTTATTCAAATATTAGACAAGGTTTATCATGTGGTATTGTTTGTGAAAGGATTGGATTTTGATTGAATCATGCTCTAAAAATCCCTCATTGGTGTAGATGACCATTAATAAATAGCTCACTACGCGTATTCTCCATATTTCAACAAACTTTCAATCTTATGGGAAAACCAAACGTTTCAGGCGTTCCTAGTCAGGGGGGTGACGGTGACGAAGGGGGGGGTAAATCAGAGTTCAATACAAAAGCCGCCGGCACTGATGGATCGCGGCGCTGTCATTAGCTCCGTACGCACAAGAAAAACCTCACCTAATGAATTGTGACGTCACACTTACGCTTGCCAGACAATTTTACATACGAAAATTACGCGGTTGTTGTTGCCATGTGTTTTTGTCAAATTAGACCTGGTTAACTTTAGCTCAGGGTCTCGTTTGTTAATCTTCCTAAAAAAGAACTTAGTGCAACTTAAAGGGAATTCACGTTCATGTTATTCATACGTTCTGCATATAATGATACTATCGTTTTCGCAGTTATAAAACCGATAAGTACTTTGCCGATTTTTCACAATCTGTATAAGTTGCACTCTGGGCAATCAGCGACTGCCCCGAATCTTACTGCCTAATCTTTTCACTCCGGAGATAAACCCTAATCTAGCTATTCTCCTACATGAAACTCATGAAATGAAGAAGAAGAAGATGGAGATGTCTCATTCGCGAGTCACCGTTCGAGCAGACAACATTGAGCACTGAGCCATGAAACTGCAATGCGGGATCAAAATCTCAACAACCGTATTTTCCTGAACGAATTTATCTAAACTCAATACGGAGCGGGGCCGCTCTCGACCGAAGAATTGACAAATCGATCCGAGCGTCTTTAACAATGCAATAAATTACTAGCTAACAGCGTCGTTATATAACTATTCAAGTTAAAGTCTCCTGACAAAAATCATGAATCCTTTTTTGATGTAGTTTGTGTTACCTAGAACACAGACACGACATTAATTAAAAAAGGCACGCAATTCTGTTCATTCCATACGGAGCACCTTTTACTCGAGCAGATCAGTCAGTCATGTCAAACTACAATATCAACATGATATACCCTGTTTTGGCTCGAGGTAAACGTTGACTAGCCAGTATCCACGACTCTGCCGCCCAGTCATTCCCGCTTAACCCTTAAAAACACAATCGCGACCCAAAGCAGTTAACGTAAGGTGTAGGCTTAGCCGGCCACGTGTTAACCCGCCACAATGAGGTGTTAAACTCCGCCCCGAGCCGGGCGAAACCGGTCCGCGGCGGAGCGAACCGGATATAACCGGACACACGCGTAAACTGTCCTTGTAAACTTTTAAAGTGTGGACAGAGAGTTTTTGCGGGCGGTCGAGTATTTGGAGTGCTTCAGTAATTTGCCGGCCGGGCCGCGGTATCGCGCTTCGTATTTTTATGTTTACGCTCGTTTTGCAGAGCTTGGCTATCGTTTAAGAGTGCTAAGTTATATAGAAACGTTTAATCAATGGCTATCATATTTATAGGTTATTTATAGGTTATCGAAAATTACAATCATCCATGATGATAATACCACGGGGAAATTTATCCATCATGGTATAAGATTAAAACAATTAAAATATGTTTCTAATTTCATTATAACTACTTAGATTGACATTACTTACAAATAGATTATATTATGTAGTTACGCTTCTCCAACAACCATATTTATCGAACAATATCACCTGCAACCACACAATACGTATTTATTACAGCTTTAATGGTGATTAGTCCATACCGAAATACTACTACAATACACGGTCTATACAACGGCTTTAACACCAAGCATGAAATGGAGATGATAAATAATTCACGCAAGATATGGACACCCTACATCAGTGGCAGTTCGGTCGCATGGCCACAATGCCACGGGTGTCGCATGGCCACTGGCCACAATGCCACGGGTGTCGCACAAAGCGCACACAGATACACAATGGCCACACAGGTGATATGGCCGCAGCGGTCATATTCTCTTTGGCCATTAATTTCAATAACACAAAGCGCCAAATGATGGACCCGGTGTTTCAGGTTGCACTGTTTAATGTTGAATCATAGTCTTTTGAGTAAATGGATGGATAAAACATTGGTATTTAAAAATATATTTATTTGCAATGAAAACCGGGCGTGACCTGTCGAGACACAGACCAATCTAATAACTCTCATCTCAGCTTACAGCCCGCGTACCGCCATTACTCAATTCTAGTCACTGAGTACTTTGCTTATAAGAAGACTTTTTATAAAAACGATATAGGCTTTAGCGTACTATTGTATTCAAAGCCAATTTAACTTGTATTTCGGTGAGCCAGCTCACGTGAAATGGTATAATAATAAGAAAATGGTGGATCGTCGCGGTTGTCAATATATTGATAATGGATGACGTCATTATGCCAGCTTGTGATTGATTGGACATCCGCCCCCCCCGCTCCCCGCACTAACCTCTAGTTTGGACCCGGCACTTTCGAGCGTGTTCGCTGTTCGACCTCCCTAATTGAATTAGGCACCCTTCTTTCGCCGGGCGGGCGGGTGTTGATGAATTGATGTTAGAATTCAATTATTGGGATGTAAAGTTCAATTTGACAGCATGTATGTGTATGGGTGTGTTCTTATGTGTTCTTCCATGAATAAGAAGATAACTTTTTTTTTTAATTTAGATATTTACGTCATAGTAATACGTAAGATAATAATTTAACATAAATAATGTATAAGCAATACGCAAGGACTTAAACTTCCGTCCGTACAGTGCAGCTAAATCTCGAAGTAGCATTATTATTTACATAGGATCAACCGCAAGGTGCAACGGATTTCGCACCGATTGCTGTGCCTCTCCCATGCCCCTCTTTTCTGAACTTTACAAGTTGTGAGAAGTTAGATAATTGAATAAGTGTCTCTTGAAGGCTGTAACCTAATTTGTTTATTTTTGGGCAGTCGCTGACTGAAATTTCGCCCTGAATTTTGTGTTAGTAGTTTTAGAGACAAATTTGATTATGAAAGGTGTCGTTTTGTCCTCTAATATTATGTTGTTTGATTACTTTATTTTGTGCTAAATATGTGGGTTTCTGACAACAGTAGGTAAGTCTTATAATTATAGTGATGCTACAAAGTCATACTTCAAAGCTTAAAGTTATTGGAAATAGGTGATACTATCTTTTTTAATATACTTACTTAAGTATTTATGCTGCTGCGCTAAATAAATGCTAGAAAAAATGCAGCAAGTACTAAGGTAGTTTTGGCAAGAATTCCGTATCTTTCTTAGCTTTTTTCTGTAACGCCGGATGGGATGCATCACAGCGGGTACGAAACGGCCGAAACAAATGAAGTAGCCTCCAGCTCCCACAATAGCCTCCGCCGCCGCCGTCGCCGTTTCTTCTTAATTTTGTTTCACGAATTAGCCCCCACCATTGTCCTGAGAGCTGTTTTGTTATATCGCGATTAATTAGTCAAATGTTTGAATAGATTAGCCCGGGGGTGTATTCTCAGCTTAGTTTTGTAGCGTTATATTTGTGTTCATTTGTTTGCTTTATGGCAAGTGTACGTGCTTTGGTCGGCTTTTGCAATTGTGGCTATAAGAGTTATTTATGGTACCTATAGATCTTTTATCTGAAAACTGAAAAATTTGCAAATTTACAGAAAAAAATACAGTAAAGCTAATGGTAGAACCTACAAGAACATAAATTTTAACTGAAAAATTAATAAAAAGTAGTTGGCAAGTATTAGGTGTGTGGAAAGAAGAAATAACCCCCCCCCCACCCCCCCCCCCCCCCCGGTAGAACCAGTGAAGTCCCACTCCATACAGTACGGAGCTTCGCAAGCTTCAATTCATGGAATTGTCAACTTTATTAAAATTTGCAACGTCTTTTCCCAATGTCCTACATTTTGGCCATTCGTTACCGAGCTCACAATTTATGTGGTGAAAATGTAATTTTTGAATTGTAGCAAGAATTATAAGTTGTGGAAGTAATTTCCATCATTTGCGGAGCCCAGGTGGGGAGCATGGTAATGAAGGAAAACCAAAAATATGGAAATCATAAGATTCAAAATTCAAAAATTCTAAATTGTAGGTATATTTGTCAGACATTACATAAAAAAAATGGCAAGAGCCTATTTTAAGTGACTATATTTCTTTCATTTTACGTAGTATACAGGGTGTTGCAAAAAGTTGCAAAAAGGTGTTGGAAAAAGGGTATAATAAGTCGAAACCTAAATGTGCAGCATGGTATATCTAAGCCCGAAACAGAAATCAGAATTTCAAAATTCGCGAAAAAAAAACATTCTCCATAGTAAAAACTCACGTGACCAACAAAGTTTCTATGGAAAATGATCATCATCATCATCATCAGCCAATAATCATCCACTGCTGGACATAGGCCTCTCCCAAGGAGCGCCACAACACTCGGTCCTCGGCCTTCCTCATCCAACCACTACCCGCCACCCGCCTAAGGTCGTCAGTCCAGCGGGCAGAGTTTGCCTGTTCGTGGTCTCCACTCGAGAACTCGTCTACTCCAACGGTTATCGGTTCTTCGGCAGATATGACCAGCCCACTGCCACTTCAGCTTGCATATTTTGACAGCTATGTCGGTAACCTTAGTCCTCTGACGGATAACCTCATTTCTGATACGATCCATCAGAGAAACCCCAAGCATAGCTCTCTCCATAGCACGCTGAGCGACTTTAAATCGGTGGACCAGTCCTACCGTCAGTGTCCACGTCTCTGCACCATACGTCATCACTGGCAGGACGCACTGGTTGAAGACTTTTGCCTTCAGGCTCTGAGGAATGGCCGAGGAGAATATGTGACGAAGTTTCCCGAATGCAGCCCAACCCAGTTGGATGCGCCTTGCAGCCTCCTTGTCGAAGTTGCTTCTGCCTAGCCGAATAGTCTGCCCGAGGTAGACATATTCTTGCACAACTTCGAGTGTTGCCTCACCAACGGCGACCGGCTCCGGTTTGATGTGAGCATTGTACATGACTTTCGTCTTGTCCAAGTTCATACCGAGGCCAACACGTCGGGAAGCAGAATTTAGGCCACTTAGCATCCAGCTGAGTTCCTGCAGAGATTCTGCCATAATAACGATGTCGTCCGAGAAGCGGAGGTGTGACATGTACTCGCCATTTATACATATGCCATGTCCTTTCCAGTCCAACGTCTTAAAGACATCTTCCAATGCATTGGTGAACAGTTTCGGAGATATCACATCCCCCTGTCTCACTCCACGTTGCAGTTGGATAGGTCTTGTCTTGTGGTCCTGTACTTGGACAGTCATGGAAAATGATATGAATATATTATATGAATATAATAAATTGGTTCTCTTTCCAAAATCATGACCTACTTATCAGATCTCCAAACAACGCAATACACATAATATAACATTAGCTGTATACTTATGTATGTATGACCATCAGTATGGCATTGTGCGAGTTGGCTGATGATTAATCTTCCCGAAGGATCCGGCCCAGTGCCCCTATGACTGCACTTGCCACACATAAACCCTGCGTGGTTTAAGCGGCAGGTTTTTGTTGTAAACTTTTATGTACCTATTTGTTTTTGGAAAATAAACGAAATAATAATAATAATAATGAGGACTTCACTATCGTGGTGTCACTGTAAACTCGACTCTATCGCATTGTATTAGATTTAGTTATAACATGTCGTCCCTCCGATATCTGCTAGGTATTCATACAGGTACTGCACTTTACTTTAGCGACTTTGAAGTTTTCGATTGTTAAAAAGCTTTGATAACATGATAAAAAATTGGTTTTACTTTTATGATTTTGACAACTTTATGATTATGTAGATAGGTAATTGATTGTGTAGATAAAACACACTTTACTCTTGGTGATTATTTATAAATCATTCGTGTATGTGGAGTGACCTCTCAGCATCACTCGGTTCATCGGCACTGAGGGGTCACTCTATGAATCGATGAGCAAACGAAGTAGAATTGTCACGCAATCGGCCCCATTAATACAACTAGATAGAGCTGCTATTTGTTGTTGCGAAGTTTCGGAGTGCTGCGTTAACTAATTACGGCTATGTCTCCTTATTAAGCGTTCCGACCCCTTAGGTTGAATTTTCATCGTGAACGTGGAGTAGAGTTCATCGAGTAATTTTGTATGAAAATATGAACAGCGCCCTAAAATTTCCATACAAATTTCATCGAGTAATTATAATAATATTAATATAATATAACAATTCCTATTGGTAGATAGAGAGGGTGACCCCCCTGTTATCTCCATCATATCTCCACAATCATGGGCTACTGATCACAGTGGGAGCCATGCGGTAACTGTGGGCGCGGGCGGGCAGTGACAAACTACAATTTATAGAGATCATGCGTCTTTGTTACGCTGTGTTTGATGATAATTGTGCTGGCTATCGGCTCTGGACGATAATATCAACAAATAGGTCAATATACATAGATGTGTATCTTTGTTTATAACAGGATTTTTCACCGTCTCCCGCGGTTCAGTGCGTTGCTAAACTTTTGTATTGTTACCTTACAAGGGTTGACAAAAATATTATTAGCATAAAATAAATTATGTATAAGGCACTTGTCTATTAAAGTATTTATAAAGTTATTTTGTACAGTTAGAACCCGCTATTCTCCTATTGATTTTTGTTATTAAATTCGTGACAATTATAAATTGTATGGTGACAGCCCTGTGATCGGGAGCCACTTCACGGTCACTGGGTCTGTAGCACAAGAAAATAAAGTTTACCGGAAAATTTACAAGGTATTGTATCTTGAAGACATTATTTGTCTAACACTTTCAGCGCGATATTAAGCTTGTACTTATAAGATAAGTATATATGTATAGTTAGCAGTAGAAATATATTTTTGAAACCACTAGAATTTTTACTACCATAATTTTTATTTTCCTTTACATAGAACTAAATCCGATATTTATATTTGTTTTGAAAACATTTGTTCATAAAACTTGTAAAAAGATTTCATTGCTGTATAAAAACTTTATTTCATCATGCACGACAAAAGATTTATACAGCAGAAGATATTTTCAGGTGGTCGACCTGTCACCGGTCTACTCTCCACTTTGTTTTCGGAAACAGTTAATGCATCAACGCCTAAACCCCCCGCGGATTACCAAACAAGCGTTTGAACAATCGCCCCCACTTCATGAGTAATCCATCCTCATTGTATAGGCTGCTTTATGAATGTATGGCGCATATAGTGTGGACCTGGAGGCCCTGCCTGGAGTGTCACTATATATACTTAGGGTGAGGCCACACGAGCGTAATTTTGTGAGTTGTGAGTCGCGTATTCCGGCAGAAAAGTGTGCGCGGGGACGAGGGGAGCGAGTAACTTCCCCGCCCTTAAAATTACGCTCGTGTGGCCTCACCCTTAATATACTGAGAAAAAATTAACGAAGAACGCAGAGCTGTCGTGCAATCAGCACGTTTAGTACAACGACTGTCGTAGCTCGTTTATCGTCGCATAGAGTGACACCCATACAGTGCGGATTACTATGCACTACCTCAAGGTTTTAGCTAATATTTTATACTTTTAAATAATCCAGTGTTTATAAATGCTGATTTGTCGTATAGACGACATTTATTGTTATTTTTCGAACGGAAAAACATACAAAATGTTACAAATTCCACGTTCTCACCTCTCAGTAAAATTATTAATAAGCACCAACCTTTGTTGACGACTGTACAGTCAGCCAAAAATATACGTAGGCCACCCTAGCGATGTCATATTACGATTAAAATGTAAGATTAGCTAATCGTTATCACTATAGGGATGGAGGAAAATAAATGAACCAAATAATATTTTATCAATACATAAGTACAAAAAATCTCTAGGTATAGGTTAAGTATTATTAATGTAACGTATCGCCCGTCAGTGTATCTCTTTCTGACTGTACATGTACATACATGCCTAGCGCGAGAAGGTTTGCACAGAGACAGAGGTACAGTGAGACATAAAAGTGGTTTACGATTCCTCGGCGAGGCGACGTGGTGCTGCATGCTGCATGTTGTATGTATAATGCAAGCTCAACTGCAACTCCCATACACGAGAGTATTCGTTCATAGAGGTATCCTACTTAATTATGTATCACCTGCCTGTAGGTTAGACTGTATCTTACGGCGATAGCGTATTTTTAAAATCAAAGTTTTATTTCTACGCCCTGTGGCAAAGCAAAGAGGAACTTTTTATATTATTTACTACCTTACCATTTAACCTGTGTTAAACAAATGAATATTTTTGAATTTGAAGTCTTTTTATTCAACGGATCATAAATAAAGAGTAACGCGATTCAATGACTTCAGGATAGAGAACGCGTCATTCAGTTAAACCTCTCAAAGGCTGAATGCACAGCGCTCAGTAAAGTCCGGATAAAGTATTGCACAGTGATCCATCATGTTCGCAAGTTTTTGCCGCAAACGGCTTCAGTTATAAATGGTGTAAACTGCCCGTTTCTGCCTCAAACGAGCGCAAACCAGTTTAGAAAACTCGTGACTCTTGTATTTACCATTGAACTTTTACGTAAAATCAAAACAATGAAATATGTATAAAAGACTTTCACATTATTGTGTGGTTCGTATGGGAATTATCTTATGCAGTAAATGATGAGGATAAAATTAAGAGTTTTGTTGTGCCAATCATAAGAGCCAAAGGTGAGTCGATTCCTTTCAGTAAAATTGTCTGTCTTCAGATTCTTCAGTCATCATCATCATCACGACCCATTACGTCCCCACTGCTGGAGCACGGGTCTCCTTCCAATGAAGGAGTCTAAGAAGTTTAGGCCTAGTCCACCACGCTAGATTCTTCAGTATATAAGAATTAATACGACGATATTGACTAGGCTATTACAGCAGTAGGAATGGGAAATTTATCTGCTTGGTAAAGTATAAATATATAGCAGACTACTTAGTAATATAGTAACTTATTAGTAATCTGAAAGGTAACTCTATATGACAAAAAACTAAGTTTCGGAACATTACTGCGCGAGCCACGACTTTGTCTCGTTGTATTAAACATGCTGATTGCACGTCACCTCTTGTTCGTTCTCATTAGTATAGAGTGACCCCCTGTGCCTGTGCGTCATGATGTAACATCTTCCATGTGTCTCTCTGTACACACGCAACGCGGGGCGGAATAATGAGCAATGCGCGGCCATCGCTGCTCCGCGCCGGCTCAAAGCGATGTCAGAGGCAACCGGCACGGCGGGGTGCTGTGGAGATTGCGTTCTAATACTACTACTATTATATCTGACTGCATTTGATTTACAGCGGCCGATACAGGGGTTAGTTATTAACCTTAACGCGCATATTTTTTTATTAAATGCGCGTTCCACCAATCTCAGCGCTGTATTAATGGCGAATCGCGATATATTGACTTTTATCTACATCGATAGCTAGCCGAACGTGGGACGGCCCAGTGAACCTACGCCCTTATAAAAGTAGCCAGTAGCGGCTTGACGGGGAAGGCCGAAGACAGTATACCCACCAACCCGCGCTAGGCCAGCGTGGTGGACTAGCCCTAAAACTCTTCCTTCATTTCCTATGGTATTGTTCATGTATGAAAATAAGTAAAATTATACTGTACATCATTTGTAACGAGCGTCCTATTCCGTGCTTGTTAAAGGTTATTATTGTTGTGTGTCGTGAACAACAAAGGAGATATTAAGTACTCATATCATATTATATTTTGATCGTGTATTTCGACTTCATTCGTTTGTAATATATTATTCATTGTACATAAAAAGTATAGTCGTTATATTACATTGTTTGATATAACCTTCAAAGGCTATTTTACATGCACAGATGATACTTTTATCATCAATATAATGTAATTTATGATTTAATCACAGGGGATCTCTTTTTCTGACTTTTTTAATAGCGCCGAGAATCGAACTCGGGACCTTCGGCATAGGAGTCAGGGTAACTAACCACTACTATATATATATATCTGTGAGCATGACGAATATTTCGTATTGTCTTGTATAAACTTATTACCCACTATCCTCCTTATTCATAAAAAAGTTACTGGACGCTTTAGTTATTGAACTGTCCCTCTCTGTCAAAGAACAAATTGTTTTCTGTCAGAGAGTGACAAAAGTTCATTAGCTAACTTGTCCAGTAACTTTTTATGAATAAGGGGGTAAGTCTATATACATACCTATATGTATACAAAAACTGCATGCTTAAACACGATACATAACATATTATTATATATTTTAAGATATATGCGTACTCAAAAAACATAAAGTATCATTTAATATCAACGTAACCAATTGTTATTTTAACGATATTCTGTCGGGATTATTTCATTTCAGTGGTGCGTCCGACACGCGGTGTCAACATCATATAATACATGATACAAATTCATTTTAAACTATATGAATAAAGGTTTTCTAGTATGATTTAAAAAATAGTCATACCATAATAGGTATCCAATATTGTATCTCCAAGTTAAACTATAATTATGTAAACATCCACAATTGATTTCAATTTCAATTTCGATGTATCAAAGTTGAAGCGCAGGAAAATTGCATAAATAAAAAAAAACAACACAATGTAGGTACCTTATAAATTATCAATTTTTGCTGCAATATTTGAACCCGGAACTTTTAGACCTCAAGTCATTTACCGATGAGTCACGGAGGTCCGCTAATGTTATATGGTTTCATAATTGTATAGCGCGTCGGGCGAGCGCGGGGGTGAGGCGCGGGGCGCCCAGCGCGCGGGGCGGGGACTCAAGTCTAACTTCGAAATAGAAAAACTTGCGTTGGTCGTTAAGCTGACCCTTAGTTTTTATATATCACACAATCTTTTGTACATATGTGCTGCTGCGTGTCTTTTGACTGTCTGTAAATAAAGGATTTTAACTGTATATCGCTGATGTATGGTACGCCGAAAGCTAAAAACTGTCTACATTTTGTTTACTATCACACCGTTTTAAGTTTAACCTAATGATAGCTATTGTAACAATACAGGGTGTTGCAAAAAGGGTATACGCGAAAAAAAAACATTCTCCATAGTAAAAAGTCACGTGACCAACAAAGTTTCTTTGATAGGTATATTATTTTCGCGAATTTTGAAATTCTGTTCATTTTCGGGCTTAGACATACCATGCTGCACATGTAGATTTCGGCTTAGTATACCCTTTTTGCAACACCCTGTAGATAAGGTAAAAGAATAAGAGCTTCGTGGTAGAAGCCGTGGTGGCACTGACACTCCATCTAGTTCGTCATCTTTGCGATAACATCACGACTTCCAACTGCCACATTGTGATGAAATGACAATGAGCAATGTGACAAATGTCGTCAGATTTTAAAAACTTCTCAAGGATTATTTATTTGTGTTATATCTTATCAACCTGTCATTGTTATCTTACGGCATATAACAGTACATTTTCTTCCTCCACAATATGTTTGAATTCAGCTAAGACCGATATGACAGCCTTTATTCATGCAAAAGATAATAGTACAAATTAAAAGACCACTTCTAACAACTCGTAATGGCTGTTCTAACGGTAAAATAATGAAATAGAAATTTGGTTCAAATCTAAAAACTGAATATCCAGTAAAAGTTGCCCTTAAATCCAATTACATTTTCAATTCCAGTTGATAAATAAAAACAATAATATTCAAAGCAACTCACTACACTGTAGTTTACACAACAAAGCAAAAATTTACACACATGTATGCCAAAAACAAGTATTCGAAAAGTTGAAATTAATACGTTTGTTGAAATGAAATTTCTATTTTCAGCTGAACATTGTATCTGACTGAGTAATAATAAAAGTTAGGTAAAATTGCTGGTTCTATACGTCCGTGGTTCTCTCTTCGTCTGGATTCTCATTCTATTTTTCGTTTCCCGAATTCTCGCAAGACTTCGGAATACGCGGTTTATCTATATACACTCGTGAAGTCCAGGAAAGGACAGTTCTATTTATTCTATTCTATTCTTCGCAAGGTCATAATCTTGAACGTACTCGAATGGAACCTTTGTGCATTTCCCATTAAGATCTACTTATATGACCTTTCTAAGTTTGGACCATTTCTCGATACCAGGCTTTACTCTACGGGTTTTTGGGGGTGTACTAAATCTAGATGTGTAGGTTTCCTCATGATGTTTTCCTTCACCGTATAAATTCGTTCCTATAGTAAAAATGTGTGAATTTTAATTCCTAACCTATTAACTTACAGCAAAAGCTTTTTTTTCCGTTTAGATCGTAATTAATTACCATTCCTATGGAAAGAAATTTAAACCAAGGAATCTTTAGGTGCTGTGCCACTTATTCATGTACGTTTCGATTTCGTTATTCGGAATCCATTCCGATTGGTATCCCGAGAGCTTATTAAAACGAGCGAGAATCCGACAGTTGGTCCAACAATTAATTCTTTTGATTGAATTTCGCCTCCGAGTCATCGTCGGGAACAAAGGGGAAATAACAAGAGGTATACGTGAAACATTCTCGGCGAATCTACATTATGTGTAATGTAAATATAATTAAAATCTCAAAAGGTTATGAATGATGTTATGATATTCCTTTACCGGCAAAGGAGAGCCGAGCACTTTTGAGGTTAGACATAAGCAGAGAGGTCGGCTGTCCCATTTCAAAACACAGTAACCGCCAACTTTAATAAAAAACGGGTCTTTGATTTATATATTATTTTAGGCGATTCCGCACAAAACTGCATTGTCAGAATATCAAAAAACCGCTTAGAAACGAAAATAAAATTTCCAAAAACCTAGTAACTCCACCCTGCGAAATCAAAAATGCCACGAAAACCATTTCAAAACATAGTAAGTGTTGTATGTACTTATAGTATGTGGGTATGATCAGTTAATAAACCAGTTGCATTATAGACGTCACGCGTTTCACTGCTTCTCCTCTGCTCCCGATACTACATGGTGTCAGGTGTGAGCTTACGCGAAAAATATAGTTTACTATATCACGGATAGTGCATTTATTGTGTTGTGTACGTATAATTTCGATAAAACACGATGCCTAATAACGATAAACCGGCTATATTATCTTTGCAACAGCCGGCTGCCATGGAACAAGATGGCAACATGGCGCTGAATTGGAAAGAATGGAAGTGCGCATTTGATTTCTTTCTAATAGCTTCGGGTCGTGATTCAGCATCGGACAAAGATAAGTGTGCGTTATTTCTACATGTTATAGGCAAATTCGGTCGAGAATTATATGAAGAGTTAGAAATCAGTAGCACAGATAAAGATAAGTACAACGTGCTATGTGAAAAATTTGAAACAAGATGTAATCCTGAGAAAAATGTCAATTTTGAAAGGCATTTGTTTTTTGAAACAATGCAAACGAGTGAGACATTCGAGAAATACTTGTCTAAGTTAAAACAGAATAGTAAAACTTGTGAGTTTGGTGAACTACGTGATAGCCTGATCTTGACGCAACTCATAAGAGGCATAAAGGACGTGCATTTACGCGAACAGCTGTTGCGTCAGCGCAGTCTGAAGCTGGAGGAGGGCATCCGCTGGTGCCGGGCGGCTGAGGTGGCGCAGGCGCAGGCGGAGCAGGTAGGCGCGGGCCCGACGGCGCTGGGAGAGGTCGCCGGCGGAGCGGGCGGCAGCGTGGAGGCGCTGCGGACCCGGCCTGCTGCCGCCCCCGCCGGGGGCTCCGGGGGCCGCGGCCGCGGGGCGCAACCGCTGCGCCGCCGGCCGGCCCAATCGAGGTGTTATCGCTGTGACCGTATTCACGCGAGAAATAGGTGTCCGGCTTTTAATGTGCAGTGCTATCGGTGTAATAGAAAGGGCCATTTTGAAAAGTGTTGTGAAATGAGTAGTCGAAATGTGCGCGAAGTGGAATATGAATCTAATGACGATAACAAATCATTTGTTGACGGTGACGGACAGTGCGAGGACTTGATCATCGACGCGCTCGCGTCGGAGAGCGCGGAGGGAGCTTGGTATGAGACAATAGATGTTAATGGTATGTGCATTAAGTTTAAACTCGATTGTGGGGCAGATGCCTCTGTTATGTCTTACGATAATTTTAAAAAACAGGGATTTAAAGACGACATTCTATGTAAAGGTAACTTAATATTGCGTGAGGTTAGCAAACGGTGTTTACCCGTAAGGGGATATTTTATTGCCTCGTTATCAAAAGGAGGACGAGAGATAGAAGAAAAAATATATGTATTGGATGTAAAATGTAATAGTTTGTTGGGTAGAAGTGCATGCCATAAGCTAAAGTTAATCACAAGAGTAATGAATGTTAACAATATCGAGTATGTCCAAAAAACTTATATTAATAATTACAAGGATTTATTTGAGGGTATAGGTTGCCTGCCCGGTGAATACAATATAGAAATAGACAAATCGGTGCGGCCCGTCGTAAATGCAACTCGAAAAATTCCGATAAAATTACGAGGCGCGCTGGAGAGCGAGTTACAGAGTATGGAGCAAGCCGGGGTGATCGTGCGCGAGGAGGGCCCCACGGACTGGGTGTCCAGCGTGGTGCTGGTGGCGCGGCCGGACGGCAAGCTGCGCGTCTGTCTCGACCCGCAGCATCTTAACACGGCTGTCAAACGGTGTCATTTCCAGTTTCCAACTATTGATGAAATAGCAGTCAATCTTTCGGGAGCTAAATATTTTACAAAGTTGGACGCTAATAAAGGTTTCTGGATGATGAGATTAAACGATTCGAGTTCTAAGCTCTGTACCTTTTCTACACCGTTTGGCAGGTATAGGTACTTAAGATTACCGTTCGGTATATCGAGCGCCCCGGAAATTTTTCATAATGAGATGATAAAAATGTTTAGAGGTAAAGGAGTTGAGGTTTTCGCTGATGATATTTTAATTTATGCCACGACAAAGGAAGAGCATGACAGTATTCTAAAGAAGGTTTTAGAAAAAGCGAGAGAGTATGGTGTGAAGTTCAATAAAAACAAATGTGTATTTTTCAAAACGAGCATAACTTATTTAGGCTTCGTATTTGATGAAAGGGGTATGAGACCTGATGATGCTAAAACTCGTGCGATAAGAAATATGCCTATTCCCGAATGCCGTAAGGATTTGGAACGATTTTTAGGTTTAGTAAATTTTGTGTCCCGGTTTATTCCTAACTACTCAGAAGTATCGGCCCCATTACGAGATTTAATGAAAAGAGGTCGAGAATGGGAGTGGCACAGTGCTCAGGAGCTGGCCTTTAATAAATTAAAGTCATGTGTAGTGAACGCTCCCGTCCTACGATACTACGACCCGTCGGAGCCGCTGACGCTGTCGGTGGACGCGTCGGGGCGAGGGCTGGGCGCCGTGCTGCTGCAGGGCGGGCGGCCCGTCGCCTTCGCGGCGCGCACGCTCACTCCCGCCGAGACGCGCTGGGCTCAGATAGAAAAGGAGCTGTTAGCCATAGTTTTCGGGTGTATGAGATTTCATCAGTTTGTGTATGGGCACAAAAATGTAACTGTTGAAAGTGATCACAAACCTTTAGAAGCAATATTTAAAAAAAGTTTGAATGAGACGCCTGCGAGGTTGCAAAGAATGAGGTTATTATTACAAAAATACACTTTGTTTATTCGCTACTTACCGGGTAAATATATGTATATAGCGGACGCGCTTTCTCGCGCCGCGACAGAGTCAGCTGATGATGATTCAAAAGTGCATGATAAGGTTGAGGTCCACGTGAATGCACTGTGTGGAAGCGTTAACTTTTCGAGTGATAAATTGGTTTGTGTGCGTGAGGAGACTAAGAAGGATGAGTCATTAAAAATAGTATCCGATTATTATAATGAAGGTTGGCCTCATACAAAAAATTTGGTTAAGGGTATGGCAAAGCCATATTGGCCAGTGAAAGAAGAGCTATATGTAAACGACGGAATAGTTTTTAGAAATGAGAGGGTCGTTATACCGGTTTCGTTAAGGAAGGAAATTCTCAATAGAATTCATGAAGGTCACTTAGGTATGGAGAAGTGCAAGCGACGTGCCAAGGAGGCGGTCTACTGGCCCGGCATGAGCTCCGACATCGAGCACGTGGTGAGTGCGTGCGAGGCGTGCGCCCGCCGCCGCGCCGCGCCGCCGCGCCAGCCGCTGCAGCCGCACGCCGCGCCCCCGCGCCCGTGGCACACGCTTGCTACAGATATATTCGAAATAAAAAATCGGTATTACCTATTGATCGTTGATTACTTTTCAAAATTTGTTGAGGTCGTTCAGTTAGCAAACTTACAAAGTATTACAATAATTAATCACATGAAATCAATTTTTTCAAAGTTTGGGATACCAAGTAGATTGATATCAGACAATGCAGGTTCGTATGTGTCAGCCGAGTTTAAAAAATTTACTGATGCGTGGGAGATTGAACACATTACAAGTTCTCCATTGTATCCGAGGTCGAACGGTCTAGCCGAACGCAACGTGCAAACTGTAAAGCGGATACTGATAAAAGCTAATGAACAGGGTCAGGATCCCTACTTAGCGTTGCTTAATTTTAGGAATACGCCTATCACCGGAGAAACATATTCCCCTGCGCAACTGCTAATGGGAAGAAGGCTAAATGATAAACTTCCGGTTAGTGACAAAAAATTAGATCCTAAACCATATGATGCGAAAGTTGTAGAATCAGAACGGAAAAAGCGGACGGCCGCAATGAAATCAAATTATGACGTAGGCACCCGTAGCCTACCGCCGCTGCGTGCCGGAGACGCCGTGCGCGTGCAGCGAGACTCGCTGTGGCAGCGCGCGCGCGTGCTGCGCCCCGCCGGCCCCGCGCACCCCACCTCCTACTGGCTACAGACCGAGGACGGCGCCGTGTACCGCCGCAACCGACAGCACGTGCTGCTGATGCGCCAGCGCCGCCCCGGCCTCGAGCCGGCCGCGGGGGAGCCGCCCGCCACCACCGCGCCGCCGCCAGCTGTGCCACCGCGCTCCCCGGGCAATGACCCGCCGCCGCCGTCAGCTGTTAGTCGCACACAAGGCTTATACGTCACTAGGTCGGGCAGGCAGGTTGTACCACCCAAAGTATTTCATTGTACGTAAAATGCTTATACTTACTTGTACTTACCTTCATTAGGCATGTATTCTGCTGTTAAAGATCGTTTTTTTACGTTAGGTAGCTAAGTTAATTAATTACACTAGGATTGTTAGATTGTAACTGATGTTTTACTGTTCATATTTAATTAAACCCAAATATAATAATAGATAATAGCTTTAAGTTTAAGACTTTAAGATTGGTTATACGTATTCTTACTTAAAATGTTATAGGTAAGTAGTGATAATCATTCACATATTGTTGGTGCTCCTGGACTTATGTTTCAGAGTTATGATTCTCAAGCATAAATTGTATTGATTGTTTGATAGTTAATACAAGATAAGGGAGGAGATTATGTAATACTTACAGTATATAATACAGTTTATATTGGTCAAAATATTGTACTTAAACTTATCTTACATTTGATCATTGGTAGTAGTAGGTACCGTTAGAACTAATTTCTTATCTTTCATAAAATAGGATTTGTTGATTGTTTGGTAGTATAAGGGAAGAGATGTTGTATGTACTTATAGTATGTGGGTATGATCAGTTAATAAACCAGTTGCATTATAGACGTCACGCGTTTCACTGCTTCTCCTCTGCTCCCGATACTACAGTAAGAGCCACCAACCATTTTAAAACACAGTAAGTGAAAATGACTTACTAGGTTTTAAAATGGTCAATGGCGCTTACTAGGTTTTGAAATGGTCAGCAAAGGACAATTTTCGTCCGTTAATTTTAGTAAGTCACAAATGGCATACATTATTACTAACACTTTTTTCGAACAAAATATCAGACATTTCAGAACCTGTATCTTTGCACCAATGAGACCTAGAGAGTTGAATTAAAAGTAGAACATAAGTAAATTTTGTCTTCTTTATAAAAGCCATAGAGACCTTTCTCGTCAGAACCTTTCTACTAGCCCTATTTTGCATAAACCAAAAAAAAACAAGTTATAAATAAGAGAAAACTGATTTTTAGATAGAAATTTAGGAAATATTGTCTAATTGAAGGCAGCCATAAATAATTTTCATGTTAGAGCCTTCTTAATATGGCTATTTAATTCATTTACATAAAACAAAAAAAAAACATAAAAATATGCCCGTATTTCAGCTATTACTTATAGTGCCGTCGTGTAAAAGTGCTGCAAAATTGGATTTATAATATGTGAAGGATCCCAAACATATAAAAAATGAAATTATTACGCAATTATTGCAATTTCAATATACTTAACTTGTCTTAAATTACACAATAATGGCTCTTACTAGGTTTTGAAATGGTCAGTGAGGGCGGTTTTAGGGTGAGAAAACCATATAAAACCTAGTAAGTGTTTTCTTTTGTGCATTACAGCAACAATTTTAGTTATATTTAAATGAAATAGTATTGTATGTAAAGCCTAGGTTCTGCCGCTTCTTTTAAGCTTACATTTGTTCAGATATCTGTCATAGTTTTACCAGGGCATTGAAATGAAGGGACAAAAATGTTTTTTGGCTCTCCTGAACATTTTGTCTCATGGCTGTTACTGTGTTTTAAAATGGGACTGCCGAGGTAACCTCGTGTGTATACACATACACATATAGGTATAGGGTGATTGGTAAGTCCCTTAAATTTATGGTAGAGGATTGTATTTCCAGTCGATTGAACCCAATTATGGCGTATCCGAAACTTAACAATTTCTGAAATTAAAAAAAAACAACTATGCTTAGTCTATTAAAGAATCTATTAAAAAAGGTATTTGAATATATATATTTTTTATTTTGCATTAGTAATAGACTTTAACTATTCACACACCTTTGACTACCCCTTCGGGTATAACAGTCATGAGTCGTGAGCATACCTAGAATAATAATAATAAATTATCTCTATTATTATTACATACATAGTGTATGTAGATATTCTTCAAATACAATGTCAAAAATGGAATCTTTATGAAGTTATGTCGTACTTGTACGTATGAAGATCCAAATAAAAATGTTATCTCTGGGTATATTTGGTGGAAGTTATGTCTTTGACTTAAGATTTTTATATGTTTAAACGTATTCCACCATACAAAGTAATGTTTATAATAAAAGTACATACGGAAAAGTTTTACTAAATATGGGTTTCGATGATGAATAAAGTTTTTTTTTCGTTATAGGTACCTATTCACTTATTTTATTTTTAATGCAATATAATTATGACCAGCTACAAGTAGCAAGTACAGTGCCACAAACTTATCTGTTCCGGTGACAGCTCACATAAATATCTAATATTTCTTAATTCTATAAGATTTTAAGTTTGCTCGTATAGTTATTTCGCTTTTGCGGTGTTAATAAACCGATCTAATCTTTTACAATTTACAATTCATTAATAAGTAATGAAATATGGATCAATTTAGTTCACTCTCACCGGAACAGATAAGTTTGTGGCACTATAACGTAAAACCAAGTAAAACCATGTCACAACGACGGCAAAGTTAGGTTACCTACCGGTCTTGTCATTTTACTCTGTCCATCTTATTGATGGCTTTTTGTCATTCGAAATCCCATACATATTTGATAACTGCAAACGAAAACCAACTTTACTGAGCAGACATAAGCGAACGTCAAAAACCATTAATAAGATAGACAGAGTATAATAGCGAGAAAAACACATACTTATAACTTTTAGTTAGCAATATATGCAATCTAATAGGTAGGTAGATAGGTATTCCATAGGGTTATTATCCAATAGGAAACAAATCACAATATACCTAAAACCTCTATACAGGATGTTTCAAAAAGGGTATACTAAGCCGAAACCTACATGTGTTTTTTTCACGAAAAAAAAAATCATTTTCCATAGAAACTTTGTTGGTCACGTGACTTTTTACTACGGTTTTTTTTTTTGCGAATTTCAGTTTCGGGCTTAGGGCATGCTGCACATGTAGGTTTCGGCTTAGTATACCAAATTTGCAACACCCTGTATATGAACCAGAAATACTCTCATTTTATAATAACTTCGGTTTTACGTTTGAACAAAAGGAGAGTGGCTGACTCCTTAAAAAACGGCAAAGAGATATAAAATAATAACGAGTGCATTCGTTTCAGCAAGAAGGCCAGATTTCGCTTGATTAAGAGTTTATTGCGATTTAGCTTGGAGCACTTTTACGATAGTCAGTTGTGAGTGTCTTCATTAGATCGTAAAGTGCAGAATTTAATAAACTGAGAGCCTTTCCAGTAACACACCTGCGCGGCCGCTGTGGTGGGGAAAAAAGAAAAAAGTTGCTGTAATGGTTTAATTAGCTGTTTTGTTGCCTTGTGCCAGTCTGTTAATAAAATACTTACTTTGAGCAGTCTCAGAATTATGAAGTTTATATTACACTCTTTAAAAAAGAGGTTACTTACATAATTATTTAGTCTTCCTTGGTTTACGAGTGTTGATTCCAGTTATTTTTTTACATAGAAAAGGATTTTATCATTCAACGAGACAAACACAGGACATAATTTAATTGAACCATTGGTTATTATATATACAATTTATTATACTTAAAAACATTATTATTATTATGAAATACTTTATTGCACAATAATAAATATGTACATAGGCGAACTTAATGCTAACAGCATTCTCTTCCAGCTAACCTTGGGTGTTGTGGAGAAAGTTATAGGTAGTGCGAAAGACTGAGAGGAAAAATAAACATCTTTTTATTTCTCCACATGTTGCTCAGTGTGTGAATTACATAATGTCTATTTACTAACAAAATTGCACCATGTACACTTTGTTTACTACAATACATGGTCTGTTTTGACCGCTCCTCAAATTGCCTATCATTAACACTGTAGCTATCAAAAGGAATTCCAACCCTAGTTATCACAAGTTAAAGTAAGGATTGGAATGTCGCGTCTCACCGAATGTTCGAGTTAGTGCGGGCCCAGACGAGGTCGAGGGCTCTCAGATTTATAGTCCATTTGCTGAAGAAACAAGTGCGCCTAAAGCTACCAGTTGGCGGCGGGCGACAAACGACACGTCGCGTCATATCGCTGCAGTCATACGAACCAACTGCAGACAGCAGCAGATAGAATCTAGTTAGTTGAACGACTTGGTTCAGCGTCAACGGCGCTACTGATTTTTTGTGACGTCTGCTTCTCGACGACGCGTCGCTAGCTTCATGTTGCTGGGTTCGTAATCTATCCCATGCAATTATATAGGAACCAGTGTCGTTGCGACGTGTGATCTGCTACAGCTTCATGTCGCCCGCTACCAACTCGCACCTTAAAGAAGGTAGGTATTTCTAGTATTTCGACCTCTCCATACAAAGAACATCAAAGTCACCTTGCTAACGCTAATTCTAAGAAAAACTTAAAATAAATTGACGGTGAAATAAATTAGTACACAGCCTTTTAATTCAGCACAGCTGTTTAGGCTACAGCCTAATTATCTTAAAAACCTAAATTGATGTTTACACAGCGACAGTCATTTATCTCGAGTCCTGGCTGATAATAATATTATATACTAGTGAGTATAATACAAAATGTTAGTGTAGTGGTAGCACTAACGTCTATGGAAAATCTAATGTACAGATAAGATTGCTATCACAGGTGTACATACATGTGGTATTCAGATAAGAAACCATAAAAAATTCAATGTTAATGACAAAATATGACTGAAAACTATTGTCTCATTGCCTACTTTATAACCCGTATGTGTATTCGCAAATGCTTAAAGTATTTATTAATTGTTTAAACCGTGGAGACTTCAATAAACGGATCACTATTCCACTCCACCACCGAATAATTGCTCCACACAAAGTTACCTTTGAGTGACAACGGCGCTTCTAGCGCTAAATACAGTATCGCTTTAGCGCCTTCCTCGAAAACTTTAGATGTTTTCCTCCCATCCTTCGTCTGAAGGTTGCCAGGGTTCACACAGTTTATGACTACACCTTTATCAGACCATGTCCTGTGCTGGAGGAATGTCAGTGCGTTTAGCGCCACCTTGCTGACTGCCTGCACGCTGACGCCCCAGCCGTCTGTCTTCTCTATCCCCTTCTTAGCCGCTGCTTCGTATTCCATCAATAACCCCACAAGTTCATCTTCTGTTAGCGTAGGATCACTTATCTTCTTTCTGATATGTTCATTGTGTATGGTCGCTAAAAGACCGGCAGGTCCAGACACGTTGACAACTCTCGCGTTTTCTGCTAGTAGGGGAAACACGAGATTTCCAAAATTGATGTTTCCGTAAAAGTTGACATTCAGGGTTCGTCTCACTCGCTCCGCGTTCGGCAGCTTCTTTTCTCTGGCCACATAGTCTGTGTTGTTGATGATCAGATCTATTCTCTCATCGTTGTCCTGTATGTGGTGTCGCAGCTTCACAATGCTCGCGGTATCTGTCACGTCCATTTGCCGGTAGACGATGTCGACGCCATCTCTCTTTAGATTATCCAGGATGTTGAATCCAGTAGTGTCGTCTTCTGCGGTGAAGTAGATCCTGCCTGGGTATACATCTGTGAGTTTCCTGAGCACCTGGTAGCCGAGGGTGCTTGCGGCGCCGACGACCAGCGCGACCGGCGACATGTCGCGTGCACTACTGGATAGGAACTGAGATAGCGGCTGTTATCAGGAGATCTATCTAGCTGTTATCACTGAGCTGATGGCCGACTGAAACAGTAAATATTTTAAGCGCCGGCTATGTCCTTGCGCTTCTCGAAGATAAGTTGTATGTATCTATCAGTCTATTATTAAACACTGGATTAATAGATTTAGAACGAGTTTACGTTGTTCTATGGTGTAGAACAATGCTCTTAGCATCAAGCCCATCTTTTGTGCATTTATTTTCTACATTTGTGCAATAAAAAAATAAATAATAGTAATACCTAGAAACAAAGGCCGACGCCTTTCTTTCTTCCTTTAGGAATACTTTCTTTTCGGAAAGGAATCTGTTTGTTTCTTCATAATCCTTCATAATACTTCACTGAAAATCTGAACACCTCAATACTACACAATAAAATATTTAGAATTTCCACTAGAGCAACGTATCTGTCAGATAAGGTTTATCAATACGAACAACTGGCCCTTAAAAGCATTACTGAAAAGATATATGAGATAATGGATCTGAAAATTGTTTGGCATTGACGTCTATTGGTTTAGCTTCAGAGCAAAAGGGGATTTCAGGACTAATGTGAACGTTGCTTGATGTGTAAAGGGTACAGTAGGCGGCGGACGACACACTTGCAGTAGACCACGTCCGCCACCTTTACTTACTTACCAAAGTAAATTGAAGAAGTTACATGTCTAATATAAATTGTTACTTATTATAATTTAGTTTAATTCAGAGTAAAAATACAAAGTTTTAAATTGTTATAAATGACCCCTTGAGTAACTCCTCTTGGTCTTACTTGACCACTTGTACTTCACTGTGTATACTTACTGTGTATAATGCGCACCTTACTAGATACTGGAAAGCAATTTTCACGTCGAATACAATATGATAGCGTAAACGTAGGGATATATCCGGCATTTTTGCCTTTGCACGGTACAACTCACGTGCAATATCACTTTTATAACATTAATGTAATATCAAACAAGGAATGCTGTGATAGAATACTTTACAGAAATATCTTCCTCTTATACAGAATATACAGGCTGGAGTATATAGAAAAGTATATAGGTTAATTGTGTATGTACGTAATAAAATAAATATGTGGGGACATCTCAAACACGGCCATCCGACCCCAAGCTAGGCAGAGCCATATTACAGGCAATAGGTAAATTTAAATGATATTTTTAACATCCAAGACCTGAGTACAAATTTAATACAGAGAAAAATACAATATAAAGTAAGCAAAGTATGCAATATAACCACTTTGGCAAATAAATACACAATACACCTACTCTACTTAATTTAATAATATACAATAACTGTACTAAGTAATACATACGGGAATATGCATTACTGGCCTAAATTCTGAACACCATTATGTTTCCCGGAAAATAAAAACTGCCCTTACAAAGAATGATACAAAGAAATTAGTATTTATTTATACATTGGTGTCGATCTCGGGTCAGACGGACTGGCGGATCAAAGGCTATGTATTAATATTTATTATCGTTTGGCCACGAATCTGCCGTCGTGTAGTGTACTTGGTTACAAATAGGCCCAATAACTGAAAGGTCAGGTTTCTTGTTAGACAATATTGTTTCTAGGAGGATAGAGTCATTGGGATATTGATTTGAAATGTTTATTTGAAAACAAATGTTTATATATGTTAACTATAAAGTATGTTAGGTAGGTAATAGGCTATGACTGTATTTAAATATACTCGGGAGCAATGAAAGAGGTCCAGTGACACTGGAATGACATGGCAGGTGGAATTTGATCATGGCTGGCGAGTGAATTATGAAATTGCTATAGTAAAATCTTGGTAACATGGGTATTATTATTAACTTCAATAACAGAGGTGTTGCGTCGGGCTAAGGGCGGTGGCGTCGAAGCTTATCTTATGAGACGACAACTGCGCTGGTGTGGTCATGTCTCCCGCATGTCCGATGACTGGCTCGCGAAACGCGTATTCTATTCGGAGCTCCGTGAAGGCACGCGCAAGCGAGGTGGCCAGTTCCTTCGATACAAGGACGTAATGAAAAGGCACATGAAGAGATGGGGCATAGACCCGAACAGCTGGGAGGAGACTGCAGCTGAACGCCCAAAATGGAGACATCTTGTGCAAGGAAATGTCTTCACTTTTGAGGAGCAGCGGCGAACAGACCTGGACACAAGAAGAGACGAACTAAAAGCCAGACCACCTGCGGCAATCGTATACAATTACGAAAATGTGCGGTCGAACATTTACCGCCAAGATTGGCTACATAAGCCACATCCGGGCACACTAACGAAGCCTAAATCTCCATTAGCAGTCGCCGTAGCCGTATCAGCTTAGAAGACATCATCATCATCATTATTAACTTCAATAAAAGAAAATCCAGATAATTTTAGACAATCTTTAATTAATTAAATAATAAACTATACATAGCGGTTTCGAAAAGTAATGAAAAACGGAAACGATTTCACCTTACACGATACTTAGATAAAATTGAGTTTGAGTTTACTTTGCAACGGTATTAAGTGTCTAACTTTGTGAAACTTGCACCATAATGCAGTTTCAGCTTAAAGCCTTGCAATAATTTCAGCGACAGATGATTGAAAAGTTGCTCGTTTTTAACTAACTTAAGATAAGAATTAATTGCGATGATATAAATTGTACACATTTAACTTACAATACTTAATAGGAATAACACAAGAATTATTATTAAGTTTTACAAATTTATATCTTATTTGACAGATTTAAAATATGGTATCGTATGAGATTTAAAATGATTGTTCGACATCAATGAAAATTGGAAATACTTGATCGACTCTAGGTCATACGTAGGTATGTGTCGTATGCAAAACACCATTTAAGTATATAGGTGTACGTATAAAAGCCACACCTTTACTGACTAGAATCTTCACACTTGGCAGCCGTTGCAGCTCGTTGGAGGCAGCTCTCTCCAATATACCGAACACCTCGTTCACTCGACCACTGCCGACGCAATCCAGAGCTGATATCATTCAATTTATTGGCTTCAAACACTTCAAGTCGTAAATTGAGCTGAGCTGTAGTAGGGTTTGTCGCCGATGTAACTGCTCCCATAAATGTAAAGTGCCTGAATGCGCTACGACCAGAGCAGATTGCATACGAGATAGAGTTTGGATAACTAAACTTCACACGGGACGAGGTTTAATAAAAACCAGTTTATATTGATGAGTGAGTCACCTGCACGCCGTGGTTGAATACAAATGTCTTGTTTAAAATATAAAATATTTTTTTGTAAACCTAAAACGATAAAACGACTGATTTACGTTGAATTTTAGGACGTAGTTTAAAATCTGCCACTAGTAGTTAATATGATTCATATTCTTTATTTGTTTTACGGACTTATTTATAAAATACTTAATCTTGCACATAGTACTAATGGCGGTCTAATCGCTTAAAACAATTTCCTCCAGAAAACCTTTCGTTATATCTTAGGTTTATACTCGTAACACTTACATGCCATGGGCTAGATCGCTATTAGTCTGAAGTTTATTCATGTCTTGTGCTCACAGTTCACAAATGCAAAACCAAATCGAAACTAATTTACCTGTAGTGGTTTGCTCTTGTTTACACAGAAAGCACTCACAGGAGTACCTAATACTACCTATGTATACATAAACAATCAGCAATCACCTCCTGCAGGTACATCAAAGTCCCCACATTCATACATAACCATACACATACCGTACTGGCGCTTCAAACACTTCCACGATTAAATATGTACCTCACTTTATAATTCCAAAGGAGGTGCGAAAACAAAAATACGTAGAAAAAACGGTAAAAAAGTTACTCACCATCTAAATGTGAAAATTGATTTGGGTCCCAGTTATTTCCACCACGCGTCAGCTTTCTGGGCCTTTCCAGAGTCGGCCAATGATAATTTATTTGAAATACTATTATTTATTTATGAAATATTATGTATACTATTGCAATATTTTGTAGCCATGAAAAGTTTATAATTGCCACGTGATCTCGCTTGCTAATAAAAGTGTTTGTCAGCAATACAAAAAGACAACCGTCTCAAACTTATGTCATAGAATTTAAGAATATGTTTATTTATAAGTTTAATCCAATACTATCAAAAAATTAAAAGAAAAATCGCGTATTTACATGGAAGTGGGCGATTCTTGATTGTTCTGTCCTAACCCAAACACCGTACCTCGCTTCGGGAATTATCCATGCCTGAGTGGGTGTGTATTTATTGATTTATGTAAATACGCGACCGTGCGTTTGTTTTTCTGTATCGTCAGAGGAGCGTGGGCGGCGCTTATTAGCTCTCAATCGACGTATGTTTTACGAGTGGTGTTTTTGTTGCCGAAACAGCTTCGCACTTCGTAATTGTGGAACTTTTGGATTTATGGAAATGGATATAAAATTCATAACGAGAACATGTTTTTTGGAATTCCAGATATTACTTGTAGCGACGATAAAATAACATACACACACACACGCACTCACGCCTTGTACTAATGTACTCCCTTGCGGGGTAGGCAGAGGTGCATAAACGACGATAAAATATGTTGAGAATACATGGCAATTGCAAAAGACATTATATCTCTTGGCTGACCCATACTGGTTTTATTCTTCACCATTAACTTCGACCCCATTCAGGGACCACATCCTGGTAAACCAGATACTTTCATTTTTAGCCAGGTAATGTCGACCGATTTTGTGGTCTCTATTAGTAATATCGGGCATTCTAAAACACAATATGATATTTGTAAATGTATGCCCTCTAAAAAGTTTCAATGCTATGTTTGCATTCCAAAAATGATGCACACACAGGGTGATCGCACGTGAGATGGAAGGTAACAAGAGAACGAAGATAAAGACGCGTTGATGATATACATATACCTAGTATATGTTTTCAGAGCGCTGTACCGCAATTCGTCTGCAAACAAGACCATTTTGCGCCACGCTACAGTGCGCCGAAAAGGCTGTCTATGATGAACAAATTACTAAAAGCATAATTAAAACCGCGCACACACACACGTGAAACTAACAAAAGCGCATATTATTTGCGAATTTGTCGCCCGCCGCGGAACACGCGCCTCGAAAATAATTAGAACATCGTCCCGAGGTTGGTTTGACCTTTTTCCTACTCTTTGTATGTGAGAACAATGGGGCCTGTGAGGCGGCTTCAACGCGAGAGTAGCTCGTCGAAGCCCGTCGCCGCTGGAGGGTTATTGCAGCAGGAAATCTTCGAGGTTACCTGAAAATTGGCTGCGCCGGTGAAGGGTTAGGTTTTGTGTGAAAGAAGTGGGTTACAAGAAGGTCTTTTATCTTGGCTTTGATATCGGACACTTGTTAAGTATCGATTGTATTTTAGAACTACGTCTACAGGGTGTTGTTAAAAGTGATAGGTATAATAAGCTGAAAAAAACTCTGAGGGTTATTATAAACAACGCTTGTAGTAAGTAGTAAGACTTTTGAAAATTTATGAAAAAAAATCTGCCTATTCTTCTATGAATATAGAGATGCAAAAAAAGGATCTTGTACACTGACTGTGTTTTTAAAGAAATCATAATCATCATCATCAGCCGCTAGTCGTCCGCTGCTAGAAATAGGCCTCTCTCAAGGCGCGCCACAATACTCTGTCCTCGGCCCTCCTAACCCAGCCACCATCGGCCACCTGCTAAGCTCGTCGGTCCAGCGGGCCGGAGGGCGTCCCACGCAACGCTTGCCTGTTCATCCGTGTTCTATAAACACGGGGAAAAATGGAAAACATAAAGTTTGGCCTCTCTAATTTTGGACAGTGAAAACTACGCCAGTTAGCAAACTTTCGGAAACACAATTTTTGTCACCGGACACCCTCAACTTATATCCCCCAGAGGATGTATTACTTTTACATTTCAATAAAAAATAACTATAATAACAGGAAAACTCATATTTCATGACGATATAAAACAAACACTTATAATATAAAAATATGCGTGCATGCTCAAAGTACGACGGAATTTTTCTTGGGGAAATTTGTTAAGTTTGATCACTAGGTTATGTGGTTAAATTGTGGCGGCCCACTAACAAGAGCGAGTAAACAAGTATCTATGGGCTAGTCTGATTAGGCTGCCATAAAATATGTCCTATAATACTTATTTTGACAGCAGAATCAAGGCTTCAGGCGCAGGCTCTATATCCTATAATACTAATTCTGACAGCAGAATCAAGGCTTCAGGCGCAGGCTCTATATCCTATAATACTTATTTTGACAGCAGAATCAAGGCTTCAGGCGCAGGCTGGATAAAATCTAATTTTCCAGGCAAACAACGCGCAGCGCCGTATTTTAGCGCAAAAGTTATCAACCTGCTCGGAGGCTGTATATCTCCGGCAAACAGTCATTTTAGTCTCAACTTTGTAAATGTTTAAGTTGAATAAATAGGATCATAAAAGGGTACTACGGCACGGGATCCCAACCTTTAATTCTAAGCACTGTACTATGAAAATAATTATGCAAAATAACTTTAAACATCTTAAATTATATGCCAAATATATTATAGCATTTAGTTTTATTAAACTACAGATTTTATTATCACGGGAAACCATGTTCAAAACTAAATTGATGGACGCTTAAGCTGTTACAAAAAATAAGAATATATTTTAACGTTACTGAAAAAGTACTAGGGCTGCACTACTTTCGAAGAAGTATGAATATTCATGCCAGTATGCGTCGCAGCTGCTGCCTACGCCGTAGCACGTGTAGCGGTCGTAGCGACGGCGTAGCAGTGAATCCATTACATTGTGATTGTTCCAATATTGCAGTTGTCCATTAGTAGTTGTTATAATTGTTTTGGTTCTGCGTTCCTGGTAATAAATATTTATTACTTAAGATACATGATTAATTAGGCATTAAAAAAATGAAGTCTATTTATTACGGCAGTTATAGGATGATTTGATTGTAAAACACCGTTGAAATTTAAAATTCAAACCAAATTTAAAAGTATATAAACATGAACTTTAAAGGTTGGGAAGATCTGGTTAAAGTCTTAATCAATTAAAATTCATTACCTCATTACAATGACAGCGTATTTACAAAGTCGTTACAAACTGTCATTACGTAAGGCCTGGTTAAGTAAAATTCATGGGGCAGTAATAAAAAGTTTAGGTCACATCGCTAAAAATATTTTTCTGCTAAGTACCAGTATACTTATAAATCTGATTTCATGTGGTTCGTGTTATAACAAAAAAACCTACTGAAGTAAAAACAGGTCCACGTAAGACTTGATGAGATTTGCAGCTCTATATAGGGATACGGTATTTGTGAACCTATTACATTTGATAGAATAAATATGACGTACTACCAGTGTGAAGTTGGCAGCCTAAAGTTAGCAGCCTAAGTGTAGGCGACCAAATTAAGTAGGTTACGATTTGTACCACACATATTATTCAAAATTAAGGCTAATTTCATATTACTAATAAATACAATTGTATTAAATAATGAAAATTTAAAACATCGAATGACAAAACCGCAAAATAAAGAGTAAAACTAATTTTTTTAAACTCTATTCTCCATAAGTGGATGACGTTTCAACCACGAAGGAGTCGGAAAGCCACGACCTAACCTAGTTAAAATCGAAGGGTGGTTAAGTACCAACAGCTGAAAGAAGTTTCATGAACATTGAAAGAGGATTACAGGTGTCAGTAAGAAGAAGAATGCTGAAATCTGGGGAAAAAATACATAATTCACAAAGTTTTAAAAAAATTTCAGCTGAAAATGCGGATAAGACCACAACGTCTGCTGGTAAATATGATCGGCACTGATGATTGCTAAAAACCATTTTCAGGATTTTCAGCTCACATGAGTACCTCTCCAGTTATAGGTAAATAGGTATTTAGCGGCCTAAGTCGAAATATTGCACTTATACCCTCAGATACCCTAGAAGCAGGTGGAAAGCCGTGACCAGACCTAGTTTAAATCAAAGGTTGGTTAAGTACCAACAGCTGAAAAAAGTTTCATCAACATTGAAAGAGGATTACAGGTGTCAGTAAGAGGAAGAATGCTGAATTCTGGGGAAAAAATACATATTTCGCAAAGTTTTTTAAAATTTTCAGCTGAAAACGCGCACAAAACCACAACGTCTGCTGGTTAATATGATCGGCACTGATAATTGCTAAAAACCATTTTCAGGATTTTCAGCTCACATGAGTACCTCTTCAGTTATAGGTAAATAGGTATTTAGCGGCCTAAGTCGAAATAATACACTCATACCCTCAGATACCCTAGAAGCAGGTGGAAAGCCACGACCAGACCTAGTTTAAATCGAAGTTTGGTTATGTACCAACAGCTGAAAGAAGTTTCATTAACATTGAAAGAGGATTACAGGTGCCTGTAAGAAGAAGAATGCTGAATTCTGGGGAAAAAATAGACATTTCCCAAAGTTTACTGAGATTTTAGGTGGAAATCCTCATGAATCCCTAGAAGCAGGTGGAAAGCCACGACTAGACCTAGTTTTAATCGAAGGTTGGTTAATAACCAACAGCTGAAAGAAGTTTCATCAACATTGAAAGAGGATTACAGGTTCCTGTAAGAAGCTGAATGCTGAATTCCGGGAAAAAAAATACACATTTAATAAAGTTTATTGACATTTTAGATAGAAACCCTCATGGATCCCCTAGAAGTAGTTGGAAAGCCACGACCAGACCTAATTTAAATCAAAGGCTGGTTAAGTACCAACAGCTGAAAGAAGTTTCATGAACATTGAAAGAGGATTACAGGTGTCAGTAAGAAGAAGAATGCTGAAATCTGGGGAAAAAATACATAATTCACAAAGTTTTAAAAAAATTTCAGCTGAAAATGCGGATAAGACCACAACGTCTGCTGGTAAATATGATCGGCACTGATGATTGCTAAAAACCATTTTCAGGATTTTCAGCTCACATGAGTACCTCTCCAGTTATAGGTAAATAGGTATTTAGCGGCCTAAGTCGAAATATTGCACTTATACCCTCAGATACCCTAGAAGCAGGTGGAAAGCCGTGACCAGACCTAGTTTAAATCAAAGGTTGGTTAAGTACCAACAGCTGAAAAAAGTTTCATCAACATTGAAAGAGGATTACAGGTGTCAGTAAGAGGAAGAATGCTGAATTCTGGGGAAAAAATACATATTTCGCAAAGTTTTTTAAAATTTTCAGCTGAAAACGCGCACAAAACCACAACGTCTGCTGGTTAATATGATCGGCACTGATAATTGCTAAAAACCATTTTCAGGATTTTCAGCTCACATGAGTACCTCTTCAGTTATAGGTAAATAGGTATTTAGCGGCCTAAGTCGAAATAATACACTCATACCCTCAGATACCCTAGAAGCAGGTGGAAAGCCACGACCAGACCTAGTTTAAATCGAAGTTTGGTTATGTACCAACAGCTGAAAGAAGTTTCATTAACATTGAAAGAGGATTACAGGTGCCTGTAAGAAGAAGAAAGCTGAATTCTGGGGAAAAATTGACATTTCCCAAAGTTTATTGAGATTTTAGGTGGAAATCCTCATGAATCCCTAGAAGCAGGTGGAAAGCCACGACTAGACCTAGTTTAAATCGAAGGTTGGTTAATAACCAACAGCTGAAAGTAGTTTCATCAACATTGAAAGAGGATTACAGGTTCCTGTTAGAAGCTGAATGCTGAATTCCGGGAAAAAAATACACATTTAATAAAGTTTATTGACATTTTAGATGGAAACCCTCATGGATCCCCTAGAAGTAGTTAGAAAGCCACGACCAGACCTAGTTTTAATCAAAGGCTGGTTAAGTACCAACAGCTCAAAGAAGTTTCATCAACATTGAAAGAGGATTACAGGTGTCAGTAAGAAGAAGAATGCTGAAATCTGGGGAAAAAATACATAATTCACAAAGTTTAAAAAAAATTTCAGCTGAAAATGCGGATAAGACCACAACGTCTGCTGGTAAATATGATCGGCACTGATGATTGCTAAAAACCATTTTCAGGATTTTCAGCTCACATGAGTACCTCTCCAGTTATAGGTAAATAGGTATTTAGCGGCCTAAGTCGAAATATTGCACTTATACCCTCAGATACCCTAGAAGCAGGTGGAAAGCCACTACCAGACCTAGTTTAAATCAAAGGTTGGTTAAGTACCAACAGCTGAAAAAAGTTTCATCAACATTGAAAGAGGATTACAGGTGTCAGTAAGAGGAAGAATGCTGAATTCTGGGGAAAAAATACATATTTCGCAAAGTTTTTTAAAATTTTCAGCTGAAAACGCGCACAAAACCACAACGTCTGCTGGTTAATATGATCGGCACTAATAATTGCTAAAAACCATTTTCAGGATTTTCAGCTCACATGAGTACCTCTTCAGTTATAGGTAAATAGGTATTTAGCGGCCTAAGTCGAAATAATACACTCATACCCTCAGATACCCTAGAAGCAGGTGGAAAGCCACGACCAGACCTAGTTTAAATCGAAGTTTGGTTATGTACCAACAGCTGAAAGAAGTTTCATTAACATTGAAAGAGGATTACAGGTGCCTGTAAGAAGAAGAATGCTGAATTCTGGGGAAAAAATAGACATTTCCCAAAGTTTACTGAGATTTTAGGTGGAAATCCTCATGAATCCCTAGAAGCAGGTGGAAAGCCACGACTAGACCTAGTTTAAATCGAAGGTTGGTTAATAACCAACGGCTGAAAGAAGTTTCATCAACATTGAAAGAGGATTACAGGTGTCAGTAAGAGGAAGAATGCTGAATTCTGGGGAAAAAAATACACATTTAATAAAGTTTATTGACATTTTAGATAGAAACCCTCATGGATCCCCTAGAAGTAGTTAGAAAGCCACGACCAGACCTAGTTTTAATCAAAGGCTGGTTAAGTACCAACAGCTCGAAGAAGTTTCATCAACATTGAAAGAGGATTACAGGTGTCAGTAAGAAGAAGAATGCTGAAATCTGGGGAAAAAATACATATTTCAGAAAGTTTTTTAAAATTTTCAGCTGAAAATGCTGATAAGACCACAACGTCTGCTAGTTTTTATGATCGGCACTGATGATTGCTGAAAACCATTTTCAGGATTTTCAGCTCACATGAGTACCTCTCCAGTTATAGGTAAATAGGTATTTAGCGGCCTAAGTCGAAATATTGCACTTATACCCTCAGATACCCTAGAAGCAGGTGGAAAGCCACGACTAGACCTAGTTTAAATCGAAGGTTGGTTAATAACCAACAGCTGAAAGAAGTTTCATCAACATTGAAAGAGGATTACAGGTTCCTGTAAGAAGCTGAATGCTGAATTCCGGGAAAAAAAATACACATTTAATAAAGTTTATTGACATTTTAGATAGAAGCCCTCATGGATCCCCTAGAAGTAGTTGGAAAGCCACGACCAGACCTAATTTAAATCAAAGGCTGGTTAAGTACCAACAGCTGAAAGAAGTTTCATGAACATTGAAAGAGGATTACAGGTGTCAGTAAGAAGAAGAATGCTGAAATCTGGGGAAAAAATACATAATTCACAAAGTTTTAAAAAAAATTCAGCTGAAAATGCGGATAAGACCACAACGTCTGCTGGTAAATATGATCGGCACTGATGATTGCTAAAAACCATTTTCAGGATTTTCAGCTCACATGAGTACCTCTCCAGTTATAGGTAAATAGGTATTTAGCGGCCTAAGTCGAAATATTGCACTTATACCCTCAGATACCCTAGAAGCAGGTGGAAAGCCACTACCAGACCTAGTTTAAATCAAAGGTTGGTTAAGTACCAACAGCTGAAAAAAGTTTCATCAACATTGAAAGAGGATTACAGGTGTCAGTAAGAGGAAGAATGCTGAATTCTGGGGAAAAAATACATATTTCGCAAAGTTTTTTAAAATTTTCAGCTGAAAACGCGCACAAAACCACAACGTCTGCTGGTTAATATGATCGGCACTGATAATTGCTAAAAACAATTTTCAGGATTTTCAGCTCACATGAGTACCTCTTCAGTTATAGGTAAATAGGTATTTAGCGGCCTAAGTCGAAATAATACACTCATACCCTCAGATACCCTAGAAGCAGGTGGAAAACCACGACCAGACCTAGTTTAAATCGAAGTTTGGTTATGTACCAACAGCTGAAAGAAGTTTCATTAACATTGAAAGAGGATTACAGGTGCCTGTAAGAAGAAGAATGCTGAATTCTGGGGAAAAAATAGACATTTCCCAAAGTTTACTGAGATTTTAGGTGGAAATCCTCATGAATCCCTAGAAGCAGGTGGAAAGCCACGACTAGACCTAGTTTTAATCGAAGGTTGGTTAATAACCAACAGCTGAAAGAAGTTTCATCAACATTGAAAGAGGATTACAGGTTCCTGTAAGAAGCTGAATGCTGAATTCCGGGAAAAAAAATACACATTTAATAAAGTTTATTGACATTTTAGATAGAAACCCTCATGGATCCCCTAGAAGTAGTTGGAAAGCCACGACCAGACCTAATTTAAATCAAAGGCTGGTTAAGTACCAACAGTTCAAAGAAGTTTCATCAACATTGAAAGAGGATTACAGGTGTCAGTAAGAAGAAGAATGCTGAAATCTGGGGAAAAAATACATATTTCAGAAAGTTTTTTAAAATTTTCAGCTGAAAATGCTGATAAGACCACAACGTCTGCTAGTTTTTATGATCGGCACTGATGATTGCTGAAAACTATTTTCAGGATTTTCAGCTCACATGAGTACCTCTCCAGTTATAGGTAAATAGGTATTTAGCGGCCTAAGTCGAAATATTGCACTTATATCCTCAGATACCCTAGAAGCAGGTGGAAAGCCACGACCAGACCTAGTTTAAATTAAAGGTTGGTTAAGTACCAACAGCTGAAAAATGTTTCATCAACATTGAAAGAGGATTACAGGTGTCAGTAAGAGGAAGAATGCTGAATTCTGGGGAAAAAATACATATTTCACAAAGTTTTTTAAAATTTTCAGCTGAAAACGCGCACAAAACCACAACGTCTGCTGGTTAATATGATCGGCACTGATAATTGCTAAAAACCATTTTCAGGATTTTCAGCTCACATGAGTACCTCTTCAGTTATAGGTAAATAGGTATTTAGCGGCCTAAGTCGAAATAATACACTCATACCCTCAGATACCCTAGAAGCAGGTGGAAAGCCACGACCAGACCTAGTTTAAATCGAAGTTTGGTTATGTACCAACAGCTGAAAAAAGTTTCATTAACATTGAAAGAGGATTACAGGTGTCAGTAAGAGGATGAATGCTGAATTCTGGGGAAACATTGACTCTCGTTTAAATTGGAAAAAAGAGCTAGTGAGTGTGACAAATAAAATAAGCTCAGCTTGCTACGTATTGCGAAGTCTTAGAAACGAAGCGACTATATCGCAATTAAAAATGATATACCTATCATTCATTAGTTGAATCTCGCTTGAGATATAGCATTAAACTATGGGGAAACAGCTACAAATACAATATCACAAAAGCTTTTGTTGCACAAAAAAGGGCCATAACGATAATTTTTAGAATATCTCAACGGGAATCATGCAGAGATTTTTTCATTAAACTTGGAGTCTTGACTGTTCCTTGTCTTTATCTGCTAGTTCTACATTGCGATATGGCTAAGCATCCTGAGACGGTAGAGACTGACGAAGAAAGACTATTTAGACTGACAACAAGAAGGAAGGACATCCCCAGCAAGGGAGGCGCAGTTCTGCCAATGTTGCAAGTTTATATGCACAGCGCTCAGTACCAGAATACGCGGTTATTTAATAAATTACCCTTAAACTTGAAATCTGTCAGCAAATACAATCACTTCAAGACAAATTTAAAAAAATGGTTATTAAAAAAATGTTACTATTCTGTTAATGAATTTATAAATGATAGATCATGTGAATAATTATATTTTAATAATTTACTTTGTTTAATGTATTATAATATTATTTAATTGTATTGTAAATGCATGTTAAATTAGTACCTACTTAATTATGTAAATATTCAATGCGATATATGTTGCTCAGAATAAATAAATTGAAAATTGAAAAAATAGACATTTCCCAAAGTTTATTGAGATTTTAGGTGGAAATCCTCATGAATCCCCTAGAAGAATCTTTCAATGTTGATAAAACTTCTTTCAGCTGTTGGTACTTAACCAGCCTTTGATTTAAATTAGGTCTGGTCGTGGCTTTCCAACTACTTCTAGAGGATCCATGAGGGTTTCCATAAACTTTATTAAATGTGTATTTTTTTTCCCGGAATTCAGCATTCAGCTTCTTACAGGAACCTGTAATCCTCTTTCAATGTTGATGAAACTTCTTTCAGCTGTTGGTACTTAATAAACCTTCGATTTAAACTAGGTCTGGTCGTGGCTTTCCACCTGCTTCTAGGGGATTCATGAGGACTTCCACCTAAAATCTCAATAAAGTTTGGGAAATGTCTATTTTTTCCCCAGAATTCAGCATTCATCTTCTTACAGGAACCTGTAATCCTCTTTCAATGTTAATGAAACTTCTTTCAGCTGTTGGTACATAACCAAACTTCGATTTAAACTAGGTCTGGTCGTGGCTTTCCACCTGCTTCTAGGGTATCTGAGGGTATGAGTGTATTATTTCGACTTAGGCCGCTAAATACCTATTTACCTATAACTGAAGAGGTACTCATGTGAGCTGAAAATCCTGAAAATGGTTTTTAGCAATTATCAGTGCCAATCATATTAACCAGCAGACGTTGTGGTTTTGTGCGCGTTTTCAGCTGAAAATTTTAAAAAACTTTGTGAAATATGTATTTTTTCCCCAGAATTCAGCATTCTTCCTCTTACTGACACCTGTAATCCTCTTTCAATGTTGATGAAACTTTTTTCAGCTGTTGGTACTTAACCAACCTTTGATTTAAACTAGGTCTGGTCGTGGCTTTCCACCTGCTTCTAGGGTATCTGAGGGTATAAGTGCAATATTTCGACTTAGGCCGCTAAATACCTATTTACCTATAACTGGAGAGGTACTCATGTGAGCTGAAAATCCTGAAAATGGTTTTCAGCAATCATCAGTGCCGATCATAAAAACTAGCAGACGTTGTGGTCTTATCAGCATTTTCAGCTGAAAATTTTAAAAAACTTTCTGAAATATGTATTTTTTCCCCAGATTTCAGCATTCTTCTTCTTACTGACACCTGTAATCCTCTTTCAATGTTGATGAAACTTCTTTGAGCTGTTGGTACTTAACCAGCCTTTGATTTAAATTAGGTCTGGTCGTGGCTTTCCAACTACTTCTAGGGGATCCATGAGGGTTTCTATCTAAAATGTCAATAAACTTTATTAAATGTGTATTTTTTTTCCCGGAATTCAGCATTCAGCTTCTTACAGGAACCTGTAATCCTCTTTCAATGTTGATGAAACTTCTTTCAGCTGTTGGTTATTAACCAACCTTCGATTTAAACTAGGTCTAGTCGTGGCTTTCCACCTGCTTCTAGGGATTCATGAGGATTTCCACCTAAAATCTCAGTAAACTTTGGGAAATGTCTATTTTTTCCCCAGAATTCAGCATTCTTCTTCTTACAGGCACCTGTAATCCTCTTTCAATGTTAATGAAACTTCTTTCAGCTGTTGGTACTTAACCAACCTTTAATTTAAACTAGGTCTGGTCGTGGCTTTCCACCTGCTTCTAGGGTATCTGAGGGTATGAGTGTATTATTTCGACTTAGGCCGCTAAATACCTATTTACCTATAACTGAAGAGGTACTCATGTGAGCTGAAAATCCTGAAAATGGTTTTTAGCAATTATCAGTGCCGATCATATTAACCAGCAGACGTTGTGGTTTTGTGCGCGTTTTCAGCTGAAAATTTTAAAAAACTTTGCGAAATATGTATTTTTTCCCCAGAATTCAGCATTCTTCCTCTTACTGACACCTGTAATCCTCTTTCAATGTTGATGAAACTTTTTTCAGCTGTTGGTACTTAACCAACCTTTGATTTAAACTAGGTCTGGTCGTGGATTTCCACCTGCTTCTAGGGTATCTGAGGGTATAAGTGCAATATTTCGACTTAGGCCGCTAAATACCTATTTACCTATAACTGGAGAGGTACTCATGTGAGCTGAAAATCCTAAAAATGGTTTTCAGCAATCATCAGTGCCGATCATAAAAACTAGCAAACGTTGTGGTCTTATCAGCATTTTTAGCTGAAAATTTTAAAAAACTTTCTGAAATATGTATTTTTTCCCCACATTTCAGCATTCTTCTTCTTACTGACACCTGTAATCCTCTTTCAATGTTGATGAAACTTCTTCGAGCTGTTGGTACTTAACCAGCCTTTGATTAAAACTAGGTCTGGTCGTGGCTTTCTAACTACTTCTAGGGGATCCATGAGGGTTTCCATCTAAAATGTCAATAAACTTTATTAAATGTGTATTTTTTTTCCCGGAATTCAGCATTCAGCTTCTTACAGGAACCTGTAATCCTCTTTCAATGTTGATGAAACTTCTTTCAGCTGTTGGTTATTAACCAACCTTCGATTTAAACTAGGTCTAGTCGTGGCTTTCCACCTGCTTCTAGGGATTCATGAGGATTTCCACCTAAAATCTTAATAAACTTTGGGAAATGTCAATTTTTCCCCAGAATTCAGCATTCTTCTTCTTACAGGCACCTGTAATCCTCTTTCAATGTTAATGAAACTTCTTTCAGCTGTTGGTACATAACCAAACTTCGATTTAAACTAGGTCTGGTCGTGGCTTTCCACCTGCTTCTAGGGTATCTGAGGGTATGAGTGTATTATTTCGACTTAGGCCGCTAAATACCTATTTACCTATAACTGAAGAGGTACTCATGTGAGCTGAAAATCCTGAAAATGGTTTTTAGCAATTATCAGTGCCAATCATATTAACCAGCAGACGTTGTGGTTTTGTGCGCGTTTTCAGCTGAAAATTTTAAAATCTTTGTGAAATATAAATTTTTTCCCCAGAATTCAGCATTCTTCCTCTTACTGACACCTGTAATCCTCTTTCAATGTTGATGAAACTTTTTTCAGCTGTTGGTACTTAACCAACCTTTGATTTAAACTAGGTCTGGTCGTGGCTTTCCACCTGCTTCTAGGGTATCTGAGGGTATAAGTGCAATATTTCGACTTAGGCCGCTAAATACCTATTTACCTATAACTGGAGGGGTACTCATGTGAGCTGAAAATCCTGAAAATGGTTTTCAGCAATCATCAGTGCCGATCATAAAAACTAGCAGACGTTGTGGTCTTATCAGCATTTTCAGCTGAAAATTTTAAAAAACTTTCTGAAATATGTATTTTTTCCCCAGATTTCAGCATTCTTCTTCTTACTGACACCTGTAATCCTCTTTCAATGTTGATGAAACTTCTTTGAGCTGTTGGTACTTAACCAGCCTTTGATTTAAATTAGGTCTGGTCGTGGCTTTCCAACTACTTCTAGGAGATCCATGAGGGTTTCTATCTAAAATGTCAATAAACTTTATTAAATGTGTATTTTTTTTCCCGGAATTCAGCATTCAGCTTCTTACAGGAACCTGTAATCCTCTTTCAATGTTGATGAAACTTCTTTCAGCTGTTGGTTATTAACCAACCTTCGATTTAAACTAGGTCTAGTCGTGGCTTTCCACCTGCTTCTAGGGATTCATGAGGATTTCCACCTAAAATCTCAGTAAACTTTGGGAAATGTCTATTTTTTCCCCAGAATTCAGCATTCTTCTTCTTACAGGCACCTGTAATCCTCTTTCAATGTTAATGAAACTTCTTTCAGCTGTTGGTACTTAACCAACCTTTAATTTAAACTAGGTCTGGTCGTGGCTTTCCACCTGCTTCTAGGGTATCTGAGGATATAAGTGCAATATTTCGACTTAGGCCGCTAAATACCTATTTACCTATAACTGGAGAGGTACTCATGTGAGCTGAAAATCCTGAAAATGCTTTTCAGCAATCATCAGTGCCGATCATAAAAACTAGCAGACGTTGTGGTCTTATCAGCATTTTCAGCTGAAAATTTTAAAAAACTTTCTGAAATATGTATTTTTTCCCCAGATTTCAGCATTCTTCTTCTTACTGACACCTGTAATCCTCTTTCAATGTTGATGAAACTTCTTTGAGCTGTTGGTACTTAACCAGCCTTTGATTTAAATTAGGTCTGGTCGTGGCTTTCCAACTACTTCTAGGGGATCCATGAGGGTTTCTATCTAAAATGTCAATAAACTTTATTAAATGTGTATTTTTTTTCCCGGAATTCAGCATTCAGCTTCTTACAGGAACCTGTAATCCTCTTTCAATGTTGATGAAACTTCTTTCAGCTGTTGGTTATTAACCAACCTTCGATTTAAACTAGGTCTAGTCGTGGCTTTCCACCTGCTTCTAGGGATTCATGAGGATTTCCACCTAAAATCTCAGTAAACTTTGGGAAATGTCTATTTTTTCCCCAGAATTCAGCATTCTTCTTCTTACAGGCACCTGTAATCCTCTTTCAATGTTAATGAAACTTCTTTCAGCTGTTGGTACATAACCAAACTTCGATTTAAACTAGGTCTGGTCGTGGCTTTCCACCTGCTTCTAGGGTATCTGAGGGTATGAGTGTATTATTTCGACTTAGGCCGCTAAATACCTATTTACCTATAACTGAAGAGGTACTCATGTGAGCTGAAAATCCTGAAAATGGTTTTTAGCAATTATCAGTGCCGATCATATTAACCAGCAGACGTTGTGGTTTTGTGCGCGTTTTCAGCTGAAAATTTTAAAAAACTTTGCGAAATATGTATTTTTTCCCCAGAATTCAGCATTCTTCCTCTTACTGACACCTGTAATCCTCTTTCAATGTTGATGAAACTTTTTTCAGCTGTTGGTACTTAACCAACCTTTGATTTAAACTAGGTCTGGTCGTGGATTTCCACCTGCTTCTAGGGTATCTGAGGGTATAAGTGCAATATTTCGACTTAGGCCGCTAAATACCTATTTACCTATAACTGGAGAGGTACTCATGTGAGCTGAAAATCCTAAAAATGGTTTTCAGCAATCATCAGTGCCGATCATAAAAACTAGCAAACGTTGTGGTCTTATCAGCATTTTTAGCTGAAAATTTTAAAAAACTTTCTGAAATATGTATTTTTTCCCCACATTTCAGCATTCTTCTTCTTACTGACACCTGTAATCCTCTTTCAATGTTGATGAAACTTCTTCGAGCTGTTGGTACTTAACCAGCCTTTGATTAAAACTAGGTCTGGTCGTGGCTTTCTAACTACTTCTAGGGGATCCATGAGGGTTTCCATCTAAAATGTCAATAAACTTTATTAAATGTGTATTTTTTTTCCCGGAATTCAGCATTCAGCTTCTTACAGGAACCTGTAATCCTCTTTCAATGTTGATGAAACTTCTTTCAGCTGTTGGTTATTAACCAACCTTCGATTTAAACTAGGTCTAGTCGTGGCTTTCCACCTGCTTCTAGGGATTCATGAGGATTTCCACCTAAAATCTTAATAAACTTTGGGAAATGTCAATTTTTCCCCAGAATTCAGCATTCTTCTTCTTACTGACACCTGTAATCCTCTTTCAATGTTGATGAAACTTTTTTCAGCTGTTGGTACTTAACCAACCTTTGATTTAAACTAGGTCTGGTCGTGGCTTTCCACCTGCTTCTAGGGTATCTGAGGGTATAAGTGCAATATTTCGACTTAGGCCGCTAAATACCTATTTATCTATAACTGGAGGGGTACTCATGTGAGCTGAAAATCCTGAAAATGGTTTTCAGCAATCATCAGTGCCGATCATAAAAACTAGCAGACGTTGTGGTCTTATCAGCATTTTCAGCTGAAAATTTTAAAAAACTTTCTGAAATATGTATTTTTTCCCCAGATTTCAGCATTCTTCTTCTTACTGACACCTGTAATCCTCTTTCAATGTTGATGAAACTTCTTTGAGCTGTTGGTACTTAACCAGCCTTTGATTTAAATTAGGTCTGGTCGTGGCTTTCCAACTACTTCTAGGAGATCCATGAGGGTTTCTATCTAAAATGTCAATAAACTTTATTAAATGTGTATTTTTTTTCCCGGAATTCAGCATTCAGCTTCTTACAGGAACCTGTAATCCTCTTTCAATGTTGATGAAACTTCTTTCAGCTGTTGGTTATTAACCAACCTTCGATTTAAACTAGGTCTAGTCGTGGCTTTCCACCTGCTTCTAGGGATTCATGAGGATTTCCACCTAAAATCTCAGTAAACTTTGGGAAATGTCTATTTTTTCCCCAGAATTCAGCATTCTTCTTCTTACAGGCACCTGTAATCCTCTTTCAATGTAAATGAAACTTCTTTCAGCTGTTGGTACTTAACCAACCTTTAATTTAAACTAGGTCTGGTCGTGGCTTTCCACCTGCTTCTAGGGTATCTGAGGATATAAGTGCAATATTTCGACTTAGGCCGCTAAATACCTATTTACCTATAACTGGAGAGGTACTCATGTGAGCTGAAAATCCTGAAAATGCTTTTCAGCAATCATCAGTGCCGATCATAAAAACTAGCAGACGTTGTGGTCTTATCAGCATTTTCAGCTGAAAATTTTAAAAAACTTTCTGAAATATGTATTTTTTCCCCAGATTTCAGCATTCTTCTTCTTACTGACACCTGTAATCCTCTTTCAATGTTGATGAAACTTCTTTGAGCTGTTGGTACTTAACCAGCCTTTGATTTAAATTAGGTCTGGTCGTGGCTTTCCAACTACTTCTAGGGGATCCATGAGGGTTTCTATCTAAAATGTCAATAAACTTTATTAAATGTGTATTTTTTTTCCCGGAATTCAGCATTCAGCTTCTTACAGGAACCTGTAATCCTCTTTCAATGTTGATGAAACTTCTTTCAGCTGTTGGTTATTAACCAACCTTCGATTTAAACTAGGTCTAGTCGTGGCTTTCCACCTGCTTCTAGGGATTCATGAGGATTTCCACCTAAAATCTCAGTAAACTTTGGGAAATGTCTATTTTTTCCCCAGAATTCAGCATTCTTCTTCTTACAGGCACCTGTAATCCTCTTTCAATGTTAATGAAACTTCTTTCAGCTGTTGGTACATAACCAAACTTCGATTTAAACTAGGTCTGGTCGTGGCTTTCCACCTGCTTCTAGGGTATCTGAGGGTATGAGTGTATTATTTCGACTTAGGCCGCTAAATACCTATTTACCTATAACTGAAGAGGTACTCATGTGAGCTGAAAATCCTGAAAATGGTTTTTAGCAATTATCAGTGCCGATCATATTAACCAGCAGACGTTGTGGTTTTGTGCGCGTTTTCAGCTGAAAATTTTAAAAAACTTTGCGAAATATGTATTTTTTCCCCAGAATTCAGCATTCTTCCTCTTACTGACACCTGTAATCCTCTTTCAATGTTGATGAAACTTTTTTCAGCTGTTGGTACTTAACCAACCTTTGATTTAAACTAGGTCTGGTCGTGGATTTCCACCTGCTTCTAGGGTATCTGAGGGTATAAGTGCAATATTTCGACTTAGGCCGCTAAATACCTATTTACCTATAACTGGAGAGGTACTCATGTGAGCTGAAAATCCTAAAAATGGTTTTCAGCAATCATCAGTGCCGATCATAAAAATTAGCAAACGTTGTGGTCTTATCAGCATTTTCAGCTGAAAATTTTAAAAAACTTTCTGAAATATGTATTTTTTCCCCAGATTTCAGCATTCTTCTTCTTACTGACACCTGTAATCCTCTTTCAATGTTGATGAAACTTCTTTGAGCTGTTGGTACTTAACCAGCCTTTGATTAAAACTAGGTCTGGTCGTGGCTTTCTAACTACTTCTAGGGGATCCATGAGGGTTTCCATCTAAAATGTCAATAAACTTTATTAAATGTGTATTTTTTTTCCCGGAATTCAGCATTCAGCTTCTTACAGGAACCTGTAATCCTCTTTCAATGTTGATGAAACTTCTTTCAGCTGTTGGTTATTAACCAACCTTCGATTTAAACTAGGTCTAGTCGTGGCTTTCCACCTGCTTCTAGGGATTCATGAGGATTTCCACCTAAAATCTTAATAAACTTTGGGAAATGTCAATTTTTCCCCAGAATTCAGCATTCTTCTTCTTACAGGCACCTGTAATCCTCTTTCAATGTTAATGAAACTTCTTTCAATTGTTGGTACATAACCAAACTTCGATTTAAACTAGGTCTGGTCGTGGCTTTCCACCTGCTTCTAGGGTATCTGAGGGTATGAGTGTATTATTTCGACTTAGGCCGCTAAATACCTATTTACCTATAACTGAAGAGGTACTCATGTGAGCTGAAAATCCTGAAAATGGTTTTTAGCAATTATCAGTGCCGATCATATTAACCAGCAGACGTTGTGGTTTTGTGCGCGTTTTCAGCTGAAAATTTTAAAAAACTTTGCGAAATATGTATTTTTTCCCCAGAATTCAGCATTCTTCCTCTTACTGACACCTGTAATCCTCTTTCAATGTTGATGAAACTTTTTTCAGCTGTTGGTACTTAACCAACCTTTGATTTAAACTAGGTCTGGTTGTGGCTTTCCACCTGCTTCTAGGGTATCTGAGGGTATAAGTGCAATATTTCGACTTAGGCCGCTAAATACCTATTTACCTATAACTGGAGAGGTACTCATGTGAGCTGAAAATCCTGAAAATGATTTTTAGCAATCATCAGTGCCGATCATATTTACCAGCAGACGTTGTGGTCTTATCCGCATTTTCAGCTGAATTTTTTTTAAAACTTTGTGAATTATGTATTTTTTCCCCAGATTTCAGCATTCTTCTTCTTACTGACACCTGTAATCCTCTTTCAATGTTCATGAAACTTCTTTCAGCTGTTGGTACTTAACCACCTCTCGATTTTAACTAGGTTAGGTCGTGGTTTTCCGACTCCTTCATGGTTGAAACGTCATCCACTTATGGAGAATAGAGTTTAAAAAAATTAGTTTTACTCTTTATTTTGCGGTTTTGTCATTCGATGTTTTAAATTTTCATTATTTAATACATTTGTATTTATTAGTAATATGAAATTAGCCTTAATTTTAAATAATATGTGTGGTACAAATCGTAACCTACTTAATTTGGTCGCCTACACTTAGGCTGCTAACTTTAGGCTGCCAACTTCACACTGGTTGACGTACTGAAGTATAATTATGTTCCAGCAATGATTTGATTGATTGTTCAACTGATGATAACGACTGACCCGATTTTAATATCTTAAAAATTAATAAAAACAAAAATCTTCCTATCAATAATGTAGACAAACACAATAATCAAATTTACACTATCCAACTTTTACAGTTAAGCTGCATAGCCGTATCTAGTGAGGTTAGTATGAAAAATATAATAAACCTTTCTAGATAAATATGAAGTGGCCACATTACTGCACCACCAGGGATCCTCAAGAATCTATTCTAAAACAAGAAAGTGCAATATCAATAATGATCAAAATAAAGTTTTATTAAGTTTAAAGAAAACACTCTTATCTCGCACGCGACTGTGCACCTTATTCCCATCACGGAGAGTTGGAATTAGTTGAAAGATTAAAGGGACATTAGCAGAGATAGCCAGTTTTGTATGAAAGAGGGATAATATCCCACCTGGGAATACCGGGATCGATCGAATGATTAGAGGAAGACGGGGCTCCACCAGCCATCCCATTAAGAGGGTAGATAGGGAATTTTATGCCAATACTTCAAAAGTGTTTTACTCTGAATGCGAGCTCGGTGTTCCTGAAGTTAGGAGTAGGTACATCGCGGGTGATTGACCTTTACTGATTGTTCTCTTTTACTATAATAAGGACCATCCTCTTATGAGAGAGGTAAATGGGTCAGTCAATGGATTGAGTATTATAATAGGTGCAGAGAAACCTGACCCCCGTCTCATACTAATAATGCTTCTGAGGGGGGTCAGGTTTATCTGCCTCTTACTGTACCATAAGCTCTCATACAATGAGGAAAAGTTTAACTTCTACATAGGTGAATATTTTGTATAGGTACTTATAAGTATAAGTTTTGTTTATTTTTCACAAAAATTTATGTTAGAAACAGAAAGCCCAATCGGTTTTTGCTTTTAGCGATAACATCGCTATTTTGTACCTATACTGTATGTGTTTGTATATACCTAAGCTTTGTAACTTGTGTTCTTGTGTTACACACACAAGAACAGAGGTACAAATACTTAAATAATATTATATCAATCTATCTAAACAAAGCTACTATTCATTCTATCTTTAACTTACTTAAAAGCGATGTCAAAGTAAAACCTAAGGCATTACGGTACCGTCTTACATCAAAGAGAGGCTTTAATATTCATCAGAATCTGGTGCACTTATGGGATATCCTTTTACCACATTAAAGTCAATGTAAATTCATACCGTGATGTACTTACACCGTTTTATCCTGTGAGATTTAGATGCTTCTTCGAGTAACATAATACTTGAGCTCTCCTTACCTGGAGGCCTCCCGTTTCCTTAGATAAGCATGTGCAAGGAAAATATACGTGTAGCCTGCAGAGAGGGTGGAGGTACTGATCAAATCGATTGTACACTCAATAGCAATGAAAATGTTCCAACCAAAAAATTTCGATTATGATGCGCTGTTAAATATACTTTATTATTGCTGAAGGCGTCATTAAGGTAGTATTTTTCATTTAGGCAGTAATATTGTGCTATTGTGACTATTGTGCTATTGAACTTTTTAATGGATCGTTATGTTTTTGGAAAATACATAAAAAAGTTGGGATTGAATTGTGCACATACAAATACATAGGTATAACTACGCTACTACTAACTACTAACGCTTTGCATTTCTATACTTCTTTGCCGGGTAGGCAAAAGTGCATTAATGCACCTACTATTGACTACCAACAACCTATTTACTCCTTATTATTAACAAAAATACTACTACACATGTAAACATAAAATATTGAGTACTAGCTGTTCCCGGCAGCGTGGGTGCAGCAATGCACCTCTGCCTACCCCGCCAGGGAGTACATTAGTACAAGGCGTGAGTGCGTGTTTTTTTTTTTATAGCTGTTCCCGCGAGCTTCGTTTCGCCTTAAAAGTTTCCCGTGGGAATTCTTGGATAAAAAGTAGCCTATGTTCTTTCTCAGGGTCTAAACCATTATGAATACCAAATTTGATATTTTATTCAAATCTGTTCAGTAGTTTTGGCGTGAAAGAGTAACAGACAGACATACAGACACAGTTACTTTCGCATTTATAATATTATTATTGTAGGTAGGATATAACTCCTCATAATATTATTACCAAATACACCTGGCGCATCTTGGGCAGCACTCAGAGGCGACCACACGGGCGCGCCGGACGGCGGCGGCGGCGGCGGCGCGGCGCCGTATGCATTTAAATAGACCTCAACCAGGTGGCCTGAACACCTTTGAACACCTGAAACTGTATTCAGGATTATAGAGGTACTTATATTATGTACAGGTATACGGATTTAGTGTTTATGTTACATGGAACTTACTTAATTTGTAAGTGTTGAATTGCGGTTAATAAATTTTCAAACTATTGTTTTTCATGAATTAAACATGGAAATTTTTTAATACATGCTAAGATTGCACATTGAACTGATGAGTTCTCAAGTACAGACCAGCACGAGCAACAGGCGATTTTAAAAAAGCTTAACAACTAAATACGTAATTAAATTATAACTGTAGCTAGGGTTCCTCAGAAGAATGACTCTCTGAGACCGCACCGCATGGGTACATGCATTTAAATGGCACATTGTAGAAGGAACTGGCTGCTCATTGCATCAGGTGGATTAGAGGATTACTTTACACTTTCTATTGTGCTTTCTGTACGATAGTAGGCTTTATGCTGTGTTATTTCGGACTGAAATTGATTAATGTGTGTGCAGTTTAGTATTAGAATAATAATGTAGTGGCTTAAGTTTGTAATTATTTTACTGGAGTCCTATCGTGAAATCAAAACCAAATAATATTTTAGAATTAATTCGGTGTCAAATTTAATATATTTGATTCCTTAAATCGTTGTCAAAACAAACGACTAATAAATACGTTTTATGTTTAAGATTTTTAAGATATAGTCAAGAGTCAAGACACAAAATACATATAGATATACGTATTGCCATTTGGATATCAAAATCAATTTTTAAAGGGGTGGAGGATTCAAGCCTAAAGTGACAAATAATATGACGTTGGTAATATACGCATGGAAAAGTAATTTATATCGATATCGAGAATAGTCACGTCTGAATAAAACGATCATTCAGCGATCATAAAACACATGACATATCTGCTCTTGACATCTTGCCGTAGAATAACCCCCTTCTAGAGCGGTGGTAGCTCAGTCGGGTGAGCGCCCGCTTCTCACGCAAGAGATGCGGGTTCGAATCCCGGCTCTGACATGTACCAATGAGTTATTTGAATTTAAGTACAATGTATACCATCGCTCTTACGGTGAAGGAAAACATCGTGAGGAAACCTGCATATCTAGATTTAGCACATCTAGATATGTGAACCCACCAACCCGCAGTGGACCAGCGTGGTGGGAAATGGTCCAAGCTTAGGAAGGCAGTTTAGACCTTGGGGATATGCACAAAGGTTCCACTCGAGAGAGCCAGGTGCAGGTACTTACACCCCAGAGAGAATAGAATATAATAGAATAGAATAAAATAGAATAGATATTTTAGAATAGAATAGGAGGTCAAAAGGTAGAAGTGATAGGTATCAGTGAGTGAAAGTAATAATTGCAAAAAATCGTTTCCAATCACCATTTGAATCACCTACAATCTTGGTAAATAAACTGTTATGCCTATTATATTCAACGGCAGCTGAGTGTATTATAATATAATATTATGTATTCCTAATTAAGTCCGATGACTATTAATGTGACATTGATTCAATTACGCCATGACCCGCGGTGGCGCTGTGCAATCTCAAAGGCAGGCAATCAGAGTCTATGTTGTGTCGTTGTATTAGTTTTGGAGGTTTGTGCCCTTATGACATTCAGGGCATAGGTTTGGTTATACATATGTATATTATGTTGTATATGCGATAACTCCGAATATAAATGTATTTTCTGTGTCGTTACAACTGTTATTTTCTTGTGTAATATATTTTTCAGAATTATTATAATCCTTAGCAGGAATAGTCGTGAAGTTTTAAGTTGAACTCCTTCCGTCTTCCTCCTTACGATTCAACGATACGCGTATGAAAATCCATGCCGTTTTCTTTAAAGCTCATACGCAAATAATAAAGTAAAAATATGCAAAATCGTCAGTCAATATTTCCAATGACCCTCCTAAATCCATGTTTACTATCGGAGCAGCGGCAGGGCAATTCAAAAATCGTTATCCGACCCAATATAGCCTACTCGGGAGGGTGATTCCTTATTCCCCACCCATATATCCACGGTTATCTCGACTTCATAAACAAATTTAGTAATCCATGAACCAATTGCAAACGCGTCTTTAGACCTTCGTGGAGTCCGGAGGGACCAAAGGAAAAAGTCAAATAGGAACGAAAGAAGAAAAAAACTTGTTCGTTTTTTCGAATAAATTACTGTGTTCTAGCCATGTCGCTTGTGCTACAGTGATTTTTGGAAGTTTCGTAATCTTTTTGGGGGCAATAGTTTTCTAATCTCACTTTGATTTGGTTTTGCTCCGCTCACACACATTGTGGGTGTCGGCCATATTCAACATTTTACCAGTGTATTTTTGTTCGCAATATGGAAATGTTCAAAGAATAAACAATCTCGTGAACGTCGTGTATGCGGCCTAAGGCAGTCCACCTCGACTCTTAACAGTGGGCGGAGCCCCTAATACATAATAATATCATCAGATGTTTAGTGAAGTCAACACCAAACGACACGATGAATAATGATAACAAACATCAGCTGTTGAGCACGTGACAAACTTTCCTCGTAAGCAATTTACTAAGGTCAGGCCAATCTGTTTCAATACTTTCCATACATCTTTCACAAGTCCAATACATATTTATCTTTATAGTTATTAGCAAGTCTTCGGGCGGGAGGGTATCGCGTTTGCCCTTTTCCTCGGCTTCGCACAATAACTTCCCATTTTGCTGTGTCAGGATCTTCAATACGAGCCTTTCTAGTACACGACTACATTACTATAAGCTCTGATTGAGATTTACAGAATTTGGCGAAGATTTTGATGGTATTGGCCTTTGGCATTTGACGTGTAACTTATTTGTTATGCGTGAGGCTTCGACCATTTTGTATAAGTATAATCAAAGGCATGAGGAAGCTGTGTTTTATTAAATAAGAAAGTATAATATGAAATTAGATAATCTAAACGATTGTAATTTTGTTAGAAGGTTGACATATGTAGTGATGACTTAAGCTCGTGTTAAATTAATTAGAATAATAGGAATAGGTGAAATCGATTATATAATTATATTACTTTTCACAGAATTACACCCTTATGAACATAAGGGTGTAATTAAGTGTATTATTTTATCTCTGATCCTAAAATTACAAGCTTAAATGTTGTACAGTTTTTTTTAAATGCGCCTTTTATGAATAGTTTTTTGGGTATGCTTGTAATGGAATGTTGTGATGTACCTAACTTATTTTCCTACAATTCAAGCCAAACATTTGCGCTCTAGGTCTATTGTTACTACTATAACACGTATCTAAGTGACTTCGTAATGACGGCAACAGTGGAAACCGCCCTTTGCTTGTAACCGCACCGGCTTGGACCGCAAAGACAATAAAATGAAGTCTTTGCGTGTTGCGTAACACCAAGAAGTTTAGTAATTAAGGAGGATGGACTACTAAGTTGAATTTAACTGACCAGTACGGTCTATTTGCGTTTTGACTGCTATAAATTTAAGGTTCTTACAGGGCTTTCAAATTCAGATTAAACAGGTATTCACTATTTAAATTGTCATCTTATAAATAACAAACGAACACATAGAACGATAGATATCACGAAATATAATGATTTCTTGTTTTTATTAATTAGTTTCGAAGTTAATACGAGGAAACATCGAAATATACACACACACACAGATACACACACATACACACATAAATATCACAGTCATAACATTCCTTTTCTTCGCCTTAGTAGTGTAAATAGATTTTTCCTTCAACATTTGTACGCACACAAACAGCTCGTATAACGAATTAAGGAAAAGTAATAGTGTTTCCTCCATATCTCTATTTTTAGATTCACCTGGGATTAGAATGCAGTGTGCGGTTAAATCTGAGTATGGAAATGCAAAGTTTTCCTCCGGCAAGTGGTTAAATGTCATGGTTTATCGCATATGAGAGAGATGAGAAGAATTAGGTTAGAACTAGGTTATTCCCATCAGCCTTGTAATGCTCTTAATGAAATAGTTTTTTTGTTTCATAAATTAGATGATTTAATCCTCATTAAATAATTTATACTTCATTATAGTATCAACTGTGCCTTAATGATTACATCAGGTAGTCATCAACAGGGGAAAATGTGTAGAAGTTGGGGTTTCATTGAGAAAATTTGTTATCAATTAGCGATAAATTATTGTAATTTGAATAAAATATTATTTCTTGCATTCGCACAATCGTATCAATCAAACGATATACCACTCTTCTTAAATCATCGTAACCCTCGATAATTTGAGTGTACCCATATTAGAAAGAGGGTATTATTTGAAACCTAATCCTCCCGGCATTCAGTCGAAATTAGACCGTAATGCCTGGCATTAGGTCTGTTAAGGCGCAGTCACATTCAATAATCCGCAAGTTTTGTTTAGCGACGACTGCGCCGCGATGTGGGTCAAGAGGGACCTCTGACGGAGGCGCTGCGGGCTAGGCCGCCCGCACGCCCTCGGATGGTTCATTTATTTCATTATTTTTCATTAAACAATGTATGTATATAGTATTTGAAAAATATACAGTATAGCTGTTCCCGCGAGCTTCGCTTCGCCTTAAAAAGTTTTCCCGTGGGAATTCCGTGATAAAAAGTATCCTATGTAATTTTTAAGGGTCTAGACCATACGTATACCAAATTACATTCGAATCCGTTCAGTAGTTTTGGCGTGACACATAGTAACAGACAGACAGACACAGTTACTGTCACATTTATAATATTAGTATGACAAAATAATATTATTATGATGGTGACCAAGAGCTGATATGATTATGGAAACGGAAGGCAGTTAATAGGAACTCCCCAACGGTATATAGAAACTACCTCCTGTTTAGGCTTCTTCTTCTATCGTGTAAATGCACTAAGCTAACTTCTTATTTAGGCTTGAATGCTTGATATAGAATAGACTATAAGGATTTGTTAAAATAATGTCAATTGAGATTTGATTATAAATTAATAATGTTAAATAATTATCAGATTAAATTTACGATTAGGTACTTTTTGTTTCACAATTAATTATCTTTTCTACTGCGACTGAACATTCGCTTGTGTGCGGGCAGCCTACAGCTGTCGACACGGGCGCGGTCTCGCTCAACTTCGGTACTCTGTGATGTGCACACGCGCTTACTCTGTGTATTTATACTCTGTGTCACCGATTCTGGACGTCGATTCGAAGCTATTGAGATGTTTAACTGCTGAATGATAATAATAAGGTTGTGTCGCGGTAGTTATTATGTATCTGTGTAGATATATCAGCTCTCCGATACCCATATTACAGGATTTGCATAGCTTGAGGTCGGATGGCCGTTACTATTCTGAGACATCAAGATATATTGTTAGTAAGTACACGAAAGTAGCCTTATTGGGTGACTTCTGGTGCACTCTGGTCAACAACATACGGTAATCTGACTGGCTATTCCTTTCTCTTACCAACCTGTACTGGGCTCGCCTGGTGGACTAATCCCTTCTTCGGAAGGTGATCCTTGCCCCAGCAGTGGAGACTTCATAGGTTGTGATGATTATTCCTGTCACTAAGCTGAGGAGAAGAGTATGAATACGGCGCCTATGGATGGTTCGGTGTTTGTGATGACGCAGCGTGCGGGAGAGCTGAGCTGATGGATTGTGCGGCGGCGGCGGCGTGGCAGCTGTTTGCTGAGAGTCGAACTGCGTGTCACTTTTACTCCCTGATGATGGCTATGACTTGCGGTTCATGTGTCAAAATCTATCGCTACATTGAAACCTACTATTTTTGCGTAACACTTCACTGGCTGGTGACCGATGTACATTTATGTCATATTTACGTATCGCATCCAAAGGATTGTCATGTATGGAGGTGGAGAAACGGCATCGGCAATGCCGATGAAGTGAACGCACTTGTGTAAAATTCTATACAAAGAACTACGAATATAAAATAATAATATTCTATACGAAGCACCTACTGACGTGCGTCCGTTGCGTACGATACCAATATAAGGACGCTCACCTTAAGGCTCCGTTCTCAGGCAAAATAATAATATGGCTAAACTTGCAATGTGTGATAAGTTGGCATACCTACTAAACCCAATTTGTCTACTGGATACGCACCCTTTCGCCTAAACAGCCTAAACACTATTCCCCGGCTCCATAAATCATTATCTCTTCCATTTTCCCCAAACAATAATGTGTTTAATTTCTAACGATGTGTCGTTTGTTTCAGATTCATGTCATGTGCTAGCGGCACTCGCTATGCAACCCGAACCTTGTGAGTAGTTTTGAACATTTGGACATAACAGGATTGGACTATGTTTACAGTAATGGTAGCGATTCGAAGGCACATTTAAAAGGAACATGAAAAAATTAGTTTGAGTTTAAAATGAAGTCAATCATAAAGGTATACCTACTGTTTGAAATTTGATAAATAAAAAATGGGGGGGCCTTCAGGATCACTACGATTTATTACTTAGGTATAGCTACGTTTTATTTAAATATTTAGAATTTGTGTAACCTGGAACCTTGATATTTCTTGGTCAGTTAACATAAAACTTTATATAGCCGGTTGGTAGCCTTTAAATGGAAAATCATCAACAATAACTTACGTCACGCCAACGAGCATACATTAAACTTATAACACCTTTCTATTTCATCCCAGGATTGATAAAACAAATCACTCTGTATACCTATTATACCATGTGTGAATAAATAATGCGGTTAAGTTCCCACCGCGGCCCGTCAGCCGCAGCGACGGCGACACGACGCGACGACACGACGCGACATGACGCGTGCCGCGGCGACGCGACCAGCGGGCTTATCGCGAAGTCATAACGAAATGGCATTTACTATGTAATTAGTACACAATGACATATTAATTCCGAAAATCGTTGTCAAACGTACAGTAAACACTAGGTAGTATAAATTAAGATTCTTTATAAACTTGTAAATTCCTATCATTCAAACTAAACCATGTTTAAAGGGTGTTTATAGAGAGCGGTGGTAGCTCAGTCGGGTAAGCGCCCGCTTCTCACGCCAGAGATGCGGGTTCGATCCCGGCGCTGACATGTACCAATGAGTTATTTTAACTTAAATACAATGTATACCATCGCTGTTACGGTGAAGGAAAACATCGTGAGGAAACCTGCATATCTAGATCTAGCACATCTAGATATGTGAACCCACCAACCCGCAGTAGACCAGCGTGGTGTGGAAATGGTCCAAGCTTAGGAAGGCAGTTTAGACCTTGGGGATATGCACAAAGGTTCCATTCGAGAGAGCCAGGTGCAGGTACTTACACCCCCACAGAGAATAGAATAGAATAGAATAGAAGGGTGTTTATAACGGAAATTGACATTATTGATTACGTTTAACGACACCATATTGACTTATTTAAGATCATGAGATGTTAGGGCCCATTGAGAGCTTTTGTAAGGATGTTGCTCTCTTTTGACATAACCGATATTGCTTCTCCCATAGAACAACGGGGACTCGGGGCTGCTCCCTATTTGACGCGATAATGGGACAGTAGTAGCTATGACATGTTGGATATAAACTCTTTCGACAAACTGTTATACGACAAGCCTAGTCCAACAATACTGAATTCCGACAAAACGTTATATCGACATCAGAGTTCAGTATTCTCAGACTTAAGACCAATCCAGAGTTCACTATTCTTGGACTTAAGAGCAATCCTCACATTCAACGTATTGTCAGAAAGAAGTTACTGAATATAATAAAACAATTTTCAACCCTACCAAATTGGCTTAAATTTCTCGTAGAGCGTCAACATAACAATCATCGCTCCCTCATGCCGCATACACAGGGTGTTGCGAAAATAGCGGCGCGCCGGAAGCGAGTCGGCCGAGGTCGCAAGGCGGAAATCGAGCGACCCGCGCCGCTGCTCCGGGCGCGCTATACTTAATTTTGTAAATTCAACGACCCCCGCAGCGCAGCTAAGCCAATCGAAACGACCTGAGAGAATTTTTGATCAGTCTGTATCTTTATTTTTGTGGAAAATGTGTGTTGCAAGTTGGTCCGCGATGTATGTGATGGAGAAAAAGATAATCCAAATGAAAAGAATTTGGGCAGGAGATAAAATTATTGGCTTTTGTTTTTTAATATTTGTAGCTCGTTTTCAGTTATTTTGTTAAAGACGAAATCGAAAATACGATGTTTTATGTAGGCAGCTCTTATTTAGGAACTTAATTCATGTTATTTTGTAGGAATTATTTGAACTGATAGACTAAACAACGCACCCACTCATTCTAACAATTAATTTTGAAGAGATTTAAAGCATCCCTGTAATTTACGTGAAAATACGTTAGATGTTTTTGTATTTCTCCTGAGTTTCATTAAATGTTTTGAGAAAGAGTATATAAGTAGGTATTATTAACTTTACTTACATGATTCGTTTAGTAAATATTTCGATAAAAAACAGCTCCTAAGTGGGTAAAATGTACAAACAATAACATAAATAACTGATCAGAATATGTGATGTGTAAAACAACAAACACACATTTACATTTATGATTTTCTTGAGCTTATAGCAACACAATGGGAGTGGAATATAATTAAATTTTTGTTTCCATTCTATCATTTGACAATTTTAATCCCATTCCGAAATAGCCATCCCATAGTGAAGACAATAAACTTATTCAAGCTTATTAAAAAACGAAGACATATAAGAGGACTGGTCTTGAATTATCACGACTACATACGTAAATATAACAATAAATAAAATTACAACTAGGTACCTACCCAGCAAACATAACCTATAAAACACGAGCCTACAGAATCCAGCTGCTACCTCGCCACCTATTGTCTAGAGTGCTGAGTGTGACAGCTGCAGTTTTTACTAGACGCGGGGCGCAGCGCGACCCCAGCCGGGGATTGCGGGCCGGCGGCTCGTTAGGCTCCCCGCCAACTGCCGTGACAGATCTGGCCCGGTAAGCTATTTTGTTAACCCCCTGTATATTACCTAAGGTATATTTCTCACAATTGAAGTTGAACTGTAACCTGTGTGACTATGATGAACTGCAACAACATTGTTTACAAAACTATTTCTAATAAACGCTTTCAGACCCGAAGGATTTCAATGCTAAAGCAACTTTGCTCCAAGCTTAAAACAACTAAACAAAATCCCCACAAAAGGCAGCGTAATTAAATTATAGAAAAACCGCACACGAACTAAACAACCTTTCGATGCGGCGCTCTTTGTTTGACACACGAACAGTCGGACACACACTCACTCAAACACACACGCGCTCAAACACACATCACACATCCACCGCAACACTCACTAAGTTACACAACTTCACCATCAAAGTAGGGAAAATAGCTGAATAAATAATTGCTTTTAAATATGAAACATCGGGAAAATGTATTCGCGCTGTTACATTGCCAAATATTTATGTCGCCACCTGCTCATGCTGCAGTCAAAGAGGGAATTCGGAATTTCCGCGAAGTTGCCGGCTCCTTGCGCTCCGGCCAGGTGTGAATCGACAAACATTTTAGGCCTCATTAGTTGTTTGCTCTGCTCATGAAAATTCCGTTTCAGCTAAATTTTCTGATTTAAAAATGGCAAATTTTTCTTTTTTGTTCTTAAAAACAAATCCTTAACAAACTGTAATGCCAAAGGCTACTTCTGATTCTAGACTACCAGCGGAAAACCTTTGATGGTGATGTGAATACAAAATACACTCTACAAAACACTACAAACAAATTTATAGTTATAAACAACATTAACAAAACTACTTATAGGTACTCAAAAACCTTTTAATTCAAAGGGAAATAGGTTTTGGCACCTAAAATTGTGTTAGTAAAACGTTTAGTGGTCAACAAGGGTGATCGTTACTGTATGCTCATACATTTTGTATAGCATAGACTAGAATATTAGTCCTTATGTCGCGATGGACATGAAGCGAATAGGTCACGATTCGTTTATTTCTCAACATAAATGGACGAGTCGCCTCTCGTGGTCAAGGTTATTAATATTTTACTGACCGCCAACTTAAAGTAAAGGGTGCTAGCAGTTTGGAGGCCTACGTGTTCCGTCTCGGAACTCATAGCTCTGAAACGGATTATCCTACGGCTGAATGGTGTAGTGGTTAGTGACCCTGACTGCAATGCCGAACGTCCCGGGTTCGATTCCCGGCTGGGGACCCATAACACAGGTTCTGCCTAGCTTAGGGTCAAATAGCCGTGTGTGAGATGTCCCCACATATTTGTTTATTTATATATACTTTTGTTACGAAGGTGACTCGTAAAATAAACAAAAACTGCTATATTATCTAACTGTACCGTTAGGTTTTAAAAATCATACAAGTAGGTAAACGTGTCAGTAAGATAAAATAATTTAAGCAGCGCAACATTATTGACGGAAAAGTTTCAAGTTCAAAATAAACGTAAGAATTTACTTAATTCATTTCGACGTTAAATTTGTACATAATATTGAAATACCATTATGTAAAAGTTCCGAATTGTATGTAGAGTTTCAAAGTAATTACTTATACTTTTCTTACGGGCGAAGTGGCTCGTAGGAAATCTGGCAGCGAGTGTACAGACGTATTGAAAAGTCAGTTTATCCCCAAGTTCATTTATCTTTAACGTTCACGTCGCCGCTACGTGAGTTGGAATACTTCTTCCTTGTGACTGTACCTACCTAGTTACCTAGTGAGGATGAGGCGAAGTACTTAATAAATTCTAAGGCTTTATTAGTGCAGATTCTGAAGCATTGAATGTTTAATTTAGAGCTATCTAAACCAACATTCAGGAACTGGACAATAATATTTGCTGAAAATTGAATTTAAATTCGTGAAGTTAAAAAAGATCATAGCTATGCAAAAGCAGCGTAGGATGGGGCTTACTTGTCTAAGCGTAGGATGATTTCCGCTGGCCACTTTTTAGCTGTAAATTTTGTAACCAAATATCAAATGTTTATTGGCATTCCTGTTGTAGATACATAGGATGTAACAATAAAAGTAGTAAGTATCAGACATGAACCCTGCAAGGCTCATCATCTAAATGAGGATTGTGCTCGTAGATAAAGGCAACGATAGGTATCATCTAAACATACCAATTCATAAAATTCTCGTCGCCACTTAAACTGACTCCTTCGATAATTCGATCCCCAAGGGCCCACACATCTCCGTCCCTCACATCCAAATACTGACGATATTTTGATAGGAACTAGATGGAGTGTCATTGCAAAAGAAACTTCTCGACAAATAACACCCCACTTCCACCACTTACTTGTTATTTTGTATTAGTTCGGTTAGAAGCTCAGTGACTTTATTCATTGGTACAATGTTTATCATTAGGTTGAACTTAAAACGTATTGACCGTAAACAAAAAGGGTACACTTTTATTCTTTATTTTTGTATGAATGGCACCATCTTGTTCATACATCAATAATCTATGTACAAAACACTTAAACAAGCCACGACGCGGCCGCTCATAACCCGTGGCACACCAGCGCTGTTATCGAGCATAAGTGGCCCCTCCCGAGACAGATACGGCAGCCAACCGATGATGGATGCCGATGAATAAATTATTGAAGCCTTAATCGAGGCAGCCTAACTTGGTTAATGGAAGGAGTTCTACGGGCGGTGGATTGTTTGCTAGTTCTTGGCAAGTTTGCCGAAGAATTTTCGGGGAGTGACCGTGGTAGCTAGTTGGAACCTTGTTAAACTCGTAGGTTTATACTGGTGGCTGGACTGTGAGTCGGTCTGTGGTGTGTTGATTGATAAGATAGTATAAGAGGGTCTGTATTTGGTAAAAGGTACTATTTCTATAATACGACTGTGTCAAAGCAAAGAGTGTCAACGGATTGCTTTGACAGTTTATCGTACTGTAAAGATATATGTAGTACTTTTCTATTGGTAGTAGGTATATAATATTATGAAATGAAATTGAAACTTATTATAGGAAAAGCCTACAGAGGTTACACGTAACCTTTTTTCTATTTACTCGTGGAAAATCTATTAGCAAAATAATTACACATTGGGTACTTTAGATTTTAATTTCGTATGAGGTCAGTGAGCAAACCTTTTCGGAACAGCCGACTATTGGATAAAGTTTGAATGTGGTGAGACTATCGACCAACAAAACAATTTGGATTCGCTGTGTGGGAAGTTTTGCGGTCGAATAAAAGGTTAAATTAATCACAATTGTAATGTAAAGACTTGTAATGTTGAAATCACACAACTTAATTTTCTAAAAATACCGGGTAATGTCCGTTTCTTAGTTGTTTAATTCCATAATTATATGGAAACAGACTATTTGGACCAGTTTATGTCGAGGGCGGAATTCATACTGAATCAGCCTTACAGCTTTTGACGACTTTATATTGATAGTTTACGTACAATGATACTTACGTAACAAAAATATTAACATTAAGCGGAGGCCGCAGCCAGCAGCTATAGCACGTAAATGTTTAAGTCGTTTTAAACATTAACAGTCGGGCGGCGTATGAGTTGAAAGTTCACGGATGGCACGTGCCCACCTGCGCCGTTACGTGCTCATGCTGTTTCGTGCATTTACGTGTGTAACGTGGCTGCCGTGCGCCTACCAAGTTTTTAAGACGGTATTTCGTTGCATTTTAATGCGAGGCGGAGTATACGAGTTTGTTACTTGGGTACATTTGGCGCAGTTATGCGGTATGCCATTGGACATACGGGGAGATAAACGTATCACATATAGTACTTATGTACTACTTACCTGCACTCTGGTGGCTGTACCACCACCGCTACACCGTGGGCAGGCAGCGCCGCTATGAATTCGACGCTATATATTCATTGAATTATGTAAAAAAACTTTTTAATTCAAAATGATGTTACCAACCTATAACGGGTTTGTTATTGTTCTCGCGAATGATATTATAACTTATATTTTTTTAGTTCAAACGCACGAACACTAGGACTTGTCCACTCTATTACAACCCCCACCACCCTTGTTCCTAGGAAAGGGGGTGGCTATTGTCCACGGGCATTTCCTATACATTGTGCTGGGCACTCACCTCAAGTAAGCTAGCTAGAAGGTAACTGAGGTAGCTATGGGGGTAGGTAGGTCTAACAGGTGGCCACAGTGTAACGACCGAATGGTGTAGCGGTTAGTGACCCTGGCTGATATGCCGAGGCCTCGGATTCGATTCCCGGCTGGGGCAGATATTTGTTTAACAACAGATAATTTGTACTCGGGTCTTGGGTGTTAATGCGTATAATATGAATGCATGCATCTGTGTTAATATATCTGCCGTCCAATACTCATATCACAGGCTCTGCCTAGTTTGGGGGGGGGTCTCCGTGTGTGAGATGTCCCCACATATTATTATTATTAACGGAACAGGTCGAGTATGATTATTGTTGTGGAATAAGTTTGTTATGCTGGGAGTATGAAGCCTGAATTCTGAAAAATAAATAAAAATATACATGATATCGATAGAATTACTGTACATGTACATAATGTACTGACACTAAATGATTTCCCAATAGCAAGAACGAGGAACAAGAGTCATACTTAACTCAATTACCATAATAAGGGATTCCTTACACCGACTAACTATGAGTACAATACTATTGCGTAGATCCCTAAACAGAAAATTCACCCCAATTATGAAGCTTTGCGCATTTAGGAAATAGTGAGTTCATTTTATAATTACACACCGGATGTACAAATGTTGCTATTTATAAAATTAAAGGTCCTTAGCTGGGCGCCCCCCGGCGGGGGAATCATCCTGTATTTAATTTCCCTAATTTGGTTGCAAGATACCGCTTTGTCCGTTTTTTATAGCGTTTTATATTGCGGAAGTGTTTGTGTCATGGTTTAGAAAATATAATTTAGTCGGGATAAATTGAATGTAATATGATCTGAGGGATAATTGTACACTCTGGCGAAAAGTGGGTGCAGCAATGCACCTCTGCCTACCCCGCAAGGGAGTACATTAGTACAAGGCGTGAGTGCGTGTGTGTGTGTAATTGTTTACTTAGGTACATTTTTTTATTTCATCAAGGTTGAATTTCAGTTCGGTTATTAAATTGTTTAAATAGTAGTGAACTGTTATTGATACTTTTAGAAATATTCATAATTTTGTTGTTGAACTTATATTCAACATAGTAGAGCTATTATCAATGAAAGAACATTGCTTGATTAATAAACGTTTAGGACATTCTAAACTCTCCAATTAATCCACATGGCAAATCGTTTCATCGTAATATTTAGTTCCCGGGATAAACATGAACTACCTACAGTTACTTACATCACATAGACTATAAACTACACAGAAGGACGGGTGATGTTTTCCAGTTGACTTGATGTGAAGTCATGTGATCATGATGACGTCACTGCCCGAGCTGCATAATTATGTGCTGATGCGAGGGACCAATGAGGAGCGAGTAATGTGCGCTAATGATGCGGTCAGCTATGATACCGTCCCTTTCTTTGTAGCTGCAAGTTCAGATTGTCTCTTTCTTTCTTTGAAGATACATTTCACGCCTGACGTTTGAAGAAGTGCTTTACTGTACCTACGCACAGTCATCGTTACTTTCGAAATCCAGTGCGCAAGTTTATTTGAATACAATTGGGCATCAATCCAGTCCCTTTACCAAAGTATAATAGACATCTTAAAGTACCTCAGATATGATACAATATGTACAAACATGAAATACGTATCATAATCATAACTGAGTGAAATTCTGATCTGATACCTACTCAGGCTTAACAACTTTCCTAACTGTGCGCTAACAATCTCCAATGTAAAAGTGACCTTTCATAACTTTGACACGAGGCATACGAGTACACACATGTCAAAAGGTCATTCCCCCCGAGGGTAGGTCCAGACAACACCTTGCGCGCGTGCACCGGAAATAATTACGGGACACTGCGTCACATCCGTTTTCTACTCTGCCGCCTCACTTAGTTAGCTGTAACTTTTAATAGACAACTTTCTACTCTATCTGTGCGCCTGGTATTTGCACGGCAGCTTTCCATTACTTGGGCCTGATGGGCTTTCAACTGTGATAGGAAAAGAGGGGTATTATAAATTTGAAGCTATTGTATTTCAGTGGACATTAAACTAAGTTACATTAATTTTTAAGGGTTCGTTAAAGAAACGATAACAACTGTAAGTTATAATGTGCTGTACGGTAGTAAATAGGCAATTTAAATGAATCCTGGTTGGGTTATGCCGTTTTAATTAATACCGATAACTTTTGGTTAAATCATCTCATCAACTCCATGGCAATCCATAAGTTTAATAATAATTTAAGTAGGTAATTGTCACTATGTAATTTAAACGTGCATACAAAAATTACACACCTGAAAGTGGTCGAATCATAACATGAAAGTAAAAATATAAGTTTTACACTTCAGTAAACACTTCCTTCAAGTTAGTTGTTAATCTGCAAACCTCGTTTATTGCCGAACTGTAATCCATAAATTCGCTAATGACTGTGCTAACGCTTTAACTTGTTCAGACACGGGTGTTTTCATACATGAAATCTATATGAACATGTAAAATTTTATACTTGTAATTATTTTCTGTATAAAACTCAAATGTTATTTAAAAAACGTATACCTTATTTTACAGCACCGTTGAGCTAGGGGCTTGTTATAAAACTACAGTATGCTCTGCTCATATTGTTGTAAAACCCCCATAGGTCTCCTATAAACCAAAAAAATGTTGGCATAAAAATTTATATTTTAGTGCAGCTTTCGAAAGCTCGGCCATACTTTTTAAAATCTCTCTTTACGGGTTCAGTGCGCCCAGTGCTCAATTACGAGTACTGGGCGAATCTAAGCCGACGTAGCTCAGTAAATTGGGCCAGGATAGTCTGGAGCTGGCTCGGACGGAAATCGAATCCGCTACCCCCTGGTGATGGAGACACACGCCACCTGTCGGCGACGCCCAATCACATCCGACGCAGGGTACCCCGCGCCAGTGGGGGCTGAAAGCCTGAAATAAATGATTTATTATTATACTAGCGAACCGCCCCGGCTTCGCACGGGAGCTATGCTGATGCCAAGTAACCACAAAAAAAAAGTACATAAAACTTCCTCTGGAATCACTCTGTCTATTAAAAAACGGATCAATAACTATCCGTTGCAGCACAGTTTTAAAGATTAAGCATGCAAAGGGACAGATAAAGTTACTTTGTTTTAAACTATGTAGTGAAGCTGAGTCAGTGTAACTGTATTTAAATCTTTCTGCTTGTGACTTTGTAGGTCCGAAACAAAAAATATTGTAGGGTCGTCAATAAATGCAAATGCTATGACGTACCTAACTTATTCATAATAATATTACACGATTATAATACTCACGAGCAATTAAAAAGTTTCAGTGACGTGATAGCACCAAATTACCTTCTAACTTTCTATGTTTTTCATTGGTCATGAGTGTATATAAAGTGAAAGAAATAAGGTCTTTCACAAACCCTCTATGTTAGAGACTACTCTATGTAAGTAGGCAGGATTATGTATACAGCTTGTTTCAACATGATATGGCTATACATGGATATAATATTCAAAATACAGCGTAAATACTGGGAAAAAATATAGTCCCAGGTTCTTGATTAAAGCAACGTGGATTTGACGGGTGATTAAACATTTCACGTGGGCGCACGCCAATTAAATAAATAAAATAAATAAAATAAATATGCGGGGACACCGCAATTCACTTCAAAAAAACATAAAACAAAATTTACATGTAACTTTCATAGATATTTAGCGGAATTCACATGTATGTTTTAAATTTTAGGTATTTTTTCATAACTATGGAAGCCATTTTAGTTTTATATTTTAGCGTATGGTATTTATTGAGTTTTTTTGATTGAGAAAGCCATTTTCAATGTTTCCTATGTAACAATTCTGTACATTGATAGATCAGTCAGTCCGTATTCTTTTCATTTAATTTATGTATAAAAAGACTCAAGTACTCCGATGGACAGGGGTCAGTCAGTATGCATTGTTAGCTACGAATGGGAACATTTTCACAGCACATTAAATCCATTGAGTATTTATTTCGACCAAAAATTACAGGAAAATTAAATGTGTGTACCTCAGTAACTAACGTAAGGTAAATAGTGGCAGTTTGTTCTACACCTTATCTAAAGTCTTGACTTTTTGGGAAAGCTAGACTTCTAGGTCGTAGCTACAAAAATGTATAGATAATTTCCAAAAAATATATGTATACGGAATAATGGCAAATTCTGATCAATATAATTATAGGCTAAGGTACACATAGTTATCTGTCTGTCACTTTTTTCAACATAGGTAACTGATACTTTTTTTAGTTTTCGTAAATAATTCTCCTGTTATAGCAACCAGTGAGTGGATTTGTTAATTAGTAAGTAAAAACAAAAACTTTATATTACGTCTATCCTAGAGAGTTTTCTCGTAAAAAACAAAAGAGTTCCTTAATAAAGGTTTTTATTGTTCACTGTTCCGACAAGCTTTGCCATTAATTTCCCATTAGTGCGAAGTAAATAAAATTTAGCAGCCGGAAACGAAAAACAACGAAAAATCTGTCAAGATTAGCGGCGGACTAGCGGGATCGGGTTGATCGTCGCGTCTTTTTGAATAACCAGAAAAACAAACGAATTGATGATTGAGAACAAACTTATAACTTTTAAAGCAGAGAGCTATAGAATGTGTCGTAGAGCTAGTTTTTTATGAACCCCCTTGTCACCTCTTTTGGGCTTATTACCTATGCCCTGTATGCAACACTCTGTATATAATTTATATTTACGAATACAATTCTATTCAACGAAGGTGACTGAAAACGGATTCACACTTTTGTCAGTAATCTAGAAAGTACCTACTGATAGTCATATGGTTAGATATCAGTAGTATAAGAGGGTGAAATATTAATGATTGGAATTATTACGTATAAATAAATAACAAAATTTAATTTATTGGAGATGCATCGTCACAACCCTACAGATCCTCCACTTTAAATAGCGTTTTTAAAAAATCCGCTGAAAATAATCCAGTTAATAAACGCATATCGGATATGAGCAAAAAGTGAAGTGAGCCACAATGGCAGAAGAGCGGGCCGTGTGATACAATTGTGCCATGTAAAATGGTGTGTAATACTCAGCTGGGGTAAAACCTGACCAGTGCGGTTAGTCCGTGGACCGAGTTTTTACTTACCAATAATAATCTAATAGTTACCCACCATCTGTACCGACTTCATTTTGTTTATACAGAAATGGTACGCTCAGCTTTCTTAGTGGCTGGTCTCTTTATTAAACCTTTTCAAACTTTTTGGGCCTTACCACAAAAATTTAGACAGTAGGTATTTAACAGGTGTTCGGCGCTGTGAAACGCCTACAAAATCTGTCAAATTTTGATTTAAACACTTGTTAAGCGGTGTTTAAAGTTTTTTGTGTTAGCACAGATAATGTTTAGATGAATGGTAGTTTGAAAAGCTACAAAAGTGTGAACCTACTTATGGAGCTGACGAGCTGAAAACAACATGACAGGTCAGACTGGATGATTTCGACACATAAAAAGTTTCAATCGGTCAAAAACTTTAGAATTAATTTTAGTAACTGCCTCTTATCAATAGATAGAGAGTTTTGGAAACTAGCAGAAACATCACCAATACATCACCTTAAAAAAGTTAGTTTCCAAATAAAGCATTCTCTCCACCAGCGCAAGAATCAAACGTAGGAAAAGATATCACACAATTTTAAAAACCTAAATTCGATGTCCATACTAGCCATATTTTACAGTGATTGTCGATGGAACCCCCCTATACTCCCAACAGTAGGGGGAGGGTGCATCGCCTGGAGGGTTACTCTATACTGACGAAAAACGAACGAACGAGAGCTGTCGTGCAATCGGCACGTTTAATACAACGAGATAGAGTTGTGGCTCACACAGCAGCGCTACGAAACTTCCTTTTTGGTCTTAGAGAGTGACCCCCTGGACTATCGTGTTTGGACTCATGCCGCTTATATTGGTTATGTTTCATACGACTGTTATTAGACATTTATCGTACATATTAATATTTATTTGTCGGATACGTAAGGCTTCAGATCGCATCCATACCCTTAACTCAAGGACCCGTGAAAGTGGTATAGAATGTCCAGAATGTCTATGTTTCCAAAAAACTTCCGTGTGTACAGGGCAAAGTGGTTTTATGGGCACTTAAAAAGAAATATAGTCATTATCATCACTAGATAAATTGTGTTGTATCGCGGCGTGAGGCCGGGAGATACCCGCCGTTTGTCTCATCAGGTCACTCGTATGTACTGTCAGCTACGTAATCATGTGTACACTTTTTCAGCTTATAAGTACAAACTTTATTTGAACTATCAATTAAATGACAGACCGTTTTTTAATATATACTTGCGAGCAATGAAATGTTCCATTCACAAGATATCGAAACCAAATGATCCCAATAAAAATAAAAATCATAATATTTACGTATTGAGTAGGCAATATTCTGATGCACTGTTAAATGAACTTGAATATTGCAAACGGCGTCATTATCCGAACCTTTTTCGTTTAGAAGTAATTTATTGCTGTTGTGTCTGCAACTTTGTCGTTGCTCGTCAGTGTATGTGTCCAGCAAAAGAAGGTTATTGGCTAGTGATATAATAGATTAAACATATTATAATGTAGGTACAAACAAGGTTAATGAGAGTCCTACAGTACCGCACCTGGCACGCGACTCACACATTAAATTGTTACAACAATCGCTTCAGTTCTTCATTCTCATTGCTCTTTGATCTGGCCGCAGTTTCATTTTATTTTTTATTTCATTTCATTTCATTTCATTGGCCATCCGCGACCGTTCATTATGCTAATTACATGCTGGATGGAGTACAGCTGTACTTTTAAATAATTGTATCGTTGGCTTGGCTTTATTTTTTATATGATAACTGATTGTAACGTTGAAGCGTTCGTTGTTGTTCTGTTATGAATTTAATTCATGGATATATCGCACCAATAATATCGATATGATTTTTTTTCAAAATAAATATGCATATATGAGTCATTGTAAAGTAAGTATCGGAATACAGCGTCTACAGTTAATAGTCGCTATGCTAAAAATACACGAAAATGTTGTATAGTTACATAAAATCATATTATTATATTCAGAAAAAAATGTAGAGCTATTATTTACTATACACTACTTTAAAATTACTTATAAAATGTTCTGTTTTATTTGAACGTTTTATTGACTAACTAAAATAGGGCCTGTGTGCTAATATCAATATTTAAATGCGGAGGGGTCTGAATATGAGAATAATATACTGTATGGGTACTCATCCCCCATTGAGGAAAACACTTTTACTTAATAACGAATTATTAAAATATAATACCATCCCAAAAAGAAACATTTTGTTATCACACCTAAATAAGTCGAAGGGGAGTTTCAAAAGCAATAAGCAATAATAATATTAGTCTGGAATAGCGGTGTATTAATTTATTCTATATATAAATCAAGGTGAGCAAAAAATAGTCACACACACACACACACGCGCACGTCACGGCGCGAGCGTAACCGTTTACTGTAACCGACTTGTGGATGAGGGTTCGTCCCCGTCGGGCCGTTATCATCAGTGCAGCAATTTGAATACTCGGCGAGGGTCGGACGGGACGCCCCCGCCGGCAGGGCGGGGCTGCGGGCACCGCGCGTGCGCGCTTAAACAGATCCGTGACGTATTCGCCACGATTCCGGGAAAACGCCAGGTGGGATCGAATGACCTTTGCACCGATTATTTATTAGATAAAAAATATTTATGTCATTGATAAAAGTTGGGAAGATAGATTTGATAGTATGTAGCTTAGAAGTGAGGTTTAGGCAGAAAATGAGGCTGGCGTGAGCGGAGACTGAGATGAATTTTCGAGTTTCCCGGTAAAGTGTGTTGCGTAGGATGGCAGCCTCCGCTCCCCGCTCAGTCGGCGGGCGGACTCGGCGCGCGTCGGTCGCGTTATGTGCCTCCAAACATTATGACCCGACTTTGAAAATACGCCGCCGCGCGGAAAATGACTAAGACCCCAGTGTGTATTAGCGCAATACGCAACGCTGGATGTCCCAAACAAGTGTTGCTAGTGTGTACCGGATTTTGTTGCTAAAATTTATATTCGCTAATATTATAATTGTATTTAGTGGCTCGGATATGCATTATAATGGTTTTTATGTGGTGTTATAGTGCAAGTCGGTGAGTATTTTTTTATTTATGTACTATAAATATCGCTCAAAAAATATCTACTTATTTTCTATTATTAGGTTTATGAACAGAAAGTTATGCAGTGAGTTATATTAATTTATATAACAAGTAATAATTTGTTTATTTAATACTTTATTGCACAAATATTTATGATATATTATAACTTTGAATTAGGCACTAGTGTTAATTGTGAGATTAATGCATAAGGAATGGCTGAAATTTATTAAATTTCTACGGTATTATTTGTGTTGCTCTTAATCTTACGCTCATTTAAATTATACCTAAGACTTTAGCATTGCGTTCATACAAATTAAAATGTCTCGTATGTTTAAAAATTTTATAATTATTATTTCAAACCTGCATTAAGGTTTTATCCACCACCCCCCATGAGCTGTATTTTTTTGCGAATGTTGGTGTTGGAAGCTATCACCTGCTTAAAATTATATCTGATTCTTGGTTAGGGATATCTACTTCATTCGAGAAACCTACCCAATGTTAGTATTTATATTTAGGTATTATGCACCACAAGAACTAGCGCTTTACTCCCACGGGGGTAGGCACAAACCACGGTTCTCTTAAAATACGCTCCTGACATTATCATTAGAAAGTCACAAAGTGTAACGGAAAGCGTTTGCCGCAATTAACTCCGCTGGAGCCTCCGCAATTAGCGAGGAGCCGCAGCCGCGGCGCCGTTGCGTTATTATGTACTTCTTGTAACGAATTTTCTCAAGGAATTTTGTTAAAGTAGGTTTCAGATTTTTGAAGTGTTCTAAAACAACTTGAGTAATGTAAGAAGGTACAGGTGAATGTCATAGTAATCGTCAGAAAATCGGTGAAAAATAGATGATAAATGGTAACCCCGCAATCAAAAGTAAAAAAGGCTACTTTATGTAAAATTTGCAAACCTACTTTCACATTTTATCAAAAGATTTTCTTGCGCGTTGTTTATAAAATGATAACATTATATATAAAGGAAAAAGATAAATGTGAAGCACATTTCGAGCATAAGTCGATCTGTCTCGCCTGAGAACCTCCAACTTGTGTTAATCCACTTCACAATATCAATTTCTCAGTGTTACCTAGCAGTACTAATCTTCGTAGCGATTAGTGCTACGGTGCTACGAACTAACTACGGCGTAGCAGATTGCTACGGCGCGGCGTAGCAGTCTGCTACGGTGGCGTAGCAACTTTGTCATCATTTAAAATGTGATTTAAATTTAATAGTTTAACAGAAATTGATATAAATTCAGACGCAGTTTTTTGTTATTGGATGTCCTAGAAATGTAAGATCATGTATCATTGCCTCGTAGAAGGTGGTCCGTTCATGTCCAAAGTAGGACTAAGAGTACCCCCTCGACTGACCCGTTTGAAACCGTTATTAAATGTACCCACCTCTAAAACCAACTACAGACAAAACTCATTCCTGATCAGAGCTTGTAGAACTTTTAACAAACACTTTACTGGTTCTGACATAGATCTTTTTTGCAACAGTTTGTCCTCAATGAAACATCATCTCGTAAATGTGTGCTGTTAGTTTAAATTAATAAGACCCTTTGTTTTTTATGTGATTGTGGGTAGGCACCTATTTAGGTTTTTATTTAATTGTCACGGATTTTTGTTTGCTCCTACTTACAGTCATTACTTTTGTGTTATATGCGGGAACCTGTTAATGGCATCTAGTTGTTATATGTTCATAAGTAATATTTAGTTATTAACAAAATGCTGTTGGTTCTCCACGAAAATGTAAAAATAAATAATACTAGGAACTACACTCGTGAGTGACGGAAAAGGCGAGCTAAATGGCGCCGCCAGCAATATTTAACAGCGCATCAGAATGTGACAAACCAAAAATCTTAAATATAGTTTTCAAATTTTGAATTAAATGTTTTATCATTAACCTAGTCTTGTCCGTTTAGGAATTCGGTGCTACTGTTACTGGAACTTTTTCATTGCTCGTGAATGTATTTGAATACTTGTTGACATGAACCTTCAAAAACTGTGAATGGGTACCCTGAATGGCCAGTAGGTATAAAACGGTTAAATTACTCTGGCTGTATCGGACTTTTCAGTGGTCGTTATATCCGTCGTTGAACTGTAACGGTATGTTTACAGAAACACGGAAAATCTTGTTTGCTTAGCGTTTACACATTTTTATTACCTAAAAGTAATTTATGGATGTTTTTTGCTTTTTCGAACCGCAACGTGGGTTTTCGCTGTTTGTTTGTCATTAGCAGAGTTTTTAGGTCTTTTTTCTGTGTAGCTTTTATAAAAAACTTTGTCAGGATATTTACTTAAGCTGGATTAGCTGGCAGATTGGATAATAGTTTTTTCTGCCCAATTATATTGATACAATTAGTATAACGGCAAAATTTATATTTGACTGAGTTCAAATGTATAAAAATATATTTCGAATGGGATGGTTGTAGACTTATGTCTTAATGTCTGTAGTTAGATGTAGTAAAAAAAACTAGTACTTGCGTTACGAAATCTGCTTTCCTATTTTCTGGGCAAACTATCCACACTGCGATGGCATCAAGTGTGCAGTTACCTTTAGACAGCTCTACGTGGCCCTACATTAACCAAGTTATCGCCCAGCGATAAAAATACGTACAATTTTGACAAGCACCGAACGCATAACCCATTTTATCCGTGAGGAAGGGCGTCCTCATTTTCATAACAATATTATATAAGTAATAAAATTTCAGGACGCTAATATAGGACCATCGTAAATTGGAAACCCGATAATTCCGATCAATGTGCCGGGGGCGTACAGTCTGAACACTCTGAGAATACGATCCAGTGTTGAGTCTTTACGTTAACATGTTTATGCTATACTCCAAGATAGAAGAAGAATGGTAACTTTGAATGGTAGTGTCACTTATTACAAATAATAATTGTTATTGCACTAATTTTTTATGAAAGTTTGGAATTGTCAGACTCTACTCGAGGAACAAATGTGTCGCTGTTACTGTCTCCGTCATTTTGCTTCCAAGCAGCTGTCTTTAGCATACTTGTGTACCTATAGATTGACAATGGACTCAGTTCTAAATAATTATTCGATTGGTTATCAAATATTGATGCTAGCTTTATATAGTTGGGTATTAACACAAACATGACCAAACAATCTATACCTACTATTTGTACTGTAGAATGCTGCTGACACCTGTCATCTAGGAACATCGTCGCTTGATTGGACAGTAAAATGTTCCTATCCGACAGACAACACCCGCATCGCCCTACACCGCACAAAGTGTAAGATCATCGTAACATGAATATAACCATACATTTGTCTAAGGGCAGTGTCTCGGCTCTGGATAAAGGATAATGGGCAATGAGGTCAGTAGTATTATCGTATCAGCGCTGGAATGACGTGGTTTATCCGAGGGGAAATGTGACGTCATCATAATATCTTGGCAGCCGGTGCAAAGGAGAAAGGAATATACGAGCCATATTCGATAATGCGGCTAGCCTTGTACCTTCAGATAAACTCAATAGCTTTTGCGTCATGCTGTGCTATGTATAAAATTATATCTTTGATAAACATGTAAGGTTAAAGTGTTTATAAAACAGTAGAAAAAAAATCGTATTGAAAAAAAAATATGACCTCACAATATAAATAATGCACACAATATTAAAACTTTACGTATTCATCGTTTCGTATAAATTTTGTTTCTTATGTTATTATTAAAAAGGGGCCAATGTACGTGAGGGTCCCGTAATACAATCTGGTAATAAATAACCAGTTGACAGATTCTGCATGTTTCTGATTTACTTTTCCCGTTTTTTATCGTTAGGCTATAATGTTTATAATAACAATGTTAGCTGTGTGTGTGTGTTTTTTTTATTTTGAAATTTACTTCTATTTTAATTTTATGAGGGTTCGTGGACTTATAGAAAGGTAATTACTTCCTAGGGCACTATACATCCTCATTTTGTGCTATGGACGATTTAAGGCTCTTATTTAAAACTTATTTAAAACTTATTTAAAACTTATTTAAAACTTATTTTCCTTAAAGCATCATGTCACGCCATTATTCACTACAATCTATCTATCATTATGATCTTACTAACATAAAACTACCATTATAAATCATCATTATGTATAAAACTATACACGAATACTACTACCCAGACCTACCCCTACCTACCACTTGACACATGAAAATAGCCTTCAAAATCTAATATCGAACCAAAATACAATTTACATTACAAACCATCTTTACATTTTCGGTGGCGCCGCGCGTCACACGCCGGGTTGTTATTATAAATCCAGCCCAATATCAATATATCACGTCCCATACCGACCTGCGCGTTTGGCCTTGCGCTAATAAAACGAAGGGTCTAATGCCAGCGTACGGTACTAAATTACCTGCTACCTTCCGCCCTTTATCATCTTATTTTGACGTGACGCGTGTGTAGCGAAGAATGGCCGCTGCTCCATACGCCGCAGAGTTCATATATTTTATGTTTTTGTGCCCGTGCATTAATATTATTTATCCTCCCAAATTACAAGAAAAAGGGTTTTGTCTTATATTATGGATGTAATTTCTGTATACTGGTGCTAAAATAAGTAAGGAACACTCCGTAACAGGCGAGTCCTGCCCACTGTGTCCAAGCAGTCCTTACAACACCTGCACACAAAATTCCTTTAGGTGTGCTATCGCCATTCCGTGTGGCAGTCAAATTATTGTATAAATTGCTCGCTTAACCGTGAAATTGCGAACGTAAACGGCATTTTCGTGCTACCAACTCCGTATAAAATACATTTTTACCTGTAATGTGTGGCGTATTACCGGGACAAGGTTTGCACTGCGCAAATTTGTATTTGACGGTATGTTAGGGGAGGGAGGTGGTTATGACATTACACAATACGCATTCCTGTTTACTCAATACTGATGAAAACTTGAGTTGGCGATAATATATGTATATGCTCGCTATATATATGTATTTGTAAGTTGGCTGCAGATTTTAGAATATGTTTTGGGTTGTTAAACGTAATAAGTTGTCACGAAAATTCAAAGATACAAAAATGTCAGGAGAAAAAAACATTTGAGAATAAAAACTAAAAATAATATTTTATTGATGTTGAAATTTACATGATTACTATTTAAAACCCTTTTTAAACCTAAGAAATGGAATTCGCAGAACAAAAAGTATCAAATAATCGAATCATAATTCTGACCGCCGTTAAAAAAACAACAAAACTGTCGAATGCTATTATTTACTTTACTGCAGATAATAATATAAGTAGGTAACTTGAAAGCTTATTAAAGTAGGTAAGTAACAATTCCGAATTACTAAGTGAAATCGCTAAAAATAAAAAGATTTATTACGACATCAAAAGGAGTATCCGATTACACGCACAGGCCCGCGTATGGGAAAATAATTAAATTTCCACTGAACTCTCAGACAATGCTATTAAGTGTCGTTTTTCTTTGTGCGTGAAGTGCTGCCGAAATTAAATTACGATGCCGTTCACTGTACCATGGCCCGCGGTGTTAAAGCGAGGCAAAAATCAATCATTTTTTAAAAAACCTATTCCCCTTTTCAAAAAAGACACCATACCTTTTTGAATAGTAAGATTAAGAACATTCTAGAATTGTCATGCAATTGGCATGCTTAGTAGATTTATGCAGTTTTGTTTTTCCGAAGCATCAGAGCGCGGTTTCGTTAACGTTCGTTCGTTCGTAGATTTAGAGAGTGACACCCGGGGCCAATCGCCATGTACCACATCGGAGCGCTGAAGACAATACACTTTCATAAGAGAGTTCACATCGACAGGTTGTATATCTCCGAAAGCTGCTCTGAGCTACTAGATATTTCTGGAGAATGTCCAACGTAGTGTCCTTTACAACTAGAGCCGGTTAAATACAGTTTATCCACTTTGTAAGTTTATATTGAAAGCGCCGTTGTTCCGCCGGCAAGTTTTTACAACTCCTCTAATGTGTGTGTAACTTTTAGAGCGGTTTCGTATTGCAGGTGCGAGTTAACTGGTTTTTGGTTCCATTTCGTTGATAGGCACCGTTAAATAGGAGGCTATGAAAAGGTTCCACTGAGAAAAGCACTAAATTACTTCTAAACGGAAAAGGTTAGCTTTATGACTACTTCTGCAACAAAAGTACATTTAACAGATCATCAGGATATTACCAACTAAAACGGTAATATTTTTATCCAAATTTAAATTAAATCTTAGAAAAAATTGGAGTTGTTTGGTGTCGGCATTTTGTAAGTGCATTTTTTTCATTGCCCGGGAGTGAATTATTCAAAGTCCGCAATAATAATAATTTTATTGTTATTGCCTCAAAAAAAAACAGTTTACCCAACATTGTCCATATGTTAGGACATTGATGCGGAAATTGAATAAGTTATAGGTCTCTCTTTTTTTTTTAAGACCAAGTTTAAACCATGGTAATGACGCCCTGAGTTTAAGTGAATGTCGGTAGCTATTCTTTATAATATGTATATCAAAGTTCCCAAATTCCATTAGCGATATTTATGTGAGTAATACGGTTCATTACGAACTCTATTGAGTGGCCTCATTGCCTTTCTTATTATGTTCCTGAAATCAAATATTATTGCTTGATTGATCTGATTTCGAACAAGCAGCTAATAGGAAAATCATTGGATATTACCGTTATGGAAATGTACAACATTCATTGGGGAAATATTATTATTGATTTTGGCACGGTTTCTTACTAAGAATTAGCCGTCCGTGATTGGTTGTTTCATAAATGCCTAATCCATCAAAAGAAACATAATGATTGATTTTTCCTAAGTATGAAGCTCAATCGAAAATCAAGTTTCAAAGTAATCTGACTTCCCATGTCTTACGCCCAGTGCCAGCGAAACGCCTAACCCAATCGCAACCAATCAGTGCACTCCGCTATCCCGTCACTGATATTTTGCACCAATAGGCAGGCAGGCAGACGCAATCAGTTCAATTGTTTGCTGGAATATCGCGCCACTGGCCCGCTTGATTGCTGGTTTGCAGAGTAAACACGCGTACGAAGTAGCTTCCTAGTGTCTTGTCAAGGTCTTGTCAGATTGAATACGAAGTTATAGACAGAGGCAGGGGTGAGGTTAATGGAAACGCACACAGAGCTACAATCGAATGAACGGAAGCGGACTTCTTCTTAGGTTATCGTTGATAAACGGTAGAGCTTGGCTAGGTCTGCAGTGTCCGTTCCTTGGTCATACATACTTGGTAGGGCTCCTTTACATCCTACGTTAATATTTAAACCGAAACGTCGAATTTGTACTTGTCCCTCATTTATGTAAACTTTCGTATCACTCGTTAACCTACTTAAAATGTTATTTAAATTATGGGGCAGTTTATGTTTTCATACATACACTTAAAACCAGACCAAGTTATAATCTGTTGAATCCAAAAAAGCATTTCAAAAGCAGTTAACAAACTCCTTTCACATCATCGCGAGACAGATTGCTGCGTCACGGCTGCTTCTGATGCACTCTCGACAAACGAGTAAACAACGTTTTTCATCTATTTGTTCCACCAAACGACGCCATACTTCTTTTATAAAAAATAATAATAGAATTTTTGCTTGAATAGGTGCAGTTTATTTTTCATTTGCCTGCGTCGGGTTCGTAGCGGGAAGTTGTGTTCCCAGGAATACGAGCAAAGAAGTATTTTTGTGCTAAACGATGCAATTTTATACCGGTTTGTGTTATTGAATTCGTTTTTAAAATCGGAAGTGGTGGGTTTTAGAGGAGCGCAGAAACAGTAAGTAACTATTTTATAAGTACCTAAATACATATATACCATGGGTACCCTTTCGGGGGTTACAGTCATGAGCATAATATAAATGTTGGTATGTACTTACTGAATTTATTCACTAGTTACGTCACAAGTGGCTAAGTACTCACATTAAGTTGTAGGTACTTCAGTGGAGAACCTGCGTTTTACTTTCACAACAGAAGCTTTTATGTTAAAAAAACACGATTAAATATAAGTATGTAAGTAAAACACGGTTATTTATATTACGTGGACTTTAATATTGGAGACAATATTAAACTTGTGGCAAATTTATTATTTTCACTCATAGAGTCTTTTGTGTAAAATGTTTTGAATAAAAGTTGAAGTAGAACATTGGAGAGAATTGTGCAGTTTCTTTTTAAGTTATTTTGTCCTTGTTTAGTTATTAACTTCACCAAGGTTTTAGTTGCAACCTCGTATTCTTTAATAATACTTATTTATTTCTTATAAATAGCAGAGTGGTACGTCATTATTTAAAAGATGCGTATAATAATAATAACTTTCGAAAACTTATCTCAGTGTGAGGTTTGCTATTTCCCATTAACAGAGGTTGAGTGCCGAAATCTCAACAAGAGTCCCAGGTGGAGGTTTTTCATTTATCCTGGACCCACTATCCAGGTTTCATTGGAATTATGAACTCAGATCTAACTCAACTTTAAACAAACTACCACAACTTAAACCATTATAAAACAGATGCTATTTTAAGCACGTTTTTATGTCAATAATTGAATCATTTATTTTTAAGAGATGCGGAAAGCTAAAGATCGCATCCAGTGGCGTGCTTTGGTAGAGGCCTACGTCCAGCAGTGGACTGCTAAAGGCTAATAATGATGATGATTATTAAGAGCGCCATCTATCGGGTAAATACGGCGTGTTTAATGGTGGACAGAAGAGAGAGGCTGGTCGTGACGTGCGCCCGGGGCGACGTCTGAAATACAGGAATACGCGATTTATTTCTATGGCAATCGCTGAAAATACCTACATTTTGCGTGGTATAGGGGTATCATTGTTACTTCCTGACGGATGCCAACCGCACCATTTTATGGCGCTTTCCTGACTGCCCAGTATTACGCTGCGTATTGCCTGAATTATATGTAGGTCTAGTACAAGTTTGATAGATTGTCGAAAACTATAAAAGTTTACGTTTTCTCGCATACTAAGTGGCGCCTCTAATAGAAACTATCATGAAACTTTTGACAGATAATGTATGCAGGTGACAGACGAAAACCAAAACTTTTTTCGTTTATGTAAATTGCAAAACCCGTACTAGAGGCATGAACGCATTGTAGATGCGTTTTCTCTGTGTGTGTCTTCTATACAAACGGATATATGTACAAGCAACGTTCGGATACGCATTTACGTAATTGTTTAATACTACTACTACTTTACGTGTAAATTTATCATTCCACAAAAGATAGGAGCAGGTAGAATCGCTCACTCCTACAACTACCGGTCCGCGCAGGCGCCAGGGGGGTCACTCTATATGACTAAAATCGTAGCTTCACAACGCTGTTGCGCAAGCCACGACTCTATAACGTATTAGGCCTGGGTCTCCTATTTACGCCGCAGGTCGCGTCCAGCGTCACGCCGTAGGCCGCGTCACGATGCTCACTATAGAAATGTACTGATGCGGTCTCCCTCACACGCCGACGTTGGCGCGTAGACGTAGTGAGCATCGTGACGCGGCCTACGGCGTGACGCTGGACGCGACCTACGGCGCGTAATAGGAGACCCGGGCCTTAATCGTGCCGATAGCACGACAGTTTTAGTTCGTTAGTTTTTCCCCAGTATAGAGTGACCCCCCAGCACTTTATATTCGGTGCGTACTTGAGGAGGCCTCGTGATTACGCGGGGTCACGTGCCGTTATTATAAAAGTATTTGTTTTTAGAATCGCCTCTTTGCCGCTTTTAGAAAAAACAAGTTTATCATGTCACGAGGTCGCAGCCGTAGAGGGGATGCTACTGTGTTAGACTTCTTCAAGTGACTTAAGAAATGTATGGTGATTTTGTAAAACGTTAATCGTACATACCTATTGTTGGAAAAAGAAAAGTTTACAGTTTGAATTTAGTATGACATAATATTATTATGATCTATGGAATCTGTCTTCGCCCCGTGTTCTAGCTTTCGTGTGTGTTGCAGAAAATAAATATTATTATTCATCAGAAATCTCAAGTTTTACTTGCAATTCCTACAAAACTCAACAGGTTATGGGCCCAGGAAGCTCTAAAGCTTAGAGAAAAATAGAAAACAGCTAAGAAAAGAAATACAATTGAAAATTATTGTTTGGTGAAAAATGGCGTTGACAGCGGCACAAACTATGAATATTGAAAAATTTGATGGAAGTAATTTTCGGCAGTGGAAGTTTCAGATGAAGTGTGCATTGCAGGCAAACGGAATAGACATCTCCAAACCAAAACCAGCGACTAAGGAAGGTGATTGGGTCAAGAAAGATGGTATGGCTATGTACATTTTAACGTCCTCAATGGAGCTGAAACAAATTACACTGATAGAAAATTGTGAAACCGCTCAAGAAATCATGTTGAAGATGGAATCAATATATGAGCAGAAGAGTGAGATGAATAAAATGGTTCTTCATGAAAGATTTTACCAATACAGAATGTCTTGAAGTGAAAGTGTCGCGGAGCACATCTCCAAAGTAGAGAACTTGGCTCAACAGCTAAAAGATAGTGGTGAGAATGTAAGTGAGCTGGCCATCATCACTAAGATACTTGGAACGTTACCTGCCAAATACAGATCGTTACGTCAGGCATGGATGTCATTAGATGTCAAACAACAAACGCTGAGTAACTTGACTGCCCGTCTGTTGGATGAAGAAGCCAGCTTGAAGCATGAAGAAGAGCACAAAACAGCCCTATTGGTTGGTAGCTCAATGAAAAACAGAATAAAACATCGGTTTGAGTGCTACAACTGCGGAAAAAGAGGTCATTTCTCTAAAGAATGTCGTGCGCCGAGAAAGGGTAGCAGGAATCCAGTCGGTAAGAATATGTTGGCCTTAAATATAGAAACCAATCTAAGTGAAGTTGATGACACTTGGATATTGGACAGTGGTGCGTCGGCACATATGAGCTGTAGAAGAGATTATTTTGAAGAACTGGTTCAATGTAATGAAAAATTGACATTAGCAAATAAGCAGAATGTAGAGGTGAAAGGCATTGGCAAAATAAAGATAAAGAGAATGGTTGATGGACAGTGGGAGCAAAGCATGCTGGAAGGAGTTCTGTACGTGCCCAGCTTAAGAAGGAATGTAGTGTCTGAAGGTGTCATTCTTCGGAAAGGATACACTGTCATTAAGAAGCATCCCAATGCAATGATTTATAAGGAAAATGAGGTGGTGATGACTGGTAATATAACAGAAAACAACTTGTTTGAATTAAAAATCGAAGTAGTAAAGAAGAAGAAAAATGACACACAAGTATGTAGTCAGGAAGAAATTAACATGGTAGAAAGTTCACCAGTAAAAAGTACTGACAGCAAGAGGAAGTGTCAAGAAATTGAAAACAGAAGACCGTTTGATTTAGAAGTCAATTTAAGATCACAAAGAAAAGGGAAACTTGAGGCAAATAATGCAGAATTGTCGCAAGAGGCAATAGAATGTCCACACAAGATAGAATGTTCAGGATCTGTGAAGGAAGAATGAATCGCAGTAGAAGAAAATGGAACTTGGTGCAGAGTTGAAGACATCGCCATCAAGAAAGATGAGAAAGGTAGAGCTACACGTCGATGTTATAAAGCTCGTCGTCGTCGCGGTGACTCTCGCCCGTGGTGCAGTCAGAAACAAAAGACGATGCCCTCTACTACCGAGGCAGAATGTGTAGCGGCTCGTAATTCAGCTAAAGAAACATTGTGGCTTAGAGATGTATTGTTAGAAATAGGTGAAAATGATATTTTTGATTGTACAGAATGACTGAAATAGATTTAGATTAGAAGACGTTTTAGAAGCAGCTAGAAAGTATTAGGTTGTTTTGTATTAATATTATGTTGGTAAACTTTTAGTGGGAGTGTTGGAAAAAGAAAAGTTTACAGTTTGAATTTAGTATGACATAATATTATTATGATCTATGGAATCTGTCTTCGCCCCGTGTTCTGGCTGTCGTGTGTGTTGCAGAAAATAAATATTATTATTTATCAGAAATCTCAAGTTTTACTTGCAATTCCTACAAAACCTCAACACCTATATGAACCAAGTTATCTGTGCACAAGTACTAAACCAGTAACACAGTTTTTTTTTGTTACAACATTTCGGTATTACATAGTCGAAGGGGTAGTCAGAGGTGGTCATAGTCATGATATTACTCTATACTTATAAATTTATCTAGTATAAAAAGCTGAGCGTACGTACGTACGTAAAGTTTTATGGCTCTTAACACTCTTAACTGCTTCATTACATTATAATAGATCCGAGATACTTAATCACAATATCACTGTTTCATTAAACAAAGACCCATAAAACATGAGTTATCTCACTCGCGCTGCATAACATATCTCCAGAATGTAATACCTGAGTTGAAACATATTTTCTAATTTCCAAAACTACTCTAATAATTAAACTAAGATTCCCATTCCAGTTAAACGGGCTTTTAAGCCATACACTTAAGACTCGAAATCGAGTAGCAAACTATCTTGGCTAAGTTATAACTTAAGTCCGAACTTAGAGCGTGTTAGTTGAATTTAGTCACTTTCAAGTTCAATTTCTATAATGAAGTTAGTCCTCAGACAATGGGCTAGAATTCTAAGCACTTATGAATTGGAGTTCCATGCATGGGAGTTCAGTCGAACTAGCTTCAATGTGTGAAATGACTAGACCATACTAGTAAATATTATGTTATAGCAAGTAAGTGTTATCTATAGATATCTCTGGGAAAGCACATGCTGACTGGGAAAAATACGGGTATAGGTTTTTGTTGTATTGATAATATTCTTCAAGCTTTATTAATTTATGTTAGTCCTGAATCCTGATAGTAAACATAACAATAATAAAGCCACCATATTAAACACATTCCGCATCACCAGAAAATTCCTCACAACAGCCGTCATTTCATCCCAAAATTAGGCCCGTGAGATGGGGAATAAACCTCCAAAAGGAGTGAAAATACAAGAAAATAATAATAATACCTCTACATAATTAGTTTAATTTAATTTAATTGTTGATGTGTGAAAAATAACATAAGTAAGTTCATTGGGAGATTTCTGCCAGTGCATTGAAATTCCATTATGTGTAAGCGAGGATAAGCGACTATCCAGTATCCGTTTCACAACATTAAAATTAACATAACATAAACGCTCACGCCTGTCTCCCAGAGGGGTAGGCAAAGATTACGGATTTCCACTGGGCATGATTCTGACACACCTCTTTCACTTCTTCCACATTCATACATCTCATATATGCTCGTCGGTTACGGGTACTCAACATTAAAAAAAAAACATAATAATCCTTTCTATATCAATGACATGTATGTACGTGGAGAGTTCAGGTCATCAACTTGTTAAATGAACAGCGATCTATACAAATCCAAATAGTGGCTTCGACCCGGAGGATAGATGCTGTCGACTAATCGCAAAACGTGTATCACACCTCCGTACAAAACCAAATAAATAATTCATTCTGGGTGAAAAACACCTAACCAAGTACTGTCAGAAAAACTGATAAATATATATGTACTTACCCCCTTATTAATAGAAAAGTTACAAGACGTTGTAACTAATAAAATGTTTTGTCAGAGAGGGCTGTCAAAGAACAAATTGTTCTTTGTCGGAGAGGGACAAAACAGTTTATTAGTTAAAACGTTCTGTAACTTCTCTATGAATAAGGGGGTTAGAGTATTTCTCGAAAATATGTGATTTTGTGATCATTTTAGCATTAGGTTGATTCTACCTCGGCTACGAGGTAGATTTGTGAGAAATTTAAGTAGAATTATACCACGTGCTCTTATGGCGAAGGAAAACATTGTGAGGAAATTTAATCTGCACAGAGATGTATACCCTAAGTACATTGTATTCATGGTTTACTTGCTTGTGAGATACCTTTGATTGTCCCGTCGGGGATTACAGTAGTTAGTATAATTTGTGTAAGTTAACAAAAAAATAAAAATATGGAACCTAACTTTTGTACCTAGTAGGTACACTATAAGTAATTATAATTTAACGAAAAAATTTATTTAATATAATACATAAAATATTTATTATATTATTGTTTAAGTAATGACTGGCAGAAAATGGTCTTAGCATTAAGTCCCTTTTTTATAGTAAGTACTTTTATTTGTAATATTTGCACAATAAGGAAATAAATAAAAGTAAATAATTGCAAATATTGCTTTAACAGTTCATTTTCGCGCTGACTCTACAACGCAAATCTCAGTGCGTTTAACCCAGAATGTTCGATCGATTGTGAAAGCTGACTCCCACAGGGTCCGTAAAGGATTAAACGGAGTCAATACTATCTGTTGTTTAAACATCCCACCTAAAAGGATGTTTCTATAAGTTTGAACTCTTATTCATTTATGTCTAAATAAGTCATTACAGTTCAAAAAGGGAAGAATTGATAAAAATAAGCTTTTGTTTAAAATTTATGCTGGTCGAGGAATTATTTGCGAAAGACAACAAACATAGGCACTCAGATCTTATTAACCCCTTTTTTGCCACCCTGGGTCAGTAAGCAAATTTATACCAAGCATTGGATGTCGTTTATAGCGGCCACTGGGCAGATGTTGTTCGGCTCTAGAAAGACTGTTCAGTAACAAAATTGTTGGCAATTATCTTAACCCTGCGGTGCAAGGGGAAACAGCCGGCACAAAGGGGTCTGATAGAACGCCTGCTGAATATTTTACAGGCCGCGCCGCAGTCCTGCAGGCTGACAGAGACAGGCATGCAGGGTTAATTATACATACACGTACAAGAGGCCCGATTTTACCCATGTTGCATAGAATTTTACGGGTTGGCCATTACTCATGTGGGATGGCGTTTTGAAATCGGAGTCTGTTCTATTTTTTAATCTGCTGCCGTTACAACGTCTGTGAAGTATTTGGTTGAGGTTACAGATTTGCGATTCAAAGTCAAAATATTTTGAATAGGGATTGCTCGTAGATTATCTCATAGTAAAAAAGTTACTGATTTTACTGCTCTTCCTGACAACTTCAAACATTACGTAGATACAGAACCTACGTAATGTTTGAAGTTGTCGATACAAAATTTGCAACAAGTTGTCCAACAATTAGCTGCTAACTTTTGGAACTCAGCGAAAAGTTATACCGACATGGCGCGGTCCTGCGGGCAGGCTGTGCACACTGACCGTGTTCCCTTTATCACGACAAATTACCGAAAAAGCATTAAACTAAAATCTGATTTTAGAAACAGTTAAATTCAATATTTAGCTACATTTTACCACAGAATTCAGACTAACTTTAGCACGCAACACACTGTTTTGACTATCTATTATTCCGAAAATCGAAAGCACAAACTAACATTTCAGCGTTCCCGAAATGCGCAAGTCACCTGCAACATGATTTTCAAACTCCGAATTTGATTTGCCGTTTTCCAAATTTAAAATCAGTTCGAAATTCCCAAATACCCTCGGTTAATTCCTGATTTTGTACCGTCAGTGCCGGCTGCAGGGCCCGCTAATGCCCACAGGCCGAAAACTATCCCGGGGTGGTCCCGGATTGTTTTAATACTGGGGGATTTTAAGCGCTTAAGCGTAAACAACAGGCTGCCTAGAGTACCGGCGTGCAGTGGGGCGGACCTTGTGAATAAGTAAGGCGCTGGGTCGCGAGGGAGTCTACGTTGGCTCGGGATGTGTAATTGGAGATGTGTAATGTTCAGTGCACTGTGTAACATGTAATGTGGTTGCAATTCTCTCTCTAGGACCTAAAGGAATGGGAAATCAACACTAAGTACTAAGTACGATACTTTTTAGTTGTAAAGGAATGGAACCCTTCGAGTAGGTACTTAATGGTAAACTTGTTTCTTCAACTCTTGTATTCCCATCATATACGGCGATTACACTCGGAGAAAAAATCACTCGCTTAAAAAGTCACTGTTTTTATATTAGCTCTATGTCACGCTTTTCCAATACTTCATTGTAGCCATTTTAGATAATATAGAGTGGGTCACCTACCTTTAAATTATAAAAAAGTTATATTATTATAATATATGAGTATTGCCTTAATCTACGCATTAAATTGTGGAGATGAATGAATGAACGGGGGATAACGTTTCATTTATGCAGAATTGTATAAAAGCTACATAGATTATTGAAGTTTTTATATAAAATACACAATATATAATATGTATTTTTATTTCATATTGCTCATCTACTTATTAACATTAAATTTGATCAAATGGTAGTAAAGCAAATTTGTTTATTTATATGTATTATGTGGAAAATTTTGAAATCAGTTTCTAGTATCAATTTCGTCCAATAAAGTGTACTTAAACCTTTAATCAATGAAGGTCTCGATGAATTTCAATTTGGTACTTAATTTAATTAATAAAATGATAAAAGTTCCATTGAAGCCGTTAATATTGTAGCCATAAATCTAATTAAGGAATAATTTTATTACAAAAGTTACCTTTTAAGTTTGAAGATTTAAAACTTTTACCTTTAGATTAAAGCTTTTTTGTGATCCTCCATTTGTTTTTAATTAAAAGTTGGCAATTAATCGATATAAGTAGGCACATAAAATTAATTGTGCATGCATAAATGTTAAAAACTAAATCCTAACTAATATTATAAATGCGAAAGTAACTGTGTCTGTCTGTCTGTGTGTTACTCTTTCACGCCAAAACTACTGAACGGATTTGAATGAAATTTGGTATAGGGTAAACTACCCAATTATTGACACTTTAAGACGAGTTGTCTGCAAAACTGGCCATAAATACGCATAAAATATTAGTATTGTGGTATTTTTTTCTGTAGCGGTTTCAGGTGTATATTCATTTATAATATTTTTGACAAAACAATGACCCTATAGTCTTAGTTTTTTATTATCAGCTATAAATTTGAAAGAACCCCTATTTCCCAATTATTGACACGCGTTTTCCAATTTATGACACCTCCTGTACCAATTATTGACATGCTTGATATTAGGTAATAAAAACCGTTTTAAACAGGAATTAAACCTTTGGGAGGGTACCATGGGTCCGGTTCTCTATTTGGTATATCACGGTGATATATTGAAACACCATAAGTGTCACATACCATAAGTCGTCAGCTAGTTATCTGACATACCATATGTACTGCATCAAATACTGATGCTAGCAAACTAGTCCCACTGAGTTAGGCTGCTTCGTCTCATGATCTCCTGGGCATTTCTCAAAGGTTCCAGCCAGTGCGTCCTGCTGCTGATGCCATATGGCTCAGAAACGTGGTCACGGCTGGGCTAACAGGTCCACTGATATAAAGTCGTAATGCGGACTGAAATGGGGTAATCAATCCATCAGAGAACCAATGTGAGATGCCAATAGGCCACTAACCCAAGAAGAAAGACAGTTGGAGTAATCGAGTTCTCGAGTGGAAGTAACAAACAGGCAAGCGTGACATAGCACGCCTTTTGGCCATCATGACCAAGGCTGATCTTAGACATGTACCTGGTAAGTAGCTGCTGGAAGAGAAAGGCCAAAGAAAAAGTGTGGTGTAGCTTTGTCACATCTGTATTGATGAAGACATCATGAATCATGAATATGCCTCTGATATCTCCAGTTTATGCTCGCAGAACTACACGTAGCATCCTTGCGGGTTGGCCTGTAGATAAACATGTTCAAGACTAAGGTAATGTCCAGTGTCCCAATCGAAACGAACGATACCGCTGGATATCATTCAATTTTGTGAATCTTAACACCTATCTTGATCATTGTTTACCCGCCGGGTCAGAATCCCAGTTTTAATAGATTACGAGGTGGATTCAGCTGGGTGGGAAGTGTGCAGGACACTTTTAGACAGGCAAAATGATGACAGGTGGACGTAGAGCAGTTGGCAGGCCACCTGCCACTGATAGTCAGACGACTTCGTATAGGTTGCAGGAAGGCAGTGAGAAGTGAAGCAGGAAAAGTTATTTTTTAAGTGTCATAGTATAGTAAGCTCCCATAAAAATATTTATCGTTTATGAGACTAATTATTGACACTTTGCCTATATATAGACATGTCAATAATAGGGAAATAGATTACTGACACTATGTCGATAATTGGATTTCACTGTATTGACACTGTGTCATGAATTGGAAATTCGTGTGGGATAAATGATTAAATAGTGTTAACATGATCATTATAGGATATACTACCGGAAAAAGCAAAAATATTAACATGAAAACAAAAAACATTCCTTCCAATTATTGACCCAATATGTCAATATTAGGAAAATATACCGAAAGTGCTACCTATAATTGACACCATCTAAATTCGGAGTTATAACCGAAAATAAGTGTTTTTGAGGTAAGAAATAGAAAAGGAATTTTGTTCACTTTTCAGTCCAAATAACAAATTTATAATTTTTTAAAAGAAATACTAGCAAATTTCTTCTTAAAGTAGCCACTGTCCTTTGCAAAAAGCGATCCAAGATGGCGGAATTTGAGGAAGCAACGGAGAGGCACGAATTGTCTATGTTTTATTGGTCAGCCATTGCTGTAAAAAGGACTGCCGAGTGTTACCATTACAGAATAACTATTACTGCTGCATTCAAAGATAAATATCACTAAATAGAACGTAGTCCACTACGGGTCTTGGACGCCTTGCCCTGCCAAGGAGTGCCACAAAACTCGGTCCTCGGCCTTCCTCAGCCTATTTAAGATCTAGGCCTTTTGTGGAATCAAAACCTAGGCAAGGAAATTTTCAATCACAGTGCATTATCAAACCAATAAATTACTCCAAAACCCACCTAGAAACAAACCAGTAGAGTTTAGAATCGAACAGAAAGGAATAGGTGTTGTAGTGTCAGATTGTGTGGTTCATCCCTTTGATGTGGAGATCAGAGCTCTTAATTAGAGACGAACTCAAAGCGCAGCTGAAGGCTGAGGGTAACTCTATACTGACGAAAAACGAACGAACGAGAGCTGTCGTGTAATCGGCACAACGAGATAGAGTATTCCTAGTTTTCGTCTCAGAGAGTGACCCCAGGTCTCAGCTGATCACGCTGATTAGTTTTTGTAACCTCATGTGAGCTATAGACGTAATGTCGGTTAAGTACTTACCTTATGAGTACTTTAGTTTCGAAACATGTAAGTTGTTTGTACATTTCAGTGATTTTTGTATAGTGTTTGTAGTTTTTATGTTTTATGTAGAGTTTTGTTGTTAATAAACTAAAAACCATCATAATAAGGTACGGCATTTGGCAGACTTATAAGGCATTTGACAGCACAGACATCTGTTAAACACTGATAGTATTTAGTAACCGACTTCGAAAAAAGGAAAAGGTTCTCAATTCGTTTTGTATATATGTTTTTTTAAATGTATGTTCACCGATTAATCCGGCTTTTAGGGACCGATTTTGAAAATTCTTTTTTTGATGTATTAGGTTGAGCTCAGGGGTAGTCCCATTTTTTTGTGAGCTCTATTTACATTATATGCACGATGCTATTTGACAGCACTATAGAGGTAATATGTGTCTATTTTTGTGATAATACGGTAGCGTAATATCTCATTCATTCATAAGTTAGCTATTTATTTTGAAGATTATTTTTTTTCAGGAAAACTGTACCTAAGTAATTGTTGCCAGTTAAGGAAAATTTACATATTTTGTTATTCAAATTTCAGCCCTGAGAACTTGTTTAACTGAAAACATTATTTTATGCCTTCTCCTGTATACATAATAAACTAGATATCCTCGATGATATTTATTTTCTTATTTTTATGAAATATTTATCTATACTACTATTTATAGCGTTGGTATTTCAATAGTCTTCGTTTTAAAATGTATGTAACATATTCAGTTAAAATGATTTCCAACTGTTTTTAAGCTCCATAGGTTTCCATTTACCTACCAAAAAATAATATATGTAGGTATGTAGTTCAGGACACATGTACAAAATCAGGCAAAAACATTTGTAATTATGTCATAAGTCTACTTACAAGGTTACAAGTAATATAACTTGACGCGGTGGATAATTTATAACAATGTTCGTCTAACAAGAAATTTGTCATCAAGAATTAATTTGCATTTCTAAGGATTACTTCATAAAGATATGATTAACGTTGAATTAATAGGATAAACAAAACCGAGTTAGGATTTGTCAGTGTTTTATGATGATTACATTTTACATGAAATTGATAGACTTAGATTTAGAGCTGTTCAGTGTTCATCTAAACCTAAAGTACCTAACTGAGAGAGTTCTGTGTCTAACAGTACCTATATGACTCTGACCGACGATGATGATAGTGATTTAGTGATGATTATGTGTACATGTTGTTCTGTACCCCTTCGCTAGAACCCTGTATATTTTCGTAGCAGTTTAATAATTTATCAAAATCTGCCCGTAAATACAAAATCTTTTATCTTCTAGTGAATAATCACGTCTTCTTTTGGATTAAATGCGGTTTTTGCGTTAAATTGCTCGGAAGTAAGAAATGGGTTATTGCTCTTCTTTAAAAGATCTAGATCTAGGTCTCTTCTGATTTATCTAGATCTTATTTGCAGACTGTGCTTTATTAACTGGATGAATATCAGGTTATTATTCTAACAGCATATGAGTGGTAAATAAAAAATACAATTTTGAGCTTGTTCCTAGTAAGTAGTCATACTGCACAATGCATGCTACTATCAATAAAAATTCTGATAATAAGGTATTTTAGTCCCAATTATGCGCCTCTTTTAGGGTTAAGGATGACATTATTAAAGGTATTTCCCCCCTATTTGAATGAAAATATGATAAACCCTAATATGACTTTGAATTAACTTTCTTTTAGGTAGGTACTCATCTCTATCGTATAGAGGGGAACGAAGTTCGAATTACCTTCATAATAGTATTCCTATATTTTCTTGGAATAATAAATTAATTTAGCTACACGAATTATTTTGTACGACCTCCCGCCGAGTAGCAAGGAAAGTCTTTAAAAAACTTTCACAATAATCCTCGGTAACTCTTTTGTCTTTCTACTTGACCTTAGAGCATACCTATAACGAATCTTTTTATTTTTGTACCTAGATTATTTTGTCGCTTCAAAACATTTAAGTTATTTTTTGCTATGAGTGAGTTTGCATCATTTCACACACGTTTCATGCCAAAAATATTCCATTTCACCACTTTGACAACACCTAAATGCTGACATGTAAATATTTTTGCCGCCAATTAAAGTCAGCCATTTTGAATTGAAAACTAACGCGACGTTTCTTGACAGCTCATAGTTGCAGTCGCAGCAATATCCTTCGGAGCGCGAGACAGGCTGTGATATCCAACCAAACCGAACATTAGGTGCGACACACCTGTGCAGGTGTGGTTAGTTGCAGACCCAACTTAGTCGGGTAATAGTGTGGTTTCGCTGCAGTTCTGTTTGTATTCGAGGTGTTACCTGTGAAATGCTCTGCGGGAGTTCAAAGTAAATGGGGTTAGGTTTTAATTGCTAAAGTTTATTGGAAAGGGATATACGAACTTTGGAGACGCAAGACGAAGGCAGATAGTGAAGATATAAAATGCAATATTAGTTGGCGATGTTCAGGGTGAGGTGGCAAAATCTTATTTTAATAAAAAAAAGATCCCGACGAATTGGGAACCTCCTCCTTTTTTTGAAGTCGGTTATAAATAGTTGGGAGGGTTTCAGAAACTAATTTAAATAGCTAATAGGTAAGTCATGATTGTAGGTATCAGCATCTCTTAATGACTCACTTCTGGACACAAACCATTCCCTTATTATGTACAAAGTCATACCCACATAAACGAGAGCAATCATTTTTTATTAATATTGTAGATAAACGTAACCTAAAATTTATTTTCTCTCTACTCTCTGTGTTATGTGGAGGTGAATGAAGGTATAGCACTCCGTCCCGAGTTTCTGAACCTAGCTGATGTGTGCCGTCATTAAGACATCTTACTGCCAGTTTCAATAACTATCTATCGATAGCTGAAAGTTACTTTCATACGATTTTGACTCTACAAAGTTGCATTCTGTCAAAATCGTATGGAAGTAACTGTCAGCTATCGATAGATAAATAAATATAAATAATAAAATAAATGCATGCGGGGCGGCATTACAACTGTTACTGCAAAGAGATAGAGTACCTACTAATTAGCATGGCGATGGCACAGCTGTGATAGTTGGTGGAGGTAGAGGACCTCAGACACGTTTCACAACGAACCAAAGTTGCTAGAAAGTTCTGTTTGTGTTGAAGCTTTGTAAGAGGGTCATTCTAGTTAATGAAAAACGAAGGTTTGGAGGTCAGTGAGTGCAATCGTGACCCTATCCCGTTGCATCAGATGTACCGATTACAAATTGTCACTCGTTCGTTTCTTGTGAAGAAAGAGTAACCCGCCTGCACCGCCGTCCCAGATATAGTTATGCCAGATGTATTTGGTATATTTAGTGTGAACGAAGAGGTATTTTGTACTCGTTATTGAAATAAATAATACCTCCTGAGCATTTTCAATGACTTTGTCGATAAATAATAATAATAATAATTTATTTATTTCCAAAAATATACATATCTTAAAACTTACCTTATTAGCTAATATTTTATGAACAACATGTGTACAACAATGGCAAGTAAGTAGCATCTGCTGCTAAACTAGGTGTTAACCTGTGTTTCAGCTCACAGCGCCCCAACCCGTTACATTAAATTACTTATATTTTAGTTTGCTAATTATTACAAGGAAAAGGTAGGTAATTAAGAGGTAAATATTTTTTACAGTTCATGCAAAGTAATTTTGAGTAGTCTATGAAACTATGAAAGAGAAGTAATTAAAAAGTGGTGATTTTAAGTTGAGTATCTAACTAATTACTTATAAATACGTAGGTATACTATAACTATCATATATAATATTAGTAATAATGATAAAGTATAATATATATTTGTATGTGTATAATGTATAGGTACATATATACAGTATATACATATATAGAAATAAATATTATATATATATACATATATATAAATAATAAATAAGATAAGTACTCTCTTGACAGTACCAAAGCGATTCATAATAGCTACTGCATTACAGCGAGGAGGTCCTCGGTGTCAACGTAATTAAGGGTCAGTAACCATTTTGTAACTTCTCTTTTGCAAAGCCCTCCATTCAGACAGTATATGAATTTAGTTTTATTGATTCTATTGTAGATAAATGGTCCAAGAAAGCAGAAGAATTTACGTATAAAAACTGTGTTGAAGCGTCTACTCTTGCAGATTGTATGCTTTCTGCGCCTTTTTAGGATGGAAGGATTAAATATCAGCTCACTGTGTTGTCTCTTTATGATGCTTAGCAAGAAGAGTTGTCGGACGGTGAGTACTTCACAGTATTCATATAGTAAAGTAGTAGGGTAGCGGAAAGGCCGGAAGGTGCAGACCTTCAGGATAGCACTTTGGGCAACTTCAACGCTTTTCAAGTTAGTCTTGTGAGCTCCACCCCAAGACGAAATGCAGTAATTAAGTAAAGACTGGCATAGTGCAAAGTATATTTGTTTTAATTTGGATGAGTCAAGAATATGTCTTAATGATTTAAATATGAATATTAATTTTCTTATTCTAGTGGTTAGGAGATCAATGTGAGGTTTGAAGCTTAGATTGTTATCAATTAAGACTCCTAGATATTTTATGCATTTGACACGTTCTAGAGATGGACAGTTACAGTTTCTTGTGCCGGGAGGACATGTATGAGAAAAAATTGTGAAGTCATCTGATGGTTGGCCAGAGCTACGAATGGAGAAAGTCATGTACTTGGTTTTTTCAACATTTAACGACAGTAAGTTACGTCTGAGCCAGCACCCAACAGCGTTAAAACCCCTCTGTGCTTCAGTGAAAGCCTCCTCCCAGGAGTCAGCAGAGAAGAGCAGGGCAGTATCATCAGCATAAGATATTAGTTTCATATTCATAGATAATAGGTTATTAATGTAAATCAGGAATAGCGTTGGTCCCAGAATACTGCCCTGTGGGACTCCATAAAGTATGGGAAGTAATGCACTAGTATGCTCTCCTATAGAGACACATTGATGCCTTTCAGATAGGTAGTCTTTAAAAAGTTCCAGCTGGGCACCTCTTATGCCAATCTTCTCTAATTTGTTCATAAGGAGTGGGACGGAGACCGTGTCAAAGGCCTTAGCAAGGTCTATAAATATAGAAATGCATTTTTTACTGTTATCTAATTTAGTAGCAACAAATTCCGTAAGGGACAAAACAGCATCATCAGTGGATTTATTTTGTCGGAAGCCGAACTGATTTTTTGATAGTACATTGTTTTTCTCAAGGTAGTTGACTAATCTTTTATTAATTATTTTTTCTAGTATTTTTGATAGGGACGGTAATATTGAAATTGGTCTGTAATTGTTGACACGATCTCTGTCCCCGCCCTTATGAATAGGAAGTACTTTGGATACTTTGAGATCTCTTGGGAAAATTCCTAACTGTAAGCATTGATTAAAAATGAAAGTGATCGGAGGTACAAGAAAATCTTTGAAGTCTTTTAGAATTTTATTGGATATTTGGTCAACTCCCATAGCACAGGTAGTCCTTAATCCCATTATTATTTGCTCTACTTCCCTTTCATCAGTGTCCCCTAGAAAAAAAGAGTTATTATTGGAACTTTTGTCATTTATATAAAATATTGACAAACCTACTTTTGTGACTGTTAATCTATGTAAAAATACTTTTGTTCGTTTTGATATAATTTACGTGACTGTTAATAAGCTCTGCCATTTTGAAGACAACGGAACTCTTTATTAGAAACATCGGTATCTGCTTGACAAATACCCGGGAACGGTCGGGTTCCATTCCCGAAATCACCGACGTCAGACAAAACTTCAATCCCCTTCCTTTACACTCGCATAGAATCTAAATCGTATTTCATTACATCGCGACAGTGACCAACGACTGGCACGAAAATACTCGGCCTATTCAATATTCCCCCGTCGTGCGACGAACTTCGTTTCAAATTCGAATAGAATGGAACCGATAAAAACAAAAGTGTGAGACAATCGGCCAGCACTTCGGACGAGCAAAAAGTTTGGTAACAGAGCTCAGAATGAGGTACTAGTAGCGACAAAGTGTTGCCAATCTCGGGCAGCGCGGGGCCCCGTGGACTGATGCGCTTGGCCTTTCTTTTGGTTTTTATTTCGGTATTTCTTCTAAGTGTTATTAAGTATACTTCAAGAAAATGGAAGATGCATAGAAAAAAATTATACCTTCTTCGTATAATGCCTCACTGGTTCACTCAGAAGTTCGGGTGAATGAATCTGTTTAGTAAAATATGGTAACTTGGTGCTATGTCTGTCTTTACATTAGTTATATGTTGCAATTTTTCAGTATACCAATGTAACTTTTTTTATCTAATAATAATGTATAAATATTTATGAATTTTAAACAATTTTAGCTCCTAGTCTCTGAGGGTCCAAGGCGAACCAATCATAGGACCCAAAAGTTTCCGAACGGGTAATGGGAGAAGGAACGGTTATCGAGAGTGATACGGAGTCAGCCGAGTTCCATTTCTAAACGCAAATTGTAGTGTCACTGTCCTGGCCGCCGTGGCTCTTGCGTCCGCGGTTTAAGACCGCCTTTCGCTTGGCAAGACTGTAAAGTTAAAGTGGTAATTGTAATCGGTATTTTTTTTTTTCAGAACAGAACTTGTTCGAATTGGACATTGGTAATTGGATTTTTGATGAGTCCCGCCCTGCTTGTTGGATTTGATGATTCATTCTTATTTACATCTATTTATATGTAGGCTCCAGAATCTTTCGGTGCGTAATTTAATTTGGGTTGGCGGTGCTGAAAACTATTTTGTACGATTGGATTTTCCTCGAGTCTGATTGCATTTGAATGTAATACATAATTTATCGCCTGCTTGGATTACTTTAATTTCAATTTCTGACGGCCGACTGGTGTAGTGGTTAGTGACCCTGACTGCTAAGCCGAAGGTCCCGGGTTCGATTCCCGGCTGGGGCAGATATTTGTTGAAAGACAGATATTTGTACTCGGGTCTTGGGTGTTGATATTTATATTTAATATGTATATGATATATCAGCTTTTCGATACCCATAACACAGGCTTTGCCTAGCTTGGGGTCGGATGGACGTGTGTGAGATGTCTCCACATATTATTATTATTATATTGTATTATAATTTATATTCAGTTAGCACCGTCAGCTAATGCAGTATAGCTGCCATAGTTACTTAATGCTTTGGCTATTCTTAGCTTTGTTATCCATTGTAAAAAAATTACGTCATGCTTTATGTTATAATTAATTTGATTGTACATAACATTAATATAAACAAAAGATTATGAATAGTCCGATTTACCTACTTAGTTGGGTAACCGGTAGTTATTCTCCCAATGGATAATTATTTACATTGACAGCAGAACTAGAATCTGATAGAAAATGTATAGTAGGCACCAGGGGGGTCACAACCAAAGTCGAACGAACGAGCTGACATGCAATTGGTACGCTTAATACAACTCTATAGAGTCGTGCTTAGAGCAGCACTCCGAAGCACAAAACTGCTGCGCTCACTACGAATCTATCCCATTTCATTAACAGTACCGATAACGTGTCGAATCTTGTTCGTTCGTTCGTCGATTAGATTAGAGAGTAACCCCCAGGGTTGCATAAATGAAAATGCAGCAGTAAAAACGATATTCCCAGCTTATTTCAAGTGTCTGTAGATTCCCGGCGGTCCGTCGACAGGTGAACACCGCACTGTCACCCTAATGAATAGCTAGACCATTCGACTAACCCATTATTTCCCGCACAGACAAACTAAAACCAACCTTAAGCCCTAACTGTAAACACTATTCTACACTAAACCCGACAGGAGCCCGCCGGCGTCTGACGTCACTTTATTTTGAGAAACTGCTGCCACAATGAAAAAGGTTTAAAAAGTATTATTCTCTCAAAGATATTTCTAGCTTTTCTATGTAAGGATTTTCTTATGTTTTTTCTTTAAATTAAAGCTGGTTTGATAGCAGAAAATCCTTTGATGGCCTTCTTTACTAATTGCCAATTAATTCTATATTTACGGATTTGTTGTAGTAAATCCATAAAAGTCTTGTTTTGATCGGTTAATTGAGTTAAAAAATAGAGAAAGTATACATTATTTATTTCAGCAGGAATTTCGACGAAATTAAATTTATTCTTATAAATAAATATGAAATATTCTCTGTCGACGGCGTCCACGAATTTAGTAGCATTTTTATCCTAGCTATCGTCCATAAAAAGGTACTTAAGTATATGAAAGTTGCTGATATTTTTGTTGGCCATCATCACCACCAATCCATAATCATCGTATTTTGTAGTAGACTTTCTCCCAGTGAGCATAACGATTCTCTGTCCTCGGCCTTCCTCATCAATCTGTCATCAATCATAGGTTGTGGGACTTACTTAGCATTTAATAAAGTAACTTAATACAATTTCGTTTGCTCTTTGTCAAATCCAATAAATTATACCCACTTACTCAATAAGTAACATTGAAAATATAAAAATATACCCCGATTACTGCTCAAAATATAAATTGTATTATTTGTGGCTCATTCTGAAATTCCTTTCAATATTGATAGCAAAGAATGTTTTCGTGGAATCTGCGATATTACTGATTGGGCGAAACATCAGAAGCTATTAATGATTTATCTCCCTTTTGTAATGAAGTATCTGAAGGTTTTGTTATATAAAAAATAATGATTTATTTTAATACTAGTTTTTAAGTTAGCTTAGCTTCGCTTGTGATAAGGGTCCCCTGGGAATCTATAGATAAAAGTATACTCTATAGCACCCAAGATAAAAATAATATTTGAATTCATTCCATTACTTTCGAAGCCTTTTGTAGGTAGGTACTAAGTACGTTATAAATATTATTATTAAAATGTTCTTAAGTAGTAACAGAATACAAAAATAATAAATACCTATGATGTGCCTCGATTCTCAATACATAGGTAATTGAAATAAATAATAAATTTCGCAATAACTACTTACAGCTTACTCAGTTAGCTTACGTCAGTAATATATTAAAAAAGGGATTTTCCCCAAACAACGTTTAAATAAAACCCCACTAAGTCCTTTTCAAATAATGAAAGGGAGGAGCTCTTTGACTTTTCACAGAAACTTGATAGCTATTTATTATAACGTACTTATGTATTTTGCACTCGACATTTTCGAGCTTCAGGTTTTTTTTAATGGCGCGTGTAATTCATATTATGGCAACCTTATATATAGGTATACATATATACGTATTTGTGGAAGACCGAGCTTAGATTGCATTTTGCAGAGACATACAGTTCTTACCAATATACCTAACACCACGAATGTCAAGGGGAAAAAAACTTAAATTTCAGCCAGCAAGGGAATTGCCAATGAAAAATGAATTCAAATATGCAAAAACTGAAATCTATGTTTAATCAGTGATGATGATGATGATGTCCTCTTCGTCGTATCCGACAACAGCGACTCTGTTATGTTTAATCAGTACATGGTATAGGTACTAGGCATGCGTGAACTGACTGAGTCATGAACTGGTCTTCAACTTTTAATATAGATACTACAGGCTACAAGGCATGTATGGTATGATTGTGATGCTGTGAATTAATAATGTCAGGTCTTGGCAAAAGTACCAGGCACCCATGAGCTTTCAAAAGACTAACCTACTCCCCTTATCAGAGGGTGTAACAATGCCAAAGCAAATAGCACCTCTGTTCAACATACAAGAACTGTAATACTTGGCAAAAGTACCAGTCGTCCATAAGCTGCTAAGAGGCTAACCTACTCCCTTGACAGCAGGTGTCAATGACAAAGCAAATAGCATAACCTCTATTCAACATACAAGAACTAATACTAGGCAAAAGTACCAGGCGTCCATGAGCTACCAAGAGGCTAACCGACTCCCCTTGTCAGCAGGTGAGGGCGAGCGCGGAGGCTCGCGGCGGCGCGGCGCGGGCGGAGCGGTGTCGCGCGGCATGCGGCGCCGCCCGCTGCTGCCGCTGCTGCTGCTGGCGCTTCTGCGCGCGCACGGCCTGCTCGCCGCGTCCGGAGGTGAGTCTACTGTTGCTGTCTCTTTCTAGAATTGCTGTCTCTTTCCCTTGTTGCGTTTGAGCATCGGATCGTGATCGCTGCGCATGAGCTTTTATAGCTCGGTCATGTACTTAAACTGTTTGTTTGTTAGGTACCGACTTATCACATAAAATTGTTACAATAGTAGGTACCTACCTATATAAGCATCAATATCCGTAAAGGATGTTAAAAATCTTCATTTTTTTACTCTTAGGTACAAAATCAATAACTACATGAAAATAAAACATAAACTTTGACATTGACCGAACTGAAAGTTAACATCGTAAATCCCGATAAAGCATCCAGAATATTCACTGTCCAAGACAGCGGACTATGACAGAGTGACTGGCTCTGGTCTCCTGGTACCCAGTTTCACACCGCAGTTAGCTATCCATCACCGATATACGGCGCTCTCTCAGTCGATTTGTAAACGCACACCACGACACACACTCACACCAACACTCGTGTGTGTCGATACGTAGAGCGACACTGTTCGAAGTTTGAAATGATGGGATGACCGTTTGCATAAAGTGCAGCTACACAAGGCGAGTTTGGGGCGGCAATTAAAATCACTTCTTCTCCTGCATAGCTTTTGAATTTCTAGCTCGTGCATTTCTGATTGGTCAAAGGCAACTCTTTGAACAGAATTCTTCTAGCATAACAAAGAATAGATAGGTACCTACCAACCATAACTATTCGTATATTTATTCGATAGTAGAAATAGGTTACTCATATTCATTGAATACAACATAGCAAACCCACACCGACCGCGCCGGCCCGCGGCCGCGTCTCAGTATCCTCACCGCAAATAACGTGGAGTGAAGACTCGAAATCTAAATTTTCGCTAAACCTCAAAACCCGGGGCCTTTGCTAAGCCGGCACGATTTGTATCCGACCACCGGCCGGTCCATTTCTCTCACAGGTGCATCACTTCGGCCACTGTTTCAATCAAACAAATGGGGCGGGTTTACACCGCGCGCACTCAATGGGCTCGCTTCAGCGCCGCCAATAAATGAATTGCGGTCGCGCTGCCCGTGACAAATAGTCGCTCGGTGTGTAACTAGCCTTATTTGTGCTCCGAATTGATGGCGCGTTTGTTTAGATGTGGGGCCTCATCGGGTTTTGAGCTCGGCGATTTTGTTGTGACGACAATGTGGGTTTAAAGCGGAAATTGGAAATTTATTTTGAGTCGAAAGCGTAATTAAATGAGGTCACAATAGGTTCATTTCTGCGAAGGAAATGTGGGCGAAGTACTTGTCTAAGGGGCGAAGACATACCTACATTTCTGTAACTGTGTCTGTGTCCTCGTTATTTGTGAACAAAAATAGAATAAAATATAGGTAAGTAGTATGTATGTATATGTAACAACAGGTAAAATAATATATTCGATACTAAAAGAAATATAAAAATAATGTCTTTTAAATTTTTAAACAAATAAATAAATAAATTTAAGCAACCAATCTGATATTTTAATAAAACACTTAATCCACCGGAAACTCCCGTTTTAAACGTTTAATTAATCACTTTGAAAACTAATTCTATCCGAGTCTCTCGCCTGTAAATAACGGATAGATTTCATTCCTTGGAAACCAAAGACAAATACTGCGAAGTGTCTGTAACTTGATGAAAGTGTAAACTTGGATGGCATGATTCATCTCCAGAAGTGCGATCACAGGATTCGATACTATTTTCGAAAATAGTATTTAAATCAAATTTTAAATACATTAAGCACTAACTGACAGACGTATGACAGGCTATATACTAAGCGTTTTGTGAAATTCCACCTAACATAGAAAAAACAAATGTCACTTTTGGAACTAACAAATTTGCCTTACATTTTGACAGTGACAGTTGACGTTACGCAACGTAAACGGAGGATTCGAATCTTATAATCGCTGCTCAGAGCTCAACGTGGATAGCCGAGGCGCTATCGCTGTTATCTTCTAGGAGGTTTACGCTGAAATTACAGGGAAGCTTTCGGCATCTTATGCAGGAGAAGCATTGCATTTAGTAGGTATTCTTAATATATATATATATATAATATATTTGTATATATTTATGATTTATATGTATTGTATAGTATTTTGGTATTAGTAGGTTTAGGGTCATATATATTATATATTTATTTACTTAGTTTTAGGGTTTAGGTATTATTTTATTTTAGGAACTCCACAATCATAATTATGTTTTGATCTTTTTTTTTTTTCTTTTTTGCACACCCGTACTTTTTGATCCTCGTACCTCCTGCAGGTTGACTGGCAGAAAATGCTTTTAGCATTAAGTCCACCTAGTTGTACATTATTACGATTGTAAATTGTGCAATAAAGTATAAATAAATAAAAATTATTTTTATAGAAATTCACACAAGTGCGTTCACTTCATCGGCAATTCGGCATTGCCGTCGCTGTTTCTCCATACATTTGTGAGAATCCGTTTGGTCAGAATTTCCATGTATACCTACGAAAAAAGAAATTAGTTAAACAACTGTTATTATATAAGCCACTCAACCGAGCTTATATTTTTTTCACAACTTGATCTTTGTAGTTGAAAAAGGTAAAAAATTAGCAAGTAAATTCATAAAACCTTTTTACTGATTATTATTATCTTTAAATAATGGGTGTTCTGTGTCGCCACAGAAGGCCCCCTTTGTGTTTGAGCTGAGTTTTCTCAAGTTAATTAAAACTAAATGGGAATTTTTGTGGAGAAATTATGCAAATCAGCCGCTGAAGCAAAGATGGAGCGTTTGGAAGGGTTCAAGTTCCCAGCCACTCGAGTAGCCGTGTCATTCTCGTTTTGAGGTTACATTTTACCTGTAGGCTTTAAGTAGGTACTTTTCAAAGTAAGTAACTTTTTGCCTCTTTGGTTTAAGGACTTATATTTTGTCCAAAATGGCTATTTAACTACTTTAAGCTAATCAAGCTAATGATAATGAGATGTCATCATACTTCTCACAAACAAAGTCTAGACTCCATATCTGGAAAACCAGGCTCAGGCAAGTTCAGGCTTAAGATGCATGCAAATAATTATTCTTGAATTCATCTTTTACAGTTTAACAACTATGTCAATAATAAAGTTGTCTGTTTATGCTACAAAATAATAAAAAAAAAATACAAATGAAAAAGGTATTTATTTAACCAACTTAACAATCTTACACCTTCTCAATTCTCTTCTCTCTTTTTCTCAAGTGCCAATTTCTCCATAGTCGGTTAGAGCGTAACCAAGGAGAAGTGGTTGACTTTTGACACATCTGTCATGAATTTTATATGGAGATGACATTTTATTTATAAATCAATCCCTGTCGGTTAGATAACCTACTATGGAGAAATTGGCACTAAAAGTAATAATAATGTATTATTGGTTACATGGATTCCATAGTAGGTGTGAACCTGTGTTATGGACTGGTAGGATGGAATGATAGAAATTTGATGTGAAACAGCAATGCCGCAAGGACAAAGACTCCTGCACGACACCTGACACGAAACCTGTATCATCATCTTCTTTATCATTCTAGAAAAACTCATTCAGATGAAAAGAAAGGACCCTTTAAAAAAACATAAAAACAGTGCAGATTTGTGCATAGGTAAGTAATATTTTTAACGTAATTTTTTTTATGCACTTTGAATATCGAACCGTACCTACGTAAAACACCCAATTTGACTCGTCGCAGCGTCGCTACGCAGCATAAATAAAACAAACGCTCCATTCACTCAATGCGTCACATTTCAACCTATGTATGTGCACAATTCACTTGCAATGACTTCAAACACCTCGCGCTAAGCACCACTTTAGCTTGGCGAACAGCACTATAAAATCTTAAATCCTTTCAGGAGCGTGGGACATACTTTACGATGTAAAGTGTCTGGCTGGCTGCCAGTGGACAGTGCCCGCCAAAATGTATTTGCAGATGTGTTTGTGCTTTGTAAAAAATCAATGTGCAAAAGTTAACAGCAGAGGAAGGGAAAACAATGGCGCCGCTGCGGAATTTATGTCGGAGTTCGCGGCGCGCTGCAGAAATATGCATTTGTCTCGGCGGGGATTGGCAGTAGGTACTTGTTTAAAAAATTTGCGATATGAAGCAAAAATATGTACATGTTTCCTAAACAAAACATATCGCAATTGTTATTTACTAAATTACGTAGTTGAACAAATTTACATCACTGAAATGTGTTCAATTTGTATGTAACATAGGTACCACCTACTTGATGATTAGATATAAATAAATACAAACACTCAAACCTTATACTAATGTACTCCCTTGCGGGGTAGGCAAAGGTACATTGCTGCACCCACTTTTTGCCAGTGTTATGTTAGTCCCAATGTAATAGGGGGCGGGCCTATTGCCATTTTACGGGCACATCCAAGACCCGAGAACAAATATCTGTGTTTAAACAAATATCTGCCCCAGCCGGGAATCGAACCCGGGACCTTCGGCTCAGTAGTCAGGGTCACTAACCACTTCGCCATTCAGTCGTCTCCTATTATGATTAGATATATTTTTTCAGAGTAAAGATCACAGTTCATTAGAGCCACCCGGCACCAATATTGCAGTAGCTCCACTTCCACTACTATAACCTATACTAAATTATGATCACTAGTTTTATGTGCGCAAAATCGTCTATAATTTCTCAAATATCCTTTCAATATAACAATTGAATAGACTTTGATAAATTGATAAGTCACTCATTAATCATCCTTTATACTGAGTCTTCCGAATCTCGCTAATGTATACAACAGAAGTGGTTCTGGCCACCATCACCCTTCCTCCGTGTCATTTATCTGCTTAGATCAATGGCGCTATAACTTTCATTCTGAGTCCATCTCGTTTATTGGATACAGTTACCTGCGTGGGTTGTTCCCTTTGCATCCATCCCATTCTGATTCTTCTTCGCGTATTGATGAGTAGGGGTTGTGTCGTGGTGAAATGTAATCCCAAGTTGCGAGAAATTCATTTATGACTGTGGTCAATTAAAGGCTCTGTTTTCATGCGTCATTATATGAATTTGGCGGGCATTTGACAGAGGCTTTAACTAGCGGAAGCAGTTAGATAAATAGATAGATAAAACTTATTTTTATCTTTATACCTATAAAGTATAAATAAAATAAGACCGGTTGCAAAAGGAACCGTCCGCAATTTTGATAAATGTAGAGTTGGAGAGGTTTTTCGTAGAGACTGTACCAAGTACCAGGGCAGCATCTGCCCGCGGAGGTTGATTAATGGAGCGACGCTGAAGCGACCACTTACCTCCAGCATCACCTGCACTCCTGGTACCATCGACAATTCTACGAATGGAATGAAAATGTTTGCACCATGGCCTAAAATGTGTGTAGCAAAGTAGTATATATAATATTGAGGAAGACCTAGCTCTTTAGTCTGATCACCTTTTATAAATTCGAAGCAAGTATAAGTATACCTATACTTGCTTCTTAAACTGATTTTTTTTCAAACTCACTTTTGAGTTCAAACCATCAAGTTTCAAATTTCGTCAGTAAATAAATTATTGAATAACCAAAATATAAATTTACTCCTAATAAAACTCAATTTTACGGTAAAAATACCCCATTTTTGGTCCAAACACTCCATTTCCAAGTAACACCAAATGAAAATACCATTACTTAGTGATGGTTAAGTAAAAACGTATTATCGGCTCGGGATAGCTCAAGACCCTATTATGAGCAGACATAATTACCGAAAAGGAATTAACCAGGTTATTTAAGTGCTAATCCGGAAGGTACGGCTTATTTCGATGTTCATTTAGACCCTGTTGCGATGCGGCGCGGGTGTAACCGTTTTATGGACGTATAACAGTGTGTTTGGGACTTTAGGAATGTAATGAAACCAAAAATCTAACTTTTATAGAAAAAAAACGAAAGTTATAGTAAATTATGCAATGTCAAATGATTCTCTTTATAACTTGAAAATATTATGGAGTGCGGACTTGCATTAGTGCGATGCTACGGCGGCTACGCATGCTACGAACAATTCCGTAGCACCATAATATACTTTGATTACTTGTTTTAACTAATTTACATAATTTTGGCCAATATGGTCTTATTATATAACATATACTTTATTTGATGTGGTACTTACTGTAACTGACTTATGTAGTTATTTTAACAGAGTTTGGTATAAAGTTTAAACGATGTAAAAGTAGTGTACATTAATCCCATATGCGTAAAGAGTACGGGGTAACATAATACAGCGCATAATTTATGTGTATTTATAATAAAAAAATAATAATTTTATAGCGTTATAATGAAGGTAATAAAACTAAGCCACGAAAATATTACCGAATGTAAGCGTGGAGTGGCCGAAAAACTTAATAAGCAAGATTAAGTATTGGCCGTCGAGGCTTTTACGTAAATTTTGAGTTAATCTGACAGCTACGGGTTGGCGCCGCGCCTAATGACGAGCTTAGCCGAACAACCGCCGCGGTCTATGCTGCCTTGGTACTTTATGGTGCATATTTTGTTATAAACTCATATCATAAGACAAGTTTTTCACTTAGGTTTGGCTTACTTTTGGTATGGTGTTTTGTTGTTGTTGGCGGCTGAGTGGTGTAGTGGTTAGTGACTCTGACTACTATGCCGAAGGTCCCGGGTTCGATTCTCGGCTGGGGCACATATGTATTTGTTTAAAGACAGATATTTGTACTCGGGTCTTAGGTGTTGATATTAATAATTAGTATGTATCTATCTATGTACATGTGTAGATATATCAGCTGTCCGACACCCATAACATAGGTTCTGCCTAGCTTAGGGTCGGATGGCCGTGTGTGAAATGTCCCCACATATTTATTTTATTATTTATTATTTGTTGTTGTTTGATGTTTATTAATACACAGCAGATATACACAAAACAAAAGCATACGCAAGTTTATTACACACACAAAATAAAACAATAAGATTTCCAAAAGACCAGACAAAAATCTGGTCCAGCCAAAAACTGAAGAATTTATTAATAAATCCAATCAATGCTTTATTTTTAAAACACCGCTAAATACAAACCTTTGACCCAAAAAGTGCAAACACGGTAGGTCCACGATTATAAACTTAAACGTAGTTAAACAGGGGTTTAACTTTGGGGTCGTGCAGGCCGCAGATTGCTCAAATTGAAAAGTTTCCAGTTGAGTAAGAACTTGTAAAATGTTATTAAAACTTCGTTTCACAAGGATCCCCGAACAATGGGGTGAATGACTTGTTTGATGACAAGTTGATATTTTATTTTACTTGTGCAGTAGGTCAGCCTCCCTATCGTGAACTTGTTTTGACAAACGTTTTGTACGTGTACGATTGAATTTGACACTAATCACTTCATAAATGTTACTTAGTTTGACTTCGCGATAACCAGACAGTCGAAACTTTTTATTTTCATGGTCAGTCTTTATAGATGGACTGTAAAACATCGCAGGCTCATCGATGAACGTCAATGTCAAAACTTGGAAATGGTCATCCGGCTAGAACGTTGAGTATGGACCAGAGTCCACGTTGTTCTATGGGATAGAAGGATGGAGTTTAAACCTTCGGAAAATGTACAAAGGTTCCACTCGAGAGAGCCAGGTACTTAGACTCCCATATAAAATAGCATAGCTCTCTATTCAATTCTCCTTAAAATGTACAAAACAACTTCCAGATTCCCAATTAATTATCTTCACTATTCCGTTAGCTATAAGAGTCAAGTTCAAGAGGGTATGAAAAATATCCGTTTTAGTAGACAATAAATGTGTAATGTCTAGCATAATAGCGGTTTAATCGGCGCGAGGGCCACAAGTAGAGTGCCCACAATTTATGATAGTCCAAAGACATTTGCACCTGTATATAGGGACGGCTATATTGTCCGAGTTAGACCCTTTTTATTTATGTTGGTTTTCGCCATTTGTTGGCCATTTTATTTGATGTTAATAGGTAGTTTTTAGTGTTATAATTTATACAGGGTGTTGCAAAATTGGTATACTAAGCCGATACCTACATGTGCAGCATGTTATATCTAAGCCCGAAACTGAAATCAGAATTTAGAAATTCGCGAAAAAAAAAATCCATAGAAAAAGTCACGTGACCAACAAAGTTTCTATGGAAAATGTTTTTTTTTTTTCGCGAATTTTCAAATTCTGATTTCAGTTTCGGGCTTAGATATAACATGCTGCATATGTAGGTTTCGGCTTAGTATACCCTTTTTACAACACCCTGTATAGAGAGGAGGGACTTTTCCAAAAGTTCCATTGATATAGCACTAAATTGCGAGTGTATTGTGTGTTTCACTCGAAATGTCACTTTATATAAAATATATATAATGTTCCAGACTACGCAGTAAGTAAAACAAATTTATTATAGAAAAAAAGAAAATAATTAACATTATTGCTGTTTTTTGTGAGGTGAACACAACTGTAGAAAAAAAAGATTTCCAGCCAGTGACGCAAATGTTCACAAAAAAAAATGCAATTCACGTTTCTAATTCATTCTTGTTGAGACGTTCCTTTTTCCAAAGTCGTTTATGTTTTAATTAAGGGCAGCCGGAACGAAACGGGGACTCAAGGCGGGAAATATGCCTTCAATTGCTTCTCCTCGTTGTACTCTTTGAATAGAAACACGATTATGTTCCACCGTTGGAGTTAGAGTTACATTCTGTTTTGTTTGTTTCAATATTGAACTGTTATATATAAATTAGGCACAGTTACCTATTTACAAGGCAAAGTATTAAAATAATCATATTTTTATTTCAAAAAAATATTTTTTATTGCAATAGACTGTAGCATTATTTCCAAATTAGAACGTTTAGAAATACGTTTCCGAGCATTTGTTGCGGCGCGCAGATTTTATCGGCGTGCAGAAACCGCGCAATCTCATAAAACAAGTGGAGATCTACATAAAGTCTCCTCAGGACGCAATCAGGGGTCGCGCCAGCTTTTCATTTCAGAACTGAATTTATTCCCCTGAAGATACCCACTGCCGTATCTCAGACTGTCGGGAGTTGCCTTATCGAAGTTTGCTTTCAGACGCGGAATTAGGTAAAGATCCCGGGGTAGTCCGCAACTTAGTTTTTGTGCCTGGCAAGTTTGGGGAGCGTTAATCAATGCGAGTCTCTTTACCGAGGGCGCGACTTTAAAAATAAATGAATATGCACGGTTTTTGATTGTTCTAAAATGACTTGACTGACTACTAAATGTATTACCTACATGGCATCTCCCATGACACGTGTTAATAAATATAATGACGATTATCTAGTCGATAAAGCCGATATAAGTTCGTAATCGCGAGGCCGTTATTATTCTAAGGTTACTTTTTACACAAACATAATAACATGAAATACATGCAAGAGGAGGCTTTTTACCCAAAAAGGGTTCCCAATATTTATAGAAAAATATAAGCTGTCCTCAACAGAGGATTTACTTCAAGACCTAGGTTTGAACTTTGAAGCACTTGATATTCCATACACCGCCGCTCGGATTTGCGCTGACTGGGAGAAGGTCAGAGTATCCTGCCGACTGCTGAAGCGGGCATTCAATTCTGAAATGTTCTAGATTTGTCCACCGGAACGCCCGTGTTAGGCTGCTTACATAAAGAATCGGGTTCCCTGTAGGTATCTATCCCTACCGATAACTTGATTACGTAGCGCTCACTGAGAGATTTAAAACCGTGAAATGCTCTAGCGCACTCGCAGCAAGATAATCAGCAGGTTACCGGTAAAGGTAGATACAGGGAACCCAGTATCTCTATGTAAGCACCTTAGGGACAGATTCAAAGTCAAAGTCTTTTATTCATCGGATAGAAACACAATTTTCTCATAAACGTCAATTAGGTATTTACAAAATACTCTCCAGCTGTCTCGCCTTGTTTGTAGAAACTAGATAAGTAAAAAGAAGAATCAAACAATGTTTTGGTGTTGTGGTTACAAATTTAAACATTCACTTTCAAAATACCTAACTTAACCAGTTATAAGTTACGATTACTACACGTTCATCGCTACCATTCATTTTCAATACAGTTTATGTAGCGTATGGAATATGCAAAATATACATATACCTACTATACTATACGATTCTTCATTTATAAACAAATGAAGTAAATAAATATAAATAACTCTCTGTGTGGGAAACATATATGCACGATCAAAATTTTTCATAATGCGTCTCTAGAGTACTTACTTAATTCACGGTACTAGCTAATAGTGTAAATATTTGTACCTACATACATGGTTCCCACACTCCACAGGGTGTTGCAAACTCTAGGTTTCTGCATAATAATAATATAATATGTGGGGACATCTCACACACGGCCATCCGACCCCAAGCTAGGCAGAGCCTGTGTTATGGGTATCGGACAGCTCATATATCTACACAAATACATAGATAGATACATATTAAATATAAATATCAACACCCAAGACCTGAGTACAAATATCTGTCTTTAAACAAATATCTGCCCCAGCCGGGAATCGAACCCGGGACCTTCGGCATAGCAGTCAGGGCCACTAACCACTACGCCATTCGACCGGCATAGTATACCCTGTTAGCAACACCCTGTATAGGGTGCACGCTCGCATAATTCACATCGGTATTGCTGCTTCAATTAGCAGCGAACTCAATAATTTGCGGCAAGTGTCTATAATAGGTGCACTCACCCTATCGAAGGGATGAATGTTCTCTAATGAATTCCCGATACATTACAAACATGTAATATAATCTGCATCATTAATGTAAAATTTTAGGCCTGTGGGGTTATCACCCCCGGACATTATCAATTAACAATCCTAAGGGCCAGTTTTTTGATCCCTAGTTAACTCAACTATTGGTCAAAAATGGCTACCATTAGTTAAAATCCAACAAAATTCGTATGCAGCTGTCATGTTTGACAAGTGACTTGACTAATGGTTAAAGTTGACCACGGATCAAAAAATTCGGCCTTAGCAGCGTCACCCGCTTGTCAAATCTGACGTAACTTGTATGGGTCTGACAGTTGTTTGAAAGGCGAGCGACGATGCTTATGGATTGTTTATTGATAATTTATGTTGGTGGTGGTATGAGGATAGCTGTTAATTTGATTTAACAAACTCGTAACAAAGTCAAAATAAAAGCTACATGCTTACCTACAGTAGGTAAGCATGTAGCTTTTATTTATAAACAGTAACTGTTTACGACTCTATTTTTCGCAATTAGGAAAAAACAACCGTAATCTTAATTGAAACTATGTAATAATAATACTATTATTGGCATTAAAAAAAGTATTGTTGCACTTCTTTTAAGTAGGTACCTATCTATCTATCTATCTATCTATCTATATAGGCGAGCTGATTTTCCGCATTTAGCCTCTAAGGTGGGCCATTATGCGTGAAATACCTATGGGGTGACTAGTTATTAAGCCACCCAAGCTCACGCCAGAAAGCCAGTAGATGTACCTACCTAATCATGTAAACTGTTTTTGACAAAATCATATCCAAATAAACATCATAATGAGTCACTTGAACGAGAATCAATTCTCTGTGAACGCATATTGAAGGTAATGTGGGAACGTTGTGCCAGCACATTACTCGTACACTGTAGAGACCCAATGAGTCACTACTAATATCGCATTATCTGAAATGTACGAGACCAGAGACCATGTCATATTACATTTGTTATTGGAAAGACCAATGGACGAAAAAAGGTTCAGGGGGGTTACTTTCTAAATCAAAGAACGAACGAACGAGAATAGTCACAACGTTAATACAACGAGATAGAGCTGTGTTTCGCGCAGCGCTCGATGCTTCGGAAAAACAAAACTGCAGCGCTAACCGCGACTCTATGTCTTTGCATTAAGAGTGCCTATTGCATGGCAATTCTCGTTCGTTCTTTCGTCGATTTAAAAGTGACCCCCAGCATTTTTTTTACACAAAAAGGTCAGTAGGTATTCCTATTGATTTACTTTTTAATGTGACGTTAAGGGGCTTTTATGAAGTAAACGACTCGTAAGGTATTTGTGGTATTGTAACAGAAGTATCGGTTTTTAATGTTTGAATTTTACGCCTGAAATTAGTTGATAAATCTATGCGATTATGGATTGTGTAGGTTACGAGATATAATATTATAATTTAGTGATACGTGTGTTTTAAGTATTAATAGCTTAGATAAATACCTAATGATAAATTACTGAAAGATTTTAAAACATTCAAAAGTAGATTATCTAAATGAACGTTTAAACCTCTCATCTTAAAATAAGTCTTCAAATTTAGATAAACCCCTTAAATAATAAATTTCCTTTAAACTGATTGCTTTAAGAGAATTCTTGCCTCCATTTAAATTTCTCATTTAGGCTGATACTCTCTATCTGAGTCCTTGTAAATTGAAAATGTCAGTGGGATGTATTTACTCACAAATAAGACGTATGATTACAAACTCAATATGGAAGAAACGCGGGCTCGTTGAAAAGAGATGATACATGGCTTTGATTCGCGTGTTTGTAGCCCGCGCAAATACCATTTTAATGTGTTTTTTCTCTCTTTCAGGTAAGTGTGGAGTGTGGCGGTGGTGTATGGCGGATCCATGGCGGTACGTCGGAGATTTTGCTTGACGTTTATTTGAAACTGTACTTATGTATGAAATTCAAGAATACAGAATGTTGCAAAAAGCATCAGCATAGAAACCTTGATGATCACGTGACTTTTTTTATGGAGAACGTTTTTTTTTTCGCGGATTTTGACATTCTGCTTTAATTTTTGGGCTTAGATATAACATTCTGCATACGTAGGTTTCGGCTTAGTATACCCTTTTTGCAACACCGTGTATATAGTAGCATAGATGTGAGTTGCCATGGAAAACTATAATTACCAGTAAAATACCAATAAATTGCAACAGTGACATTTGACATTTATTCACATAGCAGCATCATTTATTTAATTTGTACCATAGTTTTTTTTTATTTAGTTAAAAGTTTTAATGAGAACCACAAGCCCACATACACACAGAGACAAGTAAGCACACACACACACACAAACTTTACCCAGCAAAGATACTCGAGCTCTAAGTAAACATTAGAAGCGGGACATTTTGAAATGCAGCGCAAATAAATAGGTTTTCAGTGCACCCACAGAGCGTTGGCAGTTTTATAAATATATTTTTTAAGTTTGGCGTATTCTATCCACCGTCGCGAGCTCGAGCGTCGAAGATGAATCGACAATCTCAGGACTCCCATGACTAGTTCCTAACTGATCACCGGTCTTAAGATTTCTGTTGAGAACGTCATTGCTAGTGTTAGGTTTAGATTTAAACGTTTATTTTTATATGGATATACGAGTAGGTAATATACATTTTGTTCACTTAAAATGAAATGTTCATCAACTTAAGTATCTAATAGATTCAATATATAATACTATACTATATAATAAATATATATATATATATATATAATAGGTAAATAATTATCTAAGGTAGAATCAATTATTTGCAGATATGAGAAAATCTTATAAATATTTCAAAATTTTAAAGAAATAAGGTTTTGAAATTAAGCTTTATATTTTAACGGACGGACTGGTAGCCACGTTACATCACGCCTTCAAACCACTCCCAATATCAGTACGTGTCCCCACCAATCACAACTGATGCATCACACAGTTCCAATTTCAAATGATGAGATCAGACGAGACGCGGAGGCGGATTTAGACCAATAAATTCAAAATCAATCGAAATGGCATCCGGCGACCACTCCTCCGCACCGCCATACATAAATCACCCGCTTTTTATTTGTCCGTTATTTTGTGCTGGCCGGTTGGGATTCTAAATTTGAACTACTATGAAGTTGAGAGTTTGGATGAAGAAAAATTGATGTGTTCAATGGTGCAGTTAAATGGAGACGTATCGTGGAATGTTCTGAAAGTTATATAGCGGTTTTAAAGGTTGTCGATATAAATTTTCTATTTTAACCTACGACGTAAAAACGTGTAAAGTTAAACGCTCTTGAAGAAGTAGAATTAATAATAATAGGTGATTTATTTTTAGACTACAGGATATACTTAAAAAGTATTATTTATGGATTAAATAGGTAGGATTAGATAGATACTTACTTTAAAATATTAGGGACCACTTGCACAAACATTGAAATCTAGATTAAGGGCGTCTTGCACAACAAAGTTAAATAAAATTAAATTTATGACCTCTTGCTCTGACATTATACTGTCAGAGCAAGAGACAAACTATTTAATTTTATTTAACTTTGTTGTGCAAGACGCCCTAAGTGTCAAATCTCGATTTAAGAAACGTCAATCCATATAAAATTTGACACTACTTACTCGAGATTTAACACTAAATCTAGATTTAATATGTTGGTGCAAGTGGCCCTAGTTTCACCAACAATATCGCGATAACCTCTTGGTGCCATCCACCATTAGTAGTATATTTGGATCCCTATACTTCTGTTTGGCTCATTCTCAATTTGCCTAAACAATTTGGGCCAGCCAGGGACCAGCCTATCAATTTGTTTGCCTCGTCCTATCGTGTCCGGAGGGATCTGCCTACTTGACGAACCCATTAAAATTGAAAGGAAATACTCCAAATTAAATTTCACTAGCTCTTTTTGAGCATATTTAATCTTGCCCCGTAAAGGGTATTCGAAAATGAATTAAAAGTATTAATTTTAATGCTTGTTTTTCCCTTTTACAGCATCTAGAGATGTATCTTTGTTGTTTTAAAAAAGTTAAATTTTGTAGCCCCTATGAATTATATGACATATTTCCTCATTTGCTTAATATTCTTTCTTTCTTAATATATTTTTTTTCATAGGTATATCGTTTCTTCTTCATAATATCTAGTACAAATAAGGTCTAGTTACAATATTTATTTCTTGACAGATGTGTCAAAACTCAACAACTACAATGTAACAGACATATGTATGATCTAACAGAGCACGGTGAAACTAGGCCTTAACATAACAGTGGAAAGTATATACTATTATCAGTGTTATAGACTAACCCGCATTAGGATTCTCTCTATGTACCTACATTTACGCCACGGTAAAAGCGTGGATTACAAATGTTTCATACTCAAAATTCTCCAAAACATCGTGACCTGAATAATAAACTCTAAGATTATAGGCACTCGCGCTATTAAGGATTGGCTCGGATATTCTACGTCCGTACGTGATAAACGTTTAGTACATTTAATATTGTCTAGTAAACAAGGTTATATGTCGTTGAAGAAAGAATAAAAATATTAACAATTCCATATTAGATACTGTTGGGTAAAAAAACCGTTATTTAACTTTATTTTAAAGACGACGAACGAACGAATTAATGGCTAGGATTTTATATTATTGTTCTGTTTGAGCGAGGTACATTGTTATTCTGAGGGTTTTCACGACCCCAAATTTAATATTTTACAATGCCATTCACATCATCTGTCAGCACAACAAACGTCTTCGCATGGAAGTAATAATACAACAGGAATGCGCACTGCACCAAAAAAACGAGCCGACAGAGATAGTCAGCACGGAGCCCTCCATCCCTTTCTATTTTTGGTGACCATAATTTTAGGTAATTCATGAGACATCACTTCTAATCTATCATGTCGCGAATAGGTGTCGATGGTCTCAAAGTCACCGAATATTATTATTCGAATAATTCGATTGCAATGTAGGTACGAATGTATTTTGGTGATATGACAATTGAGTAAACAAATGGGGTGAAGGTAAAATTTGTATAGATGTGTTGTTGCAGCGCAAACTGCAATGTAATATTGATATGTTATTTTTCCATATCAATTAGATATTCCCAAGGTTTGAACTAGCAACAACAATCTGTCTTTTTACCAAATTCTACTAAGATGGATTGGTTTTAATTAAAGAGTTAGGATTGACGTAAATAATAAGATGAGCGAAATCAAACAACACACATTTTTATAATAAGTATAATACAATGTATTTATTGGATTGTATTTCATTGGAAGGAATGCTGAAATTTAGCAAAATATAATTTAAAGTAAATAAAATTAAGTTGGGTGTAGTGTTGACAAGAAAGTATCAAAACAGGTTAACATTAAACGCAACTATGTAAGTACCTAAAACGTGTTTACTCTGTAAGTGTTCCGTTTACATAGTCTAGTTGATGAGATCATAAGATTTGAAAAAAAATATCTCAACCTAAGTGCTTCCGCCGGTTTTAATCTTGATAAATTATCTTATAATACTCATATCTATCACCAAAAAAATCAACAGCTCATAACTCTTTACCAGCCTTATAATATAACAGCCACAATAATACCTAATGATACTTAGGTATAAAATAAAACAAAAAGTTAAATGAAACAGGTCCTAATTAATGGAAAGTGATTCAAAAGTACGAATGAATGGTCACCCTAACCATAACGTCCCTCACAACAGTATATAAACGTCATACGTCATCTTGACAACTTCGGTCTTGTCGTAAAGTATTTACAAAATCTACCAATATTTTTTATGAAATTATTATTCATACAAATACCAAATATTTCATTAAAATTACATGTTTATAATGATTTATTATAAATTTGTTTTTGAAAATGATATGATATACAGTAGTCTATGAGTTAATTTAATATTTTTTTTGCATAGCTCTCTTTGTACAAAATCTACCTAAGTTTACACAACTAAATCCTGGCAATTGTTAGAAAGAGAGGAAGGGCTCTGTGGTAACCCTCTCTATCGGCTCGCGGCCTCTTTCACTTCAAATATAAATCTTAAGGTGAATTCGTTAGGTCTATTTTTGTTTGCATCATTTTGGTGAGTGCGCATTCCTGTTGTATTATTACTTCCATGCGTCTTCGTTAGTGTCAGCCAGTTTATAAAACCTCTTTGCAGAAATCCATTAGCGAAAACAAAAAGTTATTTCTTATACAGAACCTACATTCAAATTCAGAACACAAATAAAATAAAAACGAAACAGCCACGTCACGGCAGCTTTTAGGCTCCATTCACACTGGCGTGGTGAGCCGAGCGTGGCTGAGACACAGTGACACAGGACTGATATAAAATATATTTCATTAGAAGGTATATATTATTATAACCCGTGCTCATTATCTCAGCAAGTTAGATAAGTAGCATTTTCTTGTACCTCTTTGAATATTATAATTTTGTATGTATTATTGTATATATAATTGGTATTCGTATATATATATTTATTGAATTTATAGTATATTATGTATATCTATTAAGTTAATTATCAAGTGACTTTATTTTGTTTTTGCTTTTTCAATTTAGTAACTACCTTTTTTTTGTTGCACCTTTCTACTAGTTTTTCTGTACCTCCTGTAGGTTGGCTGGTAGAAAATGCTTTTAGTGCATATTGCAGTGCATATTTGTGCAATAAAGTATCAAATAAATAAATAAATATAGATATTATGAACTCGGTAGAAAATATTATGTCCCACTAGTCCGGGTTGATAACAGACCAACAGCCAGCGAGGTCCGCAAATAATCGTGTCAGTTTTTCTGAATTATAATGAAATACTGTTGAACACACGGCATTCTACGTTAAAGCTTGTTACGAATGTTATTAAAGTTACCCAACTTATTTTTTAAGAGAATTTAATGATCACAGTATGGTGATACAGTCGCCCCTGTTCACCGCCGCTCGGTTTGAACTGGACCTAATGAGCTGTTGTTGTTACAATAAAAATAAATCAAAGCAGCTGACACGTAGCGAGTTGAAATTAATAAATGACTGTGCCAGCTCCATTTTTGTTTCATCACAGTATCGTCATTCGGGAACAAAGGCAAAAATGACCCGTCATGCTTCTCCCGACAACTGCTAGGGCTGGCAATCATAATTGTTTTCTGGTGCTGGTTTTGCGAACGCTTGCATAGCTCTATCTGTGTAATATTTTATTTATTCTCAGCTGATTGTGTGTTAGGTACCTAAAAAAATCTATTTTTTATCATATGGCTAAATACGCTGTCTACTTCAGAATAGGGAATATGCACGTATTTTTATATTCTTATTCGATAGTTTTATTAGGTATATGAACAAAAATTCAACGCTAAAAAAGTTATTTAAGGTATTTTAAAGGAAATTAAAAATTTATAACCGACTCGTCCACTATAAACTTTGTTGTTTGAAGAGGTGTGACGTCATCACGTTCGTTTCACGGCTCAGAATAATGACTCTCGCTAGTCGCGCCGACGCTCAGTTCTATGCTATTCTATTCTATTCTATTCTCTGTGGGGGTAACAGTACCTGCACCTAGCTCTCTCGAATGGAACCTTTGTGCATATCCCCAAGGTCTAAACTGCCTTCCTAAGCTTGGACCATTTCCCACCACGCTGGTCCACTGCGGGTTGGTGGGTTCACATATCTAGATGTGCTAAATCTAGATATGCAGGTTTCTTCACGATGTTTTCTTTCACCGTAAGAGCGATGGTATACATTGTACTTAAATTCAGAAAAGAACTCATTGGTACATGTTAGCGCCGGGATTCGAACCCGCATCTCTGGCGTGAGAAGCGGGCGCTTACCCGACTGAGCTACCACCGCTCTTCTAGTTCTATGCTATGGCCATAGATTATTCTGAGATTGACATATCGTCACATCCGCTCTAAGTAAATTCGTCACATTTCAAAGATTTAAAGTTACCGAAGTTTTTTTATACTTTTCAACAGTTATTTACTCGCTCAAAAATTAATTATAATCAAATTGACGGAGGCATAATTCTGAAATAACAAAGTTTATTGAAAATAATATTTGAGCTTTATTTGAATCACGTGCATATTCCCTATTAACAACTGTTTACAGAAAATGTATATTATGTACAACATACTTACCCCTTAACTATGTACCTACTCGTATGTACGGGTAATAAACATTTTCTTTTGAGATGGTTAATGAGGACGACAATTAAAATTAATATCAGTTCTTGTAACTAATGTTGCCACCTCGTCTAAACGAGTTCATTTAATTTTACAAAAAGAGCCAAGGAAAATAAACTTAGGTATACTTACAGCCGATATTAAATCACAGCTACAAAAGAAAAGCTGAGTAATTATATTTTGTTTGAAGAAAGTTAGCACCCGTTGCTTAGCTAGTCTCTTTGATGATGGTTGTAAGCTTGTAAGGGATAGTTATAATTATATAGGTTCTTAAACAGTTCTTAAGTATTTATATTGTCACTGTTACACAAGTTAAAACTGGTAAAAAAGGGACAAAAGGGGTATGAATACGCTTACAATGGCATTGATTCGACGGTGGTAATACGTGCACTCTCCTAGAAAATCAAATCGATGACACACTCTAGAGCTGGTCTAGGGTCACTGTGGTGAAAGGATTAAAAAAAAAAATATGTCTTTATTATTTTTCCCAAAATTTAATTTGTCTTCCAATTAAAACGTAACTTCCTAGAACCATAAATCATAGCGACCAGCGCACAGGTCAATGATTTATTTAAACGATACTTAAACTTTTGTTATTTAGCAAAAAATGCGACGGCCCTTAGCAGATATTATTTTTTAATTACGGTACAGTTTCATTCGGAAGGGTGTGGGGCGGTGGGACGCACAAAAATCAAGTTAAATTATTTCCATTCTGATGTAAATTTCTGCGGGCTCCATTTGTCATTGTCGTGTTAAAAAAGAAGCAGAGATGTATAATGGGGCTTATTTCGAGATACCAAATTATGAGAAATTACAACGTCCTGCGCTAACATGTTGGCCGGGGGAAAGCTGCGTAATAATTCATTTTTGAAAACTAATGGAAAATTGTCAATTTTCTCATTTTGATACTTTTTTTAAGTATTTCATTATTAAATTTCTTAGTTTATAATGTGATTCAGAGGTTCATTCTATAAAGTACTACTTATAATATGCTTCTTTGTAGAAACTTTCTCGGTCATGTATTTTTTTTCATTTTTCACAAGTTTTAATAGCTAAGCTGTTGTACAAATGTTGTAAAGACAAATCCCCTCCCTTTCGGCCTTCTATACTGCTTTCGTAACACCCTGCATTCTATTCAGTCGTGTCAGCCACCATTGGGTTACGGCAAAAAAAGATAATAGGGGAACCTGAGAAAATTTTAAAACTCTTGTTTATACGGGGTGTTTGCAAGTAAAAATCTGAGTGGCGTTAAAAGTTTTACAGCAAGTAAAATGCTTGAACTAGTATAGTTAACCCTAGAGTAGTCGCGCCATTTTTTGTGACGCGAGTACTCGCGTGGCGGCATTTTGCCGCCCATATTAAAATGTATTTTTTGGACACTTAATAATTACGAAAACTTATAAATGCATATAATTTGAATAAAATGAATCATATGGTATTAGAAAAAGTAATATTTATAGTTTTTATATTATAATTGTTTAATATATGAGCTATCGTTCATGCTTTGGGAAAAATTTTGATCTTTTAGGTATAAATTTGTCTTAAGCCACACAAAATCAACAAATCTCAAAATTATTAAAAAAATTGGACGTTATCGTCATCTACAGCATTTATTTTAGCAACACAGTACTGAAACATGAACACAAAGTGTTCGTTGCACATTAACTTTCTTCATGTATTGCACCCTTTTTTGACCTGCTATTTTTCTTATATGGACATAGTTATAGGCATGTACCCTCTCTTCTTTAGGGTGTTTTTTGTCGGTCCGGTAGTACAAAACGGGAGATTTGTACCACCGGACCAATAAAAAACACTTATGTACTGTCCATATTTAAGATTCTATTGTTATACGTGGTGTAGTTATAGGCAGAGCTATTTGTTCCAGGTAAATTCTTCGTAAAATTAACTTGTTAGTAAATTAACAAAGTTATATCGTAAATCGAATGTAAACTGAAATAGACACATACCTAAATTAATTAACATTATTATTACCAAAAAAGACTGAAAAACTAACAATATTTCATAACAAATGTAAAAAAAAATACTTTAATTTCACTGACGCGAGTGCTCGCGCAGTGAGCATTTTGCCGCCCCGTGCGACACACTCTCTTCAATTCTCTCTTCCTGCTGTAACCTGTGCACTGAATTTCTCCAAATTTACGTAACATGTAGGAGAAGACCGAGAGGGCAGCTACATGGACGCTGGACCTTGAGGAGTGTATAGTTCACAAAATAATAAACATTATTTGCTGAGGGCGGCAAAATGCTCATAGCGCGAGCACTCTAGGGTTAAATAGTTAGTGGAGATTTTAACTACGGGTGGATTCCAGAGCTGCGCTGGTGCCTGAGTTACGATATATTTTTTACTTAGAAATGTAAAATTTCTTTAAACTTTTAAGAAAGTACCTTGCTGAGTTTATTATGGATTATTATGCAGCTGTTTGAGTTGTTTTATTGGTTTAATAGTTTTCATTCAAGACGGGATCAGTGTATGTTCATATATTAGGTATAGTATACATATACATAAGTACAATACATATTTTACTGAGGCTGCTGATAGCTTTATTGAGGATTTTAGGGAATTATTAAACAGCTATAAATCTGAGGCGTTTTATTGTCCATAAGCAAAACTTGACAAGTGACATAGGTACATTTCTTCTTAAACGTGCGCCTCAGAAGAAGGCGTCATTAATAACATACTTATAAATTTTTGAAACTCCTTGTTTCAGCGAATAATCTGAATTGGTATTTAACCATATTTATTAATATTTAGGTATCTCTAGATCTCAGAGGTTTTAACGTTTATTATAATAATATACGATAATGGTTTTAATGTTTACAAGTTTTGTATTACATCTGCGAGGCGGAAATTCATTTTACATAATTTTGAATTTTGATGAACTACGATGATATTTCATCCAATACGATTCCGATATAATGTATTTATACAATTATACCTATTTTTTATTTAATATTTTGGTGTCTTATTTTTTAATTTTCGATTGTATTAGTTTCTTTCTTTTAATATGCACCCCCAGACCCTTTAGCCCACAGGGGAGGTAACTCTATATGACGAGAAACTAAGTTACGGAGCGCTCCTGGCCACGACTCTATCTTGAAATGAAATGAAATATTATTTGTCCATTGTCATAATTCAAACACGACAGGACGACCGAATGGCGTAGTGGTTAGTGATTCGACTACTGAGCCGATGGTCCCGGGTTCGATTCCCGGCTGGGGCAGATATTTGTTTAAACACAGATATTTGTTCTCGGGTCTTGGATGTGCCCGTAAAATGGCAATAGGCCCGCCCCCTATTACATTGGGACTAACATAACACTCTGGCGAAAAGTGGGTGCAGCAATGCACCTCTGCCTACCCCGCAAGGGAGTACATTAGTACAAGGCGTGAGTGCGTGTTTTTTTTTTTTTTTTTTGTCATAATTCACTGGCGCACATCCGGAAGCACGTCACAGAGCATTTCACTCCGAACAACCCCCACTGCGATGACCTTGGGATATTCCCGAAAAAAAAATATCTATTCCCCATACACAGTGTCACGTAATAACCAATTTTTGTATGGGGAGCATCCCTTTTTTTTCGTTACATCCCAAGGTCTCCACAACAAAAGTTGTTCAGAATGAAGAGCCCCGCAACACACCTCCTTGTTGTATTAAATTAAACGTGCCAATTGCACGACAGATCTCATTCGTTCGTTTTTCTTCAGTAACCCTTCAGTGCCTACACCCCGCCCCGCGTAGAAATGCCAATCATTCTCAAAGTGGTTGGGGTCAGGCGGGCTGTAATCACTTCCTTGAATCCAGCCTCTGTCAAGAGAAGGGACTTTGAAGTCTACCGAAGCTATTTATATGGGTGCGGAAGATGTGTTGTTGCGTTTTTTTTTACAAAAAACGTAACCAATGTTAAAAAACCACGTAACTTAAAGCTACATACAACAACTTTTGAAAGATTAAGCCAATTTTTATAAAATATGACTAAAAACACTCGGGGTAACATTATCTATGATGCTAAAAAAATTAACTAAAATCGGTTCAGACGTTTAGGAGCTACTTGATGGTTAAATATAAAATTACCAAAAATATTTACCCACAAATTAATGTTTCATTCTTCCAATGAAAACTTGTGAACTCAAACATCACTTAGTGAAAGATAAAAAGAAAATTCCGTGATTTTATTGTGTTATTACCTCGAGCTTATTTAATTACGCGGCAAACTTTGCCGAACCGGAAACGGATGGGGGCTTCGATAAAAGTCACCGGAAATCCGGTCCGCCGAAGGGCCTCTAACTAAGACCTCTTCAATTTTGTTATGAAAAGGTCCGAAATCACCGAAAATGCCTTCTTTGTGCCTTTGAGGACTGTTTGAAGCAGTTCGCAGAAGATACAGCCCGCTTATATATATTTTTGACAGAAAATAAGGGTAACCATCATGGACCATCTCACAGCACAACAACACACAGAATCGAGACATTATTATAAATTTTAGGTATAATTTTAATAACACCACTGTAAAATTGATAAAATTATCACCAGGTTATATCAAAAATATTAATATTGCATTGGAATTAAGTGGAATTTCAGCAAACGCTAAACGTCGCCTATTAAACTTCTGTCAGTTAGTACAAAATGTATTTGAAATTTGATTTTTGAATACAGTTTTCAAAACTTTGGAGGTTTTAAAGGTGACCCAAATTTTTTATAAACTAAGGCTCAAAACACACCATCCACGTAAGACCAAAATCCTTTAATGTCCTCATAATGTTTACGTAATATCCACACCCTTCATCCTTACACTACAGAGAACTACGTGAACGGCTTATAATAAAAATAAGGTGACAGCAGAACAAGTACAGGCGGCGCGAAAACTGTCTCCCATCCGCGACTGTGGCGCCGCCACCATTGTGCACCAGCCGGAAGCGGATGTGGCTGTCGTTTACCGCACACCCTGCACTTCCGGCGGCACTTTTATCTATTGCCACCGTTACACCGCTGAGCGCGACTGTACCTGGCGTCTAGCTCGGGAAATAAGGAGAACTGTACTAAGCAGTTTATAGTCGGTTAAGTATGGGGTTTTAAGTTTGAAGTGTGTTTTTCGCTGGACTTGAAGAAGTCAACTGTACCTACCTATATCAATCCGCATTGGACCAGCGTTTGATGGGAGTTTGGAGCTAAGGAAGGGATTTAATTTCTATTAGAGCGACCTAGTGCAGGAACTGTCACCGCCACATATAATAGAATAGCACCTATAACCATTGACATAAATATATCCTTTTGAAATCATTGCCTTCTTGTTATAGAAGAGTTGCCACATATTTATAGGCCTTTTTATACCTTTTATTTATGAAACCCCGGTTTTTCGGTCAGGTTTTATTTAAGCGATAGTATGGTTATATTTGAAACTCTGTTCCCGTCCTCACACCAACACTCATAAAGATTGGTTGAGCGCGCACTTAGGGCGTACCTATAATAAATTGTTATTCTCATTCGGAGCTAAAAAGTTTACGGCATAAATTCACGCAAGCGTTGAAATGATTTATAACTGTAACCGGGGTTTTAATTGTCTTGGCGGGGATTTATTGTAGTTTGCTTGTGAGTTTTTACAAAAATATTGGAATAAGCTTATGAAAAAACAGGAATGGATAAACTTTCTTTTAAACCTACATAAATTTTAACGAGGGATCCAGATATAAAAAAAAGTTTTATGATTTTAAAGTCGATTGAAAGAAAGAAAGAAAGAAAGAAAGAAAGAAACATTTATTTGACACACTGAACAATAAAAAACAGAAACAAAAAGAAAAAGAATACTACAAAAAATTTATATGAAAAAAAAAACAGAAAATAATACAAACAAACACGGTTGCTGTCCAGAGCGTCAAAAAGGCACCAGCTCAGCGTGTGATTGCATACTGTACACTCACGAGAATTAAAAAGTTCCACCTGACATTGACAACCCATATGTTACTAGAACTTGTTCATTGCTCGTGAGTGTATTACGCAATATAAACAGGATTAATTTTTACTCATAAATTCGAAGTAGGTAGGCACTTTGATTTTGCAGAAAGGATTTTTTATCGATGCTACAAGTATATCATGGGCTATTGAATTTTTTCGAACATTCCTATTTAGGTACCTAGTTTATTTTTCGTAGTAACCTACATCAATCGGTTAAACAACTACCGAAACAATTATGCTTAACGAATAAACCTGTTCAAATCAAGTAAAACTTCATCAGCTAAAACCCTCCTCCCCCCTTTAAATAGGGCAGCAGTTAAGATCATTTTCAAGTATAAGTGGAGTCTAGTTCTACAAACAGCATTATAGTTATGGATAAGCCCATCAACTGATGAGTAATGCTGTTATCATGGCACAGGCAGGATAGCTCGCTGTTCTACAATTTCACATTTTATAGCTTAACTAGCTGTTGTCCGCGAACTTCGCTTCGCTTTAGAATGTTTTCCCGTGGGAATTCCGGGATAAAAAGTAGCCTATATTATTTCTCAGGGTCTAGACCATATGTATACCAAATTTCATTTAAATCCGTTCAGTAGTTTAGGCGTGAAGAGTAACAGACAGACAGACAGGCATAGTTACTTTCCTATTTATAATATTAGTTAGGATAAGTTGCTATTACATTATATACAATGTTACGATATGAAATGAGGTATCCGAAGTGGCCAAGTACTTTTATGATAGAATTGTGCAGAGAATTATATACCGCCGTTGCCGTGTGCCATTGCATGTTTCACTGGAACCTTTTCATTGGTGAGTGAAATAAAATGAAAATTTTCTTTGCAAGCTTTGTAAACAAAGGTAAAAAATATGCCTAGAATTGGGAAAGGTCAATTTAAATACTATCATGTAACCGTAAAAATAAAAACTTAATAATTTTTAAAAAATATTCCCAATATTTGCATTCATTTAAAAGTTATAATTATAAAGTACGTCGGAAATATGACCCTAGTTGGGCGCCAAATTAATATAAAAATTGTTTGTATGAATCATTGGCAATACTAAAAGCGAAAAGTTACAGTTCGTTTATTTACGATGTGTCCAGTAAACGTAGTGCGCTATGACAACCCAGATTTATTGTTATTGTTTAAGCTGAACGATAGAGATATAAATTTCATTTTTGCTTTGTGTACAAATATAATAAAATTTGTACATTGTGAAATGTGAAAGTGTCCTCTATTTGTGTGTACATGGATGCGCTTTGAAGTAGAAGTCAGATGTGATTCATGAGATCTTCATAAAGTTATCCTACGGATAACCTTCATGTAGATAGTAGAATGTTTCCTGGTAGATATTAATATGCAGTATAGCAGGTAGAGCCTTGGTGTTGTACTTTGTAATTTTTGTAATAAACTCACGGGCAATGAAATAGTTCCACCACTGAGAAAAGCACCAAATTACTACGTAACGGAAAGCGTAGTTTAATGACTAATTCAGCAACATTGAAGTACATTTAACAGGTCATCAGGATATTACCAACTTAAAACGATAATATTTTGTTCAAATATTAAATTAAATGTTTGAACTGAGTCGCTTGGTGTCAGCATTTTGTGAGTGGAACTTTTTCATTGCCCGTGAGTGTAGTATCTTGGTGCAAAAGTGTTTTAATATTGGATTGATATGTCCTGATCAATTGAGATGTTAAATTAAATACACAGTTTGTGTATCATCAACGCCATATTCATTTTGCTTTTCTTAACTTTAGATAGCAATATTAAGTTGTAATAATGATAATCATAATCATTATCCAAAGCGGTGCAAAGTTTCAGCGCACTTATGTCTGAAACAAATTTCCTCCAATTAAATCCGTGCTGTGGCGTGGAGGGCTTTCATTAATTAAACGGGCACCTTGAGCGCCCTCAGTCCACTGGAGAGTCCTCGGCGCGCCCTACTGTTAGCGCCCCTTCAGATAATCGCCCCCAAAATCACTCCCTTTGATTACAATTCAACTATGAAATTTTCCGCCCACCAAAATGGCGGCGATTGGTAGTGGAGCTTTAGACCGGCCAAGTGCGAGTCAGACTCGCGTACGATGGGTTCCGTATTCTATAACTGTACGGTTTTGAAAAAAACAGTAAAGTATGCCAAAAAGGGGTGACTCAGGGAGTCATTCTGAGCAATGGTCCCATCGAAATAAATTAAAACTAGTCTATAATAGTGAGTATTTGAGTAGTGACGTATTGTAACAATTTGTATGCTGCAGCCTTACTTTCCTCATGAATACAACCATCTGTCATGAATAAGTCAGCCAGAACAAACTACTTACTCTTTTAGATACTGTGAAATTCTCTGCAGCCAGTTAGATTAATGTTTCTGAAACTTCTTAAGTTCAAGAAGTATACTTCATAGCTCCGCCTAGAGCGTTCCTTTAAAAAAAAGTAATAAATCTATAAAAGGAAGAAGTGAAGCAAAGTTGGATTTGCATATAAAACTCGTGTTGGTTCACTTCATAGAAATATCTTTACTTTCAAACGTTGAATAAGTTATTCTGGAGAGAGAAAAATGTTACTAGTTGCGGTAGAGTCGGCGCGAAATGACTGTGTAACATCTGAGTGTGTGGCCGCAGGTTTCTGGAAGCTTACCTCATAAATCGGTAAAATTATTTTGCTGAATCCGTTATGAAATTTTAAATATTTTGTACTTATTTTGGATAAAATCACCCGATTCTACATTCTAAAAACTGGGCCTTGAGGTTCTAAAAATTCGAATTAGCATGGCGAGAGCGTTAACGTCGCAGTTCATTGAAATGAGCTTGGAAACCGCCGTTATATATTATTTATCAATTGGCGGCGCTAGTTGGCCTTAGACTTCACCTTAAACAACATACCAAATTATATCTACTAAATTATGTCTACAAATAATAATAAACACCTACAGCTATTGAATCCCAGAAAATAGTGTGTAAATCACCCAATACATACTACATAGATGAGGTGAGGTAAAAGTCCCAACTATCAGTCGGAAAAAAAAAGTATCCACAATAATGCATTAAGGCAAGTTCATTAAGCATTGAGCGGGCAATAGCGGGGAGATTAGGTCGGTGCTCTGTGAGACTTCGCCTTAATGAGTGTAATGAAGACAAATGACGATCAGTGAAGATGTCACGGACAGTTGGGGGAGAGGTGATGACGAGACAGGGGGCGGCGCGGGGCGGGGGCGGCGCGGGGCGCGGGCGGGGAAGTGGGCTAGGTGTTTGTAGTTATTGCTGCTGCATTCAAAACAGTATAATCACTTTTCTCTGGTATAACTGTGTCGGTGCAAAAATATTTTTTAACGTGAATTGGAAAAAAGTACTCGTATTAATGAGAAACTCAATCTATGTTATTTTTGTTAAATATCCGTATTTCATATCTATGGAAACACAATAATAAATTTAATTGCTATTTTAATTTGAAAATCTGTCCTCGATATCAAGTCAAACCAGCTACCGATATCAAAAAGAGTTTTAATTAAAGCATTCAAACGTTGAACTTTGTCAAACTAAAATTGTGAAGTGGGTGTTGTGACGTCACATACGCTGAAATCTTAAATAACTGATTAACTTCTTAATTACTAAAAATAAAAGAGATCATTGTCTACGCCGTGTAGTACTACGCGGCTACGGCGAGACGTAGCAATGTGCTACGCGGCTACGAGATTCGTAGGTGTAGATAACTATTATATTTATTACAGTTTGAAAGACTATGCAGTAATATTTTAGTCTGTTAATATTACATAGTTTAGTTAAGAATATTATATCGCAGCACATATAAAAGTCTACAATATTCATAAAGCTACAAGTAGATTAACACGGACCATCAAAAAATATGCCGCTTTAAATCCCGGTTAATCCCGAAATCAATAGACTAACCATCAGCATAATACACATAACGACTTTCCTATAATCCAACACGTGATCTCATAGACATGCAGATCGACATTGTCAACCTTATAACCCGATAACAGAGCTCATATTACAATGGAAGTGTTAGGTGGATAGATGATACTGTTTCAACTACGGTCTTAATGCTGGGTGATAGGGTGTATTTTAGTCTGAATGGTTTGTTGGTATTCTGCCACAGAGAGTGCAGGTCAATTAGTGGAAATAATGATGTTTTGATGCCCCTGTGCTTGGTTTTTTATTGATATTGAGTATTAAGCAAATATTCAATGAAAATAACAATGATTTTTTTTAACTTACTACTTTGTAAGCTTACAGTTGACAAATTAATGGGTAATGATGGTACTTCTGTGGATATATCACAACGAAATTCATATTATGTAAAATTTACTTTTATGTCTGTTGTGTTAACTGCTGGTGTTCCTTATTTAAATAAATAAATAAATAGATATATAAGCAAAAATTTTTTTGCAGCCTTCTTCTTTCTGCTCTTTGTATAATATTATAGGTATTCTATTACAATTTTATCTTGTAATATCCCCCCCTGTAGTGATACTTCCGACTCTAACCTACCTATTTAAGACGTATTTTTTTCGCCCTACATAAACTGAAACGAACTGAAGAGAAGTCTTGTAACGGTATACGTGTTTTGCATTATTCGTTTGGCCAATACGTGATCGTCTAGTCTAGCGGCTAGGACTCTACATTTCCGAAGTAACTCAAGTTCTTTTAGGAGGTTGAGAGAATCCCTACCCTAGCACTAATCCCCAGAACCCTAGTTCATAATCCCTAGTTTATCTATTTGTTAGGACAACAGAACAAAGCTCAAGCAATAGTTATTTCTTAAAACATACATGATTTAATTAAACAAAAGTAATTTAAATATATACAAAATTATCTATAAAAAAAGGGTTTTTAATTTGAATAGAAGGTGCGCCCCGCCTCGCACACCCTATGAAGGACGACCAGATCTGTCCACCAGACCCATCTACCTTCTCTAGCCCACTGGCTCTATTCAAACTGTTTTTTTTTTGTCAGTCAGTCCCTAGGAAAGGATCTATTGATTGGGATCCAGATGATGTTAATAATATTTTATTCAGCTTCACAATTCGGCACGGATATCTCCTGAGCCTACTTAAGCATTTATTCGACACGGATATTTCCTGAGTCTACTTCTGTATCCATAATATGTAATAGTTATTCGGCACGGATAGTTCCTGAGCCTACTCTTGTATTTTCGACACGGATATTCCCTGAGTCTACTTATACATTTATTCGACACGGATATTTCCTGAGTCTACTTATGTATCAATAATGTGTAATAGTAATTCGGCACGGATAGTTCCTGAGCCTACTTCTGTATCCATAATATGTAATAGTTATTCGGCACGGATAGTTCCTGAGCCTACTCTTGTATTTTCGACACGGATATTCCCTGAGTCTACTTATACATTTATTCGACACGGATATTTCCTGAGTCTACTCATGTATATCGTCACAGTACAATGTTTTCCAATAATGGACATAATTAAAATATAATTATTATCTCCCATTTCAGCTTGTGTCAAGAGCAATCACTCAAATGTATCTCTATATTGTAGATCTCGGAGTTATGTGACAATTAATATTTTATCGATGCTGGCTTGTATCTACCATGGTACCTACAAGTTGTTCAAGGTGGTTTCCCTGCCTCTAATTAACTTCATCACAGTCAAGCTCAACATTACTTATTAATAACTAACTGTCATCATCTCCTCCTGTATATAGTATATTGGTAAGTTTGTAAGAAGAATCCAATTCAGCAACTGCTTTCCTTTACCCAAGCTGATAAGAAGTCATTTCAATTTATTTATCGGTAGTAAGTAACTCATGTACTATGAAAATATTTTCCTATCTTATTCAAAACTCAGTAAATTTTATTTAGAATAGAATACAGTTGAAACTCTTATTGCCGCCAATCGCCTCAATGACCCTAATTATAAGTTTTGTTTAATATTATCAACATCTTATCCAAACCCAAATCAATCATTATTTATATTAGCAGAATTAAAGGAGAATAATAAGTATAATAAATTAATATTAATCACTGAATATGTAAAAGTTGTCATGGTCACAGTCAACAATATATAGTCAATGATATCCATTTAACCATCAAAAGTAAAATTGCATGAATATTCACTTTGGAAATATTTATTTTATCTTATCCAAATATTTCAGTTAAATTAAAATAGTGTTAGTGCTCCTATGGCCGCCATCCAACACATTGACCCTACTGGTATAATTACCTAATTGAAGGTATTTATTTTATTTTAATCATACAAGTAGATAACTTTAGTAAAAGTAAAGTTGGTGCTCAACTAGGCCGCCAACTGACTCATTGACCCTATTATTTATTAATTTTGCTTAATATTCTTAACATCTTTTTCAAAGCATAATCAATGTTTATTTATATTAATAAAAGGGTATAATGCAGGTTTTTAAGTATTATAAATTATCATTAACTTGCTGAATATATAAGAATTGTCTTAGTCACAGTCAGTCAGGTACAAGTTATGGCCAATGTAACCATTGAATAAAAGGAATAATAATTACATGAATTCTATTCTGTTATCTGATACATAACTAGTTATTGTAGTAAGTAAATACCTATTGAATTCCAATAAAACAAACTTTACATACTTAGGTGGGTAAGTAAGTACCACAATCATACCTATCACATATGTAGATCAGTAAGAAGCCTAGATTCACTAAGCATACATACATCAATAACATTCACCACACATGAGATACAAAAGGATAGCTTGTTTTCCCCTAAAATTCAATAACCTACTCTCCCACAGCCTAAACCTAACTGCTTAGCATCTAAGTGGTTTGAAGATGAAATGCATTTTATACAAACCTACATTTTACACAATGTTCCTAGTATCAAGTACCTAGTAAGTAAGTATAAATTAAGAATCTGGGTTTCTTAGTTCTGAACTAATGATTTGAAAGTAGATTTATTTTGCAACCAATACAACACTGGTGTCTCTTAAATGTTTGTTGGTTTTGTTGCTGCCTAATTGTTAAGTATGTTTTTTCTTTTATGATAAACAATACTTCAAATACCTGAATTTACCAAGTGTAGCTAACCCCATAATAAAACCATAGAGAATCATTAAACTAGTGAATCACACAAGTACACACAATAATTATTCAAGTAGAAACATAGTATTTTATGAAAATATGGTCCGGCCAATTTTCATCCCGGTGGAAAAATGTTTAAAATCATTTCAAATATTAAGAATACAAGTAATAAGTAATGTTTATAATAACCACTCTTAGAGAATCAAATTAGGTTGAGCTAGCTGTAGATTTTAAATTAATTAAGTACTAAATAGAAATGCTGATTCAAATAAGAATATAATTTTGCTAAATAGATTCATAGCTTAATATGAATAACCCGAAGCATATTCTTCATTCTGGTTTCAAGACTGAATAGATAAGTACATGCTTACATGAGAACTAGATGGAGTTGGTAGAAATAAGTTTATATTGTGTATCTCAGGAGATAAGTAAATAAGTACCGACTACCTAGGAATATGAATCTTCTTGTAACCTAAACAATTTCAGAATGATCTAATATGTTACCTAATAGATTTACTTAAATTGCAAGCACTTATCACTGAATAGGATTCCACATAATTATGTTATATATCTGATGAATCATCCATTATTATTACTTATAGGTACTTATTCAGATTGTTGTGCAAGCCTAGTAAGTTTGTAAACCAAATATGTTGGAACATAGGTTATGATCCACCACAATGAAACATAGGTACACCTAATGGTCTGTATTATGCTAATTACTGTTCTTTACTGGGTATGCAAAGACTGCTGGGTGAAACAATTTCAGGTAGCTAGATTGCTGTGAGTAAATGTAACATACTTAAATACTTGACTCATTAGCCATCATCTCAATAGAACATACTATTCAATATCTGTACTATATTGATATAAGTAACTAAGTTTATTCCTTCCAGGTAAACAAACATAGCTTGATGAAACAAGTGGGGTAATTTTCCCATAGTCGAATGTACTTATGCTTGTAAATTGATTGTTTTATGTGATAGAATCTTTAAGGCTGATTGATGAAGTAAAAGGTGGTTTCCTTGGGTCTCTCATAATAAACCTAGGTACCCTAGCAGCCTTCAATTTCAAAATGGCCAAGAAGCTTAACAATAAATAATGGAGAACAATTGGATTTTTAGGTTATGAAAAATATTCTAATTTTGAAACCAGAACAAAGTAGGTAGATATTCTAATATAAAGAATGGGGTGAAGTATAGATATGCTGTGATACCTCTAAATAGTGGTTATGACAAAATATTATCGACACTTAGCTGAGGATCCTGAGGCGCCGCCGCCGGCCGGTCGAAGCTGCAAAACCACCCCGCCATAAAATACACTCCCACTATCACTCCCATATGCAAACGCTCCCCCCTATCACCCGAAACTCCACGAGAAGACCAAGGGCGAGTTTTCTTCCCGAATCCTATTTATAGCCTTTTCTGACCATCGACTCTCTTTTTTCTTTTTTTTTCGGTTCATCCATTGAACTTTATCGATTCCACTCCATCCCTCAGATCCTAGACTACAGGTGGCGCCACTGAGCTAGACAATAACACAACTATTAAATATTTTTAAGGTAATAAACCGATGAACTATTGTTCTATAATTATTGATAATTAATATTGTTATTATTTAACTAGTATTTACTAATTTTAAGTCCTGATTCAATTAATTAGAACTAAAAGATACTCAGTTGAGCGTCAAGGAGGCGTAGTACGTAAAGTGTCGCGTAAATTAGTGTTGTGCAAATCTGATCCTCATAATAATAACTTATCACTATGGCGTCATTCATTTCAATAATCAAACAATAATTAACAGAGCCATATAAACGGTTGAAACATAATATAACCGAATCTAGTATGATATCTCTTTAAACTCTAAGCGTCAACAATAAGACTTGTACTTATTCTAGGTATCTGTCGATTCGAACGACACAACAGCCCCCGAACATTACCATATAAGGAAATGCATCATCGAGTCTAACCCATTAGATGGCACTAGTGTGGCATTTCTACATCGCGGTATGGTTGTGTTTTCCAACCAGCGTATAGTCTTATTTTGCTTATAATAAAAATTTCGCCAATCTATACATAATGTATAAGTCTGCTACGGACGGACTATGTTCCGTTACAACCACCCCCTAAATTTTTAGGAAATGCAATTGGATAAAAATTTACCTATCTAAGACTTATACATTATACATGAATAACGGTACATGAAAATAACAAACTAATATCAGAACCTTACAATACAAATAAGTTTCGTTACAACCACCCCCTAAATTTTTAGGAAATGCAATTGGATAAAAATTTACCTACTTAACTTGATAGACAATGATAACTCTATATTTAATCTTAGTGAAGGTGATAAACCCCAATACTCTCATATTAAATTTACTTAATTCATAGTATTGTAACCAGTGTTTTATTGTTACTTAGTAATATTAAAAACAGAATATTCGAGGTAACAGTCGCTGTACCCTTCGCTATCTCGAATATGCAACGAGTTCGAGGCCCCCTACTGCAGATAGATGCCACCCACTCGACCAGCGCACCCAATGTGGACAACAAAGGTGTCATTACCCGACAGGCGTGCACATAATCAATCCTATCAGGTAACTCATTTGATAACCCTCTTATAAGAATTCATCAAACGCCCTATATGTTTCTCAGTGATTTCTCCATACGATCGATGCATTGGGTGAATTGCTTACTATTTTCTTCCCGATGTCTTTGCAATTAAGAAAAGAAACTAAGTAACAAAGTTAAACTAAATACTTGAGTTGAGACCCATATCCCCTCTCAAATATGTGATCGATTAGAGCCCTCACTGTAGATCCTCACCGAATGTCCAGTCAAGCAGACACCATCTACGACACAGGTATCATTATCCAATAGGCTTACACTATCAGTAGTCCTGTTGAACAACTCATTCGATAGCCCCCTTATAGAAGCTCACCAAATGCCCTATGTGCCTATCAGTGGTTTACCCGAATCGTTTTACTTTTCTACTTGGATTAACTCCACTTCAACACCTTCACAACACTTTTATCAACAGAATTTTGTAAGGTAAATTTAAGAATCCCTGGGTCTTATCACCTTCAGCATTTACTAAACCTACCTAGCTTTATGTAAACCTGTAAGCTATAGTGACAACAGGATAAAAGTTTATAAGAAAACAAATAACTGAACGAAACTTTTAACGAAAAGAAATGCATCTCTGGAAGTACTTCTTAATTATAGCTTAGTTACGTAAATATTAATTAATAAATTACGGCACACTAAAATTGTATCCAGTGGTAAGTGTAAACAAAGTATTCGAGATAACAGTCGTTGTGCCCTTCGCTACCTCGAACACGGAACAACTTCGAATTCCCCACTGCAGATTAATATCGCCCCACCAAACCAGCACTCCCGCGAAGGCGACAAAAGTATCATTATTCAAGAGGCTTGTATTTTTAGCCTAATGAATAACTCATCTGATAGCCCCCTTATAGAAGCTCACCAGACGCTCTATATGTCTCTCAGTACTTTCTTAGAACGATCGGCGCATTGAGTGACATTTAAATTAGTTCCTCCTCAATGTCTTTGTGATTTATGCAAATCAATAATAACTCATTAATGAAAAATATTTGAGTTGAGATCCAAAGTCACACTATTCCCTTCTCAAATATGAGATCGTTGAAAGCCCGCACTGTAGACCATCGCAGAAAGTCTTAGTCGGTCGAGACAATAAAAACGACAAAGATATCATTATCCAATAAGCAATGCTACTAGATAACTCATTTGATAGCCCCCTTATAGAAGCTCGGCAAATGTCTTATATGCCTATCAGTAGTTTGTCCGAATTGTTCAGCAGTAGGTATGAATTTAAAAACCATCACTTATCACCTTCACAAAAAAATATATATATTATAAAATGTAATCTATCACGGTAAAGTTATTAAGTAAAGGAAGAAGTACTCCAAAACTACATTCCATTTCATTACCATACCAAAGTACAGTCACCGACATTAGCGCGCCCAAAAGTATAAAATTTACAGGGCCAATGAATAAATGACACAGTTACACGGTGTGACCATCATCACTGTACCTTCAGATAACCTGTACCTAAACTTAAATCCAAGTAGAAACTTATTTACTATCCCTCTTGTGTAAGTACACAACACACCCCCTTGATTTAAGAATTTATCCACTCTCCTAATCACTAATCATAATAACAATAATCCTATTCCAATCCATAACTTTTAGTTTAACCCAAAATCCTTTACAAAATCAATTAGTTATTTAAAGGAGTGCAATGAGAATTTAAATCAGCTATACTCAACCTGCGGCCCGCGTACCATGACTTAAACGTGTTTGTGGCCCTTACATAAAAAAAGTTTCAGTACCAATGATTTAAATGGTGTATCACCCCCAAAATTAAACAACTCTAAAATATTTATCTATGTTGATGAAATACTTAGGTAAGTTAGGCACATTCGTTCACTCCAAGACAGTCAAATTTAAAATGCATTCAAATTGTCAAATAACCTAAGCTCTTATCTATTTCTGTAGATGAATACTCTCACCCCCACGTGTGTAACAACAGAACAATACTTAACCCACATTCACATCACAACCGTCTTTCCTATTTTATAGTATTGATTGACTCAATTCAATCACCTCACTACACTCTCATTCATAAACATTCCTACATTTTTAAACCATATTTACTAATTTTAAGACACACCCCCACTCTCATTTGTCACCTATTCCTAAACACACCCTACTGATGATGATGATGATTATTATTATTATTATAAAATTGGAGCAGTCCATATTTACTCACTTTAAGCGACACCCCCACTCTCTTATGTCACATATTCCTAAACACACCCTACTGATGATGATGATGATTATAAAATTGGAGCAGCCCATATTTACTCACTTTAAGAGACACCCCCACTCTCTTATGTCACCTATTCGTAAACACCCCCTACTGATGATGATGATGATTATGATTATAAAATTGGAGCAGCCCATATTTACTCACTTTAAGAGACACCCCCACTCTCTTATATCACCTATTCGTAAACACCCCCTACTGATGATGATGATTATAAAATTGGAGCAGCCCATATTTACTCACTTTAAGAGACACCCCCACTCTCTTATGTCACCTATTCGTAAACACCCCCTACTGATGATGATGATGATGATTATAAAATCGGAGCAGCCCTAAGGATACCTATTCTGTGACATTTACCTAATATTATGTTGAACCGCCCGATGATTATGAATCTTGGCCATCATAATCTAACACATCATTATAATCTAATACACATATTATAGTTTATAAAATATAGCATGAGCCCTTTAAAATATACCACGTTTGATTGACAGATCTTCCTGGTAGATGACTATCGACAAATAATTGTAAAGTTTTACGTCGACTAAACCATTTGATTACCGACATAGCTGTCAAAATATGCAAGCTGAAGTGGCAGTGGGCTGGTCATATCTGCCGAAGAACCGATAACCGTTGGGGTAGACGAGTTCTCAAGTGGAGACCACGAACAGGCAAACGCAGCGTGGGACGCCCTCCTGCCCGCCGGACCGACGACCCTAGGCGGGTGGCGGGTAGTGGTTGGATGAGGAAGGCCGAGGACCGAGTGTTGTGGCGCTCCTTGGGAGAGGCCTATGTCCAGCAGTGGACGATTATTGGCTGATGATGGAACCATTTGACTTTGACTTTGACTTATGCCTGCTAAATAAAGTTGGGTTTCCCTTGAAAGCGAAGAAGTGACAAATAAAATGTATGGATTTGACAGCTGTCATTCTAATCAAGCTATTTTTAAAGAACTGTAACATACATTCACTAGGCTCACCCCCACTATCTTATGCCTTCCAGCTTCCTCTCCTGGGAACAGTCCTAAACACCCCCTATATGTGATGACGACATTGAAGTAACCCTATGAATACCTATTTGTGTGTAACTTTTAATCTAATGATGTTACGGCCGATGATGATGATGAACCCAAGCCACCCTAATTTAACACATTGATAAAATCAGATATAAGTAAGTATGTAAATACGAACATAGTTTCCTTCACTAGCTCATTTTATTTACACCGTAATCTTATCATTCCTCTATCTCATAATATCCCTAATGTCGTGCACATTATTCACAATATCAATCCATACTCAATCGCACCTACACGTAATTAGCAATCCAGTACCTATTCTATATATAGCTAGCACGCACTCACGCGCAGCCTGTATTTAGGTATACACTGTAGGACACGAACCTCCTCCAATTCCCCAACAACAGAGAGCCACCTCCACAATCTCCATGCACATAAATTTAACACCACAACACACATTGAACACCAAAAACCCGAGGATCGAACTCGAGACAGTAGTCAAGGTCACTATCCACCACAACATTCGGTAGTAGTGTAGCCAGCTAAGTATTTACATACATGTAGAAACATAAGATCATAATATCATAACCTCTCTTTCTCCACACGCTAGGTATCGATTTCCCCCTCCTAGTTCCAATTATATACCTAATTACCTATACCTGCGTATTAGCAAAACGCATACCTACTACATACATGCCATTGAAGTAGGTACAACGAAAGGAGTGACATATCCACTGTACCCAACACACGAACAGTGTCTCGCATCGGCAAACAGCCACCGACAACTGATCCCACTACATAATCTTTTAACCACGGTGACAAACACCTTAGTGACAATCACTGGAGCTGGACAGCTGTTTGTCACTGACATTATAATAAGAAGTAACATTACCTATCATTGCCTAATTAAATAGGTACATACATGAAGGTCATTGAACCTGTAAAACAGTCTTTAATTTTGTCAACACGAATGCGGTAACTATATACATATTCAGTTAACCCCACGAAAGCTGAATATACTATTACTAAAATCCACAAAACTCATAACAATAATATTCGCTAAACTTACAACAGCCCTTTCCTTTGTCCGTAAGGTACCTACACGTCAGGTACCTAGAACTCACCTACATCCATACCAAATTCATGACACCAATCCCCTTCTATCGTGGGTAAAAGTCTCCTTGACATAAGACCCAACACTAATCCTATCTTTTCTATGCTGGCAAAATTTATTTGTCATACATAACTAATTCTCATTACACCCCTTTCTCTAGCGTTGAAAGTATAAATATATCAGCATATAAACATACACCATACCTATAACAACACTCTTCCTTTATGGTTTAATTAAACCCACATAACGGACTACCTAAATAAATGAGTAAGAAAATAATACAATGCAAAATATTTTAATATGTATACCAGCGCCACCTGTGTTAAAACTCTTGAACTGCAATTTATCATTGATATCTACAGGTAATCAGGTTCGAACATCAAATACAGCTAGCTAACTTCTTCCTGTTGTATCCTTATTTACCTTTTATTTAAAGGTAAGTAGAAGTTTAAAATAACAGTAGACAGACAGTACACTTGGAATTAAACCTAAAATCGGATGCACACAATCAAAATAAATTTGCCATGAGTAGATATATCTCATCCGCCGCTGTGAAACTGACACTTATTAAAATGTGTCTACTATCTACCTATAATATGTGTATATGTATGTATAAATAACAAAAAATCTATTCCCTAGACAATCGTAGTCGTAGAAAAAATTAAATAGGTAAACAAGTACTTAGGTACTTACTAAAGTTTGCATTCACCAAAACATCTGTTAGTTATAGCTACCTACCACGCTAACTTCGAACGGTCTTTGACCTTACTAGTTTATTCTCGTTTACTTAGTAGGTACCTACTTTATTTTACTATAGGTACCCCTTTTCCTTTATTAATTTAATGAAATAATTACAGAAAATGACGCAACATCCATGCGCCAAACCTATAAGATCGGTATAAATGAACCATGTAAAGTGTGCGCAGCTTCTAAATCACAATGTCATGTCTTTACCAAAATAATAATGACAGGACGCTACCTATAACCTATTTGATTGTTTTACTAATGCATTTGTAGGCAACCTACACGTATTTTAAGCACACTAAGTTTGAATGAAACAAATTTGTATACAATAGGGTAAAAGTACCAAATATCGGCACTTAAAATGTTTCAAGCAAAATGTATACAAGTATACAAATATTATGCTAAGTTTTTTTTTTTTTTTTTTTTTTTTAATTTTATGTAAAGGGTAAAGTTACCAGTTATTGACCTTTTAAATGGTTCAAACAAAATGTATTACCTAAGTGTACACATTATATTATTATTATTTTTTTATTTTATTTTTTTAAATGCCTATTTTATTGTACGCCTACACATATGATTTTTCTATTAACGTTTTCTCTCAATCTCCTTCCGTTTCACGGCAACAATTGTAGGCTAAAAGCCTTTTAAGTTTTTGAATAATGCAAAACACAAATAAAATAACGTTCCTAATAACCCGATCCTGTTTCTAATAATTCTGATCACCCTATCCTGGTCTACGGCATATCAATTGTAATATCCCCTCCCTGTAGGTTCTCTTCGGACTCTAACCTACCTATTTAAGACTTATTTTTCGCCCTACATAAATTGGAACGGAACTGAAGAGAAGTCTTGTAACGGTATACGTGTTTTGCATTATTCGTTTGGCCAATACGTGATCGTCTAGTCTAGCGGCTAGGACTCTACATTTCCGAAGTAACTCAAGTTCTTTTAGGAGGTTGAGAGAATCCCTACCCTAGCACTAATCCCCAGAACCCTAGTTCATAATCCCTAGTTTATCTATTTGTTAGGACAACAGAACAAAGCTCAAGCAATAGTTATTTCTTAAAACATACATGATTTAATTAAACAAAAGTAATTTAAATATATACAAAATTATCTATAAAAAAAGGGTTTTTAATTTGAATAGAAGGTGCGCCCCGCCTCGCACACCCTATGAAGGACGACCAGATCTGTCCACCAGACCCATCTACCTTCTCTAGCCCACTGGCTCTATTCAAACTGTTTTTTTTTTGTCAGTCAGTCCCTAGGAAAGGATCTATTGATTGGGATCCAGATGATGTTAATAATATTTTATTCAGCTTCACAATTCGGCACGGATATCTCCTGAGCCTACTTAAGCATTTATTCGACACGGATATTTCCTGAGTCTACTTCTGTATCCATAATATGTAATAGTTATTCGGCACGGATAGTTCCTGAGCCTACTCTTGTATTTTCGACACGGATATTCCCTGAGTCTACTTATACATTTATTCGACACGGATATTTCCTGAGTCTACTTATGTATCAATAATGTGTAATAGTAATTCGGCACGGATAGTTCCTGAGCCTACTTCTGTATCCATAATATGTAATAGTTATTCGGCACGGATAGTTCCTGAGCCTACTCTTGTATTTTCGACACGGATATTCCCTGAGTCTACTTATACATTTATTCGACACGGATATTTCCTGAGTCTACTCATGTATATCGTCACAGTACAATGTTTTCCAATAATGGACATAATTAAAATATAATTATTATCTCCCATTTCAGCTTGTGTCAAGAGCAATCACTCAAATGTATCTCTATATTGTAGATCTCGGAGTTATGTGACAATTAATATTTTATCGATGCTGGCTTGTATCTACCATGGTACCTACAAGTTGTTCAAGGTGGTTTCCCTGCCTCTAATTAACTTCATCACAGTCAAGCTCAACATTACTTATTAATAACTAACTGTCATCATCTCCTCCTGTATATAGTATATTGGTAAGTTTGTAAGAAGAATCCAATTCAGCAACTGCTTTCCTTTACCCAAGCTGATAAGAAGTCATTTCAATTTATTTATCGGTAGTAAGTAACTCATGTACTATGAAAATATTTTCCTATCTTATTCAAAACTCAGTAAATTTTATTTAGAATAGAATACAGTTGAAACTCTTATTGCCGCCAATCGCCTCAATGACCCTAATTATAAGTTTTGTTTAATATTATCAACATCTTATCCAAACCCAAATCAATCATTATTTATATTAGCAGAATTAAAGGAGAATAATAAGTATAATAAATTAATATTAATCACTGAATATGTAAAAGTTGTCATGGTCACAGTCAACAATATATAGTCAATGATATCCATTTAACCATCAAAAGTAAAATTGCATGAATATTCACTTTGGAAATATTTATTTTATCTTATCCAAATATTTCAGTTAAATTAAAATAGTGTTAGTGCTCCTATGGCCGCCATCCAACACATTGACCCTACTGGTATAATTACCTAATTGAAGGTATTTATTTTATTTTAATCATACAAGTAGATAACTTTAGTAAAAGTAAAGTTGGTGCTCAACTAGGCCGCCAACTGACTCATTGACCCTATTATTTATTAATTTTGCTTAATATTCTTAACATCTTTTTCAAAGCATAATCAATGTTTATTTATATTAATAAAAGGGTATAATGCAGGTTTTTAAGTATTATAAATTATCATTAACTTGCTGAATATATAAGAATTGTCTTAGTCACAGTCAGTCAGGTACAAGTTATGGCCAATGTAACCATTGAATAAAAGGAATAATAATTACATGAATTCTATTCTGTTATCTGATACATAACTAGTTATTGTAGTAAGTAAATACCTATTGAATTCCAATAAAACAAACTTTACATACTTAGGTGGGTAAGTAAGTACCACAATCATACCTATCACATATGTAGATCAGTAAGAAGCCTAGATTCACTAAGCATACATACATCAATAACATTCACCACACATGAGATACAAAAGGATAGCTTGTTTTCCCCTAAAATTCAATAACCTACTCTCCCACAGCCTAAACCTAACTGCTTAGCATCTAAGTGGTTTGAAGATGAAATGCATTTTATACAAACCTACATTTTACACAATGTTCCTAGTATCAAGTACCTAGTAAGTAAGTATAAATTAAGAATCTGGGTTTCTTAGTTCTGAACTAATGATTTGAAAGTAGATTTATTTTGCAACCAATACAACACTGGTGTCTCTTAAATGTTTGTTGGTTTTGTTGCTGCCTAATTGTTAAGTATGTTTTTTCTTTTATGATAAACAATACTTCAAATACCTGAATTTACCAAGTGTAGCTAACCCCATAATAAAACCATAGAGAATCATTAAACTAGTGAATCACACAAGTACACACAATAATTATTCAAGTAGAAACATAGTATTTTATGAAAATATGGTCCGGCCAATTTTCATCCCGGTGGAAAAATGTTTAAAATCATTTCAAATATTAAGAATACAAGTAATAAGTAATGTTTATAATAACCACTCTTAGAGAATCAAATTAGGTTGAGCTAGCTGTAGATTTTAAATTACTTAAGTACTAAATAGAAATGCTGATTCAAATAAGAATATAATTTTGCTAAATAGATTCATAGCTTAATATGAATAACCCGAAGCATATTCTTCATTCTGGTTTCAAGACTGAATAGATAAGTACATGCTTACATGAGAACTAGATGGAGTTGGTAGAAATAAGTTTATATTGTGTATCTCAGGAGATAAGTAAATAAGTACCGACTACCTAGGAATATGAATCTTCTTGTAACCTAAACAATTTCAGAATGATCTAATATGTTACCTAATAGATTTACTTAAATTGCAAGCACTTATCACTGAATAGGATTCCACATAATTATGTTATATATCTGATGAATCATCCATTATTATTACTTATAGGTACTTATTCAGATTGTTGTGCAAGCCTAGTAAGTTTGTAAACCAAATATGTTGGAACATAGGTTATGATCCACCACAATGAAACATAGGTACACCTAATGGTCTGTATTATGCTAATTACTGTTCTTTACTGGGTATGCAAAGACTGCTGGGTGAAACAATTTCAGGTAGCTAGATTGCTGTGAGTAAAAGTAACATACTTAAATACTTGACTCATTAGCCATCATCTCAATAGAACATACTATTCAATATCTGTACTATATTGATATAAGTAACTAAGTTTATTCCTTCCAGGTAAACAAACATAGCTTGATGAAACAAGTGGGGTAATTTTCCCATAGTCGAATGTACTTATGCTTGTAAATTGATTGTTTTATGTGATAGAATCTTTAAGGCTGATTGATGAAGTAAAAGGTGGTTTCCTTGGGTCTCTCATAATAAACCTAGGTACCCTAGCAGCCTTCAATTTCAAAATGGCCAAGAAGCTTAACAATAAATAATGGAGAACAATTGGATTTTTAGGTTATGAAAAATATTCTAATTTTGAAACCAGAACAAAGTAGGTAGATATTCTAATATAAAGAATGGGGTGAAGTATAGATATGCTGTGATACCTCTAAATAGTGGTTATGACAAAATATTATCGACACTTAGCTGAGGATCCTGAGGCGCCGCCGCCGGCCGGTCGAAGCTGCAAAACCACCCCGCCATAAAATACACTCCCACTATCACTCCCATATGCAAACGCTCCCCCCTATCACCCGAAACTCCACGAGAAGACCAAGGGCGAGTTTTCTTCCCGAATCCTATTTATAGCCTTTTCTGACCATCGACTCTCTTTTTTCTTTTTTTTTCGGTTCATCCATTGAACTTTATCGATTCCACTCCATCCCTCAGATCCTAGACTACAGGTGGCGCCACTGAGCTAGACAATAACACAACTATTAAATATTTTTAAGGTAATAAACCGATGAACTATTGTTCTATAATTATTGATAATTAATATTGTTATTATTTAACTAGTATTTACTAATTTTAAGTCCTGATTCAATTAATTAGAACTAAAAGATACTCAGTTGAGCGTCAAGGAGGCGTAGTACGTAAAGTGTCGCGTAAATTAGTGTTGTGCAAATCTGATCCTCATAATAATAACTTATCACTATGGCGTCATTCATTTCAATAATCAAACAATAATTAACAGAGCCATATAAACGGTTGAAACATAATATAACCGAATCTAGTATGATATCTCTTTAAACTCTAAGCGTCAACAATAAGACTTGTACTTATTCTAGGTATCTGTCGATTCGAACGACACAACAGCCCCCGAACATTACCATATAAGGAAATGCATCATCGAGTCTAACCCATTAGATGGCACTAGTGTGGCATTTCTACATCGCGGTATGGTTGTGTTTTCCAACCAGCGTATAGTCTTATTTTGCTTATAATAAAAATTTCGCCAATCTATACATAATGTATAAGTCTGCTACGGACGGACTATGTTCCGTTACAATCTGTTATAAATACAGTAGGTAATTTAACTAGTATTTTGCTTTTTAAAATAGTAGGTAGTACCTACTGTTTTTAGGTAAATTACTACTGCTATTTTATTAAAGGTGAAATATTTCTAGTTTAATTAGTTAAATTCAGGTAAAAAACTGCATCGTGTGAACTAAACAAAACAAACAGTACCGAATATTGGATCTCTGCCAGGAGATATCCGCATCGTATATTGTTACCTTCAATTTATGTATTGAAAAACACTCGCTTTTTTTTACTTTAGACTAACGACTATTGAGCAAGTTGGGCAAAAGCAATTAGGAAAAATGTAACTGGGAAAAAATAAATTTCGAGCCTTCGAATAATAACCTGAATATGCAAGTGGAAGTGGCAGTGGGCTTGTCATATCTGCCGAAGAACCGATAACCGTTGGGGTAGACGAGTTCTCGAGTGGAGACCACGAACAGGCAAACGCATCGTGGGACGCCCTCCTGCCCGCTGGACTGACGACCTTAGGCGGGTAGCCGATGGTGGTTGGATGGGGAAGGCTGAAGACCGAGTATTGTGGCGCTCCTTGGCCTATGACCAGCAGTGGATGATTATTGGCTGATGATGATGAATAATAACCTCGCTTCAAGGTTTCACTACTGCCATTACAACTTGACTGAACTGTGCCCATTATCATTGTAGATAGATAGAGTATACTCTTTATTTATACACCAATAATAATAATAAAAAATAAAATTAAAACGGCGATACGGCTCGCGACCTATCACGTGTGTACTCACATGTACAGCGAAAAGCGGGTGACGCCTGCGAGTCACCTCTGACTACCCCTTCGGGGATTACAGTCGTGAGCATATGTATGTATGTATGTAAAATAAAATTAACAAGTTGTAAATTAATAAAGTTAAAGTTACAAAAGGCGGTCTCATCAAAACCGATCTCTTCCATACACCATGTTTTAGAGAGATAATGATAACATGAGTTTTGGGCACATAGACCCTGTGTTTAATAACAGTGTACAGCTATGTCTGACGGAGTCGTAGGATTCATACAAATGTTTCCTTATTGTTTTATACTATAACAAAATTCCCAAAGGGTAGCTCTAGCACATCTAGATATGTGAGCCCACCAACCCGCAGTGGACCAGCTTGGTGGGAAATGGTCCGAGCTTAGGAAGGCAGTTTAGACCTTGGGGACATGCACAAAGGTTCCACTCGAGAAAGCCACGTGCAGGTACTTACACCCCAACAGAGAATAGAATAGAATAGAATACCAAAGGGTAACCTTTTCAGGCGAAGAAGTTTCCATAATTCGTAACATTTCATCGGCAATTAAAGATAACGATCGCTGTGGAGAGCACTCGTCGAACCTGATTCTTGTATTCATTCCAACAACAAACGATATGGAAATTTATAGATTTCAGTATGCAGCCTGATTGTAGTGCTTTCCAGTGCCAAGTTTTTTCAGCCAATTGTTTGCTGAACTAACGAGTCACGCTACAGTTCTTGTGATCATTTTGGAGGTATGGGTACTTTTCAAGTTTCAATACTCTTTTTTTAAAAAGATAGCTCAGGAGTTTCTTGTCTCCGTTCTTCTTCTAACACAGAAAGAGCCCCCCCTTATCCGAACGGAGAGTAGTTTGTAAAAATTGACGTTCATCAGAAAATTTTATATTTATATGATGAATAAAAACATTTGACTTTTGACTTTGACTTTAACAATATAGTAGCAGTCACGGCGTCGAAGCCTCACCGAGTGATGTTTCAACCAACCGTACTAGTTATGCCTCGTATTTGCCACCCACATGCTAAGATGGACAGGTTTTAACGATAAAGACAATAATAAAACAGACATTTATGAGGCTTGGATCGCATAGGTTTTTTCACATTTATCTTATGTTTATCTGCAGTCCAATAGTTACTTATAATAACATAAATGAAATAATACTACTTCAATTTTGATATGCTTAACCGCATGAACTTACTAGATCGAATGTGGGCCTTGCAGAAGCAAATTCCATACATTTTGCCATCACCATGGGACGAGTAAAGGAGAAACCAGGAAAGACGGAAAATACAGTAGCACATAATATATAATGTACCTCAGAACACTACAAAAGCTCGCAAAGGACCGCAAAGGCCCCATTCGCAATAAAATGTAGCTCAAACAATATGTAATGTTCACACTAAGTAAGCTTTTATTTTTGCTCTCGCGGCATCTTTTAATTGGCCTCTCTGAGTAACCATTAAGTTTTCATGGCGGCCATATTTTTGTGCCGCGTCTTAAAACGTTATGTTGGTGTACTTTGTATTAGAATTAAAAAGGTTTTGTGGATAGTTCGGAAGATAGTTTTATTTTTAATGGACAACATTTCTATATTTTTTATAGATTACTTGTCTGAGAAAACGAATGAAAATGCATGTCGTTTATGTCAAAACAAAAATTTGCTTAGTGCTTAGGTAAGTTCATGTAAATTCACATGGGCTAGTTAGTACCTGCCTAACTTACACGTACTTATATATTGTTTTCCAGTATTTATGCTCCTTATTAAAGAACGCTTCCCTAACCTAAGTGATTCCTCGTTGACTTAATGCTGAAAGCATGTTTTGCTCATGAACTTATGATTTTGGTAAGAGCTTAAAAACGTTATTTTTCCACCCATTCCTTTTGTTCTTCATCATAAGTAATGCTCTTCTTTCTGTTACAGGTACGTAGAGCATCACGGGGAGCGGGGTAATATTTCGCATACATATTTAAATTTTACACTCGCTTTGGACCGCGGGCTGATATTTGTGTTATTAAGATACACAGAAAAAAATATGGCTGCCGTTTTAACTGTTATAGGCAATGTTTAATACAGGTATACATTTCCGAGGCGATGTCGTATATAATGTCGGAGCCCTTTGGGTAATGTATGAAATGATACAGTCTGACTAATATACATATGTTATGTATTATGTAATATTATAGAAACGCAGCCATTGGTTGGTAAATTATAAAATAGTGACCTGCGCTTCACGGTATCGTTATGTGAAGGCAGAAAACCATCGTCCAAATTGTAAGTTTTCCCCGCAACATAATAAAATAATATACATTATACTTACACTCATCAACGTCACGACCCATCACGTCCCCACTGCTGGGGCACGGTTCTCCTTAAAAAAGGATTCTAGGCCTTATACACTACCGAATTGCAAACATTACATAGCATATCTTTCTACTCATTGAAATATTTTTCAAATGGAGTATAAGCCATGCATTAAAGTTAGTATATTTTTATTAACAGTGTCACAAAATCAAATTAAAACAATCTGAGAACCTAAATCAAACTGAACGACCTCCCATTTGACACCCTTCTGGCTCTCCAAGAAAATTATATTTAAAAACACTTTGCACAACAGACAGATAAAAGCTCTTCCTAAAACCGACTCAGACTCTCGGATATAAAACTCTTTATGCAACGGCAGGCGCGCAAAACTTTCAAGACTCGCGACTTAGCCCCGTGTCAACGCAACACCTAAAAATAAATATAATTTAAGCGTGACAAAGGGATTTAATTTGTGTTCATGATTCATTGTCGGTTGTAGAACAAAAGTGCCGGCGCGGAGGCGCGGTGGCGACTGAATTAATCTCAAACTCTCCGGGATTAGATTGAAGGGAGTTTCAATACCTTCATTATTTTCTGCACCGACTTTCCGGAAGACAGAGCTGATGGTGTTTACAAATATATAATACCAGCTGTTCCCGCGAGCTTCGCTTCGCCTTAAAAAATTTCCCGTGGGAATTCCGGGATAAAAAGTAACCTATGTTCTTTCTCAGGGCCTAGACCATATGTATACCAAATTTCATTCAAATGCGTTAAGTAGTTTTTGCGTGAAAGAGTAACAGACGTCTGTCTGTATGTCTGTCTAGACATACAGACATACAGACATACAGACATACAGACACAGTTACTTTTACATTTATAATATTAGTAAGGATATGTATTATGTAGGTAAGTATATATGATTTTATAAGTAGGTAATGTGAAGTCAAGTTTTCGTGAAACTCAGAAGTGGTAGGCATGAAATTTAAAGCATTAAATTGAGATTTCGTAACCCAATTCAAAATCTTCAAAATCGGCTATGTCGCACAAGACACCCGAAGGTATATTCCTGGAGATACATTTCCATTACTTAGGCAAGTAATCTATTTTGCACTTGGCTGGAATTCAAAACATAATTGCATAATAATCTCGGTACAAACGCGTCTCGTTAGAGCTGTCGTCATCGCGGCGGCGAATTTCTACGGGGGGTCATTCTCTAAACGAAATTTCGGAGCGCTAGTCACGTCTCTATTTTATTATTTATGAGCACTTTATTGTATATATTGTTGGGGAATTGAGCCTGCGGAGTCACGTGGTCAGAGGCTGGCCACCCGGTCTACGTCATCGCTGACGCGCCGGGCGGGGGGAGTCGCCTCACGGTGGCGCGCGGGCAGCTCCTTCACTTTTCCCTGGCGCTTGAGCGGAGCGGTTGTGTCAACCATTCGTTAGGACTAGGTTATTTTCGGTTACCCGTAGAATTTGTTAAATTGTGGTTATTTTGTGAATTTAATCTTTAGTTCGGTTTTCTTGTAATCATTGAAGTTTAGTTGAGTTTACTTTAGGTTTAGGCTAGTTTTAGTGTTAATTATCGTGTAAATAAGTGATTTTTGAGGTCTGTAAAAAGTGAATAAAGTGTAAGGTTGATTTTCTTGTTTAGTAATTGTTTTTTTTTAAGTAAATTTGGCCCATTTTCCTAAAATCAGAAGTGGGATTGGATTCATTGTCCAATCCGCTTCCGCTTTGTGTCCTGATATCTAAATTTTCAAATTATTTGTGATTAAAAAACAAAAACTTATTGTTTAACCTCAATCTTGTAAGTCATGTCCGATCATCATAGGAGTCGTAGACCTCGTAGTCGTACACGTGGTAGGGAAAAGCGTAGGCATCGAGATAGAACGCCCGACGACGAACTCAGGCAGCAGTTACTATTGCTACGTGAGCGTGTCATTGCGTTAGAGAAACCGAGTGTATCTTCACCACATAGGGTTGACACACCGTTACCGCCGAGCGTTTCTCGAGCTGGTTCGAGAGACGAGGCGCCCCCGGCGCGCCCTGGGTCCGCTGCAGAGAGGCCGCAGCTACAAGGGACGCCACCGCCGCCGCCCCCGAGCGATGCTCAGTCGTCCGCGATGACCATCGCCGACAAAATTGCAGATGCGATAAAATCCATCAATTACCCGGTGAGATCTAACCATTTTTATATTTCCAACTTCGATCCCAGCTTGCATGACATAGATGTTTGGTGTGAAGAGGTCGATCGAGCGAAACTGTTAAACGGTTGGTCTGATAATGAGTGCCTTTCGCGAATCGGTAATTGTTTAAAGGGCGATGCTCGAAACTGGCTGAATGAGTGGGTTACCCAAGATCGTAGTTGGAGTAACTTTAAAAAAGAGTTCATACCCCTTTGTCCTAGGCGGTTAGATATTGCGAACATTTTATTCGATGTCATGATAAAAAATTCTGATAACTACCCTACGTATTCGGATTACGTGCGTCGATCTTTATTGCGACTTCGCATAGTAAAAGGGATGAGTGAAGAACTGATTTCTGCGGTAATTATTCGCGGTATAGCAGACCCACAGCTTCGAGCATCGGCCGTAAACGCTAAATTAATGCCAAATGAGTTAGTCGATTACTTTTCGATTTATGTAAAACCAGATACGAGAAAAACAAATCTACCCTCAGTGACACCGCGAAACAATACGGGATTCCAACGACCGTCCGATAATCGAAAACGCAAATTCAGTGACGGTAGATGTTTTTCATGTGGTCAAGCAGGTCATACCCAGGCTTTTTGCAACAAAAGATTTAAAGCCGATAGACCAAGTGTAGCCAGCACAAGTTCTAATGCAAATGTACGACCACAGAGTCAGCCACCAACAGAACCATGTTCTTTTTGCAAAAAACCTGGGCATAAAATAGACAAGTGTTTTGCGAAACAAAAAGCGGAGGGACGAAGCAATCATACAGTGAATTTTTGTCGCGAATTAGAGAAAGGACGTTCTGATATAAGTGTAGCGGTGATTCAGGGCGTACCTACTGACGTTTTGATTGATACGGGAGCGAACGGTATTTCGTTGATTTCTTCGGCAGTACTTAAACATTTTAAGTGTGAACGTAAACCAGCTTTTCGTGTTATTAGAGGCATAGGTAGCCAGGAAATTGAAACTACGTCCTACGTTACATTGCCGGTCGAGTTTGATGAAGTCGCTCTAGAAGTAGACTTATTCGTGGTTGAGGACGAATACTTGAATACACCGGTGATTATCGGTACCGATGTGCTAGACAGGAAAGGCGTGACGTTTATTCGCAAAAGCGACGGAAGCAAATACCTACGTCGAGAGGATCCACTATCCGTGTTTACTGTTGGGTCTGATAGCCATGCTTCCTTCAAAACTACTTTAGTAGGAGAAGATTTAAAACAACTGCATCAAATCATTGATGAATTCTCGGACAGTTTCATATCTGGTACCGCGTCGTCAACAGTCAACACTGGAAGCATGTCTATTAAACTAAACAGTGATGTGCCAATTAAGTACAGACCTTACCGTCTTTCACAACCCGAGACTTTACGCGTGCGGGAAATAGTTAAGGATTTATTGGATAAGGGGGTCATACAGGAATCTGAGTCGGAGTATTCAAGCCCAATACTTCTTGTGAAGAAGAAAAATGGACAAGACCGTATGTGTGTGGATTTTAGGAAGCTTAATGAAATCACGGTAAAGGATCGGTTCCCATTGCCACGTATAGACGATCATATAGACAGACTGGGCCAGACTAAGTACTTTACGAGCCTGGACATGGCTACGGGATTCCATCAAATAGCCATGGAAAAGGAGTCCGTGCCTCTTACGGGGTTCGTAACGCCCGAAGGGCATTACGAATACCTGAAGATGCCCTATGGCCTTGCTAACGCGCCAGTTGTCTATCAAAGGATAATTGCAAAAACTTTACGTGATTTCATTGAGCCAGGAGATGCGCTGGTCTATATCGATGACGTACTCCTATTAAGTGGATCAGTAGAACGAGGATTTGTCCTTTTACGTCAGGTCCTTAAGACTTTGACGGCCGCGGGTTTTTCTATAAATCTTGCTAAATGTTCATTCCTGTGTACAGAAATAGAGTATCTCGGTCGAACTATTTGTGAAGGTCAGGTACGGCCGAGTGCACAAAAAGTCGCAGCCCTTGTTGAATCGCCAAAGCCAAAGAATGTTAAGCAAGTACGGCAGTTCGTCGGTCTGGCTAGTTATTTTCGCCGATACATACCTGGTTTCGCTACAAAAACAGCTTGTATCACTAAACTGACACAGAAGAGGGTAGACTTTGAATGGGGTGACGAACAAGAGCGCGTTAGAAGGGAAATAATTGAGTACCTGACGAACGAACCGGTGTTAGCCATTTATGACCCCAAGTTAAGAACTGAAGTTCATACCGACGCCAGTTCGATCGGATACGGGGCAGTTTTAATTCAGGTGCATGAAACGGGCCATAAACGCGTCGTAGCGTATTTCAGTCGTAGGACACAGGGGGCAGAGAGTAAATATCACTCTTACGACCTGGAAACGTTGGCGGTTGTGAAAGCTTTACAGCATTTCAGGCATTATCTGATTGGACTAGAGTTCACGGTTGTTACAGACTGCAATGCTTTGAAGCTAACACAACACAAAAAAGATCTGTTACCGCGGGTTTGTAGATGGTGGGCATATTTACAGGATTTTAATTTCTCGCTTGAGTACCGAAAAGGGTCAAATCTGGCACACGCTGACTATTTGAGTCGGAATCCTGTAAGTATGTGCACTGTTGGGAAGCCTCACAACTGGGCTCAAATCGCACAAGCTGCTGATGAAGAAACACAGACGCTTTTACAAAAACTGACAGACGGACAATTAGATTCAAACCAATACGTGAAAAAGAATGACGTGCTGTACTATAAATACAGTCCAGTAGGTGAAGCTCCAAGACTGCTGTGTTTCATACCCAAGGGACATAGGCTAAGTCTCCTTAGGGTCTTTCATGATGAACATGAACACCCAGGCTCAGATAAGACAATAGATTTGATCATGAAACACTTTTGGTTTCCTGGGCTTCGAACATTTGCTCAAAAATATGTCTCACATTGCGTTGTTTGTTTGTCCCATAAAAAGGTACCTAGGGCCCCTCATCAGCCTATTCATTCATGGGAAAAACCAGATTCCCCTTTTGAAACAATACATGTAGATGCATTAGGCCCTCTGCCTGAATCAAATGGTTACCGATATGTACTCATTGTCGTAGACGCATTTTCCAAATACTGTTTGCTTTACCCAATGTATAAACAGGAAACTAGCGAGCTTAAGAAAGTATTGACAAATGTAGTATCCTTGTTTGGGTCCCCTAAATTAATTGTCGCCGATCGCGGGAGGATGTTCCAAAGTAAAGACTTCTCAGACTGGGTAACCGATGTAGGTAGTGACATGCACTTCATAACACCAGAAATGCATCAATCGAATGGTCAGGTGGAGAGATATTGCCGCACTGTACTGAACATGATCAGGATAGAGACTAACTTCCGAAACAATGAGTGGTCCAGTGTAATGTGGAAATTACAACTAGTACTGAATATAACGAAACACAAGACCACTCAGTGCTCCCCACTCAACTTATTGGTTGGCATCGATGGTGCTACCCCAGTTATACGCAGCCTGGTTAGAGACGTAGCGCTTCAAGGGTCACGACCGAATAGGGAGGCTTTGCGTGAAATGACAAGGCAGCGTGCCTCAGAGCGTTTGGTTCAAAATAAAACAAACCAGGACGACTCTGTAAATAAAGGACGCACTCAGCCAAGACACTTTGAGATTAATTCACTTGTGTTTGTAGTGAAGAACGCGCAGATGACTGGGAAACTTGATTCCGGTATGCGCGGGCCTTATCGAGTCGTGAAGGCTCTTCCCCACGGGCGGTATGAGCTTAAGTTGGTGACCGGCTCATACGGCAAGACCACCCAAGCGGCTGCCGAGTACATGAAGCTCTGGAGAGGCGAGTGGACTCCTGAAGTGTGTGCTGCATACTTTGAGGGTGAGTGAACATCAAGGATAGCTTCACGTAGTGCTTCCTCCTTGTATGTTTTATTATTTGTTTGCCAAGGACAGCTTCACGTAGTGCTTCCTCCTTGTATGTTTTGTTATTTGTTTGCAGAGGATAGCTTCACGGAGTGCTTCCTCCTTGTGTATTTTATTATTTGCTAAGGATAGCTTCACGTAGTGCTTCCTCCTTGTATGTTTTATTATTTGTTTGCCAAGGATAGCTTCACGTAGTGCTTCCTCCTTGTATGTTTTATTATTTGTTTGCCAAGGACAGCTTCACGTAGTGCTTCCTCCTTGTATGTTTTGTTATTTGTTTGCCAAGGATAGCTTCACGGAGTGCTTCCTCCTTGTGTATTTTATTATTTGCTAAGGATAGCTTCACGTAGTGCTTCCTCCTTATGTGTTACGATTATTAACAAGGATAGCTTCACGCAGTGCTTCCTCCTTGTTTGTCAGCATCGCCTATTGAGTTAGTCCCTGCTGGACCGAGTACATGATTATGACTAAACTCATGTTTGATAATTTCAGACGCAGACCATGAAGCTGACGAGCCCACTAACCCAGAGGCTTCAGCTGAGAGTCCGATGGAGTCACAGCCAAGCACATCAAGGAGGGCTGACAATGGAGCAGACGAGTCCACTCATCCGGAGGCCTCAGCTGGGAGCCTGTTGGAGTCCCAGCCAAGTACCACAAGGAAGGCCGAGGACGGCCTTCTGTCAGGAGCGGCCGTGTTGGGGAATTGAGCCTGCGGAGTCACGTGGTCAGAGGCTGGCCACCCGGTCTACGTCATCGCTGACGCGCCGGGCGGGGGGAGTCGCCTCACGGTGGCGCGCGGGCAGCTCCTTCACTTTTCCCTGGCGCTTGAGCGGAGCGGTTGTGTCAACCATTCGTTAGGACTAGGTTATTTTCGGTTACCCGTAGAATTTGTTAAATTGTGGTTATTTTGTGAATTTAATCTTTAGTTCGGTTTTCTTGTAATCATTGAAGTTTAGTTGAGTTTACTTTAGGTTTAGGCTAGTTTTAGTGTTAATTATCGTGTAAATAAGTGATTTTTGAGGTCTGTAAAAAGTGAATAAAGTGTAAGGTTGATTTTCTTGTTTAGTAATTGTTTTTTTTTAAGTAAATTTGGCCCATTTTCCTAAAAATATTATATATATCCCCACGAATTGAGAACCTCCTCCTTTTTTTGAAGTCGGTTAATAATGTATACAAAACAAGAGCAGAACATTAGAATAAAATACAGAAAATGAACAAAGGCGGGTTTTTTGCCAAAAAGCAATTTCTTCTAGCCAACCCTTGTTAGGTTGGGAGAAGATGATATTAACGCTTTCAATAAATTTATAGCACAATAAAATGTTAAAAACAAAACTTAGCCTATGTGTATTGCTTATCCTTAGTCACTCTATCTCGTTGCATTAACCGTGCCGATTGCTCGACAGCTCTCTTTCGTTCGGTTTTTAATTTTTTTTTTTTTTTTTTAATATGTGGGGACATCTCACACACGGCCATCCGACCCCAAGCTAGGTAGAACCTGTGTTATAGGTATCGGGCAGCTGATATATCTACAAAAATATATAGATAGATACATATTGAATATATAAACGACAACCAGACACAAGGCAAACACAAATGCTCATCACACAAATGTTTGCTCTGGGCGGGATTCGAACCCGCGGCCCTCAGCTTCGGAAGCAGCTTCACTACCGCCTTAGCTACGGTGCCGTCAAAGTTTTGTCAGTGTAGAGTAGCCCCCTGAACACACGAACGTGCGTCGGGCGCCGATCTTAAACTCATTAGTGAGACTACCGCGGCCGCTTTGTCAAAGACGCTAGAAAATTATAAATAGATATGAGCATAATTACTATAATAGAAGTTGAAAATATGTAACGCGAAGTTGTATTGTACTCGTACGTGCTTTAGCAATATTTCAACCGAACACGGTAAATGTGGAGTAGAAGACACACGAACAGATGTTTAACGCTACCAAATGACTGAAATTAAATCCTTACCACCTGACAATACAGACACATCAGTCGTGAAAAATCCTAGCAGTAAGGTGAGGGTTCGACATTGTATATGAGACATAATTCCCTGCCGTCGGGACGCCGCCTCGACTCCGCTTCGACTTTAGCGGTGAGCGGAGTAAGGATTGTTGATTGATTTTATGTGAAGGCAGAAAACCATCGTCCAAATTGTATGATTTCTCCGCAACATAATAAATATACGTTATACTTACACTCATTAATGTCACGACCCATCACGTCCCCACTGTTTGGGCGTGGTTCTCCTTATAAAAGGGTTCTAGGCCTTATGCACTACCGAATGGCAAAAATTACATAGCATATCTTTCTACTCATTGAAATATTTTTCAAATGGAGTATAAGCCATGCATTAAAGTTAGTATATATTTATTCACAATGTCACAAAATCAAATTAAAACAATCTGAGAACCTAAATCAAACTGAACGACCTCCCATTTGACACCCTTCTGGCTCTCCAAGAAAATTATATTTAAAAACACTTTGCACAACAGACAGATAAAAACACTTCCTAAAACCGACTCAGACTCTTGGATATAAAACTCTTTATGCAACGGCAGGCGCGCAAAACTTTCAAGACTCGCGACTTAGCCCCGTGTCAACGCAACACCTAAAAATAAATATAATTTAAGCGTGACAAAGGGATTTAATTTGTGTTCATGATTCATTGTTGGTTGTAGAACAAAAGTGCCGGTTCGGAGGCGCGGTGGCGACTGAATTAATCTCAAACTCTCCGGAATTAGATTGAAGGGAGTTTCAATACCTTCATTATTTTCTGCGCAGACTTACCGGAAGACACAGCTGATGGTGTTTATAAATATATAATAATATATTATGTAGGTATATAATATATGATTTTATAAGTAGGTAATGTGAAGTCAAGTTTACATGAAACTCAGAAGTGGTAGGCATGAAATTTAAAGCATTAAATTGAGATTACCTAACCCAATTCAAAATCGGCTATGTCGCAAGACACCCGAAGGTATATTCCTGGAGATACATTTCCATTACTTAGGCAAGTAATCTATTTTGCACTTGGCTGGAATTCAAAACATAATTGCATAATAATCTTGGTACAAACGCGTCTCGTTAGAGCTGTCGTCATCGCGGCGGCGAATTTCTACGGGGGGTCACTCTATATGACGATAAACGAAGTTTAAGAGCCATGACTCTATTGGCCTACGAAGTCCGGGACGGCATTGCAGGGTATTTTAATTTTTACTAATGGACATTGAACCGTAATCTTACAGAAATACGACATCAATTGCTATGCTTTAAAATGATGCTGTGGCATTGAAATATCCCTTTCAATGTCCATTAGTACAAAATAAAATCCCTTGCCATGCTGTCCCAGTGTGCGTAGGCATTAAACGTGCCGATTGCAATTGAATAATAATTTATTTGCCAATATTTGGGTTACAATTAAATTAGTAAGACATATTAGTTACGTTACAAGTTGGCTATTTAAATTTATAGGTGACATAAAAGGTGACAGCCATTGTCTATAATAGGAATAGACCTTTGCTATAGACACTGGCTTCTACTCCCTAGGAACTAGCATCCATATTATATAATTATTATACAGAATTGTGGTGTATTAGGCTTAAATAGTATACACAGAAATATATTTAAAGTGTAGAGTAGCCTCCTGAATACACGAACGTGCGTCGGGCGCCGATCTAAAACTCATTAGTGAGACTACCGCGGCCGCTTTGTCAAAGACGCTAGAAAATTATAAATAGATATAAGCATAATTACTATAATAGAAGTTGAAAATATGTAACGTGAAGTTGTATTGTACGTGCTTTAGCATTATTTCAACCGAACACGGTAAATGTGGAGTAGAAGACACACGAACAGATGCTTAACGCTACCAAATGACTGAAATTAAATCCTTACCACGTGACAATACAGACACATCAGTCGTGAACAATCCTAGCAGTAAGGTGAGGGTTCGACATTGTATATGAGACATAATTCCCTGCCGTCGGGACGCCGCCTCGACTCCGCTTCGACTTTAGCGGTGAGCGGAGTAAGGATTGTTGATTGATTCCTAATGTGTCGGTGGTGATAAGGTAACGAATTCATATTTTTTGTGGTAATACAGTAAGGATTTTATGATTGAAACCTTAGTTACGCAATGTGACTCCTTTGTGTTGTCAATGTGTCTGGTGTGTGCATTGACAAAAGAATAAAGAGAGGACATGCCATATCAACGAAAAAAATGCGCTTACCTAAACTTTGGTGTCAATTAAAATGGCGGCTTTTTTCTTAAAAAATGTAAACAAACAAATTGTTTGACAGCTGAAGTACCTTGTGTTTGGATGTCAATCAACATGGCGACCGGTCGCAATGTTGTAATTTTAGGCAAAGACAAAACTACTGTTGTCCTTTTTTACGTAGGATAACACCAATAAGTTAAAAAGAGACGACGATATATTTTTAAGTACCGATTTTTATGCCAGGTCCTCTCTTTATTCCTTTGTCAATGGGTGTGTGTGACTATGCCTCTATAGTGCCACAATCTTATCTGTTCCGGTGGCGACGTCGCTGTCATGGAATCCAGTGATGCCATCGATTAAATTTTGCCTATTTCTGGTTTAAACGACAATGCATTTCTGCTATTACCTATTGTTATAATTTTAAACCAGAAATAGGCAAAATTTAATACATTCATAAGAATAGATAAATCAAAATAAAGGGTCGATAGTAAATGAAAGTGGATATAATATATCAAACGACATTTGTGGTATGGAAAATTTGTCCACGGCGAACAGAAATAAAATTAGTTCTGATTATGTTCTGCTTCTGATATAGGAGATTAAATCTAGATTACAATGGTATAGGTAATAGGTATATGTGGGTCGTGAGAATAACGAGATAGATAGACTTAAAAAAACTATTAATTAAGTATTATTTTTGAACACTTTATTTTACATTTTCTAAAGTAACAAGAAACAAAAGCATACAATTAAAAGAAATTCAGACAGTGTGTGTGCAAAGGCTAATTCATCATCATCATCATCATCATCTCGACCCATCACGTCCCCACTGCTGGGGCACGGGTCTCCTTCCAAAGGCTAATTGCTAAAAAGCAATTTCTTTCAGCCAACTCTTGATAAGTTGGGAAAACAATGACATGTCATAAATCATCATTACTTCGTCTAAAATCGCTGCAGGTGCGCGAAATTCTTCTTGGTATATTGCCTAAGATTTAAAGTATCATGTCACGTCCTCACACCTGTAACCAAAGAAAAATAAAGATTATATACTTTTCATCACGAGTACCACGACCCATCCCGTCCCCACTGCTGGGGCACGGGCCTCTCGGGAAAATATTTCATAAAATTACATGGAGTATAATTGGGTAAAATTATTCGTCATATTTGGCAACACTAACCTGTAGCCGCTGCAACTCGTTCTTCCAATTTTTCAAACGGAATTAAAGGCGCCTGAATACGTTATTCTTCCTGCATAAAGCCAATATATATAGTACTACTTTTCTTGCATCACATTACAGCGTTTTTGGCAGTATTTCACCCAGAAAATCACAAAACAAATTAAATAACGTAGCGTCAGCTTATTCGCAGAAATTGACAACTCAAATAACGCACAGAGTATGAAATGACGTTTGACAATGACGTCTCGTTGTTGCACATTTTGACCACCGGAACAGATAAGATTGTGGCACTATACATCACGTGGCCTGGCAAACGTCAAAGGGTAGGTGTAGGCCTTGGGGCAAGCAATCTTCACTATTGTACACCCAGTGTATGTGTAGCGCGGCGCAAGTTGGGTTAACATACCTGCTGCTGGCTTTTAGAACGGTATATCTAACACTAGGCCTCAAGTCTGCTAACGATTACTAGGTATTTTTATGAAGTCATCAAATTCCAACGGATCTTTAAACCCAATGCAGAAAATTTGCGACCGTTTAAATACTTTTATTGCGTTCAAAGATAATAGTTAATGTCTTTTAAAGCTGTGAAAGATAAATTCCACACAGTGAGAGTAGCATTCGTTAGCGACATAAAAACTTAAGATTCGAGTAATAATAAAATTGCATTAAGTAAATATAGCACAATTTTATTTATTTATTTATAGACAAAAACATAAAGACAGAAAAAGTAAGAAGTACACAAAGGCGGGATTATTGTCAAGAAGCAATCTCTTCCAGCCAACTCTTATATATCCTTTCCATCCCCGAACCGTATAATCACACCAAAAAAACTTTCACCGCAACAAAACGCCGCGCAGCGTCGAACCGGTGACCTAGAACACGAGGCTCCATTCACTCCACCACTATCACTCCATCGCATACTCGCGTCTAACAGCCCCTGCGACCCGCCGCGGGATCCACGACTCTATCCCCTGGGAATAGAGGAGGTTGGATCAGAGGACCCAGCCCTGGCGAGGATCCAAGTGAAGCCACGCGAAATGGAACGCGTCTGCGAGGGGGTCACTCTATATGACGAAAAACTAAGTTTCCAAAGCGCTGCTGCGCGAGCCACGACTCCATCTCGTTGTATTAACGTGCGGATTCCACGACAGCTCTCGTTTGTTCGTTATTCGTCAGTAAAGAGTAACCCCTCTGCACTAGACGCAGCCGAACTGCCGCAGACTTTGAACCGTCATAGAATAGTAATAAATAAGTCATTTTCTTTAGGTACTAAACTTAAATATGTATGTAAAAAATCTATTGATATATAGTTTTAGTCATGGATTTTGCAAAAGATATATACGAGGTATGTTAATTGGTACAAAAACAAACCAATTCAAAATTATAGGGTGTCTTTATTTGGATAATAACGCGCTGAGAATTCCGTTTTGTTAAAGCGTTTTGTTTTTATTCGATCAAAATTAAACTACCTACTCAGTAGGTATTTTTTGTAATATTTGCCTAACAACCTATGCTCATATAAATATAAACAGCTGTCGTATGATTAACGAAAATATACATAAGTACTTTACATTATAATAAAATATTAATCTCCTCCTTAATTACTTTTCTTGGAATATGAATAAGTATTATAATAAGTAGGAATATGAATCGTGAAATTCCAATCACTAGGCAGTTTTAATTGGAATGTGAATTCTTAGAAATGAAAGTAATGCTGAGGTATGAAAATTAAATATGCTCGATTTTTTCGAAGTCATACTTAACGTGGACAAGAATTTGGTCCAAGTTTAATGGAGAGGCATTCAACAATGTTTCATACGAGTGAACTTTACATATGATTAAAAACAAAGTTATAAATTTTCATTCTTGGTATTCAGAAATAACCTCTTGAATGTACAGTCAGCTGCATAAGTTGTTATACACTTCTGTACCTTGTCAAACTGACGAACCGTCAATGCTTCAATGAATGGATAGGCGGTTTGTTAGGCCCGGGTCTCCTATTTACTCCGTAGGTCGCGTCAAGTGTCACCGCTGTAGGCCGCGTCACGATACTCACTACGTCTGCGCGCCAACGTCGGCGTGTGAGGGAGACCGCATCAGTACATTTCTATAGTGAGCATCGTGACGCGGCCTACGGCGTAACGCTGGACGCGACCTACGGCGTAAATAGGAGACCCGGGCCTTAGATTGATAAGGTTCAAATGTGTATAGCTACTTATGCAGCTGACTGTACATAATGTATATGTATGAATGTTGAATGTTATGTATTAAAGTCATCACAGCTTTAGTGTTTATAGTGTCTTTGTAACGTATACAGAGACCTCCAAAGTTCTATTAACAGAGTAGGCAGGTCATACTCAAAAGTTTTCACAACTGAGGCTTTATTTTTATTTTTACCGCTGACAACATGGTCGGTTTAGTCGCGAACTGCAACGAGCCCGGGGGGAAATCAGGGAAATTAGGGGCACGGAGCACGAATTTTTGTATTTTTTTTAATGCTTATAATGGTAAAAATGCTCTTCTTAATATGGGGAAATTCACGTCGTTACTGAGACTGACACTTGCGATATTATATAATTGTATTGTATCGTATTGGTCCTCAGTTGTTTTGCTTGTCACTGTAATTATTGTATTTACAAGCCTTAATAATAATAAAAAACATACTTTAATTACCTACCTAAAGCAGAAGTTAGCACCTTTGGCTTCCAGTTAACGAAGAAACAAGCATTTCCAAACACCCAATCCCTTTAAAGCCGGTTATGCCCCATAAATATTCACAACATTAACACAAATGCTTAGAAAGTATTACTGAAAAGCCAGAGCGTCGTAAAAGTACTGAGTACACTGAATGCCAAATAATATGGGCCATTTCACACATACAGAGAACAGCGCTAAGAGGCCCAATACGCGTGTGTTAAATTTGTATGCAATTCACTTACACCTGATCGCGAGGGTACTCTGGGGAAATTATTAGGAACACCTTCTACGTTTTATTAAATCCTGGTACTCACGTGCACGTGTCTTGTGATCTATGTACTGACGAATTGTACATAGGTAATTTATATACCTATATATACTTTTTCAGTAAACAGTGTAAACACGAAATTATACATTGTGTCTTTTTAATTTACTAGGTAATTTTTAAGTACAATAATAGTATACCGTGGGGAAATATTTATTAGTACCGAGTAAGTTCTTGTATATAATTGATAAGTGGAGTATCGTACGAGCACTTCATTGGTGAGGTTAAAATTGTAATATTCATAACCTTATTAAACAGAAGCATATAATTTAAGATTCGTTTTGAACAATCGCAAATACCTTATACTCGTATCAACCGAAAATACGCACTTAATTAACGAAAAAACAATCTATTTTATTGACCGGCCCTTACCGTCTCTTACTCATCATTAGTCGCCGCAAAATCCAATTTCATCGACCAATCAAAATGGCGGACAGCGCCTAAAACCGTTCGGAAAGCCCCAATTGCGTCCGCCGAGCCTCAAATTTAATCTACCGTGCACCAATGTGCAATCGTGTTCGATTAGACACCTTTCCTTTGTCAATCGGCCAGTTTGAGGAGTGCCTTGCTCACTGGGGCGTGGACTTCAAGTGTGACCTTTTCCACTTGGCCGGTTCGCTTACCCAGTATTGCCCAGGTGCGTGAAGGCAAGTGGATTTGTATCAAGACGCCTCTTCTTCTGCTCGCCTGGTGATTGGCGGACGTGTCGTGTTATTGTGATCAAATGATTTGCTGAGTTGCCAATAAAGTTATCACTTCTGTAAATAAAGGTATATTTGGTCCCTTTTCATATAGGTACCCATTTTGGTAGTTGAGTTGTTGTTACGCCAGATTCATAAAAAAACTTACATACAGACAAATTGACGTTGAATACCTCCTCCTTTTTTTGAAGTCGGTCAAAAAGTAGCGGTGTTTCGTACTACCTAAAATTGCTGGTTGTAAATATGTTTGTTTGCTAAACCGTCACGTTTTAAGGGTTAGTCCATAATTTATTTAGCGGAAAATAGTGTTTCATCTCTTGAAAGGGACAACCCCCAGGAGATGTAAGGAGGAGAGTACACGCCGCTCTCACAATAAAGTGAAACCGGCCCGAAACTATTAGGACACTGTACCTAGGTTTAAATTATGTGTGAAATAAATGGTTGACTATCCCTGAACAATTTGTTCACTTTCAACTCTGATTTTGTAATACTTTGGCTACAAAGATGTACCAAAGTAAAATTAAGGTTAATTTCAAAGTATGAAAACGAACTTAATTAGGTTCAAAGTATGAAAACGAACTTAATTAGGTTCAAAGTATGAAAACGAACTTAATTAGGTATATAGGTAATTTATTATGTAAAACATTAATTTGACACAAGTTATTCTTATTGGTATATAAGTAGGTTTTTAACTGTATAATGAAGCAAGTGAGCATTTGAACATTCGAATCGCTTCCCAAACAGTACAAAGTGACCAGCAGCAGACTTACATAAAAACCACTGCTACAATTCAATAATTAACCTTTTCATTGCGCGTTTAAACTGAAAAACTGTAAGAAATTAAATTCCGCGCCAACCTTGAACTCCGTATTTCTCACGACTCACGACGCTTCCCCATTAGCTCACACAATATTTATTACGGAAAAAAGTGTAACCCAATTTCAGTAAATTATATGATTTCCCGGCGGGGTCAGGGGGGGGGGGGGGAGGTGCGGGGCGCGGGGTAGATTGGGATATCCACCGGGAGCCTCGCCTGATTATCCCATTGAGCGCCGTGCTCGCGTCACAGTGCTGTGGGGTATAGTGTGGGAACTTAATTGTAGTATCGTTAAAGTATTATTCCGGCAGTTAATGTAATTATTTCAGTTTTCAGTTTTACTATATTAAGTACCTACCTAAGTTATTCACATGTTTTGCTTGAAAATAAGGGCATTTGTAATGTAATAAGCCATGTTTCATGTGTACTTACTCAAAAAAATCTTTTTTTTGGTGTCGCTCATACAGCTGTGCTGTTGTAGAACGATTATGAATCCATTTTTTTGTATTATATTTAATACAAAAAAACACAGGTTGTATTATATTTAATACAAAAAAATGGATTCATAATCGTTCTACAACAGCACAGCTGTATGGGCGACACCAAAAAAAAGATTTATAAGTGAATTATGAGTGATGATTTTAATTCACTTATTTATTAACTGGTTCTATGTTTATAATTCGCTATGCGCTAAACGTTTCTGCAAAACTTCCTACTGTGCTCATTTTTTACACGGCTCCCGTTCTTCCACTAGATGGGGTATTCTTAATTTGAAAGAGAAGGATAAAAATATGTTGCCTCTCTCTCTGGGATGATGGATCTGATCTTTGACAGCACGTTTTTGAACGGCGATAAAGTAAATTGGGCCTATGATTACGTTGTCTCGCGGACGGGTCGGGGCAGGGGATTTCAGATATATTCGGCGTTTTTTTTTTATGTCGGCTGATAAAAAAAGTTGGAGAGACTTTTATTGTTGAACTTCGAAGCGATCGAACCTACATCGTTAGCAATATTGTTGTAATTTTTTTTTAGAAATTCGGCAGTTAAAATGTTGTCTACCTCTGACATTTTCGATGATGGATGGATGGTTTTTTATACGTAATCGCTAAGTTATTATTGGCCTATGATGGCATAGAAGGGCTCCATAGTGGACCTGTCAGTATTGTCACTGAAAGTCTAATAATCAAGCTAATACCGTAGTAGGTACCATAAAAAACCACGGGTGGCGGTTGTTGTACTCTTTCCATTATATTATTGGTTTTTTGACATTCGAAATCCCATACATATTTGATGACTGGAAACTTCAGAAATACAATTTGCAGTTAGTCCATTACAATAATTTATTATTTTCTGTTCTGTTCTATTTTTATAATGTGTTACAGTTAAAAGACTGATTAAATATATATATTTTTTTAGAATAATTACATTTTATGTTATATTACTGATGTTACTTTCAATAAGATTTTGATTTTAATGGTACCCCGAGATACGGGCAAAGCCTAGTTCGGGGGCCCCTGTTCATTTTGTGATTTTAAATGTAAGATGTGCGCAAGAATACTTTTTGTTTTGTAAAATAAGATTTAAATTTTACTTAGGTATTATGTGTTTTATGTGCAAATAAACAATTTTTACTTTACTTTACTTACTTACTTACTTTACAATAACATAGTGGAAGCTTTATAAGAAATAAATTCATAGCCTCTTGATACCGTTTAGCATGTCATTGTATATAAGTTTTAATGCGGAGGCCTTTGAAACATTGAAACCTGTTGTACTCAGTTTCGTTTCAGTTCAGTAATTTACAAACACCGACCATTAAACCAACAATACTATTTCTCTCACGACTTCACACCTAGTTGCAACAATCACACTAACTACTACAGAAACATTAACGTTTTTCGAATTGAATATTAAACGTAGCGCCACAACCCTACGTGATGCTCCCCTACGTGCCAAGACTCTTCTTGGAGGAAGCAGTGGAAACAAAACATGCTAATTTAAACCCTATCACTGCACAAAAAGATACCTTTTTGAGACGACAGGTAAAAATATTTCAACCAGATTTTTTCTAGGGGTGGCACTTTCAGGTTGGAAGGTTTCCTTTATGTCTGAACTATGCGGTAGAAATAGTCAAATAGGGACCGTTGGGGTAATTTATGACAATTTGAGGGTAAATTCTAAAGTAGTTTTGGAATAATTTAAATTTCCGGTTACGCCTTTGGTTACTTTAGCCGCTCCGGATTTAGGACAGTTTAGTTTTGGGTTTCCTGCGTTTTATTAAGTTTCGTCGAAATTAGAACTATTTACTAATATTTTTGGATGTAGGTATTTTAATAAAAATAAAAGTACCTATATATGATTGCTAACATGGCAAAAAAATGCATTGCGGCTTACACTTTTCGCAACATGTAAAAAAATTCAAAGTGACCTTTAATAATAACATGTTAGTACTGTTGTCTGCAACTGACAACTCATCTAACATTATAATTCTCTGTCACCACTCACCACAACTGAAGAAAAATAATGGCAATAAAAGCATTCTACGCTCGCGCTTCCTCAACCAGCTTTTGGCCATCAAGTTTTTCTGGTCGTGGTTTTCTTTCATAAACATCCTATCGATTCACTAAGATGTCAAACATACAAACACAAATTACACCCCAAATTCCCTGTAAAATGATTGAGTAGCTAGCGACAATAAATGGAAACACAAACACATAACTGGGGAAATAAAAATGAAAGCAAATGATTTCAGATGCGAACTGTAAGAGAAAGGGGCTTTCAGCGCGTCAAATATTTACAGAAGAAATGGTCGCGGCTACAGCGGGACAAACACTGGTTTTGAAATACCTCGAGACAGTGTTTCTCAACCTTTTCATAAATATATATTATCAACGTACAATGCATTTTTTTAAATATGCATAAACAATATTAATGTTTCTTTTCAATCAAAATATTATTAAAACAAATATTCTTAGTTCATAGTAAGTATATCATTGTTTCTTGTGTATTGTTTTAAAAAACCACTTTTTTAATAAATAAAAATACATACACATTTCTGACATTTACATTTATTTATCTTGATTACATTATAGGAGAAAACTGATGCTCTGGATATTAATACGTTTTTATGTGAGCGCAGATCTTAAGAGGTGAAGACGATACTCAATAATTTATGCGGATTTAGGATGATAAAAACGATGCATGGTACCTAATTAAATAAAAAATCGTAACAAAATATAATGTAAATTATTTAATTGTAACAAGGTTGAGAACCACTGTTCTAAGATGATGTACAAGCTCTAAGTTTGAACAGCGGTGATTGTTTTTATAAAGGACCTTCCCGGCGCTGAGTGCCTCTCAGTTTGCTCAGTACTTGTGTAATGTGTGAGATTGTGAGTACTACGATTTATATTTAAAAGGGTTGATGCTGTAATAAAAAAAAAAACATATTTATTCCGTACTTGAGCCATGAAAATGTTCAACATAGGGTAAATTACCCAATTATTGACACTTTAAGACGAGTTGTCTGCAAAACTGGCCATAAATACGCATAAAATATTAGTATTGTGGTAATTTTTTCTGTAGCGGTTTCAGGTGTATATTCATTTATAATATTTTTGACAAAACAATGACCCTATAGTCTTAGTTTTTTATTATCAGCTATAAATTTGAAAGAACCCCTATTTCCCAATTATTGACACGCGTTTTCCAATTTATGACACCTCCTGTACCAATTATTGACATGCTTGATATTAGGTAATAAAAACCGTTTTTAACAGGAATTAAACCTTTGGGAGGGTACCATGGGTCCGGTTCTCTATTTGGTATATCACGGTGATATATTGAAACACCATAAGTGTCACATACCATAAGTCGTCAGCTAGTTATCTGACATACCATATGTACTGTATCTAATACTGATGCTAGCAGACTAGTCCCACTGAGTTAGGCTGCTTCGTCTCATGATCTCCTGGGCATTTCTCAAAGGTTCCAGCCAGTGCGTCCTGCTGCTGATGCCATATGGTTCAGAAACGTGGTCACGGCTGGGCTAACAGGTCCACTGATATAAAGTCGTAATGCGGACTGAAATGGGGTAATCAATCCATCAGAGAACCAATGTGAGATGCCAATAGGCCAACCCAAGAAAAAAGACAGTTGGAGTAATCGAGTTCTCGAGTGGAGGTAACGAACAGGCAAGCGTGACATAGCACGCCTTTTGCCCATCAGGACCAAGGCTGATCTTAGACATGTACCTGGTAAGTAGCTGCTGGAAGAGAAAGGCCAAAGAAAAAGTGTGGTGTAGCTTTGTCACATCTGTATTGATGAAGACATCATGAATCATGAATATGCCTCTGATATCTCCAGTTTATGCTCGCAGAACTACACGTAGCATCCTTGAGGGTTGGCCTGTAGATAAACATGTTCAAGACTAAGGTAATGTTCAGTGTCCCAAACGAAACGAACGATACCGCTGGATATCATTCAATTTTGTGAATCTTGTTAAGATTCACAAAATTGAATGATATCCTATCTTGATCATTGTTTACCCGCTGGGTCAGAATCCCAGTTTTAATAGATTACGAGGTGGATTCAGCTGGGTGGGAAGTGTGCAGGACACTTTTGGACAGGCAAAATGATGACAGGTGGACGTAGAGCAGTCGGCAGGCCACCTGCCACTGATAGTCAGACGACTTCGTATAGGTTGCAGGAAGGCAGTGAGAAGTGAAGCAGGAAAAGTTATTTTTGAGTGTCATAGTATAGTAAGCTCCCATTAAAATATTTATCGTTTATGAGACTAATTATTGACACTTTGCCTATATATAGACATGTCAATAATAGGGAAATAGATTACTGACACTATGTCGATAATTGGATTTCACTGTATTGACACTGTGTCATGAATTGGAAATTCGTGTGGGATAAATGATTAAATAGTGTTAACATGATCATTATAGGATATACTACCGGAAAATGCAAAAATATTAACATGAAAACAAAAAACATTCCTTCCAATTATTGACCCAATATGTCAATATTAGGAAAATATACCGAAAGTGCTACCTATAATTGACACCACCTAAATTCGAAGTTATAACCGAAAATAAGTGGTTTTTGAGGTAAGAAATGGAAAAGGAATTTTGTTCACTTTTCAGTCCAAATAAGTAATTTATAATTTTTTTAAAAAAATACTAGCAAATTTCTTCTTAAAGTAGCCACTGTCCTTTGCAAAAAGCGATCCAAGATGGCGGAATTTGAAGAAGCAACGGAGAGGCACGAATTGTCTATGTTTTATTGGTCAGCCATTGCTGTAAAAAGGACTGCCGAGTGTTACCATTACAGAATAACTATTACTGCTGCATTCAAAGATAAATATCACTAAATAGAACGAAGCGTTGTCTTGTTTTCTTTAATTATTCCGCGCTGTGTCAATAAATGGAGGGGTGTCAACAACAGGGTAGTTTACCCTACGTACATCATACAGGAATACTTGAGCCTTGAAATTTTGAAATATAGATTTCATTTTCGGGCTTCGATATACGATGCTGCACAGGTAGGTTTCGGCTTAGTATACCCTTTTTGCAACACCCTGTATAAGAGTCTATTTATCGGTCGGTGGTAAATAACCTCTCCAACGTTAAATGCCCACGACATTCAACTTTTGAACGGCTGGTAAAATTACCTATGACTATGAGCTTAAAAAACAAAATGAAAATCGGTTTAACCGATTGGGAGCTACGCTACTACAGACAGATACACAGACACGTTAAACTTATAACACCCCTCTTTTTGTAGGGAGTTAAAAATACAGAGCTCGTGAGTTTAATCAGCGGCTCCCGGAGCTGTATCAACAGCCGGATGAGTGCTGCATTAGCATGGACAGCGTCTCGCCACGGGCTGCTTCCGTCTGGGTAGTCGTTGCAACATCTTGTACCCGTAAGTAGGGGGTTCTAGAATAAAAGTAACTTAACCCAAAATTTCATGATTTTGCTAGTCGTACGACTTTGGAATTTCATAAATTTTATTACGATGATATTTTTTTTTGTGTTGTTTCTTTCTGACCTAAATATATCACTGTTTTAATCATTAGTATTTTTACGATTAAAATGTCCATGCTCCAGCAGCATCTCAGGCGTCACTTCTGATATGGGCTTTGTCCAACCAGACACCAAAAACTTTATCCGTGGCCTTGATCACCCAATCACTCTTAGCTGCATTGTATGACTTATTTTAAAAAGCACATTGAACTCATTAAAACTATTTACTTAAATAAAAATATCCAACGACGTCAAGTAAAGTTCGCCGTCTCCACTCCTTTAAGTAGTAAGTAGACACTTTTTCACTTCCTCAGTGCATTTCTCACTATCGCAGCAAATACCTCCCGCCTTTGTTCCTTGCTTTTGTCACTCAATTACGGGATTCCACGTACTGCCGTTGAAGCAGGGTCTCTTCCATTCTTTGTTTCTATCGTTTTAGTTGCCAATTTAAATTTAAAGAACTCCGCTCCTGTTTCTACTGAAGCATTTGCTGAACGGGGCTTTATTTATCAAGGGACCAAGTCATTTGCTTTGTCATGGTCAACCTGAAATTTATAAAAAAAGATATCTCCATAAGTTATTTTGGCCTTCAAAATCCATGTGATTATATCTTAGTACTTATACATATCAGTTTCAGTTGCTTTTGCTCTTAATCTTCATGCAGCTTTGTATATTTTGTGCCAAACGTGGTGAGTCCGAGACGGATCGTGCCCCGTGCATCGGCGGATCCTAAGCTGCTTACAATAATGTAAGCCGCACAGAGCTCGATGTTAGCATAACTTTGTGCCGAATAGCTCGGTATGCGCCGTCTTAGCGTGAGACTCTCGGGCGGGCGAGTCTGCGACCAAATGCAATTTGCACGGAATGACACTTGACTGTTTGTTGTTATTGGATGACATGGTTCAAACTTTGATAAACAATATACGAACGAGATGGAGTGTTAGAGAGAAAAAATAATGTCCTGATGAGGACGGGGACGAGGACATAAGAAATCTTTAGGGACGAGAGAACTTCCTTTACACTAAATAAAACATTCTAAGGCAAGGCGAAGCTCGCAGCGGCTCAGCTTGTTAGTAATAAAATTGGCATCTTCAGCATCGCTACCGAACACTATCAAATGTAGAGCCCGTAAGGCCCTGCGGCCCATACATAAAAATTAGGGTTCAAATATCGATAATGCTTATCTAACCATAATATCAAAATAAATATGAACACTCTTATCGCTCGGGCACAGCACTATTTTTTATTTTATTTTTATTTTAAAGCATCATAAAACAGGTCAGACACAATACATTTCTAAGTAAATATGTTATTTAACAAACAGTCTAGTGACTAACCCTTAAGGATATGATGACAGCATGCTATACGTTATTTATATAAAGTCTAAGTCCTAGCTAATATGTTTTTTCTAAATACCTATATATTTATTGGAAGGAGATTTAAAGCTATCTTATAAATATTAATATGTATTATAAACAGTCTATACTTTAAGTTGTAAAGAAAACAATTATAAATAGATACGTTACTTACTTATCTTTTAAATTTAATGTAAATAGTTGTTTTTTAAAGGTGTGGAGGTTTGCAAATATATCTAGTGGCCCATGATTTATTTTCTCATTATATAGACGACACATATTAAGGAAAGGTTCATGAAATGCCCTCTGAGTTCGACAAACCGGTAATTCGAAGGTTCTGAGTTTTTTTACTTGTCTGCGTTGTGTACTGCGAGGAATACTGATTTTTATTTGTTCTAAAAGAGTCGTGTTTATTTGTCCATGTAATATCTTATGTAGAGTAAATAGGCAAGTTGAGATTCGGCGATATTCGAGGGAGGTTAATTTAAAGTGTTGAAGTCTTGATTGGTATGAGTTACAAGTGTACTTTAGTTTAAATCGGTAAGATATAATTCTTAAAAATCTAGCCTGAATATTTTCTAATGATTTAGTATGGATACTATAATACGGATTCCAAATTACAGAGCAATATTCTAACTTACTGCGAATAAAACTATTAAATAGAGTGATCAAGGTCCGGGGATCTCTGAAATCAGTACTGAAACGAGATAAAAAACCAAGAAGCTTGTTGCATGACGAGATAAGGTACTCGTAATGCTTTCTGAAATTTAATTCGTTATCAAGAATGACTCCTAAGTCTCGTATAGAGTTTACATCTTCAAGCTCTTGACCGCCTATGTTAAATTCATAATCTTTTAGGTCATCTCGTCTCGTTGAAAATCTCATAACAAAGCATTTTGCAACATTTAACTGCATTTTGTTAACTGAACACCAATTAGACAGTGAATTCAAGTCAGTTTGAATGTTTTGGCAGTCGGTTATGGTAACAATTCTATTAAAAATTTTGAGATCGTCAGCATATAGTACGCATTGGGATTTAAATTTGTGTGTTAGGTCATTAATAAACAAAACAAAAAATAGAGGGCCAAGATGACTGCCCTGCGGTACGCCTGATGTTATGTTTAATGGAGCAGAATGGTGTCCTTTAATCGCTACGAGTTGAGATCTATTAGAGAGATAAGATGAGATCCATCTAAGAAGGCTTCCATGAATCCCAAATTGTGATTTTAGCTTAAAGATTAAAATAGTGTGATCCACTTTATCGAACGCCTTCTTGAAATCAGTATATACACTGTGAACTGACTGTTTATTATTAAAAGACTCGTGTATATAGGTGACGTATTCTAGTAGGTTAGTCACAGTTGATTTATTCCTTACGAAGCCGTGTTGTTTGTCCGATAACAGTGGTTTCACATGCGCGTAAATATAGTCAAATATGAGGCACTCGAATAACTTTGCCAAGCATGACAAAATACTTATGGGCCTATAATTACTGCAAATACTGGCGTCACCACTTTTCAATATTGGTATAATGTATGCACGTTTCCAGAAATCTGGAAAAATACCAGAGTGAAGTGATTTATTGTAAATAATATGCAAAGGAATCGAGAGTTCCTCTGCACAGTCACGTATAAAATGTGATGGTAATAAATCGGGCCCAGCACCCTTATTGGGATCTAGATGTTTTAGTTTATTATGAATCTGACTAAGTGACAATTCTATTTTGTGAAGTGCATAATTGGAACCAGGACTGTCCGCATGAAGGTTTTCTGGATTTACTTTATTGTTTTCAAAGACAGAGCCAAAAAACATTGAAAAGAGTTCACATATCTCCTTTGTATCCGAGGAAGAAATACTGTTATGAGTCATTGTTTGCGGTATAGAGCTATGTGATTTTTTACTTTTAATAAATGTCCAAAACAGCTTACTGCTGCCTGAGCGTAGTGAGTCCTCAACATTATTCACAAATTTTTTATAACAATCGTCAATCATATTTTTGACTCTTGTTCGAAGCATGGCATATGTGTCGTAATCACGAGGATTTTTAAACTTTTTATATTTGCGATGGTATTTATTTTTTTCTAATAGCGTTTTTTTTAGGCTTTCTGAAAACCAAATTGGATATTTGTGGGAATCATTTTTCTTGTAAGGTGTTGAGTCTTGTATGATATTATTTAAAATTTCGTAAAATACGGAAATACAAATGTTTATGTCTGAATTAGATAACTCATTTTCCCAGTCCACGGATGCTAGAGCTTTTTTACATTTTGCTAAGTTGCATTTTTTGAAGTTAAATATTTTATTATTTATATTAGGCCGAATGGTATAGGCCATGTGATCCTCAATTATTACTGAAAATGGCGGATGATGTCTGTCTTGTTTACTGATCGGGTCACATGGTGAAATTTTGCAATCAAGTAGATTGGTTAAAAATAAGTCTAAGATTGTTCCATTTGGTTTCGCAATGTTGTTTAACTGTTGTAGAGCTCCGAGTGCCAGAAGGTCTATTAATAAAGGATGTTTTTTATCTTTATGAATCTCAGACACAGAAAGAGTGTTATGGTTTGTTACAGGAACCCAAGATAAATAGGGCATATTAAAATCACCCAAAATAATAAATTGATCATTTTTATTTGTAACTATGTCATAGCACTTGTTAAAAAAAGATTCCAATGTACTCATGTTTATATCGGGGGGGAGATAAACAAGACATATATGTATTTTAGAGTGGCCAAGGGTAACTGTCAGCCAAATATCTTCAGCCTCGGTTTCCCAAGAGCACTGCCGCTCTACCCGAAATGTATTTTTAATCGCTATCATAACACCTCCGCCATCGACTTTACCACATTGTGAACTTTCTCTATCGCGCCTGAAAACGTTGTAGCGAGAGTCGACTACTTCATTCGTATAAATGCCACTGTTAAAGTTGGTCTCAGTGAGACATAAGATATCGTAATCTTCAGCCAGGATATTTTTGTAAACCTCTCTTGTTTTACTTCTAATACGGTTAACGTTTTGGTAATATAATGAAATCATTTTAGCTTGTATTTAAGAGTATTACATGACAAGGTAACTAATTAAGTATATTATCTAAACAATAAGTTTTAATGAATCTTCATTCTTAATCAGAAAGGGCTTAGAAGTCTCATTTTTGCGTACATAAATTTTACCAAATCGTACCCATACAAACTTATACTGTTTCTCCTTAGTGAGTCTTCTGGCTTCTGCTTGTAATGCTCGGACTTCCAATGGTAGATGTTCTACGGCATATATTTGTGACTTCTCTCCGGACAGTCCGATGGAGTGCGAGTTCAACTTTTCAGTGGAATTATTTCTGTTGTACCGGTATACAGAAGACAGTACGGAATCGCGATGACGCGGGGACGGAAGTGTGACAAGAATGCTGCGAGGTCTCGTTGAGGCAGGATTCAGTTTCGCCACTCTGCGGCATGAGATGATAGACTCGTCAGGCAAGGGTTGTCCAGAAGTGACTTCACAGATCTTCTTCACGATTTCAACTGGGTTTTCTTGTTTTTTTTCTGGTACTCCTTGAAACTCGACGTTACAGCTCCTTGATAATTGCTCCATAGATATTAATTTACTCGATATGTCCAAAACTCTTTTGTTCAGAGCCAAATTCTCGTTCTTAAGTTCATTTATTATTTGTTTTTGGTCATGCGATTCTTTTTTCAAATCATCATATTCACTCGATAGGTAATTAAATGATGTTTGTAGAGCTTGCAATTCATTTTTTATCTGTTTAAATGATTCCTGCATCGAAGAAATTATGTAAGACTTCAAATTAACCAATTTGTCATCAAGCAGTGACCCTATTGCCGGCAGTATAGTATCGTCCATTGTAGTGTAGGTATGGTACTTAAACCTTTCCGTAGGTAGGGTATGATAATTTCAAGCCGCGCGTATCACGGCACCGTGGTGTAGTGGGCAACGCGCTCACCTCACAAGCTGGAGACTCGGGTTCGATCCCCGCCGCCGACCGCTGCACTTTTTCAATGTTTTAGGGCACACTTGACACGACGACGATCAGCAACAGCAGGTAAGAGCGAGAAAGGTTGTTCAAACACCAATATGGCGCCGGCCTCTTACGGGATCCAACACAAGATGATAAGAGAGGGTCCGATAAATAGCTCCAAACCAATAAGCACTGAGCAATTTAGCAGTGACAATAATTTAGAATAAATAACAAACAAATCTACAACACGTCCACCTCCGGCAAAAGACGCGGACGAAAAAAACTATCTCTCAGCATTCGCTGCACGTACGGAACCCACCTCACGGCTCACAATGAGAACCCAATTGTATCGTATTATCCTACTTCATAATACCGTGGCTCTTTTGTTATAGCTCTGCTATATTATGTACAGTGGGACACGGGACCACTGAGAGTAACTTTGGATTCTGTTAGGACCGTTTGTTCAACGGTAAAGAGTGTGTCGTGGTAAATATGAGCCTCGATATTTTTCTTAGCGTGTCGTTAAGGGGATATAAAAAAACTATAGCTGAACTCATTGTTTGTTCGTACGTATTACATGATGTTGCAGAAGTGGTATACTACAAAAAAGAGGATAACACAGGGGGTCATTGTAAACCAGTTTAGTTTTACGATTTTTACAAAAAAAATATCTTTTCCTTTGTAAAAACTCACGTGACCAACAAAGCTCATCAATAGAATCAGACAGGGAGAAGGTGAGTATCCTTTATAATGAATGGTAAAAGAAAACTTTAAATCTACCAATTGATAAGATTATTAACGTTTATAAATTTGGCAAATGCTAACTATTTATAAACAATTAAACATATCAAAAAACAGAAACAAATCTATCGATTTAGCGTAACTGTAACAAACTTTGTAAACTGTACAATTTACGTAAAATAAAACAAATGTTTAGAAAGATAAGAGCGCTTGCGAAGCGTTCCTGCAAAGGTCTCCGATTGCTATCTCCTACCTACCAATATAAATAAATAACTGGAAACAAAATTATAATTTTATTTGAATGGCTGATTTCTCCCACCGCATTGTAATTGCCAGGGGCGCGTTATCTGATGGGAAGATGGAATACGCAAAGTTGTTAGGTAAGCAATTTGTTTAGAGCCGGTGTGTATGAAAATGTTATAATAATGTTGAATGTGAGCCCCGAGCACAGGGCGAGGGGTTAACCTTTAAGTATGGACGTGGAGTCTCACAGGCTACCTAATGTTTACGTTTTCATAGTTTTGCCTATTTCCCCCCGCTCCCCGCGATTGAGCGGCTCAGTAGCTTTTGTTTTAGTTGCCAAATTACCAATGAGGGAGGAGGTTGAGTCGTCCGGTGAATATCACGTGAGTAATGACCATCAAAAAATTGACTGGAGCCTGTCAGGCTACACGTCCATTGTTGTCATACAATATATTTTGTATGGGCGATTATGTTTTTTTTACATTTTTTTTTCAAAATGTGAAAAATAAGTAATGCTGGTACTTCTAAAGGTAAAAGTAATTTCTAAAAAAACTAGCACGTGTGCATGTAGTGCCTCATGTGCAAAGACGTGATATAAATAGACGATTGCCAAGAGAACTGAGGTTGACTAATGAATCGAGTTTTAGGTGATGATAATTATGGTCACAGAAGGTGTCCAGGATCAAGAAACCAGTCAAGGGTCCACAAGAGCATGTAGAATCTGTCCCGCGAAAAAACATAGGATGAATACCTATGTTTGTGTTGCCTGTGTGTCTCCAAGTGTTCTAGACCTCTGTGCATTGACTGCCAATAAATTGGCGCCATTAGACTGTGGTCAATATTTTATATAATAGTTGCCTGAAGCAGGTGTTTTGTGTTTTCGGTTACTTATGTATTATATTTTAAGAAAATAAGACTAATTTTGTTATAGTAATAATTTTGACTGTTTTTAATACCAGAAAATGTAGCCTAAGTAAATTAGGACTTAAAAGTGCCATAAGTTGGAATTTTTCACATTTCTATATTTTTTTTAATAATATTTGATTACATAAGCACATTATTTTATTGCTAAATCCTTTAAATTCAATATCCAATCAGTTATAAAGTTATCTTATATCAAATTCTCAAAAAAAAAGTGTATGCATATAGGAGCCTGTGAGGCTCCACGTCCGCACTGGTGTTAAGAAAAAATGACGTCCATACTTAAAGGTTAATGTATATTGTATACAACATGTTGTTACATGAGTGTTGTTGTTATCGAACGTACAACTTTTGTGAAGTTTCTGTCTTCGTGGAATAACGAATTTTGAGTGCAAATATGTTTTGTGTGTGCAGGAATGTATGTGAAACCGTTTTATTGCAATAACGTGCACATAAAAAGTAGGTTAGTTAGTTATAAAGCTAAAAAGTGTAATGTTAATTTTTTTTTATCTAGTTTAAGTAATAATGACCCAACTGATTATTGTACAGTGGAACTAAGATCCCGGGTTTGATTCCCTGCTGTTACTACAGCGAATATTCTACTCACCCTTAATAAATACCTTTAAGTCTAGAAAAAATAAGAAATATAACAAAAATAAAACCAATAGAAGAGAGTTAACCAAGAAGGAGTGAAAGAAGCTGTCCGGTTTTAGAATTCCTACGCTTTACCGTTGCCAAGTATGTGGGCAAAGCGTTTGGATTCTAAAACTGGCCTCTTCGCATCGCACCGCCTGAAGACAAGAACAACTACTTGGAATAATGAAGACCTCCATCATATAAATAGTAAGTACCTATACGTTTTTAGATCTGTAATAGGTTCTCATTAGAAGTACTCTGTGACGGCAATAATTATATTTGAATATACTGTTAGGTTACCACTACCGAACATTAGCAATTAATAATCCTAAGCAGCGTCGCACTCTTGTACAATTTAACGCAATTTGTATTGTCAATTGCTACTATGTCTTACCCAATCTTAATCTCTGTTTCCCTCCATCCAAAGGTTGTCTGGCAGAGATCGCTTTTAGTGATAAGACCGCCTTTTGTACCCTAATTAAGTTACATTTTGTTAATTTTATTATTCTGTTTTGGTGTACAAATAAAGTGTATTCTATCTATCTATCTATCTATGTCGGTAGTGGTACGGTAGCCGGACTCTCTAAGATATCATGACTGTAATCTCATGTATACTTTATTAATCCCAAATAAACAGCAATCCAATACTTCAGTAGGGTATTGTTCGCGTCCTCGGCAGTCGTTATAATAAACCGGGAGGCAGTAAGCCGGAGGCATTTAAATGCATTAAGTTCTACTCGATTATTCGCAAATGGTCCATTTTCGGTGTTTTATGGCCCCTCTCTATTATGCTGCCGGTTCGAGAATATTTGTATTCTAAAGTTAAAGTAAGATTTCTTTGGCATTGCGGAGGTTGATCGGATTGGGTGAACTGATTTTTTGATATAGTTTTATGCCACAAGAAAATATAAGATTTATTGAATCTGATAATATTGGTGTTGGGCTATATACCTACCTATAATCTATATGAGCCTGGTTTATGTACATCTATGGCGACATTACACAGTAAAACTTGTACCTTTAAAGTAAAACTGGAACTCGCCCTCTGATAAAAATAAGGTAAAGAGTCGAGAATTTTTAGATTCATTGCTCGTTACGGAATAAAATGATTTCGCATTTAAATCTCAGCCAAATTGCATACATTTCTCCACTCTTTGAATAAAACCGTCTCGTACTGCTACTATACTATAATGGTGCTATGGGAATTGTTTTACCTAGTTATTATTTTATGACCTGAATATGGATGAGAACTAAAACATTGTAATATAGAGGTGATAGCAACCGACTTTTGGGAATCCGTGACTTTTTACTATAGAGAAGCCAACCTTTTTTTCGGGAATTTTAAACAGTCGTAGATTTTTTTTGTTCAAAATGAAGGGGTCATTTTAGTCTCCATTTTCAGTTTAGTATACCTACCACTTTTGCAACAGCCTGTATAGAGACAACAATACGTTACATTGTTCCTACTCACTGCAGGCCTCCACTTCCTAAGGTACTCATTTAACTCTTTCGAATAGTTAAAAGTTGCAGCGCCAACTGTTTTTAACTGTATTAATTGCTCCCGTTGAAAAGCTGGCAGGAAAGAAGAAAAGAATGAGTAAATTTAAATTGTTTCGAACATTTCCCTTTTATGAAGTTTCAAGCTGCGTTCTCATTGGCTCATTTGAAAAGTGAACGCTTTTAATCGTTTCCTTTTCTTCAGAGTTCAAGAGATTTTTTTGAACCCCTGACGTTAGAAAGGTATGAGTAATTTACCATGTCGTAAAGCGTTGTATGTAGTGTGTAGTTGATTAGATATACTAACTTACAATCAAAATCAAAAACTATCTTAAGAAATAGTTATCTCCCTTCCTGTATTGGCAAATAAAATGTGAGGACAAGCTTACTTTCATAAATAAAAAGCATCTAACACGCAAACACTACCTAAGTATATTGAAGTACATTCAAAATTGCAAAAGCCTCAAACCGAAACAGATAACGCAGCGTCAAAGCAATTCCATCATCTGAGTTTTATCATCGATCAATGTAGGTAGATATTACCAGTTTAATCCGGTAACGACTAGTCGAGTGCATGACGGCCGGCGTAATCCAGCCTGATTGAAAGATACCCACGATTCAATCTAGAAATATCCATGTCAGCGCCAATTCGTATTAAAATAATACGTAAACCATTCCATTGTGTTGTTCCCGGAGTGCTTTTGCGAAATTGAAACATTGTTTTTTTTTGTTTACTTCGGAAAATGCAGCTTGTTTGATGTCGTGCATGCAAGTGCGTTGTGACGGCCATTCCGTGATGAGTTTTATGCAATAAATTCACACCGATAAAATTGATGGCATTTTAGTTGAGATTAATGATAAAGCACACATAGGTAAATATATTAATAATATGAAATGTTGTTAGTATTTTGAGTGTGTGACAAAAAGACTTTTTTTCGTATATAGGTAGATATACTTCATATAGCCTTACATAAGATATTTTGGTGGTTAAGTGTCTCACTATACCTAAACTACCTAACTGTATTTAATTACATTCACTGCATAATGACCCTTGTCATGACCCAATAAAAACTATTTTCCATTAAATAGCTACCGAATCGGAAAAAATCAGTTCAAGATTTCACCTTGTTAGCGACGCTCATAAAAGCTACGACGTTGACAATCAAAGATTATGGATCCTCTGTCTCGCTCCATCTGTATGTATTCAGAGAGAGATGGCACTAAGTTGTCTCAGTAAAATTTTCTTTGCTGAAGACTGTTTCTTCTCTTTGTGAAAATAAATAATAGAAAATGGAATAACGAGGTTTTTTTACGATGGACGTCGTATCTCTTAGCTTATTGTTGATTTCGGATTATAGGTTTTATTTTATGGTTTATTTTTCTCGTTTTGTTCATAGATTGATGTTGATAATTGCTACAAACATTATTAGGTATTTGGTTATTATTATTAGTTACTCACATGACTGCTTTGTATCTCGCCCAAGGAGGCTTGTGGCACTAAGCCCAATGCCAACCAGTGTAGGTCGTCGGTCAAGCAGGCAAACTATACGAGAGCCTACACCCTATAGAAGTTTGTTTTAAAATGAAGAAGTTAATAAGTCTACCTGAGCAATGTAAAAAATACAAAACAAAGTTGCAATAGAGAATAACAACAAACGTAAAACCGTTTTAGCGTTTCTCGAAACGAGCGTTCGTACAAAACTCAGCGCTTAGGATTCATTATAACCTTGTCTCCTGCAGCATCCGCTCTAGCTCCTATTACATGACAATAGAGACTAGTCCAGAGATTTAACAAGACAAGTTGAATGCGGCACTCCAAAGGAACAGCATTTATTTCTGTTTACTTTCTTCGAGGGGATGCATTAGGTGGCTGTCCATTGAAATATTAAGTTTAACTTTTATATTGCAACTTTTATAAGAGTTAGAAGAGGCGTGAAGGATTTTCTAGCTTCCTGCGCTTTTAAAATGCACCATTTTATTATTATGTGGCGAAGAGCTCTCATAATATTTCTGTTAAGCTTATCCATTTAGGTTAAGACTTTTTGAATTGTTTATTGTGACTGTGTCATTGTGGGACATTATTCTGTATGCAGGAATGTAGGTATTTTAATATTGTATCGACGACAAACGTACTAAATCCAGCTACGTCTACCCTCGCGGAGATGCCGGCCATCACGGAACTTATTAGCGAGATAAAAGCGTTTAGAGCTGAATTCACCGCCGTGAAAGCCGACATTTCTAGTGCGTCGATAGGTATTCAGAATCTTAACACCAAATGGAACGAGATGGAATCACGATTCTCAAACCTGGAGGATCGCTTAGTCATTATGGAAACAAAAATGGCTACTGTTTCTAAGCTAGAACTAGATTTGAAGACGGCCAACGAAACAATAAACAAACTCCAAATCGAAAATAACAGTCGTGACCAGTATGCCCGAATGAATAACCTGGAAATATCAGGAGTCCCTGTTAACAAAGGGGAAAACCTAATTAATATTCTGCATTCCATTTGTGCCAAGGTTGGCATAACAATGCAGGATAGTGACCTGGACTCCATACATCGTGTTCGTCGTTTCCCGAGCGGCAGTGCTGCAGGTGGAGTGGAGCGGCCCGACGCGCGGCCCCCGTCCATCATCGTGAGGTTCACGCGGCGCCGCGCCAAGGACCAGCTGCTGGCGGGCGTGCGCGCGCGCCGCGGCCTCTCCAGCGCCGACCTGGGCCTGCCCGGGCCCGCCGCCCAGCTGTACGTGAGTGACCACCTCACTCCAGCCAACAAACTGTTGTTGAAGCGTGCCAGGGAACTTAAGTCGGAGTTAAACTTTACCTACCTGTGGGTAAGGGACTGTAAAATTTATATGAGAAAAAGTGACAATGCAAAAGTTGTAGTGATTAACAATGAATGCGATTTGAAAAAACTGAAGTGACTCTGCAACATATTTTTTCTACATGCAACTCATTGCTATGGCTATATAGTTATTGGCTTTTGCTATAGGCTTAGCTTACTGTACTGTTTTACGCTCACATTGTTTTTAATTATTGCGAGTTATGTTGTACTCTATGCACATTGGCTTACAGTTTATAATTGCATTTTTCATCAAAACATACCTATTTACTTTACTCCGCTTATCACGTCTACGAGTGTCATAATAGATCTAAGATGCTTTTATTTAACCGATTACATAGATGTCTACAAAGATATTTAGCGGTTATTACCAAAATGTGCGGGGTCTTCGAACTAAATCTCATGGCTTTTATTCACAAGTGGCTAAATCAAACTACGACTTTATTTGTATATCAGAAAGCTGGCTTCTGTCTAATTTCTACGATCGAGAGTATTTTGATAGTAGGTATGTAGTGTACCGCTGCGACCGCTCCGAAGCTGCCAGTGGGCGGGAGCGTGGCGGCGGCGTGGCCATCGCCGTGCACAGCGCGCTGCGGCCGCTGCGCCGGGACTGGCCGTGCCCGCCCCCCGCGGCGGCCGAGTGTGTCTACGTCTCCGTACCACTCCACGACTCACCACAGGATGAAGTTACGTATTTACATATAGCCTGTGTTTATATTCCGCGCGGTCCATTATTTATATCTGCTTTGACCTCATTTATAAACATTGCCGAAAAAATCATTATTGATAGACCAAATGACACATTTTTGATTACTGGTGACTTTAATATTTCCGAAGCAGAGTGGTTAGATCCTCACACTGGAGAGTTTAATTTATTACCTAGTAGTAATAACGTTGTTAATCTTCTGTCCGAATTTATTTCTTTGACCAACTTGAAACAGTGCAACACTATCCATAACAAAAATAACAATATACTTGATCTAATTTTATGCAGTGTGGATTGTAACGTCTCATGGAGTGATGACCCATTAACAGCTGAAGATATTACTCATCACAATGCCCTTTCTATTGATCTAAAATTAAAATATATCCCACCCCTTCAACAAGCCAGAACCTTTGTGCGTAGTTTCAGATTAGGCAAACATATAGAAATTAACAATGAACTTAGTAGTATTAATTGGCACTCAAGATTTGCTTCACTTAACTTAGAGGAATGTATAACTGAGTTTTATAAAATACTTAATGGTCTGATTGTGCAATTTATCCCCGGCCGCGTGATGCGTGCTTCCAATTCATTTCCAGTGTGGCATAGTAAATCGCTAAGGAAAGTATTAAAAGAAAAATGTAAATATCACAAGCGTTGGAAAAATTACGGGAATCCATTAGATTATGAAAGTTATAAAATTTTAAGAAAAAGAGTGAACAAATTGGAATTGGCTTGCTATAGAAGCTTTATTAATTATTCAGAATCTAAAATCAATAATGATCCTAAATTCTTCTGGACATTTGTAAAATCTATTCTTGCAAAAAATGGGTTACCACAAACCATGTACTATAGAGGAACATCTGCCACTGAAGGGAAACAAATATGTAACTTATTTAGCGACCATTTTTACTCCGTTTTTGAAAAACCCAAATCGATACCTCTAAATATAGATAACCTGGAGCCCCCTTCTGATACTGTTATCGATTTAAGCTCGATTGAAATATCGCAATCGCTTGTCTACAAACATCTAAAATCAGTAAATATTAATAAAGGTGCAGGACCAGATGGGATTCATCCAATTTTCATTAATAAATGTGCATCCAGCCTTGCTCTGCCAGTCACTTTAATTTATATTAAATCTTTACAGGAAGGATGTGTCCCTAATATTTGGAAAGAGGCATGGGTGACCCCCATACCTAAAGGAAATGTTAGTGAAGACATAGAAAAATATCGCCCCATTTCAAAATTATTATGTGTACTCGGTAAAATACAAGAAAAAATTGTCACTGATAAATTGTCCTCTGTTGTTTATCGTTATATTGACCCTAATCAACACGGTTTTTATAAAAATCGGTCCGTTGAAACCAACATGCTAACATATACTGAAACCATACTTAATTCCATGGGTGAAAACTGTCAGGTGGATGCTGTGTATACTGATTTCGCTAAGGCATTTGATAAAATATGTCACAATACACTTTTGCTTAAGTTATGGAAGCTCGGTATACACGGCGATCTCTTTAGATGGATAAAATCATACATTGAAAACAGAACTCAGGCAGTTGTTGTAAGCGGTTACTCATCGGAGCTTAAGTTTATTTGCTCAGGAATTCCGCAGGGTTCTGATTTGGGCCCTTTGTTGTTTATTTTGTATATAAATGATATAACTAAAAATATTATTAATTCCCATGCTTTATTATACGCTGATGATAACAAAATTTTCAGAGTCATACGTGATAGCAATGACTGCATATTATTGCAAAATGATTTAAGAAACTTTGAATTCTTTTGTAGCAGTAACAACTTATTCTTAAATACTGATAAATGTTGTGTTATTACTTTCACTAGAAAGAAAAAACCCTTACATTATAATTACATGCTTAACAACAAGGGCCTAACTAGAGTTAATGAAATTCGCGATTTAGGTATTATTATGGACTCGAAATTAAGTTTTATACCTCATATTGATAATATGTTAAATAAAGCATACAAACAAATGGGTTTTGTCTTACGCGTTGCTAAGCCATTTAAAAAGGCTTCTACATACCGGCTTCTATATAATAGTTATGTCCGCAGTCGTTTAGAGTTTGCGTGTCCTGTCTGGCACCCGTTCTATGCAAACCATATCGATAGGATTGAACGATTACAAAAGAAATTCGTTAAGTCACTTGATTACAGAATGGGTAATAACTATACAGATTACGAATCATCAGCTCAACGATACAAGCTAGAATTATTGAAACACCGCCGGGACTATATTGATGCCATTTTTCTTTTTAAAATCATTAACTCAAAAGTCGATGCTCCCGCACTATTACAAAATATAAACATTCGTGTACCTCGAAGGCGTGAGCGCACATGTTGTAAAAAACATTTATTCAAAATAAGTAAGTGTAAAACCTGTTATGTACAAAATAGTTTTATAAGACGCTCGTGCAAATTTTATAACGATGTGTTATCTGATGTAGATATTTTTTCAGCCTCTTTATCTAAGTACAAAAAACTTGTTTCCACTAAAATTAATAAGATGCCGAATGTAACTGATTAAAGCCTAACTTACTTAAATACTAACTTTTCGATCTTAAGCTTATTATTGTTATAAATACTTTATTTATGGGACTATAGGTCTAAAATATACTACCTAGTTATGTTTACAGATAAATTGTATGACTGTTTGTCTCTAAGTAAATAAATAAATAAATAAATAAATAAATCTAAATCGGGCAACTGATATTAAGGTAGTTTTTAACTAACTAGGGCTAAACTATTTTATTCCATAACGCTTTTAAACACAAGTTATGTTTTTTCTTTTTGAATCTTCTGCAGTTTTTTTCCTACTTTTCAACAATTATTTACTAACTCAAAAATTAATTATAATCAAAAATATAGATGTAGGCATAATTTTGAAATAACAAAATATTTTTTAGTATATTAAAAATAATAATTTACCTTTATTTGAATCACATGCATTATAATTAAATTATATTTCATTATTCCCTATTGTTTGTATAATTTATCGGTTCTCCATCAAAAACTAGACGCTCGGTAAAAATCTAAAAATATGTTTATGCTTCTAAGAAGTAATTTGAACTTTTATCTGGTAATATTAAAATATTGGTTATATTCATAAATATAGGTACTTAACTATAATATTTCTCTTGGAATGCGTCGCATTTTCTCAGCGCATACAAACATGCCGTCTGCTCAGAAACATTAAACCAGTAGTGATCTTTAAACTCGGTTTAACTCTATGTCAAGAGCTGTAACAACTGACATTAGTATCTTGAGTCTAGTTTTATTATCCTCCTCTCGAGATTTTCTGACAAGTAGGTACATAGTTTATATTATACGTGTTTTGATATCTTTGATTTTTGTTTTCTTGCACGAATTTATGGACTCGGAATTTGAATACCTTCGTTTATTTTTAACTAACTGGCTGGGATCAATTAAAATCAGAAACAAATTGCAAAAATCCATAAAATTGTTTTTTTTTATTATTTTCAAGTACGTATGTAGATTGTTTTTTTTATACCAAATGAAGAGTTTACATAAATCCTTCTTCTAAAATGCGTAAGTAAACAAACCAATATTGTTATTATAAAAATAAACTGTTCATTGCACATAAAAATGTGTAACAACCAACTTAATGCTAATAGTATTCTCTTCCAGATATTTCCTACAGCTTGATATTCTAGAACATTACCAACAAGAGTAAGATAGAGAAAAGAGAATATTTAAAGTAAGTCGTGATACCGCGACACGCTCGTAAACAAGGAGGAACATTCCGGGAATTTATTATTAAAAGGCGATCTCCATTAAAGAGCTTGCCAGTGCACTTGTTCGCTAATCCGCTGAAAATATCTCATTTAATGCTTTTACATAGTGTGAGTGGAGTTTTGTGTACTTACTTTCAAGAACTAATTAGCAGAATAGTTCGCTGGTGCATTAAATACTTTACACGATCGCTGTATCATGAGGACGGGACGGTAGTACACTCTCGTGAGATGATAAAGTTCCACTTACTAAAGTCCGATACTAAATGGGCTTATTTTTTTAATACATTTTATTGGATATTTTAATTAAATGTTTACGTTTTTAGTTGGTAATATTCCAGACGGCGTCATTACTAGCCTTTTCCGTTTAGGAATAACTTGATGATTTTCTACTGGAACTTTTTTATTGCCCGTTAGTGTAGGATGTGGGGGGTTTGCGCCGTTCGTGCAGTGAAAAGTTCATGCGCTGCGCTGCCTGCGTACCGCATTTACTTTTAATTATTCGAAAGGTGACAAAAGCTCATCAGCCCTATCCGGGATTTTAACTGTAAACCAGCACTATTGACGTATTCCATCGTGCTGAGCTCAGAGGCTCTTATAAACAGAGAAATATATGTAGTAGCACCTACTTACACTTGTTTCTGTGTTTCATAAAACTATAGTGTTATATGCCTATTGCCTATTAAATATTTTGTGTCAGAAGTAAAAAAATGCATTTTGTTTCTCGGTAAAAGTTTCGTCCAACCTGTTACTTTTCATGAGTCCTACAAAAGCAGCTGTTTCGCGGTTTTTGGACTGGCTTATTCAATTTATATAATGAATTCATGTTACATTTTACGCGGTAAAGCTATAGTTCGGTATTGATTATGAGGAAAATTTACTACGATGAAGAAGGAAATGTAATCAAAGAAATATTCACGAGCGTGATTTTTTCAAATGTATTTTAATTACCTCAGGTTTCTTCACCTCAAATGCACCGTTCCTACTTTGAATTCAACTCTTCTAACCCTGTATTAAAGACTATACTGAGAGCCAAGTGTTAGGGCTAGCTGGTCCCCACAGTACATGGTTCATGGACGATAAAGCTGGATGTTTTGTTTTATTGTGGCTGTAAACAATTTATGTCACCTTCAACTTGAGTCCCAGCACTCGGGGAGTATCGTCGTGTCGCGTTTTATTCTTCAGCTTCAGACACCACAACAAAATAATTGTTTTAAGAGTTTAGTTTAGATATTTTGTTCTATTCTAACCCTCAAATTCATTGACTGTATTGTAAACTTACACCAAAGTTAAAACTCAAGAATTTCGACTCTTTACGTCATTCAAAAAAAAAAACGTATATCCTGAAGGGTTATTTGGAACGGTGGTTCGCAATTTTATATGCAGCAGCGCTTGTACGTAGTCAAAATTTAACTCTTATGACGTAATAATTAAAACGGCGCAAAGGCAGCGTATAAGCGTGTCATTTAGAGAGTCGCTCCTTGTACATTTTATCTGGAGCATTCTCCTCCGTCGCCGACGCGCGCACGTGACTTTAATTTAGCCGCATAACTTTTTCTGCACACCTTATTTAGGGGCTACCAAGTCGTAGGTCTTACTTCTCTGGATGGAAATCACGTAATGACTGGCCCCGGGCCAAATCTGGCAGCGGCTGTATTTTCTTGTTAGCGCAATGTATTCGAACGCTAACTACTGTCATGAATTTCAGGGTTAGTTTCCCGAAAAGGCTTGGCGACGACCGCGGTTCACTCACTTAGGTACTAATCTTCGAAAAAATCAGTTTGTAGCATATAACATAATAATCTTTAAAATATTCGTATGAAAGTGATGGTATATCCGCATGAGTGAATATTCGAGCCATAACAATTGAGGAAGGCAATTTATCAATACAACAATAATCCAGCATTGCAAAGTCACTGGCATACATCTCGGGGCCGTCAGAGCGTCAGCGAGGCGCAGACACGATGTCCATTACACGTTCTATATCGATATTTGTGCCCACTAAGCGAAATTTCAATTTGATACAATGAAAGCTGGCTTGGCTCGCGGCCAGGGAGGTTACTCTATACTGACGGGAAATGAACGAACGAGAGCTGTCGTGCAATCGGCACGTTTAATACAACGAGATAAGAGTCATGGCTCGTGCAGCAGCGCTCCGAAATTTTGATTTTGTGGTATAGAGTGACCCCCATCGCCCTTCGCGGATCGAGTGCGCTTTTGTCAGCTCCTCGCTACATGCTTACTGCGCTTAAAAGGCCTACCGAGTAAGCTGGTTTTGATATTTCCTTCTCTGTTCTTTGGATGTTTTGTCGCAGTGCCCCAGTCGAGTCAGTAGAGTTGTGGCCGAGAATATAAAAATACTAAAAGTGGAAAGGTCAAAAGTTCAGAGATTTTGGTTCATTTTTGGCGGAAGTGTATATTTATTCGTACACATGCATGGGCCGTATTGAGAAGTCAAAATAAAAAATACCTAATTAGTGTTTCGAAGTACCTAATTAGTGTTAAAGCCAATACAATTTGATTCCAAAAATCGTTATCAATACAAGTTCGGGATATTGAGGCAGATATGATGCGTCGCACCCATTGAGTATATACCCGAGTCCGCGTTAAAAAAAACGGCCCTAAGACAGGACGAGGAGCCCTATTGTATGGGAGATGTACATATGAAAAAATAATAACTTCATTTGAAAACCATAATAGTCTTCTGTTCCTCTAAAATAAAATTCAAGGCCAAAAGACAAAAGGAAAAGTTTCCAAAGCTATGAACAATGGAGCACTACTCCGACAAGTTTTTCCAGTGATATGTTCTTACGAGCGGAGGCTACATGAAATGGCTTCATAATAATATGTGTCCATGATTGACACTCCATGTTCTGGCAGTCAGCCAGGAGGGTCACTTTATCTTGACAAAAAACGAACGAGCGAGAACTGGTATGCAATTGGTATTTTGGTGCCGAGTGATAGAGTCGTGGCTAGCGTGAAGTTTAGCTGTTATTAAGCTAAAGTGACCCCCCAGAGCACTTGCGATGCAGTCGAGTTGAAACGATCAGTTTTTAACATCCACACTCGTGGCCACTTCGGTTTATCACCCCAGTTTATCGCACTCAACTTTAATAAATCGTGACTCTGATTTGAGAGGTGATATAGTTTCTTTGCTTCAAGTTTGCGGAAATTTTGTTCGCATTTTGTTTTATTAAATTGAATAAATAAATAGCTGTCTTGGTAGGGATTCGTTTAGCCAATGGGCAAAATATAATATTATAGATAATAATAGGTATATTAGAAACTTTCAGGAAGCTTTCAATTTAGATTGTACAGAGAAAACGAACGATCCTGTTTAAGAATATTATTTAGATGCGAGCATAATCCATTTAAATCTGTCTCGATGTGAACGTTGCGCGCGGCCGATTACATTTATTTCTGCGATCCGTTCAGCGGCTCCAATCACTTATACACGAGTCTCATCCCATCACATAAACTCCAATACAGCCCAAGATTACGGCGAGATCTGTATGAGAAAAAAACTACATTTAACTGAATCCTGCCGTCAGCTGATTGTGGCAAGCAGACAAAGCCTTCAACTGCTGGAAGCTTGCCAGCGCTTTTATCAACATAGATTGAAATTTCCACTGGATCCAGCGGAGTGCTGATAGTGCTAAAAAAGCCGTTTGTTTGGTTCGTTAAGTGGGTTATTTTATAGTGTGACTAGGACGCGAGTGCCACGGATTGGCCGCCGGGTGAGCTCTGCACTTTGGTTCGCGAATTTCATGGATGGAATCGCCTGTGCTAGCCGCCTCTCAGCTGGCAGTTTTACTGATTGCGCGATACTATTTTCTCATGTTTTAAAAATATGGTTGCAACTAAATGTAACAGACACCATGTTAAGTAGTCTCCTTGTTCTTCTTCCTAGCCTTTTCCTTATTTAGGGTGGGCTTTGTCACATTAGTTAAGTAGTATGTACTCTATTTATCACTAACACCTGAACTTCTCATCCAAATCTCTTAGAAAGCACTCGGAACACACATTTGTGTCTCCAGCACAAAGGAGGCGGCACACAATAAATAGAGAGAAGTGTCGCCACGCGCAACCGGCTCACATACAAATCAGTCCCAGTGTCAGTTTGCTAATATAAGTGTTAACTCGCTCGTTAGGCGAGCGCGAGCGTGGCAAGGCGCCAACACTAGTATGTACATACTGTACAAACGACCATTATTATGGGTGCCTCCGGGAATTTCGCAAGATTAATTTTAATTGGTATCGCTGTTGTTTGTGTGTTTTCGTTTGTTGTTCCTCGCGGGAGAGCTATGCGGTATGGAGACCAATTTGTAAGTTTGTTGTCATCTTTGGTCTTTTTAAATGAAAGTAAATTATAAATAATACAACTAAAATATTTGTAAGGATTTTTATTCCTGAAATATATTTTATTGTATTTTATCATATTTGGAGCTATAACATATGTGAAAATCTGCATAATACCATCTGAATTACAAGTTCCCACGTTTGGTTGTAAATAAAGGTTTCCATAATAGAACTGCCATACAAAGAGTAGTAGAGCGACGCCAATTAATAAATTGTGACAAGACGAGCGAAATAAAAGGAGGAAATGATATAATATATTTCGTAGCGAGACAGCTGGCCTGCCTATCATTGAGGTACCTCTGGAGAACTGCCAGGATTATTAAGCCGAATGAGATATGATCCTACAAAATAGGTCGTTTATCTCCCACTTTTTAGGAACTTTTTCCTGAACAATGTTTGCCATAGGTACCTGCCACTGAGTGTATAATAAATAATAATAGAAATCATAAAATAGAGGTAATATGCTTGTTCGCTGGTTAGGAAGAAATTACTTACAATTTTATTGTTCGGAATATTCTAATAATGGTGACCATTGTCGTAGCAAATTTTTATACAGTTCTTGTCATAACTTTAACTGTGACTTTATCTTGCAATCCTAGTATTTTAAATACCAATTTTAAAAACTGTTATACCGTAAAAATAATAATACGTAAAATTCGTATTTACAAAAAAAATACCTACAATGAAACATATCATATATGATATATTATATATATGATTTATCATATATAATGTATTAAAGTTACCTTTCAATACCGGAGTCTACATTTTGTATCTTCGATGCTCAACCTTTGCACTGCACATAGCGGAATCGTAGTCAGGCGGTAGTACTAAAGGGTTTTAAGTCAAATTTTCTGGATATCTCCTCAGGAATTCCTCAGGGATCCCACTTGGGACCGTTACTTTTTACACTTTATATCAATGACATCGGAGGAGTCCTTAAGCACGCTGATCATTTACTGTATGCAGATGACACGAAGATCTTCAGGATCATCACTGACGAGCAAGCATGTTTGCTATTACAGCAAGATTTATGTGCTCTAACTGAATACTGTAAGGTGAACCAACTCTTTCTTAACGCTAGCAAGTGCTCCGTCATAACTTATACTCGTAAAATTAAGCCACTAGTTTTTCCTTACATACTACATTATAGCGAGCTACCTAGAGTTAATACTATTCGTGACTTAGGGATACTGATGGATAGCAACTTGACATATAATTCACATATAGACAGTATAGTTAATAGAGCATTTAGAAATTTAGGTTTCATAAATAGAGTTTCAAAGCCTTTTCAAAGTATAAATACTATTAAAATATTATATTACTCATTCATAAGATCCATTTTAGAATTTGCTTCAGTTGTATGGTCCCCCTGTTATCACATACACATCAAACGTATAGAGCAGGTTCAAGAGAAGTTCCTTAAAAGTCTATCATTCAAATTTCATTATCCCTGCACATCTTATGATTCAAGACTAAAACATTTTAATCTCACCCCTCTAAGCCTGCGACGGAAGTTAATGGACCTCACGTTCTTATATAAAATCTTAAACGGTAAAATTATTTGTCCGTCCTTATTATGTAGAATCCCTTTTACTGTGAGATCCCATGGCCTCTTGCGTTCTTTGCGTCCTCTTCGTAATAGAAATAAGTTATTTATACTTCCTAATTACAATAAAAATTATACTCGTAATAGCTATATGTATCGCACACTACACTTATATAACTCTGAATTATCAGCCTCCAACATTGACCCATTTAATGACACTATAGATGTATTTAAAAGTAAAACTTTGAAACACCTCAATCACTAATATAACTATAGTTAAGTATTAATAACTTTCCTTGTTTATGTTTTTGTATATTCCTTTCTATTCTATTCTAACTAGACATCATATTGTATAAGTAACCTACCTACAATCTTAACCACGCTATTTCAAAATTGTTATTATTTCACTTAGTAATTAAATTTTCTTATAAGTCCACTAGTTGATAGTTCTCTGGATATTTGTAAACTAAAATATAACTTAATTTTAAATTGTCGGCTCTCCGAGTCCATAATAGTATGTAAGTCTTTAAACCTGTATTTTCATAACTTATGACTGTATGAAGCCAAAATAAAAATAAATAAAATAAATAAATAAAAAAAACATAGCAGAGGCAATCGCTGGATTCCGCACAGGAATCTACTCCTCCTTCAAACAATGTGGACTCCATTGCAACTCCAGATTTCATTTAAACCTTCTTTATTTCCTGCAATAGGTTTTTTATCAGACGCTTTTCGGCGGAGATACGAGTAGCTGACCGTTTGGCTGTTTGTTGAAAGGCCAGTGTCTCCTTTAGTTTTTTTTTTCGTAGCGTCTTTTATCTGATCAATTTGGTGGATTTATTTATTGTATTTTTCGCGTCCGGTTTTTTGCAGCTTATACCTACTTGTGTTTAATTTGCTTTTATTAAACAATATCGGTGATACCACAAAATACAGAAACGTTAAATAGATGTTGCTGTAACTCTTCTTTAAATAGGGCTTCTGACAAATATCTTTTAAAAAATATGTACCTACTTAACAAAATTATAGCAATTACTCTGTGCATAAGTGCAATAAATGTCAATTTCCTAGTAACATGGCTCGTACAGCCCATATCAAAAGACATTGCCGCACAAATAAAATACACATTTCATTTTCACGGTGCAGTAAACAATATGCATTTCAGTAGCCAACAACTCAAATGGATATTTATATTTTTTTGTTCGAGAAAAAAAAAAACTGTTCCAAATTGACCTGCCAGTATTCGAGGACAAGGGAGCGAAGATATTGTACTATTGTACACAGATACAAAACAATCGTTTCGAATCTTACAAAGCAGGTTGGTTGTCTCTGTATTGTTAGCTCTTGTTATTATTGCAAGAACAGATAAAATACTCCTCTTTATGTAATAGATCGAAGGAGTTTTGTAGAGTGGATTTGGTTTTAGTTGTTCAGGTCTATTGTGTTATTTGGGTACTCTGCAGAATAACGCATTTTTTTTGCTAAATGTTTTTTTTATGATAAAAGTTTTACTTATTAAAAAAACGCTTACGACTGACACTGTGCTTATCAATCTCTTAACTTTCTAAAACCGCTTATGTTAAAAGGCATTTAATATTTTAAATAAAACTAGTTATTAGGAAAATATGATATAATATGATGCAATGCCTTTAGGAAAATCACAGATAAAAGTGTAAAGTACAGAGTAAGTGCACAGTAGAGAAGGTGACTCAGGGGATAATTCGAATCATCCTTTTTTAATTAGCTTTTTCTTTGTTACTTTATTTGGATTGTATACTAGAATAATACATTATATACCTACATATTTATATAGCCTTCCACTTGCAACAAACGACAGGTGTTGTGTTGCATACATTTCTGCTCCAGCCGAGAAAGTTGTAACATAAAAGTTATAAAATTTACAAAATGGAGCCGGAGACGCTCTCTGCTCAAATATGCGAACTTTTATTCCCCAAAAGGAGCAACGTCTTAATTAAAACTATTACGCTACACAAGTGTTGGATGAAGTTAATTATTTAAGAAGAAGAACAATAGGGGAACTGGTTAAAAGTTGGGCCGTGTCTTAGACAGGTGCTAGAGATGGGATGTAGGCGGCCGCTTTGTCTCAACTCTAGTTACTATATTTATTTATTTATGGATAGGAAAACTTACAGCTAGAGATCACAACAATAATAGCAAAATAAAAAATTGAAAGCCAACTACAAGTTTTCACATGTCTTGTATGTTAAGTACGTGGTTACTTAATTTATAGCCTTATTTCTTCTTTTGGTACCATCTCCTATCGGAGGTCGGCAACAGCCTTATTATCGAACCTTAAGAAAACTACATTTGTATTTATTAAAACTGCTGCAATGAGCCAAATTTAATCTTAGAAATATGAAAACTTAATAAAAACTCCATTCACGTCGTAAAACATTCATAATTTCGTAACGGTCTCCGTCTGAAATCTTATTTCAAAATGAAACTTACTGAACGACTCGGAATGAATGAATGCCTAAGAAACGGAATGCGAAATAAAAAAGGTTAAAAAAAAATCTTTCCACATTTTATTTTTAACGAAAGCGGCTGCGAGTGGACTCGGATTTATATGAAACATTCATGGAATATGCCGCCTCCTCCTTATGCATATTAAAAAGTTACATATCTTGATCATTCTGAGTACTACGTGCCTTCAAACGAAGTGGTAATTTTGTACTTTGCGTAAAATAAAACATTTCATGGCTGCGTTCGTGAAACGAACCCGACGTTCGAGTGTTCGACATTGCACGTACCTCTCGGTACTCCCGGATGTTTCACAGGATTTCCTTCCTTCAAATTTGACCTTTGTCTATGGTGCACGGCAAAAAGCCTTTCAAAAATTCCAAGTCATATAAAACCGAGGCTGGGCACCCACAATGTGTTCGCTGAAAAATGAAAAAGTGAATCTGCGTTCGGGGCCGGATCAAAAATCAGTGCTCATTTTTTTATCACGGGCCGAGAGCACTTTTACACGACAGCCGCACGATCTGTGTTTGACACCAGATATTCCAGCTCCGGTAAAAACTCCGCTATTTTTAGGCTCCACGGCGCTAGTGCGTCAGAAATCCTTTTGACGAATCCTCTAATACCGTCTATTTTAAAATTGCAAATGAAACGAACTGAAAAGACTCGGATTGTCACAATATATGATCGAAGGTCACAATAATTATAGTTACAAATGAATTATTACTGTACCTTATGTAACTGAGATATAAAACGACTTGAAAGTAGATGTAAATTATTAGTAAAATGCGCACACGAACAAGTTCAGAAGCAAAGCTAATACTTCCCATGCACGACACAAATCACTCCAAATCCATTAGCGAGTGTCTAAATCAGCTGTTTTCCACCATTCCACGGGAAACGCCGTTTTCCTGAAAGTGTCAAAACACGCTCGCGGCATGCGCAGCCCCAACTTCTTACAAACTGGCGAACAAACAAACCTAACTTCTACAGCGACGAATTAAAAATCAAATCTGCTTAATCCACGACAAAGAACTGACAAACTTTTTTTGCCTTAAATCTAGCAAAAACATACTTTAAGGTGTGTGTTTAAGAGTGCTTTTGGATGAATTGTGTCTACGCACGCGACGTGGCGTGTGGGAGTTTGATAAGGATAATTTTGCAAGTTTTTGTACGTGTTACTCGCCGGCTTGTTTAAGACTAATATAGTCTTTTGTTGATGAATTCAATAGCTTATGACGTTCTGATTCCATAATTTACAACAATAAACAGTCTTGTTGTAAGGGTTTAACGCAACAGGCGGCACGGCATAATAGTGTAGGTTGTATTATTTCCCTTATGAAAAAAAACCATTAGAAATAACAAAAGAACATAGTAATAATATAATATTAGGTTATTTGGTTCGTTCTTTAATCATCGATATAAGGTCTATCGACAATCAATATTTTGTAAAATTTCGGTAGTTTATAATAATAATAGTGTTTTTCCGGTAACGTTCTTCTTTCTGTAAAAGTTGTAAAATTTCCACACACACACACGCACTCACGCCTTGTACTAATGTACTCCCTTGCGGGGTAGGCAGAGGTGCATTGCTGCACCCACTTTTCGCCAGAGTGTTATGTTAGTCCCAATGTAATAGGGGGCGGGCCTATTGCCATTTTACGGGCACATCCAAGACCTGAGAACAAATATCTGTGTTTAAACAAATATCTGCCCCAGCCGGGAATCGAACCCGGGACCATCGGCTCAGTAGTCAGGGTCACTAACCACTACGCCATTCGGTCGTCTAAAATTTCCAATAATGTAAAAAAGTGCCCATTATCTATGTCATTCCATTTCCAAAATATTCATGTTCCAATGTCAAAATAGCAGCTAGTAATATTCAGTAGGTAGTGAGTCTAGCTACGAACGTTAGAGACCAATCTGCAATTAACGTAATTACTCGCCGCCGCCGCCGCCGCCACCACCGGTAGATCCCTTACCATTCATATTTTATGCGAACACGGTACATGATAAGTTTTCCAGGGCTGCCCATTAATATTTTGAAAATGTTGCCCACTGTGTCAAACTTGGGAGTTTGGACCTGAGGGGATATGTAAACAACGTTCCAAGTTATAAGTATATTTTGGTTAGATGCAGGAATTAACACAACCAACAAGAATAATAATGAAATACTTGACTGAAAACAGACAACCCTGGCTGAATACCATAAAGGACATTCACCACGGACGTTCAAATATCTCGACGTAACATATTACATATGCAAAATTCAACTCTATTACAAAAGCTTTGAAGGGTCAAAATCAAATTATCTACTGTATCTGCGAACGTTAGCGATTCTAAACGACCCCGAATATTGGATCTTGAGTGTATGAGGATAAGAATTATGATTATTGTGTATAAAGGTTATTGGATTTTCTTTTAGTGATGTGGTTGTTCCAGTACATTATTGTTTTTCTCCATCAGTACAGACTTTGCCAAGATACATGCATTATGTTTAAATAAGCACTATTTAATAACAATGCCTCCCTGCCTGAATCTGGTCACTTTTGATAGCACTTACACCTCATAATTATAATAAGTACCTTTTATATTCTATCTAATTTTAGGTAGGCATATGAACTAAAGTGAAAGATCAACAGTATCCTAAATATTCCTGTGAAAGATTTTCAGTGGGCCGTTTCCATACGCCATTCCATACGCTTACGTCAACTGTCACCAGGCCAGATAAGTCTGTGGCACTACGTATCTTTTTTGTCAGGCCATATCCGGCCGGCCCTCGACCTAGAATACGGCCTGTTGACACAATTACACCCGCCATCCGACCCCCGGAAATAATATTGTGTTTGCTTTGATTTCTCCGTTTGATTCGGAACTGTGTTCGACAGCTAACAGGTTAATTGATTCGTGAAATGACGGACAGATTAAAGCCTGCAGCTAAAATATACCCTGAATTTGTGTGCACATTTAGACCGAGAGGCGAATTGAGACTATATGGTTTATGAAATTATAATACATTTGTCATCCTTTTGGTGATTTTATTAAGTATTATAAGAATGTTATTTGTGCACCAAACTTTATGAAACCTTCTATTCTCTACTTTATTTAGATTTTCATTGACAATGGAACCTTTATTCATCATTTTTCAAAACTGCAAACTATTTTAACGGACCAAAATTCCAAATTCAAAGTGTCCTTGTAGCGCGCGCCCCGAAATAAGGAGACGGAGCGCGCCGGACAATCACGTCCCGTCCGAAAACAAAATCAAAACTCCGTTTTGTAATTACGCGCGGCACTCGGCGTTTCCGAACGTGACGCAATTTCCCGCCAAATGAGTCCGGGAGGGACATGCGTCAGTGATTTGTTGCCTGATGGCGTAACTGCGAGTATGTGTAATGAACGCTTTAGTTGAGCGTGCTTAAATGACATAAACATGCCCTTTTTGCCATTTAATAGCAGATTTTTTACCAACCAGATTTAAGTTGCCGAAATAACCAACAGATAACCGGAATCTGACCCCAATCGTTCTGAAATCAATACAGACTCGTAACTTGTTGAGCCCGCTCAATAGCCATAAATACCGATCACCATCCGACAAAGCGGGCTGACATCATAAAATTTAATATCGTACACACAGTCCGAACTAAAATTGGCTTAATAAAATAATTTAGAGTTTCGGCTTCAGTCGCGCGGGAGTCACGTGGTGTATTTAATTAATAATTTTAAAATGGTTTCCGAACGTGCCGCCCCGTCCGTTGTAAGCGGAGTTTGATTTCGGGTGCAGCTGGAACGCCATTCGAATTTTGAGCGTTGCATTGCCATGTAGTGTGTGCAGAATAATTCTTTAAAAAAGGCATTTCAACGTCCTTTGTTTCTCGGAGCTTCATATCAGAATGATATTAAATATAAATAAAATGATTTAGTATATAGGGCTTTATGTTTGTTTCACTATGTTGTCCGAACTATGACATATTATTTCTCCTGCAAAAATAATCCTACAGGTCCCTAAAATATTATGTAACTACCTGACATACCTACTTCTTATCAATTTCTGACGGCAAAAGCTTACCTTCTCAAGCAAAAGGCTTCGCAGGACGAAAATACATTTTTCCGAGACAATATCACCGAAAACGTGGCAAAATGAAATCCATTATTGTAATATCACTTGTCGGGATTGTCATCGGCCATTGTTCGCAGTATCGGAGGCTCCAGGCCCCGGGGAGCGCCCAATACAGCTGTATTTAGTATTACATCCCGAGTTATTGTTGCCTTCAGAGACCAGTACGAATTTACAAATTGAAGAAAAATACCTACTTCATTCAGTCGCTTTTTCATTATTATCTTCGTCTTGGTTTACTTTGTAATATAATCTTTATTTGCACAACAAAAACATTACAGTTTACACTTACACACGAATTTTAACACAGCTAAGAGCAATCTCTTCCAGACAATCTTTGAATAGACGGAGATGTTGGATAGGACATTCTTATAATAAACTAATACCTTTGAAATAAAACAAAACAAATTTATTTTCAACCATACGTGTGCATGTCTCTGATGGTGATGATGGATCTAATATGACTTTTAACTTGCTAAGCGGTTAGAATATGACTTGCACAGTAACTTGAAGTTTTAAGACTCCTCATCATCTGTTTATGACACCGTGATGTGTCTGACACCGCATTCTCAGCTTCAAGCTATAAAGTGAGATCAAGAGCAGCGATTTTTAATATATACCTAATCCCAGAATCCTAATAAGTGTTCAAGAGAGAACGAAGACGCGCGCCATCTTGTTTGGTAGACGTCAAACGTTGACATGACAGCTCGCGTTCTGTTCGGAAATCGAGTTACGACATCCAATATTGATACAATTGTTACTACAAACGAATCCGATATAGCTCAGGGTGGGGATAATTTGATTTCTTTGGGCAATACCTACCTCTTTTTGAGTGCGCCATAGATTGGCGAGGTCAAATTTAATGCTAATTTCCAATCATGAATACGAAACTATTTAAAATAGTTTAAGTGGTTTCGAGTTGAGACGTCCTGGTAGATTGTGCAGTAATTTATGTATATTTATAGTATGTACCTACAGGCCACCTACTGGTGATTTTATTACCTTTGAGACTGTCATGGAGGATGTTCTAAGGTTAGCTTCCAATAGTAAAAAGGAAGTAATAGTGTGTGGTGACTTTAATGTTGACCTATTAGGTGACTCTTCTAATAGGTCGAAATTGTTGTTACTTTTTAAATCATTTAATCTTTTTAATGTTTTTCTGGAACCAACTAGAATTACACCCACGTCAGCCACTTGTCTAGATAACATATTCTGTGACTGTGAGTTTAAAGACAGTAGTGTGATTAATTGTCTGAGGTCAGACCACAGTGGGCAGACCATTACCTTAGTAAACACTGACAAGACAAATAAAACTAAGGTGAGATGCAGACCGATTACTACAAAGAAAATTGACAATTACTTGAAGAAACTAGACGAAAAACTTCCGAATGTTAAATTAGATTGCAATTCTAATGAGATGTATAGTAACTTGTTTAAGATAATAGCTGATGAGTTTGAGAGTAATTTTGAAACGAAGGAAGTTTTGATTGACAATAAAATTAAATTTTGTGACTGGGCTACAGAGGGTATTCGCAAAAGCAGGGCGACATTATATGATCTGCATGAGATGAAAACATTCATACTCCGACCTGACTTTCAATCTTATGTGAAGAAATATAGCAAGATGTATAAATGTGTCTGTCACTGTGCGAAGACAATTTTTATTAATAACAAGATTAAAGACTCTGCTAACAAATCTAAGGCCGTTTGGACTATTATTAATAACGAAACGGGGAAGAATCGAACACGCGAGACAAATTTATCTTTGAAGGTAGGCAATGACATTATAACATCGAATGATGCGGTGGCGAGGGTCTTTGAAGAGTTTTTTACGAACATTCCTTTAGAGACTACGTGTAACCTGGATTCTTCGGCTGCAGCAGCTGAAACCCTGACGAAGGAGAACGCACCTTCAACCGATAAGGAATTTAAATTCAGATATATTAATACATTAACTATTATAAAAACATTTAAGTCATTAAATATGAAGAAAACTGAAGACTTGTGGGGAATTTCAGTTAAATTTGTTCTTTCTATTATTAATAAAATCGCCCCAATTTTAGCTAACATCTTTAATAAATGTATCGCTGAAGGTGTGTTCCCAGATCTTATGAAATTTAGTAAAATTATACCTCTGTTCAAAAGTGGGGATATGGAGGACCCTGCAAATTTCAGGCCTGTCTCGGTTCTTCCAGTTTTGAGTAAAATATTTGAGAGGGTCATACTCAGTCAGATGCTTTTGCATTTCAATGATGCTCGATTGTTTCATAGCCAGCAGTATGGTTTTACAAAAGGCAAATCAACAGCCGATGCCGGTACTGCGTTGATTAAGCACATATTTGACGCCTGGGAAGACCATCACGATGCTATTGGAGTCTTCTGTGATCTGTCGAAGGCGTTTGATTGTGTAGACCATCAGACTTTAATTTCGAAACTTAGATACTATGGAATAGGAGGAAAGGTTTTAGATTTGATATCTTCATATTTAGACAAGAGACAACAAAGGGTCGATATTAACAATACTAAATCACAGGGGGCTCATGTAAAAATAGGCGTCCCTCAAGGATCTATTCTAGGACCATTTTTATTCCTCATTTATATTAATGACTTGCCTATTATGGTTGAAAAATTGACTAATATAGTTTTATTTGCTGACGATACTTCTTTGCTTTTTAAAGTTAAAAGAAGAGAAAATAATTTTAATGAAATTAATTCAATTCTATCTGACATACACGATTGGTTTACCGTTAATAATCTTCTATTGAATTCTAAGAAAACGAAATGTATTAAATTTACACTGCCGAATGTAAGACAATGCGATACTAATATTATTCTAGATGGGAATAAATTGGACCTAGTTAATGATACTGTCTTTCTTGGGATGACTATAGATTCAAAGTTACAGTGGGGACCTCACATTGAAAAATTGTCTGGAAGGTTGAGCTCCGCAGCTTTTGCTGTACGGAAAATTAGACAGCTGACCGACGTTGAAACCGCCAGATTAGTTTACTTTAGTTATTTCCACAGCTTATTATCGTATGGCATTTTGCTTTGGGGTAGAGCAGCTGATATTGAAACTATATTTGTATTACAGAAAAGAGCCATCCGCTCTATATACAAACTTGGTTCCAGGGATTCATTGAGAGAACTATTTAAAGAAATTAACATCCTTACAGTTCCATGTCAGTTCATTTTTTCCAATTTAATGTATGTACGAAAGAATATTTCAACTTTTGATACAATTGGCAGTAATCATGACATTAATACTAGGAACAAGCATAAGCTGGCTTTTCCAGCGATGCGTCTGGCGAAAGTTAATAAATCGTTTTTAGGGTACTGTATTAGATTTTATAATAAGCTTCCAGCAGAAGTTGCTCAAATGCCAGAGAATAAGTTTAAGTGTTACATTAAAGAGAAACTCAGTAAAAAAGCTTATTATAAAATTGATGATTACTTAGAGGACGTTAATGCATGGCTGTGATAAGTAGTTAGCTCTGCTCATATTATTATAATAATAATTATTAAGCTTATATGTATTGTATACCAACTAGTTTTAAGTCTTTTTTTGAAAAGATGGCTCAGGAGTTTCTTGCCTCCGTTCTTCTCCTTAGACAGAAAGAGCCCCCCCTTATCCGAACGGAGAGTAATTTTTAAAAATTGACGTTCATCAGAAAATTTTATATTTGTACGATGAATAAAAAAAATTGAGTTTGAGTTTGAGTTTGAGTTTAAAATATGTTTAATACTGTTCATGCAATAATTTTGTTATGTCATACCTACCTTCTTAATAATATTACCTAGTATGCGTTGGATTGAATACTGGTATGCATGTTTTTATAAGTATACACACCATTGTACACCTGTTTTTTTTTGCCACCGTTCTTTTCCTAGACTATAAAAGCAATTTTTCTATCTGAATAGGGAGAAGTTTTTTAGTTGGCATGCACCGGGCTGTAATTCATTTTACGACGATTAAAATCTTTGATTTATTTATTATCACTTGTATTGTACCTATGACATAATGTACGATTAACTAAGATTAGGTTTATAGGGCGACGTATTTCATGTTCCTTATACGTACGGAAAACTCTAGCCACTCAGTGACTGACACTAATCTGGATAAAAAATGCTAATGGCAGCAAAAATTTTTTTTTGAGTTTATTATTTTATGACGAACGGGAATTCATAACTTAACTTTTAAATGTTGGTTAAACTTATCAATGAAAACAGTTGTATCAACGGAACATTCAAACGAATATTGCAACAAACCTTTGACACGAGCCCAACACAAACACGGCACTCGATGGAGCGGCGATACGGCCACCAAAATGGGCATTAACTTCGACAAAACTGCAAATTCGCGGTACAAATTTCGTTTCAAACTAGATTACACAAACAGATTATAATTTTCACGCGGAAATTCATGTTTTACACGTTCCGTGTGACTCGCGCATAAACAGCCCGAAAATTAAGTTTGCGCATTAGAAATTATAATTGTTGTTGGTTTGAATGCAAAAACTCATCTGCATGCCGTATGCTAACGAGCTATTATTATGTTGAAATCACTCGAAACTCGTGTTAGCGCGAATTCTCGTTGTGAGTTTGATGCTGACATCACTAATTAGGCTGGAATCGTGGAGGGAATGTAATGTGATGCTAATTTAGTTTTTGTAGCCGAATGTTGGCGCAGTCCAGTTTGTTAGTAGAGGGAAAGCCAACATTTATCAAACAGTAGACCTATGACTTTAGTGGCTAACTTGTCTAAGGTAGTTGTGGATGAAAAGACTTAAATTGCAGATACATATTGGATACAAAAACCAAAACTGGACTAGGCTTACTCAATATACTTAGTGAAAATAATTTAAAATTTGTGCGCCCAGTACAACTTATAAGACAGTAGAAGCCTGTTTTTATATAATAATATTATTATCTTCATCAGCAACACATTAAAGTAGCATTATAATTTAATCAAGTACAGATTCTCCTTCAAACTAAGCAGCACTGCATCTTAATTTGTGTCACAAATACTGCAGGGACCCATTTGCCCTAACACTTAACTTCCAAACGGCAACGACATTCATTTTAATTACAAACATTAAGTAGGACGAAAAATTTACGATTCCTGGGTCACGGAAGTTGCTCTGTAGCTATTTTTTCTTGTTCTTCGTTATTCTAAAATACAAAAATAAAAAAGTACAGTCCATCTACAACAGTTAGTGGATCCTAGCAAACTGTTAATAGATTTACCTTAATTTAAGCACAAATACCTAAATATGATTAAAATGTGTAATCAGTGGGTGCAGCAATGCACCTCTGCCTACCCCGCAAGGGAGTACATTAGTACAAGGCGTGAGTGCGTGTTTTTTTTTTTAAATGTGTAATCAGTCTGAATTTTAAGTAAATAACTGACAATGATATTTTTTTTGCAAAATCGTACTGTTTATAGGTAGGGCTGTTAAAAGTCATTATTAATTATACAGTCATATAATTAATTAAGTATTCAAATTGTATTTTTGTTTATTTATTTATAACTTTATAACACAAAATATATACGTATGTGTAGGTACAAAGGGAGGATTTAATGCTAAAAGCTATTTCTAATACTCAACCCACACGATAGAGTATTTTAAAACTATAAGTAACTATTATGAATGCATTGATTAGCGTTAAAATAGTCCCACGTTGGGCGCCAACCCCTCCGAGTCTCAACTAAATCGCTTCCGGTTCTCGTCGTAATGGCGGCCGCACTTCCGGCCAGAGCCACAGACTAGAATTATGCTAGCTAAGATTAATTGAGTTTGATTTGAGATTTCCTATGAAGCATCGTTTCTCATTTGGGCTTTGTGTAAGGATGAGGTGAGCACTGAGCAAATATTACTTCTGAATCTGACATCTACCTCTATTATACTCTTAGGAGTATTGATTACTTCTGAATGTGACTTATCTGTCTATTATACAATGGTTCAATATGTCTACCATATAGCTGTTCTGAGCTGCAACATCCCCGGACCAAGTGGCCATAATAATAGCCAACCTACGATGATAGTAGATGGGACGTTAAGAAGAAGTCTATCCAGATGAGCTAGCATAGGGCTCATTTAAGATGTGACAAGAGTTTTGCATCGCGCTCACTCATATCGCGCAACCTCAAGAGCGAGCGCGACGGAGAACTTTTGTCACGTCTTAATAGCTCCCCGTGCTACAGGGCCAGATAGTATATTTCAGTCCCAATAATTTATTGAGTAAAGCTATATTTTGCCTTTCTCCTAGAGGGCCAATGAAGCTGCAAAGTACATTTGGTAATAACCACACACGAGGTATTTTGTCGACAATAAACATCATTTGTGTGTTCATTACGTCTCACTCGGCAGAATGTGTTCCAGCGTTGTCTGAGCAAAGAGGAGTCGTATTATCAAACAGCTTTGCCAGAAACGCTCAACGTTACATTCAAGTTAATTATCTAAGGGTTTATACAGGACTAGCATGTCAAGTTCTCATTGGCTTATACTTAGCTATCACATTCACTCTGCAGTTAAGAAGATTTTTGTAGCTTAATGTTTTTACCAACATTGAGACCTAAGTAACCTCATGATATTTAAGGTAATTTGCATAGATATGTGTATTTTTATATAATTATTATGTGTACTTTTACAAATTATGTGTACTATTATGTAGTTTTCAACTGTAGGAGCATACCTATTTATAATACGATAGAAAATATTTTTTTATTTATTAAGATAGGTAGTTTTATAATATTATAATAGTTTAAGTTGTTAATTAGTTTTAGAGTTTAGTATTATTTCAATACATGGTTTATAATTTAAAAAAAAACTTCCACTAAAATATTAATACGATTAGGATTATTAATGTTTTTTTCAAAAGTGACCCAAACTTTTTTCACTGATAAGTACGTATTCTATCAACATCATAATTTATCACTCTCAGCTCCTGTAATGCCGACCTTTTTGTGTCCCCAAACACGATTTCACACGTGTATCAAAAAAAGTGAATGTCTTTCAGCAGATATTTTTCAGCGGGTCGCTAACGAGGTAATTACAATAACAATGACGGGGCGAATGGGGTGAATAGAGAAAAGCATTCTCTTCCAAACAAAATACCTTTACGGCATTGTGTTTCTGAACAACGCAGTAATTATTTTATTTTTGTTTTACGGGTTTTTGTCAATTGTATAGGGTACTTTGCGAGTCTTTGTTGTATGTATGTAGTATATTTTTTGTTATTTTACAGTGTCTTATTGTGATTGTTTCAGAAGCTGATTATACACTGGACGACTCGTTCTGGAACGAAGAGAGCCCAGTCGGTGAGTCAAAAGGTTTTGTTGCGATCTATTCCTCTCGTTACTTCTACTATATCCGTATATCCTTACCGATTAAAAAAGCAATATTAAATATTTATACTTAATTAAATGTGAAGTGTAACTCTTCACAAAACAAGAGCAGAAACAACTGACACACGATGAAAAAAGGACAGTGACGTCACAGGCGCAGGTCTCGGCAAACTTATGAATTTCCAGCGCCTAAATTTTTTCGTCGCATTTCCACGTTGCAGGAAGGAGGTCGTAATGGATATTGCTTTAACTTCCCGGTTTTTGCTCGTCCCAGAAATATATTGTGACGAAGCCCTAGGGCTGCGGAAGGCGTGTATTTCGCATTTAGCCGCAGCGCAGACACGGTGGATGGGCATAATTTCGCGGATTTCTGCGCGCGGTTTACGGACGTCCCCTCCACAATTTAGGAGGATAATAAAACCGGTGCTCGGAATTTTTTAAACTAAGGAACAACTGTTTTTGTATCACTTTTTCTTCATGTTTAACAAAAAAGAACTGGCAATGGACAACATTTCAAAAAACTAAAGCTGCTATAAATCGAAAACCATTTCGAGATTTAGCTCTAAAGGCAACAAAAAAAATGTTTTTGTATTTTTAGGATGTATCATTTTTGAGAAAATCATAAAATAGTAAAAAGTGCTGCTGACGTCATGCATCAGGTGCGATGCATTTTGATGATCAAAGCCTATATATTTAAAAACAAAGTAACTGTCACTTTCATTTTTGATTGACGTTGACGTTTTATCGTGACGTTGTTGTTTATTTGGGTCATTTTCATTAATTCTGTTCTGACACTTTCTGACTATTTTTTTTATTTATTATTAAGAGATGACCTCTATATAATATGTCCCAGACCATGCCACCGCCTACACAGCTGAAAAAATGCTTCTGATTATTTTTTTACATGATAAGTACCTACTTTCCATCATTAGAAATATCAAGCTCATTTGAAAATGACCCATTTGTTGGTTAGCATGTAAACAAAGTTTAAATGTCACTTGTCAGTGTCATTTATGTTTTTTTTCGAGACTCAGGCAATAGACAAAAAAAAAAATTGAGCCTAATATGTGACGTCACTTCCGGTTTTAAAATAATTAACTTTAAAGTAAAAAATAACATGCAAAAATTTATGTATATACAAAATAAAAAAAATACGGGTCCACTAATTTTCTATAAACTTTCCGAATAACTAATAAAAATATAGGGTAAAGGAAATGAAATGTTGTCCATTATAATAACTACCTAGTAATTACCTACCAACTATTTGCGAATGGAAAGCATTTGTACAAAATAATTTACCATCGACACGTACAGGACAATGATTCGTGCCAAATATTATTTATCGTATGAATTCTCAATTTCGCATTTATGAAACAATTTAGTGGCAGACAGGCAGAAAACTATTTCTGAAAACAATAGCTCGCGATAATGTGACGTCACATTCAAACGAGCCGTTCATTCGCTCACATTTGTCACATATCACACCGGAACTGGAATTAACATTTCGAATAAACCCCATGGTGCAGTGGTTAGTCACTGGGTAAATAATAATAATAGGTAATATTTATTCATAAAATATACTTATTAATAACTATAATGTGCATCTGTGCCTGAGCTAGACCAGAGACCAGTATTTCAGGCATCAGCGCCCTTTTATCTGAGAGTTAATTTTAAGGGAAGCTAAATGTAGATTTTAGCGTCATTTGTTTTTCATAACCGGTTAAACTATCATGAACTCATATTATGGTCATGGGCTCAATTCCCTGCTGAGGCAGATATTTTGTTATAAACCAGTTTTCATTAATTTGCCATTGCAAATCATAAGGTATTCGTACAATTAAAGCAATTTTGTACGTACATAATACAAAATAGCAACGAATTTTAAGTATGTTTATTTTTTATTGGCAATACGAGTAGTTGAAGCGGGTGTTGAATAACCCCATGAGTCACTCCCCTTTGGGCTTACTACTGCTTTTGCTTCAGCCTGTATCTATACCTGAAATACATACCTTTATGCACTATATCTAGTCGACAGCATAATAGAACGACAGCAGTTGCCGCACCATCGACATAATATCGTATCGGCTTGTTCGGGAGTATTCGGGAGTGTTCGGGAGTGTTCGGGAGTATTCGGGACACATCGCATTGATGCATTCGACATGTAAATTTGAATATCGTACGACTCTACAGGGCCAACTGTCTTTGACGTGACTAGAGTCACAACCAGTCGCAACTGATCATCTAGATGTAGAGGTAATGCTCTTAGCGTTAAGCCCACCTTTTGTGCATTTATTTATGGATATATTTGTGAAATAAAGAATTAAATAAATTAATAAATAATCGTGACTATACCGCAATTCGCCATAAATACATTGACATTGTAACTGGGCGAAGGTGCATTAAACGAGTTTATCGTTATCGATAACAGACCCGTGCCGCAGCCGCTGGTTGTTTGAGCGATTATATAGGTATATTGGCATTTTTCGATTTGCCTGGTGTGTGTGGTTTATTTTTTAAGTACCTAACAACCTAAAATGAATTTCGAAAAAGGCAACTTTTGATTTAAAAAAAATAAAATACAAAAGATGTGAACAAATATTTGGGAAATATGTTGTGATCTGTTGGGACTACGTGACTCCACAAACGGTACAGCAGACACTTGTACAATCCTCATGGCACTTGTACAACACTGTTTATTTGTTATTCTTGACATCGAAAATACATATACTCGTATTATAAACTGATAGATGCGTTTTTTATACACGTACATGAACGAAATATTTACACAAAATTTTAAAGGTCCCAAATTTTTAAACATCTAATTTAGAATTTAATCAACAAGGACCAGAAAACAAAAAAAAGTGATCAATTATTTAAGTACATTTTTAGCTGATATTATTCTGAGTCGCGAGCACAAGTTTCGATCCTCCGTTAACGTTGCGTATCATCAACTGTCACTGTCAAAATGTAAGGCAAAGTTAGTTCCAAAAGTGACATTTGTTTTTTCCATATGTTAGGTGGAATTTCACCAAACGCTAAACGTATTTAGTAGCCTGTCATACGTCTGTCAGTTAGTACAAAATGTATTTAAAATTTGATTTAAATACGTTTAGCGTTTGGTAAAAGTGACCCTTCGTGTAGATTCGAAAATAGTATCTATATAAAATTTACTTCAATATGGCTGACAGCGGCGCCGCGTCATTAAGCCAGCTTTTTCCGTTTAGGAGTAATGTGATGCTATTGACACTGTACTTTTAATAGCTCGTGATTGTACCTATATCCACTTAAACTCTTACTGAGCTACCACAAAAAACTTTAAACACTATTTAACTAGTGTTTAAAACGAAATTTGACAGATTTTGTCGGCGTATAACAGCGCTAAACACCTGTTAAATACTGTCTTAGTTTTTGTGGTAAGGCCCTAAGGGCCTAAAACACTAGTTAAATAGTGTTTAAAGTTTTTTGTGGTAGCACAGTTATTCTTCCCCGAAATAACGCTTCAAAAACACTTCGCTTCACTTTTTTCCCCCCGCTTTTATCAGCTTACAACTATTACCTCCTAGCGACGTAGTAATGGCGCCGTTCGAACCAGGTAAACCTGTCCAATATTGATTCAGGCGTTTTGATGCAAATATTCTATTTTCCCGGGAGCGTGCCCGCACATAACCCCACGGCCCGGGATTAACAGCCGACTATTTTGATAGAAATTTCATCAATAAATTCCTAGCCGTATCGTGTATGCGGCGTGATTACCTCTTGATTTTCGGGTATGCTTTTTTGACCTGCGACCGAAATATAGCGGGTTTTATGATGGACGTTTGACTGACTTGTGGTGGTGGCCCACGTGAGGCCGCAGAGCGCTTGCCGACCGATTTGAAAGTTTTTTTTTTGTTACTTTGAGTGTGTTTTAAAGGAGAATGGCCATTTCTCTATGGCGCCATGACCTGCCAGATCAGCCATTGATGAAATATATACTGATGTGTAGCCCATGACTACAGTACCTATATCCTGTTGTAAACTTTATTATTATGAGGCATGGGAGAATGAAGATATAGGTACTGAAAGATAAAGTCTTAGTACTGTACTAGATGTTTCCCTCAAGCTAAGTATTTTTTTTTAAATACGTCGTTTATATTTTTTTTTAATATTTTTACCTCATAATTATTCATCTTATTTTCATATTATCATTTACCTCATAGAAAACCTTTATCACTGAATAAAAATAAGCTTGGTTAGTGGCTGCAAAGCGGGTCAGATTTGGCCATTCTCTTCATTTATTTCTTCAAATCAGTTTGATAGTTATTCTAGAATATTTTTTTTTCGTAGTAACTTATTGCATTGACTAGTAGGTATCTTTCACAATATTCATTTATATTTTATTGTTTGTACTGTAGGTAATTAATAATTACATGCTAGGAATTTACTAACTTGAAATTTTTATTTGTTTTCAATATTAAATTCCGGTATAAAAAAAAACTTATAAGGATTATTAAATAGCTTACTTTACTTCTGAAATTTATTTGATACATACAAATCTTATAATTACAGACAATTATGTTTAATGTGTACTTACCTACTATTACTATGTACCTACTGTGGTAAGTACATACATTATGTACCTACTTGTGTACATTAACTGATTCAATTAATGTTGCGACTAATTGTGGATTACAAGATAACATTTGATATCTGGTAATCGGACACTGGGCCATAATTCGAGACAACTCAGTATCACAGATATCTGAGTATGAACAGCAGGGTTACTCTACAATGACGAAAAACTAATGAACGAGAACTGTCGTGCAATAAGCACATTTAATACAACAAGATAGAGTAGTGGTTCGTGGAGCAGCACTCCGAAACTTCGTTGTTTGTAATATCGCGGGCTTCATGGCAAAGGGGCGTAAGCGCAAAAAATCGATTTTGCGTTTTTCATGCCAATCGATTCCTATACTAGTAATACACGTTCTGTAATTTTTTTGAAATTTTCAGTAAACTAGATTTTGAGATATTCATAAATAACATAAAGGCGTATACGATGTATCAATAATTTTGTGTCGTGTCAAAAAGGCGTATAGACGGCGTATAAACATCAGTAGGACGCATTTCAATAATTTCGCCATGTCAGAGAGGCGTATAGACGGCGTATAAGAATCAGTGGGGCGCATTCAAATAATTATCGCCATGTCATATAGACGTATGTGCATTTTTTTAACAAAATAAAATGACAATATGCTTTCACTGTTGATATTGATGCCTAGTCCTTTCCAGTCCAGAGTTTTAATACATCTTCCAATGCATCACGGAACAGTATCGGAGAAATTACGTCCTCTTCCCTCACGCCCCTTTGCCTATGGATAGATCTTGTGGCTGGTTCTATACTTGGACAGTAATCGTTTCAGTGTCATTAGGCACTTCAGCGCCTCGATGTATCGTCAATCTATTGGACATATCTGCAAGGATGCCAGAACAGCCCAGATCTCGACAGAGTAAAAATTTTCGTAGTCTACGAAAGCTAGGCACAGAGGCCGATTATATTCTTCCTTCTCCTGTATAATCTGCCGAACTGTGTGTATGTGGTCTACGGTGCTATAACCCCCACGAAATTCGGCATGCTCCAGCGGCTGAAATTCATCAAATCAAGTCTCGTGATGACTGTTATAAATGTACATAAACATCTTATTCACGTGGTCAAGAGTGTGATCAGTCTATAGGTTTTTAAGAGCAAATTTGTCTCCTTTCTTGAAAAACAATAGACCTACACATCTGGGGTTCTGGCTGTTGCGCATGTGAAGCGTACAATCGTGCATTCCGGCTCAGATTTGACGATTCTGCTATGGCTGGTTGTCAATTTTTTCGTTAGGGTCCCTTCAAGTCGCCTGGCAAAGACATTCGATCCCCGGTTTTGTTTAATAGCTTCTTCAATCCGGAGTGTGTTAAACCACTGGAGGTCACGATGAAAATAGCCTTGCGTATCATTTTGTTGAGAGCTTCTAGTTCTGACGGAATGGTCCAGCACATGCCGTTTGGTCTCCGTAAGTCCAAGAGTCCCCCCTGAAAGCTTAGACTTCCTTCCCGTGTTTTACATTGCACAGAACCTAGTGCCATCTTTCTGTATTGCATTGATCACGTCGTTGCAGTGGTCTGGCGCAGAGTTGGTCAGAGGGTGGACTTCATCAGTCGCCGTTCTTCAAGCTTTAGGTCGATATTCAGAGTTCCTCTGAGTATACGGTGATTAAACCGACCTGAGATATCTGAATATGTGCCTCTTAATCAGTCATGATGATGAAATCGATTTCATTTTTCGTGACAGAGTCCGACTTGCACCAGGTCCACCTTCTTTGGGGCTTCTTTTTGAAGAAAGAGTTCATCAAGGAAAGCCCCTGCATTCTGCGAAGTTCCAGCCTCAGCCCTCTGTCATTTCTTTAAGGAGTTTTTTGAGTTTATGTTCACTTAATTAAGAGTAAATTTTGTTTTAACAGTAATTCTTGTTTTATTTTGTACTCTTATTGTTTCTAATAAATTATTCTGTGTTTTTTACAGCTTTACTATGTATTAAATAGTTACTTAAATAGATTGTTATTTTTTTATAGGCGTATCATCTCTCTTAAATTGAGAACATCCGTTAAATTACGCCATGGCAAAGGGGCGTATGAAATTCGAAAAAAATAGAAGCAGTTACATTTTTGGTTATATTTTGCTATCAGTATATTAAATGATTTAAGTGTAAAACAAATAAAATATATATAATATAATTGGATAACAAATAAAAAAGTTTGTTTATACGCCCATTATTCCTATACATAATATGATAAAAAAAGGATAGCAATACAATAATTTCCGTCAAGGCAGATAGACGTATACGCCATAAAGTGTACTTAAAGCATAGATATTATAAAAATTTAGTTTTAATTAAAACAAAAAATAATTAACTAAGGTATATGCAAAATTATAGCAAGCTAGATTACTTATTTAAAAAGTTATGATGTTTTTTTGCTCTCCTGAAAAGTAGGGTCGATGCGCATACGCCCCTTTGCCATGAAGCCCGCGATATCCTAGAAGTGGTTAGAGTCCAAAAATAGCGTTTTTTACAACAGCACAGAAACAAGTGCTAACACCTAAAAAATCTATAATTATTAGGGCAAGAGTTATTCTTGGTTAACAAAATATACATGAAAGTGAGAAATTAAGTACTTATACCTAAACTAGGTAAAAACAAACGATCTCAATATTGAACTCTCAATCAAAAATTCATAAAACCAAACCAAAGTGAACCCTACTGCATTCACTATAAAACACAAGAGTAATCTACAAAGACACATTTTGTTTAAGTTTAATTTAAAATGTATTTTAAAATAAACATCTTGGGTAGGGAAGGGCAGCGGCCATTAAAACTTGTAACTTAAATTACTTTACTAATTGCCTTGTTAACAACACCGAAATAAACTAGCAAAGTTGCCATTTTTTTGGGGATAAATTGAGGTAACATCTGTAGAATACCTTGAAAATGATGTTTATAAAACAAATACTTATGAATGTTTTCTATACTATCTTTAATACAAAGGGCAAAAGGAAGGTCAAATGAACAGTAACTCATCATTTGGAAAATCTACCAATACCTCAGACCAACTACAAAACCAATACAGATACACATACACATGTCATGATTATTCATATTGGTAGACATCACACCTCATAAAATAAAGAATAATAAGCTTTGAAGTCCTATACAGTAACAAAGTATACTAACCACAGTAAGTCTAGAGCGGGGGGAAGCCCTCAACAGCGGGGGCGGGGGGCGGGGCACACAAAGTGAGCGGTCAAGGACCTCTCTGGGTCTTTTGAGCGACAGCCATGAACTTTTGAGAAGAAAATACGAGTGAGAAAAACTAGGTATTTTTAAAATAAATTATTCATAGTTTAGGTTGTAAGTGAAAATGTTATGACATGTGTGTAGTTTTATGATTTTTTTTTCTATTTATTTCACCTTTTGTGGTCAGTTGCGTCTGTTAGGATACATAATATGATCGTCACAACAAACTTGGATGTTTGGCTGGCGCATAAAGACTAACAGGACTGAAACATAATATTCTGTGTTCAAACCAACATCTGCTCCACCACAGAGTCGAACCTGGAACTTTTAGTTTTATAGTAACCAGTAGGTCCCTGCTAAACGCCGCGCTATTCAAGTAAAATAAAATGGAGAGCTATACAGGGTGTTGCAAAAAGGGTATACTAAGCCGAAACCAGCATGTGCAGCATGTTATATCTAAGCCCGAAACTGAAATCAGACCGAAATTTTTCACGAATTTTGAAATTCTGATTACAGATTCGGGCTTAGATATGCAACACCCAGTAGATAGATGACCAAATTATTAATAATATAAATTACTCTAGGTTTGTTTGCTAGTCTAAACGCTTCTTCTACTCTGTAGAAGAGGTAGCTCAACATAATACCTATAGGTCTAATATCAACAAAAGATCAAATCAATTTAACTGAACAAGCAAAAACGGTTCTTCACCAACTCTATTTAAAGTTTAGATTAGCGCTGCAGGCTCGAGGGCACTAGAACTTTCCACATACTCATTACGGGGAGTAATGTATACGCACGCTCAACTTATGAAGAATATATGTGTAATTTATATGCAGGGCCCGTTGTTTACGGTTCAGGAGGGTTACTCTATAATGACGAAAATCAATGAGAGCCGAGACGTGGTGCTTCACCAAAGGGCTTATCCACAAGCTCAGAGTTGCTCAGCGTGCTATGGAAAGGGCTATGTTAGGCGTGTCCCTGCGAGATAGGATTCGTAATGAAGAAATCCGCAGGAGAACTAACGTTACCGACATAGCCAAAAGGATTAGCACGCTGAAGTGGCAATGGGCTGGCCACGTAGCCCGCAGAGCCGACGACCGCTGGAGTACAAAGGTTCTGGAGTGGAGACCCCGTGTCGGCAAACGGCGTGTCGGTCGCCCCCCAACCCGTTGGTCTGATGATCTGCGGAAGGTAGCGGGAAGCCACTGGATGCAGATGGCGGGTGACCGTTTGGGGTGGCGATCGTTAGGAGAGGCCTATGTCCAACAGTGGACTACAGAAGGCTGAGAGAGAGAGAATGAGAGCTGTCGTACAAGAGATAGAGTCGTGTCTCGCGCCGCAGCGCTCCTAAACTTCGTTTTTCGTCATAAGGAGTGACCCCCCTGAGACGTGGTGACAAGCGTTTTAGAGGTTTCGTTTTTGTTTGTATGTTTTCAGACTCTGCTATTTTGTAAACATAATATTCTAATCCCTGAAGCGGCAGCCTGAGGTAACTCGTGTAATTCTGGCTTCAAAGCACATAATATACTATGATATACCTATTGTGTCGCAAACCCTATGGAATTACGTGTAATTTCGAATGTACTTGGTCATCTCAATTCCATAGGGTACCTTTTATACTATCTGGTTACTCTTGCTTTCTAAGATAATTAGGTCGTAGGATGCTTTGACAGCGTATATTACATTATTTAGTTCCTAATTTGGTTAAAGATGTAGAAAAGCCACGTATCAAACCTAGGTCCTCACAAAAAGAATCAACCACAGAACCATTGAACTCCGTACTCCAAACCACCCCCATTCTCCTTGAACTGCGCAACATATCTGTCACATTCAAAAGCCTCGACGTCCGTATCCATTCAAAGTTGCAGTCTCCATAAGCAGTTGCCATTTATCAAAAGTTGGGAACAGACGAATCTGAGTGTAAGCCGTGACGAGTCTACACTTAACATAATCCAGTACAAACTGAGCTCAACTTCGAACAGGGAGCAGCGCCCGTGTCACCAGGGGGCCACTCTATGTGACGAAAAACTAAGTAATGGAGCACTGCTATGTAATCCATGACTCTAAATCTTTGTGGTAAACGTGCCGATTGCACAGGTCTCGTTCGTTCGTTTTCCATTAATAGGCCACATCACAGGATTTCAGACTCGACAGATTCGATACTATTTTCGAAACTACAAAAACATAATATGTATATGGAAAAAACAAATGTCACTTTTGGAACTAACAAATTTGCCTTACATTTTGACAGTGACAGTTGACGATACGCAACGTAAACGGAGGTTCGTGAAACTTATAATCGCTGCACAGTATAGAGTAACCCCCTGCGCCCGTGTCACCAGAAACATATTCCGAGCTGGTTTAGCTCAAACAAGCATATCTGCCTGGATACCAGTTCGGAACTTTGACTTTGACTTTGACTTCGCGTTGTACCTTATCCAATACATTATAAGTCTTCCACTCAAAAATTATTTAATGTAGCATATAATTATAATATAATTATAATCTAATAATAATATTTATTTGCACACCATGAAACATTAGCATAGCATAGCATAACATAGCTATTTATTACGCATATCTAGATTAACATTTAGATTTAGATTTGCTTATTGATAATTATTCTAATTATGTCAATATTAAATATAACAGTAAAAGTGATACATAAGAATACCAAACTTTAAAATTAAATAATTAGATCCAGAAATAGTCACAATTAATGTCAAAATAAAATACAATAATAATACGAAAATTAATTTACATAGTTTCAATGTCACAGTCAAAAAATAAAATAATATATTACATGAAATAACAACAAATTAAAATTATCACGGTGATACATTATTACAATAGAAGATGTCAGATAAAGAGATAATACTTAATTATTTCTACCTGTCGATGAATTCTCCTACCGTGTAGAATGCCTGCGTAGCGAGCCATTTTTTGAGTTTATCTTCTTTAAGAAACTATAAAAATAAAATTATGTATATACCTATGTAAATGCAAACTACAGAATTAACAAATAGAACACCGAGAGTAATGCAAAGTTATTTTTTATATATTTTTTTTAATAGTAGCTGTCCTCAAACCCTTAGTCCCAGCTCGTCCAGAGCCACACATCACAATATCCTCCATACAAATGCACATAATACGTATATTTGCGCGCGACGGGTGCATCAGCGCTGATACTGGGATTGTGGCGCGACGCATTATCCATACACGGGAATTACGGCCTTATGGTACTGCATAGTGGATAGGCTTTACGGCTTATTGAGATTAGGGTAATTTTTAGCCTTATTTTACCATAAATGTCGCTATGAAGATGCAAAACTTCTAGTGATTAAAAGATTTATCGTTACCTGTTGAATTTTACCATATTATTTTATTCATGGGGTACCGTACCTACACCTAGGTATAACAATCTATTACAACCTGATATTAGTATGTGTGCTTTGTAGTTTAATTTTAATAACCTGATCCTTGATTACGCATATTTGTTGTGAAAAGCAATTTCAGAATTTCAGAAATCTAAATTAGTTTCTTGTTAGAGATAACAGTGAGTAATACTCTTTTATTTAACAACACGACAGCAGTAAGAGGAACCCAAGCTTGGATCAAACTCTATCATGTCTAAGCACATCTCCTCAGCGCGCCCTCTGCATAAATAAACTGAAGGTGGTTCTGTTACCCACTAGATGCATATCATTTATTTCCGCACCTCGAAGCGGGCGCATCCAAATTGGTTCAGCGGGATGCGCTCAGTAAGACAAACACATTAAAATAATGGATCTGCAATGTTCCCAGTACAGCTGAATACGATATGCAAGCTGTAGCGGTGTTGTGTTCTATTTATTTGCATGTTCGGTGTAAACATGTCACATGTTCAGTTTCTTATACTACCAGCGATCCGATCATAAGGGTACCAAGCCTTTTCATGGTCCTTCGAGCCGGATGTGTCGTGTCTTATAAATAGTTATGCGAGAATTATGGTATATATTATCTTGTCAACAATTCTTGATATTGTTATCACGAAAGGTACCAATCACTCTTCACAATACCCATAACCAAAAAAAACAGTGCATAAATGTGGTGAAATCACTCACGCACACAACCACACCTACTACATACATAGACGTGAGGCTTCAGCCGCTCGCATCTCGTTCTGTGGCTAAATGCAGCGGCATGCATAATGCAGCCGTCATCTGCGAGCCGCCCGGGGCGCACCAGGGCGGGCGGGGCGCACCAGGGCGGGCGGGACTCGCCGCGGCGGGCGGGCGAATACACACGTACGCAACGTTATGAAATTCTGATAGAAAATCGAGGGGCAGCAGACATAGGCGCCTGCCACGCTGGCACGCATCGCGTTGCGTGTTGACTAAAACACGTACCTACCGTCCATACAGAAAACGCATCTACGTTCATAAAATTCACGCAACACGCCATAGACTAATTAAAATTGTGTGTGTAGTGCAACACGCAGCGTGACAATATTGTGAAATTCTGACAGAAGGCAGCTGAGTCGTGAGCACAAGTTTCGATCCTCCGTTAAGGGCCCGTACAGGGTGACGTGCCGCGCCAATTTTGGGTTTTCAATGCTCTTCACACAGCACACGCAGTGACACGCACACATGTAAGTTTGCACAGTGGGTCGATAAACTTTTACTCGCCAACTTTATTGACAATTATGTTCAAGTACATTTTGGGTGATTTAAGGGTAAGTAAGTATAATTCTTACTTACACTGGTAGGCACCAGGAAAGAGTAGAAATTAATAGGGGTGCCACTTTACTCTATACTCGGAACCCGATTAGCTTTCTCAAACAAATGTGGTATTTACTTGTAGAAAGGTAACTAAAAGTATTAAAGTGTAGATAATAAGTTTCGGGCATCCTCCAGCCAACTGAACCCCGACGACAAAGCAAAGTAAATACATAGTGTCGCAAAAGGGCTATACTAAGCCAAAAGGTGTCGCGGATTCATTTAACTATTTATATGAGTAAACGCGAATATCTGAACTGTTAATAATTAATAACCGTGATTAGTACAAACATACTAATCACGGTGACGAACTGAATATGGGATAATCATAAACAAATTAGTTACTTAATATCACGCACACGTGATGACCGATCAGTCAAATAACCTGATCGTCTGAATGTCAAGGATAATCCTGATGTTCTTAGGGGTTTCACCCCAGTGGCCTCCAACCTCCCCTATAGCCACCCCGTGCCTCGCTAGCAGGGTTGTTCCCTGGGACTGATCACATAGGACTGTTTCCCTAGCTTCTTACACTGATCACATGGGACTATTTCCCTAGCTTCTTACACTGATCACATGGGACTATTTCCCTAGCTTCTTACACTGATCACATGGGATTGTTTCCCCTGGCGCACTGAATATCTAATCTATCTATTATCACACGGTACGGGTACGGTATGTACTCGTACCTCCTTTAAACCTTACATTACCTCCTTAGTTTCCTTACTCATTATAAACACAATTGGTACATCAAGAAATCAAGTGTAGGTCTAACTTATCAATCATAAACGAGAGATAAAAGGTAAGTACAAAGGTCACTTAGCTGTAACTGCGCGCACTTGCTGTAACTGGCTGTTGTCTGAACCGGGCCATCACGCCCGCCTCGGCTCCCCGAGCCTGGGCGCCTCGGCTCCGCTCCGCCGGTTCCTCACGCACCCACAACACTGATAACTCCCTCACTCTCCGTCTACTCACCGCGGCTGCTCACAAAAAGTGCCAAAGGGCTCCCGCGCTGCTCGCTTACGTGGATATTATCGTCTACCCTCCACTCGCCGATATTAATATTAAGGCTCGTCTACACTCAGAATAATTATCTTGATTATTCTGTGAGTCGAAATCGGTACAATTCCCGATAATTCGGGACAAAAGGGGATGACTCAAGGGGTCATTCTGAACAACTTTTGTTCTACGAGATTTGCAAATTCGCGAAAAAAAATATTCATTTTCCATGGTAAAAAGTCACATGTCCAACAAAGTTTCTATGAAAAAGGTTTTTTTTTGTTAATTTCCAAAACTCGTAGAGCAAAAGTTCAGAATGACCCCCTGTCTTACTCCTTTTTACCCGACTGCCGAAGGAGGAGGGTAATGTTTTTTGATTGTATGTATGTATATATGTATGTTTGTCTGTTTCTTTGTTCCCTCCTGTAGCCTAAACGGCTTGATAGATTTTGATGTATGAGGTATTGTTAGAAGCGTATTGATGGCGCGATGGCTATAGGCTATGTGACGTTCCATTAAAATGTACATAGCGCCCTCTTGAGGACATAACGTGATGATCGAAAAAATAATAATTCAACTTTGCCGTGTAAGGTATCAAATGAAAGGACTTGATTTTCACATTACTTTTGCATTTGATTTACAAAAATATGCATATTGAAGGTATTTAAATAACAACACCAAAATTATTGAAATAAAAAATGATCATGAACTACCTACCGACGTAAAATTTCATAAAATAAAAACAACTAAAAAGTTACAAATAAAAAAATACAATTATAAAAAACTAAAAACCTGACTGTACGCTAAAAACATGGTCCCAATGTTAATGGAAAGTATCGCAGGCGGGGACCAACTTGACCGCCACTCAAGGCCGTTTTCTAAGTAACATTCAGCTAAATGGTGAACCCTCTGCTGGTATAATTTGTTTATATACCGCTTTTTCAATACCTGTAAGTACATTTTTTGGCAGCATAATATTTTTACTTAATTTTAGGGTTTCGAACGTCAAAAGAAAAAAAGCAACCGTTATAGGATCTCTTTGTTGTCCGTCTGTCTGACTGACTGTCTGTCACCGCCCTTTTTCTCAGAAACGGGTAAAGATATCAAGCTTATATTTCGCATAGATGGGGAGTACCCCAAAAAAAATATTATGGTACTCCCTGTCCCACACAAGTAAATTTGGCCTATATTTTTTCCAGTTATTTTGATGTGTATCCTTTTTTTTTTTTGTTGTTTTGTATAAGTATGTGTTTCTTTTCTTTAAATCTGTATTTTTTTTGTTGTTGCTGTCTATGTGTCGAAAAAATGTATCTTTATCTTCAAATCACGCCATCTATCGTTTGTTTTTTTTGTGGCTACTGTCTATAGAAGAAATTCCGTCATTGACAATTTTACGTTACGAATTTATTTTTATTTATTTTATTTTTATTTTTACATTTTCGTGGAGAATCAACAGCATTTTGTTAATAAATAATTATTACTTATGAACACATAACAACTTGATGCCATTAACAGAATGAACTTAGTAAACCCAGTAAACCTAACACATCCAGAGGAAAAACAAAATCTCTTTCTCTCTCTCTGAAAAACATACTTAATAGCCCAAACTCGATGCTTTTAGCTATTAACATCTTTGAAATAAAATTGAGCCACCACCGTGTTACTGCCCTCATCAGATCCTCACGAGACCATACCTCAACCAGCACCAAGAGACTGTATTTTTGATCCCTAACCTAATGTTCGTGCGTATTGTCATCACTTAGATCCATTCGCTATATTCCTGCTCCTCATCAGACCTTTACGAGACTGTAATATCACGAGAATATTGCACACTATCTAATTTAATTTAATGTATTGAATATACTGGAAGAATTATGCTTCCTCAATTTCAAATCAAATTATGTTGGTGTCATAAAAGTTGAAAAAGTGCAATGACAACCAATGTGCAGTGATTTTGTATCTGTACACGATAAGATCGCGAGCTGTCAGTGGTGCCTAAACCGACGTGACCCTTCTTTGGAGGCCAGCGGCCAACTGAGTCAAACGTCACTTGTGTTTATGATTTTATAACACAGAAAGCCGCCATAGATATTTGTATGAAGATTTGAGGGAAAAAAATTGCTCAAGTTTGGGATTAATTTACACAAAATAAGTGTGTGTTTATTAAAAAACAAGGTATTTAGCGCCTAGTCCAAGCCTTTAACTTTATAAAATGATAAAAATCATATGAAAATTCTTTATAATTACGACACAGTTGTTACAATACGGGAGTGTAATTGACTGGTTTTTCTTGATATTCTGAAATTAATTTACAGTTATCCATAATCATTTACTTAAATTCGAAGGATTCAGCACCTAGCTAGACTCTTCAACTACCTGTGTGATTTTTTTCAAGGCTGTAGAGCATCATTTACTACATAATTCTATGACAATGCCAACCCTCGATTCCCTATTGCAGATAGTAAAATAAAATAAAATAAATAAATAAATAAAGTATTTTATTTTGGTAAGTATCGAATCCTATGCTCGCGGCTCTGCTATAGGCAGTTAACACCACAGTACAGTTAGTTCAGAGAATATAGTAGACAGTATACTGAATTCATTCTCATTTGGCACAAAAGGTAAACAATCTTGTGTCTTTTTAATCAAAATACTACTAAACAAATAAATGGCCAATATAAATAGTTTGATAACGAAATCAATATTTTTTGCTTGTAAGTATTTAATTCGTCATTATGTTTTATTTTATAACTTAATTAAATTTTAAATTACTTAATATAATAAGGAGGCCTTTGCCCAGCAGTGGGACACTAACCAGGCTACATAAAAAAATAATTCCAAGACTGCACATAATCTGTACCAAGTAAAAAAAAAAACTTTATGAAAACAAACATAGAGCTAAAAATATTTTTTTCAAAATAGAAAATATAGATCCGGTCATTGTAACCCTGTAGAGTTCTAGCTCTGAAATCAACCATAACATACAAGACCAGCACAGATTTCATGAAATAAAATTATTTTCATGACCTAACTAAACTCACATGAAATCGATGAAACTTCAGCCTATGATTTTTAAATTAGAACTTAAAACACTGAAAGAGCACTTGAAAGTTGAAAATTCAATGAAATAGCTTTAGCTAAGTACCTTATACTGAAGTTTTAGTGACTTTGTTTAAAAGTTACTTTAAAATATTGTCCGCATGCCCGGTGGCTACAAGCCCTAATGCAATTAATGTTTGAATTTTATATTGTTATGGAAATCACTGTCTTTACTCCTTATTTTTAGCAAATATATTTTTTCTTGCGCGGATTTGAACCAGAGTTTTCAGGTGCTTTAATTCAGTGTGGCAACGCTCGTATTTTAGTAGTAAATTTTAAAATAGACACCAAATATTATGTATTAAACTTCATAACAAACTCTTCGATATAATAATGAATAATGGCCCTCTCGTGTGGAGACAAAATTTGCTATTCATCGCCAACCAATTTCCTAAACAAAGTGGCCTTTTAAACTACGGATATTTATCGGATCACCGGATAAATTATTTATCGGCTCGTGAAAATTGGGTCGTATGAATAAACTTTTTTAAATATATTTTTTAAGGAACAATAATTAGTGTTATAACTTTTTAAATTATGATATAGGTACAATAATAGTTATGAAATGATTTTTAAAGTTAAAGTAAAATGTTATGAATGTAAAAGTTCTACACTGCACAGATGTTATTTTTTCACTGCTGTTAAATACCACATACTATTTTCCAAATAAATTTCCGGCCTAATCCTACAAATAAATAAATTTTCGTGACAGGTTGGCGTAAATATTTTTGGTGGATAAAATCATGGTCATGTCATGTCTTTTAAAAATATACTGCCAAAGACAAACACACTATTTATTTTATAATAGCGTTAATAATACGAGTAATACCCCTCTTTATCGACAAAAACTACAAAATAGATTTACTGTTGACTGACGACCGACTGGTGTAGTGGTTAGTAACCCTGACTGCTGAGCCGCAGGTCCCGGGTTCGATTCCCGGCTGGGGCAGATATTTGTTTAAAGACAAATATTTTTACTCGAGTCTTGGGTGTTGATAATTATATTTAATATGTCTATTTATTTGTGTAGATATATCAGCTGTCCGATATCCATAACACAGACTCTGCCTAGCTTGGGGTCGGGTGGCCGTGTGTGAGATGTCCCCACATATTATTATATTAAATTATTATTATTACTGTTACGTTATCAGCCGGGACGTACCATAGTATAATCAGAGCCGCGTCACCGAAGCTATCAGCTATCGGTATGTTACTATAACAGAGCGGCGTGTGCAGAATTAGGCACATAAATCACACAGTGTAATGAGAGCGACGCTGTGAGTTCACACGCGTGTAAACGACGACGATTAAAATTTGTTACTACGAGTAAAGTTGGAAAAGTAGAAACAAACATTAAGAGTAGATGTACTAAAAGGTTGTTTTAAAAATATCATTACACATTTTGTTTATTTTTTAGTTGAATTGATGTTAAGTGACGTCCTGTTTTCTATTTATTAAAGATTATGTGTAGCAATTCAATCTATATACATGGCAATCAATAAAATAAAATAAAATGAAAAGAATTTATTGTAGCCGTGTATAAGTAGCGCGAAGCTACGTCGTAGCCGCGTAGTAAGTTGCTACGTCGTAGCCGCGTAGCACTTTGCTACGTCGTAGCCGCGTAGCACTTTGCTACGTCGTAGCCGCGTAGCACTTTGCTACGGAGCGACACCGTCTGTTGTTTCATGTTTCATTTTCATCCTCCTTTTCTAAAACTTTGCTGAAGTAGTCTTATTAGATCCTTTGGATTTTAATACTCTGTTTCCGTCACCTGAATATTAGAGCTGAGAGTACGAACTACTCTACCTTCCTACTTAAGCGTCTAGTTGAAAGTTTAGACATTACAACATAACTGCTAATTTGGGCCGCCCGCCTCCAACGCTTAATAAAGCTATACATCAAAACTTGTGTTCGTTACATTCTGGGCTTCGGTGAGATAGTATAGAGACGCGGCAGTCGCTGTAAAAAGATAGTTATTAAGTACAGGATATTTTTTTATATCGAAACATTTTTCTATATGAAATATGGATCAATATGTAAAGAACTTACAGAATCGCATGCCTTTGATAAGTTTAGTGGTAGAATTCATCATGGTTATAATATTATTACTAAGCATTGTATTATTTGTAACACCGCGCTCACTCTTATTTATTTTTATTATTTATTTATCAAATTATTTTACAGAATTATACAAATCTTCAAGAAATTACGCTTCAAAACTTCAAAACCTATACCTGTACTGTATTACACTGTAGGCACTGTACCCTCACTACACAGTCTATTGTTAATGAGCATCCACGGGCTCTCTGACAAATAGGAGGACATTTTCATAAAACTCATTAGACACGTTTAGCATACAACTAAAGCACAAGAGATTTGTCAATTTAAATTTTAATTACCTACGAGAATCTCGGTGTGTTCGCTATTTATTAGTGTGGTGGGGACGTCGCACCTGCTCGCTTTATGGTTCTTAGTTTAGAAGCAGAATAAAGTGACGTTATTTTATTCCTGTAATATTTTTTCAACGATATTAAAAAAAAAATTATAACAGTCAGGATATGTATGCAACAGATAGTTAGGTACATAATAAATGAATCATTTATTTTTCGGAAGGTAGTCTATACGTATAAGTATGAATCTCATAGTGTACTCAAACTGTAAGAATGTTTTTGATCTTTGTCTAGTGTTCGTGTAGTGTTCAATAAATATATACTTAATCTATTCTAATTATTAAAAATTATTTCTTCTTTATTTTATCGCTACAGCGAATACCATTTTAATTAATCGTGGTTCAAATTAAACATAATTATTCGCATAGAAGACGAAAGTGAGGGATTATGTAAAGAGGTTTCATTTTATTCGCTTTTAATTTTTTGAAAGAAAAATACAGACTTCTTGCCACAGACCCTTGTTAGGTTTACTCGACCTTTTCACATGAAACCTTCTGTTACAATGGCGCAGGGTCATAAGTTACACGCTTTCTGAGTTTTAAAATGTTTGGGTCGGATTATTACCAAATAATTTTAGCAACACAGCATTTAAGCATATTTTTGAGTATGAAAAACTCAACCCTGCAGAAATTATTTATGTACCTCTATAAACAAATGATTACACCTCTTCAATTATTCAAATCTGGGCCCTTCTTTAAAGAGAGTTTCTTATTAAACTACTAAACCACATAGCCTTCACTATCGGATTATCTGATTCTAAATTACTAACGTACATACCGCACATAACACATTCTATGAATCAGGGAAGCCATAAATAACTTCAGCAGCCCTTAAAACAGGCAATAACAGCTCATAAAACACAATCAACAAGGTTAACCGAAGTCGGTGCTCCCGCGGCAAACTCATTACCTTCCATCACACAACACACGGGACCTGCACACAACACACGGGACACACAACACACACGCAACCTCCTTACAACACACACGAAACCTCCTCAGCCCCAATCATTAGGCACAACAACTCGAGATCCATTCACCCTGAACTCATAAACGGATCCGATCCCAATTACCCAGTCTTTGCATTCACGTTACTGACAAAAGAAAGATCCTTTCTGAGTAATTACACAAAACCCGCCGGCTTAAATTGAGCTGTGTGAGGCTGTGTGTCAGTCTTGCTCAGTTTTACACGGATTTTGAGGTGCTTTAGCATCGACGAGAGATGTACGTCGGAGCCTTTGTTTGTGCCATCGATCTAGTTGAAGCTAGTGATTGATTTAAAATAGGTTTTATCGGATACCTGTGACGTGCGCGCTTCCGTTCGAATTTCTAGCTCAGTTTTATGCGAATTTCGCTTGTGCAGCGTTTAGTTAGAATCAGTTCAGTATTTAACACATGAATCCATATAGCTATAACTCCGTTCTTGATAATAAACTTGTAAATGATATTCATAAATAAACATCCAATAACGAATGAATCTGCCAAAGACGAAGGGATAATTTTGATAAGTCAAGCTCAAGGGCCACATTAAATTAAGACATGTACAATTGTACACTCTGACATTCGGTCGCGTCATGGGGTTCACTCTATATGACAAAAAACGAAGCTTAAGAGGCCTGCTGCGCAAGCCACGTCTCTACCGTATTGCGTTAAACGTGCCGATTACACGACAGCTTTCCGTCGTTTTTCGTCAGTATAGAGTAACCCTCGTGAAACAGTCCTCAAAGACCTGAGTCTCCAAGACGCGACAGCTCTCGGCAGGCTTACAAAGGATTTGCCTTTCATGAATATAACTCCCTCATCTACAAATCGAAATAGAATAACGTGGATTAATTTAAGTTATTCGAACGGCCCGACGGCAGAGAATTAAGCTCATTTTGTGACGTGATTGAATAGAAACGGAACGAGTGAATGAGATGGTCGTATTACTAATTAATTCGGAGTGAACGGGATGAAATTTTAATCCATATTAGTGGTGAAGGCTTCACGTTGTAAATGGCTTTTCATTGCGATGTGTGTATGTTTTTTTATTTGTTTCAGCAACAAGCTTAAACACTTTTACTTACCTTTTAGCTAGAGGTAATAAGGATTAAGACATTTTTGCTAACACAATATAATTTGGTCCATTACGAAAATAAATTTTGCAATAAATCTCTAACCTATTTACAAGAACATTTAAGTAAAAAATTAAATCCGGTTGAGTGCTTTTTCAGATTTTCTATATCTTAATAATGTCACCAACATGTGATGTTAACAATAATACATACCAAAAATGTTGCAATGACAACAATAAACATAGGTCTGTACAACAATGACAAAGAAATAAACACAACAACTTTTTAAAACCCGGCACAGTTGCAATTTAGGGCGCCGCCACTGCTGATGCGTTCGCAGCACACTCACTGCACAATATCGCCACAGTTCCACTTCACTGCAGTAAAGATTTTCATAGTCTCATAGGGTAAGGCTAAACACAATCACACATCAAGCTGCATGGTGTGACATAATTAAATTACATCTATTTATCGGGTTCGATTCGTGGCAAGGGGCAGATATTTGTTTAAAGACAAATATTTTGTACTCGTGTCTTATTTCATATGTGTAGATATATCAGCTGTCCGATACCCATATCACAGGCTCTGACTACTTTGGGGTCGGATGGCCTTGTGTGAGATATCCTCACATATAAAAATACGCACTCACGCCTTGTACTAATGTACTCCCTTGCGGGGTAGGCAGAGGTGCATTGCTGCACCCACTTTTTGCCAGAGTGTTATGTTAGTCCCAATGTAATAGGGGGCGGGCCTATTGCCATTTTACGGACACATCCCCACATATTTATTTGTTTATTACTTATTTATTGAATGTCGGGGGAATTTTAATATTGGTTGGGTAATATTCATTAATGTAATATTACCAAAGCTGCCTACCCCAATTATTATACAATTATACATTCATTCAGCTTCAGCCGTAGAACAAAATAATAGTGGTACTACATGTACGTCACACACAACACAATCAATCGTCTCCACTGCGGCCGGGCGTGCTGTGGTGTAATCTAGAAGGCGTATTGTGGCGAGCGAACTGGAGCGTACCGCAGCCGCCATCTTGGGAAATTGAGATTTGAAGAAAACTCCGTCATTTGGCCGGGTTTCGTGGCTTCAGTTTTGATGACCCACAACATTGTTTTAAAACGTAACACCCTGTATGATTAGAATATGAACAAATAAGTAAGAAAGCCACATCTAGGTTGATTGAAACGTTGTTGATGCTGTTTTTGCAGTAAGCAACTAAATATTATGTACTATTGTACTTAAGGTACTTAAAAACAGCTGCAAATCCATATGAGTGTATTGCTGTTTTGCTAGAAATAGTTAGATCCAAAAAGTAAAATAAAATGGCTATAAACTAACACATATCATTTAGTAACCAATACAGAAATATTGATGTTGCTGCGTTTTTGTTTTTATATTAATGAAATCTTAAATAAAAATTAGATCACTATTTTGCCGAACCTAAAGTAAAACCGGAGGAAAATCCTAATAATAGGATTGTTGACAAGCTCAATGTCAACATTTTAAACTGTAGGACGCGTTTCTCCATTTTAAATCCTACAACAATAACAATAATGTTTATTTTATGTTGAATCACTTCCCTGAAACAGGACTGAGGAGTTTTTCGGTTAATTGGAGGGCACCCTTTATTTTTCTCACTAATTACAAAAAAGATCTCTTCAAGGATTTTGTCTTTTGCCTTAATGAGGCTGAAAAAATCTTTGTTATATTTTCTTGTGTAATAGGTACCTATTACATTAACTTACGCTGTCATGTTATTTTTTTAATAATTGATTTATTTTACCATTTTACTGTCTGTGTACAAGGTGTTTAGCTTGCTAGTATATAGTGTCAGAGCAAGACAGCAATAGATTTAAATACATTTAAAATTTCTGTGCAAGTCATACTATATTTAAATTGTAAATAGTTTTAAACAGATTTAAGAACCTGTATCATTTTTAAATAGCCTTATATTCTGTCCAACGAACGCGATCTCCACCTCCGCCTAGGTCTTCCTCGTTCAATTATTATTCAATACCTATCTCCATCTAACACGAGCTATCCCCTATCATTCGATCTCCCTCTAACACCAGCTTTTCCCGCAGACGAGGTGGAGCAGCATTCTACATATCTCCGTCTAACACCAGCTATCCCATATCATACCCCCGCCAGAACTTATTATTCTATACCTATCTCCGTCTAACACCAGCTATCCCCTATCATTCGATCTCCCTCTAGCACCAGCTATCTTCCACAGGCGAGGTGGAGCGGCTCTCTACCTATCTCCGCCTAACACCAGCTATCCCATATCATACCCCCGCCAGAATTTATTATTCTATACCTATCTCCGTCTAACACCAGCTATCCCCTATCATTCGATCTCCCTCTAGCACCAGCTATCTTCCACAGGCGAGGTGGAGCGGCTCTCTACCTATCTCCGCCTAACACCAGCTATCCCATATCATACCCCCGCCAGAACTTATTATTCTATACCTATCTCCGTCTAACACCAGCTATCCCCTATCATTCGATCTCCCTCTAGCACCAGCTATCTTCCACAGGCGAGGTGGAGCGGCTCTCTACCTATCTCCGCCTAACACCAGCTATCCCATATCATACCCCCGCCAGAACTTATTATTCAATACCTATCTCCGTCAAACACCAGCTATCCCCTATCATTCGATCTCCCTCTAACATTAGCTGTCTCCCGCAGGCGAGGAGGAGCGGCTGCCGTCCGACACCAGTATTCATCCCCATTATTATTATATACCTATCTCCGTCTAACACCAGGATTCGTTCCTATTACTATCCCCCGCTTATTATTCTATCTCCCTCTAACACCAGCTATCTTCCGCAGGCGAGGTGGAGCGGCTGCTGCGCGAGTACCGGCAGAACCAGGAGCTGGTGCGCAACATCGGCGCGCACTATTACCAGATCATCTACCCGGTGCAGCTGCGCCATCACGAGAAGATGGGCATCTCCACTAGGGAGGTCAACACACAGAAGGTGAGAGAGAGAAATAATGAAATGAAAACTTTGTAAAATGACAGCTGGGTATCAGATGCATGATGCATGCATTTTATTTGTCATTTGTTCGTTGTCAAGGTAAAGGGCCAGGCAGTTGCATTTTTCTATCAAACGTCATAGGACTCATGCTCAGTTTATGTTAAAAATTATAGTAAGTACATAAAAATTCACTTGATAAAAGCAGGCCTGATCGCTGGCAATCAACAGTTGAGTTCTCTACTTTTGAACATTTCTGGTGGGTAGTCTGAATAAGAGAAACGACCATGGGTATTTACGAAACTTTTAATAGAACCGGCTGTCTTGAAATATGAAAAGTAGTGTAATCATATTTTTTTCATTTAAACGGCGCTCCTACAAATGAAAATCCCGTGAACAAGCAACAAAGCTCAAAAAACCACAGACAATTCCGACCAAAAGAGCATCTTCACAATCGCCTGCAATATTCAGTTAACAATAACTCAATAGAAATAGCCTGTAAATTCCAACAGAATCCGCATCCGATAACTTAGTATTGGAAGCTGCGGTGGAAGAGATTTATTATAGTCCTTAAGTCCGCTAAAGCTCTAATATCGTCTCCAGTTCGAACGCAAAGATTTACGAAGTGCATTTCATGAGTAAAACGACCGCACGGTGCCCCTTACCGTTTTATGAGTCACATCGTGATGTTGTGTGATGGACGGGAGTGGATATTGAGAGATAGCGAGGAGTCAATGACCGCCAACAGACCATGCGGTCTTTTGATAGACAATAATATTGTAAAAGGGAGCTGTGGTAACTCAGTCGCGTAAGCACCCGTTGCTCACCCCAGTGATGCGGGTTAGAATCAGACATGTAGGTACCAATGACTTCTTTGTAATTTATGTACCTACAATGTATACCATCGCTCTTACAGTGAAGAAAAAACATCTTGAGGTAACCTGCATATCTAGATTTAGCACATCTAGATATGTCAACCCACCAACCACAGTGGTCCAGCGTGGTGGGAAATTGTTGAAGCATAGGAAGGCAGTTTAGACCTTGAATATATGCACAAAGGTTCTACTCGAGAGAGACAGGTACCTACTTACACCCCTACAGAGAATAGAATAGAACAATCTAAATGCTTGAACAACATAATTAAAATTCAGTCTATCTCATGTAATTTACACACATGATTGCTTCAAAAGCAAGCAGCATGCCTATTTATTACACAAAATAAAATTTCACGTATTTACATTTTCCATATTGTTGAGCATTCGATATTAAATTGCTGTGAGTTTAATTACATGTCGAATATTATTACTTACAGGTATTGTATTATTGGTAGTTACTGCAGATAGAGAATAATTATGATTGTATTGACTTTTAGATTAATTAAACGTGGAATCGTTATCACGAATAAAATAATTATTATGTATAGATTATTGACTAGTCGTGTTGTTTTTTATCATAAGTTGTACTAGGTACTTTTAAATGCCATCTTAAATAACTTCGAACACACCCCAGTTCTATGCTTCGAACACTCATTAATGAATTTCTCCTTCCACTTTTATAAATTGTGAATTTTAGCTAATTTGTTACGTAGTTTGAAATGAAGAACTCCTGCTTTCTAATTATTGTTATGTATACCTATCTTATCCATCTCCAGTGAATCATTTCGGCTTCTTTCTTCCATGGAATTTACTTGAAATTAATTTAATTTAGGTAATAAAACAATAGTTAGTTAAATGAAATGGCATGAGCGCAGATTGGATTTACTGTACAAAGCCACCACCGTATTAAAATGCAATATGATTAATGTATCTCTGTAAGCCGGCAGATATCACAGATATAATTTTAATATACGGGTTCACTTCGTGTTTTGCAAATGAAGCCATTTTAACGTGCAAATAAAATATCTTCAATAACGCTAAAAGATTTATACTCGGTTTAACAGCTTTGCATAAATATGTTTGCGGTCACGATTTATAGTTCAATAAATATTTTGTAAATGGCGGCTACATATTTGGGGTGACTCAACACTTAAAATGCAAAATGGTAAAAGCCGTATCTTTCTAAATTTTAGCCACCCGCCTGTAAAGTATGAATATTACAATAAATTCATAAAAAAATATATGAAAAAGAACTCTTTAAAAAAACGTCCTTGACCTGAACAGTCCATCGGTATGGGAATTATTAGGTATTAATGTTCGTTGTTTTTCAGTTTTTATTATTTTTATTATTTTTATTAGCTGAAGTTAAGTTCAGCCATTATTCATCTACGCCAAGTATATTGTATGGCACTTTTCTCTAATTTCGCGGTAGGTAACATCAGAAATGCTCTGAAAATATCTGTAATCCGTAAGTACTAGTGCTTATATGTGGTGCGAATTCAAAATTGACTAAATATATTAGTAGTATAATAAAAGTCATAGATACGATTTTCGTAGAAAAAAAGTAAGGCGGCTATTACTTATTATGTTATGATCTAAATAATAATATATGTTAATTAATTTGTAGTTGGAGATGTTCCGGTTAGTAAAATCTAAATTATTTCAATTCGATGGACCAAAAATAATTAACTGCTGCGGTTTTCCCATTATGCATAGGTACCTACTGTCACTGGCACACAAGTAATTACCTACCAAATATTAATTAAATGATGACCGAACGAACAGTACCAAATTATCCCAGAATCTTGAATCTGGTAAAATGACAGTGTAGCGGTAGAAATAGGGCATTTTAGTCGCCGGAGTAAGTGAGACACCAGACGCTAGCTGTCTCGCTCGCAATTCGATTACGTCCCTAATTATGTTTGTCCGACGACCTCGGCTAGATCAGTAAGAGATTTAGCCGTGTTTTATTAGATCACCTAGTGTCGTAAACAATTTGAGACACTTCGGTACCTAACGGCTGATATTGTTTGCTAGTGCAATTAATGTTTACTTATGTTAAATAATGCGTTATTAACAACCAAGGTGGAGTAACAGTTAGCACACGTTACTCTTATTTGAACGGTCGTGGGTGCGAATCTTGGTATGAATCAATATATTTCGTGCTTTTACATAAAAAATAGGTTTTGTAAAGAAATAATACATATTAGTGATGTAACGAATATTCGCATTCGCATTCGCATTCGCGAATATTCGCACTTTTTTGGATATTCGCATTCGCATTCGCATTCGCAAAATTTTGTGCGAATGTTTTGCGAATATCAGTAGGTACTTTTTAGAAAAAAACTATTTGAAAATAATGGTAGGTTAACAAAGTCAAAATCCATTCATCTATAACTTTTTTTATTACAAGTTACCCTCTTAATTACTAGTCTTACTTTATCATATTTATTTACTTTGGAAAATGAAACTATAGATTTAGTTAATAGTTTCATAAGACCTAAACATAAATAAGCTCTTTAAACAATCAAAAAGCGTATTTTGACAATATAGTGTCGGAGCAAGAGAGCCATAGATTTAAATAATTTACGTGCGCCAAAGATGGCACTATTCCTAAGATGGCCAATTTCAAAATTTCAATCTTTTAGACGCCCGGATAAGTTGTAATTTCGCTCTAATGTTTGGTTAGTGCCATAGAAAAAATAGCCTACGATTTACATCCTCATTTTTACAAACTTCTTGTCGCCTTGTTCCTATGAAGGCCAAGATGGCCCGGGCCTTACAGGACTATACAATATCATAGTTTCTTTGGAACATGAAAGAGACAATGAGTGATTTCGGCTATATTTTTATTATTATGTTATATTCAAACACAGAAACTAAACTTTAAGCGTAGTTACAGTCTCTTAAGTATCTTCTTTCCAATTTAAGTAATTATAAAATTAATAAAAATTCAAACATATTTTTTTATAAACCTAATAAAGCCAATATTTAAGCATTGTTTTTATTTTTGTGAATTAGTAAAAAAACTGTTTTTACTTTAAAAAATTGTTAAGAACAGAAGAACATTTTTATTATTTTAATATCATTACAGACTTTTGTAATGAAGTTAGATTTAGTTTTGCTAAGCCTAAGATAGACCACCGTACCATTACGTCAAAAAAACCGGCCAAGTGCGAGTCGGGCTCGCGCACAAAGGGTTCCGTAGCAGCAAATATAATATTACAGTTAAATCAACCTATCTCAAAAACTATAAGAGATACTTTGATCAAACCAAAAATCGTTGAAAGAGTTAATTAGCATGCATCACCTCTATTTTTTTTAGAATTTTATACCCCGTAGTTATAAAAATAGAGGGGGGGGGACATACTTTTTACGACTTTGAGAGCTGATATCTCAAAAACCGTTCACTTTAAGAAAAATCTTTTTTAGAAAACTTTATATCATTTTAAAAGACCTTTCCATTGATACCCCACACGGGTATGTACATCGAAAAAAAAAATTTCATCCCTCAGTTACATGTATGGGGGGCCCCACCCCCAATTCTTTTTTTTACTATTTAGTGTCATATTTTTGTAGCGGTTCATACAACACATATTCCCATCAAATTTCATCACTGTAGTACTTATAGTTTCCGAGTAAATCGGCTGTGACAGACGGACAGACGGACAGACGGACAGACGGACATGACGAAACTATAAGGGTTCCGTTTTTGCCATTTTGCCTACGGAACCCTAAAAACGATAGTAATTGACTAATTAACAAAGAAATTCATATTTTTGTTTATTTATTTATTTAACTCTTTATTGCACAAATATTACAAGTTTAAGTTTTAGGTAAAACATGGTTTTTGTTTTGATAGCATTTATAAATTACTTGATTAATATCGGGCCATGATAAGTGCCTATGTTCCTAAGAAGGCCCACATTAAAGGTTTTCGAAAATGATTGTTTCCGTAAAGAAGCTTGATTTAATCTGATGATTTATTTGTTGATTAATATTCAAAAATAAATGCAGAATATAGTAGGTAATCATGTTTATATTCTTAAATTGTTTCTCATTTTAATATTTTTTTCTCATTATTTATTTATTTAATTATTGCAAAAAATGGGCATTAAAAGGAGCACGTACTTTACGTTCAAATGTTTCGTGTTTAAGTCACCCTCAGAAACCGCACACAGTCGCAATGAGTCGAGATAAATAAAGGGTAAGTAACTACTTTAAAAAAAAAACTGCAACTGGTATTGGCTAATCTGATTCGGAATGCGCCTAGAACGGACCGTACCTCGTGCAGTACGAGACTGCCATCAAACCATACAAATGACGCCAAATTTGAACACAAAGTGAATATTCGCATTCGCATTCGCATTCGCGAATGTCGATATCAGATATTCGCATTCGCATTCGCATTCGCGAATGTCCAAAAACTCACATTCGTTACATCACTAATACATATATCACACACTCATGTTCGCTCTGTAATGCAAAAATGGCAGAGGTATATATACACTATAGTCTATTCAATACAGTATACGCTGCTGCAACCAATTTTTGTCTCAGTGGGAAAGCGTAAACGCGATATCAAATTAATAATTATGTATGTGTATCCAGTTATTAGACTCAGTACTCATGATCACATGTACTCTATTGGGCCTATCCATAAAGTACAGTAAAATAACCTGAAAGTTTGTTTCATACAAAATGCAACAATCCGTTTACGTATGAAGTTCATGCCCCCTTATTTTATTTTCTATATCGACAGTTTAATAAAGTTCCTCGGATTCTCTTTTCAAAACTTTTGCAGCACTACCTGAGTGGATCCAACGCGTTTTCATAAATCAAACAACCCGCAATGAAACAAGGAAAATTATGCCCTACCACGTATAAAACTCGACTCACATTCGCTCATTAGTGACAATTTTCATTCAGCAAAGACCATTCTATCCTGACCTTTACCACCAATTTTGTTCACCTTAATAAGTTTCGCTCGCTATAGAAATGTGAGAGGGATGCGGGGTCAGCACAAAATGGCCGAGACTATATCCTACACGCATTGTACGAACAAAAGGAGGTTGAACAAAAGCGAATTTTCGAACGTGGAACATCACGTTCACCTGCGCTGAAATAGATCGTATTGCGATAGAAATAAGAGCCACTTTAAGTTATGTGTAGGATTTAAATAAACTTGTTCCAGTATTATATTTTTCAACAAACATAAGTAGGTGGGATAAGCATTTTTCAAAGTTTGTTGACGGGTTTTAAATGGAGATAAATTATTTTGCATGAAAATTTCATGTTACTAATACGAACCCTGCATGGAATAATTGTAATTCAGATTTATCATAATATTATGTAGGTATACACATATATTACTATACCATACTACCACATTATTTACGTATAGTACTATGCTGCTTTGTAGCCCGTCCTTTAGGTCTCTTAGCTACAGCGTAGTCAGAATGAGTATAGCGAAACTTATCAAAAAATTAAGTGAGTTGATCAAAAAGGCTCTCTCGGTCACAATCAATTTCAAACCAAATAGGGATCCTTTTACTAATGTGGACCTTTGTAAGTTTCTCAGAATTTATTTTGACTTTAATACAAATTCACCGATGCCCATTTAAGTATAATTATCTTTAATTGAGTGTGTTTGCACCTCAAAGTAATAGGTGTACTAAATACTTAGCTTGCCGGACCAATTAACTAGTTTTGTTGAAAAACGGGAGAAGTCTTGAACAAACTTAATTTCCCAGTTACTTCACCAGATTTCACATTAAAATTATGGAACGACCGCACTCGCCGATTTTCAACTTAGCTTGTTCATTTCATGAACATTATTTTAAACTTGATTTTTTATTTTTTTACGTCGCTCCACAGTTGCGAGTAAAATAGCACAGTTGTGAACAAAAAAGTCTAGGAAGTATTAAAAAATAACTTTTTTACGTTGGTTTTTCTCGGTTTCACCACAATGTTAAGTTTTTTCGAAAGTAATGTAGGTGTGACATAACATTTATTTTAGTCAGATAGTTTATTATTCATATGTATCATTCATAATTATAATTTTATAAAGTGCCTTCAAGAAAAATATTGTAACTGATGTTACTGTTGGGATCACACAGATTTTTCCGTTGGTGTTATATTATGTCGTCCGGGACTAATATGTATCTTATCTAGGTATACAAAAGTGTTCCTATAAAGAGAATGGATACAGAAAATTACTATGCTATGCGTGTTTTCCTAATATTTCAGCTATTAGGTACTATTATGTACCACTGGGTAAAGCACATTCCTCTCTATTCTTCGCCAAGCGCATCAGCTGTTCTACGCTGGCCACTCCCGTCCATTCTCTCACTCCTGAAGTGTGCAGAGCTGACCGCCAACCTCCAGTAGTGGAGAGGCACTAGAAGAAGAAGAAGAAGAAGAAGAAGAAGAAGAGCAAAGCACTTCACATGTACGGTGGCCTGCGCCTAAAAGTATACAGGCGGAATTTTTAAAATAGCGATCCCTGATGATGAAGGGGCCAGCTACATCTGTTATAAATCTGGGGACGTGTTGTGTGTGATGTGTGTAGCAGTGGTGTTTATGTGGATGTGCTTGAGCAGCATGTGAGCTTGAGATCGCTATTTTAAAAACTCCGCCTGTATACTTTTAGGCGCAGGCCACCGTACCCATCTTCGGCTGTGCACTGTGCAGTATCGTACGCAACAGAATGCGCATTCAGTGTTCTTTGTACAGAAATTCACACAAGTGCGTACTTCAGGCCGTTTCTCCATTCATATATGACAATCCATTTCGTACGATACGAACGATACCGAAAGTCTGACGCCTACCTTAAAACCCCGGTCACCCCACCTACTCTTTATTTACCAAGTACAAAAGCCTTCCACCTACCACATGTAAATGTAACAAGTTAGCGGCGCTGTCCACCGACCACAAGCATGTGTGCTGGCAAGTTGCCGCGACCACTAGCCGCTAATCCCCACTTTATCTCTAATTGAAATGAAGACTGGGTGCTAGTTAGAGGCCACTGAGTCGGTCGGTGCTACAGTGCAGCGTCTTAAAGTGGAGGGTTTTGGAAAGCAATACATTGAGTGAACTCATATTTACGTATAGTAGGTAAATATCATGGGATGGGAACCTTTGGGTCGGGTGCGTCCAGGGGCGGGCTATTTGTATAATATTTCATTATGTTTTTCTATGTATTTAAAAAAAAAACACGCACTATATATTTTAAGTTTCAATAAATCATGTAGGTAAATTGATATTTACGATTCATATATCACGTCATCATCATCACCACAATCCATCACATCCCCACTGCTGCGGCATGAGACTTTCGATCGAATCCAGGGTATTGGATTACTACATGCCGAATTTATTAAAAAATGAATCAGACGTTTTCCCGTGATAGAGTTACAAACAGCCTTACTTAAAAACTTTCACGCTTACATACTTTAAATAATTATTAGTAGATTTTTAGGAGTGGTTTTCTAAGATGTGTTTCGTTATTTATTGCCTGAATAGATAACATTTACAGTTTGTGACGAATGACAAATGTTTTTAAGTATAATATATTATTTAAATCAGCCCCAAATATCACGCATAGGATTAAAGCAAGCTCTTGAACAGTTGCAACACTACCTACTAGTTGTAACCAACTAGCGGCACGCTGGGGCGGCTAAGTTTCAGAATAGGTCTGTTAAAGTTTTAATTGCGAGCGTCTTCTATAATTTTACGGTTGTCGGGGTCCTATTACGGTGTCGGTTATGGTTTTGCAGATGTCAGATTTGTTCTGTGAAGACGTTAGCGGTTTTGCGTTTCCGTGTTACGAGCTTTAAGTTGGTTGGTAACCCGTCGCGGTTGGTAATTTTCTTGTGAATACTGTGTTTATTTTACAAGTTATGCTTTATTCATGTTTAACTGTAAGGTTGAGGCTGCTGAAATGATAGCTAGGACTAAAGATTTACATTTAGATAGGTATTTATTGTTTTGTTAGCATAACTTTTTAACACACCAGAGCGTATTATACAGGGTGTTGCAAAAAGGGTATACTAAGCTGAAACCTACATGCGCAGCATGTTATATCTAAGCCCGAAAAGAAATCAGAATTTCAGAATTCGCGAAAAAAAAATCATTTTCCCATAAAAATTATGTTGGTCACGTGAATTTTTACTATGGAGAAACATCCTGTTTTTGTATTTTACCGAAATTTTCTTCCAAAATTCGTGAGTCATTGTATTGTGTCTTAACCCGTTTGTACATATTATAAACTGATATAATGTGATTGCGCTACATAGATGGCATTTTTGTTGCAGGGCCGCGGCTACGGCTCCGACTACCAGCAGGGCACGCGCGCGCGCACCAGAGTAAGTACTTCTATTCTATTCTATTCTATTCTATTCTGAGATTGAGCGAAGTTCCTGGAGGGCTACTCTATATACTGACGAAAAACAAACGAACGCGAGCTGTCGTGCAATCGGCACGTTTAATACAACGAGATAAAGTCGTGGCTCGCGCAGCAGCGCTCAGATCTTTGTTTTTCGTCATATAGAGTGACCCGCCTGTACGTGGCTCTCGAGTGGAACCTTAGTACATACCCCTTATTTCCAGCTAGTGCCTAAGTTAACAACGTTACTATGGTACCAACTATGAAATCTCAGTTGCTTTTCATAGTGTCAGGGTTGGCCAACTACAAAAGTTTCTCAATTTGTAAGTTCTCAGTGAACGAGTCCTTGCCCTTGTGAAATGATGGAAGACGCCCTACCTGGACAATCCATAATAATAATTGTAAAATCATACGTTTGATTAATGATAAACCTGAATCTGAATCTGAAAAACGGACGTTGACGTTTGATTACCACCGTAAAGCGTTAGACTCAGGGTCAACAGTCGGGTGGGTCGCCTGAAACCCAATCGGTTACATTAATTAATATGAAACCCCAGACTGAACATGGTGGTGGGTTTACGTTACTGAGCATTTGCTATTAATTGGGTACAACAAAGGTTCCCAACATTATATCCACAATTCAACATGTATATTATTTACATATACCTGTATTAAATATTCACTTCGCCTCAGACGATCTAACCGTACGGTTAACCAGCTGAGAATATGATTTCAAAATCTTATACTTTGTAGAAAGGATGGGGTGAATGAATTCTCGACTACGTGGGTCCGATGACCTTAAACAGCTGGTTTTTATAATAATATTCTGTTGTTATTTTATGATAAAATATTTTGAAATACTGATACAAAACGTAACGGACGTATAAATAGCAACAAGTGGTTAGAGGAATCTGTACTTACTTAACAGTTATTTTTTAAATAGATAATAAAGGTTTTAGATGTAGATTATAGTCTAATATCCCCGGGTCTGAAATGGAAACGCACACTTCATTTCGCCTATCACCTAACGTTTTCTACTCCAAAACAGGCTTTACACTATATATAGTTACGGTTCAAAATAGCTTGCCTTTATTCTGTTTAATATTCACATAACAAGGCGGCATTTATGCGCTTGAATTAATGTCTGTAGCGTCAAAGAAACATACACGGTTCAGTGTAGCTCGGCCAAATTGAGTTGTTGAATTTTGGTAGCAAGTTTCGTTCAGCGCAGTGGAGTGGCAAATTTAGTTGGGTTGCCAGGGAAATCTTCTTGATTACTTAGTATTCCGGTGACACGGAGAGACTAAGCCCTAGCTCGTTACATAAAGGAATTGAGGATGAAACGAGAAGTTGTTGGGAACATTTGGAGATATTGTATTGTGTAGCAAATATGGAAATGGCATAAGTACAAAGTAGCTGAATTTCGCATGAAAGTGTTTTGCAATACATAGAGTTGTTCATTGGATAAAATACCTCCTCTGAGTAGAAGAAGTATGTCCGCCTTTGTGCGCTAACTGAGTATGTTTTACAATCTTTGGTGTAATACTTGTGCTTTTGTGTACAATCAAGTGTATATCAATTAATAAATATCAGAGGTATAACGCTAAATAAAAAAACAATATTAAAATGGCAGCCACTTATTTAACTCTAACTCACTCTGATAGTAGACCTATCAATATTTCTTCCTACTCCCACTCATCTATCGGCCACATTTAATTCATTGCTTCTTTATCTCCAACAGCTATGAATACAAGTTAAAATTAGACGTCAAGGCCCTCAGTTGATAAGATGAAGACGGAACCCTCCGTGTCTGTGAGGAAGCCGAGTCGTGCGGAGGGGCTCGCCACTTGTAGCTGAGGAACCCTAATAAGTCATGGTCGACTCAATTGGAAAAGTTAATTCATTTTCGCACGCCCTGAAGCGGAGAAAAGATTCTGTTGATTTATTTATGAATATAATATAATATGTGCAGGCTTCCACAATTCTTTACTTCAAAATCTTGACGGGGTATGTGTAAAAAAAATGATATTTATGTGTATATTATAGGTATATACGAAAGACGAAAGGCTCTGTGATAGTTGCCAACCTTATTTTTAAACTTGTTTATTGTGTTAACTGCTGGTGTTCCTTATTTAAATAAATAAATAAACATGGGAAACTACTCGATTAAAACAATTAACTCCTGATTATTTTATAAAGAAGTTGGTCTCTTTGCAAAAGCTTCAATCATACCTTATGTATATTTTATTCGTAATAAAATAAAGTAGTCACTTTGTCATTTCTAAATAAATATAAATCCTAAGAAAAGTCATAATATTTTGTCTGTGCTCACAAAAATTACGATGAATTATTTTTATTAGGAACGCTTGGAAAATACCCATGTTTGTTTCGTACACTGATAGATTAATGTTATGCCATAATTGAGATAATATCGCAGCGTTATTGAATATTGTCTTCATAATAAATAAATATGCGCGGCGTTGCGGCTGGAATACTGATTTGTTTTCTAATAACTTTCAATTCTTAAAATGGCTATAGTTTACTTATAAAATTTGGTTATAACTAAACTTAAGTCATTTTTCTATTGTATTCTATTCTATTCTAAAGTCAATTTAAAGGATGATATAATTTTTTTTACTAAGAGGACGTAATGGTACTTTAAGTCCTTATTTCTAAACAATTAATTGGTTCATGCCAGGATTTGAACCCACGGCCTTTCGAATGAGAGCCGAGATCCTCGCCACCACGCCTCTCACAACCACCACCACCACTGTTTAATCACTGACAAATTCTCACCCTGCATTTACCAACATCCGACAACTATGAGGAAAATAATATGATATATGAAAATAATTACTGGAAAGGCCCTCGACTATCGACTATCACGTATAGAGAGATAATTATTTAGCAGAAAGCCGGATCCCGCCGGACTGGAGGAATGTTTGATAGTTCTGTAGCACCGACACAAGTATCTACACTTTTGATGTATTATGATTGAACTCATTATTTTTCTGACGAAGGCTTAGTTTTATAAATATTATAAGGTATCTTATTTATTATACTTGTATACATGTATGGCTTATATGATTTTATATCAACGTAAGTTTTTCCCGCAGGCTTCGCTTCGCATTATAAGGTTTTCTCATGGGAATTCCGCCATTAGGTGTAAATCTACGGTCAGTTGCACGCAGCATCTTGAAATTGTTGGGATGCGGAAACAAAATTTGCGACTAATAATATTTTTACGTTAATCTGACAATTAAACGGTTAAGGGCCAATTTCTCCATAGTCGGTTAGAGCATAACTAGGGAGTAGTGGTTGACTTTTGACACATCTGTCATGAATTTTATATGGAGATGACGTTTAATTTATAAATCAATGTATGTCGGTTAGATAACCGACTATGGAGAAATTGCCACTAAATATTGTACGACATTTTTAATTTTACAATTTAATGTTACATTTACACATTATTTGAATTACAGGAAATATATAATGATCTAATAAATCGATTGATCAAATTAGTTTCATAATTGTACCATAGATACAAGTAAGTATACTTACATGAAAAAAAAAACACTATCCGCTTAGTTACCAGCGACACTACAGGGTGCCCTCGCCGATTGGCAATTCCATAGATAATTGCTTAAGTCTGTCCCTAGCTGTTTGCCAATTAACAGCAGAATGAGGCCGCGCCCGGCGGAGCAACCGCAACATGCCTATATTTACTACCAACTTCAAAGCAGGAGTTCTCAATTTACCTGTATTTTTTTAAGTTTTGTGTACCGTAACCGTGTGATAGTTTTGTTATATTGTCCATGGATTCATAATTATTCACTGGTCCGTTTATTTGTTATAAGTATAAATTATTACATAATATCAAAAAAACTATCCTAAAAATGCATCAATATACAACATAATAATATATACCAGAAATACATAGAAAAAAAAAACACCTAATTGCCTACTTAATATGGGTTTCTTCATAATGTATCCCAATATAAAAGGAAGTACCTAAGGAGCAGCAGTGTACGATTGCCTAACCAGTCAGGTATTAGGGCGTGAGTGTTTATTGTTAGTATTTGCGGAACCCTATAAAACAAAACGAGCGTCTTGGCAAGTAAGCCAAGGAATTTGCCCATAAAATGCAGTAAGTTAGTCCTAGCAGAAGCGAAATTTATTAGTTCTCACAGCACTTTAGATGTTGGATTCCTTCTTGCGAGATTAAGTAACTTTGTATCTTAATTTATGAATGAGCACACTTTTTTTACAAAGAAAAATGTATTCATTTGATATTTATTTAGTTTAAAGCTACAGTATTTTTTATAACTCGCCGTTATGAATGAGAATCAGTAGCTATCTTTACAACTTGAAATATGTTTTATCATAAGTCAACATACAATATTCTATTAAGGGTCTGTTTCACAATGTCTGGATAATGGCTACTTGTGTTACATGCATGTCTTTTATCCCACAGATAGCCAGTATCCTTACATTGTAAAACCGGCCCGAGTACAATTTCATAGATTGCAAATAGATACCGATTAAAAAAAAACTACTTATGAATAGTTGAAGCCCTCGTTATACGTAGACGGCATTTTCACGATATTTTATAGAAAAATCTTCACCCTATTTATATGCTCACTATTTTGTAATTTCGATATTCAATAAAGTCGCTAACATAAATAAATATAAAATCACATAAATACTGGCTGTAAATACCCCTCTATATTTAATCCTAAACTCTCGTAACATAAATAAGAAAATAAAATTTCAATTTCTGCCTTGGCTTTTGGAATAAGAACCGTCATCTCATATTTCTCGGCTCTGAATGCACTGGCATACATATAGCTATTTCGTTTGCACCTTTGCAAAATTGCGTTGGGCTTTACCTTTCTGTCTCTTTTTAACCGACTTCGAAAAAGGAGGAGGTTCTCAATTCGTCTGTATGTATGTTTTTTTTTTTTTTTTATGTATGTTCATCGATTACTCAGCCATTTATGGACCGATTTTGAAAATTCTTTTTTTGATGTATTGGGTTGAGCTCAGGGGTGGTCCCATTTTTTTTTCAGAATTTTATTCCACCCCCAAGGGTGGGTAAAGGGGTAAAAACAGGGGTATAAATTTCCATTTTGGGCACTTATCAACCGATTCTTATGAAATTTATAACGTAAATATTGTTATTATAACAAAAAGATATGATGGTGACCTTGAGCTGATCTGATGATGGAAACGGAAGGCAGTCAAGGGAACTCCTCAACGGTATATAGCAACTACCTCGTGTTTGGGCTCGAATGATTCGTATTAACGAGTAGGACATATTGGTATCATTTGCATCTTACTTTTGATTGATAATTATTGCAAATAAACTAAAAATAACAAAATAAAATAATAATTTTAAAAAAATTAAAAACCGACTTCAAAAAACCACTAAAACGTAAGAAATAATTTAAGGTTTAGACCAATCCTAGGTCACAGTATAAATATACCTAAGCAGGTACTGTTCTTTTTTGAAGTTGGTGCCATATTTCTTCAGATTAACTACTTTGTCACTGCACCAACATCAAAAAAGAACAGTACCTGCTTAGGTATATTTATACTGTGACCTAGGATTGGTCTAAACCTTAAATTATTTCTTACGTTTTAGTGGTTTTTTGAAGTCGGTTTTTAATTTTTGTCGTTTCGTTTGGCTCTGCCCTAATTAGAGAACTGGCGCATTCAGCGCCGGCACAAAGACTTTTGAGATGTAAATCGAATACCTCGACTTTGTGTGGTTCGTTCTATTTTTATTTCCGGAATAACTTAAGACGCTGGATTTTATGTTATGCGATTGAGAGCTTTATGTTTTTACTTCTCGTTAGAAAATATATGTAAAATTGGAAGAGCTTCATAGAATACATTTAGTTACACTGTATCAACTGTGAAGTCCTATATTTCGGTTGGCGAAAAAATAAATACATTAAAAAGTGCCTGTGACTTTCGGGTGACGAGACAGACAGACATTAAAACTACCTATACTTATACAGGCTATAAATGTTTTAGGTTGAGACATGACGGTTTTAGGAGTTACCACATATACCTATTATGTAGCTGGTAGTGGCTTGATGAGAAGCCCCCCGGCTTACAGAAGAAACCTCTCAGAAAATTGTTGTGGCTCTGGTGATGGAGATGTAGACCGAAACACCTGAACATTATGTTACATAGCAAACTCGATCTGAGGGGGAGCGTCGGAAATTATAGTACAGGGTCCACTTAGTTTGATGAACCATAATAATTACCTACTCATCATGTGTTATGCATTCTCTCAGGTGATGATGTATAGACCGACACACCTGAAAATTATATCGTCAGTAATTTTCCTTCGTGCAGAAATGACGTCAGGTAACCGGAACCGTTTCCAGCCGTTCAGGTCCTTTGTGCCATTGAAAGTTACACGAGCGACGGCAGCTTTCACTCGGGCCACAATAACGTAGCAGCATCATCGTCTTCCTTAAACGTGTTCATTGGTTTGTAAAATTGAATTTGTGGAATAAACGGCTGTATAATGTTATAAATATAAATAAAAAAGCGGGTGCGAGTTGCGAGTTGGACGCGCGGACGAAAGGTTCCGTACTATATATATATAGTATATTCTTTTATGTGTGTGTGTACAAATAAAGAATATTCTATCTATCTATCTATCTATATATATATATATATAGAACAGAAGTATGTTTGGCCACCAAACATGACTTCGTTTTTTAAACGACTTCGATAAAAGAAGTAAAGTAAATAGTCTTACTTAGAATGAAAAACAGTTATAGTACAAACAGTTGTATACCTATTATATGAGGGTATAAGCGCAAAAGTGGCGTATATTTTGTAGACACCATAAAAAAACAATTGTGTCTGCAAACGCGCGGGGTTTTTCGCAACATAAGAGTTAACATAGAAATATGACTTTTTCACATTTTTTTACGGGCACATCCAAGACCCGAGAACAAATATCTGTGTTTAAACAAATATCTACCCCAGCCGGGAATCAAACCCGGGACCTTCGGCTCAGTAGTCAGGGTCACTAACCACTACGCCATTCGGTTTTTTCTTTGGAGCGACGGAACCCTAAAAACTGTTTAACGGAAAAAAGCGGCCAAGTCATATCTGATAAAAAATACTATTTTGCCTTAGAGTAGCCGCCTACAGGTAAAGTGTCCCCCATTTTTTGTAAAAAAAATGTGTCAGTACATTTAACGGAAACCCCCTCGTCTGTATATAATATATAATAAAGACTGATTTGTTCAATATTATAAAAAAAAAGTATTCGTACATGTCAAGTTTTCACCTCATAAGTTACGCTGCCACGACTTCACTAATTTGTTTTATTTATTAGCGCGGCTTATAACTTAGTTCAAAAAGCTGGTATGATACGCACAACAGATTTTTGGTTATAAAAAGTTTTGTTTCGTCACTACACTCACTGTTTGCTCCTGTCCTCTCCAAACACAAGCATTACGAAAAATGTGTTTGTCCAATGTAAACATCACCCCGTTTTTTTATATAAAATATAACATTTCTGTATTAATATTGTCTTGTAAACACAATTGGAAAGTTTCGGCTAATTAAAATTGCTATACCTGCTATATCAGGTATAGCAATTTTAAGAGATATACTCGTAGTAAGGATACCTATTTTTTTTTTTCTTAACCTCTAGTGTCCCACTGCTGGGCAAAGGTCTCTCCCTGAACATTCCACTTATCCCTTTCTTGGGCCTGCTCACACCATTCCGTGTTAAAATTGCCCAAGTCGTCCCGCCATTTCTTTCTTGGTCTGCCTCTGCGCCGGCGGCCGTTGTTGGGTATCCATTTGGTGGCATTTTTTGCCCACCTCTCCGGCTGCATACGGCAGACATGCCCCGCCCAGTCCCACTTCAGTTTAGCAGTCTTGGCACCTAGGATACCTAGTTAAAAATAATAACAGCAACAGTATACCTACGTAGCAATAAAATACACATACTGTTTTTCCTATAAATTTAAATTTTGTATATTTTATGGAAATACATAGCTCACAAGCAATTAAACTAGAAAGTAACTAGTTAAATAAATGTAAATCATAGTCTAATTAAATCATAAAAAAAGTAATATTTTCCTCAATATTTTCATGAGTCGTGTGACTCGCGTGGACTCCAAATGAACGTCATAGTGCCGGCAAGCATCAATGGGTGTTCACATGATTTGTGCTCGGGGCAAACAATTTTTCATCCACCCTGTAGCTAGTACATAAATCACGTTGACATCACGCCACGTACCGGGCAAGGGACTTTCACCCTAACAGTTAGTTTAGCGAAACGTGACCTAAAGTTTGGTGTAGTTAAGTCGAAATCTGTTTGCTAAAGGTGCGTTGGATCAGCTCTTTCTTTTTCAGGGTATTTGATCGGCTGTTTATTGTTTATTTATTAGTTTTTTTAAATGTTGCTACCATGTTTTTATTTTATGAGACCTTTATAAGGGTTTAACTTATTTATTGAGTTGTTTACTGCCCACGATATTTGTATTGTATTTATTTTGTAAATTATTGAATTGGTACGTTATAAAAATAAGTTTTTCTTCTACATATAGGTAATATTCTTTTCTGGATAAAAGGTGTACAAAAAGAGCCACATTTGTTATTTTTTTTCATTATCATTATAATTTACTTCCCTTTACTTCACTTTAAGTAAAATAAGTAAGAGATAGTAAAAATAAAAATCACTTTAATCTACACACAACACTTTATTTAAAAACCGGCCAAGTAGACAAAGAGAGAACGGTTCCGTTCCGCTCCGGAACATTCCCATTTGGTAACGGTTTTATTTCACCTGCGTTGCGTTAAACACGCGCACACACGCGCCCGCGAGGAACACATAAATTTAACGCTAAAACGTGCCGAGTGTTTATACCGTGTTCAACGTTAAAACTTTTAAAATCCTAGATTCAAGTTTGTCGTTCCGTGAATCTTTCCTCGCAAGAATTCAACTCTTATACCCAGTTAAGGACTAAAACTTTTAAATGTAAACAAATTTTATTTAATGCACTGAGGTCTTAAAAGATTGTAGGGTAATGTATAATATAATGTATGCAAGCAAAATACACCCATACCGCTCTGTACCGGTAAAGTTTATATTTATCTTTGTCAACTTGTACGTTCATTCTTAGCTCGCAAAGACGATAAATACACAGCCAACTCGTGTTTGTATTATACATTATGTGTGTTCCCGGCGCCGTGACAGCGATACTTTGTTTCACGTAAAAATGTTTAGCGAAATGCAATTGCAACGAGACGGAAAGTTAGTGGATATTTATACTCTCTCTTTAGGTGAAGTAAAGTCCGTTAAATTGTTTCAACACTTATTGACGAAGATTTAATGTTATACAATAAAGCTTACATATAAAGCAGAAGTATGCAACTACTGCATAACAATAGAAAACCCGAAAACAACAACTGAAATCAGTGAATCTTATTGCCGTTCACTGAATCTGAAGATTAAATACAAATGAGCTCGAGGACAAAGCGCGATACTTTAGCTTTAGTTTCTATTTGGAGGCAAGTTTCACTCACAGTTGGTCTGGGTGGAAGTAGGTTTTGTTAAACAGAACGGGCAGTGGAGCCGGCCAATACTACTTCTGTTTGTTCCACGGCGGCAACTCAATTAATGCCGGCAACTTTTGAGTTTCAAACCCCGGGGATTAGTCTGCCTAATTGGTGAATGCAATTTGCGCTCAAATTAAGATTACGCTTACACGGCTTCGCCGAATACGGCTGAGGGCTGGTCAAAGCGGATTGCTCTGGAACCGTTCAGATGTTAATTTCTATTTTTGGCTCGTAATAAATTGGATTGGATTGGGTGTGAGAAAGTCGCATCCCAGCCATCTGTTTCAATTTGGTACAAGTTTTAAATAATTTTAGTTTATAATATCCTATCATAGAAGGAGTGATATAGATAAAATTTATTAATTTTTAATTTCATACTCAGATGTTCAATTATATTAATTTGTAGTTATAAATACTCTGTCCAACTTTATGTATACTTAGATAGATATGCGTGCCTGATATCTTTATTACATACCTACTCGAATCTCATAATAATAATTCAACGACAAAACACTAATCCCACCCCACACAGATTCATCAATACCTAAGGCTGTAACCACACAAACTGCTTACGGCAGCGGTCGTTATGGACCCAAACGAACTTAGATCAACAAAGTAACATTTCATCCAAGAATAGTGGATGGATATTGTTACGGCAAAATAACAAGATATACCGCGGAAAAATAACAAGGAGAGAACACCGGCGAGCGATTTGTGAAAATAAATGCGGGTCCAACGAGGCGGCCGGATGGGAGCAGTTAGCGGTCCGGCGCCGCCATTTTGTGGCGCAACCAGTGAACAAAGATGGCCGACTTTTTTGTGATTTATATAGACATTGATAGGTGACTTTGGTCGCATTTTGATTTAGCTCATAGTTTTTACATATCAGTTTTATTTATATTTTTTCAACGTAACAGAATATATCGCCTGAAACATTAATACATATATTTTACAAAATAAGAGCTAACATTAAGACCACCATCTAATTACAGAGCCCAACCATTTACTTTTAAAGTAAGTATAATGAAAAGGTAGTAAAGTAAAGAAGTTTGTCAGTCGGAGGCTCATAACTCTCGCACCATTGGTCGGGATGTATGGAACTCTGGAGCGATGCCAAAAGTAGCTCTTTCCCGAAAACAGTGCCGACATTGATTTAACTATATCTGAATAAAAATGAAATGCACACCATTTCTCTTTGTTAGCGTTGGATGTATTGAATGAGAGTTATTTTTCCCTATCGGTAGTGCGCAGTTTTTTCATTGGTAGTTTACGGAAAAGTTGAGTAAAATTATTATATTTGTTGGCAATGCTGAAGCAGTTGTGCTTACTATGTGGTGACTCTACAAGTCTACAATATACCTACACTGAGGTTGATGTTGTAGTACCTATTATTATTTTAAACCTATACTAGCAACAGCCTGCGAGCTTCGCTTTGTCATGAGTTTAGATTCATCAATATCAGATTCCTCGCCTTTTTTTTAAGGTTATTTTTTTACGATTATTCTTTCCAAATACAAACTTTAAGACATTAGTTAACATTTGAAAAATAATAATTAGTGGGCTACTAGATCTCTAAAATTGTGTTTCTAATCCTAGTGGTTTGGCCTGTGCGTTGATTTAAGGTCAGTCAACCAGGACAAATTTTATAAATATAAATTACACAAACACCATGGCAGCTTGCATTTATCGTGATTACATAGACAGCAGATAGTTCTAGGAAAGTGAAGAGAGCGTTTTATTAGAGAGCAAGAACTTATTATATTTTCCTTCACTTTTCAGTTCATTTTCAGGAAACACGGCAATAACACCAGCTGTTGAAGCAACTCATATAACGTTGTTTTCATATTCTGAACTCTACTCACCCAACGTAACTTTGCACCTGAGTAAATCAGTTCCTTTTAGTCCTGGAGGTTCACTTTAGCTTCATGAACAGGATATTTTGAATGGCCGCTACGCTAAGTACGACTCTATTTCATTGCATAAGTGTAGAATATTTTAGTTGTATTCCTATTCATCGAAAATTCTTAATTCGCCAAGCAACAGTATCATAGAACCTTCTTTACTCTACACGTATCGGGATGGTTTTAGTAGGTACTGGAAAGCTACTCAACACCTTTCTCTCTTCTTTACTCTACACCTTAATTACGTAGGTGGGGTTTATCTGCTCACTTGGTTTTTACCAGTACCTACTAACATCCCTCTTTCTTATTTTATGATTTTTTCCTTACTTCTTTTAAGATAACATTTAATATTCCCGTAATTTCTTCAGCGAATAAAAGTAATGTCTTCTACGAAATGTTTAGTTCATCAAGTTGCACAGTTTCTAGAATGCGATCTCTTGTTGATTCAACAAAACCTCCTTTGTTATGACTACCTCGTGTATTTTGTGTTGTTCTTAGAGAACGCAGCATTGAAACAAAACCTTTTTCAAAGAAAATAGTCTGTTGAACCGACATACGATATGTTATGACATTATCTAGTACTTGGGTACATACGAGTATTATAAATATATAATGGTTTTATTATTACGAATACTGTTTTCTCGCTGAAGGCTTCGCGAGGCTTCACGTTCTATCCCGTGTATTTTCTTATATTTCTCCAATAAAGACAGGGGCATTCAAGCGAAGGCATCGAGTTGCGAACGGTTGAATGGGCCCCATGTTTGAACACACCTGGCGCGTGTGTATTCCTCATACAGTGGAAAACGCATCTTATATATTTTCTGTTAAAAACCCCTTTCCGTTGGTGTACCTTTTCCGTGTGCAGTGTTTAGAAATAACGCGTGAACTTATCGTGTTCTTTTTAAATTGTTTTTGTAGAAATTTGCTTTTCGTCTGATTTTATTTTACAGATAAACGAATGCCTGCCATTTAAACAAGAGTGGCTGTAGTTTATTAAATCTCTAAATCATACTTATAAACTTTTTACTACAGCATACATCACTGAGTAAAAATTTGTCATAATGCCGTTTCATATTGTGCATAATAGCCTCCCAGTAATAGGCTACTAGATACACTGGCACTGGACATCAATGAAACCATAGTCCATTGCAACTATAAACGCTACGGGCACGTTACAATGTAAATTTCTAACTACGCATTCGACAACGGAATAAAAACAATTAAGGGCATTAAGTCCTAATTGTATTCAGCATCAGGAATTACCGTCCACTGTCAGGCTCCACCATAATGACTGGTCGTTAAGCCATCGGCGATGGAACCCTGTGGTTCTACAGAGTGGAATCCTATGTGAATGGAATTGCAAATGTGAAGTAACTGTTTTTGTTGTGATTTCAGTAATGTTTAAATGTAAATAGTGCGTTTTGTTTAATTGTTACGAAAGTAATTACTGTCGGGGTATGCACAATTGCTTTTATTTTATGCGATTCAAAAATGAGTTATAAATATGGTTTTTATGTATTACTGCATATTAATACATAATATGTGGTCACGTAGTAAATTTCAAAGGAATATCATTATCTAATTTAATAACATGATTAAAACTTTTGAAAGCTTATACCTACAACCGTCATCAATAAACAGAGCCGTCCGTCAACGGGCGAATGAAAAATAAAATGGCGTAGAAAATGCAGATGAGGCCGCGACACGGCGGATCCGATTATCGCCGCGTGACTTCCGATCCAATTTAATAATCTTCGAAGCCGTGTGACGTCATCCGGCACCGGCCGCCCTCCGTCAGTGCCTTATTTATACCCGCCGGGTATTTGCAAAAAGGTGCTCTTAATCTTAATTCTTCTTCGGAATTTATAGGGTGTTTGCATAAGGGTATGGTAAGATTGTGTTTTGCGCGAATGGAGTATCAAATAATATTTATTTTACAAGTACGGTGCATCCGGGCCGAATTAAACTGAATGAAGCTAGTTCAGCTGTAGTGTTTTTCAACCGCTAAGAAGAACATAATATGAGTGTTAAAAAATCCCAGGATACAAAAAACAATAAAAACTTTTTTATTATTGAAGTAAAAAAACTATTACACCGAACCCTCAAACTCTCCCAAAACTAAACTAGCGATCACCCAAAACTTTTGATTTAATCCTCGAAAACAAACTATTAACATTTTAAATCGTGCCGCCGCCGCCGCCTCCCCCCCGCCGCGCCGCCCCGCTTGCCCGCCGTAGCGAATTACGCCCAAATTAAGATAAAGTCAGAACTATTTGCCTAATGACCCACCTCAAAAACTCACGCCAACTTAGTGACCCTTCTACCCCCACTTGCTTACCCTTGGCGGTTCATATTGGACCTTCATTACACGCAGTCTTCAATGAAAGCTAATAAACACTAGCTTAGGATTGTGCTCTGGTATTAACCAGATTCCAAGGCTGTTTGATCTAAATTGGTTACTGGTTCGATCTAAATTGTAGTTATTTTGTGAAGTAAATCCTAAATATTTAGCACCATTTATCATCAGCGATAGGACTTTGGTCAGAAGTTGACAAAAACCAATCAATCCACCAGTTGGATGGCACATTATGATGTGTCAATTACATCCATAATGCGTAGACTGAGAAGTAGGTTACACCATTTCCACCAATAATAGCGCGGGTACTTCTCACATAATAATTTCAGGGACTAATTTACCCCCATTTACCCATCTCATACGGCGGATACTCGTAAATATGAATTGACAGGTCTCCCCCTGTTGTCTCTCATTATCTTATGGCCATTGTGTGTCGTAGGTACCTCATGGAGGGTAATGTGTGACCTAGTTTACCGACCCTTTACTGTGTGATGATAAATATTAGTTTTATTTGCGAACGGTTTTCTTCTACACTAGTCCAGTCAATAAATGACTCAAAATTAGGTGTAGAGTGCGTGAGCAGGTAACTAAGCGATTCCTTCAGAAACTTGTTCAGGGGGCTTAGGTTGTTAACATACCAAAAGTCCTGACTCCTAGGTGATGAGCGGGGGGAGAAGAGGGGGATAAAGGTATGATTTTTTGGTCCCCCTCCTCCCCCCCGCTCATCACCTAGAGGTCAGGACTTTTGGTATGTTAACAACCTAAGCCCCCTGAACAAGTTTCTGAAGGAATCGCTAAGTTACCTGCTCACGCACTCTACACCTCATTCCTTGACTGGACTACACGTGTCGGTGACAAACTCTATAGCTGGACTAGCTTTTGTCACTGTGGTGTAAGGATTAGCCATCAGATTAGTTTTCAGCCCCAAACTGCCCAATGCGCAGTGTCCAGTGCAAGTCCGGAGAACTGGGTTAGTGTCCTCGCTAAAACTCAGAGGTCTAGGTTCGTCGGGTGGTTATCACGTTTATGTTTTGATAAGGACATAAAGATAATTATTCAAATGGGCCACATTAAAAGTTGGCATCATCTGCATGTCATATTCAAGAATAAAATGAAAGTTTGCTTGATTCAAGACTTATTTTAAAGAAATACTGTTGTAAAAAGTTGAACTTATTTTCGTGGTTAAAGTAAACACAGAACAATTTCTAATGCTACACATTTTAAGCGGAATTAGTTGGAAACGCTGGTTTGTTCTTTTTAGAACTTTCATACGGTTTTTCTAATCTTTTTGTACCTAGACCACGTTAAAACAAAAGCATCCCACGAGATGCATTGGGCTCGCTTAAAGAACCGCACAAATTTTATTCCCCATGAACATAGAAAACATTTTACCTAATAGCGTATAAGCGAAAACAGACTTTTTACACTTTCTGCCACGTTAATAACATGCGGGAAATATAGTGTTGGAAAAATCGAATGATGTAACTTCTACGCGGTTCGAGTATAAAATATAAAAGTTTTTATTAAATGTAAAGTCTATACTTTAAAATGAAAAAGCATTAATTACTACAGTATCAGTACATCATCAACAGTATTATTCCCATGAAAGCCATCAGATATGTCAAAAATTTTAAAACAGTAAACTGCTTGGACACAAGTCAATGTATGGTAATTTGAGAGTTGTTAACATATGTAGTTAATTTTTTCAGTATTTTTGAATTTACATTCGGTTAGTTAGTTCTTTCTGATTGTACGAGCCACGCTGTACATTTGTGTCCGCGTCAGCAGTTTAACCTCACTTCAGTGTATTTGAGTCAGTATGCCTTTAGCAGTCAACCCGCGTACTCATTATCAACCTCATATCATTTTAGCAATAATTACTTAGTTTACAATAAATCAGTTTATCAGTTAAATAGCAGTTATTATTTGATGTTACGTCCCTGGACTGTACACTGATAGATCTGCATCATGTATAAGATTTTTTTAAGGCTTTGCACTAATAAATCGTACACACCTCACAGTCATATAACTATTAATCAAAGGAGAATTTATTTATTAAAAGTTTCCCAATTCCCTTTCCAGCCACTGTGCAATAAGAGATACACATTAGAACGATTATCTCGGCGTAGGCCGGATATTGTTGGGAGCTCCCTCGTGAGTCCATCCATTCCTTCAGCAAGATAACACTAACCAGCTTACACATTTCGCAGGATATTCAACGGAATAAGGAGTTTACGTAACTAAACTTATGTATGTCAAAAGTTATCAGACAAATCTTAAGAACTATAAATCTCAGAGGTCCTGGGACATTATTATTAACTATATGATACCTATATTGAAAAAATCGCTTTAAGCGATAAGACCGCCATTTTTGTAGGTACATATGTGTTAGTACCTCTTTAAGTTAAGTAAGTTTATTTTATTTGTGTGTAGAAATAAATAAAATTCTATATATCTATTATAATATTTATATCTCTGTATTTAAAGTTGTTAGCTTTCCAAATAAAATAAAATAAATACTTAAAAAATTACGAACTGATTATTTTTTTAAACATAATCATTCTAAAGGTAAAATTATAAATCAATAAATAGCTAGCGTGCATGGAGAAAATAATAATGATACTGCTTTTATGTAAGGGGCTTCATAAAATTGGATTATGCTCTTAAATATAAGGGAATAAGGAGCTCCTAGCAACCTATTACGAGATGCGTGCGTGCGGGAAAGAGTTAGGTTAGATATATTATTATTATTATTATTATTATTATTATATGAAATATGATCTTCCGGTGTCGACCTTCTAATATTTTTAACTATCCTTTTTTCCGTGAGCTTAATTTTAACACTGTAATAATAAATAATACATTGGTGTCGATTCAGAATACACAAAATTTAAATTTAGCATGATGACTCGTTTATTTTTTATAAAAAATTTACAGTAATTACTATTTCACAGAAATCAACAATTCTATATGGTTGAAGTACAAAGTAGGTACATGTGCATTACCTCCGAAGAGATTAAAATAAAAAATACCTACCTACCCAGCGTTGATGTCTACCGCAACTAGAACAAAACACACTCCTACACTCCTACATAAAGGTTCCTTCAAATCTCAAGCCTTATCCTCACAGATAAGAGAAAAAAAACTATGATTCGATTATTCGCATCGCTATGCGAGTCGCGTGCAAAAGTTGGCGTGAAACGATGATCCCGTACATAATTCCGCGTCGGCTACAGGGGGTTACTCTATACTGACGAAAAACGAACGGACGGGAGCTGTCGTGCAATCGGCACGTTTGAAACAACGTGGGACAGAGTCGTGGCTATTGCAGCAGTGCTCGGGTACTTCGTTTTTCGTCATAACATACAGGGTGTTGCAAAAAGGGTATACTAAGCCGAAACCTATATGTGCATCATGGTATATAAGCCCGAAACTGTTATCAGAATTTCAAAATTCGCGAAAAAAAAATAATTTTCCATAGAAACTTAGTTGGTCACCTGTCTTTTTATTATGGAGATTAAATATATTTTTTCGAGAATTTTGAAATTCTGATTTCAGATTCGGGCTTAGATATTATTAGTATACCCTTTTTGCAACTCCCTGTAGAGTGACCCCCCAGCAGTTGGAATCGATTCATCGCTCGGTTCCGATTCGATGCCGATTGCTGATGATTGGATGTTTCAAAGGAGCTGAGGGCTCGCGGGGGCTCCTTTGATTACTTTGCTTTTTAACCCCAATCGTAAAATAGAGGTTCTATTAGGTGTAACTCTGAAGTTAGGAATGGCTTTGGTGAACAGATTCAAATGCGTATAAAAATATTAGTTGCAAGTTGAAACCTAGTGACAGTCGCTCATGAAAGTCAGTTTATTCGCTGCTGTGCTAGCCTGTTTTAGTACAGTTTCTACAACAATGTCAATCTGTACAATACAATTCACCACAGCCCATTCCGCCCAACATGACTCAAAATAAAAGAACGTTACTCTTAATAGTAAATTAAATTAGCTGTTGTTAACTAATATTCGATGGCACACAGTTCTTCTTCCATAATTTTAATAAACCAACCACTTAACGAAGTTCCTGCGAAATAGGTTTTTATTAAACGTGTAGCCCCTTTTAATAAAAACCTATTTCGCAGAAACTTCTTCATCTAGTTCAATTCAAATGTAATAATACCGATGTGGGAACCCGACTGAATGAACGAGAATTTATCAAAGGGAAGCCCGAAATGGACTCAGCACAAAACGCCACTTCCCAAGTATGGGATTCCGGGGGAAATAAAATTAGACTTTTTTTAAAGCAACAGCCCTCCGGTCCGATTAAGGGATGGTATGGAATGTTCTAGTAATTTATGGAGTGGCCGACGAAGGCGAATTTTAAATGTGATTATCTTTGCCTCTCTTTTCGGGTCAGGGGAATGGGGTTACATGGTATTTAGAACAGACAAACGGATGCGAGCGGATCGGTGCGGAAGGAGAATGGGACGATGCTTCAGGAAGACTCGCCTGGCCTTGATTGATGATGATGAGTGTCTGAATTAATTTATGTGTAGAATATTCCTATGATGAAAGCATTATCTTCACAGACTGATGGATAGTTCCATATTTGATTAGTACCTACTGACACCTACATGTAATGATAACAATAATACACTCGCAAGCAATGAAAAAGTTCCACGCTGACCATTGACGTTCCATATGTCACTGGAACTTTTTCAATGCTCGTCGTGAGTGTAATTTAGTAGAGGAATAAAAATGATCAATGATCTGAGCCATCCGATGTGCCCAACTCCGCCGCCCTCTGCGCTCCTGGTAGTTACTGTTTGCATGACTCGTGATTGAGTTTGCCAATAAATCTTGCGCCTCCGTCCATATCACAAATTATTATTTGTTTTACCTTTCATTGGAAAACAAATTTTCGCTTCAATGATTTGTCAAAGGTCCTCATTTCGTAAATGACCTATTTTCTTACGGCTTACCTACGGATGGTCCTTTGCAAATAGTAGCGAAATAATTTTTCCTTTGAACCTAGTGGGGTTTCCTCGAAACCCCAGTCCGGGTATTTGGGCCTCGTAATTTTTCACTCACAGTATTCAGATTTCTCACTTTGTAAAGCGGTTCAGTGCAGTTATGAGAATTTGAGCTCTATGAGTGTTGGTAGAAGGACTTCAATTGATAGTGGAGATTTTGTATTCCAAATAGGCTTTAAGTAACAAATGGCTGTCGGTTCTGCGGATAAATGTATTTAAAGTACAAGTCAACAAAAGGGATACCACTTTTGGAAGTGTTTTAATCATTGTGTAACAGTATACTATGTACTTTAGTATAAATAACTCATAGCTGCTAAGAGTAACAATTAATTTTCATATTTTTTATAATGCTGCATATTGTAAATGGAAATTATAGTTTTGAATATGTTTTTTTTTTTGTAAATTTGTATTACCATTGTGTCTAATTATAATTTTAACACTTGTACAATGGTGTATTTATTAAATAAAACAGATAGAAAAACTAATTAACCTACGTAAATTTGTTCTGAGTTTTATTATTTTGGTGTCCAATTTAAACATTATTCTATTCTATTCTACAAATATAATTAATCTAATGTATTTTTTGTTTCAGACTGGCAAACACTTTCATCGTACATCGCTTCTCATCAAAGCTTTCAACCACAAGTTCAGATTGGACCTCGAGCTTAACACGTGAGTACTGAGCTTTTGTAATAATGCTTCACAGACTGAGCTTCACTCAACTTCGCTGTGAAAAGCCCCGGTTTTCAATTATCTATATGAGAGTCTGAATGTAATAAACTAAAACAATATACCTACGTGTATAGTAGCGTATGTATAAATGTTTATATATTTACTTAGTACCTACTTAGATTAAACCCAGGTACTTAATAGAATCAAGACAGAGTTTGAAAAGTATTAGCTAGGTACTTTATAATGATTAAATTAGACTCTCTTCCTCCTTAATAGCTCCGCTATTTAAAAATCGAATTTCATTTAGAAAAAATAGAATAAAAATCTTCATAAAAAACCCATACCTACATTATTTTATATTAGTCGACTTATCTCAAAAGCAAAGCGGAATCTAAACCAAGCACCCGCTTTGATACCTTGGGTCTCCTATCTCTCTCTATACAATAAGACCATCGTATTTCGTTCCCTTTCTGTTCTGGAGATTTTATAACTTTCCAATTCGGTGTGGTTTTTCTTTCAATTCCATTTATGGGCCTTGGATCGTTTCAACTTCGCGGGGGACATTCAATTTTTGCGTTTAGAAAGTTGCGGGTCGGAGTGGTTCTCGTGAAAACGTACCACAATATAGGTACGTTACCAAACTATGATAAAATTCACTAGTTTTGTCACACTGTGGGAATAATAACTAATTGCAATCATCAACTTTCCACCTCGTAACATAACAATATTTTCTTTTAATAAATCTCTGCCCGGCCGGGAAACAAGCATGGATTTATTCAGCGTTCTAACTCTTATTGCACCGGTAAAAGACAAACAAATCATAAGATATATTTTACGTATTACCTATGTTGTGAATTATATCAGAACGCTTTTTCCCTAGTTTTTTACAATCCCCTGAAGCCTTTAAGGATATTTGCAGTCATAACAATATGTAAAGAGAACACATAACTCATTTTCATACGTACCATTAGTGACATATTCCTCCACGCACACGAAAGGGAGAATACCAGTATGACGATAAACAAAAACTAGGGAGAAAAAGCGGCTCTTTTATTAGAAATATGACAGAAAAATTCACATATTATATTGGATCTTCAATAATAATAGGAGCATAGGGAATGTGTTCGACATATGTTGTGACCGAAGGAAAAAATCCTCCATATTTACGGCAAAACTATCTGATATTTACGCAACATTTTGTATAGGCGTTTCGAGAAAGCAGTCGTTTTCGCATTTGAATAAGTACCTACCATTCGATTTCAATACAAAATCAAATAAATCAATGTGCGCTGGTTTGAAAAATGAAAAACTTTTATTTACAATGTGGACTATCCACTGATTTTCGAACAGCTTTTTATCTCAACTTAAATACCTACTATTAATATCATCGACCTAAAGGGCGTGGGCGGACAAATCTACATCTTACGCGCACATCCGAAAGCCGAGAACAAATATGTTATTTATACAGATACATAATAATTTAGAAATTCTTTTCTTATGAGATCTTATTACGAGGCGGGTTGAGAACGTGTATAAATAGGGAGGGAAAGGTCCTAAGAAATGGCCGCGGGATAACGGCTATATTTGTACACGTCACGGCAATTTGAACCACGACAGAGGTCAACATGTATATTGTATAGGTGTGTGTTTGTGTATGTATCTTATCTGGTAGTCTCTCAATTCTGAACACTCTGTATAAATAATAATAACTAGGTAATTTATTCAGACCATGGACAGAGATTGGTGTTAGAACCAGGGAGACTTTGCGCAGCAGAGGGACACAATGGATTCATAAAATTTACAAGAAATGAGCATATGTAGTATAGAAAAATACAACTAAAAAATTATAAATTAATAAGATTATCATAACATATTACGAGTTACCGGTTACCGGCAATAAACGAACTTGATTTCCAAGCGAATCGAGGATCCCAAGTTAGTCGCGTGACTTTTTCGTCGAAATATTTAGTCGCAACACCCTGTATGCTTGCACAAACTGTTTGACGAGTCTGTGTGCGCGACGTTGTTTGTGCTCGTTTAATGAAGTTGTCGTGAACCGGGGCGTGAGTTCGGAAGCGGAGCCAAAGAGTATAATATATCCACTGCGTTTAGGAACAAAGTGTATGTACCACTGCGTTCAGCGGAACAGTGTAACCATAATTTGACGAAAGAACAGTGAGCTAAGATTCTCACTTCACAAACACATTTGTGTGACCATTATGAAACGGTAAAACTGGATGCATTCCCACGAAGGTCTCAGAAACGTTCGTAACACGCCGTAAGGTTAACAAAACGTGCTGTGGACAGCAGGGCAACAATCAAAACTGGTGATGTGCCTAGTCGCGGTTTTGGTGCATCAAGATGACTCGAGTCGGTTTGTACAGTCAGCTGCATAAGTAGCTGTACACTTTTGTATCTTGTCAAATTCAGAAACTGCCAATTAATTCATTGAAACCTCGACGGTTCGTCAGTTCGACAAGGAACAAAATTGTATAGCTACTTATGCAGCTGACCGTACGAATTCGAATCATTACCGGATCTGCGATTGGATACCGGCACATTACTATTAAAAACGATACCTAGTTGTATATACATTTCAGACGTTCAGGTAACATTATAGTAAATATTATAATGTAATTCATTCCAGGATTTTTTCGTTAACGTTACGCATATCGTCATTTATTTTATCCACCTTGACGGACTGGACACCAAAAATAGCTTTAACACTTACCTTCGTTACTTAAACCAATTTACTTTAACAACGTTACATCTAACAGAAAAATGAATTTACCCGCACGCCACCACTGGGAGGTTATGTTATTTAGCTGGAATACGGAATACGTTACTGTAACGCGTTTTTTTAATAATTTCCCCTCCCATGACGCCTTCTGTTTGATTACTGACTTCATACATCACGGGAAATCTCTTGGGGTTTCAATAATTCATTTTGTTTTGTGATACCAATTTTTACGTGAGCAAAGAATATTTTTTACAGTATAATACCTACTTAGATAAAGAGTGTGGGTTTTGCAATTTATGGAAACGTAAAAAGTTTATTTATTTATTAAATACTTTATTGCACAAATATGAACAAAAGGTGGACTTAATGCTAAAAGCATTTTCTACCAGCCAACCTACAGGAGGTACAAGTAAAAAGTTTACGTTTTTATTTTCAAAAACTTAGTCTATGGATGACACCCTGAGTCGAGTTTCCCCTTCGACTTTTGCAGCGTCCTGTATAAATCATTCTGACGGAAGCACGGTCGCTGACGAGTAAAATATGCAATTTTCGTGCTCTTGCTCACACGTTTCCGACGCGTTCTCACGACTCCCACATTTCACGCGTCGTGCGTGTCCTTAGACGACCGAATGGCGTAGTGGTTAGTGACCCTGACTACTGAGCCGATGGTCCCGGGTTCGATTCCCGGCTGGGGCAGATATTTGTTTAAACACAGATATTTGTTCTCAGGTCTTAGATGTGCCCGTAAAATGGCAATAGGCCCGCCCCCTATTACATTGGGACTAACATAACACTCTGGCGAAAAGTGGGTGCAGCAATGCACCTCTGCCTACCCCGCAAGGGAGTACATTAGTACAAGGCGTGAGTGCGTGTTTTTTTTTTTACGTCAAACCGTTTGAAAAAAGTTCAACCTACACAAATCTTCTAGCCGAACTAATTCAAAATAAGAGCTCAGTAAGAAGTGAGGTGTTATTTGTCGAGACGATTCTTTTGCATTGACACTCCATCTTATTTGTATTAAAATGTGCTCCTGTGCTCTTATCTTTTAATCATAATTTATCCGAATTTAGAATTAAAGTCCATTTTTTTTCGAACTTACAAATTTCATTCAACTTTGAAAAGAACCACAGAAGCCTATAAAAATACTATATGAATGACCTTGGTTTTTTAGACAAAAAGCTTTTCTTTGTAACAAACAACTCCTTATTTTTATGGACAATTTAGCTCTCTTCGTATCTGCTTAGAATAAGGACAATGCATGGGACACTTAAATAGGGGCGATGTGACTTACATGCGTTTCATATCTGATTGTAAAACTTTAAGTTTTGCTAAGTGCTGAGAAAGTCAAGTTAATTAAAAGCTGATCTTGAGTATGGAATTAGCTCTAAAAGTGTGAAGCTCATTTTCTTTCATCTTCGTTAAGTTTTTATTTTATTTTACTCTTATTTGTTCACAATTTTGGGTGGCCAAAACCTACATGTGCAGCATGGTACATCTAAGCCCGAAACTGAAATCAGAATTTCAAAATTCGCGAAAGGTTTCGATTTAGTATACCCTTTTTGCAACACCCTATATAATAATAGAATGAGAGTGTTGTTTAGTTAACAAATGTGGTGTAATTTTTTCACATCATTCTATCCAGTGTTTCGCGGGAGGATATCATGTGATTTATCACATCCTAAGGGTAGGCAGCAGTTATTTACTGCTTCCGGTGACTGTGATGCTGAAAATGTACTTATCTGGTTAAAAGAACCTTCCTTTTATGTAATATTATTTACCTATGTATGTATCTAAAGAGTGGTATGATTAGTTCATAGGATAAAAACAAAAAAAAAATACTTCAAATCAATTTTGTATACCATGTCCACGATAATACACACCAGAGCAAAGGGAAAGTACTACCTACCATTGACATGTGCAAGATCACTGAAACTTTTTCATTGCTCGCGTTTATAAAATGGATCGATACTGGTAAACACTATAGCACCTAAATAACCTTTTCAAAAAGAAATAGCAAAAATACAAATATAAATCTAAACTCACTTCGGCTACCAAAACTAACAGAGCAAAGTAAACACATTACTGCCTTGTGTTTATTTGCATGAATCCTCACCAATCTCACGACCTTTCACTGTTTTTTTTTGTTTTTCATTCGAGGTCGTGATACCCCGCAGGCCTGATGAACCACTGTGCAAATATATTTCCAAGATGGCGCCCAATCGATGATTTCCACGAAACGTGAAATTGAGCCGTTTCCAGTTTAAAACGTAAACAACAGAATTTGTTTTTACTGTATTGTTGCCTTAGGGAGGCTTTGGCAAGTAAATAAACCTGCTTTTATGTTTGTTGTGTAACAAAACACGGCGTCGGAATGTTTTGCAACATTTTCTGTCGCCGAGGAAATAAATCAGCAAGCCCTTAGATGTATGAGGTAACCGACCAGGTATTGTAGGTACTAAGCAAACCAAGACTAACCAGAGGGAAGAATTGAGCAAATACTTTACACGTTTTCCTCAAACAGTTTTGCGCAAAAAAAGAATTCGAAGGACTCTTGCTCACACGTTGACGTAGGTGTACCTAAGTAAGTTGTAAAACTTGTAAATTTATATCTACGTTTCCCATTTCAATGAGTTTCCATTGTAATGAATGCGTCGTCCTATCCAATTTGTCCCCATTTGGCGCAGAGCCAGCATTTTTGTTAATTACTATTCAGGTTCCAAGTGTTTTATTATATTACACACCTGATTGAAAAAAGGTAGTTTTTTTATATCTGCTAAGGTTTATTCCCCATATTATAGCATGCCATAATGCGCAAGTGGCACATTGCGTTTTAGGTAGTCACATACGTGAGGAGAATAACTATGTAATATTAATTAATAATTATTATAATCAAAAAGATGAATCATGCCATAAAACGCACACGGAAAATGAATTTCAACTATAAATAAATTAATTAATTGAAATTTTAAACTGTAATTTAATGCGAAACTTTCCGTGAGTCGTCCGTGTGATCGTTAATGGCGTCATCACTTCATCCATTACTTAGGCCTGGGTCTCCTATTTACGCCGAGGGGCGCGTCCAGCGTCACGCCGTAGGCCGCGTCACAATGCTCACTATAGAAATGTACTGATGCGGTCTCCCTCACACGCCGACGTTGGCGCGTAGATGTAGTGAGCATCGTGACGCGGCCTACGGCGAGACGCTGAACGCGATCTACGGCGCGTAATAGGAGACCCGGGCCTTATCGATTAAGCTGTCAGCGTTGACGGATGTTGATGACGTCACCATCCAGATGATATTTCCTTTATATGCATAGTACCTAGGTATATGCTGATATGTTCATTAATTATCATTTTACATCCGTCTTTGGCGCTTCAACGATATTTACTAGACACTACCTAAGTGCTCAAGATATTTTGCATGGGGCTCTTTTAGATTTGATTTAGTATGTACAAGATGGTTACTAAAAAGAAAATTTCATGAAGTTTCGAAACCTCTGAAAGTGAGTTTTTTTATGGTTGATGTTTTTGAGGCGCAACGAAATAAATACTGAATCAATAATAAAGATACTTACGCAATTTTACAAGATCACATGCAAAAGTACAGTCACGGGCAATGAAAAGGTTCCACTAAGAAAAGCACCAAATTACTCCTAAACGGAAAAGCTATCTTAATACGCCTTTTGCAACATGAAGTACATTAAACAGAGCATCAGGACATACCAACTAAAACGATAATATTTTGTTAAATTTTTAAATTAAATCTTTGAAAAATTTTAAGTTGTTTGATATCGAAATTTTGTGAGTGGAACTATTTCATTGCCCTCGTGTGTAGTATCAATGCCAGAGTACGCGGCAGTTGGCGCAACATTAAATTAATTAGAGAGCCACCGTTTCAGTAGATTATTACCATTTAGATACAACAGTATAATTGGTGGCATATTGCTCCACCTGAATTAATTAGTCAAAATTGATGTTCAGTCAAACAATGCTATTAATTAACCAAGGTATAGGATTGGCGATATTCAATAAAGAACATTACCTTGCGGCCCACAAATTGTTTGCTAAAATTGTTTATTACTGAGTGTGGTGGTGACTTTATAAGTTTCGTTGCCATGATCATCATAAATTCATCATTAGCTTCCAGCTAGTAACGAGCCTTATTATTTAGGTACCTACATTCAAAACCTTAGATTAACAATATACACACGTTGGTATTATAATACCTATCGTTGGTCCAAACCATTAAATTCCGATAAACAATACGACAGCTTTATATATATTTAAAAAAAAGCTGGAAAAGCATAGGCTACTTAACAATGAATGAAGTCGTTAATTTTATTTTCCACTCGAAATGTGATAAAATCTGACGTTTGGGACCGCAGACGGCGATTGTATCTAGCTTTATTGGCAAAAATCTGCATAATTGCCCGAAACGTCCCGACGAATAGCCATCGGATACCCGCATTACACGATCGGTAAAAATGAACCATCTGTATGGAAATTTTAATCCGACGATTATTATTTTGGCTCGATTACGTCTATGAATAATTTGTGCCTCTTTTTTAACCTCAGATAGAAAAGAGAGTTGTTACAAATTTATCGACTGTGCTCTTGTGAGTAAGTAGGTATATAAAATGTATATTATATAACTATAGCTCATAGTGGCAACGATTGAACCGATTTAAATGGACATTTCAGTGAAGTTAGTTAATATAGACTTAGATACAGTCTATATGCTTTATAAACGGTTGCTAGACTTAGTTTTAAAAATGGACCGACTCTCCTGTTTTATAACTTTAAGTGATGGATAAAAACGCAGCCACCCTCTTTTTAGTGAGGTTAAAAATAGTACTCGACGGCGAACAATTCTGGCTAGGATTAATTTGTCGGTTCTATCGACGTTCCAATATGGCAAAATCGATTGCAAACAAATTTGTCACTAGTCTATTGAACATTTGGAGCGATGGACCCACCCCGTCGATGTCACGACGAATAGCTCGGTTTGCTCGGGATTGGTCATTTGGGTAGTCTATGGAAAGCGGATGTTTATGGCCGTTTTGTATCGAAAACCGCTTTATCTAACCACCTCTTTCACTCATGGAGTGATGGGACGGAGAGTAAGGGTTGGAAAAGGTATTGTTTGTGTATTTTAACAACCTCAATAACTAGTATCGATCACAGTAAAATTGTTATTTAAAAGTACCGGAGTCAGCTAAGCATAAATTAATGTACAAATAAAAGGTAAAGGTATCTCAATTAGGTACAACATTTAACGAAGCCTGTTGCATATTGCATACTGCTTTATTGTGTAATTATAAATCAAACTTATTTTAATGAATCATATAAAATAACATTTCAAAAATAGGTAAGCTTATCATAAATGAATTGTTACCTCAGGTAGCGCAGAGGTTGCATCTGACGCACCGTTCTAAATTTAAAACCATCAGTTTTTATTCTTTACGCTTCTCTGTGCAAACAGTGGGAGCGTTGCTCTCGAGACGCGGGGCGGTACGTTCCAGGGGGTCACTCTATATGACGAAAAACTAAGTTTCGGTGTGCTGCTGCGCAAGCCACTACTCTATCTCGTTGTAATAAACGTACCGATTCCACGATAGCTATCATTCGTTTTTCATCAGTATAGAGTAACCCCACAGGGACGACGTCGTCGCCATTGAATAATGGAAGCTCCGCTATCGATTGAATTCATAATTCAAATTCTCTCGCACCGCATCCCGCCCGCTTCTTTGATGTAACAGGTTGGGTCTGGTTACTAGATCTTTTGTGTTTTACTCTATGTCTTCTTTGCACGTCTGAAGTCTTTTGTTGGAAAAATAGAAGCGGAATAAAAAGAAGACTAACTACCTAATATAAAGTATGTTTATATTAGATACACAAAATAATTATAATAATGTTGAAAACAACAACAAAAAGCGTACAAGGAAGTTGTTAGATTGTTGAATTGATACGCTGTGAACGTAACATTCTGTGCAAACGTTTGTTTAAGTCTCAACGAAAATGTTCTTGTCTCGTAACCAACTTATGAACTACTTAATAATTATTTATGTTTGTGTTCACATATTGTTTTGTTAGCTGCCTTTGACAATATATTGTACTTGAACGAACGATAATCAAAGTTGTTCGTCAACTAAACAAAGTTTGATTGGAGATTGGTAAACGATTATCGGAAATAGGGAATGGTTCAAATATGGCGGCGACGCTTTCACGGTATGATGATGAATCTGGTTCTTGTTACCAATTTCTTCAACATGAGAATAAATAATAAATAATTTAAAAAGTATAATTTTTAGTCCTTCTTTTTTGGGGCGAAAATTATAATAAATACTTTGCCCTGCTTGTAAACTTCACTTTGCCTGATAAATGGTTATCCCGTCTTTTTTTTTACTAAACGTAATCTTCACCGTCTTCTCATGTATCGCTGGCATAGTTTTAGAATAAAGAGACAGAATGTACCAGCCATAGATTACATCTCGACATTAGTTTAAAAATTCTTCATGTACCTACTTATCTTATTAGGTATTTATTAAATAATATAGCAACAACACACATATAAGTTTAATACAGTATATGTGGGTACATCTCACACACGGCCATCCGACTCCAAGTTACGCAGACCCTGTAATATGGGTATTGGACAGCTGATATATCTACAGTATCTACACAAACTGATGTATCTGAAGAGGAGAAACGATGTTCAATTGTTTACCCACCCAGTCGCTCGCTCGCTCACTGGCGGTGTGGTCGCTAAAGCCAACTAGCACATCATTACATTATACTTATATTAGGTATGTGTTACGAATGTGTAAATGCCAGTGACCTTACACACAGTGTTACTCACACTCCAGAGGGTCTGAAAGGAGCGGTGTCGCCAGCAACGGGCGGATACCAACTGAAGTGAAAACAATCACTATTGGATTAAAGCAATACTTGCCCCAATGTGAGGTTCGGGTGATACCTTATTGATTTCTTGGAATTCGACTACAGTGTGGTTTTGACTTCTTTCAATGTTATCATGTACTAAATAACCATGACCCGAATGTACTAAACTCACGTAGGTACATCAAGTATTAGGTATATTTATGTTATAAGTAGTTATAACAAATGTTATATCTTCCAGGTAACTTTTGCCTGAAAAACTTTAAATATGAGTCAGTAAATAAAACCCTTATTGAACCAATAACTCTTAATAGGGCATGACTACTTCAAATTTTTAATTGGTGCTTAATTCAATACGATAAAGTTAAAAAGGATGTGGGATCCATAATAATTTTGCCCAATTAAAAGGCTTAACCAAACTATATCTTCTTCTAAAAGAAACCGCAACATAGGTAACATTCCATAGAGGTAATTTAACGGTAACGCACAGTCATAAAGACGCGCGCACTGAAAATAAAACTGCGAATTTATAAAGTCCCGTGCACAATACGCAAATAATAAGCGTGAGGCAGCGAGGCGGAACAACGCACGGCGCTCGCCGGCGAGGCGGAACAACGCACGGCGCTCGCCGGCGAGGCGGAACAACGCACGGCGCTCGCCGGCGAGGCGGAACAACGCACGGCGCTCGCCGGCGAGGCGGAACGACGCACGGCGCTCGCCGGCGAGGCGGAACAACGCACGGCGCTCGCCGGCGAGGCGGAACAACGCACGGCGCTCGCCGGCGAGGCGGAACAACGCACGGCGCTCGCCGGCGAGGCGGAACAACGCACGGCGCTCGCCGGCGAGGCGGAACGACGCACGGCGCTCGCCGGCGAGGCAAAAGAACCGAATATCACGGTCCGTTCTCTTTTAATAATATTTACCGCGCGCGCTGCACTAGGATGCATGCTACTGGCCGTGCAGAAATGTTATTGTTTTTTTTTTGGTCTTTTAGGTACGTGACTAGCGAGTAGCGACTAAGTGTTCGAATGTAGAGACCGCGCGCTGAGAATTGATGTCCGATAGTTCTATAGTCTAAGTTTATTTAACCATTTACTAATTTACCCAACTGATAAAAATAAACCTATTAACAATAAAAGCTAAAAATAAATAAACGAAAATGCGAAATGTTTGAAAGTACAGTTTAATACTAACGTAAAAACTTAAATATTAGTAAACAAGACTCGCCAGTAATAAAATGGAGGAGTTGACCTTTGGCCAGCATCACGACAATAAATTCAACTTTATTACTGGGCCCTAAAACACTAATAAGCCAGCTCCTTGTATCTCCTTAACGCTTTTGTATCCCATAACATGTTTTACTATCCGCTGTAGCTCTCATTTCATTAACAGAGTAACAGGCTAATGAAATAAAACGGAAAAAGACCGTTAAATTGATCGCTTTTTTTATCAGCAAAAAATACACTAAGTATCTTTGTTTTTTGAGTACAGCCGCAGTCACGCGATGCCCAGATTATCCCATCAAGATGTTGTTTTAGGGTCCCGTAGCTGAATGGCTATAATGGAAACTCTATGAGGTTTGTCGTTTCTGTCTGTCCGTCTGTATGTCACACACCTAATAAAGCTTACATTTGTGGCTACGGATCCGTGAAAACGTACGAAGTATGATTACTGAGTTACTACAAAAACATAGTTCTATGTTTTATTGCTGAGTATGTCATGTTGTGAGCTAGTTTAAAGATTAGTGTTAATAAATACATAACCTTAACTACCAGAAATAAATATAATCTCAAATTAACACTTCCGGCCGTGCTAATGTGTGAACAACGCTGTAAAATTACATTTACATATTGCGTGTGAACTTAACATAAACTGCGTATCAAAGGGACCAAAACAAAGATAAAAGATTAAATAGTTTTGAATACATTTTGTTAAACGTCGCATCTTAAGTATTTCTTTTCATGAAATTACAGAAATGATAATGATTCGTGAATTAATAAAAAATACTGTAAAAACGAATGTTATTGCTACTCTACTGATTTTATACATTATTTGGGATTGTCCTTGTGAGCATTATAAAGCTCAAATAAATAGAAAATATAAATATAAAGCATGATAATCATTCTTAAATTAAAAATATGTGTCTAAAATTAATTTACAGGGCTCACCGTGTCACGCTTGTTACAACAGAAAGCTTTTCTGTGTTAGCTATCTGGAAGTTCTTTAAATCTGCACTGACTCTTAAATCTGAATAAAGAAAAATACGTGCCTACTCGTATAAATAAAATGTTAATTAAAGTGCAGGTTAAATTATTATGATTTTATTTTCAAAGTCCGTAAATCAATATGCAGACTTTAGAAAAAATATATATATATACCTAGGTAGTTGTTTAAGCGAAATCCCGATAGCAGAATCTACTAGGGTTGCAGTTGCAGCTAGCAAGTAGCATTCAATTTGACGTCCGTACACTTGTGCGCAGGAAACCGGCATACTTTATTCATCAAACTCGCTTCCGAGCGGTACACATGAGGCGCACGAATTCGCAACACCACCTTATTTGTCATGCTCTCCTGGTATACAGCGAATTTCTCGGCTCAGATAGCTTGACTTGTAAATATTAGAGGGGGGAACAGACATATATTTATTAAATGTTATATGTAGGTATTAAGACACCAAAAATAGCATAAAAATCGGTTGAAGACCATGCTTTTGAGACACAATGACTAAAATTCACATATACCGACAGAATGAAACATAAACAAACATTCCTACATTGCCTGCACGTGTGGTGTATCGAAATAACTTAAACTCTACAAAAAATACCCAGTTGTGTAGTACAGCGCACTCTAGTGGCAGTCTGAGGCAACATCCATCACGCGGCCGACAGCCGGGCCCGAGATTCCGCCCTGAGGTACACCTGTCTGTTACGTCGCGAGGTTGCCTGTATGTGTTGCCTTTTTGTGTATCTTAAAGTAGCTCTGTTGAGTGAGGATGTATTTTAGCCTCTAGGTTTTTGTTAATTTTAAGGAATATATTTAATGTAAAGTTTACGGAATACCTCTATATTAATATCTCGCTCGCTAGCTAGCTGGCGGTGTCGGCTGTGTTTTATGATAATATAATCACTCGTAAGGTTAGCCAAAGAAGTACCTACTTTATCAAGAAGGGATATTCATCGTAGTAGCGAAATTGTAGAGCATAAAAATTATGAAAGTTTAAAATCATATAACAGTACCTACTTCACTAACATCGATTGCTAACCAAAATAATATTTATCTGGATTTATATTTAAATTTCGTTCGCGGTTATGTCAATAATGATATACACCGCCCGGAAATAAGGTGGTCGCCTGTGTATTTAACTACCTATAATAATATAGTGCTGGTATATTATGCAGGGTGGTTATTTGTACATACATACAGTGCTCCAAAATTGATTATGCGCATAGAAATCTTTGACAGATCGGTTGTTTTCGATTATGTGGCACATGATATTGACTCCTATTTCTTTCGAACAAGGTGCAAAATGCAAGTGTTTTTTTAAGGCTTTTACGATTTAATGATTCGGGTGTGAAGATCTGCATGTGCACTATTAATTTTGCACAAGTGTACATACAGACAGACAGACATACATAATAATATGCTCACTCCTAAGGGTGGCTCACAAGCAAGCGAGCCACCCGCTTTTTGCTATACATTTATTTGTACGTGAAAGGCCGCGAGCCTTATAAATACATTTTTGATTGAGTGTAATGCACTTAGGGCCAGTTTTTTGATCCGTAGCTAACGTTACCATTAAGCAAAATTGGCAACCATTAGTTAAAAACCAACAAAATTTGTATGCATGCTTGACACTTGACTAAAAGGGAAAGTTGACTACGGATAAAAAAAACCCGCCTTACGGGTACACATCTAATCTATAATGTAGTTAATTTTGTTTCTTCAAAATATTCTGTTTGCTTAATTGCGCTAAACGTAGCTGCTTCACTGCCGAATGAGTACAATTTGGACGCTAAATTAAGCGCTTATCTCGCTACGTTAATATCTACGCTTCATTGCCCTAATAAGTTTAAAGGCATGCGCGATTTATATTGAATATCATTATCTACAGTGGTTCATTTTTTGCGTGCTGGGGCCTTATCACGAAATGAAGTAACATTTTCGAAATAATTAGTGTCAAATTCAATACAATTTGAATCCGAAAATCGTTGTCAAAACAAGCGAGCGATAGGTGGTCTAAACTACTGGCATTATATGTATGATGAACAACGCGGACTCGGGTATGTTTAAACCTTATTTTGTTTATCTTCTTGCATTGTATACGTAGCTATGATCGTAGAAATACGTCTAAAACATGTAATAAACATACAATGAGTCAAGTTCTTAAACAAGTTATCTCTGGTCAAGTTATATAAATAAAAGATAGGAGAGCGTAAAACGTTATTTCATAAAATAACGCCAAAAGTTTCAATATAAAAAATATTAAATATGTTGTAACATTATAGTATCGTGTATCGTTTTTCAACTTTATAATTACGATAGAAGGACATCTTATATACCGCTGTTTACTTTTTTCTTAAAATTTAACATAAATGTCCCAAATTATTATTCTGAGTAACATTCTACAAAGATCAACGTTCGGAAACCTGATAGTGATGTGTCAATAAATGCGAAGTTTGATACCAGCCGTGTTTGAGTTGGCGCGCCCGTAATGGTGCAGTGTTTGCCTTGTCTCTGGTGTTAAGGTGAGTCGGGGCAAGCGCGCCTACGGGGTAAGAGCGCCCCCCCCTATTATCTCAAAAACTACTGATGTGGGACTCTTAACGACATCTTACATCCATGGAACAAATCAAATGAAGTTCCGGGTTTAAATCACAGATGGCTCTGCTTGCTCTAATTTGAGATAATGGACATTCTATTTTTAGTGTCATTTTAACATCAATTACGAGATGAGCACGTGTTACAAATCCATTAAAATCTCAGAAAATCATCAGTGTTTGGGGAAACTAATAAGGTGAGTGTATAATTTAAAAGATTTCCTTTAAATCCTTACTTGTATTTTTCTTTTTAGTAGCGAAATTAATAATTTTCTAGCCAATTATAAATCTTAACCTAAAAATTTTCGAGAGGGGTAAGTGCGCCTGAGTACTAGGACCAGCCATTTTTATATGGCGCATTTGCCCCAAGGCAGGGGTTACCAACCATAAGGTGGCCGATTATTTCCAAAATTGCCTTTGATATCTTTTTTTATTTACACAATTAGTACAATACATGATTAATACAATACGGGTTACAATGCTGATTACGGGTGTTTATTTGGTCTTTTTTAAAACATATAGGTATATTTTGAATTAAGTAAACGAAGACTGATATTCGACTGACTAACTATTAAGTTCTAGGTACTAAGAAAAAATGTTTAAGTTTTGTTAAATTTGTTTGTGAAAATTTTGTACGTTTTGTTTTAAGTAAATTTTGGTTTGTTAAATATACAGTAATTCATACCATTTTATGCCTGTTGATTAAAATACAATAATTAATACAATACGGGTTACAATACTGATTACGGGTTAGAATACTGATTACAGGTGTTTATTTTGTCTTTTCTAAAACCTATATAATTTGAATTAAGTAAGCGAAGACTGCTATTCGACTGAATATAACTATTAAGTTCTAGGTAATAAGAAAAAATGTTTAAGTTTTGTTAAATTTGTTTATGAAAATTTTGTACGTTTTGTTTTTATGCTAATAAATATAATTATAGCCTGAAATTAAAGTTTTTTAAATTTGTGTGTGAAAATTTTGTACGTTTTGTTTTAAGTAAATTTTGGTATGTTAAATATACAGTAATTCATACCATTTTATGCCTGTTGATTAAAATACAATAATTAGTACAATATATGATTAATACAATACGAGTTACAATACTGATTACGGGTTACAATACTGATTACAGGTGTTTATATTGTCTTTTCTAAAACATATATAATTTGAATTAAGTAAGCGAAGACTGCTATTCGACTGAATATCTATTAAGTACTAGGTAATAAGAAAAAATGTTTAAGTTTTGTTAAATTTGTTTATGAAAATTTTGTACGTTTTGTTTTTATGCTAATAAATATAATTATAGCCTGAAATTAAAGTTTTTTTTTCCTATTACTGTGATTTGTCATAATTTATGCCAGTATAAAATTTCATCTACACATACATTAAAGTTTTTATCAAAATTCAAAAAGCTACCCACCTATGATTGTTGAGAACCCCTGACTCGAAAGATATGGCGCACTTGCCCCGAATTTCATTTGATGGCCGTAACTTATTTTGTATTGCCATTTTCAAAAATAACCCAAAAGTATTGTGTTTTTTTGTTGACGTTCTTTCAAGTAAATTTGGTGTTTTTCTGCTAAGCATTACTTTTGGCGGTTTATTTTGTGTAGGCGCACTTGCCCCATTTTCAGAGGCAAGTGCGCCTATCTCCATGTTTTTAAAAAACTAGCATTATATCCTAAATTTATCAGTATATTCACTTAATCAACGTAACATTATTATCTCAAATAACCAAAGATTGTAAATTTTATAAATTTACATGTTTAGGTCAGTAAATAGAGAAGATATATTGAGTTGAATTCATCTATGAAAAAACTATGGCGCGCTTGCCCCGACTCACCTTATGTAAAATGTATTTTGGAAAGCTATTGCTATAGGGATTGATATAATATTTAAGGAAGATTCGTGTAATTTTCTTTCTGGCCTTGTCACAGCGGTTTGTGTGTTTGTAACGCATACAATCAAAAACTTTTAATCTAATTTAAAATTAAATACAGCCATTTTAATTCCTTTCTATAACTCTTAATGGCTCAAATATTAGGATTTTATAATAGGTACTGTCTATATTTTAAGTATATCCCTGACTAATTTATTTTATTATGATATTAAAATTTATAATCTTGAAAATTTAAGGTAAATCATTTAAAGTCGGTATTATTATCACAAAACTAAATAAATAATAACACACCAAAATAAAATAAAAGATTGTACCTACGCAATTTATGTACCAACATACAAATCGCAGCTCTGTTAGTAAACTATGTTCGATATGACGTCACAGGGCCTCCATGCTTACCCCTCATTGGCTGGCGGCGTCACACGTCACAAATATTTGAATTCTGATTGGTTGAGCTCGATTTCGGAGAATTTACATTTCACATTAATACTATTAAGCTTATTACGAAGCTTTTATCAATTTAGTTAGTGATTGATGCATAATATTTCCCGGTATCTATAATATAATAGAAACCGCAGCGTTTGATACGTATTCGGGAAATCTCGATGTAACAGCAAAATAGCTACGTGGGGTTTAGTTATTATTAGGTTGGCAGCCATGAACGTTCAACAGGCTGCTTACTAAGAAATAGGTATTTACCCCACTATGTATTTTGGAGTATACACAGCAAAATAAATATATTTCTACAATATAGTAAAAAAACTGACATTTTTAAATGCTGAATAATAATTTGTGTCTATAGGTGCTATTACTCTTGCGAAATAAATAAGGTTTAGTAAAAAAAATACTTTGGTTATATTCCTGGAAACGCCGTACATAAATCTTAACCCTCCCTACAGAGTATTCCGACCTCATCTTAAAAGTATCAACAAGCCAAAGAAATATGTTCTCGGCTCCATAAATAAATAAAATGATCGGTGATCGATGCAAGAAAGCCTCTGGGAGAGTTATGAGGCAGTAGAGGCGGGCGGGACTCATGTGACCGCAAAAGTAAGGGTTGAGTTCTTAGCCTTTAGCAAAAACTACTAAGTATAACCCGGATATGTAAAGTAGGTAGCCGGATGTTTCAATAGTGCTTTTTGTACTTTATTATTTAATGCATTGTTATGGTAGTGCTAACCTGTTAGAAACAAAAAAAAACACACCTTGGCGTTTATTATATTATGAATAGATATGCATATTTCACATTGACTATTCAATAAGGAAGGACCTGAACAATTCCTCACTTCAGAGACTCTCCTACTCTCGTTAAAAGGTATGCATCAGACTTGGTAATGCTCTGATTATCATATTAGGCAGAACCCGGCCGAGAATTAATATGCATTCGTGTACGTAGATGCGTGATTATAATTACGTGTAGCCGAGCGAACATTTAGCGTCGTATGTTTCTCAGTAGGAGGCAAGGTTCATTCGCTGGAGACTGGGAGTATTATACGTACGAAATACAAATCTATTTATAAGTTTTTTTAATGTGAGTCACAAACGTGCCATTAGGTTTTTATACGAACAAATAGGTACATATGTATGAAAGGAATCAAGGAACATGCTTAGTGCCTCGAAAAATTATATTATAGAACGTTGCCCCTACACATGTGACGTTACCTCTTAGAACTCTATTTTACGACCCCGAATCGTGGCTAATACATTGCGATGTCTCCGGTTGAGGTTCGTGTAATAAATCAGTGAGGAAGTGGGAATTTTCCCGGGACGCCTGTAACCGTGAACTAATTCCAGTTATTACTAAACTTGAATCGTAAACAAGGAGGTACTTCGTGAAGGCCCGTGGCGCCGATCACACCAGAGTCCACAGTTTTGGCCCACGAAAGTCTCAGATAAATAAAATGTACCTTTTTTTATTAACATCAATGTAAAGCAGCACTAGTTGATTTCATAAAATGACAAGCACCATTATTTTGCTGCCTTAATATAATTACAAAGTCAAGTTCACAAAACAGTTATTCGTTCCTTTATCGAATATAACTTTGAAAAGGTCTCACTCAACGTTGTAAAATATTAACTGTAATTATATGACTCGCGCAAAAGTTAGCCAACTTTATACAACCAAAAACCCATTCAGTTTTATTATTATAGAGAGCTGGGATGGCGCCGTTGAGATAGGCGTTTGAAACGAGCTTTAAGAGACTGCAATATCTTTTATCGATTGAGAGACGCTGCGGACACTCAAGAACAAAAGACTGTCGATGGCCATTCTCGCCGCAGCGCAGAGTGCGATGATGCAATATCACTCAGCGGCGCGGGTTCAAGCTGCAGGGGTCAGTGGGTTTAGCACCACAAGTTTGAATTTGTGCTCAAAGGTGTGCAAAACACGGCTGGAAACTTGGACTTCTGATTGCTTTCGGAAACTTGGATAGGGTTTCGTTTTGAAATCGTTATTCTGGTCAGGTGGTGAACGGGGCGTCTTTTGTAAAACGGCCCAGTTAATATTCGAAAAGTACAAAGTTTTCCGTTTTAAGTGACAGGTTTAGCGCTGAGCTACCCCAATAATGGAGATTAAGGATCTTTTAAACGCAACCTTGACATTATCGAGCCAGACCCTATCAGGCTCGCGGGAGTCTGAAATTACTTTGAATTTATACAGTCACCTGTACAAATTTAAATAGGGACAAAGAATTTTCACAATCTAAGAACAGGGTCAGTGTAATATTTTAAGCTACAGCGGAGAACTGCGGTAGATTCAGTGCCTTATTTAAATCAGATGTTGAGACGTTACCATTAAAAGTGATAAACTGTTGTGGCCCTTAGCCGGCTGCCGTAAATTATTCCAGTACAGGAAAAGTGCTTGAAGTGTCCTCAGGCGAGTCTTCACCTTTATTTCGCCTTTCGTCGGTGTTTCGCCATTTTGCTGGATATTTTGCACGTTCTGTGTTTTCGGAACAAAAACAGTTTTGTAATTCTTGGAGGTAGTAATTTAAAATATGTCTGTATTCTTGCAAAATGTGTACAGGAAGCGGCATGGGACATATAATTCTGAACAAAATATGTCACCCATTACAATATGTACATACCACTAATTTTCTACCACCCTATGCATAGAAGAATCCTTTATCCAATTCAACATTCAGAACTCTTACATAAAATAAAATAAAAAGTCAGTCACATTTAGGTAAAACCAGTTAAAATTAAAACAAAACCCATAATAAACAAGTAGCGGTCACAAATTCAGTCATCATGAAACTGATTCTTGGCGGGCTTAGATTAACAATATAATACGTACAAAATGGTGTGTCACATACAAAAACAAAGCAAAAAACTGACCGTATTTTGTTTACTGTCAAACCATTGTGCAACCTAATGACAACCATTGTATCAATGAATAAAGTGGTAGAAGTGGGGTCTTATATTTGTCGTGACGTTTCTTTTGCACTGACACTCCATCTTACTCGTATATTTTTTATCTAAGTTGACGGGTCTTTGATGTAAGACTTGAGGCCAACCGGGAGAGGGGAAAGGAAAAAGGATGTGTTTTAGAACTTTTTTTCCTGTTCCCTGGTTTTGATTAAATTGTGCCTTATTTGACGATGACAACAAGCCTTGGATTAATTGTGATTAAAGCTTTTTATTGCCTGAAAGCCATTTCTTTATTCAAACTAGTAAGTACCTAAAGTAGAAAGAAGAGATAAACTCTTACGGCGACAATTTTATGTACACCGGGACAATTTTATCTTTTTAAACAAAACACTCACACCTTCAACTTACATGTTCTTACTTTATCCGGTGCAGGTATAAAGGTAGACCTATGCCTAAAGGCCAAGCTTATTGGCATTCTGTTAATGTTCCCACTTTTATGAAAAAACTATTTTTTTTTCTTTTTTTGTCCTATACGCTTGTGCTGACGGTATTCCTTTGTTTACAGGCAACTTTTGGCGCCCAACCTGCGCCAGACGCACTTCCTCGCCAACGGGGCCGAGAGTCAAGTGCGGCAGGTGAGTGACCCCGATCGTCATTTTTTTTTTTCAGCAGCATCCCCTCTATTCTCAAAATTTTTATGTGTTTGATTCCGTTGATATACTACCTACCTCACTAGCAATGAAAAAGTTCCACCAGCCATTGACGTTACATATTATTATGTCACTAGAACTTTTTCATTGCTCGGGTGTGGAGTTTTTTTAATAACTTATATTAGAATTTAGAGAAAATACATATTTAGGTAATTGCGTTATTTAAAAATTTATAAACGCAACCTAAAACTCTTTAATCCAAGTGTCAAGAAAGAAAGCCTATCTGGTTTAATGGCATTTTTATATAGCTAATAAATAAATGTACTGTCATCACGACCCATTACGTCCCCACTGCTGGGGCACGGGTCTCCTTCCAATGAAGGAAGGGTTTAGGCCTAGTCCACCACGCTAGCCTAGTGCGGGTTGGTAGACTCCCAACACAAGCAAGCTTGTGCTGAGAGAGTTGTCGGGTAAGTGGGCAACCCGACTGTCTGATGTTTTCAAGCCGCCCGAAGGCCTCTGACTAGGCTTAACGACTGCTGCCGAAACAGCAACCGGGACCCACGGCTTAACGTGCCGTCCTAAGCACGGAAGCGTCCAGAAAAGCACCACTTGAAATTGGTCACCCATCCAATGGCTGACCGTGTCAGTTGTTGCTTAACCTCAACGATCAGTTACGATCACTGAGGCCCGCTCGACAACGGACGCTTCAAATGTACTGTTTTATAAATAAATAAAATAAATATATTTTCTTCAGTACACTCAGTCGAAACCAACGATAGCTATTTATACTCAAATAACTCCCAAACTAACACTGAGATAAAACCATGTTTATGTAACATGATAAGATAATCACATAACACTGTAAAGTTACCTACTCGTTTAAAATACTCCATATATTTTTTCACAATTTGCATCTTCCCACTTTTCTTAGCGATTTATTCGTAAAGTTTTAATCGCTGCAGTAGAACCTCAGTAGAACCTAGTAGCAACTTGAAGATTAATAGTTCTGGAATAAGAATTGTTGTTCCTTTGCTTAAGCCATTAAAACTTGCGTATACTCACGCCCGCTCTGATCGCTCCTGTTTTTTATGTGCTACTTTAAACGGTTTCTTTTTACGATCTTCATTTTTTACTATCTAATCAGCCGTTATAAACTTCGCGCAGAACTAAATGCACCATTCTTTATCTAAACAAACCATCATTATTTAAAATACACAATTAAAACATAAATATTTTACTAAACACAACAGTAACTGGCAGCCCGCGCAACTATTGAAAACTCAATTCGAAATTCAAAAAAGGAAAAAAAACAAATGCATTCGCAGAATCCCCGCGACGCTCCTCGATTGTCAACCGTCGAAAACTAGGATTTGAATTTGGAATTCAGCTGTTTGTGGCGTTCGCTTTTATTGGCGCTTCTCTGGGAGGTGAGGGACGTGATTCGAGCGCTGTGATTGGTGGATCGCACGATGCCTTTCACGTAAATGTTTGAAATTGAAATTCGGTCTTCTAGACATAAGCTGTTTCTATATAGATTTTTTAGACCCTGTTTCAATACATAATTATTTACTGCCTCTTGTATGTTTTTACACTTTTAAGATAAAACATAGTTTTTTTAAAAATAAACGTAATTCAGAATTTAAGAAATTTATTTGTGTGTTAGTTATTAATTTATTTATTAATTTGTGCCTTTTAGGACAAAAATAGACTGCAATAAACGAAATACCTTTTTTGATAAATATTTATTGATTTATTTTATGTTAGGAAAACTTACAGCACAATTTAAAGGTATAACAATAGAATGAGCAGTATAAGGCCTTTTACAAGTTTCCACTGATAGATAATCTATAATATGCTATAAACAGTGCACTTGCCCACAAAAAAGTATATAATATTTACTTATAGAGTCGTAGCAATAAATATACCAGCAAAATAAAAGCAAATGTTTCTCTGTCTCTATCAACGCGCTACGCGCTGTCGTAGCATCGTGCTACGTCGTCGTAGCATCGTGCTACGTCGTCGTAGCATCGCGCTACGGCGTCGTAGCTTCGCGCTACGGCGTCGTAGCATCGCGCTACGGCGTTGTAGCATCAAACTACGGCGTTGTAGCATCGCGCTACGTCGTCGTAGCATTGCGCTACGGCGTCGTAGCATCGCGCTAAGTCGTCGTAGCATCGCGCTACGTCGTCGTAGCAACTGCTTCGGAAACCGATATCTGATCGTATCAATGATAAATCAGAGGTACCATATTAAAATTCAATACCTTATACCAAAATTTGGTTCAGGTTATACAAACTTATCATATATTTATTTCCAACAGTTCGTCTGTTATGAAAGGAAACGGATATGGAGGATTTGTCCGACCGCGGCATTCTTCAAAGGGGGGCTTTGTACGAGCGTAGAGTACGGCCTCAGCGATGAAAATATCAGCTGAAGGATTCCAGTTTCAGTGATATGAAATTCAGTTGTATGATAGTATGTTTTCAGTAAAAACAAAAATGAAAAGGAACGCTGTTTGTTTTTATGCTTACTTTTTATTAGTATTTGTTGCTGTCCTATGATTTTTTATTTGTTGAGGATGTGTTTTTGTTTTTGATGGTATTTGATTTCTTTATATATTTTTTGTTTTAAGACGCAACTCTGTGTTTGTATATACTATCGTAAAAAACAAAACTAATGACAACAAATTTTTCAAAAAAATACTCACTGATTATGATGTATGGTATACTTTAGAAAAATTCAACACCCTGTACAAAGAAACAGGGCGTTACCGGAACCAAAAAATATGATATCCGCCTCACGCCAATCCACATTAAAATCTCGATCAAAGCTAAACAACGGCGCCTTAAGACTTTTTCAACAATAAAAAGTATAAGTAATCAATCAGCTTTTTTTGTTTATCGGTACTTCCGCAGGGGAAGCGAGGGGGGTCGGAGGGCGGGGGGCTATTAGGCTCGCAGATGGAATAACAAACAGGGGAGCGATTCTCACCCGCACGCATTAAAAGTCGAACGGAAATGTTGAATGAGGCATGAAGTTTATTGTGTAATTCTTACTAGAATTGAAACACATCAGATAATTTTGTATTAGGTAGATAAAAAGATAGAATATTATATGTTTGTAGAAAAAAAAAGCGGACGTTAAAAAATGTACCTAAGTATTTTAAATTTTGCATAGTCTCTGTGACCTTTGTAATTTTTTTCTTAATTTTGTAGTATAAATGCTCTGTGTAACCATGTTTTTTGTGTGTGTTAAGTTTTTAATGTGTATTGTGGATTTTTAAAACTAAAATGCCTTTAAATATTAATGGAAACTTTATTGGAAAAAGTACTACTTATGTATTTAACTTTAATGCATCCATCTGCTCTGTATGTTTCCTTAACAATAATAAAATAAAACAAAATAATAAAATAAGTATATACTAACACATAGGTGCAAAAATGCGGAACAAGCTGTCAGAACATCCTTTAAGTGGAAGAATATTTATGATCAAAAACAAAATGCCAAATTATCAAATTTAACAATAGCAATTTTAAAATTACCTAAATTTTAACGATGACGTAACCAAACAACAATCTGCTTCTTTACGAGAAGCAAGATGAAGATGTCAGTCAGACAGACAGAGAAGAAAAAAAGATTAAACATCGCAGAAGCGACAGCTTGCGGTTCAGAGGAAGCAATTAAACAACACTCAAGGCAGGGCCCGGTTTAATTAAAGTTGCTCAGCGGCGGGTAAATACAGGCAGTCGCACGGGCAGAATTGATCTCGGTATCAATGCCGCTCTGTAGCTGTGTCGCGTCTGCGGAGGATCACTAATCTTTGGTTAGACTCATTTGTTTTTGCAACATCGTATCGGTAGCCTCCCGTTTGTAGGTACCTACTTTAACTTTGTCTTCATTAAGAAATGTTAAACTACGCAAAAAAATATGCTAAAAGTGCCATAAACATCTTATTTTTCGCGTAATCTTTTTTGATAACAACACTTGGCATTATTCGGTTCGTGAAACCCCAAACTCCTTTAACTCCGCAATTCCGGCACTTCCAAGATTTCCTTATTCACTTAATGCCGTTTTACATCCAACCAGATCCCTTTACTATGAAAACATTTTATATTTAAGCCGTAATTACTCTTGTGCTTTTCAAATTGCGATAGGGTGGAGTTTATTTAGTGATCATTCTAAAAACAGATCAATGAACTCTACATATTCAAGATTGGTTACAGAGACTGCTTTTAGAAAGGTCACTAATAAAATTTGAACAGCTGCCGATATCACAAGGTTTGTCGATGTAGAGCAGTAGGTTAATCGGCTGGACTCTTCAAAATACACCAAATATTTCATTAGGTCGTTTCTGTTATCTTTCTTATTTGGAAATAAGGAAATTGCGATTTAAAATATTGATAAATGAATGTGCTCAGTGAGACCGGAAATAGCTTTGTTGTGTTTGAAAATGTTTTAATCTCCCTCGTACAATGGAGCCATCAGGGAACCGTCTCAAACAGAAACAATCTCGTTTCAACAAAGCGATAGGCAAAAAAGGAAAAGGTATGACATTTCCGAACGTAATACAACATAAAAGTCAGTTTATCACATTGAATTTCCGATAACAAGGAAAAGGATTAACATTTCGCACTGGCAGCTACAAGGGCGGACGAAACGGTCCAGAAAATCGTATATCTCGCTCTTTCTGTATGCAAACTGGCGAGACAAAAGCGATTGGAGGCTCGTTTGAATGTCGTAAAACTGTATCGAGGTGGTGTGGAGCTCGCAAATATGCTGTAACTGCACTTGACACGGCGTTCCGAGTCGTGCCAGACGTTCGGAATCCGTTTTTGTAACCGCTCGCTGGCTGTTTAGAGTTCGTGACTGTTGCACGTAACGGCTTAAAACTTTGTAATGTCCTACTCCACTCGAACTGATTCAGAAGTGCTAAGTAAATTTGAAAGCGAATTATTCTGTGACAGCTCTCCTAATAGGCTTACATTAGTAATCTAATAATGACAGACAGAAACTTTCGTTTAGCTTTTTAATGAACTAATTTGAAGCCGTTTTTATCCGTTTATGTAGAGCATGTTCTTTTGACGAGCCTTTACTTGCTCATTACAGGAAAACTCTGTCAGCGAAATTAAACGGCGCGCTACCAGGCTCGCATGTTCAAATAGGAGTCTTTTGTAAATTAGAACTGCGAGACAGTTATGTCGTTCTTTTACGCTTATATACATATACCTTATATTAGGTTTCTATTTTGTAAAGGGATAGAAAACAGAATAATAATTCATTACCCTTGCTAGTATACTTTTTTATGAGTTGTGTTTATGTTGTGTGATCAATACACAGATTATAGGTATATACGGACCAAAAAGAATTTACATTATAAGTACCTGATAGTTATTTCAGGAAAGGAGTAGAGTTTATTAATTTTTACTTATATATTTTCACAGAGCCGACCTGCTCATAATAAAATGGCCGTGGTCAAATGCAGCATTGCTCTGAAATACGAGTAATTTAAAACGCTGGTTATAAGAGTACAAATAAAAGGACAGCGGTTCATTCCCAAATTGCGGAGTTCAATAACGCATGATAAAATATTGTAAATAAAATACAAATACCTTTTTTTACGGTCTCTCCAAATTTATTCTTCAACACATGTTTCAATAATTTGCATCGCAAACGCCGACGGTGTAACTCACGCAAGTATGACAAAAAACGTAATTCAGAATAACTCAATTTTCACCGATAAGCGCCTAGCCTGCTGCCGAAATCAATTCCAAACTCCGCCCAAATTCTGATAACTTCTAAACTTGATAACACCCTGGTACGTGAGGGGAGATAGGTATAATTTGGTTTCATTATTTATATATAATACGTATTAATTACGATACGATATTGGAATGATTTTTAATGACTCAATAAAAAAAACTGTACCAATGCATTACCTACGTGCGAATTGAAAAAATATATATTATCGTATGTTATAAGTACATTTTATTATTTTACACTGTGTATTTTATTTTAATGATAACAAACTACATAAATATCCTCGAACGCCAAGGAAATTTCTACTAAAAGCAACTGTGAGACATCCCCATTAATTAACGTTACACAGAATCTGTTAGCTACGTTGCAAAACACACCTTGCACGTTTTTAATTAATGACTATATTTCGGTGTCCGCGTACGACGATCTGTCATGTCGCAGACTAAACGATTTTAGTGTAAACCACACCGAGTGTCCTAGGAGGGTGTAACTTGTCTCCCCTTGATCTGTCCTCTATTCTATTCTATTCTATTCTCTGTGGGGGTGTAAGTGCCTGCACCTGGCTCTCTCGAGTGGAACCTTTGTGCATATCCCCAAGGTCTAAACTGCCTTCCTAAGCTTGGACCATTTCCCACCACGCTGGTCCACTGCGGGTTGGTGGGTTCACATATCTAGACGTGCTAAATCTAGATATGCAGGTTTCCTCACGATGTTTTCCTTCACCGTAAGAGCGATGTAATACATTGTACTTAAGTTAAAAGAACTCATTGGTACATGTCAGCGCCGGGATTCGAACCCGCATCTCTTGATTGAGAAGCGGGCGCTTACCCGACTGAGCTACCACCGCTCTATCTGTCCTCATGATTACTCTGTACTTTTCTGTACCAGTTGTCCCCGCTATTTGGCCCTTTAAGGTCGATAATGACTACTACCTTTTATGGGCTACATTTTGTTGAATGTTCAACACATATTTTCTTGGGTTTTGTAATTTATATTCTTGTGTAAATATATTTTATTTGAGGCGTATAAGGAACACAATCGAAAACAGATTTCAATATGAACGTAATCGCTAAAGTTGCGTTAATTACGCAACTTAAGTAATAGCGTATCTTTAGCGTGGACTGGTACGTTTTTGAGTCGCAAAAAATTGGCATTCGCTAAGTGAAAATTTCATTTAAGAATCTAATTATTCTTAGGTAATTTAAAACTCGGGGTCCAATAGCTGTGCGGAGAGAGACAAACCGTGAAAAATAAATTTTGTACTTGGAACACGTAGCCGTTTCATTTTTCAAGCTCGAGATGGGACGATATGAAATTTCTTGCCTCGGTTACCTTGCTTATTGTATTTTGAACCTTGTTAGTTGCGGAATTAACTAAAATTTCCATTGAGAAGCAGGACAGGGGATTATTGCTTAGCTGAAAGATAGAATTTTCTTTTTTTGTTCGTGTTTATTTTTGCTGCCAGTATTATATTTCTTTCTTGGGAGCAATCAGGAGCTGTACCTCTCACTGCGAGGAATTGTGTCGGACTGATAGGATCGGTGTGACAGACAGCCTTTTAGATCCGGAAACAACAATCAGCCAATACAATTCCATGACTCTGACAGTGCACGGATATGACTGGCTGATATTACTTGCTACTGAATAAGATGAGAAAGGACTGTAGGTTTTATGTACCTTTCTTGTAAAAAGAAACGGCTGGTATTAATTTAAGAACTTCCTTAGTTTAATCAAAAAATCTTTCTGCTCCTCTATGTTCCAAGAATAAATCCAGATTAAAAATATATGTTTTTACCACTGGCTCCGTATTCTAAGACGCGGGGCACTTAAACCCGTCACTTCAGCTCTGATAAATGGCCCGCGGGCCGCCGCCTAAAATTGTTAAGATATAAAATTATTAGCGGTTACTTTTTTTATATTTTTCCCGCGCGCTATTGGCTCAGACACTTTTTGCGTCACGCCATTGGATTAGACATCGATTAATCCTGGCGTTTGTAACGAAGGCAGTATGACGTTTGGTTTCGTAGCTGCGCGTGACGTCATGACGTGGGGCGTGGTTAAATCAATTTGTTAAATTTGTGCTTTTGAAAACAACATAATTATAATGGGAAACACCCAAATAGACTACGCTGAAATTTAAACCGAATTTTAGGTTTGTTAGCCAGTTTGGTAATAATCTTACGTTTCTTTTAAATACCTCTAAGTTATTAATTTCATAAAATAATAGTTAATATACTTATGTAGGTATTGTCAGTACATCTGTTATTTCATAACCATAACACAAAATGCAACAATTTTAAAAAGAAAACTTTCTGTTTTAAATTTAGGATGTCAGTTTATGTTACTGTTTAAAATGTGCATTCCACGCAAGCTGCGTCGCGCTACATCAGCACTTCTAGACTGGTGGTTCTGACGTCACACCCTGAGTTTTGTGACGTTAATTGCTTTTCTGACGGTTTTATGCATTACTAGCTGTGCCCGCGAGCTTCGCTTCGACTTAAAAAGTTTTCCCGTGGGAATTCTGGGATTAAAAGTAGCCTATGTTCTTTCCCAGGGTCTATACTATATGTATGCCAAATTTCATTCAAATCCGTTCAGTAGTTTTTGCGTGAAAGAGTAACAGACAGACAGACAGACAGACACAGTCACTTTCACATTTATAATATTAGTTAGGATTGACTTAGCACCCGTTTCATAATCTACAACTACATGAAGTAGCGAAGTATTGCAACCGAAATAAAATACTTAAGTAATTAATTTAGATTTCCTTTTGTCTTTTTTAAGCCTACTTGTTTTCCTACTGCTGTGAAAAGACCTAGTTACCTTTTTTCTTCCACACCCTTTGATCGTGTAAAACTTCAGCTCAATCATTGGCTATAGTAAACGTCTGAAACGCAAATAGTTTTAGTAGGTACAATTCCTCATAATTTTTGCAAAAGTTCACCTTTAACATCTAATTTAATACTCGTTTCACACTTTCCTTTCTCCACCTCTTTCAAAGTGTAATGGCAAGCGCTGTCAGTTTTGACACAAATTGCTTCTCAACGGGGCTTCCGGAAACTCCCAATCATATTAGGTTGGAAACCCCTGGAACACTTGCAAATTGGACCTGTAATTATGAAGTAAGGGGTTGTTAGGGACACCTTTGTAAGGGATATTTTTATCATTAAGGATTGGAAATTATTAATGTAAATTTTGGATTGGAAAAAAAGATTCACCTTTTAAGGACAGGTAAAGATGACGCTGTTCTTGTTCAATTCATCTCCAGCATTTATAAACCCTTAGTATACAATACCTACATATTTTATAATTGAACGTTAGTTACTGCGTAATAGTAACTAATCCTCAGTAACACAAATTTAAAACAGGTCATGACATACAGGGTGGAAAAAAAATCTTATAATCTGCTAAGTCTTTGGTTTTTTTCTCTCTTTAACTAAGTATAATATAATATATAATTCAGCTCATTGTACCGTCCAGACTACCAGAAACTCAGAAAGTCCGGTGACGCGGCATTAAGTTGCGTGAAACTTGCGCCGGCCAGCGGAGTTAGGACACGGAGTTGCAGCGGAGTTAGGACTCCGTGTTGTTAGTGATTCCGGGAATCTTGGGTCAGCTAGTAGGCTGTAACTAATAGGGCTGTCACTTTGAGTTTGACAGGAGTCGTCAATGAATTGAACTGTCATTTTGAGTTTGACAGCCGTCAATGTTATACTGTTAAGCTAAGGGTTTTTTAATTTATTTTCAACCGATATAGGTACGTATATAGGACAATCACAGCAACATTTCAATTATTTTTTACAAGCAGATTGTAAACTTTTATGCTACAACTAATATAAAAATAATGTACAATGTGAAACTTAATTACGCTACCACCGTTTTCTAACATTAAACCTTATACTAAGTATACCTACTTATATAAATTATATCGAACCACCTGCTCTAACTACAGGGTGTGTACGAAACTTCGCCCATCACCGGCCGCGGCGTCAATGTCACGTATTTCATTAAAGATACAGCCACCAATCAAATGCTTCCGCTAACTTTGCCCTCGATACCCATTGGCTGTTCCCTGCGTATTGTCCAACTGAGTTATTGCGTACCACTGCCATGACCATAACTATGTAATACAATGAAATAAGATAGATGTGGGAAGAACTATGGATTGTATTGGAATTGCGTTTCAAATATTGTAAAAAAGAAACTAAATTATAATTAAAAAATAACACACCTTCAAACGGTATCGGGCGCATAATGCTGGATAATTTATAACATACACAAACATACAGACACTTTAAACTTATACCACCCCTATTTTTACATCCAGGTTTAAAAAAGTAGCAGTTTGTAGTGATCAGATACTGCTGATTAAGATTGACACCTAGAAGACACTATAGTTTGAGCTAACTGTATTGGCATATTGAATTTCGTCGTCGAAGTAAGTAATTTGGGGAGTTTGTGTTTTCGGACAAGTTAGTGAGTTGCGGATATTAGCTATTGCGACAAACGCAGGATAGGCGGTTTTTCTTATGCTTAAATAAAACAAAAAAATATACTCTGTTTTATTATTATTTTAATTTATTTAGCTTTAGTAATTAAGAATCATTTACATGAGAAAATCTTAATATATACTATCTTAATATATAATATATACTAAATACCATACCGAAATTATTGTTCGTACACTTAAATTAATTAAAACATTGAATACTCTTACGGATAACCTTACGGAATTCTGCACAATACTCGGTAAAATTTTGACAATACTCGTAATTAGATGCCGAGAGAATTCCGTTGTCACTGTTTCTGGGTGCAAATACCTACTTTTTTTGTAATAAGACACCAATTCTGATTTATTTTCAAATTCAACCAATGTAGAGTTTCCAAATTTGAAAGTTGAAAGCGATCCCGCGTTATTTTCACATTTATTTCCGAGTATCAATTAAACTTTGGGAAGGGATGAATCGGAAAATTTTGAACATTTGTTAATTTCAGATTTATTCAATACTCTCTCGAACTTATAATTAGGTTTTTATCTTTTTCCGCCTCCCGCTCTCAGTTTATGCTTTGTTAATTAATTCCAAGTTCGAGATTTATTTTGCGATGTATGTATTTTTTTTATACATGCATTGTAATAATTTTTTATACATGCATTGTATATATTATGCTCACGACTATAACTAACTAACCCCCAAAGGGGTAGTCAGAGATGACTCGCAAGCGACGACTAGCTAGGTCTACAATTATAATCTTATTTATCACTCTAATCATCAACAAATCTTAACACCCCTGTAATTACGCAACTAACCGACCGCCACAATTCCATCCCTACTCGTTCCTCACTCCCCTTATTGGTCAATTACACCTAACGAGTACAGTGGCGAGTCAGTGTCCTCGGTCGCGCACTCGGTCACTTGCTAGGCGTTCATTGGTCGAGGATCGGCTGAGGATACTGTCTCACCACTGTACTCATTAGGTGTAATCGACCCATTACACCTCGACCAGTCTAAACCTCAACCTCTACCCTGCAGGAGATCGAGCACTGCTACTACCACGGCACAGTGAAGGACTACCCGGGGGCCTCCGCAGCCTTCCACACGTGCAACGGGGTCTCGGGGGTCATCCACATCGGCAACGAGACCTTCGTGATACACCCCTTCTACGGCGGCGATCTTTCGGTCAGTCACTCGGCTAAGTAGTTCTAAGTTTCAGGATACTCGTTTCAACTTCGGTTATCACCACCGAACGTTTGCATCGAATATCAGATTTGACAGGCCAGCAACGCTGATTATAGATTGTTAATTGCTTATGTTCGGTGATGGTAACCCTACTGAAGTATTAAATGCAAAAAAAGTGAAAAAATTGCCTTATTGTATGACGAATGTAAATACATAATTCTTAGTTAACTTCCCCACATTTGAAAAGTACGCGGCAAACTCACTTTGTTTTCATATAAATTTATTGAAGAATGGTTTGTTTTTAACTTCTAACAGGTTTTGGTAAAAACTTTGTTTTGAAATTTCCTATGCGTACTTATAAAAAATTCAAAGGCCTGCACCAATGACCGCGATCACGCAAAGTTAACGAGCTATCACTAATAAGATTTTTAACTTTCCGACAGGTTTAGGTTAAAACTTTTTTTCTCCATCGCCAATCTTGGAAGACGTCAATATTTTACAGAAATCTTTTTATTAAAAGTTTCCTACATAATGGCGTTATTGTAGGAGATTCCATTCAGAGTGTTCTTTATACTTGTCGATATCGCAAATGGAGTGGAAAGCCGATTGTCACGGTTTATTACTGGTGCGCCGCGCGTGACGTCATCGCCTTGTACACGTGGGTTTTAAATATAAATATAATTATCAACTAGGTCAGTGTGGGACCCGTGCCGTGGCATTAACAACCTTCGTGCATACACTTGAATCATACTTTCTGGCAACGTGGTATGAAGTACTCCCATTTTTTTGTTTAATTTTATTAATTTTGGATGTAAGGATAAATTTAGAACTCAAGGATACAAACAGATAGTAGTGTTCATCTCCATTGAGTACTATAGCATGTACTAGGTACTATTAAATACTAACACAATTGTTTTCATTAGTCAATACCAAAGAGGTACTTGAAAATCAGTGAAATTTAACGAAATAAATACATAAATACGTACGTAAAGTACCTATAACACGTTTAACTTATTTCATTCAACAGAAGTAGGTCAATTTTGTTAACCCAATTTCGTGATCTTTGCCTTTTCCCCAAATCTTTACATCGATTTAAATATCCAATTAGTCAGCCCACTAGTAACGTGATTTTATATCCACCCCTACACAGGTAGATGAGGTGTATTTTTGTGTGCTAGTAATCTATTTTCATTTTAAGTACTTACTTAAATAACTTTACCAATGCAAAATAGATAAAAAGAAAGTAAGTAATATTTAATTATATTCATAGTATTATGCTGAGTCAGAACCCTTTTGCTAACATGATAAATACACATGTTGCTTTTCTATCTGCATGTCTTATAATAATGTTTTGTGTTTATGTAATCTAAAAAATTAATTTTAGAAATCTTGCTATGTAACCTGTGTATGTGTTGTGTTAAGTAAATAAATAACTTATCTATCTATCTATCTATCTAAGAATCTTTACTCACAAATCTAGCAGTTAAGTTTACTTTTTAAATAAAACTACATTTACTCTCGTCGATTTCGGAAACTCCTTATTTGGCTCATCTTGAGTATGTATATCGCCTATTTGTTCGCCATACTTTCGCCTAGGAAAATAAAACTACATCTCTAGCATATAGCCGAGCAAAGGCCAGTTGAACTTTTCTTTGTCAATTTGTTATTTTCATAGAACTTCAGCAATTTTCATGTGAATGTGCCCCAAAGGACATAGATCATTGCACGCTGTAAAGTCTAAAGTGAAGCAGACAGGGTTGCCAAGCATCTCAAGTGTGCAATCGGTATCATAAGATAAATTAGTTTTTAGTATGACAAAACAATAAGGTGGAACCATGGAAGTAATATACTTCCATGGGTTGAACCAAACTTTAAACGTAATTTAGTCGCCTGTCAAACGTCTGTCAGTACAAAATGAATTTAAAATTTGTCTATAATATTAGTATTGAAATACGTCTAGAGTTTGGTTAAACCCTTAATTTTTTAAGGCCCGGGTCGTAGTAGATACGTAGGTGTGTAACAGCAACATGTGTAGTATAAGTTTTTGCCGCGCAAAACCGATTTTTTCACCAACCCTACACAGGGGTAAACTTAATTATGGGTGACATGGGACTAAAATATAGTGGCGCCAACTAGCGGGGATTACGCGAAATTACCTCAACGACGAGCCTCGCTGATTTATCGCACATGCGAAAAAGCTTATGTTAACATCGCCTATGTGGCATCTGGTCATAATAAATAACCGTATACAGAATGCTGCAAAACATTTTCCACGAAATTCTAAAAGTCGTCCGCCATCAAACTGCTATTTAATAGTTTAGCAGGCCTATTATTTGTTGAATTAAGTAATATTAATTATTAAAATAAATTTTTCAAAAAATAATTAACGTGGTTCAGAATCCTTGGATCACTCCATTTCGGCTTACTAAAACACTCTGTAGCTATGTTGTACATACATAGCTACAGAGTGTTTTAGTAAGCCGAAGCTAGTTTTGAAGAAATGACAAATATACGGAACTCTTTTTATGCAATTAGGAATAATTCAGTTTGTTATCATAATGATTAGGAAGGATTCAGAAAACCCATAATGACAGACAGCAATAGATGTAATTTCGTTTAAATGTTTGGTGCAAACCAACCTAACAGATCTGTCCCAGCTGTAATACTGACTAACTCTTCTGACATCACTCTACCATACAATTTGTAGCACACTCGTCAACGCAAGTGCTTAGACAAATTACGTGACGCGACAAGCCACTAGCCAATCAGAGCCAAGTGACACGTGACAGGAAGATCAACATCAGCACGTGATTGGTCCGACTGTATTCACGTCACCGGTGCATCCGTCTAGATCAGTACCTATATAGATTACTTGGGACAAGTTGGACTTTACCGCTGATGTAAGATGGTTGAACGCTGTCTATCTACTGTTTGATGTACTTACACATAACAATTTTATTTTTATAATATGTACACTCGAGTGCGATGAAATAATTTCTGCTGTGATTGGCGTTTCATTGCTTCTGAGTATATTAAGCTGATTAAAATCCAAGACCCGCGTACAAATATCTCCATTATAAACCAATACATGCCCGGCCGGGAACCAAACCCGGTACCTTCGGCATAGCAGTCAAGGCCCTTAACCACTACACCATTAGGTCGTCAAGTAAGAATTTTCTCTCTAAAAAGGGTCGACTATTCATAACGCGTCGTAGATTTATTTGCATCGTCACAAATTTGTCGGCAAACGACAGCCTGTTTATAACAGAAATAAGACGCACTTACAGCGCTGATGGCGAATTACTGTGTCACTTTTCCTCACTTTAGTGAAATGGTATGTTTATTTTAGCGTAGCGCTTTTATGGTGATATTAGAGTCGACATTAGGGCGGCTAATAAATTGGTGCTCAGTAGAACATTTAGCAGACGAACTGTATGAGAGTTAATCAAAAGATGTGTATGATGTATGATGTTTATGTATGATGTTATGATGTATGATGTTATGATGTATGATGTATGATGTATGCTGATATGTGCTTATGTATGATGTTTAGCTAGTGCTTTTTGTATCTCAGTGTAGTCACAATAAATTGTTATATGGAAGATATTATAAATGCCACATTTTCCACAACCACCATCAATTTACAAATATAACATTTTAAAAAAACAGAGAAATTTCACGGCTCTCTACCGATTAGTGTCTAATTCTAAAGCAATGAAGATGCAATTACACAAATTCTAATAACTATAATTATCACTCACACTCCTCCTTAATTGCGTGAATTACGTCATATTACCCGCGTGACTATTCAATAAATAATTATTAGGAAGCCGGTTCCAACTCGCTTAATTAGTAGAATGTAAGTAGAACTTAATTATAGGTTAAGTACATACGGGATACTAATGCTAAAAGCTAAAACGAAATGTGCCTCTATGATAAATCTAGGAGCGTGTTTGGGACGTAGGTACGTGTAGTAATTAGTGTCAAATTCAATACAATTTGAATCCGAAAATCGTTGGCCTGGACTATAATATGTATGTGGGATTACAGGCTTCGTGATTCCGTGACGTCATGTACTCTATGACTAAGGGCCACTTGCAGAAACATATTAAATCTAGATTTAGTGTCAAATTTTATATGGACTGACGTTTCTTAAATCGAGATTTGACACTAAATCTAGATTTAATATGTTTCTGCAAGTGGCCCATAATATATTGTTATGTTTATAGATGTGAAATTTCCTTTTCAACCCCAGACATGAGATTTCAGCTTCAGTGGGTCGGCTGAAGCGCTGACAGTCAGTCATTTCGTCGAAGCCAAAAAGGAGGGTACAATTTTGGTTTAATGTATTTCTCTTTGATGTGTCCGTCACGCTGGAAATCCCAGAAAGACATAAATAATTATATTGAACGTGCAATAAAGCATTATACACTTACCTATTACTATACTGGCCAAATTCATTCTTCTATGTAAACGGAAATTGAATTAAAAAGGTACTTTTCGTACTTAGGATACAAAACAAAACGTCAAAAGAAGCCATTTTTAAAATTTTAAGTTGATTTTGTCACAGCCTCGAGCGATCGTAGACTTAAATAAATGGTTTTAATTTCAGACGAAAGAACAACAAAGTGAACGGAACCCTAAAAGCACTAAGCTTATCCAATCAACCACCACCGGTATATTTATTAAAAAAACAACAACTGTCAACGTTATTCCTGAGCGAAGCGCATAGTTTTTCCAGCTTGGCTACCAGGGGCGCAGACAAACGCAGGAGCGGGACAAAGCGGCCGATTGACTATTAATCTTGGCTGCTTTTGTCCTATCGCCATTGTCCGGCCCCCACGCGGGCGACGGCTCACGATAAGGGGACCGAGATGGTATTATAACAAATGTAATAGAAGACCGTGTTTTTTTCTGTAATTAGAGCCGGTAATGAAGCCGGAATGGATGTCGGACGCCTAATAACCTTTTTGTAGAGTCATTGGCTTCGGCGGATTTACTTTACTTACAGACTTTTTGTATTCCGTCTAAAAAAATAGGATGAAAGTAGCTATAAAAGCACCATCATATCCTATGATTAAATTGCAATTGGAATTAAAAATGTCAATGGAAAGTTTTGTTGAATTTCAAAGAAAAGAAATCTGATCGAAAATACCAGTTAATTAAGTGGCTTTCACCTATTCATAACATAGAATATGGGTTTTAATTATATTTTATATTAGAAACTCTTTTATACTTACCTGAAACAAATGATTATTATTATTATGACTATCGTATATTTCAGTCATTGAAATAGGTAATATCTATAACATTCACGAACAGGTGAATAATACATTCCCATTAATATCTGAATTCAGAGAACAATAATTAAACGTATAATTTGTGCTCCAATAAATCTTTAGTTCTATTAACATGCAAAGTGACTTCCGATATGGGACTCAATATCCTATTTCAAAGTGTAGGTGATCGGAGTATGTTATATGAATGTATACTCTAATATTGGGTGAAGTTGTCATAGATATGTTATTAGGAGGTGCTGATAATTTACCAGTACCTACCTAAGAAATTTCTAGGGACGATAATTATGTGCTGTGGCTGTATGTTAGTTACAAGTTCTAATTTATTTATATTTCTTCAGTTTTTCTCTTGTTAAATCCCACCTTCAGTTTCTATTTCTTTTGAATGATTTCCGAGTCAAACAACACCAACTTCCTTATTAAAATTTAACCAGACGAAAACACATGGCCTATTTATAAAACCTGAAGCACATTTCAATTCCAGTGACACCACTCTCACACCGTCACTGTGACACACTCACACACTGGCACTGTGGCACACTCACACACTCGCACACGTGTCGTAATTCAAATCAAACAGGGCGGGCACCAGGCGTCTACCTGCGGATCTAATTTCCATCTCAAATTAAATAGGAACTCAATTTCTGGATTTGATTAACGCTATCGTTAACCGGTATGTGCTTACTGACTCCGTGACTTGACAGCTTCACCTCGTCTACAGCCGCCATGTTTGTTTGTCTATGCATGTGTGGGTATGTAAACTCAGTAGCGAACGGTAAACACAAATGAGAATTGAACAAAACATGTCACCTCTTTGCTGTAATTTTGGTATTCGCAGTGGGTATCATTTTAATTTTTAAAACCGTTAGGAAATTTAGCTAGTCATTACTAAGCAGTTAAGTTTAATTTGGGGTCTGGATAATTCGATAAAAGGGGAAACAATTAGGGAAGGTTAATCTGAGCTAGCATGACCGCCAGTAGTTAAGTTTTATGCCGTGCCGGTGCGGCGCGAACCCGCGGCGGCCATCTTTTGATAGCTGTCATAAAAGCGACTATTTTGGCGACGCCGACGGAGCAATTTTAACACTTAATTCGGCCACCAGCCACCGCCATGTCGGTTCTTGCACATCACCTGAGAGCAACTTACTCAGCTATTAATTTAAGTTAAATCAAGTTTTGGAGTTAACTGAAAGGGGTTGGGGTAGACTTTGGAGATAGTGATCGATGTTTCTAGCAGATTGTAAACTCGTCACAGGAAAGTTTAAATTACTAAAGTACCTATCTACATATACTTACCTACAGTTTGATCATTGCGTAATTTACTAATTTTCTATCTCCCTAAATATATTATTGTTCAATCGTAAATTAACCTCAAACATAGCGAACGGAGCGGAAAATTAACTTTAATAATTATAAATTTCTGAATCTAAATAAATTACAACGTTGTGGCCAAATTGTTCCGTAAACAAACTGTAGCTAGTTGTAGAATCGTGACATCGTGACAGCGGCTGTCACACCGACACCGGTGTCACGCCGGCCCCGCGTCGTGTCACGCCGATAATCCTCGGACTATTACACGCTATTACCCCTTATCGGGCCTATTGCGCCGCGCGAACTAATGCTGACTGACGACCGGAACACGTTTTGGTTTACGAAGCAATTCATCAGCATTACAATTGGCAATTCACCGAAAAATCACATTTCAGTTTCGGCCAACCCATTCGTACCTTAACAAGGACATTAAACAACACATAAATGGAAAGATATTATGTAAAGTGTGCACATAATATAACACACACTCCTACAGTAAACTAGAACGTAAAGCATCATCTTAAAGTTAGTACGTCTCCGCGTATCAGTCCATGGATCTCAAACGCAGTTGACTTACTGCCGTATACCCTCGGTGGTTAGCAAGCGAGTCGTAACCCGGGCCTCATGACAAGGGACTGATGTTTTGAAGGATTGTGCGGAAAGACCCTAAAGCTTGGCTTTGTTACTGAAGAAGCTAGAAAGGAAAACCTATTTTGAAACGTTGGATTTTTCGACATATTTCTCCGCTTGCAAAAATGTGAGTAGGTATTGTGCCGGAAGGGTTATTGTATTTTCGTTTCCTGCAAATTGATTGATTTTTTCGAGTAGCACAAATGAAATTACGTACTTACTATCTATCTATGCAATATTTTATTTATCATTATCGCATAAATATATACTATCCATTAATATAACATTTTATTAACTTAAAATACCGAAATCCAACAAAAGATCCAACGTTGCATTCAATGTTGGAATTCGGAGCGGCTCGGTTAGTCGTGTTTTTTTCATAAATTCTCCGAAGCATAAGATATAGGTAAAGCTGAGCTAAGTAGGGCTCGAAGGCGAGCGGTAAGCCTGCACTCTATGTAATGAGGGGGGAAGTCCCTCCAAGCCAGTCGCTGACTTTGACGGCAAGACTTTAGTAAACGGTACATTTTATACGTTGCAAGCCGCAATGGTTGACCACTGATGCTTTGTTAGAATGGTGTTTATATGTAGTGTTTATTATGGGTTACATTTTCCGCCTTAGACATTGTTTTCCTGTTTGAAAAAATATCAAAAAGACAATTGTGTGCCACGTATTAAATAACGTTTTTATAAGTAACATTTGCACACACTTATTTAGTATAGCTGTTCCCGCGCGCTTCGCTTCGCCTTAAAAAGTTTTCCCGTGGGAATTCCGGGATAAAAAGCCTATATTCTTCTTAGCCTATGTTCTTTCCCAGGGTCTAGAGTTCTAGACCGTATGTACACCAAATTTCATTCAAATCCGTTCAGTAGTTTTGGCGTGAAAGAGTAACAGACAGACAGACAGACAGACAGACACAGTTACTTTCGCATTTATAATATTAGTTAGGATAAATATTTTCCAAAGAATGGTTTTGAATTCAACCACTTTTCAGATTCGGGCCGAACTTGCCGCGAGAATCGCAGCTCAACGCCGACGCTTCTCCAGAACCGGTGAAATTTTCGTCATTAAACTCTCACCTCGTATTAAATGCAGTCGAAAAAGCAATTATTAGTTCGGGAAAAGTTGAGCGTTTTACACAACGTTGGCGCTATTGTTGGATTCCGGAGCGCGCACGGTGTCGTGTGTACACGAAACAAGACCAGCCAGCAGAGAGAAATAGCTTATAATTTTATTGTGATAAAGTTTCATTTTAAATGGTGCTGCGTTATTTTAATAAACAAACAGCGCAATGTATTATATTATTTTTAATATAAATTCCAATGATCTGCATCATATATCTGACGGTTTATTAACTTTTGGTTCTACCTACGCGATGAAAGGATTTTAAGCTGCTTCATATTGCACAACGTTAAAAACAGTAAGAAAACATACCTACCATGTTAAAAACAACTCATCGTATTTTATACTTTTCAAATAAAAATAAATGTGTAATTAAAACGTATTTATACCTACCAAGTTTTATGTATCTAAATCATTTAAAGGTTATGTACTATGGACTTATGTACTTACTAAATGATATTTACTTATTAGTTAACGTACCTAATTTAAACATCAAAGCCATGTCACCTCCAAGGATATTAGAAGTAACGATTCTGAGACATTTTCACGATCCAGCGAGTGAGCGCTCATCGACATTTTTAGCTTCAAAGCCTGTCTGTGGCTCTAATGTGATCAAAAGATAACAGTTTATCGCTTTTATCTTTCAATAGATCACTAGTTTAGTAGATACAGTATTGTGCAAATTAATGTGAACACGAGTGAAAATTTGAAAAAAATACATTTATTAGTTCTAAAATAAAAAACAGAGATATATTAATACAATTTAAGTTATTTTAATAGAAAATGTGTCCTCCCTGGCTTTTATAACTTCTTCAACACGTTTTGGCATAGAATTGACATGATTTTAACAGTTTTCTGATATTTACTGGTCTAAAAAACTTGTATGGATTACAGCCTCAATCATTTTAGTTTTTCTTGTGCAATCCGTTTTCCGAAGTCTAACTTTCACGATGGCCCACTTATTTTCAATGGGATTAAGTGCCGGTGAGTTCTCTGGCCATCCAAAGGCATGATATCTTGTTGTCCTTGAAATATTTAAGCATAATCTTAGACACGTGGCATGGAGCCGAATTTTGTTGAAAAACTTATTGACCGTTATCACCAAATTTTCTTAGTTTAACTTCTAATCTCCGATCTAGTAAGTCACTGTATTTTAGCGAGTTCATCATCCCTTCGATGGGCACAAGTCTAGTCGTGAGCTGTCACCGGAACAGATAAGTTTAAAATATGACTGCGTCTATTGCTGTGTCTCAAATTATTTTTTTTACAGAAAAAAGCTTGTCAATTTTGTAACTGTGACAGCGAAGAGGCGGCGGACGTTTCGCCAACCTCAGCTTAATCCTCAGAAAAAGTTAAACTCAAACGAAAGGATTATCTTTTTGGAATAATTACATCGTTAGTCTCTCGTTAAAAACATGGAAGAAGAAAAGACCAAGTACCGGGGGTGGACCGTGGACATAGGGTTCCGCAGGTTAAAATTATACTAATGTTAGCTAGCTAAACTTAGGTTTAGCCAGAAGGAACGGATAACGTGTCTATAACACTCACTCAACCTTAGCATGCGATGTGGGGTAGGCAGTGGGGCATTGCTGCACTCACTTTTGGCTAGTAGTAATGTACCTGAAAGAATAGTTAACAAATTAGGGATATAAGAAACGCTTACATTAATAATGACACTTAGGTATTTACCTAGGCCCATAAAACTCATAGTCTTATTATTTTCGCAAATCTCTGAGTTTCAATAGGATATATTTTAATTTTATGTCATGTCAATTCTCGATTTCTAACCTTTTTTGTTCGGATTCCCGTAGGTTTTCTATGCGTTTCCCAAGGATCCCTACTGATTCCAAAGCTTTTTCCAAGTGAGGTCAGCAGATGTCGCCGGTGTCGCGGCTACTCATTAGCGGGAGCTTTTTATTATATTAACAATTAATTCTCCACCCCGAAGCTTTCCCGAGTCTTCAGGGAAAAGCTGATACTTGCTTTCTGTCACTTAAAAAACAGATTTTTTTAATTGTGCAGGAGTGTTTTATTACGAGATTTACAAGACATTGTTTTGTTTTCTATTTCGCAAATTTTATTTTACTGTGGTCAACTTTCATAACACTTTTTATATAAAGGTAAATAGTTAATAAATTTAATATTATATTTATAGGTAGGTTTTAACCTATAAATATAATATTAAATTTATTAACTATTGCAAACTCTAAGCAAAAAATCTAATTTGGTAAGTTCAGGTAGTTTTTATGTAACTAATAAAGCACATTTCCTCCTTATATGACAGGGCCTTTGTGAAATGGTGGTAGATTAATATTATGACAATGGACAAATAATTGTAAAATTTTACGTCCAATAAAGTGATATTCTATTCACTATTTCTCGTGTTTCAAAGTTACGCAAACATAATAACAATAAGTACATATCAGTAGCCACTGCAGCACATCCCCCTACCCCAAATAAGCCCAAGTCAAATTAAAACTTTCTCAGATTCCCGTCAGCGGTTAATTAGCAAAATCAGAAATGAAAACAACATCTTACGTCGATCAACAACAATACCTCCCAATTACACAGAACAAACCGCACAGCCAAATCTCGGCCATTCCCAAAATATCCGAAACAAAGCGAGACCATAATTAAGAACAAAAACAAAATGGAAGAATATCCACCAGCTATTGTTGCGAATAGAAATTGTCTCTAAAGTTGCCTTTTAAAGGCACAAATCAGAGAGTACGTACAAAGAACAATGGGCTAATCCAAATAGGTACCGACCAAGTTTGGATGACCTCTTAACTGTTAATTAAAGTTACCGCCCGGGTACCGCTTACTGGTATCATTAAATGGTAACCGTAGTTAGCATTTTAATCAGTGGTCAAAGTTTGTACTTACTGTCTAAAGTTAGAGTGTATAGCATAGATACGTCACACCATCCATCCATCACTTACGGATAAGATCATAACTAACGCCCGCCCAATTAGGTACTTAAAAAACTAGACAAATTGCTGCATCTCTACCTAATATAACCGTCAATATAACCTTTAACTGTATAATAATAGGTAATATTAAAATAAACATTTTTTTTTATTTCTATATAAAACCGGCATCACTTCTCCCACGACCACCTTTTAAACCAATATTCTATATTCTAAACCAAGGGAGGTATAGGGCGGAACTGTCGATAAATATAGATAATTGATTGATAAAGATCTCAACTTCCCTGAGTCCCTGCTCTCCCCTTATTGCGGGGAGTATACCGAGATTGAGCAATATTCTTACCGAAGACAAACCCCCGATAACGACAACAAAATAACACCTTTTCATGAGCTGAACGGATTTTAATAAAACTTAGGTACTTACTTACCTACTTATCAATAAGTATTTTTTCTAATTTTCAAGTTTTTTTTTTATAAATATTATTATTGTAATTATTATTTTAAAATTTTCCATCTTCAAATATGGCCAATTTTACTTAAAAATTTAAGCACGTTATTTACGTTTTTAGGTAGTAGATTTTAGATGGATTAGGCCAAATTACTGTCTTATTGTCACTGGAACATTTTCTTTGCTTGCGAATGTATATTCAGTTGAGATTCAATAGACAAAAGTACCTATAATAATAATTTTGCTGGCACCGATCTGGCGCCATATTTCCAACATGGCTGCCCGCAGAAGAACTAATATTAATGAGAAGTGAGACAACAAATGCTTGTCATCGTGACTTGTAGTTTTTGTTTCACTCTAAGGCTGTATCCTACTGGCAGATACGCGAGGCTGCTGAGGCTTGCTAGGAAAACACACACCAATAGCTAGCAAGACTAGGAATACGACATACAGGATTGTTGGTTTGATCTGGTCAAATCTTCATCAAGTATCTTATTAAAACTGTGCAAAAGCATCGTCAAAATTACTTTGTCAATTTTTTTCTTTGGTTCATTATGTTAAAACTTGCACTTTACTGTACCTTTGCTTTTTTTAGATTTATAATTAACACTGTGATTGTGCATAGATTTTTTCCGTATGGGTTTACATATTTATTTTTATTTATTTGGCTAGCAAAACGGCTTATGGGTACTTTCCTCAGCTGCGTCACACATTTTAGTGTACACGCAGCCTAACTTTAACGGGGAGTCGATGAAAGCACTCTACTAATAGATGTTACAGTCAGCAGGTTGGGACCACGTTGGGACTATACGTTTTTAGATGTACATAATATGTGTTATATACTCAATACACTCTTACATCCTACAAACTGAATTTATCTTCTTTTAACTACGGACGAAATAGACTGGTGTTAAGATTTTGTAGTCTATGTTCTAGACAAACTAGATGCTTTCTTTACTTTACATTTGTACATTTAAAATACTAAATACATTTATTAGTTGTAGTAGGTAGTAGTACTCGTAAGTATGATGGCAAAGTTAATAAATATACCTAGGACGTATTACGCAGAAATAGGCTTCCGACACAACCGTCGAAACTCCGCTTAATGAACGCACAGCCTTTCCTTCTATCCAACATTGTATTTATTCATACCATATCAATGAATATGCACATATTATTCTACTTACGGAGTCACCCGCATCGACCCTGGAGGGTTACTCTATACTGACGAAAAACGAACGAACGAGAGCTGTCGTGCAATCGGCACGTTTAATACAACGAGACAGAGTCGTAAATCGCTCATGGAGCGCTTCAAAACTTCGTGTTTTTGCTAATAGCTATAGGCAAAGACGCTGCATTAGTTGAGTGGACACTTTTTATAACTATAACCTCCATATATCATTTATAATTAAGTATGATTGCTGTCAGTATCAAATAAAGTTTTTTTTCTTCTATAGAGTGACCCCTCTGATACCCGATTCGTTTACCCCCATACATCGAAACACCGCACTTTGGCTCTGACGAATGCGTTTCAGGGTTAATAAATTAGTTTTACCCGTTCCACCCACTTCCCCGACACATCGCACGACGGGTTAAGTTACGACCCGCGAGAACCCGGGTTTGAGGTAATATTCTCAATTTACCCTGGGTAATATGCTGCCAGACATATTAGGTGTGCTAGCTTGATTGAGAATGAAATACCCAAATAATATTAATCTCGCGTGCGGAGACGAAACGCTTTGTAGATGATACCTCTTGTAATTGGACCGATAAATATTTTATTAGTGTTTAGTTACAAATATCTACTGTTGATTTGCAATGATGCTTAACCTGTCATGGTGTCACTGTACAAGTCACAAGTGTATGTGGCTGCTGTGTGATGTCCTTAGATTAAATATACGAACTAGATGGTCTGTCACATATCACATTACAAATTTTTAAAAAACCTTTCAAGAGTACGATAAGAGTAGTTTTGTTTTTAATTAAAGTTCTTAATTAGGTGCCTATAAAAGGTATGTTTATTTATTGTGTACACGTAACAAATCTAGGCCTGCTTGTTACAAGAGACAACCGTTCAATTAATTTTGCAAAAGTATTTTGTAAGAAACATAAATGGGGTCGTGGTTTTGCTTCCAAACTTCATTATCTTAAATTCTCGCTATAAAATTTCATAGCTCGCATTCCCTTACCACCTTAACGTTAATAATAAATTAACTTCATTACTGACAAAGCATAATTTTGGGACGTTTATGCGGTGACATAAATTTGTTATTTCAGCCATAAACAGTGGCGGAATTTAACTACTGAACTTTTTATGCATTGAATTTAAATCAAGTTGTATTTATTATTATACCAGTATTTTTCATCGTTTAATTTGTATTCATGTACCTAATGGAAACGAATAGTTTTAAATCCCGAGATATAAGGGTTTTTTTCTAGCTTTTTATTATGAGTGGTCCGTAGATTGTAATATAGGAGTTCTTTATTAATGGACATATTGAAAATGAAAAAATAATAATTAGCGCAACAATAAAAAAAAAACAAAATAAAGTGTGCTCCTTGCCTTTAAAAATAACACTTCATTGGCATGTGCAACTTGTCAAGACATCATCAGCCAATTTAGCGAAACTGCGTGACCTCCGTCCACACATTCGCGATAATCTGTCCCCACCGGCGGCTTACTTCGTTATTCTGCTAAAAATTATACAGAATCCACGGACACGACGCGTCCACATTGTTACACGGCTAAATGAGATTGTTATCTCCGCTTTTTGTTAGCATTATGTATGGGAATGGACTATTCTGGGGCCCCAGGGATTAAAACTTTGTCCAGAGAAATAGCGAACTGGATTTTCTTTTTTCGTGGAAGTCGAATCTATGTCGACAATGATATTTTGGTAAAGTTACACATATTACACACAGGTATACAATCTGTATGTAAGTATGTACTTCTTATGCAGGGTGTGTAAGAAACTGTCAGGAGCAGCATGTGATAAAAATGAGAACTATAAAAGTAAAATTTGGTTCTAACAGGCTCTTACCAAAAGAAACCATATCAGCGCGCCCGGCCTCGGGGTCACTTTAGCTAACGAAAGACTAAGTTTTATTGTGCTGCAGCTCCATCTTGTATGACTCTATCGCGTTGCATTTAAATTTAGCGATCGCATGACATGTCCCATTCGTTCGCTTTTGTCAAGCTGAAGTGACCCCGCAAGTCCCGGTATATCTGCTCTTGTTCCTGCGGATTTCCACGGATGAGTTACTCGCTGATAATACTGCTTTAAGCCGATCGCGGCTTATTGCAGTTGAGTAAAGGTTTTATTTTTTACCGAAAATGTTGTACCGGCAATATATTTACCGCCATTTAAAAGGTTTTTTTTATGTGTAAGGAGTCGCACATTTTCAACGATAAAATAGCATAATCATTGCCTTATATAATAAACTAATCTGCAAACAATATAAAAACCACAAACAAATAAAATAATTGTGAAATAAATTCGTAAACCACACCAACTATAAAATAATTCTGTAATAGATCTGGCCTCTTTTTTCTTGTTCAGTTAAAAAGGTAACCTATATCGTTTGTACAAGCGCTGATCGCTGCTTCTAGCGCTGATCCGCTTGCGGTCGTCATTTGCAACAGAAAGCTTCAGCTAAACAGCTTAGCTGCTTACTCGCCCGCATCTAGCGCTATGACGCTGCAAGCAACAAACGGCTTACTGAGGGGTCATTCTAGGCTATGAGAGTTTGCCTTAAACATATAGATTGCATGACAACACTCGTTCAGTTGTTTTTTGACAAGTTAGAGTAATCCGCCGCCGCAGCGCTCGCTCAAAGCGATTAGTTAATGGGAGATAAATGTATTCTTTGAAACGCGCCATATGTACAATTGCTATTGAAAACAAAGCACTGTGTGACCCTTTGAAAACAGATTTTAACAGGTTAGAGTAGGATTATGAAATGAGTTTCTATTTTATTTTCCATTTTTCAATTTCCATTGAAAATGTTCTCACAAATGGCTCAGGGACAAAAAGATTTTCCATTGGAATTTTGCGATATACGTCGGTAATTCCCTACTATTGCCACACAACAAAAATAATATGTTGTGAGTAAAAGAATGCTCTGGTGACAAAATAAAAGTATTGCGTAGCGCTCACTCACATCGTGCGGCTTCGAGAGCGAGCGCGACGGCAAACTTTTTTCAAGTCTTGTCGTGCCTGTCTTGCGACCCGTGCTAGGCCTTCTGTTCATAAAATTCATTTTCATTCATTAACTCATTAACGTTAAACAACGAATCCTAAAGCTATTAAACTAGGGCCGATTTTTCAATGCCAGGATAAAAGGTCAAATAACTATCTAGCGAATAATTTTATTTGGCTGTTTATCGGCCTGGTAGTTGCTAAACCATTTTTCAATGAGGCGTTTGTTAAAAAAAAAAAAAAGTTCCTTTTTGGAGAAATAGATGGCGTTGTCTGGGGTTGTACCAACTTTCAAACCCTCAGAACACACTCAGATCACAATATGTTATTCTGTGAGGCTAACGAAATGTGAAAGTGACGTAGGTAGGTAGAATTGTAGTATTATTTTCTCTATGATGTCGATGTCACTGTTGCTTCAGCGTTCAGTGCGATTGTGCGTACAGCCGTTCTTTTCAAGTTTTCTCAGTTTCCTTGTGTTTCTCCTGTATTAATTGAGTTGAAGTTGAGCTACGAGTATCTGCTCCTCCTCCCTTGATACTGTAGGGTTAGTGCACTAGAGATAGTGACTCTTTTGAGATAGTGACTCTTGTGAGATAGTGACTCTTTTGATAGTGACTGTGATATTTTTACAAGTTGCGACGGCACACATTCTCATCTTGTCTTGTAAGTATTTCTTTGGGATCTTATTTAGGATCATACAATAAATAAAAATAGAAAATCAGTTCTCGCACGCAGCACCCGTTCAAACGGCGCGCATAGAGAAAAGAACACTACGTGACGGCGCGGGTAGAACTATTCACAGAATACTTAGCACTATCCCAAGCCACATGCAGTCTGAGCCTCGGAAGGAAGGCTCGCGCTACCACCCGACATTTAATCACAACTAGTGAGTTCTTATTCTGAGTTTAGTACTCTTTGCTCTCTATGTAATTTTTGACAGTTGGTACACTGCGTTTTCACGCCATCTATCGGCTTACCCAAAAGCTCAACTGACAGCTGTCAAGGAAAACGGCTCATTGTGATTTATTCCATAGATAACTATCTTACCGATTTTTCTATTTGAACTCAGGAGAGATGAAACAAGTATATGCAGACACTAGTGCTAAAGCAGGACAGACTACTATTTCGATTTTCAGTGTCAACTGTCACTGTCAAGCAAAGAGCAATCAAGCCTCACTGACTGTTTGGTTCAAAAAGCCACACAACAAAAAATACAGTTTGGTTGTTTCGATTTTGGTATTTTTGAATCGCAATGGAATCACAAAAAAGAGAGCGTTCGGCAAATTTTAATAATGCTGAAGTTACTGTGTTAGTAAGTTTGGTAGACAAATTCAAACATATCATAGAAAACAAAAAGACCGATGCTGCAACAAATAAAGAGAAGGAGACTGCATGGAAGAAAATTGAGTTATCTTTTAACTCCAGTGGTATAACCACAAGTGTCCGCTCATGGAAAACCCTTAAATTAAAGTACGAGGGCATCAAAAAAACCATGAAGAAAAAGTCTTCCCTGCAAAGGCAGGAGATGTACAAAACTGGAGGTGGGCCCTCAAATGCACCTCCATTTAACGATGTAGAAGAAAAGGTGTTAGGCATTTGCTCCAACATTAAAGGACTGGAAGCACGTCACGATAGTGACACTATAAAAAGTAGGTATTAGTCAAGACTACACAACATATTGCTAAATCTTTATGAACATCTCCCTGTGACCATGTACCTAACCCACACGTAAAATTTTGCAGTGCCAAGTGAGGAAGTTATTTTTGAAACATTTAAAATTTGCTCCACTACACCAGAAGATGAAACAGAGAATACTACTCAAGCTACTGTTTCAATACCAGGTAGGTACCACAGTTTTTTTTTTGATTTTTGAGCATATCCCCAAGGTCTAAACTGCCTTCCGGTTGGTCGGCGGGTTGGTGGGTTCACATATCTAGATGTGCTAAATCTAGATATGCAGGTTTCCTCACGATGTTTTCCTTCACCGTAAGAGCGATGGTATACATTGTCCTTAAATTCAAAGAACTCATTGGTATTTTTAGCTCTGTTTTATCAAAATGGGTTCAGCCGTTCTAAAGTTATGTGATTTTTAGTGTTGGTTGTCGGGGGTTTTTATCGTTGGTTAGGTTATTATTTCCATGCATATAATTTAACTTAGTTTTTCATTTTAGATATGAATGAGTCGTTCATTCTAGATGTGAATGAGGTGCTCATCCCAGAAATGATCATTGAGGACAATGATTCTCAAAAAGGTATACCTACTGTATATGATTTTTCAACTTTTTGTTTAGCTGTTAGACTAGACTTACATTCATAGGTACATAGTAATATTATACTGTAAAGAGAGATATTTATATACTTATGATGTTTTTTTTTTGCATTCAGAAAATAAATGGGACAGATGGCACCCAAAAACATTGAAAACCAAGGTGTCGCGTGTTTTAAAACCGGATGCTACTAAACAAAGTGTAACGTCCAAACTGGATAAATTAGGTTCAGCTCGCTTGGAATTAGTGCAGCTGCAGATAGAAACTGCAAGAAATCATTTTAAAAATCAAGAGGAGGAACATAAACTTAAAATGGAACATTTAACCAATGATGAGAGAAGGAAGGAAGAAATTCATGCACTTCTGATTAAAAAAATGAGTTGTGGTCCTGCGTCTAGTGACATGATTTAGATTCCTGTATTTTATAAAATTTCATCCTTCTCATCTTTTATTAATGTAAGAATTTCATGAAATATTTTGTTAATATAAGTACGTTGAATGCTATTTAAGTTTTTAAGTTTATATGTTAGTTTAAATTTAATGAATAAAAACTGATAGAAATAATTATAACATCTATGTTTTATTATCAAGTACTGGATGGTTCCTCTCTTTTCTCCTCAGCCTATAGTAGTCCACTACTGGACACAGATCATCCTGCCAAGCAGGAGGGATGTCTTAGATGCTTATATGTAGCATAGGTTACCTTCTTCTTCTTCTTTGGGTACCATCTCCTATCGGAGGTCGGCAATCATCTGGCTTATTCTTTCCTTCGAGGCGATAGGTTACCTACTTATCATAAAATGAAAAACTATATGTACCTTAATATTTTATTATGAAGGAAGTGCTGCTACATTCCTGTTTTATAAAATTAGTGCTTGAAAATAAGTTAACATAATGTTTCTAGTCTGGTGCCTTTCTTCACCAATGGGATTTGCTGCAGAGGAGGGAAATATAGGCTCTGGTGGAATATTTACTTCTGGGTCCTCTGGAGGTTCCTCTTCATTTTTTGTTCTTGCCAGGTTGTGCAATATAGCACAAGCTACAATGACATCCTGTGCAAGTGGCAACTTACACCTTAATCCAATGCTTAGTACCGGAAACCGTCTTTTCCACACTCCAAAGCATCTTTCAATGACGTTCCGTGTCCGTATTTGAGACTCATTGTACAAACTCTGAGCAGGTGTTTCCGGGTTTGGAAAAGGTGTAAGTAGGGAATTTGTTTGCTCATACCCACTGTCTCCTAATATAATTCCATTGCCAAATGCATGATTCTGACAGTGGAATTTTGCACTTGAATTAGAAAAAATCATGCTATCATGAGTAGAGCCAGGCCAACGTGCAACAACATCTTGAAATAGCAAGTCCGCAGAGCACATAGCTTGCACATTAAAAGAAAAAAATCCTTTTCTGTTCCTAAATACCTCCGCTGTGTTTCCACCAGGAGACTGGATCCTGATATGGGTGCAATCTATAGCCGAGATCACTCGAGGGAAACTAGCTATTTTATAAAAGTCTTCCTGAGTCCTTCTAATCTCTTCTTCGCTTCTTGGTAACTTTATAAATATTGGTCTTAAGGATGCGATAGCATCAGTGACTTTTTTTATAATGCCGCATATAGTGGAGCTATGAATGCCACCAAAATCGCCAACAGTGATATAGAAACTCCCAGTGGCATAAAACCGCAGTGTAATCAACAATTGTAACATAGGTGGGATACACTGGTTCCTGCAACAAATAAAAGCATATTTTAAGTTATGGTAAAATTGGATAGGCTATGTACATTTCTCATAGTAATTAGGTAAATGTTGCAAAGTGGAGATCCATTGTTTCTACCTATCCCTCTGAGGCTTCAGTTCAACTATGACTTGTTGTATTTATTCTGAAACTTACCTTAGTGTTTTGTGCTTGATTTTATCTTCTATAAGATAAAGCAAATACTGCACAGACTCTTTCATAAGCCTGAACCGGCGATGAAATTCTCTTCCATCCCACATGCTGTAATGATCAGGCCTCGTTTTCACGACTCTGACTTTCCTTTCTACTGGATTAATATACTCGTTCATTACTGCCTCTTCTTCGATCGCCAAATCATCAATATCATCGAAAATATCCATTGAAAAATTGAAAATGATGATTATTCTCACTTTCTTAATAACCTCAAATGTCAAACAATGTCAAATTATCAATGGAATAAGCACTATCTGGCGGCCCAAGCAGCAGATAGATTTATTCTCCAGGTAACTGAGTTATTGGACGAATAAGTTCTATCTGACGATTGAAAAATTGAATATTTCGCTATCTGTCGAATAAACGCTATCTGCCTGTCTATCTGAGCATTGAAAAATCGGCCCTAAATAATATTATTTGTCTGTGTCATTTGATTAAATTGGAGTGAATTTTATTTGCGGTTTTGCTAATTTATTATTATGCATCATTCGCTGTTAATTCAATGAAGGATAAACAATGGTGCGGTTGATTAATTCTGACAGTTGATTTATTAAATCTAAAACCGTAACAAAAAAATATAGTTATTCAGGGTGTTGTGTACCTTGCCCAGAAACCTACATGTATTAATATAATTTACAAGATTTATTCCACAATATAGTCAGATTTTCACTCAGACAGTCAAAAACAGAACTTTTCGACAAGAGTGGCGTCAAACCTTAATTACAAGTAGGTAACTATAGTTTTTGTCAATAACTCGTGTGTACTGTGTAGTTCCGACACGTTCTCAAACAACAGAGACCACTTTTTACTAGAACAATGACTGGTGCTTTCGCTGGTGGAACATTACAGCCTGTCGGCACCTCTCATTGCAAATATGTATCTGAACTAGTGATGGAACAGAGTCAAGGAACAGAAGGTAAAACTAGGTAGGTCACTGAACAAGGGATAGGTTATAGTGGTATTTTTAATGGATAGATTGGACGGTTTGGCAGATGTATTGTATAGCTACCATAGGCTTGTCAGAGATAAATCTATGGAAATTGGTTTGTTGTCCTAAAAAATATTAAATAAAGTAAAGGACAACATACTTTAAAATCATCTACTGGTCAACAGCATTCCTCAAGAAACATAGCGAATAAGTTTTTCCAATAATTCATAGTTTGCCCAACCAAAAGTTCAAACTAAAGTAAATTTTTGGTTCCGCGACCACCTCACATTATAAACTTTAGCGTTTCCCTATCCCGCCACATCCCTAACACAAACATTAATCAGAGCTGTAGGGAAGAAGTGGAAATGAGCTAGTATGACTGGCAGTTCCCGGGAAAGTTTCAACACGAGCCGCGTCTTGCCTAAATGATGGTGGGACGGCTTTTTAGCATCCGCTTTTAGTTGGCAACGTTTTTAGTTTGATTGGTTTTCGAACAGCCGCTGTAGAGATATACATACATAGTTGTAGCTTGGTGCAGATCTAACTTGTTCAATATGAGCAAAATTTCAAAAGTTCACCGATAATCCTAACCTAAAAAAACCTCATCAATTATACGCTACGATTATGGTACAGGTATAAAGGAATCCACTTTGAAGAAAAACATAGTACGAGTATGTCACAAATATAACGCTATATCTATGTTAAGTGACATCGTTGTAACATGCTGCATATTTCCGTGTTCAACAGGCGAACGTACTAGATATGTACCAGCCAGAGGCAAAGGCTCAAAGGGTATACAACTATACAGCAACGGGTCGGTCAAACAGGCCAGTTTTTTATTAAAATCGTTTGTCCCTGGCGCTTTAAATTTAACCTAACCAACGCATCAAACCCCTGATACTTAAGTCGCATAACTTTTTAACGGCGAAACCGATTTTCATAAAACATAGCTAAGAACGGGTAAAAAAAACCGGCCAAGTGCGAGTCGGGCTCGCGCACAAAGGGTTCCGTAGCAGCAAATATAATATTACAGTTAAATCAACCTATCTCAAAAACTATAAGAGATACTTTGATCAAACCAAAAATCGTTGAAAGAGTTAATTAGCATGCATCACCTCTATTTTTTTTAGAATTTTATACCCCGTAGTTATAAAAATAGAGGGGGGGGGACATACTTTTTACGACTTTGAGAGCTGATATCTCAAAAACCGTTCACTTTAAGAAAAATGTTTTTTAGAAAACTTTATATCATTTTAAAAGACCTTTCCATTGATACCCCACACGGGTATGTACATCGAAAAAAAAAATTTCATCCCTCAGTTACATGTATGGGGGGCCCCACCCCCAATTCTTTTTTTTACTATTTAGTGTCATATTTTTGTAGCGGTTCATACAACACATATTCCCATCAAATTTCATCACTGTAGTACTTATAGTTTCCGAGTAAATCGGCTGTGACAGACGGACAGACGGACAGACGGACAGACGGACAGACGGACATGACGAAACTATAAGGGTTCCGTTTTTGCCATTTTGGCTACGGAACCCTAAAAAATTGACCAAAAATATATGTAATGCCGAAACTTTTTTTCGGAACTTTGTTTTAAATTACGGAACCCTCAAAAAGAATAGAGCTACGTATAAATCAAGGTGATTTATTGGTGGACACAGGTCAGCCGCGCTCAAATGTGGAGATAGCGCTAACAAATGGCACATGTCTTGCCGGTTCGACTTTATTCCGACACATCGCGGCACCAGTGGGGTTACCACATTGACAAAGGAATAAAGAGAGGACATGGCATATCCACGAAAAAAATGCGCCTACCTAAACTTTGGTTTCAATTAAAATGGCGGCTTTTTTCTTGAAAAATGTAAACAAACAAATTGTTTGACAGCTGAAGTACCTTGTGTTTGGATGTCAATCAAAATGGCGACCGGTCGCAATGTTGTAATTTTAGGCAAAGACAAAACTACTGTTGTCCTTTTTTACGTAGGATAACACCAATAAGTTAAAAAGAGACGACGATATATTTTTAAGTACCGATTTTTATGCCAGGTCCTCTCTTTATTCCTTTGTCAATGGGTTACCACCACCGGACATTAGCAATTAACAATCCATAAGCAGCTCGCTCGCCTGTCAAACATCTGTCAGATCCATGCAAGTTAGATTTGTCGATGTTGTTTAGATTTTAAATTCCCTTTTATACCGCTTTTGCAACTGCCTGTACACTATGCCAGGTATTCTTTTAAATTAATCTAGACCTTAAAGAATATTGATAATTGATTGTACATATAATTCATTGTACTTTTGTACATTGTGCAATAAAAGAATAAACAATAATAATAAGGAAATAAAGAACCAATCTTAATAGTTAATTAATCCCCATATGCTTTTAAATCACATTACACGCTCTCACAGTCTGCAATGCGTATAGAATAAATTCGCAAAGACCTCGACTCAGCGTCTCACATGCAAATAGGAGCGAATGTCCGCCCACGCCGTGTCTCTACACACACGCAAGGAACCGTGTCTGTGAACAATAAATTATATGTATGTGTGTGTTTATGCATAATATTAATAATCTATGTAGGAATATACAGAGTGCTGTTTAGAAATAGAAGAAGGAGAAGTGGTCGTTTTTATCGGAAATTAAGAAATTAATCTGTGTTTTTTTTTTTATTTCACTTTAGTGTTTTTTTTTTCAGTATTCGCATGTGTTCATACGAATACTAAACTATTTAAAAAATAAAAAAAACTTACTAAGCCGTCATTTTTCTTCCATCATAAAACGCAGCAAACGCTTAAAATTTTGGCAAAAAACAAGATTGAAAAGTAGAGTACCGTCGGATACCAACAGTGATTTCCACACTACAATTTGAAACATACAATACACTATGCGTATGCGTATGTGTGTGTGTGTGTGTGTGTGTGTGTGTGTGTGTGTGTGTGTGTGTGTGTGTGTGTGTGTGTGTGTGTGGGGGGATGTAATAAATCTTTGGGGAAGCATTTCACCGCCTCATTAAGCCCGCGGCATAATCAGTGCGACGTCAGGTCGATCACTGGCCTCGTGCTGGCGCCACATGAACTACACTAATAAAAGCCATTATGGGTTTTTGGATACTAGTTATGTACCAATATTTATTCAACATATTTATTTATAAGAAAACTTATACATAAAAATATTGTACCTAAGAATTTGTAAATAGTAGCCCAGTTACAAGTTGAAAACACAAATAAAAATTTAAGAAGATAACATATAAACACTTTAGGCTCATAGCTGTTTAGTAATGTCAAGTATTTTATATTCTGATAAATACAATGTTCACACACACCATAGGCATATAAGTAAATAAATTAACGTTATCTTTAACCTGAATTTATCAATATGCACGCACGCTCGTTAAACATGTAAGCTTATAACAACCTTCTTTGTTTTTAAGGTTAATAAACCAATAAAACAGCAAAGTGGTAATTGTAATATTATTCTGCAGTTTGAAACTCATAAATTCATGTTTCGAAAGCCGCGGTAACAAGAAATTTAATTTTGTTATTTATATTACCCACGGCTGGCAAACAGGATTACTCATTTGCAAATTTCATCCAACAACGTTATTAAAGCTAAATTTTTAGGTTACATAATTAATTAGACACGCCAGAGAGCGAAAAAACAATTATGTTTGCCAATTAGTTTGTTTATTTTCAATTAGTTGAATCATCATTATTCAGAGTGATAAATACGGTGAGTCCTCAAATTCCTGCCGTAAAATATTTAATTTAGAACATTCAAATTTTTTATCTCTACAGCCGTTACTGTAACTTTTACGCCGTTTACCCTAAATGATTTCCCTGCCTGGCCATTACGAGTGGTCGCGAGTTGAGCCAACTGTTGAGTACTTGCCAACGTGTCAAAATTAGCGCCAGGTGTCGACCGCAAACTGAAAGTATCTGAAGCATTCGCGAATATCATTAATGGAAATGAACAAGAGAAGTTTATGAAGTCCGTCGGGATATTATTGAGATCGTTACGGGTTAAACCGTTATCTTTTATTTCAAAAGTGGAAACGTTCCCTCTCTTTTGTTTAATTTACATTTATATATTTAATGTTTTCAAGATGCAGTCCACCTATCCAACTATCTAGATACCGTTAGAAACAACATCACACGGCTCCCAACCAAGTAGAACAACACACTTTACACTGCTTCTACAAAATATACATACAACCAGAAATGTAAAGTAATGATTCCCCTGCGCGGCGCCTTGTTCCATATTCACAGAACAACCATCAAAGCGTATTTACAAAAAGCCATTTCTATTTCCTTATTCGCGCAAACAGTTGCACCAAATTAACATACAGCTGTAACAACCTAATTCCCGCCGCCCGCGCCCGTGTATTGCATTAACTAAAATACAGCGGTCCGGCGCTCACTAAACTAACTAAACTAATTTACATTAGTCGCTTGAAGAGCTAACCGAGCTGTAGCTTAGTGGGAGATTTTGTTAATGCGCATTTTTTGCTACATCTAAGCATGTAATGGAAAACCTAATTAACCGTTGAAAAAACTACAATACATAACGTAGATATAAAACAGGAAACTCCCCGAAACAGAACGTTTCAGGAAAATACAGTATTCGTTCGATTGCCATATTGAATTACGTTGTTGGTTCAAAAACGCTACAGCCGAAGTAATGGAATCAAATGTCACAATTAATTCCGGTAACAAGCCGATCCAGTTCCACTCGAGCCGAAAACAATGCCGCTTTCCGAACATTTATAACAACGTACCTTCGTAATAGGTGAAGATAGAGGATATCTAGGTGGGATATTAGGGTCTGCCGGAGCCATTTGGACGATAGAATCCGGTGTAGACCGCCGAGCCGTGTGAGTTATAGCGGCGGGCGACATGTCGGGCAGTGAGGCGACGCCGCCCGACGCTACCCTAAAATATGAAGCCACTCCCAATGAGCGGTTATGCGGAAAGCGTACGTACCTAATTATTCATAAAATGCGCCCGTGGGCAAAAGTTTTATGACACGTTTATGTCGTTCAGTTATAATTTCCAACAGTGTTCCTATCGTTTATTAGGTACAAACAAACACTGCTATTGTATTTCTGAATTATATAACTTTACTCACCTATTCAGCCCTAACACGCGACACTTGACCAAAAGCACACACTGTCAACACGAACACAACACGTCATACTCGCAATAATTATTTATTCGACCCTTTTCAAAGTCTTGCAGCAACAATACATCATACAAGATAATCCGTTGACATTATTTGGAACAATGCGATGCGATTATCCCGGAGCGCCGGCTGTATGTGGGTACATACATGCCCCTCGCGACACGAGTAATCTTGAGATAACCGGCTGAGAGAGGCGTTGACTTACGTGCTGATATGAATGCTTTCTTATGTGTTTGTTAGTTGTATTATAAATGTATTAGATTATAAATTGAGAGAGGAAAGCAATGATAACGACAGCTGTTAACGTAAGTTGGTGATCAAGCGGAGTTTATACGACAAATGGTCTGAATGACTGATCGTAAAATGTAAACAGATCCAGGCGCGCTCGGACATTGACTCATAGGACCGAGCATACTCTTACCCATCGTGTAAACTCTGCTTTCGGCCAACATTATTTCACTAACCACTAATATTCATAAAGTACTATTTAAATCTCCGAAACCTACGAATCAAATGGTACTAAATCGCGCTAAACCGATTACCCAACTACCCACGGTACAGCTATTCCGTAGTCAAATCAGGAGTCACACGTGAGCTCTGACCGCGGCAGGATATTAATATGAAATATAATCATCGAGGCTGGGTTCATTTCCTGAGGCGGCCGATACTGGGGATCACTTTAGCTTACAAAAAACCAATCTCCAGTGTGCCGAGAACGAACGAGAGCGCCTATTGCCTGGCAGTTCTCGTTTGTTCGCTTTTCGTCAAGTTAGAGTGACCATCCTGGATCGTGTTGGCCGCGGGCGTGAGGCGTGACCAACTTAACTGTCATGTACTCCTGGTACCTACAGGATTTATAGTTGGCTAAAAAATGAAAAAGTAAAAAAAAAAAACTGTCATTCACATTCTCTAAAGCTTCATTTTAGTTTTTGCTACAGGCCCTACTGAAAGTTAAATTGCAGAACAAAAACACCATAAAAATAATAGTAACATTACATATTACTTAAGTATATGTAGATTTTCTGAACATGTGGCGACTCACCCACAGTACACCCCCAATATAATTATCTCTTTGAGATATATCTCTCATACTTCAAAATTAGATTGCATCGGATAATATTAAATTGATCCGCACCGCCCCAGGCTACAGTTGCAGTTTCCTTCACTGTATATATCGACATTATATTATAGGAATTATTATTGATCGTTGTATTATAGAAGACAGAACATTCAGATAATGCTCAGCAGTGCATAATATATACTAATAGGACTCTGATATTGTATTCTGTCTAAGATTCTCCCTAATATCAAAGCACTCCCTAATTTCTTGCTAATACAGACACACCAGACCGATTATATAAATTGTATCACTATTATATTAAAATGCTGACCAATATAAATTATGCTGTATCCTATTAAAAACCCTCTCAAAACTAAGGTAATACCAATTCCGCTTTAATGTATCTCACATTTACGATGCCACGTTCTCATCTTTTCTCCTCTAATTTACGAACCACATTCACATTTTTATAGCGGAATTAAATTAATATCTTTTAAAATTTCTCTCTCTTTCTCTCAGCCTTCTGTAGTCCACTGTTGGACATAGACCTCTCCTAACGATCGCCACCCCAAACGGTCACCCACCATCTGCATCCAGCGGCTTTTTTTTTAAATTTAATGAAGATATAAAAAATTGTATACTTTTAAGAAAGCTTATAAAATTATTGATATGATTTAACGTATTATTACGTGACGTTCCTATACAAGTATAAATCATAACATTCGATACAAAATAACTGTTTCAGCAACAACCAGTATTTCATCATTTATAAACTTCCAGAAATTCATACTTAGTGCGGAACTCATTTTGAATTCTAGGAAAATATTGAAAGGGTGCATTTATGTTTGTATCCACTATCTATTAAGTAGGTTGGAATATAGTTTTCAAATAGAAGGAATTGTATAGGAATGTTGCTTGTAAAACGAAATACCGCGAACTGTGTATTACATTTCATTGTAAAATATATTATATTATGTCGTAGCATTGCATTCATTTTGTTCTCCTCTGCTTAAAATACTGTTCTTGTAATTTTTCAAGTTTTTTAACACTTATATATATAAAAAAATATAATCACTCACACCTTGTACTAACGTACTCCCTGGCGGGGTAGGCAGAGCTGCATTGCTGCACCCACTTTTCGCCAGTAATAATAAAATGTAAGTATAAAATTATATATTATTATATATATATTATATATTTTTTTTTTTTAATAAAATGTATGTTATTTACGCAGGTCGCCTAACAATATTTGCCTTCAGCTTTTCAAATCATGCAAAAATCCTTTCAGTTTAAGTAAAGTATAGGCAGACTCCGACCCATTCGGTTGAGGAATGCTCTAATAAATTACCGCCGTACGGGACCCGTATACGGCATTTTTCAACGGAACCCCACTTTAGCTAAAGCTTTAACTTGTAATAGAATTTTCTAGGACGGCACCCTGAATCACTACACGGCTTAGAATGTATTTGATCTATGGCAAAATGTAATTTTTTATTTTAAAAAAAGTTATTTATTCAGTATTTAGTTATTACCAAGTACAATAATGTAGGAGCTATAAATAAGTATCTGTCTAAAACTAAAAACACACGTAGCGGTAACGTGATAGCTATGGCGTCGTCAGATTTTTCTGACGTGGAAAAAATTACAATATTCCAATTTTAAATTGGTCTCGGCTGCTATTGGCTGAGAGTGGCACGTTCAGAAACCGCAGCGCCGCTCGACGCATTGAAATATCGACAGCATTATAACTGTGTCCCGATACTCTATGCACTAAAAGGCTTGGGAGCAATACGGAAGCCTCAATCTTGTGCTCGATCGACGAATTTTAGGCGGCTCTGTTTGTGAAGGCACGAAGCGATTTTTAACATGACCACTTGTCAAAAATATTTTATATGGTAGTAACTTTTAAAAACCTTATCCAATAGTCAAGTCAAAACCTATTTTTTGGAGAAAATTCTGCAATCTATACTTATATACCATCAATGCTCTTCAGCAGTGAATCTCTATTTAAAACTTAATCTATTATTTTTTATGTAACTCTACATATAATATAAATTTTATTGATTTTAATCATGATGTCCAACTGTCTACTTTCTATACGTTAGGTTCGTTGCGTTTATACAACTTTGTCATACCATACCGAAAATCACAGTACGACTGGTGCCTGCGTCCACCCCGCCCGCGCCCCCGCCCCCGCCCCCGCCGTCGCTTGTGCCTGCGCCCGCACCCTACACTCTCAGAGCTCCGCATCTGTCTCGACTCCATTTCGTTTCAATTTATCGACTGTCACACACTCTGCTGGCTGTATCTTCGCAATCAATTTGAAGCACACCATACTGTTGTTGCTGCCAGTCCGCCCGTAATGTCACGACCCTTATGAGATCCGATACACCGAGCCTGTTTTGTCAAGGGATTCGGAATTGGGCGACGGATTCTTTACGGATCAAAATTTCCGACGAACAAGATCGAATATGTATACCCTTTGTGACAATTTGGAGGCTCGGATCGCCGCAGGTTGTGATAGCCGAGGGAAAGGAGCCCAGATTACCCGCTCACATGTAAACACAAACCCTTCCTCTCGCAAGGAATATAAGACATCAGTTTCCTTGCTCGTCCAAATAAATTCCGTTTTTTTCGAGACAAGTGAAATATCAGTGGAAACGCCCACAAAGAATGAATGGATACCGCGATTTAGACTGTCGTTTTGTATCAATGGTGCGATCCGTAAGGTGAGAATCGTATTTTAAGTTACAATAGGCATAATGTCACTAGAGCTGGTGGGTCTCCCTCGCCCCCCGCGGCCGGGGCTGCGCCGGGCCCCCGCGGGGGGTGCGGGCTGGCAGGTGTCCGACCACTCCGCACGTGCTGGGACCTGGTTTTGTGTCGCGACTACAATGTCCTTTTATCGCCGATTGAAATGTTTTTTGAGGCGAAAATATTTTTGCTTCCGATATTTTTAAAAGATATTCGCTGGTGTTTTTTTCTTGTCTAGATAGCTGACTTTTTCAGTATTAAACCGAAGGAATTACATGCCGATATTACAGTCTCAATTTAGTACGTTGTCGGGCTTCCACTAGACGGGGCGATGGCAGCTTAGGACGTAATGAAATCTTCTGTAGAAGCTGTCTCTCAGGCGATAGACACGAAGGAAATTGATGTAAAAAATGCGAAAACCTTTTTTTCTGTTCCTGTCGTTTCTGTGTTTCATACGAATGTTAACTGTCTAATTTAACTTCATAAGGGTTTCGTACTTTTGGTGCGATGGGCTATTAATAAAGGACCTTTAACAAAAAAAACCACGAGCTACATTTGGAACCAGATGCATGCTTGGTAAAGTTCAATCAGCTTCATTAGTATACACTTTTGTAACTTGTCAAACCAACAAACTACCTATTCATTCTATGAGATTGCCAGGTGGTTATTTTGACAAAACACAAAAATCTAAGCGCTGCCAAATTCCAGAACTATAAAGCTGTTTAGACCGATCTGTATTTAGTTCGTTGTCCATCGTATCTACTTTCGACAGCCCATTCGACGCTAAGCCCTATATGTACCTACGCATGACAGGGTCTCTAGTCTCTACCTGTGTTGTTGTACCTATGTATTAGGGCAGTGCTAAGCATTCATGTCATGTTTATTAAAGTGTATCATAAAAAATAATTTCATTTGCCATTTGAAAATAAAAATAAGTATGTCTTTCTCATTAAGATTTTTTCATATTCAATTAATTGCTACTGTTATTTTCCAAAAATTATTGAAAACACGCGATAAGCATCATTGTCATTTTAATTATCTGGAGCAAAGGAACAGCGCTCGCGGGGTTTGAATACCTGAATCAAAGCGCCGCCATGTTGCTTCGGTGTTGCCAGTCAATGCGCGATAATTGAATGTTGGCAACACTGGCGACATTTGCATGGACACGGCTCGGGGGACGCTGCCGGGGCAACAACAGCTGCTTCGGTTAATGAAAGCAATTAAATAGATTATTATCTAGAGATAAAGTTGTTTTAATTGCCTCTTGTCATTGTAGAGATAAGTTGGTGATGCCGTAAATATGAAACTGTCTAAATCCTGAAATATGGAAATAAAGAAAGCCAATAAGCAATTTAAATAATAGGTAGGTATCAAATAATATGTCATTAACATACACACACATTAATATCATATTAAAATCGTCGGTCTGCAAAAGTATGTGCTATAATTATGTTGTTTCAATAAGTTGACTTGTAACTTATCCGTTAGTTACATAACCGCTTAATACAGTTACAAGTGCCGCCACACCTCCGAGTTACATTCCTCTCCGGAGGTACCTCGTGCGAGTTAATTAGTTGACTAAATCGGTAACCCCCGGGGCCAGTGTTGGGCCAAACATTTACCCCACGGCCATAACTTTACCCCGCTCCCGATAGCAACGGAGCAACGTGTTGACACGAGAATGTTCTAGATGTAGAGAAATCACGTTAAATATTTGATCGATGCCGGCTTGTGGTTGCGGCGAAGTTTTGGCGTAAATAGTGCTTTTGCTTGTTTAGGCCGCATTTTGTTGATGTTTGATAGGAATAGGTGGGGATAATCTAATAATAGGTTTACTAAAACTACGCAAAACTAAGTAAACTTATGCGTTGCGAGTGTTTAACGCGCACACTGTTACAATAAAGTTTATCAAAACCCAATTCGTAGCAAAAGCGTCCCAGGTGCATTTTCAGGAAACAGTTCCGAAGTGTTTCCGTCCGTTTGTTCGTCTTATTTTGTCGTGCTGTCTCTTTCATTACGCAAATATTTGCGAGCACATTGTGATGGCGACGGCGTTGTGTTTGGAGAGCATAAAGCATGGCGGCGGGAATGCGAGCCAGCCGGCGCGCGGTCGGGCTGGGGCACGGGGGATGCACGCTGGCGTGACCCCACGAATAGTTTGCGTCTCACGGTTCGTCTTTGCATGCATTTCGGATTAGCTGCATTCGGTCTCGCTGGACAGCTGCGGTACTACCGTACTTTGGACTCGATGGTATTCGCAACGCAACTTTATACTCAATAATCCATATTACTTTCAGATACCACTTTCTGTATGTACACTCATTCATGAAATAATTAACTTTGGGTTGGCGTTAAGTAAATTGCCTCCTAAATAAAATATTTCACACATAAAATGTTTTAGCAATCCTCTGCCCAAGTTCTTTTGAACGAATTAACTTATTTTAAGAACGACACCTAAAAGGCCTTTAAGGAAAACTATTATTAAAAACCACACGCCAAACACTTTTTCAGTAGTGTGCTCATTCCAAACTAAACATCTAATACGTTTATTTAACCGAAACATAATCCACAAGACAATAGTGCCGCAGCCTCTGCTTAGTCTCAGCAGCCGTCTGTCCGCCGCCGCCGTCGCCCGGTGGTCGAACTAAACTAATTTGAGCTAACTAACGCGGACACGGCCTGAATAACTCAGGACCAACGTTTATTTAAATGAACAATCGAAAACGAGCGGTTACCCGCTGTTTTTGCAGCAAGTCCGCAAGTTCACGGATAATTTGCTAAAATATTTGCAGTGATTTAATTTGGAAAGTTGTTGTTAGATGTTGCTCGTTAAGGCTTAAATTTATGCTGATGCGGCGCTCGTGTTTGTAACTCGTAATGGGCTAAGATATGCTTGCTTATAAGCATACCTATACTTATACAATAATATGTACAGTCCGTTGCATAATCACGTATATCATTTTTCATTGCTCATGAGAGTAGTTTTGTAAATTGCCAAAACCAAACATTTCTACATCCATGAATAAAGTAATCAAAATATAAATCGATCGTAACTAATTTAAAGCGAGTATTTAATCCAACTATATACCTTTATAAAACACAGAACTGTTTAAAAGAGATTATCAATCGGTATTTAATTTATATATTTAGCTATAATTAAATGACTAACAATGATAAAAAAAAAATCCAAAATTGAACTCTATACTTTTACGACTTTACACATACAAGCTTTTACCTCAATATTACGAGTAAAATAAGCAACAATTGCAACAATTCTAATTGTAGTTAAGAAGAAATGGGATTATTAAAGTATACAACTTATTTTAGAAGCCCTGTGTAAAATAACGATTACTTCAAGCCAAATCATATCGATAACAATAATCCCGGGAAATCTCTGCATATTCCCGCTGCATTGGGATCTGATATTGTTCCACAATTAGCCGCATAGAGGGCGCGCCCGGCGGCCAAACAATCACACAGGACCAGCCTTAGCGGGGCAGAGGCCAGCGGTCAACGTGTGAACGTATCGGACCTCAGGTTAGGTCCTTGGAATTAAAAAATATATTAAAATTCTCGGAAAAAACCATGGATGCCTTAATGGGTGTACCTTTTAAATTAATAATAATAATATAATAAAATAATAAGACTTGTGGTTAGGTACTTCATTGAGTACAATTGAAAGTTTAAAATAAAATATGATTTTTTGCGTATGGTAAGTTGTAATTTAAGAATTCACAAAAACCTAAAGTATCAGATCAAATAACGTTAATCATAACGAATTCATGAATATAGACACATTCACACATATTTTATAATCCTTAAATTTTTCAAAGAACAGAAACTCATGACGATGCAAAAAATCTAACTTATCATATTTCTATACATATTTTCAATGAAGTGGGTAAACACTGTTGGTCGGACGGGTCCGCCGCTGCAAGCATGAGCAGCGACAATGCAAATTAGTTTCCCGAACGCTGCGCACTAACGACATCACCCTGTATTAGATTCTAAAATTGTCTTTGTTCAAGCCGATCGCGTTCTATTCAATAAAGAACATGGATGCCGCTTGAAAAGAGCTGCGGTTATTGGCTATGGGACGATGTGGTCCCAGTTATATTATTCTTTGAATAAATACTGAGTATAGTACATGATCGGGATATACTGAAGCAAAGTGCAAAAAAGACCAAAAGATAAAATTCCTAACTATAAGAAGCAGACCAGTGCTACAAATGCCTAGCGTTGTAGCGCGTAGCATTTTCGTAGCAGCCGCGTAGCGCTCTCGTAGCAGCCGCGTAGCAAACTTCGTAGAATAGTTTTTCTACTTTATTTGATGTGTTTTTATATTTCTATTCGCAACAACGATAAATCTTCGCTCTCAAAATAAGATTCTATTAAATAATCATAATTTCTAAACACCAATTCGCACATAGCAATACATAGTTTCCTAACAACTTGTAAGCCGTTCATTAGAGCCCCATATCGTCTTGTCGAGTAGCGCACAAATTTACCAGCTCATTAAATGCTTAAACTATACAAGCCCGTATTACATATTAAATTGAACCGAATTTACGACATGTAGAATACGACAAGGTTCTATAGCTTACCGACAATATTGCAACACCTGTACTTGTACGCCTTTGTCGTATTAACGATTGTGATTCCAAGGTTGGGTGCGAATACTGGATTTGGGGAGACGTGGAAATGCTTTTGCAGTTCCCTCACAGCTTGATGATGATATTGACTCTAGACAATTATAATTTATTTTTAAGTTTAATGTTTTTACTGCTTTCGCTTTATATATCCTATCGTAGTTGACGAGTTACTTCTTTTTTACCAATTTTTATAATCTTGTTGAAGTAAGTCGGTTTTCAATGGTCTCAATGGTGTCAATTTTTACAGTATCAGTGACACAAACTATTTCATCTTCCCCTGAAGTGTGCTCGCAGTAGCCAGGTTTAATTAAGTTCTGTTGTTCGTGAGTTCTGTTAACACGCGTTGTGGCGGCGGCGGCGGCGGCGGCGGCGGCGACTGCCACTAATCATGGCAGACGCTACACACGACGGCTGTGTTCCAGCTAGCTCAATAGAGAATACACTAACGACAACCTGGACTAAATAAATATAATGAATGTTTTTTCTTTCGACTATTTAAACAACAATTCTGGGAGCACACGTTTTTGTGGGAAAATTAGGCCAACACACTTTATTCAGTTAAGTATTTTTTATCTCTTAGCATGCCATTGCAAGTTGCAAACACTAGAGCTGAGGCGCCTGTCTGTTATATTTTATTTATATATGTTAATTGGATGTACTTTAATACTAGAAAATTATTGTACTTGGTAAATATTGTAGGTATGTCATTTTCTTATGTTTAAATCCTATTGACATCTATCATTTCTTCTTTCATAATATATCGTTTCTCACGGTGGTGACAGGATTAGCCTAGTTGCTGACCGCATGGTTGATACGTACGTCACTCGAGGAGACTCCTTTTATACATCCTATATACTTTTATATCAGTTTATTCGGTGGATAAAAATAAATTCTTTGAATTTTAAACTCCATTAAAGGCTTTCAAAAAATCACAAAATTTTCCGTGCAAAATTCATGGAACCCATTAAAACTCATCGCTTTGATGTTTTTCATATAGCGCCGAATCCCGAACTGTTTGTTGACTCTGACAGAACTAGGTTCGATTGTAATCAATATTTGCATTTCGACTAATATCGCGCGGGGTTATTGAAACAAGAGCGCGTCCACTCATAAACGCTACGTGCAAACGAATGCACTAACGAAGAAGCTGTGAATAAATAACAGTTAGCCTCTAGTAACCCAATTCAGGTTGCAATAACATGCGATTACCTTATGTATATAGGTAATATACTAATACTAATAGCTAAGAGTACTTCTATAGAATTTACGATGGGCGACATTTCGACATCGCTCGGTTTTCTTTCAAATACATAAAGCTAGCGGACAAAAATATTAATAATTATTTTTTTCACCGTTACTAACATTAACACTTCACAGCTCTCCTTCATGTGATCCTTCAGTGCACATTCCCCAAATTCGAAATTTGACACAAATTATTCTCTAAAATATTCATACCGTACTTTCTGTCGATAATAATTGGTCTATAAATGAACCAGCCGCCCGGCGCATGGTTATTAACTATAAATTATAAGATTTATAAGCAGGTGATTTTCAGCAGTGACTTTGTTCGGATCATTTCACCTTATTATGATTAATCTGGTTAATCTGGCCAATTTATGTGGCCTTCTGTGCTTAATGGCCACGAAATTGGAGATGCATTACTGGTGATACGAGCTATGATTGTAGCAAACACTGAGCTGGTAATTAGCTCACTATTGGATTCAGATCACTATGTACTGAACAAATAGCAGTTCATTGTATACCAGCAGTTTATAAAAACGGAAATATTGTCCGAAAGACAATAATAAAAGTAAAAATTTAAGAGATTAATTTTAATACTTTAGTTCTCCACCAAACAAACGTTGGTTGGAAGAAATTGCTTTTTCGCAATAAGCCCGCCTTTGTATACACTACTTTTAAGTCCCATTTTTGTAACTGTATTTTCTAAGTATACTATACAATAAAGTGTTTATAAATATAAATTATGTCTAGAGAAGTTTTTTGGGATAAACACAGATACATAAGATATTTGACGACGCAAAACAGGTGTTTTAAGCCTTTAAAACTGTATGAATCATAGAATCATTTTATCGAACTCTAAATTCAGGCACTTAAAACATTTGGCCTAATACGCTATAAATCAAGTTTCGATAACCAAGCAAAACATTATAACTGGTTGATTCGAGTGGCAATAGATCATGTTCGAACTCGGGGGAGTATTCTAGAGGCGCCTGCGGTTACTGCTGCCAAGGGAACTTCGTCGATGATATTACACCAGTGAAATATCTATATTCCACAGATCTTGTAGCAGCTCCTATCAACATACACTAGAGATCTTTAGAAATTAAACATGTTGCTTAATATTATATAGGTAGTTCAAGTTTAATTATAATATAGCTTCAATTATATAAAAACGCTTAAGTTTAGTGTTAAGGAAAAATTAAAAACGAAGAAATACTACCTCTTTATAGTATTAGCAGCTAATAGCAGCATGAAACTTGATTAATATTTTGATTAACCTCTTAGTACTTATGTTAAAGCTACATGTATGAAGACACGCCACTTGTCTGGCTTCACTCGGCTTCCGTTGCTCACTTATCACATAAATTTCACGACGAGGTTTAAATTCAGTGCTTTATCGAATAATATCTAAGTAGCTGGCAACACTGAAAGTTTGTCTTCCCCGAACCTAGCAGGATGACTTCTGAGTTTTCTGACTAAAATTCCAGCTTCCTTTATGCCTAGTTGTTGACGATCGCAAAGTTTTTATTACACCTTGTTAGGTACTTTATAGACTTTGGTAGCACATTTCAAAGTTTCTCTATCGAATTATGTCGGTTTTATCTGCAATAAACCTCAGATTTTGTTGAAGTTTAATGACCTTGTCTCGTAAAATATAAACCTAAATATTTTTATTTACATAAACACACTACTCGTTAAACCAACAGATTAAATTATGTCAATATGGCTGTAAAAGTTGACTCTAAGCGATATGTTTCCTAAATTTTACTTTGTATTCCGCCTTGTAAAGAAGTTACAAATATGAGACATCGGCAATTTTTTATGATGAATAAGAAAACATAAAGTTACCTATATTGTTCAGGCTTGAACCGCCAAATAATTTGGTACTCCATGCTGAGCACCTCCTATGCATTCCATCACGACCCATCACGTCCCCACTGCTGGGGCACGGGTCTCCTTCCAATGAAGGAAGGGTTTTAGACCTAGTCCACCACGCTGGCCTAGTGCGGGTTGGCCTATGCATTCAGGTTTTTGTAATAAATGGGTTTGCTTTTATGTTCAAAATATATAAAAACTTTATGTAACCAGCAAAAATAACGTTATACCTATGCTAGTGCGCCGCTTTTATGCTGCCAATATATTTTTCTGACCTACATTATCATGTTTCATAGAATATTTTATGTTCTCATACCAAAAGTAAACACCAGATATTATTTTTGATAAAAAAAACATAGAGCCTTCCATCATTCTTGTTTTACAAGTAAGTAAATTTACTCAGCCATTACGATCCATCATCCCAGCAATGTTTTACTATCACAAAACATCAATCTATCACAACAAACTAAGATCTTGTGAAAACCTTCCTACGTGTCAATATTCTGTATTCAAAACATCACAAAAGCCACACCCGCGGAAACAGTTACACCAAAAGTACACCGGTATGCGGTATCATAATCCATGATTTTTCATTGATGATGATAAGAAGGGCTCACATGTTAACCAATTACACTCACGAGTCTTAAACAGACACACGCGTCAAACTCACAACATCTCTCTATTTCGTCCGAAGCTAAAACATACTTGGACCAGCTGCCACAACCGTAAACTAAAATAAGCGGAGAATATTGCCACCATTTTTGCATAGCTATCAACATGGCAACGGTATAACCCGGCGACTATCTCCAATACATAGATCGTGTCCTATAACTCGGGCGGAGCCACTTTCCCGACAATAAATAACCCACAGGTGGTGTCTCCACAAATGCACCTCTTAAATCTAAGTCTGCTTCTAAATTACCTTGAGTTTCTCCCAGTGTGCCTCCGAGACGCCGGGACCCGGATTTTGTATTATTTTATATCTTTTTTCCCTGTCCAGCGAGAGGGTTAAACGCTTAGTGGGTTTTAAAAGTGTTGTGTTGGTTTTAGGTTGAAGCTTTTCATTTGTACGTGAATAATTGCTGGCTTGGATGCAATATTTGTATTTAATTTATTGCGTAGTTGTGGAACAAAGTTTTCATCCCATGTTTCAAATTAGGGTTCGTATATTTGTATTTGGTATTCATGTGAAGTTAAGGTGTTCGCTTTCACACACTTTGTACTCATTAGAGAGAGTCCTACAATTATTTTTCAAAATATCTAAGCACACTTAAAATTAACAACAATACAATATTAACAAATGATCGTATGCTTATTTAACGGATGTTTAGTTTTTGATGAAACGTGCCTAAGAGCATATTCTATCAATGCACTTTTCAAATAACCGATTCAAATTGTTTAACTAGAGGCACAAATTCCCCGAAGCGACTAACAGGATGAATTCAATCTTCCACGAGCACTTAAGCCTCGGAAGGCTGCGAAGATACTTCGTCAAAATAAAACGCGAATGTTTAGAAACACAATAGCGAGAAGCTCTCATTTAATTAGTGGAAATTGTATCACAATAAGGACGGTTGTGCCACAACATACCTACATACGTACAGTCGGCCAAAGAAATATGTGGTCCTGAAACTCATCGGTGGAAGGTTGATGAATCAAATACTATTTTATCTATACAAATAAATAATCTCTGTAATGGTTAAGTATTTTTCACCCGTCAGTGGATCATAACAACGTTAAAAACCCCCGACACTAAAAGTTGCATAAATTTTGAGCGGCTAAGCCGACTTTTTGGCTTATACTATGGCTAAAAACACCTACGACCCAAAAATCTAATCCAAAATCGTTTCAGCCGTTGGGGAGCTACGCTACCACAGACAAATACCACACAGTTACACAGACACGATAAATTATAACACCCCTCTTTTTTGTCGGGGGTAAAAAAATATCATGTGTTTGCGCTGGAGTGGCCACACAACACTCACACCTTGTACTAATGTACTCCCTTGCTGGGTAGGCAGAGGTGCATTGCTGCACCCACTTTTCGCCAGTGTTAGACCCAATGTAATAGTGGGCGGGCCTATTGCCATTTTACGGGCACATCCAAGACCCGAGAACAAATATCTGTGTTTAAACAAATATCTGCCCCAGCCGGGAATCGAACCCGGGACCTTCGGCTCAGTAGTCAGGGTCACTAACCACTACGCCATTCGGTCGCCTTGATGTTTGCGCTGGAGTGGCCAATGTAGTTATTTCGCTGACTGTACCCACACACGTAGCTAGATGCCGCGTACGATAGTATTTCACTGGCTTGATTTATAACAAGCAGCTCGGGGAATTCCGCGAAGGGAAACTAATTAGAAGGCGGTGTTTGTTTATGAAAATGCCATCATTATAAATTAACTACAGTTTCGGAAAAACATATGTATGAAAATATCGTTTGGAGAAATATGAGCTATGTTTTTTAAAGGTTATTATTTAATTTAAAAACTTAGGTTTAGGTATATTTTACAGCGATCGAAAACCACCATGTCTGTTTATCCGTCTCTGTCGGAATCGGATTTTTATCTGAAACGGTGTAGTGCATGATGGTGACTAGTATTCGGATGTATTTTGGTCTATTGCTGCCAATGATTAATGTATACAAAATACAAAATGTTTTATCCCATAGTAAATGGCGCAATAGAATGCATTGACAGACCCACGCTAAATGCGCAGCAAATCTCAGTTACGTAACATCATCTTACAATATCACAAACAGATCTTAGTTTCAATCCTTGCAAGTAATTGGCACGATACAATGGTGTCAGCGACAAGGTTCCTGTTGCATAGATGTAGTGTCCTCTGTGCTGCCCACATGCAACCATGTCGCATTGAGGTGCCATTCATATTCAAATTCTGCTTAGACGAATACCAGTGGACGTAATTTTAAAACCTCGAAGGAAAAGAGGAGTCTGTAATAAATATTTGTATGAGATAATGATAAAGTAGCTCTAACGGATGAAACAATTTTAAAATGTTTCAAAGACTAATGAAAATGTTTAAATAAAAATCTGCCAGTGATATCGAATTGAACCAAGCACCTATACAGCACATGTATGGCACCAACATTTTATTTGACATAAAATCATTGGGTTATCGTCCAAAACAATAAGGGATCCATGTTCACCTAGCCTAATTAAGGGTTATATTCCCCGCTGCATATAGTGTACATTGTTTAACAACTGTTTAAAACGAAATTTCACAGATTTGTTAGGCTTTTAAAAGCTCGAAACATCTGTTAAATACCGTCTAAGTCTTTACAGTAAGGCCGATAACTTCCTAAAGTTTTTTTTCGCAAACCAAGTTCTCACACACCACATCCCCAGTTCCCAACTCGCCCTGTCATTGTTCCGCAGTGTTCTTCCCTGCTGTATGCTAATCCGACTGCTCTCAAGTCCACACAATGTCCTTGTATTTGCATACGTCCTGAGTCTTGCGCTGTTATAACGTTGCAGGAATATATCTCCATCCACTCCGTGCCACTTGCCCACGTCGGATTATGACTCACAGTATGAGATTTATTGTGTCTATATTACATAATTAATAGTATATAATTAATACATAATTGTTATATTTATAGGTCGACTTCGTATGAGGGTTTTGGAGGCATATAGGCCATTTTTTCTGGATTTTATAAATCTATATTTTTAAATAAGAAGATTATCATTTATTTTGAAAAATTTACTGTATAAATTGAAGATATACGCTTTATTTTAAGTTAATCATTAATTTAAGTTATTGTAAAGTAACAGCAGTCAGTTATTTCATTTATCTCTAAAAGTATTTCTACCAATAAATAACGTCTACATACCCAGCCAAGCCCATCCATTACTGAGCGGCGGATGCGTCCATAAATCGAACGTGCAAAACTTATCAAACGCCCGTCGCACGCAAATTTCCGTCAGATTATATGTTAGAAGATAACATCCGACTCGACTGCTGGCAGTAAATCCCGACTAGTTTTTCACCGGAGTTTTCCGGAAAGTTCCGTGCGTCAACGGTATGCTTTACAAGCTTCGTAAACGCTCGCCTCGGGAACTTGTACTCCTGTAGCCCCCCCTCCCCTGGAGCCCCCTGGAGCCTCCAGGAGCCACCCGAGCAGAATGATGTTCCCAACAAGTTCCTCTAACTATTTGTTGATGTCTCGTCGAAAATCGAATCAGTTTATTCAGACGTGCTTTTCCAAGATAACTTTTAATGTCTGTCTTGTATTGTGAGTTCGAGAGTGTACAACATGATTTGCTTTTTAAAAAGATTATATTGTACCGATAGCTCTAGTTTACAATAAAAAGGTGAGTTTCTTCTGCAAATAAACGTCGAGAGCAGCGCGTAATACCTTTTATTTTCCGTCTCGCCTTTTACTTTGTCACCTGGTTCTGATTAGCAATTAAAACTGCTCATACAGCTGTATGAAAGTGCATCACGCTAATAAAAGCAGAAGCATTTCTTGAGCAGCCAGTAATTCTGTGCCTGCAGTTTCTTAACGAGAGAGCGCTCCAACAAACTTCGACAAATAATTAAGATTTCCTTAGAATAATAACCGTGGAACGACTCCGGCACAGATTTCACTCACTGATTCTAACATTTATGTGAATCTAAACCTTTGAAATAACTAGAAACATTTCAACGGAGATAGTTTTATAAAAGACGACCTACTTGATTAAGTAATAATAGCATCAATAAATAAAGATATGAATTAATGTTCGCGAAAAGATAAATTACAGCCAATGTTCACCGCAAGTGAGAAATATCCAATTTAGCTATTTATCCCTCTAAATCGTCGGCCATTTTTTATTTGGAGTGGACGCCATATTGCGCCCGCCGCCGCCGCCGCCGCACTCTGCACCCTGTGGAAACAACTGCAATAGTTTAGCGCTATATTTTATTTTGATCTCGGAATAATGGTCGACTTTAGGTTAACGACGAAATATGAGAGTCAGCTTTTAGTGTTTGTAACTTTGTTGAAATGTGACTTGTTCATTTTATTCATTTGGTAGCATTTATCTTCTGTGATAACTTTTATAATTTGGTATACTTTTAGTACCTATTAATAATCAATTCGTTTTTGTAGAAGTGCAGACATCATTAAAACTTTACTTTGATGGTGATAGATAATAATGTGATGGCAACTAGTAACACACAGTAGCCATCCACACAAAAATTTTACCCAAAATACTGACGAAACTAAATTATCAAACTTTATATCAGAGTATTCAATTAAACTAGAAACACTTTATTTCAACTTACTATTCCCAGCGCTTCCCCGTTTCGAATGATTCGTTCAAAAGGCCGAGAGTGTTACAGTAGTGCCCGATTGGGGCTTCAATACTGGCTATTTACACCCGCGTGTGGCGAGCGTTCAATGGAACGATGGCCTTTCATCACCTTCCAAAGGAATTATTTCTTCATATTGATTGACCTTAATAACATTGTATTTTTGATAGAAAATTAACTGAAAAGTTTGCTTTTATTTTAAACGCGTGAATTTGGAGTGTTTAATAGGAACAGGATAGGATCGTGTGCGAATCACGAATAATATTGTCGACTCAAGTCGATAGAGTACTTCGATAGCATTTTGTATGACATCTTGATCAGCGCAACTGTCCGTAACGTTAGAAACTAATAAATAGCATTCGAAATCCATTGACAGTGCTATCGAATTGCTAATGAACGAATGACTGAAGTCGACAATATTTGTGATACTTAACTCGGTATTTCAAAATATGATATGTAAATAAATTGTCTGTTCTAACCTATAATATTAATCTGACTCAGTATTAAGATTGTTACTTACACTCACTATGAATATTTTTTGGTCTGAAATACTTTTATTATTATTTCTAAAGGCCTACCTGTAAAACCCGTAAATGGTACAAACACTACAGTACCGTAAATAGACAAATCCTTTTTATTCGCCCTGTAATCCAGAAGGGTAAACAACCTGTTATTCTGAAACAGTATTTAATATTTTTATTATTATTATCATCTTCGTTTGTTGCAACTATGATTTTGTTTTCGGTCCGGGATACTTTGTTCCACTGTTTAGCGAAGGTGCAGTGCCTTCGAGTCTAAGAAATTATAATTTTTAATAAGAAGATATTCTTATCTAAGATGTTCTTGTTGAAATCATGAACGGATTTTATGGTTTTTAGATATATAGGGTGTCCCGTACGTTAAAGTCAAGCCGGCAGGAGGTGATATAACTCGTCATTCAAAGCAACTTGAGCTCGACTTGTTAACTTACGGGACACTCTCGTTTTAACAAATCAAATACACTTTGTATTTATGAATAAATATGACTATCAGACAAGAGGGGTTTTCTGTTGATATAATATTCTCCCAAGGTGCCACAATACTCCGGTCTGCTTCATCAGATCTACAACCAGCTTCAAGGCCCAACGCGCCGAAGGGTGCTTTAATTTGACGTTAGTACTAGTTGTACACAAAACTCGAAACAAACGAATACTGAAATTTGCGGGTCAAACAGCGGCCCAACTACTTACAAAGCAATTCAAATTTGAACCGAAATTGAACAATTTGAATAAGGTTTTAACGCTCGAACAATATCACTGAATAGAGCCGGTTTAAATGTTACATTGTTTGAAATTGGAATTTTGGAGCTGTGCGGTGTGCGCGAGGCGTGGCGTGTGTGCCAGTACTTTTATGCGTTTATATGTTGAAACTGAAACATTTTTTTTACCAGATATTTTCAGTAAACTACGATTTCACTTCAAAACTGTTTCCCCTGTAATTAGGCATTGTTCTGTGCCCAAAAAGGGGAAAGTTATAAAAATGCACAAAATAACTAAATACTTGCAATTGTAAGGACAGTATACAGGAATAATGATAAATACAGGGTTGCAGAAATGGTTTACTGAGAACTCAGGAGGTCATTGTGAACAATTTTTGACAACATACACATGAAAAACATGAAAACATTACTGAACCAGACATGTAATTCTGCGACCTAACCAATAAATGACACGCCATTCCACAGAACATTCCAATCAAGACAGCACAGACGTCACAGAGAAAACAATAGACATCTGTCTAGCAAGAGTCTAGAAACGATCACTACTCCTGAATGCACTTTGCGAGCCACCTCCAGGGGACGGTATATACTGCTGAAAGGCAATCTTAGATAGTACCCCGGTCTCAAGGGCCCATGACGTCACAGATAGAAGGTAGACGGGATTTTCGAAACCGCTCGTGAAGATGCGCCATGCGGGCAGTTGCACGCACCTACACAGTGGCACAAATAGAGCGACAGTGGTGTTAACACCACCGAACATTAGCAATTAACAATCAAACAACAATCATGAGCGTCGGTCCTATATAAATCTGACGTAACTTGTATGGATCGGACAGATTTTGACAGGTGAGCGACGCTGTTTATGTGTCGGTGGTGGTACGGTAACGGGACTAGTTCCTCCTATTATTATAAAACGAAGATTAAAGATAGTTCTGGTTTAAAGCCGACTTTAGAATACAGATTTATATAAAAGCTCTGCACTGTAACCGGTTCTAAACTGGAACTACCTTTAAGTTATATGTATAATACCTAAGGGGGAAATCATTTAATTCAAAATGTACTCAATGATGAATTGGAATTCAATGTATTGGGAGCAAAGTACATAGTTAAATATTTATTATATTAAAATTTATTAAAATATGGGCATTCCGGCGAACAATATCAAAATTCCGAACGAATTTATATTTTCTACAATGAAATATTGAATTACCAAAATATTCACTTGATTCAATCAAATGTTTAACCACTGCCGAAACCACACACAGGCTAGATTGTGTAGTCTGTAAATAGACTAGATTCAATAGATAGTACTTATTTATAAATACTTTAATGTACACATAAGACCAAATAACATATACGTAGTAATAAGTACCTACTATAAACAATTAAACACACATGACACACTTGCATTTATCTTTTTTACATTATTTACTAGAAAATTTATGCCGTGAAGTTAGATACTCGACAAAATATAACGACTTAGTTTAACTACTTCGTTTTTAATTCAACCATAAGATATCAACCTAGCGTACAATAACTCTGTTCTAAGATCTTCAGCTTCAAGTCAATTCTGATTCGTAGTAAATATTTACTGCATTTGTTTGTTTACGTTCTGTGAGAATAATAAAATGTTATCGCCACCGGAGAGCCACTCGACTGTGCCATCACGGGAATATCTTTCTCAACCATATAAAGTAACGCTGTATTGATACGTAGGAGCATACATATACCTATCTAGGTGGATGAAAAATTATGTATGAAGTCTTAAAACGTAGTGAAGTTTATTTTTAAGTTTTATAAATATTGGTTAGACCATGTCGTAATCTTGTTACGCTCCTAATGATAATGATGATGATGGGCACATTATCCGACTTAATCTACCCAGGTTCTTTTATTTTAAACACCACTAGTAATTATACAACATTCTCTTTTTTAGTTAAGATACATAATTAGTCGTGTAGGTATTATTAGGTACTTATTTATATGTCCCTCTTACATTTTTCAACGAGTCGTTTCCAACAAAGAGTAATCAATAACAAACTATGGACGTTTACAACTTTATGACTTTTAACAAGTACTTAATTGTAAAATTCTACGGCAAAAAAATAATCGATTTAATTTCACAAAAAGAAATATTAATTAATAAAACCTTGAACTTTTTAATTTTACCTTTCCTATCCAACCACTGTCACTGTACCCCCGCTAGCCCCCAGCGCCGGCGGAGGGCGTCCCACTCGCGAGTCCGGTCACGAGCGCGCTCGCCGGTCGCTTTTATTGCACCATTAAGCCGCTGGACGTGTCTCGATTGGCCCCGGTCTATCTCCGAGGTGTTTAGGATCGCGTGTTTGACAGCCACTGAATGTCTCTAGCCAATCCGTGTGGAGATAAATTTATTAGACCAATCGGCTGTGTGTAAATACACTCACGAGCAATGAAAAAGTTACGGTGAAAATTGCACCAAATTATAACTACTCCAAAACCTCAAAAGAGTAGCTAAATGACGCCGTCTGCAATATTGAAGTACATTAAACAGCGCATCAGAATATTACCAACTAAAAATGTAAACATTTTGATCAAATCCCAAATTGCTAAAATGTTTTATAAAATTGGGTGTCACCAGTTTGTGGAACTTATTCATTGCTTGTGAGTGTATGTAAGACCAATTGGCATAGGTCACGGAATGGTTAAATTTTAAAACATTGTGCGAACGACACAATGACCGATTTAAGGATTCTAATTGAATACTCCAAAAAAATTACAAATCCATTCATTATACTGTGCTATTTTATTGACAGTGATTATTAATTAATATCTAAATGTTTTGCGGTATTGATATTCAGTGCTTTGTCCCTTTTCATTCATCAATTTCACTATTAACACAAATAATAGTAACGGAATATTCAATTACTGATGCTATTTTTATTGTGCTTTGTATGGTAATGGTTTAATAGTAATTTTTATTCGCACCCAGTGAGGCAACTTTCGTGCACCCTACTTATAATACGTTAAATCCACTATTGTCCATGAGCATTCTCTGTATCTGTTGGTTTTATATCATATACTATAAACTAAGCATGCGGCGTAACATAAAAATATGCCCACTATGCAACACGTACGTTTGTTTGATTGCGAGCTCGTACTCACTACATCACACTCTCTCCTAATGAGTGAGAGTTAAACATTTTTCCAACAAAACCCTAACCTAACCCCACAACCCCAAATCAAAGCCCATCCTTAACACTTCCCGTGTGTTCGATTTGTTCCAGCAGAAGCACCCACACGTGATCTTCGAGGCTCGCACGAAGGCCAACAAGGGGTGTGCCAACAAGCTGCAGTACAACGCCAAGACACGACGCACCAAGCATGTGTCTTACCTGGAGACGCCGCTCGGCGATGACCCTGGGACGCTGTGAGTGATTGATGGAGTTTTGATTGTGTTTTGTTTCGGCCAGAGCAGTAGACTGGCACGCTCTCAGGACTTAGGCCCTGTATCCACCAAAGCGGAGAGGAGACGAGAGGAGATTTGTTTTGAATAACCAATCAGATTCCGTTATTTCAACATCTCCTCTCCGCTTAGCTTCGGTGGAAATGGATCAAGCGAAGAAAAATTAGACCTTTCCTCTCCTCTGCCCTTTGGTGGAAACCGGGCCTCAAGCTTGCTCAAGCACGCGTGCATATTCACAAAAATTTAAATTCGAAGGAAGACGTTTGAATGTGACCCATATTATATCGTTTATACAGCAACCACGAGGAGTTTAACATTATCAGTAGGTGTATTGGAATATTTTGTTCTTGATCATGGGATAAAACTATAAATACATACTCATATTTTATAGTCGGATAAACACCGCGGTATACAATAACAGAGCAAATAAAAGCCTTGTTGAACTAGACTGATGGTGCAATAAAGCAGTTACGACGCGACCGCTGCCCGGCACCTGCTCCTGCAATTATTTTCTCAAATACTGCAAATGTAATTAAACAACTTCACACCGCATTCATCATTCTGAGCTCTTAAAGCGCATAGCCGACGATACTTGCGATTCCGGGTGCTCGCTATAAACGTGGAGATCACTCTATAATGAAGAAAAACGAGGTTTCGTAGCGCTGCTGTCACCACGACTCTTTCTATCTTGTAGCATGCCGTGTCGTGCAATGACGACAGCTCTCTTTAGTTGGGTTTTCGTCAGTATAGAGTGACCCTCCTTGTGCTTGTAGCTTTGTGCACGTCGGCACTCGCGGCCCGCGAAATAAGTGGAACGCATACACAATAGTGATGTCTGGTGCGTTCAGTGCATTGACAAAGGAATAAAGAGAGGACATGGCATATCCACGAAAAAAATGCGCCTACCTAAACTTTGGTTTCAATTAAAATGGCGGCTTTTTTCTTGAAAAATGTAAACAAACAAATTGTTTGACAGCTGAAGTACCTTGTGTTTGGATGTCAATCAACATGGCGACCGGTCGCAATGTTGTAATTTTAGGCAAAGACAAAACTACTGTTGTAATTTTTTACGTAGGATAACACCAATAAGTTAAAAAGAGACGACGATATATTTTTAAGTACCGATTTTTATGCCAGGTCCTCTCTTTATTCCTTTGTCATTGGTTCAGTGCAACTAGAGTTTTTGTAGTGTCTGCCAAAGAGGACATCTGCAGTGTCTTGTCACTTGTGGGATTGGTTGCCGTTGTCGCTGATCCTATTGGCTCTTTAATGGAAGCGTTTTTCTATCATGTGATGCCTTTCGTTATGGCAGATATTATGAACTATATTTACTTTACTGTAAGGGCTCTAGTTTTTTGAATGAGCAAGTTACTGATATTCAGATTGAGCCAAAAATACTTTAAAAGAAACTTACTACACCAAAGTATTGTTCTGGAATCTACTGGATCTCGTAACAATAAATCGAAGGTTGGCAAAATAACCTGCGAAAAACTTGTCACCTTGAGACTTCATAGAATAACTCTCGTCCCGTTATTTATGCATAACTCCATCAGCGGAAGCATTTGCGCCGCCAGTTATGTGACAACACTAGTGCCAAGAAATATTTGAGTGCGTTGTTTTTTGGCGAAACGCGACACACGCTTTGAATGTTAGATCGAATAGCGATGGCGCGGGAGCCGGGGTTGCCAGGCTACAGGGAATTCTTTGAACCTATTGTGGTAGAAAAAAATATTTCAGTGGATTCTGATAGACAGGTTAAGTGGAATAGTGGCACCAGCCATAAAGGAGGCCGAAGATTAGGTGCTCCATGTGGAACCAAGTCGCACGCATTGCTCAGCTTCTCCTGAAAAATGTCTCGCCATGTCCTTGGCATTTATCTTATACCCAAAAAAAAGGTAATAATTTCAAGGTAGAATAAAATAAAAATATAAGGTAGAATAAAAATATATAATCCATAATCCCTGCTGGCAACCCCGACAGCGGGCATCATGCCCGCGATTTCATATCTCGAACGGGGCGGGGCGTGTGCGGAAGTTTTTTGTCGAACATTGATGTTATTCGACTCCCGCGACATAAGTAGGCTGCGGGGCGCCCCACGCCGGCTCTCACTGCAAATAAATCATGGCGTGCGACACCAAAGTGCTCTATATTGTTTTCATCTTTGCGATTTGTCACTTGTTTTCGCAAGAGTAAGCGGTAAATTGGCGTTGTTTTAAATAGGATGCTCGTTGTCTCTCCTTTTGCTTACTTACACACGTTTATGTATTTTTCAATGTCTCTGAACGGAAAACAACATAGATTTAGTACAACTGTTACTGCTGCCTGATTGATTGTTTTCCGCTTTTACACGAGCTCTTAGATACCGAAGCTGGATTACGATAATAATATACTCTAGATGGTTCGAGATTTTAAAGTTTTTGCACATCATGTCATGTGTATATTATGTTGTATTTTATTGTATATTATGGAGTATTCAATTGGAAATGAAATTTTAGATTTACAGCAATGGAAATATCATAGATATTTTAACTCATAGGCATTAATAAAATCGAATCTGAAAATTTAAAATTAATTTAAAAAATATCTTTGTTTAACTTGTCCAAAGCAATTTCACGAAAAACAATTCCAAAACGTGTCTATGCCTCTCTCAAGAGATTTATCGGGAACATGACAAATCTTCTTAAGCGGATGCGGGGAGCACTAAGCGGGCGTTCCCGGGGATATCCCGGGATTAATTTCCCGTACAAATTATTCGTGCCCAACGCTCTGTTTGCTTTTTCCAAAACTAGACTGTCCAAACAAATGAAGCGATGGATCACCCCGCCCCCCGCCGCCGCCGCCGCCGCCGCCGCCCGCCGGAGTCGAGGCGCTGTTTGTTTAGTAACAGCAATATTGACTCGCTCCTGAAATATAAAGCAACAGCGACCACTTCCGCTAAGATCTAAATATACCTATATGATACATTATTTGTGTTATTTAAACTTTTATACATAGCTAAATACATTTCTGTAAGATCTTTGCAAAAAAAAAAACAATTTGTGAACATAAAAAAACAATTTATAATTATTTTCTCCTGCCCTAAGTGCTCTGAAGTAAATTGATGGGGGAGACATACGATTAATTCACGTAAATGTATCAAACCAGCGATGTTCAATATTCAAATCTTGATCCGAGTTCACTTGACAGACAGTTAGCGAGATAAACTTGATTAAACCCAGAAGTTCGAGGATTGATAAAAGACGAAAGTAAAGTCTTAATCAGCTTTCCTGAAACTTGAATCGGGCCGAGTTTTTAAAGCTAGGGACGGGCCACACTCGTCCGAATACGTTTTTGCTGTATGAAGTAGAATATGTAAGCATGAAGTGCAAATAGGACGTGTAAATAATAATTATTATTATATTGCATTTCACAATCGTTAAGAAGAAAAAACCATTTAATTGTTTGAAAATATTACAAGTTTGTTCTGAATAGGACATAATTCCTGCCATTATAATTATAAATTCCAGAAACAGTCTTGTTTCTTGCATATTGTAGTAGATATTACGAACAACGGCAGCGAATCGTCGGAATAAGATCGCACAAGTGTATGAACATCGTGAAAGTTGTGTCACGATGGAATAAAAATACGCTTTGGTAGCATCCTGATGTAATTATTTTAAAAGTCTTGACAGTAAATCAATCGTAAATTCGGAATTTACTAAAAACCTAACAAAGAAAGTTAAATGAGGAATGTAATTATTGGTTTTCCTTTTTATATAATAATGTATTGGTATATGCAGGTGTATATATCGCTTTTTTATGCACAAATTTTCAAACGGAGTATAAGTATAAGTAGTAGTCCGAAGATGTAACGAACATCGAACAAAATTTCTTTTCATTTCATATGACTTTGACGCTACGAGTAGCTATGACGATGCTACGAGCGGCTACGACGATGCTACGAAGCTGCTACGAGTGGCTACGACAATGCTACGAAGCTACGCCGTAATCCACACTCACATATGCATTAATATATAATCTCCATTATGACCCAGACATTCAACCCACCCACAGTATCCATCCTTCTAATACCCCCCCTTACCCGCAGGTCAAAGCCGCGCAAGGTGGACCGAGCGTGGCGCTGGTGGCAGGACAGCGGGCTGCGCGCGCTCAACCGGCGGCGGCGTGACGTCAGAGAGACCACCAAGTACATCGAGACGGCGCTGGTCATCGACCGCGCCATGTTCGAGAAGAGGAACGGGAGTACGAGAGCGGAGGTCGTGCATGACGCGATACAAGTCGCTAATATTGCCGATTTGGTGAGTTGTTTTGGGTTTTATTTTATTTATCTACACGTATAGGTGTTTAATAGGTGCGGCTCTTACAAGGGTCGGGTGAGTTTTATTTAACTTTATTTAAACGTATGTAATAGGTGCGGCTTTTAGAATGGTCAGTAATTGACGTTGATAAACTCGGTTAATGCGCGATTTACAAATCACGGCGCTGTATTTATGGTGAATCGCGATAAAGTGACTTTTATCTACGTCGATAACGAACCCGTGTAGCGGCAGATAAGTATATATAACTATATTATGCATTATTTGTGCTGGCAATTGTCCTTCCGTTAAGGAACAAAAAAACTAGTGTTAAATGGCTCCAGAAATGCAGATCTGCCTACCCTGTTCAAATAATTAAAGTGCGTTTTTATCGGCGTGAGATCCACAGTAACAGTTTTCTTTCAATAGTTGCAGAATCTAAACGAAGTGTATCAACCGTAATAAATCCAACCCAACCTCTCGCTGTCGAGGTAACCCTCGCCCGACCCAATACAAATTACTTAATGCCCTTCAAACAACACATTTGGAAGCCCACATTCAACCCTTCAGTTGAGGACCACTCTCGTTAGAAAAACGTCTCGATTTCAACGCTTCAAGATTATCTCGCTGCTAACAGTTCTGTAAGGGGATGGTAAGCCGAACTATAACTGTGCCGGCCCAACTATGCCGTAATACTGCGGACTTAGTCGACCGCAATGAATAGCATGGAGTGGAGTTTATAATGGAGGTACAGTAGCGTACGTGTAAACTTTAAGTTTTTACACACAAATCGTCTATTACTTAAATGTTGATAAATTCACGAATGAAAATCTTGGCACTGTTCCCTTAATTTACTATACAGTATTTTATGTATATGTACGGTCAGGTGCAGAAAAACCTGACCCCCCCTCTCATAGTAACAATGCTTCTGAGGGGGGTCAGGTTTATCTGCCCCTTACTGTACATTCATTATTTATGACCTACACGTACATTTAAATCTAAAAAAGAAATAGACTTATAAAAAGTTTTACAGGAATTTTATCTGAAAAGTTAAGTACGACGTTACAACCGTTAAAGAGCAATTTTATTTTTGAAAATATGGAACTACTTAACTTCATCTGTACCTCCACTACACAAAAGCTAAAGTTGAGGGTACAGTTCGCAACATAGCGAAATAGGCCGATAAAAAACAACAGACAGGGGCTTACAGAGAGCCATCATTGTAGCTATTAGTACTGGACTACATACCCACATGGGCTAGGGCTGTCCACTGCTCGTAAATAATTAAGTTTAGCTTTGCATATTCTCCAGTTAAGAGCTTTAACAAGGATAAATGTATGTCACGAAACTGAGTCTAAGAGACAATGCTACAGTAGAATTATAAATACACACAACACGTCATTCTACATAATATTAATTGTAAATGGACCTTCGCGAATATTTAACAACATGATAACTATCTTAGTCGAAAGTTAACTTTGATATCAAATACTTATACTAATTATTTAGGTTTTTATAAGTCATTTATGGTTGTTTTTTTTGGTTGTTATGAAATATATAAATATATATATAAAGTGACACCCCTAGACAACCACCATGCTGTAATGTTCGCTTCGCGTGTCAAAGGCTGCTCAAGCTGCGAGGCCTATCCAAAAAACAAGCATCTATAATTATGTGTGTTCGTAAATAAGGATGATATAAGGTGTATTTTTCTAGTACTGTAACTATAGCATCAAAATATACAGTATTTCTTTGTTTGATGTGAAAGAAAGTATAGACTTCTGTCGACAAATTTCATCAAAATTGGTTTAGTTGTAGCTATTCCAAGTAACGTGATAAATTTCATCAAAAACAGAGCTTTTAATTTCTTTTAGATTAATACTTGTATTTACTTATACTGTACATACTCGTTTAATCTTAGTACTAGGGTTGCCAAAAGAAAATATAGTCGCTGGTATTTGTTAAAACTTCTCCAACATCTGTGTAAAAGCAAACTAAATTAAGGTGCAAAAGCCTTTAGCAAGTTAAACCTTGGTCACTCAAGTATTTAAAGAGCTAAGCGAATTTTCGAGCTCACCTTTAAAATGGCGTAAAATGTTTATAAAAGTGCAAAATTGAAGCTGAGATAAAAGTGTTCGTAAAAATAAGCCAGCTGAAGTTGTTAACATAACCCGACCCAAATTAAATAAATAAATAAATAAATATGTGGGGACATCTCACACACGGCCATCCGACCCTAAGCTAGGCAGAACCTGTGTTATGGGTGTCGGACAGCTGATATATCTACACAAATACATAGATAGATATATACTAAATATAAATATCAACACCCAAGACCTGGGTACAAATATCTATCTTTAAACAAATATCTGCCCCAGCCGGGAATCGAACCCGGGACCTTCGGCTCAGTAATCAGGGTCACTAACCACTACGCCATTCGGTCGTCAATTAAAAAGCCCTGATAATGCGGAGTGTAACTTATAAACTTTCTAACCGAATTGCATAATACAAAACATTTAATAGTGACTCAGATATACAACATAATATTTTACGAATGTAGGTAACAAAATACCAAACTCATAAAAAAACTTCATTTTGTTCGTAGGTCTATGTACAATGCTCTCAAAACATGTTGAATTCGTGGAAAATTCTCATAAAACATAAGTTGTGGGTTTGCTTTGCAATTCCAACAATAGTTAAGTTGCAGACGAAGTTAAAAGTTTAAGTTTGATGAACTACCCGAGTTTCCACAGAACTTGTGCATGGTTTCTTAATTTCTAGAAAGTTATTCCGGTCTACTTGTGTTTCTTGTTACTTTTAATATTCTTAATAGTTTCATCAACATTTCACAGGGTGCATTAGTAAATGAGGTTTCTGTATCACCTGCCTCAGATTGAAATGCTGTGCGGTATTTTACGTAGTTTTTACAACACAACGAACAACTTTGTTTTTATTTGTTATACTTTGTTTTTTTCGTTAGATTTGACATTATAATCCTTTTTTCTATATTTGATATTGTAATCCAGCTTTCATATAATTTAAATTAGCATAAGATGTAAGTTTAATAACGCCGTCTCCAATAATCAAATTCACTTAGCAGCGAATCAGAATAAATATTACCAACGTAAATATTGTGTTAAAATTTTAAATCAAGGATCTGTTTTTAAAAATTTGGTCCATTTTTTAAGCGAAACTGCTTCAATGCTCGCGAGTGTATCTAAAACATATTCCCCAAATCACAAACATAACCTCAAACACTCCATGCTATAATAGGAGTTTCTTTCGCCATTTCTTCTCCCCAGAAAAGGCTCAGCCAGCCTTTGTGAAATGGTGGTAGATTATTATTAAGACTATACAGGATGTTGCAAAAAAAAAAATTTCCATAGTAAAAGTCACGTGACCAACAAAGTTTCTATGGAAAATGTTTTTTTTTTCGCGAATTTTCAAATTCTGATTTCAGTTTCGGGCTTAGATATAACATGCTGCACATGTAGGTTTCGGCTTAGTATACCCTTTTTGCAACCCCCTGTATATCACATCACATCATCTTAATCGAATAAATGATCACATCATCACGTTCCCACTGCTGGGGCAAATGGAATAAATAATATTATATTATATTATTCTATTCTCACCCGCAGTACTTCCGCACACTCAACACACGTGTGTCACTGGTGTACATCGAGTCGTGGCAGGGCGCGGACCAGGCGGACATCGACCGCAAGCAGGACGTCACGCGCGCCATACTCAAGTTCAACGACTACACGGCAAGGAAGCTCTTCAAGATAGAGAAGGATACTACGCAGCTGCTCACGTGAGTTTTTTTTACACATACATGTGCTAAAGACTGTAATTCTCGAAGGGGTAGTCAACGACTATACGGCGAGGAAACTGTTCAAGATCGAGAGGGATACTACGCAGTTGCTCACGTGAGTTTTTAGTGTGACATTTGTTGTAATTTTTAACCGACTTCGAGAAAAGGAGGAGGTTCTCAATTCGCTTGTGTACTATACTGCGAGAAAGCTGTTCAAAATAGAGAAAGACACTACACAGCAGAGCTGCTTACGTGAGTTTTTTTACACATACATACATTATGGTCACGACTGTAATTCCCGAAAGGGTTGTCCGAAGCGAGTCATCCGCTTTTCACTGTACATTTGTACTTGGTCGTATAGCCGTCATTGAATGAGTACAATAAATACAGTTTTTGTAATATTTATTATGAGGGACCCTATTGTAACGAATAACACGTTATATAAAACAGGGTATTGTTATGTTTGTCTTGGATAAACCTTTTTATTACAATAGATAAAGATGACATATTATAAGTTTTAAAACATTCCCCAAACCAATAAGTAGGTAGGTCTTCTAATAACAGTGATTGAACAATTAACAGATATCTAATTTCTATTTAAACTTAGCAAGGGTTCGGATTAATCAAGCCATCTTTGTTTTATACAAACACTTGAAGCGATGAAACTACACCAAGTTTTCTATATAAGAAGCAGAAATCCTCGTAATTTTCTTAGTCCGACAAAACAAGCGGCGTGGATTGCAATAAGCGGCAGATAAACTCATAATACCTCCAGTTTGCTCCCGAGACGGCTGCAAGAGTCTGCAACTCTCAAACCGTGAACATTTTATGCTGAACAGCTGAAATTAATCCTGAAAGCCGTCTCTAACGAGTAATTTAGGGATAAACGGATCCAGTTAAAAGGTCTAAGCTCAACATCTAGATGAGGCCCTCATATTTTCCATTTGAATTTCACAAAATCCGCGGTCGCAAGAAACAGAATTACGCCGAGCGAGACCACAAAATTGAGCCCAACTGCTCAAGGCTGAAAGTTAAATTTTCATTTCACGCACAAAATTCGTTTCCAATCCGTGAAATTTATCGCGCGTCAAGAAGCACAGGCGCTGATGCTTATCGCCCAATTCCGGAAAAAATAGGGGGAGATATGCGACAGCGCCGGCGGCGGCGGCGGGGAATCAGGCGGAGGAACACCCTCGTAACTCAAAATCTGTGCCAGCGTGAGTCAAGAACGACGCGCCTCGCAATGGCGGCACCTGAGCACAATCCTCTTTGCGCAAAACAAGGAGCAAACCCACTCTCGCGTAGCACTTAATCGATTTTGCAAGACAAATTAATCGGATTGTTCCCCGGCCGAGTGAACGGAACGTGCGACGCCCGGCCCGGTCAACAGATCCCGGATTTAGACCCGGTTCCGAATCACCCGGACTTCAGAACAAACACCAATTTGGAAACGTTAAAGTAATTAATAGTAATTATGTTAAGTAGTCGAAACTGATTAAGAGGCTGAACGAGCGCTCAACGCAAATATTTTTAGATTACAATCAACGATTTGGGTTAGAAGGTGTAATTACGTATCTGTTTAAACGCAGAAGATGAGATTTGAAGTCATTTATACAGAAATCTGAAACTAAAGGTAGGTATGCACAAAGTTATATAAGTAAGATAATAAATATTTACGGCAAACCTGCGTCCAATAGCACTAACGAAATAACTAGACCTTCACAAATGTGATTAGATCCTAGTCACCGTGTGAGTTAGAATTTATACCTAATTTCAAGAAAATTCGTCGTGTGACAATGAGCGCGGCTAATGCTATGAGATCACAAGGTTTTTGCGATTACTTTGTACCTTGCATTCGTGTAGACCTGTAGATACATACAATACATGTAAGTTGTACGTCCTGTTTGAATACAAACTGAGTTTGGTAAATGTGCTGAAAATTATTCGGTTCCTATTTATATCAAAAAGCAAAATGTGTAAGAAAAATATACTTAGAAAATCCAAGGCAACGAAAAAACTGATATGAGGAAAAACATTTCTAGAAGCGAAGCTAATTTTGTAAACCTTAAACGGCCTTGTGAATTTACTCGCACAAAAATAATAAACTAACTTTCCAATGAACACAAATTGTTCAGCAGAAGTAAGCAGTAGCCAGGGGGGGTATCTTGTGGAGTTGCTGAAACTTGGCCATCGCCGCAGTCGCCGACTTGCCGCCATTGTTGAATTTGTCCGCCGCTTCCGCTCATCTGATAACTAGATTCAAGACTTCCGAGCCACCTGTCTCGGGACTCGGCTGGTGAAAGAATACCTTTAATAATTTTTATGTATTTTTGTAATGTAAAAAGACATGCACAATTCTGCAAAAACACCTATAAAAACATAGAAATACTAAAACGTCTGGACGCATAAAGAGATGAATAGGTTATGCGATTGATATTACCCCGATGAAAAAATCTTATCACTATAAATATTATTAGTGCCATACACAGCTTATGTTATTATAATTAAATGGCATATTTAGTATGCAGCCCCCGAAAAAGGGACGAAAGGGTGCCCACAGTAAATGGTTTTTAACTGGTTTACGATGAAGTAATGACCCTATTGGTCCAAACATTTTAATTTCCGTGGGAGTTTATGGCTCCTGTTTTGAATATAAATGAGGCAAGCTTTAGGACGCTCACTTAATTTGTTTTGTTAAAATAAATAATAAACCTTTTACAAAACACAGCCTTGATGATTTAGGACCCTTGTTAAAGTCACTTGACCTAAAAAAGTAAGACATCTGAGTCGCCGAGCTTAAATTTGAAGTAGCTTTGAGTTTGTGAAGCCGTGAGTTGATTCGCTTCGCCTAAACCCTACTTGAGACACTAAAACTCGCTCCACTTTTCTCTGCGCTAAAATGTATTCAATACATCCTAAAGAACGATTCCGAATTCTCAATTTTTATCCGTCGGCTGCTGCAGGGCGTCCCACAGGGAAATCTGTCCGCAATAGACAAATAGCTAGACCGGATGACTGTTTCAATCTGCCTGGGAATTGGCAACTGTAAAATTCTGTCTATTTGTTGTCGCTACAGATACGATGTGCCGTCGATGGCCGGCTGCCTATTTAGGGCAAGCCACAGGAAATCCAATAATAGTAATTGCTCAAACTGATAGAACAGGAATATGATCCGAGCGACGACGTAAAGGGAATCAGTTAATAGCGGCCGAGATTTTGCCGATCAAAATCCTAGGCGAATCCCCGATAGCTCTTTTATCTTTTCGAATGGATGGGTGAACGGTTATGGCATGGATTAATCCATTGTGTATACCTTGTTTCCTTCAGACCATAGAGATATCTGAAGCTATTGTAAAATTGAATTGAAACGAGAGTAAATTGTAATCTTCTTTGTTGATGTTTTCAGATGCAAATCAAATTTAACAATGAGATTTTGTTCCTCAGCTGTAATAAAAAAACCCTCAAAAAAGTGCGCTGTCCTTTGTGTCAAATTATGTTAAATCTAAATACTTTCAAGAAATTTCCATTCTGTTATCGTGAGCGCCTTAGGAAGGAGACCTCAATATAAAGTACTCTGCTGTCGACTTAAGATCAAGAAAAGGTCAGAGTTATTACTTACTTCTTTTGGATTCTAAATGTATATTTGTGTTCAATATGTTTAGACCAAGCATGTATATTTTGTAAGACGTGCTTCAGTTTGACTAAAAGAGTTATCTTTTGGGTTGCAGTTAGATATGAGTATTATTTACTTACACTATGCGTATCTGTCTAAATATTTCCAAAACAGAAGGATTTATTATGCGCTAATTGATTTAAATAAAATTAATGTGTTTTTTCTTAGTTCCCTAAATTACCATTCAACACATTATACTATAGTACTATCAAGTGACAACTTTATCTATATCAACAATACGTAGCGCTTCAAGCAGCCTCGCCCCAGTACTACCCACCGCCAGAAAACAACAACTTCGATGCCTTAAATGTTACTTTAATCTTTGTCCTCTATTCCTTGTCGAGTCTCTCCACTTACATTTTATTAAAAAATAATTTGTTTCTCACAAAACCTTTTTGCTATGGCTTACAAGGCGAAGCTAAGTTATTACGTAGAAAACGTCTCGTCTAAACTTAATCAGTGCTCAAAGCGTTTTAAGCAAAATCATTCCCTTGTGAAGGAGCACAAATTGGTTTTATTTACTGAAATTGCGTGTCGAATTTGGGGTTTCTTTCATCCTCTATTCTGGGAACTTTACTAGTCGGTGCACGGGCGGATTGAATGTAGGTTAATGGGGTGCACAAAAGGAGCCTCCTTGGGTGGCGTCACCTGTTCCTTATATCATCCTGGGCCGTCAGTGGCTGACAATTAATCTGATTGGACAATTCTTTGCGCCTACGGTGACAAGACCTAGTCTAACTCTAGTTTTGTCACCGACACATGCTAAAAAGAAGAAAAAAAATGTTGTTAAATAAAGACTTCATCGGGGTGCAAAAAAGCCTTATCCAAGTGACTTATCAATTGTTCCTCTATAGTCCGCGGTTGACAACCTCAATCACCAATCTTCTCACCATGGTCTAAACCCTCAGCTCTAGTCACCGAAGCTAAAGGTAGGTACTGACCAACGTTACGGACTGTAATGTAACATTCCCAGCGAGCATGTTACGCAACGTTCGTTCTAAAATATCGCTGGTTTCCCCGTAAGACTACGTACTGACAACACGAATGCTCGCTGTGTAACATGTCACATTACACCTCGTAACCTTGGTCAGTACCCACCTTAAGAAGAACGCTTCACAATCTAACCCTCAGCTGCACTCACCGAAACGCTTAGAAGACCGCTTCACAATCTAACCCTTCTTCTCCGTTCCAGCGGGCTATAGTTTAAACCCTAATTCAGCCCTACTCACCAACACGCAAAGATCGCTTCACAACCTAACCCTCTGATTCTCTTTCCCAGCGGGCTGACGTTCCCGGGGGGCGAGTCCGGCATCTCGGTGCCGGACACGGTGTGCACGCCCAAGGCCGTGGGCATCTCCGTGGACACCAACACGTACGAGCCGCACCTGCTGGCCGGCACCATGGCGCACATGATCGGACATAATATCGGTAATTAAGACTTTAAATAAGTAATATATAGAGGTACAATAAGTAAATGTAATGAAGGCACGACGAAGCAGCAAGTGAAGGTTTGGGGGCTTTCGAAGATAAATCAGACAAACCTTCATGACCACACAAACTTCTGGATCTGTATGTGTACTATACATAAATATAATAATATACACAAATTGAATGCTTACACAAACGCGTCATAGGCTTAAATGTAACCGACCGAGGCAAAGACTGAATTACAACTAGAATCCGCGATCGACAACTACCGTACAAAAACTAGATATTAATAACAACACGCCTACCCGCATTTATTATTAAAAAAGTATTCCACGACTTGAATCGAACAAAGTCTCTGTTTGATTTATAAAATGGGGCGTGTTGCGTGAGAGCGACGACAGTTTAATTGGCCGGCGCTCCGGGGATTACCGCGTGATTGGGACCTGTTATTGAAATGTACTTCCAGCTTCAGGTGGATCAATACCGTGTTATTGTTTACGTGATTATTAATACACTGGCGGTCGAGCGGTTTTTGTGGTGTAGTTTTCAATGGGCTTTCAATAAATACATCTATATAAATTCTATACCACTCTTTCTACGAGACTGCCATCCAGTGGCTATACTAGTCATGGTGCCGATAGCTGTTATCAAAACACTCCACACAGCAAAAAACACCTTACTCCTCTTCTACCAGAGATCTTTCTCTAGGCTTGGACCATGACCAACCATTACACCAAAACCCTACAATTTGAAAAACACCTTATACTATAATCGTGCCCTCGCAAGGCATGGGCCATAACGACGGGTCTATGCCACCAAAACACTTATTCCCTACTAACAGTGTTTTTTTTTCAGGCATGGGCCACGACGACGGGCGCGAGCAGTGCTTCTGCCGCGACTGGCACGGCTGCATCATGGCGCAGTCCATCGTGGGGCTCGAGAACGTGCAGCCCTACAAGTTCAGCGACTGCTCCAAGAGCGACTACATCAACGAACTCAGGATCGGACGAGGGCTGTGCCTGCTTAATAAACCTAATGAGGTAAGAGGGATTTCCATTGCTTGATATTGGTAGCTGATAGATGGTCCGATGATATCTGCAGGGTTGTGGGTAAGCAGTTACCAGAGCGGCACATGACCGAAAGAATTGGCGTACAAAACAGTGGGCGATAGAAGGCTAATGATGATGATGATATTGATACACATTGTAGTTATGTTTCCTTCTAGATTATGGTGATATTCTGGTAGCTGGATTAAAATACTTCAGGTTTAATTATGCTTAGACACTTGATGACTAAACTTAGTGCAGCTCATAAAACAATGTCCATAATAACACCATTAAAGCGTCCCAGACACTAACTATAAAACTAATTCCTTGCAAAAGCATTCCAATTCCACGACATGCCGGCTCGTCGTTCCGAGCTCGCAGCGTGTCGTATTATTGAGCGATGCGTCGCGACTCACGTGCCCAAGTAGACGCAAATATGCAGAGTCCGGAGGAAACCCGCCTCGGAAACGATGATAGACTTGTCCAACTTCACGACTGAGGAACTTTTAACGAATCATTTCGCGAGCGACTTCACTGACAGTCGCTCAGCGACTCGATTACACCGGCTCATTCGAATGCTAAGCAGCTTCCCGCCAAGTCGAAAATTAATCAGCGCCAACGCCATTGTTTGTCGCAGACGGCTCGACGCCTTCGACCCGGCCGGCCTTTTAATAAAACTTATGGTAATGGCGGCCGGCCGCTCCCAGAATTATCTCTTCGTTTGCGAATATATAATAACAGGAGTGGAAGCAGCCGAGGGTTTATTGGAATAAATTTACATAGAGCCGGATAATAATGCACCGCGCGTCGCCTCCGCTTCGATTTGACGAGTTTACATATTTATCGACACAACGATGATTGCGTAACAGCCGCGAGTTTTGTATTCCGGCGGCCGCTTCCTCTACACGTGTAGAGGTTCAGCTCAGGTCGCGGTAAATCGATGTAGTTTTATTATTCTTAGCTGAAGCGTTCTCGAGTCCGTTTCGTTTCATGTTCAAGTGTCACTATGCTGAGATCAAAGGTCGGGCGTCGTGAGAGTTCGCCCTTTTGCGTGAAGCAATTTCCGCACAACGCGGTGGAAAACTGAACACTTTTCCTCCTACAAACTTACTTTGTAACAAGTGAATTGATGTAACTACATGTGTCACAGGGTACTGCACTTCAGTGAGAGTATTTGCACTCGTCGAGATTGACAGTGCAATGACAAGTGGCAATTATCGGACATGCAACGAGCTCACACACCACACATACACTCAGCACACGCCATCACTGTTAAAATATTCCGTCCAACCTCATTGCCGCGTTTAACATTCATAATAGCTTCAATGAAAGTTCAAAAGCAGAACGGCAGGTTTAATAATCTCCCCGAGCCTTGACCGCTATTTTAATCGAGAATATTTTAATCGAGAGAAAAATTCAAGTCCGCATATAAATCTCCGTCGTTTCGACTGCATTAATAAATGTAATCGGCAAGTCGCAGGCCGGTGAAGTTTGTAATAATGGTATTGTTCCTGGAATCACTGAACTGGTTTTCGCGGAGATGAGATTCTGTGGAAACTGTGACGTCCACTTTGATCTACAGCTTCCAATTGCATCTCCTGGAACTCCAGTGAACTTCTAGAACTGAGCTTTGAAAGTGTTTTCAACAAAAAAAATTGTACCTACCTGGCCTTTGATTTCTCTGACTGGAATATTTAATATAAAAGTACATTATTATGAAATTTGTTTTATTTATCCATTTACTTATGGATTATATTTGCAACAAATCTATCATAATACATAGGTACATACATAATGTTCATAACTGTATTCCCCGTAGTCAGTCATAGGCATAGGTGACTAGGCCACTAACGGGATAGGTCGCGAGCTTTATCGCCATTTTTTTATAAGTACGGTTTCCTCTCGATGTTGTAATTACCTATAATTTCTACATAAATAGATTTGTATATGTAGTACGTACATAGACAGTAACTAGTTGCGTATTTTTAATATTTTTTTTCTAACTCGACACTCTGCGTATAGTAAACTCTCGCAACGATAATGTAAATAAAGATTATGTACTGATTTTCTCTCTTCCTCCCCTCAGCTGGTGGTGCACCGGCAATGCGGCAACGGTCGCCTAGACGAAGGCGAGGAGTGCGACTGCGGCACCATCGACGAGTGCCACAACTCCAACCCGTGCTGCGACCCCATCACGTGCCGCCTCACCAAGGAGGCGCAGTGCGCGTCCGGAGAGTGCTGCGAGCGCTGCCAGGTAACTGCTATACCTATACCTGCCTCTGTGGTCTAGTGGTAGAAGCTTCGCTTCATGACCCAGAGGTCCCGGGTTCGATTCCCGGGTGGGACCATCAATTTGTGTTTCTAAATTGTGGTTCTAAGTTTGGTTAGGACACAGAAGGCTGATCACCTGATGTCCGAAACAGTGAAACGATCCATGCTGTCGGATGGGCATGTAAAGCAGTCGGTCCTGCGCCTAGCTCTCTCCAGTCGTGTCGGTTAATCCGTCCCATTGGGCTATTAGAGCGATGGAACATAGAGTGCTCCTGTGTACTGCGCACACACTTGGGCACTATAATCTACTCCTGCGTAGATGGCTGATCTCAAATGAGATTGGCCGCCGTGGTCGAAATTCGGCTAGGAGGACGTTATACCTATACATACATCGACGAGTGCCACAACTCCAACCCGTGCTGCGACCCCATCACGTGCCGCCTCACCAAGGAGGCGCAGTGCGCGTCCGGAGAGTGCTGCGAGCGCTGCCAGGTAACTGCTATACATAAGTATAAATACAGAAGACTTAGCACGGGCGCAAGACGGGCATATTTAGATGTGACTATTATTTTCCATCGCACTCGCTCTCCAGGCTAGCAGGGGTTGTTGAGGTGAACTATAGAATAACTTTTATGAGGTGTACATGATATGGGGGACACTTTATAATATATACAAGCAACAACTGATGCTATACGGCGAAGATGCCAAGGTTAAATCAAGTTTAATGTATTACAATTAATGGTGTTAAGAAATAGATGTTGCTATGTTGTACAGTAGTTCCTTCTCTTCGCCTAAAACCATTTAAAACAGATTCTTTTTAGTATAAGGCCTGGAATTGTGTGGACTATGATCCATGAAACCACATCAGACCGGCGGTTAATTCAATAGAAATTCTTAGTACTTGTCAGAGTTTGCTAACATCTGTAGTTAAAGCCTTTTTGCAGTAATGGCCATAATAGCGTTTCTAGTTTCGATGTCCAATTAAAACTGTAGCCTTCAGTTCGTCGAAAACGTTTCCACATAATTAAGTTAACAGCGGGGTCCGCCATCGCAATATTAAATTTCCCCGACTATCATCATACGAGCCGACGTGATAGAGGGTGAGGTGACAGCTATTGACGATAAAATCTTTATGGACTTTTCCCGGGATAAAATAGAAAGCGTGGTCTATGTATAGAATGGTATGGAATTATAACGTTTATGTTTAGTGTAATGATGAATTAAGCTGGTTATTACAAGCTTCAAGAGCCAATTGGGGTCAGCCTCAAATGTGGGTGCTCCTTCCTACATGCCCTTGAGTGAATGATGACGAATGACCTTTAATTACATGTTTCACATATACTTAAACATAATTATGTACAAGTTTTCCACAAACAATAATACTACCCTACTTCCCTCCACAGCTGAAGCCGCGCGGCATAGTCTGCCGGGAAGCGTCAAACGAATGTGACTTAGAAGAAACGTGCACCGGAGTCTCGGGGTCCTGCCCAGTGGACGCCTACAGGAAGAACGGGGAACCTTGCGAGGAGAACAAAGGATACTGCTTCTCTGGTCAATGCCCCACGTTGTCTCTCCAGTGTGAGAGAATCTGGGGTCCTGGGACCACTGGTGCAGATAAGGAATGCTTCGAGCAGTTTAATTCTAAGGGAGCGGTGACAGGACATTGTGGGAAGGATAGTGCTGGGCATTATATCAAGTGTGAAATGGAGTAAGTGGTTTTATAGACAACATAACTAATTTAATGTTATTAATATGAGTAATGCGGCGAGTACCTATAACATTGAAAGATCAATAAGGTTTTGTTATAAGTGTTTTTGACCAGCAAAATTAAATGGCACATGAAATAGCTGTCCGCTTTTTTCGTAATGAAATAATTGTACTTCTATAGTTACAACAAAGTGTATAAGGGTAACGAATGTTTTTTAATGATCTCTTGAGTCGTGAATTTTTTGCCACCAGTTTTAAACATATATCATATATATTTTTAATATATAGTTATTTTTCATATCCCATAAGCTAACATACTACCCCCCCCACCCCCTCCCAGGAACGTCCGCTGCGGCTCGCTGCAGTGCCAGCTCGGGAACCGCTACCCCATCGTGCAGGGCATGGACGACTACTACACGCGCACCATCATCACCATCAAGGGACAGGAGTACGAGTGCAAGTAAGTCACACTCCGAGAGTCCAACAATGGTTTTGCAAAAGAAACAAATGCCAATACCATATAATAAGGGTATTTTTTTGCTTCAGGGCGGAGTTTACTTCTCTTTAGCTGGCACACTGATAAAATTCCACTTTATAGTGGTAATCCAGCTATATACACTCACGGGCAATGAAAAGGTTCCACTGAAAAAAGCACCAAATTACTACTCAACGGAAAAGGATAGCTTAATGACGCCTTCTGCAACATTGAAGTACATTTATCAGAGCATCAGGATATTGCCAACTAAAATCTATTATATTTTGTTCAAATTTTTAATGAAATGTTTGAAAAAATTGGGTTTCTTTTGGTGTCGGCATTTTGTGAGTGGAAATATTTTATTGCCCGTGAGTGTATATTATAATTATCCAAACGTGGCGCCGAAGCATTGAAAGCGAGCTACGAGCCGCTGGACTTAGCTGGAGCGAGGCTAAAAGTGCAGCCGAAGATAGGTAGAAGTGGCTGACGTTATTGGATACCCTTTGTACTGGGAAACCTATAGGACTACAACAACATAATCATCATTTTCGAGCAATCCTTCTTGTCTGCAACTATTGATCACCCTGACCTAACCACATTCCAGGGCCACCACCGGTTTACCTGAGCACTCCGAGATCGGCCCCCTCGGGCTGGTGTCCGACGGCACCCCCTGCGGAGACAACCTGGTCTGCGTGAACCAGACCTGCACGTCCATCTTCCCCTTCATAGACCACACCAAGTGCCCAACCGACCACAACAACAACGAGTGTTCGAGCCGTGGGGTGAGTGAATATGATTGTTATTTTGCTGTTAATACAATTCATTCGTTTATTTCAGACAGAAGGTGCATAAGTTTTTTTTATGTAGAAAATATAAAATAAATAAATATATATAAATAAATCGTTGTAGTACGGTCTTGAAGATTGAAGGGATAGTTCCGTTTGGACATCGCCGAATGGAATAACAGCAGAGACCCGTAGCGCTGATTTTGCCATGATTTCTTTGGGCGCCCTAGATGGAGTTTGCAGAATTTCATAACTGTACCACAGTGATACACACATCATTAGTAGTCGTAATGTAATAACAGGTTACGGTACACCTATCTTGTGGTACCTACCAGAGTGATATATAATGTGATTTTTTAAATAAATAATCAGACATCAAAACTTATAACAAGACTTGCCTGAATTCAAATTGAAGATCCAAACAAAAGCTGACACAGGTGCAGTATCAGGAATACTTAAACTTTCTAAAACTACAAAACAGAATTCCGTAGCGGAGTCAACTTCTGAGCACTTCTAATAGTTTGAGAGGGCCGGGCGGTTGCATGTTATTCAATTTTTACCTGTCGCTTGTCTTGCTAGACAACTTTTAACAATGTTATATTCAGTTTGACTCGTCCCAGATGCCAGTCGGTGCATTTAGTTACAGTTTGTTTGTTTACATTGAAATTCAGAATTTATTTGTTTATGTCTTTTTCTACCCTTGTGTTTGACGGAGGTTGAAAGTTATGGAAACAAAATGCCGGGTTGCCACTGGAATAAGAATCTACCATGAAGCATTCAAAACTTGATATAAGGTACTGCAAAAACACAAAGGTACCCGCACATGCTATAATCATTAAATATTGGAACTTTTAACGTCGGTAAGGTAATTGAAACTCTACGTAGCTACTTTATTCCACAGTTCACCAATATCGTTGATTATTGGTTTAAATTATTTCCATGCATTGGCAGTCAGTGAACTGAGCAAAATTATTCAATACAAAATAAAATACACCCATTTTTCCGGCCACCGAACTACAATAAACATTGTCAAACAACGGTTATGAAATTCGAGTCGAGCCATTGTGTCCAACTTGATCGCATATTGCACGAGAGTTCACATCCCCGGGGCCTCGTGGTCGAGTGACTCGTACTCTAGTTCTTATTGTACACAGGATATAATTATATGCAAATACAATACCGTTACTAGTGTTTGCCTCATGTTTGCTGCAGCTTCTAGCGCAGTTCTAAGCTACTAGCAAACTTTATTGAACCCGTAGAGATATTCTTTATTTACTCATTTGTTTCTTATTTTTTATGAAAACTACTTCATCAGTTGAACTTCTGTAAAAAAATACGGACTTCATGAACGAAAATGAACAAAAAATCTTGCAAAGTTCTGTGTTAACGGAAAATTCCTACGCTATGAATTCCGATTAACACGGGAGAATCCAAATAGGCGTTATTTGCAACTATATTTTTTTTGCAATCATTATTTCTAGGTACACAGTAGTTAGTTGCAATGCAGCTATCGCCCCGGACACAATCCGCTCGCACTCTGATCTGAAATCCAAATGAAACGGTTGTTTTTTCACGGCCGGTATCGCCGGCATTCAATCCCGTGTACTTCTGATTACACAACCCCCGAGGGGGGGCGATATTGGACCACTTGTTATTGGATAGTTTCCATCACACTTTATTTACAACAAATGTTGTTTGGGTGACCCCCGCACCGCGTGGGGTCAAACTACGTGAATTCGACTGTGCTAAGCTTTGTTTGTTGTGTGTGACGAATTTTGTTGGGTTGCTGTTAGAGTTGATTTATTGTTTATGGTGTTATTGTGTTATGTTTATTCAGTTTATTAGATTTGTTGCATGACGGATAGATCCATGGACGGCTAAGGCGATTTTAATCATACGATACGTAACATAAAAAAAAAACTATCCTCATTTTTTCCACAATTATTTCATTTTCCACAATCAATAATGTATACCTAATAAGGGATAAAGCTGTGCTCGTAAATGAAACTGCTATGGTTTTTTAGTGAAGACCTAAGATTAGTAGGTGAGCCATGTATGATTGATATCGGTTACCGGGAAAAGTTTATATAGGCACATCTCTGGATTACCCGGCCGAGTGCACACGACCGCCGCCAGGGATCAGGGGGGTCACTACAGGAATCAAACGAACGAACGAACGTGAGCTGTCATGCCATCGATATAATTAATGCAACGAGATTACGAGATAGAGTCGTGGCTTCCCCAGGGCTTTGGAATTAAGGAAAAAAGAAGTTTAAGAGCTAACCACAAGTCTATCTCGTTGCAATAAACGTGCCGATTGCGTGACAACTCCCGTTCGTTCGTTTTTGGATTTCTCCAGTGACCCCCAGCACCTATGATCAACTCCGGCCATTACTCACAACTTCCACCGCGCTCTGTAGTCATAGATCTATACCTCTAGCTAGTCTATGCCTCTGTAGTCCCTGACTCGATAGTTCCTAATCCGCAAAGTTGCGCTTCGCTCGCAATTTGTACCGGATAGCTAATGGGATTTCATTCACTGATCCACTTAATTAATCGTAACTCCGTCACAACCTCACTGCTGAAAATCTTTGTGAGTCATTTTGAATATTACCAGTGGCTTTCTGTGAGTAGATAAGAGAGGTACTTACTAATTGTTTTTTTCTTCTATATAGAACATTGTTACTTAACGAGTTTTATTACGTATTTTAAGGTGCAAGTAGGCGGTGGACGACATTATACTTTGTAAAATGACGTTTGATTGACAGATGCTTATGCTTGGGGAAAAAGTCGAATTTCCCCTTGAAAACCAACAAATGACACATAAAATATATGGATTTGACACCCGAACACCCTGTAGATATAAAATGACTGGCGCGTGAAACAACAATATTGTCGCAGTCAACTGATCCCTAAACTCAAACACGATTATCGATTCCGCTAATTATTTGTTATGCGGAAAAGTTTCATAATAATATTTAGATTGAAAACACTTTGTGTGAACCAAATTAATATAAAGCCTCATCGCCATAGGCAACGGCGAAATTATTAATATTGAAACACAAAATTAACGAACCCCACTTTCACTGAGCAAAATTAAAATGTATTGCGCTAAAAGTTTTGTTTTGCTCTTATCGTATATTTCAATTAACAATTTAATAACTGTAATACCTATGACTAACAATTTTATCAACATTTTTGTTCCAAGAAAAATTAGCAATTAAGTATTTTATGTAGGCAGTAGGTAGATATACTCTACCGATGTTTGTTACTTATTAATATTATAGATACCTATAATTTTATTTTCAAGCACAAATCGGAAAATATAATGATAATATATTAAACGTACTTGTATTAACAGATTAATAACGAGAAGAGAAAACAAACATTGTCTTACATGGAATCTGAAATCTAAAGCAACCAAAAGCAACGTAAATTTAACTTGGAAGTGGTAAAACGGTTTTCCCTTATCCCACCGTTTTCACAGTATTATGTTTCACACTAGGTGCCTATTATAATTTTGTGGCTTCACAATTTAGCACTTGTCTAACAACAGATTTTACTTCTAACGTAACGTGCATACGACGGTAGACGAACCTATAAGACAGTATGCAATGATTTCTCGCTTCTTTCTGGAACTTATCATTATAATATTTTTTTTTTAATATTGCCAGCACCGAAAAAGCTCGCGCCTCTGCTGACACCACTACAAGTGAGGGGGCATCCACGTAGCTGCTAGCTAGCGTCCAAGCGCTGTATAGTGTCCACCTAGTGACCCACTTTGATTCCAAATGATGCATATCTAAGTTGTACCATGTACAATTGTACATAGTAATAAATGTTTGTCTAATCCACTCTCCACAACAATACCCCGTCTCACTCTCCCCTACTCTCACTTCCAGGTGTGTTCAAACGCCAACAAGTGCGTGTGCACCCGCGGCTGGACGGGCCCGGACTGCTCGCAGCCGGACGCGCTGCCGCCGCCGCCCACCCCCTGGGTGCCGGACAACGCCACCAAGGCGGCATACAACATGACCAAGAAGGAAACACCGTATGGTGAGTCGGAGCCGGTTGCGGAGCTCACCCTACACATCAAAAGCAAAATTTTGGACTGATTTATAGCCCCCGTTTTTATCAAAATTTATCCCTATATGGCCTATGTTCAGCATTGGACGTCCTATGGCTGAGATGATGATGATTAACCCTATGTAATGAAGAATACGAAATTATAATGATTATAAGATGAAGTTGTGAAGGTCAGCCGCAGGTCTTAAGGAATAAAGAAGGGAGGCAGATTATTGTTTCACCAGTATTATGTTCATAAAGAATATCTACAAAATTATGTGGATTGCTTTAAGACCTAGAGGTGCGCTTTCAGAACTATGTAACTTATTGGACTGTAACCACTGTTGTAAACTTGCAAAATTGGATCTTAATCAAGACACAGAATTGGCTGTCTAAATTTCTCACAATATTGGCAAATTCATTCATCACATCTTCACCTAATCACTTGCAGAATCACCTCGTATTTTACCATCAACAAACCATTGCTAATGCCATTTATAACACACATACTTATTGTGATGAAAATATTAATGATCCTAACTATTTTTACAGGTTTAAACATGTGTTCAAAATACCCTATCCCAGTCCTTTTAAATGAAACGTTAAGGTGCCGGGATGCGAGCAATGCTAGTTGCTACATTACCGAGCCGTAGAGTACAGAATAAGTAGACTTCGAGTCCGTAGAGTTAGGAATAACAGCCGTGCAATTATAGTAGCAGTGCGACAGCATTGGTCGCACCCGCGCCGCCCGGGGCAGGGCGCGGGGGCGGCGGCTAACGCCCGGGACTCTCTTGCAGGTGAACACAAGGGGAATAAGATGGGCACCGTGAACATGGTGTTGTTGTTGCTCGCGGTCGTGCTGTCCGTGTTCGTGGGGTTCGCCTGGATGGCGTACTGCTTCAGGTACTCGGTGTTGTGGTCTTGTGGCTCGTGCCTGCCGTGTCGTGAGTGTGGAGAAGCCGTCGCCGCCGCCCCCGCGGCCCTCGCCCCACCCCCTCCTCCGTCCACTTCCTCTAACTCATCCTCTTCTCTTTGGGCGCAGAGAACTACCACGGCTCGAACACGGTGTTCCTCGTGGCGGTGCTCATGTCTGTGGTAGGGGGGGTATTCATAGTATTTGCCCTGAGCGCTCTCTGCTACAGGTCAGTCGTAGTACACAAAAACTTCTCCCTGTGCCTAAGGTTAGTGAGCAGAAAACAGACCAAAGGTAGTCTATAAGAAGAAATTTAAATCGTCACCTTCGTATACTTGTATGTTTATTTAGACGTTAGCGTTGGTGTTTCTGTTGATTTTTTTAAAGTCGGATTGGTTGTTATGTTTGTTGCGATCGGTTGTTGTTGTGGTGGTAGCTAGAAGCGGTACTGCATTTGATCTGTGGTTCTGTGTCGCGGCGGACGGAGCATGGCCCGCCGCCCTCTCACTCGAGCGACACCTTCCCGACTCAAACCCTTAAGATTCTGGGCTCTTGGATGTGTGCATTGGCTTTATGTGAACTGTGACTCGTTTTCGTTTCCTTTCTTGGTCGTGGCTCGTCGCCCGAGCCCTCGCGCGGCGAGCCCGCGTCTATATCTTCAGCAAACTGACTCCATCCATTCATTCATTCTAACAAACATAAACTAAACATGAATGCCAGTTGCAGCCTGACAATGTGCATGGATGGTATCTGGCAGCTTATTAGTAACTCAATCATCTGAGGTATGTACTTAAAGAGACATTCAGTAAAACAAAGGAAGAATTTGCATAAAATGTTGAAGAAGATATAGATCGCCGATCACTCTACTTCACCATCACTGACACTATCTATAAATTCTCTATCAACTTTTGCACGAGAAGCGAATGTGCGATGCACGGATTCTTCTTTCAAGCAGCTGTCTTCTAGTTAGAAACGCCTAATGTTAAATTTAAGAATTCAGATTCCTTCCACTACACACATCATTTCCTTATTCATTTTAATATGACTTATTTTCAGTCACTTTCAAAATTTATACTTAATTAGAATTTACAATATCGTCGAAATATCAATAAAATACCTACAATGTGATCAGTAATGGAAGGAATCTCTGCTATAACTCATTAAGCTAAGATCAATCTCTAAATCTCTCTTTCAATGATTTCATGAAACATAAATTCCCATGAGGAATGAAACGAAAAGTTAAATTAGTCAAATTCAAAATTTTACCAAAGTGTCAAATTCGAAATATCCAAAAGCGCCAGTCTTTACTATCAAAATTCCAAATTTGGTCACGAACAAGGGACAATAGATGATGGATCAGCCGCCGCTCCTCTGACAGTCTCCAGTCCCGCAGTCTGCACTCTCTGCAGCGACAGCGCTCATCATCCACTGTGGCCTCGCTCAGCTAAATTCCAATCAGACCGCCCCTCGGAAACGAAAACCCCGACGTTGCGAAGGTGTTCTCGATTCCGACCACTGAGAGATCAGTGTTGTTTTGTGAAACGTAATCGATTGATCTGAGTGGGACGTTCCCACCGCACGCCTGCGTTAGGAAAAAGAGCACGGGGCCGAAGTACGACCCTCCGTATGTGAAGAAGCCGATAGCCAAGAGCTTCCCCGCCGGGTCCACCGCCAGCAACAACTCCCAGGAGGACGTGTCCATGGAGGCCGGCAAGATGCACTCCTTCAACAACACCTTTAGGTACGTGTCTCCACCGCCCTTACTGGTTAAGGCTGTCTCTCGTCTCTTGAGCTGAACCCTGTGTTTGTCCGTCAAGTCACTCAGTGTTATGACTACTTGTTCTGTAAATTTTAGTTCGAAGACAGCGTTTTAATGTAAATGTTAAATTAAATTGACACTACTTGAAGTTTTTGATAAGATTACAAAATTATGTTTCTTCTTTTTGATGGCTCTGGTCTTCTCAACTTAACAGAAATCTTTTGAGGTACGTTGGAAGCTTGTGGCGTGGTTAGAATTGTCAACGCCTCACGCTGGAGATATGATTATAAACTTGCCCTCACGATTTTTGCTTGTATCCACTCGCGCTTGAGTACCTACAGTAAAGCTTGGGTTCCTAAAGAACAATTGGCGAAATGATATTGTTTTCCTTCTGTGTGTTAAAGCAGTTTATTTGAAGCACAACATTAGGCGTTATTTGACACGCTTTATTTTTTACCTCTTCTTTATTTTGTATAAGTACCTACTTTAGATATAATACCTACAGCGGCAGGATCTAGAGTTTATAAGATTATATAGAACCCTACAGTAACAAATAATTTATTTAAGCAGTAGCAGCGAATTTTAATTAAGTACCTTACATCATCTGCCTTAGTGTTTAGAACAAAAATACCAACAGAAATGCCTAATACTGCAACTCAATCTAACTTTACCTGTTACGAATGAAATAATATTAAGTAAATTCACCATGAAATATATTATTCTTAGTTTTGAAATCACTGAAATACTAGTACATGTAAACCACTTAGCTTGTAGAAGAGTTTATTTGCTATGTAACTATTATTTATCCATCATCCACTAACTTTCAGCCGTGGTGACTCTCAACGTGTCATTTTCAGACATGGAAACCACATGTCGGCATCTGGCAGCTCTAGTAGATACCCGTAAGTACTTCATCCTTAAACTAAATTATTTTTCAGTAGCGAGCTTCGCTTTGCCGTATGGTTATTCCCCGTCGAAATTTGTCGATGCGAACCACAACAAAAAATACGAAGTCGCAGACATAATTTCAGAAGAATGTAATAATAATTTTACCTTATTCACACGTGATAGGTATAACGTATCTAAACATCGAACTGAATTTATATACAGAACATTGAATTTATTACTTATTTCCTTTTGTATTTCTCCGTTCCAGCGAACACAAGCAAATGAAACGTGTCCACTCGGGAAGTGAGGATGAGCCAACGCATTCTGGTAAGTTTACACTCCTAATCATCATGATTCTTATTTTTCTAATCATATTATTTCCGTGCAACATTCTTCATCCTTCAACTATAAAACTATTCAAATCCTGTATGACGAATAAGCAAAATGTCTTCAAGTCTTCGAAACAATCGAAAAACCTAAAACCGAATTAACCTTTCCATTCCCAAACTTCCAGGCGAAGAAGACATAGCATTCATAGACGTGCCAGGCGGCACGATATCCAAGCTGCCAGAGAAGGGCATCCTCAAGAAGCACGGCTACGGAGCCGTGGATGGGAAAGACAAGTGGGGTGATGAGGAACACTCGGAGCACCTGGAGGCAGGCTCGCAGTCTGACGGGCAGGAGCCGCAAGGCGCCGTCGCTGATATGGAGTATAAGTTTAAGGTGAGGTTCTGTAGATCGTATCGGGTGGTGGACTTTGGGAGGGGTCTAGGTCCAGCAGTAGATTGCTGGTGGCTCAGAAAGCAGCAGCAGAAGAAGAAATTCTGATCTGTTTTGTGATGGTGTTTACGGACTTGTGATAGAAGGCAGCTATACAATAAAGCCTAAGGGATACCTTCCACGCTCTGATGCTTTCATATTTGTTTATTAGTAGTAGCTGAACTCAGAAATCAGTTGTGGGTTTTCTTAATCTACTACATAAGTGGTGAATTATTATTCAATCCACATTAATCTATGATTCTCTTCTAACCCAATCCCTCCTATCTTCCCACCAGGACCTGAACGGCTACCACGAGGGCATAATCGAGGCGCTGAAGACAGCGGCGGCACAGCGAGCCAGCGTCGGCGGCTCGGCCTGTGGCTCCGGGGACCTGCGAGCTCTGCAGGAGTACGAGTACAAGCGGGAGAGGGCGCCCAGCGCAGAGAAGATACATGAGATTGAGCTTAGGAGACAGAGGTGAGGGTGCAGGATTATGCTAGTGGTGTGGGGTATACTGTAAAGGGGGTTTGGCGATTAATTTCGAAGTTATTCAATGAAGCCTGAAGGTATGCATTGCAGATTATAAATAGAAAATTTTTATTAGCATAAGTTACGTAGGTACCTCCTTTTTTGTAACTTATGACGAGTCTATTTCACTGCTAACTTCCCGGGAATTTCGCAACCAATTCAAAACCAAAATTAGCTAAATCAAAGACATAAACTGTGAAACTACACACACAAATTCCAGGGGCGAAGAAGAAGAAGAATGCGGTCCGATCCGGATCCGGAACCTGGAGGACCTGATCCGGCAGCTGGAGCACCACTCGAGCCGGCACATGAGTCCGTCCGGCTCGCAGGACATCCGCCAGGACGAGCCGGAGCCCAGCAGACACTACCGGATCGAGGCGGCAGAGGCGCAGCCACCGTTAGTATTACTTTGTTTGTTATGTAGTGAATTGTTACAGTGTGGAGGCGAAGTTTTGGTTGTGAGCCAGGTTATCAGATGCAAATTGCAACACCCCAATTGTCTTCAGCCAGTAGTAACTTGCTTCACAGCATGTTAAGTATGAGACATACTTTGGGGGTATCAAAGCGTGTTATTGCTTTGAATTTTCTGTAATCTTACTGTTCATAAAGCAATCCTAATAGGGGAGTACTTTCTCTGACTCAGTTCTTTTTACATCATCATCACGACCCATCAACACACAACATACTTATAAAACACTTATATTATCTTTCTTCCCCAGTTGCCGGCGCAACCGCCTGCCCCCCGCGGAGGAGGAGCCCCGCTTCCCCTACCCGCGCTTCCGCAGCGGCAGCGCGCGCCACCACGCGCTCCCGTTCCCCGCGCACGCGCACCCCCGCGCGCCGCCCGACGACGACGCGCTGTATGAGACAGCTGATGCTGATAGGCTGAGAGACGCTCCGGATAGCGAGAGGTGAATATTGTTGGGGTATTAAGTAGATGTTATTTTGAGGATTGAGGGTTAGGTGGTTGTGGATATTGGCAGTGTAAAGCAAGGTTGAGACTAGTTGAGAGAGGGAGCTGGTCAAGAAGAAGTCTTGGGTAACGTTATAGCTATGTTGACTTGAATTGCTGGTTGGGTGAATAAAAATGGTACGATCTTGGGAGTGAAGTATATTTTTGGCTGATGACGATGATAAAATTTTTAACCATTCATATTAAAAACTTGGTTTATAGTGTCAATATCCACGAAATACCTTTAATCTTGGTGAATCTAATAGATACGGAAGTACCGTGCACAGTTATATGATGATGAGCCAGGGATATGATTGCTGGAATTGCATATAAAGTGAAATTAACGAATATTTTTTACTCTATTATTTGGTCTCATAACTGTGCGCGATACTTAAAACGTTTTTAAGATAGAAGAAAGAGTACACGGTGGACCCAAAGCTCGCCTTCCAGTTACAATACACTGATTCTTTTAGTCTTGAGGGTTTAAAGAGCGTCCTGAGGATAAAGAAGGTACCCAGTAATGTATTTTGAATTTCACTGCTTCGTTTTACAGTAAAAGTGCTGTAACATACAAAGCTTTATGTAGATCTGATTTGGAGCGATTTTTATAGTACCTTTCATATTATATTTATATATCACTAGTAGTTTTTGATCTCATTTAAATTTTACATTGTAAAATATATTTTAGACATTATCAGATGATAGACAACATCATCAAATAAAAGATAAAGCAACCTAGATGCTATATAAAATCCGAGACATTAAAATTTAGAAATAACCATAATAAGTAATCACTAACCTATACATCATTATAATGTATCATCTTACACACATTACTGTTAGCTTTGGCATTACTGCATCACCCTTATTCCGTAGTTCTCATAGAGGTAGTTTGTTAGATAGAACAAGAAAAGTAACTTCAGAATTGTATTCTTTGTTTTAGTTCAGAGGCAAATGCTCAATATTCAAGTTCGACTTCGTCGACAGTCCACAATAACATATTGCCCTAGTGGCGGCGAGCGAGCGACCCCACCGCCGGACAACCGAACACCAGACCCCACCCATGAATGCCCTTTAACACTGGTCTCATTGCAGAAACTACACTAACTAACTGCCAACTCCACGCGAGTTCTAAGGTCCGACACTGATACACAAACGTGGCCTTAGACAGGTCGTAGTGAGACCACAGAGTCCAGAGCTGCATAAAGCCTCATTTCGAACTGGCCGGTTGTAAAAGTAAAAAGGAAAAATAGTGGGTTCGGTGGGACCTCGGAGCTCGCGCCCGGCACCGCGTCATTCAAGTGCTGGTTGTTTCAAAGCTCGACGACAGTGAGCCCGGTGTGCGAGTGAGGCGGTGTCGGGCCGGAGCTAAGGCCGCGCGCTCCGCAGCCCCGCGCCGCCGCCGCCTGCCTGCGCCGCGGCCGCGTCGCCACCCGCATCCTTCCCCGAGTACAAACACTGAGGCGCTGCCACTGCCGCGCCACGCAGCTCTAGCCACGGGACTACCAGCGCAACCCCTCCAGCTCAACAATAGAACATCCTCATCACCTGTGGCCATGGACACGGCTACTACATTGCGGTCTTCAAACACGTTTCGTTATATCACACCAGCCGTCAACCAGTCGGGGATCAGTGCTCGGGCTTCTGTCGAGGACGATTTTAAAGTTTAGCGTAGAGACTCTGACCGCACGCGCAGGTCACAACACATTCTAAAGTTCTTTAAGTGTTATTATGTAAGAGTGGCGCTCTGCGCATTTTAAAGTGTATAGTTACTACGAAAAGTGATTAGAGAGGTGTGCAACGTGGAGAAATCGCTTTGTAGACAAAATAATGGAACAGTGAATTATATACCCAATCGCTACCAGGGTGACAACACGTTGGTTTCATAATTATTAGGATTTGAATTATTCATTCTACAGAACGCTTTATATAATAATCAATAAATCTTTCAAAACTAGCCTTTCCTCCATTTTACACACCATCTCACCTTAAACGTAGTCTGCAAACTCTTAAGTTTGTATGATAAACGTATAGATGATAAATGATAGATACCTAAGTCGTTACTAGAAACAGATACCGAATCGTCTAGATAGCGATGGCTTGCTCAACCCAGTACCGACGGACGAAGCGCCGCGAACGCACGTAGTGTCATGTATAGGTACCACTTCTGATTGCACAGTTAGGATAATCACATTAACAGATAGGTAACTGTTAGAAATGATCACAATAAATCTCACTTGTGTTGTAGAATGATAGTGGTTTGATAGTGGGCCCGTCGCGAGCGCGGGTATATGTACGTCACATGTGTGTACGTGACGGGTGTACGTCACAGATGTGTACGTCATGTATGTACGATGTACGTCACTCTGTGACGACTCCTAGCTCGAGCGGTGTGGCCCCTCGACGATGTATACTTGGAGCCGCACCTAGATATATTGTTAGCTCATCAGTGAATTGTAAATATTAATGAAGTGTAAAGTACTAATCGCACTTTACATAAACAATTATGACTGATTTTTCAATATTAGTATTGAAAATGTAGCGTTAACTGTTGAGTGTAAGTTTCACATGGGAACGTTGACCGCCGCGCCGCTGGGGCGCGATATTTGTTACGTTGAAATGTTTAATTATATTTATTCAATTTAAATCGAATACGCTTTATACTATATATCTGTTTATGAGCCGATTGCGCGCCAGCGGCGCCGCAAAGTGTATGTCTAAAATAACTGTAAGTTAAACTTATCGTCTAGTGAGCTATAACATAGCTGAGGCTATAACGTATAGCAGAGGCTATATAACATGTAGCAGAGGCTATCATATACATAGTGGAAGAGAGTGTTGTACGGTGCGAGGTCTGTTTCGTCGAGCTCCTTTTCATTTCGCTTTCCAACTTCCGACTCACAGGCTCAAGTAGCTTATACTTATTAGATAGGTGATAACAAATTGAGCTGACATGATGAAGCAAAGCTTTAATGGACTTTTTGTTTTTGTCGATCCGTGAGCTCGGCGACTGCGCTAAAATGGGGAATGTAATGTTATGTGCTTTTAATTTTTGACTAAATCAATGGAAGTGGCGAGAAGGATAGATACTTTATTTGCAAAGACTGTGGAATATGCATATTTAATGATACTGGACATCTCAGCGAACCGTCCCCGGAGAGCAGAGCGCGCTGCACCGCGGCTCCAGGTGTGGGCACCCCCAGATATGGGGCGCAGATAGTTGGCGCCCCCAGCCCTTCCCCGCGGGCACTGACCCCCCTCGCCCCTCCCCCGGTGCAGCTGCGACTCTAACTCTAACTTCAGAACACCAAATAAATCACTTATTTACATACATAAGGAATTCTTTACCTAATAAATTTTAAAATATTCACAACATCATTTTACCAAAATTTCTCAAAGATCTCGACTCACCGTGCACCAATAATTTCTTAAAATTAGTATTTGATAGTTAACAACATAAACTCATATTCTAAATAAAGTAAGGAAAAACCTATAAAGTGAATTAAGCGTTATTTCAATTTTATCAGAATATAATTATATTATTATTATTACATTAAAACGAATTTACACCGTTTAACAAGATGTATAATAAAGATGATGTTATAGTTTCGTCGTTTACTTTATTATGACAATTTAGAAGGTTATAATTTGGACAGCGGTATCGCTAGGCTAGGTGGCTCGCCACACACGTAACTAGTAGATAAATTACTAATACTCTTATATAACCAACTCTTTACCACTCTTAAAGAGTTTTAAGTCGCTGCCATCGCGACCTATTTCACGTTAGCATATATATAGATACCTAATCGTTAAATTTAAGTAAATCTAATTAGATTATTACAATCTCGTACAGGGTAGATGTTATTTCAATACTCTGTAGCTGGGTGCGACGGTGGCGAGAGGGTGGCGTGAAGTGATCGTGTCATTCTAACCAAGTTAAAAAATCTCCATGGTTTTAAATTCTTATCTTATTTGCTCAGCTCTCCAGCCTGAGTTCTAAAACTTCAACACGTGTGGTCACCCTACACCCTCACTCACTCGCGCGCCATGCCGCTTTGTTATCACGCGCAAACAATACCTAAATGTCCAATGCTGTAAAGGTTTCGTCAACTTGCAGTAAGTACCTTAAATTGTTGAATGTGTTTTTGTTTATCATAAAGTCGCGAAAGTCGTACCCAGCAGGCGTCGCGAGCGCTCGTTCTTCCACAAACCACGCCCCGGGCCCAATGGGGTCGCTGTAGGTTTGTAGGCCTAAAAAGTCAATTGTGAACAGCGCCGAACATCAATATTATTGCTCAGGGTGGTTCTACACTGCGCCCATATTCACAGAAACGCTCAAAAGTGAGACTATAAGCAGCCAGTTGATAATTATGTACTCGTATGTACTCTACTCCATCCAGCACTTTAGCAATGAGACGAAGTGTCGAGGAGTTGAAATAACTGCCAAAATTATAGCATATTTAGCGTAACCGTGTAGCTCTAAGATTTTAACACCAACTTTTAACTTGGCTGCACAGTCTCTGTCTCTAAAGTATATAAACTGTGAATATTGACGCAGTTGCATGCAATTGAAAATAACTATTCATAGGAATCTATGATATTCGATAAGTGAGATATTTAATAAGACACTTTCAACTTAGATTGTTAGTAAGTAAATAAGAACCTGTACTTCTGATCTTCAAGACACTATGTAAAGTGATTTTCAATTGCAGTTAGCAATTTCATACCTACCGACTTACGTATTTAGGAATGTTAATATTAAGTGATATTATGTAAAATAAAAATACGAATTTTAAACGAAGAACGTTGAGACGTCATAACTTTCAGTTTGGTTTTGTCCTTGTAAATATGTTTGCTATATGATTTCATAAATGAATGTAACATATTAAAGAAAAATAGATGAATACAAATTTTATAAATTGTTTTATTTATCTAGTTCAAAAGATATAACATTTTCAGAGGGTGGAAGTAAAGAGAGAAGAAATAACCTTACGATAAATAGATAATAATAACTAATTACGCTTCAAATAGATAAACAACTGCCTTCATAAACAGCGTAACGACTGCAATAGTTCTACGTCAAGGGATCAACACTCGCACTCTTCCTTTTAATGAGAAACCTGGCGCAGTCGTCTGTAGTCGGATCGAAACTGCCCAGCATGACCCCCTGGGCGGCCGCAGCAGCCTGCAATATCTGCTCTCCATACGACTTGACATCGTCTCTTTTCAACTCTGCCATGTACTTCCTAGACTCCATAATGACCATTGCGTCGTCTCTGGCCATGGACCACACGCTCGGTTTGACACGGGGCAGCATGTTGTGGCCGACAAATATGCCGTGGAACAAGCCCTGGAACTGTGGCTTATGAGGGTACTGCTCCAGAGCAGATAGAGACAGGAAGTGGACCTTGCCGTAGTCCACGTCGATGTACGTGTCCCGGTCCTCACGTAGGAGCAAAGGCGCCTCTGAAATATTCTGAGCTTCTGATATCTTAGCATCGATGTTAGTGAGCACAACCATTCCTAAATTTTGCTCCGTGTTCAAATTGAGTGCGTTGCTGTCCAATTTGTCACGATTCTCGAGCTCGTATAGCAGCCGCATCACGTTGCGTTCAGTAACGTCAGTGGCTCTCTTGTAGTTGCCGCCGTGAGAAGACTTCAGCATGTTTCCATCGTCACAAGTCAGTCCGAAGCTGATGTACGGAGACGTGACCAGGTCACCGAGGTAACCTCGGTGGAGAAACCTCTCCCCGCACTTGTAAACACCAGCCCCGAGCGTCGTGTTAGGGCGACTCACTTCTGTTTCCAGCCACGTGAAGGCCACTCCGTGCTCTCTGAAATGCTTGTATTCGTGAAAACAGATCTGACTGGCTACCTCCTTTAACCTCATGTGGTAATCCCAATCGTAGACTCCTACTCTTGAATCGTATCTGACTCCCAAAGATTGTCTGAGCCGCTGGTCCCATAAATCCGTAGCATTGAACTGGTTTGTATTCCCGGTCATCCAAAAGTTCATAAGGTTTTCCATGTAGTCCTTCTCTCTGTACTTCATCTGTTCGACAGATATGCACGGCAAGAGTAAGTTCATGTATTCAGAGTTGGTGATCATGTTTATTAGCTGTCGAGATTTAGCGGTGAGGTACCTGGATGTTGATTGACGGAGGAGCAGATTTCCGTATATCTCCATGAATCTTCTCGTCTTCTCGAGGAGGCCACATCTGGTGGTTTTCTCCATGGCCAGTGACAGAAGGAGGGCCTGTCTTGCCGCCAGCTCCGGACAGCCGTCGATGACAAACAGGTTCATGTACCTCCGTTCATGGCGGTATGCTTGAGCCAGCGTCTTCAGGAGGTGTCGGCCATCGCAGCCTCCGACCACCAGGAAATTGAGTTCGTAGGCGCTGGTGTCTCCATGGTTCAGGAGCTCTTCCTGCAGATCCAGCGCGGGAGTAATGCCCCAAAACATTTTGTTGTGTCACTTGTCTCCTCACCAGTTGTTTGTGCACAAATGACGGACGGCACTGTCACGGTTCGTCATGGCTACGGCAAACAAATGCGAAATGGAGCGTGAGTATCATTGGCTCGGCAAAGGGGCGTTGTCATGGCAACCGATATTTATAAACTAGAACGTATCCACGCGAATCTCATGAGATGTAACCTTCATCGAATCGTCCACCGTTTAACAACCGAGAGTTTTTTTTTTGTTATAAGTGTATGCCTACCTAAATAACCAATATGATTAGTTACAAAATTAAAACAAGTTAATTAAAAAAAATGATTTCATGCCTTGACTTCAGACTTAAACCTTCCTTGCGTCCTTTGATTTTATCAAAGCGCGCGTCTCATTTTTATTTTTTACGAACTACCTTACGAAGTCTACCTTCTTAGTTGATAAACTGCTCCGAGTCTAATGATTTATTTTTGCGAATGATTATTATGGATTTATTCGGAAATGCATAATAGTGATACTGTAAGATTGTAAGTACTGATTTAAGAACGCAACGAAATAACTGCTGCCTACGAGCTTCACTTCGCGATTATTCGCAAAAAACAAACGCGTATCAATTATTAGATTTCCGGGATAAAAAGTAGCTGTCTCATATAATCAATTATATAATATATAAAATACCTTGAGCTATGCAGGCTGGCACGACGACGTAGCGTGAGGGGCTGTGAAGACAAATCCGATAAAGTATTCACGATCACTCGCACACTCACACTTCTGATTCTTTCAATGTAATGCACAAATTTATTCCTATTTTATAACAAAACCCGCATCATATAAGTAAGTATTGCGAAGTATCACAAATTAATCCGATCACGAAAGCACAAGGGGTGCTAGAAACGGACCGACCGCGACCGATGAAGAGACGGAATAAAATCCGCGAGTGAAAACTACCCTACATATATTTTTTTACCTACCCCCATCTTTTAATAAAAAAAATATGTGTCTTGGATCGGACAGTAGCTTATGCTGCATATGAATAGACTATGCGTTATTCCAGGGTATCAGCTCCCTGCATACTACCAAATAACATGAATATTTGTTCAGTTCTTCGTGAAACCGCTACGTTAAAATAAAATTCCGAAGAAAGAAGAAAAACAACTTCTTAAATTAATGATACATCATTATTTTTAATAAATAATAGTAAATGCATCTGTGATAATACAACTCTAGCATAAAATATATAACTTAGTTACTACGTACATAATTTTGTTCTGTACAAAGAATCGAAAACCAATCGATAGTAAAAGATTATACACATATGGATGGGAAGGGCAAAGAAAGCCTTTATATCAATAAAATTAAGCTTAATGTCACGAATTCGATTTAATTTCAGAAAATAATTTAAATTTGATTTTAAATACTCAATAAATTCTGTAGATATAGACAGGTATTTACAAAATTATGATTGAGGCTTTCATGCTTAGACCTCACATATGTATAAGTTGATTAAACATTACTTTGTAAGTTCCTTAGTTACAAAATTCACGTAAATATCTTATAGATTAAAAATAAAATATTTGGTAACTCTCTTAGCTGCTCGTGTTATGTATGAATAACTTATTATTACCACAGTAGGTAGTGCTTTGATTTGAGATCGAATCTAATACTTTGAAAACAGCTATACTTAATAACTTAAAAAATTAAGAAGGAATGTAAGTCCTAGAAAAATATACCTAGATTTCTTCTTACAGACTAGGCATAATTTAAGGTTTTACAGTAGTTATAATTGTTATGAAAAACATATCCTGATTTTTAATTATGACTAATTTGCCGACATAAACAAAATTGATCTTAAAATTACCACATTTATCTTGTTTCTTACTTTGTATTTCGTTGTTAAATAAACATTTAACGTTTCAATAACATACCAATCTAAAATACGTAAATTAGTTCTAAAAATACAGCTTATATTTAACAAGCCTAAGAATCAACAAGCACGAATAACGCTCATAAATAACAATACTTTATTTAAAGTACATAAAACTCTTAACTAACCCTATATTTGGCTCTACACAGAAATAGCACACAGCTTAGACCAACACATTAAAGACGAAAAGACTAGAAAACGACATTGAAAAGTGCACTGGCAAGAAATCGCTACGCTACATTTGGAAAGGGTTAGAATTCCCGAACTTTCTTCGTCAGGAGAATCTGGAATCATCGGATGTGGCGAGAGACCTGGGTTTTGAAGCCGAGGCTTCAATAGAGGCGGTGCCACGACCGCTGCCACCACGCCAGCCCGGCCCCGAACTCTTGGCATACGTCGATGACGTCACCGGAACCTTTCTAGTCTGCTTAATCTTCAGCTTATTCAACCACAGATCCCTCGTCTTCTTGTTGCCGACTACAAAGAACACAAACAGTACGAAACCCTGGAATGTTGCCGTGAAAGTGAACAGATATGCCCCGATGATATTTGAAGCGAACAGGCCAAAGACCCAAGGAAGACCGAACAGGAAGACGAGGAGACAACTGACTGTAGCGCAGCGCAGAGCTTCGTTCGTGTCGCCGTGTCGCTGGATCCGTCTCGAAGCAAACACAGAACGCACTATTAGACCAAATAGAGTCCAGTTTGCGAGTAACATGAGGGCTATAGGTGCGTACACCGTCACCCATAGAGCCACGCCGGTCGGGTAGCAGAAACTCCCACTCGGGGTCATCTCTTCGAATCTTCCCGCGTACGAGTGAGGGGAGATGGAGAGAAGGATGCCGACAACCGCGCAGGGGGTGCCCCACGCGAAGGCCGACGCTCGGAGCAGCTTGTGGGAAGCGTCTCGAGTAAACACTAGCACGAGTCTTCGATAGGAGAGTATAGCAGCCACTAGCATCCAGCAAAACGACGCCAACACCGAATAGTGCATCAACAGACCTAGTAACATGCAAGGGATGTTGTACTCCGTGAACTTAGCAAACGCTGTAACCGTGAAACATAACGCTAGAAGTAGAATAGCTACACACAATTGCAGCCAAATTTTGTTGCTGAAGTCCCGTCTCCAAGACCTAAACAGCAGCGCGGTTACTCCCACCATAAGTATGCCAAGAATGGACATAAAGCATCCTATCAATGACAGCACCTCTAGGGCTGCCTCGTTGGCTTCTGAGAAGACGGTGGCGGGTATGAGTATCTCGGCGAAGTGGGTGAGATGGTCGCACTGGCAGGTGTCCAGCGTGCCCTCAGTGGTGGCCCTGATGAAGGTGCAGCCGTCCCGGCTCCAGGTGCCGTTGCCGTCGTCGAGGAACTTCCAGTAGGCGCAGGCGCGGGACGTGTTGCGCTGGAGCTCTGAGTCCATGGGGCGGAAGTGCAGGTTTATCACCTGGGAAAGCGTAAATATTACGATTAATTGAAAGGCTGGTTTATGAAGTGGCTGGTGAATTCGTTAAACAAATGCAGTTATTTTACCCTCAACTCAATTACTCTTAGGTAATTTATTTACCATCTTCATATAGCATCATGTCGGTGACAAACTCAAGAGTTAAAGTAGGATCTGTTACCATGATGAAAGGGATGGCCAGTCAGATTAGCGTCTATCGTTAACTGCCTAGACCACGCCGGATGTATCCTAACTAATATTATAAATGCGAAAGTAACTGTGTCTGTCTGTCTGTCTGTCTGTCTGTCTGTCTGTTACTCTTTCACGCCAAAACTACTGAACGGATTTGAATGAAATTTGGTATACATATGGTATAGACCCTGGGAAAGAACATAGGCTACTTTTTATCCCGGAATTCCCACGGGCAAACTTTTTAAGGCGAAGCGAAGCTCGCGGGCACAGCTAGTAAGGAATATTTGATATCTCAATATAGGAGGTTCCTTTTGTTTCGAGTGTACTTTAGGTAATAGGGTTACAGCGGTTAACCCCTTAAGACCAAGCAACATTACTACTTCCTTAACCACAAAAAAAGTTCAGATGTTCAGAAAACATTCACTCACCTCGCCCTTAGCAAACTCCGTGACATTCTCCACATTGACACTCAGCACTCGGCTATTCACAGCGTAGTGGTCCATATCATCCGCCTTGTGGAACGCGCGGTCGTTGCGGAACACCACGAAGCTGATGCGTCGCTCGGAGTCAGAGACGGATTCCGGTAGTGTGACGACCACCTCGTTGGTGTCTGACTGCAGGTTGGTTGAGTTCACTTCGTCTGAAAGTGGGAGAAGAAATCGGTTAGTTTAGGTTAAAACACAGAGTTTATATAGGGGGGAATAAATAGAGGTGCTATATGAATGCTATAGGTTGCAAACGAGGCGAACCCATAGACTTACCATCATTAAATGCACGAGATGAGAGCATTTGCTATGAGCTGTATCCTGCCATCATTTTACAGTTTGAGGCCTTTAACGGCGTCCCATTATGTTGCTGCAGATTTGTGTCTATACCCAAGAGAACTCCAAAACGACTCACCATTAATAATCTGTATAGAGTCAGTACTAAACGCATCGGTATCTCTCGCCAATATCTTGAGTCCCCGCACCGGCGCATCAGGCGTGGCATCTGCCATCAACAACGCCACATTGTTCCTGACTGTGGACATGGATGCGGACCCGTTGAGGTCCACCCGGGACCCGATGCGGTCCAGTAGGCGGAGGAACTCGCTCGGGATTTGAAGGTCGTCGTCGTTGTCTAGGATTTCGTCGACCTGGTGAGGAAATGAAAATGTTGTGGTGAGATTGTTATCATTAAACTGTTTATTGGAGATAAATATACTTGTTGGTACAGAGGCGAACTTAATGCAAATAGCCTTTTCTTTCATTTAACCTTTGGTGTTGTGGAGAGATTTAGAGGTAGTGCGATAAGTTGAGATTAATTAAGTGCAGTTGAGGATACTGAGGATACATACATCATATTATTTATTTGTTGCCAGAATCGTTTTTCATTTTATGAGCAGATTTGAAAACAGACTTGTAATTTCAAATTTGGTACATATGTGTTGCCGGATGCGTCGATAAAATATTTTGCTCAGATACGGATAAAGCAAAAATATTATCTTAAAGATTAATCTTACTGTAAGGTTTATCGTAGGTACTTGTCTGATAAAGGTAGGTATGGGTGAAAATGTTGAGAAATAAAGTTGAAATAGAAGAATGAAACATATTACTAGTTATAACAAAACAAATACCACTATCTCAGGTTCTTGCCTGTTAGATAAGGATAAGAGTGAAAATATTTGGCAGCATCAGGTAATAAATAGAAACATAACATAATGTCGTGTGTGTCTGTTTCAGTACCTAGTAGCTTAGTAAATATTTCGTTAGTTAACTTAATTTAGTATTGGTAAATCTTACTTGAGTGAAAGCGCTATCAATGTGTTCCACTTTCAAGGGAACAGTCTCGTCTTGCAGCAGTTGTTGTAGATTGTCCATCACGTTTTGCAGATTTTCTTCTGGCTGTAAAGTAATAAAATAATCACTTATGAATCGTCAACAGCAAAAGTAGACGGATATAGGTCTCGTGGTATCTTTTTCTCTGTTTTCCTGAGTTATCCTTCACACTATATTCCGTTTCCGCCTCTTCAAATTGTTAATCATAAATAATTTTCTTCTTCAACGAAAGATCATTTTACTTTTGTAGTCGACTGTGTACATGGAAAATACGGCATTCAACAACAGCACAATCAAAAGGAAATACCTATCGTAAACAAAGTAAACAAAACTATTATTCATACTCTTAAACTCAACAAACACATGACAAGATTGTTAAAATGTTTTAATTTAAAACATCTTAGATAAAGGTACATTCAAATTAGTTACTTACTTAAATAATTGAAATGTTTCGTAGGCAATGCAATTTTATTCAAATGGTACTTTAATGGTAATGGCATTTTGATGGTTCATGGATGGCCGTTTAAACCGCAAGCAATGAGTCTGCATTATGATGTTTCGGTTGAACACAAAGCTCTAATCTCTACCAAGCCCGAAGAAAAATTAATATTTCTCTTTAATATATAAGTCAATGTTTCTCTTACATAAAGTCGTATTTGGGCTATTATCAGATATGGGACATTGTAGAGGAGTAATCTAACCAAAGACAGGACATCATGACACGACTTAGTTATTTTTTCTAATTCCATAAGTACTGCAAGTAATAGGAATGTTGATAATTTTAGTGAAGAAGGTCAATTTTATTATTTTCTGTATACTTAAGTCTATCAGTCTATCCCATTCATAGTCCTGTCTTGGGCTAGCCTTCTCTACATCACACAGACTCTTGCCAAAAAGCACAGCACTAACCGTTGGTGGCGGCACCGGCATCGTGGTCGGCGGACTAACCGATGGTATTTCCGTTGTCGTTGTAGTCTCTGGAATGTTGTTCACCGTCACCACCTCTTCATCTTCTTCATCATCAACATCATCATCATCATCGCTGACCGGCTCCACAGTGGTGATAGTGGTAGATGTTACGGTGGTGGGTGGGTATGTTGGTGGGATGGTGGTTTGGGGTTCCACTTTGTTGTGCGTCTGCAATGGTTTGTGAGGTTAACTTAGTATGGGATGAGTTGGGTGAGCTTTATCGCCAAGGTTGAGTCAGCAACATAGAAGCGCAAAACATTTCATCAATAATTTCCTGTCGATCGATCAGTTGTCGAAAACTTCCGAGATTCGATATTATAGATGAGTAACTATGCTGTGAGATGCGTATCTACAGTCTACGTATTATCATATTGATCAAATGCTTCGTAGGTATGAGCATTATGAAGAAGGTATGGTTAGAGAATATGACTCAGTTTGGCATATGAAATATTATTATCGTGCTTAACGTATTATGAGGCAGTGGGTAAGCAACAAAATGAATCTTTTAAGCTGACTACCAATGAACCCATTTGTCTATACTGTTCTAGAGCACTGCACTAGGATTCAAGCCAAATTTTATAACAATGTAGGTAATAAACTAATAAATAAGATAAAAATACTATATTGTGATAATCTGATCGTCTTGGACTGGTAATGTTGCAGTGCTGCTAGATTGCTATGAAACGTGCACCTCACTATTATCAAGCTCCTTACTTTACTTAGGGACAAGTCTGGATTAGTCCAACTAAAACAGCGAGTAAGAACACAAAAAAACGGAACATACCAGTATTGGCACTGGTCCACGGACTTTCTCCGTCGGCTCAGCCACAGTGACAGTGGTGGTAGTGGCGTAACTCATAGAGGTCTCTACGAGCTTGGGTTTCTTCTCAGTGACGACACAGTCGGGCTCCTGAGTGGACACCCACTGGACACCCTCGTTGAAGTCTCCTACGCACCTGTGCCGGGTGCACTCTTGTATGGTGGATTCGCCTGGGGAGTTGACATTAATTCCATGTTAAATAGGTTATATCATACCCACAGTATTTTATTATTTAGTGAAGACTAAAGATATATCACATCATACATCTGTCACTACCTAGGAGATTTAGCTGGTGGCGTCTATATGTATATATGTATAATAAGCAAGGTCGTATGTATAGTGGCAATTTTTGGGACGGGGATAGCCCCATTGTATGTCCAGTGGCCGTAGGATAGACGTTGAACATTGGTAATACTGTTTGATAGAAGGATGACACATCAAGCTATCAACAGTTTTCATCCTACAGGATTACTCAGAATGATGCGTGCAGGTCTTCAAAACACATATAAATTGCCGCAAATTACACTCCCGCCACCTAATGACCTCTGACTCTCTGACTTACGGATACAAATGGAATAATTATCTTATACACTGCCGGGCAATGAAAAAGTTCCACTCACAAAATTCCGACAACCAACGACCCCAATTTTTTCAGAGATTCAATTTTAAATTGGAACAAAATATTACCGATTTTAGTTGGTAATATCCTAATGCTCTGATAAATGTACTTCAATGTTGCAGAAGACGGCATTTAGCTAGCCTTTTCCGTTTAGAAGTAATTTAGTGCTTTTCTGAGTGGAACCTTTTCATTGCCCGGCAGTGTATTATCATTGCAGCGAGTACGTCGTTCATGATTAAATGCTCACTCTTTGATGCTCCGTTTCTTACAATCCGTCTAGACATGAATAAGTACCTATATTCTAAGTTTTCCTTCATTTTCCCTAACAATAATGACCCTATTAAGCAACGTAATAACTTCAATTCTATTGATTTTTCCTGACGTAAAACAGCTTATCATTTAACTAAGCAAATCTAGGTTATTAGTTGCAACTAGGAGACCTAGGCCCGTTACAATGTGGTCTAGAATTAGATACGGTCGTACCTAATAATCTTATGTCGTGTACGTTACATAAATTATGCCCTTAAGCTTACAAGACAATAAGTATAGTTACTTGCTTTGACCTACTATCATACAGTTTGAATGAGATATCAGTGCAAGTTCACTTTTTATAGAGTTCAATGTCAATGATAAAAGATGCTTAAATGATTTTAAATGCAGTCAAGTACACCCGAACTCACTGATGTATCGGTAATCTATTTGAGGCATCAAATTTCAAGGAACTCAAATATTTTGTTATACCTTAATGGGCACTGGGAACTATACGGATCGAAAAAAATACAGTGAACATTAACAAAATAACAAACAACTTACCCAAAGGCAGTTGCGGCACAGTCTCGAAGCCTTTGCAATAGTAGGCGGGCTTCATGAAGACGATCTCGAGCCCCTCCCACTCGCCCGGAGGCACGGGCAGCATAGTCGGGGTCACCAGGGCATGAAGCAACGCCGTCTTGCCATCCAGAAACAACCGCTTCAGCTTCAGAAACTGCAAAGCACCGTCTTTCGCAGTCGGTACCGTCGTCGTCCTGTCCCTGAAACCCTTCAAAGTCGCCTCTGCGTTGCCATTGGCTAATTCAAAGTCGCCGTATATCTTCGAATACATCGTCCTCAACGATATAAAATCTCCTAGTTTCTTCGACCAATCGCGCAGAAGCTTGTCCAGGTTCTCGAATGTGTATTCGACTTTGACTCTGATTTTGATGGCGTAGAGGTTGACGACAGAGGTTTTCTCCCTGATGAAGAGCTCTCGGTTGGACTCGCTGACGCGGTAGTTTCTGGAGTCGGCGTGGATGCACCAGTAGTAGCCGTCTGTCAGGGGCTTGAGGACAAAGTCGTTGGAGTCGTCCACGCGAGTGAGGGAGACCCGCGACGGGTAGAATATTACTGAGTCAGAGAAGCACCAGAGGTTGTTGACAGACACTAAAGAGTCGCTCACTTCTAAGCGCAGCTGGCCGTCTCTGTAATATCAAAATTGGATGTTGTTGGATTTGATGCTTCTAAAACTAGATTTTTGAGGTATTCAAGACAGTTTTTTATGTCAATACGATAATGTAACGTGTGTTTGAATCATCTAAATATTTTAAAATGATAGTAATTCACTAATCACAATTCATTGTTGTGTTAGCAATAACAATAAATAATTTATCACCTCCAATTAAAGAGCAAAATAGCAAACTACTGATTCACCTGTATGCGTGTTGTATACGTAAGAATAGGTAGCTATTATTCTTATACAACTAAGTACGAAAAAGTTGATGAGGATTATATACAACCAAATTAAGATTATTAACGTATAAGTAATCATAATGTTGATAGATACTCACTGATCATAATCAACCTCCATCTCGACGCTTCTCAGTGGGATGCTCCTCTCACAGATGACGTCATAGAAGATGTAGGAGGAGTTGATGAGGTGCCAGGAGCCGTTGCTGAGGGACACCAGCGACGTGTCGGGCGAGTAGCGCTCCTCTTTGAAGTTCCATTCTGAGTGGGGCACCTGCAGGGGATGGTAAATGAAATATTGTTTGAAGCTGGGTCAGCAGAGTAAGATAGGCGATATAGGTCACACATTACGACTCAAAAAACGTTTCATTTAGAATATAATTGAGCAGGATGGTATGAGATATGATATGACTGAGTAGAGCAAAGTTTGAATAACCTATTTCGAAGTTCAGGTAAAAAATTGAAATAAGCCGGACTGCCGGTCCAAATCTTACAAATATCCTATGCATCTAGAAAGTCTGGCAAATATGGACATTGACCCTAATCTCGAGTTCATCCGTGTCCATGGCAGCAGCAACAGTGGACTGTTATTGTGTGTTGGTAGCATTGAACTAATTGGAAATTACAGCATGACGTCACATTAATATCCTCGTAAATTTACGTACACGGTACACAAAGCATATAGCACAAAGTTTATAATATAGGTATGTTATAGGTACGAGTTGTTTGTAATTTCAGACTTGATTTCTCTGATGTTCTCTCAATATTAAAATTGAAATTTAATGTACATCCTGTAGAGCTAGATCGACGATAAATGTGTCTTCTCTCAAAATAGCTAATTGCGATTAAAAATCTCGTAAAATTTTACGATTGTTTTACTGTAGTACAGAATCGGATCTTTCACGCTGTTTACATACAATGGTGCATTTATTTTTAGAGGTTACAAAGAAAATGCTGTCTGCAAGATCTTGCAAATTTAACTTATTAGCCTTATTGCAACTATATCTGCTGGGCACAATGATATTAACAACCTTGATGGTTCATAACAAATTGCATTTGTTGGCAAAATGACTCAATTTACGGCGTCCTTGTTTGTTAGTATGTTTCTAACCACTGAAGAGCAAAGCAAACTTGACCATGGCTAGTTAAGTGATGCGCTTGTGCGATTCTAAAGAGCCGAAGATCCTGTACATGGAACTAATGTAATTCTCTAGAGGTATAATAGGTGATGTCCCGATGAACTTCAGAGGTGGTAGAGTAAATAACTGAACATCGTAAAAGTAAACATCGGTCAAGGTTGACTTTTTGATCTTAGCGACTTATTTTTTTATACTGAAATCAATCATTTTTGTTTGTTTGTCTATCTTTCATCTCCGGCTAAGCAACATTTTACCGGCACGTGCATTTCGCCTTGAAGGTTGACAAAGTACCTACTGTTACTATTTACTAATTTTTTTCGGAACCTACATAATATAAAAAATATATTTCAATCTTTATTTTTATAAATGACTCACCGTGTTCCTCCCATCTTCCTCATCGACCCACAGCAAGTTGTCTCCAGTAGTCATGACGACTCCGAGCGGCAGCGCGCGGGTCGTGTCCTCCGTCCCATGCACTATCGGATTGTTCGCGTACCGCCATCCTCTGTTCAGCAGCGATCCACCTCGCCTCTCACACAGGTCCTCGGCCTGCCTCCAGGTAGCCCTCACATTCCCTCCACCCACACCCGTTATAGACGCCAGGCAAGTCGCCCGTGGACTGTAAAACCTCCTGCCCTCAAACGCTTGACAACCCACGTCAGTCACCTCCTCCACTTCATCGTATGGCTTCACCATACAGTATCGGAAGTGCTTCCCCTTACATCTGACAGCCTTCAAGGCCTGAGTCGGAAGAACTATCGCGCACAGCTCATCGTCTAAACCTAGATCACTATCGTATTCTACATCGTAAGTCTTTGTCAAGATGTCCCCTGTAGAGTCTGTGTACGACCAGTCGATGAACGGTCCGCCAGGGTACAGGCTTTTGAATTCTGACCAGAGAACCCCTCTGGTGTGGTTCAAGTTCAAGTTTTGGTACAGCCTATAGGTAAACAGATTTCCGGTGCAGTCTTCGAATTTTTCTGAGAAGAATTCTGGGCCTTTTAGCCGATGGCATATGGGCTCCTCTTTGTCCTTTGTGTAGGACAGGGTGAACCCTATGGGGCATGCGTGTGTTTTGGACTTCTTCGCTTCGACTGCTGACTGCGCGTCCATCCATAGGAAGAGAATTAATGTTGCAGCCGCAGCGATTGATTTTCTTCGCCGAAGTACCATCTGAAAGTGGTTGAAGATTGTGAGAGAGTAATATATTATATGGACGTAGGTATATATGTATATAATACATAGGTACTCGGTATGTAATGTACGCTAAATGTACATACACAATGTACACTGTGTAGTGACTATTGAGTCATTCGTTCTAGCTACATGTTTCTTTGCAAAGTGTTATCAAGTAATCTTGTTTTGCCAGATTTGAGTGTTGTGTTTGCATCAAGTGCTATGCAAATGTTCGCATCCAATTAGTGTTTCCAGGGTACCTATCGCGACTCAATTATAAGAAATCATTACAGTAACAACCAAAGTCACTTACTTAGTATCAGTTCTAAAAATAATTAAGAAAATTGCATGAATATATTCAAATGGATAATTGGATATATCCGTTTTTAGAGCTAAGGCGAAACAGAAAGAGACCTCGCTCTCTCGCTCACACGTCTCCTTAATAACTTCAATAGTTTAATAAGTTTATTTACCGTCTATATACATATAGATAAATAAAGTGGGTATCTTTGTTATCTTGAAGAGTTAATGATAATATTGTCAACAGCAAGTACTTCAAAACGAACATTCTTGAGTCCACTCTTGCACAAAGCCTTTTCAAGATCTTACACAATTGTGAGATTTTATCAGTGACGATGTTGTTGCCAGGTCAATGTACCCCACATACTGAACAACTATTATTGTTAGACCGACTCTAAATCGTATAAATATTACCTTGCAGTTTCTCGTGATTTCAGCGTTGTTGGTCCCATAATGAAAGCAAGGGTGAATTTAAGAGCTAATGAGAAAATCAGTGGAATAATTCCTAATTCTATAAATTATTTAAAGTTTTAATAATAATAGTAATAAATTCATTTATTTCAGGAAATAATTCATTTAAAACTAAATAAAAAAACCAGATTCACAACCACTCCGATAAATGTTATCTGAGAAATAAAAATTGGTTTATTCCTCAGATAACCTGTCTATAGTATTCTATAGACAGCCCTAAGTATACTCCGTTTACTTTTGAATCTTTAATCTGTAATAGGTATTATACTTACTTACACATAAGTACAATTTTATTTATTTCATTATTTTTAGGTTGACGCAGTACTGCCCACTCCAAGGCCGGATCCATGGGAAATACCTATCCATAATCATCTAATTAATCGATAAAACACTTTAACAAAATAGCGTTGAATTATCTCTATCCTTATCTCTTTTATGCATAACATTATCTCCTTAATAATAATCTATTTCATACGGGTTTAGGACAAGTGCTCGAAAGCTATTTTAGCCATTAGAGGTGGGACGCGATGAAGCCCAAGTCATCATCATCATTAGCTAATAATTGCTATAAAACTAATGAAATTTGGGTGTATCAACTAAATATTAGGTACTAAGTATAGAAGAAAAGCATATTTTATCGCTGCTACATACTAAACTGTTTTGATTAATGCATTGTGGACTTTACAGGCTTAGGCACTGAATCAAATTAGCAAATCAACTGACTATAATTTCAATGAAAGTAACACTAATTAAATAATAGTGTTTTTATGGCTATTTTAAAAAGCTATTATATTATCTGCAGTCGTGTAAGTAGCTGCATCTGGGTCTCTCGAATGGAACCTTTTTGCATTACCCCAAGGTCTAAACTGCCTTCTTAAGCTTGGACCATTTCCCACTAAGCAGGGCCATTATCAGAATCATTATTACCTAGGTATGTACTAGAAATGCACAGGACCTCACCTTGTCAAAGTTCAAGTGGTAACCCGTGAGCACCTTCTGTTATTCAAACGAGGATTCCCCAGCACACGCATCATCATTTTACTCCATGGACCAATCAGCTGTCTTCAATTGAAATTTCTTATCTCTCTCCTATCTCTGTCCTCTCTCCGCAATAGACAAGGATGGCAGTATTCTTCTGTTGTAGGCGGACGTTTGGAGCCTGAAAAAATGATCGATTAATCGGTTATTAAACTGTTTATCTGTACTTAGCGTGATTTGTAACAATTACTGGGGGCTCAGTGATGACTGATGAATGATTATTAATCATAAATACACGGATGATAACTTAGCAATCGCATGTAGACTGTTATTTAGTACGCAATGACGGAATTATAACGTATTATAACGTAATTATCGTAATTTGGCACATTCTCTTTAGTTTTCGTTGGGTAAGTAAAAATACATAAGTAAGTATTAACCTATTTATTAATTCTGAGTTACATACATTCACGCTATTTTTATTAAACGTGTATACCTATAGGTAATATTACTTAATTTGGATATCATAATATATTCGATTTGTCTATGATTGGGTTAAATAATTTTTATAATAGGTAGGTACAGTGAAACTATAAAGTCCTGAAATTAAATGAGGGCACTGCTATCTTTCATGTAGCAGCCCTATATAGCGAAACATAACTGACTTTGATACTTGAAATTTTGCCTGTTAACTTCCTACCTATTTATGTATTTTAAAAACAACTTACCATCCACAAAAAAGCTCTTATACAAGCTAGAAGGTGTTAATATGAAGGCTAATAGTGAAACCAATAAATATTTATTTAGATAACGTTATTACAACTGTATAAAAAAACTGGATCTGTTGACGAAGGGCACACATAGTAAAGACATCAATTTCTCTTTTTGGACGGCCAGTTCTGTTTCTTCCAGGAGTTAGGAATATTCCATATTTTGCCCTTTTTGGCACGCTGGTCCGATATAACTATAAAATAAAATAAAAAAATATTTTTGAGTTACACAATGCCCCCCAAATTCACACAATGTGAATTTAGTAAGTAGACAAACATATATATCTTCAAGTATCAAAATGTTAAGGTTTGACTCAACTGAAACCAGATGAAACCTAAAATCAGTGGTATGTAAACAATGTTCGACTTGGGCTCTAAACCTACGTTTATCGAGAAATGAAGCGTTGGTACTAATAAAAAATGAGTTATTACAATTTGTACAATGCTACATACCCGTCATAGACGCTGTACGAGCGTAAACATCCTCCAAATTCGTCAAAATGTGTCCAGCTTGATGTTCCGCTAAACATTGTATTAAAACTCGATAAATAACTTCACTAGCTTGACTACGAATATTTTTCTTCATCTTCCTAATTGCAACCAAGCGTAAATTGTTGCTTTTAACTAGATTATCCTTATAATTAATAAGAAAATTCAAAAAAACAGCCAACCGCCTATTGACATAAACAATTGTTATGACTTTTATGTTTCTTTTCTAATGGTGCCAGGCTCCTGAAAATTTTAGTTCCTCAAACATTAATTTCAGGACTTTATAGTTTCACTGTAGTTTGATGTATTTTTCGTTCATATTTTGAGAAACTTCATTTCACCTGTTAACAAATGAGGGTTTGTATGCAACGCTGCAACCTGCCACCTCACACTTATTCTATTCTGAAATAGCATAAGTACAAAACATGAAGCTAATAACAATAACATTACAGTTGTAACGTGAAACTGAAGGAAATAATAACAGCAATAATCAGCATTCCATACGTTTTCGCAAGTACCTTTGCCGCCGCATATATGTATCTCGATGTGAAAATATCGATGAGTTAGAAACTGCTTTAAAAATACGGCACCATACTTTACCTATTGAGATACTATGTAAGTAAGTACTATGCATTACTAATACCCTACGAATAATTTTACATTTAACATTGGGCATTAGACATTAGATTTTTAAAAATAGGCGTCCCTCAAGGATCTATTCTAGGACCATTTTTATTCCTCATTTATATTAATGACTTGCATTTTATGGTTGAAAAATTGACTAATATAGTTTTATTTGCTGACGATACCTCTTTGCTTTTTAAAGTTAAAAGAAGAGAAAATAATTTTAATGAAATTAATTCAATTCTATCTGACATACACGATTGGTTTACCGTTAATAATCTTCTATTGAATTCTAAGAAAACGAAATGTATTAAATTTACACTGCCGAATGTTAGACAATGCGATACTCTAGATGGGAATAAATTGGACCTAGTTAATGATACTGTCTTTCTTGGGATGACTATAGATTCAAAGTTACAGTGGGGACCTCACATTGAAAAATTGGCTGGAAGGTTGAGCTCCGCAGCTTTTGCTGTACGGAAAATTAGACAACTGACCGACGTTGAAACCGCCAGATTAGTTTACTTTAGTTATTTCCACAGCTTATTATCGTATGGCATTTTGCTTTGGGGTAGAGCAGCTGATATTGAAACTATATTTGTATTACAGAAAAGAGCCATCCGCTCTATATACAAACTTGGTTCCAGGGATTCATTGAGAGAATTATTTAAAGAAATTAACATCCTTACAGTTCCATGTCAGTTCATTTTTTCCAATTTAATGTATGTACGAAAGAATATTTCAACTTTTGATACAATTGGCAGTAATCATGACATTAATACTAGGAACAAGCACAAGCTGGCTTTTCCAGCGATGCGTCTAGCGAAAGTTAATAAATCGTTTTTAGGATACTGTATTAGATTTTATAATAGGCTTCCAACAGAAGTTACTCAAATGCCAGAGAATAAGTTTAAGTGTTACATTAACAAAGAGAAACTCTGTAAAAAAGCTTATTATAAAATTGATGATTACTTAGAGGACGTTAATGCATGGCTGTGATAAATAGTTAGCTCTACTCATATTATTATTATAATAATTATGAAGCTTATAAGTATTGTATACTAACTAGTATGAAGTCTTTTTTTGAAAAGATGGCTCAGGAGTTTCTTGCCTCCGTTCTTCTCCTTAGACAGAAAGAGCCCCCCTTATCCGAACGGAGAGTAGTTTGTAAAAATTGACGTTCATCAGAAAATTTTATATTTTTACGATGAATAAAAAATTTTGAGTTTGAGTTTGAGAGTTTATTTCAAAGTATAAATTTCTGTAATACTTAATCATTGTATTGAATTTTGTTTTAAAAAAAAAATACGAGTATACCTAGGTACGTATACTTACTATAAAATAAAGTAGTATTTTTGTGATAATTATTTAAGCAACGCTAATCAAAAACCAAGACATGCTAATTTTCATCACTCATGGGCAGATTCCTTAGACAAATGTAAAATGTTCCATAACATAACATACTCTACAAAACCAAAGTACTCAGGTACTATACTAGTGTCATACATTATACGTAGTTGTACCTTCCTATTTACTTACAAAAATCATACAGACGAATTTAAGAAGCTCCTTCTTTTTTCGAAGTCGGTTAAAAATTTAAACACTAAAAAACCAAGACCACGACACGAACCTCACTAAAGGAGGCTTCTTTTTGTTCTTCATATTTGGGATAAAGGAAGTAAAACAATAGGCTAAGTGCCAATTTCTCCATAGTCGGTTAGAGCATAACCAGGTATTAGTGGTTGACTTTTGACACATCTGTCAAGAATTTTATATGGAGATGACGTATAATTGATGAACCATCCCTGGTGGGTTAGATAACCGACTATGGAGAAATTGGGGCTAAATCTCACTGGCCAATCCTTTCATGGTGATAAACACTAGACTATAGTAGCTATAGCACGCCAAGGAAAACATTTTTAAACACTTTACTTAGTAATAAATGCAGGCATTAGGTAATTAGGTTTGTGTTCGGAGTTTCTGTCATACCCAATACTTTTATTTTTACGTTTTTAGGGATTTGTCTTTGGTAGCCGGAAAATAACATAGTAATATTATATATCAATAAGTACTTAAATTTATTTTCGCCAAGGCACTATTTGTTCTGTAACTATAAAAAAAAAATTACAAAACAGTTTGCAATTAATGTGACAAACATTCCTAGCATAACTACACTCACATAATTATCAATGTAAGCATTTTATCTAGCAGTAAACAAAGCCACACCATGACACTACATCAGGTCGTACTACTCTATCTTATTTAAACAAACGATAAGTGCCCATGACCATAACCACACCACTATGCCGTCCTAATAGTCAATTTCTTCTAACTCGCCTCCCTACTCTGGACATCAGAGACAGGCTAAAACGATTTTGCTTTTTGGTAGAGATAGGGTGACTTGCATAACAAAGTTAAACAAAGATAAAAGATAAAAGATAAAATACACTTTATTGCACACAAACAGAAACAGTTTCACAAACATAGAAAAGAAAAATGGTACAATTGGCGGCCTTATTACTAAAAGTAATCTCTTCCAGACAACCACATTGAAAGGAAATATAAAGTATAAAGAAAGGGGTAACGTGTGACAAGACAAGAGAAAATACAACATAATTACTATGAACAATGTGTAAATACCTACATACAATAATACTTAAATATATTATGAACACATATAAATACTTTAAACCTACATAGCTATTAATAATTATATACCTAGACCTTATATGTAATAATACAATACATACCATAATAAATATCTATATATATATATATATATATATATATATATATATATATATATATATTATGCTGGTTTATTCTAATCTGGATAAGCTAAATTTAAATAATGCTGTCTGAGCTGGTTTTTGAAGGATGGTAGAGAGGGTGCGAGTCTGATTTCCATGGGCAGATCGTTCCATAATTTAACAGCCTGAAAAGTGAAGGAACCCTCATAAAACACCGTGGTGCAAGAGGGAACATGAAGGCGAAAGTTATGAGATGAACGTAGTGAGCGGCTGTGTGTAGAGCATCTCAACTCAAAACGCTCCTTAAGGTATGTTGGGGAACAAGGATTGAACAGTACCGAATAAAGTAGTGAAAGTATGTGAGTATTCCGTCGAAGGCGAATTGGGAGCCACTTGAGTTTTTGTCGGAATACAGATACATGATCATATTTTCTTAAGCCAAATATGAATCGTATGCAATAATTTTAACAAAATTAAATCTATGACCTCTCTGACATTATACTGTCAGAGCAAGAGACAAACTATTTCATTTTTATTAACTTTGTTATGCAAGTCACCCTTAATGATATTTTAAGTATTTTCACTCAGTATAACCATGACCGTCAATAGTAGAGAGTCAATGATAATTTACTTCCAAATAGATTTGCAATACTCAGCAATTTGTGAAACCACCCTAAATATTATATCCAATTCCACATACAGCCCTTCTGCAAGCTATAGTCAGTCGGGGAGGACTGACTTGCGATCGTTTCCAGCACTAGAATAGTCCTCCGTTGCGGTGACGTAATCAAACAGCTCTAATTTGGCTACTGCACCTACATGACCCTTCAGGTTGACCTCAAGGTCAAACAGAAGCCGGGCCCAAGGTGTGGAGCACAAATAAATGAGCCGCTTTATGGCAAGATACCAACGCCAATTGTGTAGTAATTCCCTTGTTATTTAGTCTTGGACAAACAGACGTAGACTTTCTTTGAATTTTGTGACTAAAATAAGTTTAATGCTATTCGTATACGGAACTAATTTTCTTTTTTTTGTACTATTAGCAAGTATTGTTCAAAGAGATAGTTGAATTGGTCATGGACAAGAGTAGAGACTTAGGTACAGACGTATTTATAAGGTAGGAAGCAAACTCTACATCTTACAAAAATTTACACCTATGGAGAAAAAATAAAAAGTGATTCAATGTAAACCCTGTTCTAAGGACAGATTCTTCGTTGTAGTAATATGTTAAGGAGTGTCCTATCTAAAACTTTATTTATTATGTCTAGCGATTCCCATAAAAACTTAGCGCACCTTAAATGTGCGGTTGAATCACGCAACAAATTGTTTAAGGTAAACAGCTGTCAGAGATAAGATGTACTGTGCATTTAATTGTATACATATTTATAGGAATGTTGTGGACCATTACAATACACATGTTATGGTCCACACATTCTTTTTCACCATCAATTCATTTGATCATCCCTACATGTACGGTCAGGTGCAGAGAAACCTGACCCCCCTATCATACTAACAATGTTTCTGAGGGGGGTCAGCTTTATCTGCCCCTTACTGTACAAACACAAGTCAGCCCCCCTACTCTTGAAAGGCAATGTATTGCGTTTGTCTTGCGTTCTCAACAATAAAAAAATCATAACTTCTCTTCAAAATCGATTTACTTAACAAAAGGTAGAAATACATAAATGTTCATCAAGATAAGGCCTTTTTTAAGAAACAAGTACCCAGAATGTACAATTTTATATTTTGGCCGAAAAAGGCTTTTTTGGCCTTTTTGCAAATTAACTTGTAAATTGTAGGCATTATATTATTTCCAGGTTCTCGAATTAGGCATTACCTAGCTGGTAATATTAGTATTTTGAGTTTTTAGAAAAACGCCTCTGAATAGAAGTTATGATTTTTTTAAATGTTGGGAACGTAAGACAGACGCAATACATTGCCTTTCAAGAGTGGCACCACAGATCACAAGGCTCCGGCGTCACACCATACAAGGCACAAGTTGTTACAAAGAAATATCCCGACAGTTCTACTTTAAAGATATGGCACGATCTTAGATTGACTAACCTAGAATTATACTGTCTGAGACCTAACATACCTACTACACATAGGACGTACAGGTAAGTAGGTACGTCGTAAACTATACGGATCAAAAGGTTTCCTGGTAGAGAAAACTTTCAGCAATAAGGCTACAATTAATTTAGATTCTATTCGCAGGATTGGTATAATTAAAAAAATGTACCTACTCGAGTACGTAAATAATAATAATATTGACCGAAAAGTGTTACACTTGAGTATGCCCCTACGTTCCCCAATCTATACCGAATTATTCTCAAGTACTTAGCGAGTGGCTACTTGACTGGGCAGTGACTTGAACGAGTTACCTTGACCGACAGATATTTATAAACTCATCAAACGAATCGCTCTAAAAACTCGTCAAAATAAGTTTGGAAGAATTAGGGTGACTTGCACCAAACAATTCAACTATTTAAATCTATTGCTCTCTTGCATATTTTACATAGATTTAAATACGTTTAAATATTTGGTGCAAGTCACCAGTAAGTCAATAGTATTTTTAGTTTAGTTTATGATGTTGATGAAGCACAATTTGCTTTGTATGATAATATTTTATATTATGTATTTTTACAAAATATGATTAGGAAAGTACCGTCATTTCTGCTATTTTCCCACACACAACTCCACTTATCTTTAATTTCATCTGCAAGCAACAGCCCCAAGTGATCCACTGTCTTCCCAATTATTAGAGACACAATAACAGAGACACACCTACCAAGCGTCTGCAACGGAAAAGTGTATGTAATAGCTATAAGTAATAACGAATAAATGAATTTGCAATTGATGGGAATGGATCCCGAGTGCCGAGACAATGGTAATGAAATGTTGACGACTACTATTCATGAGATGAGCGACAATACGAATAAACAAATAAAAATAACTTTCTTTCCACTACTGAAGTATATTTTTGATAGATTAGCCATTCTAAAGGCACCTATTTTAAATTTAGCAATTTCAGAACCTAAAACACTTAAGTACTCAGTTCGAATTTTTTTTTTTTTATTTGACTGCGTAAATCTCCCTTTTCCATGTCCCAAATTTGAGTTTAAAGTATAATAGTACCTATGTGAGTAAAATGAAATGAAGTGAATTCAGCTCATTATTAATTTCCACCTCAACATAATGATCAAGTGCACAAGTTAAAATAACACAAAGAAAGAAATGAACTACCTACACAAAAACTAGGAACAGATTATTGCGTGTGATACTGACTGATAACATTAGCGGATAGTGATGTGACTTTATTAATTATAATAGTGCAGTGTCAGATAACATCCGCACGATACCGTTACGACGGATTGTTCGCCGGTGGGAACTCACTTCCCTGTGAATTTGGTATCACAAAGCGTGGTATTATGAGTATTATGATACCGTCGGCGTATAAATTAACTGTAGCTGCCAATGTTTGCAAAATATTGATTTAAAAAGGGGGAGTAAAATAAAGTCTGTTGGTAAGATAAGGTTTTGATTCGATTCCAATCTTTTTCCAAATAATGAAAACTTAAAGTCAACTTCATTCATTTGGGACTACCGTTTAAAAACCATTCATCCTTTACGTTTAAGACCTGTAAAATCGTTGAATTTTGTTAAACTTTTAAGGCAGTAGCAAAAGGCATAAATATCAATTATTGTACTTCGGTAAACGTTTCTATTTACCACTCTTTTACCGATTTCCATCTAATGCGATCTTTTACGCTACGATTTTTATTTAATATGCCCGGCAATAACAAAATTGGATGCGGTTCTTTAAGTATTGAGGCTCAAATGCTCCAATTCTGCTCTAATGTAATTATTTTTTTTATTTATTAGATAGATACATAGGTACATAGATACCTCCAACTACATATTACGCTCAGGGTGGTTACAGGTGGACACATTAGCAAAACAAGAGCTCCTAAGCTAATAAGCTGCCTCTTGATGGACCCTGACAAATAATCAGACCAAAGCCTCTCTAAAAGTCACCAGTGCTGCAACAAAAACTTTTGTCGCGCCCCGTGCTAGCCCTTCGGGTGCCAAGTCAACTCGCGCGGCGCGCGGGTTGTACTCGGAAGTGTGCGCAGGCGCAGGCGTAGCGGCAATTAGTTGGCGGAACAAAGACACTGCCAATTACAGCGGGCAGCGGCGACCATCGAGTTGAATTAAATACACAGCGCGATAGCGGTTATTGGGGGTTACTTTATACTGAAGAAAAATTAAGATGATGCTGTTGTGCGAGCCACGACTCTATGTTGTTGTAAACGTGCCGATTGCACGATTGCTCTCGTTCGTTCGTTTTTCGTCAGTATAGATAGAACCCTTATGTTGTGTTGCCTTTTACAATGGACAACATTTCATTTTCTTTACCCTATATTTTTATTAGTTATTCGGAAAGTTTATAGAAAAATAGTGGACCCGTATTTTTTTATTTTGTATATACATAAATTTTTGCATGTTATTTTTAACTTTAAAGTTAATTATTTTAAAACTGGAAGTGACGTCACATATCAGGCTCAATTTTTATTTTTGTCTATTGCCTGAGTCTTGAAAAAAAACATAAATGACACTGACAAGTGACATTTAAACTTTGTTTACATGCCAACCAACAAATGGGTCATTTTCAAATGACCTTGATATTTCTAATGATGGAAAGTAGGTACTTATCATGTAAAACAATTAGCAGAAGCATTTTTTCAGCTGTGTAGGCGGTGGCATGCTCTGGGTCATATTATATAAAGATCATCTCTTAATAATAAATAAAAAAAATAGTCAGAAAGTGTCAGAACAGAATTAATGAAAATGACCCAAATAAACAACAACGTCACGATAAAACGTCAACGTCAATCAAAAATGAAAGTGACAGTTACTTTGTTTTTAAATCTATAGGCTTTGATCATCAAAATGCATCGCACCTGATGCATGACGTCATCAGCACTTTTTTACTATTTTATGATTTTCTTGAAAATGATACATCCAAAAAATACAAAAACATTCTTTTTGTGGCCTTTAGAGCTAAATCTCGAAATGGTTTTCGATTTATAGCAGCTTTAGTTTTTTGAAATGTTGTCCATTAGACTAGCTAGTCGGCAACCCGGCACATAGGCGAAGGAAGGTAACTAAATAGTTAACGCGTTATAACAAAAAAACTAGATGAAAAAATATCTAGGGTTTTTGGTAAGTAGACCTGATCCTTTCAGGAGGTGATAGAGGAAGGCATTTCCAGTCGATTATACCCTATAATGCATTATCCGAAACTTAAACATTTCGAAGATATTTAATATTTAAAGATTTTTTGAATTTTTGCCAAATGGGATATTTCAAAATCAAATCGATTTAGGTATCACCAAGATATGGCCAAAACAATCAGAGAAGGCGGACAAAATTCAACAGAAAAACTAACAAAATTAGCGCAATTTAAAGGTAAAAGTGTGATGGTTTTCAGTCCCTGTTCACTTTAGTATGGAAACCCCTGTTGAGTTTTCTCCGCCTTCTCTGATTGTTTTGGCCATATCTTGGTGATACCAAAATCGATTTGATTTTGAAATATCCCATTTGGAAGCTTATAAGTTGACAATGTTTTTAAGCTAAAGTGCACAAAAAATTGTTATATGAAATTCTTTTTTAATTTAACTTATTTGTTTTTAGGTTTTGAATATTTTTTTAAAATGTTTATCTTTTTTGAGGTATTGTGTCTAATTTTAGTCGAATATTGCACATTTGATTATTTTAATTAGTTTATTAACATGTTACTAATGCTAAACAAACAAAAAAAGTATTGAAATATGGCTAGTTTTTTTTATTTTCGGTTTTAAACATGAAATTTTGGCAAAAATTCAAAAAATCTTTAAATATTAAATATCTTAGAAATGGTTAATTTTCGGATAATGCATTATAGGGTATAATCGACTGGAAATGCCTTCCTCTATCACCTCCTGAAAGGATCAGGTCTACTTGCAAATAACCCTGTATGTGATACGTATTGAGCAAACTACGAAAATATCTAACCTTTGTTCGTGGTCAAAGCATATAAAAGAAAACCGATACGGACATTATAGCCTTATTGTAAAGATAACAGTAACTCGGTTACAAATACTGGATTTAGTTGAAACCCGATAAATGTTCCAATCTACAGACGCGATAAGATACAAGTGAAAATAGAGAATTATGAATCAGCGAAATATTTGTAACAGTCACAAAATTTTACTTTTTCTATCTAAAATTCGCGCAAGGTATTACCTACTATTTAAAATGTTACTTTAGATTATAAGTACAACTAGAGTTAGGTACTTCATACTAGAATCTGCTACTCAAGTAGAGTCGTGAATCCATCAAAAGGGAAATTTTGTTTACAAAATATAATTGTACCAAAAAAAAATTTAATACCTATATTTTTATTAAGTATATTTATAGGAACAGTGTAATTGTGCCAGATTGTTATGGTGCAATCCGGAGAATTAAGTACTTAGTTTCCTCCGAGATCGTTGAGATTTCCTCATAATGCGGGAAATAAATCTATTCTGATCGATTAATTAGTATTTGTCGATCAATAACGAAGACTGGCGATGCAGATGGAAAGTTACACGAGTGCTGTCCACGCGACATACACGACACGCGTGACTGCACTGACATGCAGTGTGAACATTTTGTTAACTGCTACTTCTTCATCATAATAAGTGCCAATTTCGCCATAGTGGGTTAGAGCATAAACAGGGACTATTGCTTGACTTTTGACACATCTGTCAAGAATTTAATATGGTGTACGGTACGGACCGTACAGTAGATAAATGATAAGAGTTTTTGTAACTGTAAATTGATTTATTGATAACCAATGCCTTATGATAATGATGGGGATGAGTAACCGACGCGATTGCTGAAAGTATACTTTCAGCAATCGCGTCGGTTACTCATCCCCATCATTATCATAAGGCATTGGTTATCAATAAATCAATTTACAGTTACAAAAACTCTTATCATTTATCTACTGTACGGTCCGTACCGTACATGTTGGTCCTTCGAAAAATCAGGACATCGCGCGTGTTTAGTTCAAGTTTCGCGTAGAACATTGGATTGCAGTGACTTGGATTGTAACGTGGGAGTGTTCTGAGTATCAGCACTTTGGAATCAGTTCACGGAGCCTGTATCAATAGCAGGAGCTTCGAACGGAACTACAGCAAGTATCATCGTCGAGTTTTCAAGTAAGATCATTCCATTTACTTGTGAGCTTATCATATCATAAATTACCATGGAAATGGAGTCTATCATCGCTAATCAAGATCAAATCGTAGGTGCTATAAAGCAGCTGCTGTCCAACTTCAAGAAGGATGGCGCTGAGCGTAAGACACCTGAATTTATCAAACGTAGATTGGACACTCTTGAATCTTATTGGAAGGAGTTCCAATCAAATCATATCAACCTGTGCAAATACGAAGATCGCTCAGGGAAATATTTCACTGACAATATTTATCAACAAACTAACGATCTTTATCTATCAGCTAAATCATTTATCATGAATTATCAACCATTGCCAATCGAAGGGCAGGGGAAACCTGCTGCCTTCACCTTAAAGCCGTCAGCATTATCAAGGTCGCACTCGCCCTCGGGAGGTGCTTCCGCCTCCACCACGTACTCGCAGGGTACTAACAGCAAGCTGGATGAAATGCTGCGCAGGCAAAGCAGCAATTTCAGAGCCTTTTCACGCACTGTAGCATACATAGATCTCGATATTATCAAGGAGAAGTGGGAATTTCAAGACGCTCTAAAAACATTGGAATCTCGCTGGTCTATTATCGATCAACTTCATTTAGAAATCGATAGCGACCTAAACGGGGGATATGAAGAATATCAAAATAGTTTCAGTAGCAATGAGAACATGTACAACAATTTAAAAAGGTCAATTAATCAGAAAATGTGGTCTATGAAACACAACGATCAAATTACTCCAAAGGTCGAAATCCCAACCTTTGAGGGAAACTATCATACGTGGACATCGTTTAAGGATTTATTTCTGGAAACTGTTCATAACAACGCATCATTATCAGCAGCCCAAAAAATGCAATTTCTTAAGTCCAAGGTTAAGGGAGAAGCACAGAAATTAATTCAACATCTATGTATCAGTTCCGACAATTATGAAATCAGTTGGGAGATTCTCAACAACAGATACAATAACAATAAATTAATTTTCAACTCGCATATGAGCATTCTCATGAACCTTCCGTCTATGCAATTTCAATCAGCAAATCATATCAAACGTCTACATGATACCATAAATGAATGTCTTTTCGCGGTACAAAACCTAGGCGTCGACATCGTCACTTGGGACCCCATGCTTGTCTTTATACTCAGCCAAAAACTAGACTCCGAATCAAATAATGAATATATCACCTCGCTAAAAAACCCGAAGGAATTGCCATCATTATCCGAATTCATAAAATTCCTGGAAACGAAATTCATATCATTAGAATCAAGCCGTCGTAAGCAGGACAAGAATCAGCAAGGTACATCATCTTCATCTGAAACTAAAAGGCCTTATCAAGAAAAAACTAATTTTAATCAATACCGAAATGATCAGAATAGCCCCAGGAAATTCTACAACAATGCAACGCAAAAACCATATCAGTCCGGTAAAGCAACCGGATCAGCAATTAAATGTGCCTATTGCAATAACACCGATCATGCCATATTTTATTTAACCAACGAGATGGAAGCCGTTTGTAGCAAATCGTGTTCAGCAATTAACAAAAATCATGCCACCCGAAGGCTGGAGATATGTAGAGTCAAGTCAAAACCCTGCTGATTGTGCCAGCCGTGGCATCTCAGCCGAGCAATTGAAGAATAATCAGTTATGGTGGCAAGGACCAGAGTGGTTATCATCTTTTAATCATCAGGACGAAAAGATAAAACCTTCGTATACCACAAATGAAGAGGAAAAGAAATCAAAACAAACATTAGCGTCGGTCAAGACGGACGAACGCGACATCATAAAAGAAATTGTAAACAATCATAGCAATATTACTCGACCAACACGAGTCCTAGCGTGGGTGATGCGCTTTTTATCAAAAAACAAAGACAGGCCATGTTACCTAACCGCGTCAGAGCTTAATCAAGCAAGGATGAAAATCATTATGAACGAGCAGCGTTCTGAATTTGCAGATGAAATGGAATCATTACAAAAAAGCAATAAAATTGACCCTAAAAGCAAACTGTATCAATTGAACCCATTCATGAAGGATGGAGTTTTACATGTCGGTGGACGAATCAAAAACGCACATATTGTTGAAAATATGAAGCACCCCATCATCATCCCCCACTCAGGCCATCTGACAAATTTATTAATAGATCAAGGACATATGATGACATTTCACGGAGGCGCCCGCCTTACTTTATCATGGCTGCGTCAACAATACTGGATAATCGGAGGTAACAGAGCTGTGAAACAAAGATTATCAAGGTGTGTTATCTGTAAGAAGAAGAATCCACCTAAACAATATCAAATCATGGGCGATTTGCCAGAAGCACGAACAAACATAACACGACCGTTCTATCACACCGGAATCGATTACACCGGGTTTGTGGATATCAAAATGAATAAAGGACGAGGAGCAAAAACAACAAAAGGATACATTGCCGTTTTTGTTTGCATGGCAACGAAAGCAGTCCACCTGGAGTTGGTCTCGGACCTTTCATCATCAGCAATGCTCGCCAGCCTGCGCAGAATGGCAGCGAGGAGAGGAGTTCCAGGTCACCTGTATTCTGACTGCGGAACCAACTTTTGTGGAGCCAGCAGGACACTCCAAAAAGAGTATATCAACCTCAAAGAAACTCTAGATGAAGAGTTCTTCGCAGCAATATCAGAAATGAACTTAGAATGGCACTTCAACGCACCTGCCTGGCCTAGTGCAGGAGGATTGTGGGAGGCTGCGGTGAAAAGTCTTAAATATCATCTTGTAAGGGTAATAGGAAACCAAAAACTTACATTTGAGGAATATTCGACTATCCTATGTCAAGTGGAAGCATGCTTGAACACAAGGCCACTGTGTGCTATCAGCGAAGATCCTGACGACATCAACTATCTAACTCCAGCTCACTTTCTATCAAGCGGCCCACTTCTAACAATCATCGAGACGGAGAAAGATGAAAGAACTAGATGGAGATTATCCCAAAAAATATTCCAAGACATATGGAAAAGATGGCAGACTGAGTACTTATGTCAACTATCAAAGCGCAGTAAATGGCAACAGCCACAAGAAAATATCAATATCAACGATCTGGTGGTCGTACGTGACGACAATCTCCCAGCTGGAAAGTGGGCGATGGGCCGCGTGCTCGAAGTACATCCCGGGCAGGACGGCTACGTGAGAGTCGCCACCATCAAAACACAGAACGGCATTTATAAAAGACCCGTGGTAAAGTTATCAAAACTACCTGTAAACACAGAAAACCAAAGAGTGGAGCCTGTAAGAAAAGAAAGAGAATCAAAAGGATATCCGAGAAAGAAAGGAAGTTATCTTTCTATCCTCATGGTTTTACTATTTATGTTTGTATCAGCACAATGCAGTTATCAAATATCAGCATTTAATAATAGTCAAAGAATTTACTTCGATAAAATATCAAACATGCGACTCGTAAAGGATGAATGGAAGCTGATTGCGTATTACGATTTACAACCGTATTGGCAAGGTACAAAACTTCTTCAGCAATATATCAATCATATGGACAACATCTGCACAAAGGTCATTGAACATAAACAATGTGACGTAGTAATACTACAATTACGTCACGATTACGAGGAGATCGAGTTTAATAACCAACTCGTACTGAATCAGCAAAACAGCGCGCGCCCGAGACAGCGGCGTGGGCTTATCAACGGTGTCGGGTCGCTAGCCAGGAGCCTGTTCGGAGTACTAGACGATGAATTCGCCGAACAATATCAAAGAGACATAACGCTTATAAAATCCAATCAGAATCATTTGGCATCATTATGGAAGAATCAGACATCGGTTATAGAGGCTGAATTTAATCTTTTACAAAGAGTAGAAACCGCCATGGACAAGCAGCACAAGATTTTTAATAAACATATAAATGAGTTTGAGCAGACGATCAGTAACACACAAGCTGAATTGAAAAATTCTAGATCAATGAATGACTTCGCACTAATGTCAATCTCTGCGAATAGCTTATCAGTGAACTTGAGAAATATTCAAGATACCTTGATGGATACTATTACAGACATTCATTACGGAAGGTTCAATATGCATTTACTAACACCAAAACAAGTTCGGGACGAACTAAATATCATATCTGGGCAACTTCAAGATTTATCTCTACCTATCAAGAATATACAGACTGAATTGTATGAAATATACCACATGTTAAAGGTCAAGGCCAGCATGAAACCTGACTATTTAATTTTTGAAATCAGAATCCCCCTCGTGACAAGAGACAACTACGAAATATACAAGCTCATTCCCATTCCTTTTGAAAGAGAAGGTAAAATGATGAATGTAGAGCCAATAGCCAGTCATTTAGCGATAAACCTGCATAAAGATCTATTTATTGAGATATCAGAAATCGATATACAGAACTGCCTTAGAGGCGACACACAAACTTACATCTGTTTATTATCAAGACCAGTGAATCAGATGACGTCAGATATCAACCATTATTGTATCAGTAACCCATCAACACAACAGTGCACTACTTCAACTTCTGCGTGTCGGGATACCTGGCATGAGCTTAGCAACGTCAACACATATTTATATTTCTGTTGCGGACAATGCACGGTTCGACTCATGTGTGAGAGTTACGTCACCACTCAACAGCTGAGCAATGCTGGCATAGCAAAAATCAGCGAGGATTGCATTGTAAAAGGACAATCATTTACTATTTTCGCACATAAACAGATCAGCAATCAGATAAAAATATCATCAGATTTGGCAAAAATCGAGATTCCCCAAATAAATAACATTATAAATATATCAATACCAAGCACTAAACTAGCAGAGGATATCATGAACGTTAGCGATCATAAAAAGATATTGACCAATATAAGGAATAGCATAAAACAGATGAAAGCAGAAGGAGTATTGTCAGAGAGTCTATCACAACATGACATTCATCATTATGTAGCAATTTATCTGGTGATCGGAGCAGCAGCAGTGGTGAGCGCGGTGTACGCGTGCCGGGGCCTGCGCGCGCGCCGCGCCCCCGCCGCCGCCGCCCCCGCCGCGCCCGGGCTCGCCCGCGCCGGCAGCGTCGCCGAGGCGGCGGCAGCCGGCCCACTTCAGCAGCATCAGTGTAGTGTACATAGTGTAAAATCAGAGCTATCGAGTGTTCAAGTAGATAATCAAAGAGTGCCGTGTTTCAGTGAAAATCCACTAAGTGCGCGGAGTGTCGTGAATAAGGCTACTTCGCCTATTTTTCGTAATCCATTCAAACATTCGGTTAAAATCAATCGCACTAGAGACTTTACAATTTAGAATTTAAAACAAAAATGGCATCATCCTGTTATTAGTTTACATCATCCCCATCATAAATTAGTTATTAATATTAAATACCTATTATCATCAGTATCTATAATTAAATCAATTGTTTTCATCTCTCGCCGGGAGCATGTACGAGCCGCAACTCGTACATCGCCGCGTCAGCGGATCATTTTACAACAAACCAATAATTTTCCATGTATTCATTAGTATACTTTCAGCAATCGCGTCGGTTACTCATCCCCATCATTATCATAAGGCATTGGTTATCAATAAATCAATTTACAGTTACAAAAACTCTTATCATTTATCTACTGTACGGTCCGTACCGTACATATGGAGATGACGTATAATTGATGAACCAATCCCTGGGCGGTTAGATAACCGACTATGGAGATATTGGGGCTAAACATCATTCATATAAGATCGCATCCAGTGGCGTGCTTTGCTGGGAGAGGCCTACGTCTGGCAGTGGACCGCTTTATAGGCTAATGATGATATAAAGATTTGGCCAATTTTATATTTTGACCACGGCCAATCTCCCATGAGGCAGCGTAAGAGTAAGAAGTTCCTTCAATAGATCGACCGAGTTACGTTTGCCAAAAACTTGTTGAAGGTACTTATATTAAAAATGCGTTACGTTAAAAAGTCATCATTGTTAGGAAAGTTAGGAACGACGAAATTATTTCTTTTTGATAAAAATTAACAGAAGTTAATTTTTTTTTCAATTTCCTGCGCTAGTTAGATCAAGTAACAGCCAACTGTTTTTTTTTAATTATAGAGCGGCCTTGTCCTTCCATTCGGGAGTTCAAATGTACCAATGTATTAAATTCAAATAACAAATTAAGGTCTAACCATACCACTGTACTCTCTACTTTTTTGTTTTTGACCTGTTCGTTATTTATAAAGTGTAGGCGGTGTAGTTAGTTAGTGACTTCCCTCTATTTTAGGTAATTACAGCCACTGTCTGTCTTGTTTTGAAGATTTAGTGGCGAATAAAGCCCAATGTAGGGGAAATTAACGCCAATAAACATAAACACTGGCCGTGAACACACCTCGCCAATCCGAAAAGCTCATTTGTAAGCTTCGTAAGCTTAATAAAATTATAGATCGAGAGATAGCCACCATGTCCGTACGGCGCAACATTTTAAAGCTATGTCTCGGGTTTGATTCATGCAGGGACAGATATATTTTTTAGTTTAGTGTGTGTGCACTGTGCAGTGCACTGTATCATCTTGTTATTCTATGACTGTATATAAACACTTCTTTCTTTGTTGTTTTTACTTTTCATATCTTTGAATGAGCTGGTGTTGTTTGTTAAATATCCCACTACGATAGTGCATGTAGGTAGGTACCTCATTATCTTAGTAGGGAATCTTCTCATAGCAGTGGTCTCGTGTTGGCCGTGAGAACAGTGCTCACTGGGCCAAAGCACCCACCGTTACCTTCATGTTACGATATGCATTTAAACCTACTAATGTACTTAGTTACACTATATCGACAGGAACCAAGATTATCGTTTTTTTAACACTGGGCCCTAGGCCATACTAAGTACGCGTGGTTGGTTTAGGATGGAAGGGATTGTTATTGGAATAGTTAGCTATTCCGTGATTAGTTACACTATGTTTAGTGCTTAAAATACCGGTTTAAAAGTTATTTTTAATTAGATCATTGAAAACTCTTATAAATTTATATCAAACATAACGACGATGAGCGGTAACCACACAATAATTTCTCAAATAACCATGTCTTCTGAATAGTTTTTATCTCTTTTATAGTAAGACGTAACCACAGATACAATTGGAACCTTGGAACAGTTACAAAACCATAGTAAACTCTGTACCTGCTACAACAAATCAGTCACAGTTGAGCTAAATCATCAACTTTAGCGGAAATATGATAAGAAATGGGTATATACCTACGTACTTACTACGTAGGTACGGGAGGAAATTTGGTAATCTAAATAAATCTCAAGCAAATAATAAGCGGATGTATAGTATAATAAACATTGAAGTGATGGAAAATTAATGGACTATTCGCTTTTGAAGACTATTTTTTATGGCAAAATGTAGTTTGCGGTTTATATCCGTAGTACAAATTATGAGTTATAGATGTTCTATGGAGTTATACAACTCAACTGACATGAAAGTTGTAAATGAATGGGTTTATAGCGTGAGCCGTTTAGTTACGTTATTTTTTTACGGTATAGTAGTTAGATAATTAACAACGCATAGGTGAAATCAAAGACCACGGACTTTAACAATTTTCTATAGCAGGTAGGTACGTTATGTAGAGATCAGACCAGAGGTACTGGATATTAGACCCACCCCAAAAATATTACGTGTGTTTCCTAAATCGCTCTGAATTAATAATATTTGGATTCTTAATAATTTTTCTCTCATAATACACTCACGGGCAATGAAAAAGTTCCAAACAACCAAACGACCCCAATTTTTTCAAACATTTAATTCAAAATTGGAACAAAATATTACCGTTTTTAGTTGGTAATATCCTGATGCTCTGTACTGCAATGTTTTAGAAGGCTTCATTGAGCTAGCCTTTACCGTTTAGGTAAAAAATGTGCTTTTCTTAGTGGAACCTTTTCATTGCCCGTAATTACCTAGGTATATGCACGCAGGTAGATGATCTATTACATAGGTGTATAATATGATGTATGATGAATGACTTTAAGGTCTGCATCCCTGCATGCACCAATGGCATACACTTAAAGCTACATACAAGATATAATCTCGGAAGCCTGCCTTGGTCACTCATTGACTGTAAAGTCACGGTCACATAATTTGACAAAAACAGGTAAAGTAGGTAAGTACTTGTTAACCTTTTTTTGTCAGAAACCATTCACTGTGAGCAACTGGAGAGCAGCAGTTAAGAACAATACCACCAGTACTTAGGTACTTTTTTATTTTTTCTAATTCACCATTAAATATGTACTTGACGACCAAATCGTGTAGTGGTTAGTGACCCTGGCTGCTATGCCAAGGGCTATGCCCGGGTTCGATCCTCGGCCGGTCAGATATTTGTTTAAACACTATCTATGTAGATACATATATCAACTGTCTGATACGCATATCACAGGCTCTGCCTGGCTTGGGGTCGGATAGCCGTGTGCGAGATGTCCCCACATATTATTTATTATTATAGTTACTTATCTACAAATTACCTAACAATTAGATAAATAAGTGGATCGATTAAAATTTGCTCTAACATTAGATGTCACATACATTGTACCCATGTAACCCATGAATTTATTTTAAATTATACTTAATAGGGAGAGTTAGCTAGGTATAGAGTATTGGTATAGTTTTCGATATAGGTTTAGTATGTAGACTAAACGTCCATAGACCATAGATGTAATATAATAAATATCGGTTTATAGAATTCCTGTAATGAACCGTAAACTGATATTTTTCTGATAAAGTAACTACCAAGATAAAATTTATTTTGTATAACGAAGGCTTACAACATAAACACGATACCTACACGTCAGTTTATGACGTAGGTACATAGTTAGTTTAAATAAACGTCATAAATTCACATGTAGGTAGGCTAAAACTACGAACAAGTAGGTACACTAATAAAAAGTACTATTGAAACTTTACTGAACTTACCTAACTTAACAGCAAACTTTTTAACATAACAAAACCACTAATTATTTTATCGTCAGTTAGAATCACGACACAAAATTCACAAATCAGTTCTGTTTTGGCTAAGTATTGCAGTAAATTAAAGTTTAAAAACACTGACATTAACTTCCTATTTCAAAAAAAAACACAATCTCGCATCACAATGCAGAAACAAAAGACGCGCGCGAATACGTTCGTTCAGGAACGCGGCTTTCCACAGACTAAATTTTCTTTTTCCTTTTTTCTGATAACAAACAGCCATGCAGCGTAAAGACAGCCGTAGTGGTTAAGATGATTGCTTGCTCAATGTAAACGAATTATTGTTTACTTTTGCTTGCGTTCACATAATAAGCTGCGATTGCTAGTGCTTGGTAAGTTTGTCGGCATTGTTTATTTAATGACATGATTTGACAGGCGTTTCCCTCAAGCATATAGGTAGGTAGATAATATCTAAGTTATACTTAAGTAAATTTTTACAAACACAAACACAAATGAAACAGTTTGGAAACAACCATACTTTTTAATATTTTGTTTGTAAATAAAAAGTAAGATATAGGCACCTACCTATTAAAGAGGGTATTTAAATGTAGCTTATTTAGCTAAGATAGATCTGTATTAATAATACCTACCTGTCTATGCTATAACTAAAATGATCTAAAACTATAATATGGTTTAGATAAAACATTAATACCTACCTAGAGACATCTGTATAAGTACTCAAAAAAACTGAAGCATACATTTTACTAGGGCCTATCTGTACCTACTTACTTACAAGCCCAAACTGGAAACGAGGTTTAAATTATATTAGGTGAGTCGGGGCAAGCGCGCCTACGGGGTAAGAGCGCCCCCCCCCTATTATCTCAAAAACTACTGATGTGGGACTCTTAACGACATCTTACATCCATGGAACAAATCAAATGAAGTTCCGGGTTTAAATCACAGATGGCTCTGCTTGCTCTAATTTGAGATAATGGACATTCTATTTTTAGTGTCATTTTAACATCAATTACGAGATGAGCACGTGTTACAAATCCATTAAAATCTCAGAAAATCATCAGTGTTTGGGGAAACTAATAAGGTGAGTGTATAATTTAAAAGATTTCCTTTAAATCCTTACTTGTATTTTTCTTTTTAGTAGCGAAATTAATAATTTTCTAGCCAATTATAAATCTTAACCTAAAAATTTTCGAGAGGGGTAAGTGCGCCTGAGTACTAGGACCAGCCATTTTTATATGGCGCATTTGCCCCAAGGCAGGGGTTACCAACCATAAGGTGGCCGATTATTTCCAAAATTGCCTTTGATATCTTTTTTTATTTATTTAGCCAAATTCATACTGGAGGCTTGGTAAGTGACTAGTATCACAACTCGAGAACACTTTATGCTAATTTTATAATATAAATTGGTAACCTGCCATAGTATAACTGACTCGGGACTGTCCTTGCGTTTGTAGGGAACATGTATGTTATTGTATTGCAGATTATTGCTCTAAGACCTCGGTAGGTACTGAGTTCTTACCGAATCTTCGGTAAAAATTTGGCTACATACATTTTATTAATTTACAGTGGGGGCCAAGCTAAATGTGACGCTCGCAGTTAAATTTAACTCTTAAATACGACGCATTAATTAAGAACGGTACAAAGTCCAATCTGTTACGCTTAGCTTTTCCCGTACTGTACTAAACTATGTTCAGTTATTAAAGACCCACAATCCAAGTACGGTTCACGTGTTTGGGGGATGTTTCTATAGGTTTGAAATAGGTGTTTTTTTGCATTTGTTTTAGATGGTTCGTAATTACGTTAGAAAAACTGAGGGTCCTTCTTGGTCCAAGGAAACCTTATTTGAAGCAATTGAAGCGGTTCAATCAGGTAGATTATACAATACAATACAATACAATACAATCCTCTTTATTTGCACCAAAAAAAACAGAATCAATACAAAATAAAACTTAAAAATAACAACAGTACAAAAAGGCGGCCTTATTGCTTATAGCAATCTCTACCAGACAACCTTTGGATGGAAGAGAGTTATATAAATTAAAAAATAGGATTAGAGGTAGTTGTGGTGCAAGAGTATAATACACTACATAAACACTACATATACTAAATAAACAAATAAAGCAACAAAATAAATACAATATATATATACCCATATAATACTATATACATATACCTACACAGAATGATACATGATATACAGCAATAATATATTCAACTAAGTATTCAGATTATCTGGGTATGAAGCTGCCAAAACATACGATATACCCCGTAAAACAATAATGGATCATGTAAATGGTCGAAGAGGCCAAAAGTCACTCACACAAGGTAGACCCACTGCGTTGTCATCGGAAACGGAGCAAAAATTAGCTGATTGTGTACATGTGATGGAAAAGCTTGGGTTTGGCTTAAGTCGGACAGAAGTTTTAGAGCTTGTTGGTGAATATGTTAACAAAAATAACATAGATACACCATTTACTAATGGCATACCTGGCAGTGATTGGTTTTCCAATCGTTAGTAAGTTTTGTTAAATTTGTTTATGAAAATTTTGTACGTTTTGTTTTTATGCTAATAAATATAATTATAGCCTGAAATTAAAGTTTTTTTTTCCTATTACTGTGATTTTTCATAATTTATGCCAGTATAAAATTTCATCTACACATACATTAAAGTTTTTATCAAAATTCAAAAAGCTACCCACCTATGATTGTTGAGAACCCCTGACTCGAAAGATATGGCGCACTTGCCCCGAATTTCATTTGATGGCCGTAACTTATTTTGTATTGCCATTTTCAAAAATAACCCAAAAGTATTGTGTTTTTTTGTTGACGTTCTTTCAAGTAAATTTGGTGTTTTTCTGCTAAGCATTACTTTTGGCGGTTTATTTTGTGTAGGCGCACTTGCCCCATTTTCAGAGGCAAGTGCGCCTATCTCCATGTTTTTAAAAAACTAGCATTATATCCTAAATTTATCAGTATATTCACTTAATCAACGTAACATTATTATCTCAAATAACCAAAGATTGTAAATTTTATAAATTTACATGTTTAGGTCAGTAAATAGAGAAGATATATTGAGTTGAATTCATCTATGAAAAAACTATGGCGCGCTTGCCCCGACTCACCTTATGTTCAGCTAACATCCTGTGACCGCTCTTAAAATTGGAAACGACTCATACAATAAGTCGTTTGACAAAATCATTAGGAAATTTTAAAACGATAAAACTCCAAACGTCTCCATAGTCTCACACGTCTCACAGGAATCATTTTAGCTGAAATCAAAAGCGGTAAAGAACATTGAACATTTATTTATAACTAGCTGTTCCCGCGCGCTTCGCTTCGCCTTAAAAAGTTTTCCCGTGGGAATTCCGGGATAAAAAGTAGCCTATGTTCTTTCCCAGGGTCTAGACCGTATGTATACCAAATTTCATTTAAATCCGTTCAGTAGTTTTGGCGTGAAAGAGTAACAGACAGACAGACACAGTTACTTTCGCATTTATAATATTAGTTAGGATTTTAAATTTACCGAAAACGATTACAGAATCAGAACTAATATTTAATCTAAAGTAGTAGTCTACTAAAGTCTAATGAACTACCGCAACTTGTCAATATTTCCATTGCCGCCCACGAAACATTAACATTTCCGCTTCCGTTCCGTCACATGGTTGCAGGGTGACCATTACGAAAAAATGAGGCCTTAAAATAATAACTTCCGATTTGTAGTATTATTCTGCTAAAATTAACCTATCATATTTAGAAAACGATCACTACTTAATGAGGTAACGATAAGGTAACGAGGATCGCGCGGCAGATATGACCTGAAAACGATATAATCACAATCTCACAAAATCAAAAACATCACAATCGTCACCACAGACAAAAAAATCATTGACTTGCAGAAGCCACATCACTATCTTCTTTGTCTATGGTGAAGTCATGTCATCGTTGTTGGTTTGGTTTTGATTGTCTTTCTGTCACATTTATTGTCAAATTGTCATAAATCTAAGAATGAATTGGTCTTGTTTTCGTGAATTAGTGTAATTGCGTAAATTTTTCTTTGCAAAATTACCCTCTCCTTCTAGTGATAGAAATAAATTTGTTCGATCGAGCACCCTGATAGGGTTGATCGATTAAACTAGCCTACATGAAAACAATCCCAAGAAGTCTATTGTGCAAAACGCTAGTCTGACCCCGAAGTTGTGATGGAAATGATCTGCAGCTCGACCTCAAGACGCAAAAAATCAGCAGTCGAAGGCTACAAATGAAATAGCGCAGATCGCGACCGTGTGAAGTTGTTCGGACTGGTGGATCGGTGATCACTGGTCGTGGTTAATCTGAGCGTGACGGTGTCATGAGCACAAACAACAAGAGGCGCGGAGGAGCTAGCGGTTCCGGTTGTGCAGTGGCAGGCGTCCCCGCGCTGGGCGGCGTGCCCACGGCCATGTCGGCCGACCTGGCGTCGCTGTTCGAGTGCCCCGTGTGCTTCGACTATGTGCTGCCGCCCATCCTGCAGTGCCAGAGCGGGCACCTGGTGTGCTCCAGCTGCCGGCCCAAGCTGTCGTGCTGCCCCACGTGCCGCGGCCCGCTCGGCAACATCCGCAACCTCGCCATGGAGAAGGTGGCCAGCAATGTCATGTTCCCCTGCAAGCACTCCAACACGGGCTGCACCGTCACCCTCGTGCACACTGAGAAGGCCGAGCACGAGGAGGCCTGCGAGTTCCGACCCTACTCCTGCCCTTGCCCCGGCGCCTCCTGCAAGTGGCAGGGTGGTCTCGACCAGGTAATGCCCCATCTGATGATGTCTCACAAGAGCATCACCACCCTACAAGGAGAAGACATTGTGTTCCTGGCGACGGACATCAACCTGCCCGGCGCAGTGGACTGGGTCATGATGCAGTCCTGCTTCAACCATCACTTCATGCTGGTGCTGGAGAAGCAGGAGAAATTTGATGGACATCAGCAGTTCTTTGCCATTGTTCAGCTTATAGGATCTCGAAAGGAAGCAGAAAACTTTGCATACAGATTGGAGTTGAACGGCCACAGGCGACGCCTCACATGGGAAGCCATGCCTCGCTCCATACATGAAGGAGTTTCTTCTGCTATTATGAATTCCGATTGCTTGGTGTTTGACACATCCCTAGCTCAACTGTTTGCTGATAACGGCAACCTCGGTATCAATGTCACAATCTCTATTGCCTAGGGCAGACTGAGCTTGTACCCGTCCTATTGAATCACACACTATTATAATGGTTATTAGGCTAGCTATCTCTAGCAAAGGTGAGTGGTATTCATTCATTGGTAAAGGTTAGATTGGCTTTGCATACAATCTTGATCCATTATCAAGCATCACCTATAGGCTTACATGAACTTACATCACTAATACACTAATGTAGATGATGGGATGTGTATAGTGTGTAATGTCTGCCATCTGATAAGGTGCAGGAGGATCAAAGAGATGGAATAATTGTAACAAAAAAATAGAATTTTAAGGATGCCAAAGCTTAATGATCATTCATAAAATATATTAACCATTTACTTTTAGTATTTAAATTCCAATATTGTGTATGAGGATAATAGGATTATGGTACAAGCCTTCAATAGTTTATGGTACAAATAATATAAATTCATAATTTGTGAATGATTGAATCATATAACTGATAAAACTATTTCTAAGTATGTTCATGAAAATAAACTCCTTCAGTGAATATAAAGGGTTTGATTGTACATACGAGTTGAATCAAATCAGTACTATAACTGGCAATGGCACCGGATTACTCTATCAGATCACTGGCAAGATGTTGATACTGGACAAATATCTACATGGGAGTAAACTGCATGATCTCATTGTCAACCTATTGCTATCTGAAGCTGTCAGATAAAAACAAGCCAAAAACACTTAACACAAATAGGACTGTAAATATCAAAAGGTGTGTTCATTTCTTTAGTTTAGGTAGAGGATTGGAAATATGAGTGCATTGAATTGCCTCTATTTAGATATATGAAAAATATTGCTATTTGGTGACTTATATTAGCTGCAACATAATATTGTAAAAAGTGATAGTTTAATTCCAAATATTGAACAAATTTGTATTAATTTAATAACTTCTATTAGTTACTTGCATGACATTATGGTGTAAAGACCTTGTACTTGGTTGTATCTGTGCTCACGCCAGGGGCTAGTGCCTGGTTGAATCTGTTTTATGCCTGGATGAACCTGGCTAGTGTATGGTCAGACTTCAGCTACTCCAATATGTTTGTAAATTAAGAATATGTTTGATTGGACTACTCCTGCTGTAGGCCAAGCTTCATTTCAGCAGGGCAACAAAACTGCCAATACAGTGATAATGCTAACATTATGTTTACAGAGATATAAAATATGACCATAACATTAAAATATACTTACTGCTATAATATCCAATATTGTGTAGTTGGTTCAATATTTATTCAAAGAAATTGTATAGTAAGTATGTAACATTGAAAAATATAAGGTACCAACCTTTTACCAGATATGATAACCCCTTTAGTTTAATACTTACTATTTTATTGGTACATTACTCTGTTGTTTTGTTAGATTAGTAATGACATTTTACTTTTACCATTTCTATTTGCCCATGTTACTTAATAATTATTTTGTAAATCTTAATTTTATAGTTAAGTTTTAAGACAACTTTGTACTGAAATCATTTGTCTTATCTTTCTTTCTGTAACGAAGCTGGTAAAAGATTATGAAGATTATAGTTTGAATAAATTTTTGTAACGTAATAAGGTTTGTTTCAATAATAAAACATATGCTGGTATTATAAACGTTTTTCTTAATAATTAATAATAATAACATTTAAAATAGACAACATGACTAAACTTTCTAAATACATACAATACAACATCTACTATAAATAATTTATTAAAATTAAAGCTAGGCACAGTTCAAACCTTAACGACAGATTGCTACAAAAATCTTCAACTTATAAAAATGAAGCTAGCAACAACTAAAGACCACTTAGCTAAGCCTAAATCAATTTACGTTGGCTTGTCTTGTTGTGGAAGCAGGGGGGTCGGCAGCAGACAGGCAGTGGTTGGGGAGTCGCTGTCATCCAGAATTGACGCCAGAGGTCTCTGCGCCGGCGTCGACGCACTCGCCACCGGCATCGGAGAGAACGCGTCTCCAAAACCCTGCTCTGGTTGCAGACCTTCTGGACTAAACGGGTCACTAGGTCTGGGAACAATCTCGAAAGGATCCGACTGGCGATTGCTCTTCGCATCCACCAAACTGAACTGGTCGAACGACTCTAGAATAGGGCTAAAGGGATCTCTAACTTTGGGAACTACGAACGGATCGAAGACATCTTTGTTTATGCCTTCCGGGCTGAAAGGGTCCTTTTCAGGTTTGGGGAGATCATCGGCCGCGCTGTTGTCTGCGCTGAAGTCTGACAAGTCTATGTCATAGTTGATGTTGCTGAGGCCGGGTGGCAAATTATCTCCGAACTCATCTGGGGTTAGCAGCTCGTCTATGGAGCGTGTGTCGAAAGAAGTGAAGCCGAGGGGAGATGAGTTGAGTAGCTCCATGGAATTAGTTTGTTTGACTACCCAGTTGTCCTCAGTGTTGTGTGGAGATTGCAGCTCAGGGGTTTCCAGGCCTAGTATGTTTGTCTTGGCGGGTTCTCCGAACGTTATCTCTGTGGGTACGATGGTGTGTTGTGATTGGTCAGCAGCACTATCGTCTTTTGTCTCCACTGTGTCTGGGAGGTCTCGCTCTGGGGGTTCTTGCGTGGGCGGGGTGTCGAGGTCGATGAGTGGCGATGACTTGATGTTCTGGAACTTGCCGAAGCGCGGTAGCTCGCGGCGCGGTTTGATCTCGAGCGGAGTCTTGGCGAGGACGTCTGCCACTTTCTTCTCTATCTCTTTCTGTAACAAAAGACGATTGTGTTAGACATTATGCAGAATCATACATTTATTTGTCCTTTTATATTTGTTGTAATTGTAAGTTGTCGTAACTTGACTATGTTATTCCACCTGCTCGAGTCTTTGGATGAGCTCGCTTTGCTTTCAGCTCATATAACTACAGTAGAGGATGTTATGAAATGAACCGTGTCGATAAAGAAACAATTATGACACACAATGGTGTTTTATAATGACAGATGGAGGTTGCCCTATTTTTATCTATGTACAGCCAGCTTAATAAGTAGCTTTATACTTTTAAACCTTTTCAAATTCAAAAACTTCGTCATTCACTGAAACATTACCGGTTTTTCAAGTACCTACCTATGTAGGGAGTTGAGAAAGTAATAGCTATTTATGAAGCTGACCGCATTTATGTACAAGTAACTGCCGTAATTTTCATATACATATATCCTTTATCTGTGCGCCTTATATCACAGAGTTTAAAAATACTTTTCGACCGTTCCGTCCGTTCTTCTCCTTAGACAGAGAGCCCCCCTTAGCCGAACGGAGAGTAGTTTGTAAAAATTGACGTTCATCAGAAAATTTTATATTTTTACGATGAATAAAACTTTTTTGACTTTGACCACTACATACCTGGAACACATCGGTAGAGTTAGCCAGCTCCGTAGCTCTGGCCTCGATGGTGGCCACCTGCTGCTTGAGGCTCTGCACCAGCTCGCCCTGCTCCTCCGCGTCCTTGAGCTCCGCGCATAGCGACAGTGCTGCCGCCTGGTGGGGGAGGAGTGAGTTTTTTAAATTGTTTGATTACGAAAAGGAATCCTACTAATATTATAAAGGGGAAAGTTTGTGAGGATATGTGTGTGTATGTTACTTCTCCAATAAAGCAACTGAACTGATTTTAATGTTTGGTATGGAGTTAGCTGACACCCTGGATTAACACATAACATAGGCTTCTTTTTATCGCGGTATTCCCACGGCAAAACTTTTTAAGGCTGTCACTAAAGCTGGAAGAAAATCAGAATCTGTCAAATCTAGTGAGCGGGGGGTTGAGGTCATTGAGTATGAATGGTCTGGAGACGAAATAGGCAGACGTTCCCCTCTGGCGGGGTGGTAGGCCAGAAAGGCCCACCGATTTATAAAAACTAGTTGCAGTCTTAATTTTCACTAGACTCAATCTAGTTGGCAAAGCGTTCGTTTCATAGAAAATGATTTGTTTACATACTAAAATGACAGCTTCAATTCATAGAATATCCGGATTCCGGATTTGATCACAGATTTGGTCATGGTTTATTGTTATTAGCTGTTTCCTAGCAACCAATGTCAAAAAATGCAATAGTGATGTACCGGTATGTAGATATGTATTAATCGACAAAAAAGGTCATAGTTGGGAAGCGTCCGTAGTCTAATTGGCTTCAGTAATCGTAACTGATCACTGAGGTTAAGCAACAACTGACACGGTCAGCCATTGGTAGGTACAGCATGAGTTACCGATTTCAAATGGTTCTTTTCTGGACGCTTCCGTGCTTCGGACGGGACGTTAAGCCGTGGGTCCCGGTTGCTGCTTCGGCAGCAGTCGTTAAGCCTAGTCAGAGGCGGCCCGAAGGGGCGGCTTGAAAGCATCTGACCGTCGGGTTGCCCACTTACTAGACAACTTCAGTGCATTGTACTCATTCAAAAACGGCGATACGGCTCGCGACCTATCACGTGAGTATAAATGTACAGAGAAAAGCGGGTGACTTCGTTTATTAATCATTCCTAATTAAATTTAACTATACCTAATTAATTTGAAATTAGTATTTCTAACCCATGTTCTCGAATTCATTGATAACACTTATCGATAATTGTTACATCCATTGGCAAGAAAAATGAAGACACTGTGTTCATTATTAAATGTCACTTCACGTAACCCTTATTGCTGGGAATTAAAACTCATAATGATATGTCCCATGAGACATAATCATGGTAAACGGTAAAATTTCCCCCCGCAATAATTGGCAGACTTTTTTGTATCAAGAGGGATCGCTATGGCGCTTCCCGAGGGTACACCCGAGTCCGCGTTGTTCTATGGGTTGAGGTATGCGGGGCGTTCTACGGACAATGACATGAAATTTTAACATAGTACTCGAAAACATAAAAGTGAAGACATGCCACTTTGTTAAAAATATACTAAGTACCTAAGTAGTATTGTTTTGTGATACGAAAATATTTATTTTTATTTGAAAGTATTTTTAATATTTAATAATTAATTATATATAAAGTCGTACCCGTGCCGATATTTATACAGGTTGTTGCAAAAAGGGTTTAATACTATGCCGAAACCTACGTGTGCAGCATGTTATTGATGTTATTTCTAAGCCAGGAAATGAAATCAGAATGTAAAAAAATCGCGAAAATATTATCAGAGTTTAATAGTTCAGGGTGTTGTATTAAACTCTGCCCCCGTGTAATAAAAAAGTATAGTTAGCCGAAAGGGCGTTACTCAGGCGTCACTCTGAAAAACTTTTATCCTACGTAATTTTTTATATTCATGAAAAAAACGCTTCTTCATATAATTTTTTTTTGGTCACGTGACCTTTTAGTTAGACGACCTGTTTTTTTTTGGTGTTTCAAAAGCAGAACAGTAGTTTGCAGAACTCTGCATATACAGGGTGTCACAAAAGGTTACGTAGCTGGCAAAGGGATATGGGGAGGTCACCAGAAAAATAATAACATGTAAGTACCCCCGCAAGGGAGTACATTAGTACAAGGCGAGAGTGTGTATTTTTTTTTTTAAGTACTTATGTGTATTTGGGATATGATAGAAATAATATTTTTGTTTCTTAAAAACCAAAAAATTTACACCTTGCTGCGCTCTTTTGCTCACTGTAAGTACACCTACAAATATTGCTGTATTAAAAAAACGGTTTTGTTATAACGATTATAAAAAAAAAGTTATTTTCATGTCAAGGAGTCATTTACCTAATTACGATTTCACTCAACAGCAGGTGAACTGAAAAAATAAGTTCTAGTTCTATCATCACTTTAGATCGCAAACATTGTAACTCCACTTTTCTCGGCGAAAAATACTCTTTGGTGTCAATAGAAACGTTTTTTGAATTCACATGTTTTCCTCTTTATTCGAAAAAAAAAAACTGTATTCCGCATTTTACCATTTGTTTTCCTCTAAACCCCAAACCGTGATTTTTAAACAAGAAAACTTAGTAATTATACCTTTTATTCTCATATATAACGTGCGATGTAGGCGAACGTGAACGAAAACTATGCAATAAGCCTTTGTTTTTATTACTACTTTAGTAAATTACAATAACATACTCAACAATGTTAATTTTTTTTTGCAATGTTATGTTGTTAAATTAAGATCTAATATTTTATTAACATGAAGTTACTTTCAACTTTTTTTTGCATCTATGCGTCGAATCACAGCATGACGGCTGCTGCAGCTTCCTGCTGTCCTGTCCTCCAACCAATCCCACCAGTACTGCAGGTTGCGTCGAATACGAGCCATTCTCTTCGACTTGACAAGACAGGTGCTCCCGGAAGGATCATAGATCGCACGGAACCCGTACCGTATAGAGGCAACGGACTCCTTTGCAACAGCCCCCCAGATTCGGAAGTAGCCCATGCACTGCATGGCGAGCACAGCTGCAGCAATTTTTTCGTACTGAATCATTGGGATGTCATCCCCGAAGGAGGCTCTCAGCCTACCTCACGACCTGTGTGACATTAGAAAAATGCACTGTGCTAACGCCGTTTGCGAGCTTGATTTGCAGGGCCGCGTTGTATGCCAAGTTCCACAGCAGAGGGGTCCAAGACCTACCGCTGTGGAACTCCGCAACTGAACTTCTTCAGTGAAAACAAACCCTCTCTTTTCGCATCCTTAATGTACTTGTTAGACACGTATGACCTCTGTCAATTTTTTGCAGATAAGAAGACAAGTGATGGTATACAAGAGCCGCCCTAAAGGTTCGCCCTCTAGGGGATAGAGTTGAACGCGGTTACTATTTTTAAGCAAACAGCCAGCGCAACAACTCGCCCGTGGTTCTTATCCTGCTCCGACAGTGAACGAACGCAAAGTATTGTACCCACTATTCGAATCCGCATTTCGGATGCCAAACTGACTGTCCGAAAGGTCGAAACCGTACCACCACAGAGGTATGACTCGTTCGAAGAGCTTATCAGGCTCTTACAGCAATCAGATGTGTCGGTACACTGAAAGATAATCTACAGGCCTGCTTTATTTATTTAGGAGCACTAATGGCCTCCTTTCAGTCATTGAGTCACTGGCACTCAGGCTGCGGTTGAACAGGAAGATAGACTGTCTAAACAAATCATTTTTAGGCTAGTTAAAAAAAACTTTAGGTGGGTAGTATGCCAACTAGAACTACAAATAAAACAGTATTTTTGTCTCCTCTAAAATTTGGTCACGAGGAGTTACGATGATTACGATCTAAGGTGACGCTGACGATATTTTATACAAGGTATTGAAAAAAGGGTATAAAGCTTAGCCAAAAGTGGATTTAGGTGCCATTCTGATCCACTTTTCTTCTACAATTTTGAAAATTCACGTAACAAAACCTTTTACATAGAAACTTATTCGATCACGTGACTTTTTACTATAGAGACCGAATTTATTTTTCGAGAATTTCCAAAACTTGGAGAACAAAAGTTGTTCAGAATAACCCCTGAGTCAAACCCTTTCGGCACAGTATACCCTTTTTGCAACATGCTGTATAGGTAATATCAGGTTTATAAAAGACCTGGGCCTGTAGAGTGAGACTCGGCATGGGGAGTCATAATTTATAGATCTTTTAGGTTGCAGTGGCGAATGGGTACTAGTAGCCCTGCCCTTTTCTATAACTATAACTATAGGTAATTTTATGGCAATTTAAAAATGGTATAACATTTATCTATTTGAAAAAATCATTAAAAATATACATTACCTATCACCCTAATTTAAAAAAAAAATTCAGCCCTTACTTTAAACTTATAACACCCCTCTATTTCCTTCAGGGGTTAAAAAACCTGTGTATTTAATATTTTCTTATGAGTTTTTTTTTAAAAACTGCCTAGTCTTACATAGTTGTATATAATATTATGCGGTATTTTATTCCACTTGTAACGCATAAAATTCATAGCTACAGTAAACATTTCATTTTTTTCATGACGAGATACAGTCGCACTTAACCGCTTTTTTGCAAAGCTTGTTAAATAGATTTAAAAAATTATGTAAATTTTAGATCTTCAATTTTTTAAAATACTTACTTATTTTTAACAACCTGTAGTGTACAGACTACCACATCTTAAAATATATATATTTTTAATTAACTACGGTTTTTGGTTTCAAATAAAACAAATTATGAACTTACTTTTCAACACCCTGTATATTGTGTAGCTTACCTACCATACACAACCGTTAAAATAAAATAAATTACCCCTCAGAATATAAACAGGCTCGCGCTTTGGCATACTGCATTGACCGTATAGTTCTTATTCGGAGAATCTAATAAGTGTCATTATGTGCAATGTTTACCTTTATCTATGCATCTGTAACTCTATAGTAAAAAATGTAAACAAATCGAAAAGGCGAAATGTTTTCTAAGAATTTTCGGCTTTTCTGCATCTAAAATGATTAGAAAATTAACTTTCCATAGCAAATGCATATGTATTATAATACTTGTAGTCATAATTTGTTGATTTAATCAGTTTTTGTGAAATATTTGATAAAAAATAAAATGGCGTGGGTATCGCTCCTAACAGGCCGCCACCAGGGCATACCAGGGCGACGACTGAAGAAATCTGAAATCTGTCACGGTGTCATCATTTTTAAACCGGAATTTATTAGTTTTTTGCAAAAAAAGTTGACTTCTGGTCCATTAAATCCAACTCTTTAAGGTAACTTTGTTAAGAATTTAATTACCTACACATACATATAAGATTCCATGAAAATGGGCCCTCTGATTTCGAGGGTTTTTTCATAATAAGTCAAAAAATGGCAAAAGACATGGTGTGTTTGCAATTTTTTTTAACATACTTATTATAATCCTGCACCAATTTATAAGCAACTAACATGTTCAGTATACCCTCTGCTACAAAATATATTTTTATCAATGTGATAGAAGCCACCGTTTTTCCAATCTAATCAAGTATATCAAGCCGACTTTAGCATTTTAGCTTTAGGGATCCCCTTAAGGCGAAGCGAAGCACGCGGGAACAGCTAGAAGTAATAAGTATAGTAGCCGTTAGTGGCTGTACTAGGAAAGAATTTTATTTCCGGAATCCCGAGGACAGGGTATTGGAATTCCTTGGGAGTGGCGGTCCATAGTTCCGACGTAAGCTGAGGGAGATTACAGACTGATGATAATATTTTCAGCTATCAGCTTATGCTAATCTTCGGTATTTGCAAGTATAATTATCTACAGACGCGAGTGATACGATTATGAAACAAGATCACGCTGCGGGTTCTGAGAAGCGATGCCCGAATATTATCAGATCGTAATCGATCATATTATTATTGGACTTTATTCATTCTTTTTCGGCCACTCCACTAAAAATACACGTGATTCGATCGAGCCTGTTTCAATCCAAGATTCATTGAAATTTAGGTACTTACTGCGTGTATTTGTAAAACCTTAAAGTTGTGTATGTGTACGAGATAAGTAGGTATACATTGAATGATCCACATAGATGGCACGAGGAATTCCTAATCAATAGACTTCAGTTCTTATGTATTGCTATAATAATCAAGGCATTCGAATATTTCAAACTGTTTGCACCTATCTTAGCTAATGCAGCACCCAGGCTTGCTATGCTCCAGTTTACTCTCACTCCGTCGAAATTCAGTATGACACTCTCACTCAGGGCCTAGGCTGGGTGAGCTGAAATTAAAGGGATATGTAAAGGTTCCACTAGAGAGAGCCACGTATAGGAACTTCGCCCCGGCTCAGAATATAATAGAATAGAACTGTTATCACTATACGGATAGTTAACTGTCGTGCTTACCCACGAGCTGCCCCCGATGGAGGCGGGCATGGTCATGTAGCAGTCGAACTCCTCCTTGTCCATGTCCAGAGACTCGGCTGTGAGGTTCTCTATGAACGAGACTGCGCAACACTGCGGATGAAATACGAACACGTTAGCATTTCAAATCATCAAGGGACGCTCGTAGGCCCGTTTAACTGACGGCTTTAGGCCTTGTTGCACGACGGAGCTTTAAGCTTATGGAGGAGCGAAGGTGTTGCCACTGCCACTCCTCCATTGAAAAGGGAGGATCCTCCGACCAAGCTGGGCGGTTTAGCTTGGTGGGCAACTGCCCGACGGTTACATGTCGGGATTCTGTATATATACTGAGTAGCTGTAATTCTTAGATACCGCGATGTAGGATTTGGTATTTTTGCTTTCACTCTTCCATGCCATCTGTTGGTCGTCCTTGATATCTCTTTGCTGGATCTATATCTTGACTTCTATGCTTGCGCGTATTCATTATAGATGTCGCCATATCACTCCCCCCCGAGACCGTAGGTCGATATTCTTCAGTTATTCTTCAGTGCATCTTGATTAGTCTTGTTCACCAGGCCAGATTGCCGCTAGTCCGCCGTTCAGGACTATGTGCGGTCTTCATTCGCCGTAACCCCACTTCGTCTTCAACCGGGAGAGTTGACGCTCGATCGTACCGGCTTGAAGAGTAGTGCATGGTTAGGCGCGTGGCGATGTCCCCAATCCAGCTTCAACCGGGAGAGTTGGCGCTCGATCGTACCGGCTTGAAGTGGACTGCAAGGATCGCTCTGCTACGACTGTTCCGGTGCGTTGCCCCAATGCTTCTTCGACCAGGAGAGGTGGACCCTGGACCGACGCTGCTACGGCTGGCCGAAGTGCACTGCAAGGTCGCTGCAGTCTGTCTGCTCGAGGGTGTGACCAGGCTCGCGCATTTCCGCTGCAAGCTGGTGGTCACGGTGCCCATGGAATCTGCAAGCTGGTTGACTCGGGTGGCTGCTGAAGGATGCTGTGGGGGTGATGGTACTGCTGGACTTCATCTTGGAGCTGCTGGAAGGTCTGCTGATCGTCTGTGAGGTCATCGACATGGTGGAAGATGTTCTGCTGCTGTTGTTCTGCATGGTCATCATCAGGTCGTGTTCAGGTTGTAGGGGTCACCAATATGGAGGAGCGAAGGTCCTCCATTGAAAAGGGAGGATCCTCCGACCAAGCTGGGCGGTTTAGCTTGGTGGGCAACTGCCCGACGGTTACATGTCGGGATTCTGTATATATACTGAGTAGCTGTAATTCTTAGATACCGCGATGTAGGATTTGGTATTTTTGCTTTCACTCTTCCATGCCATCTGTTGGTCGTCCTTGATATCTCTTTGCTGGATCTATATCTTGACTTCTATGCTTGCGCGTATTCATTATAGATGTCGCCATAAGCTGCCTAGCTTTTACAGTATACGGACCGAGACCTTAGATTAAAGTTACTTACTACTCGGCATAATAGGTACAAGTAGGTAAAAGATAGTGGTTGGTAAAGAATCCTGTCCTTGACATTGATGATGATTTGTTACTGGATCAATAACGTCATTTTATTATACACGGTGGATGCAATACATAAGTGATTGAATCCGAAGCATTCGCCACATGTCTATTTTTGGCCTCTCCCATGAAGCGTTTTCGTCTTTCGGCTTCCTTCATGATAATCATGATCCAATTGATTAAAGAGCTTGAAAAGCTTGTTTTTCGCAACGTTCCACTACAGAACTTCGATAATCCGATATCGTAGCATAGCTAACTGAAATATCCACGTTATTATACTCAGTTCGCTAACAGTTTCACTGCAAGTATCACTATGCAGTTTCACTATGATGCAGTTACCAGGTTGGTGAAGTAGTACCCGCCCTCGCCCGTCATGAGTCGCTGCGCGTTGCAGAAGCGAGTCACGAAGTTGATGTTGCTGATGAGGCGCGGCGGGTTGGCCTTCAGAACCTGAAAGAGAGCAATTTAACAATTAAACACAGTTTTACTACTACTAGGGGCAATTTGTGATATTCAGGCTCTAATTTGGCAGAGCAGTCCTGAACAACATTTCAGTACTTAATATAGCTTATGACCCAGCGAAGATCGCAAGATTTCAACTGTCTAAAATTTATTGATAACAGCAGAAAACTGACTTAGAATCTAGGAGCGTCTTTCAACCTAATTTCCTTGCTTTTCCTATGAAAAAATTCGTCGGTAAGAGATCGGCGTCAGCGATAAGATCACCTATTATGAATGTTATTATTCTGCACCTCTCCTCTCTCTCTCTCTCTGTCTCTCTCTCTCTCTCTCTCTCTCTCTGTAAATTATACAATAAGTAGGTATCTTAAGCAACCTTCGGTTGTGGCCGCTCCCTGGGTGGGTAAACACTGAAAACTCACAGTGAAGATCAGTGCCGGCAGTATGTCGTCGGCGGAGGCGGGCGCGCCGCACAGCCGCATGACGTGCGCACGCCAGCTTGCCGCCCGGCGACGCCGCCTGACCATGCTCAGGAGACATGTTGTACACTACTCACTAATGAAGTAACGTCTGCTAGGTCATGCAACGCTTTAAGTAACCACTACAGGACCGCAGCAACGCTTTCCGCGGCAGCCGCATACAGAACGATAGCTGGAAACTTAAAAACGCTTACTTTTTCATACCTTGCCGAAGCAGCGCTGATAAATATCCATAGTAAAATAAGTCGCTCATAAGTTTCCAGATTTCTTTCTGTATACCGTCTAAGGCAGGTACCTATATAGGTAGCGGGCGCGCTTAATGCGTTCCGTAACTAAAAGAGCACTCGTCAAATGCCCATTTTTAAAGCATTTTTTTTCTCTTTCTTTCTTTCTTTCTTTCATTCATCAACTTACGGTGAATATAAGAGCTGGTAGCAGGTCGTCGGCGGAGGCGGGCGCGCCGCACAGCCGCATGACGTGCGCGCAGCAGCGCCGCACGCACGCCAGCTTGCCGCCCGGCGACGACGCGCTGTCCATGCTTAGCAGCTCTGGAAGTGAGACAATGAATTATAGGACAGTGCATGACAATTATAGACAATGGGGCCTATCCAGTAAGGTCCGATCTAAGGTTCGGTTTCGGCCGAGTTTCAGCCAAAAATCTAGTTTCCGCGCCAGTTTCGGCAGAGAAACGGCGCTCAACGAATCAACAACGCTCGCGCCGTGTGATCATTAATGATCCTGCAGTCGAGGTGCTTGGCGCCCACCCAGCCATGCGACCGGATGGGTCTTATATCTTGTATCAGCATTGTTTCGTCCAATAGAACGCTAGTATACTAACTAGACATAGACGTAACCACTAACTGCCAGTTTCAATACTCTATCTATCGATAGCTGACAGTTACTTTCATATGATTTTGACAGAATGCAATTTAATACAAATTTTATGTGTCAAAATCATATGATAGTAACTGTCAGCCATCGATAGATAGAGTATTGAAACTGGCAGTAAAAACCAGCAGTCAACTCACCAGCAATAGCCCTACAGCGGCGCCCTTGGCCTCTGGTCGTTGCTGATCTTGCAGTCGAGGTGCTTGGCGCCCACCCAGCCCAGCGACTGGATGCGTCTTGTATCTTATATCAGCAATGTTTCGTCCAATAGAACGCTAAAATATAAAGTATCTCAAAATGCAACTAACCTAACTGGACTTAACTTAACCACGAAATAAAAATACCAGTAAACTTACCAGCCGCGGCGGCGGAGAGGCAGGCTGAGCAGAGATGGAGTGACAACAAGATCGAAGGTTGTGTTGCCCAGCAGTAGGAAAATAGGTAGGCTTTTAAAAACAAACTCACCAGCATTGGCCCTATACAGCGGCGCTCTTGCCCTCTGATCATTGCTGATCTTGCAGTCGAGGTGCTTGGCGCCCACCCAGCCCAGCGACTGATAACGTCTTCTCTCTTATATTAGCATCGCGATGCATTGAAACGCTAGTTTACCGTATCTCAATATTACCATAACCTAACCTATCAATATTAACCTAACCGGACTAAACCACAGAAAAAAGCAGTAAACTCAGCAGCAATAGCCCTATACAGCGGCGCCCGCGCCCTCTGATCATTGCTGATCTTGCAGTCGAGGTGCTTGGCGCCCACCCAGCCCAGCGACTGATAATGTCTTCTCTCTTATATTAGCATCGCGATGCATTGAAACGCTAGTTTACCGTATCTCAATATTACCATAACCTAACCTATCAATATTAACCTAACCGGACTAAACCACAGAAAAAAGCAGTAAACTCACCAGCAATAGCCCTATACAGCGGCGCCCGCGCCCTCTGATCATTGCTGATCTTGCAGTCGAGGTGCTTGGCGCCCACCCAGCCCAGCGACTGGATGCGCTCGCACATGCGCGCGTCCAGCCGTTCGTCGTCCGTGCCAGAGGGAGAGAACACTACTGAAGGTAAGCTGTGGGGGAAAGAGATGGAGTGTTATTGGTAGCGTCAGCTTTGAGGAAGAGAACACTAACGAGGGCAGGCTGTGGAGGAAAGAGATGGTATGTTATTGGTAGTGTTAGCTTTTGGAACTGAATTGATATGCCTGAGGTAGATGACTCTAATGAGGGCAGGCTGTGGGGGAAAGAGATGGCATGTTATCGATTAGTTCAGCTTTATAATAGCTAGAGACCTAGACTAAGGACTACCACTGTGCTGAATGGATTGGCCAGTCTGATAAGCCTCAGTCGCCGACTGCCTCTGAATGCCGCCCAATTTTAATCATTAGAAGCGAGTATTATAGTGCAAAAAGAATAATTATAATACCAGCACACGCCAATAGAAGACAAAATAAAGTATAACGGCTCATTAGGCCACGTGTAACATAATTATATAAGCACTTATAAAGCGATTTAGATAACGTATTTCTGGAAATCTATTATGTAATTCTCTTTAACTCACTCGTGCAAATACGTCATGGCGTGTTTCTCGACGAAGTCAATGAGCGCCTCCTTGGTGTCCGCGTCCGCCGCCGCGAAGTGGGGCGACACGTCCATGTGCTTCAGGAAACGCTGCAGAAGAAGAGTAATTAGTTAATGATGAAACAGTCAATTGTTTGAGGCGACAGCTGACATAGCTAGGCACATGCGTCGTAGCAGTCTTTTCAGGGATACCTGTCTCACTTGCGCTCATAGGTAGACCTGGAAGTGAGCGGCAGAAACATTTGACATCCTACGACCACCTCTGGGCTCTGGTTGAATGAAATAGCACCAACCCTTTTACTGAAAGTTTATTTTGTACAAGTCTATGTGTTGGGTATTACATATTGGAAATGTATTTTCACTCTATCACCATCTAAAACGTTACTATTTACCTATTATGTTTCTGGGATGCACGAAAGAAGGGAATTTTTCATATACAGCCCATCTATATCCTCACCTGATAATGCCCCTGCACGCGCTCGCTCAACTCATCCGCCGTGGCTGCGCGTGCGCACTTCAACACGTCGAGCGCGAGCGCGTGCACGCACACTCTGACGTCACGCGACGCGCCCGCCAGCGCCGGGAACCGCTGGTTGAACTCACGCTTCATCGCCTCGTTGACGGCCGACGGGATCTTGAACTCGGGCTTCTTGTCTGAGTGGTCGTGGTCGTCTGCGGAAGGTTTATATATAGAATCTAATAGCTAATCCTAACTAATATTGTAAATGCGGAAGTAACTGTATCTGTCTGTCTGTTACTCTTGCACGCCAAAACGAATGAACGGATTTGAATAAAATTTGGTATACATATGGTCTAGACTCTGAGAAAGAACATAGGCTACTTTTTATCCCGGAATTTCTACGGGAAAACTTTTAAGGCGAAGTTTTATAATTGTATGGTTATGATTTCAGTAGAACAAAGGCAATTAATTATAGATTTCACATCGTTAACATTTAATGTTTGTTATCTTGGAGTGAATCTACGTATCAAATGAATAGTAGTTACTAGAAACTGCTTTTAATGGTATTTTGTGTGGAAAATAAGAAAACCACGTTTTTGTATTTATATCAACCACAACCAAGTCTTTTATGCATCCTTTATGCATGATGTAAATTAAATAGACAAAAGAGAGAGCGATTTTTAATCCTCCTGCACTCAAAACCATATAGACAAAAAAATACGTACCAGTGCTGCCACCTTTCTTGAACATGCTGAACTTGAGCAGGTTAGCCTTCTTGAGGGTCTCCGACTGCCGGAGCCGCTTCTCCTCGAACTTCGAGAAGGAAGACCTGGACGTGAGCTTCAGCCGGTCCTCGGACTTCCTCTCAGGCTTCGGCAGCGTGGCCGAGGCAGATGAGGAGGATGGGGACGGCTTGTTGGCTTTGTGAGGAAGACAGGGGTTTAAATATTATAGGTAAAGGTTAGGTTACTGACTAAGTGATTTGTTCTTGGGTCATGCATGTTTGTGATGTGCTATTTTTAACCAGTTTATAATTCATAATATGGCATTGATATGGCTATCTTCAGCTTGCAGATTTTAGCATTCCTTATTTCTTTGACTAATAACTATTTTCTGCTATATTCCACCCAGGCTTGGCATTTTCCATAGCATGCAGGGTGACATAATACAGTTATTAAATCAAGGTTAATTAAACTGAGAAATCAATAACAGCTGGTCAAAGTGTGAAGATAAAAATCAAATAAAGGTAAGTGATTGTTATCAGTGAGTTAACTACTTGATTATATCAGAATTTGAAGGTGAAGTTCATACAATTGACCATGTCCTTACTAATGTTATATTTTATGATTATATTCAGAATGAAGGGTAATATTTTGCAAGCTCTTGATCACTGGAATTCTAGGATAAAAAGTAATTAATATATGTGAATTTTAGTATTCCCTCTAATATAAAACTGCTAAAATACAACTACATAAATAGTAGGCCTGGCCCAGTAGTCCTACAATCTATTACACACATACAAATATATTTCCTAATATTAGTATAAGACTGAGAGTATGATGGTAAAGAAAGATAAGCAGTGGTGATAATTTCAAATCCATAAAAAATTTACACTATATCTACCTGATCCAACCACAAAATCATATTTTGTTTGATAATCATAAATTGCTGTTGAACTATACTATAGGTACATATACCTACTGTTTGTTAGAGATTGTATGAATATCCAGTGCTGTGAGTAAAATATTTTAACAGAGATTTTTCTTTTCAAAATCCCTGTAAGTACCTACATAATATTATGAAACAGAGGCCTGTTTACAGATATCTAGAAATTATGAGCCAAGTGCTGTATCAAGTATTGACATGTGGCACTGATATGTACTGCAGGACATATGTATTTTCCAACTACATAATTACATATGAACATAACCTTACATGACACCTTCTTCATACATGTGGTGCAATATGTGGCATTTGTCTCATTTGTCTTATTTTTTATGTAACTTAAGGCATTTGAAATATTAAAAAGTATTTAAAAGTACATACCAGCTCGTCTCTGCCTCTGAAGCTGCTCGCGGTGGCACTTGGAGCAGTAGCCCTGCCACTGCGGATTGCCGAAGTAGTCGCAGCCATTCTTGCACTTCAGCTCACTCTGCTCCATGCGAAGCGACGGCATCTTGGAATACATCATCGACTTATAAGACCTTTTCACATTAGGCCCGTACCACATCTTGCCAACAGTACACTTAGCCTCAAATGGCACTTCAGATAAACTTTAACACTCTGCACTCGAAAACTGTGCCGTTTAAGTACGGCTGCGCCCTCTCAGCCCATCTTCGACCAGACAGAAGTATTAAATCCACACAAAAGGAGTGACCATGCATAGCTATTACTCGGTAACGATGGCCGTTGAACGATTTACACCGTTATATAGATTATCCTTATCAGCATTACCTACTTGAGACAAGCTCCTGATAATCGAACGATACAGTGCAGTATCGAAAAAGAAAAGTGAATTCATACACTGTACCTTGTGGTACATCGGTAACGCCGTAATATTTGATGTTACATACCTTTTGTGGAGGATCGATGATGCCACTTAGTTATAATAATATACGGGGCACAGAAACTGTTATCAAACGTTACAGGAATTTCTTAGCAAATTGTTTTTTTAACTCTGCTAAACTCTGCTTTGCTTGCTTTGTTTTGACATTTTCATCCGTTCAATATTTTTGTCACCTTTCTTTCTTTCTGACAGTTGAAATCTGTGTTGCCATTTTAAAATAAAATCCATATAAATGGGGAAACATTTGAATGGTAATAAAACATTTATATTTTGTAAATATAATTTATATTGTTTTCATTTTTCTAAATGTGAAATTAATTCGAGCTCCTGTTATTTTTTTTCTTGTTGGTAATGAATGGTACCAGACTTCGTTAGTTGGAGGATTCATCAGCAAAATACTACCATGTTCCAACTCGAGTTTTACTGAAATGAAATAAATATTTATTTAATATAAGTGTCAGAAAGGCAGTAGGATCAACTCGGTAGGGGCCAATCGGGCCAAGGAACATTTTTTTACTCTAAGAACTAGGTATACTGTCTGTGGTTTTAGAACTATGACGCAAGAAGTGGTTATGGTTATTGGTAGGTAACTACAGTCTGTGGCAACTTATAACTTCAAACGAGCTTCAAACACAAATGTATGGAGTTTGGATCGTTTTGTTTATGGTGGAGTCATTCTATCTCACTCACTTCCTCTAACCTTTCATGTCTCATAAAATTACCTACAGTGCCACAAACTTATCTGTTCCGGTGACAGCTCACGTAAATGTGTAATATTTCTTCACTCTATAAGATTTTAAGTTTACCAGTAGTGGTAATTCGCTCTTGTGGTTTCAATAAACCCATCTAATCTATTATATCAATATATAATTCATTAGTATATAATGAGATATGGATCAATTTAGTTCGCTCTCACCGGAACAGATAAGTTTGTCGCACTATACTCTGTATAAAATGTCATCTGTCATTTACCTACTCTGTGCTATATTACCTACTCTGTGGTCTGTGTCACTCACTGCTGTCAGTCGTTTTGTTCAATGTCGGTTATATTTAAATTTTCAATTTGTTATAAGTACAATAATACCATGTTAATGAAAAAGTGGATAGAATCAGTTTCCTTTTAAGTGTATGTGGTGTCTAAAACAATAAAATCACTACCAAAATGTTAACAAGAAAGTGCGAAATATGTGGACTGTAATCGAATTGTAAAGACGGCCAAAGACGTTTTTTTATGGCCAGATTTCCTTTGGACGTATCTCGGTAAGTAAAAAATAAGTAGCTATAAGTAAAGCAACGTATCTTCCTCGATATAAAGGGATATTTCTGTAAGAAAACATAATTTGCTCCGTTTCATTTCAAAATATAGTGTTGGGATTGGGATGAGAGAATTTTAAAACTATCGATATTTTTCTCAGGTGTAAAACATGGGTAATAGCTACGGGCTAGGAAGATTTAGCATATGTTCCCATTGAAAAACTGCACCAGCTAAAATTTACATGTGGAAATCACTTCAATGCTAGAGATTTTAATACGAAGAAGAGTCGGTTGAAAAAAACTGCGGTTCCAAGGCTAAGACTAACTCTAAAGCCACTCTCTGATGAAATAGTAAAAGAATTTCCTTTGAAACTTATGAAAGAAGAGTAGGTATTGTTAGTAGATTTTATAATACACATTATGTACACCCAGGGGCAGAGAAACCTAACCCCTCCCAGAAGCATTGTTAATATGTGAGGGGGACTGTACAATTACAATTGAATTTGTTCCATTGAGTGGCATTTACCTATGTTTTTCTAACTATTTCTTAATTGATTATTTTACAGGACAAGGTGCATCATGTTCTACAGATAATAACATGACCAATATTCCACCAGTACAATGTGCTGTAGAAGTACACACGACACGACAGGACTTTGCTGAAATCAAGGGGATATGTACAAACGTTCCACTCGAGAGAGCCACGTACAGGATCTTCACCCCCTACCAGAATAGAATAGAATAGACATCAACGTACAGGCCAAACGGCTCAAGCTACAATGATGAGACTTGGCAAGTAGGTTCCTTAGGTAGTGTAGGTGAGCACTAAGAAAGAAATTTCCGAAATTCCCACGGGAACGGAAATTAGCGGGATAATATTTTTGTATGAAAAATCTAAACCAAATCTAAGTTAGACGCTTGAAATTTGGCATGCAGGTACCTTAGTAAACTTAAAGCTTAGTTACAATAGGATATTGCTAAATTTCTACAGGAATGGGATTTAGCAGGAAAAAATATTTCCCACGGGAAAATCTTTCAAGGTGAAGCAAAGCTCGCGGGAAATGCTAGTACATATGTATAAATGTATATACATATAATATATTGTTAAATAAAAAACAAAAACATTTGTTTATATCAAATCTTTTACTGATCAAAAACTGTTTTACTTTTTGATTAACTTCTAATTTATAAGGGGATTGATGACATACATACTAAAACAAGTCGTATAGGTACTGCATAGTAGTTAAACAAAAAGAAAAGCATTTAAAAACTGACTAGCTTTAGCCATATACAAAAAGAGAAATCGTTACGGCCAGACTACACAGTTCTAAGAGCACCGATAATTCGTTGTAAATATGTTAATGTACAGTTTTATAACATACATGCTACGAGTTATCGATACCGTTCGAACTATGCAGAATGATCGTAACGATTTCTTGTAGTGTATACCTACGTCAACCATTACAAGAAGCGTCGATTATCGATATGAAATAATACCTAGGTACATCACTATTTTGGTACATCACTATTTTGTGTTTGCAATGTTGGCAGCACTGACTGGTTTAAGTGACACAGGTTGGTAATGATTCATTATCCAAACTTTGTGTTTTCATTCTAAGGAAGTCCGGTCTCTTACTACTATATTACCTACTCTGTGGGTAACTATGGTAACAGTTTATCAAACACATCCAACAGAAATATAAGTGCAATAGAAATAATTAAATAGGTATCTTTAAATAATAATTTAAGGGGAATTAGTCTACATAATGGATTATTCACAAATTAAAGACGGTCAATATACAAAAACTATTTACAGTATGGTAAGTGATATAGTTGCATAATAAATATCGTAACTACCTAGGCTGTAATTAATTACTACCTATTCAGGTCAAATCAATCAGTCCCATCCTCATCATACGATCAAAGGTCTCTAGCTACATTGCCTCCCCGAATCCTTTGAGTGATAATGATAACCAAACTCTTATCGGAAAAAATAAAATTATCATTACAGTATTATAACTACGTGGGTACCTAAATTGCTTTAAGATTTGACTGATATCATTATACGGAACACGGATAATAAATCGTTAGCAAGGCGAGTGACGATAAAAAAAGATTAACGGTTAAATGCGATAACTTTATGTACTGTTAAAGCACCAAGAAGCTTAGATATTTTGTTCACGTAACTAAATACACGGGATCTGGCTAGTAGCAAGAGCAACCTACTTATTTTTCTATAGTCTGAAGGTGTGAGATTTTGTTTTAAATGTACTTAACGGTACCTACAGTACCTAAGTTAGTTTCTTTTATTTATTCTATGCGATTCTATACACGCAGCTAATGTTTATCGCTATGACGCATGTGGAATTAGGATCATTGTGATTATGAACACTTGTAATGTAATGCAACAAAGTTAATATCTTTGTCACTCGCACGCGCCGAAGATTTATGCAAACAAATCGATACCCAACAGTATGAGACTTTGTAAACAAAATAAAACATGATATAAGTACTTAAGATGTATACTTTTACAGTACCTAGTTTATTATTAAATATCCAATTATTTCACAGATAAAAGAAGCGAGATATGAAGACGCAATAAAAGCTCTCAATGATGCAATTAATTTCAATCCAAACCGTGCTGGATTGTCTCTACTGGGCTATTGTTACTTTAGAACGCAATCCTTTGTCGAGGCGGCAAACTGCTATGAACAACTTTCTGCCATGCACCCCGATGTACCTGAATATAAATTTTATTTTGCCCAAGCTCTCTATGAAGCATCTATGTTTGATGAGTCTTATAAAGTAACAGTAAATATATCTGCACCAGAACTGGAAAGAAAAGTCATGAAATTACAATCCGCTATCAAATACGGAGAGGAAGATACTTTAGCAGCAAAAAGCTTGGTAGATTCATATCCCCATGACGATGCTGATAAAGATATCAATTTGGGATGTCTTTTATACAAAGATGGACAGTACGAGGAAGCATTACAAAAATTCTCACGAAGTCTCAATGTGATGGGTTTCAATGCCCACTTGCATTATAATGTAGCTCTATGCTATTTCCAACTCAAAGAATACCCACAAGCTCTTAAGCACGTAACTCTTGTTATTGAACGAGGAATAAGAGATCACCCAGAGTTGGCAATAGGCATGCAGTCTGATTCATCTGAGGTAAAATCTGTTGGAAACACACTAACTCTTCATGAGACTGCATTAACTGAAGTATTTAATCTCAAAGCAGCAATTGAGTTTCAACTGAAAAATGTAGAATCCGCAAGAGAAGCATTAAACGACATGCCACCTAGACATGAACACGAGTTAGATGCTGTAACATTGCATAATTTAGCTCTGACATCAATAGATTTAAAACCAACTGACGGATTTGAAAAGCTGCATTTTCTTTTGCAACAAGATCCATTTCCACCAGAAACATTTGCTAACTTGTTACTTCTCTATTGTAAGTTTGAATACTATGACCTTGCTGCTGATGTTCTAGCAGAGAATGCCCAATTCACTTACAAATATTTGACTCCATATCTGTATGATTTTTTGGATGCGGTTATTACCAGTCAAACATCACCAGAAGAAGCTTTTCAAAAGTATGAAGATATAGCATCTAAACATGCAGAACAATTAAGAAAACTCACAAAAGTGGTTCAAGAAAGTAGATCACAAGGCGACAATGACCAGGTGAAAAAAGCTGTGGTGGAATATGAGGAAGCGCTAGAACGGTACATACCAGTTGTTATGGCGCAAGCAAAAATATACTGGGATATGGAAAATTACAGCCAAGTTGAGAAGATATTCAGAAAATCTGTAGAATTTTGTAATGAATCCGACGTGTGGCGATTGAATGTGGCTCATGTTTTATTCATGCAAGAAAACAAATATAAAGAAGCCGCTAGTTTTTACGAACCAATCGTTAAAAAACAATACGACAATATACTAGACGTAAGTGCCGTGGTGCTGGCCAATTTATGTGTATCTTATATAATGACTTCACAAAACGAAGAGGCTGAAGACATAATGCGCAAGATTGAAAAAGAGGAAGAACAACAAATTTTTGAAGATCCCCAAAAAAAGTTCTACCACTTATGCATAGTCAATCTAGTCATTGGAACATTGTACTGTGCAAAAGGCAATTATGAGTTTGGTATATCACGTGTGATAAAGTCGTTGGAGCCATTCAATAAGCGTTTGGGAACTGATACATGGTTTTATGCTAAAAGATGCTTCATATCCTTTTTGGAAAACTTATCCAAACATTTAATTGTTGTTAAAGATACTACTATCAAAGATTGCTTGCAGTTTTTAGAAGGATGTGAGACACACGGTCGCCGTATAAACACTGTCATAGATAATCCGTTTCAAGAGGAAGATGCAAACACAAAAGCAAAACAAACAGTAACTTACGAGGCGCGATTGTTACGTTATATGTTTTATAAGCTTAGAAATATCGATGGCTCTGTTACTATCAATAAGTATGAAGATTTAAAATAAAATATACCCAATACTAACCAGTTGGAATTTGTTTCTTTTCGTTTCCAGTTTTACGGGCATCTTTATGTTTAAGAATAAATGTTCGCACCTCTCCAAATGAGATAGATGCAATAGGATATGTAGCATCCAATTCAGGTTCATTGTCTTGGTGTTCCCCCATGTGGTCGTGGCCATTTCTATACCTGTTAAAATGTATTTAAGATAATGAAAAACCAACACTCATTATACAAAAAGTAGCAAGTACTTATTAAAGTTATCACTAAATGACCACGACGTAAACAATAAAAAAAACTGTTTACAATTTGACAAAATTGTGATCACTCTTATTTAATTTATATCTTAACTTACTTGTTAACCAATACAAAATCATAATTTATTCCTTTAATTTTGAATAAAAAATCTTTCAGTGCCAATACAGGCACTGGCCATGGTAACGCCGGTATAGTAGTCCCTGAGTATTTATATGTTATACCCGGATTTCCATACGCCACTTGCTGTCGAGGTAAAGGATACACTTTACCGAATACCCTGAAACAAGCCGCAAATCATAATGTTACGAAAAATCCCTTAAATTCAAGAGAAAGAAATGGAAGACTTGTAAAATTAATATGAATTACTTCTACTTACTAGTCTTAGGTGGAATTTCACCAAACGCTAAACGTATTTAGTAGCCTGTCATACGTCTGTCAGTACAAAAATGTATTTAAAATTTGATTTAAATACGTTTAGCGTTTGGTAAAAGTGACCCTTCGGGTGTCTTGCATAACTAAGTTAAACAATATTAAATCTATGACCTCTTGCTCTGACATTACCTATAGTGTCAGAGCAAGAGACAAAGTATTTAATTTTGATGAGTAATAAATTGAGAGTAATTATTGCAGAATTCTACTTACTTCACTTTTGCCAAATCACCTGTGAAGTATTGTAAACAATTTTCAAACTCTACGAAGAGTTCATCAGCTACATCTCTTGGTATTGCTATAGCGTATTCCAAGTTTAAACCGTCATTCTTGATTGATTTCCATTTAACAGTCTCGGTGTTTAATTTTTTTAATGAATCCATAATACCTATTAGGTAGGTTGTAGGCAGGTGTTATTTAATAGAATCGTGATAGAAACTTTAAATCTTTATCCTGGCAGCCTCGATAGACTGATAGACGATTGTACCAGGACATTAGAGAATAAACGGATTTCACGATTTTTATTAAACAGTAGGTACGCACTGATTTGTAGGTATTTCTATCTATTTCAAACTTTAACTGGAAGCTTGTGAGCTTCTCTTATTTATTTAAAAATAAGTATTAAGTACGTTTAAGTTTTACTGGCTGAAAACTCGAAATCAAAAACCAAAACAAAGGCCTATGTTGCCAGCTTCACAATATTTTTCCCCTGCTTTTTAGTTTAGTAAAAAATAAAGTTATGTTATAAGTAGGTACACTCTCAAAAAAAACTACAAATTCTACAAAACGTAAATGGAAACCATGGAAGTTACTTCCATGATGGAAACATAATATTTTGTTCTTTCTCGAGAGTCAAAATAAAAGTAGGTGAAACAACTTAATATTACAAGTACTTTATTGACAACTAGGGACCGAATGTTCAAAAAAATGCCTCAAAATAATAAACGCCGATGTTGTGTTATCATTTGGTAAACCTATTTTAACAACGTTTAGGAGAATTTAACGAATTCATATTATTTTCCAGAAAGTTTTTAAATGCTTCTGATCCCGTTAAAAAGTTTTGATTTTGGCATCTTATTCTTTGAGTCACAACAGCTTCCAATCTGCAAATAATGTTTTCTTACTTAATTTTTGTCGTTAATTATCTGTGGTAGGCTTGAGAGTAGAAAAAATCTTTTTCTCTACTTCCATGGTGGTAGGTAAGTATTTTATTGTAGATAACGACTAATCCTTAGATAGACCTAACCTCTTAGATGTTGGTCATATTCGGACGGACACATGTGATCGCTTCAAACTACCTATCTAGGTACTGGATTTCGGATTCCATTCCAAATTACTACTTACCTCCAAGAGAGAGGCGGTGTAAGATTTTAGACAGTTGTAAAATCAAACTCATAAAACTGATTATACCTAAGTACCTAATAATAGGTCCTTCAAATGCTTACCTTTGATAATCCAATTGACACTCTTTATCACACTGTACAGAGTATTCCCTTATTCGTCTTATTCTTCTGGTGTCCCCACTATTATCGTGTTTGGAATCATAGCCGTATTCAAAAATTTTCTCCAAGAGTCCATCTTTATTTTTAGTTGTCCATATGCATTCTGCAGCTGTTTCTTTTAGTGGTAAGTAACTTGAAGTCTGAGATGTCTGCTGATGTATCTTTGAAATGTGCGTTACTTGCGAGTCGTCCTTAATATAAATTCCTTTGGAATTGTGCCCACTTAAATTTTCTAAATTATTAGTTTTTTCACTATTTTCGCCCCTTTTCAATGAGCTGTCTTGTGACGGCCTGAACATATTGGAACAAAGTGTAATAAGTTCGTAGTTTTTGGACTCATTTATTTTATGAATTAACTTAGCAATTAACCTTTTACAGTCATCTTTTTCCCTAGAAACTTGTCTAAGCCGAGCTTTCAGAACATTTTTTTCATACTGAGCTGTTATATGTAAATTTTTGATATGGGCACATTTATTTTGACTTTCTTTTAATAAGCTTTTGTTGTCTTCAATACATTTTATAAGCTTATTTTTTGATGTGATCTCCATCTGTAACTGATGTCTCATACTATTACATTCCTGTATGGCAGCAAGGAGAAGGTGACCCATGTTATTCTTCTGTTCCCCGACTTCCTTTAACTTCTCTAGTAGCAACAAATTTATTTTTGGATCTTTTTTGTCCGCATATTTTTTCATTTTTAGTGCTAGGTCTAAAATTACTCCCCATGTTAACTTCAGGCTTTTGTTCATAGCAACTCGGAATTTTGAAGTTAGTTTTCTTAAAGTGTCGAGTGCGGCAACACCATACATTTTGGCGGTTTTGTTCAAATCGAGGTAGTAACATTTCTCCATTATTTTAAACCTTGTACGTAAAATTATTTCCTTTCTGTTCATTAGAGTGAATGCCACAAATATAAAAATAGCAAAATGATAGAGACCCGTGTTTGCCTGGTGGTACTTGGGATTGTTATTCTTATGTTTTATTAACCCCATATTACGATTCGAAGCACTTCTGTTTCTGTATATTTCGTCTATTATTTCTGCGGAATAAAATATTATGGAGAATTTAAATCTGCAACTATGTAATGATCGTACGAAGTACTATGAGCATGGTTTACATCAGCACGCGTAGCACAGTATGGCGGTGACAAGATATAAATGACAGCTAGTTGCAACAAATTGTGTGATACCAGTTGTCCTCACAAACGCTAACATGGCCAACACGAAATAATCACTACAAGATGTGAGTTACAATTTTGACAGCGAGATTGGAAGATTTGTCTTATTTCCTAACATGGGTGTACCAATTTATCCACACATGTCTCAGTTTGACATTTGTTTAGGTAGCATTATATCACTCAAGTTCGAAGGTGGTGATAACATGTGACACAAATAATTATTTGTTTAGTTTTTGTTAATTTCATCCTTGCTCTACAAGAAGAGATGCAGAAAAGGAAAATTACTATAATACTTATAGGGAGGATGATCCGGGACTCTAATAACCCGTTTAAAATGCTTTAAAAACAACATTTGTCAAAACACACATCCTCTTTTTTATTTGACTAAAATTATACATTAAGTATATTACTTATATGTAGCGGTGTTAGCTCAGACGGTTAAGCGCCCGCCCCTCACGGAAGAGATGTGGATTCAAATCCTGTCGCTGACATGGGCTAATAAGTTAGATAGATACACATTAATTTGTTCCACTTAAACATTTGTACAGTTAAATTAAGAGGCAATGAGTGTAGAGGTAGAGGTATGTGTGTGTTGAAGCAGACCAAAAGGGAAGCAACTCAGCGCATATGTTTGCCCTTATGAACAAACCACTTATTTTCAGTTGTCTCCCATATACTTTAAGTTTGCCTATTCACGTCAAAGTATGTAGGTAATGAAGTGGCTAATTGGATAGTTTGAATGCTAAATGTGGAGTTCACGAAATGTAAATCATATAAACTGTACATTGAATACATCCGGCACACCGAGCAGTCAGGGACTGATTCTAATCCGCACACCGGGTAGTCAGCGACTAATCCTTTCACCACAGTGACAAACCCTAGTCAGTCAGTCTTTATTATTTATCAACAACACACTAACTATAAAAAAAATAAGTGGGTATGCTAGCATGTACAACTAAATTAAACGAATATAAAAATATAATAGTTTCTTTAGGTAAGTATAACATTTATTAAACTTTTAATTAATAAATTATAAAAAGTATACTATTTCACACACCATAAAAGCATATTAGGTATTCTTAGTTATCAACTATCACAATAATCAGTCTGAACTTGGCTTATATCAGTCATCAAATGGGTCTCATAGTATGTATGCCAAGTTCTTCAACTTTTTCACTTCGGTGCCGCTCCGGTTCATTGTATCACCACAAGGTTGCTGATGTCATCTGACCATCTTCAGGTGGTTTCTGCCAACAAGAGCTCTCCAACCGTGTCTAGGCCATTAATTTCTGACCGGTTTTGACCATCTTCCGTCTTGCCTACAAGCCAATTTCAATGTTCTGTAACAAACAAAAATGTTTCATTAGATTTTAGTTATACTTATGAACTAAGATTATGACTCCTATTGTCATCTTCATCATCATCATAACCCATGACGTCCCCACTGCTGGCGTACGGGTTTCCTTCCAATGAAGGAAGGGTTTAGGCCTAGCCGACCAAGTAGTGCCATTTAAAAAAGTTTTTTGAGTTGTTTTGTGTGCATATGCCCAATTATAATAACATGTCACGGGTACTGGCACTTACCTACTGTTATTTCCTTCCATTGATTATATAAATATTATTCAGTCAGGCCGTGGGACAAGCATCGAAGATGATATTCTGCTGCGCCCGTCATGATCCTGCCCGGGCTTTTTTCTCAAGGCCTTCTAGCTCCTGTGTCCGGGTAGACAGTGGGTGGGTCATCAGTCAGGTGGCATGCTGTTTTTGTTCTTCGTCTCAGGGATCCGATGCATCGACGGCTGCCGATAGCAGGAGCTCCCAAGGAATCTGAGCGTGCTTGGTCGGGAGCAAGCTTGGTCGTATATCATTTGATGAGACGATGTCCAAGAAACTCAATAAAGTAGTTTAATGAGCCAATATGAATCCATGGGGTAGCGCAAAGCAAAGTAATTTTACCAAAATATTACACTCGAAACTTTCAAAAGCACCAAACAGTCAAAATTTTCTTCAAGTTTGACGTTTGGTGACATTTTAATTGTCAAAAAACCATAGACAATACAAACAACAACCACAAATGAGAGATTTTCGGAAAAATATAACATTTGAAAAACCTATTTGCACAGAGCAGAAAAGTTACAGTGTCACTGGGACTCACACACAATCACACAAATAAAACGAGTCCCATGTACACCCTATGCTAACATTTAAGACTGATATCAAAAAGTGACTTAATTTAAACAGTCACTTGACATGTTGTCTTATTATGGCCATACTAGCCGTGCAGTCTTAGCTAAAATACCTTGTTCAACAATATCTTTACTTCTCTTATGTATTAATTCAACGAAACAGATCCCAATCCACATCAATAGTGAAAGACATAAAAGCCACTTGAATGCTATGTACATTGTAGTACAAGATTAATATTTTTAACTAGTACAACTCAATAAAAACCTCAAATTTTAATGTAGTTTCAAAAAATAATAATAATATGACATATCAATATCAACAATTAATGGCGTTTAATGTACTCTGTGATCAATGGCCAAAACTCAAAATCCATGCAAAATCCTTATTATGTCAAATACTACCTACTTGCGGTCTGAGTGCATAAGCAGACTATAATATAACCAATGAGCGGACCTGAGGAGCACTATAATGTGTATTTGACACACTATAATGTGGTCCGCTATGGGTCCAATAAAAATAAAAATAAAAAGTTGAATTAGTCATCAATAAATTTACTGTCAAATGTTTCATGATTTTCATGAAAATGCATGGAAGTATAAGTGCTAGTTAGTACCTACCTTGTTAGTACCACTGAGCAAAAAAAAACACTATGTTAAGTACTTAATACTTCCATGTGATGATAGTATCCAATATTAGTCTATGGAAAGTATTTCCAAGTTTTCCCTTCTTTGAGGTGTGGGAGTAGGTATATATATTACTATACCATGAGGTGTGCTTGGAGTGCTACTTTGTATGTCAGAAAATGTAACTTGATTTTAGTAACATTCCAGGCTATCTCCATAATTACTCATAAACAACGTAAATCAAGTAAAATAATAAATAAACAAAAACATTATATTTTAATACTGACAATTATTAAACATCCCATAGTGTCTACTTACTGTATAAGTAATTATATAATTTTAAACACAATACTTTCTAAGATCTGATTACTTACTAACATTATAAACATTTAAAATGGTACTAATTTTAATTTATATAAAACATTTGCAAACTTTATTTTGATGGCTAAACCTAGCAGTGTAAAATTCTTTCGGTACCATTCAACATTGTAGTTAGTATGAGCCTTATAGTTTTTGTCTAGGAATTCTTTGTAGAAGACACTCATTTCATCGGCTGTCAAGTTCTGTTGTCCTTCTGGGAGGTTCTTTTTCAGGTAAGCTTCTCTCTCCTGTAATGAAATAGGACAATAGTAGTAGTAAATTTACAGGCTCTGTCTAGCTAGGCGTTGGATGTCCGTGTGTGAGATTTCCCCACATATTTTAACAGTATTACTTTACTAATGATAATAACTGACAAAATAATGTTTTGTTGTTGACTATTGGTATCAATGGTATTAAAATAATGTCTACAATAAATCTAGGTCTACTTAATAATTCCGCCATGAAAATATTAATAAAAGCATGAAATTTTTTGGTAAGTACCTATTTTGGTTTTACACTGTAAAGACTGCTGGGGTAAACTGCACTATCTTTTCTTACATAACATAACATGTCCAGTTACCAAAAGAGCTTGTATTTTTACCTATAAAATAACAGAGTATACTACAAATCATTTTACCTGGAAGAATCTGGTGTTGTGTTGAGTCCAAAATGTTTGGTTCCACTCCTGCACTTCACTTCTCAGCAATCTGTATCTTTTCTCAAGGTCACTCTCTTTTGGAGGCTGTTTAAATATGATACGACGTAAATTTGATACAGGATCCACGGGACCTATCATGTCTGTAGATATTTTCTTAGGATTCGGAATTTGCATAGTTTTAGAAGAGGCCTCTGTACTTGCAAAAACCTTAATTATATTTATGATAGAAATATTGTTGGAAGAAAAAGCACGTACAGTTAACATGGTTTGTGGTTTTACGAGCTTCCAATACAAGAAACAATTAAATTTTATTTATTTTGAGAAATTTACTAATTAACAACATAACCTCTGAATCCTCCGATTCTGTTTTGATAATTTGACATTCACTTGACACTGACAATGACAGGTTCACAGGTTGACAAGCCAACGCTGTCGGGTCTTGCTCGGGTCCGCCAGTGATATGTCATAGTCATACAGTATCATCATCATCATCATCATCATCATGATACAGTAAGAGTGAAAAACATGCATGTATGATACAATACAAATGTTTACTTATTGGATTTCTTTTGCTTGGTTTTATCGTTTTGTTTTGAAATTTTCAAATATGGATCAAAATCTCAGTTCTAGTAATCTAAAAAGTTTTTTTACAAGTATGAGATATTATGTAGTCTGAGCCTATCTGAAACCTAGTTAAACATTGTGAGATATGGCGTTTCGACTTTCTCCGTGTTCGGCATCATAAGGGTCACAGTGACAGCTAAATAAAGTCCATTTTTCTCTCCACCTTTAATTTGCAAGGTGCGGGTGCCTATATAAATAGAGTGAGTCGCCCGAGCGCCTCAGTTGGTTTTTGATTTTTGAAGTGAACACTTCGGCAAAATGGCTCAATGTAGCCACGGTTCTCGTCGGCTTCGCTCCGACGGGGAAAAATATAATATTGAATTTGCGGAGTCCTCGCTGCCGGGAGCTGTAGCGTGATGCGGACCAGGCGGCGCGGGGCCTGCCGGCTGCTGCGCACGCAGCCATTGCTGAGGATTTCGCAACGAAGGTTTGAGTTGATAAGCCGTGAGTAAAATGCTATTATTTACTGCTTTTAAAAGCTCAGCCACTGGTCATAATGCTCCGGCGCTTGGGGTTTTTATCCCACGCAGTAGGGTCCGATTCAATAGTCGTGGTGATGATTGATCACATATTCCGGTCCTACTAGTGGCGCTTGAGCTAGATACTTACATTAATGACCGCTTTAAGTAAAGCATATGTTAATTTTATACAGGAAAAAAAATAAAAAAAAAAATATATATATATATATTTTTCTACCCTCAATTTCTAATATTTTTAGAAAACAGTTGATAAAAACTTTGCTATTACAATAATGCACTTGATTTTAGCTTATGTAAGGCTTTACAAACAGGAGCTTTCCAGTACCGTCATAGGATTTTTTACAAGAAGCACGTGGCTCCGAGTTTCAGTATGTTGGGACATTGTTCACATTGTGGCATGTGCGGCGAGTAATGTGATCCGCCGGTACCTACCCGCTGAGGGTAGGCAGGCCGATTCGGTGAAATTGAAGTTTCGTGTAACCTGCACCCGGCCCTGTGCTCCTGCGCTGGCCGCCGTCTCGTGGCACCTGCATCGCAGCATACACCCGGCCCTGTGCTCCAGCGCTGGCCGCCGTCTCGTGCCACCTGCATCGCAGCGTACACCCGGTCCCGGCCCTGGCCACCGGTTTGTGGTACCTGCATCGCAGCATACACCCGGTCCTGGCCCTGGCCACCGGTTTGTGCTACCTGCATCGCTGCATAGATCCAGCCATGTACTCCTGCCCTGGCGGCTGTGTTGTCCCACCTGCATCGCTGCGCACAACTGGCACTCCTGTTCTGGTTGCCAGATCCAAACGCCCCCTGTCTGGGAAGAGATTTTATGCTCAGCGGAACCGCCTGCACTATTGCTAGCACGGTCATCATCATCATCAGCCATCATTATGAGTGACTTATTTAGAAGGTATCGAGGAACGTGCGCTATTCATCAGTGATTTTGGCATATGCAAACGAACGTTTACTGCCAAGGTTGGTCATGTTAGCCATACAAGGGCACACCAACGAAGCCTGAGTAACCACCTGCAGTCGCCGTAGCCGCATCGGCATGGATGACAACAAATCGGGTAACGTGCACCGCTTCTAAAAGTGTTATAGCACTTCAATTTGATGCCTCCGCTGAGGTAGGGTATTCTATTAAAGCAGCTTTCTTCTGAACTGCCCAAAGTGACCTGTAGACTGCTCCTGGGGATAGTTGTGCAATAATTTTTTTATTTCGATGTCTCTGCTGAAGAAACTGTCTAATGCAGCTTTTGTTCTAAACTGCCTTAAGATCATTGGACTGCTCATGGGAATGGTGACGCACGGTAAGTACAGGAGCGTTACTCTATACTGATGAGAGACGAACGAACGAGAGCTGTCGTGCAATCGGCACGTTTAATACATACAAACAGATAGAGCGGCTCGCGCCGCAGTGCACTGAAAGTTCGTTTTTCGTCATATAAAGTGACCCCCCAGACACTATCTTAAGTGTCATGACACATCGGCAGATTCCAGCTTTGAGTCTTTTCTTTTCTCGGCTATGAGCAAAGTGAATCCCACCGGCGAGTGTTCAACCTAAAAGCACTGAGCTAATTCCTGATTTCGTGAAAGTCGCTGTTGCTATACCATACCGCTTCACAAGTTACCGAATTTATTATGATCCTACTGTCTGGTGATCATGATCGGAGTGTCATCGCGGTTTCTGAGTGGCACCATATTAGCTGTCTTCCTTATGTCCCAGTGGATTGTGAGTGTGTATCCGAGCTCTTTGTTGAAAAATGCGTGAACCTCCTACGCAGCAGTTGTCTACTAGTTGTGTATCGAATAAATCGAGTAACGGTGCTCTTGCACGAGACGACTACCTTTTGGTAAAATTATAACTTCCACTATTCTGGGAACATGCATATACCTACTGTGTACTGTGTAACACATCACGTGTAGCCGCAGCCCTACTCAATGTACGGGGCTAGATAATAAACAATGGCAGTCGTCATTAAATTTCTATGAATTTCGAAGATCATTATTTGGAGCACAATCCAAAGTGTGAAAGTACCTATTCATGCCTAAACGGCTTCTCTAATGAAAATGTATTTTTAATTCGATTCTGGCGCAAACGTTTCATAACTATTTTGCAACACTGTATCTGCTGAAACTACTTAGACTGACTGGTTAAGATGCAGACGTGCCGTTTTAACAATTCCATTTTGAGTAATCCTCAACTGTTTTATGGATCTTTCAGTTAGTTACGTAACTAGTTACCAAGTAAAAAATTACATGTGTCATGCTCGTACTCGCATCTCATTTAGGAGCTCTCTGGCCTCTAGCTGAAGGCTAGAACTGGTATATATATCTACTAAGCTAGTACAGAGTTATAACCGGGCAGCGGTGACGTGGTAGCTGCTTGATTTATTAGAGTTTGCTGAAAACTTTCTAAATAAGTAATAATTATTAGTCATAATATTAACTCTTCGCAGTTCTTTCAGAATGCAATACCAGGTCGCTGAAGTAGGTAACCTTCCTTAGCTGGACAACAACAAGCCTTTTTGTTTTAAAGAATGTCACAGTTATTCGCCGTTCCACTGTCATATCGATGTCCAAGGACTTTTTCTTGGGTATAGCTAACTACCTAGGTTTACCTATAGATAGCCGCAAGCTATCTGCTGTTGGCGAACTGTCAGTTCTGATTGATAAGTCAGGCTCGAGGTGGCTCGTCCAACTGTCCATGTTCCCGCCACCATGATTGTTGCTTCCACAGATTAGAGAGTCTATGTTGGCTGTCGTTGCATCAGGTCTGATCAGGTACAACTAACATCTTTACGTACCATCTTTATTTAATCGAGCTATTTTATTTTGTTTTATCTAGGTTGACTTAATGGTTTCAAAATCGAACCTACAACAATGTAAGTAGGTACCTACCTACGTACCTTTGAAGTTGCAACAAGGCGAAGCCTTAAGGTTTTGGCCGAGACCTGCCCTTAGTGTTGACGAACATACCTAAAGGTGACCTTGTTAATGTTTTTCATATGAAGTACTGAACATTTTACTTATCCTGGTGGCATGACTGATCATTTAGCCGGGTTTCATTTATCAACTATTATTATTGTTATTGTTGTGTTAATCAATCTTTATTAATTGATGTCATCTACCAAGGAATGCTGCCAGAGCTCATAATATTCACACATGATGATACAGAATGATAGCAGCCCACAAAATCAGTGCAAAGGCTTATAAAATAACTTTCCTTCCTAGTAGGACTGCACAGAAACTCGTTAACCGCCGAGTTAGTTAGAATACAAAATTAGACTGTGTGTTACTTGTCAATCTAGAATATGAATATAGTGACCTGCATCATGTTTTGAAAAACTAAATACTTAGTTATCCGCCAGTGTCACAGCCTTCATCTAATCTTTTCCAGTAGCTGATGAGGCTGAGATATTTAGTAAAATTATCTTCCCTTCAAGCACCACTCCTCGTTCCAAGGACTAGATGCCGCGCCAGGTGTTGCAGGCCGTGTCGTCGTACAGGGCTGACTGAGCAGGTCCTCGAGGCTCCAGGGTCGGCTGCTGCATTTCTGAGGTCAGTCCAGAATTACATACCCTAGTCGGCATGTGCTGGCCTGAGCCCCAGCGGCCTGGATCGATATTCTACATTTTACAGCTTTTAAATATTGTTGCAAAGAATTTCACTGGTTCCATCCATTGGCTAGTGTATGTTAAAAATATTGCCTTTACAATAACAAGATTTTGATCAATAATTACTTATAAGTATTGCTTTCGAAGAGGCACTGTGTGTATCCATATGTATAAATACCTACCTATATGTATAGGTACATAACTTTCTGACAAGTGAGGAATAATAAGGAAGTACTTAAGTCTTATGTATACTTATACCTTTCTTTTTAGTATATCTATTACCTAGAAATCTATGCATTATAAATTTATAGATTCAGATATTTATCTACTGATATACTCATCAGTAGCTTATGGGTCACAGTTGGTTTTCTCTCCACCATGCGATAATAAACACATCTCACAATGTTTAACTAGGTTTCAGATAGGCTCAGACTACATAATAGACGCATTTTTCCTGAAATAAAAATGACATATTATGTATCTAGCCTATCTGAAACCTAGTCATTTCTGCATGGTGATATTACAACTGAGGCGCGCGGGCGACTCACTCTATTTATATAGGCACCCGCACCTTGCAAATTAAAGGTGGAGAGAAAAATGGACTTTATTTAGCTGTCACTGTGACCCTTATGATGCCGAACACGGAGAAAGTCGAAACGCCATATCTCACAATGTTTAACTAGGTTTCAGATAGGCTAGATACATAATATGTCATTTTTATTTCAGGAAAAATGCGTCTATTTTGGTTCGATTAAAACTGCCAACCGATTGATTGTGTAAAAATCAAGAAAATATTCTAACTTGGGCTCAACACTAGCCCTATCGACTAAACACAGACTATCCTCAGTCAACCAATCAAATCAATGCCAAGTGCCAATGTCAAGAAGTCATAAGAAGTGTCATTTTTATTTTACAAGAAATATTATGTAAAGGTATTCAAAACGAATTGCTGAAGTGTGCTAAAACTTACCAAAACACAGTAAAATTGTGGTTGTGATTTGGACCGAACCGGTGATTCTACAAGCGCTCCTTTAGCTCTCAAAATGTCTCCGTCTCCGACATCTCACAACGACAGTGACCCTTATTCCCAAAAGTTGGATCTCTGCCTCACTGATGGTATCGTCAAAGCCGGTATGTGTAACCTAACAGTAGAGTTGCCTAACCATAATCTACTATCCACCTTGTTTTTCTTTATATCATCATAATACTCGCACATAGGTAGTAGTGCACACAATAAATAATAACCTCAAATAAGGTGACTGCATTTTACTGAAAAACAAATACATTGTAGTTCTTCACCTTCATGTCAGATAAAGTCACAAAATTACTTACCTACTTTTCTATACAAATTATCAGCATATAACATGTTCTAAATACTACATATTTTTTGTAATTTTCAGGAAGTGGTGCATTGTTAGGAGCATTATCATCAGTCCTGTTCCTGGGCAGGAGGAGATGGCCCGTCATAGCTGGCCTTGGCATTGGCATAGGAGTGGCCTATGCTAATTGTGAATATTCTCTAAATGATAACAAAGCCGCTAAGCAGAAATCATAGAAATTGTACAGTTCAATTTTGGTCTACAATAATTATCAGGTAAATTTGGAAAGTTTGTAATGATTAAAGCAGGTGTATGTTTTATTATAAATATTGGGTTTGTGTTCCATCTAAAGGGTGCTTTTTTGCCAGAGTTATGCTATGATATGGTGCTAAGGATGCATTCCATATCCACCAATCATATTCCTTGGTTCACAAAACTAGCACTGGTGAAAACAGATTTCTTTCACATCATTGCAGAGGTGGCACATCTCTAGAGGAATAAGGCAGCCAAAAGCTTAGATTCATATTCACGGTATTATTAACCTAACCATTAAACTGGGTTAGATTTAGGCCTGTTTTCAAACCAAACTGACTGTAGTTTGTACAGAGCCTTAGCCCCAATTTCGCCATACTTGGTTACATCATAACCAGGGATTGGTTCATCAATTATACATCATCTTCATATTAAATTCTTGACAGATGTGTGAAAAATCAACCACTAATCCCTGGTTATGATGTAACCAAGTATGGCGAAATTTGGGCTTAATCTATCATTTTTTTCGAATATCAGATAATTTTAATCATGACTATTATTTCTTTTCAGATAAGGACTTCTTGTAAAGAGATCATGGGAAAGTGGCATTTAGCTGTTCAACATTACAAGTCCTGTAGACAGTTGAATGATTAGTTGTTTTGTTGTGTAAAAATAATTTATTAATTATCAATTATATGTATGCGTTTTATTTACATAAATTTGGAATTTCATAACCATACCATACTATAGTAAAAGGGACATTGGGCTTTCAGTACCTAACAGCTTTCATTCAATATTCAATGAATCTTTGCATTCTCTCACTCTGTAAAATCAATCTAAATTTAAGGGCCAGTTTAATGTTTAAAGAATGTAAATGAATGAAACACATACATCTGTCAATAAGTAAAGAGCAATCTTTATTCATATCGGACAAATTCATAGTGGAATTAAAATACAGGACTGATACTTTCCTTATTTAAAAATAAATATAAAAGGCAATAAGTTATTTCGGTTTCAATAAGGATTAGCATAATAACAACCCATATACAAACACCAAATAATGGTGGAAATGGCCTAAAAATTTAAATGATGGGAACAATATAATTGAACTTACATTACAAACTACAAAAACATTTCAAAGTTAGGGGAGAACAAAGCTTAACTAGCGCCAAGGACTTAACATATAAACTACACTAGGTAGTCTAGGTGGCTAAAACTCGATAAAGTTGTTTATTTCTAACCAACTTCGATAAAAGGGGGAGGTTCTCAATTCATCTGTATGTATTATTTTTATCAGTTGTAGATATGTGGTGCTTGGCCTTAAAAAAGCACTACAAATGAAGTTTTTTACTTTAAATGATACTAACATATTATTTTCAAATAAATTAGGTATGTTTTGTTTCTATTGGTGGCACTAGTCTGGCATACATTATAGAAGGTAAAAATAGTAAAAATAATTTACATTCACAAGAATTTATAATATAATCATAATTAGTATAAAAGATTGTCTTTTCACTAAGTAATTAGGTATTATCAAAATGCATTTTCACTGTCACTGAATGAAGCACTCCGGTGAATTAAATAACATGATTTATTAAACATAGTAAACATTGTTAAAAGTAAAACAATTAGGAAACTTTTTGGGTATGTCAGACCTGAACCTGAAGGCCTAGCACGGGGCGCAAGCCATGACAAAAAGAGGGTCTTTTATCACTAAATACATCTTGATCAACATCTCGTATGCGAAAATTGCTATCATGCTAACACAGAAGCACTAAGGTTAGGCAGTTACCGCATAAATAAAAGAGCTTTTAACATAAGTTAGGTATAATTAATTATAAATTATGGCGAGTTTTGCTATCTAAAATAACTACTACATTATACATTTGGTAACATTTGACTAGCATGCTTGAGGTTCATCCATGTGACCATGATTATTCTTAATACAGTTAGGTACATCTTGTGAGTTTATTGTAAGCATAATATTTAGTTTACAAAGGACATGAGGCCAGAACAGAACATAGTCTAGTGACGCTCATTGCAGTCGAGACAAAACTTAGATTATTTCAAGGGAGGTATTGTTGTGAGGTTGTAGAACTGCCTTTAGCATATTCAGCTACTAACATAATACAAACGTGGGTGTAAAAATGTGCTTTTTAAATTTAACGACATATTGAAATAATGCGAAAGGTGGCTATTTTTATCAATAGAAAATTTAAAAGGGAGGAGCTGATATAGTTTTAAATACTATAGCTTAAATTACCTTAGTGTTAAATATATTTCGCTTTATCAACACAAGCAAAGTTTAAAAATGTAATAATAATACTATAATATATTTCGGCTGAATATTACCGAGGTATACTGTTATGTATATACTTTTCTAATTAACTACTTATAGATTCAGAGTGTCTAGTGGGAGTTTAAACCGCTGAAAAAACTTGGCACAGACGCCACCTAGCCTTACATTCGCTACACTGCAGAAGATCCATAAAAAACACGTTTGTTTTCAATGCAATGTTCAAACATTGATGGCAAACTCCCTCTAGGCCCTCTGTCTGTGTATTTAAACGACAACATTAGATGCAGATACACAAAGGTAATAAATGGGTTAAACAAACAGGTCAACTTACGCCTTTATAAAATATCATACAATATAGGCACTGGAGGATTAAGAAAACATAGTTGAATTTACTTATAGGTAGGTATTATTTAATTTTAAAGCAATCAACTCTGTTTATCGATATAGTTGTGATTATCAAAAGTGTGAAAAACTGCTAATTCCCTCTAAATTCAATAGTGCAGTGCCTCTACACAAGTTGCATAGTCTGTACATTAGAATTGGGATGCCAATACTATAAATATAATTCTGGGGGACCTATTACCACATCTGGAGTTTATACCACACGTTATAATTTTACAAGTCAATTCTAATAGACACACTTTACAAATAACTTTTCAATTTTCCCCATTCCTGCCGTATTTTGGAGACTATGGCTTACTTAGATAGAAGATAGTTAAAGATTTATTTAGATTATTTGTCTATCGATTATTATAAAATTTTACTATTTGTTTTGCCACTTGACTTTAGGTCGATACGCACTAGTTTTTGATAACAAATATGTGCCCGATTTTGTTCAATCCACCCAATTCATGTAGTGTGTATATAAAGACGTGCAAATATCAACCTATACCCAAATATAAAAAAAAATGGCTATACTTACTAATTCTTCTATTTATCACCTAAAATGTCCGAAATCATCAGTTCACCTACCGTGGAAGAGATAGGCACTAAAACTTATACTCTTACACAATTTAACATTCCATTTTGACAAAAAATGCCAGAGAAAATTGGTACATTACGATCATTGACTAACACTATAATAAATATAATAACATCCAACGATACAACGATGTCTAAACATAATAGTTATTATAAATAAAGGACAGATTAGAAGACATTGAGACATATAAAAAGTAAAAATACGGAATATATAAAAAGTGATAACGGCCATTCTTGGTTAGTAATCGGGTATAACGTGCGCAGATAAAGAAGTAATATGAAAATGGCGACCATCAAATAAGTGGGAGTAGGAAAGAGTATTGACATACTTACGAATCACGCGAGATAGCATGACTTCGATTGCCATGTTTATATTATTTCTTTATTTGGTACCACCATGTGGCTAGACCAATTTATATTAAACATACTGCAACTGCAAAAATGCAAAAAAGAATACATCATGTACCTACCCGTCTCAGGGTAACTGAGACAAAACAATATGTCACCTTGTTAAACGACAAACGTAGTAACACAGGGTAAATATTAACACTCAACATCTCAAAATCACAACAGAAAATACACGAGTAGACTTTAATCAAATTCAACACTAATTAAATAGGTAAAATTTAACTACACTAGGTTCACACGATGTGTTTCCCTCGAAATGCCTCGAAACCTCAGAACAACAACTAATACACACGGAACAATCCAATAGAAAAGAAACCTCTATGGTCGAAAACTTTATGGCAGTTGCGCTGTCACGAACGAAACTGAACTGAAGAGAACCCTAGCGGGCGGAACATAAACCGGTAAGTAGTACATTATGTATTTACTTGCGGGTGCGTTCATTTGGTGGTCATGTCGGGCCAGTAGTTGATGTAGTAGCGGTGAGTAGAGCCTTCGAATAAACGGTCCAGCCAGTTGTCCAGCCCGTCCAGGAGGTTCTCTGTAATGTTGCACAGATTAATTTAATAATTAAATATAAACAACACCATAAAAAAGTTTTGTTGGTGCAAAATTAAATGCGTAGGACTAGTCAAGTAAAGTAAATATGCATCTTTTTAACACAGAAAGCATTTCTTTAAAATGCCGGGTTGCCAATATAATTAAATATAAAACCGCCCAAATCCATCGCCCAAGTACTGGTGAGGTATACTCACAAGTACGGGTTCTATGGGATATGCAAGTAGCTGGTCTACACCTGCAAGTATGCGCTCTATACCTGCACGTATGCACTCTACGCCTATGAGTATGAATTGTATACCTGTGAATATAATGTCTATACCTGTGAGTATGATGTCTATACCTGTGAGTATGATGTCTCTACCTATGAGTATGATTTCTATACCTGTGAGTATGGGCTATATACCAGTGAGTATGATGTCTAGTCCATACCTATGAGTATGATGTCTAGTCTATACCTATCAGTAAGCACTCTATACCTGTGAGTATGGGGTCGGGCTGCTCGTCGGCGGAGGACTCGTCGCTGTGGAAGCCGATGAACGCGCCCGCCTCGGGGTCCGCCGCCAGCCCCGCGCCCAGCGACCGCGTCATACTGCGCATGCGCTGGAAGTAAACAAGATAATTATTATTTAATAATACTTCAGTCATGATGAAAACTTTTATCACGTCTAGCAGACCGTTTTATGTATGCAGCTTCATGCTGGGCCGCATGAATATAGATTTTTAGAAGTTAGCGGTGTTTTTTATATGTATTTTGCAATGATGGGCCCGCAGAAGTATTGAGATTCGTTGCTTAAAAACACTTAGGTATAATTACGAGTTGTACATTATGCCACGTGACCGCTAACAATAGCGGTGCTATAAAATGCTCTACGATTGACGTTCCGCACAGCAAACGGAGTAAAGGTCCCAACAGACATCGGGCGGTCCGTGACAGCGACGGCGTCTACGCTGCTCTAGCTGGTTCCGTAATTTTATGAAAGATTTTTATTGTCGGCCATCTATATTGGCGAGCAAAATTTCCCTTTTAGCCTCTACGGTCGGCTATTATTATCATCCCTGAATTTTATCGCCTACTCACGTGGTGCTTCGCCTTGGACTCGGGGTGCGTGGCGTGGTAGATGCAGAAGTAGTTGCGGTGCGGGTTGAGCGCGAGCACGGTGCCGACGCAGTGGCGCCGCCTAGAGACAGCTGTTCATTATGTGGTACACTCACGTGGTGCTTCGCCTTGGACTCGGGGTGCGTGGCGTGGTAGATGCAGAAGTAGTTGCGGTGCGGGTTGAGCGCGAGCACGGTGCCGACGCAGTGGCGCCGCCTAGAGACAGCTGTTCATTATGTGGTACACTCACGTGGTGCTTCGCCTTGGACTCGGGGTGCGTGGCGTGGTAGATGCAGAAGTAGTTGCGGTGCGGGTTGAGCGCGAGCACGGTGCCGACGCAGTGGCGCCGCCTAGAGACAGCTGTTCATTATGTGGTACACTCACGTGGTGCTTCGCCTTGGACTCGGGGTGCGTGGCGTGGTAGATGCAGAAGTAGTTGCGGTGCGGGTTGAGCGCGAGCACGGTGCCGACGCAGTGGCGCCGCCTAGAGACAGCTGTTCATTATGTGGTACACTCACGTGGTGCTTCGCCTTGGACTCGGGGTGCGTGGCGTGGTAGATGCAGAAGTAGTTGCGGTGCGGGTTGAGCGCGAGCACGGTGCCGACGCAGTGGCGCCGCCTAGAGACAGCTGTTCATTATGTGGTACACTCACGTGGTGCTTCGCCTTGGACTCGGGGTGCGTGGCGTGGTAGATGCAGAAGTAGTTGCGGTGCGGGTTGAGCGCGAGCACGGTCCCGACGCAGTGGCGCGCGTTGACCCGCAGCTCGCGGGTCCCCCCTAGAGACAGTTGCAGCACGCGGCGGAACCACGAGATGTTGCGCTCCACCATTAGGTAGGCGAAGAGTAAGGTTTTGTTTCTGGGGAGAAGATAAATTGTGTGTGAAAATCTGTATAAAGTAGACTTATGTAATCGGTGTAAAGCAGTCTTTTTTTTATTGGTTAGCGTTGTATTTTAATTACATTTGAAATTTTTCGTCATAATGGATAGTTCAAAATTAATGGAATGTGAGTTCCGTCTTGACACCAGCACGTGCCTGACATGCCCGTTACTGGTTTTCCCGGCTCCGTTCAGAAAATTTTGACACAATTTTAAAGGTAGGCAAATACCTAATATTATGTTTTGATTATTAATTTTCACATTACCATGATTAGATAAGGGCACAGTGTAAGAATATTCTTTTGTAAAATAAAGGACAGGCTACGTCTGTGTCATGCGTTGTGTCCGAAACTCTCCTGTCGGTCTATGATGAGTGATGACATAAAGTAAATCTGTGTCCTTACTTGCGGTACGGCCAGACGGTCTTGTGGAACTTGGAGAGCAGCATGGTGCGCGACTCCGCGTCCACCAGGATCACGATGGTGCGGCACCCCGGCTTCAACAACCTGTATCAAGAAAGTATTCAATATAAACGAAGTAGGTAGATAAATTTATGCTCAGGACTTTACAGTCCGGGATTACTCCCGGAAGGTAATTTCTACATATGTTCAGTTGTCAAGTACCTATGTCCACTAATTTCTTATACAATGAATGTATGTCAGTTCTACATACATTCATTGTATAAGAAATAAGTAAGTGGTTTATTTTTACATCACAGAGTTAATGATCGTATGTGTTTGATATGAAAATGCGTCCTGTTGTGCCCCGGCATAGAGTGCAATAGTTTATATAATTAAAATATATTGCTAGTTTTAGCACAGCTCCATTTGTATTAATCCATTTCTCTCAGGGTCACAGAAACAGAGGTCAGTGTCGCTTCGATGGAACCAAAGTTACTATCGCTGCGTCAGTGACTCTGTGTCGCCAGAACCGCTCTACTCGTATGTGCACCTGGCTCCCTATGTGTTACACGACTTGGACATGATTTGACAGCTGTCATAGCTGCTATTAGTATAATACGAGGGTGCGGAGGGCCTGGTGCCGGCGGACGCGCACCACCCGCCGCTGCGCGCGCGCGTGCTGGCCGCGCCCGCCCCCCCCGCGCTGCCGCCCGCCCCGCGCACCGTGCGGCGGTCTCATGCTGCAGACTATGATGCTGTTAACACAGCTCTTGCTTCAGTTGACTGGGATCAGCATTTATCTGTAGACTGCATTGAGGCTGCCGTAGATAATTTTTATACTGTCATTAATGAAATTATAGATAGATTAATTCCTAGTCGTGTCGTTCATGATGAGATGAAATATCCTAGGTGGTATTCAAAACCGTTAATAAGCTTAATAAATAAAAAAAATAAAGTTCATAAAAAATGGAAAATATACGGCAGGCTATCCGATTATGAAAACTTCTCATCGCTGCGACGAATACAAAAAAAAATGGAAACTGATTGCTTTGACAGATTTATTTCCAACGCAGAAGATAATATAAAGATAAACTCCAAACATTTTTGGTCGTACATAAAATCGAGAAAAAGTATAAATGAAATCCCAGACACAATATACTTGGATGAAAATAATGTTGGTTCGGACGGTCAATCAATAGCAAATATTTTTAACAAATTTTTCCACTCAGTTTTTGAAAAAGAATCCACTGTAAACGATTTAGATGATTATGAAGGTAACTATAATAACACAACATTACTATGCACTGTAGCTATAAATTTTGATACAGTGGAAACATATTTAAAAAAACTAGATACTTCTAAGGGATGTGGCCCAGATGGTCTTCATCCCCTGTTTCTAAGACGCTGTCATAAAGAACTCGCAATTCCAATCACGGTCTTATTCAGGATGTCTTTAGAGACCTGTATAGTTCCAATTAAGTGGAAACAGTCTCTTGTTACTCCCATTTATAAGGGTGGCGGTGATAAGCATAATGCTAACAACTATAGAGGTATATCTAAGCTTAATGTTATTCCAAAATTATTCGAAAAAATTATATACGACGTTATGTTTCCTTCAGTTAGACCGTACCTGATAAATTCTCAACATGGTTTCATCAATCAGAAATCAACAGAATCAAATTTGTGTGAATACATAGATATTTTATTGGATGCTATGGATAACGGATTTCAGGTGGATGCCGTGTATACCGATTATTCAAAGGCTTTTGATAAAATTCCCCATAATATATTAGTTAAAAAACTCGATTTATTTGGTATACACGGCAACCTACTGAGATGGCTAGATTCTTACTTAAGGAACAGGTCGCAAGCAGTTTCTATTAAGGGATACTTATCATCTTTTATCCCTATTTCTTCTGGTGTCCCCCAGGGCTCTCACTTGGGCCCCCTTCTCTTCAATATTTTTATCAATGATGTAACTAATATTTTAAATAATTCCGACTCTTTATTATACGCTGACGACACGAAAATATTTATGAAGGTGAGTTCTTTAGACGATTGTCATAACTTACAAGCAGATTTAAATAATTTAATGCAGTATTGCAATAAAAATAAAGTTAAACTTAATATCGATAAGTGTTGTGTCATATCTTTCACAAGAAAAAAAAACAAAATTTTATATGACTATAATTTTCAAGATAAAAGTTTAAGAAGGGTAACCGAGGTGAGGGACCTGGGTGTCCACCTCGATAGTGAATTATCGTTCCGGAGACACTACGATATAATTACAGCAAAAGCATATAAGATGCTGGGTTTTATTTTTAGACAGAGTAAAGATTTTAAAAGCCCCACCACTCTTATCTTGCTTTTTAACTCTTTTGTTAGGTCCATACTTGAATATGCATCGACGGTATGGAACCCTAAATACCAAAATCACATATATAATATTGAAAGAATACAAAATAAATTCATTAAACGTTTAAAATATAAATTTAAAAATTTCGATACCAACTCTTTTCTTTCACTTGAAACCCGCCGTGACATGAGAGACCAGATGTTTTTGCACAAAATTATCAACAACCATATTGACAGTCCATACCTACTTGGTAAAATGGCTTTGTACTGTAAAGGCAACTCCCGCCATCCAAAGACCTTTGTTATTAAAAACTGTAGTAGTAACTATACTAAAAACCCATTCGCTATAAGAGCTTGCGAAAGTTACAATAAATCACATCATATAACTGATATATTTAGCGAAAAACTCATTAATTTTAAGAAAAAAATTATTACTAACTTAAAAATAGCGTAGTAGTAGATTTGTCTGTAAGTAACTTATCATATAAACACATAGTAAGTACATGGGTAATATACCTAATTATATAATTATTATATAAGTACCTAATTATATTGTTGATTGTTAACTTCTTAACTTTATGCATCTTAAGCAGTTCAGTGATGTTCTGAGTATTTAGTAAAAAAATAGGTGTGAAAACTTTATTGGATTGTGTGTAAACCATATGTTAATTTATAATATGTAATAGTATAAGCTGTTTGTTTTCCAAATAAAGAAAATTAAATTAAAATTAAAAAATACACTGACCGGACGCGGACGAGTCCGTTGTACTTCTCCTTGCGCAGCTCGTGCAGCCGCAGCTCGGCCTCCCGCACGGAGACACTGACTCCTCCTCTATGATGATGATGATACTACTACAGGGTGTTGCAAAAAGGGTATACTAAGCACAAACCAACATGTGCAGCATGGTATATCTACCTAAGCCCGAAAATGAAATCAGAATTTCGAAATTCGCGTTTTTTTATCATTTTCCATAGAAAATATCATTTGTTAGTCGTATACCTCGAAATCAAAAAATCCTTGTAGCTTTTCACCTATTCGCATTTCACCGTGATAGCGTTTTTTGTTGTAGCGTATTATATCGGTAGTATATTTTGTTAATAGCATATATTTTTAATATATTTTAACAACAGTAGCAAATTTTGATGTAGCATGTATTATCAATAGCTTATTTATTAAGCTGCATTTATATTTTGAATAGCAAGTAAGTATTTTTTGTCACATCTTATTTAGGTCGTATATTGTTGTAGTGTAAAAGAAATATCGCGATATGTACCTAATAATGCATTACAAACAAATATCTATCAAGGTGAAAAGCGACTACAGTGAATTTTATTTTTTATTTTTATTTATTTTTATTTTGGCTTCATACAGTCATAAGTTATGAAAATACAGATTTAAAGACTTACATACTATTATGGACTCGGAGAGCCGACAATTTAAAATTAAGATATATTTTAGTTTACAAATATCCAGAGAACTATCAACTAGTGGACTTATAAGAAAATTTAATTACTAAGTGAAATAATAACAATTTTGAAATAGCGTGGTTAAGATAGTAGGTAGGTTACTTATACAATATGATGTCTAGTTAGAGTAGAATAGAATGGAATATACAAAAACATAAACAAGGAAAGTTATTAATACTTAACTATAGTTATATTAGTGATTGAGGTGTTTCAAAGTTTTACTTTTAAATACATCTATAGTGTCATTAAATGGGTCAATGTTGGAGGCTGATAATTCAGAGTTATATAAGTGTAGTGTGCGATACATATAGCTATTACGAGTATAATTTTTATTGTAATTAGGAAGTATAAATAACTTATTTCTATTACGAAGAGGACGCAAAGAACGCAAGAGGCCATGGGATCTCACAGTAAAAGGGATTCTACATAATAAGGATGGACAAATAATTTTACCGTTTAAGATTTTATATAAGAACGTGAGGTCCATTAACTTCCGTCGCAGGCTTAGAGGGGTGAGATTAAAATTAAAATGTTTTAGCCTTGAATCATAAGATGTGCAGGGATAATGAAATTTGAATGATAGACTTTTAAGGAACTTCTCTTGAACCTGCTCTATACGTTTGATGTGTATGTGATAACAGGGGGACCATACAACTGAAGCAAATTCTAAAATGGATCTTATGAATGAGTTATATAATATTTTAATAGTATTTATACTTTGAAAAGGCTTTGAAACTCTATTTATGAAACCTACATTTCTAAATGCTCTGTTAACTATACTGTCTATATGTGAATTATATGTCAAGTTGCTATCCATCAGTATCCCTAAGGGCGCCTTCAAATTAGTCGCTAAGTGTCGCGCGACACTTAGCGACTAATTTGAAGGCGCCCTAAGTCACGAATAGTATTAACTCTAGGTAGCTCGCTATAATGTAGTATGTAAGGAAAAACTAGTGGCTTAATTTTACGAGTATAAGTTATGACGGAGCACTTGCTAGCGTTGGTTCACCTTACAGTATTCAGTTAGAGCACATAAATCTTGCTGTAATAGCAAACATGCTTGCTCGTCAGTGATGATCCTGAAGATCTTCGTGTCATCTGCATACAGTAAATGATCAGCGTGCTTAAGGACTCCTCCGATGTCATTGATATAAAGTGTAAAAAGTAACGGTCCCAAGTGGGATCCCTGAGGAATTCCTGAGGAGATATCCAGAAAATTTGTCTTAAAACCCTTTAGTACTACCGCCTGACTACGATTCCGAATATAAGATTCGATCCATCGCAACAGAGATCCATGTACTCCGAGCTTTAACAACTTTTGTAACAGTGTATCATGGTTGATTTTGTCAAATGCTTTGGAAAAATCTGTGTAAATAACATCCACCTGTAAATTTCTGTTCATAGCATTAAGCAAGTATTCACTGAAACTAACCATATTAGTCTCAACACTACGTGATTTGATAAAGCCATGTTGTTCCTCAGCTATAATGTTTTTGACAAAGTATGCTAATTGATTGGTTACAATTTTTTCAAATATTTTTCCGAATATACTTAACTTAGAAATGGGTCTATATTCAGAATTCAGGAACTCAGGATTGAAGACAGGCAGGAAAGTAAATCAACTATGATTTTTTCAGACAATTGTCAGTAGCGTAGCGATCAAAAATTATACTACAAGAATAAAAATCTATTCACAAATTTTGATATCGCGGCGAAATGCGAATAGGTGAAAAGCTATAAGGATTTTTTGATTTCGAGGTATACGACTAACAAACGGAAAATATGTATGTTGGTCACGTGACTTTTTTATTATGGAGAATGACTTTATTTTCGCGAATTTCAAAATTCTGATTTCATTTCCGGGCTAAGATATAACATGCTGCACGCGTAGGTTTCGGCTTAGCATACCCTTTTTGCAACACCCTGTATACTGACCCACTAACTAGACTAACCCACTGACCTGACGAGTCCGTTGTACTTCTCCTTGCGCAGCTCGTGTAGACGCAGCTCGGCCGTGTCCCCGCGCCGCGCGCCGCCGCCGCCCCGCCGCCGCTCCTCCCGCACTCGAGACACTGATTCTTCTTCGAGGCGGCTGTAAGGAATAGTGGCAGGGTTATTTGGTGTTTGTATGTGAGGTAGGGAGGGCACATGATGGCATTGTTTCGAAAAGGGATGAAGGTTTAGTACAGGTTTTTGTAAGTGAACTATAGACGAAATAGATGACAGAATTCAAACGGACACTTTTTACCCTTTTGTACACTAAAGAACTTGAATTTTAGACGTACTTCAGTTATATTGGCTCAAGTTTCATGATAGTTTCTACTAGCGACTCCCTGCGACAGTCCTTATGTTTAGGACTGCGTGGATGTCCGCGCAACACCATTTTGGCATTAAATGGACTTAAACCAAAGCATTAATCAGTGCCCCCACTCACACGAGGTACTGCACGAGGCAGCCGGCGCCCAGCAGCAGCGCCAGCGTGGCCAGCGCGGACAGCACGGACGCAGGGCCAGGTGTTGCACCACCAGCTATATCTCTACTCACACGAGGTACTGCACGAGGCAGCCGGCGCCCAGCAGCAGCGCCAGCGTGGCCAGCGCGGACAGCACGGACGCAGGGCCAGGTGTTGCACCACCAGCTATATCTCTACTCACACGAGGTACTGCACGAGGCAGCCGGCGCCCAGCAGCAGCGCCAGCGTGGCCAGCGCGGACAGCACGGACGCAGGGCCAGGTGTTGCACCACCAGCTATATCTCTACTCACACGAGGTACTGCACGAGGCAGCCGGCGCCCAGCAGCAGCGCCAGCGTGGCCAGCGCGGACAGCACGGACGCAGGGCCAGGTGTTGCACCACCAGCTATATCTCTACTCACACGAGGTACTGCACGAGGCAGCCGGCGCCCAGCAGCAGCGCCAGCGTGGCCAGCGCGGACAGCACGGACGCAGGGCCAGGTGTTGCACCACCAGCTATATCTCTACTCACACGAGGTACTGCACGAGGCAGCCGGCGCCCAGCAGCAGCGCCAGCGTGGCCAGCGCGGACAGCACGGACGCAGGGCCAGGTGTTGCACCACCAGCTATATCTCTACTCACACGAGGTACTGCACGAGGCAGCCGGCGCCCAGCAGCAGCGCCAGCGTGGCCAGCGCGGACAGCACGGACGCAGGGCCAGGTGTTGCACCACCAGCTATATCTCTACTCACACGAGGTACTGCACGAGGCAGCCGGCGCCCAGCAGCAGCGCCAGCGTGGCCAGCGCGGACAGCACGGACGCGGCGCGCTGCCCGCGCAGGGCGTGGGCGCCGCGCTCGCCCCACTCCGCTAGAGCCGCCCACGCCGCCCAAGCGAAGCTCACTGCTGCCTCGTCCGCAAGTTCCTGTTGGTGAAGTTGACATTAGATTATCCCTGAGTCACCCCCTTTTGGCATAGTATACCCTTTTTGCAACACCTTGAACATAATTATATACGGAAAAAACTATTATCTATAGTAAAAAGTCACACGACCATTAACCAATGTCTCTATACAATAAGGAACAAAAATCAAAAGTGGTTTACTTGGAGCCCTGAGACACCCTTTATCGAAAAAATCGGCAATAGTAAGGGTAGTCGAGTACTCGGGTAGAGACACTAACAGGCAAATAGTGTAGCGTGAGACAAATTCTAGTCTGCTGGTTCGATGGAGTAAGATAGCCAAACATAACCGGTAGTGGTAGGATGGTATTTTCGTTATTATAGCACAACTAGGTACAGTCAGCTGCATAAGTAGCTGTACACTTTTGTACCTTGTCAATCTGAAACCGCCTATCCATTCATTGAAACATTGACGGTTCGTCACTTTGACAAGGTACAGAAGTGTACAGCTACTTATGCAGCTGACTGTACCTAGTTGTGCTATAATAACGAAAATACCATCCTACCACTACCGGTTATGTTTGGCTATCTTACTAGCTACTACAGCTACTTATGCAGCTGACCGTACATTAGGCTCTTGTGAAATCTCAATAGTACACAATGAATGCTGACAACACAGTACAGTAAGGTGCAGATAAACCTGACCCCCCTCAGAAGCATTGTTAGTATGAGAGGGGGGTCAGGTTTCTTTGCACCTGACCGTACTATCTGTACAGGAAGTATACAGTCAATTACAAATAAAGATAAAGATAAAATACTCTTAATTGCACACAAACAGAAACAGTTTCACAAACATAGAAAAGAAAATAAATAGTACAATCGGCGGCCTTATTACTAAAAGTAATCTCTTCCAGACAACCAACAAATATTTCAACGGAAAACTGTACAAAAGTACACTAATTAGCCAACAGTTCAAATTCAAATTAATTTATTCATCAAATACATTGTTTTCTTAAACTAACATCATTGAGTTTACTCCTACTAAGTTTAAACAACCTGTGACAGGAGAAACTCGCTCTTTGTCTTAGACACTAACAATATATTTGTTAACAAATGAGTTTATAAACAGTACCTGAAGGCTGGTCTCGTAGGCCATGGTCTCGGTGGGCCGCAGCAGCCGCTTGATGAGCTGCTGCAGCGCGCGCTCCGTCTCGTTCAGCCGCTCCTGGTACTTCAGGATGTCGTCCCTGGAATAAACGTTATATGTACTTATTTACTTATTCTTATAGCACTAGACAGTGAGTGTCAGAGGGTCATAGGGAAAAATGTTAATTCTGCCAATTACATACTTATAGAAAAAGACGTAAGTATTGAAGATAAACTAATGCAAAAGTTGGCATGTTACTTTTTGAAATCATGACATGTACACGAAGGAGGTGACGGTATGGTGCCCAAGAAGAGAATGTAAATCAGTGGGTAGATCACCTGCTCTTAGTTTGGTAAGACGACATTTTCAAGGTTGCTGGAAGACAGTGGCTTAGATTAGGACAGGTCCGGAAAAGTTGGCGTACTTATAAGGAGGTTACCCAACAGTGGATGATAGAAGGCTGATATTGATGGTTATGAATTGATGAACCTGGTGAAGAATTGTACTATCCATTATGTGCTCTAGCCCCCTGCAATACGGTGTAATATCTACCTGTGCGGCGGCTCGGAGGGCCAGGTGTGGTTGAGCCACTCGTACTGCACGTGCTTGGGGTCGCGCCGCCAGATGATCACGATGCGGTGTTGTATAGTGTGCTCTAGCCCCCTGCAATACGGTGTAATATCTACCTGTGCGGCGGCTCGGAGGGCCAGGTGTGGTTGAGCCACTCGTACTGCACGTGCTTGGGGTCGCGCCGCCAGATGATCACGATGCGGTGTTGTATAGTGTGCTCTAGCCCCCTGCAATACGGTGTAATATCTACCTGTGCGGCGGCTCGGAGGGCCAGGTGTGGTTGAGCCACTCGTACTGCACGTGCTTGGGGTCGCGCCGCCAGATGATCACGATGCGGTGCTCCATGGCCGACGAGTCGCTGCCTGGAAGGAGCGAAATATAATATTATTTCTTGTAAAATTACATTGGTAATTATAAGAACTTATCTTACTGGCCTACTTATCACGAGTAATGTTACGAGTAGTGTATCGTCAGTTAGATCATGAAGATGGTAGCTAAAGATAGCGTCGGATGAGGTCCAATGTGTTTTTATTTGTATTCGTTGAGTAGTTCCGTTGTCTATCGTAGTGTTTGTGAAGCGAAATCGTTTGCTTTTGCTTTCGTCTACAGCGGAATTGAGTCTAGCGAAGCTAGCTTCACGCGGTATAGTGATTATGATAAGGCAGAATATCTCATCTGACCCATTAGCCAGAGCATTAACAAACTCAGTCTGTCGATGCGTGTACACATAAGCGTAGTGTATCCGCTCCGGGGCGGCTCTAGCTAACCGCCGGAGCTGCGCCCGCGCCGCCGCGCCCTCGCGCCCCGCGCCCACTAGCAACACGATACTAGCTACTAGTCGCTTTACTATTGTGTCATAGTTTACTCCATGTGTCTAACAATATTCTCAGTAAGATTATAAAGATGAGAGCTAAAGATGGCGTCGGAGGAGGTCCAAGGTGGTTTTTTGTATTCAGTGAGTTCCTTCGTCTGTCGCAGCGCTAGTGTTGTAAAATTCGCTTTTGTTTTCGCCTAGATCGGAATTGCGTCTAGCGAGGCTAGCGCCGAGCGGTATAATGATACAATTATACAAATCAAGAGCCAACTCACCAGACCCATTAGCAAGAGCATTAACAAACTCAGTCTGCCGATGCGTGTACACATAAGCGTAGTGTATCCGCTCCGGGGCGGCTCTAGCTAACCGCCGGAGCTGCGCCCGCACCGCCGCGCCCTCGCGCCCCGCGCCCACTAGCAACACGACACTAGTCGCTTTACTATTGCGTTATAGTTTAGTCCATTTGTCTACCAGTATCCTCAGTTAGATTATAAAGATGACAGCTAAAGATGGCGTCGGAGGAGGTCCAAGGTGGTTTTTTTGTATTGAGTGAGTTCCTTCGTCTAGTGCTAGTGTTGTAAAATTCGCTTTTGTTTTCGTCTAGAGCGGAATTGCGTCTAGCGAGGCTAGCGCCGAGCGGTATAATGAAACAATTACACAAATCAAGAGCCAACTCACCAGATCCATTAGCCAGTGCATTAACAAACTCAGTCTGTCGATGCGTGTACACATAAGCGTAGTGTATTCTCTCCGGGGCGGCTCTAGCTAACCGCCGGAGCTGCGCCCGCGCCGCCGCGCCCTCGCGCCCCGCGCCCACTAGCAACACGCAGCAGAGGCGGCGTCTAGCCGCGCGGTATTCCGCTGGGCAGACTGTTTCTAGGACGCTCTGGGGGGAAAAAATAAGATATAGGATAATTTGTATTTATAGCTTTGTGTCTGGAAACTACAACTGCGCAGGTCATATATTAAGAAAAAAAACAGAAAGTTTAAATGCTCTCTCGACATAGCATAACTTTTATGCTATAATATAGTACTGTTTCAGTTAGAGACACCACTTTGTATATGTATATGAAAAGATCGCGAGTTCTTCGCGGGTAGCGTCAGCATCTGGTTGGCGACGGTGAGGTCGCGCAGCGTCTGCGTGGGGATCTGGCCGGTGCTGACGGTACGTGTAGCGCGGTACTACCTGTGACGACAGGCGGGGTAGCGTCAGCATCTGGTTGGCGTCGATGAGGTCGCGCAGGGTCTGGGTCGGGATCTGGCCGGTGCTGACGGTACGTGTAGCGCGGTACTACCTGTGACGACAGGCGGGGTAGCGTCAGCATCTGGTTGGCGTCGATGAGGTCGCGCAGGGTCTGGGTCGGGATCTCGCCGGTGCTGACGGTACGTGTAGCGCGGTACTACCTGTGACGACAGGCGGGGTAGCGTCAGCATCTGGTTGGCGTCGATGAGGTCGCGCAGGGTCTGTGTAGGTATCTCGCCGGTGCTAACGGTGGCGGCGGGCGCGGCGCTCTCCTCCTTCAGTAACACCATGGTGTCGGCGTTGGGTTGCACTTTGTAGCGCGCGGTCACGTTGGAAGTGTCGGGGGCTGTCATGTCGACGAAGCTGGGGGAGGTAAGCAAGTTTATAACAATTACAGATGCAGATAAAGAAATAATGGGAAAATGGAGGCTGCTTCAAAAGTGGGAGTAGGAAGTGTTGTAAGGCCTAGGATTAGAGTGAGGTAGAGTGATTTTTATGAAACGGCAATGAACAATGTAGATTAAAACAATGCTATAACCGAAACAGCTTAACATCACACCTCAGAAATACAAATATTTTTTTTTAAAGCTATCAATCAGTTCGGGTGAAAAGATATAATCACTTATTTCTATACAAGTGAGTATCTTACCCGAAAGCGACGCGATCCCGGTAGTGGTAGGCGGCCAGCAGGTACCGCAGCCGCATCGTGTGCCTCCCCTCGAAGATCAGCGCCTTCACCTTGTTGTCCTCGAAGTCGGACACGAAGCCTTCGGCGTTGGAGTCCGTTATGCTCTTCACCAGCTTGTACGGGAACTTCCAGCGCATGAATTCTGGGGAATAGAGGGGAATATTGTAAGGAACGGCAGTGGCAGCTGATATTAAATGACCTACACAATGTTAAAACCCCCCGTCATTCAACACTAAAAGTCGCACAACTTTTTAAAGGCTGAGCCGATTTTGATAAAATATGGCTAGGAGCACTCGTGGTAACATAATTTTTAAAAAATAATTCTAAAATCGGATGAGCCGTTTGGGAGCTACTCTAACACAGACAGATACACATATTATTATACACAGACACGTTAAACTTATACATTTATCCCTTTAAGTCCTTAAACAATTCACTGTAGCCGTGGCCTACAGGGGAGGCATTTTCAAAGACTAGAGAGAGATGGAAAGTAAAGATAGAGATTCTCTAATTCAGGTAACAATCGTGAAGACACTAGAGGACGGCTCACCGAATATCTTAGTAATACTCTGCAGGTCGTCGCGGTAGATGTGCACATGCTTGTCTATGACCAGCGTGAGGCACGGCACGGCGGGGATGCGCACGCGCCGCGCCAGCGCCGCCTCGTGCCCCGCGTGCACCGTGCCCAGCGTCAGACCTGCCGGGGGGGGGAAAGGTAAATAACTCAATAATAAATTTAATAGCTTTAGCTAAAGTTTAGCCCCAGTTTCACCATAATCTGCTAAATAACAAGGAATTAGTTGTTGACTTTTAACACATCTGTCAAGAATTTCATATGGAGATGAAGTATAATTGTTGACATTACATGATTACAATGTAACAGGGATGTTAAGGATCTAACAGACTATGGTGGAACTAAGCATTAAAATCATGTTGCTGGAAAGTTCTTGAACAAGTCGTCAAGAAAATACTAACGAAAGCAGAATATACCTGAAATAAGTACCTTACCTAATAAAGAGTATGTAGTAAAGAATTAGTTGTAAGAGTAGGCTAACAGCCTAACAAGAATAGTTCAAGAAGCCATACTGCAGGAGAGTGACGCAGAAAACTCACAATAGGTACATAGATTCTTTACAAGTATTTCGTGATTTAATTTCTCACTTACAACAGTGACAACTATGACCTTAGCACAGTTGTTGGATGTGCGTGAAGATTTGTGGCACCCCTTGAGAGATATTTGTCCAGAAGTGGACAAATACAGGATGATAATGATGATGTGGTTAAATAACATGTAGGACATTGTATCATATAGACTCACTCTCTCTCTACCATCCAAAGGTTGTCTGGTAGAGATTGCTATAAGCAATAAGGCCACCTCTTTGTACTGTTTTTTTTTTTAATTTTTTTTTTGTAATTTTTGTTCTTGGTGCAAATAAAGTGTATTCTATTGTATTGTATTATTGTCTTCAGTGAGCCCTACTCACTGATGAGGCTAGTTACCTAGTGGCTGCAGCGCCTCCACCAGCCGCCTCCACGCGCCGGCCGCGCGCACGCAGTCGAAGCAGAAGTCCGTGTAGAACAGCACGAGCGCCGGCGTGTGCACGCTCTTCTCCACTATGTTGTTCTCGAAGTGTCTGCGATAGAGCAACACATTTATAAAGTACTAGCTGTTCCCGCGAGCTTTGCTTCACCTTAAAAAGTTTTCCCGTGGGAATTCCGGGATAAAAAGTAGCCTATGTTCTTTCTCAGGGTCTAGGCCATATGTGTACTATATTTCATTCAAATACGTTCAGTAGTTTTGGCGTGAAAGCGTAACAGACAGACAGACAGACAGACACAGTTACTTTCGCATTTATAATAAGTAAGGATAGTAAGGATTAGGATGGTGGGTGAATGAAATTAAATCTATTGCTGTCCTACTCAGTCAGTATACTGTCAAAGCAAGAGAGCAAAAGGTTGAATATTGATTAAATGTTTCATGCGAGTGAGGTAATTCAATAGTCATAGAACTAAAAAAGGGCTTAATATGTACATTAAAAGATGTATAAATCAGCAAGGAACAGTAAGTTTGACTCTTTGGGAAAAAAGTAACCAATACACATCACTGTTGTTCATCTTGCAAGCTTAATTTCACATGAAGGTATAAATGACAAAAAATCCATTTAAGTGAGCCAATACATATTAATCTCTCATTCCTGAAAATCTGTGAATATCAAACAAGTTGGTTACTTACCGAGATGTCACCGACAATTTATGGAATAGTGTGATGTCTTGATCTTGTGTCCGAAAATGTCTGCTAATGAACTCTTCAAATGGATCATTGCTAAAATAAAACACACATTTCAAATTGTAATTTAAAGTGCACAAATGATATGCACATATTATAATTTCACACTGGTATTTTTTTAGGTGGTAAAGGGTTTTTTTTTCTTTGGGACTTATGGCCAAAATCCAAAGGATCTAGAGATACACATTTTTGGTCCCTGTGCCAAACACTTGTATAAGTCATAAAAAACTATTTATTCATTTCATTATTTTTAATCACAGATAGATAGATAGTACCTCTACTACTTATTTTCCTCCTGTCCTGTTTGCAATATCTGAATATTTATAATTCCTGAGTGTGACCCAAATTAGAAAACTGATTCATTGGTATTAATTTAAGAAGTGAATTCATAAATGACTGGAATCTGGAAAATTTTTGCACATTTTGTGTAAAATGTGTCATGTACCTATGATATGATGACTGGACCAAAGAATAACAAAGTAGCTGTAGTAATTAAGCAGCATACTTACAGATAAATTATCTTCTACTCATCATCATCATCAGCCTACAGTCTACTGCTGGACCTAGGCCTCTCCCAAAGCCAATTATTACCAGCCACCTTTCGTGTCCTACAATATATTCATCATCAATGATCATCTATTGATACAGTATAAATAATATTTAACATGATGGTTTGTATCTATCACTAAAAAAAATCTGTTTGGTGTCTAACCAAGGCCCGCAATGGTGTTACAGAATAACATGAATATCTCAGATTAAAAACTTATGAGAAAAAAGTAGAATGGGTATGTATTTACCTGAATCGAGCATATTCACTGTAATCATGTCTTGGCTTATACATGTGGTCATCCTCATTTGTAATTCCGTACAGGTCATATGCATGTCTTCGTTCTGTGTCTGATAATAGCTCATAGGCTTGCTTGATCTCCACAAAGCGGGATTCCGCATTTGGATCCCCACTTTTGTCAGGGTGCCTGTTAAAAACATAGATTTTAGTAACAGGATTTAAGTAAATATATGCATATTTATTATTTGATTAGTAGTTCAATTTGTATAAGTGAAACAAGTTGAGTTATAATGCAAAAATCTATTAAATTTTGTCCCTGGCAGAAAATATTATTCTGATCCATTTTATTAATGTCTCTCGGGTAGTTTTCTTTACATTTTGATAATCTCTGTGTTACTTACCACTCTTTAGCAAGTTGTCTATAAGCTTTGCGGATTTCAGGCAGGCTAGCCTTAGGGTGGATACCCAATATCTTATATGGGTCACCGATTTTCTGGCAAGTACAGAGCATGTATAATGATGTGAGCACCAGTAAATGGAGCCACGGCCCCTTCCATCCCATGTATTTCCATAGCATAATACCAGATAAATTCAGAAACTAGCAGACCCGAAACACACGACTTATTTATGAGACTCTCATGCCGACGATACAAACATTCTCACTGTGCATACATGGCTGATGAGCAAATAAAACACTCTTTTATTTAACTCTTATCAGTCATTCGTCTTAAAATAGAACCAGATGGTTGAAAATTCGTGAAAAAGGAAAATCCTACGAAAATCACAACTGTCAAACGCACATCACTGACCCATAGACTAACTTATCCTCTTTTTTATCCTGAAAAAACCTCACAGATTAAAATATACTTTGCATAAACTACAAATGTGGGTATGTATAAAAATTTGAATCATCATCATGAAATGGATACCCACCAAGCCATGAAGCCCAAACCTAAACCCTGTATACTACTGCTGATGGCAATAAAATATTTGATTTGATTTGATGTGGTTTCCAAACACAATGGACATTTTTAGACAACGTCATGAATTAAATGTCAGTGTCACAGGCGCTCGCTACTGTCATTCCTGTCAGCTGTCACGCTGTCACTGTCAGTCAGTCGGTGACCAAGGTTAGGTTAGGTCGGTGTTTTTTTGTAATTTTTTATTTTTATTAAATTATCAACGTGTGTGTGCTATTTTCTGCTGACTATATAAAATTTACCATCGGGGTTTACATTGTAAGTATAGCTTCAAAGATTTAAAAGCAATTATTTAATAAGATAATTTAGTTCACAAGGTTTACAAGTTAGGTAAAACTAAAACTTACTCTTATGAGTTAGATAAGTTAATAATCACAAAAAATATGTAGGAAGTTGAATTCTAAATTATTTCAATGACGTATCACTATTGACTGACACGAGATGATATTAAAAAAAAAATATAATGTAAAACTTTGTTATGAAAACTGACTGGCTTAGAACTTAGGCTGTGATGCAGGCACAGATGACTGCCTGATGTAGAGATAAGTGCCCCTACACTATATCTAGATGAAGTCCCTTCTAAATAAATTGCCCTCATTCATAATCATGATGTGTACTTATCAATTTTATTATTCTTTCAACAAAAAAATCAACACTACTTTTATTTAAGTATAATCTTTTTTTTACTCACCTATACTGCTTTACCTAACATTTTTAGTTTTGTTTATAATTAATAGATTGTATGGAGTTTGGACCTAAATAGCCCATGATGGATGCAATCAAGTTGCCTACCCTTCAATAATGCCACCCTTGCTGATATTCTCTATAAAGTCATAGTATTATATATCCAGCTGAATATAACCAATCACTTCTTCCCACATATCTAATACCTATAACATACATAACTACTCATATCTTTGAGATATCAGTAGTTATGTATGAGTGTTATCCATATCTAGTTACTCCACAGATAATAGCTGTTTTAGTTTGTAACTATCAAACTGTATCATTTTATAGCCAAGGTTAAAAGCCTTTAACAATAATGGTGAGTATGCAAAACTTCTGAATGGCTCGACAAATTTTTACGAAAAATTACTAAGAATACTAATCAAGCCACCTTTCAAAGAAAAATAACCAGTAATCAGATAGGTAGGTCTGGTCATGTGCAGAGAAACCTGATTCCCCTCTCATAGTAACAATGCTTCTGAGAGGGGTCAGATTTCTTATACACAACAATACATGTACCCAACAATAATAACACCCATTTATAGCCAACTCATCTAAAAGGTCTGTGGCAGAAAATAAAATAAAATATATGTTATACTTATATGAAAACAGTAAGTTTAAGTATAAGGGAGACTCATCAAAATAAACTAGCAATACCTAATAATAAATTAAGATTTTATAATAATAATAATATCTAAGTCAGGATGACAAAAGAAAAAGATAAGGTAAAAAATATATTCAAGTTTAGATATCAAATATGAGAGGTAAGTATAACTGTGAACAGACTATATATTGGTATTATAAGTTGCTAACTTCCTGTGACGCAGGCCGGTCGTCACAGGAGGGGGTTGCTCTATCTCAGTAGCTACTTTACCAAAGATTACGATTAGATTCATTACATGCACAGGTTTATTTTTTGTAGTTACCGTTTACATTTTCTTGCATACCTACAAAATATGATGATGAAACTTATAACACAAAATTTAAGCATCATGATCATGGCAGAAAGAAAACGTAAACTTTAAGGGACTTGAAAAAGCCAGACTAGACGGACATACCTACAAAATCAGTATGTTTTATGCCACACGAAAGAGTCGTGAAACTTCCGAAAATTTATTTTTCATAAGCTAGCGTGACCCCACGCACCGCGACGATCGACGACGGTGGGTGTGGCGGCTCCAGTGACGCTAACTATCAATTTAAATCCCATTTGCAATAATAGGTACATGTGTAAGGATGTGATTGTTTATCTAGCTCCAAGTCGGTAATGTACAGACAACAAATCATGTGTGTGTCACCACCCTTTATGATCCTCAGACAACAAATCATGTTGGTTACCATTACCACCCTCTGTGATCCTGAGAGAGAGAAGAATATTTAATGGATAGGTATAGATACACACATAATTTATCTTTGTTAATACGTTAGTTTGTAGGTAGTAGGTAGCTTCCATTAGTTACTTTGTGGGTATATTGGGTCATCATACTTATCGTTCAACCTTTGTTCCATGAATCTTCCTAATAACGCAACGTTATGAAATATCATACCAGCCTGCAGTCGGTTAGTTTTAATATATCCTTTATTGGTTACATAATGTTCAGAGTAAAAGGAATCCGACGACATTGGCAAGTAGATTACTAACCAGTTACTAGTTTCGCTATGCATATTCATTTAAATGAGTAGGTCTGTATGTAGTTAGGTACAATATTTGAATGCAAAATGAGATAATTATACATGGCTAATAGACTAATAATTATAATCATGCATGGTTGATATAGTCTTACTAATTTCAAGTACTTGTTTTAAAATTAAACTTACTTACCATAGATAGCCAAAATACATAAGTAAATAATTAAGTAACACATTTTGTAGATATTCCGTATTTATGGATTAATTTTATATGCATTATAATGTACTTAGTACCTAAGCAGTGAAAGAGTTACTAGTAAAGTAAGTTACGATTGTGAACTTGTCCAAACTTATTCCATTTTTCAACAAAAATTCACAACTGCCTCGTCAAACCCCTACATTAAACTTCACTCCTTTTCCCTCACTTAAAATTCGTTCATAAGCCTGATTACACTTACCGAGTAGAGTGGCCGAAACAGTATCCTCGGCGGCAGTATATTCGTCGAATTTCCGAGGATCGGCCGAGGATACTGTCTCGTCACTCTACTCGGTAGGTGTAACAAAGGTTCTATCTGAAAATTACTCCACATTTTCCTCCAACAATACAACTCCCTCTCTCTTCAACAGCAGCATTCACCATGGAGGCACTATCGACCCTCCTGCAGCCGTACAAGGAGATCGTGGGCACCGTGGCGGGCGTGGTGACCGTGGGGCAGATGTTCTCGGGCTCGTTCATCTGCCTCGACGTGCGCCGGCAGGGGCACACGCGCGGCGTCAGCATCATGCCCTTCATCGGAGGGTTCATTATGTGAGTATTGCGTAGTGGTAACATCAGTAACAGATACTTAGATAGAGATAGTGCATTTTTGCTAGTGATGGCTTTGGCACACCGCATTGCGCTTCAAAACTCAAATAGCCGATTTGGGTGCCGGGTAAGGTCCGTAAGTCATTCTTATATTATCCTTGTCAAACTGCGAAAATGGTCTATAGGGTGAAAGTATTAGCCAGTCGTTGAGTACAGATTTTGCATTTTTTTTGCTTGTTGCAAAGTTTGTTGGTAGTACCATGTCTATTGCGCAAGTCATTGTGATTGTGTAAACCAGTGTTTTTCAATCTTTTTCATGACGCGACCCCCCTGGTATAAAAAAATATTTCGCGACCCCCTTGACCCTTTCGGTTTTTTATCATGTATGTATGTGTATGTTACAGTATTCACAATATTCATTCCATAGGACTTATTTACGGTCTCCATGATTAGGATTCGAAGTAGTACATACTTATCGGATTTAAAAACACATTATTTTAGAATTATACACATCGGATACGTGTGGCCATGTACATTGTACATAGGTATGTACAACTATGCCATTGCGACCCGGAATTTCTTTTTCGAAATTTCTATCTTTTGAACATTTAATAATCTTGAATAAAAGTTTACACGGGTGAAATGAAAGTAAAAAAAAGACAAAATACCTGGCTTTACTAAAAAATAAACACTTGTGGTCGTCGTCTTTGAACCAGGCCTCTCACGCTACGTTTGCCTATTCGTGGTCTCCACTCGAGAACTCGTCTACCCCAACGGTTATCGGTTCTTCGGCAGATATGACCAGCCCACTGCCATTTCAGCTTGCATATTTTGACAGCTTTGTTAGTAATCTTAATCCTCTGACTGACGGAAAACCTCATTTCTGATACGATTTATCAGAAAACCCCCAAGCATAGCTCTGTCCATAGCACGCTTTAAATCGGTGGACCAGTCCTACCGTCAGTGCCCACGTCTCTGCACCATACCTACGTCATCACTGGCAGGACGCAGTGGTTGAAATCTTTAGTCTTCAGGCTCTGAGGGATGGCCAAGGAGAATATGTGCTGACGAAGTTTTCCTAATGCATCCAGTTGGGTGCGCCTTGCAGCCTCTTTGTCGAAGTTGCTTCTGCCTAGCCGAATAGTCTCCCCGAGGTAGACATATCTTGCACAACTTTATTGTTGCCTCACCAACGATCATCGGCTCCGGTTCGATGTGAGCACACGTTGGGAAGCAGCATTTAGGCCACTTCCATCATCCAGCTGAGTTCCTGCAGAGATTATGCCATAATAAAGATGTCGTCACGACGACGACGACGACGACGACATCTCATGTCACAACATGTACTCGCCATTTATACATATGCCATGTCCAGCGGCATCGTACAGACTCCTCAACTCCTCGATATAGCGCCAGTCGATTTGAAATCTCTGCAACGCTTCCAAAATTGCCCATGTCTCGATGGAGTTGTAGGCGTTTTCATAGTCCACAAAGGCTAGATACAGAGGCTGATTATACTCTTCGGTCTTCTGTGTAATCTGCCTTACTGTGTGGATGTGGTCTATTGTACTAAAACAGATCCACGATGAGATAATTTAATTAATAGAAAAAACAAGCTCAGCCTTCGCATTTAAGAAAATTGTAAGTAAAAGTTTTTTTTTTTACTGAGTATTTCTTAATAATTGTCTTCATTGATTTTTTACTTAAGTTCCCAGTTTTTTCGCCCTTTGGCGACCCCCCTACAGAAGCTTCGCGACCCCCCAGGGGGTCGCGACCCACAGGTTGAAAAACACTGGTGTAAACTTACAATGGTATGGTGAAACATATTATATAGAATAGAATAGAATAGAATAGAATAGAAAATGAAAATGAAAAATAGAATAGAAATAAATGTTTTCTATTCTATTCTATTCTATTCTATTCTATTCTATTCTATATATATTATACCATTATTATGGGTGATTTTAACACTTGTCTCCTTAAAAATGATTCTCGGTCTTCTACCTTTCAATCTATAGTCAAGTCTAGCAACATGAATATTCTCCCACTTAGTGCCACTCATCATTTTCCTAACTGCGAACCCTCTCTTCTTGATGTTATTCTCGTATCCTCTACTGATCATGTTGCTAAGCACGGCCAGTGCGGATCCACTGGTTTCTCTTATCATGACTTAATATACCTTTCGTATAAAGTCCGCCCACCTAAAGCGAAGTCAAGAACTCTCATGCTGCGTAGTTTTGGTGGTATGGACCTGGACAGTTTGCGTCGTGATGCTCATCGTACCGATTGGACGCCCGTTCTCAACGCAGCCAGCGTTGATGAACAGGTTTTTAAATTTAACTCCCTCCTTACCGATCTATACGATGTGCATGCACCAGTAAAAGCGATTCGGTTAAAGCATCTTCCGGCTCCCTGGCTCACTGATGATATTAAGAAGGTCATCCTTGAAAAGAATTCAGCCAAGACCAAATATAAACTCCGTGCCTCTGAAGCTAACAAGGAGAAGTATATTGCTATTCGTAATCGCTGCAATAAGTTGTGTAGGGATGCACAACGCCGCCATATCCATCAATCTGTAGAAAATGGCGATCCAGCCAAAGTTTGGAAGTTCCTTAGGTCACTGGGAGTTGGTAAATCTCGCAACAGTCCTATCCGTAAAGATTTAGACATTGAATCCTTGAATTCACATTTCTCTTCGTCCTCGGCCATGAATGATGCCGTGAAATCTAGCACACTCGGTCGCCTATCGGCCTTACCAACCCCTGACTTTCCTTCTTTCCAATTAAGTCAATTTTCCAATTGTGATGTTAAGAAGGTCATTATTTCCATTACTTCCAATGCAATTGGAAGCGACAGTTCGACAAGTCGTAACATGATAATCCCTATCCTAGATATTATCCTTCCCATTATCACACATATCCTCAATTCCTCCATCTCCTCTGGCATATTTCCCTCTGCCTGGAAAGAAGCTCAAGTTGTCCCTTTACCTAAGAAATCCAACCCAGCCTCATTTTCCGATTATCGCCCTATATCTATTCTTCCTTTCCTTTCAAAAGTCCTAGAACGCCTTGTACATTTCCAACTATCCAATTTCCTTACCCGCAACCAACCAATCCGGTTTTCGCCCTGGCCATAGCACTGTCACAGCGCTCTTAAAGATCTCTGATGACATTCGCCAGGGCATGGACAATGGTCAAATCACAATCCTCTCCTTGTTAGACTTTAGTAATGCTTTCAATACTGTTAACTTCGAAATCTTGCTGGGAATACTTCGATCACTTAACATATCTCCAATGGTAATTGACTGGTTTCGCAGTTATCTGCAGGGGCGACGGCAGCGTATACGCATTGAGGACTCATACTCCCAATGGTGTGATATTGCAGCCGGTGTCCCACAAGGTGGTGTGCTATCACCTCTGCTCTTTGCTATTTTTATTAACTCCATTTCTAACAAACTTATTTCTTCCTACCATCTTTATGCAGACGATCTACAGATTTATACACATGCTTCTCCTTCTGATATAGCTCAAGCAGTTAATTTTATGAACACTGACCTGACTAAAATCGTAGACTGGAGTAAACACCATGGCCTTATGGTCAATCCGAAGAAAACCCAAGTTATCCTCATCGGAAGTTCTAGGTTAATGAATAACAATTTTCTTCGGATGGTGCCGCCAATTTATTTTGACGGGGTTCATGTACCTTATAGTGATACAGTCAGGAATCTTGGCGTAATTTTTGACAAGTTTATGACATGGAGTCCTCAGCTGGAGGCGGTTAGCCGGAGGATGTTTGCATCAGGGGGATCACTTCGAAGACTACGCAATTTCCTTCCTACCTCCACCAAAATTGCTTTAGCTCAATCACTCCTTCTTCCCGTTCTTGACTACGCCGATGCCAGCTATCTTGATCTCACTGAGGAGCAACTTAATAAGCTTGAGCGTCTTCAAAATTACTGCATACGATTCATATTTGGCTTAAGAAAATATGATCATGTATCTGTATTCCGACAAAAACTCAAGTGGCTCCCAATTCGCCTTCGACGGAATACTCACATACTTTCACTACTTTATTCGGTACTGTTCAATCCTTGTTCCCCAACATACCTTAAGGAGCGTTTTGAGTTGAGATGCTCTACACATAGCCGCTCACTACGTTCATCTCATAACCTTCGCCTTCATGTTCCATCTTGCACAACTGTGTTTTATGAGGGCTCATTCACATTTCAGGCTGTTAAATTATGGAACGATCTGCCCATTGAAATCAGACTCGCACCCTCTCTACCATCCTTCAAAAACAAGCTCCGACAGCACTACTTAAATTTATCTTATCCTGATTAGAATGCACCAGCAATTATTTATTTATTTTTAATAATATTTATGTATTATTATAGAATATATAGGTATATATTTATTATTAACTATGTAGGTTTTATATATTATTATATGTAGGTGTTTACATATCGTTTATACTTTATATTAATGTAGTTTATAAATATCTCTTATTTTCACACGCTATCCCTTTTTCATTATTTCTATGTCCTTTCAATTTGGTTGTCTGGAAGAGATTACTTTTAGTAATAAGGCCGCCGATTGTGCTATTTATTTTCTGTTCATGTTTGTAATACTGTTTCTTCTTGTGTGCAATAAAGAGTATTTTATCTTTATCTTTATCTTTATGTTTCGAAATGGGCAAAACACTTGCTTTCATTGATCTCCATAAGATTTATTCGTAAGATAAAATTTCATTATACCCATATAAAATGAAAATGTTAGTGTAATGTTACATTTTGGGTTTCTAGCTGCCAAACTAGGTTACCCTGTACAATGGGTAGCCAGGAATCTTTTTATACTAATAGGCAATAAAAATTATAATAAAATACTTAGTGTAAAGTAAACTATCTTATTACAATTACTATATCTGTTAAATTCTGTTATTTTATGCTATGCTATTCCCTATGACATTCCAGGAGCGTGATCAACCTGAAGTACGGGTTCATCCTGCGCGACGACACCATGATCAACGTCAACTTCTTCGGCCTCGCGCTCAACATGCTGTACCTGATGCTCTACTTCCACTACTCGCAGGAGAAGGTCGGTTCTTATTTATTTATTTATCATCATCATCATCATCACTCCAACAGCATACATAGCATTATTACAGTACTTATTAAAAGACATTATACTTACACATTACATTGAATAAGGTCTTACATCTAATAAGATATGCCAACAACTTATTATACCTACAACTTTAATATCAACAAAGCTTTCATATTAATATTTCGAATTAAATATATATTTTTTAATTACAATTTCTTATACGGTATTACCGCGTATTTACCACATTACCTACGCGGTACACAGAATTAGCTTTCCCAAGTTGCGTAACAGCTGTATTTTATGTGCGTTCGGCGCACCCTACGCAGTCAGCCACTGATGATAATCTGACTTGCTAATCCTTTCACTAAGATGACCAACCAATATTTAAAGACTAAAGTCATGAGTAATATTTATATTAGTCATTATTATTATTTTCTCGCTTTTCGCCGTGCATTTGCAGAGCCCGGTAATATCAGATTGCGGATAATAATGTGTGAATATTTCCTGCCAGGTGCGTGTGTGGGCGCAGATGGGTTGCGGCGGCGCCGTGTCGGCCGCTATGATCGGATACGCACAGGTTTGTCATTTAATTATTAATCCTTTGTCGCGCTTATAAAAATGGCTAGCTAACGGAGAGGTAGAAATGAGAAGCCAGGGTTCAGCTTGACACAAATTTATTTAAGGTCAACGTGGGTTAGGCCTACACTACACGATCAGTCAGTTTTCAGTTGGTACGGATAGGGACTCCCCTGAGTCGAAGAGTATCGGCGTGGAATCCCGATAATGCGACCGGCGTGGAAGTCCTCTTCTCCAGTGGCCAGGTAGGTAGGCAGGCAGGTCACGTGGCCGTTGCGTGCGCGTGGCGTGTAGGTCGGCTGCGCGGCGTGGTCAGCAACACGAAGGCAGGGGGTTGCCGAACCAGCACGTAGAGGGCGAGCCGTAGAAACCACGTAGGTGGACCGTGGAGTCGGTAAACCGTACCGTGGACCCTGGAATAGATAGAAATCCAACGCATCAGTACACAGTTATCATCTAGGTTCCACATACCGTCATCAAAACGTACAGAAGAGCACCTAATCTAACTTGATTGAGGCGGCAGTGAAAACCAGAACGGAATACCTAATATTAATTAAATAAAAAATAGAAACAATTAGGAAAGGCCGAAAGCGGTACACTAGCTGCAGCATAATTTGGAATAAAACTACGTTAATGCATTTAGGCAAGCTAGCGTAATTAAAATAAAAGAAATATAAAAGCTGATGATGATGGAATGTCTAAAATAGTCTAAATGATAATGCGTAATTGCATGTCCGCCATCTTGGCTGTTATAAGTGCGCAGTTAGTTAAGCCAGCTAACGCGTAAGCAGGCGAATAAAATAAAAAGTGAAGCTAAGTTAGACACATTTAAATTAACAGTTTAAAACACAATAAGTAAACGTTTAAAGCACAAATAGGTTCCTAAAATGAGCTAAGCAAGTCTGATCACACTTACCCGATATTGGGGAAGACACGCACAAGGCACCACTGGTAAAGTCTAGGTCATTCGACACTTTAGAGCGGGCTAGGCACCTAGAGGACTGCCGTGAGGTAGGGTCACGCGCAGTCGATGCCGTAGCCCGTGGCCGAATGATCGAGAGCCAGTGGTCACCGAGTGGGGCTGCCGCGATAGTGGGGACACGAACAAAAGACCGCTTCGCTGGCTAGGGATGGGAACGCGTCGATAATTTGAAGAATTATCGACGCGAAGATAAAGTTATCGATAAAGTCGATACTTAAAATTAATAAATTATGAAGATTATTTACTACTTTGTAAGTTATTTATTTTGAAGAAATAAATAACGTTACACCTTCTAGGTATTTGATGTGAGATTATTTCAATGAGATAAACCTCTCTGCATATTGCTTGCTACTCTAATTTGAGTTGTATTGTAAATAGGTACAGTTCGGTCCTAACAACTTCATAGTTTCTGAAGTTTGCTGCGATTCTTCTGCGATCACACTTTAGTGCTTTGTCAATCTAACCAACTGTCATTGTTTGTAATGATAAATAGGCAGGCAGTTTGTTACTTTGACCAGGTACAAAAGTGCATTCGCTGCCAACTTCTGAACTACTTACCTAATTGTCTGAACCGTACTGCAATATTAAAATAATAATAATATGTAATCTGTTGGTTAGATGGAGGACCCCAAGCTGGTGGAGTATCGCTTCGGCCTCATCATCACCGCCTTCATGTTCTACCTCATCGCCTCGCCGCTCTTCAACCTGGTGAGTCAACATCATTACTACATATTCAAACTCTGCAAAAATTACAAGGTGTTGCGAAAAGCCGAAAGGACTCGACTCAGGGGGTCATTCTTAACTACTTTAGTACGACGGATTTTGAAAATTCACGAAACAAAATCATTGTTTTGTATTGTATTATTTTAATTCATTTCCGTATTCTGTTGTTGTTTTGTACAATTTTCTGTTTTTGTAATGAATAGTGTATCAAATAAATGTTTCCTTCAACTTACTGTGAACGCTTTTATTTACCCTACCGTGTCTGTCGCAGGGCAACATAATAAAGAACAAGAGCACGGAGGGCATGCCGTTCCCCATCATCCTGTCCGGCACCGTGGTCACCTTCATGTGGCTGCTGTACGGCGTCATTCTGAACAACACCTTCATTGTCGTGAGTACTATGAATACCTACCTACCTATAGAAAGTGTCAAAATATGTGGAACATCAGAAGGGCTAGCACAGGGCGCATTTAAGACGTGAGAAAAGTTCTCTGTCGCGCTCTTGAGGCTGCGCTATGTGAGTGGGCGCAATGCAAAACTTAAATGCGCCCCGTGCTACTAGCCCAGAGCAGTGTCTAGTACCTACGGGTTTTGCAATTTACGAAAACGATTTTTTTAGTTTTCTTTCTATCATCTGTATACACTCTGTCAAATGTTTCATGATAGTTTCCGCTAGAGGCGCCACTTTGTATGCGAGAAAACGTAAACTGTTATAGTTTTTTACAAACTGTCAAAACTGTTTCTACTAGCTGATGAAACTTGATAAGCTAAGTACCTATGTCAGGTTTATTTACCTTACCATGGAAATGTTACTGGTAAAATTCAACCTGTACCTATCCCTACATTCAACATACGTAAAGTGGGGCGCAAGACTGCTAATTAATAATCCTCATTCCACAGGTACAAAACATAGTGGCGTTCGCGCTGTGTTCGTTCCAGCTGGCTCTGTTCGCCATCTACCCCGCCAAGCCCAAGCGCGGGAAACCGAAGCCCAAGAAAACAAACTAAGAAACAAAAATAAAAAGAAAACAAATGAAATATTATACTCTTTGTCAAGGCTCGTGGTGTCTTCCTCAAAGTATATGCGGAGTGAGAGAGATAGATATATTATTATATTTTGTAATAAATCAATTTTATTGTTTGTTTTGTAAGTTTATATTGTTAGTCCTAGACCACATTCCGTTTGGACGCATTTGGACGAATCTGTCTTTTGTTTTTGCAATTGTACAGTGAAGATAATAAATCAAATATTTTACATGAGGTGTTTTTTTTGTACAACTTCTGAAAATTAGGTGAATGTGGCACTCTGATAGTGTTTTATTGATCGTCAGCATTACATTTCATAATCAAGCTAGCTATTGGTAATGGAATCCTAACTTATTCTTTACAACGCAATAAATCACATAATTTTTTATTAACATAAATATTATTTTAATAAATAAGTACGTAAAAAACCAAAATTTTACAAAAGCTTACCCCAGTTGCCAGAAACGCTCCGGTATAAGTAGGTTGTAATTTTGCTTCCGCAACTTAAACCTCGGTCCTTCACAAGTAAAATAAATACCGAAAGTTCACCTACAACGGGGCGTACAAAGATACAATACAAATAAAAAAATACAAACATTCAGTACAATTAGCAATCAGTTTTTCCTTCGTCGGGTAGCCTCACGATGGCCTCCTTGAGAGCCTCCAACTCCTTGTTGAAGAGCCACTTCATCCCGGTCGCGGAGGCTGCGCTGGGCGGTCGCGATATGCACCTGAGTACAGACGAGAATTCACATGTAAGCTTCCTTCCTGTCCACTAGGCCAGCGTGGTGGACTAGGCCTAAAACCCTTCATTGGATTCAGATATACATTAGCCCGATTCAGCCATTTGGGAACTACGCTATCACAGATACAGACACTTTAAACGTATAACACCCCTCTTCCGTCGGGGAAAAAAATTGCAGAATATCAGTCGGTAGGCACTTACTCGATTCGCGTCCCCAGGAGGTTTTCAATGCGAACTTTGCAAAAGAGCCACGGACCCTGGTTCTTGTGCTCCTCTTGAGCGAAGGCCACCTGGCGAGACATAACACAACTCTCATTAACATAGATATACTAAGCATAAACGCCAGAGTTAACCCTGGCGGAAGATGAGGACATGAGTTTTTACTTCGCCCTCAAGTAAGTACTTGCCTCAACCTGAGCTCCGAATCGTTTTCCGAATTACTCTTCTCCGATAGCACGGTTCGTCGAAATCACTGTTCGTCGACGGTTTGTTCGTCGAAAAAATCCTTCTCCGATAGCACGGTTCGTCGAAAGCACTGTTCGACGATGGTTGCTTTGCCGAAGAAATCGTTCGCCGATTGAAAGATTCGTCGAAAGCATTGTTCGACGATGGTTGCTTTGCCGAAGAAATCATTCGCCGATAGAGAGATTCGTCGAAAGCACTGTTCGACGATGGTATATGATTGTAATAATGATGTAAAAACTAGTATAACCTTATTGTGTCATTGTGTAGTATTTAAGAAAAGTAATTTCTATTTCTTTCTTCTATAAAGTAATCTTGCTTTTTTTGCTTACGCTTACCCAATACCTATGTGGATGGTTCGTTTAACGAAAGAATCAATTGCCGCCGCAAAGAATTGTTCACCATTTTCGTTAGGAATCGAACCAAATTGATTAATATTTTTATTGGAATATTTAAGGTACTTAAGTATAATCATTATGTGTATCCATGTGTATAAATACATACTTTTTTTAAATTATATTATTTAAATTTCGTGGTAAATTTATAATAAAAGCATTTTTCTTGAAATAAAAATGAAATATTATGTATGTAGACTGCCTGAAACTATTTTTATTTCAGGAAAAATGCTTCTATTATGATTTTTGCGCCTGTCTGAAACCGGGTGAACATTGTGAGATGTGTTTAGTATTGCATGTGGAGAGAACACCAACTGTAAGCTACTGATGAGTTCAGCCTATCTCATCTCAGCAGTTCATAATCTGAATCTATAAATTATGCATCGATCTTTAGGCAGTAGATGGATACATACAGTAGGTACCTTTTCGAAAGCAATAGTTATAATGATTATACTTACCTTAAATATTCCAATAAAAATATTAACCCATTTGGTTCGATTCCTAACGAAAATGGTGAACAATTCTTTGCGGCGGCTATTGATTCTTTCGTTAAACGAACCGTCCGCATAGGTATTGGGTAAGCGTAAGCAAAAAGAGCAAGATTACTTTATAACTTGGATATTTATTGGAAAACGATAGTCACACATATTATACACCGTTAGGCAGGCAAACAGAAAGAGAGAGACGTTAGGTACATATAGAGCAAGTATAGAAATATAAATTACTTTTCTTAAATTCTACACAATGACACAATAAGGTTATACTACACTCGCGAGCAACCAAATCGACTCAAGCCTTCACGGCGCACATATACATTGATTTTCCTAAAACGATAAATGGTAAATATAAAAGTGATATGTCATTCGAAAGCTGAAGAATTAGGCTTTCAATTAAGATCAATACCATAAAAAAAAACTAAGCGCAGATTTAATGACGCATTTTAATTGCCCGTCAGTGTTAATTACCTCATTAGGAATCCACGCCTTGCGCTACCTGATCCCGCTATAAAACCTTTCCACATCCGGTGTACCTTATCAGTCGCTTGTTGCAAGTTGACCGGTACACATCTCGTTGCATTGTATTCCTTGTTTTCGCAAACCCATGGATACCACACCAGAAGAAGCTGCTCAAGTTGTTGCCTTGCTGCAACAAGGGTTAAGTCAGCGAGCAGTCGCTGCCCAGCTCCACTTGAGCCAGTCTGCTGTATCCCGAGTATACAGACGGTTCCAAGAGACTGGTGCCTTCAATCGAAGACCAAGAACGGGCCGCCACCGCTGCACTTCAGAGAGAGACGACCGCTTCATTGTCTCAACCTCGCTGCGCAATCGACACCTTACGGGCGTTGATGTGCAGCAAGAACTGAGACGTGTACGACAAGTGGCTGTCAGCGAGTGGACAGTGAGAAGACGCTTGAAGGAAGCCAACTTGACACCAAAAAGACCTGCATCAGGCCCCAAATTGACTGCAGGCCACCGACAAGCGCGTCTTCAGTTTGCTCGAGAGCATCTCGATTGGAGCATTGCGCAATGGCGGTCGGTCCTGTTTACTGATGAGTGCAGAGTGTGTCTGCATGGCAGTGACAGGAGAGGCCGGGTCTACCGGCGTCCGGGGGAACGATTTGCCCAATGTTGTTTCGCTGAAACAGTAGCATATGGCGGCGGTTCCTGCATGATGTGGGCTGGTATTTCTCTAGAGGGAAAAACCGCACTTGTTTTCGTGCCTGGAGGCGGCCGAGGAGGCGGGTTAACAGCTGATCGGTACATCACCGACATTCTACTCGGTCATGTTGTGCCCTATGCAGAATTTGTCGGTGAAGACTTCGTGCTAATGCACGACAATGCCCGCTGCCACACGGCACGAGTCAGTCGGCAGTTTCTGAGAGAGAAGGAATTGCGCACGATGGACTGGCCTGCGCTCAGTCCTGACCTGAATCCCATCGAACACTTATGGGACGAGCTCAAAAGAAGAGTTCGGGCCAGGAATCCAGTCCCTGCAAGCGTGGACGAGCTGAAGACAGCTTTATTAGAGGAGTGGGACGGCATTCCTCAGGAAACTGTCAAAAAGTTGATAAGGTCTATGAGAAACAGGCTGCAGGCTGTAATTAGGGCAAGAGGGGGCAATACAAAGTATTGATTTAAATAAATAAATTTTTATCTTAACATTTTTTGTTTAATTTGTATAATACGATACCCATACCCTTTTTTCCTAAATTCCCGTTTTTCCTACAATTGCGTTCAGACATCATTTATTTCAAAAATGATGAATGGATTTCAATAATAATGATATCAAATTAAAGCTGACATCTTAAGCTTTTAAATGACATATCATTTTTATTATTTCTATTCATAATTTTACTTGTATTAATGTATGTTTGCGCCGTCAAGGCTTGAGTCGATTTGGTTGCTCGCGAGTGTAGTTTATACATCATTATTCCAATCATATACCATCGTCGAACAGTGCTTTCGACGAATCTCTCTATCGGCGAATGATTTCTTCGGCAAAGCAACCATCGTCGAACAATGCTTTCGACGAATCTTTCAATCGGCGAACGATTTCTTCGGCAAAGCAACCATCGTCAAACAGTGCTTTCGACGAACCGTGCTATCGGAGAAGGATTTTTTCGATGAACAAACCGTCGACGAACAGTGATTTCGACGAATCGTGCTATCGGAGAAGAGTAATTCGGAAAACGATTCGGAGCTCCCTCAACCTCAAGCGCTTGGAAATTTTTGAAAGATAACCTGTATCTTTGAAAACTTTCCATGCGATTTAGAGCTACTTGTAGTTCAAGGAGTGAAATGAAAATTTCGATGAATCTCACATGAGGTTACATAATATACAGGGTGTAAATGACATGCTCCCGAAAACTGAGACCACGTGCCCTGTATATTGCACTGCTGCAGCACTATACAAATTCACCTTTGGATTTCACAGTAATACTCTCACTACCTCTTGCCAACTCACCTTGGCTTCCGGATACTTGCAGCACTCCTTCGTGACTAGGTCGTAGGGGAACGGGTAGAGCTGCTCGAGGCGGCACATAGCGATACATTCTTCTAGCTTCTTCTCCTGCAGCAGCTCCGAGATGGTGATGGCGATCTTGCCGCTGCAGAATATCAGCTTCTTCACGCCCGAAGGGTTTTTAGACGCGGGCCCGCTTTCGGGGATCACTCTGGGAAGAAGTTATTGGGTGAAAAGCGGTATAGATGAAGGAGTTGCAGAGCAGATTTGGTATAAGTAGAGGGAACTGCCAGAATTAAATAAAAGGTCATCCCGGGCTCAAGCCTATAGTCATGTTTGCAGGTTAGTGTTGCGGTTTTTAAATTTCCAAAATATCAATCTCACTATCCTACAAGGTTAATGGCACGTTTGATCAAGGGACTAGATATGTATTTTCCCCGTTCCTTTGTCCCTTTACCTGCATCTCGAAGTCCATACATGCGTTTAAACTATATATTAGGTTAAAAAACTAGGTACTTAACTAAGTACCTATATTGCATCAGCAGTGCCTTACCTCTGAAACTCGTTGCCGAAAGTGAAGTCCTTGAACGGCGAGCGGTAGTAGGGGTGCTTGAGGCCGACCTTGGGCGTCATGAGGATGAGCGGCTTGCGGAACGGCATGGCCATCTGCCGCCGGATCAGGTGGAAGTAGTTGGCCGGCGTCGTCACATTCGCCACGATCCAGTTGCAGTCGCGGAGTTGGTTCACTGTCGCGGGGCAGTAAGGTGTTAGAATAGGTAGGAAAGGATCTAGGATGGATAAAAGTAGGTGAGTGTGTTCGAAGCTTTACTCAAGCAGGAAACAGTGCGGATGTTTTAAAAAGTCATGCTGGGATTAATAGAAGGAAGGAGAGAGGTATCATTGGGAACAGTCTTCTTCTCCTTGGCGTGTCGGTGGCAAACACTCGGTCAACAACATAACTACTAGGTGTTACCCCATGGGTGCCCATGGTGAGATTACCAATTACGGGCTTCCGAGTAGGGGGCTGCAGGCGTACATAAGGCACAGCCGACACGTCACTCTGGGAGACTTCTTTCACACACACCAGGGGTGCATATTAGCTAGGAGTGTACCCTTAACAAGTGGACTCACACACGAGGTCGGGGTCGTCCAGGTCGGGCACCGCGTCTTCGTCATCATCAGCCTGCTGCAGGTACCGCTCCACGCGCGCCGACGAGTGTTCTGGACCCTGGACACAGTGGATATTGGACAGGACCAATAAACTAGGATTCTATGACTGGGATCGAATCGATCTTAGGCCGTGTCCCCAGCAGGCAAACCGTCAGCGACCGACTGAGTTTGCGGCGTATCGATTTAGTAAGCTCTTCCATATATTTGAAATGGAGTGTCCATAGTCTGCTTGTTTAGTACGCAGTTCGCAGCGTTACGCGCGCTGACTATATCAGAATCACGCCGCTAACAGTCTGCCCACTGGAGACACGGTCTTATACTGAAGACTTAGGGGACTAAGGAAGCACTGACATGGCGTATCGTGAGCGGAAAACGTAGACTCTGACCGAGATAGACATGGCAGCGCTCAATCAAGAAGGAAATGGGCCAGGCAGGGAAGTCAAGATTGTAAAGAGTGGTGGCAGGTATTATCACAAGCAGCCTCTAGAGTTCAAAATTGAATATTATCAGTGACGTTCCCATTGGCTATTAAATCCCACCCTGCACAGCTATTGGCCAACTCACAGCTCCGTCCAGCCCGTGCGGAAGTTGCACCACGATGCCCGACTGCACCACCCACTTGCTCTGCGCGTTGCTCAGGAACGTGTCGAAGACGGGCTGGGCCGTGTCAGCGAAGTCCCCGTATTGCGCCTCCCAGAAGGTCAACACGTAAGGGCTGGAGTAAGAGTAGCCCACTTCGAAGCCGAGGGTTCCTAAAGAGTGGGAAGTTAAGGGAGAATTATGGAGGTCATGCATTTTATGGTATGTATAGGGTCTACCAGTGCACGTGTATAACGGCCTGTGCAGGTGTCCCGCTGAGGATAGGTAGTTACATACCTCCCTGTGTGGTGGACCGTAACCGTAATGTACGCAATAGGCATGCAGAAAGGTTGCCTGAACCCTGAACTCTACTACAATTGGACTTAGTTAAATTAATCTAAATAAAGTGATGGAAGAATCACTCTTGTGTAAGTATTTTCTATATTCATTTGACTGGTCCCAATCGCACTCGCCGTAAATAGTTACCGAACTCGCTGAGCGCGCTGTTGTGTATGTTGTAGGGGGCCTGGTCCGGGTACAGCGAGTCCAGCACCCGCAGCGTGGCGCCGTCCACGCCCTGGTGGTGGTACACGTGGTGTCTGCAACAACCGCATAGGAGGGTGGCTTTATACTGACGAAAAACGAACGAGAGCTGTCGTGCAATCGGCCCAGCAGCAATGTGAAACTTCATTTTTCGTCATGTAGAGTGATATCTCTGGGACTGGAAAGTGGCAGTGACAAAGGTCTATCACGCATTGAGTAACAAGTCGCCGTGATAAGGTTTTTGTAACGCGCTATGCAAAATTCGTCATCAGATTTCAGCCACTTGTCTAAGTTTTAGCCTAAGTAGTGAAATTGAGTCATAAATATCAGAGCTACATGAAATTCATTCATTCATAATCGACGGCACTAAGCATTCAGTAACCTGTGAGCCATTGTGCCTCGCTCTACGTCCTCCCCGGTGAAGCGGATGTGGATGCGGTCCCGCAGCAGCGAGCCGTACGCCAGCGCCTCGCCCATCGCCCAGTCCGCTACGCCGTCTTGCACCTGTAGCCACGTGGAACAACCAACTATAAGCAAGTGCTTCTACCTGCCTGTGTGTATCGAGATATGGAATTGTGGATACTGAGGCCCGGTTCAGTGCGACGCGGACCGTTCGTCCGCACGCGGATGAGGTTTAGCGTTCGTCTCTCCGCGTCGCTCTGAACGCGCTGTAAGGTTTCATACATTTTACCGTCATACGCGTCGCACTGAACCGGGCCTGACGGTTATTCTGCTGGATCAAATATCCAGCAGTCTGTATGGTTGTCAACTAGAGCAGGCCCACACGTCCATACAGATCGAACATTGGATCAGGCGTGCGGTCGGTGTGTACGCGGCTAATATGAACTACCTAACTCTACCTAATTAATCAGAAAATTATAGCTAGGTACCTACATAGCTCCAAACGACGTAGACGGTCTTCGGGAGAATCGAATACCTACCGTTGTAGTAGACTACTTAGTTCTCGAGTGGAGACCACGAACAGGCAAATATGTCTCGAGTGGAAACGCCCACCTGCCCGCTGGACCGATTAGGTACATAGAAGCAGAATAGCGTGTAAAACGTAGTGTGAATGCGTTGTTGCGTTATATATTATATATGTACCCACCTACAAACTACATACAGAACGTACCATTTTCTCTCTATTGGCCAGCATCCTTACGATGCCCTTGTGCACCAGGAACTCTGAGGCGTCGGGGATCTGGCAGAAGTGCTTCGAAATCCGCGCGATGGTCTGCTCGCTCACGCCCGTCGGTTGGATCTGTCGTGGACACACAGGGTAGCTATGAGAAGACCGATATCTAATTTTATACCAGTGTCTGTAAGGACAAAATTGTGCGATGGACAATTTTATGTGTGCACTAGAACTGATCTAGGGTTTTTCTACGTGGTGAGTTATTTGGTTAGCTACACAGATAAGTTGTCATCGCCAGGTTTGGCGGATTTATATCTTCCTTACGAGCACACCAGTTCCACAGTTCCGTTAAAAGGAGCCCTACGAATGTTCAAAGGGATGTCCCTTAACTTAGTTTCATGTGGGTTACCTTAGACGGATCGGTGGCCTCAAAGAAGCCGGTCCAGGGCGTGTCGGTCCAGTCCATGATGCTGAGCTGCGTCGTCTTCTTGCTCATCTCGAAGTGCTTCGTCATGGTGTCCTGGTACTCAGTCTCCCACTTCTTTATGTCTGCGTCCGTGATCACGCCTTCTGCCTTCAGCTTCTTCGCGTATATTTGGTCAACTGGAATTATCAAATTATAGCTTGACTTTATTTATTTATTAAGGAACACCAACAGAATACATTGAGTTATGTTAATTATAGATAATCTGCTTTATCATTATCCTTAGTCAACATAACTTTCGTCCATTGCTTGACCTAGGCTTCTCTAAAGGGGGAGAGCAGTGCAACAGTATACCACTTCTGCCTTATAGGTAGGTACCTACTCTGTTCTCAGCCTTCTTCATCCAAACACTACCGCGTCAACTTACCGTAAGTTTACGATCTTTGGGCTGTAGTAATCATAGAAAATAATGTTGAGGCGATCAAAATACCAACAGAGTTTTTTTTTTAATTCACCTGTGTACTTTTACGGAATATACGCGTTACGCGGTCTTCTTAGCGTGTCGGTTGCAAACACTAGAGCCGAACCGGGGGCTCCAAATCCGTATACCCCGTACACAATACTCACTAGTGCTCATGCTCCTAATCTTCTTGTACATGAAGGGCTGCGTAAACATGGGCTCGTCCTCCTCGCTGTGGCCGAAGCGGCGGTAGCAGACGAAGTCCACGACCACGTCCTTGCGGAACCGGCAGCGGTACTCGATGGCCACGCGCGCCACGTGCGCCACGGCCTCGGGGTCGTCGCCGTTCACGTGCAGCACGGGCGCGTCCACCACTTTGGCTACGTCTGTGGCAGATGTTTGAAGTAACTATTAGAGAAGTATCGTGTCGCCTTGAATTGATACTAAAAATACCCTGCCGTGCCACTCCCATACTTCAAGGAGCTCAGTTAAGTGCAAGGCCTGTAATCATTGCCATTATTCCAGCATATGAGAATTCAAGTGGCAAATTTATCTGCGTTTAAACAAATATCTGTCCCGTCCGGCATCAAACTCGGGCGCTGAAACTTCAGCGACATAATCTCGCTAGGCACAACAGTTATTAACTTACTACAGTGAAACTATAAAGTCCTGAAATTAAATGAGGGCGCAGCTATCTTTCATGTAGCAACCCTATATAGCGAAACAGACTTTGATACTTGAAATTTTGCCTGTGACTACCTACCCTATTTCTGTATTTAAAAAAAACTTACCATCCACAAAAAAGCTCATTATTCAAGCTAGAAGGTGTTAATATGAAGGCTAATAGTGAAACCAATAAATATTTATTTAGATAACGTTATTTTTTTTTTTTTTTTTTTAATCTATTTTATTTAGGGACTTTGATTTCTATAGAAAGCATGTCAGTCCCATCATACCCTAATACAGATAACAAACAAATCAGCTTACACTTTTTCTTAACCTTAAACTAAATCTAACAAAGTTAAATAGTAGCTTGCAACTTTCCGACTGTGGGCTTGCGAGAATATATTGCATGGCTCCTAAATCTAAAACATTAATATTAAGTAACTTAAATAATACATCTCTGTCGGCCTGGTTCCGGACACACTCCATTACTAGATGTTGGGCATCTTCAATCACACCACACCGATCACAATTGGGGGATTCTGTCTTCTTCATCAAAAAACCAAATTTATTTAATGGCATGTGTCCGGAACGCAGTTTGTGAGCAACAATAACATTTTCTCTACTAATATTTATACTTGCAAACCAAGGTACTTTGAGGGGTTCACTTTGTATAGTTTTGTACCAAATGCCTTTGTCTTTAGATTTAACATCAAAATATTCTTTCCATAAATTCCAACATTTCATCCTTATTGTAGGTAATGCCTCAAAGTAGCTTGGTTTGATACTATATATTACACCATCGACAGCCGCTAGTCTGGCTAACTCATCAGCTCTCTCGTTATCTCTTACTCCCACGTGGGAAGGGACCCATTGTATGTTCACTTTTCTGTTAGACACATTAATACTATTTAACTTATTTAAAATTTCATATGCTACAGATACACCTCTGCATCCAGAGGCGCACCGAGCTATATGTTGTATAGCGCTTTTACTGTCAGAGAAGATAACTATTTTCTCTGCTGGCAAATTCAAGGCATAAGAGAGTGCTGTTGAGATCGCCACCAACTCTGCTGTCATTATGGATACATTCGATACTATTTTGTGCTTGTAGCCAATATCTAAATTGTGATCATAGTATGCAGCACCGGTACCACAATCCTGTTTGGACCCATCGGTAAATATTTTGTACCAACCATTAATTTTTTTATAAATTTCCATGACAGTCATATCTTTTAATTTCTTATTTTCATAAAAATACTTTGGTTTGTCTACATTTTCTAAACTATGCCAAATAATACCTTCAATTTCAATACTTGAGAGCCAAGTATCGAGGGAAAATATTTCTAACGGCCATGAGGAATGAATGTTCTCCGTTTTAGTTATTTTGTAGGATGTAACTAATAACGGCTTCTTTTTGTTAAGCCAATATCTGTTATCAAGTAAACCTTCTAAATTGCTTAATAACTTAATCGTTGAATTATTTTCCCATGATTGGCTTTTGAGGCAAAACTTGTAAGCAAGATATTGGCGTCTTACATGTAAAGGTGGTACACTGACTTCGCTTTCCATAGCGTGAATTGGTGTGCTCCTAATAAATCCACCGATTACCCTTAATGCCTGATTCTGAGCTTTATCTAGTTTGTATGTATGACAGTTGGCACTGCAATCGTACAGAAAGCACCCATAGTCAATACGACTTCTAATAAGCGCAATGTACAACCTTCTCAAGTGTTTAGGGTGCACTCCCCAACCACTGCCAGCCAAAACTTTCAAAAGATTTAAAAATTTCAGTATTTTTTCACAGCATTCATTAATGTGCTTTCCCCATCTCAGTGTAGAATCCAACCACATACCTAGATATTTGATAGTCTGTACAGAAGTTATGACCACATCTTTAATTTTAAGTTCTATCTGTTGCCGTCTTCTGCCTCTACTGAAGATACAAAATTTTGATTTAGATGGCGATAGCTGAAGTCCTAATTCATCTAGTAAAACAATCATTAAATTAAGTGCTCTTTGGATACTGGCTGCTCCATCTTGTAAATTATTACAGCTAGTGTATAAGGCAAAATCATCTGCATATTGACAAATAAAGACATTAGTAATTTGTTTGCAAATTTTATGGGTGACGATATTAAAGATCAAAGGTGAGATTGGGTCTCCTTGAGCTATACCTCTGCAAGTCCATCTGACAATAGGTTTGTCTTCTCTGCCTTCCCCTTTGATCTTCAAATAACGCTCGCTTAGAAAATTGTAAATATAGTTACAAATCGTTCTGCCTAGTTTCAGTTCATCAAGTGTACACACAGCCCGCTCGACCAGGATATTATTATATGCGTTTTCAATATCTAAGAAGCAGCCAATAGTTGGTATATTTTTAGTAAATCCTATCTGAATTTGTGTAACTATCCTCGCTAAACAATCCAAGCACGATTGGCCTTTTCGAAAACCTGTTGAATATGGCGATATAATATTATTTCTTTCTACTAGCCATTCTATACGTTTGCCTAGCATATCGTGGAAGATCTTACATACACAGGAAATAAGGGATATCGGGCGAAGTTTGGGCTCACTATTTGGAGTATTTCCTGCTTTAGGTATTGGAATAACATGAATACTACGCCACTGTGTCGGAATATAGCCTGTATGTAAAATTAAATTATAAAGTTTTAACAAGTATATTTTGCCTTGCCTAGGTAGTCTCACTATCATAGAGTAGCTAATGTTATCTTCACCAGGGGCGGTATCTCTATTCTTCTTCCTAATAGAATTACATAGTTCTTGTAGAGTAAAATCTTTTTCTAATGATGCGTTCGACGAATAAAATATTGGTGATTCTGGTTGAACAATGTCGGGCGCTAAAGAACAAAGTAGGTCTTCTTTTTTCTCCTGCGATACATACAATTTGGTCTGTTTAAATCCCTTCATCCACCTCATTTTATGCCACATCTCTGATACAGACGTGGTTTCATCAGTTTCGCTACAAAAATTTTGCCAACTTAGAGATTTTGCCTGTCGTATTGCCTTCCTTGAATCAGATATTTTTTTCTCTAGATTAGATAGGTTTTGCGGGGTCGGGTTTTTTCGAAATGTTACTAGAGCTAGACGTCTTTCTGCAACCAGTTTAGAAATGTCAGCATTCCAGTAAGCTTTGGGTTTAAACTTTCGGCTAGGATTCGTGCATACTTTAGTAACTGGAATGTGTTTATCGGCTGCGTCATTAATTTTATTTATCAAAAGATCGTATCCGTCTTGTATGTTATTAATTATAGTTGGGAGATCGGTCAGTGAATTTTGTAGAGTTTCAATGTACGAACTCCAGTCCGCCCTCTTATAATTACGATTACACTGGTATTCTACTTTATTATGGTAGTTAAGATGAATTTTAATAACAAGATGATCGCTACCTAACGATTCTCTAGTAACTATCCAGTTAAAGTTAGCGGCAATATCCGTGGATACAAAAGTTATATCCGGGGAGGATTCCTGTAATATCCCATTTACTAATTTGACTCTAGTTGCACTTCCGTCATTCAAAGACATGAACCCGAATTCTAATGTTGAATCTAGTATATATCCGCCTCTTGAGTCAGTTTTATACGACCAGTTAGAGTGATGCGCATTGAAGTCACCAGCAATCATGGACTTCTCCGAAAATAGAGAGAACAATTGATCCCAATCTGACTGAACTGTGCGTACAGATGACGGACAATATACAGAGATTATATTTTTTAAAGTATTACAGTTCAACAATCTTATACAAATAACTTGAATACCACTATTACCCAAATGTACAGGACATAATACACACTTAATTGATTTATGAATAATAAAGGCTACACCACCAAAACTATCTTCTCTATCATTTCTATAAATATTGTAATCACTTACATGAATAGCAGACTCAGGTACAAACCAAGTTTCGCTTATAATAGCTATGTGTGTTTTTTCTTGGCGTAGTAGTGCATCAAAATCTGTTAACTTGGACCTAAGACTCTGTGCGTTCCACTGGACTATATTGATCACCTGTTCTGGTTCCGTATTATACATCGATACAAATATTAAATAGCTTCTTGAATATTTCTCCGTCTTTAAAAGTATACATTACAAAAGAAATAACTTCTTCTACAATCAGTTGAAAGAATAAAGAAACTTTGTCTTCCAAACTCTTTTTACCTAATAAGATATCTTTACATTTTTTCAAAAAAATTGATATATTAAATTTTGGCTTCGCTCTGTTTGTACTTTTGCATTTATCATTCTGAGTATCTTCAGCAATATCATCTTGTTTATTTTGGAGCTCAAATTCAGGTTTACTTTTGCTTTTCTTAGTTTTGGTCTTCTGTTTCGACTTTTTATTTTTAGGTACCTGGTGATCGTTTTGATAGTTAGATACTTCAGTCTCGCTTTCTTCTTTAGATGACTCTTCTCTATGGACTACAGCGTGCTCAATCAATACATCTCTATATGATCTGTTTAGGCTAGACGGAATGTTCGAAGTTACGTTATTTCGACTAACATCCATAACGATCTCTTCCTCTTCCATCACCTTCTCTTTGTTTTCCTCTAAGTACAACGCCAGCGCCTTTCTGTACGTCAAATTATTTTGGGACATAATTGCGTATCTTTTTCTCTTTTGCAAAGACAGGGCATCGCGATTTATCTAATGACATGTGGGGTCCTTTGCAGTTAATACATACATAATCTTTTGTCTCACAATTGACGTGGTTGTCTCCACATTTAGGGCACAGCGTCCTCATGGATGGGCATACTCTTATGGAATGTCCATATCTCCAGCAGCCAGAGCATTGAGAGACAGGGAATGTATAAGACTCCACCTTAAACGTACACCCGTATCCTTTTACATACGGGGGTAAGGTGGAAGCTCTAAAACAAATACGTACGGTTTCGCTATCAATCCAGGCTCCATCTTTCATGCGTTTTAGTCTTTTGATAGACACTATCTCGCTGTCACATCTATATTCTTCCATTAATTCTTTAACATCTACATCTAGGTCCACCTCTTTTACAGTGCCATATACTAAATTAACATCATGTGTATATTGGCACCGATAATCTAATTCTTTCATTTTCTCACAGTTTATTAATTTCTCTGCATCTTCTTTTCTATCAAAATTTATCAATACCTTGTAGGGGTTTTTATATTTAATTCTTGAAATATTTTGTACCTGTTCAGCTCTTAATAATTTAGCCAGACCGATTTGTTTAGGCAATATCTGTCTAGAAGTTACACAAACTTCATAGCTTTCTTCTAGGTCATATTCTTCTCTTGCGGTTAATTTTTCACTCTCTATTACCTTCCTATTCTTCTTCTTTGGTCTCTGCACGGTGGTGAATTCACCTTCATCTTTACTTTCTTCGCTAGACATATAAGGTCGGCCTCTCTTCTCTGGTAATCTTCTCGACTCCAAGTCTAAATTATCACACACAAAATCTTCGCCAGCAATTTCTCTTTCCACAGAACGCTCATTCTCTGATCTCACATCACTGTCTTCACTTAAAAGCACCGTATCCGATGCTTTTTTATTAGTTCCACTTATTATCACATGAGTATTTAAACGAGGGTAGTTGCAAAATAATCTGCACAGTAATTCGATAGCCGATTGTATACGTGCGCTCGCTAGCGAGGGTCGCGCGCAACTGAGATAACGTTATTACAACTGTATAAAATATATGCGGATTTGTTGACGAAGGCCACACATAGTAAAATCATCAATTTCTCTTTATAGACGGCCTGTTCTGTTTCTTCCAGGAGTTAGAAATATTCCATTATAGAGCCCTCTTTTACAATATGCCAGACGGTACTGTCCGATACTCCTATAAAATAAAATAAAAAATGCTTATTTGAAACTACCCTTAAGGGCCCGTACAGGGTGACGTGCCGCGCCAATTTTGGGTTTTCAATGCTCTTCACACAGCACACGCAGTGACACGCACACATGTAAGTTTGCACAGTGGGTCGATAAACTTTTACTCGCCAACTTTATTGACAATTATGTTCAAGTACATTTTGGGTGTTTTTAGGGTAAGTAAGTATAATTCTTACTTACACTGGTAGGCACCAGGAAAGAGTAGAAATTAATAGGGGTGCCACTTTACTCTATACTCGGAACCCGATTAGCTTTCTCAAACAAATGTGGTATTTACTTGTAGAAAGGTAACTAAAAGTATTAAAGTGTAGATAATAAGTTTCGGGCATCCTCCAGCCAACTGAACCCCGACGACAAAGCAAATACATAGTGTCGCAAAAGGGCTATACTAAGCCAAAAGGGGATGACTCAAGGGGTCATTCTGAACAACTTTTGTTCTATGAGATTTGCAAATTCGCGAAAAAAAATATTCGTTTTCCATGGTAAAAAGTCACATGTCCAACAAAGTTTCTATGAAAAAGGTTTTTTTTTGTTAATTTCCAAAACTCGTAGAGCAAAAGTTCAGAATGACCCCCTGTCTTACTCCTTTTTACCCTACTGCCGAAGGAGGAGGGTAATGTTTTTTGATTGTATGTATGTATATACATATGTATGTTTGTCTGTTTCTTTGTTCCCTCCTGTAGCCTAAACGGCTTGATAGATTTTGATGTATGAGGTATTGTTAGAAGCGTATTGATGGCGCGATGGCTATAGGCTATGTGACGTTCCATTAAAATGTACATAGCGCCCTCTTGAGGACATAACGTGATGATCGAAAAAATAATAATTCAACTTTGCCGTGTAAGGTATCAAATGAAAGGACTTGATTTTCACATTACAAAAATTTATTTATTTATTTATTATTTATTTATTATTTATTTATGGAAAACCAACAGTTACATATAAAAAATAAATTTAGACAGAAAATTATAACTTTATCCAAAAACAGTTTCCACTTATAATATAACTTAGATAGTTAAGACAGTTTAAAACATATATATATATATAAGTATATTTTAATTTTAATTAACCTACCGATATACAAAAAAAACATTAAGAATAACTTAAATTAGGTATGTCAGTCAGTATGTAAGTTATTTTATCTATTTTTAAATAAGGTATGTCAGTCAGTACGTAAGTTATTTAATCTATTTTTGAGAACATTGCTTGATAGCATAAATAAATCTAAATCTTTACAAACTTTATTACATAATTTACTAGCTCTGATAAGAAAAGAATTCTGAGAATAATTCGTTTTAGCATTTGGTATTGAAAACGTTAAACATGATCTAGTTAACTTAGCCGGACAATTAAAGTTAATCTTACTCAATAGAAAAGGTGTATCCAACAAATTGTTAATAATCTTATGCAAGAACATAATATCACTGTGCATTCTTCGAGTTTGAAGTGAAGTGAGCTTAAATTTTTCATCACCACATAATCTAAAGTTAACATATTTAATAAATTTATTTTGAATTTTTTCAATCATATTAATATAGATGTGATACTGAGGACTCCAAATAACAGAGGCAAATTCCAGCACACTCCTTACGTATGCAAAAAATAAAATTTTGTAAGTTGCTGGATTTCTGAAGTCCCTACATGATCGGAGCACAAAGCCCAGCATACTATAAGCCTTGTTGGTTATATGCTCAATGTGGGGAACAAAAGACATCTTCTCATCCAGAATAACACCCAAATCCCGAACCCTATCTACCCTTTGTATATTTTGGCCATTGAGATAATAAGTAGTAAACGTGGTGCTAGTTTTGCGAGAAAAGGATATAACATTGCATTTGGAGACATTCAGAGACAAATGGTTCACCGAGCAAAAGACACATAAATTATTGAGATCACTCTGCAAATTGGTACAATCCTGAGGCTCCCTGATTATTTTAAATATCTTTTTGTCATCTGCATAGAGCAAGCAATCTGAATGATGTAAATAATATAATATATCGTTAACAAATATATTAAATAACAGAGGACCCAAATGTGAGCCCTGGGGTACACCAGAGTGGACTGGCACAAACGCAGAAGTAAATCCATTTATAGCTACAGCCTGACATCTATTACTTAGGTAAGATTCGAGCCAACGTAGTAGGTCCCCATGTATACCGACTGCTTCCAGTTTACGCAACAAATGAAAATGTGATAGTTTGTCGAACGCTTTGGAATAGTCAGTATAGACAACGTCCACTTGATGACCATCCTCCATAGCCTTCAGTACAGTATGATAATAAAATATGCATATTGAAGGTATTTAAATAACAACACCAAAATTATTGAAATAAAAAATGATCATGAACTACCTACAAAAAAAAGTACCTACCTACAGTAAAATTTCGTAAAATAAAAACAACTAAAAAGTTACAAATAAAAAAATACAATTATAAAAAACTAAAAACCTGACTGTACGCTAAAAACATGAAAACGAGTCCCAATGTTAATGGAAAGTATCGCAGGCGGGGACCAACTTGACCGCCACTCAAGGCCGTTTTCTAAGTAACATTCAGCTAAATGGTGAACCCTCTGCTGGTATAATTTGTTTATATACCGCTTTTTCAATACCAGTAAGTACATTTTTTGGCAGCATAATATTTTTACTTAATTTTAGGGTTTCGAACGTCAAAAGAAAAAAAGCAACCGTTATAGGATCTCTTTGTTGTCCGTCTGTCTGACTGACTGTCTGTCACCGCCCTTTTTCTCAGAAACGGGTAAAGATATAAAGCTAATATTTCGCATAGATGGGGAGTACCCCAAAAAAAATATTATGGTACTCCCTGTCCCACACAAGTAAATTGGGGCTTATATTTTTTCCAGTTATTTTGATGTCTATCCTTTTTTTTTCTTTGTTGTTTTGTATAAGTATGTGTTTCTTTTCTTTAAATCTGTATTTTTTTTGTTGTTACTGTCTATGTGTCGAAAAAATGTATCTTTATCTTCAAATCACGCCATCTATCGTTTGTTTTTTTTGTGGCTACTGTCTATAGAAGAAATTCCGTCATTGACAATTTTACGTTACGAATTTATTTTATTTTTATTTTTACATTTTCGTGGAGAATCAACAGCATTTTGTTAATAAATAATTATTACTTATGAACACATAACAACTTGATGCCATTAGGGCCAAGGGGGGGCTCTTTCTGTCTAAGGAGAAGAACGAAGAACTTCTTTCTTCTCCTTAGACAGAAAGAGCCCCCCCTTGGCACATATTTGAAATTTACGAAAACGAGAAAGTGTCGGTATTCTTTTGTCATCTGTATACCTAGATCATATATGTCTAAATATTCGTGATAGTTTCTGGTGAGGCGAAATTGTATTCGAGAAAACGTAAACATTTACACAACTAAATCTAACATAATTTACTATAGGTACCAAAGTTTTATCCCATTATACGAAGCAAATGAATAATTAGAAAAAGCAGCGGAGAGGACTACTGGAAACCAGCAACCTCCTTAATAGTTTACCTCAGGATATACGACAAGAGCCTATATTATCTAAATCTATTTAACCTATCTTGATATAAGTTAATCTCAGAATAAAAGTTATTATTCGTTGTGATACTACCTAGGTACCAATTATGTACAAAAATACCTACTTAAGTAATTTGTTTTGTATAAAGATACTCCGATCCCACAGACAAACTCTATATAAACAGTTTTGTGGGACACATTGTAAAACTACAATTATTATATATGTGAACCTAATAGATAAATAAACTATTTTAATTTCACATTCCAGGCATTATTTTTATTACCAGCGGTGGTAACCCATTCGGGTGAGTCGGATAAATCATAATGTAAACGATTTTAACTAATTTAAATTTCCCTAAAAAATATCACCACATTATTATGAATTTTCTACCAACTTAGTAGAATTTTCTTACGTTGCCACATTTTTTCATGTACTCAATGACATGACAGGAGGGAATGACAGTACAGTCACGCACAAAAGTAATAAAATATTGGCCTGTTTACAATGTAGGCGATGTATGGGATGAGTCCGTCTAGGGTTGTAAATGGTCGAAGTTTGTACAATGTTACATACCCGCCATAGACGCTGTACGAGCGTAAACATCCTCCTAATTCGACAAAATGTATCCAGCTTCATGTTCCGCTAAACATTGTATATAAACTCGATAAATAACTTCCCTAGCTTGACTACGAATATTTTTCTTCTTCTTCCTAATTGCAAACAAGTGTAAATAGTTGTTTTTATCTAGATTATCCTTATAATTAATAAGAAAATTGAAAAAACAGCCAAACGCCAACTGCCATAAACAATTGTTATGACTTTTATTTATTTATTTATTTATTTATTTGGCTAACAAAACGGTTTACAGACAAATTATGAGATAATTATGTATGTAGTAGTTGTGTACTGGCCTGTAGACCAAAGTATGAAAGCACATATATAATAAAAAATAAATGTTCTAGATCTAGACGTTAACAGTTAAACAGTTTTAAGAATTATTCTTATTCTATCTTAAAAATACTTATTCTAACATGCGTAAAATTATACAAAAAAAAAAAAAGTAAGTATACTATTATTGTTACAATTGAAATGTAGTTAATGTTGAAATTGAAATGTTGTTGAGGACATTAGGCAGGTATTATTTCCCTTATTATTTTAATAAATGCGGAAGTTCTCCTTTCGAAGATATCTAGCTCTTGGTGTTTTAAAGACAAATCATTGTACAACCGACACATTCTACTAATAGGATTATAGAATGATGTGTTGTTTTTATAAACTTTTAAGCTAAATGTCTTGTATAGTCTGGTACGGGTAAAACAGTTAATATTTAGTTTTTGTAGTAAAGCAGGTGATTTTATGGCATAATGTAAAATTTTATGTAACAATTTAAGATCTAGGATTTTTCGACGGGACTCAAGGGATATCATATTAAATTTTTCGAGCCTTTGCGTGTAGTTAGTAAGAGAACGGCCAAGGTTGCAACGGTAGGATAAAACTTTTAACATTTTGTTCTGTATATTATCTATGTTTTTTATATGAACTTGATAGAACGGTGACCAGACTTGACAACCATACTCTAGGATGCTCCTTATAAGCGTGGAGTAAAGGTAGATGAGGCTACGTTCTTTTTTGAAGTTTTTAGTGGATCTTATGATGAAACCTAATAACTTTCGGCCTCGTTCTACTATATAGTCATAATGTGATCGGAATGATAACTCAGAGTCAAACAGTATTCCCAAGTCTTTTACTATGACTTTGCGCTCCAGGGTAATGTTGTTAATAGTGTAATCGTAAATAATTTTATGGCGTTTTTTTGTAAATGATATAACAACACATTTTTTTGCGTTTAGTTGCATAGAGTTATCTTCGCACCACTTCTGTACTGCCATTAGGTCAGACTGAAGTTTTATACAGTTCCGTATATCGTATATATTAGTAAAAATTTTTAGGTCGTCAGCGTATAAGAGGCAGGGATTGTAAATATGATCCACCAAGTCATTTATAAACAAAATAAACATTAAGGGCCCTAAGTGTGACCCTTGAGGGACCCCAGAAGTGACAGAAATTGATGTTGAGATATATCCCTTCAGAGCAACTAATTGACTTCGGTTTTGTAGATATGATCCTATCCAACGTAGAAGAGACCCATGCACACCAAAGGATGAAATCTTTCTGTAAAGAATTTTGTGGTTGACTTTGTCAAAGGCCTTACTGAAATCCATGTAAATGGAGTCAACCTGGCCACTGCTTGCGAAAGAAGAGCATAGAAACTGTTTATATTCAAGAAGGTTTGTTATAGTTGATTTATTTTTGACGAAGCCATGTTGATTATCAGAAAGATATGGTTTGACGTGATTGTAAAGATGTTCATATACAAGCGACTCAAAAAGTTTAGCTATACAAGACAATATCCTAATTGGTTTATGTTTCTTTTCTAATGGTGCCAGGCTCCTGAAAATTTTAGTTCCTCAAACATTAATTTCATGAATTAATAGTTTCACTGTACATAGGATACCGAGTACGAGTACTACCTACTGTACTTGTTATTCTATGCTAAGTACATCTGATCACCACAAACATTACGAAGGCAATTTGTCCTTAAGAGTGTTGCTATGGCCGACTCTTCTCACCTGAGCAATAGGGCGAGGACCTCGAGAACCGCGGCTCGGTGGTGTAGCCGATCTGGTTGTTGCAGACCACGTGGATGGAGCCGTGGGTCGTGAAGGCGGGCAGGCTGCTCATGCCGATGGTCTCGTACACCACGCCTTGTCCCGTGAATGCCGCGTCGCCGTGCATTATTATTGCCATCACCTGGGAATATCGTCGACATTTTTGTTATCATCGTTAATGAACATCAGTATATCGTCGCGAAATAAAGATACCTTATACTTACTTACTTATTTGAATTTGAAATACTTACTTAACCCTAGAGTGCTCGCGCTATGAGCATTTTGCCGCCCTCAGCAAATAATGTTTATTATTTTGTGAACTATACACTTCTCAAGGTCCAGCGTCCATGTAGCTGCCCTCTCGGTCTTCTCCTACATGTAACGTAAATTTGGAGAAATTCAGTGCACAGGTTACAGCAGGAAGAGAGAATTGAAGAGAGTGTGTCGCACGGGGCGGCAAAATGCTCACTGCGCGAGCACTCGCGTCAGTGAAATTTAAGTAATTTTTTTTACAATTGTTATGAAATATTGTTAGTTTTTCAGTCTTTTTTGGTAATAATAATGTAAATTAGATTTAGGTATGTGTCTATTTCAGTTTACATTCGATTTACGATATAACTTTGTTAATTTACTAACAAGTTAATTTTACGTAGAAATTACCTGGAAAAATAGCTCTGCCTATAACTACACCACGTATAACAATAGAATCTTACATATGGACAGTACATTTGTTTTTTATTGGTCAGGTGGTACAAATCTCCCGTTTTGTACCACCGGACCAACAAAAAACACCCTAAAGAAGAGAGGGTACATGCCTATAACTATGTCCATATAAGAAAAATAGCAGGTCAAAAAAGGGTGCAATACATGAAGAAAGTTAATGTGCAACGAACACTTTGTGTTCATGTTTCAGTACTGTGTTGCTAAAATAAATGCTGTAGATGACGATAACGTCAATTTTTTTTAATAATTTTGAGATTTGTTGATTTTGTGTGGCTTAAGACAAATTTATACCTAAAAGATCAAAATTTTTCCCAAATCATGAACGATAGCTCATATATTGAACAATTATAATATAAAAACTATAAATATTACTTTTTCTAATACCATATGATTCATTTTATTCAAATTATATGCATTTATAAGTTTTCCTAATTATTAAGTGTCCAAAAAATACATTTTAATATGGGCGGCAAAATGCCGCCACGCGAGCACTCGCGTCACAAAAAATGGCGCGACTACTCTAGGGTTAATGGCATGCATAGAGTACATAAATATGTGGGTATGTCGGGCTACATCCACTGATGACGCTAAATAGACCTTTGGATCCTTTCAGAATGTTTTTATTTTAGTGAAGCTTTTGAAACTAATTTGACTAATTTCTAGATTAAATACGTTACCCCTAGACAGAAATTACCATAGGATTGTAAGTAGTTAAGTATATAAGTACATACAGTTTTACAGAAATATACAATGAGAACCATAGGACTAATATTGACCTTCGGCTATAGTACCACTATGTTCCTACGTGACGCTGGGACTCTACTGGTGGGAACTCTAATGAACGTCAACCGAGCCGAATGGAGGAAGATACTGCGAGCCCTAAAGCTTGAACAACAAAGAATGTCAACTGAAAAAAGCGGCAAATTTTAAAAAAATCTACATTAACGATGCATTTGGTACCTTTGAAATTTGCAGTCTTTTTCTATGCTTTTGCTTCAAGGTATCAAAGGCGGCTTTTAAAGATATCCAGCATGTGGAAAATGCAGCTTTTTTCAGTGGACATCTTTTGCTCTCCAAGCTCTATGTCCCTGATCAGTAATAAAATCATTGATGATGATGTTCCTGCGTAAAAGCCTTTTGCAGCTGGCTGTAAGGGCATGATTACCTTGCCCCCCGTGGTGTCCCCTCGGAAGTGCTGCTCGGCCTTGGCCTTGCCGGCCACCACCGGGCTCACCACCTCCAAGTGCGAGGGGTTCGCGCTCATCGACACCTGACACAGAAATCAGAGAGAGAATAGTCAAATTTGTGGAGCTGGATTGTGGGAATAAGTACGGTCATGTGCAGAGAAACCTGATCCCCCTCTCATAGTTACAATGCTTGTGAGAGGGATCAGATTTATCTGCCTTATACTGTACCTACATGCTTTTCATTTAATACCGCTTTCGCTTGTAGCTGAGCCTCAAGCATTCCCAATTGCTAACGGCTGCTGTTTTACCTTTAACCTTTATCATACACAGCCTTGACATACAGACACATTACCTACTGATAAGTTATTTTGTATACTTAAGTATGATCGTTACCTTGATATATTTATTGGTCGCTCGAATAAAACGGTTGATGTACGTTCCCAGATGATACTTGATATCTCCTGAACCCTGTGTAAAGGGCCAGAAAATAAATTTTATTTACTTAGGTGTTTATTGCGAGTAGGAGCGACTAGTTATATAATGGTGATAAGATGATATTCAAAAGTTATGTATTAAGTAATTGTAGTATTTGGTTTTTCGGGGTAGTAGGTATTGTGACACGTAGGAAGTGGTATAATGAATGAACTGACCCGTTCCTTGGGCTCCATGGGGGTGAACTGAGCGAACACGTCCGAGAGCTGCTTGCGACACACGTTCACCAACATGTTCAGACGACCTGCCAGATAAATAAATAAAAAATGAATATGTTTTCATGCTCCACGTCAACCAGCCATAGTTAGGTCTTCCATGCGTATGCAATCTAGTTCAGCCGCCAGTGTCATGCCCCGTACCTCAGTGCTGCACGGCCAGCATGCCCCTACCTCGGTGCTGCATGGCCAGCAAAGCTGCTACCTCGATGCTGCACTACCAGCATGTCCCTACCTCTGTGCTGCACTGCCAGCATGCCCCTAACTCAATGCTGCACTAACCACATGCCCCTACCTCGGTGCAGCACTGCCAGCATGGCTCGTACATCTGTGCTGCACTACCAGCATGCCCCTACCTCGGTGCTGCACTAACCACATGCCCCTACCTCGGTGCAGCATTGCCAGCATGCCGCTACCTCAGTGCTGCATGGCCAGCATGCCCCTACCTGGGTGCTGCACTACCAGCATGCTCCTACCTCGATGCTGCACTACCAGCATAGCATGTCCCTACCTCGGTGCTGCATGGCCAGCAAAGCTGCTACCTCTGTGCTGCACTGCCACCATGCATCTACCTCTGTGCTGCACTGCCAGCATGGCTCGTATTTCTGTGCTGCACTGCCAGCATGCCCCTACTTCAGTGCTGCACTACCAGCATGCCTCTACCTCGGGGCTGCACTACCAGCATGCCCCTACTTCGGTGCTGCATGGCCAGCATGACTAGTCACTACCATACCAGCATGCCCCTACCTCGGTGCTGCACTACCAGCATGCCCCTACCTCGGTGCTGCACTACCAGCATGCCCCTAAATCTGTGCTGCACTGCCAGGATGGCCCTACCTCCTAGCATGGCTCGTACCTCGGTGCTGCATGGCCACCACGATGGACTCGATGCCGAGGCGCGTGCTGGAGTCCACGATCTCCTCGGCCAGCGCGATCATGCTCTCGCCGCCCTCCAGCCCGAACCGCTTCTCCGACGGCCATTTTGTCGCGAAAAACTTCTCCAAGCTAAAACAATAAGGCAGTTATATGTAAGGCAGTTATAAGTAATAAATTAATTGTTTTAGCGAACCTATTTCTATTTCCTGTGGGTTTGTTATCGACACTATATCGCTATTCGCTATAAATAGTGCTGTGATTCATACGAACCCTTGTAGCGGCCGCTGATCGTACAGATAAGTGATAAGAGATATGACTAAGGGGCGATAAGCTAGACGTGCAAAAATCATGACCTAAATTTTTGCAATCGCAGATAGGTACTTACTTAAACCGTCGCTCTTATATTAAGTACTACAGGTTGTATATACTTATTGACAACCACCAAATAGATTTTTATATTTCTGAGCCCAAAACAGCCTATAGGAAGTCCACGAAGCTATGGATGGACTACCCATAGACCTAACAAGCACACACATGGAGCTCAACTCACAACACAGCTTTGGTCAACCGCCTCATGATGAGCCGCTTCTCGTCGGGGGTCTTGGCCATGACCCCCGGGGTCTCCATGCGTTCCCTCATGAAGGAGATGGCGTCGATGTCGATCACGTGCATGTATTCCACGCCGATGGAGCCGCAGTACACCTTCTCCAGTCGCGCTATTATTTCCCTAAGTAAGAGATTAAAAGTAGGTTCATTATTTGGATTTTGTGCAGAAGTAAAGTATGCTGGTTGGTTAGGTATAAGTATGTGGTTGTTTATACCATATACTAAATTTTTCGCGCCAGCCTGTGCTGTGAGAAATCCGGTCTTAGTATCAAATATTTCCTATTTGTACAGGATGTTGCAAACAACAGACAACGATAAACAACGATATACTAAGCGGAAAGAGGGTGACTCAGGGATTCATTTTGAACCACAATTCAAAGAAAATTCGTGAAAAAAAAGTTGTTTAGAATGACCCCCTTTGTATATCCTTTTTGCAACACCCTGTATATTATTTAGACGTAACCTACACTACGTGGGGCTTATTCTAGACGCTTTTTACGGAAGTTGTCACACTCGCAGAATGGTATACTCGCCTCAACGTGAGTTCTTTCTCGGCGCCGCCGATGTTGGTCCGCTCGGGCAGCTCGAACTTCATGTCCATGTGCTCCTCGCCTGGCGTTACAAACATTATAATAAAATACAAACAGACGGATTGAGGACCTCCTCCTTTTTTCGAAGTCGGTTAGAAACTTCACTAGTCCACAATGCACGATATGTAAGGTACATTTTATATTAGCACTATAACAAAACAAAAAAAAAATGGAAAATGAGATTTGACAGAATCTAAATATACAATTGGGATCCCATAATATCGGTAAGTACTTAGGTATATTCGGTAGGTACTTAACCGAAGAGTTGGAAACTTTGATGCTATAAAACTCTCACTATCAACGAAATTAATAATAATATTAAAACTAACATAATGCCCCTAACTTTACCTACCGCTACGGTTGACGCTCCAAGCGCTGATCTACAACCTACAACAACCGTCATGTCTCACACAGCGTGGTGCCGAGTTCCCTGGCGACCACGAGCGAGTCCAGCCCGCGCGTGTCCATGCAGGGGCAGTCAGCGGAGGGCGTCTTGGCCACCACGTAGGTCGCGGCCAGCGTCAGCCCCAGCGGGTCTGTCTTGGCGAGCAGGTGGCCGCGGCACTGCACAGATTACGGATTCCGGCCAAATTACACATTATTTTAAACTAGCTGTTCCCGCGCGCTTCGCTTCGCCTTAAAAAGTTTTCCCGTGGGAATTTCGGGTTAAAAAGTGGCCTATGTTCTTTCACAGGGTCTAGCTAGACCATGTGTGTACCAAATTCCATTCAAACCCGTTCAGTAGTTTTGGCATGAAAGAGTAACAGACAGACAGACAGACACAGTTACTTTCGCATTTATAATATTAATATAGTTAGGATTAGGATTAGGATGTAGTTGACCAATATTTGATCTTGGCTCCCCGCGTTATGTAAGGTGGGGTCTAGTAATTGCAACTAAAAATATTGAAGATGATACTTAATTATCAACTGATAATTCTTTATATGTATAAGTAAGTACCTATAAGGAAATATTATCACTTGTTTCGATCGTACATACGTCCGGCACACCCTGGACAGTCAGCGATAGGCGCTAATCTCACCGGCTAATTCTTAACATACTTTTTATTGTAGGCGACAAGGTAGGTAGGGATAGGTTAGGTTAGGGTAAGAGGCGGTATGAATTTGCCGGTAGAGCTAGACTCATACTTATTATATTTGTGAATTAAAGTAATTATCAAATAAATAAATAATGAGTCAGGAGTCGAACCTGGTAGCTCCGGATAAGGTTGGCGACGGCGAGGTGCAGCTTGATGGTCTCCTTGGCCCGATCCTCCTCGCAGGCCGGGGTGGAGGGCTTAGCTTTAGCTGCAATGTGTCCGACAATTACATTTTTACACTCAAGGGCAATGAAAAAGTTTTACTCTCAAAATGCCAACATTTATACCTAATTTAAATTTTGAACAAAATATTACTGTTATAGTTGGTAATATCCTGATGCTCTGTTAAATGTATATACTTACTTCAATTTTGCAGACGGTTTTCTTAAGCTAGCTTTTTCCTATGAGTAAATTGGTGCTTTCCTCAGTGAAACCTTTTCATTGCCCGTGAGTCCCGTGATTCCCGTGATTGTATAAAGCAAGTCGGGCGAGCTTGATCAAGCAAGTAATCGTCCGATAAGACCTAGACCAAGGGGCGCCACAATATTCGGCATAGGCGCACTCTATTATGACAATCGAATGGTGTAGTGGTTAGTGATAGTGCTATGCCGAAGATCCCGGGTTCGATTCCCAGGCGGGGTAGATATTTGTTTAAAGACAAATATGTGTAAGCGTAGATAAATCAGCTGTCCGATACCCATAATGCCGTGAGATGCCCCCGAATATTAATTATTATACAAAATAATTATTATGTGAAGAGTCGTCTCACGGGCGGCTTTGGGGCTGTACTCGTCCTCATACTCTTCGATCCTGAGGCTCGTCGCTCCACCGATGCTCTCGTAGAACTTGTCCCAAGACTGCGTGAGCAACAAACAACCTCGAATCATGCCTTAGAATACGTAGTTCCTAATAACCGCAAAAAGTTGCATAACTTTTGTAAGCCGCTTTTAATAAAATAGTTATACTTACCTACCTTAAAACAACAAAAATCGGTTTACCACAGAAATACTCAGACACGTTAAATTTATAACGCTCCTCTTTTTCATCCAGGGGTTGAAAGCATTGCTACAGTTTTACGCCGTCATCATCTAAGTACTCACTGCTGGACACACATCTCGACTATTCACGAATACACACGACTGCTTTCTGTCAAGGAAGTCTGCCCAGAGGAGGGAAACTCTTACTAGATGAAATCACATGAAATACGAAGTTCATAAGAGCCGCATGACACCACCGTTAACGCGATAGAGTCAGAGTGGTTAGCACAACAGCGTCATAGCGCTCAAATATCGTTTTCGTGACGTGAAGCCAGAGTGACTCTCCAGCGGAACACCCTAGGTTTTTCTTAATTTCCAAGACGCCTTACAGTTACAAGAGTTTTTAACATAAGAAGATCCTCACCGAATCAATGGGTCCTCTCGACTTGGCCCAGTCCAAGTACTGAGCTTCCAGAAAGTTCGCGTTAGTCCCATTGAGGAAAGCCTCTGCTCTGGACGAGTAAGGCTTGACTGACGGCAGTACGCGCTGGGAATAAGGTGTAAAGTTGAGTCAGGTACTTATGCCTTTTTGCGGTGGAAGTATGTTATCTTTGCCTTGATGGTATGTAAATGTCTTAGTTATCACCAGGGCAGGGGTCCTACATATGTATAGGTTACAAATGTTTTCGTTTGAAAAAACGATTAATTTGATATTCTTACAGAGGTGTGCACTGCTAATCTGCATTCACCATTAAGCTACACTTTTTATCCACTGAAAGCTTTTTAAAGCTTTTTATTTCAAGAAACTAATATTATGTCAATGACTTACCACCTTGTAATACACCTTCGAAGTATTCATGCATTGTAGAGCGCGGCCGGCTGCTCGCATTGTGCTAAAATATACAGACACCTATTTAGGTGAAGTATTTTTTGATATACGGACTAGCCTTGTCTGGAGAAAAGTATTAGGTACACATTTACTTTGTTTTTTATGAGAGTTCTGACTTGATTCTGACCTAGTTGCTGAAGTATCATAGCAGGTACAGCAGGCAGTGGCCTAAGTATCTTCCTCTTTTTATATCACGATAATTGCTATTGATAGAATAATAAGGACCTGGCTAACCTTAATATATCTACTGCTTCACGGTTTATGAAAAATTACGAAAAAATGCTTCGGTACATTTTATGTAAAAAATTATAAACCACTGTACGTAGTGGAGGGTATAAATAAGTTGGTAATCTTATATAAAATATAGAAAGTAATAAAAAATCTATGAGAAGCAGCTGTTATTTTGTGCATTTGAATGACAAATTGACATCCCAGCAACATCCCAATCCACACAAATATACACAGACCTAAAATTCTTCTTGAAATAAGGAAATATGGGAGGATCTATATCTCAGAACAAATAAGAACGCGTTATACCTAATAGTTACAAAAATCTTATCGAAATCTTAAATTATACTTAAATAGTTAATAGTAGGTAACATTATATTTCATAAGTCAATGCAGGTAACACTCTATGTAGGTAACTTATTAGGCACTTCGGTTGGTTTGGTTGGGCAACAAAACATATTCATTTACAATTTTTCACGCTGACGCAGTTGCACTGTCCGCGGTCGTAAAACTTCTTGGCACAGTATCCCTTGGAGTTCCAGCCCGAGATGAGGTCGATGCCGCCCACCACGCCGGCCGCGCCCACCACGCCCTCGTAGTGGGCGCCCGTGGGGGCCACCACCAGCGCCACCACGGCGAGCCGCTCGGCGCCCAGCTCGTACCAGTGCACGCGCAGCACCCGGCGCAGCCGCACCGCCGAACAGCGCGAGCAGCGCCGCGTGGGGATGCCCGCCACCTTGCGCACCACGGCGGCGGCCAGCGTGGCGATGCGCCGCGCGGTCGCCGGCTCCGAGTGGTTGGACGCGAGGCGCAGCTCGTGGCAGCCGCACCACTTGCGGTCCACGCCGGCGTCGGCGCAGGTGCGCGCGGCCGAGTGCGGCAGCAGCAGCGAGGCGCAGCGCGGGCAGCCGGCCGGCCCCCCCGCGCCCCCCGCGCCCGCCGCCCCGGACAGGCGCAGCACGTGCGTGAAGGTAGCGTGCAGGTCGTAGGGCGACACGAGGCGCTGCGTGTTGGCGGCGGCGGCGCGGCGCGCGGCGGGCAGCGCGCGCGGCACCCACGCGTGCAGCATGGGCAGGCGCTCGTCGTAGTACGCCTCGGCGCGGACCCGCTGCTCCCCGTAGCGCACGCCGTGGTCGCTCAGGAAGAACACGAACGTGTTCTCCAAAACCCCGGAGCTGTTCAACTTGTCGAAAAACGCTGCCATAGGGCCGTCGATCTGGCCCGTCGGCGCTAGAGGGTCGTGGCTGTACGAGTTCATCCAGAAGAGGCCGAAAAACCCGTCGTCTTTGTAGGTGGTGGCGAAGTCGAGGGCGTAGTCGAGGAGGTGCTCGGCGGAGGGGCGGCGGCGCGTGCAGGCCAGCAGGGCGCCGCGCCGCGCCTCGCCCGCCACGAACAGCGGGCGCATGTAGTGGCGCGCGGGCGGCGCGGGGAAGCCCCCGTAGTTGTAGAATGTGTCGGGGCAGGCCAGGTCGTCCTCCCCGTACGCCGTGCTGTATCCGAACTTGGCAAATTCGTCCCAGATGAACTTGCTTCTGGTGGCTTTCTTGTAAATGTCGGACTGGTTCACTCCAGTCAGGAACGCCATTAGGTTGGGGTAGGTGTTGTAGCCGACCTGCAATCGAACAACTATTATGAATGAATAACTGGTGATCCATAGACGGCATAGTGTGTGGTGGTGTGTGTAGTGGTGGTACCTTGTGGTAGGCGCGGTAGTCGAGCCAGGCGCGCAGGCGGGCGGCGGCGCGCGGCAGGGCGTCCCGCAGGCGCGCGCGCGACATCGTGTCCATGCCCAGCACCAACACGTTCCACTTCTTCTTCCCTCGACCTGGCATCGAGCTTGCATTCGCTTTCTTAACCAACATGTAAATGTCATCGTAAATTACTTTCTTTGCGTTTTTCTTGGAGGAACACGTCACCGATATAATTTCATGATCTAAGTTCGTCGTTGTGCCGTTTTGGAATTCAATACATTCTTTGGAAAACCTGAAAAAACAATGTACTATAAGTACAGGATGTTGCAAAAGTGGTAGGTAAACTAAGCCGAAAGAGGACGACACAGAGGTTCATAATAAACAACTTTTGTTCTATAACTTTTAGTGAAAAAAAATGCTTTTCCCAAAATAAAAAGTAACATGACCATGAAAAAGTTTCTATTGAGAATCAATTTTTTTGCGGATGATTTTATGCCTATGATAAATCTGAAAAAGTCGATAATAGTGGACAGTAAGTAGGGCAGACCAATGGATGGGAGAAGGCGTTCCCACGCACGCTACAGGGCAACAGAGGCTTACACGACGCGGGTGTCTTCATGGCCGCGGTCCGTGGACCTCCACACGTGCTGGTAGCAGCAGCGGTGGCCCCCGCCGCCGCTGTACGCCGCCATCGCCGCGCCGTCTATCACAAACACCACCTGGTCCCTGATCCCCACAGTCTTCGACACAAACACTGCCCGCTTGGGACAGAACGTGGTCGCCGTGGTGGTCTCGTAATGGAATGTTCTGGCGTAATTCGGTATCTTACACCCCTCTGTGTAAATGAGGTAGTTGTCCAGTACTGAAAGGGAGAGAAAGTGAGGATTCTCTAGATCATTTATTATATAATCTCTCTCTTACTGTAGTCACAGAATAATAACTAGTACCAGCTGTAGTTTAGGAGTCATAGAAATCATAGAATGTAAACCCTGGGAAAACAACGTAGTTAATATATGACATTGATCATAATCTTCATGAGGTAAGTAATAGGCATTATGATTCCATTTTATAAGGTGTGTAGTTAAATATTATTAAATGAATGCAGTGTTTAAACAATGAGGTAATCTATAATAGTCATGACGCCTTTATTAACCGTTTATAAAATTAATAAAATACATGATCGATGAGAATGGTATGCAGCAGTGTTAAAATGCATTACCTATCTAATTTTAATCTGACAATCTACATACGTACTTACATCATAATATCAAATTATTTACTAAGGATTTACCAACATACACTTATATTAATTAATACAACAAGGTAATTTACCCTCAATATCATAAATCCGCAAAGTGATGGGTAAGTATTGCGATAACATCGTCACGATCGTATAGAAATACAAGCGGTGTGTCACAGTTAATCATCATTTATTTATTTATTAAAAAAATAAATTTCATTATAAATTATTAATTAAATATACCTACTTATAGTTCTGTGTAAATTTATCAATTACAAGCACACACAACATTCATAATTTTAAATCAGTTTCCTTAACAATATACTATACATTCTAAGATTAAATTATCAACGTTAAATTACAGAAATAGATTATAGAAATAAAAATATATTATTGCAAAAAAATAAAAATATATTATAATTTATTAACAAATATATCTGTTAGTGACTCAATCTTTCGCTATAATGGCTTCTATAAGGGCATTCTCTATCTTTGTAAGCCAAGTATTTTGTGAACTTCCGTTGGATTCGTGAATCATGAAATTATCAGACTGTATTAGATATTCGATATATTATGGAGAAAGAACCATTTCGTTTCTACTTCCTAGATTATGTAATAAATTGCCGACGGATGTTTTGCTGAATTGTACAAGTAAAAATATGCTTAAAACTAAGTTGAAATTACATTACATGCCCGGTGAATTACTGTGACTTTGTTTACTGTACTTACTGTTGAAGATAAAGAACCTTATTGTCCTGTAATTATATTTTCATACATGACATATTAAATATGAACAACTAGTGTATTATTACCTATCTCCTGCCTTATCAAGATGATTATGATTGATATGTACCTTCTTATATTGTTCATTTGTGTACTTACATACTTGCTCAATACAATGTAAACTTCGTATTGTAAACGAGAGGATTTTCTGCCAACAAACCTCACGGTTTGGCAAATCTATGTGTCTGTAAATTGTATTGTGCTTTTGTAAATAAATGTGTTTAACTAAAAAAAAAATGTGTTTAACTAGATACTAAGAACAATAATTAATAAAGTTTTATCAATTATTTTTCTACCTAATGGCTTAAAAATAATTACTAAATAAACTAAGTAGGTACCTATACCTACTTAATTATATTTTTCTACCTTTTTGCCTAATTAATAATAACAACCATATATACTTATGGATCTTTTCAGTTCATAAATCGTTAAATCCACAAAAAAACTCACTGGTTTCATTAGTAATGAGTTCCTCCACGGCGGGGGTGGGCGGGGCGGCGGGGCCGGGGGCTGCTCTGATGTAGTAGACGAGGCAGAGGGCCAGCCAGGCCGCCGCCAGCGCGAGCCCCCGGCGCCCGGCCATGCGCGGCGGCTGCATCCACATGCCAGCTCGACAGGATATCTGCTAGTCAAACGGGAGAGTGAAAACATTATACCCTCCTCCTTCGGCAGTCGGGTAAAAAGGTGTTCCCTCACTTATAAGCCGCGTATGCACCTGTGGCACGCCTCGTCGAGGCATACTCGTACCTCGGGTTTGCTAGAACACGATCCTCGGTTTGTATGTCATCACCGAGGGTACTTTTATACAAACCGAGCATTGGATCGCGTTTTAGCAACCCCGAGGCATGCCTCGCCGAGGCGTTCGACAGGTGGATACGCGGATATTGAGAGCTGGAGGTATGCACTTAGCTCCGTGGGAAACTACGGTACGGTAGTGAAAAAATTTGACACTCAATTCGTAGGTTCCGACCGTTAATTTTGCTACTGAACAATAGGGGACCTGGAATCGTACTTTCGAAATGCAAAGCGACAAACAAAAATTGCTCACCTACGTGTATATGATAGGAAACTACTTCCCGCTGAGAAAAGAAACTAGGTTTTTGTATTTAGTCCTCCCCAAGAGGATCGTTGTGAACGGTATATTTATTCAGTAAATAAACACACCGTACCTAGATATAAATATTAAATGATGCAATTACAAAATATACTTCCTGGAACTGTGTGATAAAGCTAGCTTGTATCAGGGCGAGGCCGCCACGTCCTGGCGTACTACTGCGCGGTACACTCCGCGACAGAACTGGTGCGGTAAAGTACACTCTGCGACAGAACTAGTGCGGCAAAGTACAGTCCGCGACAGAATTAGTGCGGCAAAGTACACTCCGCGACAGAACTAGTGCGTCAAAGTTCAAAGTACACTCCGCGACAGAATTAGTGCGGCAAAGTACACTCCGCGACAGAACTAGTGCGTCAAAGTTCAAAGTACACTCCGCGACAGAATTAGTACGGCAAAGTTCAGTCCGCGACAGAACTAGTGCGTCAAAGTACAGTCCGCGACAGAACTAGTGCGTCAAACTTTAGTTAGTTTTAGATAATATATTATATCCCTGTGATGTCAACTATTGTTACTTATCCCTCACAAAGCTTCGTTCGTAGGGCCAGCTTTCCACAGTCACAAGGTTCTAAAAAATATAAAATAACATAGTCTGTAGCCTCTCTTTGTCACACTAATAGTAGATACCGGGACCTAAATCAGATACTTGGTGTTCTCCAATTCAGTTATTATAAATTCAAAAATATTTAGTTGAACAATTTGAAAGAGTTAAGTACCTAAATATAAGTAGTTAGTTACTTACTTAATTATAATTATTTAGGTACTAATGCCAATTTTTTATACATTTTATAATAATTTAAGTAACTTGAAGTAAATAAAGGAAACAGGGAGATAGAGGCAGGAGGCTGTTTATCTAATTTAATTTTGCTGTTGCACTTAACTTAATACCACTTCGGTATGCGGGGTATGCCCCTATATCGATAACATCAGTTCAGCACCTTTACACATACTTAAGTATACGTTTAAACATATATAGTTAAGTATTTACCCTTAACTGTATACCCTGTCCTATGGGTGTACTAAGCTAATTATATTTATAAAATGGGCGCGTCGTTAGCACTCCTGTAGAAACTGACTGAAAATCAATATTGAACTTTTTCACTCATTGAGTTAAATATACACTACAGACATCGTTGCTATGTTTTCACCGCTACACTCATAGTGGTGTCTTTTTTCACATTGGTACAATCTACTAGTTGCAATTAATAATAATAACATGCACGGCCAACCGACCCCAACCTAGACAGAGAATGTAATATGGGTATCGGACTATCCGATATATCTACACAGATAGTTATGTACATAGATCAAGTACCAATGTCTTACAAATATCTGCCCCGGTCGGGTACAGAAACCGGGACATTGGCATAGCAGTCAAGGTTATACTAACCACTGCACCATTCGGTCGTCTAATTTGTCGGTAGGTGCGTTCCGCATATTACGCTGTTTATGGCCTATTGTGGCCTCTTATTTGCCCAGTTTGCTACTTCACTGACGGCTGGATGCTTCAATTTAGTGGAAGATTAAGGTAAGCGTCCACCTTAAATTTCGGCATCGTACGCAACGGACGCTTCGCATTCAGTATTATTTGTACTTATTTATAGGAATTCACACAAGTGCGTCCACTTCATCGGCATTGTCAACGCCGTTTATCCATCCGAACATTTAGGAAAATCCGTTTGGTTCGATACGGATAACGAAAGGCTACCTTTAGGTACAGGTAGAGAAGGACAAATGATAGCCAAAAACAGGCAGTTAGAAAATAAGAAAAAACTTACCTATGAACTAAGTAGTCCACTTCATTAAATTATTGATGCATTCACAGCCTATTTACACAACATTTTCCTGGTAATTCAACATACCTAGTAACTATAAATAGACGTTAAATTCTCATGTTGTGGGACCACAACCTAACTTAACTCCGTACGTATTGAGCTTAGGTACCTAGTTAGCTATTGAAGCAGCAGCGGTACGCACATGGTGTATGTATGACTCTCTGTACTGTAATGTAGTAAGTATCTAGTCAGTCAGTAAATATAGTATCAAATACATACAGCTGTGGTTTTGTTGACGCGCTGTAGCGATATTCAGCACCCAGTTATAAGGGACAATAAGTGGTATCGGACGGACAACAAATTTCCCCTATTATAAGGTCACCGCTTTTACTTGTTGAGCTCTTAGTGGCTCTTACGGAACTCTGAAAAGAAATGGGTATATCTGTATGTTTGTACTGCTTTAATATACTCATTGTAGGTAGAGAATTCTATCTCCTAGAACGTAATGTTGCCTGGAATAAATGGCACGTCGTGAGTGCAAATTTTAATTTAATTTATGCAGGTACTTAGGTACAGTATTTGGCAGGTAGCTTGTGAGTTGGGAGACACCTCTGACAGCTCTGACTTTCCCTTCTTCGGGGCCTACAGAGCTTTTAGCGATACGGCCGCCTATATTTTATTATGTTTCATTTGCTTACTTATAAGTTTGAATGTTACCTAGTTAAATTTATAGTTAATCTACTTGCTATACTATAATATGTATAATACAGTGAAACCTGGTTAAGTGGGACCTGGATAAGTGAGAAACCTCCATAGCTGGAACTCATGCTGAGGTCCCAACACTTTGGCACTGAATTACCACTGTTGGTGGGACGAGGTAAGCCTCTATATCTGGGATTTGTTCTTTCGATTTATCATCATAGTTACCTCTATACTTAACTGAGACAGCGAGTAAATTTTATATGACTAAACCTCTGGAACTGAGATAACATTGTTTGTTTTACTCATTCTTATTCTACCCACAAATTCCAAACGTAATTCCAAGTACGTAAGTACAGCTTCAGTTCATTCAGTTCAATGTATTTTTTAATCAATTACCTTCAGTTTTAGTTTCGCTTTACTCTCATACAGCTGATTAAATTTGAAAAATGCCAAAACGAAAGCTACAATCGTTATCATTACGTGAAAAACTGAAGTTATTATATCCGTTTATGAAAGTGGGAAGACACGCAAAGAAGTTTGTGCTGAATTTTAATTAATTAATAAAAAATATATTTTAAATTAATTTGATTTAATGATCGCACCTGTATAACTGAAATAACCTGTATTCTCACCTCTATTAATGGAACCCTCTGTAAATGAGACAGATATTTATTTATACTTACCTGTATATCTGAGACACTGGGTAAGTGGAATACCTCTATAAGTGAAACGATATTGCAGGACCCTTGAAGTCTCACTTAACCAGGTTTCACTGTAATATCAAGTTCCGACGCGATGTCCGTGTGGCGTCGTCGCTCCGCTCGTGAACACGGCCGCAGCGTACCCGGCGACAAAATATAGTCTATGCCGGCGACTCGCGACCGCCACTCAAATATCCGACTGATTCCCACTGTTGCCGGCGTCGGACATAAAAGTAGTTTACAATTTTGAATTACACGAATAGCCTTTGCTATTGATTCATTTCGTGCTTCGGTGAATCTCCTCGATTAGCATAAACACTAAGCAATAAGCGGCACATCAGCTTATCCATATAAAAGCTCACCAACAAGCGTCTCTGAAGCTATGAGGAGAAGAAAGCTAGGAACTTAAAGATTTCTTTTTTTGTGAAGAGGTATACTTTGAGTCAGTTTGAGTAACCTACACACTGTAGGTACCTACTAGGTACCAACTAGGTAGGTACATGCCACCCGACACATAAAAATAAAAAACCATAAAATAAATATCGCACTTTGTGATTAGTGCCACCTGTTGATAAATTTTAAAACTTATTCGAGACGGGTCGTAACAAAATAGATACCGCATCAAGCGCGAAGTAGTTATTATTCTGAGAACCACGATAACCTTTTTGAGATCGATAGAGTAAATGTGTTCTGTGACGATAACACTGTTTTATCGACACATGTCCACAGAACACATTTACTCTAGCATCTAGCGAGCACATGTCAATGTCAGCTGTCCGTCTTAAAAATCTTAAAATATATGTTTTGCAATGTTTTGATTTTAAAAACATCGAAATTTTTAACATTTTTCTATTAAATCGCCAATATTAAACAATGGCGCATTCTGAGTGCGCCTTCAGTGATACGGGCGATATTACAACAAACAAAGAAGCCATACAAGGGCTTTGTCTATCAATGTGTCCACAGGAAGAAGTGGACATGTAAGTCCTGATAAGTTTTTACCTAATAAGTTGATTACATCCTTACAAGGATAGAATATGATTTTTGTTTTCTTTTTGTAATAATAATATTTTCTATAGTTAGTTACTTACCTGGAATTTAAAGGATTTTGTTACTTTTATTTTTACACAATAGTACCTACCATCTTTTATATTCTCACTGTCTGTAATATATTTGTCTATGATTACATGGTGTGTAAATAAAAAAAAAGGAATTTTTGAAAGTTATCCTACCATACATATACCTACATAAATTATTATTACTAAGCTTTTAAGTATTGTATACCAACTAATCTTAAGTCTTTGATTTGAAAAGATGGCTGAGGAGTTTCTTGCCTCCATTCTTCTCCTAAGACAGAAAGAGCCCCCCCTTATCCGAATGGAGAGTAGTTTGCAAAAATCATCAGAAAATGTTATATTTTTTTTTCTTACCTCTAGTGTCCCACTGCTGGGCAAAGGTCTATCCCAGAACTTTCCACTTATTATATTATATTATATTTATACGATGAATAAAAACATTTGACTTTGATTAAACATTGTTTTCCCTTATCATGCCTTGACAAACCTGTGTTTCTGTATTCAGGCGTGTGAGGGAGTCGATGGTGCACGCGCTGGAGGCGGGCGGGCGGCTGGTGAAGCGCTACGGGCGCTCGGCGGCAGACCGCGACATGGCGCGGCCGCGGCTGCTGCGCCCCTTCCCCGCGCTCCGCGACACTGTGGAGTACCTGCTGCTTGAGTGAGTAGGGTAGGGTTTGTTATTTAGCCTCTGTTCCCCTATTAAATTAATAACATAGTATAGACATAGATAACATAGATGCTGCAAAAAAATATATAAGAACATTCAATTTGTTACGAGAAAGTTTCGTGATTGATCCAATTTCTAATGTTTGCCTTATCCATCCCATAATTGATTGTAAATCTTATTTTAGAGTGACATTTCGCACAGATGTCCCATTGGCTGTGGTGTATGACTTTGTGAATGACCGGCTGAGAGCAGTGAGACAGGACATGATCATACAGCGCCTTCCACCACGAGAATGTCAGGTCTTACTAGAGCCCATGGTGCGGTTTTATGTGTATTTTGGATACAGGTATATTAATTGTGTACAATTTATTCATTTATACACTGACATTCACTTACATCCGTATTCAACTCATTTAATGGTGATTAAGTCAGTTATGGCCATGCAGTCCCAATTTGTTCTTAACTTTTTAACTTTTTCAGGCTTTGCGAACATCCAATGAGAGTGTATGACCCTGTGCTAAACAAAAAATACCTTCTAGAATGTCTGCAGCTGATTCTGAACTGCTATGATGAAATCTATGATGAAGAGTTAGCAGCTGATGTATCAGAATTAGGAAATCATGGATCACTTGATAAAAAAGTAACAAACGAAGAAGTTGACCAACTGGCTGCCACTATATGTGGATTAGAGTTGAAAGATCAAAGCAAAACATCAGAATATACTAAACTAAGTTGTGACCGAGTCCTCATGGAGAGTCTCTACATTTTGTGCAACCTGGGGGACACGAACCCCTTGATGAGATATCACCAGTTGCCTAAAGACTTACGGAGGTCGGTTTATAAGCCATTTTATTATAAGAAAAATTTAAGTTGCATTATGCACTTTCAGAATTGCTTCAGTTCATACAAAACCTTTTCGGAAACACTTCTAACCACACTAATTATATCCTGTTTCTTTTTAGTCATCGGACCTTGGCGCTGGCTTACGAAGTGGCCGTGGAGAATATGAGGGGCAACTATGTCGCAGTTGTCAAACTGTCGACGAAAATGTGCCCTCTCACTTTTTGCGCTTACAGCACATATCTGCCAGTGCTTCAGAAGTAAGTCTTTACTAAGTTGTATCTGTATACCATAGACGTGGACGGAAAGGAAATGAGCAAACGCAAAATTAGCTGAATAAACTCAGGGAAAAATAAGATCTCTACTCTTATTTGGATAATTCTTAGGTGCTGTGTTAATTTAGACAGATTCAATCACACAACACGAATATAAATCAGCTATTCCTCAATTTTTTCAAACGTATTAACTAGTAGTTGCAGTTTCGTTTCAATTTCACCATGTGTGCTGGCCTAAATCACGAATGAAACTCCTCGATTTAAATAACTATTTTGACATTTCATTTACAGAAAAGCTCTGCTGGTCCTGAGCCACGCCTACAACAGCACGCAGCTGTCGGTGCCGTGCCAGGCGGTCCGCAAGTGGCTGTCGTACAACAGCGATGCAGATGTTTTAGAGGCAGTCAAGCATTACGGCCTCAAAGTTACAGGAGATAGCATTCACTTCAGGAAAGCTGACTTCAATAAAGAGGCTGCGGTAAGTGACGTGATACTTTTCAAACGACTTCATGTCTTTGACAAACATTTAGGGTTGTTTGTTACATGCTAAAATAACTAGAATAGAACTACTTATCATAGGGTTTTTGCATTCTTACGGGGCATCTCGCCTTATTTTCTTTTAGTGACTCATTCAAATTTCAATTTATTTCAGGTTCTAATAAAGAAAAACTTACAGAAAAAGATGGATTTATCAATTGTACGGCATGTGTTCTCCTATGAGACTACGAGTGTATAATGTGTACAAGAGAATTTACCTTTCTATACTTAAATATTAATTAATTAGCAATAACTCAGATCTCATTTCGTTTATAGTTATTTATATTTTATGTGTATTTTATAATAGGTATAATGGACATAAAATAAAACAGTAGTTATTATAAAGGAATCCTTTATTTATTTACATAAGAAATACCTCCTAATTATGCAGTAACTAATTACAACGGACAAAAAAATCTAGCTAATAAATAAATACCATCCGACTCCTGTATCAATGTGGTAAAGTCTAAATTATAATAAAATGATTATCATTCGTTTTCGATTTGATCAAAACCCAAAATCCTCAAGTACAAGAGTACCCCTTTAATCGCTTAGTTCGGTACAGACCTTCTATTTTCTCGTTATTTTAGTATGAATGTGAATCTAATTTACTTAACATATCACACAAGAAACGAAGACAGTAAATGGACAACATTTCAAAAAACTAAAGCTGCTATAAATCGAAAACCATTTCGAGATTTAGCTCTAAAGGCCGCAAAAAAAATATTTTTGTATTTTTTGGATGTATAATTTTCGAGAAAATCATAAAATAGTAAAAAAGTGCTGATGAGGTCATGCATCAGGTGCGATGCATTTTGATGATCAAAGCATATAGATTTAAAAAAAAAGTAACTGTCACTTTCATTTTTGATTGACGTTGACGTTTTATCGTCACGTTATTGTTTATTTGGGTCATTTTCATAAATTCTGTTGTGACACTTTCTGACATTTTTCATTATATAAAATGGTTAGTACGTATTAAGAGATGACCTCTTTATAATATGTCCCAGAGCATGACACCGCCTACACAGCTGAAAAAATGCTTCTGAAAAATGCTACTGCTTATTTTTTTACATTATAAGTACTTTGTATCATCAGAAATATCAATTTCATTTGAAAATGACCCATTTGTTGGTTGGCATGTAAACAAAGTTTAAATGTCACTTGTCAGTGTCATTTATGTTTTTTTCGAGAATAAGGCAAAAGACAAAAATAAAAATTGAGTCTAATATTTGAGGTCACTTCCGGTTTTAAAATAATTAACTTTAAAGTTAAAAATAATATGCAAACATTAATGAATGTACAAAATAAAAAATACGGGTCCTCTAATTTTTTATAAACTTTCCGAATAGCTAATAATAATATAGGGTAAAGAAAATGAAATGTTGTCCATTGCATGTCTATTAATTCAGGACAGAGTATTGAGGTAAATGACCAGTAATTCCACCTAACTATTGTTACATTTCATGAGTCATTATTTATTACATGACTGTTATTGTAATAACAACTTTTACACTATAGGTACATTACTGAAAAGTCTATGTAAAAATAGGTTGCATTTTGTGGTAGGTATTTTTTACAATTTTTCCTTTTTTTATTAGTTACGATTGGTAACATTAATCTTTGAGCATGCAAAATAAAACATCGAACTAAATACATTGCACTACATAATGCGTTTAGATCAGCTAGGTAAAGCGTGTTTAAATACATACATATCTCATTAACAACAATTATTATAATATATGAATTTCATAAGAATGTCCCATCTATAAGAATACAACATAGGTACATTTAGGTTTCACGAATTACCTCCGACAGCATTCTCGGTTCCACTTTTGATGTTAATGTTTCTACGTAAATAATTACCTTTTAGTATTAGCACCTAGGTGATCAATACAAGTAAAAACCAAATAAAACAACCTAAACTAAAATAAAAGCTACGACGAAAACAACGTAACAACATTCAGACATAAAGTCTACCTTGATTTCATTACATAGCTTGAAAAGCTGATAAATTACTTTTAAAACAATAACAAAGTACTATTTTACAACCAGTAAATTTAATAGTTCTTGTACATTAAAATATACATGTAGTAGTAACAGCCGTAACAGGTGTTAGAGGACAGTTCATGGCACAACGCGCCGTCATGAGTTGTCATTCAATACTTCCTTGTGATACTGTCACGATCATAATATAAATCATCATTATCATTTATCACCTCCAATTGAGAGGAGATCCAATTTAATAATGAATGGAACAACATTAAAATATATGTGTGTAGGACATCAACTACCTAGAAAGTTGCATATTTTTGTAAGAGTTTATTCTTATTTTATTCTTACAAACATTGCACTTCAGATGTACGCGTGGCCATGCTGTCAACATTCAAAACAGATATGTTTAGTGTAAATTAACTAATGGTGTCTCATCCGTTGTGCCCGTCTAAATACTTCTCCTCTTATGAATCAAATTAGGTATATACTATTACCGCAACCTTATTCAAATACCATCACAAAAACAAAAAAAATGTTAAGTTTTGTATAGTGACGTTATTGGAATAAGGGTTCGATATAGCCCTGATGAGCCCCGAGTAAGGGATTTTAATGATATTTGTTTTCTTCTATTATTTTGAGCTGCTTAGCCAAAAGTAAATTATGAGAGTCCAGAATAAGCCAATTAACTCAGGCTGCAAAGCTGGAGTTTATTTTATAAAAAACCCAGTTAATTATCCTATTATTAAGGACGCATTATAACTAATTATAATATCACAAATAAAGTATCAATTATTCTTTATATAAGACAAGCATTCCTAAACAAAGACAAACATTCAGTGACAAATAAAACCAAACTATGCGTAAAAATAATCAGTACCTAATCGGAAGTTAGCCCATAATAATTTCACAGCAACTAGATTAGTAACTAAGATATTCTTAACCCTGTTTTTATATGAATAAATTATAAATAAGGTACTTTCTGATGTACCGTTGATCACAATTATGTACTCGAAAATTTCATGTAAAAGCAAAGAATACTATAGAATAAAATTATTGGATGAAAATGTGTCCACATAAAAGCTAGAAGGTATACTAATGAATCTCCCGCCACACACACGCAAGCCCGATGCCTTCAACGGCCTAAATTAATATGCAATCTTCGGATTCATGTATAAATATATCGTTATATCTCGTAAACTATGACTGTCAATATTCACTATCCTATTCCAAGAAATCAATCATAAAATGAATAAGGGTGCCCCATAGTACCGCGCCGCTACATCCGTTCCAAGGGTTTCATTTGCATTATCAATTCCATCGTTATAATTATAGTATAGTACAAACGAGCCTTATAATGAAAGATGAATTGTCTTTTTAGACAGCATGGCCACTGCAGGCACGAGTATTACAGACATTACTGGGCCGGTCCACAACTTACATACGAGGCATAAAATCGATTAACTAAAGATTCACATAACATTTGATCTAAGAAACATTTTGATTGTATTTGTTTAGAGAAATTTCCTGTGTGAAAACAAACATTGTCTCAGTTGTGAACAAATAGAGTTGACTAAATGTTACTTTCCTTTCGATTTATGAACACTTATATGCATGTGTGTTCATACACTACCGATAGATTCTAAATATATTTCAATGTTATCGATTTTACTTCCTTCGCATCCAAACTGCGGAACCTCAAACCACTATGGCTATGCACACACGCCGCTAGAAGTAACAACAGAAAACCAACTCTGCCAATTCACGATCAGACATCGACGTCTCATTGCACAACATAAAACCACAGTTTCTCGCACACCGAACATTTAAAGATGTCACAGAAACTAACTATAAAAAAAAAATCACCACGCGACAAAACGGACGCTAAAACTGGCAACCTTAGCACGTGTTGAGTGTGGGGTACCTTGACTAGTTGTTCTTGAGGAAGGCGTCGTCGAACAGCTCGAGCTCGTGCGACAGGTAGCTGGCCTTGTTGCGTAGCTTCTTGGCCGAGGTGGAGGCGTCCTCTAGCAGCTTGATGGCCTCCTTCACGTCCATGAGCTCGTCGTCCATCTCCGTGGTGGCCTCGTTGATGAGCCGGCACAGCCGCGCGAACATCGTCGACAGCTCCCTAAGAATAAATAAATTAAATATGTTTAGGTTGTCCACTGTTCAGCGTATTGTTCCCTCTGCCACGTTCCTTGAGACTGGACCCCGACGTATGAGTTGGCTACCAAAATGACCCTAGAAGCCCTGCGTGCTAGTGAGGCAGGGCTCTAACTAACGTGAACCGAGCATTATTTAAAATTATTTAAGAGAAAAGTAACCAAAATCAGAATAACTAAGAAAACCTAAGAATTTTGAAAATTTGCAATCGATGTAATATCATTGTTATACTCACTCCCGCACTAGCTGGCCACACAGAGCGTCATGTACATTACAAGAGGTAATCGTTATTTCTTTACAAGTTGTTTCCCGCCTGCGGCAAAACAACCAGCGTTAGAGACTGCGGGCCGCCGTGCAATGTGTCAACACATTGCAATGTACTGGTTTTCCTAATGAATCTTTACATATTTATACACTATATAAGTACATACTTTTTGTGTGTAATTTCTCTCAACTCTCTATTATGTGTGAACATTTAAACGTTTTTATTTTCGTCAATAAGAGCCCAAATGTGTCTGATTTGTGAGCAACAAAAACAAAACTTATTTCCCACCCTTATTTCAACCACTTGCAGAAATTGAATATCATACTTGTACGTAGAATAGATACTTACTGATGCGCCGCAAATTGGGGTCTTCAGCGTAACAACAACAATGGTCGCAATACTCACTGCTGCACCTGATGGCTGCAATTCGCCGAAGTAAGATCCACAATGAGCCTCAACTTCTTCCCGGCGTGAGCCACGTACTGCCGCTTGAACAGTCTCTCCTGCGCCGCGCCCGTCCACGTCAGCCGCTCGTATAGGTACAGGGCTCCGTAGAGCACGCCCGTGACCGCCACGATGCGCCAGCCCACTGTCTTCAGCAGCTGGGGGTGGATAGGATAGAGTTAGCTATAGATAGAGTTATATACCTAAATCCTATTTATCTGACTGGCTAATCCTGTCACCACAGATAGGACGGTAGGATAGGATAGAGTTAGCAATAGAGATTAGCTCGTATACTACATATGTATATTATAGGATAAAAAATGCTTGCGTTTTTATAACAGGCGCGAGCGCTACACGCAAGATAAATATTGTAATTCGTCAATATAAACTAACGGATCGCGATATTTATTGACGTGTAGGGTGTATTGATGGATCACAATAATTATCGCAGGATTTCCGGAAAAATTGTGATTTGACCAAGATCCTGGATCATGATATTTATCTTGCGTGTATTGTTGCCCTTCAATATTTTCCTCTGTCTAGGGTCCACCACGTCTGCTTCATACAAAAACGCTTCAATACTGACGCGATCCGTATCTTTAGTGTAGGGTGTGCCGTGATCCGGCTCAAGATACATCAATAAATATCATGATAATCATCGAAATATTTATTGACGTGTAGCCGACGCCTAAGGCCAAGGTGAATACTTCTATATATGCAGTATATATGTTAATATTAAGTGACTTGGTTTTATATTTTGATTTATATTGGTTTACTTTACTTTTTTGTTGTACAACTTATTACCAATTTTTCCTGTACCTCCTGCGGGTTGACTGGCAGAAAATGCTTTTAGCATTAACACCCTTTGTACTTTTATTTGTAATATTAGTACAATAAAGAATTAAATAAATAAAATACTCACGAGTCCAGACAGCAGCAGGCCGCCCATGGTGCCCTGGCTGGTCACGGCTCCGAGCGCGAACTTGGACACCATGCCCCACTCCTCGGCGCTGAGCGGGCCGGCCGAGCGCGGGGTCGCCAGCGCGGGCGGCGCAGCGCTGATGGTGGCTGGGAGCTGCGGGGCGCAGGGAGGATAAGTTATGTTAAGTACAACTGTGTATATTTGTCATTGTGATTTGTTGTGTATGTAAGAATGTGGATCAAATAAACGCTTTATCTATCTATCTAAGTTATGTTAAGATTATGTAAATATAGGCACATTTCTTTTAGGATACTTTATTTCTCAGCAAGTATGAGTATAGACAATTACAAACTCACAAACAAACTGAGGCGCCACTTGGCGGATAACTAAGTAAAACTCTATAGACACAGATCACTTTCTTAACAGCCTATTATAAATTTACTTACTCAACGAGTTATTTATACACCAAAAATATATTATATGTAGATCATATACACATTGCAAAAGTTGTATATAAACCTGAAAGGGGGTGACTCGGCGGATAATTCTGAACAATTTTTGTTCTACGACTTTTGGAAATTCGTGAAAAAAATAAATAAATAATAATAATAAATATGTGGGGACATCCCACACACGGCCATCCGACCCCAAGCTAGGCAGAACCTGTGTTATGGGTGTCGGACAGCTGATATATCTACACAAATACATAGATAGATAGATACTAAATATAAATATCAACACCCAAGACCCGAGTACAAATATCTGTCTTTAAACAAATATCTGCCCCAGCCGGGAATCGAACCCGGGACCATCGGCTCAGTAGTCAGGTCACTAACCACTACGCCATTCGGTCGTCGAAATGATTTGCTTCTTGATAAATCACGGTTGCTACGCACAGCGGAATACGGGCATTGCCATTTTTATATTTGTATCTGTCGCACGCGCACAGTAATAGTGCCCTCACGCTCGCACAATAACCTTGATGGCCGGCGGCAGAGACTGTAGATGCAAAGGTAAACGTTCGATTTTCTCCGTGTTTGCCCACTGGCCTTTATAAACTTGACTTTAACTAACTAACTAACGCTGATCTGTTTTACAACTTTACTAACCCAAACAAAGTCACAAAGTCAAATTTACAAAAGTTGGGTGATTGTTTTCACCCCGTCTAGTACAGGTTTAGCTATTTTTGAAATCTATAAAAGTTTACGTTTTCTTCTGTCATCTGCAGAAGCACATAATCTGTCAAAAGTTGCATGATAGTTTCCGCTAGATGCGCCACTTTGTACGCGGGAAAACGTAAACTTTTATAGTTTCCGACAATCTAGCAAACCTGTACTAGACCCTCTGGACATATTCTACATACGGGGGTGTAGTTGGGCGGGTTCTTGAGCGCGAGGCGCGCGCCGTGCTTGCCCTGGAAGCGCTGGATGAGCGCCGTGATGCCGTACGAGAAGCGGAACGACAGGTCCTCCTGGAAGTCCGCGCACAGGTTGTCGCAGTTCAGTCTGCAACATTCATTTCAAACTGTGAATTATTGGTTTCAAAAATAAAAAGTTTATTTAGTACGTATAATAAAGCATATAGCTGATATTTGATAAGAAGCATTCTGAAGAGATCCCACCCAGGGCCGCTCGTTTCACGAAAGAAGCCTACCCGAGTGACATATCTACTCTATTTTATATACATACTACATATTTGACTAACTAATCCTCTCACATCGATGACAAACGCAATTAGCAACCTTTTAACGCCTGGTGACGGACAGACTCTCACTACGATACTGGTATTCCACGCGAAAATGTATGTGACATACTTCGCGGCGACTAGTCTCCGAGAATAGAATCGCGCGGGCATATCGTAATAATATGTGGGGACATCTCACACACGGCCATCCGACCCCAAGCTAGGCAGAACCTGTATTATGGGTATCGGACAGCTGATATATCTACACAAATATAAATATCAACAACCAAGACCCGAGTACAAATATCTGTCTTTAAAAATTTTTTTGCCCCTGCCGGAAATCGAACCCGGGACCTTCGGCTTAGCAGTCAGGGTCACTAACCACTACACCAGTCGGCCGTCATGGGAGAAGGGGCTTAGCCTACTGGGGACGCAGACTAAAGGCTAAATGTATGGTTGTTGGACACCACAACTGACCTGTAGAGCACCTCGAAGGGCTGCTGGTGCGGGATGATGTAGTTGGCGGCCGCCGCGCGCTTGCCGCTCGGCAGGATGCTGTACATGCGCTCTGGAATTATAAACAAATTGTTTACTTGTTACGATTACTTGTTATTTGAATTTATTAGTTGTGTTGGAGAATGCAATGTTGATTGAGGGACGCCTTTGATGGATGTGGATTTGTTTATGAGTTATGACGGCCGCAATTTAGTGAAACTATTCACGCAGATAAGGAAACAATATGAAAATGGCGCCTGTTACAGAAGTGGCACTACGTAGGAATATGGAAACACTTCAGTCATCAGATCCTTAAAATAATATCAGTCTGCTCGCCATTTTTAGGGTTCCGTAGCCAAAATGGCAAAAACGGAACCCTTATAGTTTCGTCATGTCCGTCTGTCCGTCTGTCCGTCTGTCACAGCCGATTTACTCGGAAACTATAAGTACTACAGTGATGAAATTTGATGGGAATATGTGTTGTATGAACCGCTACAAAAATATGACACTAAATAGTAAAAAAAAGAATTGGGGGTGGGGCCCCCCATACATGTAACTGAGGGATGAAATTTTTTTTTTCGATGTACATACCCGTGTGGGGTATCAATGGAAAGGTCTTTTAAAATGATATAAAGTTTTCTAAAAAACATTTTTCTTAAAGTGAACGGTTTTTGAGATATCAGCTCTCAAAGTCGTAAAAAGTATGTCCCCCCCCCCTCTATTTTTATAACTACACCTTTACATTTCTTTAGTACACTTGACCCCTCTTTAAACAAAATATCCTTCCACCCTAAGGTTGTCTTGAAAAAATCGCTTTAAGCGATAAGACCGCCATTTTTGTACATATTTGTTAGTATTTAAGTTTTTGTAAGTTTCTTTTATGTGTACAAATAAAGAATATTCTATCTATCTATCTATCTAACTACGGGGTATAAAATTCTAAAAAAAATAGAGGTGATGCATGCTAATTAACTCTTTCAACGATTTTTGGTTTGATCAAAGTATCTCTTATAGTTTTTGAGATAGGTTGATTTAACTGTAATTTTGGTTAAGTATATTTGCTGCTACGGAACCCTTTGTGCGCGAGCCCGACTCGCACTTGGCCGGTTTTTATATTGTTGACATGCATAAGGCATGGTCATTGCGCCATTTTGTAAAATTTCATAAAATATAACGCGGTTATAAAGAAACAATATGAAAATGGCGACTGTAAGGACTCTTAATTCCAACTGCCATTTTTAATCCTTCATTCACGTAAAGAATCTCACCAGCCATCTCCCTCTGTGCCTCGTCCATCTCGTGGCCGATGTCGGAGGACAGTCTCTTCTTGAGCCGGGAGCCGAGCCCGCTCTCCACGTGGCGGTGCAGCGCGCGCTTGTAGGCGTCCAGCGCGGCGCGTGAGGAGCGGAACCACTCTCATGAGCGCATTTAGGCACGCCGTGCCGCCATTTTGAATTATAAAGAGCGCAGAAAAAGAAACAATATGGAAATGGCTGCTGTTTCAGAAGTGGGATTACGAAGGAATCTGGAAACACGTATATAGCAAAATAACATCAGTCCGCTCGCCATTTTTGTTGTTGACGTGCATATACGCCAGCCATGACGCCATTTTTATTTTGTTTCTTTATTTCGAACTAGCTATTCCCGCTTAGCTTCGCCATAAAAAGTTTTCCCGGGGGAATTCCGCGATAACGTGGCTTCTACTACTAATAAGCTATATCCCTCACCAGCCATCTCCTTCTGTGCCTCGTCCATCTCGTGGCCGATGTCGGAGGACAGTCTCTTCTTGAGCCGGGAGCCGAGCCCGCTCTCCACGTGGCGGTGCAGCGCGCGCTTGTAGGCGTCCAGCGCGGCGCGGTCCGAGCGGAACGGCTGGTCGTACTCGTCCACTAGGGCTGATAGTCGCCGGATTTCTTGGCTGAGCGTCAGCGATACCTGTGTAAGGTTACAGTGATGATTAACTGCCAGTTTCAATAACTCTAAGGTAAAGTTACAGGGATGATTAACTGCCAGTTTCAATAACTCTATCTACCGATGACTAGTAGCTACTTTCATTAACTGCCTCTGTGGTCTAGTGATAGAAGCTTCGCTTCATGACCCAGAGGTCCCGGGTTCGATTCCCGGGTGGGACCATCAATTTGTGTTTCTAAATTGTGGTTCTAAGTTTGGTTAGGACATAGAAGACTGATCACCTGATGTCCGAAGCAGTGAAACGATCCATGCTGTCGGATGGGCATGTAAAGCAGTCGGTTCTGCGCCTAGCTCTCTCCAGTCGTGTCGGTCAATCCGTCCCATTGGGCTATGAGAGTGATGGAACAGAGAGTGCTCCTGTGTACTGCGAACACACTTGGGCACTATAATCTACTCCTGCGTAGATGGCTGATCTCAAATGAGATTGGCCGCCGTGGTCGGAATTCGGCTAGGAGGACATTATTACGATTTTGACAGGTTGTAACTTTAAATGTATGAAAGTAACTACCAGTCATCGGAACCCATTATTGAAACTGGCAGTAAAATGGTATCTCTTCACAGGGGTATAATCGTGACAGTTGTGACATTGCGAAAAAGAGACGCTTAGCTACATTAAGCGTAAGAAAGAAACGTTAAGCTGTAAATGTTTTTTGTCCTTTTTGCTGTGGCGCCTGTTTACGTCAGATATCTGTGCCAAACAATGAAACAAATGAAACAATGAGCCAAACAAAGGCTGACAGTTACAACAAAATTTTCTAAATGCTATTTATTTTTGATTTGCTAGTGATTTGTGGGTGTTTATTAAGTTTATTAGACTATTATCATCACTTAACGAGTGTGTGACATGGGTGGGTGGATTTTGTTCGGTTGTATAGAGCATATTGAACGAAAACACGATGGAATGATGGATGAGATATATTTTCACATGTAAGTAGATACTATCAAGTTTAACAAGCTTACATTCATCATAGTAGGTGCTATCTATTGGCTTGATTTTAATATAAAACGATACCAATTTTAATACTGTAAGGTCTTTTAGTATCAGTTTTAAGTAAAAATTACGAGGTACCATATCATAACAAATCACATGGTGTTGCAAGTTATTGAAAATTTATTTTACCCACAAATATTATAGTATGCAAAGAAAATACTAGAAATTGTAACGGACTCGGCTTAGGTTTACAAATGGGGCGCACGAATTCGGTTTTTGTAAAGATTGTATTTTGTAGAAGTCATTCTCCTCTTTCAAATGAGGTGCCTCTCATTGTGAGGAACATTCGTTTCGTTTTTTTCTTCTATGTGTGATTTCTTCTGTATAATATAAAGTTTATTGTATTGATACGAAATACGTGTTTCCTTTAAAAAAAACCCCATCACATATTTGGCCCACGATTATAATGCTCATGCTCATCCATTTATCTCTGCTTCACAGAAAAAAAATATCAAGAAAATGGATAGACGTTACCGGTCGCACAAATTGGGAACCAAAGAAACATACAAAAATTGTGTTCGGCACATTTTGAAGAGGATTGTTTCGATTGGACGAAGACAATGAATCATACAATCCACTCAGTTTGTGTATATTAAATAATTATATTGAAATCAAATAAGTATGAGTAAAGTTTTTTTTCTTATATCGTCGGTTGACAGGAAAAACTCACTAAGGCTGATTTTTCAATATTCAGATAAATGTTATCTGGGTAATACAAACATTGAGAAACATTGAGACGCAACAGCATCAAAATTATTTCTCAGCAAAACTTTTATCTGGCTATTGAAAAATTAGCCTTTAGTGTCTTTTTCCTATCAACCGATGATATACTCAAGTTGTGTTTTTGTTATTATGATAAGTTAAATTTCCCCATATTTAGGTTTTATTTTTTTGTCGGCAACATCTATGGTTTGAGTGAGAAAGAGAATAGGGGACACTGCGATTGCGAGTCTATTTGTAGTTGGTCTGAGTATATCTTACAAAGTTTAAAACGGTACAGGGGTAACCATAGCAACCATGATACGCATCGAGGCTATGATATTAGACATCCGAATGGGGAGTGCTTAGTGACTGCTATGCCGAAGGTCCCGTATTTGAGTCCGCGCCACCTTGCCTGTCCACCAGTGCGGAGTGGGATAGCGGAGCGGTGTGCGAGGTAAAATAATCCAATCAACGAAGCGCAAATTGCATGAGCGGAGTTTTATGCAATCTCATTGGTCAATTTCTGCTCCCTCGATCCGCACTAGTGGACAGGCAGCCTTAATCCGTGTTTGACCTGGCCCTGTAGCACAGGTTGCTATTAAGACGTGACAAGAGTTCTCCGTCGCGCTCGCTCTTGAGGCTGCGCGATGTGAGTGAGCGCGATGCAAAACTCTTGTCACGTCTTAAATGCGCCCCGTACTAGCCCTTCTGGCGCGTGCTGCCGGTGAGTTGTGATCCTTGTTCCCTACACAATAGGGGAATGTGTACGGTGGCCTGCGCCTAAAATTATACAGGCGGAGTTTTTAAAATAGTGATCCCTGATGATGAACGGACCAGCTACATCTGTTATAAATCCGAGGACGTGTTGTGTCTGATGTGTGTAGCAGTGTTGGTGTGTGAGTTTGAGATCGCCATTTTAAAAACTCCGCCTGTATACTTTTAGGCGCAGGCCACCGTACCTACCTTGTGCTCGACGCTCTCGACCATGCGGTTGATCTTGTCCTTCATCTGGCGCGTGCTGCTGGTGAGCTGCTCCTCGATGGCGCTGAGCTGCTCGTGTAGAACCCGTTGTTGCTCCACCTTGGCCGCCTTCAGCTCCGTCGCGTTCGTATATATCTGTGCGGAACGAATTTTATAGTGAGGTTTTTGATTTATTTTGTCTATACTCTGTCCATTATATTATTGGTTTTTTGACATTCGAAATCCCATACACATTTGATGACTGCAAAGGAAAACCAACTTTACTTACCAGACATAAGGAAACGTCTAAATTACAATAACATAGCGGAAGCTCTATAAACAAATCGAGTTAGTATTAGAGACGCATTATTTAATTTTTTGACTTAGTTTACTGGCAAAAGCCTAGCTATGCTATAGTAAAGTACCTACTTTGTAATGATTAAATGAAAAGAGCGAATAACAAGGCATGTTATCAATGATACTCATCTCGAAACAAACGTGAAACCAAATATGAAACAAAACCTGTAAAGGGTCGCACATTGAGAGGAGCCGCTGCGTGCCGGCCTATATTCCATTTCACGGGGAAAGTCATCTGATACAAACAAAAACTACCCTTATTCGAATATAATAAGGCTCCTGTCAGATGTCTTTCCCCGTGAAACAAGGTATAGTGAGCAATAGGTCATATAACATGTAGGTATAGCTTCAAGTTATAATATGGACGATCCATAACAAGTAAATAAGGTGTACAGTGCTCCAAAATTGATAATGCGCAAATCTTTGATTTCTTTCTATCTTTGAAATCTTTGACACATCGGTTGTTTTCGATTATGTGACATATGATATTAACTCTATTTCTTTCGAACAAGGTGCAAAATGCAAGTGTTTTTTTTAAGGCTCTTACGATTTAATGATTTGGGTGTGAAGATCTGCATGTGCATTATTAATTTTGGACAAGTGTACATACATGGTCGAGCACGGCGCACACGTCGGCGGCGATGCTCTTGCCGCGGCGCGAGTGCTGCGCGAACTTGGTCCTTACGGCCGACTGGCTGATGCACTCCTCGAACTTGCGCTCGAAGTCCAGGAACTCGAAGTAGCGGATCTGGTGCCCGTCCGCGAGGATCGGAGCTGGGAAGAAATAAGGGTTCGGTTAGGTAATTAGTGGGTAAAGCCGGGTAACGTAACAAGCAATGCACGACGCAATGAAAGAATTCTCATAGTTGAATGCTCGGTGCGTAGTTTACGTTTAGTTTAAGTAGTACTATGGTATTTATTTCATTGCGTGTTACGTTACAGCAGTCTGTACACGCCTTTATCGGGTGTCTGTTAGCAGGGGCGTATTTAAAGATTGCGCGCCCTGGGCTCCTGTACTTTTCCGCCCCATCAAGGAATGAAAAAAAACAAAAAGAGCAGTCAGTACCTATCGACCTACATATGTATAAGAACATTGTGGTGATAGATTTGCATAGATATCTTCCGAACAAAAAAAAATATTTTTCTGGATAGACGAGTACATTTTAGAACGTTTAGAAATAAACTTTGGCGACTGAGTGAGGCATTTTTTTCTTTAGGTTTCCTTAAAAAATAAAGAGGCGGAAAACAAATAGACTATTCCACCAGTTCAAAAAAGAACAAAGGCCGGCTTTCATACTAAAAAAAACCAGCACTGCTCGTCACCAAAATACCTCCGAGTGACCCTCACGTACAAAACACCAAGAATAAAGTTAGCTCCCGAAACAAACTTCTGCGACGGCTTTCTTCTACCAGCTGGGGCGCCTCTCCGCAAGTTCTACGAACAAGTACTCTAAGGCACTCTGCCTCTCAGCCGAATTTGCCTGCCCCATATGGGCAAGATTCCCATTCCTCAGAGCCAGAAGACAAAAGTCTTCAACCAGTGCGTCCTACCGACGACGTGATGACGTATGGTGCAGAGACGTGGACACTGACGGTAGGACTGGTCCACCGATTTAAAGGCGCTCAGCGTGCTATGGAGAGAGCTATGCTTGGGGTTTCCCAAATGGATCGTATCAGAAATGAGGTTATCTGTCAGAGTACTAAGGTTACCGATATAGCTGTCAAAATATGCAAGCTGAAGTGGTAGTGGGCTGGTCATATCTGCCGAAGTATCAATAACCGTTGGGGTAGACGAGTTCTCGAGTGGACACCACGTGTTCGTTGCCTGTTGGCAAACGCAGCGTGGGACGCCCTCCTGCCCGCTGGACTGACGACCTTAGGCGGGTAGAGCCGGTAGTGGTTGGATGAGGAAGGCCGAGGACCGAGTGTTGTGGCGCTCCTTGGGAGAGGCCTATGTCCAGCAGTGGATGATTATTGGCCGATGATGATATGGGAAAGGTCCGCGCATGCTAGAGAAGTAGATTTTGCTCTTAACGACACAGTTCGTATAGTAACGGGATGCCTCAAACGGATACCGCTCTACAAAGTCTACTCTCTGGCTGGGATAGCACCCCCTAGCATACGGCGAAAAATGGCATGTTCTGTTGAGAAAGCAAAACCAGAATGCGACTCCAGACATCCACTTTACTCACATACCGCCGCACCTTCCCGCCTTAAGAGCCGCAAAGCGTTTCTAAATAGTGACTTAACGGATGAAAACCCACAAAACACAAAAGCAGCCCCAGGATCCTTTCCTACCTCTTGAGGAAAAACTTGCTCCCGGTATCAGTCTCCCCTGGCACATTTGGAAGACTCTAAATCGGTTGCGAGCAGAGGTAGGCTGCTGCAGGGACAATCTTTGCAAGTGGGGCTATACCGTTGGTACCAACCTACCTATGCGACTGTGGTACCGCCCCCTGCTGACTATGGAGCATGTACTCTCCTGCCCCCTGTGCCTTCCACCTGCACTCGGGAAGACTTACTCCAGGCCAACCAGAATGCTATCAAAGTTGCTCCGTTTTGGTCTGGACAAATTTAAAAATTCGCATGTTCACTGACACGAAAGAAGAATTAAGAAGTCTAGAGTACCTACCGACCTACATATTTATAGGAACATGGTGGTGATAGATTTGCGTACATTATATAATGATATCTTCCGAAGAAAAAAAAAGATTTTTCTGGATAGACGAGTACATTTTAGAACGTTTAGAAATAAACTTGTGCAGGGCGGGCGACTGAGTTAGGCAAAAAAAAACTTTAGATTTCCTTCAAGAAAATACCTACCAAGGCGGAAAAAAAAATAGACTATTCCACCGGTTCAGAAAAGAACGAAGGCGGCTTTCATACTTTAAATCATATTTCTTAAGATATGAAATCAACATATTGAAAGATGGCGCAGGGCCGTTCTAGGCTTACGTCCTAAAATATTGTTCTGTACTTTTTTAATCATCCAACCTAAGGTCCAAGAGCGGCCTGCCGGCCGCCCCTGGGCCGCCCTTCGCCACCTGCCGCCCCGGGCTGTAGCCCTTTTAGCCCTAGGGTAAATACGCCCCTGTCTGTTAGACGTTAACAGCTATTATGGGCATGGTTTATGCTAAATGTCATCAATCGACCTACTAGTACAGGTTTGTAATTTGTATAGTTTATGTAAGATATAAAATGTAAGTCACTACATAATACAAAATGTTGACACATTCACATGATAATTTACATTTGAGTCGCCATTTTATACCTTTGCGGTAAAACTGCAACGCGTTTAACTGCCGGGGCCATTAAGTTAATGAGCTCGACGGGTAGGCAACTGTAAGTATGTACCTCGAGGGTAGGCAAGTTTAAGTAGCGTAGCGTACTACGTATAGCCGCAAATATAACGTTTGACTGGCGGCCACCAAATGCCAAGCGCTTCCGCGGACGCCCTGTCCAAACATGGCGCCGAAGCGTTAAAAGTGAGCTGCGAGCCGCTGGACTTAGCTGCAGCGAGGCCAAAAGTACAGCCGAAGATGGCGGACGTGGCGGACGTTAGTGGAGACCCTCTGCACCTCTGCGGTGCCATAGGACTGCAACAACAACCCACGTACGTATAGACACATGCTAGTACTCACAGCTGACGGGCTTCTCGCGCTCGCGCAGTCGCGTCATGAGCGCCTCCTTGGCGGAGATGAAGAAGATGCGCTCCTCCGCCTCCTTGGCGCTGCACACGCGCAGCTCGCGCGCCAGGAAGTCCACGCAGCGGTCCGCGTGCTGCGTGCGGACCTGGGAGGGGGGGAGTGGGGGTCATTTTTTTTTAACTGGCATGTTTTTAAGTGGCGATCTCTTGTATCGGAGGTCAAGATTCACTTTGGGTCGCTGAGCCAGCGGAGTAAGTAAGTATGTTATAATTAGAAAAATGACTTCTAAATGACTCGCTGTTACTATAATAGTGGCTACCAAGTAATTAATAGTTATTAGTGATCCGACAATATTAAAATAAATAAAAATAGAATCATAAATATTTTGACAATTTTTCTACCAGTCTACCTATCGAGATTCTTTAGGTTGACCGGTAATTGGTTAGAGTGTTGCACTAGTGGTATACTAACAAGAGGGTGACTCATGAGGTCATATGGAACAACTTTCTTTCAACGACTTTTGGAAATTACGACTACATCAGTTTTCACACTGTTTCATCAGTGAAAATCGTGTAAAATTACTTTTTTATAATTTAAATTATGTTTTTCGCCATATAGAAATGATATATACCTTTATGTGCATTTTCGTAAACATAATTATTATAATTACTGTAAAATATCTATATATTATATATATATTTTTTTTTACATAATATTAATTATTTTAATTACCTGGTCCAAATATTCTGGTTCCGAGGCGGACGCGTCCCAGCGGTTGTTCAGTATGAATATGTTCGGCTGGGAGATCTTCGTCGACACTTTGTGAAAGAAGTTCTTCTCCTGAAAACATTTAATTGAGGTTCAATAAAATTGTAGAGAAATAATAAATAAATTGGTCACTATTTTTAAAGTCTTGATAATTTTTACTGAGCAAATTATTTGGCTTTGATAAGGGTCAGCTGCCTATCACAAACAACGAATCAGTTATTCACAGAGACCAAAATGAAACAAAAAAAAGTACTTATTACAAACACGCGGTCTAATTGCTTATAACAGCCTCTAGCAATGATATTCATTTGCCAGAGAGTTGCGCTGCTTAGGAAATCGTTTCGGAAATTCTTTACTTCTTCAACTCACAGTAAGCATGAGCATCGACTCCGAATTCGCGACCAGCACAAAAACGTCCGCGTCCAGACAGTACTGGTCGATCCAGTCGTCCGTTATATTTTTGATTGACTGGCTTATGTCTAGAGACTAGCTCTTACAAGCTCGACTAAAGGGCTATTAATTATGCTACATACTTCTTCTTCGGCCGTCAACTCACAGTTAACATAAGCGTCGACTCCGAATTCGCGACCAGCACAAACACGTCCGCGTCCAAACAGTACTGGTCGATCCAGTCGTCCAGATTCGGCGTGACGTCCACGCCGGGGCTGTCCACCAGCACCACGTCGTCGCGGAGTAGCGCGCACAGCTCGCGCGGCCAGTACACGTGCACGAGGGAACATTCTTGGAGGCGTGTGTCGCATAGTGCGTGCCCGAGCTGGCCCACCGACTGGGGAAGGAAGTCAGTGTTAAGAAATAGGATGATTGGCAGGGCTGAAATGGCGGAAAAGTTTTGTAATGGTGGAAATAAATGGAAGATATTGATACTGTATGCATTTGTATTGTGGCACAATAGCCGATAATCGTTCATTGCTAGACATAGGCTCCTCCCAAATAGTTCCAAACGCGATGCATGCAGTTTCATGTCATAGTCATAGCATAAGGATGAAGCAAGATAAATAACTATCTACCCCTATAAGTACATTGTTAGGCCAATCGCCGTTAGAGGCAGCTTTACAACGGCTGAAAAACGCTACCTGAGTATTTACCATGGAACTACAACGGATATCGTTCCTATATCGTGGTATGGAGAAACCACATCCTCTCGTTTCTCTCTCTAGTCTCTCGTTTTGTAGCAGCTCCTCTGTCTCATACCTGTACGTTCTGCTTCTCGGTGCTGCCCTCAGTGCGCAGGAAGGCCTCGTCGGTGTCGGAGCCCTCCACCTGCAGGAAGCAGTTGGTGGTGTGCCCGATGCCGCTCGGCAGGATCTTGTCGTGCAGCATCGCGTTGATGACCGTGCTCTTGCCGTTGCTTGTCCTGTTGGAGACGATGTGAGAGTAGAGTAGAATTTTATTTTAAACTCCCCAAAAGTTTTGGTCTGTTTGTGGCAATGTTGCTTTGAAATTGAAAGAGCTGTAAATAATTATGTGTTTAGTACCATTTTAGATCCATAAATTAGTTTTTGTGAAAAGGGGACAGAATGTTATGCAATAATTATTTGGATTTCTTGCGTGCAATCACTTGCTCTATATTTCGAGCTAACAAGAAAAAACCTGGTCCACATTGATAACTGTATTTGACAACAATGTAAATTGGACATGTAATAAGAGCACGCGCCAATAAATGTCTTCTAGTAATTACTGTCAGCATTTACAATCTTCATAAAATTAAGTTAATTGGATTTTTATCATCTCATTCAATACAATTTTACCTACTGTGTTAATTATGATTAACATATAAAATGCAATTAAAGCTGAGCAAGTCTACAAATATGTAGCTGTAAATCTCAATGAAGTTTTTTTTATTACATCTGGTCTATTGGATCAGTTGTTGCAGGCAAATGTATGCCACATATTTCATGCACCAGTTATTTTATCTCCACTGGAGTATACAACTATAGTTGGGAAATTTACATGAATGCAGTGAAATGGTCAGCTGAGTAGAGCCTATGCAACGGAAATTGGTATTCAGTCCTATCTGACTGGCTAATCCTTTCTCCATAGTGACAAACTATTTCAGCTCTTATGTTTGACACCAACACGCTAATGAGAAGAATCTCACCGTCCAAAGAAGGCGACCTTCATGTGGTCCCTCTTGAGCACCTCGCGGATGGCCTGCACCTTGTCCACGAACCCCTCCACGTTGGTCACATCCTGCGCTGTGGCGATGCCGGGCTCACCCGACACCGCTGTTGGGAAGAAACATTTTATTAGTATGAGTATTTTGTTAATATCAATGTGATTCTCTTTTACATTATTCATAAGTAGGTACTGTTAGGAGCAGAGTTACCTGTCCTGATATATGACGCAGGAGTAAGTATCAAAAACAAAATATAAGTATGCTTACTTACTCTACGTCTATCTCCCACTTTAATGATATATTTTATGTAATTTAAGGTGGAATAATTTCAGTTAAAACAATTAAGAGATGGCTGGTTTTTCACCTCTGACCTCTCATTATAAATACTGAAAGTCCTATTTGAGTCATAATATGGTAGTTAATGGAAAAAATATCAAAAACAACTCACCATGCATAAATGTCACAGCATCTTTGACATAGTCGTCAATCTCCACAAATATATCATTTATCTTCTTCTTGGCTCTCACAAATATCTGAAGAGGTGAATCCACATTGGTCATGTTCACACGGACATTTCCGTTGTTCAGTGTTGCAACATTGTGTGGCCCGTCGCCCGCCATCATCGAAATGGTGCGGTTAACATATGCAGCCATACGGGAAGGAAAGACGCACGGTTGACTTTTGAGCCTTACACAAGACAATACCAACTTAATGTATTACTTCCACTTCTAACAACACAACATGCGGGACAGTACTGCAACAAAAATAAACAGGCAAGTGTTGATATGCAACCAAAAAGTGTATACAATTAGTGCTAGATAATAATAAAGTATTTTACAATGGATCTCAGGTTTACAATCACAAAAATTGTTACATATCTTTGGGACATATCTTGTTTGGGACTTTAAAGTTATATTATAAATTGGTTATGATCTGACTTTAAGAGAATAGTGTAGACCAGTTAAATGTTCAAAATTCTATTTTAATATCTTTTAGAGGTTATAAACTTGGGAGCTATGAAGTTCAATCCAAAGATATGAAATTGTGCACAAATTGTAAAGAATAAAATCAGCAAAACAAAAAACTAAAGCTTGGTTCGTAACAAAAGTGTATATGCACCTTATCTTCATCATCTCGTTGCATCATCGAAGTCCAAGAACATCGCTTAATTCCGTAAGCGTGTAAAATTTAATGAAAATAGTAAATAGCAATACACGTAAGATTTAAAGAAAACATTAATTCGACGTAAAACATCTGACAGCCGCTAAATATACAGTCAAAAGATTATTGACTGAAATTTGTGGAGATTTTTACGAATATAAAAGCTAGGCGATTAGACATAAAAAATATAATGTTCACCTTACCTACGCCTTTAAATTAAGCATTGTGTACTTTCCAATCAAATAAGAAGATAGGTAAGCTAAAACAAGGATAAAATCGTTTATTTTCAGCTGAAAAATATTTCACGGTTTCAATTATTTCATAGACCAATTTATTTTAATTCTTTTTTTTTTATTTTTTTTACATTACTGTTTTAGTTTATGCAAACTACAAATAGTAGCAACTTTACTTTATATAATAATTTATAATTGCGTGGATATTTATTTATTTTTTATTGGGAAAATCAATACTTTTAAAATTAAAATATTGTATTTTATAGCATATTATTTTTTGGAATAACTACGTACCTATCTACGGGTCGAATAAAAACAAAACGCAATTTTCAATTTTTCACGTTAAATTTTTGCTGCCAACAGATTTTATTGTATTATCTTTATCTAACTAATCTTTTCCATTAGCCGACCAAAAAACATTTTGAAATTTTAATCATTACTTACATGATAGGTAGAATTAAAATGAATAAATCTCTCTAAAAGGTGTAAATTTAACAGAAAATTTGATTATCAAACGTCCAAAACAAAACGCAGAGCATGCCAAACATTACGGCCAATCAGAAAAGAGATACGAAATATGGAAACGTCAAAAAAGATCACAAAATTATAATAATGGCGGATAGTGGTGTGTTGATAAGTTGTTAAACGTTGTGCGATATATGAAATAAAAATTAAATACGAATTCTGACTGTATAAAAGTTTTATATTATTGTTATTTCTTAGAGTATTCACTAAAGTAAATATACAATGTCGCGTTCTGTTCGTGCGGAGACGAGAAATCGTGTAAAAGATGATATCAAACGGGTCATGCAGGCTGTTGAAAAAGTTCGCCATTGGTAAGAAACTATAAAATTCAACATTATGTTAAGTAAAATAAAAAAGAGTCTACTGATTTTTATAATTATTTGTTTAGGGAAAAGAAATGGGTGACAATTGGTGAAACTACAATGAAAATTTATAAATGGGTCCCAATATCAACAAATGAGCAAAAAAAGAAACATGCAGCCAAACTTGAAAATAAGGAAAACGCATTGACGCCCAAGAAAATGCACGATTCTTCCAGCTCTAACTTTGGTATCGCTGAAGATTCCAACACCTGTAAGTTTTCCTTGCATAATTATAACTTTATTATACTTTTATATATATTTAGTAGTTATGTAACGAATATTCGCATTCGCATTCGCATTCGCGAATATTCGCACATTTTTGGATATTCGCATTCGCATTCGCAAAATTTTGTGCGAATGTTTTGCGAATATCAGTACTTATTAGAAAAAAAAAAAAAAAATGTATTTGAAAATAATGGTAGGTTAACAAAATCAAAATCCATTCGTCTATAACCTTTTATTACAAGTTACCCTCTTTATCTCATTACCTTTATCATTTGGTATTTATTTAATTATTTTTTTGGGCAATGAAACTTTAGAAATAGTTAATACAAGGTGGGCCAAAAGTAATCACCCTATTGGAAGTTGCTCTCATTTGTACAAATGGACGCCAATTTCATTTATTTTTTTTGATTTGGTGGACTAGACAAATGCAGAATACAAGTTCAGAGGCCATGGAGTAATATACTCCAAAAGATGGCGGAATAATTGTGTATACTTATTCAGTATTCGGGACGCCTTTTTTTTCGTTTTATCTGTCATTTTTCCCTGCAAAATCGCCCGATTTTTCCGTTTGAGACGGTTTTGAGGGGTTTTTTGAAGACCCGTGTTTATGTGAATAAGCCCGTGTCTCTGGAAGCCCTTAAGGCGAGTGCGAGAATCTCTCGGCCGAAGTTCTCGCTGGAGTGATGATAAATGCCATAAAAGGAGCCCGTATGGCAATCAATGGGGAGTAACGCGTGTGAATTTGCCGCTAGGGGCGCTGGTGTCGACTGAGGTTAAGTGACATTTTACTTTTCATATAATTTGTTTGGCAGGCTTCGTGATAAATTATATTTTCGTTCATTTCCCTGTTGAAAAGTGATCTCTTTTCGCGAAATTATCGCAAATATGTATTATTTATCGATGAATGTGCACGCTTTGAAAGCTGAATTAAGGAAAAGAGGCGCATAAATAAGCGGTCTCAAAGAGCAGCTAATTCAGAGGTTAGTTTGTTTACTGTTTACAAACTTATTTTTTACGAAATGTATGCTTGTTTGCTTAGGTAACAGCTATGTTTTTGCTTTTTACAGACACCAAGACTATGACCGTAACAGTAACTTGGTTGTTAACGTAGAGGACAGCATCATACAACAAAATGATTCAGTGTATACTGTTGAGTGGCCTTAAGAAACTTTGTATAGCAGTGTAAACACTAAAAATGAAACTCCAGATCTAGATATTGTCACCAATGAGTAACTACTTTGGAATTTATGTACAGTGTACGGTGGCCTGCGCCTAAAAGTATACAGGCGGAGTTTTTAAAATAGCGATCCCTGATGATGAAGGGACCAGCTACATCTGTTATAAATCCTGGGATGTGTTGTGTGTGATGTGTGTAGCAGTGGTGTTTATGTGGATGTGCTTGAGCAGCATGTGAGCTTGAGATCGCTATTTTAAAATCGCCGCCTGTATACTTTTAGGCGCAGGCCACCGTACATACCATCGCTCTTACGGTGAATGAAAACATCGTGATAAAACCTGCATATCTAGATTTTCGAACCCACCAACCTGCAGAGGACCAGTGTGGTAGGAAATGGTCCAAGCTTAGGAGTGGAGTTTAGACCTTAAGGCGGACATGGACAAAGGCTCCATTCGAGTGAGCCAGGTGCAGGTACTGACACCCCCACAAATAATAGAATACTTAGTATACTATACTACCATTATTAAGTTTCAACTAACAACTCAACCAGCATTCATTGTGTGGATTACTAATGTGTTATATTTTTTGTATAGCAGTGTGTTTAAACGGAGAGGATAAATAAAAGTTAAATCAGTGTGTAATTCTTTTATTTTTAGTGTATTTATTAAATGCCTAATCCTTATTTACATTATGTTCTTTCTGAAATTGGTTATAATGATTTTCACAAACACGAGATTATCGGATAATAATTATTTCACAAGCCACTGTTTTAGAACAGTTTTATCACTTGGTAACATATGTCCTCCTTTTCTTTCCCAATATAACGGATCTGAACAACATTGCGGCATAGTAACTCGACATGATGATAGTTATTTTATAATTAATAAGCTTATAAGATTCAAGATTTAAAAACTTTATTTGGCGCCAATTTGATAAAGTCGCCTTTGATAAATTTGACAGCTATGGTACCTCTTTACCTCAGTCGACAGTGGCGCCAACTGGTGAGCAAAAAAACGGTAGTCCCCATTGTGACGGCGTCCATTTTGCCGATATCTTCTAGACTTTACCAATAAAATTGTAAAGATTCAAATAAACATAATCAAAAAACAGAATGCAAGTTTTTCATTTTAAAAAATGAGAGCCAAACAACATCGGATGACTTCTATTGGTCCACCTTGTAGCTTCATAAGACCTAAACATACACTCACGTGCAAAGAAATAGTTCCACTTAACCATATAGCCCCTATTTTTATAAACATTTAATAGAAAATTTTAATAAAATATGGACGTTTTTAGTTGGTAATATTCTGATTCGTCGTTAAATGAACTTAAAAATTGCAGAAGTCGTCATTAAGTTTTTTTTTTCTATTACGAGTAATTTGTTGTTTTTTTTAATGGATCATTTTCATTGCCCGTGAGTCTAAATAAACAAACAAAAAGCGTATTTTCACAGTATAATGTCAGAGCAAGATAGCCATACATTTAAATACGTTTAAATGTTTCGTGTAAAACGTCCTCAGAAACTGCATACAGTCGCAATGTGTCGTAAGTGTTACGGAGCAAAATAAGTTTAAAAAAAATTGCGTCTAGTATTGTTGTCTGATTCGGAATGCGCCTAGACCGGAATGTACCTCGTTCAGTACGAGACTACCACCAAACCATACAAATAACGCAAAATTTGAACAGAAACTGAATATTCGCATTCGCATTCGCATTCGCGAATGTCGATTTCAGATATTCGCATTCGCATTCGCATTCGCGAATGTCCAAAAACACACATTCGTTACATCACTAATATTTAGCATAGGTTACTCATCAAATTTCACTTTGAAGTTTTTCCAATCCATACTTCTTTTTATTATTACCAGGACTGTAGTGTCTATCAGTTTCGTCTATTGCTAGAATATTCATATTCACTGTGAGTAACTAATTTGCTCAATATTATATTTACCACGCTATAAATTTTTCATGCTTTACTTTTCAGGTTTTTCCACAGTTAGTGATTCTCAAGGACCTACTGAGTTTACCTCAAATAACTTCAACTCTGAAGACTCAAACTCACAGAGCAGCGGCACCACCACACCAGCTAAGAGGTTAAAAACTGACTGAGAAACAGTGAAACAGTTTTATTACACCAAGTGACTGGGCTGATTGTCAAACAAACTTGATGATTTATTGAGGTTTTCTTTGATATGAAATTCTGTGGGCATATCTGAAACCTGTTGCAATCTTCAGCATGATATGTAAGTGGTAGACTGCCATAATAACCTCTGCATGTCACATGTCTACACCTACAATTAACTATGGAAAACCCTTAAAATATGCAGAAAGTATATCAAAATTATTTGTGGCTTCATTCCACTGAGATCAGCCCAGAAAGACTCAAATTGTGCAAGTGCTAAGTTAAGAATTGTGTGTTCAGTATACAAATTGTTGTGAGTGAGATTGTTTATGTGCTTAGACTTAACCTTATACATATAAGTATGCTCCAAATATTGTGTAAGAATGGATTTCAATAAATGTATGTCTGAACAACCTCTGACCATGCAACTCATCATCTCATTGACATGCTTGTGGTGTTTTTTTGAACTAGCTATGCATTGTTAGCATTTATTTAAATCTCCGACTATGATAAACCAGGAATTAACAAATTCTATAAATTAATTGTATGTACTTATTTAGATAGATCCTGTTTAATCAAAATACCCATTTTTGTTTTTCTGTTCAGACTCAAATTAATGTTGAAATGGTAATAATATTAATGTCAGCACAACTTTGCATTTGCAATATAATTTTATTTATTCTAATTTCGTAAACACTATCATTCAACATACTTTAAAATTGACTTTGCGAATGTGTAAATAGGATTTCAATTTTAAACGATGATAATATTAAAGAGGATATTATAATTATAATTAAATGTATTATAAATAAATGGTACAAAAGTACATAATCTCTATTCTTCATTCTGTAGCCATATAGATTCTGCAGTGCTGTGGGAGGCATTGTGGGAGGTGGTCTGTGAGACCACTGAGTCTGCTCCCACGGACTGCACCTCGGGTATATCCACTCCCTGCACCCCCAGCAAGTCGTAGACAAACTCACTGAATGTCAGCTCCTGTTATTAGAAAAAAAACATTGGATCTCGATTGTTAACCTCAATTTTGATCATTAATTTATTTACATCTAATCTACATAAATCCTAGACAAGGATCTAGAAGGCCATGCTTAATGCCCCAAATGTTAATGAAAGCTAGGCTTAGCTAGTTTCCATATTTAATTCGAAAACTGCATTGTATGCTAAGCGTGACTTGTACAGTACCTACATTTAAATGTACTGTACAAGTCACCCTAAATATCTAAACCAGCTGAATATAAATAAGCGTTACCTCTACCAAGGACCAGTAAACTTACTCTACCTACTTCTCGAATAATCAGAGATGATAATCGTCCACTGCTGTCAACACTCTATCCTCGGCCTTCCTCATCCAGCCACTACCGGCTACTAGTCTAGACTCTTGGTCGTCAGCCTAGCGGGCTTCCGAGGGGCTAGCTTGAGATCGCGCAGCCTCAAGTCAAGAGCGAGCGCGACGGATAACTTTTGTCACGTCTTAATGCGCCCCATACTAGTCCTTCTGGACGTCCTATGCCAATCTTCAGCAGATAATAATCATGACGAATTACCTCAGGTAGAAATGAGAAGTCTGGTGCCTCGGGGTCGGCCTGGTCGTCGGGGCTGGCACCGAGCACCACGGACAACAGGTACCCCGCCAGCTCAGCGGAGAAACACTCGCCTGCAACCACGTGGCATTCAATCTTATTGAAAAAAGGTAAGAAAGTACCTACTAATACATAATGAACCTGTGCTACTACGACTGTGTGATGAATTTTGATACCGGGCTGTAGTAGGTAGGTATCTATAGATAGGAAAGGGATGGGGGAAGTAAATAATAATTTCGCTGATAATGATTATGGTCATTCATTGCTGCAGTAGATACTTATCTTTGATTAGATTAGACTTAGATTGCCATACTTCCTTCCGGGCATATCCAGGACCTTAATATAGGTCTACGCAACATTTCTAACTACCTACCTAGGCCTCGCAATATAGGTACCTATGTAAGTACATAGGTATATACATTATTATGTAAGCATTGACGTACCCTGATATGTTTTACTTATGAGAAACACTTATATGTAGGTAAGTAGGTATATCACTCACCATAACTACACAGGGCATCCACGAGCGCCTCGCGACTAAGCACGTACTGGCCGTCGCGACAGCTCGCGAAGTACTTGAACGCGGTGCGAAGCTTCTGGAAGTGGTCCCCGAGCGCCGGACGGTGGTTCAAGTACAGCTTCACAAACTCCTCGAAGTCCACCTCTGTGGCGGGGCTTTGTCGGGTGACGTTGTACCGCGCTTCGGTTAGTAGGTTATCCACCTTAAAAGTGTGTTAGGATATAGGGATTAGTTACTTTTCTGTGGTTAGGGGCATCGGGGCAGCATTTATCAGAGTAGGTAATATATACACAACAGATTATCTATGAAATGTGGACTAAGGTCTAGGTTTGTAAACGCATAGAGCGTGACTTCCCGATCCGCCGAGCTGCTTGTCCAGCAGACCTTTAATTATTAGCTGATGATGATGAGACATATCCAAACCTATCATTATCAGCAGCAGCCAAGTTGTGGAAACATACTCACCTCAAACTCTGAAGGGTAGTAGCCGAGAGCCCGCATGAGGTCGGGCAGGGAGTCCACGGGGATGCGGTCGCGCACCGCGCGCGGGGCCGGGGAGAACGTGCCTTGGCACAGGATCTGCAGGGCAACCGTGTGGATTCAAATACTAGAAAACATAATTGAATTAATTATGAGTTAATTATGTGCTAAAACGGACTGAGATACATATTATAGGCTCGAAGTGTTTCGACATCATCCCGTGTGCTAACTAAAAGCGACATCTAGGTACTTTTTTTTTCAACTTTCTTTACTAGTAGCAGATGGTAGCACCGTAGTAGGTAATCCAATTGATTGTTGGGACTGCTGTGTATTGATGGGCCCAATTAGAGTTTTTCTCATCGTTCGGCCAGTGAAAAGTAAATAAAAAAATTGTATGATGTGGAGGTATAGTATGGTGAAAATTTAGCACTCCCACCCGGGCCTCCCAGCACAAACAGGGTTGCCTATAACCAAATACCGACCTGTATATAGTAGAACAAGTCCCGTATCTCCTGGAACAGCCAGCCGGGGCGGCCGCCCTCCACCAGGCAGTAGTAGGGCTCCAGCGCCGCGCCCCCCATCTCTGTGGTTCGCTCCGGGGAACTGGAATTAAAGAGGAGATTCTTATTTAATATAAATAGCTAATAGTAATCTTGCTGGGAACACTTGCACTCGAGTAGAGGCTAACGGAGCTATCTTTTTCAGCTGCCGCTGGACCGACGACCTTATATTTATATTTTTATACATGTCGTGAAGATAATGATGAGGCAAGAAGGCCCGAGGATAGGGAGTGGTCTACGCTTATTGGCTGATGATAATGATGAGCCTTGTGGCAACTTCTAAGATAATTAAGAAGGTACGTAGTTATGTAACCTATACTTAGCGCGCCACATCAACAAACAAGGATCCTTTTCCCCAATCATGAATAGCGTTTCTAGGTCATCACGGAAGCACATTTCGGTTATCTGTTACAATAAATTCATATTTTTAACAAGTAAATCGAAAAGTAGTTAAGTACTTACATTAATAATTGTGTAGGTTGCAATTTGAATAAAGCCGTTATTACCTGGTTAGGATGAGCTAAAATCCCGCAATGCTTCCACGGGTTGCCATCTAGCGGCAACTTCTGTAAACCTATAGCCTTTTTGGTAGCAAAAATGAGGTAGCAGTTTTCTACATTGTCTATGGTGCGGCTAGTCAGGCGCAGCTTGCAGACTGGCGCGTCGTACCGGGGCCCGAGGTATGTGGCCAGCGTCATTGTCGTGGCATGATTCACTATCTTGTATTTGTACTGAAATCAATAACTAGTTATCAAATTAAATTATGGGATGCTGTGTCTGTGTATGCAATAAGATATTTCTGGATATTTCAATAAGTCTGGTACAGGCAAAAAAGTACATTGATCTGCCCATGGCTGATGGATAAGCAATATAAACCCTGCATGGTTGCTACTTGCAAAAAAATATCAATAGAAGTATAAGTGTCCAACCTCATCATTAGCCAAAAGCACCGTAGGCATATCCGGCCCGTCCTTCTTATTCACATTCGGCCAAACAATAGCGTCGAGCGGGACAGCCGTCTGCTCAAACCGATCCAAGCTGTATATCTCTAGCACCCCTTCACGGCTTTCCCCTACGTCATACTCCACCATGATGCGATCGTGACCAATAGACAGCAGTTTGTAGGTACCATTCGGGTTCATTTGTGGTAAAAATAACACTCTGGCGATGTCTTTGTAGTGGCCTCGGTGCTTGCCGATGAATGACCAGGCAAATGTCTCACAGTCGTATTGGTAGACTGATACGGTTTTTCCTGCGTCCTGATAAAAGGTAAATAGGGTCAGATGACAGCACTTAAACATGGTAATGGCACAGCTCAATATCTAAGCTCCCGCATCACTTACCGCCATAGCCAAAGTCAGTGAATCAGGACTGTACGCTATCTGTTTGATAGAGTAACTGGTGTCCTTGAACGGTTTCTCAGTCATCATGGTTATTGTCGTTGGGTCCAGAAATACTAGCTCCCCGTTGCTCAGACCACACGCAAGGTGTAACCCTGGATTTTTTATAGTTAAGAGTTACATGTAAATAAATTTTCATATAATCTTAATCGACTTAATGAAAACCATATCGAATTATTTAGGTATATGTCGTTTACTTGTCTAAGGTCGGTGCCTAAGATAAAACTACCAACCCGAAGGCGAGTACTGGAGGCAACTGGCATGTATAGTTGGCACAATGACCTCTATGTCCACTTTGATAGAATCCTTTTTGGGATGTATAGTGACGGTGAAGAGTTCTCGCAGGTTTAACCGCGCGAACAAAGTGCGCTCTTCGAAGTTGAACAGTTCGATGGTTCCATCGGCATAGCCAGTGCACACCAGGGGTCTATAGGAAAAATATATGTTTTTATACGGACGGAATTTTATATTTTCTCGCAAAGGTTTTTTAGGTTCATATGTAGAGTACATATATAGACTTGAGGTACCTATACTAGTTTAAACTTAAAAGGGTGTTAAGTTCGGTCCTCACTTCTCAGGATGCACCGACAGCGACACGGCGTGAGCTGGCCGGCAGTCCAGGATGGTGGTCATTCGCTCCGTTACAAAATCCACAAAGCCAATCCCTTGATTTTTGGTGCCTGCAGATATGAAATGGATTTAAATAAGTAACTAGGTATATCTCAAATCTTGCCCAACAAGCTACGAGTTACGTATATAGGTATCTATTAGATCCCATCACAGGTGAATAGTTACATGAAGTTACCGATAGATGGTACTTAGTTAACTAGTGCACTGTAAGGATTGGCGATGGGAGACGAGTGAAACCAGCGAAGTTCCAGTAAACACTGCTTTATTTGGGTTAAGCATAAAGTTATATGATGAGAGTAATATAGTGCATATGTCGCAGGCAACTGGTTTAATCTCCTGTTTGATTGAACCACTAGCCCGTTAATTGGATGGCGCTGTTCAGTTCTATGACTAGGCCGAACGTTGATTGTACAAGCGTCACAAAACGTCCAACTAGTTAGCTGACTTAAAATCAGTCAGGTGGTGAATAAAACAAATATGGCGTCTAACAGCTAACAGCTGACACAAAAAGCACCTATATTGTTAGTTTTTTGCAAATAAATTAGCTTTAAAGTGCGTAATTTGTGTTAAAATAGTGTGCCAACATAGATTTACCTATTATTACGCCGCGGGCGGATAGTTTCAAAGAAAAAAAGTGGCGAAACTGGATAATTATGAACAACAATATGAAGGAACGTTTATTGTTATTGTTTAGTTAATTTGTGAGATAAGAGCTTTGTAACATAGTCTTTTTGTTGACTCTTGTCTGGTGATGTTCACCCTAACCAGACATTACAATGTTGCTATACTATATCCCATTCAACGACTTCGCTGAATGACGTTCAGTCAAGACGTCGAACGTTACAATCAACGACTTGACGAGTTGTCCTTTAGTCATACAACTGAATAGCGCCATCCAATGAACGGGCTAGTGGTTCAATCAAACAGGAGATTAAACCAGTTGCCTGCGACACATACATAGTATAAGGTAGGTATACATAGGGGAGGTTCGCAGTAGGTGGATGGTTGATTATTGTTGAATTTATTATAAATTTATCACACACATGATGTTAATTACTCATTATCCGTAAAAGTTTTTTTTTCTTTCACTAAAACCGTTGGTTAGAGTCCTTTTTCTTCCATTGTTACTCACTGCACGGTCGCCATGTAAGGATTGGCGATGGGAGACGAGTGAAACCAGCGAAGTTCCAGTAAACACTGCTTTATTTGGGTTAAGCATAAAGTTATATGATGAGAGTAATATAGTGCATACATAGTATAAGGTAGGTATACATAGGGGTACAGTACAGCACCACAATTCGCACATACAGATTATGTACCGACGGTTTTAGGTAAGAATGTTATATCATGTTATAACAAATTACAAAGCTACTAACACATCACAAAGTCCCTGACGAGGAAGGGTCTGGCGGCGGTGGTGGCGTCAGTGGGCAGCCGCTTGCTCACCAGTCGCTGCGTCGCCGCGCCAGTCGCCGGGTCCGTCTCACGCACCACGCTCTCCCAGCATGGGCAGCGCCGAGTGTCAGATGCTAGAAGTTGCGGATTAAAATATAAGAAGTTGTCGATAGATGGCGTTGATTTTGATTTTTGAAAATTAAGTAGCTAACTAAGATCTTTAAATTCAACAGTCGTCGTCTATTTACCAAATTTTAAAATTAAATGTTTTATATAGTTTTTTTATATTACTAGACATCATTCTAGTAAACTAATCAATAATTTCGACCAACTATGTACAAAATCGCAATCATATTGGACATGTTAACTACTCAGAAATACGTTGACCTGATGAAACATTATAGCAGCCAAAATCAAACCACACTAGTCTAGGAACAAGTCTCACAGTCAGTAGACACCAGCTCGTAGCTCCTCTCATCGAGGTTAAAGCTGAGCCAGCGCGCGGCGTCGGGCCGGCAGCCGCGCAGCCAGTACAGCAGCAGCAGGTGTTCGTCGTAGAACCGTACCTCGCCGCCCTCGTTGCCCGTCACTATCATACTGGAAGACCGTGTGGAAGATTGTGATCGAAGATCGTTGGTTTTGATTTAATATTTGATCGGAATTGGTTGGAAATATTGGGGCTTTGGTTGATGGAGATGGTTGTAAATATAGGTGTAAAAGAGGAGATAAAAGGCCGTTAGCTTGTAAGGGATGGCTTAGGCGAGACAAGTGAAACACGCGACTGTCCAGTAAATACTCATTTATTTAATAATAAGTTGAGACTTGTATTAACTCTGTACCCTACGTCACTACCTGAGTAGGGGAGACCGGGGACAAAAGTAACAGCGGGTAGAAAGTAACAAAGACTCTGTGGACTTCCCCAATAGCCTTAACGTCCCAAGCGACTGCTGGTAGTCAGCATGCGATGCCCCCCACGCATGATATCATTTTCCGCGCCCGTGCCGCGGTGCAAGGTTGTTTTAGTGAGCATTTCGTGATTTTACACACCCAAAGTAAGTTTTTTGGTGTTTATTCATTTAGTGTTTACGTAGAATTAAGATGGCAAGAACCATATGACTATTTGTTCATTGATTCATCATAAGATTGTCTGTAGCATGTCATAAATTGTTTTCGAATAACACGTGCTGTTTTAAAGTTATGTCGCCTGATATTTCAAAAATGGGGATGGGTACAAAAGTAACAGCTCGCGGCAGGACAAAAGTAACGAATTACTTACGTAAGTTTGCCATGTCACATTATAATTTTTTATTTTTTGTTATTTTGATTAGATATTTGTGTCATAATATTGTATATTATGGCACAAATAAAACAACTTCTTATCAGTTAGTCAGTTTAAATGATGGATCTCATTTACAGTTTATATTAAGAAGTTTTTTTAGTTTTGTCAATAAGTCATAAGTTTTTTTTAGTTTCGATAGTTTTTTTAAGAAGTTTTCTTTACTAAATAATTTACTTGTTTTTTTTGTTCTTTCTTTTGAATCGTATTTATAACATTGGGCAGAATTTATGGGTTGTTACTTTCGACCCATGCCATGTTACTTTCGTCCTGACCATGGGGTCGAAAGTAACGATTTCCCTTTTTTTTTTGAGGCTTTAGAAATGCTAAAATTCGAGATGTATTAAGTAAAGTAATAATGGATATTTGTAGACCATATACGAAAGTTTTATGTGACTATATTTATTTTATCATAAATGTTATTAATTACGAGATCTCAGACAGAATCTACAAACTGTTACTTTTGTCCCCGGTCTCCCCTACATATCATCCCTACATCCCCATCGGAGGGAAAAAACAAAACATAATTATTACATATTGTTGTTTTGTTGTATAGTATTACAAATGATAAAATATAGATTAATGCGATTACATAATCGGTTACATAATGCTGAAGATTAAATGAATAACATATAAAAGGTATACATGTAGGTTACAACGTGGTTACAACATTACACAAGTACACATTATTAAAATAAACACATGTTATTGAATTGATATAGAATAACTATACTTAATTACTAGGAAGGTAGGTAATACAATTTCGTTCTGTTTTTGTGAATAATTTCTGGTTTACCATTTTTTAATATCTCGACATTCGGTGATATATCTCTAATAACTTTATAAGGACCTAAATAGATATTCTGTAATTTATTACCTGTCTCGTTTTTTACTAAAATTAAGTCGTTTGGTTTATATTCTATTGGATTTTTGTTAGAATCATATTTCTCTTTTCTTGCTAATTTACTGTTAATTAAATTTTTTCTAGCCTCGCTTTGTACCGTTTGTAACCTGAACTTTACCTCTAGAGGATATGAGTCAACATTGTACAGAGGTTCAACTGTGCCATTAGTTAAATTAGATGGCAAACTGCACTTTTTACCAAACACCAACTCGAATGGAGTAAATTTTGTTTCAAAATGTACTGAAGTATTATATGAAAAGCACCAATAAGGAAGCCACGTGCTCCATGCTTCCGGTCTGTTGTCAGTTTGTATTCGTAGATAATTTCCTAAACCTTTGTGTGTATTTTCTAACGCACCAATGCTTTGATGATGGTAGGCAGTAGAGTTTAATTTTTCTATTTTTAAAAGTTTACATACCTCCGTAAATGTTTCTGACATAAATTCGGCCCCTCTGTCGGTTCCGATGGAAATTGGCACCCCGTACTTTAGTAGGAAATTAGTAACAAAACACCTTGCAATCTCCGTCGAACTCTTAGTAATCAAGGGAAAAGCTTCCACATATTTTGTTAATTCACATTGTATGGTTAGTATATATGAATATCCATGGCAATCTTTATCGATAGGACCAACTACATCTAAATAAACTTTTTCGAATGCTGTGTTTGCAGTTGTTGTAATCTCCATAGGCTCTTTTACATAGTGATTCGAATATTTTTGTTTTTGACATTTGTCACACCTTTTTATGAAATTTTTAATATCATTTTCCATTCCTGTCCAAAAGTAATATTTTCTTATATTATGTATAGTGCCACAATCTTATCTGTTCCGGTGGTCAAAATGTGCAACTAACGAGACGTCATTGTCAAACGTCATTTCATACTCTGTGCGTTATTTGAGTTGTCAATTTCTGTGAAGAGTTATTTAATTTGTTTTGTGATTTTCTGGGTGAAATAATGCCAAAAGCGCTGTAATGTGATGCAAGAAAAGTAGTACTATATATATTGGCTTTTATGCAGGAAGAAGAACATATTCAGGCGCATTTAATTCCGTTTGAAAAATTGGAAGAACGAGTTGCAGCGGCTACAGGTTAGTGTTGCCAAATATGACGAATAATTTTACCCATATACTCAATGTATGTATGTAATTTTATTAAATATTTTCCCGAGAGGCCCGTGCCCCAGAAGTCTGGACGGGATGGGTCGTGATATTCGTGATGAAAAGTATATAATCTTTATTTTTCTTTGATTACAGGTGTGAGGACACGACATGATACTTTAAATCTTAGTCAGTATACCAAGAAGAATTTCGCGCACCTGCAGCGATTTTAGACGAAATAATGATGATTTATGACATGTCATTGTTTTCCCAACCTATCAAGAGTTGGCTGAAAGAAATTGCTTTTTGGCAATTAGCCTTTGGAAGGAGACCCATGCCCCAGCAGTGGGCACGTGATGGGTCGTGATGATGATGATGATGAATTAGCCTTTGCACACTGTCTGAATTTCTTTTAATTATATGCTCTTGTTTCTTGTTACTTTAGAAAATGTAAAATAAAGTGTTCAAAAATAGCCGACTTAATCTTGGGATGTATGGCTAATAAAATAAATGAGATTTAAAAAAAAAAGTGTTCATAAATAATAATTATAGTTTTTTTTTAAGTCGTATCTCGTTATTTCCATGACCCACATATATTACCTATACCATTGTAATCTAGATTTAATCTCCTATATTAGAACATAATCAGAACTAATTTTATTTTTGTTCGCCGTCGACAAATATTCCATACAACAAATGTCATTTGATATATTAGGTATATCCTCTTTCATTTACTATCGACCCTATATTTTGATTTATCTATACTTATAACAATAGGTAATAGCAGAAATGCATTGTCGTTTAAACCAGAAATAGGCAAAATTTAATCGAAAGCAACACTGGATTCGATCACAGCGAAGTCGCCACCGGAACAGATAAGATTGTGGCACTATAACATTTTCCTTATGCCTGCGTGGCCACTCGTAGGCAGTAGGTGAAAGTCATTAAGAATTACCCTTTTATCATCTTTATCTTGTATTCTCATAATATCTTTTAATATACAAAGTCGTGGTCCGGACCATTTTTTTATACTTTTTATTTCGCGCATTAATTTTTCAACAAATATTTTATTTTCATTATTTCGTAAAAAATATATTTCTTTAATATTCAACTCATCACAAAAATTACTTAGCTCTCTCACAAAAGCGCTTGGCGTCGGTTGTGATCGAGAAGCTAGTTTTATATATATCATATTTTTACTTGAATCATAACATAAATAATTGCTCTCTTTATCTATATTTTTTCTTAATCTCAATTCTCGCAAGTAAGTATTATCTATAAATCGAAGCTCTACCGAATCCTGCGGTTTATTACACATTTCTACAACTTTCGGTTGATCAGACCGGCAGTCGGTAGGAATAGTAATATCCCGAGAATCCTGAGTCACTTTCCTGCATTGCGCACGCGTCATCACATTCATAACTTGCTCATTCAACTCTTTTAACTCTTGTGAACTCACACATATCCTGGATAATGCGTCTGCAGCCGCATTATCTGTTCCTTTCACATATACTACCTCGAAATCGTACTCCTCCAAAGTAAGGCGAAACTTGGTCAACCTACTTGAAGGGTCCTTCATACCAAATAAATATACTAGTGGCTTATGATCCGTAAAAATTTTAAACTTTCGCCCGTATAAATATGGCCTAAAATGTTTCACAGCCCATACAATGGCCAATAATTCCTTTTCAATAATTGGGTAATTTTTTTCCGCTTTATTTAGTCCTCTACTAGCGAAAGCTACCGGCCTATTATCTTTATTCGATAATATCGCTCCGAGAGCGTAATTTGATGCGTCAGTCTGTAGTAAGAACTCATTGTCTTGCGATAAGTCGGGATATTGCAGAATAGGGTGACCAATTATTTTTTCTTTTAACGTTTCGAAAGACTTTTGACAGTTATCATCCCACTCGAATACTGCATTTTTCTTACACATTTTATTTAAGTGATATGCTATTTCCGCGAAATTAGGAATAAATTTTCGATAATAGTTGACGAACGCCACAAATCTCTTTACTTCATCCGTGTTTTTAGGAATTGGGTAGTTTTTTACAACTGTTATTTTATCAGGATCTGGTAAAATTCCATCAGCTGATACAACATGGCCTAAATAAAGTATCTCTTTTTTTAGAAAAGTACATTTTGATGGGTTTAATATTTAAGGTTCACTTTTCGCAGTCTTTCAAAAATTGCCTGTAAATTTTTATTATGGTGTTCTAAATTTTTCCCGAAACAAATTAAATCGTCCAAATATATTAGACATTTTTCGTAAGAAAGACCAGACATAGCTATAGACATCATTCTGGAAAATGAACTGGGACTTGTCTTAAGACCCATGGGCATCCTAGTCATTTGATACTGCCCAGAGTCGAATGCGGTGTACTTACGACTGTTTGGATCTAGCTCAACATTATAATAACTTTGATATAGGTCTAAATGAGAAAAGTATATACTTCCGGATAAAGAATCGAGTATTTCTACAATATTCGGAAGCGGAAATTTATCGTCTTTTATGCAGTTGTTCAATTTTCGGTAATCTATCACCAATCTCCATTTCTTTTCACCATTGACGTCGGTTTTTTTAGGAACCAAAAGTACCGGACTTGACCACTCACTCTGACTGGGTTCAATAATTCCTTGTTTCAGCATTTCGTCAATTTGTTTTTGTTTTTCAGCTTTTTGTGAATATGGTAATCTATACGGCTTAGAATAAACGGTATCAGTGCCCGGTTTCAAGTGAATAGTATGTTTATAAATTGGAGTCGTAGTTAATTTATCGCCATTTAAAAAAAATACGTCCGAATATTTTGCACATAAATTTTCGATGGAGGCTTGTTCCTCTTTATTTAGGTAATTTAATTTTAATGATGAAAATAATTGTTTTACGCGATTTGCATCAATTTTATTTTCATTAAGAATACAAATGTCGTAATCACAAGCCTTTTGTATACGCGGTTTAATTTCATTTAAGGTCAAGTTATTTTCAGTCGTGTTTAAAATTTGGATCGGTATTTGACCGTCAATTGGGGCAACTAGAGAACTAGCAATAAACACCCCTTCCTGAATCTCCCTAGCACAAACCAAGCATTCTTCTTTCATATTAATTTTAAGGAAATGTATAGATTCTGACCTCGCTGGAATATTAAAGTAATTTTGAGTTGAAGAATCATTATTCATTATAAGTGGAATGTTGAATATACTTGAATTGTTTTGAAATGAGATGTATTTATCTTTGAAATTTAAAACAGCCTTATACTTATTCAGAAAGTCTTGTCCTATTATCCCGTCAGCCTTACAAGGCAGTGTCTCAAATACATAAAACACATGCGTCAAAACTTGATCATCGATTAGCAGTGGTAAGTAAATATATCCCATAGCCTGGACTTTGCCACCTACACCATTTATGACGATGCTACCTTTATGGATTGGAAGATTATGTTCTCTGACATGTTTATATTTTATTGCCGATATGGAGGCGCCTGTATCTAACAGCCAAGTATAAACATAGTTTTGGTTAGTAGCTAAATTTATATGACAGTTGTCGTTGCACACATATATATGGTGATTAGTCACGAAAAAACTGGTTTTCAGGAATGCATTTAGAATTGTTGTCTGACTCTAAGACATGAATTTGCTCCGGGCGGCGTCCCCTGTTAAAGTAATTATTGGAATTACCTGTGTATCTGCCTCTCCGGGGTCGCATGTAGCCTCGTCCCGACGGTTGTCCTCGCCATCCTCTGCCTGATGAGGTATTAGCATAGCCACGACCTCGACTGGAGTACTCACCTCTTTGTTGATAACTCGACGACGAGAATGGAGCACCCCTTTGGTTACGGAATGTCCTGGCTCTGAAATTACGGTTATTATTATTTCTCTGTATGGTAAAAAGTTCAGTTGCCTGTGTCGATGGAGCATCCTCATCAACTGCCGCTTGTATGGCATCCTTTAAAGATGTGTAGTTTCTAGCAGTAATAACAGTACCTAACCTGCGACTACGTAAACCTTCTGCAAATTGTTTTATTGCTTGACGTTCGTTCAGTGGTTTTAAAACATCAAAGCTGTTTGAGTTATTTTCTGATTGAGAAATTGTTAGATCTACAAACATTTCTGATAGTTTTTTGCCAAACTCATCAATACTTAAATCATTTTGTTTCAAAGTCATCATTTGTTTTTGAATAGCACTTGCGGACTTCTTAAGGAAGTAGCCTTTCCTTCATATCTTTCAGTAAATCGGATACAGTATCATAATTCTGTTCCAATTTCAGCTTCGCACTTTGGGAAAGTCGGCTTTTTAGTATAAAAGCAATTAAATTATTTGTCGATTCTTTTTTCAAAACAGAATTATAATATTCTACCCCGTCTATTAACTGTTTTGTGTTAGAAAGTTCGTCTGTCATAACAGGTAATAAATTCAGAGCTACCTTTAAATCAAAATCCATTTTTCCACTTGTTTCGTTTTCTTTTTTACACAATAATATAATTTCTTTATATATTTTTTAAAATTTATCAGTATCCCTATATATATTTCTTAAGGTTTCTTCATCACTTACGACATTTAAGGCACAACTTATTTCATGTAACAAAGCTTCAAACTCTGATTTTAATACATTTGCCTCAGCTAATTTTTTCTCTAAAATTTCTCCTCTCCTTCTAGTTGATCCTATCTTTATACATATATATATGTTTTAACTTTTAATAATTCTTCTATGAACTGTTTAATACCTTCCATAACATAATCATACAAAATAATAAGAATACCTTACCCTTAACAGTTACAATGATACATACATAGTATTGAGTAATATGATACGCGACGGTAATAATTGTCCCGATAGATTTTTATTTTAACGCACTTGGTACTCACTGCACTTTAGAGGCCATATTTTTAATCACTTTTTCTCACTATATCACTGTTTTACGAAGTGCTGCCGCTTGTAGTCGTCATCATCACCAGCGCCCATGCCAGTGCCCGAAGTGGTTCGCCGCAGTCTCATGCTCTGCGCCGCCGCACGCCGCTCTATCTTCTTGTTACAGCTTATATTGATATATCGGCCCAGAAAAAACAATATCACAATAGCCAGCATCAACAGCAGCAGGAACATATACCAGTTCATGTGATTCAAGTGACCGAGAATATTATTTGATTCTTGGTTCAAAGAATTCTTCAGCCCAACTTGTGTCATGAAGTTATTATTTTCCTGGCGCGGAGGGGGCACGGAATTACACATTTTAGTAATTTTTACACAACACCAACAGTTTTAGAGGTCCTTGCGCGCGCGACACGACGATATAATATATTATGCGATGCATTTTGTCACACTTATTTTGCACGCGATACCCGGAACGCTGCCAAACATGGCAGGGTCGCCATGTAAGGGATGGCTTAGGCGAGACAAGTGAAACACGCGACTGTCCAGTAAATACTCATTTATTTAATAATAAGTTGAGACTTATATTAACTCTGTACCCTACGTCACTACCTGAGTACATATCATCCCTACAAGCTGCTACGCTTATGATTTATAATCTTTGAATTAACATAATAGAAACTAGCGTTTTCATTGCACTTACTTGTCAACACTGCAAATGACATTTATATGGTACTTCTCCACTTTAACCACCTTCACAAACTTAAGTTTGTCGTAGCTCATCGGTACGGCTTTGTCAGAGTATTCTAAAGTGTAACCATAAACCAGTATGGCTCCCTTTGTCGTGGCCGTCAGTATCTGACACGTGTTAGCTACGAATGTGAAGCATGATACTCTTCCAAATTCTGGTCCCGCAGTATTCTCAACCAGTTTTACTTTCAATTCATATTCATCTGTCTCTCTTGGTTCACCTCTTTCGTTAGATATCCGTTTCTGAAAAGTACAAACATAAAATACTTTAGATACCCAACGGTAACAAAAGAAGAAGGGTAGCAAAGGAAGAATCTTAAAAGCGACGCATACCCCCGAAACACCAATAAAGAGTTCGTGTTTGGTCACCAGTATGAACTGAGTCGAATCTGCTGGATTAAACTTTATATTGATCACGGAGTTGTGTTGCACTGTCACTTCTTTGATAGCTGCCGAAATAATAAGAATAAATAATAATAGCGCCATCTGTTGACAACTTCTCATAATATAAATGCTACATAACCTCTAAAAAGTTGACAATACCATGAGGTTGGTTAGGCCCCTCAGTCCAGATCCACCAGTGCAGCACAGCCTTCTCTGAGTACGCCATCGTGAGCAAGAACTTGGCATCAGCGCTGAACGCCAGCTTGGCCAGTTTGGAGTAGCCGTGGGGAGAGAATATGGTTTTGTAGGGGATTATAGAGCGTGTTTCCCAGATGGTGATGATGTTCTCTGGCCCCGAGTCGGCGGTGACCAGCCACCTGGCTGCAGCGTCTGCTGCTATGAATGTCACCATGTGTTTCTGAAACGGTAATCGCGATGTTAGATAACTAACTTACCTTCTCGTAGATACACGCCAGAAGACTGGTGAAATGAAATGATTAAAGTATAACTATCTATGCGCTATAGTGTAAAGCCACAACATGTCCTTGCAGTATCTTCATCTGCCGTGCGGTCCAGTTGTAAAGCACTCCGCAGTTGGCAGCTGCGTAGAACAGGATAGTGCTGCCCTCGTGGTTGAGGTTGATGACGTTCACGCGAGGGTTGTACCCGTTGATCCAGCGGAGCGTCTGGAAACGTCGTTATATGAATATTGATAAGCCAAGCAGATTTCCTCGCGAAGTAGGTAGGTAGGTCCAGGTAATAAGTTTACTTACCTATAACAGTTATAGCCTAAAACTACCTACCTAGAGGAGGATGATAGCTAGAGGCTAGAGGAATATACACAAGTAGTATAGGGACTGGAGCCTCTCTCCCCTCTCAGCAGGCGGCCCTCTGAAAAACTACAGCAAAAGAAACTCACAAATGGTGCAGGTTTATAGTTGAAGTCTATAACGCTGTCGCTCTTCCTGCCCCCCTGGTAGTCGCTGGCGCGCAGGCGGATGTGCCGCACGGGCCCGCTGTCCGACGACAACTTCGCGCTGCGGTCCATCTCCTGGGTGCTGTGATCTCCTGGTGAAATCTGATGTGTCAGCTGACCTTTAGACATTGTAAAAATCTAATGGATGCAGATGCCCAGAGATCGTGAAACGTTTGAGTTTTCAGAAAATGCGATTTGTTTGTTTACAATAATACTTTTGTACAAAGTTATGTATTGAACTCAGAATAATAATTAATAGTCATAGACAAGAAATAGTTTGTAGCAAAAGTCTCCGAATAATAACGACTTCACCATGATCTCACTTTTGTTTTATTCGGTAGCGAACGGAAATCGACCACTGCTGCTGAACATACCGCCGAAGCGTCTCACCGATTAATCTGGTGATGATTGAGAGTAATCAGAAGCAGAACGGATGTTCATCAGATAGTTTACTGATTTAGGTTGTAGGTATTCCTTAACTACCCGACATAATAAAAAACCCCATAAATTATCACATGGATAGGATTACAAAGGAAACAGAAGAACACATTTTTCCCATATTGTTATTATTTAGAATCACTATAAAATGTAACAAAGTTTTTATCTATCGGCGACAAAGGTCACAGCAATGAACTCATATCGAAATCCCGGTTCTTAGTCACACAGTACTTACACTGTTACTAAACATGCAGTGCATTGCTCACTGCACTCGCTGAAACAATCACAATGGCCTGCAGTTATTTGGGACAACTTTACTTCCTGTGTGCTGTGTTTAGTGCCATCAGCGCTGCGCCGAGTGTGTTTTCAACGCCTAACAATGATGAGGTTAGTGCCTAGTATATTTTTGTTTATAGTTATCATTAATTTATTTCATTTCGCTGGCCTTCGTTCCTCAAACATAGGGGGTAGAATTTTAACAGTAATCACCGAGTTTCTCATTTCCGGAACTGCGGAAAGCCCTTTATAATACTGGCGTTAATACCCTCAGAATAAGCCACAAAACGACGAAGGCCACCAGCAACGTGTACGTTTCGATTTTCTATGCAATAAGCTCCAGTGCGCTTTTATCTCCAGTGTAAAGCCGCGTACACACCAGGCCAACGAATGCCAACGAACGTTTTTCGTTGGCCTTCGTTTCTGCAATCTGCCCTGTATTATGTATGTTAATATCCATCGTTGGGATAACCGTTGGCGTTCGTTGGGCGTTCGTTGGCCCGGTGTGTACCCAGCTTAAGAAGCAAGAAACAAGGAATATTACCTACCCGACTATAACGCTCGCATAAAGAAACGATATGAAAATATAGCGTTCAGATCATATTAATACGTATACTTATCCTTAAAAATACCATTAAATCCTTCCTACTCCCACTCATGACATAGCGAGTGCACGCATTGAGTGTTGCATCAACCGCAATACCACACGCCGCACACACACCACCAGGTACAGATACAATAACATGTAACGTCTGCCATTTTGATATCGTTTCTTTATTAGCGCGCGCTATACATACCGGTCTAACAATAAGGAGGTAGTTTGTCTAATCTATGGTCCTTCCCACAGCTCTTCTTCATGCAGCGCTATGGCTACCTGCCGGCGCCTGCGGATGCGGACGTGCAGCCCGCGTACACGCCGCGGTCCGTCGCGGACGCCGTCCGCAAAATGCAGGCCTTCGCCGGACTGCCGCCGACGGGGGTGTTGGATGAGGAGACTAAGCAGGTTAGGATAGAGGCATATGGTCAGCACATTCATTGGTTTATTGGTTTCTGTCGATAAATAATCGTTGGTTTAGACCAGTAGTTCTCAGGGGAGACCACGGATAGCAAACGTATCGTGGGACGCCCCTTTCAGATCTCTGGACTGACGGCAATAGACGGTAGCTTAGAGGTTGGATGAGAAATGCTAAGGACAGAGTTTGTATATTTTGTGCCCCTCCTTTGAGGCTGAGAGGCTGTCTCACTCTTGTATTCAGGAGTGGAAAACACAACACTTGCAGTTTACCACACCCGACATAAATCAATACAAAAGTATCTCATACTTACTTTATTTTTTTAAGCTGTTCACAAGAAAGCGCTGCGGCGTAAAAGACATACCGAACCCCCGCCGCCGCCGCTTCGTGATCACACAGGGCTGGGCCAACAAGAGCATCAGCTTCCGCGTCATGAACGGGGCCAAGTTGTTGAGCCGATACCAGGTCGAGGAGCTGATGACGGCAGCCCTGGCCGTGTGGGCGCCGTACGGAGGGTTGCAGTTTGTGAGGAAGGACGCGGGGAAAGCGGACATTGAGGTGTCGTTCACTACTGGCGATCATGGTGATATGTAAGAATCATTATGTTAGATACCTACCTAGTTTGTATACAGTTTAGGAATGCTGAATAAGTAGTTAATAATTTATTATGTAAATTATCGGCTGAATTAAGTCATAGGGAAATAGAGAGGCTCAGTCATTAAAAATATGTAGTGGATCCTTAGTCTCACTTTTTTCAAAACAGTTAAAACAGTTTTTCCTAAAAATCACATTAGATACCTACCTAAGTTACTATTAGAAATCAGACAGCCGGTGTCTTCACTAAAATGTCAAGTTGATGGCGTGCACACCTTAAATGGCCATTAAGAATGACTTAAATTCATGCTTTGAAATATTAATAAACTGAGCCCTTGTCTAAGACAGAGCCTGAGTAACCCTTCATTACCATGACATTATCCCATACTTAGTTAATTTTCTCTTCTACAACCAGGACCCCATTCGACGGTCCGGGCCAAGCGCTAGCCCACGCGTTCGGCCCGCCCACCGGCGCCATGCACTTCGACGACGACGAGCTGTGGGTGGGCCACATGACGTCATCAGAGGACGACGAAGACTTCTACGAGATGACGGACTTCTTCGCCGTGGCCGTCCACGAGGCGGGGCACGCGCTGGGGCTGTGGCACTCGGAGGTGCCGTCTAGTGTCATGTACCCGTACTACCAGGGGACCGTCGAGCTGGACATGGACGATATCATGGCCATGCATGAGTTGTATAGTAAGGATGTTATTTTTACTGCTGTTTTTTAACTACGAAACCCAATCTTAATAGGAACTTGAGAACTTAAATATAAGTACAGCATGATTTTCCCACAAAAGTTAATTTGATTCGATCTTCTAGTCTGGTAGAATTACGAGTACGAGTAATCAAGCATATACCTACCAACCCTGGTACTATGTTAATGTTATCCTCTCTTATCTCCAGTGAAAGACGACCAGTCGGAGACTACAGACAGTCCTCTAGCTGCGCCCTACACGCGGCCGGGCGAGGGGGCGGCGGACGGCGAAGGGGCAGGGGAGGGTGCGGGGAGAGGGGAGGAAGAGGACACGCCAGACATCTGCTTCTCCAACTACGATGCGATACAGGTGATCCGAGGGAAGATCTTCGTGTTTGAGGATGAGGTGAGTGTCTACGTGAGGCAACTACGTAGGTATAGATGGAGGAAGCGCGGAAGTACATAGCCAATTTCTTAAGCCATCGCTTCACTAGTCTTATTTATTGCAAAAAAAATGATCACTCGCTAACGAGATGATTAAGACATACCTACCGCTGCAAAGAAGTTCCTTACCCCCTCATTACATAATTTGCGCGCCTTATACAACCTCTTAACTATATAAAATTTAAGATTCAAAGCCATGAAATAACCACGCACCCTATCCCAGTGGCTGTGGGTGCTAAACAGTCGCCGCGTGGTGGCTCCAGGCTACCCGGTCCGCTACCAACACCTGTTCGCCGGCCTGCCCGCGCGCGTCGCGCTCGTTCGCGCCCTCTATGAGAAGAGCAATGGAAATGTGGTTATATTCTCTGGTGAGTTATTGAAGTGTTGAAATGGCGATACGGCTCGCGATCTATCAAGTGCGTGCTAAAGTATAACGAAAAGCAGGTGGCTCACTAGCGAGTAGCTTCTGATTGTCACACCATGGTTTACAGGTTGTGAGCTTTGCATGTGTTAGCGGAGATTTTCGCTCCGTTCCCAGCAGTGAAAATAAACGCACTTTTTGTTTGGCCGTGCAACGTGAGTGCCGCTAGGTGGCGACTCTAGCGCACCATACACATCACGTCCTCACTTACCGAAAGGTGTAAAATTCCCACTAGTCACTCTCCCTTACCTATTGTCTATCTATAGCCACCTCATTTTCTCGAGTAGGTACATTATTATTATTTAAAAAAAAATACGTATTTTACCTTTTATTCTACAGGAAGAGAGTACTGGGAATTCGACACCAACTTCTACCTAACATACACAGGCAATCTATCCGACTACCAGCTACCGGAAACAGTGACCGAGTTGACTACTGTGTTCCTCTCCAACTACAACAATAAGACCTATTTGATCAGCGACGAACAGTTCTGGAGGTTCGACGAAGCGGCGTCCAAGATGGACGCCAGGTATCCAAAGAGCATGGCCGCTTGGAGACAACTTCCGTATCCGATAGACGCCGCCATTATTTGGGAAGGAGGTTTGTAATTGATCTAATTATATTTACTTTGGAAGTTCTGATAGCCCCTAACCAACAGCTTAGGCTGGAGGCCTGGAGATGTTGCTATTGATTGAGGAATCGGTTATGATTTAAAATCGATAATGAACATAACAAACATTGCATTTGAGTGCTTCACGCATTATAAATTCATTCAAACTTTATCACATTTGGAGTTTGTGTTTATCTGAGGCCATTTTTTAATTTCCAGACACATACTTCTTCCAAGGGCCTCAGTTCTGGCGGTTCGACAACGCGCGCGTGGCGGCGCACCCCTACTACCCGCTGCCCGTCGCGCGCGTCTGGTTCCCGTGCGAGTTCAGAAATGACATATAAACTAAACAACATAAAACAAAAGTAGATCATGATCTTAGTTTTCCCTAGAATAATATTTTTTAATACTGCTTTAGAAAAGCTTACTTGCTTATTTTAGTATAAAATGAGTGATTTGTTGAGGTTGAAAGTGTGCATTTTACAACAGTATTGAGGTGGTGTGATAAATGTAATATGTGATGTGATGAATCCGGATATTTATGATGCACGATGCAGATATTATCTTATGAATACTTATATTTATTTACATTTTATAATGAAAACGATAGTTTTGCGTATAAATATATCACTTTATTGTTAAAAAAAGAAATCACATTGTTCGGTTTTACGTAAATTGAGAGAATTAAAATTATATTTCATTAACATTTTTGTTGCGTTGGTCAGTTGTGTTGTACGGAATGTTTCAATACTACACTATGTGATGTGATCATTTTAGAATCAAGTGAAATATAACAATAATACTGGGTGATATTATGTAGCCGTAATCACTACAGTTATTTCAAAATTTTATAAACACATTACATACTCATGATTCATTAATTTTCTAAATAAAGTCAATTTTGCGACCCTAACTTGTTCGATTCATATTTTTTATGTTATTTTAACAAAATATCTTGGCTTGTAGCCTACAAAACAGCTTTGAGGGGAACTTTTAACTAGGATAACAATGTGTTACCATAAAAATATATATAAAGAAATACGGTATTAAACATGAAAATACTGAACTAAGCAAGATAGAATGAGTAAGGAATTTCATAAAACAGAAACTCTATTGCCTCTATAACCACTGATCCTAAAGTCGACATTACTGTGTGTTCTAAAATTACTGTTAAGTAACTATCTTTTGCGCTGGCGCTATTATTGTAATTGGACATAAAACAGGCATCATTTACTGCATATCCCTGTCCCTGTAATAATTAAATTTGAATTCGATCTTAACTACCTATCAAGACGCAATGTTTGGTACTTTAACGGATTTATTTAGTTATTTTCAATATGGTAGTATCAAAAGTTGGAACGGCAAGATGTCACATAGATACTGATGAGTTAATCCAAATTACTAGGTCATTATAGATCGTAGGAAGTCAAAAGTACTCAGAGATGTGTGATGCTATGGCTGTACATCCTAAAATATAACTTAGGCGCTAGAATTAGAATTTACGCTCTACAACCATAGCAATAAATCGCTATTTAACATGACCTCCATCACAAATCTCTGGGTACTGCAAGACATACTTATTACATCAAGTCTCAAAATCTTGTGACATAAAAAAAACTACATGAAACATAGTGACCAATAGTCCGTCAAAGTACCAGGGCGACACACACTTGTAGGAGGTGCTTAGCTGCAGCAGGAGGCGGGGTTGGGGTCCTTGCCGGAGCGCTTGGTGATGTTGAGGCGCGTGAACTCCTCGGCCACCGTGGGGTGGATGCCCACCGTGTTCATCAGCAGTTCCATGGTCAGACCGCATCTGGGGGAGGAGGGAAAAGGTTAGGGTTTTAATGAATGCGGTAAGGTTTACATAGAGTAAATAGGTGTAGGTCTTCGACAACATTTTGTTTGAAGGAGAACCAAAACACAATACAATTATAATAGACTATACTAACTAGTTACCTATAATAATATAGATAAATGTATACATTAATAAGTATACCAACCAACAGACAGGATCACAACATAATTATAATTTAATTGTAAAAAATCGTATAATAGGATTTTGTTTGCAAGGGTACATTATGCTAAGGGTGCATTTTGCGATGGGTACTTTATGCTCCTGAACGAAATTTATATTCAGTAGCTCAGTGGGTAATCTAATACTAACTTGATAGCCGTAGCGAAGCCCTGTATGACCTCGCCGGCCACGGGGCCTACAAAGTGCAGCCCCAACACGCGCTGCGGCGCCGCGCGCTCCGCCACCGCCTTCAGGTAGCAGTTCTTGATGTTGCGCTGCGGGATGAAGAACTCCGTCGGCTTGTAGTACGCGTGGTAGACCTCGATGTTGTCCGCGCCGTATCTGGATAGTTACGATTGGTTTTTATTATCATGGAATATTTAGTTTAATAATTTATTGCACACGATATAACTTATTATACAATTCTGGTTTAGATAATTAAATTATTTGCATACAGAGGCCTAGCTCCTGGGTAAACTGGACCAACAGCCGAGGATATTCCAATAGCCGAGATAAGCGCTCGGTAGAAACAAGAATACATATTGTTGTTAGGTGGATGTATTCAACTGTCTTATCTGCTTCTTGGCGGTGCCACATGGCATAAAACCTTTCTTTATCATATTAGGTATGAGTTTAAAGGCTTTTCGTAGCGTACGGTTATAAAATTCCGCTCCTATGTCCAGCATTTGATGAAAAAGTTTGTGGCAACTATAACTAACTACTAACCTCTGCGTGGCAGTCTCCTCGCTAATCCCGACACACCCATACTCCAGCGGCGTGAACACGGTGGTGGCCACATTCTCATAGTCCATGTGTTGCTGCGCGCCGGCGAACACCCGTCTAGCAAGCAGTCGGCCCGCCAGTATCGCCACGGGGGTGAGCTCCGGGCGGCCTTCTAACACGTCGCCCACTGCGTAGATGTGGGGCACGTTGGTCTGTTCCGTCTCCGCGATCACCTTGCCGTTGTTGCTGAGGCACTGGAAGAGGGGGTGGTGGGGTCAGGAGGCGGTTATGTTATGAGTAGATACGGCAATATGGGTAGATACGGCAATATGAGTGCGGGAATATAAGAGTACAGATGTATGAGTATCTTGCATAAATCTGACTCCACTGACCTAATCTATACCTATATGCGTATCTAGATTCAGCTGAAATGGTCCATTGTTCGTCCAACTTTATATTTCCCTCTTCCTTTATTTCACTAAGAAATTATTTGCACATTAATTATGTAAATTTTATTTAATCAATTATTGCACAATAATAAAAATAAGTGTACTCAATGCTATATTTATATTACAGTATGTCTTGAGATGAAAGCTATGTGCTAAAGTGCAATCGCATCGCAGAGCAAACAGTATGGGCGAGGCCACAACACTGCGTTGCGATGTCGCATCGCAAAAATCTGCGACTGCTTTGGAAGTATTCCCATACTAAATGCTTGATTACTGTCGCAGATTTGTGCGATGCGACGTCACAACGCAGTGTTATGGCCTCGCCGTGTATTCCAATATGTAGTGTAACTCACGGTGACCCCGGCCGCGGGCAGGTTGAGCTGCTTGGTGAGTGCGTAGCGCCCCGTCGCCATCAGCACCGTGTCGAACACGTCCTCGAACCTGCGACGCATATTATGTTGTTTATTTAATACTTTATTGCATAAATATGACATATACGTGCAAAAAAGGTGGACTTAATGCTAAAAGCATTTTCTACATTATTATTAAAACATTCTATTATTTGTGGGGGTGTAAGTAGCTGCCCCTGGGTGGCAATTTCAATCACTCGAAATCATCTCAACATACGATATCACGTGTTTTACATACAATACTTCACTTAGAATACGAGATATGTCGGGTGATAGCGAATGTCTACCTAAAATCCAGGACCTAAGGCAACTGTGACTAGCTATATGCTTTGCACAATTTTATGTGTATTGTAAGAAAAACTTGTATTAAAGTCGTGACTAGTTTGCGGCGACTATGAAGCAAGTTATTTCTAATTATGCATAAGTATGTTTGATTTCGCAATCACAATCATCATTATCATGTCGGCTAAAAATAACGTCTCTGGACACAGACCGCTACACAATATAGTTTGTTAAAAACAATATATATTTTTACAGAAATTAAAAGACGAAACATAAGACGAAGAATAAATTACGCCCACTCACTTCTCCTCAGTAGCGGTGTTCTGCCAGCGTACTTTGAGCTTCCCATCATCCAGCTTCTCCACCGACAGCGGGACCGTCTTGTGGTGGAACTTGACTCCCTTCTCCTCCATCTCGGCGGTGACGATGTTGGCCATCTGTTGGTCGAAGCCCCGCAGCGGCACCGAGCGAATGAGGACGGTCGCGTCGAAGCCGAGCGAGCGGAGGAAGCCCGCGCATTCGAGACCGATGTCTGCGTGTGGGTTGAGGAGTGTATTGTTTGCGGGTTTGGATTTGGAGGTTAGGGTTGCTGGCTTACAGAAGTTACAGAGCTACCTTGAAGTATACACAAGTATAGTTTATACCTTGGATTGTAATTAAATTTTCAATTGAATTGTGCTATGGCTTTTTGTTCAATCGTCAGAGAACAGATATACATGCCATGTCTTTGAAGACGCCTATTTGTTGATTGTTAAGATTATAAGACTACCACCATTTTACAAAGGCTCAGTCACTCAGGAGAAGAAATAGTGAAAGAAACAGTTAGTAGATAGTGTGATACTTTTACGATGGAACCACTATTGTTCAGTTGAGGTAGATTATCAATCCTCACACTCCTTTTACCCAAGAATATCCAATATCATAATATGTCTGCCCTCTCCCACCCGAGCGAACCCCACAAACTTCAACCACTTCCACTAGTTACATATATTCATCAAAAAGGATACATCCAGCGCCGACGACCAGCGTCTTGCCTGGCGGGGAGCTCAGGCTGAAGATGTCGTCGCTGGTGATGCAGTAGTCGAGCGCGCCGGGGATGTCCGGGTAGTGCGGCCGCCCGCCCACCGCGATCACGACGTGCTTCGCCGTCACCTGAGAGGTTATATACAGGGTGTTAAAAAATTTATAAGCTGAAAGGGAGTTCGTCAGGGGGTCTTTGTGATAAACTTTTGTTCTACGACTTTTGAGGACTTCGACGGAAGAGAGGGGTAGGGGGTTTAAATAACATACACCCGGCACTTGGAAAACCTAAGTAACTAACATAGTGGAAGTAATTGAGGTAAAATATACATATAATTTTGTTAGTGTTTACCTAAATTCTAAGCGTTTCCATACAAGAATGATCAGATGCCTGCAGTTTTGTGGCATATTTTTTCAATAGCATTTAAATAGCAATAGTTTAAAGTTTAAAAATTAACAAGTAACTGTAAACTATTATCGAACAGTCAAAACCAGTTTTGTTTCGAGGATTTCCTTATCGTTACGGACTCATAGCTCATAGGAAAATAATGAACATGTTTTATCCTAACAGACTGCTATTTATAACTAAATTAATGTGTATACCATAGTAAAATTCTTGATTACTACAAAAAGACCCTTGACTAAATAACTATACACATTGAATTAGAGAAGTAGATGATGTGAATGCATTCTATATATTCATTTTAATCATCAATACCTAAAAAAAATCCTTACCTCCTTCTTGCTGCCATTCTTCAGCGTCGCCACAATCGTGTGCGGGTCCTTGAACTCTCCAAGTCCGTTGATGTATTCAATCTTCTTGTCCCTCAGGTCGACCCTGGTGACCCAGTTGACGGACTTGATGTGGTTCTGCACGGCCTCAGTCAGGCTCGCCCAGTTGATGTTCACTTGTTCCACTGAGGGGATCTCCCAGCCGTAGGCGGTCGCTTCCTGGAAATTATAGTTTTTTTGGACGTGAGAAATTATTCTCTTAGCACATTTCATCACAAAGTCTGAGTAGTGACTAGCTTTGAGATAAAAGACATGCTGTCACGGTCTTGAGTAGCATGACTTTTATCCCACAGGTAGCCTTTATTCAGACATTTTCAAACAGGTTTCCTTAGGTTTTTGATCAAGGTGTAGCATGTATGGAAATGAATAATAGGGTAGTTTCCAAAGTACACAAATATAGCAGCCCCCGTATTTTGTAACTTTTTGAGAGTTAGCAACCGGTGATAATTGGTATCAACTTAGAGACTTATTAACCGAAAACACCAAAAATCTTAGTGAAAGAAATATGCAAGAAGCCTAACAATATATCCTTACATTCAACATAATCGTTTGTGAAATCAGATAAGTCAGTAAAAAGTTATTAATTAATAATGCTCGAAGTTGTCAGCCATTTTATACCAACCAACCCCACTCGGAGTTACATAATACGGGGGCAGGTATCCACACTTATCTTCAGTGGTGGGGGGCAGTCACGTAACACATTCTATTGCTGTTTATACATTCGGTTAAAAGGTGTGTGACAAAAAATAAAAATTTGGGAAACTATCCTATCGTAAAGTTAGTAGGTACCTAACGGGTTTTAAAATAATCTACAATATGTACCTACTTGTGTGATAGGACTAATCTAACAGGCACAAAATAAAAATAGATTGAAACTCAAGTCATGATGACCGTGCTGTGATTTAATTCAGTGATTAGTAAAACCAATATAGGGTAGTCGTAAGCGTGAATGAATGTATCAAAGTTAGTACTAATGCGATTGTAATAAATATGAATTTAGCTGTTAATTTTGCAAGTTATTGTGCTAACTGTGATGAGCTGATAATGGCAGAAGTACTTTGTTTGTGAATATAGCACTAAGGATGAGAAAATAGTTTGTATGTAATAAATAGTTTGTGGCTAATGACATGAATGAAAGTTATTTAACGAAATACCTATATAAATTACATTGTGGTTTTATAGCTTCAATACAATAACTATCTTTCCACATTTTAATCAAGACATTTATATCTTTATATCGAAATTATTCCGGCCTATCATGGATAAAAATTAACACCGACGTTTTTGTTACTTAACACATAATTAACATATACCTACTTACGTTAAACTAACATGACATATGACTATGAAAATATAGGCCAGAAACTTAGAGGCTACATACAAATGACAAAATAGTAACAACGCTAACACGTTACATTATCACATTTATCTCTACATGTAATACAATCAGATGTTGCACAACAAGACCACTCGTCGTATATAATGTACTTATACATATCTACCTATACATACATCATATTAATCATATACCTAATCAAGTCGGGATTCCGCCATTCTGCCATGACTTGCAGGTTTTGTGGAAACAATCCCGCTACAACTTCTTAATGATTCATGGCGTCATGAAATGCAAATCATGATGCCCAGTCAAGTGGAAAATTCTTATGACTTATCATCGAAAGCCGTGGTTGTCTCCTCCATGTCTGGATTTGCTATACTTATCATAGAATTAACGCAGAAGGGCAGTCTTTGGTTTGTATCTGATTCTCATATTTAACTTAACGGAATCCTGCAAGTCGACTTTGTGTCTTCATTTATAGATAGATAGATAATTCTGTATTACACACAAACACAGAAATTACAAGAGGAAATACACAACATAGAAGATTCATTTATGTGATGCATCGTCCCGTATATGAATAATAAGTACCTGTTACACATTACACTTCAACTTGACTCGTAGCTCTACCTACCTACTCATTCACCTCACCTAACCACATGGCGTAGCTGATTATCTACATAATTATCTACCAGTACCAATACTAACATAACTCATAATTTGTGCCAAGTGTTAATGCATACTTCACATAAATACAATAAAAATACAACATTAATGACTTTAGATAGAGTATCTAAGCTATCGTTTAAACAATTATATTTTTTATTAAACTTAACCATACTCGTTTCGGAATAAAAGACTAATTAGGTATTTATTTATGCAACCACAACTTTTTTCTTCGTTATCGATGCCGTCATCAAGGCTACTTCAGTATAAAATCGATTAGACATTGATGGAACAAATATCGCGTTTTCAGCATTCATTAAACAAGGACTTTTGTACTCATATCGATCGTCATTTAAACATTGAATGGGTAGAAGGCAGCAGGTAGGTATGATATGACTCTCAGCGTGGCTCAACACTATATCAGAGTAAAAATACTACACTACGATAGCTATGCTTGCTGGATTATCTTGATCGACACCTATATTTAGTTTATAGAATCGATATTGATGCCACCATAAACAAACATTAATAGTCAATATACATAGATGCTCATGCTTTCAATAAAATTAACTTATATTTGGATTTTTGGCGTAGATACTTTTTTTGATATTTTTGCCTTCTAAACTGAGCTGAACTGTATGTGACAAATTCTTAATCTTGGATATGCGTTAGGTACCCGTTGGACAGTTCCCTTATGCATACCTACAATGTAACATGCTGCGGTATGTAGAAACGATTAAGTAATAACTTGAAATTAAACTGTACATATTTAGGATCATCCAGATAGCTGTATCTACAATAATTACAAGTGGTTGTGTAATAGCGACACTTATACATAAGGAATAATTTATGTGTAGAAACACTAGTAACTAGTAAGTCTTTAGAAGGTAGTTAATCTAATAATTCATGTATGACACTTATCAGATGTAGATATGAAAAACAGACATTTCATGTAATCTAAATACATAATAATAAAAAATACAGCTTATAATAGGTAGGTTGGTTCTCTAGATAGGTACATGATAATGTTTTATTATTATTAACATCATCCAAGGAGTTGAATTGTGTGACTCCCAGAGAGCAACTCTGTCCTCATCCAGCTACATCCAGCTATCAGCTACCCAATTAATGCAGCCAAATAATATGTAGGCACCTACATTAAAAACTAAAATTCTGTAGGTAGTCCAAAAGCCTAGAATTACCATAAGCATAAAATTATTATTGAAATTGAAATCAAGATGTTCAAAGATCTTCTAGCCAGTGACCTTTATGTTTAGAATTTGTAGCTGACTCTGTCTTGCCTCAATATCACTATAATTATCATCAAATTACCCTTTCAAAACTAATTTTTATGTGGCTTGAAGCCATTTTAACATCAAGAAGTACCTTTGGTAGAAAATATTCACATTTTACACAGAAACTTAAGTTACTAATGCACTCTGAGAATGAATTATTCAGACCATAACAAAACATTTATGTGGTATTCAAAAGAGAAATTAGCATTGTTCTTCATTCTCACAATACAAAAAACCTCATAGCTTATCAGATATGGTCTACATTATACATCTGACAATGGACCGCACTATTAAATATATCACATCTTGTTTCACATTCAATATGCATCTTTTATTCATACAAACAACTGAAAAAATAAGTACACCAGATATTACCAACACCAGGATAGGTTACAAGGAGGTAAGGTTTCATGCCAGGATCAGGACAGGGGTGTGAGGAGAGGAGAGGGGGGGCAGAGGACCAACTTCCACTTACCGTACCCTATAACAAACATCACTTATTGTATTGAAGCTATAAAATATGGTTATGGAAAAATGAGCTTTGGCAATAGGTGTAAGTTAGTAAATGAAGGGATTTTAATAATAAAGTGAAGTAATCGGTATTAGTAAGTAACATATAATATGATTTTAAAAAATACTTACATGAATGCTTTCTCCGAGCAGAGCAGCCTGGTGCATCAACTTCTTGGGGATACATCCAACATTCACACAAGTTCCACCGAGACCCCACTTGGATCCTTGCGGTGAGGGAGACACATAGTCGAACACGGCCACCTTGGCTCCGAGGTTCACCGCCTCCTTGGCACACGCCAGCCCTCCCGACCCTCCACCCAGCACCGCCAGGTCGTACTCAAAGGTTCCATCTACAATTTATGGAACAAAACTGTCACTAACCAAGTTTATGGGAACAGTAGAAATGTTATGAGTGTGCAGACTTAGCTTGACAGAATAGCACATAAACTGTGTAGACAGAAATATAGGCAGTTTTCAGTTAACAGAAGCCAGTGAATAGTATGGGAATGGATCCTGTACCTTCAACATAAGGTTCTAATGGAGCTACAGACTTCTCCTTGAGACAACAGATCCAGCCCCCTGGACATTGATATTCATGAACACAATAAAATAGTGGATATTAGGAGACAATAATTTGCAAGGTAAAGTATTTCTAAGTAAGCAAAAACCATCAATATTCTACCACAAATCAAAGTTGTGTAGGAAAATAATTGGGGGAAAAAACAATGATTGCACAAAATATTATGCTATTGCATTGAGGTTAGATTTCAAGTCCACACTGGCTATACGGGAGCTTTTACAAATCTTAAATATCTACTTACTGCTGAGACTTCTACGCGCTATTAAAAGCACGTTATCTAACCGGCTGAGCGGTTTAATTGTGTAATTCACCCTCAGAACTTTGTTGAGAATTGTCATCTTTGACGTAAAATATCAAAGCAGAGACAAGGGAATTCACTTCACACATGCAGTTGTCGTAAGAGCGAGGCGGATATATTACTCAATATTTAGTGCTACCGGTGAAATTACAAGATGAAGTCAGTTTTAATCACTGGAGCCAACAGGGGCTTGGGACTCGGAATGGTGAAACACCTCACCAAACAGAACAAGGCCGAAAACATATTCGCGACATGCCGAACCCCATCCGATGTAAGTGCACGATATGATAAATTACTTACCAATGGGAGCCATATTCACAATATTAACTTCTAATTAAATATTCTTCAAGTTAAATCACTTTAACACAGCCGGAACGAACCAAAGTCTATCTAACAACTTGGAAAACGATACTGTAAAGTGGTTTTTGTACGGTAATCGAGAGCTTGAGAGAAAGAGACAGCTGTTGTTGACGTCATCGACCTTGAAAATGTTGCACACTGATGTGTCATACAGTGATGTCGATAAATCGAGAATCATTGTTCGATTATGATAAGAATCTTCATAATTGGTTAATTTAAGTGTATAGTTAAGATGATACAAGACAAATATAAATAACTTTCCTTTCATATCACCTACTACATGAGATTTTATTCTCATACACTTAATTTAAAATTGATATATTAATGTTTTATAGACATGCCAATGTAGTATCGGCAGCACTAAGTCGTTTTAGTTTCCGCCCAACCGTGCCGAAGTTCCGGTTCCGGTACTTTCGCGCTGTTATTTCAATTTTAAAACATACAGGTTATTTTATTTCAATTTAAATATTTTATTTTTAGGAACTCAAACAGCTTGCTCAGGAGAACAAGAACCTCCACATTTTGAATTTGGGTAAGTGAGTTGTATCCGACAATTTGGCCGACTTATTCTCCTTTTAACTAAATAATAATAAAGATTAAAGTGTGTAACTAATCCTTTGAATAACTACGGAAGTATTTAGAATTGGATCGACAAGAATAATTCTTAAACAATTTATATTTACTAATTATTACAGATTTAACAAACCTGAATAGCTTCGGTGATGTGGTACCGAAAATATCACAAGTGATGGGTGACCAAGGATTGAATCTTCTAATTAACAATGCAGGGATTTCCACCAAGTTTACTAAATTGCAATTGGTGAAATCGGAACAGCTCCTGGAGAATCTTACTGTTAACACCGTAGCACCAATAATGCTTACAAAGGTAAGAAACCATAAACTTAAGTATCTTACAACTTGAATAACTTCAAGACCATAATAATATAACGCCGCAAAACTTGTATATAGACGAAATTTACTTATTGCTATATTTATAACTTACCTACTAAATATTCCTCTCGCCAGGCTCTCTTACCCGTATTGAAGCAGGCAGCTGACAAGCACAGCGACCGGCCGGTCGGCGCGGAGAGGGCCGCCGTCATCAACCTCAGCTCCATACTCGGATCGATTGAAAAGAACGACCAAGGAGGATTCTACCCCTACAGGTGCTCTAAGGTAAATAAACCATAAAACTGTGTACCTACGGACATCTGAACTGATAAGTGCGAAATATAGTTAGGTAACCGTTTATTATGTATACCTTAGTCCTTCCTGAAAATAAAACCATTACTTAACTATAACGCCGTGGATAACGGTAACGGTAACCGTTTTCATGTAATAGGTAACCTACTATACCAACGCTGTATGTAGGTAGTTAGGTACCACATTAAACTTATTAAAATATTATTTTGTGGTTATTCCAGGCCGCGCTAAACGCAGCCACAAAGTCAATGAGCTTGGACCTCAAGAAGGACCGCATCCTGGTGGCGTGCATCCACCCCGGCTGGGTGAAGACCGACATGGGCGGGAAAAACGCACCCCTAGACGTCGAGACCAGTGTGCAAGGGATGCTAGATACCATACTCCAGTTGAAAGAGGGAGACAGTGGCAAGTTCTTGCAGTTTGACGGAACAGAATTGCCATGGTGAATGAAGGAGCCTATAGCTTGTAGTTACATAAGTTTTAAATAATATTTTACTGCACAATTGAACAAACAAAATGTAACCTATTTGAAAATAAATATTTAAACAGGCCTTGTAATTTTGGAGTGTACCTATGTACCTACCTATTATCTACGCGGAAATTACCTAGGGAGGAACCTGCTCAGTCCCTAGGACGTAGATTGTTAGTATTAAGTACTCACTAGTCACTAGCATGCTATGCCGACTTCCCACAGGTGCTGGTTGGTACTAGTAAAGAGGGCGGCTAATAACATTGACTTATAAATGGTTTGTAATGATCATAATTCATTACTCAATGGCTAATAAGTTTAAGTAGGTATTTACTTACCTTGCCAGGTACTTTTGTACCCCAGAGTCGAGCCGTGAAGAACACAAACAGTGCGCTTTTCTGTGAAAACGAAGGTTAAAAATAAATACTGGATACATTATAAAGCACAATAGCTTGTAATCAGTGTAATGCCTGCAAGCAGTGAAGACTAGGAAAAGGTCCTTTGTTTGATTCCTACACAGATGAGACGTAGAAGGTTCTTATTAATTAGATTGCCTATTATCCAGACTTACCGATGGAAAATTTATTACACATTCCCTTATTGGGACACAGGGCAGTAAAATCCATTATTATTACAGTAGGTATTTTCTATCATATAAACAGAAGATTTTTGTGAGTCGCAATATTTTGATGATTTTTGCAACTGCTATATTTTCCATAGATTAGAATATTATATATTTTCGCCATAGAGCTCGAGCCATTGTTTAGCACAAAATCTTGATCAACCAAAATCCTTTTCCCGAGCATAGAAGAAGGTATACTAAGTCTATGGTTGAGACCAGCCATGCAGCCATAGGGTGTTCATTAGTATTTCATGGATACAGCTTTAATAATGCTAATATATGGCACCGGTCGGCCGCCTTTTTCATTTTGTTTCTTTATCTACACGTATTATATTTACATTAACCTGTCTCCGGCATTGTAGTAGTCTTTGCCTCTAGCTCTAGCTCGATCACTGATAAAATTTCAGTCTTTTGGAAATACAATGTTGTATGAATAACGGCTTCATACCTATGTGCGATGCCTGAGCCTGAATAATATGAATAGGAAATGTATCCTTTCAGTAACCTCGCTCTCAATTTGCATAGTTTGTGGAGTGTTGGAAAACCGGAGTAAATATACGATATGAAAAGATTTCAAATAAAAACTGCCATGTGGTATCAAAAATCGGATTTATATTTCCGCTTTGCTGTATAGGTTATTTATACAGAGTGTAACAATTTGCCAGGTTACAGCTGTGGCCATACAGCCCAATCAAGCATAACATGTACTTTATAACAATGATACATTTCTTCAGACCTAGTAACCTAAACTTATACAAACTAACTACAGAGATATACAGGTAAATCTAAATTATCTACATTCATAAGTTATATACAGATAACAATACAGAAGACTTATGTACATCTAAATTTTGAATCGACTTATCTGTAACCTGCAAAGCTTTGTTTCTTCCTACATTCGGGGCAGTACCATTTGCCTTTAGGCGGTACCATGATACCGACACACTCGAAGTGGAACCACTCGATGGCGCAGCCGTCCGCGTCGCACGCGATCATCTCCGACACCTCGTCGTAGGGACAGCGGCAGTAGCAGTACACGCTCTCGCCCTCGCGCGCCTGCCTGCCCGCAGGCCTCTGGAACGCGTAGGGCAGGCTCGAGGTGCCCGAGTTGAGGTAGGTGGGCGGCGGCGCGGGCGGCGCGGGCCAGCCGCCCTCGTCCGACGACTGCGACGAGCTGGACTCCACGGACTCCGTGTTCATGAGGATGCGCGGCGGCGCGGGGTCCGGCACCGGCGCCGCCAGCCGCAGCGACTCCGCGTGCGAGCTGTACATCTTGTGCACGAGCGTGGGAGTAGGCGTGGGCGGCTCCTTCTTGGCGCGGCTCGTGACGGGCGAGGGCAGGTCCTCCTTCCTCCACTCCAGCTTGGGCGGCTGCTGCGGCTTGAGCGCCAGCGGTGAGGCGGCGGGCGCGCCCTCCTCGTCGCTCGAGTAGCCGTAGAACTTGTTGGGCACGCGGCGGCGCTTGGAGGCGCGCTTGCGCTCGGCGGCGGAGGCGGCGGCGGCCGCGTGGCCCGTCGCGGCGGCCACCGGGGGGGTCGCGGGGGGGATTTGTACTGTGTTGGATTGCAACGATATCGTAATCTTGTTGGGTGCCAAAGGCTGCGGAGCCACTTCCGGCTCACTTGTCGTGATGAACTCTTTAGGAATGTTAATTTTAATCGCTTCATGTCTTTTACTCTTAGATCGCTTCTTCTTTTTGCTCTTTTTCTTGGAGCTGGACTTCTCCTTCTTGGGAGTGTGTTGCGGCTCCATGTCTGGCGTGTCGGCGCGCGGCGGCTCGCTGGGCGGGTCGGCGGGCGGGTCCGCGGCGGGCTGGTCGCCGGCGGGCGCGGCGGGCTCGGCACTGGGCGGCTCGAGCTGGCGGCGGTCCTGCTGCAGGGCGGCGGCGCGGCGCTGCGGCTGCGCGTCGTAGAAGTCCTCGTCCGTGTCGCTCTCGGCGGTGTCCAGGTCGCTCTCGGGCACGGGCGGCTGCGCGCGCTCCGGCAGCAGCACGGGCGTGTCGTGCGCGCCCAGCACGTCCACGTTGGAGCCGGTGCTGACGCGGCGCTTGGGCGGGCGGCCGGGGCGGCGGCGCGGCGGCGGGCGCGGGCGGTCGGGCAGGCGGCCCTCGTCGCTGGAGGAGTCGCTGGACGAGTCGCTGGAGCTGGAGGAGCAGGAGCAGGAGGAGCCGCAGCTGCACGAGGACGCGCTGGAGCTGCTGCTGCTGCTCGAGCCGCGCCGCGACCGCTTCTTCTTCTTGTCGGAGTCGAAGAGGTCGTCGCGGGCATCAGGGGGCGGCACCACGCAGTAGTCGTGGTCCGACTCGCACACGTGCTTCCGGATGGGCACGAGCGGCGGGGTCTTCTCTCGCGGCTTCGGCTCCGTTTTTGCTTGGTACTTCTTGAAGTTGTCCCAGATGTCGAGCACCTGCTGCGCGTCCGGCTTGTCCTCCTCCGCCACTTCCGGTGTCTCTTCTTTAGGCTCTGCCATGTCCACGTCTGCGCCACTCTCGACCGTGTCCGATGTCGCTGGCTTCTCCTCTTTAACTTCCGGTTTCACGTCTGGCTTCTCTTCTTTTGTTGATTGCGACAATCCGCTATCAGACTCGTCGCTGCTGTCACTTTCAGAGAGGTTTAATTCTGGCAAATTGACATCTAACAACAAAGCGTCTTTCTCTTTTTGTTTCTTCTTTCTTGCTTTTTTGGATAATTGCTCATCTTCGGCTTCAGTTTTAACATCAGTAGCGCCAGGCGCGGTTTCCTCAGTAGGCTTATCATCTACTAGGTCAATTGTAGGAATCTGTTCATTTGATGGCTCAACTTTACAATCTGTGATGGCTGGTTTCTTGTCTGTTTTCTCTTCAAGATCAACAGTGGCAAGCTTTCGCTGATGTTCCTCAAGATGTTTCATCAGTAGTTTTTTTGAAACAAACTTATCTTCACATCCTTCCTCAATACAAGCATGAGGCAACTCCCCAGAGTGAAAGCGTTTATGAACTTTCAAGCAAACAGCTCTTGTAAATTGTAGGTTACATTCCTCACAAACAAAGATTGCTGGAGGTGTACAGAAGTGATAAATGTGTGGCCATTTCTTTTGTAGACACCTCTTGCAAAGTATACTTTCTGTGCCATGTTTCCAGAATAAATGCTTGGTTATATCTGGCTTATTTCTATAGGCGATACCGCATCGATAACATAGATGGTGCAATTTATGTTTCCATACATGGTTAGATAGTCTAGACTGGTTGTGACAGAACTCTAAGCACACATCACAAGTGTTGTGAATTTTTCGGAGATGAACCATCAGCCTGAATGATGAAGGTATTGAATCTACAGTGCACAGACAGCATCTATACTTCATTTCATAGTCTGAGTCATAAGTCCCGGGACACAAATGACATAGCAGTTCACTGTAACTATAGAAATTAGATTTACACATAACACACAGTAATATAGTTTTTTGATGCATTTTACGATTATGTAAATAGAGATCTTTATGAACAGCAGTTTTGAAATAACACTGGAAACATTCAAACATGTGATCATACTGCACAGTTTCACACTTTTCCTCACTATCGTAGTAGTCCAGATTGATGAACACTGATTGCACTTGGTCGGCGTCCACCTTGAGCTTGGCCTGGATGGTCTCGGGCAGCAGCTCCTCGGCCGTGATGCTGTCCACGGTGGCCGCGAACCGGTGCTGCGCCGCCATGTGCAGCGCCAGCGCGCGGCAGTCCACCGCCACCTTGCGCACGTAGTTGCAGTATATGCAGTTATATACTGTCTGTGCAAGAAACACCTTCAGCAGCTCTTTCAGAGGATATTTATCAAGTGGCCTATCTAATTTTAACTCAAGCACTGGAATTTCATCTACAGGTGGGTCTTCCGGCAATTTTTCTACATCTATTTGCGCCTCCATGGGCTCTGTCTCCATCTCCTCGGGGACTGGGGCAGTTTCTGCTACTGGTGGTGGTTCTTCTGTTACATTATCTATCTTGGGTTCTTCTATGCTCTCAGCCGCTTGCTCCGGCTCCGGCTCTGATTGTGGCTCCTCTTTTGGTTCATTATGAATCTCAAGATTATCAGTAGGTGTGTCATCCACTGTCAGTTTGTCACTAGCATCACTATCTGAAGAATAATCACTTGATGAGTCCTTGTCTAGAAGTTCCTTAGGCACCCTCACTGTTAGCTTTGGTACCCTGTTCATTGTGTTCATGTCCTCCAATTTGTTATCATAAATTGTAGATAACATTGCTGTGTTTTCGATAGGTTTACTACTTAGCGACATACTTGATGCAGTTTCTGAATTATTATTTAGCAGCGTTTTGAGGGTGGTTTCCTGGTTATTTTCATAGAATGTGGTTTTAACAAAAGGACTGTCAGCTTTATCACATATGGTCATCTTAATGGAGGGGGTTTTTGGCGGCAAGGGGTCTGGGGGTGTTTCTCTGCTATATCTTTCATTTCTGTTTTGTAGACTATCTTTTTCATATCGTTTAGGTGGTCGCCGTGTTCTAGTTGGTGGCTTGTATGCATTATGTTGTCCCACAGTAGGATCTACAGTGGAGTTTATGATCACAGGGGAATTAGCTTTATTTAGACTAAGCTTTAATTTAATACCACAATTTTCTTTTTCTACTGTTGGATATGGTTCTGGAGTTTGTAAGATACTAGCTGGAGTTTGTAAGCTTTGATGATTATAATTTAGGCTTTCAGCATTCACAGGAGAATTACTTCTGTCTGAACCATCCATGCTGTCATCACCATTGGGCATATAACTTCTGTTTTCTTTTGGACTAGAGGCAGGTTGGTGTAATGGGCTTGATGCTGTCATGAAATCTGAGCTGTGTAGTTCTAAACTTACATCAGTATTTGCTATTATATTAGCCATATCCTTGCCTCTACTAACAGGGACCTTCGTTCTGACAGTAGTATCTAGAATGGGTTCACTAGGTTGTACTTTAGTAGATGGGGTGCTGGAGTTGAAGGTGGTCACAGTTTCAGGCTTTGGCTCATATGAAGGTCTCTTATCCAATTTGCTAATATCACTCATATTTTTCATATCTTTAATAGGTGCTAGACCATTTCCTGTTGTATCACTACATATTTTATTCTGTTTCATACTATTTATCTTGGCTGCATTTTTGCTTACAAGCACAGGCACGGGTTTGGGGATGACATTGTTGCAGTCGTGATTGAAGAAGTTGTCCTGCTCGCTGCAGATCTCGTCACATTCACAGCACATCAGGTACATTGTGCCGTTATACACACTACAGAATTCCTCCTTAGAGTTGTAGCTGAACTCCTGTACATTGTGTTTGTTTGTCAGATGAGCAGATAGTTTTTCTGCCTTTGAAAACATTCCCAAACAGAATAAACAGATGTGGCGATTGTGCACTTCCCTCATATGCAAGAACAAGTTCCAATTTTCATAATATGTTCCACAAGCTGAACAGAGATAGACTTTCCTAGTGACTCTAGATGGGCCCCCAGCGGGTGCCTCCACACTGGGCGCAGCCTCGGGGGCCATTGCAGGCTCCTTGGCTTGAGCTCTGCACACTTGTTGATGTTCCTTCAGCATAGCCAGAGTCTTAAATGACATTGAACAACATTTTCTACACTTGAACTTGACCATTGGCTGTAATCCTGCATTTTGTGGATATTCATTCATGTTATGAGCCATCTTTTTAGCCGCACTCTTTTTGAATTGGTGTAATTGGCTTTTAGGCACCAGCCTCGGTACTGGTTTGTCCTGTTCATTCTGTGGAATATAGTTTTGAGGTTGTGATGCAACATTTTGAAATTGACTACTATTGATTTTCTTTCTGTGGATTAATTTTGGAGCTCTGGGAACTGAATTTTTTGTTAGTGCACTGGTTTCACAAGGTCTGTTAACGATTGGCGCCTTTTTCTTTGTAGTTGCGTATGGCAGAGAATTATCAACAAATGGCCTCTTTCCCAGATGGATCTTGAGTGGGTTGACGCGTTTGTTGAGTGTGTCGAGTGCGGCGGGGTGGTCGGCGCGCTCGGCGGGCGCGGCTAGGGGGCTGGACGCTTCGCCTGCGAGGTCATCGTGCCCGTTGGTGGTAAATTTCGCGCTTTGCTCTTTGTAGATTCCCACTGGCGCCGGGGCTAGTTTTTCGTCATTTGCGTTGACGAAATTACCATCTTCCATAGTTTTCTGAAAATATAAAATAAAAACGTGCGTAATGTGATTGCTCAGAAACAATAGACTATCAAACAAGAGGAAATCGCGAGATTCAAACATTGGAATCAACGCTCTTTTGATGAATATCATGTTACCTCGAAAATCGTACGCCCAGTACGAATACAGCAGTAAAGACTTGTGTCCACGCATCCGTCTCGGCAGTGCACACTTTACATTGGGCTTATTGTAAGGCAGCCGCGGGCTGATCATTCCCGTAAAATGGCGTCACTTCGCAGAGCGAGGAATGCTCATATCAAATCCTTTTTTGTAGCCTCATTGCAGCACTCGCATCACTTAGTATTATCATATTAATATTTCACATGTCACTAATAACTAAAATTAATGAAATTACACCAGTTTTACTGTTTATTTCCAAACACAAAACGGAACATTATCGCATTACGAGAAGCTAATTCATTGACCATAGACTAACTGACAATTTTGTTTTAAAAATTAACTTTTTTATAGAATGGTGGCATTGGCTTGTGCGACACGTGGTTTTTGCCCATAGACAACAAAGCTAGGCATCACTGCCGTATTTTATAACTTTTCACCATCCAAATATTGCTAGTGCCCCTAGTGTAAATAGTGGGTAATGAAGAAGAAGTCTTCGGGCTTATAGTAAAGCTTTCATGAGACCGTTATTATTCTGAGGTGTTATGCCACGGCATGCCGCATACCAAGGAACCCATTGACATATATATTACTGCGTAAGGACAGGCCAAACCACTCAAGAAAATGGCACCCGCGCGTTGGCCCTAAAATAGACATTTTAGGGCCAACGCTCCTCAGTCGACAGTTGTCTGTGGCCGAGAGATGGTCTTGTGAATCTTGTCATAAATATGTATTGTGTTGTGAAAGGCTGCAAAAACCATTATACGAAGGTCAAAAAGAAACATCGAATATCGTATCATCAGTAATTACCATTAAATTAAGTAATAAACACATTATAAATTGATAATTATTTTACTACCAAACTCTACAATGGCCGCGCGCTATAACCTTGTACGGACGTCATTTTTTGTTGACTATCCTCCGAGAACAATTTCTTGTTGCACACACTTACGTTTTGGAGCGTGATTTTTAGTCCATTTGTACGGGACGATCTAAAGCCAAACCAGGAATATAAAAACCCTGTATTAAGAGCGCCACATTCGCGTTGAGGACTGCAACACTAAGTATAGTCATACCAATGTGAATTGGCCATGCTCAAATTTATAATGGTAATTTTTTTATGATTTATTTTGAAAAGAGTTTCAGTAGCTCAGTGAGAGGATATATTCTATGGGTTCTTTGGAACTTAAGTAACATGACGTGTACTAACAGTCTAACGGTTACCCCACATTTAGCAAGTAAGTACTCATTAATGGCAATTTGAAAATAGATAAATTGACTTAAAGGCATATTTGCTGAAATGGTTTTAAGTATTCAAAAGACAAGAGTAAGTGGCTTAATATTTTCCATCCTCACAGGAATTCGAAATAAAGTACATCTTAGCCTCTTACAGGTTTGCATGCAGAACTATGTAATAAGAAAGTTAAACCCATTGACTGGATAAAATATGTGTATAATCAGTCAAAATTAGAACCTAAATATTCAACCGATTTGATGTGTAGGTATTCATATGATATATTTCAGATGTCTCGGATTCACCGCCACCACCACCTTGATGAGTCGCTTTCATTCACTGCCACCAAGATTACTAATCAATTTTTCAATTTCTGTTTCAATTATTGTAATGTACCTAGTTAATAAAAAGTACAGTAATAGCTTAAAAATTTGCCAATTCATTTGCTCATACTATACTATATACCTACAAGTCATTTTGACAATAGCATCAGTTATGTTATCAAGAGAAATAAAGTCCAATCCCACGGACTTTTACTCCGCCAAATACTCGTGTATGCGGTAAATTAGTTTCCTTTCACGGCTATGGATAGATTTCGGCATTTAGAAACACAAAAAACTCACAAAAGCTATAATAAACACTACGCATTGACAGCACCACAGTTTGACAGCAATAGACAAATGACATTTTGAGTTTATGACATTTTGTGATACCAGTGCAAGAAAAAAGTTCTATTGCTTTTCCGCAATGAGCCGTTTTCCTTGACAGCTGTCAGTTGAGCTTTTGGGTAAGCCGATAGATGGCGTGAAAACGCAGTTTACCAACTGTCAAAAATTACATAGAGAGCAAAGAGTACTAAACTCAGAATAAGAACTCACTAGTTGTGATTAAATGTCGGGTGGTAGCGCGAGCCATCCTTCCGAGGCTCAGACTGCATGTGGCTTGGGATAGTGCTAAGTATTCTGTGAATAGTTCTACCCGCGCCGTCACGTAGTGTTCTTTTCTCTATGCGCGCCGTTTGAACGGGTGCTGCGTGCGAGAACTGATTTTCTATTTTTATTTATTTATTTAGGGACCATGATCCATAGTCCTTAGGCATTATTACAGTATAGCAGTCACTATCTCAAAAGAGTCACTATCTCAAGTGCACTAACTCTACAGTATCAAGGGAGGAGGAGCAGATAGCTCAACTACAACTCAATTAATACAGGAGAAACACAAGGAAACTGAGAAAACTTTAAAAGAACGGCTGTACGCACAATCGCACTGAACGCTGAAGCAACAGTGACATCGACATCATAGAGAAAATAATACTACAATTCTACCTACCTACGTCACTTTCACATTTCGTTAGCCTCACAGAATAACATATTGTGATCTGAGTGTGTTCTGAGGGTTTGAAAGTTGGTACAACCCCAGACAACGCCATCTATTTCTCCAAAAAGGAACTTTTTTTTTTTTTTAACAAACGCCTCATATGGCGAGGGTTTTTATATTCCTGGTTTGGCTATACAGGTCTACAGACCAAAACAGATTTGTCTTAAATTATTAATATGGCGCCTGCAAATAATAAAACAATGTCCGGGACGGTAAATTATTAACGCACGTACAGTTCCCCAAAATTGATAATGCACATAGAAATCTTCGTCATTGTTCGGCAACGGTCGTATTCCCGAGCGTTAGAAAACTATTATGTATTTAGAGTGGTTAAGTGCATTTTCTTCATGAAATTTTAGTAGAATTATGTAATTGGTGCTAAAAGAGATAATTGATTTATCAGTAACGAAATTTGATTCGATAATTCATAATATTCCATAATATTAAAATTTACTTCGAAAATGTTACAGTAGGTACTTTTCAAGTGTCTTACTGAAGCTGATGTAAAGATGGATGAAAGAAGGTTTGAATAACACAAGGTTTATATTATAATGAGAAATGGATTTCAAACACAGGTTTCTATTAAAATTTTTAAATCTCAGTTCAAAAGTATTTACAGCACTGATTATTTCACATTAATAAAAATGTTTACATTAAAATCTCAGTTCAAAAGTATTTACAGCGCTGATCATTCACAATAATATTACAATTACAAACTTGGTCTTTTGGGTGTGGCTTTATTGGCAAAGTGAAGTCTATCAATGTGACGTATATTTTATTCTTAAATGTGCCTCATAATATGGCATCGTCAAAAATAATTAAAGTTGAAATTAAATTCACATTTGAAAAAAATAACAAGAACGATGTGTAATTGCAGCTCTTTATAATTCCACAAAAGTAATATTGATCTTGACCTTGAGACCCTTGACTGATCGGTGACAGCCACCGATCGCCCAAATTGTTTTCGATTATGTGTCACATGATATTGACTACTATTTCTTTCGAACAAGGATCAAAATGCAAGTGCTTTGTTTAAGAAATGATTCGGGTGTTTCCGGGAATACGACAGTTTGCGAAGATTTGCATGCGCATTATTAATATGGGAGAACTGTACAAGGTTACGTCGTCAAGATAGTTGCTAGGCACTGACATAGTTCAAACAAATTATGACAGATGACAGTTATTTTGCTTGTATGAAGAAGGTTTGAGTAAAATGTTCTGAAGGGCCTATCCTTCCTTTTGAAATCATTGAAGGAACCAATAACCTTTTCCAATGATGAGTCCTCAGAATAACAAATGCCTCGCTTTCTTTAAGTGTTATACACACAAAAAAATATTTGTTATCTACTTGGAGACGCACTAGAGGCGCCGTATCAGTAAATAAAATAAATCAGGAAACGTGGCTGAGCCCTGAAAAAAATAATCATAATCGAAACGATTTTTACCGATTCCCAACACTACGGCACCTTTCGCTTTTTTCTTTCTCTTTCTTACGTATTGTTTCTTCTCTTTCTCTCGCAAAAAGCAAAACTTGTCAAAAAGCTAGATTGAGGCTGAGAGGACGTTTCTGTTTTCTAGTTATTAGCAATATTGTTTTTTTTAAGTTCAATAGTTAGATAATGTTGATTCAAAATGATGTCTGATCAGTTTAGAAAAGTAGAGCCTTATTCTCCGAAGTCCTCGCCAAGAGGCGCGAGGTCGCCAGTGGTGTCTCGGCAGGATTCGTCTGGAACCCTGAAGACCACTATATCCCTGGGCAAAAACCCTTCCATAGTGCACAGCGGGCCATTCTATTTGATGAAAGAACCTCCAGGTAAGTGTTGTTGCCCGTGTAGCAGTGCTGGTGTTGATGCACAGTGTCTGACATAGTATTTTTTTACAGGAGAATGTGAACTCACAGGCGCTACAAACTTAATGGCCTACTATGGTTTAGAACACTCCTATAGCAAATTCAATGGTAAAAAGCTGAAGGAATCACTATCATCTTTCCTACCTAATCTGCCGGGGATCTTAGACGGCCCTGGCCAAGAAGATAACAGTACTTTGGGATCAGTGATAGCAAAGAGACCGATAGGTGGCAAAGAGTTGCTGCCACTCACGAGCGCGCAGCTGGCCGGCTTCAGGCTGCACCCCGGGCCCCTACCGGAGCAGTACCGCTATGTGAGCGCCACCCCACCAAAGAGGCATAAGAGCAAGCACAAGAAACATAAGCACAAAGATGGCGCTCCACCTGGCCAGGACACTCCTATACAAGGTACTATACTAAATACTTTCTCAGATATACTACTGTATTTGCTTGGACACTTTACACCAACATTATACTGTAGATGTAGCATGTTATAGCACATTATGTGAAAGCAACAATCAAAGTTACATTGAGAACATTAATTTGATATCCCATTTTAAATATTCCAGATTCATCAAACCCAGACACCTATGAGAAGAAACATAAAAAGCAGAAGCGCCATGATGACGACAAGGAGCGCAAGAAGCGTAAAAAGGAGAAGAAAAGGAAAAAGCAGAAACACAGTCCTGAGCATGGCGGGCTCACCCCGAATCAACACCCCATACCATAGACACTTCTAGCCGTATCATAGAGCATACACAATGTGGCCAATTCTAAAGCAGCAAAACAGAACTGCTAGAACATAAAATTAGTACTGTGTGCTTTTTCTGTTTCACAAGAGCATAAAATGTTTTGTTTCTTTAAAATCTGCCTCATTATAGAGTTAAGTTTTCTAGTACAAGACCTGAGGAGAATTAGACTTATGTGAAGCAAGGTTCAGTTACCTTGTTACCTTTATGAAATGTCATCAACAAATTGACCATTCACTGCACACCATTTAGCAATGGATACTGTTGCCTGATGTTTATAAGTAATTATGAATAAACCAAATCCTTCATTATGCTGTATTCACACATTCTTCTCCTCAGGCCTGACATGCCCAATAATCAGTAGTTCATAAATATTGCGTAAGTATTAGTAAATATTATGATAGTTAATACTTGCGTTGATTTTTACTTGCAATGGCGTATTCAGTAACACTTTGAGTAGCTTCACCGTTAAATTCCTGTGTAAATATATCAATAGATCCTTACCCATTATCTCTTACCTCTTAAATATTCTGAAAGTAATAAATTGTTCAAACTAAATTTTTTATTTCATTTTAAACTTGCGTTTTCACGATTGGGGTGGTGTAGTACAAAGAAACAAGTTTGTATTTTGTCAGAGCGAAATTTATTTAAAGTATCCAAATTTATATATTATTAAGTCAGTTTCATTTCGCTTCATATAAAAAGACGTTGTTGGTCAATCCTAATAAAAACAAAATAAATTAGTACACATTGATAACTACTTAGAAATTAACATCTTTAGGCAAATAATTCAGTTTCATTGTTAAAAATTATAATCAGTTTAAAATTGCACTTATGACCATATCAGCAGCCGTATGACTTACAATGAAGTCGAATTAATCACCTAAAGATACCTCATAGAATCGACAAATAGTGCGAATGTCGATGAATGCAAAGTCTTGTAGATGTCCTCTCATTCCTTTAAACAATTCAAGCATATGACTCGTATGTTTATAATTTGTAAAAAGCGACTCTACACTCGGGATCCTTCCTATTCATGTTTCTCGTCACAAATAAAAATACGCGGCATGTATTGTGGAAGAACTTACTTTCAATACTAGGCCATTGCCACTTTGGATTTAGTGTTGAACATTACAAAGATGTAATAATCAAAGTCCCTATTGTTTCATACATTGATTTGAGCGAGTGTATCATACGCGTATGAACACTTTTATGTGGTGTCAATGTACGTAATATATGTGCGCAGTTATTTAGTACAGTTACCTAAAAGTATATACCTTATATAAAATGTTATCATACAATCAATTCATACCGCGTACTTTTAAATAAATGAACTATCCTATTATTTAGTTTTATGCGCAATGGCACTGCACGTGAACAAGACAGTAACAACTATATTACAATGGCTACAAGGCCCACTTTCTTGTCCTGAGAATTAAAATAAAGTTTATAATAATCAAGTATGTAATTTTTTGCGTAAAACATGACAATGGTAACTAGAGTTATGTTTAATCTCATTAGTTTTTAAATTGTTGTCGCTAACCCTCACATTTCCGAGAGGCGAATCAAAGTTAATCATAAATTATGAATAAATATAGAGTACTGAAGGCCTAGCACAGGGCGCATTTAAGACGAGATGAAAGTTCTGCTCACTCACGCAGCCTCAAGAGCGAGCGCGACAGAGAACTTTCGTCACGTCTTAAATGCGCCCTGTGCTAGGCCTTCCGAAGTATCCAAGGATGTAAGAAGTATGTTTTAAATTTTTACGCTAACTTTGATTAACCTTACAGAAACTGGCCGATAATTTCATACAAAATAAATTCGGAAATCGCTATCACATTTAAATGAGCTTGATTATACTAAAAGTCGCCTGCTCCTACAAGAACCAATCAATTTGTGAACCAATGGCAAGTCATTAAAATAGAAACATCACGAAACGTTATTAGTACTTAACTAAAAGCAAAAGTTATCGGCAAGCAAATATAATATGCTAACTAAAAAGTATTTATACAAAAACTATATGCATTTCAAATAAATAACTATGAATAAACAAATTTAATTACAGTTAATATATTACAAATCATTTAATTCAAGCGATTTACAATAAAAATATGTTATGGAACTGTTATACACATTACAACCCAATTTATTAATAAAATCATAATATCTTACAGACAACCTTAAAAGAAACCTTCAAAATTAAAACATTTTTGAAATGCCTGCATTTTCAATTAAAATACTTACATAAAATCAATCTATTCGCATCGTTGAGCGAAACTCTACACGTGTCAACAATAAATACAGATACCAAGTTATTACTGTACTTGATACCAACCTCTACATAATGTTACATTCTACGGCTATTTACTCGGACGACGTATAACATGGCTGTGTATAGCTATCTCGCTCCCACTCGTACTACTCAGCGATACTCTCTTTTCATTTCAGTCCAGTTGTAAGGCTCTAACGCAAGGGTTCAACGAAAACTGCGATTAAATGTATTTCTATCTGGTGAGTCCATTGCGTGTGGGCCATGGCTCGGCCCGCGCGGCGCCGTAGCGAAGCGTCATTGTTCGAGGCGCCTAGTCATTCTGTCACAGCTCCTTTAGAAGTGCAGACTTGGCATTCTTCAGTTTGTCTAGTCGTTTTGTTAAATGGTTATTCTCTGTTTCTAGCTCTTCCACGCGGTTCAATGCTTCTCGCGCCTGTAAACAAACCTTCTATTAGTTTTGGTTAAGGTTAGGTCAAATTGGTAATTGTTAAGTTGTTGCGATGGAATTATTTGTTTTTTTTTAAGGTTTATAAAGTTAGATAACTGAACTGACACGATATCATTGCATTGCAACAAGTTTATTTAGTAAATAATTGGTATATTACAGTGTTATTGGACGCCACAGGTTTCATATCTCTGTACAATATTCATGCAAGTAGGTAATTCGAAGGAGTTTAACAATCGCTTATTCACAGATTATAGCGGAGGTTATCTGTGTACATAACAGATGCAGGACAAGAGGACAACACTTTAGAACATTACATAAAAATATTATTTCAACACCACTCTTGGTTGGAAAACTTAGTATAAAATTTAATTAATAGAGGGGTGGCACACTTGTGTTTGTGTAAACTATACCATTATTGGTTGATAACTGCCCAGAAGTCAACGACTTCCTGAAAATAATGGACAATCTTGTCAGCGCTAGTAGGCATTTAGTAAAGTTTATAAAAAATATTGTTGTATGGTAGCAGATGCTCCCATAGTCTTACAGACGCTTCTATCTCATCCCCCACTGGAACATTCTTCACTTCAAAAGTTCCAGTCGTTCATAAAGTTACAGGAGCGTAGTTCACTCCAGCTTTAGGGAGAAACAAGGTTACAAAAGTGCCAGGCCTTACAGAAGCTTTCATCTTACCTATCTATGCAGCCGTTTCAGCGCTAACAGCACCGCCCAAAAGTACCAGGTGCCTATAACCTCCCAGAAGCTCTGACCTCTCTCTGCAACCGCCTCAGCACTACTTGAGTGCTTTCACGAAACGCACTACGGCTCGAAAGTACCAGGCGCCCATAGTCTAGCAAGAGCTTCCATCTCACCTCTCTCTGCAGCCTTCTCCGCTCCTGCTTCAACGCATGTTCGTGCTCATCCTGCCCCTCCTGCCTGGCTCGCAGCCGCGCCACCTGCGCCTCGAGCCGCGCCACCGACCAAAGTACCAGGCGAATATAACCTTACAGGAGCTTAGATTTCATTTCACCTCTCTCTGCAGCTGTCTTCACTATAAAGTACCAGGTGTCTATAACCTTACTTCAGCGTGAAACAAGGTTTGAAAAGTACCAGGCGCCCATAGCCTAACAAGAGCATCCGTCTCACCTCTCTCTGCAGCCGTCTCCGCTCCTGCTTCAGCGCATGTTCGTGTTCATCCTGCCCCTCCTGCCTGGCGCAGCCTCGCTACTTGCGCCTCGAGCCGCGCCACCGACCGAAAGTACCAGGCGAATATAACCTTACAGGAGCTTACATTTCATTTCAACTCTCTGTAGCAGTCCGCTATAAAGTACCAGGTGTTAATAACCTCACAGGAGCTTAGTTTGCTCCTGCTTTACTGCAAAACATGGTTTGAAAGTGCCAGGCTCCCATATGCCTTACAGAAGCTTCCATCTCACCTCTCTTTGCAGCCGTCTCCGCTCCTGCTTCAACGCGTGTTCATGCTCGTCCTGCCCCTCCTGCCTGGCCCGCAGCCTCGCTACTTGCGCCTCGAGCCGCGCCACCGCCGCGCCCTGCAGCGCCGCCTCGGCCTCCGCCCGCGCCGCGCGAGCTTTCGCTTCGGCTAGGCTCTTGCGGGTCACTTCCACTGCGGATAAGAGAGTGGTAAAGTTTAGTAAATATAAAAGTGGTTTGTTGTAGCGGTTTGTTAAAAAAGGGTTGCAGTTTTGGAACAATATATGCCGTTGTTTCTGTTGAGGTTTGTCTATACTATACCATATTCTAAAAACTATACAACATACTTTTTGACTTAGATATTCAAATTTAGATTATTATTAGTCTAACCACACGAGGAGCAAAGGACCTACGCAGTTCTTCATGAGACGATTCGGTTCCGGGCTCCTTCCTTAGCTTCCCAGGAAATCCAGACGAAATTGAGATCCGTCACGTAATTGGTATCGCACCTCCATAAACGCCTACCCGTTGATCAGGTAAGAGCGATGCCACATGCACGGGCGTTGTCGCAACACACACAGCATTGTTACCGTTGCGTCGTCTGAACGATTACGCTCCACCCTTCTATATTTCAACCTTTACGACGTCCCACCGTCGAAGTGAAGGATAGCGACTAGGGCATGCAATACCGGTAATATTTTCAATACCGGTATTAGAACTCAATACCGGGATCCCGGTATTAATACCGGTATAAGACTTCCTTGTTATAAATGGCATATATTTTGTTTAAAGGTCGTATAGGGCAAAATACAACAAGAAAAAGCAATCAAATTCTGTATTATGTAATATTTTTTACGAGAATTGAGTATTAGAGTTAAAATTTTAGAACGCATGGACAACAAGTAGGTTTCTAAAGGCCAAAAACAGCATGTACCGGTTGAAAACAAGTGCACTTTCATAGTATATAGGAGCACAAGGCTAACTATATCTTAATCGCTTGATTTATAGCCTAAAAAATGTCCGATTCCGGTATTGCTTCAATACCGGTATTAAATTTCAATACCGGTATTGAAAAAAGCGTGGATTTTGTCCGGGATCCCGGTATTACCAATACCGGTATTGCGGTATTGCATGCCCTAATCCTAATAGCGACGCAACGCATCTTTCACGTTGTTCACATTGTCACGTGACACTACACTCACAGTCGCTCTCGCAGTCCTGCCCGCTGGCTCCGTTGACTCGGGCCGCTCGCTCGTCGTTCAGCTGAAGCTTCAGCCGGCGCACCTCCGCCTCCAGCTCCTGTCGTGACGTCACTAGTTTCTGCAACCGCACGTCTGGAGAAGGGCAAATGGGGCTTTAGATAAAGAAGGATAAAGTTTCAGTGGTTTTATTATAGCTTTGATTGCTTTATTACTTATGAAGGACGCTGAAGTTTCTATAGTTAGTTTAAGTAACATAAGTTTTTATAACCTATGTACTTACGTACTATGTTTTCGGTCAACACTTTATCGGGTCATACTTCTGTGTTGACCGAAAACATAGTAGTATGACCCAGTAAATTATGTGCTAATAGACGGCTGTACTATGCTGTGGCTTAGAGTAACAATAACTCATTTGCCCATTCTTTCGGAAAATCCGAGAAAATGCCACACAGATAAATTCACTACTAAGCCCCTTCCCAATAAATTCAAAAACACAAAATCACTCACCGAGCGTCCCCTCCCCAGCATCATTGAGCATCTCCTCGGACTCTCGCGACACGAGCGCGAGCGCGGGCACGCTGCCCACGGCGCTTCCCGCCAGCTCGGCCACGTCCCCTGTAGCTTCCACAAACGCCCGGCCCGCCGCCGCCGCCGCCGCGTCGCGGGCTAAGATGGCGTCCCGAGCGGATAGCAACTCGCGGTCTAGGGAAGCGTGCTCGCGTTTTAAACGCTCGTGCGCTGAGCATTTCTCTTTGTGTTCTCTCTGGAATGTTGGAAATGGATTGTTAGGAAACATAGTTATGGTTGATGACGAGATACTCATTGGAAGATTTAGAAGTCGCAAGATGAAACTTGAGCTATGATTCAGTTGTATTATATTATAGTGTTATTATATTATTGCGACGCCTAGAGTGAGATTTCAAAATATCGAAAACGCAATGTGATGATGATGCTAAAAACTTTTTTATTCATGTTGTGTATGATTTCGCGGTTCACGACCGATTATTAACATTGTTATCCACATCAGATAGGTAATCTGATTATGATAATATGACTCATTAGCAGTGCAGTTATCAGATTTAAAAATCAAATGATAACACGTTTTTACGCATTGCGTATCACGGCAAACCCTGGACACCGGTAACCAACAAAAAACTATCGAATAAATTGGCAATATGGCTCTGCAGTTGCAATTGAAATTTAGTCGTTGCAATATGAGCCCTACTGCCCTGTGATACGGACCTGCAGCTGCGCGGCGGCCTCGCGCTGCTCCTCGGCCTGGTCGCGCAGCTGCTCCAGCTGGTACCGCAGCGCCGCCTTGTCGTTGTCGAGCTGCGCGTTCAGGATCATCGCCGCGCGGAACTTCTCCGATACTTCCTTCAGCTCGTGCTGGAATTTATCAAATTCATAGTGTTATTATGGCATAAGTAAAGTTGGTGCTGAAAATACGGCGTAAACTCGTAAAGGAGTAAATTACATGAGTATGTTATGTACCTGTGTTAGTTAGTTATTCTCATTATGGGTTGACCAATTCGCTTCAGCTTCTTATACACAATTAACCATCGCCATAAAAATCAGTGCAACAAGTAATTAATAAGCTGTTGAAAAATAAACTTTTCCATTACCGGGACATTCTCCACTAATCGATACGCACAATGAGAGACAATGTGAAGTTTCGATCAATAGATATCGTTCAAACTACAAAGCGTTTAGTAGTGTAAAAATCAATAAATAAATTAGGTACGTGAAATAAAGCGATCATCCTGATTAGGTTCACTATCAGGCACTATGACAAACTGCTTCCCAAGTATAAGGGTGGACCCGTAGTCTCTCAAAAACTGAGTCTAGAAGAACTATGTTGAAATACCAACTGGAAGTTTTCATGTGCAACGCTATACATCTTAATTAATAGAACTGTGACGGGTCCCGATAATTAACATAAATACATCGCTATATTTTCAATTGGGAGTATTACATTGGGACTAACATAACGCTCTGGCGAAAAGTGGGTGCAGCAATGCACCTCTGCCTACCCCGCAAGGGAGTACATTAGTACAAGGCGTGAGTGTGTGTGTGAGTGTAAAATCTTAAAAGCGTTGTACTACAACTCACCCTAAGGTCCTTGAGGCTGAAGCTGTCGTCCACGGAGTCCTCGGAGCTGCGGCGCGGCGAGTGCAGGCCGGGGGCCAGCGCCGCCAGCCGCGCGCCGCCGCGCCGCACCGCCGTCTCTGCAAACACCAGGTACACACGTTACAAATACAAAAAATACAAAAAAATACATTATTATAATATATTTATTCATTTGCCAAAAAGTTTTTCAGTAAACTAAGCTTGACCCCTTCTTTTAAGTACATAAGCACCTGTGCCAGAAGAGGTCACTCTTTCTTAACAAAGTAATTTAGCCAAATTTTGACATAATTTAATTCTTATAAGTATCGAGTACAATGACACGGTTATACTATTTTAGTTTTTAATAATAAATTTAAAGCATAAATTATGTTTTGTGAAGTAATTCAAGTTTTGTTTAAGTATAATGTTTCACGTCTAACATATTTCAGTAAGTATTGAACCAGTCATACACTGAAGGATAAGTATAAAACCAAAAATGTAATTAAGTATTTAATTGAGATATAAAAGTAAGAAGTAAGAACGTTAACACCCGTGAAAAACACAAACAGACTTGTTTTGGACAAAGCGCGCGGCCCACTACCTCCGGCTACAAAATCTTTAACAGTTATTCCTTCGGAGGGCTATTTTGGTGCGTTGCATCGTGCGGCAGATAAAAAATAAGGATATTGCCGAAATTTGACTAGGATATGGTACCACAGCAAGCGTCTCACTCAATCAGATGCTACTTCATTTATTCACCCATCAAATATCTCCTGACAAACATGCTCCCCTGGTACCCTTCTTGTCCGCGGAAAAATGCCATGGCTGTTCTGTTCATTCATTCAGTCAATTAGATAATATCTACTATCTCCTAACAACTCATCCTCCCCTGGTACCCACCTGTCTTCCCCGCGTACATATCGTACGCCTTGTCGGCATTGTTCTCCTGCTCGCGCTGCCGGCGCTCCAGCTCTCTCATGCGGATCATCAATCAGATACCTACTAGATACTTCATCTAGTCACCCATCAAATACAAATCTCCTAACAACCATCCTCTCCTGGCACCCTGCCCAATCACTCTTCTTCCCTGCCTAGCCATCACGGCATCTTCATCCATTCACATGTCCTAACAACTTATCCTCCCTTGGTACCCACCTGTCTTCCCCGCGTACATATCATACGCCTTGTCGGCATAGTTCTCCTGCTCGCGCTGCTGGCGCTCCAGCTCGCGCATGCGGATCAGACAACCAGAAGGTACTTCATACATAAACCCATCAAATACACATTTCCTAACAACTCATCCTTCCCTGGTACCTTGCCTACTCACCAAACTTCTTTCTTACATACATATCACTACACATCACCCATTCACCCTTCAAATACACATCTCCTAACAACTCATCCTCCCCTGGTACCCACCTGTCTTCCCTGCGTACATATCATACGCCTTGTCGGCATTGTTCTCCTGCTCGCGCTGCTGGTGCTCCAGCTCGCGCATGCGGATCAGTCAATCAGATAACTACTACTTCATCTAGTCACCCATCAAATACAAATCTCCTAACAACCTTTCCTGGCACCCTGCCCAATCACCCTTCTTCCCCACGTGCCTATCACGGCATCTTCATCCATTCACATCTCCTATCAAGTCATCCTCCCCTGGTACCCACCTGTCTTCCCCGCGTACATGTCATACGCCTTGTCGGCATTGTTCTCCTGCTCGCGCTGCTGGCGCTCCAGCTCGCGCATGCGGATCTCGCGCGCCTCCGCCCGCGCCGCGCGCCGCGCCGCCAGGCGCTGCTCCGCCTGCGGGGAAAAGAGATATGTTAACTTGAGTCATTTGTTATAGAACATCAAACTGGTATACATAGTCGTCGTGGTGTTGCTCGTGCAGACCGTGTTTGATTCGGCGGTACTGGACTCTTCCTCCCCCACTGCTGGGTAAAGGCCTCCCTCCTCCTCCTTACGCCATTCCGGCAGAAATCGCTTAGGTCTATATACATATACCATCACACAATATACACAATACATATCAAACATTGGTTATAGGAGGCTGGTGGTAACAGTTTTTGAGAACAAGATTTTCAATCAGGATTTAAAACCCCAGAGAAGACGGAAGCTCGGAAGGTTTAAAAAATATATAATCTATCGCGTATGATTTGTATATGTAGTGAATGTGTGTAGTGTATGTTAAATTACTAGACATATCAACGAACTATTAAATAATAAATTATGAAGTAAGTACTACGATATTATATGTAGTTAGTGTAAAAGTTTGCGTGTCGATAACTCGATAACTATCAACAATTGGAAATTCTAATTACAATAAATTAATACTTTCAACGACAAGGGATTGCGTTAGAAAGTGGTTTATAGTATTTATAATTGATAAAGAGTTTAGATTAGATACACTCAATTAGTTAGGCAGGTACATTACTTTATAAAAATATTCTATGGAGACCTGCAATCAACAGAAATAAATTAAACAGTAGATAGTTCCGTGTCTATCCATACAATGCAAGATTGAGGTTTTTGGTGATGGACCGCAATTACGTCAAAGATATTTATCACCATCGAAAAGCTGATCATTCATGGCTATAGCCGTATCGCAGCTCAGCCTTCTACCGGCTACAAGATTTCCACTTGTTTCTTTATCTACACGGCTTATACCTTTTACCTGTTCACAATAGTAACGATACGTAATGTGATCGCAGGGGGGTCATTCTATATGATGCGAAGCGCTACTGTGCGAGCTACGACTCTATCTAGTTGTATGAAACGTGCAGATTGCTCGACAGCTCAGATAGAGTAACCCCCCAGGAACGTGCGCGGGGTGCGCGCGCGCAAGGTGGGAGCTGCAGTAATGACGCTCGTCCTATTGTCTCCAGGAAGCGCCGGTGACGATCAGACAAACGTGAATGGGGAGTTTGGGGAGCGACTGCTAATGCTGACGTCATAATTGTGTAGGTAACTAGGTATCATTGGCTTCATCTTTTGGTAAAATACATGATCTGACAAGAAATACAAATAAAATAATATCGGGACGTATCCGGTGGTAATTAATGAATTTTGATGTTTTTTTTTGCGACTTACGAAATATTTTATTTTAATGAAGACTTCTTTAGATTCTACGGGCATTGGTATTTTTCACACAATTAACTTACAATAAATCATTAACAAGTCAAGTATATTATAAATATTCAAGTCCAGATATTTTTTAGGCTTTGTCTTTGTGTAGTGCCGCACTTAAAACATTTAATTACTATGAAGTAACATGAGGGCGGTGCCTGGCGTATGAGCATGCGTGGGCGACGGCAATAAGTCCACCTGTCTACTCGTGAACCTTCCGGCAAGGGGACGGTGACTGGCAACATGCAGTCACGAAGACCGAGGGTGGTCTCAATCAATATTCTGTGCACTATTTTTAGTTCTGCGGGTTTGAGCTCACGGCCTTACACGTCAGAATTGCTTGCAGAAACGCCTAGACACAGACAGCTATTGTGCAATCCCCTGCCTTGCTAGTTAATGATGAGAGGCATGTGCCAGCAGTGTGTAACTCTATGTTATTGTGATGCAAATGTGAAGTATTCGCCAACATAGGTGGACAGGTAGGTTAGAAGCTATTAGGAGCAGAATGAGGTAAAGTCATAGTGTTGTGGTACCCCTCGGGAGACCGGCCTAGCAGCGACCGTTGGTTGGGTGTGGGTAATAAATGTGCTGATGAAGTCTACAAACTGGTCAACTGAGCACAAACGTAGCCGTAGGCGCTAGAGTAGTAAGGGTGTGTTTTCTTGTTACTTGCACGCTACTATGATGTGAGTGTGAGCCCGTATGCGAGGTAAATCGATAGTGCTAAGTAATGCAAAGATGCGGGTGGCAGGATGTTTCGCATTTACAACAACACTTTTACATATTCACCGCAACCCTAAAATGGTCCCCTGAATCGACTGTCGATGTTGTTTATGCCACATGAATAATTTCTCACACTGGTGGAGATAATTAGTGTTGGTTAATTGTTAACCAAATGCAGTCCAGTTGTACTAGGTTAATGTAAGAACACATTATCATGAGTCCGACTCAGATAGGGGGAGAATGCGACGAATGTGCACGGAAACCGACAAACAGCCTGCTCCGGCATTTAAGAGAATTGTTGGCATACCGCGCGGCAAAACATCGCCTCGCTTTAAAAGGAAAAGCAGAAAATCCTTCAAGTTCTTTGAACATCAAGACCGTTTTAAGATATTTTATAAAAGTTTACAGGTTTTCATAGGACGGACGGAAGAAATTCAAAGGAAAAAGTTTCAAATTTTCTGTCTCTTAAATGATAATACTTTAAAGTACTTAATCCGAAAACATTCCATTTCTCAGTACTTACTCGTTGGAGAAGTAACATATTTCCTTTTATTTTTACAAAGCTACACATACCATCATAATCATAACATTGATAAAAGTAAAATAAAAAACTAGCGCCGGCAACACATGACATCTCCTCGCAAGGAGTAGTGTTGTTCCTTGCACAAAGTAAAGAGCTTAGCGACGTGTCACATGGTAGCACATGCGGCATGTCATAAATAATTCGCCAGGACCTGATGATGTCATCTGGACGAAATGTGCTAAGGATCAGGGTCAATGAAGTCATTCCCGAACTTAGACATTGATGAGGGCTGCGTCTTAGGTTTTTTAAAGAATAATAATTAGATGAGTGTTATTTTTTCATTGTGTTAGACCGGTTTTGGCCACAGGTTGAGACAGGATAATAATTATCGTTATCTAAAGCGAATCCCAATGCTCAATGTAACTTTTTTTTCTCCAATATTACAGAAAAAGCTATCACAATGAAAATTTATCAAGGATGACGCCTTTTAAAATCAAAATAAGTGCTAGAATCAATTTAATGATTACCGTCGATACTCAACTTGTAATGCAAATGCCGAAAGATTAGTATAAATCCGAACCATGCAACAAATGTCCACCAGGTCTCCACAATCGTCGAAGTTTAAATCTGCGTGTATCACAGTAGTACCAACCTGCATACATTAAGCTTATTTGGTAAAGAATGCCACTCACATACCAAGTATTTAAACTGGCTTACATAAAACATTTGTTAGAATATAGCTAATACGTGATCCCTAATTCAGAGACGCTATAGCGATAACAATATAGTTATGTATAACCGCACCGCTGATACTCATAAATGCGAAATCCTTCACCATAGTGTAGTAACAAGCACACCATATGGTGAGGTCATGTTTGTTTACGAATGTGTTAAAATGTCTGCCAACTTATCGACCGCATGTGTGGATCAAAACCGGTGACAGATTGAAGCCAAGAGTGATATGGTGGACAGAGTCATGTATTTTGTAACTCGATATGGGATATGGGAAGGCTTAACCCATGTTTAGAACACGTATGATGCTATATGTAATAAATCTTTTAACTAAAAGCGAACATTTTTTATCGTACCCTTCGTAATATATGAAATTATAGAAGGTAGCTTAGCTACTGTAAATTGAAGTACAGTACAGGCGATGGTTGGTTCAAATATGAATAAAACAGATTAAAGCAACACCTCGGCGCGAATCAATTTGAAATTGTAAATCGCAAGACACAGGTATGCTATGAACAAATCGAAAGCTACATAGGTAGGTTACCTTATACAAATCAAAAAAGATGATCTCACACCGACATTACACAATACGTACATAGATTAACAATATCTAACTTACTTACCCTCTTTTTTATTATTACTATATGACGTGTAAATTATTGAATTTATGAATAAATGATTGAAATTGAAAAAATATCTTCACCGACGTCAAGTTACTAATAACTAAATACACACCGATCGTCGGTTTGTCAACAGATGCGTCATAACTGGCCGTTGGTCACTTGTGGCCATCATTGTTATGTTAACGACACAATATTGGGATGAGGAGTGAGTTATAACCATTTAAGACAAGGGCAATGGAGACAGTAATACTACATATTAGTATTTGCGGTCAATGATACTCAACCGACAGCAAATAAAGATAAAGTACTTTATTACAGCGTCAAGTAATATAAATTATTGTTAACTTACGTGTAAAAATAGTAAACGACCAGTTAAACTTATCAAGTTCACAAGATACACCATTTTGTAAGAAATACTTGAACACCGACATGTAGATAGACTGAAACCTCCAGACAAGTGTGTTCAGCTGAAGGCCCCAGCTAACTGTTAAACTTTACAGAAGGGAAAATATGTGGTATTCATTAAATAGCTGAAGATGAATCATTGTTGGAAACAATACATAATTCATGTTTATGAAAATCCATGTACAGATGAATTTTGGATTTTAATAACAAATATTGTGACTGTTAATTGAGGTTAATTAACTACATATTTGGGATAGAAAATGCTAGACTCACATAGAGTAACAGGATTCTTCCGGCGAAGTTCATCCAGCTTTCTGGAAGCATCGCTACTGAAGCCATCACGCTTTAACCCCTTGAAAATTGATACTAGAGCCACTGCTGACACAATACTAACAGAACCACTGTCCGTTGAAAAACTCAATTTGTACTCCTAAATGACTTCGTCACGCATTTCAACTGTGTCAACATGACGCTACACTGCAAATTTTCGCTTTACGATACCGAACGAACTCCGGGCTATTGATGAGTTACGCAAAGACTGTTCACCTGAGACTGAGACACTTCAGGCGATACTGCGGCCCCCGAAGGCCATCCGCACGACGGAACTTCACTACAAGAGATAAGATAAACTCAAACCTTAACTATTTTATAGACTACCAAACCCGTGCAATTAAATTAACACGTACGTGTTGTGTTTCCTCGGTGAATGCTAAGCAGTATGAGCCTAAAAGGGAAAGCCCTCACGTTTCTTCACCGATCCTACCTCAGAAAACAATGAGTCAAGCGTGAATCACCAAGGATATGGCGACAGCAGTCAAAGGAACCGTTAACATGAGGATATTTGGAGGTTATACATACATGAGAGTGTTGTCCGCCGATGATGCCGACGATGGACGGGTTCAGGTCTCCATGCGAGTCCCTGCGAATGCTGTCGTATTCGTCTTTGCTATTGAATCCATTCGAGGAGCCGGATTTGCCACTTTTGAGGCTGCCGAAGCTGCTCTGGCGGCTGTAGTTGTTGCCTTTATCGTAGGAGCCGTTGCTAATGCCGTTCGTCTCAGCCATTGACTTGTTGAAGGTCGTGTTGACTGTTTCGTGAAGGTTGCCGCTGGTGGCGGGCGCGCGCTCCACGACCGTGGTGTCCTCGTCGGAGTCCCCGAAGTCCCCGTCGGTGAAGGCGTCGCCGCTGTCGTCGCTGTTGTCCGACGTCACCAGCTCGGAGCGCCGGCCCATGGCTGCGTCGCGCCACTACCACTATTGTCCACTATTCCGGGAACCGCTGACGAGCGCATTCGTCAACAGTTTATAACAGTTGCGTATACGACAGCAGAACCGTCACTGTGGAAGGAAGGCCGCGATATTTCGTGCACCTCCTCAGACCTCACGTTACACACTTAATATTTTTATGATAAAAACGTTATTATTCCTTTTATCTTTCTTAATCTTATCGCTACCTGTAACGAGCTCCTTGACCAAGATTCTTTGTTTTGCGGATACGATATCGTCAATGACACTTACATTCCTAACATGCACTTTTAAACGGCACTTATTCCACTCGTCTGCGGTGGGCTCGCGATGCCGGTGACGAGGCCTAGTGTTGCGCGCGCGCAGTGAGGGGCGCGAGTGCGGCGCGACTGAGATATCACTGCCGGAGTGATCGCACCGACACGTCGCACGGCCACGAGCCTAGCGGAAGCGGCCCTCACGCGCTCCGCAACCTAATGTTATTTCTATTATAATTTAATATCCCAAAAATTATGTACAATGTATAATCTGCATGCATGATAGCTGATTCCGGTAACCTGAGACAGCTATCTAAACCCACTGCGGCTATATATTTAAACCTAATCTTCTTAGCGTTGCAGAGTTTGTGACCGTCGTGGTGAGAGGATTAGATATTCGATCAGCTGTCAGTCGCTGACTCTCCGGGGCTGTGAAGGACGTAATATAAGGTACAGGTGATCGAATAATCCTAATATTTAATCTATCTAATCGATAATCCTTCGGGGTTGCTCCTTTCGTGTCCCCAAGTAATGTGAATGAAAGTGATGGAAACTTTGCTCGAGTCCTTGCCGTTGTCTTAAAAGAAAGGATCCTAAAAAACTTATTGCTATTCGTTAAAGATCATATTTAAAGTGGTCACATCCACATCTTGTTTCATGGCCCTACAAGGATAGCTGGAGTATTATTATATCAATGGTATTATGAATCATACCACTTGTTGTGAAATACTGTCTAATATGTTAGATTACACGCGAAGTACTTATTATCATTGTTTAACCACAACATACATCATTATATTAACTGTTATATTTATACATATAACACAATTAAAACTGATAGATGATATTTTTCAAATATTATAAATTGTTATAACGCCAACGTAATTAGGTATACAGAATTATAAATTTTTGGTGGTGGCTCTATAAGGTATGTGACTAATACATAGTTATCCAAGTGTTTAATGTTATTCAAGAAGAAGAAGATATATCAATCCATCAAGTAATAATGCGACAACAATGCGTGTTGCCAGTCAAATATTTCAACAGGCATTTAAGAAACGAGTTAGAAAACTACCAAAGCAATTAACTGTAGAATGAATGAATAGCAATTCACTTTAAATCATGCGTCAAGTTATGAGCATTTTTGAGCATTGTAATTTTCCGAGAAAAAAATTATAAATATTTAATTTGAATGTTTCGATATTTTAAAAGTTCGTACACTTATAAAAATAACATTGCAGTCTACTTTATTCTTCATTTTTCTTCTTTAAAGGTTATATTTTCACAAAGGATGACGAATTTAAGTACATTAATTAATTAAGTAATTAATTAAGTAATCTTATAAATAAGCAAAACATTTGTAATTCTCAATACTCAGCTATTTTTTGTGGTTCTGACATTGAACTTATCGGTTCAAAATTTGGGACAACGTTGATAACAGAAGGAAATAAGGATATGTGTTTCATGCTCACTGTAGGACATTAGGACATCAATATTATATACACTAATATTACACTCTAAGTTAAAGTTAAAAAGTAGTTTTTTTTTAACTTAGAGTTGAGTAACAGTTTTAAAGAATTGAGTAACGACACTGATAATGTAGAACAGGAATACGATAACATTCAAACAGCCATCAACACTGCTAAAAATAAAATTAAACAAAAATCACACCGACGACACAGTAACAAATTATCCCCTGATACATTGTTATTATTAGAAGAAAGAGAATCCCACCCAAAATGCTCACGTGAATACAATAACCTAGATAGACAGGTGAAGCGTGCTATAAGGAGGGACATTAGAGCATTTAACACGGAGGTTATCAAACTAGCATTAGAGAACAATAAATCACTTAGAGCAGCAAAAAATGGCATAAGCAAAGGCAAATCGTGGATAACAAAATTGACAGATGAAAATGGCAATGAACAAGGAGGAAGGGATAAAGTCATTAAAATTTGTACTTCATTTTATAAAGCCCTTTACTCAAATCCCGCCAAAAATAATACAAATTTAGATTCAGATAAAACATACTCCCACCCTGACTCTATCCCATTTATAACAGGTTTTGAGGTTCATCGCGCCATTATGAGCCTCAAATGTGACAAAAGCCCAGGAGATGACGGAATCACCTCAGATCTGTTAAAGGTGGGGAAGTCGGTCTTAATACCCCATATAGCAAATCTGTGCAATATTATATTGACGACTGGAAAAGTTCCGAAAAAGCTATGCCACTCTAATATAGTACTACTTCACAAGAAGGGAGATAAATCCGATATAGGTAACTACAGACCTATCAGCCTGATATCCCACATTTACAAAATTTTTATAAAAATAATAGAAAGTCGCATTTCCCACATACTGGACGCAAATCAACCGCCTGAACAAGCTGGATTCCGACCCAACTTTTCCACCACAGATCATCTTCACACCCTTAACCAGATAGTTGAAAAGTGTTCCGAATACCACACACCTTTATATTTAGCCTTTGTAGATTACAGTAAAGCTTTCGACAGTCTATCTCATTCTTCAATTTTCGAAGCTCTAGAAAATCAAAAAATTCCCAACACATATATAGACCTCATCAAAATCATTTATCAAAATAGCACGGCAAAAATAAAATTACAGTCACCTGGACCACTTTTTGACATAGAAAAAGGCGTGAAACAGGGAGATCCGCTATCTCCGAAGCTATTTACCTGCACGCTCGAAGAGGTATTCAGAAAGCTCGCGGTTTCATGGGAAAACAAAGGTATCGACATCGGTGGCAGAAGATTAACCAATCTTCGCTTCGCCGATGATATCGTGCTGTTTTCCCCGTCGGCATCAACACTCGAACGCATGCTGCAAGATCTCAGCACGGCAAGCCTTCAAGTCGGATTGTCGATGAATCGGTCCAAAACGAAGATCATGTCTAACAGCGTGAAACATAGGGTCACGGTAGACGGTCAGGATATACAATATGTCAACGAGTACATTTACTTAGGCCAGCTAGTCTCATTCGAAAACAGGCAAGACAAGGAGATCGATAGACGCATCGATAACGCCTGGAAGAGCTACTGGTCTATGAAGCAGCTGATGAAGGGCAACCTTCCACTGTCACTCAAGCGCAAACTCGTTGACATGTGTATCTTGCCCGTCCTAACCTACGGCGCACAGATATGGTCACTGACCGAACATCAAAAGACCAGACTGAAGGTCTGCCAAAGAGCGATGGAGCGTAGTATTCTAGGTGTAAAATTGACAGACCGTGTCAGGAACACCGCACTACGCTCCCAAACCCGCATAATCGATCCTCTTCCGCTGGATCACTGTCACGGTACAGACGTGTCGAAATTTGCGTAAATTTTAATTAAAAATACCCTAAAACTATTTAAATAATTAAATAAATATCTTAAATAACACAAAGTTTCCGTATTCAACAAGTGCATAAAAAACCTAGTCAACAAGTTACCAAAACATCCCTGAGGAGACCTACGGGAATAATTTGATATACGCTGACCACCAGGACCGCATATAAACACCAGAGGTGACGACAAATGTGCGCCATCTAGCGACGAACGCGGTGAGTCAATTTCTAACTGCACCGACACTACCAGGAACGCATAGAATCAAGACGTCACCTCAACCATTGTGCTGACCGCTATAATACCTCCCGTATATTGGACTGACCTGTAACTTGTCTAACTGGTGTAGGCGTTAGAGTGTAAGACTCAACACTGAGGCCGTGGGTTCGAGACCAACCACTGTCAAGTTGGCTTTTTGTGTTTTATAACATCATATAAGATTCAAAAATGCCTCTTCAAAGGTCCCCTACCAATTTAACTAACTCCGAAAACGACCTACGCACTGCAGCACTCCCAAACTTGCAATCCCAAGAGAGTTGCTCAAGCCCGAATATATCCACCCGCAACAAAAAGAGGCGTCTCTCGGATGATGACTCGGAGGATATGTTAGTCTCATTTAAAGATGACATTAAGAAAATGTTGAGTGATATGCTTAGCCAACAAAATACTAGATTAAATGCTCTTGAAAAACATATGATAGACACAATAGAAAAAAACAATCAGGAGATGGGTAATACCCTGAACTTTATGTCCGAACAGATAACGGCAATACAGTCACAAATCACCAGTTTGGAACAGGAGAAAAAATCGACATCCCTAGAGATAAGCATTTTATCAGATAAAATTGATAACATGGAACGCAACTTAAGGAAAACATGTCTAGAGATACGCTATATCCCACGAAAACAAAAGGAGACCAAGAGTGACTTGTTCGAGATGATCCAAAATCTCTTAAAGCAACTGAAACTGGAAAATCTTAACCCACAAGTAAGAGATGTCTACAGACTGCCAAAAAAGAACGACAAAAACAATGCAACAACTGTCATTTTTGAGATGTCTTCTACCCTGGCACGATCAACAATTATAGAGCACATCAAAAAGTTCAATCGCCAACACTCTACTGAGCAACTTAGCACTACTCATCTAGGCATTGATACAGCTAGACTGCCTATATTTGTATCTGAACATTTAACGCCTAAAAATACGAGAATACATTTTCTAGCACGAGATTTTGCAAGGACAGAGAATTACAAGTTCTGCTGGGTGTCAAACGGCAATATCTTTCTCCGGAAAGATGAACACTCACCTCACATTTTAGTAAAAAATGAAGATGTCCTAAAATCAATCAAGGATAAGCGCCAAAATGAATGACTAGACTTAAGTTTAAAAACGAATCTACTCTTTTATTATGAAAGCTGTCTCGAGATTATTTTGTTTTTTATTAATTACTACTTAACTGCATGTATTGTTTTGAACGAAATGTCTAGTATAGTAAATATTGTCTCCTTTATACACCTAAACAAAGTGCTTACAACTCTGAGGCTGAACACAGCAAAATGTACTGATCATAATAGTTACCTACACCAAAGTAAAATCACACGCTCACTCTCAAGAATAAATTCACATAACTATACTAACAACTTGGAATATCTTAAATACTTGCTACTTATCTTTTCATACTGCATCACATATTTTTTCTATGGTCGTTTCATTCACATATTACAAATTGGTACATCCACAAGTTACATTTTAAATTATAAAACAATAAAAATTCGATAGTTTGAATGCAATATCTACGGATATTGATAATATAACGGTTTCTTCAGCTTTCACGTGTTCAACGCTAGACTGTTGCAAACTAAAACCTTCATCGGGTAGAAATCTGTCTTGCTTAACCCAAAATATTAGAAGCATAGGTAGAAATTTCCCCGGTCTATTGGTGCTCCTTCAACAAATAGGATTTGAATTAGACATATTAGTCTTAACAGAATGCTGGCTGTCTTGTTGCCCAAATATACCGTCCCTAGACAACTATGATTACTATAAAACATCAAATAATGCAAACCAAAATGAAGGTGTGGTAGTTTACATAAAAAACAATATTAAAGTAATAGTCGAAGAGCCACAGTTTGATGAAGGAAACTGTATTGTTCTTAAAATTGATAATATTGCTGTCGTATGTATCTACCGTTCACCTTCCTACAAGAACTTGGATATATTTCTAAAATCTTTAGATAAGGTCCTGTCATCAATTTCATCAGCAAATGAAATAATAATGTTAGGCGATATAAACATCGACATACATACATGTAGCAGCTCTGCAAACTCAGGCTCAAATAGTTATCTGAATCTAATGGCATCGCATGGGCTGCTGCCTACACATACATATGTCACAAGAGACGAAAGTGGATCATGTCTTGATCACACCTTTTTGAAATCCAAATCGTCTGCCGTCACCCTTGTACCGCAAACCACCCTGACAGATCATAAGGCAGTTCTGATATTTCTACCTGATGCTAAATCAAAAAGAGAACAACCCATAAGCCATAAAACTATAATAAATTACTGCGGCATTACATCAGATCTTGAACAGGTTAGTTTGGAACCTCTATACGACTCAACAGATCCAAATATATGTATTTCCTTTTTAACACAAGCGGTGCAAACTATTATCCAGAATAACACTAAGACAATTAAAGTACCATGCCGCAAAAGGGTAATTAAGCCATGGATCACACCTGGCATATTAAAGTGTATTAGAAACCGTGACAAACTACACTTAAATACTAAAAAACCTAACAACGAAATTGCACTCATAACATACAGAAGATACCGAAATTATTGTAATAAGCTCATTAAAAATATTAAAATACAGTATGAAAAATCATTGTTAGAAAAAGCAGGAAATAATAATAAAAAAATTTGGGATACAATAAAATCAATTACCTCTACGTCTAAACAAAAAAATTGCAATCAGGACCTACTAACAAATTCATCTTCTGCTGAGCACACTCTAAACAATATAAATGATTATTATTGCAAGGTTGGGAAGACACTAGCCGAAAAAATTAGAAACAAAAAAATTACCTCTAATAGTCCTAGTACCTCTAAGATCACAAATGCAAACTCTTTTGGGCTAATTATGGTTGATGTAAAAGAACTAGACGCTACAATAATGTCCTTAAAATCAATATGCTCTGTGGGGGTGGATGAAATATCTAATAAAATACTAAAACAAAATAAACACTTTTTTATCCCTCCACTGACATATATATTTAACTTATGCATTGACAAGGGCATCTTCCCATCGCTATTGAAGAAATCCGTGGTCATACCTATTCACAAAAATGGCGATAAAACTTGTGTCGAGAACTATAGACCCATCTCTATCCTTCCCGCAATATCTAAACTTCTTGAAAAAATCTTAAACTGGCGATTAGTAAACTACCTAGAAAAAAACTCGATCCTATCACCAAACCAGTTTGCCTTTCGGTCAGGAAGGTCAACTGATGATGCTGTGCAGGACCTTACCAACTTTGTGTCAAATAGCTTAGATGAAGGAAGCAAGTGCCTATCAATATTCCTCGACCTTGCTAAGGCTTTTGATACCATATCGGTCCCGCTACTCATTAAAAAATTGGACAACATTGGTATAAGAGGAACGCCACTAAAGCTGTTCCAAAATTACCTCTCAGGCCGAACCCAACTAGTCAAGATAGGCTCACAAACCAGTTCAGAACTACCCTCCGGCGAATACTATGGAGTCCCTCAGGGCAGTATCCTAGGCCCTACTCTTTTTCTTGTGTACATAAACGATCTCTGCTCTTTAAAACCTTCCCATGGAGAAATTATCTGCTATGCTGATGACACAGCTCTCATGTTTAAATCTAAATCCTGGGAAGATACTTTTGCTGCCGCACAAACTGGGTTGGACACGGTCACAAAATGGTTACAGGATAACTATCTTACGCTGAATACCACAAAAACAAAATATATGACCTTTTCAATCAGAAATAATACACAGCCTCGAGATGAACTCGAACTATTCGCCCATGACTGCGACTCCATCACTAGACCTACCTTTTGCCACTGTGTCCCTCTTCAAAAAGTTGCCTCCATACGCTATCTAGGTATTATAATAGATGAAAATCTCAGCTTCAAACCCCACATCAGCCTTCTTACATCAAGAGTTCGAAAACTCATATATATATTTAAAAACCTGAGACAAGTGGCCGAGCCCCATATTTTAAAAAGGGTCTACTTTTCCCTATGTCAGTCACTCTTGATGTACTGTATATCTTCGTGGGGAGGTGCTCCAAAGACAATACTACTTCCCTTGGAGATTGCACAACGAGCGGTCTTGAAGGTCTGTACTTTCCGAAATTTCCTATATCCTACTCATCTCCTTTATGCACACTGTGAGGTTCTAACAGTCCGACAACTTTTCTTACTAAGTATTATAATTAAACAACACTCTCTTACTCCTTTCGTTACACAAAATCCTCCGAAACGAAGAGCCTATCGTGTTTGTGAACCAAACAAGGTATATAAAACTGCTTTTGCGCAAAAATTCTTCCCTTTTCTCGGTCCCTATATATATAACAAAATCAATAAAATACTAAACATACACAATAAAATAAAAAGTTCTTCAAAAATCATCACCTATAATTATCTACAGAAACTGACCTATACCGAAACTGAGTGTGTATTAGAAATTGAACATTAACTTTACTTACTACTTTTTACTGATCTAGACATTGAGTTTTCGTGAGCATTTTGTTTTCTGAATTTTAGAATAAATCATCATAAATCTTTAACTTTCTCTCTTTGCACTAAATGTTATGTTGTGTTATTGCTAAGTACTCTCATTAAGTCTAAGCACTTGAGTTTCTTATACTTATTACTTCTTTTGTTACTCAAAAAACAATAAGAAATCTATAATGTGCATGCTGCATGCCATAGTACTTAAGTATATTGTATTGTATTATTTCATCTTTAATCTTAAATTTTTACCACCTAAGACATCAAACTGGAAGAGCACTGACTTCTGACATACAGATAATTCTAGTTCGGAAGTCAGAACTCAAACTAAGCTGTATTATAAAAAAATGGTGAAATAAAGAAATTTGAATTTGAATTTGAATTTGGTGTCGAGACCGCGAAGCTCAAATGGAACTGGGCCGGCCACGTCTGCCGAATGCACCCGGACCGGTGGGCCAAGATAGCGACCGAGTGGGTGCCGGGCGACGGGCGCCGGCGGAGAGGCAGGCCGAGAAGGAGGTGGCGGGACGACCTCGTCAAATATTTGCCGGATTGGGAGGTAGCCGCATTGGATCGGGAGAAGTGGAAAATTAAAGGGGAGGTCTTTGCCCAGCAGTGGGAAAACACATAGACTATTTAAAAAAAAAAAAAAAAAAAATATTACACAGTGGGACACGACACAGGCTGCATAAAAAAAAAAAAATTTACACATGTGTATTGTTATCAGTTACACACATGCCACCACTAATAACGAGCTAATACCTATTATAGTTCATAAATAATTAGGCTAATAACTTGGATATTTAATTGAATAATATGGCACTTAATTAAAGTGAAAAAGTGTCTCACAATCAACATAGTGTTGAGTGAGACATTATTAACCGCAACACACATGCGGCCACGACTTGCCCTGGCCGGGGACTGAACCCGTGATCTCAATTCATTAATTATTGCACCTTTGGGATAATGCAGGGAGCTGAGAATGGCTGAGATATATACCTATACATATAAATGTATTTTAAATCATTGTAAAAAAAATTGAACACCATGAAAAAGACGTTAGTTATCGTGTGCGATACGCCAATCTGCAATTTTCTAACGTACCTAGTATGAAATATCATAAATCTGAGGTTGATTACAGTGGTTGCCTACTTCAAACTTCAAATAGCCCCATATCAATCTTAAAACGATTGCAAGTAAGTCTGGAAACTCGTGGTCCTCGCCTGCCTCGTGGTCAGATCTGGACAATAGGGAAGGACGTTGCGCTCCGCGAAGCGCCCTCTTTGGACAATGCCTTGATGTGACGTCACACTGCTACCATCATACCTGCCAAATTGTTCTGGATCGTATGCATAAGCTTTGGCTTCAGAACCGATTGTCCCTGACCAATCAATTAATAAAAATGGAATGAGAGCTTTCAGCAATGTTTAACTGTTATTTGAGATTCAACGAAATAAGGGCTCGTTGCATTTACTTAACATCTATTGAACCCACTACAAGTATTGTGTTTCACACATTGGGGATTCACATCCGGAAATAACAAGGAATCTTGGCCGAGCGCTCTCTAACAGTTATACCGATCACAAGATAAATTACTGAATAGTCACCGACAGCGCTTTCCCGCTGCAAACCGCACACGAAATAACACTGGCACATCGACGAGCAAAAACGCAGCACGCGTAAGAAGAAAAAGTCCGGATACCACACAAGATAACGAGCCAGTTATCCGCGACGGTTTGAAAATCGAACGGGACCGATAGACTAGATAGACCCGATAGGGCAGGTGAGGGTGCACTGAGCGCACAGCCGCCAGCGAATACCATTTGACATTTTGTGGGACGCATTCTGCGCCAACGCACGTGAGATACCTACCACTTTCGTAATAGCAAAGGTGAATGATCGATGCGCTGCTATTTTCATCGTCACTTCGAGATGTTAATCTATATGTCACTTGAACATTGTTAGGAGGGTAGTTTAGGTACTGACCGTATATCGGTTTCCCATCTTGACCGGTTAAGAGGACATCTGGGGAGTTCCTCAGCTGAAGATACTGTATCAATAAGTGTTGTTGACTGCTATTTTCAAAATAAACGTCAACAATATTATTAAAAGTGACGCAATGTAATTACAACGTGTGTTGTGCAAATTATGAGAGCATTATTTAGGTTCTTGTTGTTGAAAAACTCTTGTATGTTACGCCACGACACTTCACTTTCACACGCTGCGATAAAATCTCAGTAAAATGTGAGGACTCCTTTTATTTTCGTAAATAAAGAAGTGTGAGTATAATAGGCATATTTTTTTTTACTTTATATTCTGTGATATTCGGCGGCATCGAGGGAAGTTTATCTCTGATTCCGCTATTCCCTAGTGATTGACTGCTCATTGATCACGATAAATGTATGAGTGAGTAATTCCAAAACATTCTTCTCGAAATTTTATTTACGTAAAGGCATCCTTTGTGTCAGCAAAGAAGTATTCGAAAACAATACACTGTATTGGGTCGCTGCGGATCATCATAATATCATAGGCATAATCAGCGAAAACGCAAGAAACGCAAGATCCTGTCCTCAACGTTCCTCATCCATCCTCTTCCGCCGACGGTCTTGTTTTTCTGTTGATGGTCTTCACAAGCACTCGCATGTCAACTAACAATCAGTGAATTCGTCTTCCCCAATACAACGGCACGACATCTCAAAATGGATGCGTATTGGCGTTTGACCCAGTTATTTCGTATGCAGCAGCGGTTTGCTATTGTCCGCAACAGATCGCGGTCTACATTTGATATTTGCGATTTGGTTCCTTCTCTGGTGTACACAATGGTTCTAGGTCACCAGAATTATAGCCAACCCAGATTATTTTACTTACCTAGATAAATAACACGATATACTTAAAAGTGAAATGTGCGAATAAAAATTCGTATGAAACGTAAAGATTTTCAAAAACCTTTGTCCTAATCGTTGAGAAAACATCAGCGGCACAAAGCAGCTACATAGACGAGGCGATGTCACCGCGGCCACACGCGCGCCGGACGTCGCCGCCTCTCGCAATAAAACCAGGCGATAAAGCTCGAATTAGTGAAAATAATAGCCTCAAAATGTTACAGAGAAACCAAGTGGATGAGTCTCGTCTGGACAATCAAATTCTAAACTTGGACGCAATAATTTCGATACGAGTGCTGGAAAAATGACAAAGATATTCTGTAAAGGACTAAATTCCATACCTACATCGACAGGGTGTTCGAAGGCGATGGCACATGAAAGATAAGGATGAAGATAAAATTCTTAAATGCAGCATTTGAGGTAGGTACTTCCCCTTCATGTGACATCGCATTGGAACACTTACTAGTGTCTATTCAAACTCACCAGTTTGGGTCTAACATGGCAGACGATGGACCTGGCGGACTCCTCATCGCTGCTGCTCTCGAGACAGTCGGACAGCGAGGGCGAGCGGCGCGGGGCGAGCCGCGGGGCCTTGTCCTCACACGGGGACAGTAGCGAGGCCTTGTCCTCACATGGGGACAGTAGCGAGGACTTGTCCTCACACGGGGACAGTAGCGAGGGCACCAGCCACTGCCCCTGCCCCTTCACCCACGACACCAGCGCCGGCGCCACGCCCACCACCATCGCCAGGCTCAGTCGCACCATGATGAACAGCTAATTAGACATAACTCTCAGCCGTCAGAGGAAGCGGCTCACCGCGCCATGCTTCATAAATAAAAACGTGTCTATTTCTGAACGATGCAGTCTGTCACCCGCAACGCACCGCCACGTGCACTTGGTGCAAGATCCTCCACTCACGCGAGCGCGATCAGATAATTACTACACAATCGCTAAACAGTTTCCGCGTGCGAAATCGCCGTCGACAAAAACGCAGTCACGTAACGTCCACTCCAGCGCACGCTCGGCCGCCACTACCAGACGTCCGCGTGCAATCAAATTGTCTTCCACACGCACGAACGTCCACTGAACTTAAATTTCGAATGACATTTCAAAGTTGGAACCGGAAGTCAAGCGAGATGGCACTTTCGGATTTCGGAAATTGAATTCTGGAGCTGACGGCGCCCGTGTCGCGGCCGCGCGGCGAGTGGCGGTCGTTGACTGGAGCCCTGCGCCGCCCGCCCACCCCCCGCCCTACGGACTGAACACTGAACCAACAATCGCTAAACGATATTCAACTCAAACATTTATGGGGTACTAAAATTTGTAAATGACGTTTTCCGATCTAATCGTTTTAGATTGATAGTAAAAGCAGATCAGCTAGATGATAAATAGATACTGAAAATAAGTTTATCTTCATTTACATAAATATTTCATGACCTTACATGCTGCACAATAAATAAATATTCAGGCCACAACAAAGAAAACTAATAACGATCCAATATATCGCAATGCGGCGTCAATAAAATCGACAGACGGCTATTTTTCCATAAACATCACGATAACATTACATTACAGAGCTTTTAAAAATAAACTGGGAATTAAGCAAGGCATATGGCGGATATTAAATTCGTCTGCCCTACTTGCCCATGTTCCAAGTTACAAATATAAATTGCATGAAAGCTTTATTATCTTTATGGAATTTGATCTTAGCTTCCGCTCTGACATTCTTCCGAATAATCAAAAATAATATTTTTCAAAAACGCATGGTGTAACGGGGATGTTGCAAGGACCATTCAAGTACTTTGAAGTGTTAAGCGTGCGCGGCGGGCGGAGGTGGCATTAACTAGTGGCGTAGTTATAAAACTAGACAGTTTCTACACCAACACACAACGATTTCACAACCCTTACAACGCCTTTCATCAGAAACCGCCCACGTAAAGTAATTCGCGTCAGACTGGGCGGTTTCACCCCGGCGCGCGGAGTTGCATCAGCCCCCCGCGGCTCCAGACGGATCGATGCTGCACTGACGTCAAACGGGACCTGGAGTCTAGCTGCTATGTCAGAGCTACACATGTAGAAAGGTATAGCATCTATTTCCGAGCTAAATAGGAACTTAGTTAAGGGAGAATGCTTGCTATAGCTTCGATTTTTGTATAATGAATCGTGTTTCAGGTTTGCAAAAGGAAAAGCTAAAAAGATTTCTTTCAGATTCGAGAGCAGGACAGTTCCTAGGATAATGGGCCACAGCCTTACACACGTAGCTTCAAAGGAAAACAAACATTTCCGAAGCTTTTAGAGCTCAGACCTGCTGAAATAGTGTTTTTCATAAAAGTCGCGGGTTTTTAAATTTCTTTCGCCAGTTCGAAGGGAGCTTTACCGAGGTCACGTATGGGGCCGAATCTAAATGATTGATATGGTGGCCATCATTTCGCCTTCACTCACTACCTGATTCGCCCTAAAGCTTTCAGCATGATTACTTTTATGGGTTCCCCACCTATACTCTATATGTTCAGTCCCTTCTCACATACGGCATTGAGCTGTGGGGCCGTGCAGCGGACTGGCATCGTGTATTCGTCATGCAAAAGAGGGCAATACGAGCTATGGCCCGTATCAAAATCGGCGAATCGGCTCGACCATCATTCGTCGACCTGCGCCTCATGACGGTGCCCTCCTTGTACATACTGCATGTTGCCCTGTTTGTCAGGAAGAACATGCAGTTGTACAAGGTAAGCCAGCGAGCCCGCCGCAGCGGCCTCCTCCTCGCGGTACGGCACAAGCTCGCGAAGTGCGCACAGTCGGTGTATGTGTGTGGCCCGAGCATCTACAGTATTGTGCAAATTAATGTGAACACGAGTGAAAATTTGAAAAAAATACATTTATTAGTTCTAAAATAAAAAAAACAGAGATATATTAATACAATTTAAGTTATTTTAATAGAAAATGTGTCTTCCCTGGCTTTTATAACTTCTTCAACACGTTTTGGCATAGAATCGACATGATTTTAAAAATTTTCTGATATTTACTGGTTTAAAAAACTTGTATGGATACAGCCTCAATAATTTTAGTTTTTCCTGTGTAATCCGTTTTCCGAAGTCTAACTTTCACGATGGCCCACTTATTTTCATTGGGATTAAGTGCCGGTGAGTTCTCTGGCCATCCAAAGGCATTATATCTTGTTGTCCTTGAAATATTTAAGCATAATCTTGGACACGTGGAATGGAGCCGAATTTTGTTGAAAAACTTATTGACCGTTAGCATCAACTTTTCTTAGTTTGGGACTGTTTTTCTTATATAGGTACCGGTTGACTTGTGCCCATCGAAGGGATGATGGACTCGCTAAAATACAGTGACTTGCTAGAACGGAGATTAGAAGTTGAACAAAGAAAATTTGATGATAACCGGTTTCAACAAAATTCGGCTCCATACCACGTGTCTAAGATTATGCTTAAATATTTCAAGAACAACAAGATATCATGCCTTTGGCTGGCCAGAGAATTCACCGGCACTTAATCCCATTGAAAATAAGTGGGCCATCATGAAAGTTAGACTTCGGAAAACGGATTGCACAAGAAAAACTTAAATGATTGAGGCTGTAATCCATACAAGTTTTTTAGACCAGTAAATATCAGAAAACTGTTAAAATCATGTCGATTCTATGCCAAAACGTGTTAAAAAAGTTATAAAAGCCACGGAGGATACATTTTCTATTAAAAAAACTTAAATTGTATTCATATATCTCTGTTTTTTTTAATTTTTGAACTAATAAATGTATTTTTTTTTAATTTTCACTCGTGTTCACATTAATTTGCACAATACTGTACAATGCCATACCAACTGAGATACGGGATGAAGAGCAGAAGCTAACTACATTTAAATTTAAATAAAAAAAATGGCTCACTGAACAGGCTTTCTACACGGTGGATGAATTCATTAACAGAAAGAAATAGAACTTGTATACTTAGATAATTTGGTTAAATCAAAATTCGTATTAGGTATAGTAGGTACCTAAGAAAATTCTTATGACATATTTTATCTTATTTTAATTTTATGACATTTACAAATTGACATTTTATATAGAATTTTTATTTTTGAATCTTTGACATGTTAATTAATTATTATATCTTGAATTGCGATTATTTTTATGTTTTACGCTTATGTAAAAAAATGTTTATATTATGTAGCTATACAAAAGAATTGACATGTAATGTATAATTATGAAATAAAGAACCTAAACCTAAACCTATCTATCTCTGCTAAAGTTCAACTCGTTTTGATGGACAAACAACTAATTTTTATGATCTGTGTGTTATTTATTAACATACATAATCACAAGCGAAAAGCGGGTGGCTCGCTTGCAAGTCACCTATGACTACCCCATCGGGGTTTACAGTGTGACATTATCGTTCGTCCATAATGACACGTTTCACGAACTTTAACTCTAACGGCCAGGTCGGGAGCCACTAGTGACCCCGGCGGCTCCAGATGCAGCCCCGAAAGTGGGACACGGCAGATCAATAGCGACAGGGCAGCGACCCCTCACGACTGCACCCCTATTCTGTGAACCGGGGCGTTTCTGATGCGAATCATATAAGGAAGCAAAACTCACCAAGGCTGATCTCTCAATAGCCAGATAAAAGCCATCTGGGGAATATTTACGATGCTGTCGCGTCTGAATGTTTGTATCAGACAGTAACAGCAACAATTTTATTCGTCAGATAACATTCATCTGAAAATCAGCCATAGTGAGTTTTTCCTGTCAACCGACGAGCTGTATGTAGAAGGTTTTTGACGATAAAGTTGTCTGAAACGCACAGCAATTCTCTACAATCTACAATAAGACCGTGGTATCGTCGTAAGCAATATAAACATTCGAGCCTTGCTTAACAGTGCAGGGTAGGCCAAGGTACATTGAGACACCCACTTCTACAGTTTCAGTGTGTAGCCTCCCGATGCAAAACAAAGAGAACTATAAACAAGTATATCTTTCGTCTTGTTCTTTGATGATCAAACTGTGGTGTCGGTGTCGCTTGCACAATCGGGCCCGTAGCCCAACAAACTATTACAAAGCTAACTACAAAGTAATTATTTTTGGAAAATGGGCTACGAAAATATTGAACGTCAATCAATAGGCATTGAACATCGTTTTCTGGCCCAGTTGCAAATGGAACGGCAATGGCAGAAGGAACTTTTTTAATTGCTCGTAAGTTATACCTTGTTGTAGTTGTAAATGTAATTTTTACCATCTAAAATTATCATGGTTGGAAATATATTTTAGTAATGAAATTTGTCTTCACTCTGCACATAGATACATTTTATTAACTTCTAGTATAATAATAACTATAACATAGTGCGATATGTTTCAGTTAGTTTCCTGGAAATGTGCGACCCATTGCGACACTTTCTGAACACAGCAGCGTTTATTGAGCTTACAATGTATTATAGGAAATGAATATAAATAGCAAAGCATTATTCAGTCTAATAAAAATAGCTACTTTGAAGTAGATATGGTACTATCTTATTTAAATATGTTTTCTATTCAATACGGTAACCCGCTTTAAAACCTTATTAATTACAACTAATCAACTTTGCATATTTTGACCATTTTGACACAAAAAATTCTCACATAAATCAGCGGAATGTTTATGCACGAGCGATTAACGACACCGATGATGGAAATCAAATTAAGAATTCCAATCGCTGATGGACAACTACTCCACACCTATTCTACAACAAGAATCTACCGACCAGAGACGTGATCTATGATGCCGTCCCTCTCAGAACTACCAGCGGAGAGCAGGACCGCGACAGAAATCGTCAAAGGTGACTTCGATGAAGATGGAATGGGGAAGACTGGAAGCGGTAAATTCTTACATCACATCAAATTCTAAGGAGCCAATTAGGAGCATGTTATTTCAGCTATCGCGTCTCATATGTTTGGACATAAATAAACTTTAGTGTTTTTCTACGTGATGAGGCAGTTCGACGGACGACTATGGAGAATATTAATATTATTTCGGTGGAGTCCGCGCCTAATTGGACATCAAAACGATGTTCATGCCGCCACAAACAGACCATTCATATCAAACGTTCAGAATATTTAAGGAGAAGAAATACATTACAAAAAAAGTAATTCTATGCTGCAATGCCATTAAAATTCGACAGCTAATTTAGGTATGTGTTACAAAGATTTTAATTGGAGCAATAGTTTGATACGAAATTGGCTGCGGCAATTATAGCTTGTCTGTAAATTGAGCATAACATGACATTGCTGAACAATCTCAGCCATGTGCGCTTGCAATATAGTCTAGACTTTCATGAATGACTGGCATCATTAATCATACGTTCACGAGTGAATGCTTGGGGGCTCTGAGGCTGAGTCTGGCTGTAAATAAAGTGAGACGTTGACAATGCGGGAAATGAAAAAAGAAATAAAAAAGGTTTTGGCGCGAAAGGCCAATCGTTCAGAAATAGCGGGCAGCCGCAGCCGCGCCGGCTATTTCTGCTTGGCGTTTAGGGCGTCTCCACACTTGTCAGCCACCAAGAGGTACCCCTACTGTTGGAAATAGGCATCTCCAACTCCAAACCATTTAAGCAACATTATGTCTAAATATCCGTTGTGTGAACAGACTTACACTGTTCAAAAAACAGGGAAAAAAACATTATAGGTGTAATTCTCTGATTAGTCTGGTCCATCCCTGATTTTGTTCATACCAGCCGGAGTGCGCTTCTGCATAAAATAGTTTAGCGACTATTATAATAGGGTCATCAAATTTATTTAAATCTTTCTGTCCCGGATTGTTAAATGCGACGGCTACGGCTGGTTAGGTACGCATAGAGCTATTCGAATATAGTTCAAAGTTCAATCGCCCACTGCTAAACATGACCTATACTAAAGGGATACATTTTCGATACTCAATTATTTATTGCATAACTAGATGTTCCCGCGAGCTTCGCTTCGCCTTAAAAAGTTTTCCCGTGGGAATTCTAGAACATATGTATACCAAATTTCATTCGAATCTGTTCAGTAGTTTTGGCGTGAAAGAGTAACAGACAGACAGACACAGTTACTTTCGCATTTATAATAAAAAAAAAATTATTTTTTTTTATTTATTAATTTAAGGACCACATAAAAGATAGTTACATTAACACATTTGATAACATTTGAGTGAAATACAGGACATATGCACTTCTAAATAAAAATGTAGCCACAGCATGTGTAACATTAAAGACCGTTACCTAACTAAAAATAATAACTTAAATATAAAGTATACAGATCACAAAATATTTTGAATACATTAAAAGTAATGTGTGTGAGCAATTGTCACATGGGCATGAGAACTATATGAGATATGAGTTAGTTTTTTTTTTAAATAATATTAGTAAGGATATATCTAGTTAGGGGCCGTCCATTAATCACGTGAGGTCGTTTTTTCATTTTTTGACCCCCCCTCCCCCCTGGTGATATTTGGTGAGGTTTGGGACCAATCCCCCCTCCCCCCCCCCCCCTGGATCACGTGTATTTTTTTGGAAGTCTATGTAAAGGCAATTATTGACTAGAAAAAAAAATAGGTCATACTACAAATCGTTAAAATTTTTGCGCCGTCCAAAATATCGGTTCAGAAATACCTAATTTTTTACAAAAAATTAATACACGTGATGTCTAACGAGAACCCCCCCTCCCCCCTCGTGATGTTTCGTGAGGTTTTCAGTACCCCCCCCCCCCCCCCCTTTGAGCCTCACGTGATTAATGGACGGCCCCTTAAGTACATACCTAGGTGTTTAATACTGAAAACTTTGTCCACAAGTAGTTCTGAATCATCTATAGACTTTCAGAAATGGCAGAGAAGGAATGGAAGGGAAGGTTTTTATCTAGTAAGACCTACTTAGTTGGATGAGCCTTGCTGCAGCCTCCTTGTCGAAAGTTTCTGTCTATCAACAGATATTCTGCCATTGTAACATGTGCTCTTCATTATGGTCCAAGGTGCTCTTATGATGAACGAAAACATCCTGAGAATGTGTACCGTACTCAAACGGCGATACGGCTCGCGACCTATCACGTGAGTTCAGCGAAAAGCTGGCGCCTCGCTTGTGAGTAACCTCTGACTACCCCTTCGGGGATTACAGCCGTGAGCATTTAATAATATGTACCTATGTTTATAAGTATAAACTGTGGGCCATACCTGTGTGGTGTATGCCGGTGCCGTCCCGCGCGTGTCATCTAGCGCAAGGATGGGAACGCGGAAGCCTATTTTAATCCCGACTTAATTTACTACACCTATTAGCAGGTGTTTAGCCGCACAGTGGTACGAAACAATTTTTTACTAACATGTAATATTTTTCCCTTAGATTGTCAATAAAGCTGTATTGAAACTATTAGTTAGCACCGAAAATTTGACGTTTTATGAATTCGTAAAATAAAGATAATATTAAAAACTGTTGATTCCCTTGAATCCTGGATAGATACAGAGAATCGTATATAATACAGATTATACATAATGGACTTTTAAAACCAAATATACATGAATGGATTCTGATCATGAATATTATCTATTAATATTAAATGATATTAATCGAAGTCTTATAACAAACAAGTAAAATAAAAATGAGAAAGTGCCGAGTAATCAGATCACATCATCACAGATAAGGGTAATCAGCAATCCAGCCCAGATTAGGTGAGTACAGTAGACCGCGGATCCCGTATCTCACCGCATTCCGACACTCGCACCAGTCGCACCACTGTGCGTGCGTTACTGTAGCATGTGTGAATGTGTGTGTGTGAGAGTGCAATATATGTAGTTCTAACTTCAGGTGAACCCAGTGTGGACGTACTGTCATAATTTATTTGCACATTTTGCAAATGTAGGTATCTAGCTCCAGATAAAATTTGTGAGGTGAGGAAATCTCATTTAGTTTCACAGGTAATTTATTTGCGCGGTGCTATAAATTAAATTGTGTGTTTTGATTAAAATACTTAAATAGAATAATTAAAAGCATGTTTAATTATCCAGCTTTGGTCGTATTATCTTATCAATTATCAAGTGAAGAAGTAGCTTATCATATAGCACAATGTTGATTAGTTTCAAAGCAGAATGTAGTAAAAAACAATATTTGTGCAAAACTGCAAATAAAATGAATACTTCAATGTGCATAGATAGAGTACCTCACTGTAGTTATTCAGATTCTTTGGAATTAATAGTATTTCTACAAACTATATTTTAAATCTAAGTGTGAAATAAAGGTAAGATAGCGCCATCTGTGTGAAAAGTAAAACTCTAAGAACTAACTTCGGATTTACTTATCTCAAAAAGTAGGCACATATTCAACAGATATTTAAATTACTTTCACATCAAATGCCTTATAAAGGTTTCTAATACCGAACAAATTAAATTTTCTGTGGTAATACAACTGAAGCATAGTTTCAAAAGTTGTTGTTAAACAATAAATAAGAGAAGATGGTTTGGGCCATAAGTGAAATTAACAAGGATAAGCAATAGTTTAAAGAAACATACCTCCTTGGCTATGGCATCTAGAGCTTGTTCTTCGGCAGAAGCCTTGATCTGAGTGCGCTGCCGCCGCGATGGATCCATCTCGGCTGTTGCACTGCACGGTCTGTGGGTGAATGGCTGCATGTTTATACATGTATAGTGTAGCAAGTCCATGTTTATTAATTTTTCTATAGTAATACTTTTCTTATCTAATATGCATATTTTTAAAAACTGAATAAATAGACATTTATGATAACAGTTTGTAATAGATTCCGTAACAGTTTCTGTAGTAACAATACGGTTGATAGCAGTATGAGTTGTCTAAAGTTGTCTTCTCTCCACTTTCAAAGCAATGTTGTAAATAGTATCCCTATTATTCTATTATAGGCACCTTTCATGGGTGTCTAATAAAGAATAGTTATTTATTTTAGGCAAGATATCTTTTTAGTTTAGGCTACAATAGACTTTTAATTGCTTAATACAAAGTAACTATACAGCTCACTAGTGGCTGACTCACTCATTAGAATAAGGATAAACCTCAATATGTTTCCTGTTGGCTTATCTCTATTTAATTTTTATATTCTAGTTTGGATGAGTGTGTCATTTGCTTCACATTGCATGTATCTTTATTTGACAAAGAGTAAACATAGTTATGTTACGGTGCTCATTTTCTCACTCGACATCATCATTTAGCAGCTATGTGTAAGAATTTCTAACATTGTACTTAGGTGTCCTAAGAAAGTAGGGATTAGCTAGCAGTTCTACATATTAAACATAAATGATATTTTGAAACGTAAGGCCAAAGGATGGTAACGGTTAGTGCAGTTACAAAACATTCAATTCAAACTATGATTTGGAAGACTCTTACAAAGTGTGTAATCTGAGCAATACAATGCAACCATTAATATACATAAGTACTGGAAGATGTTTTACTTAAATATCTGTGAGGGCCACACCAGAGAGCTATGCAAATCACAAGTTACATGGAAAGTATTTACATTCCTGTACAATAGCAAACTGTAAAAACTAGGTCTTATTCAAATTGATATCTTACCTTACTGGCACATAGAACAGCCACTGTTCTAGACTAGACCTAGCAGTCTATCACTAACCCAAGTAGTTGAAAACAATGACTAGTGGAGCATCGAGCTCGGGCGGCCGTCACTCGCTCGGTTCAGGCCAACATTTGATAAACAAACCGCCGCCGACCGCGCGCATTCCTCACGGATTAGAGTGAGCAACTCATTAACATAATTATCTGGAACAAGTTAGCTCTAACCTACAGCTTCTTTGCAATTTATCCGCGTGGATGTCTCATGGAACGGTATCGAAATTATAACACTAGTAAGGAAACTGGTGGGCACAAAGCCAAACTCATTTTTTATGGCTAGCACTACAATGACATCATACTTACGGGAGTCGTTATAGTTGTAAACACATCACTGGAGCAGCTATTTCACCGGTTGAAAGGTCACAAACTTTGCAGTTAAGTGTCTATGTGTCTGATAAACAATTTAGCTTACGCGAATCACTTGGAATTTGCTGTATTTATAAAATACGGAGACACTAATCCACTGCCTACACAACTTACACTTATTACTCGTAAAATTACCACTTTTCACTTAAGTTTTGGGATTAGTCACAGAGCTCGCTATTTCAAATAGTTGACTAAGCTAAATTTCTGATTAGAAAGCTATAATTTATGTAATATTTTACTAAAAATCGTGAAAAAGTCGTATGACGAGCATGCCATTGCCATTAAATTAACTGCGTTCAAAATTATTTTTTGATGAATTGTCAGATTCATCTCAGATTTTATTGATGCGTTCAAAATATTTAGTGGTTCTTAGAAGAATAACTTCAGGGTTTTTTTTTCAGATTTTATGGCTGGGTCTTGGCGGTAAATTCGAAATATTATCGTCGTGCCCAACGACCTCAGCCGTTCCGGTAGTGGCTAGACGAGGAAGGCCGAGAACAGAATGATTTAGGAAAATGAGATAGGAAAAGGAATAGGACACAATATTGGTTCATAGGAGACTGCTATGTCCAGCAATGGATGAATATGGGCTACTTGATGATGATGATCTCTAAATTAAATATCTTTCGTATACCCAAGTGTGATAAGAATGTGATAAAAAAGGAAAAATAATAAACCATCAATAAATAAACCATTCATTTATTTTATTCAATCATTCTCTTTAAATGCTTAACTAACGTCACTCATACACACAGACAAACTTGTGACACTTCTACCATGAAGGCTACAACCTCCACTCTATTCAGCCTTGGTCTTGGGCGCGTCCTCCTTGTAGTACAGGAACACGAAGCTGAAGAGGAAGACTCCCAGCATCATGGAGAACGAGCTCACGTAGTAGGGGTAGGCGGAGGGGATGAACCGCTCGTACTGGGTGTGCTGCAGTGGACGCACCGACACCTGGAGAAAGAAGACATGTGGGTGAAGAAGGAAACTGTGGCAGTGGCAGCACTGTCGCTTGTATCATCAAGTGAGCATCAAGCATTTGTATGGAATTTTTGTTTAGTATTGAGGATTCTATAGCAATGGTAACGAAAACATTTCAAATTAATTCATCATGAGTCGATGTACTGTTATCTGCGAATGGTATTCGCATTCACGTTTATCCAGCACCTAGAAATGTTGCCAACCTCAAACAAAAAACCAATCCAAACAACAAACCTGAGTGGTATGATACAGGCGAGTGTAGCCGACCCTGTCGTAGTCGACCTTGAACTGGTAGACCCCCCACACGTCGGGCACCTTGAACTTGGCCTCATAGGCGCCGTCGGGCCGGCGCTTGAGCGTCGTGCGGACGAAGGGGTCAATGCGGACAAACTCTAGTTGGACGTCCGTCGCTTCGAATGGCTGCCATTTGCCGTTCTTCAGCTCTTCGATTTCGATGGTGTAGATCTGGAAAAGGGGAGGTTATGGGGTGCTTTATACTCTAATAATTTATTTGTTAACAACAGATTACAATGTTGTCTAATATTAACATGACTGTTTGTTAGCTACATAAATATATGCACATATTTTTCGTAACTCTAAGTTTTTTTGTAATAAATATTTTTGCATGAATATTTGTTTTTTACTACTCCCTGCGCTGAACTTAGCTGAAAACCAGCACAACCTCTTAGCACCAAAGTTTCATGCTACACTCAAAACACCATCAAATTCGGGTGAATCAGGACTGTTCCTGAAGTTGGTTGGTGGTCAGGTAGGAAGGCGAGAAGTCAAGTCAAAGATAAGATTGTTGGTGGTCTTTTATTACCAACTTACCACGCTCTCAGTGATGGTGTAGGTGTCGGTGGAGCCGGTGTCGCCCTCGCGGCGGTGGCTCACGCTGCGCACGCGCAGGCGGCCGCGCGACCCGAGCGCCCACTCGGCGAGCGAGAGCGCCAGCGCCTTGTTGCCGGACTGGGCGGATTTGACCTTGTCGCCCTGTTGGAAGATTATTGTGGGTATCAATTTAGGTTTGAATGATTTTATTTGGTAGTTCAAAGCTTTGTTGTGTCCTTGATGTGATAATTTGTTGATACGATTGTAATAGAAACTGGAGAACCAGACCCAAGTTCACTGCATCTTTATAGACATAGAAATAGTAACTGGTTCAATGCTTGTTCCACCAATCACAGCACCATGTTTATCGTTAATTGCGATATAGTGACATTTATAGATAAATGTTACGTACGCCCGGGACAGGCCAAAGGACCATACGCAAAAAACACTTTTATGTAAAATATACTCACATGGACCTTAGAGACAGAGGAGTCAAAGGCCTCATCGGAGAAGAAGTAGAGGGACCCGCTGAACACGATGCGCGCGTTGTTCCTCGCCTGCAGCGCCGCCACCAGCACCGTCTTGCGACCCACCGAGTGAGGGTACTCCTTCACCTGGACACAGATAATAAACATGTTCAGATATTTAATGGTATAAATGTAAGTTTGTGTTTCTTGCCTGAATGGGCCTGATGGTAAGAAAGAATAGCTGATTAGCACTGCTATATTCATTGTGATGGTTCAGCTAAGAATACATCCCACCCAATAATGGGAAAACTAAGGTAACAGCGGATCAATCTATTAGTAGTGTCCTGGATATGTAGACAATAGTAGGTTATTATCATATCACACAAACCTGGCTCTTAGGGTTGTAGCTGTAGGCCGTGCTGTCAGCAGTGAGGATCGGCAGCACCAGGCTGTTGTCCTGGTCCAGGATAAGGCCGGTGCCCTCAAACAGGATCGGCTGCGTGTTCTGAGATCCAACAATAGTTGGAGCCTTGATGAGGTTCTTGGGAGAAACAACTATCCTAGTGTGGTCCCCTTCATCTGACGCATCGTAGTTGAAGTGGTCAATCACTGCTGTTGGCTCTTCATCCATCTGTCGGTAAAAGAAATGTGGGGTGTCAGTCATCAATAGTAGATGATAAACATAATGATTGTTGGTGGAGTTATAAAATATGCTGCAAGTGTGGAGTAAGTTTATGAAAACTATAGATAACTTATCCTGACAGAAAGCATGACTTTAGTGTGGAACTTATTATATGTATTATGTAGTATCACACTAAATTACACACACCAGTACCACACTCTGAAAATTGAAGAAGCTTCAGTGGAGAAACAGTAGATCACTGAGGACAGTAAACCCCTTATTCAATTTATTTTCCAAAGAAATTAATTATTATTATTAAGTTAACATTCAGGGAGGCTTTAATTCAATGTTTAAAACAATGTGGGATCATTATTTCTTTTGTAGGTACTTACTTATGACTTTATGTGCAATAAAGTATTTATAAATACCTAAATTTAAAAAAACATTATTTGGTGAGTTCATTCACATACCTCGAAGCCGCACTCAGTGGCGACCTCCCTATACACCTCCCCAGCGCCGGACGACGCGCCGACGAGCAGGTTGCCTCCGTCGTCGATGAACCGGGTGATGGCCTCCGTGTCCACCTGCCCGCCGAACTCCACCACCGACGGCGCCAGGATGATGAGGTTCTTGTACAGGTACTCGCCATACTTGGATAGAACGAGGTTGGGGTCGTCCGCGAGCTTGAATGTTAGCGTGAAGCCGCGTTCTGGAATTTATTAATTTTCGGGTTGGATAGATGTGGTGGATAGATGCTGTGTTATAGGTGGAAATAGTGATCTGATTGAATATACGCAAAGATTTTTGTCACAGTTAAGCGTAATTTGTAATCGATAGGCGGATGCCGGTCGGCGAACCTAAATTTACCTTGCAAAGATTTGAAGAATTGCGAGTGAGTTTCCCTTATGTTTAGGTTATCAACAAGCACTAAGGTTTCTTGTTCAGCTAAACTTGCTGAACAATAAGCCACAAACGCTAAAACTAATAAAATCTTCATTTTGTTGTGAAAAATAACCCCGTCGATTGATGGATTAAGGATTTTTCTATTTCAGTGACGTGTCTGGCATAGACAATATGTTTAGTTTTCTCTAATGTCAAATCTCTACTGTTACTCTGTGATTCGTTGTCTATGATAAAAAAAAAACCAAATGGGGGATTTTCTGACAGTCGTCCCTTACTATCACAATCGAATCGGTAAAATCAAACAGACATACATCACTTCCCTATTACGATTTTTTATTATAAAGTTGGCGATCCTGCTTTTTGATTGACATTTGCATTTTGATTGATGTTCAATTTCAAGGAAAAAATATTGTTTTCTTTTGCTATTTTTGTATCAAACTTTATTTCCTGAAATAATGAAGATGTTTTTACGTGTATAAACTTGTTAACTGTTTCCTTGGCTCCCTGTGTCTTCCAGTAAAATAGTAAAAATGATGATATCTCGTTCTAAACACCGCTCAACGGTGGAAGTTTGTGCTGATTGCGGAGCCTCAGGTCAGGGCATTGCTCTAATTTATAACTACTAGAGTGATAAACTGTTAATTAAAGTGTTCTTTATTGATAATTGACGGTTTCAGATCCGTCGTGGGCATCCATAAACCGAGGGCTGCTATTATGTGCGGAGTGTTGTAGTGTTCACCGCAGTATGGGTCGTCACATCTCTCATGTTAAATCTCTTCGCCAAGGAACCTGGCCCCCTTCACTTTTAGCAGTATGTACATTTTTTCTTCTATGTATTAAAAAGCATAGTTTAATTGTAGACAAAATACTATGATATCCTTTATAGGCCATAGCAGTGTATCTCATGTTATTTATTGTTTTGCCACAGATGGTGCAGGCACTCAATGCTCAGAATGTGAACAGTATTTGGGAACATTCCTTACTCGACACCTCAGCCCCCAAACACCTACGGAAAAAACCACAGCCAAAGGATCCTTTACAGTAAGTAATCTGAATAATAAATAACTTATTTAAGGAAACTTTGACACTCAATAAAAAAATTATTCTAATTTATTTTAAATGCATAGCAGCCTTAAATTACCATATACCTTCTCTACCTTACAGCCCAACAAAATCCGAGTTCATCTTAGCAAAACACCTGCGGCTGGCGTATGTGCTGCGAGCACGTCGGGATGAGCCCCCGAGTGAGCTCGGCCGGCAGCTGCACAGCGCGGTGCGGAGCTCCTCGCTCGACACCGCCATGAGGCTGCTGGCGCAGGGGGCTGATCCTAATTATTATAACCAGGTATGTATTACTGCATGTTAGAGGTAGTATTGGTGAGATTTTCTTAGTAGAGAAAAGTGGCTTAGTGGTCTAACGTCGGGCCGTCGCTACGCCGCTCCACGCCTACAAGCTACTTTCGGCACGCCGCTCCCGCCTACAGAGGACTTTCACTACGCCGCTCCGCAATTTTATTCACTTAAGGGCATGCTAGAATAGAATAGAATAGAATAGAATACTACTTTATTGACTAATAACAATTAAAATAACAATTTATAATACAGTGAATACAACGCAATAGGCGGCCTTATCGCTAAAAGCGATCTCTTCCAGGCAACCTTTGGGTGGAGGAGAGACTAAAAGAATAAATGAGGAAGGTGTACAAATGATGTAGTAAACATTCAGTTTTAATAATAAATACTTAAATACATACATACATAATATACTCAAAGATAGAGGAAATAGTTACAAAGATTATATAATATAGAGGTACTAAAGCAAGATGGAGGAAAGATAATGTTCTTTTACCTGTTTTTTGAATGCTATATCTGTCTTCGCAAAACTATGCTATGCTATGTCGAAATATTTAATTCCTAACATTGTATTAAAGGTTTAAACTGTATGTTTTGACTTCAACCTACTATGTATTAGTAGGTAAATATTGTATTATATTAGATACGTAGTATTATACATTATGTTTAATATATCTATTGTATTAGATACATACATATAGTATAATATGATTTATATAGTATATAGGTTAGGTATAGATATATGTAAGTACATTTCATATACCTATGTTGTATTGCTCTATCTACTGCATTTTTTCATAGACAACTATTTTGGGGAAAATCTATATACAGGGTTATTGGTAAGTAGACCTGATCCTTCCAGGAGGTGATAGAGGAAGGCATTTCTAGTCGATTATACCCTATAATGCATTATCCGAAACTTAACCATTTCAAAGATATTTAATATTTAAAGATTTTTTGAATTTTTGCCAAAATTTCATGTTTAAACCCGAAAATAAGAAAAACTAGCCATATTTCAATACTTTTTTTGTTTGTTTAGCATTAGTAACATCCTAATAAACTAATTAAAATAATAAAATGTGCATTATTCGACTTAAATTAGACACAATACCTCAAAATAGATAAACATTTTTAAAAAATATTCAAAACCTAAAAACAAATAAGTTAAATTAAAAAAGAATTTCATATAACAATTTTTTGTGCACTTCAGCTTAAAAACATATTGTCAACTTATAAGCTTTCAAATGAGATATTTCAATATCAAATCAATTTAGGTATCACCAAGATATGGCCAAAACAAACAGAGAAGGCGGACAAAATTCATCAGAAAAACTAACAAAATTAGCGCAATTTAAAGGTAAAAAGTGTGATGGTTTTCAGTCCTGTTCACTTTAGTATGGAAACCCCTGTTGAGTTTTCTCCGCCTTCTCTGATTGTTTTGGCCATATCTTGGTGATACCTAAATCGATTTGATATTGAAATATCTCATTTGAAAGCTTATAAGTTGACAATGTTTTTAAGCTGAAGTGCACAAAAAATTGTTGTATGAAATTCTTTTTTAATTTAACTTATTTGTTTTTAGGTTTTGAATATTTTTTAATTTTTATTATCTATTTTGAGGTATTGTGTCTAATTTAAGTCGAATAATGCACATTTGATTATTTTAATTAGTTTATTAAGATGTTACTAATGCTAAACAAGCAAAAAAAGTATTGAAATATGGCTAGTTTTTTTTATTTTCGGTTTTAAGCATGAAATTTTGGCAAAAATTCAAAAAATCTTTAAATATTAAATATCTTAGAAATGGTTAAGTTTCGGATAATGCATTATAGGGTATAATCGACTGGAAATGACTTCCTCTATCACCTCCTGAAAGGATCAGGTCTACTTGCAAATAACCCTGTATATATATAAAAAAAAAGTTTAAGGTGTTTTGGGGAGTTGTTTTAGGTATATTTTTGTATGAGAGCAGAGGTATATTTTTGTGAAAAATACTGGTAGACAATAGGGAATATGCAAGTCGTTCAAATAAAGGTCAAATATTATTTATAATAAACTTTGTTATTTCATAACTACGACTCCATCAATATTTTTGATTATAATTTATTTTTGAGCAAGTAAATGAAGTTGAAAAGTACAAAAAAACTTCGGTAAATTCTAACTTCAGAGAAACTTCACCCATTTTCTTAGGGCGGATGTGACGTCAAAATTCTTTATATATCAATCTCAGAATAATAACTTCTTTGCGTTTACGGCGGAAGTTAAATAAATGCCAAGTGTAAACAAAGAAATGTTAATGTCACCGAGTGTTTGTGATGCTCGTTGTGATCAGATACGATGGATCACATAAAAATTCTTCCAATAGATCCTAGCCTCCTATAACCTCTCCACTTCTTGTTTGATATGCTTGTTTGTTTGCAAAGTTTAGGACTTTTTATATTTTTTGTTGGTAGTGTATGGGCTGCCACTAGTTGTTCTTTTGTAATGAGGCGTAAACAGCCATTCGCTAGTCAACGAGCCACTCAAATATGCTCAATATTGCAACACAATAAAATAAAATTTGTATTGTAAGTATTATGACATGAACATGACAAAAGTTGCTCTTTCTACTTTTAGGTTATGATGGCGTTAGTATATTTCAAAAGTTGTTATTTTTTTCTAAATTAAGTTATGGAAGAATTCTCGTAATCAGAAGAACTGGACACATTAAATTTATTACGCAGTATGAACGAGTAAACTGTGGCCAGCTGCGGAAAAGTTTTTATTATAAATAAAAGATAATATACGTACTAAATATTGAGGTTTCCTCACGATGTTTTCTTTCACATGCTACATGATTATCCCCGAATTTAATTCTACAAAAATAATAATGTTATACGTTATTATTTTTGTATATTTAATTTAATTCTACAAAAATAATAATGTTATACGTTATTATTTTTGTAGAATTAAATTCGGGGATAATCATGTAGCATGTGAAAGAAAACATCGTGAGGAAACCTCAATATTTAGATTAAGCACATTTAGATATGTGAACCCACCAATCCGCAGTGGACCAGCGTGGTGGGAAATGGTCCAAGCTTAGGAAGGGGGTTTAGACCTTTGAGATATGCACAATGGTTCCATTCAAGAGAGCCAGGTGCAGGTTCTTCTTACACCCCCACAGATAATAGAATAGAATAGAATGACCCACTAACCCTAGCCTCTCTCACTGAGAACCAAAGTTACAGTAAGTACTTACATACAATACAAATATTACTTTATATTCATATTGCCATAATAGCGTAATATTGTGTACAGGTTTGCGCGCTCCCATTTCAAAAGAGCTACTAGTAGCTATTTACGAGCTCCCATTACAAAACAGCCACTGGTCACACTTTATACACTTCCTTTTTCGTTTGTTACCATGACAACATTGGTTTGTTAAAAATACAAAAGTACTCTGTGATTACTTGATTAGGTAAAAAATCTATGCCGACTGACGGGACTCATTATTCTGAGCCGTGAAGTTAAAAGATTATGACGTCACACCAGCCCGCCATCCTGACGGGAATTTCAAAGTGGTCGTGATGGTTGTATTTTTTTAAATTTCTTTAAAATACCTTAAATTACTTATTTTGGCGTTGAATTTTTTTTTAATATAATAAAGTGATGTAAAACTATCCAATAAAAGTATAAAAAAATTTAATGCATATTCCCTATTTAAGATTTGGAAATTTAAATCTGTAAATATCTCGGCAATCGTAAGGTGCTTTGGAGAGTTGTTTAGGGGGAGTTGTTTAATTGTTTTAGATATGTTTTTGTATGAGGGCAGAGGTATATTTTTGTGAAAAATACTGGCAGACATTTTAATTTGGAAATTTAAATCTGTAAATATCTCGGCAATCGTAAGGTGTTTTGGGGAGTTGTTTAGGGGGAGTTGTTTTTGGTATGTTTTTGTATGAGGTCAGAGGTATATTTTTGCGAAATATACTGGTAGACAATTAATTTGTAAATTTAAATCTGTAAATATCTCAGCAATCGTAAGGTGTTTTGGGGAGTTGTTTAGGGGAAGTTGTTTTAGGTATGTTTTTGTATGAGGGCAGAGGTAGGTATATTTTTGTGAAAAATACTGATAGACAATTGGAAATTTAAATCTACCTGTAGATATCTATGAACTTGTGCATTATATGCATAGTATATACGTGATTTTTTTAAATACATACAAGTAATGAAAAAGTTACAATATTGAAGTACATTTCAAAATTGTAGCTATACTAAATCATATCAGTATATGCATATTATTTATTTTGTCATGTATACCTACATCATTTATTTATTGATTATTAAGTACACTTCTTTGATCATAAATATCTTTCATCCCTAAGGTTTTCTTGAAAAATCGCTTTAAGCGATGAGACTGCCAGTTTTGTACATATGAATTTAAGTTATGTTACATATGTGTGTGTACAAACTAAGAATATTCTATCTATCTATGTATCTAATATTAGTAAAAAAATTAAATGTTTATGAGAGGGCATCCCCTTAACTCGAAAATGTTACGCGCGGCATAACGAAAGTACTTCATAAGCGAGGAGCGGCGTAACGCAAGTAGGTTGAAAGCGTAGGCTCGGAGCGGCGTAGCGGCGGCCCGACGTTAAGCCAGCAACTCAGAAAAGTTAGCATATATGTAAATTTGACAGTATTTAGGTAGTTTATTTTCTTTTTTTATATCATTTCTTATGTTTAATGACTAAATAAAAGTAGCCATGAACTGCTCTACATACATAATAATATTATGTACTTAGTAATCTACCTAGATTCCTAAATAGGTTATCAGCAGATGCATAACAACATGTTTTGTTTAATGCAACAAGAAATGGCAATTGATACTAATTTAATTTAGTGTGTTGTGTTAGCCTTGTAGCCTGTTGCATGTAATCATTCACCCACACTATACTTATATGGAAGTACACATATTGATATTGTCTTCCATATATAGGCATGTAGAGCCATTTACTCACTTTGTGTAGGAGTGGGCGCCTAAATAACAGTCTAGAGCTAGAGTGATTGCATAAAAACTGAAGGCCAAAATAATTTAAAACATCTGAATAATATAATGCTATCAGAAAAACAGCTGGTGGCCTACACTGAAAGCTTAGAATCGCTTGTATTAGTATACCTGGTGTTCTCTACAAAATTATGTTTTGAAATGGAGCTAGCATGAATTTCCCCAATATAGCATCTAGCAAACATGCATATTGCTGAACACAACATCATAGCAGCTATGCAAATTAAATCTGTTTACTTTATGTACTTTCTCTTTATAATTTTAGTTTTTTTTTTTTATAATTCCTTGTAGTTTACAGTTGTGTTAAACCCTTGATTCACATGATTAATATCATCTATTTTGTCCTTTCCCTCCAGGAGAAGGGTTGCAACTGCCTGCACGTGGCGTGCCGCGCGGGGCAGGCGGCGCAGGCCGAGCTGCTGGCGGCGTGGGGCGCCGACCCCGGGGCCCGCGACCACGCGGGGCACACGCCCGCTGACACTGCTAGGTATGGTGACTCTGTTGCTACCAGCTGTAGGGCGCTAGTTGCCTGAAAGTGGGGCCGGGGGATCGGAATCATACACATGTGACGTTTCTAAGTAATGTAGACTAGACACTATTACTGTGCAATGTAAATAACTACTAACTAAATAAATGTGTTTTCTTTCTTCTTTCTTACAAGGCTAGAATAGTATGATCATAGCCTTCACGGCAGCAGACACCAATTGGTAATGTAGAATCTGTAATTATGCAGTTAGGGCTACAATTTTGTGACTACAGGGATACACGTCCGCTGACACGGCCAGGTTATTAGTATACAATGCTCTCTATAAGAAGTTTTGCAATTGAAATGACGGTTTTTAATAATTTATGTAATTACTTAATAACTCTTCCCTCCCAGGCTAGGCGGTCACATAGCCCTCGCCGAGCGCATGGTAGAGCTAGTCTACGAAGCCACGGACCGGCTGGTCTGCGTACTGACCGGGGCTCGGCCGAGCCACGCCGGCGGCCGCCACTACGCCGCGCCGCGGGACCAGCGCGCGCACGAGATGACCGACGTCGCCAAGGCGGCACGCGGGAAGCTGCAACTGGTATGTGATAGTGTATTAGACTAGCGGGTTTGCTATCGAAAATTACGGTATGTAATTGTCTTGTCACGGCAGCATGGGGGAAGCTGCAACTGGTATGTGCTGTAGTGTGAGACGGTTCAAAGATTCCAATCGAGAGAGCCAGGTGCATGTAACTACACCCCCACGGAGAATAGGGTGCAGAAAATGTTAAAAGGCGTTGCCGAGACCTTGCAGTGACATACTTTTCGCAGTATATTAAATTTATATTCACACCCGTGTAGAATTCACATAGAGTACAGTTCCCCAAAATTGATAATGCACATAGAAATCTTCGTCATTGTTCGGCAACGGTCGTATTCCCGAGCGTTAGAAAACTATTATGTATTTAGAGTGGTTAAGTGCATTTTCTTTCCAGAAATTTTAGTAGAATAGGGAATATGCATAATTTTTTTTAATACTTTTATTGGATAGATTTACATCACTTTATTATAGTAAAAAAAATTCAACGCTAAAATAAGTAATTTAAGGTATTTTAAAGAAAGTTAAAAAATTACAACCATCACGACCACTTTGAAATTCCCGTCAGGATGGCGGGCTGGTGTGACGTCATAATCTTTTAATTTCACGGCTCAGAATAATGAGTCCCATCAGTCGGCATAGATTTTTTACCTAATCAAGTAAACACAGAGTACTTTTGTATTTTCAACAATCCAATGTTGTCATGGTAACAAACGAAAAAGGAAGTGTATAAAGTGTGATCAGTGGCTGTTTTGTAATGGTAATAAAGTGTGACCAGTGGCTGTTTTGTAATGTGAGCTCGTAAATAGCTACTAGTAGCTCTTTTGAAATGGGAGCGCGCAAACCAGAGGACCTTTGTACACAATATTACGCTATTATGGCAATATGAATATAAAGTAATATTTGTATTGTATGTAAGTACTTACTGTAACTTTGGTTCTCAGTAAGAGAGGCTAGGGTTAGTGGGTCATTCTATTCTATTATCTGAGGGCAAGGGCGTACCCAGGTAGGGGCAGGGGGGGGCAGCTGCCCCCCCCTAGAAGATAAAATAAACGTAAATTTTCGTGCCAAGTCGGAATTAAAAACGTGTTATCCACTCTTACCTACCTACCTATTTTGTTTTGTATCTTAATCAAACTAATTAAGGTCAACTGGGGTTACGTTGTATTTTTAGATCACTAAAAGTTTTCGGAATAATGGGACCAAAGGTGTGGGAAAAAGAACTACCTAAGTACTCCTGTAAAGTGAGTAAGAATGTAGATTTAATAGTGGTGAGTGACAGTTGTGAATAAAGTAACATCCATACATCCTCTCATTTATATTCTTTAGAAAAATAGTAAGATTGGATCAAATACGGGTATTAAACTTAGATATCAATTAAAATATGTGCATGGCAAAACCCATACTCTTCAATAAGTTTAGTGTTCATAAATAGTAAAAATCCTTATCGAGCTGGTATCAGTGATCGTAACTGATCACTGAGGTTAACATATGGCACGGTCAGCCTTGGATGGATGACCGATTTCAAATGGTTCTTTTCTGGACGCTTCCGTGCTTTGGACGGCACGTTAAGCCGTGGGTCCCGGTTGCTGCTTCGGCAGCAGTCGTTAAGCCTAGTTAGAGGCCTTCGGGCGGCTTGAAAAAATCTGACAGTCGGGTTGTACACTTACACTTACCCGACAACTTTAGTGCATTGTACCTACTCAATAAAAAAGGGCGATACAAATTTACAGCGAAAAGCGGGTGACTATAGTCGTGAGCATAATTATGTATGTATTAAAAGGTTGACGATTTCTGTTTTGAGGCAATGCGTTGCAACAATCGCAATAGCCCCATTACGCCTAACGCATTTACCCCAAGACTTTTATCAAACATAAAAAATTAACATCATTAATTCATCAAATAAAGCTATTTCATTGAAAATTTGTGTCTATATAAGTAGCCCAATGACTATTGTTTGGAATACCTACTGAATAAAATCAATTGGTAAAGAAAACTTTAGATTCACATTTTCAATCACCAAATCACAAAATGACTGAATGCTTGGATAATATTATGTTGACTACAACACCATCTGTCTGCAGTTCATTTAAAGTATTTAGTTACACCGTAACTAGATGGCATTTTTCAACATTGATAAAGCCGTTTTCAAATAGGATCGAAAAGATTAATTTGGCCCGTAGACGCAATTGGCCTAGTTGACCTTAATAAAAGACAATTTTCATGATTTTTGTTTCAATATACCCGACCGACCATCATTTCAAGAGCTGCCCCCCCCTAGCTGAAATCCTGGGTACGCCCTTGTCTGAGGGGGTGTAAGAACCTGCACCTGGCTCTCTTGAATGGAACCATTGTGCATATCTCAAAGGTCTAAACCCCCTTCCTAAGCTTGGACCATTTCCCACCACGCTGGTCCACTGCGGATTAGCACATATCTAAATGTGCTTAATCTAAATATTGAGGTTTCCTCACGATGTTTTCTTTCACATGCTACATGATTATCCCCGAATTTAATTCTACACAAATATTAACGTATAACATACATATTATCTTTTATTTATAATAAAAACTTTTCCGCAGCTGGCCACAGTTTACTCGTTCATACTGCGTAATAAATTTAATGTGTCCAGTTCTTCTGATTACGAGAATTCTTCCATAACTTAATTTAGAAAAAAATAACAAATTTTAAAATAGACTGATATTATAACCTAAAAGTAGAAAGAGCAACTTGTGTCATGTTCATGTCATAATGTCATGTGTTGCAATATGGAGCATATTTGAGTGGCTCGTTGACTAGCGAATGGCTATTTACGCCTCATTACAAAAGAACAACTAGTGGCAGCCCATACACTACCAACAAAAAATATAAAAAGTCCTAAACTTTGCAAACAAACAAGCATATCAAACAAGAAGTGGAGAGGTTATAGGAGGCTAGGATCTATTGGAAGAATTTTTATGTGATCCATCGTATCTGATCACAACGAGCATCACAAACACTCGGTGACATTAACATTTCTTTGTTTACACTTGACATTTATTTATCTTCCGCCGTAAACGCAAAGAAGTTATTATTCTGAGATTGATATATAAAGATTTTTTACGTCACATCCGCCCTAAGAAAATGGGTGACGTTTCTCTGAAGTTAGAATTTACCGAAGTTTTTTTGTACTTTTCAACTTCATTTACTTGCTCAAAAATAAATTATAATCAAAAATATTGATGGAGGCGTAGTTATGAAATAACAAAGTTTATTATAAATAATATTTTACCTTTATTTGAACCTCTTGCATATTCCCTATTATGTAATTGGTGCTAAAATAGATAATTGATTTATCAGTAACGAAATTTGATTCGATAATTCATAATATTAAAATTTACTTCGAAAATGTTACAGTAGGTACTTTTCAAGTGTCTTACTGAAGCTGATGTAAAGATGGATGAAAGAAGGTTTGAATAACACAAGGTTTATATTATAAGGAGAAATGGATTTCAAACACAGGTTTACATTAAAATTTTTAAATCTCAGTTCAAAAGTATTTACAGCACTGATTATTTCACATTAATAAAAATGTTTACATTAAAATCTCAGTTCAAAAGTATTTACAGCGCTGATCATTCACAATAATATTACAATTACAAACTTGGTCTTTTGGGTGTGGCTTTATTGGCAAAGTGAAGTCTATCAATGTGACGTATATTTTATTCTTAAATGTGCCTCATAATATGGCGTCGTCAAAAATAATTAAAGTTGAAATTAAATTCACATTTGAAAAAAATAACAAGAACGATGTGTAATTGCAGCTCTTTATAATTCCACAAAAGTAATACTGATCTTGACCTTGAGACCCTTGACTGATCGGTGACAGCCACCGACCGCCCAAATTGTTTTCGATTATGTGTCACATGATATTGACTACTATTTCTTGCGAACAAGGATCAAAATGCAAGTGCTCTTACGATTCAATGATTCGGGTGTTTCCGGGAATACGACAGTTTGCGAAGATTTGCATGCGCATTATTAATATGGGAGAACTGTACAAATCTAGAATGGTTTCCGACGATGTTTTACTTCACTGCAAGATCAGGTATTATAATTTTTCATACTAAAATAATATGATAGACATGATTGCGAAAAGATAAAATGACAACATAACTTCTGAGCCATAGCCAAGCGTTGCTCTGAGTTGTTGACATAGCCAATTGACCTCGCTACCTTTGCATATGAATCTCTCAACATCTTATCCTTATGACCTTATTTTAAAAGCACTTAACACTTAAGTTCATCTTATGAGTACTTTAGTAATTAATTTCCTAATGATTTTGTTGTTCCAGCTGCCCAACCACCTGTTTGAAGAGTTGGTGATGGACATCTACGACGAAATCGATCGACGAGAAACAGAAGCGAGTAAGTATTCCTAGTAATCAAACTATTATACATTTCCAGGTTCTACTATAGTTGCCCGCACTTTTTCTATTGATATGACTATATTTATAAGCATGAAAAAATTTATACTGTGGATTCGTTGTTTCATAAACCTTGTATCTTTACTTTATCGTTCAGTAAGGAAACAAACATTATATTAATGTATGTGTCCTTGCAGTATGGCAGACGAGCGCGACGGGGCTGGAGCGCTGCGGCGTGGTGTTCCTGCCCGTCAACCCCGCGCTCTCCGCGCCACGGAACCAGGTACAATACAGACATATCTAGTAACATAAATGAGAAGCTCCTCCTTTTTTCGAAGTTGGTTAAAAACAATAGAAAATAGGTCCGCCATGGGCATTCGAATGTTTTTTTTTTAATTGTCGGCGCTATTTAGCTTCAGTAATGTCCTTAACATTACTTATGATTGTTTACTCCCCAGGGTCGTCAGAAGCTGGCGCGGCTGTCGACGGCGGAGATGGCGACGCTGCTGCGCGACGTGCTCGCCGACGCCGCCAGGAGGCAGCACATCGCCACGCTGCAGCCTAGAGGTTAATTATGTTCTATTGTACAATCGGGGGTAGATATACCTGACCCCTCTCAGATAGTTTTGTTACTCACTGACGGGTCATGTTTCCATGTGTTCTAATCTTTGTGAGGGTCTCAGGAAGTATTTTATATTTATTATTGTCGATCCGTAGCCGTCCACGGCCGGACATATAGACGTCTCCCAAGAAGCGCTATAACACTGTCCTTGAAGGTCAAGGGACAGTGTTATAGCGCACCAATCATTACCAAGAATCGTAGGTCTAACAGGGTATTGAGACTCGAGAACTAGAATACGCCGACAGTGCAACAGTTGTTGGTTCTTCGGCAGATTTAACCAGAACTTCCAAATTTTAAGACCTATGTCAGTAGAGTAGTCCTTAGTTCTCTGATTGTTCTCATATTTACTCTCAATACGCTTCATCCACAGCGTTGCAAGGCCTCGTGAGGGCGTCCCACCTGTCGGACGACGAGCCGCTGTACGACTCGGTGGCGTCCGACGACGACTACGCCTCGCTACTACCCATCGATGTTGACGTGAGTTCACGGAATTATATTTTAGACTTGTATTTATAATTAGACTTGTACTTATAATCCAATCTAGCGACTCAGTGTGGATAATAGCGCAATATTTTTTTTTTCCGAAGTAAATATACGTGTTTGTTATCGATCAATTTATTGCACATAAACTTTCATTTACGGTTAAACTTATAAGGATAGCGTTAAGATGCTCAGTTGTGATAACTTGATTTGTATCTACGCTAATTCCCTACAGATGAGGAGTATACTCCCGCGCGCCGGCGACGCCGTCTCATCCACATACAACCCGTCTCTACCCTCGGAGCTGAGCATCGAACCCAGGACCCACTCGCCCGCGCCCGCCGCCGCCGCACCCCCCGCCCCCGCGCCGCAGATAGAGACACTCAAGAAAGAACTCGACAGCCGGGACTCCACCATCACGGAACTGAAAACACAACTCAAAAACCTCCAAACCATAGTCGAGCAGCTGACGAAAGAAAACAGCGTATTGAAAACCACGAGCAGTTTCGACGATAACAGTATAGCGTCGGTCGGTTCTATTGTGGATTCTACCAGCAATGGGTTAGAGGTGGAGAAGCCCCAAGAGCGAGGGAAAAGTTTAGAGGCAGAGATGGCGGCCGCCGACGACGTGAAGGCGGCGAAGGGGCAACGGCCGGTCAGTATGTTTGAGGCTCGCGAGGGGCCCCGGAATAACTGGCACGTTACTAAACATCAGGTACTAATTTACTAATGGTTTTCTAGTTTGTGGTGGTTCTGTAGGGCTAACATGGGGCGCAAAAGTTCTCCGTCGTGCTCGCTCTTGAGGCTGCGCGATGTGAGTGAGCGCAATGCAAAACTTTTGTTACGTCTTAATTGCGCCCCGCCCCATGCTATCCCTTTTGTATTTTTAGAAACATATAGAGGATACAAGGAAAAAATTATAACTTTGAATCTCCCTCGCTCTAAATTTAAGAATTGTACTTTCAAAATTAGTCTCATCGGAAATAGGTATTGCTTCTAGAAACTAACGGTTTCTCACATGTAGACGCAAACATACATACATACATTAATTCTCAGATAACATTCATAGTACGTGTTCATCATTTTAGATAATAGGCAAGAATATTAGTAGTAAAGTAGAGCTTTCCCTTATCCTGTGTATGGGTGACCTATTATTAATTGATTAAGAATAAAAAAGGTCTGCAGTCATGTTTGAGGATGATGCTTTGATCATCATCTACAGAGTTATTAACTAATTATTCAAGGAAACTAGATCTGCCATCTGCATCTGTAGGTCTTTAATATAACGCGTACACCATAAACATATAATTTGAAAATGGAGTATTGATAGACCTACAAATAGGGCGAGATAGCATAAGTCTGACCGCCATTTTCAAATCAAATCATCATATTTATTCGTATTGCTCTTTAAGGTTACAGCACACATAAACGTAACGTAAACGGATCGCCTTCACCCGAGCTTGTTCCGAGGCGAGGCGATAACGTTACGATTCTTATTCGTATGCTTTGCAGTTTCATACAAAGAATACTGATCCCTTTCCGAGTTGTGATGAGATGTGTGCTGTGACCTTTATCCGTGCACATTATATCGTGACCCCCGCTGCCACCCCCCGCTTCCCTTGCAGCTGGCGACACTGTCGGGGCTGGACCGCGCGCTCACGCAAGGCGTGTTGGATGAAGCCCCCCTGCCGTCTACTGACATGGTGCACCGCCGGGCAGAGGTCATCACCAGGGGGATACAGGTACGGACTGACATTAACAGCAGATATAGGTAGCGATCAACTGTACTAAGTATCATAAAAAGACGGTTAACGAATGATTAGTTTAACACATTAAGCTCCAATTTTATCATAGTTGGTTAAATCGTAACCAGGGGTTGGTTCATCAATTATACGTCATCTCCATATTAAATTCTTGACAGATGTGTCAAAAGTCAACCAATAATAATGGTTAGGCTCTAACCCACTATGGCGAAATTGGCACTAAGAGTTTGACACCCTCTTTACAGTGTCTACCTTATGTCCACCTCACCCTTCATGTAGTAGGTACGATGATATTACTGATCACACGAGGACTCTTAACTCACGTGCATGTTTGGTATACAGGATTAGCACCACAAAAGAGAATGAATAAATACTTCAGACCACAGACAGCAGTCTCATTATATCTTTCTTGGCAAACTGGTGACCCCGACATGATACCCACAATTCAACATCCCCTACAGGAGCTGTGGGCGGCGGCGCGCGAGCAGGAAGGCCGGCTGGCGGAGCGCGCCGACAGCATCCGCACCGCCGTGCGCGCGCTGCTCGCATTGTTTCCACAGGTCAGTTCTACGTGCTGTGTAAAGATGCTAGAGGAGTTTCTTTTCTCATTAATGACGGGGCCTTTAAGAGATTGTGGTAGAGTAATATTATGAATATCGACTAGTGATTGTAAAATTCTACGTCGAATAAAGATATTTCATTTCATTTCATGTCCTGCAGTGACATACACGCAACGCAATTATGGATATTAAAGTTTGTTCGTCTCGTATTATATTCGGGTGAACAATTATGCAAATAGTCACCGAGCCCGAATCTGAGGCGGCCATATGATCCGAAAGACCGTTTTTTTTTCAATGGTTTGGTTGGTATCTATTGTAATTGTAATAGTAATTTATTTACCAAGAAATTAAAACTCTAATAAAACTCTCCACCTCCCACAGAACTGCCCCGACGCGCACCTCGACGCCCTCCTCTCTGACCTCCGTTTGGCCTGTGAGCAGGTCACCGCCGCCGCCGCCGCGCCCGCGCCGCTGCCGCAGCTCAGCGCCGCCGCCTACGACCTCGCCAAGGCCACCAAGCAGCTGGTCACACACTTCACTGATGAAAGGTCCTAGCGGTCGCCCAACTACTACTACAGCACTGTGTAGTGTGTAGTGGTAGCTGGTTGGTGAGGAGATTGTTGTTAACATGTTTTAAAGGTAATAAAAAAATTGGGTCTCCACTGCGTTAAAGACACTCGGAGCGAATGTCCGCCTCGTCACTGCGGAGTCTAGTGCTAGTAAATACAGGTTGTCATATAAGATCAAAAGTTGCTTAGAATGACGATTTGTATCCTCCTTTCGGGATTATGTTAACTTATGGGACACCCTGTATACTACCGCCGTACGACACATGTCAAATAATGCTTAAAATGGACATCCCATCCTTGTTCCGCTCAGCGCAGTGGACTTATTTGTGTAACCCTCATTAAGGCTTTTCATGTTAAAGTTCAAAAAAAGGTGGGATGTATAATTGTATATTCCCCCTGTGTTAAGGTTTAAAATGAACACCAAATTGTATTCTACAAAGGGACATTATGACGTAATAATTGTACAAAAGAAATTGTTAGGATAAAAGTTTTCAAAACCCAGTGAACCCAATGTTGTTGGTATACTTGGTAACTTGTAGTTTCTAAAACAAACAAAAAATAAGTATTATCCTTTTATAATTAAGTATTACAAAATTACAAACAGTAATTAACTCATTATTTCAGCAGAAAAAATAGTTCATTTTCAATTTGAGAAAAACTAACGACTACTTACTCACTAATCTGAAAGTCAATTGAATCTGAACATGGGAAATATTGAACGTCACAAAAATGTATGCGAGGCTTGTTGATACGGCAATGCTTTAAATATATTATTATATATTTGCAAAACTTTATTTTAAGTAGATTGTCTTACTACAGTTAGGTGAAAGAATGTAGGTAGCTAAAATTATAATGTAAGGTTAAAAAGGAACGATCATTGTTGACAAATAGTAGATTTTGAACGGTAAAGCAGAGAGCTGGGCGCACTTTAATAAAAAAAAACAGCAAACTATATACATTATATATGTAGGTATGTGTTTGCCCTATTATTTTAATGCACTTGTAGGCAAGAGGCTAAAATATACGACTACTGTAAACAAATGCATCTGCTATTTGACTGTTGTGAGTTGGCAAATGAGATTAGTTTATATATTTCATTGTTACATTGAAAACGATGAACTAAGGGTGGCTGTTACGAACTTCTATTTAAATACTACATAAATTCATTTAGCTAATTGCGTTTAATGCACTAAACAATTTTATCCTAAACATGTTTAGCTTCATAATTCACCATGGTATTTCGATTACTATTTAGTTAAATGCGTTTAGCATCCTGCGATTTGTTATTTACGTTCAGTTCCACATCTTTTTAATGAGAGACTTCATATTTTTTATTGAACATTCGAAACGACTCAGCGTAAAACGGAGTCAATCTATCAATTTCAAACATAGACAAAATAACACTATTTATTTCAAAACAAAACTTATTTCGGCTTTCACCGCGTGGTGGTGTTTGTATTTATTTGTTGTTGTGATTTCAAAGTAAAAGGAATAGTCAAGCAACTTCTTCTCGTGTTCGTGCCCCTAATTTTACAAGGGAAGAACAAGATTTATTGTGCAATGTAGGTATTGGAACCATACTTGCACATTATAGAGAGCAAAAAAACGTTGTTCCTGAATGGTATCAGGAGATTTAATGTATTTTTTATACAATAATGCTATTGCATGAGTAACTCTATGAATGATTCTGCAAGCTGCTGTTGGTTCTTCCACACCTATCACATCTCCACAAGTAATTAACTGACTGCCAGTTGCATAATATCGGAGTGTGCATAACAACTGGTTCATTGGAGTAACTGCATTATTTCTGTAACAATAATTATAGGTACTTACTTATAAATAAAAGTATAAGATAATGATGTAGTCAGATAACTTTATTATTTCAATACCTTAGCTACTTACCTGGTGGAAATAAATTCAAGATGATGTTGAATTTCTTGTAGTAGAAGCGATACAGTTTAGCGAGCGGTGGTAAGCGCCCGCTTCTCACGCCAGAGATGCGGGTTCGAATCCCGGCGCTGACATGTACCAATGAGTTCTTTTAACTTAAGTACAATGTATATCATCGCTCTTACGGTGAAGGAAAACATCGTGAGGAAACCTGTATATCTAGATCTAGCACATCTAGATATGTGAACCCACCAACCCGCAGTGGACCAGGGTGGTGGGAAATGGTCCAAGCTTAGGAAGGCAGTTTAGACCTTGGGGATTTGCACAAAGGTTCCACTCGAGAGAGCCAGGTGCAGGTACTTACACCCTCACAGAGAATAGAATAGAATAGAATAGCGATACAGTTTGTTTTGTCAAACGAAATCTCCTAACAATTTTTTTATCTGGTAGTGTCTCAAATAAGTTAGTTCTTTCTGCAATATAGCGTAATGAGCGAGGTCTATTCATATAGAGAAGTAATTCTTCATCATCGTCATCAAACAAAATATCCCACAAATCCATTATTTATTAGATAACCTCAACATAACCTCTGAATAATGACCTCTGAATCTCTCACAGACAACAACTAGACATCACTGAGGAAAAATGCTAGAAATGGAAAAGTTCTCTTGACAGCCGGTCGGTCAGCTGGTCGCCGCGACTGACGCCATGACATGCGTAGTAGATAAATGTGTTTAGTAAAGTTAAATAGCCATTTGACCGCATTTAGGTTTAACAGATTACTAATCATATTTAAGTCGTGGTAAAAGATGTTTTACGAAATTTAAATAAAAATTGTGTTTAAATAAAAAGTTAAATACATTTATCACGTTGATAAAAGCCACCCTAAGTATACAACATGTTAGGAGTTAAAGACTTCTATTTAAGTATAACATTATTTAGAAGTTAAGTTTTTAACTAATCAAGTGCCATACCCAGTTAGCGTTGGGTTAAAATTATTGTAATGTATCTCATTGGTGCGAATTATGTGATTCAAAATTTGTTACAAATTTCTATATGTCGCTTCTTCTCTCTTCCCTCGTCCATTTATTGTAGAACAAGTGAATAAGTACAACTTTACAGACTAGTATGAACGTCTTAGATTCTTCATAATCTTCATGTTAAAAATTTATAGTTTATATTTAACCCTATTAATTTTCCAATAATATAGCATTTACTTTATGATACACCTTGTGAAAAAATCCACACTATTTGAAAGAGATGACGTGTGGATAGAGGCATAATATATTTTCTCTCTTTTGCTTAAAAATAATTGAACTGAAATTTTACTGGGCACCGTATTTTATTGTTTTTGCACCTTTTGCTTTTCCCCACCTACTAGAAGAAGCGAAAAGCCTAGTCGCACATTTCCAACCCAGTGCCTAGTGCATCAGACCCAGTACACAGTACATTGATACTAACTGTGCCTAAAAGTTGACCTATATTCATACATTTGTTAAATAGAATAAGTTCACCGTATAAAATCAGTTGTGTAGTTTTTTATATGACTATATTCGTATATTCTATAATGTTGTATTATAGTTATAATATTATATATGAATTTTATTGTAAGTTCTAACATATTTGAATAATGACATTGTAATTGCTCAGTGGGTCAGAAATTTTATGTGTATCCCCACTTTGCTTAATCCCAAACCCCATTATAGCTTTCATACTAAAACTGAAATGATGAGAATTTGTGATGAGTTTATGTGCCAATGTATGTTTGTAAAAGACGTAGCTTAGATAATGTGAAGTATGTACTTGTGTTCCTGTTTCCTCACACACTATAAAATTATATTATATAGCACTTGAAATGTTCCAATATATTCAAATAGCTTGAAATATTTACTACTTTTTATATCCACAACAAATATTACAGTATTAATGATTAAAGAAATATTGTGTTAAGTCGAGCATTATAATCGCATTTAATTCCATTGGAGACAGGAGCTTGGCTGAGTTGGTACGTTTCTATTGTATTAAATTTTATTAAATAAATATACATATTATTGATGATTAATTAATTGAGCGTTTTGATTATTCAAATCTTCAAGAAAGGGATGTTCTATGTATATAGGATATAAATTAAAATCAAGTCTCTGAAAAACAATATATTTTTGTAATAATTATCATTCATTTTCATTAAATAAATTATTATAGGACACGACATAAAAAAATAATACCTAAATATTTCAAATGCAATGTCAATGTAAATAAGTAATGATCATAATTTAGTACACAAAGATACGGGGATATTTCAAAATATAATATAATGACTTCGTTAAAAAAATGTAATTGACAAAATTGCTTCAAAATCATTATAATCGTACTGACAATTATGGCCGGACAAATGAGTAATTATTATCAATAGCTAAAGTTCTTTAAAAGGAAGTACAAGAACATTTCAAGGTTGTTCTCATCCTTATTACAGTAGGTATGAGTATCTTGACTCGTACAAAAAGTGTGGTCACTCTAGCTTCAGAACGTTAAAATTAAATCTTCATAAATTATTACAATAATCTCCTCAAGTCTCGATATACAGGTACAACGGTGTATAGGTAAAGTATTACTTTTAATACTGTACTTAGAACTGTAGCTATTACAACACCAAGGCCTGCTACTCCAGTTTACTCGGGAGCTAGGCTGGCTGAGCTGAAATCAAGGGGATATGTACAAAGGTTCCACTCGAGAGAGCCACGTACAGGAACTTCACCCCCTATGAGAATAGAATAGAATAGAATAGACTGTACTTAGAACCAAAGTACAGTAATAAAAGTAGGCATGACCAATGCATGTTTTTATAACATAGCTTTTTCGGCAAACTTGCATTACAACCAATTTCTATACTTGTCGACTTCCAAAACTACTTTACATAAATGTTCCCATTTACAATAATAGCGGTATTAAAATTTACACATGAAAAGGCCATTGTTTTGTAAATTCTAAACCCGCAAAAGCCAAACGTTCTTAATTTTTTTGTATAATTTTCTCAAAGTTACCAGGTTGTCATTATTTTCTTACTTAGGTTGTGGTTGACTAAACATATAAATTGTTAATAAGTAAGTACATTCTTTTGCACAAGATTATCGCGCTACGGAAGTAAACATAGGTCATGGTATATGCCTACTCAATATTATATAATAGATATCTAAATTTTTCACCTTAAAATCCAAACTTAAAAGTAACACCAATCCAGACCTCCAAGCACCGAAATGCGACTGGCCAGCTGGCCACCAAAAAGTTCGAACCACAGACAACCTCACGAGCACTTCCATATACAAATGGCCTGGTTCCCGCCAAAATAGAGGTAGCATATTGTGGTGCACTCGTAGCTGACCTCGAAGCCGAAGCTCTCTCCGATCACGACGTGGAAGGCTGGCCCAAACTTCTTGTCCATAGCCTCCTTGACCATGCGAGCTGCCAGCTCGTTATTGGTGGCAAACTTCTCGCAAGCCGTCACTGACAGCTCCACCGCTTCTGTTCGCATCTCTTCTGTCATGTCCGAGTGCTGTGGAGAGTGGAGAATAGGATTAGATATAGTTTGGAAATACAAAAGTGAACATTCCTGTAGATATTTAGGTGTGGAGTCTCATAAACCTACCTAGTACAGAAATGGTCTCTCCTTCTAATGCATAATGTTTCCAAATTAATTAATGTTTACATATAGCGCACGGTTGTGTGTTATAAATATTTAAATTCCCAGGACCTACATCATTATTTAGAAGATGATTCTCATTATTTAGTTATGCACATTCGTAAGTGTGACTGCCCACACATTCATTAGAAAGAGCCTTGATTTCGTCTACTGAATAATAATGAGGTAAGTAGGTACCTTCACCTTTTATAGAAAGATCTAGTATTCCCAGGGCGAGGGTAGGCAGTACCTACCTGTTGGAAAGTGACACAGGTGGATAGAACGGAAGCTAATATTTCTTCAGTTCTGCATTGACACTAATACGACGACCGAATGGCGTAGTGGTTAGTGACCTGACTACTGAGCCGATGGTCCCGGGTTCGATTCCCGGCTGGGGCAGATATTTGTTTAAAGACAGATATTTGTACTCGGGTCTTGGGTGTTGATATTTATATTTAGTATCTATCTATCTATGTATTTGTGTAGATATATCAGCTGTCCGACACCCATAACACAGGTTCTGCCTAGCTTGGGGTCGGATGGCCGTGTGTGAGATGTCCCCACATATTTATTATTTATTTATTTAATAACAGAAGTATCTACCTACTTATAACTCAACCTAAAATATTAATTTACGATAGTGTGCATAGAATGTAAAGCTGCGGTTATGTTATGACCCTTAAGTGGGCATGTTATTTAAATCCCAGTTGGGCTTAACAAACAGTACTCGCAAGCCTCGTTTCCCTAACATGTTTATTATGGAAGCACTTTTATCTTACAATGTTTGCTTTTACAGCTTATATTACGGGTGGATTGTTGAGTTTGAAGATCGGAAAGCGATATGTAAGCACAGCACACTTTACTGTGTCAACACATGAATGCGGTGTCCATTCGATTGTGATGGCGGAGACTTGAGAAATTCCATAGCGACTTACGGCTTTGGTAGTTTAATATGCTTCGCTAGATATAGATAAGATAGTAATAGGTAGGAACTCTTACAGGGTTGGTTACTCTTATGTTGGACATTGTACCTACCTAATTTATTATAACTAGTAACTAAGTAGGTAAATGTAAATCAAGATCGGTAAGATGCCTACAAGCTGAATGAATCACCTTATCGATCTCAAGAGGAAAGGGGTCTCCTATTTGTAATTCACATTCCATGCGATTCAGCCACCCTCATCCAGACTCCCAGACATCGACATACCTAACTATACACTTTATACCTAACCACCTACGCACCCTCTTATTTGGTACATCGATGCAGCAATAATGTCAAGGCCCCTCCGCTCCCTCTTACCGTTTATCTATAGGTACACTATGTAGATATCCCACACCACAAAATGTTTATCCCATGCATAGCTGTGCTGTGCATGCGTGTGGCCACCCTACGCCAGTTTTCTTTAGCGAGTCCGTCGTCTGCGGGTAATTCGATAGGTCACGGTGATCGCACTTCTTGCTTATCTTTAGTTTCGTCTCGGACACTTTACTAGGTTTCAAGTTTTAACCTCTACCCAGCCTCTACCTTGACTTTCCGAAATTTGATATCTTCTAATTTGGATATGATATCATAGGGTTGTAGGTATAACAGTTTTGTGGCATGTGTACAAATCATTAAGTACTTATAGATATCTAGATGGATAGTTAGTAATAAGGTAATTTAACTAGTTAATTAAAGTGTGGTAAAATTAAGGAATTCGTCGCAATATTATGTAAACAGAAAATCTATACGCACGAGGTTAGTAAACAAAACAATTTTGAACAAACTGACCCTTATCAGCGGGTATGTGTGGATGATTTTCTCCGCCCCGGTGCCGGTCACCGCTCCCTCGTCTCCCATCGTGCACTCCGTCCACACGCAGTCCAAAAGCTCACAGCACACCACAAAATACTATGCACAAAGTTGGATAGAAATAGTAAATCGAGGACAGACGTCCGCACTCGGCGACGGTCACCCCACTGTTTACTCGTTGCCTTGGAAACAGACGGAGGCGGGAACTCTTTTGATTGATTTTTCTCGACGTGCGGTGCACACTGCCAGGATTATGCTCGATAGCAAAGGTCCTCATCACTGGGGCATTGCAGTGATGTCAATGATATAATTTACGAAGGTGAGTGGGAGTGGAAATTGAACATTTAAAAACATATTGTTGGTACTTATAAAAGTCGACGTTGACCTTAAAACATGCGTGGGAAAAATACGCAGTTATTAAGTCATCATGCGCCACTCTACATAGCGAGAAGAACAATAGATAATTAAGACGCACTTCTTTTGCCCATTTAAGCATTTATCTACCTTTCTGAGCCATCGAATCATACGATAGTTAGTAAAGTAGATGTAGTTACCTAAAAAAGACCGTAAGTAGCGACGTTGTAGGCCTTAAATATCTCGGTATATGATACACCGTGACCTCCAACTTTAAATTTAAACTGTAGTGTTTACAACAAACTATTGGCTCTCTTCATTATTTAGTTTAGAAAAACAGAAAAATACTATTTTTTTTCCCGCCATTCTTTTAAAAATTAGTTTAAGTGTGACCATTGTTAAAAATAAAAAACAAGACTATTTACTTACTGGCAACTTTCTTTGTGTCAGTTGTCAAGTTTGACATTGACATATTATCAGCTGATTTGTTTTGTTGATAAATGCGTGATTGCGAAAACTGTGATTTAAACGAAACCTTATTATTTTATTTCACATTTAGGCACAAAAATGGCTTCTAGATTTAGTGGAGCACTACAGCTCACTGACCTTGACGACTTCATCACTCCATCGCAGGTTTGTTATTCTAACCTATACCTACTCCGTTATTATCGTATTTCCTGCCTCACTCTAGCTTTCTTTGACCTCCTGCTTCCGTTGCCACTTTGTTGCTCGCAGGAATGCATAAAGCCAGTGAAGATCGAGAAGTCTGCCACGAAGACCGGCGCCAAGATCAAGATCGGCGAGGACGGTTACTTCGACGTGTCTCTGGGGGTGCCTCAGCGGCTGCAGAAGGTGGAGATCACGCTGGCGGACTGCCTCGCGTGCAGCGGCTGCATCACCTCCGCCGAGAGCGTGCTGGTGACCAGGCAGAGCCAGGAGGAGCTACTCAGGTACTTTGTGGTACTCAGTACTTATAAAATGCAAATAAATACATGGGTACAGCCTAGAATATCATATTGCCCTGTGGAATACAGTTGTAGTACTAGTCAGTAGGTACAAATGGTTTATCAATATAAGAAATCCTGTGTCTTGTGGATGGATGATATTATTTTTACATTTTATAAAAGATTTGTCTTCGCACATACTACTGATAACTTCAAAATCTTCAAAGTTAGCCATGAAACATAACAATCTACTTCCAGGGTATTCTCAGAGCGAAAATACACAGACAGTAAGGGTGTGACTCGTGATGTGAGTCTGGTGGTTGTCTCACTGTCCCCTCAGCCCACTCTGTCCATCGCAGCCAGGTACAACCTCAGTCCTGAAGAAACTACCAGTAAACTAGTGGGTTTGTACATTATTTACTAGACTTACAGTTCACACAGTACATGTAATTTTCATCATTATGTAAATGTGGCAAGAGCAAAGTGATATATTAGAAAATAATAATTGTGTTATGTATGATAGGATTAAATAAGCCACTTAATTTTTATTCACATCCTTTCACTGTACCTCAGCAAAAAAATACACTACTAAACATTTACTCAAAATGTCTGCAGGTTACCTAAAGTCCCTGGGCGCGGACTTAGTGCTAGACATGACCATAGCGGAAGACCTCTCGGTGCTGGAAGCGCAGCGCGAGTTCATGCGGAGACTGCGCGAGCAGCAGGCCGACCCCACCGCGCGCGCTCTGCCCATGCTCGCCAGCTCCTGTCCGGGTGAGGGCTCCTGCTGTGTTCTGTACTCCTGGTAGCTTGTGATAGCGCGAGCATGAGGCCGACCCCGCCGCGCGCGCGCTGCCCATGCTCGCCAGCTCCTGTCCGGGTGAGGCTCCTGCTGTGTTCTGTGCTCCTGGTAGCTTGTGATAGACTGAGCGCCGATTTAATCAGTGATTGTTATAAGGCCATCTATATTTACTTTATTAACATTTTTCCTCTCAGTCTCTAAACTTCTCCACAACGCCAACGGTTAACTGGAAGAGAATGCTATTAGCATTAAGTTTTCTTATGTACAAATTTATTATGTGCAATAAAGAATTTAAATAATAATATAAACTGATTAAAAAATATATTACTGGCACTCAAATACGAGTATTTATAACCTCAGACACATGTTTTTACTATTATACTGTTTGCCCTGAAGAAAGTATACAATGTTAGTCATACAGCAGTTATGCAATCAAAGAATACACAAGTAAAACGGTGAAATCTTGAATAATTGTCCTCCACGGAATATTTAACCCTACACAATAGTTTTAAAGTACCAATCAGAATAAAAGAGACCCTTTTTACATATTATGCTGCCTGCACTCTGACGCATTGGTGAATGCAAAACTCATAATTTGTGTTCTATTTTTAACGAACATGCTTACAATCGTCTTCTTCTAATTACATGATTTTTTTTTAAGGAACAAAACACACACACGCACTCACGCCTTGTACTAATTTACTCCCTTGCGGGGTAGGCAGAGGTGCATTGCTGCACCCACTTTTCGCCAGAGTGTTATGTTAGTCCCAATGTAATAGGGGGCGGGCCTATTGCCATTTTACGGGCACATCCAAGACCCGAGAACGAATATCTGTGTTTAAACAAATATCTGCCCCAGCCGGGAATCGAACCCGGGACCATCGGCTCAGTAGTCAGGGTCACTAACCACTACGCCATTCGGTCGTCGTTTTTTTAACAAACCACACATTAAATCTACAATTTTGAATGTTAATTTAGCTATTTATTAACATCCTGCAAGAGATGAGGTAGCTCACGAACTACAGTTAAAATTATAATAGGTAGCTTACAATAGCTCATAATTTATTGCAATGTTACATTAATCAACTACTTTTATATGGGAATCCCAGAATCCCACCATCAAACCTGTCATTACACATGAGTCTTCACCGCACCGGTATCGTGTATGGTTGTGTATGCGGCTATGACTGTCGCACCTTCCGCGCGCGAGGGCTATTCTCGTTCTTGTAATAATGAGTGAAATAAATACTAAGAAAACCATCATTGACGAATTCTTAACATTTGTTCAGAATAAAATTGACATAATCGACGATGTGAGCCTTATACAAATATGTGCTACGAACTTCTCTGACGCCGAAATAGATACGGGTAAATCGGTACTATTTCAAGAAATTTCCGGTGCTCGCTGTGTTAATAGAAAAGGTGAAGACAAGAAGAAAAAGAATATTAAAGATGTTATAGCACTCCTTAAAGCAACTGATCCTGACGTTCAGCCCACGTTTGTGGCGAAGAACCTTGACCGACTTCCTCCTGTGACCTTCGACCATGTCGACGTAACGCGACTACTGAAAGACCTGACTTTACTTAAGTCGGAAATGCTTGACTTAAAAACTAACTCTGTCTCAAAATCAGAGTTCATAACGCTTCAGGACGAATTATCTCGGCTTAGATCGAGGTGGACACCAGACCAGACCAGGGTGGCAGTACAGAAGAAACCCTTCAACAAAAAACAACCATCTCAATTTATCAACTCAAACGGTTTAACTGGGCGGTCATCTATCTCGACGCAGAATAGCCCGGCGACTACGTCACGCGCGTGTGTTAAGGGCGACATTCGCGCGCCGATGTTGACGAGCAGTGAACAAGATAGCGGACCGGTTTCCGAGCCGGCCGCGGCCCGTCCACCGTCGCCCGAGTCGGCGATGCCTACGGATGACGAATTTGTTGATGCCGAGATTTCGCACACGCCTACCTACCGTGATATTTTGCGTAGCGAGGGAGGGACTGTCGACCGTATGCCCTATGACAACAAGGGTGTAAATGACAATGGATTTACTACGGTGTCGCATAAGAAGCGTAGTAAGAATAAAAATATGAGAGGCACCTTGCAATCGAGTAATAGACTGCAGGTCGTGGAGCCCGCCTGTGCTATCTATGTGTCTCGATTAATGAAACACATTACCGAGAAAGACATTCAGGAACACTTTGTCGACATGAATGAAAAATGCCTAAGTGTCGAACTTTTAATGCCGCAGCGGGAAACTAGTTTTAATTCGTTTAAAGTTATGATCCCTGGTAGTAAAGTAGGTACTATCCTAAATAACAACTTTTGGCCCGCTGGCTTGGTCTACAGGCGATACAGAGAGCGTACTTCGCGCCTTACACGACCCAATAGTATCAATAATGGATAAACACCTAACTTACCACTTATTAATGGCCTCTTTCAATTGTAAATCATTGAAAAGGTCCATTGTTCATGTGCGCGATATTTGTAAAAAAGCTGACATCGTAGCGCTTCAGGAAACTTGGCTTTTACCGCATGATCTTAATTTCGTAAATGAAATCGATAATGACTTTGCCTGCTTATCTACGTCATCGGTGGACACCGGGGCTGGAGTGCTGCGAGGTCGGCCCTACGGGGGACTGGCGCTGTTGTGGCGGAAGTCAGTGTTTACTAATGTAACCATTATTGACTGTAAATCTGATAGAATAGCGGCCATTAAAATAAGTTTATGTAATAGAGTGTTTCTGGTCTTTACTATTTATATGCCGTGCGACATAGCAGATAATCTAACGGATTTTACGAACTGTTTAGCGTGTATTGGTGCCGTTGTTGATGACAACAACGTTGAGGCTGCATTTGCCCTCGGCGACTTCAACGCGCACCCGAGCGCACCGTTTGGGCGTGAGCTGCTGAGCTATTGCTCGGAAAACAATTGGGTATGTGCGGATATAAATTACTTAGGAGTTGAGTCCGGTACATTTACTTTTATGTGTGAATCTAGTGGCTCCCGTAGGTGGCTTGACCATTGTTTGTCAACTGAAGCCGCTTGGGACTCAGTTACCAAAGTTTGGGTAGACAATGATGTTCGTTGGTCTGATCATTACCCTATTTTTATACAAGCTGACATTAAGATTTTTAATATTAAGAATGTACATATTTACAATAAGACTGATATCAATAACGTGCTTTGGAAGTGTAGAAATATAGATCAAATTAATAACTATGCCAAGTATTGTCATGATAAATTTATAGCGATAAAAACGTCTAGTCAATGTAATAACTGTGATAATAATGAAAATGAAAATAAATGTTGTGATTGTCATAAGGTTAGCATAAGTGATTTGTACAAGTCTATTGTTACAACGTTACAGGAGGCCGCTATTCATAGTTGTCACTCTCAGCGCGGTGCACGGGGTCGGGCTCGACAGGTCGCCGGCTGGAACCACCACGTCAGGGAATGTCACGCTAAGGCCAGATTATACCACAAGTGGTGGATGGATTGTGGTAGCCCCGCGAGCGGCTATATTTACAAACTAATGCTAGAGAGTCGAAAAACATTTAAAAATAAACTTAAATGGGTGCAGAATAATGAGGATTCGATTAAAATGAATATTTTGGCAGTTAATAAAGTAAACAAAAATTTTGGAAAAATGTAAAGAGTTTGAGCGGTAAGCAAGAGCTGCCTGTCAGTGTTAATAATGAAACATGCAAAAAATCCATAGCGGATATGTTTGCTCGTCACTTTAGAGTGGAGCCATTAGAAGTTAGGGGTGTGCCCGGGGCTGCGGCCGGCGTGGACGGCGGCGGCGGCGGCGGTGGCGGCGCGGGGCGGCTGGAGTTCAGCGCGGGGGACGTGGCCCGCGCCGTGCGCGCCATGACGCGCGGCAAGTCGCCCGGCCACGACGGCCTCAGTCTTGAGCACATCCTGTATGCTGGGGATGGGGTGTTCAGACTTCTGAGCATCCTATACAATCAGTGCATCCGTTTTTGTTTCATGCCGAGCGACATGATGAAGACGGTGGTGGTACCGATTGTCAAGAACAAAACTGGTGACCTCTCGAGCCCGAATAACTATAGGCCTATTTCGCTAGGTACGGTTATAGGAAAAATCTTCGAGAGGCTCCTGCAGCCCGAACTGGTGAACAATATAAAGATTGATGACGCGCAGTTTGGTTTTCGTGCCGGTCTCTCGACGGATTCAGCAATAGTCGCGCTCAAACATACTGTAAAATACTACCTCAATCGTAACACTTCTGTCTATGCATGTTTCTTAGATCTTAGCCGCGCCTTCGATCTAGTAAACTATAAGACTCTTTGGCAGAAGCTTACTGATTCCAAGGTACCGACTATTGTTGTGAACCTGTTGAGATATTGGTACGAGAACCAGACTAACAATGTGAAATGGGGCGACGCACTATCTAATGATTTTAGATTAGACTGTGGCGTACGACAGGGGGGGCTCACCTCTCCGGACCTCTTCAACCTGTATGTTAACGATCTAATCGTGGAGCTGAGAAGCACCAGGATCGGTTGCCATGTTGATAACGTGTGTGTTAACAACTTGAGCTACGCGGACGATATGGTGCTTCTCAGCCCCTCGATTAACGGATTAAGGAAGCTGCTTTCAGTCTGTGAAGCCTTTGCTGAAAGACACGGCTTAAAGTATAATGTGGCGAAAACCGAGATGCTCGTATTTCGTGCAGGTGGGGGTCCGGAGACGGTGCCGCCGGTTTACTTGCTGGGTTCACCAGTTCGGGTAGTGAGGAGCTTCAAGTACTTGGGTCACCTCCTGAACGAGCAGCTGAACGACGAGCAGGACATGGAGCGGGAGCGGCGCGCGCTGGCCGTGCGCTGCAACATGCTCGCCAGGCGATTCGCGCGCTGCTCCCGTGAAGTCAAAATAACATTGTTCAAAGCGTACTGCCAAACTTTTTATACCTGTCAGCTCTGGGTTAACTTCACCAAACGCTTTTACAATGTCTTAAGAGTGCAATACAATGACGCCTTCCGTATTATAATGAAGTTACCCAGGTACTGCAGCGCGAGTGGCATGTTCGCGGACGCCAGGGTCCCGGACTTCTATGCTGTCCTTCGGTTTCGTTCAGCTGCTTTTTGGGAGAGGATTAGGAACTCTAACAACCGGATCCTAGAAACGATTAGTTCCAACCTTGATAACGGATTTGTTAGACACTGGTTGGCCGTGCACCGTGCTGAGAATGGCAAATTTTAACTAATCTTAGCTTTATAGATTAGTTATCATAGGCAACATATTATGTATAATTTAATTTAATTTTACTATTGTAATTGTATTCTAATGGGTCTTACCTGTAAATAAAGAACTTTATTATTATTATTATTATTATTATTATTATTACAATAACAAAAACCCTTTCCAGGCTGGGTATGCTACGCAGAGAAAACTCACGGCAACTTCATCCTCCCATACATATCCACAACAAAGTCTCCGCAACAGATCATGGGTTCCCTCGTGAAACAAGTGCTCGCGCGGGATAAACAACTGAACCCTGCAGAGATATACCACGTGACTTTCATGCCGTGCTATGATAAGAAGCTGGAAGCCTCGAGGGAAGATTTCTATAATGATTTGTTGAGCTGTCACGATGTCGACTGCGTTATTACTGCCAGTGAGTATTGGTTACTCTTTATACACATATGTATTAAAAAAGTAAAAAGTCTTTATTGACACCATATTTAAACTCAAAAAATTAAGCTGAGAAACTTAAAACATAAAATTTAAACATCTAAAACATATTTTTTTTAAATTTAAAACTTTTAAGAACTAAAAATTTTAAATTTTAAACTTCAATGTTATACCTTATGGTAGTAATTAAGCGTAAATCGAGTTATTAGTATACATTTGAAGAAAGAACATAACAAGTGGTGTTATAGAAAAAAATATGTTTGTTTATAATGTATATCATCACTTATTACATTTGTACAAGTTATTATACACCATTGACCCGCATCTCATTTAATCAAACCTTTCTCTCACACCACCCAACAGTCGAGCTAGAACAAATGCTGGAAGCCAACTCGAAGCCCCTCGCCGACATCGACAGTGTGCCCCTGGACTGGCCGTGGGGCGCTCCCCCCTCCCCCCCGCCCGCCCCCGCCGCGCCCCCGCAGGGCCCGGGGTTGCGCCGGCACGTCGGCTCGGGCTCCGGCGGCTACGCTGACCAGATCTTCTTGTATGCGGCTGAGCAGCTGTATGGGGAGAGTGATGCGCCGTTGGTTTATAAGAATTTAAGGTAATTATAGTGTGTACTAGTCAGTGTTTTAGATATGTATAACCACTATATAATAAGCTATCTGGAGATGGTGGTCTGATGAAGGGATGAGAGATCTATGTCCAGCAGTAAGCGATTATTGTGGGTTGATGATAAAGCTTAGCGGTATGAAGTTAATTATTACAACTAAACTGTTATTTAAGAAGTGCTTCCACTAGTTATATGTATAGCTACCACACAGATATATTTATAGATGAAGCTGCAGTTATGGCGTCATTATCGAAAGTAATGTTTACCTAAGTATTATATTTTCCTCATCTGATTCTCAGAATCTTAATTAGTTACCCATTGTTATAAATTCAAATGTTATACAGGGCTTCCCCGAAATTTAATAACAAACATTCTTATATACCTAATGTGTCATACGCAAAAATCACAATAGTATCTACAAAAACCCAAGAAGCTACTACAAACCTAAGGTTAATTTTTCATTGTTATATTTTTTATCACAATTTATTGGTGAATTTAGTTTTTGCGCCTTTTGAATAGACTTCAGATTTTTCCAAAATACGTATCATTGATTGGTTGACTAATTATCGTAAGTGTGTGCAGCTATTATGTATAGAATGTTCTGGATGCACCCGGACAATGGGCGGTGCATAATTGTGCAACTTGCAGTCGGGTGACACCCCCCGCGCCCCGCGCCGCACCTACTGCGTAGTATGTCAATACCTATACGATACGAGCTGCAGCGATTATGTTCATTCGGTTATAGTCTGCATATAAAAATTGCCACATCCCTGAGGATGCCGATGTCTCACTTGGGAAGAGTTTTTATTTTCTTCCGCTTCGAGAATCGACGAGTAAGGTCTAGGGTAGCGTGGGTATCTCAGCTGATCTGAGTAGCTAGTAGTGCCTAATGCTTGTTATAGTGAAAAGTCTTGGTTTTTAAGGTTCCGTAGCCAAAATGGCAAAAACGGAACCCTTATAGTTTCGTCATGTCCGTCTGTCCGTCTGTCCGTCTGTCACAGCCGATTTACTCGGAAACTATAAGTACTACAGTGATGAAATTTGATGGGAATATGTGTTGTATGAACCGCTACAAAAATATGACACTAAATAGTAAAAAAAAGAATTGGGGGTGGGGCCCCCCATACATGTAACTGAGGGATGAAATTTTTTTTTTCGATGTACATACCCGTGTGGGGTATCAATGGAAAGGTCTTTTAAAATGATATAAAGTTTTCTAAAAAACATTTTTCTTAAAGTGAACGGTTTTTGAGATATCAGCTCTCAAAGTCGTAAAAAGTATGTCCCCCCCCTCTATTTTTATAACTACGGGGTATAAAATTCTAAAAAAAATAGAGGTGATGCATGCTAATTAACTCTTTCAACGATTTTTGGTTTGATCAAAGTATCTCTTATAGTTTTTGAGATAGGTTGATTTAACTGTAATTTTGGTTAAGTTATATTTGCTGCTACGGAACCCTTTGTGCGCGAGCCCGACTCGCACTTGGCCGGTTTTTTCACATATACAGTGACGCCTCTAGCGTGACCTATTAGGTATACTAACAGAAGTGTTTACGTTATGTTTTATTTTAGTTAATTATTAAACATATACCTAAGTACTTACATATTCTCACTTCTCATTGCCCAGCTAAACCCGAACGTACCTATAGGTAAGGTACATCGGAAAGGCTCCTTTCTTGCACCATTTATACTTCGTCGCAATAAAGACACTAACCACTATCCCCAACATTCCAGGAACCCCGACTTCCGCGAGGCGACGCTGGAGCGCGGCGGCGCGGAGGTGCTGCGCTTCGGAGTCGCCAACGGGTTCCGCAACATTCAGAACCTGGTGCAGAAGCTGAAGAGGGGCAAGTCGCCCTACCACTACGTGGAGGTCATGGCGTGTCCTGCTGGTGAATAACTTATTTACTTAATGATCTACCAATCATCTTCTATGGCTGGACCACAAAGCAAGGGCTGGACAAAGGGCGCTTCCAAAAACTGCTACAACACTATACTATCTACCTGTCTAAGGTCAACAGTGGTGCTAACTACCATGCAAACTTAGTCCAGCCGGCTAGTCTGGACTAAGTTTGCATGGTAGTTCGCTCCACTAGTCTGCTAGGACACGTTTGCCCCAGCGGTTATCAGTTCTTCAGAAAGCTGCCCACTGCGAGTTTGGGGATTCCAAGATCTATTTAAGTAACCTTAACCTTTTTTCTTTTATTCCCCCAGGTTGCCTAAACGGCGGCGCACAAACCCGCCCTGTCTCCGGCGAAAGCGGGCGCGACCTCGTCGCCCGTCTCGAATCCCTATACTCTTCGCTCCCACTAGCATCACCAGCACACAACCGCCTGCTCCGGCGGCTGTACGCCGACTGGCTCGACGGAGAAGATTCAGACAAGGCGCGCGCCACGCTCCATACCACCTACCATGCGGTGGAGAAGAGCGATATAGCGCTTAATATTAAGTGGTGAAGGTTGAGGTTTGTGGAAAGGGTGGATAAGGATGTGGTTATGATAAGGCTGTAATGTTCGAATGTTTAATTATAAGAGCAAGTTAAGGGTTGTATAGGGAAGGAAGACTCTCTAAAGAGACAAATGTAATTTGTACGCATAAAATAAAATGCTTTAAGCTGTTTCTTGATCCGAGGATTTTTATAGAGATCCTATATCTCAGTGAATGTTTAAAATGGAATAGACTTTACAGACATCTCAACAGCTTATTTCACGTATGAATTTATATTCATCCACCAGATACAAAACATATTGTATATTGTTGTTTTGAATTTTTCAGTCAACCTACTAAAATTTTAAGGTTCAGTATCGTTACTGGTAACAATAAGAGTGACGGTCCCTGTAAAGATGCCGTAAAATCACATATAAATCAATATCTAGCATATAATGCTCTTACATATGTACATAGTAATAAATAATACCTAAGAATTGTAAATAATTGTTGCAAATATAAATGATTGATTATTACATAAACCTATCTTTACTTGCTAATTAATCCGCATTTAGATAAGGCATAGAAGTACAGATAGACACATAATAATGTGATCTAATAGCTCCAGAGGCCGGTGAAGCGTCTGTCGAGACATACGGTGATGGCGCTGACTTGTGCACTGTCACTAGCTGACTCGCGACCACACAATCCGCCGTTTTATGTACATTTATTTATTTTATTTGTACCTCACACGTAGTATTTAAATGGCGTTGGGCATGAATAGTTGAATAGTAATGACTGCAGTGCTAGTGAGCGGCTAGAGGACGACAGTGGACTCCAGAGCCCGATGAGAACGTTAAAAAACAATAATGCTAAGTGTTCACAAAATAACGTCCATACAGCCGTAAAAAATAAAAACAGTTTTTAGTCAAATTAAATAGTTTTCAATTGTGAAGTGAAGTGGACATAAACAGTGCGATGGGGGACTTCAGAATAAAAGGAGCATTTAAGATGTATGTGGTGTTACTGTGCGCGATGGTGGGCGCGCGCGGCACGGGGCCGGGCCGCTGCCCCAAGTACCCGCCGCTGCCAGACTTCGATATTAGAAGGGTGAGTTATTTCTGAACTTTATTGTATCTTGTACCTTGTATTCGTCTAGTCTCAGTTACTCTATGGTCTTCTGAGACAGGCTGTGATTCAGATACATTGGCCAACTATATGTTAAAAAAAACACGCACTTACGCCTTGTACTAATGTACTCCCTTGCGTGGTAGGCAGAGGTGCATTGCTGCACCCACTTTTCGCAGAGTGTTATGTTAGTCCCAATGTAATAGGGGGCGGGCCTATTGCCCTTTTACGGGCACATCCAAGACCCGAGGACTATATGTAAAGTCCTACCATTATAAAATTATGGGCCGTACTCAGTTCTATGGTCCAGTTGTCAGCTCAATAACTGGACCACAGAACTGAATACAGCTCATCGTTTCATTGAGAGTCCAGTTGACCAAAGAGAATAGCGACTTTAGCGACCAATCACAGTGCGTCTCAGTGCCAGAATGTAAAATGTAGTTTTCCACTTGGACCACTGCCCTAGTTTTTCTTGCATATATTTGGGCCAGGCCAGGGGTCAAACCTACGCAGATTCTACTTTATTCTTCATATATCTACAACTTTTGCCTGTAAATATAGAGCATGGTAGGTATTTTAAATAGCTTATAATAATTTTTTTAGAACTGGGACATGTGGACTCAGTAAGGGGAGGCTTTTAGGCAACTTTTGGGGAAACTCCAGACCCTTTCACATATCAAACCCTGCTTGGTAAATAACGTCTTATAAGTTAAACGTACACTTGGTGTAATCTGCTCTGAAAACAGACATTATTCAATACTATGTTGTTCATGTTATTTACAACTTCTGTGGCACGCATTCCTTAGACATAATTAGTTCAAGTAGGTATAGATTGACGAGATCTTGACCTAGTATTGATAATGTGTCTAGAGTCTACAACTAAGCAATTTTACGGGGGGATACCGACACCCAACTATAATTACCTAAAGATAGGTATGTACGTACGTGAAGCGTCCGTAGTCGAGCGGGCCTCAGCGATCGTAACTGATCGCTGAGGTTAAGCAACAACTGACACGGTCAGCCATTCTGGACGCTTCCGTGCTTCGGACGGCACGTTAAGCCGTGGGTCCCGGTTGCTGCTTCGGCAGCAGTCGTTAAGCCTAGTCAGAGGCCTTCGGGCGGCTTGAAAACTTCTGACAGTCGGGTTGCCCACTTACCAACTCTCTCAGCACAAGCTTGCTTGTGTTGGGGTCCACCAACCCGCACTTGGCCAGCGTGGTGGACTAGGCCTAAACCCTTCCTTCATTGGTAGGAGACCTGTGCCCCAGCAGTGGGGACGTAATGGGTCGTGATGAGGTATGTACGTCATTTCGCATTGAGGTACCGCCAGTTAGGTTAGGTATTTACATACTTTACCAAGATGAAATAGTCATAAAACAATTGTAAAAAGTGGAGTACATAGTAGCAAAGCAATGCAGCTCTGCCTTCCCAATGTGCATTGTGCTAGTTGTGAAATCTGAAGTTATAAATTTTAAATGTAGGTAAGTATTGATAATGGACTGAAAACATGTCTGCACTGCAATGTTGATTTACAGTCAACCGTTGAGTCACTCCATGTAGGTATAATCAATTCCAATGCATAGTTGAACTTAAACAAGTGCCCTTTCATACATTACAGAATCGCATAGTAGTAGGTGAAGTGCTATTATATGATTCAGTTTCAGTTTTGGAACTTTATTAATAAGATGAAATGTATGTATAATTGTAGTCAGTATTCAGAAATCATATAAGTACTTGCTATAAGCAATTCAATTATAAAGTAACTATTAAGTACTTATATGCTTATTAAAGTAGAAAAACAACCTCTTACATAAGTATTATAGGTTGGGGTAAAGTATGATCGGCGGTTAAGTTCAAACGAATCTTAACAGTACAACAGTACTTAGAAGTAACTTAAATGAACTTGTTTTGATTGATAACTTATTTACATGTCTCGTAACCTCCGGGAAGACCACAACACCACGTCATTAACTGATCATCCACACATTATTGTGTGACCTTAGCCTACATTAACCTTTACTTGTTTTTGGTCCAACGATCATATTTTATTGTCCTTTAGTTGTTTTTGGTCCATCGATCATATTTTGTTTTTCATTTCATAATTATATATTGATTGAATATATTACAATAATAGTTACATTTCATTTAACTAATATTAAATATATATTATGTGCATTCAGAAATTAAAATATATGTACCTAGCCCTAGGTCTAGTTGTAGGTGTGTTTAAGTACCTGTACTACTGTATAATTGTAAGTGTGACTGTGTGAAACAAAGAAAAAAAAAAACAAGAAATGCACAACTGGGGGTGTTTAGTCGGTTAAAGGCCGACACTACGGCCTTTATATATATATATATATAAGATAAAATATATATATAATAAGCTTCCACATTGAGTAGTGAGTAGTTAAAAGATGAAGATAAAAAACAACCAAACTCTCACAATATATTGATCTCTCAAAAAGGCACGGACATAAAGTCTGCGGAGTGATAATAAAATCTTTAAAAAAAAAAAGTACCTGTACTACCTGCATAACCTACCGATAGTTTTTATAACTTTTGTTTACTAGATTTGGTGGTCTAATTAATATTCAGCTCTGTATTATGTGCATAGTTATTACGAATGGTCACTGAACCTGTGACATTTCGTTTTTAAATATACTTTCTTGCTATGTACTGTTGTATATTGTAAGCACTTCCAACTGAGCAGGCTAATGCAATGCTGCACTCGCTATGTTTCGGTTTTTTATGTACAGGGAAGCATAATAATTTACCTGCTCACAGAAGCGTACATCTATATACAGTACTTCGACAGTTGATCTATATATTTAACTTCGTCACACAGGTAGAGGTCAGGAGCATCAGCTGTATTCCCGCCCCTTCCTTATTTATTTACACACGCTTTACATAATGACTCTACACACACAAGGTGGAATTGTATCAGTGACCGACACGAAGGTAGGTTAATTCAGCAGTAATTATACCTACGTATTAATTTGTGTATGTTTTTATAATTTAATTTACCTAACACTACACTTACAATATGTTTAATAATCCCCCTTCTTTTGGTTGATGTTGTTCATGGGTTTTGGTGCAAAGACCTTCTAGTTCTGTCACTGATATAAATACACTATGTACCTATGTAGGTATATCATAGATAGGCACTATGCATTGAGTATTTGTAGATATGTAGGCTACTGTTGGCTGCGTAGTAGGCGATTCGAACGGTAAATAAACCACACCCACTATGTTAATATGCGTATGAATTATAAGATGCACTATGTTTGTCTCGACTGCGATTATAACTAACAACTATCATGAATGCAATTTAATTATAATTATAATTTATTTGCAGACTACAGCCTGGCTAATTTATAAAAAATAAAAAAATTACTTGTACCTAAAAACACTTCTACTTGCTGCTTCTGTGTAGAAATGGCTTGTCACCACGTGGTCTATTCATTTAACATGTTTTCATTTAAAATAAACCACTCGCACAACTCACTCATCTGTCCTTTCAAATCACTCCCACAATCACACCCCTCTCTCCCCCCACAGATGGCGGGCACGTGGTTCGAGGTGGAGCGCTCGTTCTACCTGATGGAGATCAGCACGAGCTGCACGCAGCTGGAGGTGGCCGTCACGGCGCGCGGCTTCCTCTCGCTCACCATCACCACCGTCAATAGATGGTCAGTGGGATTTGTGTTTTTTTTTTGTCAAGGAGGTTTATGCTCTCTGGTTTTGGTAAAAAAGTTGAAAAGCATCGTAGAGCTTCTAGAAGCTGATGATGATCCGGAATGTTAATAGAAACATACTAAGTGTATAATTTTCAAACGATTTTGATAGTAGTTATCTAATAACACTTACCTTAACTTTTATCCTGGCAGATTTCACATCTCTGTTTTAAATCTCAACTTTTATGCCGACAAATTTTACATTTCTGTTTAAAACCTAAAATTTTACTCTCTACAGATTTCACATAGAAATTAAAAACCTCAACTTATACCCCTTCTCAACTTTCATCTCAACACATTTCACACCGCTGTTTAAGACATGGTTTTTCATCTCGACACATTTTACATGTACATTTAAAACCTCAACTTTCACTTCGACACATTTCACAAACCAAACCCTCACCTCCACCTTTCCAGGATCGGCAGTCCATCGACGACATACGGCATCGGCATCCCGAGCTACGCGGGCTCGCCGTCATTCCGCTACAAACTCAACAACCGCATGCCGTATGTCCTCGGAAGAATGCTGCCGGGCGCCGGGCAGTACTCTGTGCTGTTCACAGACTACGAGCAGTACGCCATCGTGTGGTCCTGCACTAGTGTGAGCATCGCGCACTCGGGTACGTGTGATTATCTATCTTGGCGATCTTCCAGTCATTTGTTATGTAGCTATTATACTATACAAACACTCAGCCCACTTAATGGGGACTACCGTTTTTTTGCTCACCAGTTGGCGCCACTGTCGACTGAGGTAAAGAGGTACCATAGCTGTCAAATTTATCAAAGGCGACTTTATCAAATTGGCGCCAAATAAAGTTTTTAAATCTTGAATCTTATAAGCTTATTAATTATAAAATAACTATCATCATATCGAGTTACTATGCCGCAATGTTGTTCAGATCCGTTATATTGGGAAAGAAAAGGAGGACATATGTTACCAAGTGATAAAACTGTTCTAAAACAGTGGCTTGTGAAATAATTATTATCCGATAATCTCGTGTTTGTGAAAATCATTATAACCAATTTCAGAAAGAACATAATGTAAATAAGGATTAGGCATTTAATAAATACACTAAAAATAAAAGAATTACACACTGATTTAACTTTTATTTATCCTCTCCGTTTAAACACACTGCTATACAAAAAATATAACACATTAGTAATCCACACAATGAATGCTGGTTGAGTTGTTAGTTGAAACTTAATAATGGTAGTATAGTATACTAAGTATTCTATTATTTGTGGGGGTGTCAGTACCTGCACCTGGCTCACTCGAATCGAGCCTTTGTCCATGTCCGCCTTAAGGTCTAAACTCCACTCCTAAGCTTGGACCATTTCCTACCACACTGGTCCTCTGCAGGTTGGTGGGTTCGAAAATCTAGATATGCAGGTTTTATCACGATGTTTTCATTCACCGTAAGAGCGATGGTATGTACACTGTACATAAATTCCAAAGTAGTTACTCATTGGTGACAATATCTAGATCTGGAGTTTCATTTTTAGTGTTTACACTGCTATACAAAGTTTCTTAAGGCCACTCAACAGTATATATATGTCGCAGTCATCTGGTTTAATCTCCTGTTTGATTGAACCGCTAGCCCGTTCATTGGATGACGCTACTTAGTTGAATGACTAAAGAACAACTCGTCAAGTGGTTGACTGTAACGTCCAACGTCTTGACTGAACGTTATTCAGCGAAGTCGTTAAATGGGATATAGTATAGCTTTGTTATGTCTGCTAAGGATGAACATGACCAGACAAGAGTCAACAAAAAGACTATGTTACAAAGCTCTCATCTCACAAATTAACTAAATAATAACAATAAACGTACCTTGATATTGTTGTTCATAATTATCCAGTTTCAGCACATTTTTTTCTTTGAAACTATACGCCGGCGGTGAAATAATAGGTAAATCCATGTTGCCACACTATTTTAATATAAATAACGCACTTTAAAGCTAATTTATTTGCAAAAAATAACAATAAAAGTGCTTTTTGTGTCAGCTGTTCGCTGTTAGACGCCATATTTGTTTTATTCACCACCTGACTGATTTTAAGTCCGCTAACTAGTTGGACGTTTTGTGACGCTTGTACAATCAACGTTCGGCCTAGTCATACAACTGAATAGCGTCATCCAATGAACGGGCTAGCGGTTCAATCAAACAGGAGATTAAACCAGTTGCCTGCGACATATACACTGAATCATTTTGTTGTATGATGCTGTCCTCTACGTTAACAACCAAGTTACTGTTACGGTCATAGTCTTGGTGTCTGTAAAAAGCAAAAACATAGCTGTTACCTAAGCAAACAAGCATACATTTCGTAAAAAATAAGTTTGTAAACAGTAAACAAACTAACCTCTGAATTAGCTGCTCTTTGAGACCGCTTATTTATGCGCCTCTTTTCCTTAATTCAGCTTTCAAAGCGTGCACATTCATCGATAAATAATCCATATTTGCGATAATTTCGCGAAAAGAGATCACTTTTCAACAGGGAAATGAACGAAAATATAATTTATCACGAAGCCCGCCAAACAAATTATATGAAAAGTAAAATGTCACTTAACCTCAGTCGACACCAGCGCCCCTAGCGGCAAATTCACACGCGTTACTCCCCATTGGGCTCGTTCGTTCGTCCATCATCAGCCAATTATCGTTCACATAGGCATTTCCCAAGGAGGGCCTCAATGCTCTGTCCTCGGTCTTTCTTATCCAACCACTATCGGCTTTACCGGCCGGCTGAAGAGCGTTCCATTCTAGTTTTGATTTTCATAAAATCATAAAACTATTCGGTAGGTTCCTGTTAACTTGTGGCAATGTATGTTACGCATTATAGTGTAACCATAACTGGTGTGCACTCCCTGAGCTATTCGCCCGGCGAGACGGGGGGAGAATCGGCTGCTGCGCTCTATCTCTGTCTCTGTCACGCTTGTGGCGGCCTCTACCTCACCGCGTATACCTCAGCGAGTGCACAGCACTAATGGCCACACTATAGCTAACTTTATCATTTTCTTCCCCAGACCGCATCTGGGTGATAGCGCGGCGGCGCGAGATCGCGGCGGGGCTGCGCGCGCAGATCTACGGCGTGATGGAGCAGCTGCGGCTCGACCCCGACCGGCTCATTCTGGCCAACAACCACAACTGCACGCACGCTGAAATAAATACATAGTTCCTCTTTGTTGTTAACTTTTTGCTGTTTTATTGGTTGTTTCCTTTGTAGAGTACGCGATACCACTGACCTTCAACTTAGGGTGGGGGCTATTATAGAATAAATAAAATAGAAACTCCATGATATACGGTCGTAGTAACAAAAATATTGCTTTGTTGTGTCATTAGACGCTGTACGCGTGCAATTGAATGTTCACTTTTGCCGTAACGTTGTGACATCAGTGGTGTTGCGGACTCGACGCACTTTTATCCCCACTCTATCAGCGCCATCTATTCGTTAAATGTGTTTAACCACTGACGAAAAAGATGGGTGTCAGGGGTTCTGTTGTGCACTAATGTGTTTGCGATTGCGATAGACCAATGAAAATGCAAAATCAGTTACTCCAGTGTCTATTATTTTTTCAGGAACGTAAAGATGTAAGTATTTACAAAAATAATTAAAAATACAGACAGATAAGTTATAAGATTTCCAATGATTTTTAAAATACCTCGTTGCTCCTTGAATTCGGTATGTTAAGTAAAAAAAATTGATGCTAATTCCAAAACCGTTTCGAGATATTATCTTCTTAATAAGTGTCTCATTCTTAAAAATATAAAATATTCAAGGATTCCGATTATTTTGTCAAAAATGAAAATATAATTTGTCCTTCAAGACGCTGCGCAAGGTTAAAGTTTCAACCAAAGAGAATAAAATGTTTAATTGTTAAATGTCACTTCTGTCAATCTAAAGTGAAAATATTCACAGAGTTACGATCTTGATGACGTCAGCGGCTGCATGGTAGCGAATGACGTCATAAAATCGTCGAAGAGCCGATCTTTAATTATTTTTTATTAAATGAACGAGAGCAGTAAAATAAAAAATACTCAAATTAGTGTCTCAAATTCCGACATACTTCAATTTAAAATTATAAAAACAATCACCATAAAATTACTTAACATACCGAATTATTTATAAGTGATTGTGATGAAAAGAATGCATTAAAAGTTTAAAAAAATCAAAACAAAATATTATAAAATAGATTAATATAAAATAATTTCAGTAGCTTATCTAACAAGTTGTATAGTACATTTAACTCAGTGTTGTATAATGTATACAGCAGGCTTTAGGTACTTTATGTACACAGGTATATTATTGCTGCACAGTACAAGGTATGGGTAACCTATATTTGGTTTCGCTCATGAACACAGACATTTCGAAATATTTGGCTAACAATATTATATTGCTTACGACTTCGATTTAGTACACTAATATATTGTGCGGAATCGTCAAGTATTAGTCTCTATGAAGGTTCATCAAATACCATTTATTTATAGAAAAAGTTTTACGTCTAAAGTTCTAAATATTCTTCTATATCTTTTAAATTTAAGTATATAAATTGGTATAAATTCTTAAGTGTTGATTGTAGACTTGACACAACTACAATTAGGTAGATAAAAGGAATGGCTGCTGATTGAAACAAAGTAGTTAAAATATCCCTCAAACCATCACAAACTTAAACTAGCTCGATCCTATGATTAAATTAACTTCCATAAATCAACAGAATTGTGAAAACACGAAATAAACTTCTGAACCAGATTACCGTGTAAATAAATTAAAAATAATGCAACTTAATACATACATTCATTACAATTAAGTACCCTAAACTTAATATTCACAGAAATGCCTGAGAGAATGGCAACCGTAGGCCTTAGGAATCACATGGAGTACACCGCTGTACTCACACACATACAATTAGACACACACACAGAAAAGTCCACCAACTATCACAAGAGCACACTTCAATAGTTACTGTCACAAGAGTTCACTTGGTTGAGCCGCAGACACTCTGCGTCCCGGCTGCGGTAGTCGTTCATGGAGGCAGTTGAGACGCAGTCGGGGCTGCCCCGGGGCGGGTGCTCAAGGAAGTGTGGCATGCCCGGGTTCATCCACAGCTGCTTCTCCTCCACCTCCTTGCTGACGATGATGAACAGCTCCTTCTCTTTGCTGTCCAGCTGCTCTTTCAGGTACGCTATCAGGTCATTGCTCTGTCAGACAAAACATAATGCAATTAATTATGGAAAAAACACTAAATATTATTTAATAATAGCTTGGTGATATAAATAGGTTCCTTTATTATAGACCATGTCTCACATCCTTTCCCATAGGACTGTAGACTGCAGGTGTAGGTAGCTTAGTATAATAAGGACCTCACTGATAGGCAGGCTGATAATAATGATTGATGGATTCTAGTCTAATAAAAAAAAAAGTGTGTATGTAATTTATTACAGGCACCAACACATAAACATAATATTTTGTAACACTTCATCACCTTGACAAATGAATTTGTTACACAAACTCATTTTTCACAAGTTTCTATTGTGTTTGTTTAAACATGTTAAATAGCTGAGATGACCTTAACTCATGATCACATGCTAAGAAGCCCAATAGTAGCTCTAAATAAAATAAAATAAATATGTACTAGTTGAAAAAGATATTAGGATGGCATGTCAGTTTCTGTTTACTCAAATTATAACATCAAATATTGCATAATTGAGGCATTATTAACAAAAACAACTATAGTACAAAAAAATATATAATTCTAAAGATATTAAGTACCTATATGATATGGTTTGAAAGATCTCCTTTGATATAATTGCCAGCTGTATTTTTTTATATCAACATACCTCGTTGAAAATTGGTTGTAAAAAGTTTTAATTTAAATAATTACATTATTGCACAATAAAACTTACCCTTCCTATAAGTTGTGGAGCCTCCAGCTTGGAGTCCAGATTATAGAAGTTCCCGTGGATCTGTCGGATGGTGATCCAGTGGCGGCGCCGCAGCGGCAGCATCACAAACCCCAGCTTGTAGTCCGACGGCACATTCAAGATGAACCCACTGATGTGCGACAAGTCCAGGCAAGCGGGGTCTCTGGAATACGTGAAATGGGATGTTATTTAAGATTTAATAATTGGTGGCTTATACATAATTAATTATAAAAGATTATTTTAAACAATATTCTTAGTTATTAGTTTCATAGGTTATGAGTAATATTTATTAAATGTCAATACATACTTTCTTTTATCAAACCAGATGGCTTCACAGCCTTTTTTCTGGAGAGCGGCCATGATGACATTGATGTCATAGTTGCCGAGACCCAGCATGGACCTGTGAGGGTTGATCCACACATTTGGGGACAATTGGCCACATATTACATCCAACTCCGATTTTGTGAATGAACTCTCCGTCTGGAAAACAATTTTTTTAGTTGTTACCCTTACAGCTTAGCAGTTGTTTGCATTGATGTGTCTATTATTACCTATACCATTAAAAGTTAACCCATAGAATTCGTGCATGTTTTTTGAAATTAAATAACAAAAGCAATAAAAATGAGGCTTACTTGGAACAAATTATTGAGTGCGTGTAATGCGCACAATTCTTTAACTTGTTTTTCATGGTAAATTGTAGGTTTCACAGACATTTCGTTCATGCTTAACTTTTCATGATTTCTAGAAAGACTGAAGTTTCACACTTATGTTTTGAATTGAAGAATCGTCTCCAGGCTTGTACTAATAATTTACACGACTCATACGATACAGTAACTGGAATATTTTAGATTTTTTTCGTATTATTTTAAATCGAACTTGGGAAATGTCAAAATTGTTTGACAATTTTACAATGATGTGACAGGCTCACAGCCTCACAGTGACAGACAAGGTCGCTGTGTTCGGAAATCTCGTCGCCGGACGAGATCCGGGGTATAATAAATATGGCAAAAGCCGACTTATTTCAGTTAGGTAATGTTGTTATTTTGTATGAAAATCTATCTTGCGGAAGTATGCTTGCCACAACGGCTACCTCAACTTGATTTCTGCAATTTTTATTGTACACCGAAGGGAAGTTATTATTCTGAGTTAAAAAAATTAGATATCATACATTCACAGATTAGAGATCCGAGTCTTGTCATTGGTATCGTGGTTTATTTTCTCTATGGTCATTGGCATACAACCTCAAAAATATAGAATTTATTTTTCCTAAACAGTGCTAAATAACATAAAAATATTCTTTTAGGCAAGTGATTTTATAATAACTATTAATCATCATATTATGGAGAATAATACAGATCATACTGAACAGAATAATTGCGCTCCATTGTCCGTTCAAGATGTAGACGTAGATTTTTTGCCCATTGTTTACGAAATCATCCGAAGGTATTTAGACACGTATATTAATAGATTTTCTTATCATACAACGCAGGCATAAAGCTGAAAGTTATTTCATAACATAAAACTTTTTGTTTATTGCAGTGTGGAGAGGGATTTGCATGACAACTCTGCTAAAGTGAGAGAGTCCCAGGATTGCAGCCAAAAAGTGCTCGAACTGCAGAAGAAATTCGACGCAGCCCGCGCTCAGGTAGTCAGAGCATTATTAACTGAGAATATCAGTTTCTACAATAAAACTAATATTAAGAAGTTAAACTACTATACAGCACTAACAATTCCACAACAACCATTTCAGATTCTAAGGCTCCCAGGCATTGATTACAACAAGCAAGACCAACTGAAGCAATTCGAAATCCTCCGTACCCAGCTCAAGTTGAAGAGGGAGTTACTGCAGAAGTATCGCAATAATATGTGTCCATTCTGAAACAGCCCCAACCACTTGACAAAATGCCTCTCAGGACTCTGTTCAGATATTTGGCTAACAATGAGCGTCTGGTGCAGAAGCTGGCTGAGTCATACCCCGTGAGGCGGGCGGCCCAGCTGGCCGTCGCCATGTTCTACAAGGGCAAAGACAAACTGGCTGATGTGGATCCCGTTAAAGTCAACTCACTCATGTCTTTTTTCAAAAGATTTTCACAAAACATGAAAGAAGGCATAGAGGATGCCAAGAAGCAACTCAAGAAATGATTTTTCCTTCTGTATAGTTTTCTACTACCTAGCTAGTTTAATAATGTAGTAAATTTTATAGAATTATAATGTAACTTGTATAAAGAAAATGCTTTGTTTTTATTTTGAGCTATTTTAATTTCTCACTCAGAACAAATCAATAAAAATATTCTCTCACTTAAACTAGAAATCACATTAATCATATTGTATTGCAGAAATACTGTAAATATTTGATATGAAGGGTATGAGGGCAGCTAGCTTCTCTAATGAATACTGTACTTCTTATTTAAGAAAATATTTAGCTGTCACACTTAGGTACTAACAGATAACTAATATCTGCATTAGAACATTCTCATTTCTTCTTACAAATCTTTTATAAACAAAATAGAAAGTAGGAGGAACATTTCGAGTTGAACAGCATAGGAGGGAAAACCACACAGATATAGATAACACCAAAATTACGTTGCAACAATACAACACCAATATTTGTGTTGTAACCTTAACATCTAAGTATTAGGTACATTTACTCAAATTCTCACCCTTTTCGTGCCCGCCCATGTCAAGATTTAGCATAATACACTTATCTGGCCGCGAAGTGGCACGCCGACTACACGCACTTGCGGCATCTATGCTATGTATGTCTGTGGGGAAAACCCTCGCTTGCACATTTTCATCCTAGAAACAAACACATTCTCTTAAAAATAAGTTGAAAAAAATACGTAAGTCTGTTTTATAAAACTGTATTTGTTATGAAATAAAAATAACCAATTTGTAAACCTCATAAATGAATATTTATAACAAAATAATATGAAAAAATATGTTCATACGAATATGCGCATTTTTACTAGTGTGGAAATAATGTACTTATTTTATCAAAGCTCTCAAGCCATCTAAAATTTCGAGAGTGAAGAACTAGTACCTATGTCAAAAAGAGGATGCCTCTTGTAATATTATGTCAAAAATATGTAACTTCTTTTATTAGAATCAAAAGCTATTTATTTATAGTAATAATTTATGCTACTCCGTGTAAGAAAGGTTAAGATCAACCTAAGTACTAAGTACCTTGTACTGTTCAATGTTCATTATTTTCGGAATGAGTCGTTCATTCCTAAGTTTCGATTTCGTTAGAGATCATTCTGTTACATGTAACAATGAGCACTTTAGGAATCAAAACTAAGATTTAAAAGATCCTGAAAATATACCAGTTATATGTACTTTTAAACGATCCTCATTTGATGAAACTACAGAGCGGGAATAGAGTGCTATTTGGAAATGAACGTTATACTACGTTGACCAATGAGAAGCCACGTCCGGTTAAGATCATCCACTAAGAGGGCACGTCCGGTGTAGCTTCATCCAATGGGGCGGTGCTTGTGTGCGGCGTGTGCTAATTGGCTGCTGCTAGCGGCGGTTGCTCGGGGGGCTTGTCCCGCTTGCCCCGGGAGCGGCGGCCGCGGTGCGAGTGCCCCTCCGTGCGCTTGTCTCCTTGCATCTCGAACGGGGAGTCTGCTGTTGTCACGTCACTTTCCTGTAAAACAAATTGATCAGTATGGGATACGTTTTTCGATGCATTCTGTAGCTACATAGCGCCTTAGATAGGGTACGACATACTAATGTCTCAATCTCACTATCAGCATGTGCAAGCTGCTCCTTTGTCATAGTCCTGTATGTTGTTTAAGGTATCTAAGGTGATCTCCTAGGTGGTCGCAAGCTGGCAAGGCGGGTTTTGCTAAGATGCACATCTCAGCAGCGGTCACAAGACAGGCGTTGGCTAAACGGATCTTTATGTATAACAGGGTGCACATGCACATCTCACCAGCGGCAGGTCAGTGGGCTGCTCCTGTCTCTTGGCGTGCGGCTTGCGCGGCGGCGGCGCGCCGGCCGCGGGGATCACGCGCAGCACGTTGCCCACCGCCTTGGTGCGGCCCTCGCGGAATACCTGAAGAAGATTTAAATGTTTGTTGTTAAACCGCCGACAATGATGACGAATATTCTGATAAGCCCATGCGGCTGTGTGTACGCGATTTATGAAATTACATTATTCTAACAATACCTAAACATAAAAGGCGTTTATAAGACACTCTTCGGCAGTGAGTTACAATTGAAAGGTTATCATAATTTGCAAAGAGCTTAATATCGTAATTTTTAAGCGTGGCTTGCCAATTGCCATGCTTGTACATCTAGAGCCTTGGATAATCTGGATGACCCTTTATCACAGCTGAGTAAATGTCGATGCCCTTGTGTTCTTAGTTTCTTACATAAATCAAACATTTGCGTAGGCGATGTAGACACAGATGCATTATAATGATTATGACGACTTATTTTATTATAAGATGACCTACATAAGAAAATGTAGACGTTTAAATTGTTGTTGCTATGTGTCTGTACATTATAAATCCGAATGCTTTCGCTAATGCTTGTGTCTATTTTGTATGCTAACTGCTTTAAAACAAATCAATAGCTAAAACGTTCTATAACTTTTCTATGAATTGCTAGTTTTGCGCTCAGTCTAAAGTTTTCTATGAAATTGAAAGTGTTATTTCTTTTGTGGGTACCCCTAGGGGAAAAACAACATTGTACATACCATCCTCTGCCCCCGCTTGAGGTACTCGGGGTGCTTGATGAAGCGGAAGCGCACGAGCGCCTTGTCGCCCGTGCGCAGGCAGTCGCGCGACATGGACAGGATCGACGCCGTCTGCCGGATGCTGCCGCAGTGCACTGAGGGAGAGATTGAGGGTCAAATGTAGCGGAGATCCGGCTCGAAGGACCGACGAAATTGTAGGGGTGAGTAACTGTTATGGGGTTGATAGACTCAAAGGGGTGATAAAGAAAACCGACCGTGCGACCTACTTAAGAATTCTACGTTGCTCGTATACCATGGGGCATGTTGAGGAGACAATGCGGCAACTTATATTGTGTGCCAAGTTTAAGAAACAGTGGTGACGATTCTGAAGGCATTTATTTTAACTTAGCTCAGTGAAAACGTAAAAATTACTGTACCAAAAAGTTGCTTTTTACACAAGTGGAGACCTATTAACTCAATAAACCCAACAGTGGGAGATAGAGGCCTGATGATAAAAACGTAAAATAAGCGCTTTAGGGACCTAAAAATCTAAAATATGCCCTTTAGGGATCTAAAATGGCTAACCTTAAAGTCTTTTTTTCAACAATCAAATACCTTTACGGCACACTTTTTACCAAGCTTCCCGCTTGGGGTTTACACTTCCCCAGTTGCCACCACACTCACCCATGGCCTGGTATCGCGAGGAGATGGTGGTGGGGTGGTGCAGCACGAGGATCTCGCCCTCGAACTGCCAGCACGCCTGCGGGCTCAGCTGCGGCGACACCATCACCATGCCCTTGCGGATTTGTGACCGCTTTATCTGTAAAGTTACGGGTGATTAGCACATATGAAGATTTTGATACAAAGACAGCAGGCAAAAATTTGTCCTAGCTTAGTATAACTTTACGTTATCAGTCAATAAAGGCTAATCATTCATTCCTGCACCATGTACATAATTATAACTAACGTCGATATACACTAGTCTTTTTTTAGACATTTGATCTGTACATAAAATATATTTCCATCCATCCCAAGGTTGTCTGGAAGAGATCGCTATAAGCGATAAGACCGCCTTTTGTAACCTAGTTAAGTGTCTATGTAAAATTGTTAATTATTTCTTGGTGTACAAATAAAGAGTACTCTATCTATCTATGTAAGAGTCAGATGCAAATCATCGTAAAAGTTTTGAGTGCGAGAAATCACGTCGGGGTCACCAATTTGCCATTTGATTCAACACAATATATGTATTTTCCAAAAAAAGTTTTCCCTGTAGCTGCAATGCTGCATAAAAAACTAACGTGCAATTAAAAAGTTCCAGTGACATATGGAACGTCAATGACAATAAACTTTTTCATAACAAATTACTCTTACCTTCTTCAACGCGAAGCTCGCCGTCTGCCCGCCCCGCACCTCGGGCACGGTCATGCGCTTGCGGTGGATGCTCTTCACGGTTATGGGCGTGAAGTGGCCCAGCGGGTCCGGGCCCAGCAGCAGCGTGTCGTTTAGCTTGATGACTCCTTGCAGGGTTGTGCCGGAGACCACTGTGCCTACACCCTGTAAGGGGAGAAGGGGTTTTACGATCTATATTTTAGGGTTAACCTACACAGATACCCAAGACAACGTTACCCGGCCTGATCGGAGGATTCACTGTCACCCTCGTATCTCCATACTTTGGGTTAGGATAAGATATTATAAACTCGGATTTAATAATTTTATAGCAATTACAATTCTGTCAACAAAGAGAGATATTCAAACCAGCTCACGGAAACTTCAGCTAACAAAAACTCGAGCCAACCGAATACCATTCAAAGTATTTATCTTACCGGCACTGAATATGTATCATCTATCTGGAACTCGGCGGGCTGGTCGTGCAGCGCCGGCATGCGCGTCTTCAGCAGGTTCAGGCAATACCACCTCAATCCCGTCTACATAAGGTCTATATCTCACCGGCACGGAGTAGGTGTCGTCTATCTGGAACTCGGCGGGCTGGTCGTCAGCAGGTTCAGGCAATACCACCTCAATCCCGTCCACATAAGGTCTATATCTCACCGGCACGGAGTAGGTGTCGTCTATCTGGAACTCGGCGGGCTGGTCGTGTAGCGCCGGCATGCGAGTCTTCAGCAGGTTCAGGAACATGGTCAGCAGCTCCAGGTTCTCGCCGGAGACGTTCGACACTTGGAAGATTGGACATAGTCTGTGGGACGAGGTGAATAAGGTTTATTTTCGAACGCTCTTTGCAACGAGTCTGAAACGGTTCATCCACGCTCCGCCCACTTTGTAGATACAAAATTTTTGAGCGTCCGTTGGGCGAAACATTATGAGAGCTAAGTTCACGGATCAATCGAATGTAGGTGAACTGCAGACACTGCAGTCCAACTGTTCATTCAAATTGCAACTGCCAGTAACTAGCAGTAGTGAAGTAACTGGCAGTTGCATTGCATGGTTTATAAAACCAATTTGAATAAATAGTTTAATGAGAAATAGACCGAGTCAAAAGAAGAAAGGGAAAATATAAGCCTGATAGATAGCATACCTCTGAGACACGAAGTTGGTGGCGCTGACGATGACGTCATCTTTCGTCTTCACCATGACAGGCACCTTGCGGCACCCGGACGACTTCAGGATCCGGATTAGTAGTTTCAGGTTGTCCTAAAACACGTTCTATAGTTAGTCATATAACTTGAAAATAAACTGCAGTAGTTTTAAAATATGCATGTAGAAAATTTGGTGTGCCGCAGGGGTCTATCCTGGGACCACTTTTATTCTTAATTCATTTCATTAATCATACACGTAATAAGACTGTAACAAAGCCGAAGAGGCCTATGACTAGCAGTTTCGTTAACCACTTACGACCTGATAACCCATGCTTACATCAGGCACAGTAGATTTTGAATGGTTTAAAATTCCCGCGATGTGACAGGTAACGATGTAAAGTGCGTACCTGCAGCACGTTGGGCGGGCACATGTCGATCTTGGTGACGACGACGAACACGGGCACGGACAGCGCCAGCGCCAGCCCCAGGTGCTCCTTCGTCATGCCCACGATGCCCGCGTTCGCGCCGATCTAAGAGGGACAAGAAGTGGTATAAGAAAGACAATCAAAATTATGAGTTTTTTGAAAAACTAATCAAAGCGCCGTGGGTTGGATTAAAATATTTTAAACTTAATACTTCAATTATAACTTGACAGACTTTTTTTATAATGACCATGATACGAGTACAAATCTAGGGACTCCGTTGAGTGACTCATTGAGCGGATACTCTAAACGGATGCCTGTCGCAGAGCTGTTTTGAATGTGAAAGTGTTCGAGCGGTGGCAATGCAGAAGGAAAACTAACAAAAACATAGTTATCACGCCTCCAAACAGCATACCAAACCGCAGCAAAATAAGCATGCCAGACAAAACTAGCCTTTATCCCACTCACCATAAGCATGCCGAAGTCGGGCGCGTGCCCCGTCATGCCGAACACGGTGGTCTTGAGGTACCGCTCGTGCCCAGCCAGGTCGATGAACGTGATCACCTTGGACGAGCGCTCGCAGATCTTCACCCAGTCCAGCGTGCCGTGGTCCGGCTTGTTCACTACGTTTCCTAAGGGGGAAGAGAGGTCAAGGTTGTTGTTAAATTGTTACGGTAAATCTGCCACTGGTTTTTAGCTTATATAATGTCATTCATAATCTCAATCAGCTAATAATCGTCTGCTGGACATAGGTCTCTCCCAGTAGACCCACAACTCTGTTAGCGTGGGCTTTCTGATCCAACCGCTACACGGCTTGTGTATAAGGTAATTTTATTTCGGAGACTGACCAAAGTTACTTTTTATTTTATGCAGAAATTACCTTTCGAAATCATTATTAAAGCCAAACGAAGCTAGCGGCTCCTTCTCTAATTTAACCAATAAAAATCAATTTATTAAAAAATAAACATACTAACCAGTATCATCGAACCCCAGTATATCGTTCCCGACGGAGCTGGTCCGGCCGCTCTCCATCTCGTGCTTGTGTCGGAACAGCCGCTGCCGCGCGTAGCCGCGCCCGTTGTCCAGCTCCCCGTGAGTCAGGACTCCTAGTAGTGTCGACTTGCCCGCGTCCACGTTGCCTACCACTGCTACCCTGTGGGGGGAATGTGGACTTCATTGCTTTGTTAAGGCTAATTTGGCAGAATGATGGACATGACGATAATTTCAGATGCGTAAACTTCACTCTGTCCAACTCTCCGTGAGTCAGGACTCCTAGTAGTGTCACAAATCACAAAGCTGCTGCTGCCATTTTGCATTTTTTATTACGAGGGCGGGTCAATAAGTCCGTGACTTTTATAATTTCCCGCCACTTAACTGAAAGAACAACACTGCTCCTGTCAACAAGCATCTGTCAGTAGACATCTGTCAAAATTTGCACAAGTTACGTCACTTGGTTTGTGTTTTACACCCGTTCTTAGCAACAACCGCGTGATTTAAAACATAATGGAAAAAACTGAATTTCGTGTGCTCACTAAGCATGATTTTTTTACGGAAAAAAACCATCACTGAAACCAAGGCTAAGCTTGATAAAGATTATGGGGACTCTGCACCATCAATATCTATGGTTAAAAGTGGTTTACTGAATTCCGTTGTGGCCGTACAAGTACGGAAGATGCCGGACGTCCATGGCACCCAGTTGAGGTCTCTACACCTGAAATGATTGAAAAAATTCACGACATGGTGTTGGCCGATCGGAGATTGAAAGTGAAAGGGATAGTGGAAGCCACAGGGATATCACGTGGCTCACTGGTTTCAATTTTGAATGATCACTTGGGTATGAAAAAGCTTTCCGCAAGATGGCTGCCGCGTTTGCTCACAAACGCAATCGAATGACAACTTCGCAGAGGAGTGTTTGGCGTTGTTAAACCGAAATTCGGACGAGTTTTTGCGCCGTTTTGTATCCGTGGATGAAACGTGGATCCACCACAACACACCAGAGACCAAAAATCAGTCTAAACGGTGGGTTTCTCGGGGTGAATCGGTGCCAAAGAAGGCCAAGGTGGGTATTTTGATGACCTCGAGAAACCTCAATTTTGGAAGGGATAAAAAAATTGCAGAAACTTTGCACAAAGTGTATAGAGCTCAAAGGAGACTACGTTGAAAAATAAATAAAAAAAATATCCAAAAACCAGTATTTTGTTCAAAAAGTCACGGACTTATTGACCCGCCCTCGTATGTTCTGACCACAGTCTTTCAACCCTGCAATAACAGTCACCACTTCTAGCGCACACAAGTGCTAGAAGCTTCTAGGCCCGTTTTGGTGCATAGATAAGAGAATGCAGGGTTTGAATACTGTAATGGTGGATATATGCATATGAGATAGCGATACACATACCGTATCTCCATAAAGTCGGTGTGTCTGATCGGCTGCCGCAGCAGGAACTGCGCGCAGCGCGCGGCGGGCGCGCCCCAGCGGCGCAGCTCCACGCACGACACGCGCGCCGCCGCCGCAATGGAGCAGAGGGTGGCGGCGGCTGCTGACAGCTCGCTTTCGGAGAGACCGCGCCCGTCTGGTGGATAGAAGTTGTGTAGTTAGTTATGGATGGAGATAAATGATTTCTAAGAGTGAAAAGGTGTTTGATGGGTAGCTTTTTCATGTATTCTGGCATTGAGTGATCACAATACAATCAGGCACACTTGTGATATTATTATAAAGATAACACAAGTCATTAGTCCTAATAGACATAGTCAAATGAATGTTCTAAAATGACCACTAAGAGGAGAAGAAAGATGAGGGAAGTGGAAACTGTAGCCAAGATAATTTGTGTATTGTGAACATACAATCAAGAGTTTATTGTTTATTTCATTGTGCAGTTTATTAAAATATTTTCATAACATACCTTCCCCTACTCCCACGTCATAGATGATCTCTCCGTTGCCATGCTCCAGGCGCTCCATCAGCTGCTTCTGCAGCAGCTCAAACTGGTCCGCCGAGGGGCTCACCAGCACCATCTGTCAAATAACATACCTTGATTATGTTTTTTCCTTTTTCAATTTCTAACTATCTGTTGTCTAGCTTTTCCCAATCAAATCCAACTCACCTTTTAAATTTTCAACAAAAATTTAAAATAAATAATGAAAACTATCATAGACTACAACCATCTTTTATGGTTCCTAAAATGGGGATAAATGTTCATGGGAAAGGAGACTTTGTTGCATACTTTTATATTCCTCCCTAAATCATCAAACAATAATCATAATATGAATGATATTATTATGTTTGTTAATATTCTTGGAAAGATTCAATATCCATATTTTTAATTGGGTAGATAGATAGAATGTGACCAACACAAGAAAGATAAAATTGTGATTGTGAAATAATCACTATCTACTTGCTGATGTTGCACCATTCTAAGTATCTATTATGATGCAACAGGTCCAGATTATCTCCACAGTTGTGAAACCTATTGCATTATGACTTTATGAGATAATATGGTAAAATTATCTACCAATATGAATTTGTATAGAGACAACAAAAACAATTTTGGATAGATTTATCAGAGATTATACTATCTTGTGTTTATCAACAGAAAACAACTCAAATTCAAAACAATGTTCATACCTTTCCTCTGATGCTGGAGTAATCTGTCTCGGTCTCCACAAACGCTTTCTCCTCCACCTGGGGACTCCCCTGCTCTGGAGACTCCATAGCGGTGTCCATATTCAGTGAAAATAGATACAATATGGTGAGAAATAACAACAGTTACACCATTATGTCATCACATCACAAATGATACAATTCTTGCCTGGCAGCAATGTGACCTGAAACCCACAGTATTACATGGAAACTCACTGTATGAAAACAAAAAAGACATAAATGCAAGTAAATGTATCATTTTTTCAAACAAATTGGCTAATATTCGGCAGCTTTACGCGGAATTTTAAAAGACAGCACTACAATAATATTGCTTGAGACGCAACTAAGTATGCTACCTAGAAACTATTTAACTCACGATTATGTTCTATTGTTGATGCGTATGTTATGAAAATAGATTTTAGCTTCCCAAATAAAACAGATGGAAATAAATGCCAGCCATTGCCAACTTTTTGACAACTCACTTCACCTTCAGTCACAGTCACTACTTTGCACGTTTTCGTACATAGTCTGTGGCCCGCACAACGTCAAATCGGAAAATACCGGTTTTGAATGTCACATCACTATCATCAATGATGGCCGTAAAAAGTAAACAAATCAAAAATTTATTAAAATGAGCTGCTAAAGGAATCATTTATTCATTTCATGTATTTTAAGGTTTAATTTTGAATTTTGGCGTATATACTATGATTCTCTGGATTCTGTTGTCCCTAAACAATCAATATGGGTGAAGAGATCAGCGGAAACGATTGTTCGTGGAAGAAAATGGTGATAGCGAAAACGAACAACCAGTGGATTTCCTCCATCAGGCACGACCAAGCATCGAATGCAATGAATACCTCGGACTTCAGTTTGAGTGATGCTCATGTGCCGTTTGTTGAAGTGAAAGTGGAAGATGAGGGTGCGGTTACGTACACGCCGTCCTCGTTTGATGAAGGAGAGTCGTCCGACGCGACGTCGGCGGGGGGCTACATGGACCCCCTCCTCGGTGAACACACACCGAAACGAAGAAAACGAAAAGGCTCAGGCGGCCTCAAGAACGAGTCTCCCGAAGAGAGATCGGCTCGTTTGGCCAAGATGTCTGCATATGCGGCACAGCGGCTCGCTAACGAGTCTCCAGAGCAGCGCGCCATCAGGCTGAAGCGGATGTCGGAATATGCAGCCAAGCGTCTCTCTCAGGAGTCCACAGAGCAGAGAGCCAAGCGGCTAGCGAGGATGTCAGCATATGCGGCTAAGAGACTTGCCGATGAATCCCCAGAGCAGAGGCAGGCGCGCCTGTCCCGGATGTCTGCGTATGCTGCTAACAGGCAGGCCATGAAGAAGAAATATATGGACACAAATAAAATCCAATCACAATTTAGTCAAAGTTGAGAATTATTCTATCTTCACATCTCCTTAAGATATACATAATTTTATTGGATTCAAGCTTTCCCTAAACTTTTTGTTTGCCTAGCTTTTGCAATACCTAGTTTTTAATAGAGTTTAATGTGAATACAGAGTTATATTGTGGTATTTGTAATATAGTGTGTTGATTTTGATGTGTTTTTGGATTTATGTATTTTTATATGAAAACTTAAGTTTTTTTTATCATCACAACATGTTTTAATGATGGTAAGTATAATAAGCATTTCTGTAATTTCTATGAAGCTGTAGAACTTCAAAAAGGCTTAATAAAACTAATTATAATTAAGAACTTGGATTTTATTCAGATCAAAGCATGATACTCATAATATTTATTCTAATAGTTAATTTTATTTACAATAGGATAGGTACAAATTAAAATCTACATTATATGAACTGTTCTCCTTTACCCATATTTTTATCTTACTAATATTACTTATTTTATCGTACATACAACATAGATGCATAAAAAATATTAACAATTTTATTGAGATTCAATTTAGTCAGGAATGTTCTCAGTCTAGACACAATACCAAGTACATACTACTATATTTATACAGGTAATTTGAAAAACTACTATACATAATAGTATTATTATAGGTACTATTTTATACTGTCTTATGGATACCTAGCTTACTAAATTACATAACTTTATTTTAATAACTATAATTTTTACAATAATTTACTTGAAAGAGTTAAACAAATTCCCATGTATTTCCCATTAGATCTAAAAATGGTTTATGGATCATCTGCACGGCTGGACGAATACCTACTAATTACAAATTCAATACTTGCACCATACAAATACAGGTACCTACACTCTATCAAGAGTATAATAGTACACAAGATCTTTGATGATCATTATACTATTTTACTTAGCAGCTAAATCTATCGCTAGTGTGCCAATGCCAATTTGTAATTGTTAAATATATGGATATTTATGTTTTTACACCATAATTTAATTTATACCTAAACCTAACTTGACTTTCTATAAATTACATAAACATTACAGCTTTTACATAGATTTTGCGACAAAACCAAATCTACACCAAACCGCCACTGTGTCGACACTGTCGTTTAACCTCAACAACTCAACATAGTCCCATCATTGGTCGTGGCGGTCGCCAACTTAACCCCCGCACTCAACATCGTCCCGTGATTGGTCGCTGCGCACTGCCTCCGCGACGGGCGCTAGTCGCTAGCACGGCGCGTGCGCCACCGGCTGGGTCAGCAGCTGACGCGTGGAGGAGGTCGAGCTGTACGACTCGCCCGAGGAACGGACGCTCGACTGGGAGAGGGGGGTGCCTGGGGGAGCATATGAGGATAGTAGAGTTGAGTATTTTAGGTTGGGAGCCAGAAAGTTACATACTTACAATATAATGCAAATAATGTGCCTAAGCAAGCAAAAGTTTTAATTCTCAAGCGATTCATAGTGTGTTTACTATAATATCAAATTAATTATTTGGTGTGATGTAGGAGACAACATGGTTCATTTGAGAAAATATAAGTAGTGTCAAATCTGAGAATAAGGAATCAACCTTTCAATGTTTTCCTGGTTATCTTTAACTTACACGGTAGGGTATACTGGGTTATTTTCAGATCAAGATCCTGTAGAAACTGTAATAATACCTGGCAGAGACGTGACGTGGTGCGGCAGCGCCCAGCGCTGCGGCGTGCACTCCGCAGACTTGCTGTCGTCCTGCACATATAAACAATATTCGCAATTAGAATCATTGTTAACTATGCCGATTCTGAGGGAACTACTTACTATATAACTCTTCATTTAGGGTACTCTCCATTCACAACACACAAAATGATTTTCAATAGAATCTACTACACATTTGACCACACAAATACCTAACTTGCATAACATTAACAGCATACTACGATCTATTTAGATTATTGGATGAAGAGCTATGCTAGGGCATGTAGCGTGACATAATATTAGAAGCACATGCAAACAAAATAATGCAGTGGTGACTTACCGAATGTTGTGCAGTAGGTAATACTAAAAAGCTCTACCCTTTCTGCTCTACAATAAATAAACGCAGATTGTGACTGTCTACAACAACTCTATAGAGTACGTTATGCTCATTCTACCATAGCAGGTGAAAAAAAATCACGCTAAGGGCAGGTCCTGATTACATATAACATTCACCCTATTCATGGTGCTTGACTGTGAGCCTAATATAGGCTTGCCCTTGCGTCTAACCCAAGCAAGAGATTTGGTAAATAAATTCATTCATAACTCCAGAGATCTCTGCAGTCTCAAGAGTATATTTTTTTTACTAACTACGAATTATTTCAGCCTAGAGGGCTCTGCAATATTCTTGTGCGCTTATTATATTTATTGTGTTTTTAAAAAACATGTAGGTATATTTTAAAATGTAGTTACCAAATCTCCCGCCTAAACCGCAAACCAACTTACATTATTGCACTTGGCAGTATTAGGAACGGTCAGTATAGTGGTGTTGGTATCCTCCGGAGTGAAATAATCCGAGTCCTCTGCGATGGGCGGCGACTCTACCTCGCCCCGCCCCTCGGCTGCGTGCGACCGGAACAGAGATATGCTACATTCACGTGTGTTAGAGGGAGACGGATGTATGCGCGGCGCTCCCGCTCTATTAGTGCTGGCCAGATGAATAAATACTTTTTGGTGTGCTCATGGAACTTTTTGTTAGTAGACTGCCAGTTCTTTTTTATGGATATTACATTAATACTTTTTCGTTTTTTTTTTGTTCAAAGTTTGGTTTATTTTTCTGGCCAGCCAGCGTTTTATACATAGTATTGGAGCCCACTGATAGTTTCTTGGGTTAATGTTTAGCTGCATGCAGTTCCACCATGCATGATAATATTGCTTGTGGATTAGTTGATAGGCTTTCATAATCGCTAGAACTGAATATAAAAATGTAAGTATGAGAAACAAGAATGACATTATTCATCAATGTCTTTTATGTAATGTCAATGAAAAAGCTTGTTACTATTACATTAGACATAATAATATAACACACCAAGAAGACAACAGATAATATCACTGTATGAACCGAACTTCACATAAAATTACCGACAGGCAGAAATTTCCAATGGCCTTTCTTATTTGTAAGAACCAATCACATAAACGCCCTGAATAAACCAATCATTCTTAGACTTAAACTATACAATACAGGATGTTGCAAAAAGGGTATGCTAAGCCGAAACCTACATACGCAGCATGTTATATCTAAGCCCGAAATTAGTATACCCTTTTTGTAACATCCTGTAGAACCCTATATCTTCAGTATTAAGACTCACATTGCTTGGCGGGCTCCTGTTCCTCGGTGTCCGTATCGTCGATGTGCGCCAGTTTGGGCGCCTCGAGGCGGAGAGCTGAGGTGGGACCGTTCATTGGCTCACTTGTCTGTAAGTACATGAAATATTGCTCTTATTGCAAGGTATTAAAGGCTAAAAAGGGAGCTTGGGACAGGCTTTTCTCCTTTGAATAGTATGAGCTGAGTGCTGATGATGATTTTTATATAATTCGATCTATACATTATCTTAATAACTTTGGATGGTTTTAGATATTATGATCTAATTAAAATATCAAGTCCTTGTCTGTCACCAAAAAGATTCAATTCCATGTAAAGAACACCAAATACCTATATACTTATGCCTCAATCAGTAAGAGCCTTTACACTAGCGAATTGCGCGACCGTTCCGCAATGAAAACGTTGATAAAGTTGTTCCTGAGTAATCATTCATGTAACGGTGAAACAGATGACTGAATATTGAATTTTATAACAAAAACCTGCGGTATTTATAAACTGACCCCATTATTAGCATTAGTGAGCAGCGGCGACAGTCTCTCGGCGTCGCTGTCGGGCGCCGCTTCCGGTTCCGCGTCCTCCGCCGCCGCCACTTCCGGTTCCGAATCGCCATCTTGCTCCGGCTGCTCCGTGTAGTCCGCGCAGAGGGACAACTGCGGGTGGAAAAGTTGGGTGTAATAAATGACGATAAGATAAGAGTGCAAATTTTATTTATGGTTGATAGGTACTGCGCTGGTAACTAAGTAATAAAGGATACCACTGGACACCAACATAAATATTATTTTTGTAGCGCTCACTATTTTAAAATATACACGTAACAGAACATACCGAATCGGCCTCAATTCTAACACCTGCTCTCAACTTGTATGATATATATATTAATTGCCAGAAACATTAAAGCACGAGTCTGTTGGCCGTTCTAGATGTAAAATAGTCAGTTTCTATAGGCGCCACAAAAAACTATATTGTCATATTTTGATTTAATTAATTTATAGTATCTTTCTTTTTTTCTATTGTAAGGTACCTTGGAGGCGGTTCTCTCTCCGTTGAGCGCGGCGGCGGCGAGCAGCGGGCTGTGCGCGTCCGCGCGCGCCTCCTCGCGAGCTAGTAGAACTGACATGCGGAACTGAAGGGGAAAATAATGATAATTCATTTATTTTAAGTAACTACAGACCCATAATATTAATATATCGATATTAGGAAAAGAAATGTTTAGTGCTTCGTTTTATTTTTTGCATAGCTGATTTATTTTAACTCTAAAGTCATTATTACAGAGTTTACACTAGTCAAAGGCACTATGTAAATTATGAGACGAGCCCCGCTTCACGGATCTGTTATCATTAATTAATTAATATTGGCTGGCTGCTGTAAGGGTTCTAAACATCCGAATGAACCAATTGCCAACCTCACCTGCCCGTGGTGCACCCTGCTAAATAACAGACGAGGCTCTGGCGACCGGATGATGGCGGTATAACCATCCAAAAACAACTACACTAAATCCCATAGGCCGGCGATGGGCAGCAGCGTCACCGGTACGAAAAGTGTAGCCCTGCGATCACCAACCCGCATTGCCAAGCGTGGTGATTATGGCAAAATCCTCCATGGAGTCACACCCAAAGCCCCGGCCCCCAGTTCCCGGCAGCCCTACTATTCCTGACTACGGCAGCGGTCTAGGTAACGGTAGGGCAGGGGGTGCGAAGAATCCCCGGGTTACGAATGGCTGCCATCAACGACTACAACTGGCGACATACAACGCACGGACACTGAGAGAGGACGAGAAGATGGTAGAACTCGAGGTAGAGCTTAGCAAAATAAAATGGGACATCTTAGGGCTATCAGAAGTCCGTAGAGAGGGCGAGGACACGATGACCCTGGAGTCCGGCCACATGCTCTACCATCGCGAGGGCGACCAACTGTCCCAAGGTGGCGTAGGATTCCTCGTCAACAAGACCCTTGTCAACAACGTAGTGGAGATCAGCAGTGTGTCGAATCGGGTAGCGTACCTAGTACTAAAACTAACCGAGAGGTATTCCTTGAAGGTCGTACAGGTATATGCACCAACCTCGGCATACTCTGACACAGAAGTCGAAGCAGTATACGAAGATATCTCTAGAGCTATCAAGTGTACTGCTAAGACCCAATACACCGTTGTGATGGGGGACTTCAACGCCAAAGTGGGAGTACAAGAATGCGACGAATCGAGGGTAGGACCTCATGGCTTTGGTAGCAGAAACCAGAGAGGGCAAATGCTTGTTGACTTCCTCGAAAGGGAGGGGCTGTACTTGATGAACTCTTTCTTTGAGAAACAGCCCCAGAGAAAGTGGACATGGGCAAGCCCCGATGGTAGGACGAAAAACGAAATCGACTTCATTATGACTGACAAGCGCCACATATTCAGAGATGTCTCAGTGATCAATAGGTTTAAAACTGGGAGTGATCACCGACTTCTCCGAGGTACTCTGAATATTAACTTCAAGCTGGAGAGGAGACGTCTGGTGAAGTCGACCCTTCGTCCCACACTGCACCAAATTAGAGCTGGCAACACCAGCTTCCAGAGAGAACTACAGAGCCGATTCGAATCGCTGGAAACCACTACGGATATTGACGCGGATACAATCCAAATAGTGAAGGCTCTTCGTGAGGTGGGCCACAGACATTTTAGCGTGAGAAGCAAAAGCAAGGAGTCTAAAATTTCAAGCGAGACACTCGAGCTTATGAGGCAGAGACGCGAATTTCCGTCGGCAGGTGACACTTCGTCAGAACTACGGGTGCTCAACAAGCGTATAAAGAAGCTGGGGGCCTACTCGGTAACGCGAAAATCGAAATAACGTTCAACGTTCGGGCCATTTTCGCACTCTGTAGGGAGAGTTTTACGCACGAACGAACGAAACAACGAAGTTTCGATTTTATATACAAAATGGTACTCTGAACTGCAATGTCAAACACGTAATATTGAGTTTGACAGCTCATTTACTGTCAGTTTTACTTCAAATTTCACGTCTACACAAGAGGTAACGTTGAGATATTCGTTTTGCTGTAATTGCTGAAAATAACATAAAGAATGGCTAGGTATTTGCTGATGCAAGAAATTCTTCGGGACGAGAGAAGGAAAAGGCGAGAGGCCCTAAGAAGAAACTTCCGCTTGCACACAATTCCCGACTCTGAATTCGTAAATAACTACCGTCTGAGTTCCAAACGCTGTGTGAAGAGATTGTCCCGTTTCTTCCTCCAAGGATACGACACCGGGGTATTGATCCCATAATGAAGGTAAAACTCAACAAGTATCTTATTTTCATATTACCTTTAACCATAAAAATCAGACGATAAATAACGTAAATATCAGACAATGATAAAACATAACTGACTAACATAATTTCCGGATTTATTTCAGATTTTGGTAGTATTAAACTTCTATGCAAGGGGTAGTTATCAAGGTGCCGTAGGCCTCAACAGCGATGTGACTCTGATTGCCTTATATTGAGTATTGATGCATCATACACATCATCATACATTGGGCATATGGGCCCAACATGAGATAAAAGCTCACATGGAAGAACTCTCAATACAGGGATAGACTACATACCTACTGGGTAAATGTTCCAAATATAAATTTATCCATTCTTAACCTAAACTATCTCAAAGCCCAAAGCGAGGTGATGGATGTATTATGTATATTGGTAACCCAAAATAATAATGTATTAATCATTTCATAACATGTTCTACAGGTGACTCAGGGTATCCTCTCCGGTCATTCATGATGACTCCAGTGGACCATGCAGTAGACGACTCACCTGAAGGGCGCTACAATATAATTCAGAAACGTGCCCGTTCCACTGTAGAGCGCACATTTGGAATACTAAAATTGAGATGGAGGTAGTACCTATTAAGCATACTTAATCCAATTGCATTTATTCATAAATCAATTAAAACATTAAACTTACCTACACAACATGTCTCATTATTATAATACTTACCAATTAAAAGAGTTTAAATAAAGTTTTTTTTCAGATGCTTATTAGCCGCCAGAGAATTAAATTACACTCCTGAGACCGCTGGCAAAATTGCAATTGCATGCAGTGTATTGCACAACATGTGCATACATGCTCGGCTCGACCATCCTGAATTAACAGAGGAGGACCTCGCAGCTGAGAACGCCCTGCCCATTCCCCAGCAAGCTGCAATTCCACAAGGACGGGCATTGGAGGAAGGAAGTAGAGTACGCAGAGTACTAATACATTTATTAGAGGCATAATATGCCCCCGGCTTTGTATGGATATACTTATATAAGACAAAACAATCCTTATTGTGAGGTTGTAGAAGAGATTACTTTTAGTAATACGGCCACTGATTGTACTATTTCTTTTCTATGTTTGTGAAACTGTTTCTGTTTGTGTGCAATAAAGAGTATTTTATCTTTACCTACCTATATTTTTTAAATTTTCATTGTTTCTGGTATGAATGTGTTTCTATTATATCCATAAAAATATGGTTTTACCGATCCTAAGATACTTACTTTGTGTGGATACATCTATTCATGCTAACACACTTATTTATAAAGAATAAAACAATTTTTCTAAATGAGAGATTTTTATTTTTTGGTTTCAGTCAAATATTGCTACTTATTGCTTAAACACTGATAAAATGCACTGTTTTCGCGCAGCCGCCAAAAGCATTCAGCTTTTGGGCGATTTCCTGCCACAGGCGATTGCTTCGCACTCTCCCATCTACGCTCCTCATACGACCGCGCGCGAGGTCTTGGTGCTCAAATAAGAACTCCAAGAGCTCTTGAGTCGTTGGATCTCTTCAGCGCCCGTTAGGGCGCAGGCTTCGGGTCTTGAGGAGTCCCTCTTTACCCGGGCTTCTGCTCCAGGGCCTACTAGCTCCTGGGTCCGTGGGGCCACCTGTTCAGTCAGGCGGCGTCTGGTTGGTGTTCAACGTCTCAGTGAGCCGCCGCATCGACTGGTTGCCGACGACAGCAGCTCACGAGGGAAAAGAGCTCTTGAATCTGCTCCGTGCTGCAGTTCCCAGACCCAGCCATGGTAGAAAGAAATTAACTTTGGCGCGTTCAACTTCAACTTAACTTTCAGGGGTGGGTCAGTGCCTTAATGGCTGAACTTTTAGTAGAAGGTAGTGCCATCTCTTTATATTACTCTTACTACCAAAAAAGATGTAAGATGGCGTTATCAACAAGACCATAGAACAATAACAAGACACATAGATAAGTAGTATTTGAATGTTAACATTGTCATGATCTATGGCTTTTATGAAGAAATTGCGTGTCAGTGTCAGGAGGGCTACTCTCTAACACGTTCCGTCGTTAAATACGAAAATCGAAAACCGTACGTTAATGACGGCATATCGGTACTCTGTACCAACTTCGGCCGCGCTACGTTCTTCGAAAATCATAGACAAATCATAGAGGTACTACGTGAATGAACGAAATAGTGTAATGAATGAATGTATTGGTTGGGCTTTCAAGTGGCTTATCGGTAAATTACCGGTTTTATTAAAACATTGCATATTATCATTTTTACGTAAAATTAAAATGCGCTGTTTGTTTTTTTGTACATTAAACTGATTTATTTAAATGATTTTTCACGCAGAGACGTTTAAATTACAAATTCTTGATAAAATCAAAATATTTTTACTTTACTTTTTTCACTATGGTAGTCTGTGACTTTCTGTCAAAGAGGCTCATAAAAAAATCAAACACAAAATAAAGTTAAGTTGAAGTTGAACGCGCCAAAGTTAATTTCTTTCTACTATGGCTGGGTCTGGGAACTGCAGCACGGAGCAGATTCAAGAGCTCTTTTGTCTCGTGAGCTGCTGTCGTCGGCAACCAGTCGATGCGGCGGCTCACTGAGACGTTGAACACCAACCAGACGCCGCCTGACTGAGCAGGCGGCCCCACGGACCCAGGAGCTAGTAGGCCCTGGAGCAGAAGCCCGGGTAAAGAGGGACTCCTCAAGACCCGAAGCCTGCGCCCTAACGGGCGCAGAAGAGATCCAACGACTCAAGAGCTCTTGGAGTTCTTATTTGAGCACCAAGACCTCGCGCGCGGTCGTATGAGGAGCGTAGATGGGAGAGCGCGAAGCAATCGCCTGTGGCAGGAAATCGCCCAAAAGCTGAATGCTTTGGGGGGCTGCGCGAAAACAGTGCATTTTATCAGTGTTTAAGCAATAAGTAGCAATATTATAGAAATATAATAGACTGAAACCAAAAAATAAAAATCTCTCATTTAGAAAAATTGTTTTATTCTTTATAAATAAGTGTTAGCATGAATAGATGTATCCACACAAAGTAAGTATCTTAGGATCGGTAAAACCATATTTTTATGGATATAATAGAAACACATTCATACCAGAAACAATGAAAATTAAAAAAATATAGGTAGGTAAAGATAAAATACTCTTTATTGCACACAAACAGAAACAGTTTCACAAAAATAGAAAAGAAATAGTACAATCAGCGGCCGTATTACTAAAAGTAATCTCTTCTACAACCTCACAATAAGGATTGTTTTGTCTTATACATATAAGTATATCCATACAAAGCCGGGGGCATATTATGCCTCTAATAAATGTATTAGTACTCTGCGTACTCTTCTTCCTTCCTCCAATGCCCGTCCTTGTGGAATTGCAGCTTGCTGGGGAATGGGCAGGGCGTTCTCAGCTGCGAGGTCCTCCTCTGCTAATTCAGGATGGTCGAGCCGAGCATGTATGCACATGTTGTGCAATACAGTGCAATTTTGCCAGCGGTCTCAGGATTGTAATTTAATTCTCTGGCGGCTAATAAGCATCTGAAAAAAAACTTTATTTAAACTCTTTTAATTGGTAAGTATTATAATAATGAGACATGTTGTGTAGGTAAGTTTTAAATGAAGATTGAAGCTTTAATGTTTCATATTTATGAATAAATGCAATTGGATTAAGTATGCTTAATAGGTACTACCTCCATCTCCCTTTTAGTATTCCAAATGTGTGCTCTACAGTGGAACGGGCACGTTTCTGAATTATATTGTAGCGCCCTTCAGGTGAGTCGTCTACTGCATGGTCCACTGGAGTCATCATGAATGACCAGAGAGGATACCCTGAGTCACCTGTAGAACATGTTATGAAATTATTAATACATTATTATTTTGGGTTACCAACATACATAATACATCCATCACCTCGCTTTGGGCTTTGAGATAGTTTAGGTTGAGAATGGATAAATTTATATTTGGAACATTTACCCAGTAGGTATGTAGTCCCTCCCTGTATTGAGAGTTCTTCCATGTGAGCTTTTATCTCATGTTGGGCCCATATGCCCAATGTATGATGATGTGTATGATGCATCAATACTCAATATAAGGCAATCAGAGTCACAAATCTAAAAAAAAAATGTATTCTTTAGAGAGTCATCACTTGGGTAATGGTCATGAATTTTTTGAATTAAAATACGTACCACTTGGCAGTTAATGGAATGCCAATGTTTCCTATTAAAGCACCGCTCTTAATGCTCAGCGGGCCTTATTATTTTAATGTGGGTGCAGTCTATGCAGCCACATACCCCCGGTATCCCATATCTATCGGAAAATCTGAAATATAAATCTATTAAATAGATTGTTTTTTGCAATAATTGTAGGTCTAAGTAACTGTAAATAAAATTTTGTCTTACTTTTGTTTGATGACATTCCTTTCTTCCCTATTTTGTGGGAAGCGAATGTACTTCCTCAAAATCTCAGCTCTATTCAAGGCATCCGTGAATTCATGGATGCACCTAGACACAGTTTGCTGTGCCATGGGTACATCGCTGTTGAGGCCTACGGCACCTTGATAACTACCCCTTGCATAGAAGTTTAATACTACCAAAATCTGAAATAAATCCGGAAATTATGTTAGTCAGTTATGTTTTATCATTGTCTGATATTTACGTTATTTATCGTCTGATTTTTATGGTTAAAGGTAATATGAAAATAAGATACTTGTTGAGTTTTACCTTCATTATGGGATCAATACCCCGGTGTCGTATCCTTGGAGGAAGAAACGGGACAATCTCTTCACACAGCGTTTGGAACAATTCGGACAATTCCCGATTCAGACGGTAGTTATTTACGAATTCAGAGTCGGGAATTGTGTGCAAGCGGAAGTTTCTTCTTAGGGCCACTCGCCTTTTCCTTCTCTCGTCCCGAAGAATTTCTTGCATCAGCAAATACCTAGCCATTCTTTATGTTATTTTCAGCAATTACAGCAAAACGAATATCTCAACGTTACCTCTTGTGTAGACGTGAAATTTGAAGTAAAACTGACAGTAAATGAGCTGTCAAACTCAATATTACGTGTTTGACATTGCAGTTCAGAGTACCATTTTGTATAGAAAATCGAAACTTCGTTGTTTCGTTCGTTCGTGCGTAAAACTCTCCCTACAGAGTGCGAAAATGGCCCGAACGTTGAACGTTATTTCGATTTTCGCGTTACCGAGTAGGCCCCCAGTTCAGTTGTCTTACAATGTCTCGCAAATAACATTTTTGTAATAAAAGCCTATACTCTCGGTATATCGTTATTTATAAATTTTATATACCTACAAATAAAAATAAACATGGTGTGTCAAGAAAAAGCATCTTTATCCGCAAAAAGTGTGTTTATGAAATTCTTGTGACCTGACAGATTCCATATGGATCCAGGGGGCCTACTCGGTAACGCGAAAATCGAAATAACGTTCAACGTTCGGGCCATTTCGCACTCTGTAGGGAGAGTTTTACGCACGAACGAACGAAACAACGAAGTTTCGATTTTCTATACAAAATGGTACTCCGAACTGCAATGTCAAACACGTAATATTGAGTTTGACAGCTCATTTACTGTCAGTTTTACTTCAAATTTCACGTCTACACAAGAGGTAACGTGGAGATATTCGTTTTGCTGTAATTGCTGAAAATAACATAAAGAATGGCTAGGTATTTGCTGATGCAAGAAATTCTGCGGGACGAGAGAAGGAAAAGGCGAGAGGCCCTAAGAAGAAACTTCCGCTTGCACACAATTCCCGACTCTGAATTCGTAAATAACTACCGTCTGAGTCGGGAATTGTTCCAAACGCTGTGCGAAGAGATTGTGCCGTTTCTTCCTCCAAGGATACGACACCGGGGTATTGATCCCATAATGAAGGTAAAACTCAACAAGTATCTTATTTTCATATTACCTTTAACCATAAAAATCAGACGATAAATAACGTAAATATCAGACAATGATAAAACATAACTGACTTAACATAATTTCCGGATTTATTTCAGATTTTGGTAGTATTAAACTTCTATGCAAGGGGTAGTTATCAAGGTGCCGTAGGCCTCAACAGCGATGTACCCATGGCACAGCAAACTGTGTCTAGGTGCATCCATGAGGTCACGGATGCCTTGAATCGAGCTGAGATTTTGAGGAAGTACATTCGCTTCCCACAAAATAGGGAAGAAAGGAATGTCATCAAACAAAAGTAAGACAAAATTTGATTTACAGTTACTTAGACCTACAATTATTGCAAAAAACAATCTATTTAATAGATTTATATTTCAGATTTTCCGATAGATATGGGATACCGGGGGTATGTGGCTGCATAGACTGCACCCACATTAAAATAATAAGGCCCGCTGAGCATGAAGAGCGGTGCTTTAATAGGAAACATTGGCATTCCATTAACTGCCAAGTGGTACGTATTTTAATTCAAAAAATTCATGACCATTACCCAAGTGACGACTCTCTAAAGAATACATTTTTTTTTTAGATTTGCGACTCTGATTGCCTTATATTGAGTATTGATGCATCATATGGAGGAGCTACCCATGATGCATTCATATGGGCACAACATGAGATAAAAGCTCACATGGAAGAACTCTCAATACAGGGAGAGACTACATACCTACTGGGTAAATGTTCCAAATATAAATTTATCCATTCTCAACCTAAACTATCTCAAAGCCCAAAGCGAGGTGATGCATGTATTATGTATGTTGGTAACCCAAAATAATAATGTATTAATAATTTCATAACATGTTCTACAGGTGACTCAGGGTATCCTCTCCGGTCATACATGATGACTCCAGTGGACCATGCAGTAGACGACTCACCTGAAGGGCGCTACAATATAATACAGAAACGTGCCCGTTCCACTGTAGAGCGCACATTTGGTATACTAAAAGGGAGATGGAGGTAGTACCTATTAAGCATACTTAATCCAATTGCATTTATTCATAAATATGAAACATTAAAGCTTCAATCTTCATTTAAAACTTACCTACACAACATGTCTCATTATTATAATACTTACCAATTAAATTTTTTTTCAGATGCTTATTAGCCGCCAGAGAATTGCATTACACTCCTGAGACCGCTGGCAAAATTGCAATTGCATGCAGTGTATTGCACAACATGTGCATACATGCTCGGCTCGACCATCCTGAATTAGCAGAGGAGGACCTCGCAGCTGAGAACGCCCTGCCCATTCCCCAGCAAGCTGCAATTCCACAAGGACGGGCATTGGAGGAAGGAAGAAGAGTACGCAGAGTACTAATAAATTTATTAGAGGCGTAATATGCCCCCGGCTTTGTATGGATATACTTATATAAGACAAAACAATCCTTATTGTGAGGTTGTAGAAGAGATTACTTTTAGTAATACGGCCGCTGATTGTACTATTTCTTTTCTATATTTGTGAAACTGTTTCTGTTTGTGTGCAATAAACAGTATTTTATCTTTACCTACCTATATTTTGTTAATTTTCATTGTTTCTTGTATGAATGTGTTTCTATAATATCCATAAAAATATGGTTTTACCGAACCTAAGATACTTACTTTGTGTGGATACATCTATTCATGCTAACACACTTATTTATAAAGAATAAAACAATTTTTCTAAATAAGAGATTTTTATTTTTTGGTTTCAGTCAAATATTGCTACTTATTGCTTAAACACTGATAAAATTACTTATAAACTAACACTTAGTACTTATAGGAACATTTACTAGTACTTATAGGAACATTTTTTTACTAACAATTCAACATATAAATAATCATTTTTCTATAAAACTATCTAACACATCTATTTTTGATGCAATAAAGATATAATAGTAATAATAATAAAATAAAAAATGACAGAATCATTGCATGAACTAATTTCAATAGCAAATCAAGGTTTTTCAAACAAATTTTTTGCTATTGAAACCAGTTCTTGCAATGATTCTCTGATATTTGTCAGCTCCTTGACCTTCTGTTCTTCAAGATCCTGCATCCGCACCCTGAATGACTGTTCCCTGCTAGGTCTTGCTGAAATAAAATTTATATTTTAAAAATGTTTTATGTTGCTCTAGCTGACATGTATTGTATATAGATATTATAGATAGATTACTATGATTAATTTATTGTTATTCTATAACTCACTATTTTATTACTCATTCTGCTATTCAAAGCAGAAAAGAACCCACCAAATAAGAGATAACAAACATCGGTCCAGCCGATCTTCAGTTATAAATGGTGCAACTAACACAAATATTATATGTTTTATATATTTAAGATATAATAAAAAGTTACAGTTTGTATATCTTACTTTGTATTAACCTCCGCCTTGCAGTGGGACGTGTGTAAGGAGCGCTGGCAGCATTGTCATTTTCAGTTGTGTTATTCTATAAAAAAAAAAACAATTTTTATAAAACATACAAAGCATTGGACATTATTGTTCAACACCATGCCTCTAGTTAATGTGACCGTTTAGTAGTAAATGACCCTTGAATTCATACCTCTGAAATGATAATGGCAGTGGGTGGGTGGAGGTCCGAGGAGCCGGCAGTGGCCGAATTTAAAGCTGGTGCAGTGTACAGCTAAAAAAGATGTTTTCAGTTTTATAACACATAAGTACTTACATAGCATTCAAAGCACATTATCATTTAGTAAACAATGCTTGAATTCATACCTCTGAAATGATGCTGGCTGTGGGCGGGCGGTGGTCCTGAGATGAGCTACCAGAAGCCGAGTTAACTGAGTTAACTATTGCCGGAGTGTTCAGCTGTAGAAAATATATAGTTATATATAAAATGAATTTATTCAAGTATTCATTTCAATACATACAAACACACAGCATGTGATAACTTACCTCAGATGTTGGGAAAGCTGGGACCCTCGCGGTAGATATGGGGCCACCAAATCCTTCCCCCATTATCTCCAGCACTTTCAGCTCCCATTGCGCCAGTTGAGGAGCAGTAGACGGGCCACCTCCTGTGCCTGAATGCTGCACTCTCACTGCCGCAGCGGCCTTTTTGGCCAGGTATTTTCTATCGGCCCACACCTAAAAAAAGTTATAATAGTTGGGTACATTTCGTTAACGAAAATAAATATATGCATTAGATTAACAGTTAGAAACTTCTTACCTTCATCCACTGCGAGACTGTTTTCGCGCAGCCCCCCAAAGCATTCAGCTTTTGGGCGATTTCCTGCCACAGGCGATTGCTTCGCGCTCTCCCTTCTACGTTCCTCATTCTACCGCGCGCGAGGTCTTGGTGCTCAAATAAAAACTCCAAGAGCTCTTGAATCTGCTCCGTGCTGCAGTTCCCAGACCCAGCCATGGTAGAAAGAAATTAACTTTGGCGCGTTCAACTTCAACTTAACTTTGTTTTGTGTTTGATTTTTTTATGAGCCTCTTTGACAGAAAGTCACAGACTACCATAGTGAAAAAAGTAGAGTAGAAATATTTTGATTTTATCAAAAATTTGTAATTTAAACGTCTCTGCATGAAAAATCATTTAAATAAATCAGTTTAATGTACATAAAAACAAACAGCGCATTTTAATTTTACGTAAAAATGATAATATGCAATGTTTTAATAAAACCGGTAATTTACCGATAAGCAACTTGAAAGCCCAACCAATACATTCATTCATTTCACTATTTCGTTCATTCACGTAGTACCTCTATGATTTGTCTATGATTTTCGAAGAACGTAGCGCGGCCGAAGTTGGTACAGAGTACCGATATGCCGTCATTAACGTACGGTTTTCGTTTTTCGTATCGTACGACGGAACGTGTTAGAGAGTAGCCCTCCAGGTTCCATGTGGTTCCACGGGAACCGAGCTGAAATGGCGGCACTGGCAAAGAGCGATCGACATCTTCATATCCGCTGAAGATTAAAATACTATGTGTACCAAACTGATAAATGTCGTCAAAGATTTGCCTCGCGAGGATAAATGATGCACTATTGGATGAAATGACTTTATCACCACAAGTGACAAGATTTGCTTCTCTTGGGAAACATAAACTAGCAAAACATGAATTGGTTTTCATGGTGAAAGGAATACACACACCCACTCGCATATTATTTTACAAGTGACATGAACAAAACTGAACTGAAACATTGTTATATGCGAGGTAATAAAGAATTATATAATAATTTGTTTTTTATTTATTGTTGCATGTAGGTAGGTACATAAATAGATTGAACTTAAATTTAGCTGATAAATGTAATAACTGTTGTGTGGTGTAACTACATTAACGCAAATATGTCTTATATCTTTATAGATTGAAGTTAATAGCCGGATCCCCACCAGACGATCCAACGCGATCCGATCGCGCGATCCAAGGAATCTTACATACTAAACTTCTTGGATCGGGCGATCGGATCGCATTGGATCGTTTGGTGGAGATCCGGCTATTAACTTGTGATAACAATATCTATATATACAGGGTGTCCCAACAGGGCACCCTGTATGTATGTACAATGAGGTTGAGCAATATAAAGAGATGGCGTTGTAGGCTCAGTATGACGTATAGAGTATGACAAAAAACTCCTCGAGATGCCACTCTTTTCACAATTGTTTATTTTTTCTCTATGTTAACTTTATTTTGTGTTTGATTTTTTTATGAGCCTCTTTGACAGAAAATCACAGACTACCATAGTGAAAAAAGTAGAGTAAAAATATTTTGATTTTATCAAAAATTTGTAATTTAAACGTCTCTGCGTGAAAAATCATTTAAATAAATCAGTTTAATGTACATAAAAACAAACAGCGCATTTTAATTTTACGTAAAAATGATAATATGCAATGTTTTAATAAAACCGGTAATTTACCGATAAGCCACTTGAAAGCCCAACCAATACATTCATTCATTACACTATTTCGTTCATTCACGTAGTACCTCTATGATTTGTCTATGATTTTCGAAGAACGTAGCGCGGCCGAAGTTGGTACAGAGTACCGATATGCCGTCATTAACGTACGGTTTTCGATTTTCGTATTTAACGACGGAACGTGTTAGAGAGTAGCCCTCCTGATACGAAGAGATCTCCGTCGCTCCAACACACGCGCCATAGAAGCAGCAATTGAGCAAAATCGGGGGTCAAAAGTCTTCGTTCAGCAACTTGGGAGAAGCCACTTGACGAAGTTGAGGTCTGCAGATGGTAATATCGTTGCCTCTAAGCCGGAGGTTCTTGCCGAAATCGAAGGTTTTTACGGACAACTTTATGCTTCACACGCGCAGAAGTGTGTGGCGCAGCTCACCGATTCCAGAGCGCCACTAATACGCCACTACACTGACGACATCCCTGACGTCGACATAGGCGAGATTAGGATAGCCCTTGAGCAGCTTAAAAACAACAAGGCTCCGGGTGAAGACGGAATTACTACAGAGCTTCTGAAAGCTGGAGGTATTGCAATCCTCGAACAGCTCCAGAGGCTCTTCAATTCGGTTCTTCACAATGGCATTACACCGGAGGCATGGTCTGAGAGCGTCGTGGTATTGTTCTTTAAGAAGGGTGACAAAACCCTTCTGAAGAACTATAGACCGATCTCGCTTTTAAGCCATGTATACAAGCTGTTCTCAAGGGTTATCACGAACCGTCTTGCCCAAAAGTTAGACGAGTTTCAGCCCCCAGAGCAGGCTGGGTTTCGAAAAGGCTTTAGTACAATAGACCACATCCACACAGTAAGGCAGATTATACAGAAGACCGAAGAGTATAATCAGCCTCTGTGTCTAGCCTTTGTGGACTATGAAAAAGCCTTCGACTCCATCGAGACCTGGGCAGTTTTGGAATCCTTGCAGAGATGCCAAATCGATTGGTGCTATATCGAGGTGTTGAGATGTCTGTACAATGCCGCTACTATGACTGTCCAAGTACAGGATCACAAGACAAGACCTATCCAACTGCAACGTGGAGTGAGACAGGGGGATGTAATATCTCCGAAACTGTTCACCAATGCATTGGAAGATGTCTTTAAGACGTTGGACTGGAAAGGACATGGCATATGTATAAATGGCGAGTACATGTCACACCTCCGCTTCGCGGACGACATCGTTATTATGGCAGAATCTCTGCAGGAACTCAGCTGGATGCTAAGTGGCCTAAATGCTGCTTCCCGACGTGTAGGCCTCGGAATGAACTTGGACAAGACGAAAGTCATGTACAATGCTCACATCAAACCGGTCGCCGTTGGTGAGGCAACACTCGAAGTTGTGCAAGAATATGTCTACCTCGGGCAGACTATTCGGCTAGGCAGAAGCAACTTCGACAAGGAGGCTGCAAGGCGCATCCAACTGGGTTGGGCTGCATTCGGGAAAACTCGTCACATATTCTCCTCGGCCATTCCTCAGAGCCTGAAGACAAAAGTCTTCAACCAGTGCGTCCTGCCAGTGATGACGTATGGTGCAGAGACGTGGACACTGACGGTAGGACTGGTCCACCGATTTAAAGTCGCTCAGCGTGCTATGGAGAGAGCTATGCTTGGGGTTTCTCTGATGGATCGTATCAGAAATGAGGTTATCCGTCAGAGGACTAAGGTTACCGACATAGCTGTCAAAATATGCAAGCTGAAGTGGCAGTGGACTGGTCATATCTGCCGAAGAACCGATAACCGTTGGGGTAGACGAGTTCTCGAGTGGAGACCACGAACAGGCAAACGCAGCGTGGGACGCCCTCCTGCCCGCTGGACTGACGACCTTAGGCGGGTGGCGGGTAGTGGTTGGTTGAGGAAGGCCGAGGACCGAGTGTTGTGGCGCTCCTTGGGAGAGGCCTATGTCCAGCAGTGGATGATTATTGGCTGATGATGATGATGATGATGATGATGGCTGCTGTAACTTCCGCCGATAATAGACCCGTTAAATCGACGACCCGATCTATTGTTTTAAAAGGTCTTTATTTTCATAAACTTACACAATTATTTAACAACCCAGTGTACATTAATCCTAGGCTAAACAATCTTAAGATAATAGCGTTTACAAGACTTACAATCTATTGAAACATATGAATAAATGTGGGATTAATTAAGTAACATCAGCTGTGAGATAAAAAACTATAAAACAAGTTATGTAACATATTAGTAAATGCACATTTTTAAGACAGGTAGGTATATAATAAAAAAAACAGGAACTTATACACGATAAGAATAAGTAGGTATAAAACCTACCCTAAAAAATGACAATATAACAATATATACTTATTTGTGACTTAATCATAGCATTAAATGACAACAAAAGCTATTTAATTGCATAAAATAAATAAGGCATTAGATAGGTATCAAATACTAGACCGATAACTTTTAAGATTAGAAGTTTACGGTAAGTAGGTAGTTGTTAAAAGTGCGGCTGCGAACATAAGCAGTGCGAGCTGCGGCGGCCGGCGACGCGATCACGCGCATGACTCATGATGGTCACGCTGTGTTCGCGCGCCCGTCGTGATGCAGCAAGTAGTGATGGGGTAGTTTCGTCACATATCGATATCGATAATTAGACGTCATGGGACGGGTTGTGCCAATCATCGAGATGAGGTTGTTAGGATGGTCAGGATTAGTGATATAGTAAAACTTCATGGTCAATCTTATAATGAAGTCGATTAATCTAGGGAAATCTATTTTTTTGTGCAGTTTGAGCAAGTTTGTACAAAATGGTGTATTATAAGCAATTTTTAGGGCACGGTTTTGAACAACTTGCAATTTATTGATGTTACTGTTATTTGTATTACTCCACACGGGGCAGCCATATGTTATACACGGCCGGATTAAGGTGGAATATATTAGCATTTTAGTGGAACTGCTAAGAGATGCGCGCCTGTTGAGTAGGGGGGATAAAGCTTTAAAAGCTTTCATGCCCTTTGTCCTCAAGTGTAGAATATGATCGTTCCAAAGCAGTTTGCTATCTAGGATCAATCCTAAGTATTTTACGGACTTGCTCCAGGGTATGATATGACCGTCAATTAAAAGTTTTCTTTTTGGCATTTGTCTAGCCCGAGTAAATAGTATTGCTTCCGTTTTTGTGCCATTTAACTTCAGCTTCCACGTGATAAAGAACTTCGAGAGGCCTTCAATAGCGAGTTGCAATCTATCTATTACAAGATCAACATCCCGTGACGATGTTAGACACGCGGTGTCATCAGCAAAGCACGCCAAACTTGTTCTGGTCTGTTTGGGTATATCGTTGATGTACAATAGAAACAAGTAGGGACCAATGATAGAGCCTTGCGGCACTCCAGCAGGAATAGGACGAGAAACGGATGACACGTCGCCTATGTGTACATAAAAACTACGATTGGACAGGTAAGAATCGATCATTTTAATCGGGTGCATGGGGACTTTGCATAAGAGAAGCTTATGAATGAGCCCTTTGTGCCACACTGTATCGAATGCCTTTTCTATATCCAACAGGATCATACCTGTTGACTGCCCTAAATTCATGTTGTGAGCGATAGACTCAGACACTCGGGCAAGTTGCTGGACGGTAGAATGTGCATTACGGAATCCGAACTGTTCATTAATTAGCAGATGTTTAGTATGCCTTTGAAGCCGTGAATTTAAGATTTTCTCGAAGAGCTTTGCCAGGGATGGAAGTAGGCTTATAGGACGATAACTTACGGGAATTGTCTCGTCTTTTCCTGCTTTTTTTATAGGTATTACCTTTGCTACTTTCCATGCTGATGGAAAGTATGCTAATGATAGGCAAGAATTAAACAATTTGGTGATTAGCACGATAGCTTTCTGTGGAAGACTTTTTAGTAGGCAATTCGCAATTTTATCCAGCCCTGGGGCCTTGCGCAGTTTGATTATGCGCAAGTAATGAGTTATTTCCCTAGGGTAGACAGGATTAACTAGGGTGCCTGGTTGGAACTCGGCAAGACGTAAACACGACTCTGTGACATCCGCTTCAACCTCTGTGCTTTGCCAGTCGTGAGTTAGGATTAGATTTTTGTGAAAGGCAGTAGCTAACTCTTCACATTGTTCCAAGGGTGAGGATGTTTTGGTGCCATCGATCTTAGAAAGAGGAGGAATAGTCCCTGAGGAGGAAGCTTTAATATTTTTAGCCAATCGCCATAAATCAGGCCCCGGATTGTTAACTTTCTTAAGTTTATCGCTCCAGATTTTATCATTATGTTTGGTGATTTCAGAGTGAATATTTTTATTAAGGTAGTTAATTTGGGTGTGAAGTTGCTTGCGGGTTTCAAAGTTAGATTCATGTTGGTCGAGTTTACGGAGGCGGTTTTTGAAGCTAATAAGCCTTCTAATTTTGCGAGGAAGAGGTTTAGGTGAAGTTGATGCAGAAACTAGGGGTATTGCAGTATTAGCCGCAAAAGTAATACTGTCAGTGAGGTTCATAATAGCTCTGTCAATTTCTACAGGGGACTTGAATACTGCAGATGAGAGAAAAATGTTGTTGTTCAAAACAGATCGATAAAGATTCCAGTCTGCTTTGGCAAAGTTGAAACGGGTGGTAGTTTTGCGCTCAAATTTTACCGTTATACGGAAAAAGACAGGAAGGTGATTTGAAGAGAGTGCGGCTATTGTTTTAAAACTTGAGTCGTCGATGTTGTGAATATTGTTAGCTATTACGAGATCAGGTAAAGATTGAGAGTGATTTGAACGATAGTGAACTAAAGTTGGGCTGGATGGCCCATAGACTGAATAATCGTGATTAAGCATATGATTGAAGAGAAGATTGCCAAAGGAATTAATTACCCCTGGAAACCAGTGCTTATGTTTGGCATTAAAATCACCCATTAAGAGGACCTGGTTATCGGATTCAAGGAGTAAATCGATATCTTTAGTCATGAATGGAAGATTTGGAGATTGATAAATTGAATAAATTGTACATTTGAAATTACAAATATTAAGTTTTATACCTATTGATTCCATGTGTTTAGTTTTGGGAGAACTGACGAGAGTGTGATCAATATCTGATTTTACGAGTATCGCTACACCTTGCCCTATGCCACTTAGGTGTTTGTCGTTGCGATAGCAGACGTAACCGGGGAAGCTTAGTTTGAGACGATTTGTCAACCTAGTCTCGCAAATAGCAACTATGTCTACTGCCAAACTACTTACGAGATCTGCAAGCTCGCACTGCTTTTTGTTCACGCCCTCAGCGTTCCAATATAAGAAGCGAAGGTCTTGAGAGTTAGACATGGTGGCCTAGATGGGTCAATATTAAGACAACCTTATCCAGAAAAGAATTACACTGCAAAAATTTACTCTTCATGGTTTGTATTGTTCTTAGGATATCAAGCATCTCCTGTGTGGTTGGATCTTGGCCCAGGTTGAGAGTGGGAATCTGTTGTGGTGGTTGTTCTTCAGGATTTGTAAAACTAGCGATGTCAGCCCATGTTCTGTCTTTCCGCACGAAGGTCGCTTTTTGAACAGGTCTCATATTAGGAACAATTCGAGTCTGTATGGCAGGACGGGCTTCTGTACGGATTACTTTTAATCTCTCCAGATAAGAAAGTCTCTGAGGACACTTAGGATAATTTGCTGGATGCTCTTCCTTGCAGTTGCAACAATGGGCGGGAGTTGAGCGATCTTTTTTATTGCATTCTTTGGTTTCGTGTGGTTCAGTACACTTCACACACCTCGGTGGCAAGTTGCAGTTACGAGCTGCGTGTCCAAAATTTTGGCAGCGGTAACATTGCGTACCAGCAGATTTGTTTGCCTTGAATCGCGTGATTTCTACAGCGCAGTTTCCAATGTATTTTATCTGGCGAAACTTGACAATGTCTATTCCAGGTGGAAATTGGACGGCCGAATGGCGTAGTGGTTAGTGACCCTGACTACTGAGCCGATGGTCCCGGGTTCGATTCCCGGCTGGGGCAGATATTTGTTTAAACACAGATATTTGTTCTCGGGTCTTGGATGTGCCCGTAAAATGGCAATAGGCTCGCCCCCTATTACATTGGGACTAACATAACACTCTGGCGAAAAGTGGGTGCAGCAATGCACCTCTGCCTACCCCGCAAGGGAGTACATTAGTACAAGGCGTGAGTGCGTGTTTTTTTTTTTTTTTTAAATTGGACTAGGTATGATGGGCACGTTGCACTTACATGAGAAGGTGACCCGAGTTTCGTTACTGTTGCTCCTTGGAAACCAAGCTCATTTCATTTCATTCATTTCATTTATTTATTCATAAACACAAGGTGTATTTGAAATTCTTATAACTAAAACATAAATTACCTATCACACATGCATTAAAAGATCTGATATACAAAAGTAAAAATAAATTTAAATTATTAATAAAATAAATGTCCAAATAAAAATTAAAAACTATGTCTATCACACATGCATTAAAAGGTCTCATAAACAAAAGTAAAAATAAATTTAAATTATTAATAAAATTAATGTAAATATAATTAATATCCAAATAAAAAATTAAAAACAATGTCAGAAATAAAAGCGAAAATAATGTAAATAACAATTTAAGTCACAAATTAATTCAAAATTTCAAAACAAATTAAAAAAAGTTCATGAAACATGTCAAAAATCATTCAAGTCATATAGACATTTTTCCAATAAAAGAGATTTCAGTTCACTTTTAAAGCAGCTTTTCGTTACCATCAATTTTAGGGATGGGGGCAGTTTATTAAAAAATACAATGGCCTGGTATGGAGCTGAATGCTTCGTCACCAATAGATGTGGTGTGAGTTTGATTGGAAGCTCTTTTCTTCTTGTACTTTCACGTATCACCTTCTCTTCCTTCGTTTCTATTGAATGGATGTTCTTGGCTAGACCAGTAAGAAGGACCATAATATACAAACTCGGCACAGTCAATATGCCAAGTCGCTTAAAAACTGGCATACAAGATTCCATTTGTGGTATACGGGCAATTGTGCGAATAGCCCTTTTTTGTAAGACAAATGCTTTGTTTGCATTGTACTCATAGCTATGACCCCAAAGTTTTATGCTATAACGCAACTTAGACTCTATCAATGCGTAGTAGACCATCTTCAGCTGCGCTTCGCTTATTTCATCCCGGAGACTTCGTAGGGCATAGCATGCAGAACTAATAGAGCTCTCCAATGCATTGAGTTCATGCTTCCAGTTCAATGAAGAATCAATATAAATTCCTAAAAATTTTACGACATTGGCATTTTGTACTTCGTCTCCATTAAGTATGATATTGATTTTATCTTTATCTCTTGCTGTGGTTTTAAAGAGTAAAGCACTTGTTTTGGTCGTATTTATTTTAAGATTATTTATGTTGAACCATGTTGAGAAAATGCATAGCATGTTGTTTACATCAGATTCCAATGTCTTTATGTCGTTGGCTGAAACTACAGCATTGGTATCATCGGCATATACGACTAGCCTGGCATCCGGCATAGACCGACCCATATGCTCTAGCAGATCATTCGTAAACACTATGAAAAGTATGGGTCCTAAGACTGAGCCTTGCGGTTCAGCCTCATTTAGGTCCTCGGCTAAGGTGGCTTCAAAATATGCTGGCAGACCCCTTATGACTACTTTCGTCATTTTTTCATCCTTCCTTGTGAAGGTATGGAACTGAACATTGTCAGCTCGAAGACCGTCGATGATCAACTTGTGAGTCGCAGCGGAGTAACATTGGACTGCCACTCGGTTGTTGTTTCTGTATTGAAGGTGGAAATTTTTATCGATTTTTTCGATCATACCTTTGATGGTCCCGTGTGTCCACTTGTCTTGGATCTGGATGATGATGGGAGGCACGCGTGTCGGGTTTTTCCTCACTGACACCGCATGTTTTAGGGGTTCTGATAGGCCCTGAGTTGGATCTACAGAAAGGTTGCTGAATCGGTTTGGAGTGGTGAATCGCGGCTTTTCTGAAGCTATTTCAGAACTTGAAACAGTAGCAGTGCGTTTCGGCAGCTGCCAGCCATCTGAGGTATCTTCATCTCTATTGCGCTTGTTGTTGAGGCTGGAGCTTGAGGAACTCCTACTGAGGAATTTATCCATGATGCTTCAGCGACGATATCGATACTCCCAACTATCGATACTTTGCCCCATCACTAGTTGTAGTCGAGTGGTGTGAAACCGGTAACTCACTTGCGCGGTAAAAACAGACGTGCGCGCGATACGAGAACCGAACGGAGAAAGGCCCGATCTATTGACAGCACTATTGTATCGCCATTTTTTCAAACTACATGAATAATAGGGAATATGCGTAATTTTTTTTTATACTTTTATTGGATAGTTTTACATCACTTTATTATAGTAAAAAAAAATTCAACGCCAAAATAAGTAATTTAAGGTATTTTAAAGAAAGTTAAAAAATTACAACCATCACGACCACTTTGAAATTCCCGTCAGGATGGCGGGCTGTCGTGACGTCATAATCGTTTAATTTCACGGCTCAGAATAATGAGTCCCGTCAGTCGGCATAGATTTTTTACCTAATCAAGTAATCACAGAGTACTTTTGTATTTTCAACAAACCAATGTTGTCATGGTAACAAACGAAAAAGGAAGTGTATAAAGTGTGATCAGTGGCTGTTTTGTAATGGTAATAAAGTGTGACCAGTGGCTGTTTTGTAATGGGAGCTCGTAAATAGCTGCTAGTAGCTCTTTTGAAATGGGAGCGCGCAAACCAGAGGACCTTTGTACACAATATTACGCTATTATGGCAATATGAATATAAAGTAATATTTGTATTGTATGTAAGTACTTACTGTAACTTTGGTTCTCAGTAAGAGAGACTAGGGTTAGTGGGTCATTCTATTCTATTATCTGTGGGGGTGTAAGAACCTGCACCTGGCTCTCTTGAATGGAACCATTGTGCATATCTCAAAGGTCTAAACCCCCTTATCTAAACTATCGAATAAGAGTATAAAAATATATGCATATTCCCTAATATTTGGGCACACGGCTCTCGACTTTTCAATAGTCTTTGCTGTCCTTTTCCGCAGCTGGCCACAGTTTACTCGTTCATACTGCGTAATAAATTTAATGTTCCAGTTCTTCTGATTACGAGAATTCTTCCATAACTTAATTTAGAAAAAAATAACAACTTTTGAAATATACTAACGACTGCCATTATAACCTAAAAGTAGAAAGAGCCACTTGTGTCATGTTCATGTCATAATACTTACAATACAAATTTAATTTTATTGTGTTGCAATATGGAGCATATTTGAGTGGCTCGTTGACTAGCGAATGGCTGTTTACGCCTCATTACAATAGAACAACTAGTGGCAGCCCATACACTACCAACAAAAAATATAAAAAGTCCTAAACTTTGCAAACAAAAAAGCATATCAAACAAGAAGTGGAGAGGTTATAGGAGGCTAGGATCTACTCGTATTGGAAGAATTTTTATGTGATCCATCGTATCTGATCACAACGAGCATCACAAATACTCGGTGACATTAACATTTCTTTGTTTACACTTGACATTTATTTAACTATACGCAAACGCAAAGAAGTTATTATTCTGAGATTGATATATAAAGAATTATGACGTCACATCCGCCCTAAGAAAATGGGTGACGTTTCTCGGAAGTTAGAATTTACCGAAGTTTTTTTGTACTTTTCAACTTCATTTACTTGCTCAAAAATAAATTATAATCAAAAATAATGATGGAGTCGTAGTTATGAAACAACAAAGTTTATTATAAATAATATTTGACCTTTATTTGAACCACTTGCATATTCCCTATTAGTTATATTACTAACCTCGGGCGGTATCGGCTGGTTGGCTCTCTTCTCGTCCTTGTTCTTGCGCGACACGCTGGCCAGGCTGGCCGAGGAGCCGCGGTCCAGCTGACTGCGGTTCAGGACTTCCGCCGCCTGTGGGAAAGAGAGGGACAGGTAGATGTTATTTGTTTGTACACAAATATAACAGTTGCAAAACTGGACATAAAGATAGCTGCCTGATAAAGTCTGTCTGGAAGAGTAGCTCTAAGCGTTAATACTGCCGTTTGTACATTATATGTATTGCTTGTTTTCGTCTTGCTCTGATGTCGTCGACGCCAACAGTTTGTGTTGCTTAGTTTGTGATGTTTATAAAAGACAGCAGGTCCAGATACTGCCATTTACTTCTTCAGAAAAAAGATACATTAAGACCGAGCGACACGACACTGCTCGATCGCTATCCATTGATTGCGGCATTGAGTCACTCCACTGCAAACTTATTACTCGTTCTCGACATTTTACACACCTTAACCACCATTCCAATTTACCTAAATATAGTATAATCTCGTGTACCTATAACGTGTTTTTATATTTTGAAGTAACAATTATTTTTTAAAATGTTTTACTAATTTAGGTAAGTACTATGGATGTTATATCTGGAAATAAATGTTTAATTATTAATTATAACAACATACCTGTTCAGCAGTGTCAGTGTCCGGACTCGCGATGGCGGGCGCGAGGGGGGCGGGCGGCGCGCGCGGGGGGGCGGCGTGCGGCCCGTTCAGCGCCTCGATCAGGGACACGGCTGTGTAGCCGGCAGGGATGTTCTCCATTGAACCCTGGGGGGAAAGCGAGACAGGATGAATTAGGTACTAATAATAATAAAAAACTACAGAAGAAGAGCAGGGCCTACAGCAAAGCGTGAATGTGTAATGTCCCAATAGTTTGGTTTGTTTTGCAGGCACGGTGATGGTTTCCAAGTCAAAACTGTTTGGTGATGTGGGCAAAAGCTGCACATGACCTAAAAGGACGCATATACTATACCGAACAGTGGGCGATAGGGGGCTGATGATCATAATAACTAATGTAATAAATAATATACTGACATCAGTGTTGTGCGGCGGCGCGGGCGCGGAGGCCGGCAGGCGCTGCAGCGCGCGGATCTGAAGCAGGGCGCGGAACGGGGCGCGGCAGATTGGGCAGTTGTTCGCCTGGAATTACAAAGCTTTTCATTAACAGTTCAAAATAAAAACTAAAAGTATGCTAAAGATGTTGATTGATAACGGAATTCATACGTGTATTTAATTATTTACCTAAAGCCGAGTCGACCTTTCTTAAACCTATTTCTGTCTCGTCATGTCCGGATGCTGACAAAACAAGACAGCAATACACTGCAGCCACCGGAATAATATGGATTCACCGCAAAAATGTCGATGCAGGAGGCCACCACTCTCTGCAAATATTCGTGTATGAAAACTACTGGAAATAATTTTGCCAGTGGCGGTGTTTTCTGGCTGTCAAATGTTCGTGTAAGTGGAGAAAATCGGTGTGTTTCTGAGTTAGAAGGTACACAATCAAGTTTCCGTCCTGTCTCCTCGCCCGAGGACAGTAGAGGACAGTAGAGGACAGCAGAGGACAGCACATACCTGGTAGCGCAGCGAGTCGCCGCACGAGTTGCACAGACAGAGGTGGCGGCACGGCAGGATGAGCGTGTCCCGCGCGTCGCACATGCAGATCACGCACTCCGAGCCGCCGTCCTGTCTCCTCGCCCGAGGACAGTAGAGGACAGTAGGGGACAGCACATACCTGGTAGCGCAGCGAGTCGCCGCACGAGTTGCACAGACAGAGGTGGCGGCACGGCAGGATGAGCGTGTCCCGCGCGTCGCACATGCAGATCACGCACTCCGAGCCGCCATCCTCCGTCTCCGAGTCGGAGGTGGGCTGGGGACAACAGAGGATGAGAGGTAAAGTAGAAACTAAGGCAGCTAGAAAACGCGTCTGTAAAGCGATTTCATGATTGCAAACATTACGATCGTTAGATAAATGTAATATGTTTGCAATAAACATAAAGGTTTTGCTGTGTTTCCACACATCAGAATGGTGCAGCCGTTAAATATTTCCCGGATTCCTATTCCGGTTACCTGCAGACCGTGGTAGATATTTGTTTAATCTGGGTCTTTAATATGCTCTAATGTGGTAATATTGCTTATTTCACAAATAAAATTATTAATCGAGAGCTATTATTGTAAAGAGACCTACAGATTGAATCATCAACAAACATCAGAAAGAAATCAACACTAACCTTAGTATCCAAGTTCTTGTTCTCGATGCCGTAGATCTCCTGCAGCAGGTAGCACAGCCCGTCCACGAACAGCTTCTGCTTCAGCGCCTTCAGGACATATGTTCCGTCAGTGTGCTTCTCCACGACGGCTATGGTCGTGTGCGACTGTCTGATCTCTGGGGTAAGGAGAGAAGATACGGTTATTTATGTATGTACTGAATAGCTGTGCTTATGATGGTGATTTCTCTATGAAAAATATGCTTTGCCTAATCAGAGAAGGTACTGTTCTACGTGTATGATTGACGTGGTTCCTTTGCGAGTTTGATCTTCATTCAACATCACAGCACAATACTGTATATTTTGTGTACATGTATATTAAACCTACAAATTTAACCCCATAAATACGGTTGCTGTCCACATTACTTTTTCTTAACCATATGGCCAGTTTGCCCTACTTTTTATATCAAAAGGCTATCATAATGTGTCAAAAAGGGCTCTTAGAATAAAAAACTTACCATCCTGTCCCTCATCGACCACGCAGTATATGGCCACGGGTATAACCTCCCGCTCGGGCGAGTAGCCCAGCTCGTCGTCCGCGTGGCGCGCCGGGTCGAACACATGCGAGATCTGGCAGAACTGACACACTGCGCTACACGGAGATACAACCGGACGGAGAAACCATGTGGATATCTCCGTTACACAAGAGTTAGCGCCATGTTTACTGTTGTTTCTTTCTCCGCGCGAGTATTATCGCCGTAGTCAGGCAGGCCCGAGCTATAAAGCATAGCTTTGTGAACAAGCGCCATTTTGATATATTTCCATATCCCCGTGAGTGTTTTAGTGACCCAACCTACATAATAGAAATCCTATCTATTGATTGGTGAAATTAAATCACTCACCATCTTGTCCCTCATCGACCACGCAGTATATAGCCACAGGGATGACCTCGCGCTCGGGCGAGTAGCCCAGCTCGTCGTCCGCGTGGCGCGCCGGGTCGAACACATGCGAGATCTGGCAGAACTGCTGGTTCGCGCCCTTCTTGTAGTGGTACGTGGGCGAGGTCATGGCCGAGTCGCGCGGGTAGTAGCTGGAAGGTGGAGGATTCTTTGAAGGTGAATTTTGTTGAGTGTAGAGTTGGTTAGATGGATGAATAGGTGAGTTGATTTAACAAAGGTTTAATAGATGGTGTTATGAGTTTCTTGTGTATAATAAGATTACCAAAAACTATCAAGTTGGATTTGTAAAGTAGTTTATCAAATTTAGTATCCATAATTACATTTATAGTGACTAATGTTGGTGAGCTTAACAGAATAATACTTTTACCATTACACAGCGAATATAATTGTATTTTATTATGAAACTACTTACACAACTCCAGTGGGAGTAACTTCCTCTGTGCAGAAGTAGAAGATAGTAATGGCCACTCTTGCATCACAGTCAAATGTGAACTCTATATTGTAGTATGTGCCTTTGCCATTCCCTTCAGCTGACTTGGGAGGGCCATCGCCAATCTTATTGTCATCAGCTAACTTGCCTACAGGCTCTGGGCATCGGACAAATCTCAGGGACTCCTTGCGGATGTTCACAAGACTCTTCAAAGTTTTGGTTGGTTCATTAGATTGCGGCGGGGGGTAGGGGAACTGTAATAAAAGAGGATCAATCTGTTGAAATCAACACATTTGTGAGAACCAAATTCAATCTGACTAGTATAAATAATTAAATAATTACACTAAACAACAATAAAAAGTAAAGATCATGAAAAATATGTACATACAATGTGTTTGAAAATAGAATGTTAAATTTTTATGACTTATAAACTGCATCCAAAAATAACTTACAGGGGTAGGCCTGCAGCCTAAGAAGTTGAGGTCGGCATTCTCTCCAAACAGGTATGCCTCTGGCTGCGGGGTGTCAAACCTCTCTCCACCCATGATGAAGTGGGTGCCAAAGTAATTGCCTAAAAATAATAAAAAATGTTAAAAGAAACTGGATGTCTTTTTCTAGTAATATAAGGTGGATTTTTTCAAAAGCTACCTTTGCTTTGTATCAGATATTGGGATTAAATAAATTATACTACATAATATAATCGGAATATCATATACACTATACAAAATAATATCATGACACTAGCCAACAACAGTAAACTCCCATTGATTTTCTCAATGTATAAAGTCCATTACTGAATCAATAAGGTTTTTTTTATAAATATCACTATAAAGTTTCCCTATAATCGAAAGAAATTACTTTAAGATTATTATATTCATCATTATATTCATCGGCCTTCATTAAAGTAGGTAGCACTATAGGTCAAGAGATTGCAGAGTAATTTTCCTTGGACAGTAGCTTGCAGACGGGGATCTTATTAGTTTTTATCCTACGAATTCGAGATCGAGACGAATAAAAACAGGAACAATTTAAGCAAACAACAATGGACAGAATTTATTGAAAGAGGAAAGAAGTTACAAACCTGATCGGGGAGGATACTTGTATGCATGATTTGATACCACATCAGCTTCTTCAACACCAGCATTTTGCCTGCTGGTCAGAGCACCCATTATGATCCAGATAGAACCACAATAGACCGTAAATAAAATAGGTAACAAAGTAACAAATTATTGACGACGACAAGAAATATTTATTTTTCTGACATACTTATTTCCGTTCAGAAACATAGAAATACATCCCTCAAATCATCAAATTTTTCAGAATCCCGTAAAACTAGAAATTTTCTGATTAATTTCCGAACGCTTTCCTAAGGTCCGCGCGGCACAAAGAGCTGTTATTATTTTAAAGAAAATAGGAAAAAGTGTATAGAGGGGGAAGTTTAATGCTTAAATCTTTTTCTTCCACTAAACTCTCCGACGAAAGAGTATGGAGATAGATGGTACTGGGTACCGATCCTACCCAGCCCATAGAAGAATAAAACCACATGAGGACAGTATGAAGTACAGTAGACGTAGTTATTCTGTGGTCGGTGTGTGAAAAAAACAACTGTCGCTTAGCTAAACGTCAAAAACGTCAAACTCTCTTCCGGCCGTCTTTTTAGGTTGGTGTGTCACTTTGTGAAGGTGTTTATTTTATTTTATGTTTAAAATCCATTCCAATCCTTTTGATTGTTAAATATTTATGTGTGTTTTATAGTATATTTGTCCTGTACGAACAGTTTAGTTAAAAGTTTTTATTTATTTTCAGATCACAATGGGGCGCCGACCCGCTAGATGGTAAATAATTTGAAGCTCCTGGAGCTAGTGTTTTTCAGTTTCTACCCGATCAGTGCGTGTATTTACGAGTGTTTTTGTGTTTCAGTTATCGTTACTGTAAGAACAAACCGTACCCCAAGTCGCGGTTCTGTCGGGGTGTGCCTGACCCCAAGATCCGTATCTTCGACTTGGGTAAGAAGAAGGCGGCAGTGGATGACTTCCCGCTATGCGTGCACCTGGTGTCGGACGAGTACGAGCAGCTGAGCTCGGAGGCGCTGGAGGCGGGCCGCATCTGCTGCAACAAATACCTGGTGAAGAACTGCGGCAAGGACCAGTTCCACATCCGCATGAGGCTGCACCCCTTCCACGTCATCCGCATCAACAAGATGTTGTCGTGTGCTGGAGCTGATAGGTGAGAGACAGATATTTATAAGTTTAGTTGGAAAAAAAAACAAAGTTTGAGGTTAGGTTCTTGTGTATAGCAAGTGTCAAATTTGTATTGCCTTCCCTGAAAGACAAACTCTAGCACTGTCTACCTTTACAAAAACATGCAATATTCTATTCATCCAGCCAGTTAACATTAGGGTTTTAATGTATTAGTTGGTGGTTCATCTAGTTTTTATTTTTTTTTCTCACAGGTAGCCACTAACCAGACATTGTGAAACAGGGCCTTAATATTTTAATTATTATGAGATAAGTAATTTAACTTCATGACTAATGATGACACTAAATTTTTCATATCTTTATCATTTTATTTTCTCATGCCCCATAATGACTTGGACTTATCAATAAAAGCTTGTTATATCTTAATAAATATTGTGAAATAATGTTTCATGAATCATAGGTATTAACCTGAAAAACTACTGTACTCTATTTATAAATGAATAGGTGGAGTACCACTACCAGAATTTATTATCATTCAGACCCTATTGAAGATAAGTTATAGCAATGTCACCCAAACATCCAGTGGAAGACTGAACCAAATCGTTAATTGTATTTTAACTTCACACAAAATGTCCAGGATGAATCAATACTCAAGCATATTATATCTATAATCATTTCATTCTATAATCAATGATTTAAGATTTTGTAGCTTATATGAAAATTTTCGAGTTCATCATGCTCAACAATGGTTTATGTGAGTTAACTCTATGGCTTTTGCCTTTGCCATGACCATTGACCATCTATATGTACAAGTTTGTTTAAAAATTAGCAGACAGTTGTACTAGGCAGGCTTGGTCTCCTGGAAAATAAAGTTTATAAATTCTATATTTCATGTCATGTTATCCTAATAGGTCCCCAAGGTCTAAACTGCCTTCCTATGTGTTGCCGACGCATTCCCGATCTTAATCCACCGCCAACACTATGCTTGGACCATTTCCCACCACGCTGGTCCACTGCTGGTTGGTGGGTTCACATAGATTCTAGATAATTATGCAGGTTTCCTCACTATGTTTTCTTTAACGGTAAGAGTGATGGTTTTCATTGTACTGAAATTCAAAGAACTCATTGGTACATGCCTGCATTAGGATTCGAACCCTCATCTCTTGCGTGAGAAGCGGGCACTTAACCGACTGATCTACCAAAACTCCCACATCAATGCCATCAAAATATTATAAATAAACCTTCACATTATTTAAATTCCAATTTTATAGAATAAAACTAATAAAAATGTCTTCCTTCCAGGCTCCAGACTGGGATGCGTGGTGCGTTCGGCAAGCCGCAAGGCACCGTGGCCCGCGTGAACATTGGACAGCCCATCATGTCCGTGCGCTCCAGTGACCGCTGGAAGGCGAATGTGATCGAGGCTCTGCGTCGTGCCAAGTTCAAGTTCCCCGGCCGTCAGAAGGTGAGATCATGATACTGAATACTTATTGAGATTTGATCCTAGCCTATGCTAATTCCAGAGCGTACTTGAATACACTATCAATGTAGAGACTTCAAGAGAGAGTACCTATTTACTAGTAATATTATTACAAGATGCATTTTTTTAAATGTTTGTCTAAAATTGTATGACTTTTTTTCGGCACATTAAAAAATGATGCCATATACCTAGCAGATAATAATGCTATTGCTATTGTGACTTATTATGCAGTTGCAAATACGATCGCTTCAGATCTCAACAATTTTAAGTATTATCCAGACATTACATTATTATAGTGCTATCAAGTTATACCTCCACAGCATCACCAACCTACCCTCTCCTCCGCAGATCTACGTGTCCAAGCGCTGGGGCTTCACGAAGTACGACCGCGACGAGTACGAGAAGCTGCGCGACGACAACCGCCTCGCGCAGGACGGCTGCAACGTGAAGTACCGCCCCGAGCACGGCCCGCTCGACGCCTGGAAGAAGGTGCAGAACGAGCTGTTCGCCATGTAGAGAGGGTGTTATTAATAAATTGACGACTGTCTAGTTTTGTGGTTTTATTACTTTGGGGGGGGGCTTTCCTGTAGTTTTAAGTTAGAGGTTTACGCCCGTAGGCCTTAGGTACAAGTTTGGAGCATGAAGATTACTGTTCAGTCATGAATATTGGGATAGGTATGTTATACAAAGATCGCTTTATCATCGAGAAATATCTAGAGATGTATTAATTAGTCCACTTTTCACGTTCTGATAGCTATGTATAATCCAATGTATACCACATTGCTCATAAGGAAACCTAGTGTGTGAAGTGAACGCACCATTCGGGTCGGAACGGTCCAATATTAGTAAGAGAGTTTAGAACTTAAGGATATGTACAAAGGTTTCATTGAAAGCATCCATCACAGTGAACCAGTTGCAGGTAATAGAGTATACGTTGAAGTAAGATAGAGTAGAGTACATTTAACCCTTAATCAAATATAGGGAAATTATTTCCCACTTAGTCTGATTCGAAAAAAATATTTTTATTTTTTTACTGGTAGCTCTGATCAATAACAACATTAGAAACAAAATAATCTTGATTAAGTTTTAAATTTGATTAGTGGCAAAACTTTAAAAAAAACCGCAAGTTGTCACCGTACGTCAATGTCAAAATCACGATTTCAATTTTTCTGTGGCAAAAACCGGTTCTCGTGACATAATTTCAAAATTTTTGGAGAAAAAAATCTGCTAAGTACCTAACCACAATATTATTGTAAACTAAACTTGTTATATAAATGGATTTTATGGTGATTGGCACGGTAAAACTGGTGTTTCTTGCTTTTTCGAAGGTTCAAATAAGTGGGAAATATTTTCCCACTGTTTGTTCCTGCAGTAAAAATATACTAAATTTATCTATACATAAATTATATAATGTTACTTTATTGAACGAAATAATATGTATTGTTTTTGATAAGTATAAGCGGTTTATGATTTGATTCTTCTTATTTATTTGCAGCATTTTGAAAAAATGGACAAAAAGAAATGTAAAATATCGCTTACTACGAAGAATTTAGAAGAGACTGTCGAAAACATAGCTGATATTGATTTGTCACGCACAGATTCGGAAGACGACTCATGATATGTCAACAGTATTAATTCTCCTTCCGATAGTTACTCAATTAACTTGACGACTGCATATTTCCTTATTAAAATATTGTTCTTAATACTATTGTATCATTTTATAGTTTTTTTTCTAACACAAAAAATAATTTATAAAAAAACAAGCAAAGTAGCGGCAACTAGCTTGTATAGAAACTGTAGTAAATATTGATCAAAATTTGTGATCTGTACCGGTTAGTGGGAAATAGTTTCCCACTTGATATTATTTTGCTTTGCATTTACGAATAGTGGGAAATTATTTCCCATAGCAAAACCCCCCTTTCCCCCCACTAAAAAAAATTAAAAACATTTTTTTCGTAATCTACGGACCCAACTTACCTAGAAACCATGCATGGTTTACCTTTTTCTCAAAAAAAAACTTCCATTTGATTAAGGGTTAACAGGGCTTCTGAAAAACAACAATATTTTACTAAAAATATACGTTATATTATTTCAGGTACTTTTCATAATATTTCTACAACAATAATAATTTCGGCCGTAAATATTAGCTTTTGAAAAACGTATCTATTGTCTTGCAAGGCATCTTAGATTTCTTCACCGGCGACGTTGATTTTCTCTTCCTCTTAACACTATTGCTAGCGAAGTTATTAACTATTGGCTTTCTATTTAGTTGCCTACTCAATTTCTGAGCTTCATGAAAATCTAAATGTTCTGGAAACTTTTCTATTAGTATTTTCTTCCCACATTCTGTACAAACTTTCATTGGAAGTGTGTTGTCAAATTTAGTAAAAAAACTCGCTATTGAGATATTTGTTTCTACTTTCGGCTCCTCTTTAACTTCAACTTCTGTATTTTTCTTTACAAGCTGCGCCTGCGCAGACTTCTGTTCTCTTTCTTTCCTTATCTCCTTTCTCTCTTCATCTCTCAGTTTTAGAGCCAGGTGGTAGTCTGCATGAGTTTCAAATGATATCATTGGTATAGTCTTTCTGCATTCTGGACAGTCAAATGTTTCTATCTCATTTTTGGGGGATGGAGTGCGAAGTTTGGAGGTTGAGGGTTGGTCAATTTGAGCAAGTGGTGCCTTTTCTGCATCTACCTCAGTAATAATATCTTCTTTAGTAGAATTGAGAAGTGTTCTCATATTACTAACCCGTGCGATGTCTTCTAGGTCCTCTTCAAATAACGCAATGCTTTTGTTAATTTCGTTATTAATGGTAGAACTAGAATAATCTGTGTCATTGCTATTGTCCCCACACTCAGTAACTTGGCAGACTGGCGTGGTAGCTCGTTTTAAATCTTCACTTTCATTTACTAGTCTCTTTATTGGGCTTTTAGTGCTTGTATCAGCTACACCTTTTGTTAGCAATTTGGCAAAGAAAGATTCTTGTTTGTCTAAACTAGTTTCTATCACAGGACGGCTAGGTCGAGTTTCAGGGGATTTCTTTTCTACTTTGATTTTCACTGTAGGATCTAGATTTTGAATAGCTACTGTTTCATTTGGTTTACTAGTGGTTTGAAAGAACTTCTGCATAATGTATTCTTTATCGGTTTTCTTCTTGTCTTTGCTTAATTTCACTTCTTTGGAATTACTATTCAGTTTCGTGTTCTCTTTATTACTGGCAGTGTCTTTCGATGTCCCAGCACTAAAGAAGTCCATAATGTTTCTTGTCTTCTTACTTTCACTGTTATCTTCAAACTTTCCCACACTTATACCAAGAAATTTTATGGGCATCTGTAGTCTTCTGTCGTGTTCACCATCTGAAAGGTATGATAAATAACAGTAAGATTATCAGTAGATATATCCAGCAATAAATATTTTTTCCATCAACATTGTCCAGAAATAATTTAGATATCATCATCATCAATTAGGGCTCATACTATCTAACGTTTTCAACATTATTTGTATCAATTAATATTAATTTATGATACATACCTTTAGGTTTAACACCTTCAACACTGTCCATAACCAATTCCAGAGCTTTGCTTGAGAACATTTCCCCGCACAGTTCATCTTCATTAGTAAAGTTATAAGACCTGGAGCTGCTAGTATCCCTTCCATCAGGCAGTTGGGTTGAGAAACTGACCACCATCTGTTTAGGCGTCCTATTGTTCTCTAGGGCATCCTTTTCTAGTCTATCTTCTATCTCGTCTCCCAGGTCTTTCAGCCATTTCTTCAGGCTCTCCAGCTGTACGAGTGCCGCTTTGCCTTTGAACTGCTTGCAGCAGCCGATGCTCTTGGGGTTGAATCTGGCTGTCACTGGCTCCAGGTCGATGCCGCGCGCTATGTTGTATAACCAAGTGCTGTAAAGTAAAAATATATCAGATTATAATATAAATGTTTTAATTACATAGTTCAGAAATTCATAACTGATATGAAATTCATAAAAATACTGCCTTACCCATTTTTTTCGTCAAACTTAGATTGCAATTCCTTTTCTGTGAACCTCTGCAGTTCTGCCATTTTGGTGATCCTTAGAATTTCGCAGACAGCGTCGCCAAACTTCCCTCCTAAATGCTTTACCTTCTTAACTCCTAAAGTTCTGTAAAAATATAATGAATACATCATTTACTATCTAGTACAACAGGTTGGAAACTATGTTAGCAGAGACTGTATGGGTTCCTTTATAGTAAAAAGGCCAATATAGGATGAGAAATGTTTCATCAGGCCATTAGAAGAGGCTAGATGATGAATGCCTTGGGTAGCTGCTTCTGGAAGGGCCATGTGTCTTACATTAGATATCCTTGGTTTTTTTCTATTCTAGTTAATGAATAAAGCATAAATATAAAAACAGATCAGATGAATGAATAAAGCCTCAGGAATAGAACAGCAGGCCATAGTTCACAATACATACTTGTAGAGAATGTTAACAGAGTGTTTGGGCAGCACGGTCTGCTTGTTGGGCTTGTTCATGCCACAGACCAGCTTCGCCAAGATCTTGTTGTGTGCAATCCCCGCTGAACACCGGTAGCCTGAAATTTATTAATATTTTATCAATAACCCAATCAATAAAGAGATTTAAAGATTTTACATGTGGCTATGTGTAAGTTTCAGATTTGAAAAACGCGTATGTAATGTACTCGGTAAAGCTTTGTTATAGCTACGCAAGAACCTAAACACACACATGAAGCACAGGCTACATATATGTATAATATGAACACCTCTTTTAGTCAAATTAATCCTAACTATGTATATAATACGAAAGTAACTGTGTATGATGCTTAATCAGAATCATTACAGTCAATAAACTTACAACATAAACTAACTGCTACTATGAAATATGTGCTTAGTATTTATTATTTACCAGTCTCTGCATAAACTGCAGCTCGTATTTCACTGACAATAGCAGCCCCCACCAGTAGCATCTTGGCATTGTCATGGTCAAAGTCGATGCTGTCGCTGCCATAGTTGTGCACATCAGATATAAACTGGTCAAGGTTGTCATATCCGAGGGCAAATGTATTGGGCATTGCATCACTTGTTACACTACTTATATCTGCTGTTTTTAACCTTTCCAGCACCTGAAAGATTGCATATATTAATGTTTTCTTGTCTCGCTTTTAAATACTTCTTTTTATTCATTGCAGGCATTGGCTCAGGCATTTTAGATAGACCTATCTTGTCTGGCACACTTCATGAGATGGCTACAAGTTGAGCATAAGGTTTTTACTGAAGAGTATAATTTTGATGATAAATCTCATAAGGAACTGGCTCTCCCAGAAAATGAATGCACAAATCCATGCTTGAAAGATGATGACATAACCTCTAGTTAATTAGTTATTTGTGTGAAAAACAAATCTAATGGTTAAGTAGAATTCAAATGATCTAAATAGACTTACCGGTGCTGTAATGTCTAAATAAGCTTCATCAATGGAAGCTCTCTCTAGTAAAGTTGTAAACTTTTGTAGGACTTTTGCCACATCCTTTCCTGCTTCCCTGTACCTGGAAATGAAACAATATTCTGTTAGCCAATTGGGACTATAAAAATTCATTCTTAAACTAAGTTATAATGACCAATATATTCCATTCTGAGCTTCCTACTTACTTTGTAATATCAGCTTTTCCCCTTTGACATGGCACCGATGGCAGCTCTATGTCGGGACATTTCTTCCTCGCGTCATCTCCTCGCATGCCCCTCGTCACCCCCTGGGCTCTGGCTACATAATTCACGGCTATAATACTGAAAGTAAATATGACCATAAACATAACCTCTTCATGTTACAAATAAATAATTTTGGTGTGGTTATTTGGATATATTAAATCAAACCTTACCCTCCACCCATCCAGGGGTTGTATTGGACCACAGCGATGGGCTTTCCAGCAAGATCGGGGTTCAGTTTCTCTTCCACTTGGCAGTAAAAACAGTCCATATCAATCAAAACAACCACACGATTTTCCATATCCATGATTGTTAACTATATCATGTACCATATATTATAAATAATCTTTGAACACACATGTTTAAACAGAAAAACTAACTTTAAAGTCCTCGATTGAACAAAAAATCAACAAAACAAAATTAGCCCGCCAATCTTCTAATGTGTGTGAACTGCCAAAATGACAGGTTGCGCTGAAATACTCTGTGGAAGATTGCCAACAGAACAATAAAAATCGCCTTTTTCAACCCCGAGGCCGTCATTATTCTGAGGCTCTCCCACGCTATACGATTCCGAATTTTAACTGAGCTTCTCGTTAAAGAAGTACTCATGTTCCATGGACTTAAGTATCTGCAGTAAAAATAAGACTTTAGCAACAAAAATATATTTATTAAATTAAAATCCTTGTCCGTAAGTCTGGTTCCACTTGACATATTGCCCGAGATCGTCCTGGGACACGCTCGGCCGCACCCGCTGCAGCGCATTTATGAAATCTTGAGCACAAACTGGACGAACCTGCAAACACCACATTTATGGAGTATATCTTGAGAAACTTTAATAATGACTTCTGAATGAATAAATAAAAGAAATACTTACCTAATTATAAATGTGTTTAAAATCAGCCAATGGCATATTTTTAAATGGAAAATTTAGTTGGTAATACGAGAATATTTGGCTCATATACCCTACATATTATTATCTGGTAGAGACGCATGTAATAATAATAATTATGCTTAGTTTTTGTAAATTTATTCTTACGAATAACACACTCATACCTTATCCCGCTGTATGCTAACAATCTGCGACAGAGGCACGGAGCGCACGGGCCCCATGGCCGCCTCCGAGCACAGGCTTCGCATGTCGGCCCCGGAGTAGCCCTGCGTCAGCTGGGCGATGTGCTCGATCTGCTGCTCCGTGAGGTCGTTGTTTTCGTTGCGTAGGAGGTTGGCGATAATCTGTTTTCTGGCCTGTGGAGTTAAATGCTTTATTAATAACTGACTACTCCACTTTCTTTCTCTGTTCTCTAAAGTTTAGGTATATATACGGTACAACAACTACCATCCCCAAAATAACAAACATTCATGCATTCATACTTTCAGATTTCACATTTATCTTATTAGTAGAATATACAGACATCAGCCTCGGGCAGCGGTATGTAGAGTCTCTTCACGAGCCTGCGCCGCGCCGCCTCGTCCAGCTCCTGCGGTCGGTTGGTGGCGCCGATGATCAGCAGGCGGTCCTCTTCACCTGCACATGGAATATTCATTGTGACACATTTTACATTCACCATTAGTTCACCTGCACACAGAATATTCATGTTGACACATTTTACATTCATCATTGGTCAATACTTTTTTACAAGCTGGAGGACTCCCATGCATTTTAGGGCTGCTACAGTCGCATTGGCCTACCTCATCCAAACAATAACGTCTACATGTGGGTGGTGTGAGTGTCAGGTGGTAGGTCTGGTCGGGCTGGAGGGTGTCCCGCGCTACAACGGAACCTTTATAGAAACGGTTTTATGGCTGCTTTAGTATGAACGGCCAAAGTAAGGCTAGCATATGGATTTTTACGTTTACGAAAACGTCGTAGACGTATCTAGGGACACACTGACTTCGAATAAGGATGGCTGACGAAGACCCTCTTCGCTAACGATTTAAACGAGATGGACTGTGGAGTAATTTCGGCCCAAAGCTTTTGAAAGACTTATTAGTTGGTGTTACACTGACCGGTGGCGGCGCCGTCGAACTGCACGAGGAACTCGGTCTTGATGCGGCGCGTGGCCTCGTGCTCGCTGTCGCTGCGCGCCGACAGCAACGAGTCTATCTCGTCTATGAATATCACCTGCGATTTAGAAGAGGCTATGTAAATTTGTAGCGGCACATTTTACATTTACAGCACCAAGTAATTTATTTCTACTGAACATTATATTTATGATAATGGTGGCAGTGGGGGTCTAGCAGTGGGGTAATATTGGCTACATGAAATAATAAAATTGTTGGGTGAAATGATAGACCGGGAAGTATAGTACCGGCTTGACGATTGTGAAAAAGGTTGTCAACCAACTGTAGGTTTCTAACACGAACAATCAGGATAAAAATGACTATCTGTCTACGTCGCAATCGTGCAGCTCAATATGTGTGTGAGTACACAGTACATACGGCGGGCTGGTGGCAGGTGGCGACGGCGAACAGCGCGCGCACCATCTTCTCCCCGTCGCCGATCCACTTGGACGTCAGCGACGACGCCGAGATGCTGAAGAACGTCGCGTGGCACTGCGCCGCCACGCATTTACCTGCACAAAGATATATAGAGAATAACTCCCTTATTTATAGAAAAGTTATAGGACGTTTTAGTTTTAGCTATTAAAAACTGTTTCCCTCTCTGTTAATAAGGGTGAAGAGTGTCTGGTAAATACATGCACAATAACATTATAGTTTTGGCAGTATTTCGACCATACCAGCAGATCTTTGAGATCAGTGATATGTGCAGTAGTAAATTATAGCCTCAGTGTGTACTTGTTACGTATTTGAATGCCTGACACAACTGGAACAATAAGTATTTATTGCCCAACAACAACAAATTTCCCAGCCCTTTTTAAAACATTTCTCAATGAGGAAAGTGTAGTATATACTTTTACATATAACTTTGGCTTAGTTACCTATCAAAGTCTTCCCAGTGCCTGGTGGTCCAAACAGCAGGATGCCCTTAGGTGGTCTCCTCAATCCAGTGAAGATGTCCGGTCGCAGCAGCGGCCACACCACCGCCTCCTGGATCACGGACTTGGCCAGCTGCAGACCAGCAATGTCGTCCCACACTGAGGATGTATTTCAACAAGTTATCATTAGATTTTCATGTCAGTAAATGTTTTTTAGTTTTAGCTGTCTAGAGGGAAACTAAAACTAATTTACAAAATGATAACACAGTTATATATACCTACTGAGATGTGGTAAATCAACAAATTATTAAGTATCACTTTATATTATTTTGTAAATGATAACTTACTTATAGGAGTCCCCTTGTCTATGATTTCACTTTCAATTAACTCAATCATCTTGGGGTCTATGTGTTTCAGTCTTTCATCACCAGAAGTGAAGGTTTCGGGTGCCTCTTGCTTTTCCCTGAAAATGTTTTGGCTGTGTTAATTGACCATATTAAATATTACTTATGTTTACACAACTGTACTTAATTATGGGCATTTTTTTATACTTTAGTACTTAATCATAAAAAGTTCTGTTTTATTTATTTTAATAAGTGTACACTCACTGGGCACCAATCATAGGAGAGACAAACTTGTTCTGAGCTTTCCTCGTAGCTCCTAGGGTTCTCCTGGCAGCTGGATTTGAAGCTAAAAAGGCTTCTTTAGCAGTTTTGAATGAAATTTTTGCAACTCTACTTTTCTCCTCTTTATATTCTTCTTCCATTTTATTCATATCAATGTCTTGAGCAGTGTTTGGTTGAGCCTTGGCTGTGTTTAGGCCTTTTGGTCGTGTTTTACCAAATCTAGGTTTAAAAAGACCACTTCTCTGTTCATCCGAAGACTTTCCTTCATTTGAATTATCATTGTAGTTGAGGGTTTTAACAAATTGTGTCTTTTCTGTGTGTCTATTATCAGATTTTAACCCCAAGTTACATTTGCATGAGTTTGACAGGAATGTGTCTAGTCCGGAGCATTCTGAGTTAGGTATACAATTAGGACAAGAGGGTAAGGATTTCTCAAATATAGCCTCTGCATTTTGGAATGAGCTGCAAAATATATTAGTTGGTAGGTATAATTTATGAATTAGGTACGTAGTAGTACGTACCAAATTGAAAATACAAGAAGGATCCTTAAATTTACCCTTACCTGGGTGAGCTTTTCCACAGCTGCACTTTATCATTTTTTCTGTTTTGGAGAAGAAAGTTTATAGAGTTGGTGATGTGATCAACAGATTTATCATTGAATACCTCACTGTGTTTACACCATGCATCGTTGAGCAGAATATGTGACGCTATGTTTGAAGAACTGGAAAAAATAAATAGTTAACTAGTCAAGTTCCAAAGATTAATTAACTTATTGATAATATAATATTATTATGAAGGTAGACTAACTAACCTCTGTAAAGATATTTTGTATTGCTGCAGTGATGATTTATTGATAGTAGATATGTCATCATCATTTGTATCTTCCGGGACAACACCGTCAAACTGTTCTGTTTCAAACATGTTTCGATTCTATTGTTAATTTAATAAACAAACAAATCAAATCAAAACAAAACAGCAAAATTAACAAAATTATAACGATTATAACCTCAAATTCAAATTCAGTATTTCCCGCCAAAAAAATATAATAACCCATAGACAGCAGCATGACAGCAGCTAGTTATTTTAAGACAGGCTATGAGCATGAGTCATATACTGCCGGAGCAAATACTACGTACAGGTACTCTCTTCTAAAAATACAAAAAGTGATTTTCCAAAATAGCAAGACGAGTAGTAGTTTATTTTTATATTTCTTTACTAAATTTCATATTTTTAGTTTCTGTTCACGATATCATAATAAGTGATAGAAAAAACATGTAAATTCGGAAACATTCGATTTGCATCTCTAATGCATAGACAACAAATAAGTTTTTTTATTGATTTTACGCCATGTGTCAAAATTTTGATCTGACTGACAGATGCAGCAAGTGTCAACATGTGCCAAAACAAAAGGCAAATGCGTTAGCATGTCGTGTATTTTACTGAATTTAAATTAAAAAAAGCTGTAAAAATGGATGAAGTTTCCAAATTAGAGCACCTTTCGTTAGTTTCTAAAGTATGCACTGAATTAGACAACCATTTGGGGCTAAATGACAAGGATTTAGGTAAGTGTTTACATGCTAGATTTCATCACCACACGAAATTGGGTCTGGAGCTCTGGAATTTTGGAGCCGTTTGAACATTAAAATATTATTATTCTTCTGTTTCAGCTGAATTTATAATTGATCTAGCAGACAAGAACCCTACTTTTGATGCCTTCAAGAAAGCTCTTCTTCAAAATGGAGCTGAGTTCGCTGATTCGTTCATGACGAATTTACTTCGTATTATTCAGCACATGAAGCCTACGAACTCTGGCTCATCGAAAGACGACACGGTCTCACACAAGAACCCTCTGGCAAACAAATTCCCTGGACTGGCCATACCCAATGAGCAACCACATAAAATGTTGTCTGATGACGAAGGTAGTAGTGATGAGAAGGATGATAAGGTTAAAAGAATCACAACAGCACAAATGTTCAAAGATGAGTCAAAAGTGAAACCTGACAACATTGTGGACCAGGCCATGGCTGAGCTTGAAGCACTAGCACCATCAGGCAGTTCAAGTTCTAAAGGGAAAGAAAGAGATGACTCCAAGGCTGATGTGAAAAAAAGAGATAGAAGCCGCAGTGGTGACAGAAAAGATAGCAGAACAAAGAAGCGGGATGGCTCTAGAGACAGAAAAAGGCGAAGTCGCAGCAGAGATAGAAGGAGTTGCAGTAGAAGCAGACACAGGAGCAGAAGTAGAGAAAGGAAGAGGTCTAGGAGTCGTCAGCGGCACCGGTCCAGGTCTCGCGACAAGCACAGGGACCGCTCCCGGTCGCCACGGAGAAGAAGATCCAGGTCCCGAGGAAGAACATCTAGGAGGTCTCACTCACGTGGAAGAGAAGAAAAGTATGATTATGGAAAGAAAATGAGAAAGAAGAGCCCTGACGTTGAAGTTCCAGATGATCCAGAGCCAGGAAAGGTATAAAAATATGCTAATATACTTTGAGCAATCTTGAAAGTTTTGCTTAATATATCATAACTCATGGCTAAACAATAACTTTTTTCCAGATTTACAGTGGTCGGGTGGCCAACATAGTGCCGTTTGGCTGTTTCTGTCAGATTGAGGGGCTGAAGAAGCGCTGGGAGGGCCTGGTGCACATCTCACAGCTACGGGCCGAGGGCCGGGTCACTAATGTGACAGAAGTTGTCAACAGAGGAGACAAAGTTAAGGTACACATAACAATCCCTGTTTTGTTGCAACAATTTACCAACCCGATTATTGATTATTACATCAAGTATTCAATGCTCCACCTTCATTGGGTGTAACTATAATTCTAACTCTAATCACTAAGAATATTGCTTAGGGTCACCATTAAATACTATTCTTTTGGAAGATAGGCCTCCTCAAACATACCTATAGCTAAATACAAGACCTGAGAAACTTGTTCAGTTTTATACAATTTAAATGACTTTTAACCTTTTTATTCATTAGATGTCCAAAGATATTGACTTTTTACTTAGTATTATCCTAGTAAACTGTCTCGAGTGTCCATATTTTTCGTGATATTAATTACTGATCATGTTTGCAGGTGAAAGTGCTATCAGTGACGGGACAGAAGGTGTCTCTAACGATGAAGGACGTCTGCCAGGAGACCGGCAAGGACCTCAACCCCGCCTCGCACGCACACTTAGATGTAAGTTATGTTACTAGAAAAAAACTAAAGTAAACTATTCAGCTCTGTCCTTTTTCTGTCTAACAGACGGACACTATAGACATCACACCTAGTAACTTTACCGAAAAATTGCTGTGAATGATTCATAAAACATATAAAGGATTGAAAATATAATTAAACTTTGCTTTAAATAAAAAGTGCAGTCAGCAAAACAACAAAGTAATAGCTGAGCTGGTGCCTTTTTTAATTTTCTGTATTTTCTTGTTGTTTTGTATCATTTTCTGTTTTTGTTGTTGGCAATGTGTCAAATAAATGTCTTCTTTCTAATAACTAACTGTTTCTTCCCCCCCAGCCGGAGCAGTCGGGGCGCAACCCGGACCGTCCGGCGCCGGCGGCCACGGTGCTGGCGGGGCTGCCCGGCGCCGTCGACGCGGACGAGGACGTGAGTCGCAAGCGAGTCACGCGGATCTCGTCGCCGGAGCGCTGGGAGATTAAGCAGGTATGTGGCTTAGTTTATTCAGCATCATCAAAGCTAAGGGAGTGCATAGGAGCCTTCCCGAGTGTTGTATAAATATTGGAGTAAATATGTACTTACCATACATACAGTCACTGACACCTAATCTAGCTGGTAATCCTGTCACCACACAAAGAAGAAGAATCTTCCACTACTGGCCATGTCTCTAGGAAGGTAAAAAAATTGTCCTCGACCTTCCTCATGTGATTACTACCGGCTACATGTCTAAAATTTACAGTTATAAACAGCTAAAATTAATGCCTACAATACTTGAATTGAGCTATGTGTTCAAAAGTGTGACTTATTGAATGTTACATTCCAACCCCCATTCATCAACATTTCAACACTATAATCATCATAAAACCCTCACTTCTCAGATGATATCATCCGGCGTCATAGACAAGAGCGAGCTGCCAGACTTCGACGAAGAGACGGGCCTCCTACCCAAAGACGAAGACGGCGAAGCGGACATCGAGATAGAACTGGTAGAAGACGAACCGCCCTTCCTACAAGGCCACGGCAGGGCTCTCCATGACCTGTCTCCAGTGAGAATAGTGAAGAATCCTGATGGGTCACTGGCCCAAGCCGCCATGATGCAGTCCGCGCTGTCTAAAGAAAGGAGGGAACAGAAAATGCTTCAGAGAGAGGCTGAGATGGAGAGCGTGCCGACTGGGTTGAATAAGAACTGGATAGGTATGTATTCTTCTCATGACTGATGTAGGTATATTTCATCATGATAAACCCACACAGTTCCAGTGCTAGAGTCCTCTATTAAGGAGCACCACAACACTCTGTCTTTGGCCTTCCTCGTCTATATGCGGAGGGCGTCCCACGCTACATCTGCCTGGGCTTCACTCGAGAATTCGTTTACTACGTAGTACTATTTACCCACTGCAGATATTGGTCAAACAATGAATAGTAGGCGGCCTTATAACTAAAAGCAATCCCTTACAGGCAATCCTATCCGACTAATATTATAAAGGCGAAAGTTTGTGAGTATGTGTGTGTGTGTATGTGTAATGTGTATGTTTGTTACTTCTTCACGTCAAAACGGCCGATCCGATTTAAATGAAATCTGGTATGGAGTTAACTGACACCCTGGATTACCACATAGGCTACTTGTTAACCCACGGGAAAACTTTTTAAGGCTAAGCGAAACTCGCGGGAACTGCTAGTTATACCTATAATTTCCCACCCAATAACCTCACCACCCCCCGCTCCCCAGACCCGCTCCCCGAGGACGACGGGCGTGCCCTGGCCGCCAACGTGCGCGGCGCCGGCGTGCCCGCGCAGGACCTGCCCGAGTGGAAGAAACACGTCATCGGAGGCAAGAAGTCCTCCTTCGGCAAGAAGACCAACTTGTCGCTGTTGGAGCAGAGGCAGTCGCTGCCGATTTATAAGCTTAGGGATGAGCTTACTAAGGTGGGTTTGGTGGTTTTTCTGTGTAGTGGTGCATATTATTATGAATTTTTGCTGAAATATATAGAACGTCTAATGAGTAGTCTTTCACATTAAAAGATATACTTATGTTCATTATAGACAGGATTTTTACTTATAGACTTACCAAGCGATTGCTATTCTTTCATTAAAAATCATTGGAGGTATTAAAATTATAAACATTCAGCCTTACATGGTTTTAAATTTTGAATGGCTATACCTACAAGCTAGCTTTTGTGGTAAGACTGAAAAAATTCTAACTGTGGCAAAACTAACCAAAAATTACCCTTCATCCACAGGCCGTAGCAGACAACCAGATCCTAATCGTCATCGGCGAGACAGGCTCAGGCAAGACCACGCAAATCACCCAGTACCTGGCCGAGACGGGCGTGCGAGCGAGAGGCAAGATAGCGTGTACTCAGCCGCGTCGTGTCGCCGCCATGTCCGTGGCCAAGAGAGTGGCCGAGGAGTTCGGGTGTCGGCTCGGGCAGGAGGTCGGGTACACCATCCGGTTTGAGGACTGTACGAGCCCGGATACTGTTATCAAGTGAGTCCAGATAGTTTTAACAACTGTTAAAACCCCCCACTCTAAAACAGCAAAGCGTTTTGGGTTTGGTTGGCATCATAGATTGGCTTAGGGTCGGTCACTAATAAAATTCCGCTGTGTATTTGTTGTTAATTATTTTAATTCATATGCTATCGGGAAGTGGTTGAACCTCGGAAACTGTGTTCCTTTCCTATGAGACATTCCAAAAAAATCTGTATACTTAATTTCAAAAGGTAAAACTGACTAAGCTTCCTTTTTTATAACTTGCCAAAGGGGGAAAAAACCGATTCCCGTAATGTATAGAACTCATGGTCGAAAACAATGTCGCTTAGCGATTTACTTTTCATCATTCCTTAAACTCCATCCTTCTTCCGCAGATACATGACAGACGGCATGTTGCTCCGAGAGTGCCTCATGGACCTGGACCTCAAATCCTACTCCGTGATCATGTTGGACGAGGCGCACGAACGAACCATCCACACGGACGTCCTCTTCGGGCTGCTCAAACAAGCCGTCCAGAAACGACCCGAACTCAAGCTCATCGTCACCTCCGCCACTTTAGATGCTGTCAAGTTCTCGCAGTACTTCTTCGAAGCGCCAATTTTTACAATTCCCGGCCGAACGTTCCCTGTCGAAGTGTTGTATACGAAGGAGCCAGAAACGGATTATTTGGATGCGTCGTTGATAACGTGTATGCAGATACATTTGCGCGAGCCGCCAGGGGATATCCTCCTGTTCTTAACGGGTCAAGAGGAGATCGATACGGCCTGTGAAATCCTCTACGATCGAATGAAATCTCTAGGCCCCGATGTGCCAGAGCTGATCATTCTGCCAGTATACTCAGCTCTGCCTTCAGAAATGCAGACGAGGATCTTCGAGCCAGCCCCTCCGGGGTCCAGAAAGGTGGTGATAGCCACGAATATTGCGGAGACCTCGTTGACTATAGACGGGGTGTACTATGTGGTGGATCCCGGGTTCGTGAAGCAGAAGGTCTATAATTCGAAGACTGGAATGGATTCGCTGGTTGTCACACCTATTTCACAGGTATGTTGTTTTATTACTGATTGTTTATCAATTTTCTCATGCGTCTTCCCAGCTTCCCGTTTTGTGACTATTACTTCTCTATTCATTTATTCCTGACGATTTGCAGTATTCTATGTCATCAACATCAGCGAATAATATTCAACAGCTCAACCAATACTCTGTCTTCAACCGTACTCATTCTACTGTCTATCTACTACCAGCTACCTGTCTAATGTGTAGGTATTTAGTTCTTTTCTTCCTAAGCTTTCTACCCCAATCTAAAACCAACAATTTTCTTTCTACAGGCAGCAGCAAAACAACGGGCAGGCCGAGCCGGGCGAACAGGACCTGGAAAGTGCTACCGACTGTACACCGAGCGCGCATACCGCGACGAGATGTTGCCCACGCCCGTGCCCGAGATACAGCGCACCAACCTCGCCACCACTGTGAGTAATAATAATAATATCTGTGGGGACATCTGACATCGAGTCACCACTGTGAGTGTACTGAACTACACACTATAGACCGTTTCACCGAATAAGACATCTATCAAAACCCTTATCATTCGAATAGTAGGGTAGTTTTTGCTTGTGTCTTATTTGAAGAAACGATGTATAGGCAGTGAAATATCCGGCCTGAAGGACCGTGAAAAAGATCATTTGCCTGGATCATTGGTGGGAGCGAAGTTTATTGGAAACCAAAATATAGGCTGAAGCATAGATGTCTATTGATAGCTCTTGAACAAACGAAGAATCACTTTTATACGGAACTACTAGTTCGAAACACATTTGGTGACCCCGACATGATGTGTGTAGCTTGTACGAGTAGCATCCAACAGTTTCCTACGCTACGATGAGGTTCTGATTACTAATTTACACCCTCCAGCTCTTCCCAACTAACCCTCCAACATTTCCTCCACAGGTGCTCCAACTGAAAACCATGGGCATCAACGACCTCCTCCACTTTGACTTCATGGACGCGCCGCCGGTGGACTCGCTCATCATGGCGCTGGAGCAGCTGCACTCGCTGTCCGCGCTCGACGCCGAGGGGCTGCTCACGCGCCTGGGACGCCGGGTATGCTCCCCATCCATGGCATCTAGTTACACAGAATCACTTGAGTGACCTAGCTATTTGTAGTCGAGATCATTTTAGATCCCCCAAGAGGTGCAAGTGGATTGGGTCAAAACAGTGCGCCATGCGATGCAGCTCGAGCGTTATTCATATATTGCGGCAAGGATAGGCTCCGAATTAATTAATTATTCGTTCATAAAATGCAACTTGACCAGATGGCCGTCAATTTAGTCGATTCGCCAAATAGAAAAGCTTTCCATGTTCCTGCTAAGGTGCAAACGTTACGTATTACGGAGGAAAAAACCGTTTTTATCATCAGCCCAGTAGGTAATCTTCCAGAGATAAGTGTATGCCTACAAATAACTAATTCTTATTCAAACACATTATTCCAGATGGCCGAATTCCCGCTCGAACCGAACCTCTCAAAGATCCTCATCATGTCGGTAGCCCTACAATGCTCCGACGAAATCCTCACCATCGTGTCTATGTTGAGCGTCCAGAACGTCTTCTACCGACCCAAAGACAAGCAAGCGCTGGCCGACCAGAAGAAAGCCAAGTTCAACCAAGCGGAAGGCGACCACTTGACGCTACTAGCGGTGTATAACAGTTGGAAGAACAACAAGTTTTCGAACGCGTGGTGCTACGAGAACTTCGTGCAGATTCGGACGCTGAAGCGCGCGCAGGATGTCAGGAAACAGCTGTTGGGGATCATGGATAGGTGAGTTACTTTTCTTATTATTTAAGTACTTTCAATTTAATACAATAAATCCATCCTGACACTAGCTGCTTACCTAGGATGATCATCTCCAGGCTTGATGTTGCGAAATAGTCCCACTTTATTCCTTCTCTTACGTATGATAAATAGAACATTTACGATCGCTTCAAATGGATTTTGGACCCTTCAGTGGCCGCCTTTTGACGATTCGACACCATCCTCTTCAACGCATCATCCTTTAGATGGAAGCTTTCTTGTAGGCTCATACAAAATTCATTGCTTCATCACCATAAATCCAAGCCTCTAGCCTCCTAATCCATTATGACTATCGACAAATAATTGATAAATTTTACGTCGAATAAATATTTCAATTCAATTTATCTAACTCCCCTTTCCCCTCCACAGACACAAACTGGACGTAGTCTCAGCGGGCAAGAACACGGTCCGCATACAGAAGACGATCTGCTCGGGGTTCTTCCGGAACGCGGCCAAGAAGGACCCGCAAGAGGGGTACCGCACGCTGGTGGACAGCCAAGTCGTGTACATACACCCGTCTAGCGCGCTGTTTAATAGGCAGCCTGAATGGTACGTTACGAAAAGTGACTTTTAGGCCCGGGTCTCCTATTTACGCCGTAGGTCGCGTCCAGCGTCACGCCGTAGGCCGCGTCACGATGCTCACTATAGAAATGTACTGATGCGGTCTCCCTCACACGCCGACGTTGACGCGTAGACGTAGTGAGCATCGTGACGCGGCCTACGGCGTGTAATTTCGGTACAGTATTGTTGATAGTTTGTATGCGACTAGATTTATCGTCTGGCTTACCGAAGCCCTGGCCATATGTGTGACCAGTAGGTAGGTATAAAACTTCCGGATTTGGATAGTTACATTGGTTGAAAATGGCTGCAGTTACATAGTGGCCGTATTAATTGTCAGCCCTACGTATAGGGCGAGATGACATGAATCCGGGCGCCATGTTTGCCAAGAAGGACCCGCAGGAGGGGTCCCGCACGCTGGTGGACAGCCAGGTCGTGTACATACACCCGTCCAGCGCGCTGTTTAATAGGCAGCCGGAGTGGTATGTAGTAGTTATGCCAGATGTCTACTTTCTTTGTGCCACTAGATTTATCGTCTAGCTACCAAGCTAATCATGTGTTTTTTTTTCGTATAATTATAACCACGCTGCAATTCAACGACGAACATGTTAATACAGATTTGGATACAGTACCTATATGTTACATAATTTCCTATTTCATTTTAACGAGTAAAAAAGAAACATAATGAAAATGGTTGCCGTTACATAGTGGCCGTATAATTTGTCAGTCCTACGAATAGAGCATGAATCCGGCCGCCATTTCTGTATTACTTCTTTATTCACTCATCTCAAATTATACCCCAATTCTAACTTTTCCTCTCCCCCCACAGGGTGATCTACCACGAGCTGGTGCAAACCACCAAGGAGTACATGCGCGAGGTGACCACGATCGACCCCAAGTGGCTGGTGGAGTTCGCGCCGGCCTTCTTCAAGTTCTCCGACCCCACCAAGCTGTCCAAGTTCAAGAAGAACCAGAGACTCGAGCCGCTCTACAACAAGTATGAGGAGCCCAACGCCTGGCGGATATCGCGAGTGCGCCGGCGCAGGAATTAGACGGTTATTTATGTAATGTTAAGTGAAGTATGTATTGAGTGAAAAGGAAAAAAAACAAAATAAAGTTTTAGTTTTAAGGAATGCGGGTTTTATTATACTTACGTTATGTATTAGTCTATGGGTACTTATTTGAAGATCCGAAAAATTTACGACGAGACTATTAAGACTCTAGACCTCTAAGCTACTATAGAAAGAAGAAGCTTGTGACTAATGCTATTGTTAACCACCGATTATCAGTAAAATCTGAAGAATATAGCGGTAGGTAGGTACTTCAAGTTCTCCGACCCCACCAAGCTGTCCTATTTAAAGAAGAACCAGAGACTCGAGCCGCTCTACAACAAGTACGAGGAGCCCAACGCCTGGAGGATATCGCGAGTGCGCAGACGCAGGAATTAGAGGGTTATTTATGTTAAGTGAAGTATGTATTGAATGAAAACGAAAAAAACAAAAATAAAGTTTTAGTTTTAAGGAATGCGGGTTTTATTATACTTACTTAAGGTTATACATTATTTTAAGATCCGTGCAGTGATAATAAGATACGAAACCTCCGTTTACGTTGCGGATCGTCAACTGTCACTGTCAAAATGTAAGGCAAATTTGATGCAAATTTGTTAGTTCCAAAAGTGACATTTGTTTTTTCCATGTTAGGTTAACCAGTAGGGCGATCACGAAAAACAGAGCTAACGTATAGAAACGAATGCAAGTGCGACTATTCGAAAGTGCTGTCAACCTGTTAACAACCAAATGGCGGTGAATAGATTTTGGAAAGTTCAATATGAAATGTATGTATTGGATGTATAGGAAGAAAGCAAAAATAAAGTTTTAGCTTTAAGGAATGCGATGTTTCTTTTATGTTAGGTACATCTAATTGACAAAGTGCGGTGGAAATCTAGCTGCCAGTTTCAATAACACTTCTTACCGATGACTAGTAAGTAGTTACTTTCATCATGGAAGTAAGATGCGAAGTAATACCTAAGTAACGTGCCACAAACTTCTGTTCCGGTGAGACCTCACGTTAATGTCTAATATTTCTTCATTCTATATGATTTTAAATTTGTACGTAGTGGTAATTCGCCCTTGCGGTTTTAATAAACCCATCTAATCTACCTAAATATATAATATATAATTCATTAGTTTGTAATAAGATATGGATCAATTTAGTTCGCTCTCACCGGAACAGATAAGTTTGTCGCACTTTACTTACGATGACTTTCATTCGATTTTGACAGGTTGTAACTTGTAATTAACTACCGGTCATCCGTAGAATTACGAATCATTATTGAAAATGGCAGTAGATCTATAAATTCCTATAAGGAAAGCAGAAGAAGCTTGGCACTTATGCTATTTTTAAACTACCGATTCCATTAACCACAGTAAAATCTGAAAATATAGCGGGAAAGGAAGGAAAGTATTAAGTAGGGGAGACCGGGGACAAAAGTAACAGCGGGTAGAAAGTAACAAAGACTCTGTGGACTTCCCCAATAGGATGCATCCCCATCATCTTTGCCATCTCGGTTGAATGGATAAACATCTATAGAAATCGCTCCTATAAATAAAAATACTTTATCGTGGTAATATGCAGTAATAAGTGCTAACTTCGAGTTATATTAGTGACATTAACTTCAAGTGATAATTATAAATAGCCTGGACCAATTAAAGTGAGTAATTTGCCCATAATTACAATCAAATTGTGACTTCAAATCACGGTTGATTCAAAAATAAATACGGGTAGCGCGGTAGATCCCAAGCTATTCTATAAACTACGCGCTTCGCCGTTCGGGTCATATCCGCGTGCGCCCTCGCCCGCCCGTCGGCGCACAGTCTGACGCGACGTCACAGCGGCCGCCGTCATAGACTAACTACTCGCAGACGCGGAACGATCATCTATATCTGCAACTTGACTCTGAGAGGCAAATACACAATGTCTTTGGTTCAACGCTCTCCTGCAAAGTCCAGCCTACATTTATCTGACCCGAATCTTTCAACTACCTCTGAGGTTGCGTCAAGGAACATGAAACGGAAACACCCAGATTGTGAATTATTGGATGCCTTCAGCTCTTTTTCTGCGGAGATTAAAAAGACATTAGGCGACTGGCGCCTAGACTTATCCACCAATATTTCACATATCAGTGAAAATATAACCAACATCAGAAACGACTTAGATAAACTTACTGCAGCGACGTCAGTAATTAAAAACGAAATGAATGAGCTTCAAACAAACCAAAAGGAGTTGGAGAAACGAGTTCTATCACTGGAGTCTAATCAATCATCTGTAAATAAAAATTTTACTGAAATACAATCATCAACACAGTTTCTTGCGAGTCAAAATGATGATTTTATTAAAAAAATTGCAATATTAGAGTCCGGGAAAAAAAATACTGATCAAACATCCGATGCTGTCTCCATCCTAGAGTCCAAAATAGACAGTCTGGAACAGCAGGCGAGACAATGTAATTTGGAGCTCAGTAACGTTCCAGAAAAAAGAGGCGAGAACCTACTCAGCCTGATCGAGTCTCTGGGCACTCTTATAAACCTACAGATACAACAGAGGGATATCATCTCTGTGCATAGAGTGCCTCACGCACAGCCGGACAGCACCAGACCGAAGAACATAGTAGTCAAAGTCTCGTCGCGCATACTACGTGACAACATTCTGAGCGCCTTCCGGCTGAGAAAAGGAGTTATGGCTAATGAGCTTGGGCTCTCAAACAATACTAAGCACAAGATATATTGCAATGAACACCTAACTCTGAACAATAAGAAATTGTTTCGTGAATGTCGCGAAAAGGCAAAGAAATGCGAATTCAAATATGTGTGGGTCAAGCACGCCACCATACTCGCTCGAGAATCAGACCACTCGCCTGTCGTCGCCATCAGGTCTCACAAGGACCTCTCAAAGATTAAACCTCGAAATGCTGGACACTAAATTTAAGATTTTGTTATTGATCGTGTTTAATCTGTGTATGCATGCATGTACATTTCTTGTTATTCCAAAAATATTTTTACTCGCAACTATGTATCTCACAGTATTGTATATTGCATTGTTGTGTTATATTTATAAGCATAAGTATTATTGCACAGTAGCTGGTTTTTACCTACCTGAAACACTTTTAAAATCCTTTTTCCTGTTTGAATATATTTTGAATACTATAATGTATATTGTTTTCCATACATATAATATAGACCTAAAAATAGTTAAAATTAGTTATAAACATAAATTTATTCGATTTTTTAACAGTATGATAGATATTTATCACAATATTTTGCACTGGTTATATTTTATATATTACGAATTAGTAAAAATAATATGTCTCTGTAATATTACGGCTCATATTCTAAACGGCGTACTTTACAAGTTCTTGGCTGGTGAGGGATACACAAACAACAATACCATGTATAAAAACACTACCGATATAAGTTCAGACTAAACAATGATTAATTGCAACGGTATTTTCAACCTGTCTATTTACTACCAAAATTGTAGGGGCACCAGAACAAAGTTACACACTCTTTATATGAATATTCTATCACATTCATATGACGTCATAATTTTAACAGAGACATGGCTTATTCCCGAGATCTCCAATGGCGTTTTTATTGATAACCGTTATGCAGTTTTTCGTTGCGATCGTGATCGTATAAGTTGTAAGAAGGAGGATGGTGGTGGCGTACTGATAGCGGTGGCGCGCGAGCTCGGAGCGACCCTGTCTCACCAAGACGCAGTGAGTGCGGCGTGCCCGCCCGGCGTCGATCACATTATGGTTGAAATACCTACTGCTGACCGTGCTCGACCCCGCCATCTTATCAGTGCCGCGTATATCCCACCTAAACTAAATTCTGAAGTTTATGAATCACACTTTAACTTCTTATTGCATATATTACAAGCTGAAAATATTAACAGTTATTGTATTGCTGGTGATTACAACTTACCCCTTCAGGAATGGTATGATCATGATACCCATTGTGTGCCTATTATACACGCTAGTGCACCACAATGCAACCGGCATTTGATCGATTTTATATTTATTTATTTATACTTTATTGCACAATTTACAATCGTAATAATGTACAACTAGGTGGACTTAATGCTAAAAGCATTTTCTGCCAGTCAACCTGCAGGAGGTACGAGGATCAAAAAGTACGGGTGTGCAAAAAAGAAAAAAAAATATGATCAAAACATAATTATGATTGTGGAGTTCCTAAAATAAAATAAAACCTAAACCCTAAAACTAAGTAAATAAATATATAATATATATGACCCTAAACCTACTAATACCAAAATACTATACAATACATATAAATCCTAAATATATACAAATATATAATATATATATACTTAATAACATGGGGTACAAGAAAAGACTGCCTAATTAATCTGTTCTAAATTGCTGAGGTAGTGAGCACGAACCATTGACTTGAAGAGCGGTCGAGAGGGGGCTTTCCTGATTGACTCAGGGAGATCATTCCATAGGCGCACTGCCGTGACCGAGAAAGAATTTAGCATGAATCCAGACCGATGTAAGGGTAACGATAATAAAAGGTTATGAGAAGAGCGGAGGTGCTTGTTATGGGTATCGGAAAGAAAGTTAAACATTGATTTTAAGTAACAGGGAGAATTAGGTTCATGAAGGATCGAAAAGAGAAGACAAAGAATTCGTAAATTCCGTCTATCCCGAATAGGGAGCCATTTTAGCTTGGCGCGGTAACCTGACACATGATCGTATTTACGGAGACCGAAAATGAAACGGATGCAGGTGTTCTGCAAACGTTCCAGCTTATTAAGAAGTGCTTCAGTCAGGTCCAAGTAGCACACGTCAGCGTAATCTAAAATGGGAAAGAGCAGAGACATTGCCAATGAACGTTTGGTCTGGAAAGGGAGAAAGTTTTTAAGTCGAAGAAGAGAATGCAGAGAAGCAAAAATCCGACGAGACACACTGTTGACCTGTGGCACCCAACTTAAATTTTCGTCAATAATCACTCCGAGGTCTTTAACTGTTGATGAAAAAGGTATGTTACATCCGTCGAACACCAGAGGGGCTGAATTAAGGTCATGGTTAGAGATTAGTTGAGAGCTGCCGACAATGATTGCCTGGCATTTCCCAGGATTTACCAGAATACCGAAACGGTTGGACCATTCAAGGATACTGTTAAGGTCCCCATTCAGTTGAGTAATGGCAGACACAAGGTCTTCAGGTTTAACTTGACAGTAGAGTTGCAGATCGTCGGCATATAGATGGTAGGAACAGAGAAGACTTGAAGATACTAAATCAATAAAGATAGAAAAAAGTAAAGGAGAGAGAATACCGCCTTGAGGAACGCCAGCAGACAAATCGGACCAGTCGGATAATACCGAGCAGCTTCGAATCGCCTGCTGGCGACCCCGAAGATAAGAGGAGAACCAGCTAACAGTGGAAGGAGAGATCTGAGATTTTACTAGGACGGCTAGCAGAAGGTCATGATCCACGGCGTTGAAGGCATTGCTGAAGTCTATAAGGACCAGCACGGTAATCATCCGATTCTCCATACCAGACCTTATGTCTTCTGTGACTTTTAGCAATGCAGTAGTGGTGCTATGCCCCGCACGAAAACCAGACTGGTACGGATTAAGTAAGCCACCATTGCAGAGAAACGCAGTGAGTTGTCGGTGAACAATCGACTCGAGGACTTTGGAAAGGATGGGTAAAATTGAGATGGGACGGTAATGGTTGAGAGATGAAGGATTAGAAATTTTGGGGAGAGGGATAACGTAGGCTTTACGCCACAAATCGGGAAAATTACCGGAGTCAAGGGAATGATTTATGATGTGGGTGATAGCAGGGAGAAGGATGTCAAGAAGATTGGTCACCATAATGCGCCCTATGTTGTCATGACCAACCGCCTTAGATTTAATAGACAATATAATTTTTCTGATCTCTTCAGCTGATGCCGGTGCGAAAATAAAAGAATCTATGTCTGGAGTGGGCATATTATGAATTAGATTTAAAGTAAAATTTTTGGTGTAAGAGTCAAGAGTTACCGAAGATGTAAAGTGATTATTGAGAGTGTTTATATCGAAAGGAATTTGGTTATCTTGTTTAAGAGGCTTGCCCACGCCCAGAGACCTGAGGAATTTCCAGGTACCTGCAGGTGAAGATAATTCGAGTTGCTCTGCGATATATCGGCGTTTGGCGTTCCTACACATCTGATGATTCCTATATATCGATCCTGGGCTGTTTTCAGATCAATAAAGTTAGGAATATAAATAACAGAATTTTGGATTTGTTTCTAGTTCCGGAGGTAGAATCAACATGTTTTAGCGCACCTGTTCCTCTTGTTCCACCAGATAAGTTTCATCCTCCCTTCTATTTGTTACTTAAAATTAAAAATCAAGCGTCAGTACCCCGACAGCCAAGTTTTAAATACTGTTTTAATAAAGCAAATTATACTCCAATTAATAATGAAATCTCTGGTATTGACTGGGCTCAACTATTTCAAGACGAATCTGCTGAGACAGCAGTATCTTTATTTTATGAAAATATTTATAAAATGATTAAAAAATATGTACCGTCCAAACAAACTAAAAGCTGTGCTTACCCTATTTGGTTTACTCGCTCCCTTATTCACATTCAAAAATGCAAAACTCGTGCTTGGATCAAATGGAAAAAATACCAAAATAAGTCTGACTATGAAATATTTTCTTTGTATAGGAAAAGATTAAAGCAAGAATCTGAGGTATGCTATAAAAAATATATGAAATGTGTTGAGGACAGCATATGCAGTAACGTGAAGTACTTTTGGACTTACATTTCTAATCTAAAAGGCAAATCAGATATTCCATGCACAGTTCAATACGGAGACATTGTTTCTAACGAGCCTGGGAAAACATGCGAGCTTTTCTCGGAGTTTTTCTTATCAGTTTTTGAACCATCTTGCCTGTCAAACGGTTATACTATTGATAATATAATTGATATTGACAAGTTTGATGTTCAGGATACATTACATCAGATATATATTCCTTATAATGAAATATTTATTCAACTAAAGAAATTAGATCTGACGAAGGGCCCAGGGGCTGATGGAATACATCCAATATTTCTGAAACAAACTGCTGATTCTATAACTAAACCTTTACATATTTTATTTAATAAATGTCTAGTTGAAGGTGTTTTTCCTAGTATCTGGAAGATGGCAAACATCACACCAGTTCATAAACGAGGTCCAAGAGGGCAAGTAGACAAATATAGACCTATCTCAATACTGTCTGCTCTGTCAAAGCTTTTTGAGAGGCTTGTCCATTCCATAATTTATCCTGTTTTACATAATAACATCATGACTCAACAACATGGCTTTGTCAAAAAACGCTCTACCGTTACAAATCTATTAGTTTACACCTCTTATTTATTTGAAAGTTTAGATAATAATAAGCAGACCGATAGCATTTATACTGATTTTAGAAAAGCCTTTGACAGAGTGGACCACAAAATTCTATTAGATAAAATCGCCTTCAATGGTATAAGAGGTAATCTTTGGAGATGGTTTAAATCATATATCACCAATCGTACTCAAAGGGTAGTCATAAATGGACATGAGTCCAAACCAGTGTCGATCAGCTCAGGTGTACCACAAGGTTCAATATTGGGTCCTCTGCTGTTTATTTTATTTATAAATGATATTCACAAATGTTTTAAATTCTGTAAGTATTTACTATATGCAGATGATTTAAAAATCTACCACATAGTTGAAAATGATGTCGATCATATTGCCTTCCAACAGGATCTGGATAGGTTTTCTGAATATTGTATTGAAAATAAACTACAACTTAGCATAGATAAATGTAAGGTAATAACTTTCACAAAAAAAATCAATAAAAAAACTTATTCTTATTGCCTGGGTGACTCTGCTCTTGATAGGGTTAACTCAATTAAAGATCTAGGTGTTATACTAGATAGTAAACTACATCTTGATATTCACATAGAGTCAATAAAAAGTAAGGCGTTTAAGATGTTTGGGTTTGTCATGCGATCTAGCCTACATTTTAAAAAGCCATTTACCTTCCTTCATTTGTATAAATCGCTAGTAAGATCCCAGCTTGAATACGCCATAGCAGTCTGGAACCCATTTTATAATAAATATAACACAGCCCTTGAAATGGTACAGAAGAAATTCTTGAGATCTATGCATTACCGATGTTTCCATTCACGTATGCCATATAAAACGCTCCTCAGCAATTACTCTATTTTATCCCTAGAAAATCGACGCACCTTACTAGATGCTATGCTTCTATATGACCTTTGTCACTCCAAATATGACTGTATTGACCTGAACAATAAACTATGTTATCGTGTACCCAGCCGGGCGACTCCAGCGCGGGCTGCCCATCCCTATCAGCTGTTCGCTATCTCAACAGCTCGCACTAACGCCGGTAAACGTGAGCCATTTAATCGCTTAGCAAGCTCTTATAATAAATTCTTTAATAGTATTGACATCATATCAAGTAAGCCAAGTAATTATAGGAGACATATTATTGATACTCTGGAAAATCTAACGTAATCACAATAATTATTATCTACATATTATATCATGTAATATATTGCAAATATATTTATACAATATATATGTACAAACTTACTACCTGCTATACATATATTTACTTAATATTATCCACATGTTCTTTTGTTACTGAATACTTTTCAAATTTCAAAAAGGTGTTTCTTTAGTTTCTTTCTTTAGTCACTTAAGTTAAATCTTACTTTGTTAGTTTGCATGTTTCTTTCCATAAGTTTAAATAATTACCTACTTAATGAAATTAGATAACTGTATAATTTACTCATAAAATACTTTTTTGGTAATCTGTGGTTAACTGTGTTGGTAGTACATTCGTTACTATTTAATGTGTATAATACCATTAGGTTAAATATAATGTACTATTGTTTGTTAATCTTAAAATAATAAAATAAAAATAAAAATAGCCTTAACGTCCCAAGGGACAGCTGGTAGTCAGCATGCGATGCCCCCCACGCATGATATCATTTTCCGCGCCCGTGCCGCGGTGCAAGGTTGTTTTAGTGAGCATTTCGTGATTTTACACACCCAAAGTAAGTTTTTTGGTGTTTATTCATTTAGTGTTTACGTAGAATTAAGATGCCAAGAACCATATGACTATTTGTTCATTGATTCATTATAAGATTGTCTGTAGCATGTCATAAATTGTTTTCGAATAACACGTGCTGTTTTAAAGTTATGTCGCCTGATATTTCAAAAATGGGGATGGGTACAAAAGTAACAGCTCGCGGCAGGACAAAAGTAACGAATTACTTACGTAAGTTTGCCATGTCACATTATAAATTTTTATTTTTTGTTGTTTTGATTAGATATTTGTGTCATAATATTGTATATTATGGCACAAATAAAACAACTTCTTATCAAATAGTCAGTTTAAATGATGGATCTCATTTACAGTTTATATTAAGATTTTTTTTTAGTTTTGTCAATAAGTACCTAATAAGTTTTTTTTAGTTTCGGTAGTTTTTTAAGAAGTTTTCTTAACTAAATAATTTGCTTGTTTTTTTTGTTCTTTCTTTTGAATCGTATTTATAACATTGGGCAGAATTTATGGGTTGTTACTTTCGACCCATGCCTTGTTACTTTCGTCCTGACCATGGGGTCAAAAGTAACGATTTCCCTTTTTTTTTGAGGCTTTAGAAATGCTAAAATTCGAGATGTATTTAGTAAAGTAATAATAGATATTTGTAGACTATATACGAAAGTTATATGTGACTATATTTATTTTATCGTAAATGTTATTAATTACGAGAAATCAGACAGAATCTACAAACTGTTTCTTTTGTCCCCGGTCTCCCCTACTTAATAATATTTTTGTAGGAATTAAAACAAAATATTAACATTTTATTTTATGTAGACTATTGTTACAATTAAAATTTAATCAATAATTAGGTAGGCTTACAATTAAAAATTTAAATCAAAAAAATAAAATCAAAATACTTTATGTAGGCAAGTACCTATCTCTTTTTGGCAGTAAGGGTTAGGCCTAATTTCACACAATTCGGTTAGGTTAAAAATACCTCGGTTTGGTTACATGTTGCACCGTTAAGGTTAGTGAGTGTCCCACCATGCTAAATCACGGGGTTAACTCCCTTGATCGGGTGATAAACTTGATTGCTGCTGTGGGGTTCCGCTAAGACTTGGTTAAGACCGGTAACCAGGCAACGGGTTGTTTACTTGTCACTCATTCTGTCGAGATTCAAGATGGAAAAATGAACAGAGCCTTTGATAAACAATATACGAACAAGATGTTGTGTGACATAAAAAATGAAGCGAAATACTGTCTGGGTTTTATATAATGTCAAACCGAGATAAAAGTTTAAATTTAATGTCCTAACCTAACTTGGAACCGCAATATAGAAACACAAATTGATGGCCCTACCTGGAAATCGAACCTGGGATCCCTGGGTGATGAAGCTGAGCTTCTACCACTAGACCGCAGAGGTAGATTCAAGAAGTTAAACCTAATGACTTAATGAGAACTATTGAATTAAGTGAAAAATCTTCTAACAAAACATTTTAAAATAAGACCTTACTTAGAAATTGATATGTTATTTCCCGAGAAGTTTCTTTTGCACTGACACTCCATCTTGTTCGTTGTATTGTTTTTCAAAGGGCATGGCGTAATGATATTATTTTCAATGACGGATGTCAAAAAACAACTTCGGTTGAAATAGTAACCATGGCAACCTCAAAACCAAAAAGTTTGGTTGTTTGAGGTTGTTTGAAATCACAGAGACATAGACAACAAATTTCAATGAATATGACAGAATATTGAGTGAAGTGTGAGGGAAATGAGTGAATGATACACATAATGCTGGATTTATGAATGGTCTGTTAGATTTTCGTCGTGGGACTCATCCAGTTAACAAGGGTAATAATCCTTAAACGCGTCGTCAGCAAATCCGTTATTGAGACTGTAACTAACAGAATCATGAGAAACCAGGTCTTAGTCTATTAAGATCTACTTTTCCCACAATATTGTTTCGATTGTCTAAATCTAAATAATAAAACTAATCAGTCTAGCCATTTCCGATTGGCTTTATATCAGAAGAAACAGAAAACTCAATACCTACCTACTCTTTGAGCATTCTTCAAACTAAAATCTAATTAATATACAGTCTAGTACTTTTTTAATATACTTAGTTAATTACAGTTAAAAAATAAAATGTAGATAGACCATCTATTTTTAACAGATGGTAACTAGGTACATTGATTAAGTTCCGGTCTAGGGTCCATTTTAGTTTACATTACTTTATACAGGTTGTTGCAAAAAGGGTATACTAAGCCCTATGAAATCAGAATTTCAAAATAAAAGACATTCTCGATAGTAAAAATTCACGTGACCAACAAAGTTTCTATGGAAAAGGTTTTTTTTTTCGAGAATTTTGAAATTTTGATTTTAGTTTCGGGCTTAGATATACCTACCCATGCTGCAAATGTAGGTTTTGGCTTAGTATACCCTTTTTGCAACATTCTGTAGATGGACTAAAGGCGTTAAGACTCGCACACACTGTCCGCCATCACGATCCGCGTTTCGTGATTGCGTGTCCGAACAATGCCTAAGCTTCTCCGATTGGATATAAAACATTCAGAATAATTTGACATGATTGTAACATAAGCCTATCCCAAGATGATGAACAAGGTGGGATCACCTACTAGTCAGTTTGATACCGCACACCACACTAGTGCCAAAATCGCCGGTCCGGCTGTTTAATTTCTTCAGCGTGGTATTCCTCAAAACAGTCCTCTACGCACATCAAAAGTTGGCAGTTTTTGCAAAGCCACTCTGTTGGTTGTTTGCAAACTATGCACAGACGTCTGAGCCCAGAAATTCGAGAGATTCTTGCTGGAAAATGTTGCACGGTGTAGGGCAGCGGTGTTTGTGCGCGCGAGTGCTTGGCCAACAAGTCTCCGACCAAACGCCTTTTGAAAGCTCGACAGGACTTTCCGGTTTCTGCTTTGTATAGGACGTAGAGATTTGAGACACTGTCATTCAGTAGCTTTCTGAGTAGTTTCCTGTACCACACGTTGGTCCTGCGCTCGTCGGGGCGCGGCGCGGGCTGGCGGGCGCGGCGGTGCCGCTCGTAGTCCGCCGCCACGCGGGGCCCGCCCGCCGCCCCGTGGTACGTCGAGATCATGACGTCAGAGCTGCACACCACGAGGTCCACGTCCCCCGCGGTGCAGCCCCGCGCCCCGCCCCCCGCCCCCCGCGGCCCCCGCAGCGGGCCCGCGCAGTCCAGCCCCCGCGACTTCAGCTCCCGCGCCAGCGCCGGCGACGCATCCTCTAGCCACACCGTGTGGCCGAGCCCCACACCGTCTAGTAATCTAAACACAAGGGACGGCATGCTCCCTGAAACTGGAGCATGCGGCTGCTCAATATGATCCTCATAAAGTCCTTGGATTTCAAAACGCCACAAGTATCCCGTCAGAGAGTCACACACTTCGTGTGTCTTGATGACTGGCGATGTCTCGTCGTCAAAGAATTGGTTATCAAGCAAAATTAAATCAGACTCTGATTGGCCCTCGTGTATAACAATGTTTCGGGATAATTTGGATCTTTCCTCGTATTTCCAATTGAAATGATCAATAACAGGCTGAATCTTAGCAATTTTGGCTTGGGATGGTGACATTTCTTGGGTGTCATAAATGTCGCTCGCATATCGGATGCACTTGCTCAACAGTACGAAGCGGTCGTGCGGCATGGTCGTCGGGAAGCCCGGCGTATGCAACAAGGATTCACACTTATTCCAGTACTCCTTTATGTTCGTCTCCACTACTGTTCCCATCGCGATAATGATAGCGAAGTACGTGTAGAGTTCATCCGTGGTGGTGTCCTGCCACCAGGCGGTGCGGGCGGGGGCGGGCCCTCGCGCGCCGGTCCCCGCCCCCGCCGCCGCCGCCTCCGCCGCCAGCTGCGCGGCATACTCGTTTGTCGCCTTTGCTATGTGCTGCATAAGATGATAGTCCCATATGCCAGTGAATGCACGATATGGTACAGCATTAAGGAATGGTATTATTGATTCCCTTTGAGCGAAGGATTCCCTCCTCAAATCTGGATCAATTTGAGAATCCGGGAATGGCCTCCATGCAAAATCAAATTTATCTCTGGGGCCGACGAGCTGCGACGGCGGCGGGCGGCGGCGGCGGGCCGCTGCTGTGACGTCACCGCCACGCTCCCGCGACGCGAGCCGGCCGGCAGGCGGCACCAACAGTGTTAGTGCCACAGAATCATCCTCCATTTCATTAACAGAATTTTCTTCACAGCCTACACAAAAAAAAACTTAAGTATATCTTAAATAATTCAGTAAAGTTTAAGCATAGGAGGCTTCGATCATACACTCACGGGCAATGAAAAGGTTCCAGTGAGAAAAACACCAATTTACTCATAAACGGAAAAGACTAGGTTAATGAGACTTTCAGCAACAATGAAGTGCATCAGGATATTACCAACTAAAAACGGTGATATTTTGTTTAAATTTTAAATTAAATCGTTGAAAAAATCGTTTGTTTGGTGTCGTTATTTTGTGAATGAAACTTTTTCATTACCCGTGAGTGTAGGCAAAACAGCGCTTATACATATTTATTTTAATGATAAGGGCTGTTTCACTGTCTAGGTGAAATAGGTCTTTTAGTAAATGCGATGGTAAGGTCGATAATTGTAGAAAAATATATAAAAATATTTACCGATGGCACGGAATAAACGTTTTTTTTTGGTATTTCTTTGTAACAAGTATCTGTCTCGGAGTGCGGTATATTGGATATAATTATATGATCGAAGATAGGAGGATAAAACTAGAATCATGAACCTATTTGTTTGTGCCTTGTAGTTTTTAATAAATTGCATGTATTATTCTGTTGGTGGAACGATAGGTACAAATACATAGGTACTTATCTTTATTGATAGCCAAAACATTGAAACAGTATTTATCAACAAGTAAGTACAACATTATCCCTAACCCCTACACTAGGATTCCCTGTGTTGTAGGGATTAGTCTCTTTCGTCTTATGCTATACAGGGTTATTTGCAAGTAGACCGGATCCTTTCAGGAGGTGATAGAGGAAGGCATTTCCAGTTGATTGAACCCTATAATGCATTATCCTAAACTTAACCATTTCTAAGATATTTAATATTTAAGGTTTTTTTATTTTTTTGCCAAAATTTTATGCTTAAAACCGAAAATAAAAAAAACTAGACACATTTCAGTAATTGTTTTGGTGTTTTGCATAAGTAACACCTTCATAAACTAATTAAAATAATCAAATGTGCATTAATCGACTTAAATTAGACGTAATACCTCAAAATAGTTAAACATTTTGAAAAAATATTCAAAACGCAAAAACTAATAAATTAAATTAAAAAAGAATTTCATATAACATTTTTTTGTGCACTTTAGCTTAAAAACATGGTCAACTAATAAGCTTTCAAATAAGATATTTCAATATCAAATCGATTTAGGTATCACCAAGATATGGCCAAAACTACCAGCACAGGCGGACAAAATTTAACAGAAAAACTAACAAAATTAGCCAAATTTAAAGGTAAAAAGTGTGATTGTTTTCAGTCCTGTTGCCTTTAGTATGGAAACCCCTGTTGAGTTTTCTCCGCTTTCTCTTCCTTTCGCCTTCCTCTATGACCTCCTGAAAGGATCCGGTCTACTTACCAATAACCCTGTATACTAAGGTACAATAAAAATTATATATATAGGTTGAAAATAAAGGTTAGGTAGCAATCTGTTCATGTTTACCAATAAAGAATATTCTATCTATCTACTACTACTAGTAGGTTTGCTAATTTAAAAACATTTAAATACATACAAAAATATAGGTATACAAAATAAAGCAAAAAGGTTTACTTACTATAGCACATTAACTCATCATCATTGCGATGAGACAGCAGGCAGGCGGAAGGAGAGAGTGTCCTGTAAAGAAACCAATAATTATTAACAAATCAAAATCATTAAATAGTTTAGTTTGTAAATTTCATAGTGGGTTTACTTTGGGCTTGGCTTTGTACATCATGTCCCTCCACCTTACCATATCCTCTATAATATCCTACCCTCATTCATTCTACATATTTTCTTTCATGCAGAAGAACATAATTATAAAACGAATGAGTATTAGATAATACACACCTTAGTATTAAAATGTATTTAACTACAAATGATAAAGTACCTAGTGCCTTTTGTAGGAGCCTCATTCTTGTCATGTGTGGGTTCTGGAGTAATATTGCAGCGTACATGGATAGTACTTGAATATGTTTTAGTAGCCAGACAAGGAGATTCTCTTAGAGCAGGTAGCTGTGGCGTAATTGGCAAATTAAAAACCGGCTTTGGTTTCCATGGGAAAATTGATGGCACAGCTGTCTTTAGTAATGAGCGTGATTTCCCTTCTGAAAGTATTTAAATAAAATTAAAACAAAGAAAACTTCTCTTGATAAGTTTTTCCAAAAAGTTTAAAATTTTCTTCAAAGTAATGCCTACTTTCAGAACCAAGAGTAGTACAGTCAGCTGCATAAGTATCTTTACACTATTGTACCTTATCAATCTGAAACCACCAATCAATTCATTGAATTTTTTTTAAAAAGGCAAAGAATGGCTGTTAATTATAGGTACATTCTAGGTACTTACTAGGTTCTTGGTGATGGGTGCTAAAAATTTATGTTAAGTAAGTATAGTTAAGTATGTGTTTTTAATTTTTGGACTAACACTTTTGATGATATGTATTTTTTTAATTTTGAGAATGCACAACAGCCAAAATAAATAGCTTTTTATGATTACAGGTGCGTATGAGAGGATGCTATTATTTTTGCCTGCAACACATTATTTGAGGCATGTGTCTGTGCAGCGCAGACTGATATTTATAGCTTTCATGGGTCAGCTTCAGGCACTAGAACCTGTCCCCAATATGACCCACTAACCCCAATATCGTTAGAGGTGCTTTACTTACTTACAATATCGTTAGATCTGATATACTTACTTATAACATAGTCATTGAGGGTAAAATGCTCACTACAAAGGCCGCTATATTTTCTGTTATGCCAAGCAATTTGCCGCAATTCGCAACAATCTCCTGCTCTCGTTGCTCTAAGCCATTTTCTTCGCATCTCTACATCCCTCGGAAAAGGATGCTCGGCGAAGTTGCAACAGGTCAAGGCAATACATCTGTTCATTTTTTTATCTAAGTAAGTATAGGTACAAACTTTAACATATTGGACCCCGTCAGAGGATTGGTACCTAAAGGTCCTTTTAATATAGTCCAATTTTATTTGTCTAACATAAGTTAACTCATTAGTAACCTAATGAGATAAAAATCCATGAAAAAACTAAAATAAACAGAAATCGGAAACAACCGCCACAAACAAAACTTTTTAACGTACGTAACGAGAGGAGATAAGAAAGTCATAGGCTCTCTAATCTGTGATAAAGACAAACATCTGCCCAAACCACAGACTAAAAAAATATGGGTGTCATTTAAACGATCGCCAATGAGCCGTTTTCCTTGACAGCTGTCAGTTGAGCTTTTGGGTAAGCCGATAGATGGCGTGAAAACGCAGTGTACCAACTGTCAAAAATTACATAGAGAGCAACTCAGATCAACTACAAATAGATTCGCAATCGCCGTGTGCACTATTCTCTTTCTCACTCAAACCATAGATGTTGCCGACAAAAAAATAAAACCTAAATATGGGGAAATTTAACTTATCATAATAACAAAAACAAAACTTGAGTATATCGTCGGTTGATAGGAAAAAGACACTAAAGGCTAATTTTTCAATAGCCAGACAAAAGTTTTGCTGGGAAATAATTTTGATGCTGTTGCGTCTCAATGTTTCTCAATGTTTGTATTACCCAGATAACATTTATCTGAATATTGAAAAATCAGCCTTAGTGAGTTTTTCCTGTCAACCGACGATATAAGAAAAAAAACTTTACTCATACTTATTTGATTTCAATATAATTATTTAATATACACAAACTGAGTGGATTGTATAATTCATTGTCTTCGTCCAATCGAAACAATCCTCTTCAAAATGTGCCGAACACAATTTTTGTATGTTTCCTTGGTTCCCAATTTGTGCGACCGGTAATGTCTATCCATTTTCTTGATATTTTTTTTTCTGTCGGAAACCTATGAAAGAGATAAATGGATGAGCATGAGCATTATAATCGTGGGCCAAATATGTGATGGGGTTTTTTTAAAGGAAACACGTATTTCGTATCAATACAATAAACTTTATATTATACAGAAGAAATCACACATGGAAGAAAAAAAAGAAACGAACGTTTCCTCACAATGAGAGGCACCTCATTTGAAAGAGGAGAATGACTTCTACAAAATACAATCTTCACAAAAACCGAATTCGTGCGCCCCATTTGTAAACCCAACCCGAGTCCGTTACAATTTCTAGTATTTTCTTTGCATACTATAATATTTGTGGGTAAAATAAATTTTCAATAACTTGCAACACCATGTGATTTGTTGTGATATGGTACCTCGTAATTTTTACTTAAAACTGATACTAAAAGACCTTACAGTATTAAAATTAGTATCGTTTTATATTAAAATCGAGCCAATAGATAGTACTATGATGAATGTAAGCTTGTTAAACTTGATAGTATCTACTTACATGTGAAAATATATCTCATCCATCATTCCATCGTGTTTTCGTTCAATATGCTCTGTACAACCGAACAAAATCCACCCACCCATGTCACACACTCGTTAAGTGATGATAATAGTCTAATAAACTTAATAAACACCCACAAATCACTAGCAAATCAAAAATAAATAGCATTTAGAAAATTTTGTTGTAACTGTCAGCCTTTGTTTGGCACAGATTTTTCATTTGTTTCATTGTTTGGCACAGAGAACTGACGTAAACAGGCGCCACAGCAAAAAGGACAAAAAACATTTACAGCTTAACGTTTCTTTCTTACGCTTAATGTAGATAAGCGTCTCTTTTTCGCAATGTCAGAACTGTCACGATTATACCCCTGTGGAGAGCAAAGAGTACTAAACTCAGAATAAGAACTCACTAGTTTGGCATTCCGTTTTCGTAACTCTATTTTCAGATTGGCAAGGGACCATGATCCATAGTCCTTAGGCATTATTACAGTATAGCAGTCACTATCACAAGAGTCACTATCTCACAAGAGTCACTATCTCAAAAGATTCACTATCTCAAGTGCACTAACTCTACAGTATCAAGGGAGGAGGAGCAGATAGCTCAACTACAACTCAATTAATACAGGAGAAACACAAGGAAACTGAGAAAACTTGAAAAGAACGGCTGTACGCACAATCGCACTGAACGCTGAAGCAACAGTGACATCGACATCATAGAGAAAATAATACTACAATACTACCTACCTACGTCACTTTCACATTTCGTTAGCCTCACAGAATAACATGTGATCTGAGTGTGTTCTGAGGGTTTGACAGTTGGTACAACCCTAGACAATGCCATCTATTTCTCCAAAAAGGAACTTTTTTTTTTTTTAACAAACGCCTCATTAAATCCGTTTTGAATTTGCTAAATAATAGGTTTGAAGGCAAAATAGTAGATTTGCCAGCAAATTTTTGCCCCCAAACAATTTTAAATCAATTCAACAATTAATCACTTAAAATTGCCGGGATTTATGATCAAGTGGCAAGTTAACATTTATGTATATATTTTAATAGGTATGTCCACATAACTCGATGTTATGTTTAATATTTAAATGAAACAAAAAATTAAGTTTAAATCATCAATATTCTTAATTAAAAACAACATAAACAACCTTCTTCTAATTATAACTTAAACCTTAATCTTCTTCTAATCAAAAGCAATCTTATTGTAATTAAAACTTAAACTTCCTCTTTTCATCATCATCATCATCAGCCAATAATCATCCACTGGTGGAGATAGAGGTTGTGGCGCTCCCAAGGAGTGCCACAACATTCGGTCCTCTGCCTTCCTCATCCAACCACTACCGGCTATCCGCCTAAGATCGTCAGTCCAGCGGGCAGGAGGGCGTCCCACGCTCCGTTTGCCTGTTCGTGGTCTCGACTCGAGAACTCGTCTACCCCAACGGTTATCGGTTCTTCGGCAGATATGACCAGCCCACTGCCTCTTCAGCTTGCATATTTTGACAGCTAAGTATGTCGGTAACCTTGGTCCTCTGACGGATAATCTCATTTCTGATACGATCCATCAGAGAAACTCCAAGCATAGCTCTCTCCATAGCACCGTCTCCGCTAATTTGTAAACTCATGTATTAAATTGCTAACGAATTATAATGTTTTAATAACTGGACCAATCATAATGTAACTACAATCATAATGTCATAATGTAATAACATGAGCTTGCCTACATTATTTGGTACTCAACTAACACTTTCAACCGAAGTGAAATATCTTGGCATAACGCTAGATAACAAGTTGAACTGGAATAAACATATCGATAACAAAATAAAACAGGCCACGATCGCTTTTTGGCAGTGTAAGCGAATGTTAGGAAAAACCTGGGGCCTTAAACCAAAATTAACATTATGGCTGTACAAAGCTGTCATACGACCTACCATAACTTACGGTTCTGTAGTCTGGTGGCCCAGAACAGAACTTAGCTCAGTAAAAAACAAGCTGCAAAAGCTACAAAGGCTTGCATGTGTAGCCATCACAGGATGCATGAAATCAACACCCACGGCCGCACTCGAGGTACTTCTCGACCTTCCACCATTACATCTCGTGGTGAAACAGGAAGCAGCTGCCGCCGCTTTTAGACTAAGAGTAGCTGGCCTGTGGGCAAATAACTCAACAGCGTCACACACATCCATTATGTTGGAAGCCATAAAACATCAACCAATGATGGCAGCGATTGGTGATCGAATTCCGCTTATCCATATATTTAATAGGCACTACAACATTCAATTGCATGAAGAATCAAGAGATCAGTCCAGTATATATGAACTGAGAATATACACTGATGGATCCAAAAAAACGTCAGGTACGGGTGCTGGTGTCCACTCGGATGACCTAAACATCCATTTTTCACTGGCACTAGGCAAATACAACACAATCTTTCAGGCTGAATGTGTTGCTATTACACGGGCCGCTAACGCAGTCAAATCTAGAAAGGTTACGAATCAACGTATTCGTATCCTATCTGATAGTGCTGCAGTTCTGCTAGCTTTGTCTAGCAAAACTATAACTTCGGGGCTAGTACCTACTAGAGTGTCACTCAGCTCTAGAATCGCTTGCCTCACAAAACAATACCATAACCCTCCAGTGGATAAAAGGGCACAGCGGGTCGCTGGGGAACGACGCTGCTGATGAACTTGCACGAAAGGGATCTGACACTGCACCAATAGGCCCAGAGCCGATAGTACCGATCCCTTTCAACCAAATTCGCTCTTGGTTGCGTTCCCGAACGACAGAATGCCACACCAATCTCTGGAGTAACAGTGCCGAGTGCAAACAAACAAAAGCTTTTGTACCACTAATTAATACTAAACTAACACGCAAATTATTATGCTTGGACAGAGCAAACTTACGTGTCGTGATAAGTACCATAACAGGCCACTGCCGGTTAAATAAACACCTATATCGCATGAAAATCTCCACCACTCCTCTTTGCAGAAGTTGCATGGAGGAAGATGAAACAGCTTCCCATGTCTTGTTACATTGCAAAGGCGTGGAGACACTACGATCAAAAATCCTCGGATCTCCGGGGTCCCTCCGGGAAGTCATGAGCAACCTAGGTCGTCTACTGGCTTTCTGGCGTGAGCTTGGGTGGCTTAATAGCTAGTCACCCCATAGGTATTTCACGCATAATGGCCCACCTTGGAGGCTAAATGCGGAAAATCAGCTCGCCATGATAGATAGATAGAATGTAACTACTGCAATGCTGATAAAATATGAATTAAAAAGAAATCGCAACATGCGACCTAGAGTCAATATATTTGCTGGCAAATCTACTATTCTGCGGGCGCAGTTATTATTTGAGGAGCAAAAATAATATTCTGCATACAAAGTTTTTATTTATGTAATGAACTCAAATTTTTTGGCAATCCATCTATTATTTTAGATTTTTGTATTGATATTATTTGCTGATTCATACCAGAGGACACTTTTTATTTATTTGAGGACAAAAATATATTGTTGCGTTTGATCTATTAATTTGCTGATACAAGTTGATGACAAAAATAAACTTTGCTGGCAAGAAATATAGTATATAAAGCAGGCACCGGATTATTCCAATATTTCTCAGCCTGAAGGCGCCGACCCGACGTATTAGCGGACGCGGCTGACAGCCGCGACTTAAAGGTATCTGCCCCTCTGGTACGGGTTTTGCTATTTATGAAAACGAAAAATGTTTACGTTTTCTCCTGTCATCTGCATACATTATCAGTCAAAAGTTTCATGACAGTTTCCATTAGAGGCGCCACTTAGTATGCGAGAAAACGTAAACTTTTATAGTTTTCGCCAAACTATCAAATCTGTACTAGACCCCCTGGGTAATACATTTACTGCCGGTTTCTATATCTCTATCTATCCATAACTGGTAGTTACTTTCATACGATTTTGACATAATCAAAAGTAACAATCTGTACAAATCGTATGAAAGTAACTACCAGTTATAGAGTTATAGAAACTGGCAGTAAAACTACGCTGTTCAAACAATCGGACGTAAGTCGCGCACGTAACCTTGAGCTGACCTTGAGCGTTCAGACGTCCGAGAGTGATCTTGCGCGCCTCGTCCCAAAAGACCGTGCATACTTATCAGTCGCGGCTGACAGCTGCGTCCGTAAGCCACGTCCGCTACTGTATCGGCGCCTTTAAAGGGTAATACATTAGGGTTAATTCACACGTACCACAGCCACAACCACACCACAACGATGCCGTGTGGTCGGGCGTCTATTTTGTATTGAAAATGAATAATCCAATTCACACGTGCCACATTTTGCCGTTGTTATCGACCACCTGTGTAATACGACCACATCGCACGTGGCGGCGGCATTGCAGCCACCTGCTCTCCAATATTAACTGCACACGACCACGTGGTTACCACATCGCAACGACAGCGACAACGCAACCACATTGACATTTTGCCGCAACCACAATGCAACTGCAAAAAGCCGCTGGGTCACTATTCACACGTAACCACAGCTTGACCACATTATGTCGCTGCGGCGTGGTGTGGTTGTGGTACGTGTGAATTGACACTTACACTACGCTGTTTAAACTATCGGACGTACAGTCAAACTATTAAAGTCCTGACAATAAAGAGTGCGATTTTGATAAGATTTTTTATCATTGTCAGTTACATGTATTTACTTACTTTGCATACATTAAAAAAATAAAATATCGATTAATAACAGCTTTTTCACGGATTTGTACTTTAATAAATACGAGTATAATAGATCGATTAAATATGGTCTTTAACATTTATATTGTATAGGTAGGTATATATTAAAATCAAGATTAAAATATATTCGGTTAAGTACTCAACATAGACCATCTTCTTTCTTCAAAGCCTTAAGCACTACCAATCACTTTTTCAACCTCACCAAAGGTAGAAAATGCTGCTAGCATTAACTTCGCTTTTGTACCAAATTACTTTGTGTAATAAAGAATTTAATAATAAGTAATAATAACAATTAGTTAGGATCCACTTACCTACGTAAGCCGCGTCCGCTAGTGTGTTGGTGACTTTATACAAAGGATTATTTCTCTGCTTGGTCTCTAGAGACCGTTTCATCTGATAATTGATCTGTCAAATCCCTTATTACATTGGACTAAGAGTGGATTTCGTTTGTTTATGTCATGTTATTTGATGAAACGCAGTATACACTGGAAGGGATCGGGCAGATTCAAGGGCCAAGTTTTCTTTCTGGTTCTTTAAATATAAGAAAAAAAGCGGGAGTTTCTGTTTTATGCCAAATTCGACTAGGTTACTGTTGCATGCACCCTACCGGGTTAGGGACACCTCTATGTACTTATATGCGAATGTGGACGAGAAGACCGGACTCTAAACCATGCTACTACTTCCAACACCTCTTGTAATATTTTCCCAACCCCAATATAGTTTTTGCGCTTAGCAAATTCCTTAATATTAATAAAATAAAGTTATAATTTACAGGGTGTTGCAAAAATCCTATTCTAAGCTTTTTAACCCGAAACCTGCATGGGTATATAATAATATTAGGTATATAGGATTGATATTATACAGAATGTTGCAAAAAGGCTTAGATATAACATCCTGCACATGTAAGTTTCGGCTTAGCATACCCTTTTTGCAACATCCTGTATAATATCAATCATATTATATTATATATTATTAGGTTTATGTCGGTTTTGCCAAAAAAAATTGCCAGTGTCGTATTCTGGCTTATAACGACTCTACATTACAGACTTCTCTACTTTTTAAATTTCTTTCTTAAGATGTTAAGCCAGAATACGACACTGGCACAAATGTTGGCAAAACCGACAGATTGCCATAAAATAAAGTTGAAGTTACGATAATCACGATATTGACGATTTTGATTTGTTTGTTTTCAACACATGTTATTGGCGGAATTGACAGTGTTAGTCACACACAGTCAGAGACCCACAAAAACAAAATTGAATGATTTGATTTATTTGTTGTACAATTTTCAGTTTTCATTTCAACATCGTTATTATTCTTTTTGTCGATAAAATGAGATCATTCGTTTAATAAACCATTGTATAATCTGAATCTGAAATCGATATCATGGATTTCTTTTCGGAAATAGTTGGAGAGACTGTGATACTGGGAATTGATTCCCTTATTTTGGGGTTTTGTGTTAAACAGCTGAGCAAATGTAAATATATTCTAAATGCTCTACAGGTAAGGTATAATAATAATACATAATTATGTACATACATTTTTGACCAATGCTATGTTAAGTTGTAGGTTAAATATTTTTTGGTTATGTTTTGAATTAGTAAATACCTAAATAATGCAAGAAAGTATGTGATCCTTTACGGTTTTTATAAGACATATAATCATGTAGGTATCATACAAGCATTCACAGCATCTGAACAGAACAAACTGATGCATGTTGTAGTCAAACTCATTATTATCATATAATTATGTAACATTTGTTTACAAACTTCCCTTATAGAATGTACCTTTGCTTCTACATACTTCTGTCAAAGGGTTCTGTTTACTATACTAGCACAATGTGCTAAAGTAATGTAAACAAAAAAAAAGGATATCTTTAAACAATGTCAACATTGTAAAATATGTACTTTTGTGTCAAATACATTATCTGTATATCAAATCTACCATTCTTTCAGACAGCACCAGTACTGGACATTGACGAGTCATTGAACAAAGAAATAAACAAGTATTCCAACTACACCATCCCATATGTTGTGATCCGAGGCCTGGTGAAGCCGCTCGGCGCGCCGATCACCAGCAACTACAACCAGTCAGTTACAGGCGTGGTGCAGCGACTCACCATCAAGGAGCATGTGATTGCCCGCACCCTCGCTGGGTTCTGGTCGGATCAGACGCGGACTATTCACGAAGTGTGCAATGCGGCTCCATTTGTACTGAGTAATGGGAAGTACAGCATCGAGGTTGTGGACGCCCTGGCTGCTGACCTGCTTGGTGAGTTTTATGTTGAAATGAGTCTTGATGCATTCCCTATGAACATAAAATGTTATAGCAGCAACTACTGAAATATTGCTGGCAAAGACTGTTTTATTAAATTTATCCTATATTATGCATTGGCCTAAAGTCTAATAACAACATTTTGATCATCTTATTCAATCCTTAATCAACAGACATGGATGTGATCTCAGACAAGTTTGAACCCATGTCCCCGGGGGTCATTGACCATGTGTGGGGGTTCTTCTCCGGGGTGCGCCAGCGCGGCCTGCAGACCATGGAGGAGATGCTGAGGGATGGCTCCTATATTACTGCCATAGGTGAGTTTACAGATTGTCTACTAGTAAATAGGATATCTGGCAAGTTACCTATTTTAAAGCATGAAACTGCTTGAAGCCCCTATTTTATTTATTTATTTATTTGTAAGTTACAAAAACAGATTGTTATTAACACATTCTTATAAATTCATGCTTGTGGATCTTAATGTAAATAACAGTCCAAAACTATGTAACAAAAACATGCTAGAGTAGTTTGCTACACAAACATTTGTTTAGGTTAGTAATTATATTTTAAACTTAATTTTAAATCTATGAGGTAACTAGTTAAACTAAATCATTAATTAGGTTAGTTCTAATTCTAAGCCAGTACATATTGGCTTACAAACAACGTAATTAGGTATGTATATACTATAAGTAGTTTAATTATGTACTTAACAAGTGTTCATTCATTATTGTAAAGCAATTTTATTGCATAACGGAACCCAGGTAGTGATGACCCAAATATATCAATATGATTATGACTGCTGATTAAACTATTATATAGTTGACACATTCTGTGTACTGGTGTATTAACTGTGGAGTTTGTTCTGTGACCCGGTATAAAAAAAGGTTTTATATTACGAGGGGTTCGTCTAGGGCAATTAAAGTATATTCGGTAAAATATTAGTATCCAACTTCCCATGAATTATCTTATGCAGTACACAAAGATCTACCCCCTTATTCATAGAAAAGGTACAAGACGTTTTAACTAAAATACTGTTTTGTCTCTCTCTATCAAAGAACAAATTGTTCTTTGTCGGAGAGGGACAAAACAGTTTATTAGTTAAAACGTTCTGTAACTTCTCTATGAATAAGGGGGCTAGTATTTGCCGTCGATTATATAACGATGTAAAATTAAAATGTTTGAGTCTCAAATCATATAGTTTGTTAATTTATATTTAAGGTCATATCTATAGCTCAAAAATCTAAGGAATCGCTGTTGCAAGGCCTCTAAACTATCTATGTGATTTTGGTAAAAGGGTGACCAAATAGTAGATCCATATTCAAGTATAGTTCTAATGAGAGAGTTATACAGGAGAATTAAACTACGGGGATTCTTAAAGTTTTTTGTAATTCTAAAAATAAATCCTATCAGTTTGTTACACCTGTTTATTATGTATTGAAAATGTTCTCTAAAGCAAAGTTCGGTATCAAAGATTATTCCTAGGTCTTTGGCGGACGATTTGGTAACAAGCAAGTTGTCATTAATTTTATAAGAGTGGCTAATTTTATTTTTTTTCTTTGTAAAAGACATGGCAAAACATTTATTTACGTTGTGTGCCTCTGTGTCTATTTACATTCCTTTCCCATGAGTTGCAGCAGATATGTCGTGCCAGATAGCCATTATTTATGTACCATACCTGGCTGGTTAACTTCATAAGTAGCTATACACTTTGCACCTTATCAAACTAACACTGTAAATATTCAAAAAACAAAAGGCCGTTTGCAAGTTTGACAAGTACAAAAGTGTATTTCTGACTGACTGTAGCGAGGTTAAACCCTAGTCCGCGTTGTTCTATGACTGTACCTAATTCACTTGCACATTGCTCGTACAGGCGAGCTGAGCAGAAGCAACTCGGGCGCGCTGAAGATCCAGCCGCCGCGGGAGGACCTGCCGCTCTACCTCACCACCAGCACCAAGAGCAGCCTGCTCAAGAGACTCGCCGGCTCCAGGGACTTCCTCAGGTAACCACGTCAGCGTCATAGAGTATAATATACCTAGGTTGCCTACAGGCTTGAGTGGCTTGGAGTGAGTTTATGTGGAGAAAGGGATAGCTATCACAGATATCTTTGAGTCATGTATAATGGTCCACCTCAGAGGACAGATCAGGACATTGTAATGTAGGTAATTCGTGTTAACTTTTTCAATTTCAATAGGTACACAGGTTAGTAGATTTTTACAGTCTAATAATAAAATGTAATGGAATTAATTGATTGATCCATGATAACATCTTCCATATTAGCAACAATTCTCAGTTCTGTCCCTGACAGCCTAATAATAATTAAATTCCTTATACACTTGAGCTTGTGATAGCCTAATGGGCCTTCAATAATAAATCGAAGTATATTGCTTTCTACAGTAATAAAAAAGACCATATATTATCTGCCGCAAACATATCAAGTTAACGAGGATATTTCAATTAAACGTTATCTGATTTATTTGTATAGTAATTTTTACGTAACAAGAATTTTATGAGAGTAAATAAAGCTAATGACAAAAAGCATCACAGTACCAATACAGTCTCTTGAGAGCAGTCGCAGTCGAGGCCTCGCAAGAGTGTATAAATAGTCTTTGTTTTAAGATATTACCTACTTCCATGTATTCAGTAGCCACAAAAAGATAATTCAAAATCTTGACCTCTGCTATGTCTAGGAGGTTGCTTTTACATAAATTAATAATATCGTTTGTTTCATCGGCAGACCTGGTCCACCCCAATCCAGTTATCGGCATATTTAATTTTTAGCGAGTTTTTTTTGCATTTCACATTGCACGCCGGCTGACCTCGCCCAATGGACATTGACTTGTTCCAATCAAGACGAGCCTCTATATTGTCTGTATTGACATTCAATTAGTATTTGTTTAGTTCTCATCGAGCGTGTATCATGTTCTTGAGTTTGGTGTAAGTAGTGCGTGACTTTTTGTGTAATGTTTGCTTGAAATGTGATTGAAGAGTGTGTTAGTAAATCCCATACAGTTATCCCAGTAGCATTTCATACTGAAGTATTTATTTATTTTATTTATTTATTTACAGAAATAGACACACCAACAGTACATTAGATAAAAAATTGTTCAGACACAGTATATGTTGCTTATCCTATCCATGCACCAATTATAGGTGTGCAACAGCATTCAAAAATTTTATCTTATAAATAACTAATTTAAATTCTAACATGCAATCATGCATACAATGCTTACATCTAAACTAAATTAGGTATAATATTGTACAATGAAATTTATATTGATTTGATTACAGAAAATAATTACAAAATAATACAAAAATTAATTACAAAATAATACAAACATTAATTACAAATTAATAACACCAATACAATAATTGACAGAAATTATATATATTATATTATGTCATAAAATATAATTTGAATGTAGAAATGTAGAAATAGGAGGTTTATATGTAGTTGAAATTAGAATTGATGAATGATTGATTAATTAAGTTCTATTTAGTTTGCAGCAGTTTACGTTTCCAAGAAAGTGGGGAGTCATTATAAATGTCCAAGCTCAATGTCGACTCGAGATCATTGTAGCTCATCTGGAAACGATTGAGAGGCGAAAATTTACCTAGTTGGGTACGGGAAAAAAGTGGAGCAAATGTTTTAATAACCTGACATTTACGGTGATTCAACTTCGGAACTTTAAAGTTGAGTCGAGTTAATAAATCTGGTTCCGTCAATTCGCCTCTGACCAGTTTGTGTAGACTTTTGAGATCCTGGTACTGTCTTCGTTGTTCAAGGGAACACATTTTAAAATACTTTAATCTCTCCTCGTAGGGAACGCGACTATTAATATCGGAGCTGTTGGTTTTGTACGCTAGAAACCTGGTAAAGGATCTCTGCACCCTCTCTAACCGATCTATGTGCACCTGGTATGTAGGGTTCCAAACCTGACTACAGTATTCGAGTCGAGACAAAACGAGAGCATTATAAAGTAACTTAAAACTTTCAATTTTTTTAAAACTCTTAGCCATGCGTTTTATAAATCCCAACATTTTGTTACTTGTATTAGCAACGTGCTCAATTTGACTTATAAAATTTAAGTTGGAGTCAAAAATTACACCCAGGTCTCTTATTGTTCGAACTTCTTCTAAGTTTGTACCATCTAAAGTATAGTTAGAGCAAACGGGACGTTTTTTCCGCGTAAATTTGATATGAAAGCATTTGCTAGCATTCAGTGTCATGCGATTAATAGTACACCATTTTTTTATATTATTTAAGTCAATCTGAAGTAGTTGAGAATCAGAGTCCGAATTAATTTGTTTATATAATTTCAAGTCATCAGCAAATAAAAGGCATTTGCTATGCTTAATAACTGAAACTATGTCGTTAATAAACATATTAAACAATAATGGCCCGAGGTGGGAGCCTTGCGGTACACCCGATGTCGAAAAATATGACTCTGAGTTAAAACCATCTTTGGCTACACGTTGATTGCGATCTGATAGATATGATTTAAACCAGCCCCACATCTCACCAGTAATCCCGAATTGGTAGCGCATTTTGTGTAAAAGCAGGTCGTGGTCGACCTTATCGAAGGCACTACTGAAATCCGTGTAGATTGCGTCGATCTGATTACCAGAATCAACAGTATGCGTAAGGTCAGACACATAGGTCAGTAAATTAGTTGTTGTTGACTTTCTAGGCATAAAACCGTGTTACCTACATTACCTACCATAAACTAGCGGACCATATTTTAGTTTTTATAGTAACGTGATAATGATAGCTAAAATGTTTTTTAAACTATTTATAACTTAACATAAACGTGTTTTTTTAAGAAATGTGCCTACCACAAATATATGTAAAAAAAACTTTATTTTATTTAAGTAAAACTCCCCACAGAGTCCTCCTAATCGTGTTCGGCGCGGTGGCAGCGGTCGCGTCGGGGCGGATCGCCTACAAGTACCTGAAGCGACGCAAGCGACGGGACCTGGAACTAACCATGAAGAAGCAGCTGGCGACGGGGCGGCGCGAGCGACGGGCGCAGGCGCGGGAGAGCGGGCTGGCTGATGTGCAGCTGTGTGTGGTTTGCACGGAGAACCCTAAGGAGGTTGGTGGCTTGTGGACTTTTTGTTGGTTGGGTGTTGGTTGATGCTGGCTGGTGAGAAAACTGTAGTGTAATAAAAAGTGTACATTATGGTTGAAAGTGTCGCCCACTGCCGGCGGAAGGTAGATCTAAATATAAATAAGCAACTCGCCCTAAAATAATCCTAAGGAGGTTGGGGGCTTATGGACTTCAGATAGGTACTGGCCGGTGAGGAAACTGTAGTGTAATAAAAAGTGTACAGTATGGTCTCCTGTTGAAAGTGTCGCCCACTGCCGGCGATTCATGGAACTAAGCATGAGGCGGCATCTTTGTAGTGGGTGGCGCCATCCAGTGGCCATATATTTACTATATATTATTCATGCATCTATGTATATTTCAGATAATCCTGCTGCCCTGCGGGCACGTCTGCCTTTGTGAGGACTGCGCGGACAACATCAAGGAACAATGCCCCATATGCAGGGAGAAAATAGAGTCGAAAGCTCCGGCGTTTATCACGTAAACTCAACCTGATCTTGTAGATAAATGTAGGTAATACGCAAAGCACGGTCGATGGTTTTAGAGTCTGACTTGTCAATAATAATTGTGTAAATGTTTTTAACGGTAGTTAAAGGAAATGAAGTTCAAAATACGGCAGCATTTAATATTTTCTGTGAAATGATAATAATGTCATGCCAGCATTAAGTATCCTTAGTGCAGGTTATTTGGTTTCAAAAAAGGTTATGTTTTCGTTTGCCATACATTTAGTCAAAAGTTTCCGCTAGAGGCGCCACTTTGTATAGAAAGAAGAATCGAGAAAGCTTAATATTTCATAGTTTATGCAAGCTATTAAATCTGTCTAAGCCTATAGGTGCCTTATTTGGGCGTGACAGATTAGAGCTCAGTTTAAAGATTGGTGTCTAATTTTAGGATTATAAGCTATTGTATGCAATGCTGACTTGCACACCCCCAAACATATTGTTCTCAAGTGTTGAGGCAATAACTAATATGGAAGTAACTACTAGTTAGGTATAATTTACTAAAATAAAGAGTGCAATTTTAATGTCGATAGGTTATATGAAATTTAAAGAGTAAGATGATTTTATTGGTGTATAGATTTGCAATATAGACGTAACTACAACACTGTCATTCATATCATACAGCAAGTGATTTCAGTTTGTTTTATTTTGTCAGGTTTGCTAAAATATGAATTACTAGCTGATCCCGCGAGCTTCGCTTCGCCTTAAAAAGTTTTCCTGTGAGAATTCCGGGATAAAAAGTAGCCTATGTTCTTTCCCAGGGTCTAGACCGTATGTATACCAAATTTCATTCAAATCCGTTCAGTAGTTTTGGCGTGAAAGAGTAACAGACAGACAGACAGACAGACAGACACAGTTACTTCGCATTTATAATATTAGTTAGGATTGTAAATAAAAAATGCAATGTATAAATAACTTTTTTGTACAATATAATTATGTAACCTACTCACTGTAATAACGGAGAGATTTTTGTTTTCTATAATTTTGCTTAGAATGTAACAGTGAATGTTTTAGATGCGGACTGGACTAGCAAGTATTTGTTAATTAGTTTAGTATTTTATTTAAAATAAAATAATACAAAAATATCTTCTTGTTTCTTGTCTAAAAGTCTGATAGAAGGGGATGCATGGGTATGAAGTGGATCACAAAAGAAACAAAAATGAAAACTACACATTATGGTATATTTAACTCTCCCATGTTTCAGTCACAATTTCATTTATAATGTCTTAATTAATTCTAAAGCCTAATTAAACAAGAGATAATAGGGAATGAAAGAAAACGTAAATATACTTTGGATTACATCAAGTGGCGTACCTGCAAAAAAACGGTTCTTTATGAACAGACAAAAAACATGAATGTAATATCTGCCAACATGAAAATTAAGTTTCACACAGAATGGCTACTCACTGTAAGTGCTGATAATAATTCATGTGTGATTCTCTTTTATTATTCATTCATAACATATGCAATATGAGTAGAAGGCCGCTATTTTTATCAAGATACCTACATGATTTTTAGTAAACCAATCTCTTTAATTTTCACTCTCTTACCACATGTCAGTGCCCCTACTCCGATCACTGCAAGGGCAGCGTGGGCTTGACGTCCAGCTCGTAGTCGTCGGGGTAGGCCTCCTCCAGCGTCTCCACCTCCAGGTACTCCACCTGCTCCTCGGGCAGCGTCTCCATGTCTTCGCCGGCGCTCTCGTACTGTGGAGTAGATAGTTAGGTTATAGTTTGCTCATGACTACTCTACATTCTAATATAATTTTTCCACCAGAGTCTGTTTTGGCAGTCAAAATATCGGCGTTCTCTAAGTGGTAGAGGGTGCGCTGGGCGTATGTATAATGTATAGTTGCCAGTCGAAGAGCCTACTTATTTATATATGTTTAAAACACTAAATTAAGATCTTGTATCTTTACTTTTGCTCTAATATTGCGCTTTATAGCTAGTAGGTTGCTTACTATCAGTATAATAATATTTCCGAACTATATTTTGACACTTTCATAATACACTGTGAAAATGTATAAAATTAATGCTTGAATGTACCACACGTACCTGCTTAGCCTCGTTCTTGTGGACGCGCGCGTGCCGGTTCTTAGCCGCTACGGTTGCGAACCTGATGGAAGAGATAGGTTTTTTAATTTACTCTAACATAGGTACATCAACACATAGTCATAGTAATGTCTTTTTTCATTTTTGGTTATACCTACGTAGGATCGTAGGAGTTACCAGTAATCCCCAATCGATCGTACACAAGGTACCATTAGAGAAATGTACACTGGCCTAAAATATCCCTGCACTGTGTCTTGCATGACGCATGTGTTTGAAGTAAACACGGGCATGCCTCAACCAACTTTAACCCTTATTTGCACTAGTAAGTCGGCACTCACGTCCGGTAGCAGTGTTCGCAGCTGACGGAGCTGGGCGCGGGCGCGTCCTCCGCCGCCTCGCCGCCGTGGCACTTGCGGATGTGCGACATCAGGGTGCTCCTGGAACCACAAATATTATTGATGGATGAATAAGATATATCCAAAATCATTGTTTGGCGAAAGGCAAGGAGAAAGAACAGATCAAGCTAGGGAAGAACGGGTGGAAAATCGAAGAGGTTAAACGCATTTGAACAGAAAGTTACAGCCAGGTTAGTTTCCGTCCTTTACATCTCCCCTTTTCCTTTCAAATCATTATCATCATCAAACCGTAGTTATCATCCACTGTTGGACTCACAAAACATTACCTCTAGATAGTTAATACATATTTAAATAACTCTATAGTTATCAATTAATAACGAATGTATCACCCTCCTTACCTAGTAGCAAACCGCAGTATACACGAATCATAACCACAGACGAACTGGCTCGCCTGTCTATGGGTCAGCGAGTGCGCAGACAGATCCGCCGCAGAATCAAAGGTCCTATAACACGCGGGGCATACGAGCGGCAACGTCGCGGAGTGGCGGTCGCGAGCGTGGGCCGAGAGGGCTGCACGGTCCGGCAACGTCTCGCCGCAGGCAGGGCATACGGACGGGCAGGTTAAAGAGTGCGCGCGCAGGGCCGCTGCGCTCTGTAAAGATGTAGATAAGTGATAAATGCAAACTGTTGCATAAATTTACAATGATAGAGATGTGCGACTCTATATCCCACAATGCTCATAGGTAAGGTAAAGCTGGACAGAATATTAGCGCCTAAACTGGCTATCATGATATGCGCCTAGGCTGCGATAAGGCGATCTAATACTGGGAATGATACAAATTTAGACGTGGCTTATGAATCTGCAATAGAGAAAGGTCTCCGTGGTCTATTACTCCTTTCAGTCCGATCCTTGTATAGCTGCTGCAGTGTGTGTAGTACCTGGCAGTGTGTATAGCTGCTGCAGTGTGTGCACTGTGCAGTACCTGGCAGTGTGTGCGGTACCTGGCAGTGTGTATAGCTGCTGCAGTGTGTGCAGTACCTGGCAGTGTGTATAGCTGCTGCAGTGTGTGCGGTACCTGGCAGTGTGTATAGCTGCTGCAGTGTGTGCAGTACCTGGCAGTGTGTGCGGTACCTGGTAGTGTGTATAGCTGCTGCAGTGTGTGCGGTACCTGGCAGTGTGTATAGCTGCTGCAGTGTGTGTAGTACCTGGCAGTGTGTATAGCTGCTGCAGTGTGTGCGGTACCTGGCAGTGTGTATAGCTGCTGCAGTGTGTGCACTGTGCAGTACCTGGCAGTGTGTGCGGTACCTGGCAGTGTGTATAGCTGCTGCAGTGTGTGCAGTACCTGGCAGTGTGTATAGCTGCTGCAGTGTGTGCGGTACCTGGCAGTGTGTATAGCTGCTGCAGTGTGTGCAGTACCTGGCAGTGTGTGCGGTACCTGGTAGTGTGTATAGCTGCTGCAGTGTGTGCGGTACCTGGCAGTGTGTATAGCTGCTGCAGTGTGTGCAGTACCTGGCAGTGTGTAAAGCTGCTGCAGTGTGTGCAGTACCTGGCAGTGTGTGCGGTACCTGGCAGTGTGTGCGGTACCTGGCAGTGTGTATAGCTGCTGCAGTGTGTGCAGTACCTGGCAGTGTGTATAGCTGCTGCAGTGTGTGCAGTACCTGGCAGTGTGTATAGCTGCTGCAGTGTGTGCGGTACCTGGCAGTGTGTATAGCTGCTGCAGTGTGTGCAGTACCTGGCAGTGTGTGCGGTACCTGGTAGTGTGTATAGCTGCTGCAGTGTGTGCGGTACCTGGCAGTGTGTATAGCTGCTGCAGTGTGTGCAGTACCTGGCAGTGTGTAAAGCTGCTGCAGTGTGTGCAGTACCTGGCAGTGTGTGCGGTACCTGGCAGTGTGTGCGGTACCTGGCAGTGTGTATAGCTGCTGCAGTGTGTGCAGTACCTGGCAGTGTGTATAGCTGCTGCAGTGTGTGCGGTACCTGGCAGGGCGCGTGGCACAGCGCGCAGGCGGGCGCGGCGCGGTGCGCGGCGCAGTGCTCGCTCCAGGCGGCGCGGGAGTCCAGCTGCGCGCCGCAGGTCCAGCACGAGTGCACGGCGTCGGAAGGGTGCGTGTCGCAGTGCGCGCGGAACTCGGCTGCGCGCTGGAAAACACATTAGGATATTATCGTGAAGATCACCGGAAATTGCATTGCAAAATTGACAATAGCAACTCATGAAATGAATGGGGAGCATGTGTGTGTTGTTGGCTGGAAGACACAAGCCAATTAAAAATCACACAAGAAAATTACATGAATTACTCTATTTAAAGCACACATATGGGGGTAGAAGGTTATGCATAAGAAAAAAATCTGCTTCTGGTCACCTAAAATTGTTCTTTCAATACGAAAATGTTATCTAATTAAGATCATTTTTGATGTACAATTAGTTTTGCAATATTATGGATAATACCAAGTATAGTAGTTAAATGACACAAACCTGGAAGCTATGAGGGCACACGCTGCACTGGTACACATGGTCTCCGTGGTGGTTGTTGTCTCGCTCCAGTGCCTCGTCCCCGGCGGCCGCGGCCAGGGCCGACCGCTCCACCATAATTATATCTTCCTCACTGTATGTGCCTGTGCCACCCTCTGTGGGTATGGATAATAGGGTGTATTTTAATACCTAGTTGTAATTGTTAAAAAAAATAAATTATTATTGATTATCCAAACTAAAACCCAAACAATGTTACCTATTTTGAATATCAGAAACAAGTATTAGAAACTGTTACAAACTTGTCTTTATAAAATGATTTATGTCAAGATTAATGACTCAGTCTCAGAGTTCTACGAGATCAATGCAGGAGTTCCTCAAGGCTCAGTGCTGGGACCTTCGCTGTACCTACTCTATACTGCTGATGTGCCTGAATCAGACAATGTGATGACCGCTACCTTCGCAGACGATACTGCTGTTCTTGCTTCCGATGAAAATCACAATCTGGCATCTGAAATGTTACAGAGCCATTTAAATAAAGTAAATAAATGGATGAGAGATTGGCGAATAAAGGCTAGCGCAACTAAGTCGAATCATGTCACATTTACCTTAAGGAAAAAAGACTGCCCTCCAGTGAAACTTGGAAATGAAGTGCTCCCCCATCAATCTACTGTAAAGTACCTGGGCTTCCACTTAGACAGGAAACAAACTTGGAAATGCCATATACAGAAGAAAAGAGACGAGCTAAACCAGAGATACCGATCACTGGAGTGGCTTATGGGTAGAAAATCCAGAGTATCACTTGAAAATAAATTGTTGATTTACAAAACAGTCCTGAAACCCGTGTGGACCTATGGTATTCAACTGTGGGGAACAGCAAGCCAAACAAATATTGAAATCCTACAAAGATTTCAAAACGGAGTACTCAAAGCCATTGTAAATGCACCCTGGTTCACCAGAATGGATGAGGTGCATGAATATTTGAAAATGCCTACCGTGAGAGAGGAGGTTGCAAAACTTACAAGAACCTACCGAGACAGGATTGTAAATCACCCAAACAAACTGGCCACTGACCTTACCAGTAATGTACCCACCAGAAGACTAAAAAGAAAAAACATCTGGGATAACATAGACCAATAATACATTAGAAGGCAACCTGACAATGGGAGGGTATGCCTGCAAAGCCAATCATAAACCACGAAATGAACTGCTTATGGTTATATTAAACCGATTGCATGTTGGCAAACAAAATATGAAAAAAAAAAAAAAAAAAAAAATGAGTACTTGGTTGATCTCTGGTAGAAATCCAACTTTTCAGTCTTTCACGCTTAAATCATTAATCAAACAAACAAGCCCATACCTTGTCCCTGCGAGCCAACAACAATGAACACATCAATCTTCTGCGTAAGATCATGCAGACGTCTCCGCAGCGCCCGGATCTTGTCGCTGAGGGTGGGCTGCTGCTGGCACGTCAGCGAGGCGCTGAAGGAGTACGCGTCCACCGCGCGCGCCGCGCAGCCCGTGCACACGCGACCCGGGGGCAGGGCCTGGGGAGACATAGTGAATTTGATGATACCGACTGCCAGATACATGACAATCAAAGGGCGAATTTAGTTTACTTGTATTTTTTGTACTATTATAAGGTAGTGAATTACTTTCTTCTGATGTATCGTTTCTTATTGTACTGTATCTGTATTGCGTTTTGCTTTCACATTAAGGTTTGTTACGATGACGCCGATCGGGGTAGCATGTAGCATTAGCCATTAGCAGTTATTGGAGAAAACTATGTTGAATTTTTGAGGTTATGTTTGCATTTACATTTATTTGTGGAAGTTAAGCAATTTAAACAGTATGTATTACCTTGTTGTGGCTCAAATGCAGCAGCACGGACCGCAGCGGCGGCGCAGCAGGCGGCAGCGATGCATCATGCTCGTCCAAAGTACGCAACTCACAATCAAAGTTACCGCAAAGAACGCAATTGTCGGTTATGACCTCTTCGGCTTTGAGAATATCTGCCGACATATTTAACACTGTATTTGGATGGTAAGTAGTTAAATATTAAAGGAAAATGGATATAAATCACGATTTTTGGAAACAACAACAATTTTCGGCGATATCCAGAGACAACGACTGTTTTTTTTATTGACCACAGACAATGATATAAATACAGAGTACTTTTTTAGTGGTCATGTTTTTCAGTAGATTCTTAGAATAAAGATCTTTATTGCGGTCTGCCTCCGCTTCACGGACTTGTTATGGTCGTAGGTTAACGTGAATTTATCGCGATTCACCATAAATACGGGGCTGTGATTGGAGGAACGCGTAACGTCTTTAACGACGTCGATAACACACCTATGCCAGCCAGTTGTTTCATTGCAAATTTATTTTGTCACTGAAGAAATCTCTAGGTCTAGGGGACACCCTATTTTTATGTTACTTCCATAAACGTGTAACGAGCCGTTACAAAACCATCCACCGCACCTACCCACATACCGAAGCCACAAGAGCGCCCGCGAGTCGAGGCGGAGCACCACACAGGCGACTCCGGAGAATACAAGGGGCGCGGGGCGACCCGCCTATAAATAACCGCGAGCCGGCCGTCCGACCACCATTCGTCACCTCCTGCTCCGGCGAGTGATCAGTCCGTTCCCGAAATCCTCCCCGCACCTATATCTATTTAAGTATCTATTCACGCATACTAATCTCACTACACCGTCCTCCCTACGCTGTGGGTCGCCTACTAGCGGATCGAGGTTCCCCGGAATACACGGACGCCTGGGTCGCCTAGTTTAAAGCGGCCGTGTACCGAACTATACAATCGCTGAACACACACCGGCCCTCAGCCACACTTTCTTATCAACACAAATACACTCCACAAATCCTGGAACAGATCGACACGCACCACCGGTATTCGCCCGACCTCCTGTACCCTATATTCCTTCCCCTTATTAAGATACATAGAAACGTCCGCGTAGGCCCCTTCAGGGCCCGATCAATATAAATATCAATAACCGTGATAAGTATTTGTGCATTTGTGTAGTGTGTTAATATTAAGTACATAAGCTGTAAGTACCCTAGATATATAAGTTAACCTGATTGTAAATAAAGCGGGTCCAGTGCCGCCTGAATTGTGTTACACTAATTAATCGGCATTATTAATTCTCACCCCGTACACCTACCGAGGTTATTTCCCTCCAGGGGCCTCAGGATCAAGATCAGGATAGTTAGGACCGCTTCACGGTCATTGTAGATCCCCCAGGCGACCAGGCACTCCTTCAGAGGCCGGCGTCAAGCTGAGCTAGTCTAAGACCGCTTCCCGGTACGTATTAATTGAGAGTTATTAGGTAGGTACCAACCCTAAGCACTAGGGACGTTAGTCATAAGGGTAAGTATCACATTACAATATAGCACCCAACCCCTACTCTCGGGGTAGGCCAGGCAGGTCGATTCGCCCAGGGGTCGCTCCCCGGTGATCCAGACCAGCTCCTGCCGAGCTGCTACATTACAAACGTATAATAAAAAACAGCGATAATAATTTATTCTTTATTTTATTTATTATACATAGTATGTACACCATTATTTACTATACAGTAAAATTATTATTGTAACATGCTAAAATCCTATTTTTAGGGAACCACAGGTGCCTGCACAAGTATTCTCTTCCTCTTCATCATATAACTTTGGCTCCTCAATGTCACTTTCTTCTTTGTCATTCTGTTTATCATTGCTACTGCTTCTGTCATCTAGACCATATTCCTCAAGTAGCCTGTCCAATTTAGGGTTAGCCACTTCTCCATTTCCCTGAGTTTTCTCTTTAGAGCTACAACAGGTATTTCCTGAATTATTACAGGATACTTCTTCAGTTTTACTATCCAATGTTGCGTTTTTAGAACTACAAAGTCCTGTTCTACATTTTCCCTTCCTTGAAATACAAGAGCCTTTTTTATTGCTATCTGTGTCATCTAAATTTAGTTCTTTTAGTGCTAAGTCTAACTTGTTATCTGTGGGGACATTTTCCTTGTTCTGTCTCTCTCTAGCATTGTACTCCTCCAGCATCTTCTTGGCTTTGGAACTCTTTCCAACTCCAAGTCTTGGCAGGCCTTTGTTCAGTCCCTCTAGAAGTACACATGCCTTGCACACTGCCTGCGATGAGACAAAGTTGCATCTCACACAGACACCCTGTTTAGGTAGTGAGACTTCATCTTTTATGGCCATTGTTTCACCTGAAATAAAGAATGGATTCATTTATTTTAACAATATTTGTGATGTTTTTATACACTTACAAATATACTTGGGAAATAGTGAGGTATTTAAATAATAAAATAGAATCTATATTTGAGTAAATTTAAATATTAGAAGCCCTTGCTAAAATTATAATGTACATATTAAATGAGTACTTACCTGAATATATGATATCCATGATGCAAGTGGGTTGTATTTTCTCCATGTCCTTCAAAAGAGCCCGGGCGTGTCCCCTGTAGGCATTTGGTGCAAACACACACTCAGTAGAGAAATATACCAGCTTTTTATAATGTGCATACATCACAATTTCCTTCTCATATGCATACTTGAGTGGCTTCACTCTTGGTATAGTCCCTTCACTGCCCTGAAATAAAATAAGACATGAAAAATATGTACGAGGAAGACGGATAATTCTATAATTTGTGTTGTTCTAACTTACTGTGATAATAGAAGTACATCTCTTTAGTCTAGCTATGTCACCCCTCAATACATTCATGAGGACAGTCTCAGCGATGTCATCAGCATTATGTCCAGTAGCTATACACTTGACTCCAAGTAATGCTGCCCCCCTGTCCAATGCCTGCCTCCGGAATACCCCACAGAAAGTGCAGTTATTCTTCTTCCCTATCTGTGCTACTATCTCATCCATAGTCCACCCATAGAGATCCTTGTATGACAATATCTTTAAAGGCATTTCATAGTCATCTCTGTTCTGCTTCACTGTTTCTAAACTATCATCTCTGTAACCTGTGATACCTTCATCAATAGACAGGAGCATCAGGTTTAAGCCATAATTGTGCCTTTCATTCAGTGTCTTCATGACGTGTGCCAGCACCGTGGAGTCTTTGCCCCCGGAAGCTGCTATAGCAACAGAATCTCCAGACTTGAACAGCTGTCCTTTTGTTATTGTAAAGTGGATTTCTGCTTCAAATGCCCAAAAGAAACATTCTTTACATAGTGCATCGCCAGTTTTAGGTCTCTGAAATGTAATTTTAGTTAGATTTATGCTTCTATAACAGTAAAAAGTTCATGTGATCATAGCAAACTAACCTTCAAAACAGCATTTTTTCCACAACCAGTTCGACATTGGATAGGCATGTTGACGTGTTGTGGGATTATGAAATAAAAAATAAAAACGTGAAATAGGCTTAGCCAAATAAACAGATTGGAAAAGTTTGCGATAGTAAAATTTTAGAGATTGATTTGTTGACAACCATTAAATTTGACAACTTCATCCCATGAATCCCATGATTTCGGAATAATAACTTGCAGACGTCAAAGTACTCTGTCAAGCGAGTTGCTTTTGGAACGCAGTTGCTGTAAAATTAGTCTGTGGCAAGTAAAGTTAATCTGTGATCAGTATTTTTCTGCAATCGGGCCAAGTGCCAAGTAATTTTTATAATTTACATTTCTCAGAAAATAAAGCCCTCTAACGATTACAAGTTAAGTTAGAAAACAATGATACTTGACTCATAATCCCGAATCTATGTGATAATAAGTGTAAGCGATGTATTCAGTGTTTTGTTGATGTGTCGACTCGGTGCCGTCGTCGGCAGTCGGTGAATGTGTTCTATTTGGGAGGAATTCGGTGTTGTGGGGCGCGAGGGCGCGGCGGCGGGCCGGCAGAGACATGCACGACCTCTTCAAGCAGGTCCTCAACGAGAGGGACCTCTCCAGGGCCGGTGACCTCTTCTCCCTCTCTGACACAGAAATCATCCATGATTTGACAGAAGTGGTGAGCCCATATTCCACTTATGGAATTCCTATGTAATAACTTGTTTAGGTGCGCTTCTATCTAGTTCAGGATGTTGTTAGTACTTGCCTACATAACAAGATGAAAGTATGACCAGTTTACTAAACCTTAGGAAGTCCTACACTCATCATAATTTCATAGAATACAACTATTCCAAGTTGTATTATAAATTTAGTAAAAAGTAAGCACAGTGACATTGTTGATAACTGTAACACTTTAAACTGTATTTGACTAGATCCACTCCTCTTTGTCACTTTTTCATTCAGTCATCCTTATCTCTTTTTGATTACAATCTGAAATTTATCAAACATGTATACAATAATTTCAGATAAAGAAGATAACAGAGATATCATCCCACCCAGACTACAGCCAGAATGACAATGACCAGTCAGTGGTGGAGATCTGTGTGACGAGAGTGACATCATGCATCCGGGAGACGGGGACGGTGGAGGCGCACTGCCGGCCACTGGTCGCGCTGCTCGAGGCGTGTCTGCACCACAACCTGAGACCCTCCACTAACCACCAGAATGAGGACCCACCACATGCCAAGATTGCTTCTGATGTCATCTCATGTATTTTTCTGGTAAGTTATTGATGTTTTTCATGAAAAATGTATTGCAGCTGTTTCGCTAAGGGAAAGCTGAAAAGAGGCAATAATACAGAGCCACATCTGAATGAAAATAGATATTCTCATGAATAATCTTATAACAGTTCATGTAAACAAAGCAATGTATCTCATAATATTTATTAGTTATTACTACCTTGACTTTTATATCATAATAAATATAGAAACTATTTCCCACTAAGCTTTTAATAACAGTGATTTTTATTGATTCAATTTGCAAATGACATCAACTAATAAAACATCCAGTTTTTTATGCTTTAGTATCAAGTTAAACCTGTTTTATTTTAATGAGCTGTTTATTATCATTTTTGCACATATCATTTCCACTTACACCTTTTTTTAAACACTGTTTTGCATGCAGAATATTTACTAAGCCTAGCATAAATACAGCTTGTCAATGACTGCTCCTAATGAAAAAAATCAGCCCCACAATCTACTTATCCCATTGTATTGTATTGTATTTATTATTCATAATATTCATTACATCATCATACATCCCAACTTTCCTCAAAAAACTTGGACTTACTCTTGGAACTGTTCTTTTTTTGATCTCCAATATAAAGTTTGAAACAGATATACTTGAGTCAAGTAGATAGTTAGGTACACTTGAGTCAATAGATTCATACAACTTTTAACTAGTGGTGAAAAAAGGAACTAGAACACTTAAATAAATCACTCTGGCTATATCTATGAATGCACCTTTTAGGCAAAAACAAAGCTTAAGATAAAAATAATATAGTATACAATAACAATAACCAAATACCCAGGCATCAGACAACCAGAACTACAGCAAGAAAGGAGTCATGGAAGCGGTCCTACCCGTAGCAGTGCGTCTGTTACACGCCGGCCACGCGGAGCTGGCGCGCAACATGGCGCGCTACCTGTCGCTCGCCGCGATACACCACGCGCGCCTGCTCAAGCCGCACGTGCAGCAGATTGTCGACTCCATTGTAGCAGGTAACTTGGCTGTGATGAAATGACACAGGCATTTTGGTGTAGGTAGGAAATAGTGGTTAAAAGCGGCCATGGTCGCTATTCAGTTCCCTAGATGGAAGCAGCGACACCGGCGTAAAGTGGGTGTAGAAATGCACTTCCCATCTGCCTATCTAACATGATAGTACATAATAAGTGATTATGAATGTTTTATGTACCTGATATGTGATTTCATCGACTGGCATTTCATCCTTATCAATTCCTTGTTAACCATACATACATAGGCGAACTTAGTGCTATTAGCATTTCTCTTTCAGTTATTCATCATACATCTTTTAGTGGAAAATCACACAGCAGACCTATTCTTGCTTCAGGAAACACGAAGTTTCTCTCAACACCTTTGTACCATATTACTAACATGCAGCCTTCTCCCCAGGCAACTACGGTCTCTGCCGCGTGCTCTCCCAGCTCTACGAGGCCGACCCCCAACTGTCTCTCCGCGTCCCCTCCTTGGCCGCGCTGCTCCCGCGCGCCGCGCCGGCGGAGCAGCTCGCGCTGCTGGCGCTGTTGGAGGCGGCGGCGCGGCGCGGGGATGAGCAGCTCGCGCCGGCTGTTCCGCTGCTGGTGAAGTGTGTGGCGGATCAACCGGATGCTGTTGCCACTGCTGTGTTGAAGGTTGGTTGAGTAACTGGCTTTGTTTTCCAGTGATATATATACCTACTAGTTGTTCCCGCGAGCTTCGCTGCGCCTTAAAAGTTTTCCCTTGGGATTTCCGGGATAAATATAGCCTATGCGTTAATCCAGGGTGTCAGCTAACTCCATACCAAATTTCATTAAAATCCGTTCTGCCGTTTTGACGTGAAGAGGTGACAAACATACCCACATACTCACAAACTTTATGTCATGTCTTAAATGCGCCCCGTGCTACTAGCTCTGTAGCTCTCGACAACTCGGTCATAAACTACCAATTGATAAACATATTCTCCATCCCACAGGTCCTCCTAGCCCTATCCACATCGAAGCCAGAGCTCCTCCACCCTCACGCGGGCACCCTGCGCCGCGCCGCGCGCGCCCCCGCGCCCCCCGCGGCCCCCGCCCCCGCCGCGCCCCCGGCTAATGCCCCCGTGCTGTTGGCGCAGGTGTTGGCGAGGCTGGGACATACTAATAAGGTTAGCTAAAAACCACAGACGTCGCGTGTTTTGAAACTATACAAGGCCAGAACGCAGAGGTTGGGACTGCTCGCGTATATTTTCAAATTAAAATGGTGCCATGATTTACTTGAAAGTATACAAGGCCATTACGCACTAATCGCGTATAATTATGGCTTGAAAATATATGCAGCAGTTACCAGTGCGTACTAATCGTGTATATTTTCAAGCGCCAAGCGGCAATGCGAGCACTTGAAACTATACGTGATTAGTTACCAGGTAGCCCTTTTGAATGTTTGCTCTCTCTTTCTTTCATGCGAAATAGTAATAAGTCTATTGCTTTCTAAACATTGCATCATCATTCCGCACTTGGCATTAATTTCGTAACGTGTTTTTTGTTTACACCGTAAGTTAAAAAGTAAATTGATATTAAACTGTAGAACTGTTGTTAATAGTAAAAATTATCTCATGATAGAACAATTCGTAAAAGACAATTACGGTGAATTCAAAACTTGATGAAAAATATGTCTATAATAGGTCTATAGGGTAATACCTACTACACTCACGAGCAATGAATAAGTCCAAGTAGCAAAAAGTCAACACCAAATGACCCTAGTTTTTTTAAACCATTAAATTTAAAATAAGATCAAAATTTAGTATTTTAATTGGTTATAATAATATTTTGATGCGCTGTTAAATGCACTTTAATATTGCCGACGGCGTCATTAAGCTAGTCTTATCCGTTCAGGAGTGTAGTAGGTATTAGGTACTCTTAATTCATTTAAATAATAAGATATTAGTAGGTATGCTTACTTGCAAGTATGATTGCTATAAATATCAATTTATCAATCAAATTAGAGCTTGTTCATCTTCATTTATTATCATTTTATAGGTATGACAGGCAGAATAAGTCAATTGTAGTCATTTACCGAAATAGTTAAGTAAATTAGAATCAGCATGTAGGTATAAATTATATGCGACAAGTACGCCAATCAAGCAATATGCGTAATAGCAATGTATATTTTCAAGTACGATTCAGTAAATCCCAACTTGAAAGTATACGCGATTAGTACGCACAAATCGTGTAGGTATATTTTCAAGTAAAATATTTATTTTTTTCACTTGAAACTATACAGTGCTAGTACACTATGGGTGCGTTCTGGCCTTGTATAGTTTCAAAACACGCACAGACGTCTATTATACACCACAAATGCACACATTTCTATGAATACCACGCGTGCCGATTTTTGAATTGATAATGATAGCTGGACGGAAGTAAATGCATAAAAAAAGCTTTTGACTAGTTTTTGACACGCGCATTGACGTCTGTGCTTGAAACATATAGAACATCAATCACATTCACTACTACATTATAAAGTGGCGCGCTCGCATTATAAAGTGTGGCCTCATGGTACAGTCGATATACGTCACTTTGGGATACTCATTTCGTCCAACATTCGAGCGGTAATATTGCAAAGTGCGGAGCAGACATAGCACCATAAGTCACTGTTATAAACCAGTTAGCCGAATTACTAATACAAATATAAGTTTTAAAAGACACTTACAGCTTAGAAACACGCACCTCATGTCTTCCTATCGCTAAGAACGACTTCTCGTTAACCTTCCAAATTCTAACCTCACTCAACCCGCCTACCCTCACAGGAGCGTGCGCAAGAAGCCCTAAACTTCGTGCTCGAGTGCCTCCCGGCGTGCGACCGCGGCTCCCACGGCGCCTTACTGCGGGAGGCGACCTCGCTGTGCAGCGCCTACCCCGCGCTCTTCACCGAGCCCGTGCTGGCCGCGCTCACGCCTACCTCCAGGTATATAAGGCTATTGGAAAAATGAAATGGATATAGGAACTTGAGTAAAATTGTACTAGATATAAGTAAAAATTATACTATTTATAAGCGAAAAGGTTGAAAAGATGCTCGATATGACGAGGCCTTTGTGAAATGGTGGAAGATGACTATAAACAATTTCACTTTGACTTTGACTTATATAGCCTCGCTAATCCGGACCCCACCTTATTTGGTGGTCGGGATAATCCGGACGAAGAAAATTGGTAGCGATAGATAGACGCATTTGCAAGGAAACTGAAAGATAAAAGTAAATCAATATCTCCACGCATCCTAGATTTGTTAGGACATCTCACTATATCACACATTTCTCACTTGACAGTAAAAAATACATAGGTACAGATAACAAAGTCATCCTATGCGGGTTCTGTTTTATCCTTTCGCGTTACAGAACCTTAAAAAGTTCCATACTTGATCTTTCAACATCATCCTACATAACAATACATACAATATAACCCTACCTTCTCCAAAAAGCGAAGTGAACCAAACCTCAACCGGCGTCACGATCGTCAAGCTAACCGCCCCGGCCCCCGCCCCCGCCCCGGCCCCCGCCCCCGCGCCCGCCCCCGGCTACACGCGGCGCGCCAAGCTGGGCGACTCGCGCAGCACGGGCCGCCTGCACCCCGGCGCGCACTCGCACCGGAGCATGACCAGGCTCAATGTCGCAGGTACGTCATGTGTTAGATGTCTAAATGTCATTTGGGGGTCTAAAGGATGAAGGAAAATCGTTCCGTGTACAAGCTAAATGAAACATAAGAGCCGGATGCTCCAGATAGAGTGAATGAGTGTTATTTCCCGGTGCTGAAACGGGTTCTAGCTAATCTTGATGCTATTGTAGGCCATAGCGCTGGTTTTCAGCTAGAACCCTGGACGAAGTCACGAACTGACTTGGCACAATATGCGTCGGATATAGGCTGCGGTGCTGTCTAATATTAGGTAGTATGTCATCGACCGGCGTAACCATAGTAAAACTAACCGCCCCGTTGGGGGTCTAAAGGATGAAGGAAAATCGTTCCGTCTATAATGAAACATAAGAGCCAGATGCGTCGGATAGAGGGTTGTGTATTTGTATCGGGCAGTTTGGCATCGACCGGCGTCACTATAGTGAAGCTGACCGCCCGTTGACAGAAGATGCGGTGGATATAGGTTGCGGTGCTGTATAAGGTAGTACGTCATCGACCGGGATCACTATAGTGAAGCTAACCGCCCCCGCACCCGCGTCATTTGGGGGTTTATGGTTTCCACATATGCATAACTACATAACTGCATGCTAACTGCGAGTCTGCCTGCATCGCGTGTTATGGGTGTCGGACAGCTGATATATCTACACAGATACATAGATAGATACATATTAAATATAAATATCGCGAAGTGCAGCGCAGATAATGTTTTTGACTGTTAAAATATTAACGACATTTTTCTCATTGAAACATTTCGTACAATTTTTTACTCGATTTAAGAAAAATATCTCTCCTAACCCACAAGTACCAAGACAACGAATAAAATTAGATAAATAGACCGCTTCTCCTGAACCGCTTAAGTATATTTTATAGGTATATATATTATTATGTATGTATTAGATATTCTTATGTATATATATTATGTATAATATATTGTATGTATCGGTATATTTGTATATAGGTTAATTAGGTATAATATTAAGTGACTTAGGTTTACTATTCTTTTCCTTTTTTTTAAATTCTTTTTTTTGTACACCTTATTACCTATTTTTTCCTGTACCTCCTGCGGGTTGACTGGCAGAAAATGCTTTTAGCGTTAAGTCCACCCTTTGTACTTTTATTTGTAATATCTGTACAATAAATAGTTAAATAATAATAATAATAATAAAATTTAATAAAGTATTATGTATTCGCTATTCCCAGGCGGGTCGGTGGGCGGCCTGCACAAGAGCATGACGCGGCTCTCCTCCTCGCAGCAGATCAACCTGCAGCAGAATAACAACAATAACACAGGTGGGTATTGATGGATTCTGAATAACATTTTAGTGATGTCATACTACAAACAAACAAACCATTTTGTCTGTGGAAAATGTGATTTACGAATAAGGTTACAGAGTCGAATTTGAAACAAAGAATAAAGGGTTTTGACAGCTTTTAAATTAGAATTTGTGTCGTCAGAATCGATGCAAATGTTCACTCTTTTTTAGTATAAAACCTTAACTAAAGATGGAAGAAGACAATATTGGATCGACTTTTGCTCTGCGGCCTATCATATATTGTCCGCGATCCATAAAGTAACCTTTAGTTTGTACCGGTAGTTAAATCAATTTATATTTATTATTCCCAGGTGCAAGCAGCCGCTCTCCGCCCACCACGGGCGGGGTCACCGTGACCACCATCACGCCGGCGCGGCGCGCGCGCAACAACCATCACCACAACATCTTCATTGGACAGACCAATCACGTGAGTCTATTGTGTGAGGGAAATCTGGGTAGTTAGTTAGGTTTATCTAGATGACGAATTGTCACGTCATACTCTCCTACTCTTCGCTACTTACAAAAACTGTGTTCTAATTAATTTAATACTTGGGGGAACGGAACGTGCCGTGTTATTGTAAACATCAAGAAATAGAGTGCTCACCTTTTTATGTAAAATAAAATAGTAAACAAGGTGTTCTGACTGGAAAACCTATATTAAAATAAAGTACTAAGTGCATATGTTGTGATCCAAGAAATGCATCTAAAACAAATCGTCGGAGTCGTGAGTAAAACGCTTGCATATTCCACTCAGAATGACTCAGATTAACAAAAGAACTCTAACGACATTTGGAGAGAAAGAGAAGGCGATATAAACGTCAAATTCGCCTGACGTTGTCATCGGACTGACGGCTGGTTGGCCAATCACAAGCTCCAGCGTCCTGTCATCGGGTTGTCACTGCCAGATGTCGCTCCGATTTATGCAAGGCGCATTAAATGCTGACAAATTCGTAAGGAAGAGAATTACATACGGAGAGTTACGCTTGTAACATCTAAAGACAATTTGCAGTTTTGCTTCTATGAGTGTTTTTGTTTAGCTTACACATGGTGCTAGCTTGATGGTGATTTATTACGAATACTTAATAGTTTTTTCTTGCTGCAATTTTTATATTTGACTTGTGTTTTATTTTTTATTTTTTTGACCATAGCTTTTGCTTAAGGCTCGAATTTTATTTTATTGGACCCTGTTGCGGACAAAAATTTCATTATTTACGACATTTTTATTTAATGTAATAATTGAGTTTTTGTTATTTTGATTAAAATTTTTATGATTTTATGCGCTTTGTATATTTGAGACGCTTTGTACCTATATTTAATTTTGAGACATTTTGTATCTATTTTGATACTGTTGACTTTAATTTTGTTTTTATTTTTATGCATGCTTTTTGACATTTTTTTTTATTATTATTGTTAATTTTAGTATAGTAATTATGTCAATTTTTTTTTCGCTAAAAGCGTAATGAGCTCATTTGCTTCTTGTCCTCACTGTCCCGGTACCTCAAGATTGTACGTCGTTCCACGCGGATTAAATGTACACATTAGTAGAGTGCATGGAGGTCTTCGTTCGCAACAGACAGACCAAGCGTCGTCGGCGCGTGGTGACGTAGATGAGGGCGTTACACCTGCTTTTGATCATTTACCGTCTTTAAAATCTAAAGTTCGGGTTCTTAAGCATATCCCTAAGGGTGTAAGGAGTTTGGCTGCAGCTAAATTGTCGGAAGTTATCGAAAAATGCATCCAAACTAACGGCACGGATGACTGGTACGAACTTTTAACCTTTTCGTACAGGTACCTTAGGATTCCTCTTTCCGAAGATCGCAGTCGTTCTTTGACTTCAAAATTAAAGGAAAATTTAAATAATGCCGATGCACAAGGTCTCCCAACTTTGGATTCTGCTCCATGTAGTGGAGGTGTCAATCGGCGTTCTCTGTGCAAGTTGGTGGAGTCCAAGGTTCATGATGGGGACCTCAGCGGTGCAGTTAGGATTTTGTTATCCGATTGTAGTCTGGCCGATAACAGTGAGGAGACGGTAGAAAGTCTACGACAGAAACATCCTGCTCCGGGTCGCACGCTTAATTTTCCCTCAGAACCGGATGCCTCGAGTGAGTTCTTGGCTGTGGAGGTGTCTGATATCACGGAGGCCATTGCGTCTTTTAACAATGGTTCGGCAGCGGGTTTGGATGGCATACGCCCAGAACACCTGAAGGAGTTGACTTCTGTCGGGGCCGGTGATAGTGGCGTTAATCTTCTGGCGTCAATTTGCAGCTTGGCTAATTATATGTTGAAGGGTATGGTCAACAGGGAAATTTGTCCTTATCTATACGGTGCAACTTTATGCGCCCTCAAGAAAAAAGACGGGGGCATCCGACCTATAGCCGTTGGTAATGTTATCCGGCGACTGGTGGCTAAACTGGGATGTCGGGCGGTCAAGGAGGGGATGTCGTCCTATTTGCAGCCTCGGCAGTTGGGTTTCGGTGTTCCTTTGGGATGTGAAGCTGCAATCCATGCCACTCGATCGTTTGCATTATCCAGAGCGAATTCGGATGATGTAATTGTTAAGGTGGATATCCGCAACGCCTTCAATACCGTTGAGCGGGACACGGTCTTGTCTGAGGTTCTAGACAAAATACCTTCTCTTTATCCGTTTCTTCATCAATGCTATTCGAGACCGAGTAATTTATACTTTGGTGATAGCTTGATGGAGTCTCGGGTAGGAGTGCAACAAGGAGATCCTTTAGGACCACTCCTTTTCAGCTTGGCAATTCAGGATGTGATTGTCGCGCTTCGCTCTTCTCTTAACGTGTGGTATTTGGACGACGGCACCATCGGGGGTAGACCTGAAGTTGTGTCGGAGGACTTACGCTCACTAGTAGAAGGCTTCAGGAGAATGGGTCTGGAAGTAAATGCCCAAAAGTGTGAGTTATACTCGTGCTCTGGTCAGGCATCTCAGGAGGTTCTGTCGCAGGTGGAATCGGTAGTACCAGGCCTCAAGATTTTGGACAGAAGTAATTTTTTGCTTCTGGGTGCGCCAATTTTCGCTGAAGGCATTCCTGAGGTGCTTGCTTCTAAAATGAGAGCTTTGCGAGCGACTAAATTTCACTTAAGCCAACTTTCAGCCCACGTTGCGTTGACGATACTACGTAGTTGTCTGTCTATGCCCAGGATGACTTACACCTTGCGGACGGCAACTGTGTGGTTATACAAACAAGAAACCGCCGGGTATGATGCTACTTTGAAAGATTTGTCGGAGACTGTTCTGAACATCGAAATGACATCTTCTCAGTGGTCCCAGGCATCGTTGCCTATTAGACACGGTGGGTTGGGGATCCGTCGTTTGCAGGACACCGAGCTCCCAGCATTTCTGTCCTCATCGTTTGGGGTACTAGACCTCGTCACTCGCATTTTAGCTATTCATGGTGACGGGTTTAGTATTCCCTTCGCAGAGGAGGCATTGGAGTTGTGGCAGGCTCGTTGTCCTGGGAGCGATCTCCCCGAGACACCTCAGTCTCAGCGGAGTTGGGATGAGGTGTTATGCAAAAACGCAATAGATTTTTTACTGAGCAGCCAATCAGGTGTAGAACTTGCGCGTTTGCGAGCTGTTACCCAGCCTGAGTCAGGTATATGGCTTCATACCTTGCCTTCGCCGCAGTTGGGGACCCTCATGGATGACGACTCTTTGCGCGTGGCGGTTGCGTTGCGTCTGGGTTGCAATGTTTGTCATCCTCATCGTTGTGTTTGCGGTGCGCAGGTGGATGCTGGAGGTCGGCATGGGTTACATTGTGTCCGTAGTGCGGGTAGACTTTCTCGCCATTGCTCTATTAACGATATAGTTAAGAGAGCACTCATAGCCGCGAACATCCCGAGTGTTTTGGAGCCACAGGGTCTTAGTAGGACAGATGGTAAGCGCTCTGATGGTCTTACAATGATTCCCTGGGAGAGGGGCCGCTGTCTGGTGTGGGACGCGACGTGCGTCTGCACGTTCGCTCCGTCTCACGTGGCTTCCACTTCAGTGACTCCTGGCGCAGCTGCAGAAGTGGCTGCGAGATTGAAGTGCCAAAAGTACGGTCCGCTATTGGGCAGTTACATTTTTGCCCCCCTTGCTCTGGAGACCACGGGTGTGTGGGGAGTACAGGGCAAGGCCTTTGTAAAGGAAATAGGACGCCGCTTGAGGAACCGTGGTCTTGACTTCCGGTCTGGGGCATATCTCATGCAGAGGATCTCCTTGGCGGTTCAGCGTGGAAACGCTGCAAGCGTCTTGGGGACCTTTGGGTCGGATATGGCCCGAGTCGGATTGCTAGTGTAGGAATTTCATTGAAGAAATGACATTTAATCATATTTTTAAATTATTATTTTAGGTTAATGTTGACATTTATTTTAATTGTTTTTGTGACTTAGATTTAATATTATTTTTTGTTTTTATTTTGATGTATAATAAGTTTTAATTTGATTTTATTTAGTTTTAATGTATTATTATTATCTTTTGCATGAATCGAATAAATAAATTTGTGTGATTTAATACTTTATTGCACAAATATGACATTATTTTCTCTAATCTTTAGCTTAGCGCTGTAAAATGGCTTATAAATCCGTCAAATGCCAAGACCTGTCAAATACTTTTCTCAACGCCCGTTAGACGTTAATCTTTTTTGTCGTTTTACAGAAATATTATTTTATTCTTACGTCTTCTGTTTCAAGTCATCTTAAGTTGACTCCCAATCTTCTGTGAGGTCTTTGTATTTTAATTACGACCTTATTACAACAGTATTATTCTTTGTCCACAGAACACGACACCACCGCTCATAACCAACCCGTCACCTCTCCAAGCGCAGTCCATATCCGTCAACCCGCTAGCACTCGGCAAGTCCTCGGACCTGCTGCCAACACCATCATCCGTCTCCATCCAACATTCCACCACGGCTCTGGGCCACGTCTCCATAGTCAACTCGGCCAACACTGGCCCAACGTTGGCCCCACTCGGCAGCGGGCCAATCACCATCACGCCCAACCCCGTCAACGTATCTGGCCCAGTCACTGTGACGTCACGACGGGCCAACAACACCAGTGTCACGATGATTAATTCTAATTCCAATGCGAATCACAGGATAAGTGTTTTTGAGCCGTATCCCATGCGCGATACGGTGCAGCATTTCTGTGAGAAACATCTGGATAAGATCAAGGCGTACATGGATAATGTGTCGTTGAGGCTGCCTCCGCCCGCCAAGTGTACTATTGAAGGTGAGCGCTTTATAAATATTGCCTCGAATAATCAGTAGTTTCAATAATAAAATATATTTTAAAGGAAAATTGGTTCAGCTGTTTCGGAGTTACGCTATCACCGATAGATACATAAATATACAGTCATGATAAACTCATAACGCTGCTCTTTTTAAAAACACAGAATCCACAAATTTAGGCCTTAAAGTCTTACCCGAATCCTGAAAAATCACGCTCTAAAACAGCTAGATTAGAACCACAGAGCAGTGGTTATATACTATACAATTTAGCAATCATAAGCATATACCAACGACCTTCCCTGCCATTATTTCATTAACACAAAAAACCACCCCACCCCACAGAGCGCAGATCCAAAAAGATGGCCAAGCTCCACTTCGCGTGCGGCGCCCGCGGCGCTCACTGCCTCTACGCTCGCACCATGTTCACACTACGGACGCGCGCGCCCCGCGTGTGGGTGCACCTCATGTTCCTAGCACTGCAGGCCAGGTATGACACAGTTTTCTTCTTTTTGCGACGGAATTAAAATAAAAAAACACAGAAGATAGATAGATAGATAGAGTACTCTTTACACCAAGAAATAATTAACAATTTTACATAGACACTTAACTAGGGTACAAAGGGCGGTCTTATCGCTTATAGCGATCTGTTCCAGACAACCTTTGGATGGATGGACTAGAGATATAAAGGGGTACAGTGTACTTACTCAAGGAATATATAATATAGAAGCCACAAAACTAAGCAATTAAACTCCATCTGACTGCTGAAATACCAGGCCAGGTATGTCACAGTTCATGCGCGTGCGCACTGTCTGTACGCTCGCACCATGTTCACACTGCGCACGCGAGCGCCCCGCGTGTGGGTGCACCTCATGTTCTTGGCACTGCAGGCCAGGTATGGTATACAGGGTGTTGCTAAAGCGACGGGTTTAAAATAAATACACAGAAACCACAAAAGAAAGCAATTAAAAACTTCTGACTGCTGAAAAACTAGGCCAGGTATGTCACAGTGATTCACGGGTTTCTAAATTGTGGTCCTAAGTTTGCTTAGGACAGCTGAATGGTGTAGTTGTTAGTGACCCTGACTGCTACGCCGAAGGTCCTGGGTTCGATTCCCGGCTGCGGCAGATATTTGTTTAAATACAGATATTTGTGCTCGGGTCTTGATATTTATATTTACTATGTATCTATGCATATGTGTAGATATATCAGCTGTCCGACACCCATATCTGAGGTTCTGCCTAGCTTGGAGTCGGATGGCCGTGTGTGGGATATCCTCACATATTTATTTATTTATAAAAAAAGTTCATGCACTGTCTGTACGTCCGCACCATGTTCACACTACGGACGCGCGCGCCCCGCGTGTGGGTGCACCTCATGTTCCTCGCGCTGCAGGCCAGGTATGGTGTAGTATGGGTCACTAAAGTTGACCTAGATGGAGGGCGTAATGTGCGTTATACACTGATGCAAAAAATGTATGAAACTTTAAGTCTGATTGCGTCAATGACGCGCTCTAAAACAAAGGTGACTGAGCGGCTTAACTTACAAATATGGCGCTGTCGTCGCTGGGTCATTTCCTAGCATTCTTTTGTTCGTTATTTCCGCACGATAAATATTTTTAAATCAAATGTAGAATCATGTTCTCGTTCTCAAACCAAACAACAATCGTCTTATGCGGTTCATCTGTTGAGGCTTGATAGCAGATGAACACTGAAGAGTTATGTATTTTAGTATTTTACACAGTATTTGCAATGATTGAATAACACTATTTCATTAACACAACTATTAACATAATCACGGTTACAGGTCGACGGCGGCGCTGAGCTCGCGCGACGCGTCGGTGGCGAGCCTCAAGCACTGCTGGGACATACTCAAGTGCGAGAACAAGACCTTCCTCACGCTCGTCACTAGCGCCTTCCCCGGACTGAAGGTGAGTACTTTCATCATCACATCCTAATCCTAACTAATATTATAAATGCGAAGGTAACTGTGCTGTGTATATCTGTCTGTCTGTCTCTTACTCTTTCACGCCAAAATTACTCATCTAGTGCGCCATAAAAACATGCAAAGAGCTTATGAACATAGCAAGTCAAGGCAGAGTGGGTAAATAAGTGATTAGTGCCGCTTTTGGTTCACAATAAAAAGGGATGTTACAGCTACAAGGGAGTAACAGTTTTCCTTGATGTATTTCCAAACGACAGTATTGAACGAAATCAGTCAAAATGCAGAAAAATTGTAAATGACACCAGACTGGTGTTGTTAAATGTTGTGCTTTGCGTTTGCCCGCAGTAAAACCAAAAATATTGTTTTTGTGGGATACATGCTATAAAGTGTAACACTGCAATGTCTGTTAAATTGATTAACAAATAAATACACTTTTACCATTCTTTAACTTTTCACACCGCATTATATTCTAATACCATGTCCCTCCAACCAGGAGCAAGAGATGCTACTGAACGAGCTCCGCGCCGCCGGGTTCTTCGACGTGTTCGAGCTGAACGCCGCCGCCGACGCGCCGCCGCCGCTCGCGCCCGCCACCGCGCCGGTAAGTGCTTGCGTGTTCATTCAATATTCATTTTGACATACATTACACTCGTAAGGTAGTGGTTATAAAGCAAGGGAATTCTGGTACCAAGGTGCTGTCGTAGACTACTGAAAGTTGTGTGTAATGTGTGTTAAAGAGAATTAGATATAATTAACTGCAAATTACTTTTCTGAGATATAATGCTTGCAGATACTATTTTATCAGCCTGAGGACTCGTCAATCGATGCGTCTTTCTATCATATCATACAAAACATTATGGCTCCCGCAACGACATAATTATGCACCAAACACTGAAATAACTGCCGACATAATTCCTTCAAATCTCCCCCACACCACCACCAGTGTAAACGTATCATTCCGGCATACAATACACTAATACAATAACTCCTGTAACGTCATGTGCACCAAACGTAATAAATGCCGTCATAAATCTGCTGACATGAGTGTAAAACCTGCTATCACAAATCCCCCCAGCTCGTCACTTGGGGTTGTTTCCTCTGCGCGCACCCGGAGCGCGCGGTGGGGTTCCTGGTGGACGGACAGCCGGTGATCGAGGGGCAGCTGAAGGAGAAGAAGGGGCGCTGGCGGCTGTTCCGGCGCTGGCGGACGCGGTATTTCACGCTGTCCGGCGCGCACTTGAGCTGCAAGGGATCGGTTAGTGAATTTAAAGAATTGATGAATATACTCACGGGCAATGAAAAAGGTCCACTGTCAAAATGCCGACACCAAACGACGCCAATTTTTTCAAACATTTAATTTAAAACTTGAAAAAAATATCTCCGTTTTTAGTTGATAATCTCCTGATGCTCTGTTAAATGTACTTCAATGATGCAGAAGGCGTCATTAAGCTAGCCTTTTCTGTTTAAGATTAATTGGGTGCTTTTCTCAGTGGAACTTTTTAATTGCCCGTGAGTGTATGTTGTGTGTTATTCTGCGGTGTTTTGTGGCTCACCCATGGAGTTGAAAATGGTTGTAATTACAAAATTCTAAAAAAATCTTATTTCAATCCATGTCTTTTTATTTCCGATTTTGAAAAAGATATATCTTTCAAGATTTGATTTCTAAATGGAGATACATACAATACTGTATTATTTGACATCTAACATTCGGTTAAATGAAATATTCAAAGGATTTTGATGCTGCGAAAACGACCAGACTGAATCACAATTTCCAGACACCCTGTAAATTTACCCCAACAAGCTAACTAACCCACAACTTTCCCCACAGAGCGGCGGCGAGAGCATAGACATCAACCAGATCCGGTCAGTCAAGGTCTCCCGCGGCGCACGCAACATCCCCAAGGCCTTCGAGATCTTCACCGGAGACCAGACGCTTATACTCAAGCCTAAGGACGGGAAAAATGCCGAGGAATGGGTGCAGTGCCTGAGTATAGCGGTGGCGCACTCGCAAGCTAGGGACGTGCCGGCCAAGAGCAATAGTCTGCCGGCTAGGGGACTCACGTTGAAGAATCTTTGAGGTACTTACACCAGATTTACTTATGTACTGGCATGGGTACTTAATCATAGGGTATTTTATTGTATACCATTCGGTTGTCCTTGAAATAGGCTTTGACGCTGAAGAATCTTTGGTTCATAGAAATGTATGGTTGTGTAGAGCGATAGCTGGTGACGGAATAATGTGAAATTAAAATTGTATTTTCAATGGTAAATAGAGTTGGTATAGATACTCGTCTTTTGAAAATAAAATATTTTTTTTGGAAAGTATAAAAAATGCGGAAGGCTAAGTTTAAAATAAATAATTTCGTCACAAATATTACAAAAGAACACATAAGGCTCGTCCTGAATTTTAAACGAAACTGCCTGCAAAATAAATCAAGGAAGTGACCGTGAATGTTGGACTATTATAATTAAACAAAAGGTCTCATATACCTGCGTGACCCGTATATAATAATAAACTATATACAAACTTACCCCCTTATTCATAGAAAAGTTACAATACGTTTTAACTAATAAACTGTTTTGTCCCTCTCTGTCAAAGAACAAATTGTACTTTGTCGGAGAGGGACAAAACAGTTTATTAGTTAAAACGTATTGTAACTTTTCTATGAATAAGGGGGTTATACTACATAATTTTCTTATTTACATTAATAAAGGTGCCAAGTGAGATTCAGCGTTTACGTTGTGTATGACTGAGAAGTAAACTTAAAGACTTGTGGAAATTGTTTGCATTTTATCTATTTCGAATAGAGTAAGAGTAAGTTATAGACATGCTAGTTTATACACTAGACTGGACTGGTTATAACTACGTCACGAGATTATACGCGTTTTTGTACATATCTTACGTAAAAAGGGTCAATCGGTTGTTTCGCTCTGACAAAAAATAGTAATGTTAAAAATTATTTGGGAAAACAACACAATCCCTGACTTCGTCAGTGCATTCGTCATAAATGCCTTCCTTTTTTTGTCAGTGCGATTTTTTTACTAGTTTCTACTTTTTTTAAGGGCTAATTTGCAATAGTCAGATAAAAGTTATCTGAGGAATAATTCTGATGTTGTCGCGACAATTTTTTTTGTATTAGATAGTGACAGCTACAATTTTATTCCTCAGATAACACTTAGGTATCTGACTATTGAAAAATCAGCCCTAAGATCCCCGTCCAGTGACAATGGCCAAAATAGTGATAAGAGTTTGAAAAAAATGCTCACATTATATTACAGTCACATTCCTTTTTACTTAGTCATTTGGTATATTATAAGATTTTTTTGAAAACTTTTTGCCCCTTATTTCTGTATTGTAGATTGTACTTAAATTTACATGAATAAGTGCCTTTTATATTACTAGTGTGATATGATAATGTGCAAGTTATATTTAGTAGTAGAAGTACAATAATTCGCGGTAAGTTTGTTATTATAAAATGAAATATGTAACTTACTTTTTCGAGATAACTTTTGGTTACGACTTATGGTTTATTAATTTTCAAAGAAGCCTGATTTGTCTGTTTGTATTCAAAAGTATTGACATTCCTTAAAAAATACTTAAGTATATTGTTGCATACTTACAAATTATTTGCTTGCCATTACTGCATTTCAAACACATCGTATGGATTTAAGTTTTACGATTTGTTCCACGGACGAAATTTGGGCGGGTAGCCCACACTCAACCAATCAACGATAGGGTTGGACTACATTCAAAATCTAGAATCTAGGTTGTAGTCTGCTCTTATTGAAATAATTAAGTTTTTTATGAAGCTGTACTACTTAACACCAAATAATTCGTGTTCATTGGAAAACCAAATTCTTTATTTCTTTGTTATCGAGTTATGTTAGGGCCTTCTTCTGTTACATATAAAAGTATTTGTTAGTTTAGTTGTTAAATCATGTGGCGTCCATTAGGTTAGTTTATTTTTAGAAGTACCAAACAGATTTTCCTTCTGTGGTACAATCTAGAATTACTTAAAATACATTACATCTGGTTTCCTCACCAGATTCACTGGCCCTGGTACACTAATCACTACTCTATTGCGTTGCAGTAGGGTTAGTTATGGCGTAGCGGAACTGATATAAAATCGAGATTGAGGTCCGGTAGGGGTTCAATAATTTTGTATCACAGAAGTTAAATGTTTGATTGGTTATAAGGTTTCATACAAATGATTAGTTTTTAACAAAAGTTTGATATGTTACAGTAGTTTGTACCTGTTTTCAATTGTAAATAAGTTTTGAATGAATTGCTTCAATGTTTTTAATAATGTACAGGAAGATAATCATATTTATAAATTTTTACACATTGTTAAGTTTAAAACGTTCAATTAATGTAATTTTATATTGTAAAAAGAAGTTATGAATTTGGTGCTAAACTTGAACTTTTTGATATAAATATCCTAGAGTAACTTTACTACGTATTTTAAACTTGGCTGACTTTTCTGTGAATTTTTAATCTTCCACCGTACATTTGTTAAATATTCAAATGGACCGTATTGTGGCTTCTACACGAAAGTCAGTCAATTTAAAATATCAGTGCTTCAAGTATAACTTAAAGGCTGGGTAATAAACGCAGTAACATTATGGCAGCTGCTTTAAAACAATAATTTACTGGATTTGGGCGCTTGTACTTAAAATCAATAATGTTTATTGAATAAATTATATTCTGTTTATACAAATCTGTATTTTAATTCATCTACTTACATAATTCTAAGTTAACATAACATTACCAGGTTTCATAGAGCTAAGCTGTTTTCTGAAGCCAGTATTGGGTTGAACAGCTGGCCGTTTAGACTTCACTAGATTGTAAGCTTCAACAAATTCCATGTTCGCATATTGCATGAGGTAGCCGATAGCCACCATGGCCGTTCTAGAGACACCGGCATTGCAATGAACTAGGATATTCTCTCTGCTTTCTACAGCTTTATGAATAAATGGTAAACTATCCAATAGCACCGGCCTTATGTCAGTCTCAGGCAAATCTAAACACTGGACAAACTTGCAGTCGACATCTTTGGCTTCCACACTTATGCCTAAACTAAGTATATGTTTTATTTTATATTTCTCTAGTACAGTAGTAGACGTACAATCTTGGGAGCCTATGAAAAGATACTCTGTGACTTGAGCTGGAACATCATCGGGCTTCGTGTCTACCACAAAGCCATAACTATTGCTAGCACACGCGGTCCTGTCATAACTATCGCTGTCTCTTTTCTCCACAAACCTCTGTCCGTCCGCGCACGTCACTACAGTCTCCGTCTCTTTCAGTTTATGCTTCTGTTTCATTAGTTCACTGAGAAAGCTCATTTTCACTTATCTATTAACAATTCTACTAGCACTTCAATCACTTTCGTCTTCAACAACAAAACGTGTAGAAATTTTTCGCTCCGGGTCATATATTAACTCTTGCGGGTCGTATTCCACATCACACAGGTACAGGCCGTAAGCCGGCTGTGAGTGCAGGTGGCTGAGCCAGGAGTTCTTGGACGGAATCTGCAGCATCAGCCGGATGTCCTGGGTAGAGATCTTCCCGGCGGCCGCGCCCACCAGTGCGCCTAGCATGCGGCGGATCTGTAAGCAATAGGTGTGGTGTTAAGGAGCTTGCATGTTTTTCTATGCCATAATATTGTAAACAGAGAATAATGAGGATTTGTATGCCTCAGTTATTATAAATGGTAAAGTGCGTTAGTTTATTTGTGCTCTTTATCAGAGCCATGTGGAGAGGAGTTCTATTTGCAGGTGATTGGGAGGGGAGAACCCTTAAAACTAAACCTTACAAGGTTTGGAATTAGGTTCACTTTTAAAGGTGACCTACATGTCACAAGGTCTGAAATTAGAGAAGTGTCTTAATAAAAAATTCAAAAACTAACCTGGTTATGCACAAAAGCTCTTCCATGTATCTTTATGTCATAGTAGTCAAAGTAGCTCCCTTGCTGTTCAGTGAATGATGAGACTTGTGGCCGCCCAGGAGTTATTTCTATGGAGTGTATAGATCTGCGGTTGTGCTTGGTTTGCGTCTCCTTGTCGAATTTCTTGAATGTTGTGAAGTCGTGGATCCCCAGAAATTCTTGAGCACCCTCTCTGAACCTGTCTATGTCAAAGTTTTCAATCCTGAAATGGATGAAGTTGAATTGTTGTTAACTAAAGAGATAATTTACTACATAGAAAGGCAATAAATATTGTCTCTAATAAGATATCTGCCCTGGCTGAGATCAAACTAGCATCTTTGGTATAGCAGTTAGGAAAATTTTATGTCATCTGGTTGACAGAATTACATACCATACATATGTATATTATTTAACTTGACCAAATAAGTCAAATAGACTAGTTAAGTATACCTGAGAAAATGGCACCTCTTCCACTCTTCAAGTGGTATGTAGGAAGCTATAGACAGATTCTCTGCTGGTCGAGGAAAATTGTTTTTCAGAATGGCTAACCTGTATTGAATTAAAGTAGGTATTTGATTTTGTTATCTATGTATTTATTTATATATTTATATAATAATGAATGAAGTGTTAGAAATGAAAGGTCACAGAAGTTGAAGCTAAATTTTACTGAATAAACAAGTATCAGATTTAATTACCTGTATAAATATGTTCGGGATTTGGCATTGAATCTTGCATTGAAATCATCATTAACTCTGATTGTATTTTTTACACTTACACATATTTCATTCTTAAAAAAGTATTTGTTCACTCTAAATGTTATATCTGCTGGGTTGTAAATGTTGCTCTCACTTGTCTCTAGATCAAAGTGAGCCGTGGCATTTAATGCATGCACCCCTCCATCTGTTCTGTGAAATAAATTATTAATCAACAAATAATCAATTGTAAATCAACCAATAAATGTTTTCAAAAACAAAGTATTATGAAGATTTAATGACCGAAAGATCTAAATGTTCAGCCTCACAGTATAAGCAGATGTTCTAGGCTTTATTCAGAATATAATGATCATGACAGTAAAGGAAAGTCCCGCACACTCTTTCCTTCACACTGACCCAGTAAAGTTAAGAATAAATAAAATGATCTTACCGACTGGACAGAAGCAGGTTTGGGTAGTTGTGGGACCTCAGTTTAAGAAGAGCCAATTCAAAAACACCTTGTACACTTTCCGGGTCAGGGTAGTTCCTCTTCTCTTTGAGCCATATCTTCTCAGATGATCTGTATTATTATTAAATAGTTTGTGGAAAATATAAGGATTAAACCTACCATAACTAAATGTAGTTAATTATTTTTTCCCTACTAACCTGAAACCTGTGCCGATATAGGAAAAGAACGATAAGTATCTAGCTTTCATAATTATGTTAAACAACCTAATTTGAGGGCCGTAAATTTAGTTTCTATAAGAAAAGAAATAGAATAATCTAAATTGTTAGGTTATGTTTTGATCGTGTGATGAGAATGTGTTCAAAAATCAATCCAAAGTTTGACATTTACCTATTCTGTTGGCGCTACATTTACACAATGAACGGGCCTCTATACTTTCACTTTTGACATTTCGCAAGTTTCTATTCCTCTCTCTTTCCCTCTCATTAGGGTTCGAAGTATCGGCGTCCGGTATCGATACCGAGTACTCATGTGGTATCGAGACGAGGGTATCGATACCGAAAAAGTATCGGTCCAAAAGTATCGATACTACTCAGTATCGAGTACTTGTGAAATAGTTAATTTTTGTACCTTCACCAGCATAAAAATCTACTTTTCCATTGCATTAAAAAAAAAAGTTTTGGTAATAATAGCAAATAAACACAAAAAAAATGCAAGACTCTGAGGTTTTAACGGATTGATTTTGTTTTAAGATCTTTTATGAAGGCCTATCATATTATAATGTGACGAAAAAGTACTCGATACCAGCGATTTGTGTATCGAGACGAGGGTATCGATACCGAAAAAGTATCGAGTACTCAGTATCGGGTATCGCGAACGAAAGTATCGATACTTACTCGGTATCGAAAGTATCGTTCGAACCCTACCTCTCATTATTATTGTCGACCGAAAATGGCCCAACGGACGTGGCATATGTTTGCGGTGTTATCGTTAATATTTACAGTTTTATCACTGGTTGGAGATGTTTCGTCGTCGACGGCGGCCCCGTGGTACGAGAACCTGCCGGCGGTCACCATGGACTACAAGGTCCACGTGGATGCGGGCAAGGAGGACTGTTACTATCAGTACGTGCAACCGGGCGCTACGTTCTACGCCAGCTATCAGGTAATCTCGCGACTATTTACTGCTAATTGGCTCGTAGTAACAGCCCCTTTATCGGCGCAACTAATTGCTCGCTGTACCAATCGAATTTGTGCGCTTTTAAATGTAAGACTGTATGATATCACTGATGTTTATCTTTCAGGTGTTGAAAGGTGGGGATGGTATGTGCGGTTTCGCAGTCAGACACCCGAATGGCCAGATAGTGCATCCATACGAGTGGAGGCAGAGTGCGGAGTATGCGGACCAGACCTCCACGGGGGGCTACTACGCGGTGTGCATAGACAACCAGTTCTCGAGGTTCGCAGGGAAGCTGGTCAACCTGTACCTGTCCGTGATCCGCTACGACATGTGGGAGAAGTACGCCAAGGAGGTGGAGGACCTGGATATGAATATTAAGAACTTTACTGTGAGTTTTTAAGTCAAATTAATAGATTTTTAAATAATTATAGAAGAGAAATGAAAAGCTTTCTAAAAGCTAGAGTTGTGGTCAATTTGTCAAACATAATTATCATATTGGCATACTTATAGTAACGTTGGAAATCCCACAGCATTCATTACTGAATACCTCTTCTACTTAATGACAATAATTCTTACATAGATAGTAAAACCTTTGCCTAAACATTACAGGCGTCGATCCAGTTTGTGGAGCGCAACATCAACGACATCCTGCAGTACCAGTACCACTCGCGCGCGCGGGAGTCGCGGGACTACAACCTGCTGCAGGACAACAATGTCTATGTCACCAGGTCAGGACTAGTGTTCATATAGGGCAATTCACGTAACTTGACCTAAAATATGAACAGCTAGTAGTTATGGGTACCTATGCACCAGAGATGTGATCTGTGCAGTGATGATTTCCACTACTGCTAGGATATGTGAACCAGTGAATATGATTGGTAGGTACCGAACATAGCATATTTCTTGTGGATATGTACCCTAATGTCTCCACACCATGTTGCATTGATTCCATAGTCTGTTGTCTATATGTAAAAATGACATAGACTTTCACATCTTTACTTTCTCAAATTTAGAAATAAGAAGAATAGGATATTTATCTTTCTTCTCTATATTTATCGTTATGTTAAACTTACCTGTTTTGTTTCCAGATGGTCCCTGATACAAATCCTGGCGGTGGCGGCCACGGGCTGTATGCAAGTTTTCTTTGTAAGAAAACTATTTGAAGTTAAGGAGAACTCATCCAAGTCAAGAATATGATTAAACATGAACATAAGTATAACATATTTCTCATCTTCGGGACTGAACTAACCATTCCTTTTTATACTTACGAATTTCAAATATTTATGCATATGGATAGACATTTGATTTGATGCCAGTGATCATGAATGCAATGAAGGGATGTGTGAAAATGTACAGTTCTGTTATATAAGGTCATGAAGAATGGTAGAAGAGAAAGGAGTCTGGTAGTTTAGTACCACTACTGTAACAGATGTTTACAGCATAGTTCATATGCCAGTTTACTTTCAATGGAAGGAAGAAGGTACATTCTATTCTATTCTATTCTCTGTGGGGGTGTCAGTACCTGCACCTGGCTCTCTCGAATGGAACCTTTGTGCATATCCCCAAGGTCTAAAATGCCTTCCTAAGCTTGGACCATTGCCCACCACGCTGGTCCACTGCGGGTTGGTGGGTTCACATATCTAGATGTGCTAAATCTAGATATGCAGGTTTCCTCACGATGTTTTCCTTCACCAGAAGAAGGTACAAAAATTATAGCATTTTAATGTTTAAATTTTTCACTAGCATTCGATTATCTGTCTACCCAGTCACAAATGCACAAATGTTATTACATATATTTTTGCTAAGCTTTTTATTTACATTCTAAGGTGCTAAACGTGATGGTAACTTGCATTTTTATATTTTATGTATTATCTTATTCTGTTTGTATGATCTGACATTGTAATAATTATATTTAAGCTTAATTAATTTAAGTAGGCATCCCTAATTTTAACTACCTAATATATTTTTTATAGTTATTTGTGGATCAAACTGGATTATAGTACTTTTTTGTTTAATACTTACTGGCGCATCTGATTGTAGGCACATCGAAAGCATGTTCTAAGTATAGAAAAGTATTTTGATATGATTGATTTTTTATAGTTAGGTTTTTCTTTTATTATTATGTAAAGTTGTTGAAACAGAGATTAGAATGAATTTATAATGCTTATTTAAGTTTGTGATTGAGTTAATTGTTGAAATTTACTAAAATTTTATACTCCTGTCCTGTGGTTGCTAGAACTAGGACGCAACGGAATGACATTATGAAATAATAAAGAATTTAAGCCAAATACTCTATTTTGTAGTTTAATTTATACACTTGCTGAAGAATACAGATGAATTAAAATTGTTTGTGTAATCAAGTGGGCAGTGAGAGCTATTGTTCTATTCAATTGTTCTTGAATCTTCTTTGTATTTGTGTAGATTTAAGCAAACACATGAATTAATTTCAGTACAAGGTTTTATTTCATAACTATAAATATGTCTGGACGACTGTTACACTTGAGTAATAGCTATGTACAAAATAACAATAATTTATTGTAAAGATCAAACTTCCACTCGGTGCGTGAGACAGGAATGTAAACAAGTGAAAATATTATACAACTATTTAAAAATAATACATATTTAATGTTAGTTATGTAAAGCCAATCTCAATTAAAATGAAAAACATAATTATTACAACTTGATCTGCCACCGATGGAACGGATGACTAGTTTTTGAAACAAAGCGGCAAGCTCACATTCTACATGTTTCGAATTTATTTACAACATATGTAAACACGTTGATATGGTGATTACATACAATACATACAGGTCTAACTTACAACTAATCAGTAAAAGGTTCATAATTCATAGACTGTACAATAGATCGTGAATCTCATCCGTAACTGTACATCTCACAATACTTAACTACTATTAATATTAAAACATAGGTACTCTTTAAGAGCATAAAACATTTAATACAGTACATTATAAAATAATAAATAAGCACCAATTGTAAACCACGCCGACGATGAAAAAGAAAATATGAATTTCATTGCACTTGTGAAAAACTTAATTTAATTATTATTAATTGCCTTTTAAAAATCTTAAGTCTTGATAAAATACATATTGAATATTTCTAACACTAGAATACTACAATATAAAGGCAGTGTCTGGACGGACAATACATATTATTACAATTAAGGGTAAGCTTATTCATAAATTTGTTAATTCGCCAACAATTTCTCAAAACTACCGTTAAATACCATACAATCTCAGTAAAATACTTACAAGTGTGATGTAGTAGTTTGTATATAAAAAGTATAAAACATTCAAAGAACTGCCAAGGAAACCGTATAAAATACAAAATGCATTATTTTAAGGCTAAAGGTGGCTGCAGCCATCTTTCGTTAAAGTATTGCGTCTTCACACCCCACATTTTAACATAAAATCGTCATCCAATGACCAGTTCAAGACCATCCAAAATCTGTCCAATAAGAAAGTTGACGTAAAGCCGGCAGTGGGCACCACCAGCGATACAGTACAACATCATCAGCTCTCCTCTCATTGGTCCATAACCACAGATACAAAGCCCAGTCAATTTTCTGATTGGCTGATAGGGATTACCTCTATATTTTCCCTGTCATTTTAGACATTGCGTTCAGCGTACCTATTCTTTTACATCCAAATCCAATAGCTTCCACATTTACCCGTCTACTACCCCCACTAGTCCCTCACGTGCGCCGCTTCTGTCCCAGATAGGTCCCGGAGAGAGCGAGAAGGCGGTATCTCTGGCGCAGGTTTCTCGCTCGCACGTGGGGGGAGGCCACCTCCACGGTGTAGGAGCCCGGGAACCAGCCCGTCTCGCCGTCGCGCAGCCGCTCGCCGTAGTACCAACCTGGAAGAGAATGGCGATATTATTACACTAGAAATAATGTGTTGAGAAAATGACCAGATGACCTGCTATTGCGTCTTTACCATAATATACTAAATAGCTGCGAGCAGCAGAGCCCGCACCAGCAACGTCGAGAAGTTTTGTCAAATTCCACACTCTGCCCTATCTCGATCCATATTTTATATCATTTCCCCATATAGGTACAATCTTGGTATCGTAGCGTCGATACCAATATTTGCGTCTAAACTAGCGATGATGATAAACGCCAATGTTACAGAGATCTGATATGCGGAAATTATATACTTACAATTTGGATCGAGATGGGTCACAGTGTGGGATTTGACAAAACCGCACGACGTAATTTGGACTTTAAAAGCGAACTACTTAACGGGATCTTAAAAGCACATCTTCTTGTTGAACAAACGAAATTCCACCCATACCTTCAGCAGTCTTCCTAGTAACGTTGAGCACATCGCCCTCGCTCAGCGGCAGCTCGTCGGGCTGCACCGGCGCGTAGTCGAACAGCGCGCGCTGCTGGGGACAGTCCCAGCCGGCGTACACTGCTTCCGCGGCGTCTGAGGGCGGTGGCGATACGGCTTCCGTCCAGCGGGAGGCGTCCGTGTCGGATGGGCACGACATTAGCTGTTGAAAGGAACTAGTGTAAAATGTGGGAAGGATTTGGTGCCATTCTCAGAGCCGAGTTAGATTCTAAAATCATGGGAGAGAGAGGTGGCGATACGGCCTCCGACCAGCGCGACGCGTCCGTGTCGGATGGGCAGGACATTAGCTGTGAAAGGAACTAATGTAATATGTGTGGAAACGGTTTTTCTTAGTATTGTTCGGTAACCAGAAAACCAATCTAAGCATGGGAGAGCTGTGGAACGTGAAATGTGGAACAGTCGAACAGCGCGCGCTGCTGGGGGCAGTCCCAGCCGGCGTACACTGCTTCCGCGGCGTCTGATGGTGGCGGCGATACGGCTTCCGACCAGTGGGACGCGTCCGTGTCGGAACGGCAGGACATTAGCTAAGATAAGATAGGTAAGATAAATTTATTAAAATTCTACAAAATCATGAAAGGTTTAATAATAATAGGTAGTTAACCTTTGTAAAATAATTCTTCTGTCTCAAGCTCTGAGCATGCGATAGAGTCGGTGATATGCGATATGGTAAAGACAGCGCGACGCATCCGTGATGGATTGGCATGACATTAGCTGTGGGATGGTTTGAGTGCGAAATGTGGGAAAGAGGATTTACAACACAGAGAAAAGTTTTTATGAATAATGCAGGTAGACAAGAGTCCTTGATATGGTACCAACATAATTGTTTCCATTCCAATAGATAATACGATATACCTACATGTGACAGTTACAGTTATATAACATCAAAGCTCATCTAATTCTTATTGTTTTTCTCCGGACACAGACATGATGGATGATCTTAACGACCTCTTAACCAAAAGCCAAGGCGATGACAGATAGTCATTTGTGAATGTGAAACCCCCCTTACCATCTCCACAGTCCTTCCCTCGTGGTTCTCGAGCAGCGTGAGCAGTAGGGCGTGTTTGGCCTGCGCCGCGCCGCCGTCGGAGCTGCACACTTCTAGTAGCGAGCGCAGTGTCCACCAAGATGTACTAGTGCGGGTTGGTATCATTGGCCACGACATCTTGATCAGATGATAGTTGCAGCGTCAATCTATTCGATGGGAAGAGGTTTGTGCGCATCTTTTTCTATGGCCGTAGAGTCCGATTGCAGCTCGACACCTTCTACGGTGGGTATTTGGTATACATGGGATGTGATATAAACGGTTACCTAACACCAAAGCGCCAAATAACCCTTACCATCTCCACAGTCCGTCCTATGTAGGTACGAGTGCCGGTTGGTATACATGTGATAAACACGGTTACCTAACACCTCCTTACCATCTCCACAGTCCGTCCCTCGTGGTTCTCGAGCAGCGTGAGCAGTAGGGCGTGCTTGGCCTGCGCCGCGCCGCCGTCGGAACTGCACACTTCTAGTAGCGAGCGAGCGCAGTGGTCCACCAACATGTACTAGTGCCGGTTGGTGTACATGGGATACACACTTACCATCTCAACAGTCCTTCCCTCGTGGTTCTCGAGCAGCGTGAGCAGTAGGGCGTGCTTGGCCTGCGCCGCGCCGCCGTCGGAACTGCACACTTCTAGTAGCGAGCGAGCGCAGTGGTCCACCAACATGTACTAGAGCCGGTTGGTGTACATGGGATACACACTTACCATCTCAACAGTCCTTCCCTCGTGGTTCTCGAGCAGCGTGAGCAGTAGGGCGTGCTTGGCCTGCGCCGCGCCGCCGTCGGAACTGCACACTTCTAGTAGCGAGCGAGCGCAGTGGTCCACCAACATGTACTAGTGCCGGTTGGTGTACATGGGATACACACTTACCATCTCAACAGTCCTTCCCTCGTGGTTCTCGAGCAGCGTGAGCAGTAGGGCGTGTTTGGCCTGCGCCGCGCCGCCGTCTGAACTGCACACTTCTAGTAGCGAGCGCGCGCAGTGGTCCACCGCTATGTAGGAGTCTTCGCTGTGGGGTGGAGGTCTTGTGTTACGAATAGCACGTTTGTAGGGGTGAAAGTAAGTTTGGATGGGAATAAAGTTGTAACAAACATTACAAACAACACGTTTACATTCCATTCTCTGTTGGTGTATGTACTGCTATTTAGTACGTTTTTTTTTTATTTTGATGATATCAACGGTGAGATTTGTAATAAAACGAGTAACAACGATAACATAAATATATAAAAAAGCTGTAATTGTTGGCTTTGTATGATTTTGGTTACTAATCAGCTAATCACTAATGTTGTAAATCAAAATGAGCCCCTGATATATCCCTTTCAGCTAACTACACACTATTTTGAAACCTTTAAAAAATTCTATCTGTACTATTTTTTTCCCAAAACCATTTAGCCGAATTTCACAGTCAACCAAAAACCTTTTCAATCCATAACAAACTAACCTCTTCTTCTTAGTAATAACGAGCACGTCGTTGAAGAGGAACAGGTGCAGCGGCACCTTGTGGAACTTCTTGCCGAACGTCAGCTTCAGCTCATCCGTCTTCCACACCAGCTGCGTCATCTCGCCCGAGCGCACCAGGTAGCGGACCAGTCTGGAATTATATATAGACGTTAGGGATGTTTCACACACACTATTTATCACTTTAGCTGCAAGTTCGAGTATTTTTTTATAATAATTAAGTAGATCTTTTAAGAGATGCGAGGTCAGGCACCAACTAAGGATCAATTTGTACTAGGACAGAGTCGAAGCGCATCGAAGCGTCTGTATAAAACTGAACATAACAAATTCAACCTTAACTCCACAACCTAACGAACACATTGCTTCTGAGATTTCACGAATGGTAGGTTGCTTTGGTCACGCGTAGACGCGCGACTCCCAAAGAATGCGCGCGTATTTTAAAAATCTCAGAAGCAATGATATTCGTTAGAGCGGTGGTAGCTCAGTCGGGTAACCGCCTGCTTCTCAAGCAAGAGATGCGGGTTCCACTCGGCTCTTCTATTTATGGTAAGGTTAAATTGAGGTTTTATAGCCTCGCTGCGCTCCGCTCTCCAGTTAAATAGCCAGTTGGTGGTTAAAGAAGTTCTTCTCTAAGTCTTGGAATGATGGTTTCTCATGTTTTGCCTCGCTTCGCTCGGCTCTCCAGTTAAATACGCTCGCTCCGTGTTTTTTTTGCATTGAGACACTGCCTGTGTGGAGAGACGCATGTGACTCACGTGCGGTCGCGGCGCCGCAGGGCGGGCCCGAGGGCGGGCGGCGCGCGCACGTGGGGCGGGAACTCGATGGCGCGGCACAGGCGCCACATCTCTTCTGCACGCTCCGTGTTGCGCGCGCCCTCGTTGCACTGGGATACTATCTGTGGGGGGGAGGGGTGGGGGTTAGTTGAGGGTTTTATTTGAAACTTGTAGAAGATAGTATGTACCTATCTGAAAATCTGTTAGCTGATATACTAGGGGGCCATGATCATGACGCACAAAGGGCAACACAATATACATAGAACATAAATTTTATAATAGATGATTAGTCTATAGTTTCATAATGTCGGGTCACCCTTTTTCTGCAAAAACCGTAGCCCAGATGTTCCTCAGAATGCCTAACTTAGCCGGTCTGTCCTCGCTGCATGGGCCCTGTAGCCGGCCACCCACCTGGTGCAGCGTGCGCAGCGCCTGCGCGCAGTCCCGGCGCTCGCGGCCGTCGGGCAGGTGGCGCAGCACGGCGTCCAGCAGCAGCGGCAGGCGCGTCACCCGCTGCATGGGCAGCATGAGGAACGACTGCAGCGACAGGCTCTGGCACGCCGGGTGCGATTCTAGACGACGCAGTGCAGCGGCGAAGGCTGGGCGTTCTCTGTGGGGGAGATGGAGAACATTTAAGTCAGCTGTTTACATTTTAGGAAATGCTGAGTGAGTTTGTATGGTTTAGATACGTTTAGGAAATACTGGTTAGGTTTCAGTGCCTCGCTTCGATTAGCTCTCTAAGCTTTAGGGAATGCAGATTTGAGATGTAAGTATGGCCTCGCTTCACTCGGCTCTCTACGGTTTAGGAGAGACTGGTTAAGTTTGCATTGCTTCGCTTCATTCGACTCTTTTGACTATAGGAAATGCAGGGGTGGTTTATATGGTTGGCCTCTCAGGGCTCTGTACTGTTTAGGAAATGCCGATGAGGTTTGTATTGCCTCCCTTGGCTCAGCTATCTACAGGATGTTTTTTTTAGTATGCTCGTTTTATTGTGCCACACTGTATTAATGGTGGGCATACGTTGGTATGAGTAGTTCCATCATATACATTACCTTAGCGCCTGCAACGTCTTCACCATGTAGTGCTGGTGCTCGCAGCACTTGACATACGCCTGGAAGTGTCTGTTCGCGTGCTCGAGCAGCAGCCGGCAGATGCCGCCCAGCAGCAGGTCCGCCTGCCAGCACCGCTCCAGTGACGTCATGAGGAGTTGGGAGCACTTGCGGACTGGGGGGGAAGGGAGAAGTTAGATAAGTATTATAGTAAGTAGCGTTATAGGAGCGCGGATTGTGGTGGCGCCACGTAATTTGAGTACAGGTTCTTAGTCTTGCAACAAATGCAATTTCTTTATTCATATTTTACAAGATGTAGTGTCTTGTATGCGAGATGAGATAAATCGAAAATTTTCATGATCTTGCCTTAAAATATGATATAAAATAAACCATGACAAATGGCACGCTAGTCATTAGGTATTATGGTCTCTTCTTCTTCTCATTAGGGGGGCTGAAGGTAGAAATCCAGTCATGCATAACAATTACTCGTGATAAAGTAACTATTATCATGCATGCATGAACACATGTTATTAAAAATAAAGCCAATTACCAGGCAATATAGTAGAGAACAGCGTGTCCCACTCGGCCTGGCTGATGACACTCGGGTCTCGGAAGGCGGGGTGAGACATGAAGTGAGTTTCGAGCACGTTGAGTGAGTTCAGGTACGAGGCCTCTGAGGTGAGCAGCTCGAACTTGGCCTCTTGGAGACGCTTCTGAGCAGCGGGGAGGGTGGCTATGGAGGGAAAATAAGATGTTTATTATTTGGAAACGTTTTTTTGGTTCGCTTATTTAATACCTACAGGGTAGAGTTTTGATAGTGACGTTATCGTTGCTACTGACCAACTTTCAAAATGGGACAAAGTTTTAATAGTGAAATAACAAGTATATTTAGTATCCAATGCACAGCTGCGAAGTGCGTCCCGAATCCTTTCTTCGCATTCTTATGATTGGGCTTCCCGCTTGGCCATCATCATCAGCACGTAATCTTCCACTGCTGGATGCAGGTCTCATCTAGTCTGGTCTCAGCGCGCGGGGGGCGGCGGGGGGTGAGGGGGGAGGCATGGGCTCCGACTGAGGCTCTTAGTATTATAGCTGTAGTGTTTCGATGCTAGATATAGGCCTTAGTCTAGGAACGCTACCATACTATGGCTTCTGCTTACTTCATCCAGCCGACTGAGGCTGTTGGACGTTGGTATCATACCTGTAGTGTTTCGCTGCTGGATATAGGCCTTAGTCTAGGAGCGCCACTATACTCTAGCTTCTGCTTACTTCATCCAGCCGACTGAGGCTCTTAGTATTATACCTGTAGTGTTTGCTGCCTTTCCCAAGCGCTACAGTAGTGCTTCTTCTGTTTTCCTCATCTAGCCGCTACGGGCTACCTTCCTACAGTCTTATGCCCAGCAGCCTTCCTACGTTATGCTACCTTTTCCATTAGCCTCAGTTCGATCACGATCGAGCACTTAACCAGTTTTTATTACAATCAGAAACTTAGACTGCACATGGGAAGCCATTAACTAAAATAAAAGATACTTACATAACACAGGAGAGGCGACGACATCGGGCACCTCGCACCACAGCGTGCGCTGCGGGCCGCGCGGCGCCGCCAGCGCCATGGCCGAGGGGCGCGCGGGGGCGGCGGGGGGTGAGGGGGGAGGCATGGGCTCGCTAGAAGCTGATTGGGGGTCGTAGGCGTCCGAGTCCGAGTCTAGGCACGCTGACTGTAAGTGGGGAGATTGGGTGTGGTTAGTTTGTGATTATTAAAAATGAATTTTAGAGCTGTCGTCTAAGTAAACCTAATCTTACCTAAATCAATTGTGCATTCCTAAGCGAGGGCAAACAGCTTATGAAACTCTGTATCAATGCAAGTGCGACAGTATCGCAAAGAATACTCGTATCGCGGTGAATATCACAAATGATAGGTTATGAATATTTGTTTTAAATCACCCGAAGAATTAAATATTTCCTTTTAAAAATTGATCGACAAACGTATGTGGCAAGGCCTATTCAGTAATATACTCTGGCGGTATATTCAATTAATAAGATGTAATTTTAGCTCATCCATATTTATTCTCATTAAACAAGTCGAAATCAAAATTGATGGCTAGATATACATTGCCATTCTAGCCTGACTGTTCACTGTTTATCAAAGATAATATTGTTTTGCAAAAGGTTCAATAGTCAAGGCCTTGAAATTATCACTTCGACTGTACTCTACCCGTCTTCCGCATTTAATAATGCAATTAATTGGTAGTTTACCGCTAATAAACACAATTATCATGTTTATTGTTTTAACTAATTAGCTCACGGATGCAGTCTAATTAGAAACATCTTGGCGCTAATATACTCAACTACTGAACTTTGGTCCTAAACTTAGCCTTAGGCTATGTATTATTTAACTTCCCTACTGGTATAAGTTTTCATAAAGTTACTTTTCGACAATGTTTTGGAAATAGGCCAATATTTGCAAAAAATATGGCCGGCGTTTTTTTAAATCAGTTTTGGCAGCTCTAAATCTATTTTTTGTGTTGGGTGTTGCTTCGGCTTTTGTTACTGTGATGGCACTACTACAATACAGATCATATAATAAAATAATCACAGCGTTTGCTATGGATAATAAAGGCGCTAGTTTTCAACTAACCCTGGCCCCGCAGCACAGGCCCGTTATCGACGTCGATAAACCGACACTAATCGCAGAATCGCGATATAGTGACGTGTATCTTCGTCAACAACGGACCTGTGCAGCGGGAACTGGAAAATATTTTAAGCCCTAAACCATGGAAGTAGAAAAAAAGACAGAAGGAATCTCGGAAACTAAAAAATGAGGCACAGCAATGGCGGCGACATGAGAGTGTGTGGGTGTGTAGGTGCGATGTAATTGGTAAATGGCGGCGAACTGACTTACTTTGAGTGTGAATGTGTGTGTGTCAGGCTCGTCGCAACAATGAAATCGACTTACCTTTGGGTGCCTCACTTTTTAGTAAGCGAGCTTCCTTTCGCATTTTTTTCTACTTCGATGCCCTACATCTAAACTTAAAGATTCCACTGACCTGCACCTTCTCCTTGTTATAAAACTGGTACAGCGGCTCGTGCGTGAAGAGCGAGCGCGGGGGCGGCGAGGCGGGGGGGGAGGCGGAGGAGGCGCCGCTCGATGACGTCACGCTGCCGGCTTGGTAGAGGCCCGCTTCTGCGTACCTGTGGGTTGGAGGGAGGGGGTTAGATGAGTGTGGATTGGCTATAAGAGAATTGAAGATAAAAAATAAAATTGAAATTTAAGCAGGGACTAGCTATTATTCTGTGGTTTAGGTGGTCATAACGCCCGCCAGGCTGCCTAGTGGCTATAAGTATGTGGCATTACAAACATACTGTCTTACCAGTGTCAATTATTGCACGATGATGATATGATAACAAATTAGCGGATATACCTAAGTAAAAGTGACGAATAAATTAGTCTTAAATTAGTTTAATCAAACATGATTGAGAACTTTAATGGGTGGCCTACCATGAGTCAACTTTCGGGGACATTCCCTGTCCGGATTAAATTATGTGATGATGCTTGCTACCTTTCGATTCATACAGATATAAATTCACATGAGTCATGCAATGAAACAGAAACCATTAAGTACACCTATCTATACGAGTATTTGTTTAGTACCTACTTAGGCAAATAGAACTAAGTTAACCCATAGTCTTCTAAAAAGTATATGCCTGACCTTTTATAGCTAAAGCCCCTGCCTGTTAGTAATAGTGATGAAAGGATTCCCCAGGAAATGTCATCATACCTGCACCTACCTACACTGCAACTTGCATCATTGATGTCATCAGCAAGCAACTGAGTAGGTTAGGGTACCGACAGCAACAGCATTTATTACGCGAAGTCGTTTGTCCTGTTTGCCCTATATATTATATCTTGACTTCAGGGCAAAAACACAGTGTTTGTGTAAGTAGTATTATCAAGTGAACAACTGCTTTAAATTCACATGAGAGGGTCTTTCTGTAGCCGTGTAGTGCAGTGTAGCGAAGGACCGAAAAAATAATGTAGGTATGTATTAATTTATTTGGATAGTTATTTGGACAGTGAGAAAGATGATTCGTTTCATAAAATTCGGTACTACAAAAACTATAAGTACTACATTATAGTACTTATCTGTGAAGCTGTAGGCATAGAAGCATCAATACAATTAATGAATATGCTAATCCTTACAGTAGCCTTAGGCCGGTCACACATGAGTGCAGGCGGAGACCCACCAATCAGACTCAATGAGGGAAACTTAATTATACTCCGTGCCGCTTGGTCACACACAAATAACGTCAATAGACGTAGGTATGAGCTACTTGAATAGGCGGGATAATTAGCATTGCGGATTCTTCATTTATTTAGGTATATACGTTATTCATTCGTTAAATAACTGTTGTTATGATAATAACAAGACGTAGGAAATGGCTATGTGGGATGCAAACGCCTAGCGTAGTTTCAAGGATATTTAGATTACAAAAGTGGTTAGGCTTGGCAAGACTGTGGGTAAGTAAGGTAAGGTACCTATGTGGTAGTATTAGATGATGGTGATAGAAAAAAGATCGAAAGAAGAACAGAAGATGAGCAAACCATGCAGTTGTTTATCTTGAATTATATGATGGTGAAGGTAGAGAAAGAAGACATAAATCAGCAGGATAATAACTAGAAAATGAAGTGGACAGAATATAAGAGCTCAAGATCGCAGCTCGTAATCATTTCTAAAACTCACTTGAATTAAATAAACTTTAGTTACACGTAGGTAAATAGGATATGTCTTTTAAAAAAACGGAGCAAAACTAAAATCCAAATCACTGCTGCATTCAAATAAAAATTAACATATCACCACTACACTTTAGATAGCTATTTAAATTCCAAACTCGGTTCAATTCGAAACGAACCGTTAAATACAATCGTTAAAACCGGACTGGCAACATCTTCACTACACGAGGAAAATCAAATGACTCATGACCTCGCCACTCAACAATCACCACTCAATTTTATGCTAAAACCTTCCTTATACCTTCGCATGTAAGAGTTACCAGTTAAGCTGGAATTGCGTTGGTTCGGTGCAACTTAAATTATCTAAAAAGGATTTTATAAGCAAAGGGCTAAGGTTAAAAGTGGATGAGGCGCGGGTTGTATTCTCTAAGGCTTTACGTCACACGACCTGAGTAATTTAAGGATGAGAATAATTATTATCATAGGAGGAGTACAAATTTAATATGCACACAGTACTGACAGTACACCGCGCACAGATTCTATACTGCTTTATTGATTGTGTATGGTCCTCAAATATTACTTATGTCTTCACTAAAACTCTACTTTACTCTACGTATCAGACGTCAAGGAGAGAAAGAGTCACCAAGAAGACGTGTTCCAATAGTTCTTTTCGATGGCTACACCTCAAATAGGTAGAGCTATATCGTGGGGTGAGCTCTTAATACTACCAACAACATAAAACAACAAGAGAGCCACGTTTATAATCACCATGGTGCAAGGCTGATCGGGAACTACCAGGCCATGTAGCACAGGGCGCTATTAAGACGTGACAAGAGTTCTCCGTCGCGCTCGCTTTTGAAGCTGCGGCTGCGCGATGTGAGTGAGCGGGACGCAAAACTCTTGTCACGTCTTAAATGCGCGCCGTACTAGCCCTTCTGGCCGACCTAACTCAATCCATACTCACGGTAGGCGGATAGCCCCAAAAACTACCAGGAGAACATAAAACACCAAGAGTACTCACCAAGAGGTGGTGCTGGGCCGCGGCGAGGGCTGCGACGGAGGCGTCTCGTCTCCACACTCCGCATACCATGATGTCCTGGTCCGGGGCCCCTTCTCCTTGCGAGACAGGGTCGGCAGCAGGCGCTTCAGCTCTGAGGGGGAAAGAGATTGGAGATTAATATTTTGAGTCTCTTGCGACTTAATCTTATGTGTTTTGTAGTGTGGTCGTTGTTTAGGGTTGGATAAATGTATAAGTAGCTCAAAGATCACATTATGAATGGGAAAGTGTGTTATCTTTGTCCTTCTTTCAGACCGCAAAGGAGATATGGCTGCATTGTGTTATTGCAGATGTTGGGAGGCTAAAGTTAAACAGCATACCTACGATTGTTTATAAATACCTTTTAAAAACAAATCTCGCTGGTAGATAACTAACAGGTACATACTCGTATTAGAACATTACAACAATCGACTTTCAGATGAATGAATACCAGACAAAAATAGTTCCATGTAAATGTATTATATAATATCTACTTCTGTGATATCATTGTAATTTTAAAATAATGAAACACTATAAAAACAAAACAAAGCACATTGTCCTGATTATAATCACTCGAAGGGCGGCCATGACTACAGCCTAGCTGAGTACTTTATATTACACAACTTAATGGCTTCATAGAATTAAAACAGTTACTTTATCCTCAGTGTCTACATAATTTATAATTCTAACATTATAAGACCAACTTCTTTATAACCGAATAAATAACGTAGCTAAAAAAGCTCGAATAGCTCAACTTTAGAACTTCTTTTCTCTTTGGGGGTCTAAGTACCTACACCTGGCTCTCCCGACTGGAGAGTCTTCCTAAGCTTAGACCTAACTTTAGAACTTGTAAGGAGGACGAAAAATATAACTACAGTGAGTCCTATTAGAGATAATAAGCTTTGTAGGTATCAGAGATGAAAGTCTCTTTACTGTGACTGTGACGTGAATAAACGTTTGCAATTGTGATTTCTTTTGAGAAGATAAATTAGATAGCTTAGTTCTGTAGGTAGTTAGACAAGTTTATATATGCTCTGAATGCTGCTATTATGAATACCATCATTTATAACTCGCTATCACTAAAAGCATTAGTGGAGTCAAAGTTAAATGAAAAAACAACACTAAACTTACGCCCCATGACAGTAGACATGCACGAAATCCAACAAACACATCTAAACACTTACTAATTACACGCAACTGACAGTTAAACAAACTTAACTGTCCGTTAAACACACATAACCGTCAGTTAAACAAAATAAACTGTTTATTGCGCGTGCGCTTACTGTGACCTCAGAATGATGACTGAGTTCAGTTGACGTGGAAATCGTAGGCGATTCTTTGAACCCACTGCCATTGTTGTACAATGTACTGTCTGCTCTATGTACGTCTACGCAAAGTTTACTCTTAAGGGAAATAATTGACTTGTCTGTGGTTTAAGTTGATTGCTGCAACTTTAATAGACCCCTTTTAAAAGTACTCAAGTGTGGAAGGTAAACAGTTGGTATTTTTCATAAGAAACACGGTATCCTCTTGTAAAAGCAGAGGAAGGATCAATATTGTTTTTGGAATTTATACCAGTTTATTATATTTATCATCATCATCATCAGCCAATAATCACATAACAGGACATAGGCCTCTCCTAAGGAGCGCCAAAACACTCGGTCCCCGGCCTTCCTCATCTAACCACTACCGGCTACCCGCCTACGCCCGTCATATTTATTATTTAAAAAAAAATGACCTATGTAAGTACAAGAATCTTTGTCCAACTGTGCACAAGTATTAATCCGACATGCTATAGCAATTAATCTGTCAATAATATGCTACGTGGTACCTTGAACACCGAGTCACTCTGTCACGTCATGAGCATGCAATCAAATAATCATATAAGCACCGTGGGAGACATCATGCTTCTATAGCCAATCAACCATTATAAGATTTATAAGGAAATCAAATGATAAAGTACGCTTACAGTGCCTAAAAGTCATTGATTTTTATAAAACTTTAAGCAAACTTTCGTTTATTTAAGCAAAGTACTTTCCATCTAAAAGGTTTCCATATTAGAAAATGCACTAGAAGTGAATTTTCTGTTTTCATTTAATAAGGCCATGAAAAAACATAACGTGTCAAGCTAATAGCAACTATCTGTTCTATTAGGGGCAAAAACATGTAAGTATAAGTTCGCAATATCTAATTTCAGAACTACTCTAAATCTGCAATTAATAGACATAGATGAGATGAATCTACATGTTGATGTGCAGATGAAAGCCGTGGGAGCATGCTGTTGAAACAAAGCTGAAATATTAATTTAAACTTCTTTTGTTACTGACACTTTCAAGACGTAACAGCTACCCGGCGGCGTAGCGGCTAACCCGGTGATCCACAAATATACTTAACTATTTTGTTACATTGAAACAAGACATATAATATACAGAATGATATTAATTCCTTGCATATGTTTTTTTTTTTATAAATATGTATGTTTCATGAGCAAGTAAAACCATAATTACGACTTGTTATGTGCTTATGTATGCTATAAAAATATGTAAGTTCTTGTTAATGCGTTGAACTCTTTTATAGCGAGATGGTGCAGACTACATTTAAATGTTAATTCAAAGGATTTCAATTTGGCTTTGCATATTTAATTATTCTTCGACTTTTTGGCTATTCATGGGAGAAACTGCATATTTTTTAATTTTAACATAAATCAGTCTAGCAACTGAAGTATTACGTTTTCGTATATCGTTAGTCTAATTTTAACCTAGATTTGATTGCAGTTGTTCTCGCGAAAAATAACAAAATGGTAGCCATCTGTGGCTTTTGTGTTCATGAACGAAAGGTATCGACATAGCGCACAAATGGGGTCGCTTTATTTAGATGTAATTCTCTCACATTGAAGGAGCCCTAAAAAGTCCCTTCTGCGTATTGGTCAAGTCACATGAATCATATATGACAATATCTCCTGATAGTCTTCGGTCAATGTCTCTGCTCACTGGACCCATCCCTAGAGCCACTAATTACTAGAGACACTAGGTACTAGAGCTACTAGATACCAGAACCACCAGACACTAGAGCCACTAGATACTAGAGTCCTATATTACCTTCATGCACAGCCGCGGGCGGGGGCGGCGGCGGCGGCGGCAGCGCGGGGCGCTCCAGCGGCAGGCACGGCGTGGAGTCGCTGAGGCGCGGCCGGCGCGCGGGGCGAGGGGGGGACTCCATGTGCTCCGTGGAGCCCAGCGCGGCGGAGTCGCTGCTGAGGGAAGACGGGGGTTAGTATTGGGGAATTTGAATAAGGGAAGAGGAGGAAGGTTGGGAAAGAGAGAGAAGGGGATATGGCTATGTCTTACAGTGGAGCTGTTTAACGGTGGCTGGTGATGATGATACATATTGTAGGTAAGTAAATGTATGGAGTGTGAAAGCTAAAGATAAGTGTAAATTAAATGAAAATATTTGAAAGATGTAAATGTTGGTTGTAGGCTTGTAGGTATTGTGTACCTGACTCTGCTATAAACTATGTCGCTAAATGTTATTGATGATGTTATGACAGTAATCAATATATTGGAGAGATAACTTTTATCATGTTATTGAAAAAATGCACTAAGATAAAAACAAATGTAAGTCATAAATTAATTCTTAGAAAATTCGTTAATCTGACTGGCCAGTCATGATAGAGGCAGATTTTTGATGTTGTTGTTAACAATATATTATGTTCTGACCAATAAATACGATAAAGAGTACTTTAGGGGATCAAATAAATTTCTAAACACAGAGAAACACTTACCAATTGCTAAATCCAGAATCCCCATCCATAGAGTCAGTCAAATAGAAGGTAGAATTAGTGATCTTCAACGCACTCGGCACATCCGTGTTGATATCCACAGCGACAGAGGACGCTCTTCTAAAACGCGACTTAAACGAAAAGTACGCTTTCCTCGACAGAGTTCCATTATCCTTCTTACCACCTTCACTTGTCGGGGTTGTAGGTTTTTCTGCAATTTTCGCAGGCAAAGGAGGTGGCGTCTCGTATATTTTTTTATCGCTACCGACCTTTTTCTCGGCGCTTATTTTTCTTTCACCATAAATCCTCTTTTCTCCGATGACAGTTTTTAATTCCTCCTTGAAGTTCCCGTTGACTTTTGCCAGGGGAGTCTCGCTCTTGTTAAGAACGGGTTTGGTGTCGTGAAAGGTCATGTTGCTGTAGACGTGGATGTCTGGTTTCTCACAGTTTGCGTAGATGGGAGACTTGGTTTTGGTCTTGTTGTCGAGATTTAGCTGCGGAGGTGTTTTTGGCTGCGATATCCCGTCGATGGCGACTGAAATGGAATGAGATAGTGAGAATTGGGACGATGTACTTGAGGAGATTAGATTAGATGCGGATTATCGGTTAGGGGGCGCAATAAGTTCGGGTAGTTATTAATTAAAAAATATATTCGTTACAGAATAAAAAAGTATACTTATTAATTTAAAAACAACATAAGTATTACCTATTATAATATTACTTCTCATAAATATAATTAATCAAATATGTCCTTGTTATCTAATAGCATTAAAGATTATAATTAAGATTGTTTTGAATAGCTGATTTTCAAAGCTTTCATCATTAGGTTTAAGTTTTACATAATGTGCGTATGAGCATTAACATAAAATTCTGAATTAATAAAAAAATCGGTAAAAACGCAAATATTATTTATAAAAATCGCAGCAAAACGAGTTTTTTGAGCAGCAACCCTGAGTTTTTTTTTACATAACTAGATAGTTCCGATTTATGAATGCAATATACGCTGCCGCTGTTCAGATAAACTATCGCTAAATCGCCCGAAGTAGGTCAATGGTGATTTTACTACTACTGCGTATAAAAATAAACCGACGCTACTTTAGACGGTATATTTCAGAAGTCTCTTCAACATCCGATATGGTCTAGTGGCTAGGATACCTGGCTCTCACCCAGGAGGCTCGGGTTCGATTCCCGGTATCGGAATATCTTTTGATATTTTGCAATGTGAATAAAATTAAGTAACGCCGTACATGTCGAATTCTAAACAAACGAATGAATTTTTGAGATTTTGCACGGCAACATATATTACTTATAACACATAATTATACTAGGTATATTATCTAAAATCTAATAATGAAAAAAAAAACATTTTACCAGTGTTGCCGATGCGGTATTTAACGTTGGTAGCGATAAAATAAAAATATTAAAATCAATAATAAATCAAATTACCTGTGTATCTTTTCGTGAGATTCCTCTTTAGTGCCCTTATCTTCCGCTGGGCGGCGCTAGCTATGCTCGTTAGTGTGTAGGTGTTGACAGTAGGTGGCTCTGGCAGTCTTTCTAGGTGCTTGGCGGGTAAATGCGTTTGCGCGTCCGGCTGGAAAAAAGACAGTTTTATTAGAACATAGGAACACAAATCAAGCTGCAAAAAATACATTTTTCATCAGGACTTTAGAACATAGAGATTAACTTTTTTAGAAAATAAATTTTAAGGCACAATCGGAAAATGTAAGGAGAGATGGACGCGGAGCGGCAGTATCAAATTAATAAGCATCATGATAATTATTTCTTATGTATCTAAATAGAGACTTCCATTCAGATGTTTTTTCACTGATCTAGGGGCTCCAAAGCCTCAATGACTATGAAATCTGCATGTAAGTATATTGATTTGCATTTTAATTCAAGGTCGAATAGTAATCAGTTTCTTACCTTTTCCGGCTGAGTATCCGAGTCACTGTCGCTGTCGAACGAGTCGAAGTCGTCGTCGAGCGGCGCCGGCGCCGGCTCCAGCGACTCATACAGATGCCCCGAGTCGCTGCTGTCGCCCTCTGGTGGCAGGAGATGGAACTATTATAGCAGGTTAACAAGCGGGTGGATGGTGGAAGTGGGGTGAAACATTAATCTCAGGTATGACGTAAGGGAGGGCAGTTTTCCAATCGCTGCTGTCACCCTCTGGTGGCAGGAGATGGAACTGTTACAACAGGTGGGCACTGGGCACGACAAGGAGGTATACGGGAAGGGAAACTATTGTGGTTGGCAGCAGTTGCTCATTATCAGAAAGAAACTTTAAGCTGCCTTGCTTTGACAGTATACAGGCAGAAAGAGATTGACATAGATTAGATATTAATGTCGACATTAGCTTAAAGTTCCTTTGTGCAACTCAGCATCTATCATTAAACCATTCGCGTAAGCTTTTAATAGGCCTGTTCGTGGTCTCTACTCGAGAATTCAAAGTCATGTTCAGTATTGTAAAGTTTGAAGTAAGCGTAGGTAGGTAGGTCTTCAAATAACCAAGTTAAGAACAGTATAACTGTGACACGTACAAACAGTGACATCATTCTCCCTATTGTGAGGGTTTTTTGTGGTCTCAGATCTCATGATCTCTAAGCTAGGATTATAGAGATGACGATAAAAACACGAAACAATTAAGATAAGGAACTTTATAATACCTCATAGCTTAGTTAATGAGATTGGATAAATTCAAGGTCTTAATACACATAATCAGATTGCAATCCTTGTGAGAGGCCTGTGTCCAGAAGTACACAATTATTGAATGAAGATGAAACCGAATACAATAAAAATAATACAGTAATACATTAGCAATACTTCGAATTGAAATATCGTAGGACACTGTTCACCCCTCTTTTACAACATCCTTGTAACGTAAGAACCGGATGCATCGCTTTTGCAAGCAGCCATGTGTGTGTACTGCAGTCAGTTAACTTCTGTTGCCCTAATAAGTAATGATAGTAATACAATGTTATTATCACAAAATCTGAAACCTCCAATAGCACTAGGAAAAATTGGTAGGATAACCATCATCAACTTTCAGGATAGATAAATAATACAGACAAACATAAAAATTGTATAACAAATACCAACAACAAAGACAACTAACATGGCAACAAACCATAGTCTTGCAAATCTAAATAGGCTCTAAAACTCGAACTACCAAGCCCATTCTAAGTAAAAATTATCAACACACACAAAAATCCGCCTTGCAATGTCATCGAGGCATAACGAGTTTAAAAATAAACGCATAACGAATGTATAAATGTCAAGGTGAGCTGTTACGTAACCAGCTTTGACCACCACCTGCCGATTTAGTACCCTGAATTTAGGTTCATTACACTTATCTAAAACTCTTAAAACTGTTGAAATAGATACGATTTTTGTTTGAAGCTGAATGGTAGGAAATGGTTCGCTAGGGGACAATTCGCATGGTGAACAGTAAAGGTATGGACTGCTAAAGGTTTCGTAATTCGTGAGTGCATCGGCTCATGTTGGGTCGATGGTTGCTTCATCAGAATGCGTTCATGATTCAATGATAGACTAACCATGGCAGACCGATGTTGGTACTAGTTTTCTATACTACTCGTGTCTCCAAAAAATATCTCAATGCGACAGTTTAAGTGATCCGTCGGTTTTGTGAGCTGTAAAGATAATATGAGAAGCTATCTAGCAATACGTTGGCAATGGTTGCAATTCTACCAATCAATTCAATAGCTTTTGTAAACACTATGTAGGTATAAGAAGAAAACTATTGGTTGTGTCAATAGATAAAAGCATGATTGAGTTAGCTAAAAAATTTCAACTAAACGAATTTAATGTAGCAATTTTTTTTATAGACAATATTTCAAGAAATTTCAGACAAGCTTGTATATTTTTAAAATATTTTATGTTGTCATAGCGTTTTCATAGGATTCAAATTACCTCCATTCGACTCGTCGATGCTCTAATAAGTGAACAGGCTTGTTAAATAACAGGTTTCGCTAATTATTTAAGTAATTTTAAGTAACTAAATCGGCAGTGACATTCAGCTGTGAATATTTTAGTAATCTCCTTCAAATAGCTGTATTCAGTTCGTGTTATCTTGTCCCTAGCTCTACTGCTTGGCCTCGCTTAAATGCCGCCGACATTATGTAAGGATTATGCATATCTTAGATAGTTTCAACATATTCAGTCTCTACAATCTGCATAGCTTTATGTTCCTAGCTTACATTGTATTAAAATTTATAGCATTAGGCTATACGGGCAATAGTGGCTATCATCAAATGGAAAACCGACTCTTATACTCTGTATCTGTAGGTTTTGACGCTATTTCTTGACTTTACCGGATAATATAAACGGTACTTTCATGCGAAACGGTCATCTAATAAACCAATGTCAAAACAATGTATCTAAAAAATCTACACCATTCCTGCATGGATCATGTAACACTGCTTTCCTTTTAAAAGCTGTATATGTATGGGTATGATACACGGATTGATTTCACTGCATTCATATTCCGTTTATAGCAAACGCTGAGATGCCTATCAGCGAGAATAGTCGCAGATTATTTGTCCCAGTCAAGTGGATTGACGTGTGATTTGCAGTTTTCACTCCGGCGAACACGGTTGGCCGGGTCATAACATAAATGAGCTGCCATTACGACTACAATATAGATAAGTACCTATGTGGTGAATTGAAGTTGGTTTTGAAATTGTTGGGCAATGCGCAAGCGCAGTATGGTCGTAGATCTGAGGTTAGTGGAGACAAATCAAGGATTCATTGTATTGTATTTGTGTTGACAGTCGATAACGATGATGACGAAGAATTGATCACTGATCAAGGACCCATATTTCCCAAACAAGGTAATATCTATAAATCAATCTCGTAGTGTACGTCTTAAACTCTAATTAAAAATATAATTATACATAGATATTCTCTGTCAGGGAAAACATAAAGTGGCAATGTCGTAAAACATGTCATCTACGTGTTATCCAAGTTTATCTATTCGATGCTGTGAAAAAATATCTAAAGTCATGATTAGATATTTATTGCCTACACAGAAATTATGTGGCAAAACCTTACTATATACTTAGAGGAATTGAAAGATGAAGCAGATTACCACTTTTACGGGATACAGTAATGGTATGATGGATATCCGTTACTTGATTGGTTAAATGATTATGTATTAAATTGACTATGTATTTTGATTATGACTATATGTATTGTATTTATAATATATAATCTCACTAATGAATTTGCAAAGTTGCCATACGAATATTAGCAGAATCCGAAAGCATGTGTGAATAATTAATCCTTATCGCTTATTCATTAATGTTATACGAACACCTGCTAAATTAAAAACACGTTCCACATATTCACACAAATGAAAATACTCGTTAACGAAATATGAATCTATGTAAGTAAACTATATGTAGAGTTAGAGTAAATTAGAAAATGAAGAAATCGCTTTAAGCGATAAGGCCGCCATTTTGTACAAATGTGTTAGTATTTAAGTTATGTAAGTAAGTTTATTTAATGTCTGTGTGCAAATAAAAAATATTCTATCTGTCTATCTAAATTAGCATAAAAAATTTCTAGTAATATCTCAAAGTTTTCAACAAATATTTACCAATGAAGGCGATGAGATCTTGTATTTCGAACTCTCCATCCCTCAATATCGTCCTAATATTGAGCCAGTTGCTCTCTATAAGATCTATGATGTTCAGGTTATCTTCTTCTTCCTTCTTCCTCTCTTCTTTGGATATGACATCGTCGTTGGCGCTGTAGTAGGGGGACTTGGCGCTGGTGCCGATGTAGACGCTCGATGCCGATGTTATGAACACTGCAGAATATACCGAAGGTCAAGGTGGTGAAGAACCTCAGATAGATGTAGAACTATATGATGACAAGCTCGCTGATACAAATTAAAATGGTTTCATCATGATATTGGCTAGCACATTTTTTGAATAAAATGAGTTAAATTTTCTCAAATCCTTATGACTTGAAGGAATAGGAAGGAACAGTAAGCACATGAAATCAAGATTCAAGTGCAATTTTCTGCGAAATTTTGATTCAAACATTGATAGAGATAAAGTGAAACAATTTATTAAACTTTTTGCTTGTATCAGCGAGCTCAGTCCGCCCAGCACAGAGGTCCAAACCACCTTGGTCGCCGCAGTTCCTGCGAAAGGTCCGCGGTCCGGTCACCGGGCACTTCTCCGAGATCATTTTTCATTGTTGCTGCACCGCGACTCACTATCACATCACATCACTTTCTTCTCACGTAACACAATGCAATCTCACGCGGAGAGCAACGCCGATGCATCGCGTCTATTCGTGCCGCATGCTATTCATTGGACAAACGAAAGCGGTTCAAGCCGTTGCTCAAGTGACCAGCGCTGTTTACGCAATCGCACAATTTTTGTTGACAGGTTTTCTTTATCGCTACGCGCTCGCTCGACGGTCAAGTTACGGCAAAAAGAAATAATAAAGTCGGCAGCTGACGCAGAGCCGGCTCAGGGTCGCCCGCTGCCATTCGCGGCGCGGAGGCACCGACTTACTTTAGTTTTTTATCCGTTTCAATGTTACTTGAACCGTGCTAGCAGAATCGTATCAGACTTAATTCAATTTTTAATGGACCATTTGACATTGGTCGTGGGTAAAATTAATGAAATAGTAGCTAATAGAACATCGGTCATGTTTCTTAAGGTAGTTAGGAGTAATTGCTTGTAGAGGTATTACAGCCATCATTTCATTTGAAATTGTTAAAATTTATATTGTGTACGAGGGGTTCATAGATGGATATTGTGTTGCAAACCGCGTGATATGAATGATACAAATGTTTGTGTACAAAGCGCTGCAATCAGAGCATTGCGAGTTGCAAAACAATGACGGCCCAGCATAATCTGTTCCGCGGAAGGAGAACAATCAATTTATGCGTTCGGATAATTGGGCTCGCAAAAAACTGTTCCATACCACTGTTGTAACTGGAGTACAATAGACCTTGCCATGTATGGTAGCAGAAACATGGTGCAGTGTTTAATAATCGCTAAAACTCCATTAAGTATATGCAATAACTGAGTATTCGAGCCTTTCAACAAAACCAGAAACATGAATATAATGTTCCACGCATAACAACATATTGGAAATGGTCATGCGGAAGTGCCGATTCATCCATTCACACAACAAAGTTTAACACAACTGGCTTTCTGTTTATCATCGTTTCCATCAGTGCTGTATTGTCTGGTGTTTTCATCGAATGTTTCTGGAAAGCCACGGTGCGGTGTTCGCGTGATGCATTCTACGGTTTAAAGGCGATAGCGGACCCTCCTCTGATGCATAGTTCGATCTGAGCCGAGAGGAGCGTGACCAGACTCATTATCCTTAGCGGGACGGTCAGCAAAAACTAATCTTTTCTCAACTATATGCGAAAGTATCTCGGATCAATTGTAATTGAATTATGCTCTAATCATTCATTATGTTTTTCTACTCTTTTGCATTAATTAATTTATAATATATTGGCGCCAATGACTGGAACCACACAGTCAACCGATGAAGGTGACTCAGTAAAAGTTACAAAATGAATGTCTCGGAAATATAGCGCTTCAATGGCAAGTTTTGGTAAAAACCAAAGCACTTAAATGGTCGTTACTGATCCATTAAACGCTTCTTCTTGTACCTACATTATTAACTACAACGAGTCATTAAGTAAAGAGTAGCAATTTGGTGAGAAAGTCAAAGTTGCAGTTCCCGTTGCAACTAAACACAGCAAGACCGGTACTGTAGGCGACGGCGAATACTCCAAATTCCTATTTGAAGGTTCCGGCTAGTTAGAGACCACTGGCTTGAGACAAGTAGATAACGAAACTGCTGTTATGGTCCCTATCATGTAGGAACAAGAGTGGGACAAGATAAGTAAGCTAAACGCATGAACTACGGATGCGAATCGGTACCATAGAGTCAGTGTGTCTTGGTTTATAGATCTGATTGTGAACAACTTGCTAAACCTGTATAAGGATCTAGATTGCTCATTTAATTGTCGTCTTAATGACGTTAGTAATAAAGTTTACAAGTTTAGATGAGGCTGGCCATATATGTACGAAGGCAGACATCGCAAATAATATAAAGAGTTTGATTGAGAAATAAATTGCAGATATCAATCTCACGTGTCTGATGGATTTTGTGGCTTTGGATGATAGTATGTTTAGTTGAACGGTCAAGAAATAAGAAATAAAACCTCAGTGGTGATTGATGATACTGCCCAAATGGTCATTATGTAATTTACCAAAAATAGGTAGTGAAGATTAATCAATCGTAAAAATTAATCATATTATGAACAAAACTTAGCAAGTGTAGTGAATGTAATTCAATGTTACGCTAACAGTGATTAGGTGAAGCGTGACCAAAGATAAAGTGTTGATTCTAGAAAAAGTTGTAAATATTAATAACAAGTCTGTTAGGAGCGTTGAACGAGAAACTGAAACAACACAATATCGCCTGTCGACAATGTTGGTAGCTTGGCAAATGAAAGTATAGACCGCCGTGATTTCGAACTAATGTCGCACTGAGGCACTCATTTCAAGAAAATTTCCTGTTTGACTCTAGCGTTTATCTCAAAGAGATCACAATAGGCATGTACGAGCACGTTACAGCGCTGGTCCGCAATCCGCATTATGTCACAAAACAGTTGCGACACACAACAGCACGAACCGCATCACAGTCCATCACATAAACAGGCAACACAGAGTGGTAACTAACAACACTGAACACGGTACCGCTTCACGTTTAGCACTTGTTTTTTATCGGTCGCGGGTCGAGGCGTGCGCTCGGTTGCGCAGGCGCAGGGTGAACTCGCGCCGGCGGACTGGCGAGGCTCGGCCGGCCCTCTCCCACGCCGCCGTACCGCACCGCGGCCCGTGGGCGACCAGAAATACCATTTCAGATAAACCCGGAGCTAAAAAGGAAACCTCTGAGGAAAGACTGTTCTTTCGAGACGGTAGATGTGTATATGATTGTTGCGACAAAGTTGGCAATACGGGAGAAGATAAACAATACAGATTTTGCAGAGAATGAACCGGTTTAGGAAAACCAGCGGGAATCTAGAGCGATAGACTATCAATTAAGCAATAAATCTCCAACTAGACACGGCAGTAATGAATTCAGCCTATCGGGTCTATGAACAACGCCGACCGCAGTGGTATTGTCTCGATATGGACAAACTAGAAATGCAGTGCGAAATTAATTGCAGCCACCAGTCGGTTCGGCTAACAATGCACAGTTTACGATCGGAGCAGCTGCTAATTGTAAAAAACTAGATCAGATTCCGATTATCTGACAGTTTCTAGTAAAAATCAAACTGGAGCAAGTGAATAATTGATCCCACGTTCGAGTTGATCGGCGATTTTGACTGCGTTGTTAGTTGTGCAACCGACTTGCAAAATGTTTGTGAGATTTTGTGCATTGACGGGAGAGGTCGCCGTTCTAGTTAGGCTCTACGCTCCGCTTGAGTGACAGGCTCGGTGAGGTTGCTGCTGAAGGTTGCACCAGCCGCTGATATAGAACACAGGAAGTGTTCTTGGCGCCCGCGTTGCACGGTGTTGCACCGGTGTCCAACAGGAGACTTCACGCATGACATCAGGCTGCTAAAAAAGTTCGCGTGCGTATGATGACTACACGTTTATGTATTCGTACCGGCAATACGACCTCACCAGCCTCAAATAAGGAGTAGACTATGTAATCGTACCATTGTTATCATACTTCAAAAACGGTTCTCATAATTACACCTCCATTTAACATTTGTTCAACGTGTTTAGCGAGAGCCTGCTATTACACGCTTATTTTTTCCAAATAAAGCGAATCTCTGCAGCAATTTAAGTTAGAAATCGGGCCAATTTTCTTTTTGATAGCAGTGGTTGCATATATTAATAACTTGGCATTACGTCGGTTTGATTAAATCACTTGATTTTCATGGAGCGTCATCATTTGGCGTGCTCGGATTGGATATGGAATCAACTTTCGGAATGTGCTTTTCCAAGAGAGATTCTCGAGATCTATCAGTTTCCCTCAGCTCCATACCTGTCACAGATGTTTTTACTTCCACATTGTCTTCGTCGGATATTGTTTGTTACCTTTTACTCACATTGTCTTTCGCTTTTATAAATGGCTTATGGGAAAAAATAGATTTATCAATGTTGATACGATTGATCAATATCGTTTTGACATCGCGCTGACTAAGAACTGTTTTCCAAAGATGAATATCATGATTGCATTTCATAATATCACCACCGTGGCCTGTGGAAGGATTGCTCATTTATAATTTATGGACGGCATTGTTAACAGTCAATGCAGCACCATTACAGTTGAAGCCACCCCACCACCTCTAGCCTTGAGATAATTATATGACGACGTCGACTCTAAAAGGGTCTTTATAAATTAGTCGTTACTGAATGCAGACAACATGGATGTAGCATCGTGTACGGTCAAGGTTGCGTATGTAAAGTCCTTTATAAAAGACGTGAGAAGATAAAGATTATACAAGCGATTTGTGTTGTATGACAGACAATGCATGGAATTCCTTTGTCTTTACTACGGCAATGTCGTTTACGATTTAACATATTATTAGAATATTACAAAAACCCAAATTACTGGCCTAGTCAAATATTTCTAAACTGTGGACATTACAAGAATGTATGAATTCAATTCTGATTTAAGGTTATATTTTATTCTCTTACTAGATCAGATATCATTACCAATAGTTGTACGTAGTATCAAGTGACGGAAGTCTAAATCATAAATCCAGTGGGAAACTTTCACAAAATTATCATTTCAGTTTACATGACAATTGTTCGTGTTGTTCTGTGCTATGCTAATGAGAGCACCGAGCTTCCTGCATGTTGCAGACTAGGAACCACCAGCCTGTGTACACATATGTCCATGTATTTAAATAATTAAACACCTAGCTAAGGGGAAACTAATCGTTTAGACATAATTTACTCGCTCGACAAGACAATCAATGTCAATGACGCAAATTACAACGTAGATGGTGTTACTGTTAATGCTTGATTAATTGTTGCTAATAATGCAATACCAAAGAGATCGCTAAAGATAATAATTAATATAAAAACACATTAACAAACTGGTTAAGTGTAAATACCAAATGAAGTAACTTTAAAGACCTACATCGCATTAATATAATAAATAAGACAACAACAGTGCAAATAGTAATATAGTTATTATGGCAGAATCTCTGCAGGAACTCAGCTGGATGCTAAGTGGCCTAAATGCTGCTTCCCGACGTGTTGGCCTCGGTATGAACTTGGACAAGACGAAAGTCATGTACAATGCTCACATGAAACCGGAGCCGGTCGCCGTTGGTGAGGCAACAATCGAAGTTGTGCAAGAATATGTCTACCTCGGGCAGACTATTCGGCTAGGCAGAAGCAACTTCGACAAGGAGGCTGCAAGGCGCATCCAACTGGGTTGGGCTGCATTCGGGAAACTTCGTCACATATTCTCCTCGGCCATTCCTCAGAGCCTGAAGACAAAAGTCTTCAACCAGTGCGTCCTGCCAGTGATGACGTATGGTGCAGAGACGTGGACACTGACGGTAGGACTGGTCCACCGATTTAAAGTCGCTCAGCGTGCTATGGAGAGAGCTATGCTTGGGGTTTCTCTGATGGATCGTATCAGAAATGAGGTTATCCGTCAGAGGACTAAGGTTACCGACATAGCTGTCAAAATATGCAAGCTGAAGTGGCAGTGGGCTGGTCATATCTGCCGAAGAACCGATAACCGTTGGGGTAGACGAGTTCTCGAGTGGAGACCACGAACAGGCAAACGCAGCGTGGGACGCCCTCCTGCCCGCTGGACTGACGACCTTAGGCGGGTGGCGGGTAGTGGTTGGATGAGGAAGGCCGAGGACCGAGTGTTGTGGCGCTCCTTGGGAGAGGCCTATGTCCAGCAGTGGATGATTATTGGCTGATGATGATGATGAAGTGCAAATAAGCAAATAAACGATGTAAGCACGAGTGAATGATTGTTAGATAGTTTAGAAATTGTAGTTTTTTGTCGTTATGATTATTAGACCATTTGTCAGGCTTCATTATTATCTTTCACAGTCTTAAACAAGAACAAGGCCACGTTTAAGACATTGCCTTAAATTGCAGAAAGTCACATATAAGTTTTAGTTACGATATTGTTAAAATCAACATACCTAGATATGAACGATAATAATTACTTTACCAATTAACCTACACTTAAAAGCATTTGAAGCTTTTTGAGAGTAACAAAAATATATCAAGGGTGATATTTTATTAGTGATCTTGATCACACTGTGGCCATTGGAATGTCTAATTTACATATGCGCGATCATTGCGCTATGCATGACTGACTGACTATTGAGTATGTAAGAATATTACCTAAACGGAAAGCATTGTCTAAAATAAAAATAAATTAACGACCGTTTTATTTAAATTAGGATTTGAAATACTAAAATTGTATGGCAAAGGAACTGCATTTTAACTGTTCTTGTCAATCAAAAATCTATAAAATATTTAAAAATTACAGTGCAGCAGCAGCCTACTAAAATTTTCTTCTTCATTCTCTTTTGGGCTCCAGTCCTCGGTCTTCCTCATACAGCCATTGAACAACTATACATACAGTTCTGCCCAAATGGCTATTTATGTTAACTACATGGTGTTTGCGAGATAACAATTATCAAGATCAGTTCACTTCTGGTAATTAATTTCAAGCTAGTTAAGTTAGTTAAGATTAACAAGGAGATGTTACTTCTATAGGTGGAGATGGAGAAAGAGCCCTAAGGGACCCTTCCAGGTCTTATTCAGTTCACGGTACCACAAAATTAAATCAGAAAAGAATAAAGTATTTACAGAGTGAAGTAGTACAACAAAGCCAAAACAAGCTCCATTTTGCAAATTGGAAAGTAGGAAACAATAGTAACAAATAACAAACAAATTCAAACAATACCTTAATTGTCAGAGCAAAATCTGGCGGATTGTGCAGGACTAGCAAATAACAATAAATTTATACAGAAATCTAGAAATGGTCTGATGTGATTGCCACTCGGATAACAGGTTTTAGGATTTATTCCCTTTCGTTTGGATTTTATCAAGGACTTATAGTACAATATAGACTAGTCCATATCTAATTCTACGGAGATTGAGACAAATACAGATGGATCTGTAATGTGTATAGACAAACCTTTGAATATATCCGAAAACTCTCGACCCATAGACAGCTCATTTGGTTTTGTGGGATACCTATGGCCTGAAATTTCACTGAAAGAAAGTTTCATTCTATTCCTTTCTTTAATGAATCTGCGTTGTTATAATAAAAGGAATTGGGCTCTTCAGTGACTCTGAATCCTTCTCTTGCGTACCTATCTGACACAGTTTCGTGCACAATGGCGTGTGTCATGGTGCTTGCACTTACAATTTCGACTCGCCCATAAGGCAGGGCAAAGTAAATAAGGAAGTTTACTCCATTGTTTAGCTCTATTAATTGTTTATTGTTGTAATGTACTGCAGTAATTTCATTAGGTAACCAATTTGTAAATTTCACGAGAACAGTAGAAGTGTAAAATTTTATCGTAACACCATACGTGTGTATATTTGTGAGCAAGTAAGATAAAATACGCATTTATGATTATGATTGCGAATATTGGGATGGTTGACTGTCCTTAAATTTATTATCAAAACCTATGATGTATGTGTAGCAACCATAGATATGTAAGTCGTTTGTTCCTATTGATTTAACTTCAATGAAGAGCATGACGTCAATGAAAGTTATTAGGCAGATAATCATGATGAAGATAGATGCACATAATAGATTCGAACAATATTGGATGTAAGTAGTAAAATTTATGCTTTTCATGGAACTGGCTTGCATGTTGTTAATTTGCAAGTAAAACTAATTCTATTATAACATGTTGTTCGCTTTCCATCAGCTTGTTTATATAATAACATCTTTTGTGTATCTGTCTGGCGAGTGCTGGGTGTGTCTGTTTTTGTGTCTAATTGTATGTGATTAATTTGCTATTGTCTTGTATTTCACTCTCAACATATCTCTATTTCCATGATGTCTTTTTTATTTCATCGTATTTTGGTGTTCAAACCATCAGGCATGATTGTGTAGGTGACCATACGATAGCTAGAGTACCCAGCTAGGTACTCTAGACTGTTGGAAGGATATTTGTTATCTAGGTCCTTTGCAATTAAAGTTATAGGTATCTATGTAGGTCGATAGCTAGTGCGTGCAGAGTATCGCTCGGTATCGATCGCTGGGGCGCCGGGAAAATCAATACCTAAGTACTCTAGTACACCTGTTGTGTAATTGTGTTGGTTATGATGAGGTTTAATATCTACGTGATTACAGTTTGGTTATGATGAGATTTAATATTACAAAAATTGATAAGGAAGGTTAGTAAAACGATAGCCGTTAAATCTGATTAATTCCTACATATACTATAGTCACATAATACTAGTACTGTAACTGGCTAGTGGCTATTCTTTTGCAAGATAGTGCTTTAAAATTTGTTTATAAAATACCTTTTATTAGAAAAATATTTTTAGTGTACACTTCAACGTCTCTTTTACACAACCACACCCAGATTTGGCCCCGTCAAGTCAAGTAAAATATATGCCGAATAATTTTACTATCACAGTTGGCAGCACTGAGTGCAAGAACCAGAAGTGCGCGCAGGCTGCGCGGGCGCAGGAATCCGGCAACAATGCGCCGCCCACGAGCCAGATCTAGGATCTAGACTTCTAGAATCTAGACTGACACCGTCAGCGCACTTGTTGCGTAATGCAGCTTTAATTGTTGCCTAACTAGGAGCACTGCAATTATCAACGTCTGGTTGAGGGTTAGATTGTTTTGTTAAGGTAGGTTGTAGGTATATTGAAGTCGAAAGCTTTCAACTTGAACTTAGCTTTTTATGAGAGCTTCGTTTTGATTTAAGATTTTCACTTGGAACACTAATATTAAAGCAACCAAATCTGACAAAAACCAGGAAGCGTATAGTGTAGGTAGATGAGTTCTCGAGTGGAGACCACGAACATTATTCACATAGTAGCGTGACTCCCTCCTTCTCCTCACGTAAGGTAGAGATTGGAAGAGCAAGGCCACGGAAAGACAGTTGTCAAAATCAAAAAATATTTATTTAAACACCATAGAATTGAAAAAAGTTAGTAGGTACAAATAAATAATTTTAGGAAATTAAATAAAAGGGTGATAGGTTCTAAATTATCGAAATTCGGTGGCTTCCACACTAGGCTCAGCCTGTGTCGTGGATGCCAGTGTACATGGTTACAAATAAAATGATTAACTAAGTAGGTAGGTGGTACTTATAGAACTTTTAATAGATTTAATGTGACGTTTAGTTGTGACGAGTCCTATGTCCATTAGACGAAAATTCTTGTCTGATTACTATTAGTTAGTAGGTACTGAAAACGACACATTAATTAATATTTTTAAAACACGTTTTATTCAATGCCCTGATTTGGTACAAGATAGGCCTTTGACCTCTACATAAATGGAAATCTTGATTAGGAAGCTTACACGTTGGCAATGTAATAAACGGTTTGGAATCCAAGCGTAGGTGTCTACCATTGCCATGTATGCAACATCAACAATGTCAATGAAAAATGACTATGATATGAATTTTCTGTAATAATACGTCATTATGTTTTTTACATTTAAGTATATTTTAATAAATTAAACAAGATAATAACATTTTAAAGATTTATTTAAAGTAAATCGATAAACAACGAAGGCGCTATCTGACGCTAAGCCAAAGAACTACAACAACACAGAAGTAACCAACACATAGTTTGAACTAATTTAACTAGATGGCGCTAGTAGTAGAGCAAAAACGTAACGGATGCAAGTTGTAATGCACGGATACGGTAAATTATATTCACATGATACTCTATTTAACTCATACGTACATGTGCAGGTAAATATGAGTTTTGTAACTGAATATCAAGTATGACTCACCCTTGTTCTCCGCTTTCTGTTTGGGTGATTTTTGCCACTGATGTCGAACTTTCTGGGACCAGCTGATGGGACTCTTTCTGCCTCTACTCCTTTCCCGCACACTGAAAATGATACAAACAAAATAAATATTAATTTACACGTAGCAACTCACAACAGTTTTGAAAATAAAGATATGGACTTTATTAATAAACTAATATAAGATGAAGCTAATAAATAAGTTCTTAGTTATAATTAATTAAATTGTTGCATGTAATATTTAGTTACTAAACCTTCTTAAAATTCAACTCACTACAAATATACTATCAGAATGTAAATGGATTAAAGACAAAAGTAGCTAATTTTTATTTTAATGTTAGTTGTAATAACTATGATGTAATAGTCCTAACGGAAACGTGGCTTAACGAAAATATCTTGGACACAGAACTATTTGATTACCGATACGTTGTTTACAGAAGGGACAGGGATTTAAAGCGAACTTGTAAAAAGGATGGCGGAGGGTTAATTATAGCAGTACTTAAAAAACATCAATCAAAAAGGCTGAAACATCTGGAACATATAGATTGCGAAGACATGTGGGTGATGATCGATACGCCTACATCAAATAAACATAAGAAACTCTTACTGGGTGCAGTCTATTTACCACCGCCCGTGACACTGAATCTACTAGATCGATACTTAATAAACTGCAATAAAGTTTTTGAGGAAATCGACACAGCAACATACATTATAGGTGACTTTAATCTCAGTTTTATTGATTGGACTTTTAGTGATGCTGCTCCAAAGACAGTGCAAACAATCTCCTCAATGGAGGAACTTCTAGTAGATTTTATCATGCTCAATGAACTCACTCAATTAAATAAAGTGACCAACAGAAACAAAAACATGCTAGATCTTGTCCTAAGTAATGATTCCTGCTGCGAAGTTGAACGTGCGACTGATGTATTGTCAAAAATAGACACCCTTCACCCCCCTCTGTTAGTAAATATCACTTCGACTCTCCATAAATCCTTACCTTACAAACAAAACATTATCAGGTACAATTTTTTTAAAGCCGACTACATATCCATCAACAAAGCCTTAAGTACTGTTGAATGGTCTGCTTGCCTCAAGAAACTCCCTAATGTCAATGCCATGGTTGACTTTCTATATGACACTATATGGAAAAACATCCATGAATTTACTCCCATAAAAAAACATAAAAGCTCAAAATATCCCTGTTGGTTTAATAAAAATCTAATACGCATACTCAAAGAAAAAAACAATATAAGACGTCGTTTTATAAAATATAAAAATCCCCTAGATAAAATATCCTTAGATATACTAAAAAAACGCTGTGATCGACTCGCTGAAACCTGTTACAAACGCTATTTGGTAGATACTGAAAACAACATAGCTTCCAACCCTAAAGCTTTCTGGTCCCTAATAAAAAGTAAACGGAGTGGCAAGAGTTCATATCCAGCAACAATGACATATGGCGCTGATACAGCTAATTCAGGTAAAGACATCTGCAACCTGTTTTTATCATTTTTTGCTTCGGTATACAATACAGATGATAATTTTGACGAAAACACAATAACTAATATGTTGCACTCGCATAACAGTACTTTTGCCATGTTGACTATCAGCCCTGAAGATATTAAAAAAAAAATAGGTAGTTTAGATATTAATAAGGGTCCAGGATCTGATGACATACCTGCGTTATTTATAAAATCATGTGCATCTAGCTTGGTAGAACCGTTGCATATTATATTTAATTTTTCAATTGAATCTGGTACATTTCCTTTTAAATGGAAGCTTGCTAAAGTTGTCCCTATATTCAAAGGTGGCGAGCTGGATAGTGTTAAACAATACCGTCCCATATCTTTGCTTTGTATATTCGGAAAAATGCTTGAATCTCTAATATGCCCACTCATACAAAGTCACTGCAAACAGTTTACATCTAATCATCAGCATGGATTCTTTGAAGCTAGATCCACAAACACTAATTTGGTAACCTTCGAGAGCATCCTATCGGAGACCATAGATTCCCACGGACAAGCAGATGTGATATACACTGATTTTTGCAAAGCTTTCGATCGAGTATCACATAAAATTCTCGTCAGAAAGCTGGAATGCTTTGGATTTGCGGGTCCATTGTTGAAATGGTTAGAATCGTATCTCAGTAATCGTAGTTTTTATGTTGTTGTTAACGGATACGCTTCTGAATGTAAACAAATTAGCTCTGGAGTTCCGCAAGGTTCACATATTGGTCCGATTTTATTTAACTTATTTATCAATGATCTACCACTATGCTTTTCTAATTCCATTCCATTTATGTATGCCGACGACCTTAAAATTGTCAGAGTAATTGATTCTCTACACGACTCAATCTTGCTACAGAATGATCTAAGTATTTTGTGCGAATGGTGTGAAAGAAACGGAATGCAGTTGAATCCCTCTAAGTGCTACCATGTAAAATTTACTAGGAAACAAAACGTTATTAATTCAAATTATCAAATAAGTAATTCCCCGTTAGAAGAACTTGAAATTATTAAGGACCTAGGAGTTTTCTTTGATAAAAAACTATCCTTTGTTCCTCAAATAGATAGTGTTTGCAAGAGAGCATCCAGGATGTTAGGCTTCGTAATTAGAAATTCAAAACAATTTAAAAAGGCTAAAACCAAGATAACATTGTATTACTCACTCGTTCGAAGCATCTTGGAATATGCCTCGGTTGTGTGGAGACCACACTACGCTACCCACGCATTGCGGCTGGAACGAGTTCAAAAAAGGTTTGTACGACATCTACTTTACTCGGAAGGCATGGCTAAAAAAATAAAGTCCTACAACGAAGCGCTAAAACACTATAAAATGGTCCCAATTTCCAAAAGATTTGAACTCATTGACATGTCATTCCTATTTAAATTATTTAATAACAAAATCAACTGTCCGCAACTGCTTTCAAAATTCAACTTCAGAATACCTCGTACAATTCCTCGTAGGCCCGTCACGCCACTCTACCCTCCCTTAAGGAAGACAGTTCTTGGGGCCAACTCGGCAATTCCACGCTTATGCAAGCTACTTAATCATCATAGTGGATCTATAGATATTTTCGCAACCACAATAACTAATATACGAAACAGTATTTTTAATTAAACTTTTTATATGTACCAACTAACTTCATTTGTTAATAACTTAAGTAGTAGTCACTAAGCACCTTTATTATTAGGCATGCTGTGTTTATTCTTAAGTAGGTAGTGTATTTAGCCCTATTATTTAAAAGTATGTGTGAATGTACCTGATACACTATCTGTGAATAAACCTTAATAAATAAAAAAAAAAAAATAACAAAGCTAGTACGTGTGGCCGTTAAGATTTTATCTTTTATCTTGAACTAAATCGTGCGCAAATATTGCCATAATTATATTATGCAGGTTAGATAACAGAGCATGTGTTCATTTAACCATTTTCTATCTACCATAAAATGGACTCACAAGTCGAGCCACAGTAGACCATAACAACCAACCATGTTAGCTAAGAAGATCGAATTAAAAACGGCATTGAGGAAGGATCAAGGAGCCAGATACACTATTAAACGTTTCATCATCATCATCACGACCCATCACGTCCCCACTGCTGGGGTACGGGTCTCCTTTCAAAGAAGAAAGGCTAAAGGCCTAGTCCTAGGTATTAAGCGTTTATAATAATTCAAATAAACAAAAAAATACTCACATGACAATCTTCTGCTCATCCGTCTTTTCTTCATCGGACACGTCGACCCACTCGTCGCTACGGTCGCTGCCGCTGACACTGGTGTCGCTCCCGGGCGCGGGGAACGCCGCCTCCTGCCCGCTGTAGCTCATCACCGACCGCTGCCCGTAGATACTATTCGTTTTCTGCTCACTCGACAACGTGCTCTGACTCACATTCGACACAGTGTCAAACGACAGCCGCTTCTGAACCGCCGAGGCCAACTGCTTCTTGAAATTCGTCCGTAATTTCACGAAACTAGGACTGTTCGGAATGCTCTCGTAACAGTGGGATAGGGACGCCCCGTCGCTGTGCTTGATCGTGTCGTAGATGTTCTCGTCTTCATTGTATCCGTTGTAATCAGATGACACAATTGAATGCCTGTTGCTGTACGAACTGGGACTGCTGTCTTTGGACTTAGGCGGTCGGCATGGAATCTTCTCGTAGATCCTTTCCGAGCCGATTTTCTCGTAGCTCACAGTCGAGGTTCCGCTGACGGATTTGGAGATGGCGTAATGCTTGTCGTTCTGCTGGCAGGGCTGGTAGTCCTCGGCGATCTGTATGCCGGCGCTGGACGCGTGGCAGTACGGCTTGATGGGCGACTTGCAGTATTCATAGCCGTGGTCGCTGTCGCCGTCGCCGCGGGTTCTCTCCTCCATCTGGTTCGAACAGAGCTCGTAGCTGTGCAAACTACTCTCGTCTCCCTCTGGATGTGATCGCATCTCCAGAAGACATTGGTATATGTTCTCTTTAGTAGTCTTTTGAGATTCTAACGGCTCTTCTTTGGGGATTTCGGGTAAAGGACAGTTGATTTTAGATGTTCTGTCAATTTTCTTCACAGGGACAACGATTTCTGCTGGGGTTTCAACTATGTAAGGCTCTAAGGGCTCATAGTCGTCTTCGACTTCAGCTTCCTTGCTAGGCTTGCTCGTAAAGCCGACCAATATCTCTTTGTTGTAGGCCTCCACTAGATTACTTTCGAAGTCAGAACTTGATTCAGGATTCTCAGTATTGATTTCAGTCAAAGATTGAGAATGAGATTCCGTCTCATGAGTATGCGGTGAATCTTCGTAAAGCTTTGGTTCTTCTATTGGGTCATTCACTAATGTTACATTTGATAAACTATATGAGCTATCCGAAATAGATCTGTCGCCATCCGAGTATATTTGCGTGCTACTTTTCCGACGCCATAGAAATGATTCATTAGGTGTAATTCGCGAACTCAGTTCTTCATAAGATCTTTCTTCACTTACACATCTTATTGGCGAGTCATTTGGTTCAGAATTAACCACTATCACACTTGTATTCATTACCGGACTTGTGTCTTTAGATACTATATGTTCGTTGGTGTCTTCATGAACGATTTCGACGACGTGCAAGGGCATTTTGTCCGCATGAATGTAGTTGGTTTTGAATCTTCTTTTATCGTAAATAGGTTCCTTTTTTTCTTCTTTCTTTGGGAGGTCTACTTTTTCCTTAATTACTATTTCAGGTTTCGGTAATTCCTTGGCAGGTGGTTTGACAGTTTTAATTTTCGGTACACCATCTTTGACGACAAGGTTTTTAGTCACGACAAGTGTAGATTTCTTTTCAGGTACTTTTGGTTTTTCTTTAGTAATCGGTTTGGATTGACTGGCTGTTTTTCTCGTTAAAGTATCGGCATTATATTGAGCTATTATTTCACATTCAAACTTTTTAATAACATTTTTAACTACATTTGATTGTGTTGATTCATTTTCAGGTGGAGATTGAGCAGGCTCTTCTTTCTTAGGTTTGACAGGGCTGCCATCAACCGAGTCGGACCCACTCGGTTGACTACTTGAATCACGTGATTTCAAACGTTTTTTTGGTGATTTTGGTATTTTGTTGCCGTCTGATTTCGATCTAATAACTCTAATTTTGGCTGAACTACTGTCGGATAATATTAACTTATCTATTGAGTCCACACTTGAGCATCTTTTTCTATGATTACGTTTCTTGGAACCTCGTTTTTGTCGTATCACGATTTTGATATTTGGACTTGTGCTAAGAGTAGAGGTGGGCGTGGAGCTTGCTGTGGAGCTTCCAGTGGATTTTGATGAATTTTGTAAGCTTTCTATTGTTTTCACTAGCTTAGATTGTTTGACAGTACCATTATGAGATTCTTGAACTAAATTATTAAATTTGTTTGTCAGTTCTGATACTTTGTTGCTTGTTATCGTCACAGTCCTTGTGGCGAGAGGTGGTCGGCGATGTGACGAAGACGCATTTTTTATTTTAAAGCTCACTTTTCTTTGCTGCTGTTGCTCTATTTTTTTCCTCATCAAAGTTACATCCGGTGCTAGGGATTTAGCTTCGTTTTTGAATGAATGCATGTGTCTTTTGGGGTTGATCCCTCCACCCGTGCTTCTAGTATCTTCGCTCGCAGTTGTTACAGCTATTTGTGCGTAGTGCAATGTAACCTCTTCTTTCTTTGGTGCATAGTTTTGTACATTAGAATCAGAGCTGCTGACAGTGGACTTTAGGAAAGCTTCCTTTGCATCATTAAGAGACTTCACCCTGTCATTTTTATAAGGTGTCGTTGGCGACTTTACTGGGACTGTATAAATGTATTTATTTGCACTTTCATTTTGTTTGATCGCCATTTCTTTTTCTGATGCAAGGAAGTTTTTCAATATCGCATGTATAGTGTTATTTTCTTTCGATTCGGTGCCGAGACTCGCTATCGATGTTATCAAGTTCTCCGTCGCGATAGTTCCGCCTTCCATGTGGTTGTTTAATTTCATTTGTGTAGAATTCCTCCAGCTTTTCTATGCCACCTGGAACATAAATAAAAAGAACATTAAAGTGAGCGTTCAGTTACATAATCGGTAGATGTAATCGATTAGCTCTTAGCATTCGATCTGATATCGATTCCGAAATGATATCAATTGCGCTCAGGGTGGCAATTATTTACTCTACTTTTACCTGACAATAGTTATGAGCAGACATGTAATAATTCGAAATGGAGCTTGATGATGCAATAAGTGTGGTTATAAATAGTTTTATTATGTAGTAACTATTGAATGTAGTCTGAATATTTATACAGCGTGGGGAAAGTATGCGTATGGTATTGTATGCGCAGGGGGCATGAGTTATATTTCAATGAGTGGCCTCTCTAGTTCTCTCACGAGATTGCGTAGCGATACGACAGTGGCGTTGTGTGGATAACTGCGTGGAGGCCCAGTTGATATTACATACAGTTTATTAGTGTATGTTTTTAGGTGGAATTTCACCAAACGCTAAACGTGTTTAGTAGCCTGTCAAACGTCTGTTAGTTAGTACAAAATGTATTTAAAATTTGATTTTAATACAATTTTAAATACGTTTAGCGTTTGGTAAAAGTGCCCCTTAAAGTGGTAACTTTTCCTTTATGCGAATATGGAAAAACACATTTAAATAGACTTGATTAAGTTAAAACAATCACACATACCACCGCTTTACCAGTTCTTTAGCAACCTCATACCTTTTAGCAACCATCTGAATATACAGCTAATTTCATATTTCCGCCATTACCTACGTATGAGGTTACACATATTGCAATTGACCTGAAAATCAGATAGAAACATACTGAGGGCCGCCGTATCTCATTTTACATATCATTGCAGTACTTTTAAGATTTTACAAAAAATTCAATTAAATGTTGATATGTGGTAGTACGGCTTTTGGTATGTCAGTATTTCTTATCCACGTGCATACCGATAACAAACAATGCATATTGAAATGATAAGCGATGCTATACCAATACAGGATATTTTCATTTAAACGGTTCAGTCAGACACAACTGTCCAGGAAAACACAATAATGATAAATTAATGAGCTTTTTATATCATAAATAACTAAATGAGATGAATGAAAAATGGAATGACTTGGAACGGCACTGGGAAAACGAAAACAAACAAAAGAAAAGGAAAATCTCTGGTAGCTAAATGCCGTGTTTTGTGACCATGGCCCGAAAGAAAGCATTTCCCATACAACACACGACATGCACTGCAGATTGGGACTCGTTGTTAGCGAGTTGAGAGTGCAAGTGGGGTCAAAACGTGCCAGCTTTCACCACCACTGTACCTTCTAACAATTATATTTATCAATCTAACATGTACTACAAATACAATAAAAGTGAAATACAGTAGGTACCTGTTTTGGCCTATAATCTATCAATTAGGTTTATAAGGATTTGCAAAACTTGTAAAAAATTATTTGACCGCCTGAAAATAAATTTGAAGTTTGTTTGTGTCTTCTCTAACTTGGCTTTTAAGATATGCCAAATTCTGAAAATGTTACGAAATTCATTACCAACTAACGCAACTTCATAGAAATCTGTTGTTATGAATTTAAAGTTTCATCAAAGTATCCTAAGCGCCATTACTTAAAATTGAAACTATACTGAACTAAAACAGCTTCTGTTAAACTTCCCGAAGCGTAATACTGCATTTATTGCACTAATTGTAGCTGATGAACAAGCAGACAAGAGAAAACCTTGCAATGGTTCGATAAATTAACATGCTTCAGAGCTGTTGTGAAACGACTCCGAAGGACTATCAGTATCAGCTTGCGCAATGTGCGCGTGCGCCGCTTCCCTATCACCGGCAGCGCCTGTGAGCATCATACCAACACTGAGAAAGCACTACGTGATCGAAATCACACTAAATACGCTATTGCAATACATTTATAAAATCACTTATCAAGATAGTGAATGGGCACATCTAATAGAGGAAAAGGAAACTGCGTCTGAACACCTTTTATGTTCAAGTTTTGGTATGTTGCCAAAACAAACCCCATTTGTTGGTAAGCAAAGCACAACTGGCAACACAGAAACCCACATTGACAAAACAAAGAAGATAATTCAAAATTCGAACAGCGAACAGCCGATGTCTGCTTTCCGCGCCAAGATGCAGACGCCTCATTGCCCAGTTTGTATAACTGTAGCCGCTAACGGTTCTTAGTGGCCAATGAATCGACAGATCGCTAATGCTCTCCGCAAACAACTTGTGTTAGCCGAGCGATCATCTTTCTGAAACACTTTTCATCGCTTGTCATGTCAATAGTACTTTGGAAAATGTGAGAACGTCCGGAGCCGTGGAAAGCTCACGTGGTGTTATGGTCTTGGTACTGAATGTAGGTCGAGTTTAATTATAATGACAATGGTAAGTTTGTACTAGGAGAGCAGATACTTTAGGCCCAATGGCCGAGTGAACCAAGGACGAGAGAAAGTGTTTCAGTAAACTAACACACTTGTGCTAGCAAGACTCAATTGCAAATACTGAGTATGTTTCTTCAATAATAATAAAGGTATAAGTTAACATATAAATTCTATTTTGAAGTAACTTATAAGCGACGAAAACTGATTTTCTCCAAAGTTGTATAACATATTTTTATTATTCACTCTTCAATATGTAGATAGCATTGTATAGGTTTTGGGAGAAACCATTGGAAAATACCATAAAGGGCCGGATAGCTCACGACCTGCTACTTCGGAAACCGCCATGAATGGAATATGTAAACGACTGAATTATTTACACACCACGGTGGAATGACAGAACTTTCTAGTCATAGTAGTCTATGAGCTGGTAAATAGGTAGTGAGTAAAATATGCCAAAATAGCCACGCTGTATTGAAAGGTTAATGTTTTTACAGTTTTAATTAAGAATCCCGAAACGAGCCTTTTGTCGCTGATATATTCAACAACACTGTCGGGAAATGAAAAAGTTCCACTCACAAAATGCCGACCACAAACGACTTTGATTTTTTCAAAGATTTAATTTAAAATTGTAACAAAATATTACCGATTTTAGTTGGTAATATCCTGATGTTCGGTTAAACGTACTTTTATTAGAATAGAAGACGGCATTAAACTAGCCTTTTTCCGTTTATAAGTAATTTGGTGCTTTTCTCAGTGGAACCTTTTCATTGCCCGTGAGTGTACTTAGGTAATTTGGCTGTCTTATTATTATTAGATAGGTTAACCCATTGAGTCTATTGAGAAATAAAGTAAAACATAGTACTTGCGACCGATACTGAATACTTGGACTTTCCGTAGCCAATAGCAGAGCCGCATTCTTGCGCGTTTTGCGCTGCAGTAAAAAGTGCATTCTTTGTTTTCTTTTTATGCACCTGCCACACTGGCTGCGAATTATATCAACTAAACAGAAAAAGATGAATGGCTGCAGTGGTCTTTGCCATTTAGCAGAAAACAAACGGGATCTCATAATATTTTTCTTAAGAATAGTAAATGTCTTAGAAGGTTCTAGTTGTATAATATTGGCTACCTCACAAGAAACATGGAATTTCACGATTGACTAAGCAAGCATGTCGAACTATGAGATGTTTTTTTTTTCAATTAAAATACTGAGATCCGTTACGAAAAAAAACATAAATTCTAGAAAATATTTGGAGAAATTATCTGATGGATATACGATAGAAGATGTTTTTCGTATAGAGTCACAGACAAATTAATGACTGCAATCACCGTGGGACACCAAAACCGACGATAATGAAAGGGAAACCCCCATTATTGGCCTGCTAACGACTTAACTCGAATTTGGCTACAATATGCATTGTTCTACAGACAAGGAGCCCGCTGTTCCCAGTATAGTAGAACTGCAGGAAGTGGGTAACAATAACAGATATATTAGTACATAGTTGTTTTTATTATAAATGATGCTATTAACTTCTGAACAGATGACAATTGATGGAATTTAGTAGTTTTTTTCACTTGGGGAATTTATTGGAAAGTGCGGAAAATTGTTTGTCTTTGAAATGTAATGTGTGTATTGGTAGATATCAGCTGATACGTCGTTATCTAACATTAGAGAGTTACGATGAGGAAGTATGAAATCAATATAGATTTCAATAGAAATATTATAAAATTCAATTTATGTAAAAACTGAAGCAGAACATATAAAACATAAAAAATAATATAGGTATCATCACGACCCATCACGTCTTCACTGTTGGGGCACGGGTCTCCTTTCAGTTTTAGGCCTAGTCCACCACGCTGAAATATAGGTATAATTCGATACAATAGATAAAACACTAAAGTTTCAAGTGTTTCATAGTCATATAAATGGCGAATACTTAAATAAATAAACTCTACAAAAGGACTTCAGTGCATAATTGACACAGATGATGGTTTTTCTCTGCTATTGTTATGATCTACAATTCTACACTATCTCCACCAATCAATACATTATTCAATGAAAGAGCAAAACCGTAAAGCGGAAGAAAAGGAAGTAACAAAGCAAAGCACCTTTACAAAGTAAAACAAAGGCCTAAAATCGTCAAAGTCACGAGAACTAATGTACAAAGTGTTGAAGCTGTAGCGAATGTAAACATTGTAAAATGTGCGCGAATAATGAAGCAAGTGACCATCACATCAAAATTAATGTGGAAAAAGGTTACTTCGTCATTGTTGTGTAACTTGTGTGGGTCAGGTAGAGGCTTATCTTGATCGCTAATAGGCTTGCAGTCGATAAAGAGTTATGCTTAGATAAAGATGGTGCCTTCTACTCTCGGAAGGTCTCTATTGCCTAACCGATGTTTTAAGCTACACAGGTCTTTCTAGCCCTATTCAATTTTGATGCTTTGCGTTAATTTTAGTAGCGGTGATCCGTGCACCTAGACATATACCTGTATTGACGATGACGAATTGGTTACTTAATAGCGCAGAATACTCTTCGAATTTACTACTCCTTTATCCTTAGAGTCCTGTCTCCTGAGTCAGGATCCGTGGAAAATAAAATGGCATCAACATTAAAATGGTCAATTATTTGGGACCTTTAAGTTTTTACACGTTTACTGTTGTATCTATTGCATCTGGTGCAGGTGTAGTTACTTCACATTGGTCTACAGCTAATTGTCGATGGATGTAATTGCAGCCACTGGTGCGTGGCTCTCGCTGACCTTAATAGCAGAATATTGCATACATTACATTTATTATGTGTTTGCACTAACATTTAACGTACCTAGTTAACTGCCCGCGCTTTCGTTAATTGACCTTTTTAAAGAAAAACTATTTCTTGCAATAACTTAAAAAGAGTTAACCAAAGTTTGTTTGTTTTATGTTTAATTTCATTGACAACGTTGTAGATAAACTTTCACTAGTGGTGCACAGATATCTGATGAATAAATTAATATTTCGATTAATAAATATAATGTAGGTAAACAAAGTGAGAGCCGGATATGCAGATAGTTGAACGATGATTTCGTTTAAGTTAGTGAATCGCTATTTTTTTTTTCTTTCATAATAATAATAATGAATTTAAACTTATGTTTATTGATTTGGAGCATAAGTATGTTAATATCAGTACTTTTATAAACTTCATTTTACTGAAAACCCATATTTTTGCAATCAAATACCTACCTATAAATAACCATATTTTTTAAAGCTCCAGAGCTTTCATAAATCGAGTTGAAGCTTAAATAACGTTTATTTAAATGACCGATTCAAAACGATAAATTAAACGTTTCAGGCTTAGTTACTTTCACTACATGAATCATGTATACCATAACAAAAAAACATAACCTGTCTTAATATTAGTAAAAAAAACTTGTATAATACCTCCATCAAATCCAGTAAGGTCAGACAAAATCCCACAACACAACACTGAACCAACAACAAACAATCAATTGTTTGGTAACACAGGCTCACTCAAACACATCACAATCCTTCTTCAGATCTCTTCATGATTCCGATATTATTTCGATAACTCAGCGGGTGTGCAACGTAAATAGCTTATGAGTAGACCGCGGCGAGAAAAATATTATAAACGAGCAATATCGAGACACGTGCGTCGTGTATGCCGGCTGACGCGCGAGTGACGCGCGAGGTCATCGCCAGCCGACGTGGAAACTAGCCGCAAAATGGAATTCGAAGGGCTTAACAATTTCAAAGGAATTCCTGTACTGGCCAAACGATATGAGCAGAAAGAGAAGAACTATGTGTTCCACTTTTGAAATTCGGCTTCTCAGGAGCTCAGGAGAATCCCCTGAAGGATGCCGTGTATTGTCCAGGTTCATGCCATTGTTGTCATGTATTGTCTTCGCAACAATAGCGGCTGTTTGATTGTCTACTAATGACGGTTGATATGGGAGACTCGGTACTCATTAAGAAAGACTAACCCAAATCTTTTGGAAGTTCCTGTTTAACAGTTTCCGTTGACCCAATGTTATGAAAATACCAAATGGTTATAGTTACCATTGAATATTTATAACTAATGTGCAATATTCGTACACGAAATGTTAAAAAATGCATGCGAAAGCGCCTAAATGGAGTAGATAAAATGCCGTGTCTGCCGGTGGATGGTTCCAATTATCATGGAATGTGGGTCATTCGTCCTCCGTTGTAGGCTGTAGTTGTAGCACGACTACGACAATTCTCACTTACGTATTATTTTTTACTTACTACATGTTTGTAACGATATTTACCAAGAGATTGATCTCTTGAAGCGTGATACGTATACGCTGTTCTGGTTCAAAAATGAAAACATGATCTGGTTCCATTCGGTAATTTCTTTCTTATGTAATTCTGAATTTATGGTTTTGTTTCTTTGGTCGAATTGTTATTATGATTTGTTTGCTTACTCTCCTATGATTGATAACTAATATTTATGTTATTTCATAAATATTGCTTTCTAATATAACCGGTACATTATTAACTGCATCAGTCCGTATAATATTCCAATTTAAAATATACGCAGATAAACTCTGACTAGCAGTAATGAATTCACCAAATCAGAGATTTGGAAACGAGAGAAAAAAGAAAGAGTATTGCATTGACAAAATCACACACGTGGTTTAAACCTTGCAATCAACGTAGGTAATTTCAAAATAGTATTTTATATCAATCAACTTCACAACATAATATTACGAAATAAAAAAGCAAATATTTTCGTAACGAACGGCCATTAAAACAATGAGTGGAGGTGCAGCCAAAACATTTTGTAACGGCAGTAGGTTTATGATTTGACTTTATTGTTTTGTTCTTCTTAGATTAGTAGACCGTACTATGTTACATAGTATAGTAGAAACATTAATTTATTTGATATAATACAGACATTGATAATGAGGAGTAATTATAGAAATGAATCATATTTGTAAATAATCTATACCTATAGAAAGTGTTGTGAATAGAACTACTGTTTCAAACTAATTTAATTCAGGCAGATATTAGTGGAATTCGAAATACGACGCAACTATAGAATCGGAACTTGAAAATATCTCGTGGCGCCAAAACCACATGTTGACATTTAAATAGTTCTAAATTTGAATTCTGTCGCCGTGACCGACCAATAACGATCTAGTTGAACTTGCGCCGGAGACACTGACCTCCTTCGATCGACATTCGAAATGCTGATCCCACACTTTCACGAGACGGAATCGCACAACTCCGCATTATCATGCTGCAAGCTTCTTCTGCATCTTTAAATGCTTCGCTAAACCATATTAATATCAGAATTTTATTGGATTTATAAAGCTACTTCAGAGATATACACGAACACAAAGTTCATTATAGTCCACTGCAGGACATGGGCCTCCTTCAAGAGGTTTTTTGGCATAATCTTATTGACGTTTACCATTTATTTATTTATTATTGAAGATACACCAACAGCATACATATTATTACAGTCTTTAAAAGATATGTTGTAAGAAGGTCTTACATCTAATACGATATGCCAGTTACAGGCGTATACAACATTATTAAAATCAACAAACCTTAAAACCATATATGGGATGTTAAATCTATATGATACCTCTTTGATAAACATTTATTGCGTTTTTTATCAACGCTATTAAAATATTAAATCATAACATTGAACGTTTTTTCTTGAACGTTCTCTACGCAACGTCAGCAGATAGAGCAAAAACGTTGTATATGTCTCGATAGCATCACCAGGCAGTGAGTATTGTGTTACAATTAGCTAGGAAGCCTCATAAAGGAGGAAGCTAGTCGGATTTGCCGACGACACGGGGTTTCCTTCCTTGTCAACGCGCCGGCATCAATTATTGGGGCGCGGCATTCTGGGACTTATGGGTTCCGCAATGGTCAAAGGGTATGAAAAGTAGGCTGCTTAGTTTATAACACCTAGTAGGTGCCTGCCCTTACTGTATACCTTATTGAGTAATTTTATGGGTTTGATTATGCGATAGCTTTCGAATGAACGAATGAGAAGTTAAAAATAAATAAAATATATTTGAAAGCTATTGAGTAATTACACACGTATCGTATAAGCCACAAACGTTCAAACCACGAGACTAGTTATCATCAGACGCTATTTGATAAAACTTTCAAGTTAGTAAAACTTTTATCAAAGCAAACTATACAGTACATAGGTACCTAATAATACCGGAGTATAGAACACTCGAAAGGCTTTAAGGGTTTCAACAATGCCTAGCAAGTCTAGACGTTTTTTCCGGTTGTCTAAACGGAAGGGTAATTAGGCGTAAAAGGATATACCTACATACTATGCGGCACCCAGGTCACATAGGGCAGGGACAAGGGAAAGTGATCACAGATGTCCACGAGCCAATATAAACAGGCGAAATTCACACTTAAATCCAAGATTGTAAGGCCGAGGTTAGTGTCATTGATGAAGGAATTTAAGTTGGTGAGGATCCAGGCAATAATGTACTGTATGTGGATGTTAGGAGGTTCAATGTAGAGTAAAAGGGTGTTGTTTCAGAGCTTAGCCGCGCCCCTGATGTTATCGGAAGCGAAGGTAGAGCTGGCCGTCCAGACTGGCTTAGGATCACTGAACTTCAGGCACCAAATTCGATTTACTTTACATAATACTCAGCAGCGTATAGTTGGTGAGAGCGCTGGCTCCAGTACCGAAGGTCCACATAAACTCGGCCGGGGCAGATAGTTGTTTGAGTACCGACAGATATTTGTAGTTGGGTTTTGTATGTTCAACGGGTGTGTCGTCAAGGGTCGTGGGACTATGAAAATATGTTCTTGATGTCGCTACTTTAGTAAAAAACCTATTGTCTTTAAACTAATGCCTATAATCTGGTCAAAATAAGTTCTTAGCTGATCTTGAAACTTGATGAAAACATGTATTAAAATTTGAACATAATAGAGACAAGTGCAATAACGTTGATGGTTATAACTGATAAAGAACTTTCCCACTAAAGAAAACGCATCAGTCATTTGTCTGATTAGTGGCGTGTGCGCAGATTTATCTAGACAGCTGCAAATCCCATTTATGTCTAGATCCTTATCTTATCGACTATGGCCGCATAGAGATGTGCCTTCCATACACCAGAACACGACACAGGTAAGAAATCATCAAACAGAATCGATATAAATAGTTATATTAAACTTAGTGAAATCTGATGAGGAACCAGGTTTTATTAGTGTAGAAAATATTATGAAGGTTCAAAATCAAACTCACTTATTTTGGAGGAGTATTCATGAACCTAAAGATACGAATTATTTAACCAGCCTATAATCATCCAATGAAAGGCCATACAGCCCTCTTTGAAGGATTTTGTAGGGATACAACATGATATTTGTCCCCAGTTAATGTTTTATATTCGGCTCAATAGGAATATTTCCACCACATCCCCAGTCTATTCTCCATCACTACTAGCCTTATATGAGCGGACTTATTTCATAAATAATGCCCTTAGAAAGTGCACTTTATACCTCTATATGAACTGAACCTGTAAACTGTAAACCACTTTCATTTTATTTCTTGCAATAAATGAAATACCTTATGTCTTTATTACTGGTTCATTATGACAGTTTAACTTGAGGCTATGAGGTGAAATTTCACCTTTGATCAATACGTGCATTTTATTGCACGTCGTATTTCGTGAGGTAAGTAACGTTAATTTCCATCTGGGGGTTACTCTATCTCATCACGACCCATTACGTCCCCACTGCTGGGGCATGGGTCTCCTTCCAATGAGGAAGGGTTTAGGCCTAGTCCACCACGCTGGCCAAGTGCGGGTTGGTGGACCCCAACACAAGCAAGCTTGTGCTGAGAGAGTTGTCGGGTAAGTGGGCAACCCGACTGTCAGATGTTCTCAAGCCGCCCGAAGGCCTCTGACTAGGCTTAACGACTGCTGCCGAAGCAGCAACCGTGACCCACGGCTTAACGTGCCGTCCGAAGCACGGAAGCGTCCAGAAAAGCACCACTTGAAATTGGTCACCCATCCAATGGCTGACCGTGTCAGTTGTTGCTTAACCTCAGCGATCAGTTACGATCACTGAGGCCCGCTCGACTACGGACGCTTCTCTACTTATACTATCTATACTGACGAAAAAGGAACGAACGAGAGCTGTCGTGCAATAGTCAGGTTTAATAAAAAGAGATAGAGTCGTGGCTCGCGCAGCAGTCCTCCGAAGCGTGTTTTGAAACTATACAAGGCCAGAACGCACCCATAGTGTACTAGCACTGTATAGTTTCAAGTGAAAAAAATAAATATTTTACTTGAAAATATACACGATTTGTGCGTACTAATCGCGTATACTTTCAAGTTGGGATTTACTGAATCGTACTTGAAAATATACATTGCTATTACGCATATTGCTTGATTGGCGTACTTGTCGCATATAATTTATACCTACATGCTGATTCTAATTTACTTAACTATTTCGGTAAATGTAAATGACTACAATTGACTTGTTCTGCCTGTCATACCTATAAAATGATAATAAATGAAGATGAACAAGCTCTAATTTGATTGATAAATTGATATTTATAGCAATCATACTTGAAAGTAAGCATACCTACTAATATCTTATTATTTAAATGAATTAAGAGTAATACCTACTACACTCCTGAACGGATAAGACTAGCTTAATGACGCCGTCGGCAATATTAAAGTGCATTTAACAGCGCATCAAAATATTATTATAACCAACTAAAATAGTAAATTTTTATCAAATTTTAAATTTAATGGTTTAAAAAAATTAGGGTCATTTGGTGTTGACTTTTTGCTACTTGGACTTATTCATTGCTCGTGAGTGTAGTAGGTATTACCCTATAGACCTATTATAGACATATTTTTCATCAAGTTTTGAATTCACCGTAATTGTCTTTTATGAATTGTTCTACACCCTCTTATGAGATAATTTTTACTATTAACAACAGTTCTACAGTTTAATATCAATTTACTTTTTAACTTACGGTGTAAACAAAAAACACGTTACGAAATTAATGCCAAGTGCGGAATGATGATGCAATGTTTAGAAAGCAATAGACTTATTACTATTTCGCATGATAGAAAGAGAGTGCAACAATTCAAAAGGGCTACCTGGTAACTAATCACGTATAGTTTCAAGTGCTCGCATTGCCGCCTGGCGCTTGAAAATATACACGATTAGTACGCAGTGGTAACTGCTGCAGTATATTTTCAAGCCATAATTTTGGTCCAACTTACTTGAAAATATACGCGATTAGTGCGTAATGGCCTTGTATACTTTCAAGTAAATCATGGCACCATTTTAATTTGAAAATATACGCGAGCAGTCCCAACCTCTGCGTTCTGGCCTTGTATAGTTTCAAAACACGCTCCTCCGAAACATAGTTTTTTGTCATTTAGAGTGACCCCCCCATGTACTCTGCGGTGGATTCTGGATACATTGCCATTTCCTTTTATATTCTAAAACGAACGTGAGAGGAAAAGAGCTCTGCTGAGCAATAATAGGGAATAAACAGAAGCATCATAATCTTAACTGGTTGAGCATATTGCCTTGTTAAGATCTCTAGAAACGGATTATAAGAAACACTTTGGAGAGGCGTTTGTCCATCTATGGACTATGAACTACGACAGATTTAGAAGGGACGAGTTGAAAACGAAACAAAACGTGGTCATGACCATGACAAATTGATAATGTAATATTGCATTTCCGTTGCAGCTCGATCTTACACGGACTGGGGGGTCACTACAGAAATCGAACGAACTAACGAACGAGAGTTGTCATGCCATAGGAACGCTTAATACAACGAGATAGAGCAGTGGTTAGCGCGGTGCTCCGAAGTTTTGGATTCATAGAGTGACCCCGTGCTCGCCAATCACTAACCTTTCTAAAGAACAAAACGGCTCTTTTATGATAATCACTATTTATTTATTAGTAAAACCAGATATACTGCTTAGCTCATTAAATGTGGGTCGTTTATTAATTATTTTCCTAATTTATAGAGGCATTTATTAATAAATTATTTATTGCACATTAAAAAAAACATAGATTAAGTTAATGCCAATAGCATTTTCTTCCAGTTAAACTTTGGTGTGGTGTTTGGTGGCCCACATGTAGGTTTCGGCTTCGTATACCCTTTTTGCAACACCCTGTATTTAGTAATAGGAGTAACAGAGGCCAATGTCCAGCACTGAACTACTTCATGCAGGAAGGAAGCAATACCAGTACTGTACTTGTTCACTGTCATTGAAATATAAACTCTACGCTGCAGCAACAAAGTCGTTGTCCTCGCCGCGTCCGGGATGCATGGTTGAACTCATCCCATCGTTATAATTATTTATTACAGCATTTACTTATGTAATTGCGGTAATACTTGAATATGTATTTTAGTTTACAAGTACATGAATTTTATCAGTAAGACTGTTTTTTTTCGCGATTTTCAATTTATTTAATAAATTAGCATGACGGGTAGGTCTACCTGACAACGGGAATTTCACCCCATATTGGCTGTACATACTGGGAAAATTATCCGAATTACAAGATGTTGCCAAAGTTTAGAACTAACCCCTAAGTCCTGACCTGAGTCACCCTCTTACCCTTTCAGCTTACTAGGGTTTATGCCACACTGTGTATTGGTATTGATATGATGATGAAGGAAACAGTTACCCAGTCACCCACCACATCCAGTGGAATGGGACCAAAACGCCCCCACAACATTAAGCCCTAAAGGGCCAGCCATAATTGCATCAAAGAAAAAGTTAATTTACAAGCACCTGTTAGTCGGCGCCATTGGTAAGCTATCCGCCGAGATTCCGTCCATCAATTACCAATTAATTATGTCTAACAGTCGATTACTGGACTATGTCGAGCACACCGCTCTAACACGGTGGCCTGTTCTCTAACTGTGTATGTGCGTACTTGGGCTAGCCCATAGCCCAAGATCGTAATGAGTGGCATTAAAAGTACCCCATTCACTTCACGCACCGCGAGCCGAGCCCCGAGCCGTACCATTCCGTGGACAAATCCGTCATCGCCCACACACTACAGTATAGTAGAGTGAGAGTAGTAGAGTTGCAGTCTAGTCGATTGTGAACTTTATTGAGCCTAGCACAAGGCACTTAACCTATTTGCCACGCGGCGCTCGCATACCCAGAGCGCCGCACCGTATCGTAAGCCGCACCCACCAACACATTCACACGCAGATTTGTCCGCGGACTGCCCGCGGACTTGTCGCCAGCGAGAAATCCGCAGATTGGTACGCCCGTGAATGGCCTTTAGGGTTCATTGAAGACTATCGTAGAGGTGCATACTGGTAAGGGATGAAATATAAGGTTGCAGTCACTACTCGTTTCTATGTATTTCTTATGGGATTTACTATGGGATATAAATCATTCAGGGATGGTCGGAAGAAAACTGTAAAATAAAATAGCCTAAATCATATATTTTTTACAAAACTGTTAAAGTCTGCCTGTGGCCAGTCAGAGGAAGAAGTTCCACTTTCTTGTTTTTCATAAACATAATAATGATATTGTTTATGCGTAAAAGGTGCTTGTCCAACAAATTGAAATATCAAGTCACTTACGAGAACAAGTTTGCGCCAATTGACAGGGTAATTGCTTTAAATTACCAAAGTCGGGTTTTACAATTACGATGCCAAAACATAATTTCACTGTTTTGGTGGACATGGACCGGATAAACGCATCTGCTAATAGGTAGATGCAAACTAAAGTTATTTCATAGATTTATAACCGACTTCGAAGAATCGGGGGAATTGTGGATGAGGAGGTGGTTTTTAATTCGTGTGTATATTTTTTATTTTTATGCATGTTCTCTGATATATTTTTTTGAAGTTTGTGCCATTATGCTTCGGATTAGTTATTCACATCACCAATATCAAAGAAGAGTAGGACCTGCTTTAAAATTATTACATACTTTTACTTTTGAAGTTAGTGATGAATAACCAAATTTCTCCACCTCACAACAAAGTAGCTAGTGAAAATAGCGGGTTATTCATTATCATTACCGCAAAAAATGATTAACTGCTTCAAAAAGTAACCTACACTAAAAGGTGTGTCTCCTCTCACATAATCGGTTGCGCAGGAGTGTTTACAGAATGCAATTTTCACAATTAACTCTGACATTTACCTGCGGTGGGTCATCGGATGAAAGAGACCGCGACCGCCAACGGTGATCGATTCTTGTTTGTAGAATACACATACGGAACCAGGACACCTATTCTGGGTAAGCAGGCGGTGTAGTTAATATTACGTTGGGCTGATGAAAGCATTATGTAATACTAGCAGTTCCCGCGCGGAACTTCGCCTTAAAAAAAATCCGTGAGAATTCCGGGATAAAAAGTAGCCTATATGTTCTTTCTCAGGGTCTAGCTAGACCATATGTATACCAAATTTCATTCAAATCTGTTCTGTAGTTTTGGCGTGAAAGAGTAACAGACAGACAGACAGACACAGTTACTTTCACATTTATAATATTATTAGTTAGGATACTCGCGAGCAATGAAAAAGTTTCGCCTGTCATTGCCGTTTTATAACATGCAACTATGTCACTGGAACTTGATTGCTCGCGAGGGTATAATAGTTATGTCATTCGCTCACAAGTTGTACCACCGAACGGTCGTCTTTTTGCTAGCAAAAATCAGTGGTTGTCAACCTTTTCAATAAATAATTAATTTAATCATGTTGTGTGCCGACTGCAATACGACATGTGGGGACGGCGCCAACTGCTCTAACTGTCACAAGGATCTGTGTTTCTCCTGTTCCAACCTTACGGAAAGGGGATACCGCAACCTGGGGTCCGAACGTAGAGCAACATGGAGGTGTCCGAAGTGTCGTATCTCGTCCCCGAGGATTCCGAGTCCATCTCTGCAGAGGAACGATGGTGCCCTTGAGGAGATCCTCAGTCGGCTCGACCTACTGACACAAAAGCTGGATGTACTCCCCAAACTCATTTCTGATGTCAATGACTTGAAAACCAACATGCAAGAGGTCATCAAAAGCTGCGAGTTCGCATGCCTCAAGGTGGACGACTTCGCTACCAAGCTGGATGACTTAAGCGGCCGTGTTGGCCAGTTGGAGGAAGTCAAGAAGATGGTGGACGTCTCACAGGTAGCCGTAGACTCGCTGAAACAGGAGAGCGCTGAGAGAGACCAATGGTCGAGAATGAATAATGTGGAGATCAAGGGTGTGCCACTGAAAAGCACTGAAAATCTTTTTAAGATCGTCGAATCACTTGGTGAGCATACTAATTTCAGCATTTCTAAGTCTCACATTAACTTTGTCTCTCGCATCCCATCCTTTCACGGCAAAGATAAATCGATAATACTTGGCTTTGTTAATCGCTACATTAAGGAGGATTTCATTGCAGCGGCCAGAAGGAAGAAAAATATACTTGCCTCTGACATCGGATTTGCTGACTCAGATCACCGCATATTTGTTAATGATCACCTATCGTCAGGTAACAAAAAACTTCTAAATGAAGTTAAGTTACTGGCGAAGGATAAAAATTGGCAATATGTATGGGTAAAACATGCGAAAATCCATGTCCGAAAAAATGAAATGTCTCCGGTTTTGGTCATTAAATCATTAAATGATTTAAACAAATACAAATAGTCAGTTACCTTATACATATAGTTACACTATTTCTACTCATAGTAAATATTTGTAATTGTTCCAAATTGTTTGCAACCTCTGTCTGCCTATCGCTTGACCAATTTTTTGTGCCGCTTCTTATCTTTTGTGCTCGCCTCGAAACCCTTTTGTTCGTAATCGCTACCTGCTGCCGCTCGCCCATTACTTGTTTTTTAACAAATCATGCCAATAGTATATTAGCTTTAATTGCATTGCGTATTACATGTTATATTAGCTTACTTGCCGTACTTGATGTTTTGTGGTGTACAAATGCTGTTTTGCCGAACTGTGACTATAATATTATTATGTTTACCGACTTTAGTTGTGAATTACATCGATTTTTTTTAAACACGTATTTAAGTGTTCTGCTTTATCGTTTAATAATAACACTAAGTACCTACGGCTACGTTAGAGTGTGTTTATTATGCAATTGTTGTAATATTCTATCCCAATGAGTAATTTATGTATTTATTATCAGAATGCCCGTGGACTTCGTACTAAAACTAATACTTTCAAACACAATGTTAGACTTAATAACTACGACATTATAACTATAACAGAATCCTGGCTGCTAGATGGTATATCAGATGGTGAACTTTTCGACGAAAGGTATTGTGTATGGCGCCGTGATCGCGACTATGCAGCTACTGGGCAGACCAGGGGCGGGGGGGTCATGATCGCAGCTAAGAGTGAGCTCCACGCGTCTCGGCGGGTGGAATATCAGTCCTCAGCCGAAGATATATGGGTGACGATTCGCTCCCCCGACACACGGCCGCGCGGTGGGTCACCTAATATCCAACATTGTCTGCTGTACCTATGCTCCGATAAAAAAGACTTATCTTTTACAGCGCAGTTACATAACTATCTCACCAAATTATCAGACGTTATTAGTGACAACGAAACGGATATTTTTTTTGGTTTTAGGTGACTTCAACATGAGTTCTATAACCTGGTCCCCTTCACATGAAGGTTTTATACCAAGTAATTTATGTACTGATTATATGATAGATTTTATTGACACTATTAATACTTGCAACCTACAACAGTACTGTGATATCCGTAACGCTCATGGCCGTATCTTAGATCTGGTCTTGTGCACCCGCGCGGTGTCGGTGCAGGCCTGTTTGGACCCGCTGGTGCCCGAGGATCCCCACCATAAGGCTCTGAGTATCAATGCATCATTCGGTAACTTTAAACCGTTAGCTAGTGTTCCGCACAAACGATATTCATACAACCGTGGGGATTATTCAGCAATAAAGAAACTTATGAGTAAGACGGACTGGACCATCCTGTTGAGCGCAGCTGATTTAAATAACGCGGTTGAAGTGTTCTATAAATTTATTTTTGATTTAAGGGACACCTACATTCCTACCCATAGTCAGTCTAGGTTAAAGTACCCTCCATGGTATAACAGCTCTCTCATAAAGATGGTTAGAGAAAAGTACAAATATTTGAAAAAGTTTAAAAACTACAAGAATTTATCAGACGAATCATCGTTTCGTCTTCTGAGAGACCGAGTTAATAAAACCGAGCGACATTGTTTCTCAGCCTATATTTCAAACATTGAAAATTCTATTAAAACAAACCCCAAAGCATTCTGGTCGTACTTAAAAAGTAAAAATAATAATAGTACATTTCCCTCTTCCATGTCTCTTGATGGTGTAACTTCTGACACTGGCCAAGGTATTAGTGAACTTTTTTCATCATACTTTCAGTCAACTTTTTTGAACCACTGTAATAATAGTAATATTTCCTCTAGCAATGCTAAACAGAACTTAATTAATAATATAGCCCCCTCTAACTCAAATTGCGATATTGGCTCAGTGGAAATCAATGCATCTGAGGTTGAGAGACTACTGCGTTCTTTAGATCTGACCAAATCTGCAGGGCCTGATACCATACCAGCCGTTTTCTTAGTGAATTGTGCATCTGAATTAAGTGTACCGGTTGCATTACTCTTCCAACGCTGTATCAATGAAGGTATCATGCCGTCTCGCTGGAAAGCCGCCTTTATTTCACCAATCCATAAAAAGGGCTCCAAAGACTGCGTCGAGCATTACAGACCTATATCCAAACTGTGTCTATTGTCTAAGATCCTGGAGCGCATTGTCTACACGCAGCTCTACAGCGCTCTGAAGCATACGTTTAGTCCAGCCCAACACGGTTTTCTGAAACAAAGATCCACGGTCTCTAACCTTTTAATTTTTAGTGACTTTCTTACAAGTAATCTGGATAACGGTGATCAAGTCGACGCAATATACACAGATTACAGTAAAGCCTTTGACCGAATAGACCACTGTTTACTCCTAAACAAGCTTCATCTTGCTGGCATTAGAGGTAATCTATTCAGATGGTTTACATCCTATGTTAGCAATAGGTCTCAGGCGGTTGTACTTAATGGCTACACTTCTGCTTGGAGATATATTCCTTCTGGAGTACCTCAGGGGTCTCTGCTGGGTCCCTTACTATTTATTGTTTTTATCGGCGACATCGACACCTGTTTTAAAAATTCCTCATATTTACTTTTTGCAGACGACATGAAAGTATTTATGGTCGTCAATAATGCTGCTGATGCCTTATGTCTGCAAGAGGATCTTTGTAGACTTGACCGCTATTGTGTGAGTAACAAGTTAGACCTAAATGTCGCCAAGTGCTACTGTGTTACCTTTTCTAGAAAGAGACATTTGTTCGAAGCTTCTTATACAATCAAAGGTCAAAACTTAGCAAGGGCGCTCTCATCGCGTGATCTAGGTGTCACCTATGATAGTAAATTACTATTTGATCAGCATATTGACCATATTGTAAGTAAAGCGTCCAAATCTCTTGGTTTTATTATGCGAGCCTCTAAGCCTTTTAAATCAATGAAGACTGTAAAGCTGCTGTACTGTGCGTATGTTCGAAGTCATCTTGAATATGCCAGCCAGATTTGGAACCCTCAATACGATGTTTACATAAATAGGCTGGAGAAGATACAGAGGAAGTTCACACGCTACATCGGATTTAAATTTAAGATTCCCTACACCGACTACGAACACCGCTGTGAACGCCTCCATCTCCTTCCCCTTAAGCTCCGTAGGACAGTAGCAGACGTTATTTTCCTTTTTAAAATAATTAGAGGTTACGTAGACTGTCCGGAGCTGCTTCAGATGGTAAACTTCCATGTCCCAACCAGACCATCCAGGAAATTTAAAACCCTCCACATACCTGCTTGCAGCACAAATTTCCGACAAAATTTCTTTTCCTTACGAGCAAGTAATGCAATTAACAGTCTCTGCAACTCAAGCGAGGTCGATATATTTGGCAGTAGTTTGGAAATGGTCAAAGCAATTTTTATCCGCAATTTCGTGTCGTCTTTGGCGTAGCGGCAGTTAGTGTATTATTATTAAGTCGTGCACGTTGCTTTGTATAATTGTTTTATGTAAGTATAGGTAAGTATTTGGTATGTTTACTTTTAAATGTATTTTTTTTTAAAGAAAGGTACAACCTACTATAGAAATTATTGGTTAATTAGTTAGTTATTTAGTTAAAATTTAGATAGTTAAATTACTATATTTACGTTTAATAACAGAAACTATGTTACATTATTGTTAGAATAATTAAGTATGTGTGTACAATCTTGTGATCTTTATATTATTAAGTTGTATATCAGTGAAAACTGATAATTGGCTTTTAGTTACACTTTACAATTGCTATCCAACTATTAATAGCTGTAAGTTTTCCTCAAATGTAAAATAAATAAAATAAAAATAAAAATAAATAAATGTTTAGCAACCGATCTCTGGCTGTCGGTTTCAGATCTAAGAAGTTGAAGTAGAACTTGAACTTGAGTACGAAATTAAGCGCCGTCAAAAACACTAACGATGTAGGAAGTAATGTAGAATCTGAACCTAAGGTTTAGAATATCAAATATTAAACCCCTTTATAGCGTGCCGTCCCCATGATCTATGCATCTTTTTTTAATAAAAAGATTTAATGTATTTTATAGACAGACGAGATCATAATAGCATTGATGTCCGGAATAATACCACTGCGGAAGATTTCTTTTCCGGAGATTTCACCAATTTTTGACGAGAATGTCACTTAGATACTTAGTTGCACGTCAATTTTGCTGGCACGTGATTGAAGTGTAAAGAATCTGGCACAAGAAATAAATATTTACAATAATGGTGAGGAATAAGAATCAAAAAGGAAATAGCCTTTTAACAACATGACTGTCATGATCAGTGAGTCAGTCAATACATATTACCTTTTATCTGAAAAAGAGTCAAGATAGACTGTTGTCGAAAGATATTGGGAAATTCGTAATAAAACGTTAACTATACGTTTCTATTACACTCACGTACAATGAAATAGTTCCACCTGCCATTGCAGTTCTATATATCACTGCAATTTTTTCATTGCTCACGAGTGTATTTTCCAACATTGTGACAACTCCCTGTAGGTATTTACAGAATGTTGCAAAAAAGGTATAAAAGGGTAAACCTATTTTGACATTCTGATTTTGTTTTCGGGCTTAGATTTATTTTAGACATGCTGCACACGTAGGTTTCGGCTTAGTATACCCTTTTTGCAACACCCTATATAATGACGTGAAATCATAATAATAACAACAGAAAATATTATTTTGTATGTAGGTACTTGGCAGTAGGTGCTTGTCAGAGAACAGATCTGCCGAAGAAGTGCGGAATGATAGTTATCTATCAATAATTAAAAAAATTAAAAAACCGACTTCAAAAAACCACTAAAATGTAAGAAATAATTTAAGGTTTACACAAATTCTACTCGTATGAGACAGTACAAATATACCTAAGCAGGAACTGTTCTTTTTTGATGTTGGTGCGGTGACAAAGTAATCTGAAGAAATATGGCACCAACTTCAAAAAAGAACAGTTCCTGCTTAGGTATATTTGTACTGTCTCATACGAGTAGAATTTGTGTAAACCTTAAATTATTTCTTACATTTTAGTGGTTTTTTGAAGTCGGTTTTTTAATTTTTTTAATTATTATTTTATTTAATAGTTTTTAGTTTATTTGTAATAATTTTCAATCAAAAGTAAGGTGCAAATGATACCAAAAAGTCCTACTAATCAATACGAATCATTCAAGCCTAAACACGAAGTAGTTGCTATATACCGTTGAGGAGTTCCCCTGACTGCCTTCCGTTTCCATCATCAGATCAGCTCAAGGTCACCATCACATTTTTTTGTTATAAGAACTATATTTACGTTCTTAATTTCATTAGAATCGGTTAATATGTGCCCAAAATGGAAATTCATACCCTGTTTTTACCCCTTTACCCACCCTTGGGGGTGAGATAAAACGCATAAAACGCATGGCTAAGAGTTTTAAAAAAATTGAAAGTTTTAAGTTACTTTATAATGCTCTCGTTTTGTCTCGACTCGAATACTGTAGTCAGGTTTGGAACCCTACATACCAGGTGCACATAGATCGGTTAGAGAGGGTGCAGAGATCCTTTACCAGGTTCCTAGCGTACAAAACCAACAGCTCCGATATTAATAGTCGCGTTCCCTACGAGGAGAGATTAAAGTATTTTAAAATGTGTTCCCTTGAACAACGAAGACAGTACCAGGATCTCAAAAGTCTACACAAACTGGTCAGAGGCGAATTGACGGAACCAGATTTATTAACTCGACTCAACTTTAAAGTTCCGAAGTTGAATCACCGTAAATGTCAGGTTATTAAAACATTTGCTCCACTTTTTTCCCGTACCCAACTAGGTAAATTTTCGCCTCTCAATCGTTTCCAGATGAGCTACAACGATCTCGAGTCGACATTGAGCTTGGACATTTATAATGACTCCCCACTTTCTTGGAAACGTAAACTGCTGCAAACTAAATAGAACTTAATTAATCAATCATTCATCAATTCTAATTTCAACTACATATATACCTCCTATTTCTACATTTCTACATTCAAATTATATTTTATGACATAATATAATATATATAATTTCTGTCAATTATTGTATTGGTGTTATTAATTTGTAATTAATGTTTGTATTATTTTGTAATTAATTTTTGTATTATTTTGTAATTATTTTCTGTAATCAAATCAATATAAATTTCATTGTACAATATTATACCTAATTTAGTTTAGATGTAAGCATTGTATGCATGATTGCATGTTAGAATTTAAATTAGTTATTTATAAGATAAAATTTTTGAATGCTGTTGCACACCTATAATTGGTGCATGGATAGGATAAGCAACATATACTGTGTCTGAACAATTTTTTATCTAATGTACTGTTGGTGTGTCTATTTCTGTAAATAAAAATAAATAAATAAATAAAATTCTGAAAAAAAAATGGGACCACCTGGGAGCTCAACCCAATACAACAAAAAAAAATTTTCAAAATCGGTTCATAAACGGCGGAGTAATCGGTGAACATACATAAAAAAATATATATATAAAAAAAAAAAGATCCCGACGAATTGAGAACCTCCTCCTTTTTTTGAAGTCGGTTAAAAAGACACCTAATGGCTAATATGGGGTACAAACCATTTGATTCAATTAGAACATAAATATTATTCAGATTAAGATAAAGTAGGTATTATGAAGTTTTTGCGGCTAAACAAGTCGTTATCTAAATCTGGCGATGAGTTCTATGTCCTAATAGAGGCTCTATTGTCAGACAACAACCGGTGTAGCCTGTTTCTTTATGACAACTTAACTTTATATTGTATGTTGTAAATTGAAGTTTAGGAGCTGCTAAGTATTGAAGTTTAGGAGTTGCTAAGTAATTATGAATGTGATATTGTATTGATGATTAGCATGGATGGATGAGGAAGGCAGAGGAAAGAGTGTTGTGGCGCCAAGGTACGGTAGGCCCATTTCCAGCAGTGCAAGATTACGGGCTGACGATGATAGACATTTCGGATCTCCACATCGTCTAGGCTAGAGTAATTTATTTATTGTATCATTAATAGCTTACCCATATGTGTGGTTGTGATATCTGAAACAAAGAAGAGGTAAATTTAGTAAAACAAATAAGTAATTGATAGAAGATTATGTCTTCAAAGATGAATAAGTAGTTAGGGGACACACGACCATTGATGTATTATACAAAGTTCCTTTACTAGACTAGAGCATGTGAACTCATACTCTAATACATATACAATTATATATTAATTACCTAGGTAATTAGTCTATACCGTACCATCATCATCACGACCCATTACGTCCCCACTGCTGGGGCACGGGTCTCCTTCCAATGAAGGAAGGGTTTAGGCCTAGTCCACCACGCTGGCCAAGTGCGGGTTGGTGGACCCCAACACAAGCAAGCTTGTGCTGAGAGAGTTGTCGGGTAAGTGGGCAACCCGACTGTCAGATGTTTTCAAGCCACCCGAAGGCCTCTGACTAGGCTTAACGACTGCTGCCGAAGCAGCAACCGGGACCCACGGCTTAACGTGCCGTCCGAAGCACGGAAGCGTCCAGAAAAGCACCACTTGAAATTGGTCACCCATCCAATGGCTGACCGTGTCAGTTGTTGCTTAACCTCAGCGATCAGTTACGATCACTGAGGCCCGCTCGACTACGGACGCTTCGCTTCGATACCGTACCATACTATATACTAATTTACACACAACACAAGAAAACTCTTCTGCCGTAACATTTAATGATATACAAGATGTACATATAAAAGTAAATAACAATTACAGCTCAGAAACTACAGACGTAGCAGTACAATAAGTTTTCATAACACACAGTGATGTGCAAAAAACTGACAAGTAACGTGTAAATATAGCTTACAAGTATGAGACTGGTTGGAAATGTTGCGATTACAAAATGTGTAGAGACAATCACTGAGAAATTCCCATATACGCGGCGAGATACGGAAAGACAAGAAAATCACCCTGTAATGAGGAAGCCCCAATACTTGACAAGAAAGTCTTATACCGGTACAGTTTAACTGTTGTTGAGATTAAAGAGCATATGATGAAGAAGGAATTGGCTCATCATGACCGAAATGAGAAAAACTTACTAATTTATCTGGCCAACTATTGAGTCGGTCAGAAGCCAGGGCGGTTGCTGAAGACAGGACTGCGTGGCTAACTCTTGTGAAAGCAACAGCTGAGGTTAAATCTGGACCTATTTATCGAAAATCTAACTATGGAACTCAGTGTTTACCTAGCAAGAACAAGATTACGTGCTGAAAAAACATGCAATTTAAATTATTAATGGTACTTTCTAGAGTTTACAGGGATGTTACCATAAACCACAAACGTCAATAACGATAACACAAACTTGTGACAGACATTACGGATTGTGAATAATGGCAGCTTCTTTATTGTCGAGTGCCACGTTTTACGTGAGGAAGTAAGTAATCGCGACACTTATTGTTCTTGTCGACAATTGTGCTGCTCTGTTACTGAGACAGCAGTTTTATACCGAGTGCAAAAAACCGTGATCATTGCGCTGAATTATCGCAGACAGAGATAGCGGACACTGCTTTTTTGTACAGTTTAGCTGTGCACTGCTTGTTCTGCAAACACTGGACATACTGAACCTATTTTTTTCTGGCGGTAACGGGGTATACTGTAGAGCTGTAGAGGAATGAATTGATGGAAAAGACATTGTGTTGTGTTCTATCACCCCGTTTGTTTGGACCATAAACTAGCGAATTAAGCATTAAAATGATTTAGGGCTGATTTTTAAATAGTCAGATAAGAGTTATGTGTGAAATAATTGTGATGCTGTCACATCTGAATGTTTGTATTAGACAGTGACAGCAACAATTTTATTCCACGGATAACATTTATCTGACCATTGAAAAATCAGCCCTAAGAATACATATTTTATTCAAATCTTCGAATATCCTATAGGTACTTTCAGGCTTTCTTATACGTAGCTTATTAATGTTAGGTATCCGATAGGTAGGTAGAGCTCAACGACATCATGCCACAGCTATAAAACAATACAAATTATTAGAACAATGTGATATTCTCAACATTTCCCATAACTTGACGGCATCGTACTAAAACGATGTTTAATTTGTTTAATTATAAAGTCTAATCTTCATTAACTACAAACTCTTTATTAACGTCATCGAGTGCATTCATATACGTCATTCAACCGTTCATTTGTTTGTATTTTAATATAATAAATAAACAAAAATAAATTCATTTTGTCACAATCATACTTTGCAACCTTACAAATGCGAAAGTTTGTTACACTTTAAATACAAGGATTTACATGTTTTAGATGAATCTTTATAGCAAAAAAAAAACTAATCTAATAATATGATAACACATTGTGAAATGGTGGTAGAGTACCTAATATTATGACTATCGACAAGTAATTCTACGTCGAATAAAGCATATTTCATTTCATTTCACACAAAATACTTTTATCCAGACAACTCCACAAGAAAACCTTTTAAATCTAAGCAAAGCTCTCAGAAAAATATGGTCATTCTCTAAAACGTGTATTTTGGACGTTAGGTACAGATATAAAAATATCTTTACATTTCACCTAAGGTTATTATGAAGAAACTGCTTTTCTTGATGAGATGCACATGCACATTGTACTATTTGCACTTGTTTTCATTTAACGACTTGCACATGATGCTGTGAAAGGGTTTTGTTCAGTCATGTAGATACTTGATAGAAAAATCCCCGTCACATATCTATAAATGTATACTTCATAACGAAAGTGTGTTTGAGTTATGTATACAGTAGCAATTGAACAATAGTGACTGATAAGTAGATAATTAATGATATTGAATTAGGTATCATTATCGATGTGTAATTCCTAGCACTTATTCTAATTAAATTATTTAATGAATCATAGTAACTTAAGAGAAGTGATGATGATTTACTCTCATCATTAAAATTAAAAGACTGAAAAGTCAAAAAGTAGGTATCCCAAAGAGGTACAAACAAAAATAAATTTAGTTAAGCAGTAATTTAGTTGACATGGGATAGGGAATATGGATCCCACATTATTTTGAACCAATTGAGTAAAGGGCTTTAAATTTAACTAAGAAAAGAAACTTATTATTACCACAAATGCACTTTTTAACGTTAATTTTGAACATGATGATACAGAATACTACGCTTCGTTTAAGTTTAAGCTTATTTCTGGAAAGGTTCATTACTTTGTACTCGAGCTCAAGTGTCCGAGCTCATTAAACGAACAATATAGATAACGTTACTGAAGAGCCAATCCATATAAATAGTGAAGAAGCTGAATTTTCAATCGCAGTGCAGTTTTCAGAAGTAGGAACTGCTTCTGCTATTTAAAACATAAATTTAATAATAATTTCACAAAGTTTCAAGATGAAATTTCTATTTATTGTTCCCATGGTACTTGCACTCTCTCATGGTAAGTTGCATCCGAGGCTATTTACTCTTACCTACATCATACCAATTTATATTCTTTCAAGAGTCTTCTTAATTTTTTTTCTCTTGATATCGATGGGTTCATTATTGTATCGTGCAAATACGTCAACTCAAAACGATGAAATCCACAAAGGCATAGCCGACAGAATACAACGGGATCCCCAGAAACTCTTGTGCAGTGAGCCTCATAAGTTGTACATAATGTACATTCTACACTTTTGTACCTCACAAAATTGCACATTCATTCCGTCAAATATTGCTGGTTTGCTAGTTTACAAGGCACAAAAACTTGCTACTTAGGACCGTACTCCTGAACTCTCATGTTTCTTCCTCTATCCAGGCAGCGTGGTCCCTAAGTCCCTGCTGTGGCGAGGCACGACCCGCATCGTGGGCGGCGCGGACGCCCCGGCGGGCGCGGTCCCGTACCAGGTGTCGCTGAGGCAGTTCGGCTCCCACTTCTGTGGCGGCTCCATCATCAGCAGCCGCTTCGTGCTGACGGCCGCGCATTGCGCTGAGGGCAGGTGAGGGTTTTTTTACGCTAAACAATTGGTTAAGGACTCAAGTGTGTTCAGTGGACTCGGGTGTCATCCTCAATAATATGACAAGGTCGTTGTAGATCCGAAACGTCATCTTGTTTATTACAGAAGAATCAATTATTGTCATCTACGAGAATATATTCGGCTGGCTGGATTTCCTTTAAACCAAATCCCTTGACCCTTATAACCAACCCCTTTCTTGCAGCATCGCCGCCTTCACCAAAGCAACCGTCGGCTCCAACCTTCTGAACCAAGGGGGCAAGTCGTACCCAGTAGACAAGTTCATCATCCACGAGGACTATGACGGCTACGTCATCAAGAACGACATCAGCCTCGCCAAGTTGTCTGAGCCTATCAAGTTCAATATCAACGTGCAGCCGATTCCTCTGCCGGAGCAGAACACTGAGGGTGGCGCTGATCTGCTGCTGTCTGGATGGGGGACCACTGCCAAGATTGTTAATGTAATCTTTAAAGGCAATGATTATTGTTAGCGAGGACTCTTCAAAGAACAAATTCCTCATGTAATAGTTTTGCATTATAAGGATGGAATACTATGTTTCTTCTCGTAACCACCTTGTCAATTATTATCCACCTATATCAAGAGCGCAATTTTAAAAACCTAGCATCAAGGATCTAGGACCTACGTTATCTCGCTTGTTCGGTTCTAGGTTTGTTATGTTAATTTTCCACTGGAAGTGCAAGTTCAATTTCCACATGCCATCCTTCCGTTCTTCACAACAGTCCTTCAACACCTCTCCTAACCCCATGTCTCTACACCACCAGTACCCCGGCAGTACTCCCAACGAGCTGCAGTGGATCAACCTGACGGCGCTCACGGTGGACGAGTGCCAGCGCCGCCTCGCTGCCATCAACCCCGTGTATGACAACCAGATCTGCTCGCTCACCAAGACTGGCCAGGGAGCTTGCCATGTGAGTCATATCTGATGTTGTTAAATCTTTTTTTAATGGCCTGCTTCGATCCTAATGCAATGTACAGCGGTGTCGCTACTAAGATGGGGAAGATCATCGAGAAATGTGCCAGTGAAAAAAACTATAGGAATATGTATCTATAGGTATGTAAGAGTAGTGAGCCAGGTAGAGAAACTAACCACCTCAAAGAATGTAGAAGTTGTGATGCGTTTATCTCTGGCATCGGGGCTTTGAAACGAATGGACGGACCACTTTTCATGATTATATCGGCCAACACGACAGGCTAGTCCAATTTTCATGTATATCATACAAGCGCCTACACCCGATCCTCAACCTAACATTATATCTTCATCCAGGGTGACTCCGGTGGTCCGCTGGTGGCCGACGGCGCCGTAGTGGGCGTGGTCTCGTGGGGCATGCCGTGCGCCCGCGGGTACCCTGACGTCTACACCAGGGTCTACTCCTTCAAGGCCTGGATCCAGAAGGAGATGGACGAGAACTCCAGTTAGATTGCGCGGAGTTTTAAAAGCATGCGTCAAATGTATTGGTCAATTTAGCTTCATTAAAGTTTTGAAATTCAAAGTGTTTTGTTGTATTTAGCATAATAGTGACGTATGTAATAGTTTAGTTTTCAGCAGCATGCTTGAAACAGATCGTGCAACAAGAATGATTCATTCACCCATTTCACTTTTTTTTCTCAATATCCACGTTGCGTCGCGTCGTGCTTTGCAAATATCGTCTGTTTGCTGTAGAAAGTAAGACTGTTTATTGATGTTTCTAGTTCCTGCTGACCTGCGCATCCGAGGACAGTCGAGGGGTGAGTCATCGGACATTTTGCTCTAACAAGTAGTTTTGTAGGCCGTATGTCGGTGACGTAGATTTCTTCTCTGTTGTACCAAGTTATGAATGAAGTTATGTGACGTGATGTGACGCATCGTATCGGCTATTGGTATTTCGTTTTCAAGTTGCACATTTACCGGTTTTACCACAAATTAGTCATTAATGGAAAGAAACGCGCATAAAGTAATAGATTTAGTTAAATCGAAGTTATAAGTGCACTATGCAGAAATAACATTTTGCTTACCGCGTTTACATTTTTTAAATGTTAAGGTACCTATATTATTTAATTTAGCAATCCAATCCTCTCCACCTTCTACAATCTAACACTTTACTTTAACAACTACAGCTTCACCATCCACAACCATGCACCAACTTACATAATCAATCATGAATATTATGTACAATTCACAAACAGAACCTCACATTCTTCTTCCTCAAATCACATGCCACAAAACCGGATCACAACCAAATGAACCGCAGCGTACATCTTAAACATAAGAGTAATTAATACTGTACTCGCTTCATTTATCAGAAGCACGCAGTGAAAGGATCTTATGCAATTGAACAACGCGAAATCACAACGAAAATGTAAAGAATGATGATTACTTTTAGAAATTTATTACTTCAAAATAGGCTTTTGTAGATTTACATTGAATATAAAGTAGAAATGATGGAAATATTTACATAAATATAACCAAAAATTATTCTACTGAGAACCAATCCGTCTGTGTGCTTTAAGACATTTGTAGTAAAAAACAATGTACCAGTTAAAATATCCTAACTAATATTATAAATGCGAAAGTAACTGTGTCTGTCTGTCTGTCTGTCTGTCTGTTACTCTTTCACGCCAAAACTACTGAACGGATTTGAATGAAATTTGGTATACATACGGTTTAGACCCTGGGAAAGAACATAGGCTATTTTTTATCCCGGAATTCCCACGGGAAAACTTTTTAAGGCGAAGCGAAGCGCGCGGGAACAGCTAGTATTAACTAATACTGATATTCATACGTTGCATTTATTGACTTTCTATGTGACAAAGTCGTAAGAAGGTACATAATACTGTGTATTGTATACTGTATGAAACTTGAGCGGACTCTCTTATGTGTCGGTCATCAGTTCTGCTGGGTTATATTATAATATACTAGCTGACCCGACGAACTTCATACCGCCTTAACCTACACTACCTTACACTACCCTACCCTAACCTACACTACCCAACTCTACCCTACACTGCACTACCCTACTTTACACTACCCTACACTACACTAACCTACACTACATATTAGAGGCTGGCCGAACTCCTGAATTCCGGGCGGAAATCGTACACATAATATTTATGACATTGTAGTTAGTTTCAAATGGTTCTTTTCTGCACGCTTTCGTGCTTCGGACGGCACGTTAAGCCGTGGGTCCCGGTTGCTGCTTCGGGAGTAGTTGTTAAGCCTAGTCGGAGGCCTTCGGGCGGCTTGAAAACATCTGACAGACGGGTTGCCCACTTACCCGACAACTCTCTCAGCACAGGCTTGCTTGTGTTGGGGTCCACCAACCCGCTCTTGGCCAGCTTGGTGGACTAGGGCTAAACCCATCCTTTATTTGAGGGAGACCCGTGACCCAGCAGTGGGGACGTAATGCGTTGTGATGATGGTGATGTAGTTAGTTGCTGTAAACCTCTACCTGCCAAGATTAGTGGATATGATTTCTTTAACGTTTACTTTTCCGTTTTCGCCGTGGCTATGGCTAATCTTATAGGCAAACACTTTCAAACTAGAGATTTCACTAATCAAACAATAGCTTTCTCTAGCAACAGAGTGATGTATAATTCTGATTATATTATCAAAATCGACAAAGCCACCGTTAATGTTGTGTTAGCTTTTACCAAAGTTACGATAAAATCTATGCATGCGATCAATCATGGCAAACATAATTTCGTAATATTTAAAGAAAGTAAACTTGGGTACTTAAAAATATATATTATAATATGTATAACTATCGAATCAAAAGAGAAGACTATCAATTCGAATAGTTACAGCATTTCTATAACTGACGATCATGATGCAAGTAACAATAATTACAAAGGTGAAGTGGGCCAGTTTAAAATGGATTGGAGTTTGATGTGGAGTAATGTTTATTTTTATTAATTTAATTATGCTTTTATAGACGTAGATTGCGCAATTGACATGGTAGGTTATACTCTACTATAATTGAGATACTATTATGAGAGAACACTGTCTAAACATAAAGCTATCGTTAAGTAACAATTAATGCAGCTGTTGGACCAGCCCTAAGTTAATTAGGTACCTGTCTACCTCATTAACTTTGTTTTTTTTTCACCATTTCATATTTTTACGACGATTCAAGGTATTTAACGTTCATAATAACTAGTGTTGCCACGAATAGTGAATTGGCCGAATACCGAATACCGAATATTCGGCGACGCTGCCGGCCGAAGCGCCGAATATTCGGCCGCCGAATATTCGGCGCTATAACCTGTTTTTTTTGTTCCTGAAACTGCTTTGAAGAAGTCGCTACAGATTATATGAGAAATGCTCATTATTAGGAAGCAGAATGCTGTGGCAAACGAGTTGAATTTTTATTTGATAATAGTTCGCCTAGATCGGATGTCCGATCCTTACAAGTGGTGGTCAGCAAACAAAAAACAATACCTTTTGAAATTTGCAAAAACTTATCTTTGTTCACCTGGAAGTAGCGTTTATAGTGAGAGGTTATTTTCTGAGGATGGTTACAATGAAAAGCGCAATCGTGGGCTGCCAAAAAATGCTGAAATGCTCGTTTTTATCCAGCACAACTTACTACTGATTAATTTTAAGTACTAAAATGTTGTGATTTGGAAATAAATACACAATTTTGATTAAAATAACAAGTCATTTTTTACATGATTTACTATTCGGTATTCGGCCCGAATAGTACGCACTATTCGGACGAATACCGAATACTGAAAAAACTGGCCGAATAGGCCGAATACCGAATAGTTGCCGAATATTCGTGGCATCTCTAATAATAACATACAACAAAATTATAATATTACTCATAATAATAAACCACACCTTACACTAATAACATTTGCCTTCGGTTTGGCAACAAGGCTGTGCTCAGAGATACATGATAAAAAACAAATTAAAACATCACGTTTCGGAAACTGGCTGGGCCTATCTCCGTGTCTGAGTGATTGGGGAAATTGTGAAAGATCGTTATTATATAGGTACTTGTTATCTTTATTCTCACTATTAGAATTAGTCAATGCATTATTAGGAAACCAAGGAAGGTGATATGAATGGTATTTATAACGTATTTCTGCTTTATGATAGCTACCAACGTACTGCTAAAAATAGCTATATTTAATTATGATTAAGTTTGTTAAAAACACATTTAGAAAAACTAATTCCAGCTGTGGATTGATTGGCTTACGGAGACGAAAAATCAAGATTGAACACATTAATTTCGCAGATCGACTCTAGTATCTTCTTATTAGATTGGTTGTAAACTAAACATTAGCCATAAAATTTTAGGTATATAATAATAACGGTTTCTACGTTTTATATTTATACTTGATTCTCTGAAAAATGGGACATGCCAGACTCACCGTTTCTCGAATTGAACGAGTACGACCCACAGTAATATGGTCTGAAAAAGAACAAACACTTGATCAAATAAATTTATAAACTACGGAATTTTAATCACCTACCATAGCAAGGATAAATCGTGTGATGTCAACGGAAAAATATATTTAAACACAATTAGGTAATCAATATTTTAAGATTTTCATCAATCACTGGATCAGATAATCATATTGTATTAGTACCTAACCAATACAACAATAACCTGAAAACTTGAAAGTATCAATCAATAGACCTCTACTTACAAAAAATACGATCCAAGTGATCCTTCAGAGTATTCAACACAACACTAGGCCATCATCAGTCTCTCTATCTCTTCAAATAGAGAGAGGACAAACACAACACAATCCAGAAGAAAACGTCACTTCACTAGGAGTCGTTGGATTTTGAAAATGTATTCGATAGATCGTCACAGTCGACTGCGCGGGCGCAGAGACGCCGCGAGACTGCGGTGAGTACGAAGGCTAGCGAGCCTTCAGTCGAGCCTCCTTGTAGCCTCCAATTCAAAATTAGAATCTACGATGTGGTGAAAAAATAACCAAACTGGTTACTGGCCGGTGCATATTTGAAAACAAGAACTCATCAAGTTACGATTTGCGAGCTTTGTGAACGTACTTTAGAGGAATTGCATCTAAAGGACGAAGCACTTAAAATAAACATTGTAGCTCAGAATACGCCGAGGCAGTAAACATACGAGGTAACAATCGTAACAATTGTATGGTCAGTGAACAACCTATCCTATCAGAATGATGTGACGAAGGCTAACACATGAGGCTTTCGTTAGAGATACCTACGACCTAAAACATCACCTCTAGATTGATGACGAAAACGGTTTGTATTAACATACTTGTATTACATTTTATTTCTCCATAGTTTTATTGGAATGAAGAATAAACGGGGCTATGCAAATTATTTGCTCTTCATTTAATTCCAACAATGTGAAAAATGTGTCAAACGCGATAATACAGATAAAGCAACAAGGGCAGATGGTAAAACAGAATGTGAGTAGAACTAGATACAACTCGAACAAACAATATCCTCGCGACAGGTGTTTATAAGTTAGATCATCATTAAAGGTAAAGACACAGTGTTATCCCGCTAAAATAAAGAAAATTTATAAAAGCAGACAGGTGAGACGTTATAACACTTTTTGTTATGTCACTGGTGACAGTGGCAAGGTATTTATGCAAATAACAGTGTGGTTTTACTGTAGTGATCTGTCCAGGAACTAAAATGCCATAGTCAACCTGGACGAGTATCTTGGTTTTGTCAACTCGCAGCGCATGCCTCACCTCATCTCGAATAGTACCTGAAGCATCTGGAAGATCTCATCAGCATCTGGAGAGCCACCAGAAGGCAAAATAGAATACAGAAATATTTTGCGAAAAAAGCAAAACGGGTGTCGTTAACTTTTTACACATCCAATGAGACGTAAGAAAATGACTTCGAAAACTAATCAATCAAACAGAAGCGGTACACAAAACACCGTATACATTGATGAATGAAGAATGAGTGACACGCGATGAGAACCGAATAATAGTGAAAGTTAACTGAGAAGTTGAAGACACACAAAACAAAACAATTATTCAACTCACTACTATAGACAAATACACTTCAGCGCTAAGTGAATGTTAATGCAAATTACCGTAACAGGTTAGAAGACTGCAGATTTTAACATTAAAATAATGTAAATATTAGGAAATACTTAATGATTCTACTAGTGATGTCAACTCAGACAATAATTATGCTAGGTATATTATTTCATCTCTGTCTAACGTAAGCATTATAATTTGTGGGCTTGCGACACAATCTAAGAACATTTCAACTGTCTGTCCAGTTTATGAGGAACCATCTGAGAGACATAATGTATGTTGCCAAGGCTTGGTCATAGGGTCAGTTAGCTTACCATGGTACTAAATACTACACAACAGTATACGCGAAAGAAATTAAAGTAACACAGAGCAAAATAAGTACTGAAACATGATACTCCATTAATGTCGCAGACACAAAACGAATGAATAAAATAAACGGGCTCCATATTATAAGCTTAAAGTAGGTATAATAAATTATGACGTAGGTTAATAATGGTCACTTCGAAAGAGGCATAACAATAGCACACTTGCATTTAACGTCCCATCCTCTCTTCAGAAATAGCAGTGACATAGCGGAGGTAAAATTGGTAGTATCTTCTATAAGGTTCCACTATTACATCATTGCCAAAATAAACAAAAAAACATAGGTAGAAAGCGAAAAGAAATGTTCCCACCCTAACTGTGAAGAAGATCGTAAGACAAATGAAGTGTTATCTCATTTAGGCTAAAATACGAGACAATGAATAATGATGTAATGTTATTAACGTAATACGCATGGGAAGTTAAGATGGTGGCAGGAATGTTAGGATTACGAGCTTTGTTGATATTGATCCGGCCATTACTGACGGATTACGCAGAAATAGCTACAGTTTTTAGGATAGCAGGTTTTCACTATGTGAATTCTGAAAATATTTTTTTTTATACAGGGTGTTGCAAAAAGGGTATACTAAGCCGACACCATCATGTGCAGCATAGTATATCTAACCCGAAACTGAAATCACAATTTCAAAATTCGCGAAAAAAAATATTTATTTTTCATAGAAACTTTGTTGGTCACGTGACTTTTTACTATGGAAAATGAATATTTTTTTTCGCGAATTTCCAAATTCTGATTTCAGTTTCGGCTTAGTATACCAATTTTGCAACACCCTGTATATTTAATACTTTATTTATTCTTCTTCTACTAAAATATATATTTAAGAGTAGCAGAGAGAAAATTTGGAGTTAAGTATACATATAAAGTTATTGTATTAACCTGACAATATTTTTTTTTGCATGACATAGTCTATTTGAGAATGCTTACGTTATTTGCCAAACCAGTATCTACTGCACCGACCACTCCGTCCTAGTAATTCATCATAAATAATCGATTAACCAAGTCAACCTGTCGCACCATGCCATATCAATGCTCACAAATAAAACGTAATGATAATAAAACAGCATTCTATTGATTGGAAAGCCAATGAAAGTGATCCGAGTGCTGAAACTGGTCGCGATATCTCTCGCCGGAAGCACTAAGAAACTAGATCCTTCCATAAACTATACAATAACTGGGAAATTGTGTAAGAAATATTTCCTAACAATACGAAAAAAGGAGTCCTGCAGCTTGACTGGTAGAGAATGCTCTTAGCATTAAGTCCACCTAATTGTACATCTACTTTTGTAAACTGTGCAATAAAAGCATAAAATAAATAAATAAATAATGTAACGACCAGTGGGCGTAGCTATGAAGGGGAAATATTTTATTCAAGAAAACATGTTATAGATGAAATGCTGAATTGTTCTTTATCTATCTCAAATCTCAATACAATATGACCAACACTAGCTTGAGTAAACTTAAATGCCATCAATATAGATCTATACTTATATGGGTTCAGGTTGAATAAGGAAACTTTTGTCTACGAGACAAAATACATCTAAAAAGTATTTTAGAATACCTATTACATTATTTAACCTTGCAATAAAAATTGAAGCTCTAATACAAGTAAATGTAGAGCAACAGGTTTCGGAATGTTAATAGATCCAGTCTATCGGTGATGCATATAGAATTTTATCAAAATTAGTATTATAATTTCATTAACATAAACATGTCTTCCGGGCTAACGGGCTGTCTGAAACTAACGTCCTCTTTAATTGATTTATTTATTTATTAACAAACACATTTTGGTACATATAATTAGGAGACATTCATTTATTTATAACATCTTGCCCAGCCTTTTTGTATGACAGCAGGTACGTATGCTTCACAAATTTCAGCGAACAATGTACAGAAAAGTCTGTGTATTGTTATTCACCTAAATGTCTTATTTTTAAAAATAATCAAAACGTAAAGAAATCAATAGCATTGACTGCGCTCGATCGAATCTTGTTGCTATTCTTAGAAACGGAGGCAATATACGTGCCCTTCTATAAAAACATGCATTGGCTACAAAACTCTCCTCCTTCGCGAATCCAAGAACTTGATCGAATGAGTCATCCTATAATACCGTTCCGAGACCCCAGAGCGGTATTTTTACTTTATTTAGTCCGCAAATGCTAAAGGAACCTTTTGACACTGCGCGTGAGGAAAATACAAGCTGCTATTAACGCAATAAAGGTAGCAGTTTTGACACACGAAAGTATCCAGGTTGTTTTATGTAAGTGATTCGAGAAATTAAAAGTAGTTTAATTGTGATGTAAGTGAATATTTTAACGAGAATGAAAAGGTCTTCACTCATGATGTAATTATACTAAGATTTAATAACAAAAGAGAAGAGACGGTGTGCTGTTTGTTTTGTCTATGTGTATAGCAAGACCTAACCAGCTAATAGGATTTGATTATGACTTCATTGTGTGCCCAGATAATCAACGCTATTGTCACCTTTACCTGCAGACAGATAAGAGTTCAGTTCGCACATCTTAAACGCTATCAAAACAGGACAATCGTAAGGCAATTACGGAAGGTTGCATAACCTTGGACCGAAACTCTGCATTCCGAATACCATACCAGTAAATCCTTCTTACCGCTCTCCTGTCAATGCAACGCGCGTCAACAAATTAACCAGTAAATAAATACGTCGGCGAAAAAACGAAAGTCGGTGTCAGCATCACGAAAGTGGCAAAACGATACTGGAAAGGTGATAATTAATACTATGGTGTTAATTTAATTTGGGTAATGAGAATCCGAGTCACGTGTTGCGCGGGCGCATCGTCCGCGGTGTCCGCCGGCGTGCGGCGAATCACAAACGAGGATTCGAAATGGGAATGTCCTTGCGTATCGGTTGAAAGCTAATGTCTACAATGTTTTGCAAGAACATACTTTGCACGGATTACGCATACGGCAATTGGCTACACTGGTACATAATGAATTTCACTGCGTATCGTAGTGGCATTCCAATTCGCAAGGTGTGAAAATGGGTGTTACACCAGTATTGTCCCGAATTATCGGGAGTTGTACCGATTTCGACTCACAGAATAATCAAGATAATTATTCTGAGTGTAGACGAGCCTTAATATTAATATCGGCGAGTTGAGGGTAGACTAATTTATCCACGTAAACGAGCAGCGCGGGAGCGCTTTTCACTTTTGGTGAGCAGCCGCGGTGAGCAGACGGAGAGTGAGGGAGTTATCAGTGTCGTGGGTGCGAGAGGACCCCGCGGAGCGGAGCCGAGGCGCCCAGGCTCGGGGAGCCGAGGCGGGCGTGATGGCCCGGTTCAGACAACAGCCAGTTACTGCAAGTGCGCAGCTAAGTGACCTTTCTACTTACCTTTTATATCTCGTTTATGATTGATAAGTTATACCTACACTTGATTTCTTGATGTACCAATTGTGTTTATAATGAGTAAGGAAACTAAGGAGCTAATAATGTAAGGTTTAAAGGAGGTACGAGTACATACCGTACCCGTACCGTGTGATAATAGATAGATTAGATATTCAGTGCGCCAGGGGAAACAATCCCATGTGATCAGTGTAAGAAGCTAGGGAATCAATCCCATGTGAACAGTGTAAGAAGCTAGGGAAACAATCCCATGTGATCAGTCCCAGGGAACAACCCTGCTAGCGAGGCACGGGGTGGCTATAGGGGAGGTTGGAGGCCACTGGGGTGAAACCCCTAAGAACATCAGGATTATCCTTGACATTCAGACAATCAGGTTATTAGACTGATCGGTCATCACGTGTGCGTGATACTAAGTAACTAATTTTATTATGATATATCCCATATTCAGTTCGTCACCGTGATTAGTATGTTTGTACTAATCACGGTTATTAATTATTAACAGTTCAGATATTCGCGTTTACTCATATAAATAGTTAAATGAATACGCGACATGGTGGAGATGCTGGGATCTGAGTGCAGTGTTACAGCTTTGTTTGACTTACGTGTAATTTATTTTTCCCTGCAAAAGGGTTTTGCAAAATACAAGAAAAGTTATTTTGAAATATCATGATAAACGTTCACCAGTGAATACTTTAGTTGTTTGAGAGAAATTGGGGACTATTCTTGAGACTCGTGAAAGGTTTTAATGAAAATATACACATAAAGATTAAAATACAAGTAAATTAGTTTGGTGTAACTCTTATATTAGTAGTCAATAGTATTTGACTGATCTAAGCATTACTTATTGAGTATTTGATGAAATTACAAGTACCTATAAATTGAAGTAAACCTTTGAGAGTTTAAATGATACATGCATTAGAGTCGCTTTTAGAGTAGCGTAACATTATAGTGACAAGATCCTTCCAGTAGTGGATGGCATACGATATTTGAGAGGATTATGATTGGAATTTTGCAGTATGTCAATTTGCAGTTAGCAATTGATCAAATTTAGACCTGCAAATGAGCGAAGTCAGATTTGAATTTATTAGTTATCATACTGAAATAATGTGATAGTACAGTCCGTTCACCGAAATGTGACTTTTAGATAATGAGTATTGTAGTCTACAATCTGTTCACTCAGCATATATTTTTCCCTGAGTATATATATAGCTGGATTTTATAGATATAGGTACCTATTTAGTGAATTTTTGAGTAATATATCATAGCGTGTGTGAGTAATTTATTCCTGGCACTTATTATGGTGCAGATTCAGATATTTAGTGATTGAATTAGACGCCATCGGGATAATCAAGTGGTTGCTCACAAGTTATTGGACTGCAAAGATGTTACATAGTTAATGCTATCCTTGATAAATGAAGCACAAATTCTACAATTTTATAATGAAATGAAACTTGTAAAGGTTCAAGTCACAGTACGAGGCGAGTAGACAACAGGCGCCCGCGCTGGCGCCACCGCCCGTTTCTTTGTTATGTTACATTGTTGCAGTCTAAATAATTTGCAAAGAAATTTGTTTTTTATTGCCTATTGAATATGGTTCAGTTTAATGAAGGATTTCCCAGAAAATATTTTTTGATTTGATGATAAGTAGTACAAAACTCAGGTGATGCTCTTGCTTGTGGGTAGCTACTCCTTGAAATTTAGAATAACCTGTTGAAAAGCTATGAGCTAAAGAATATACCAGATGTTCGAAAGGAACAGTTTGCCTATTACCAAACATTTTGTAGTTCTCTTCGGATTGATAATTCGAGGATATTAGAATTAGATATCGTGAAAGTTGGTAGAACTTGTACTAAGTATCTGAGTTCGGCCGCCACGGCGCAGTCCGCGTTGCACGTGCACATACGGGATTTCCTAGACGAAACTGAACTTCTTAGACGGTCAAGATTAATCTCTTGACATGGAGTCAAGTAATTAAATTCAAAAATTGTACCGAATATGAATAGTGAAGTTGTCAGTTAATGAAGATTATACCCATGTATATATTGTTCTCTGAAGTTATTTTAATTAATTCTGCTTTATAATATAATAAAGCTTCAAGTTATTTAGAAGTTAAATGTATGTCTTACTTTAGTTCAATGTGAACTTTAAAATGTTTAGATTTCAGTAAGCGTTAAACTTTAGTTACAAGTGAATGGCCTTAACCAAGGAGCGACTCAGAAAAGGATCAGAATTTAAAGTACTTAGCTCATAAATCAAAGAACGTTTTTGGTTATTAATACCCAAGCAGGGTGGCCAATATCGGAGAATGAATCTCCTCTTGAAAATGAATATGATTCGCATTGTGCCCAATACTGTTAAGAGTGTTTGAATTGTCATTGTATTGAAACTCGTACTCTTACTGAGTATACTTACTTATACTTACATATATCTTAGCATGTGAAATTTCAGATAAATTCTTGCGATTTTCTTCTCAAGCAGACCAAACGTAACATAAGTCTGTATAGTTGCTTAAGTACTGTACCTTCAACCTATTAAAGTTTCTGAAGGTAAAGGAAAACAAACTGTAAAATTGATATACTCAGATGAAATTAGATATATGAATACTGGGTTAACTAAGACTATTCTTTTTCTTTGCATATAAGTACCAAGTTGGGGCACACAATCACGTGCCAACGTTAACAAGATATATACCTTATAGAATGTTTATAGTAATCATATAATTTAAAGGATCACGAGTGATCTCAGAAGTTTTAGTCAATGAGTCCGAGACGAAAATAAGTAGTTTCAGTTTCATCAAAGTTGAAACAGTATGTGAGATGAAGTTGATTAGTGTCGTTACAGCTGTTAGAATTATATCACATTAGAATTATAAAACAAGTAATAAAGTAGCGCGACAACACTTGCATGGTTGCATGTTATGACCTATCAGTAACAGTAAGTTGCCTATACAGAGAGATCAAGTTAAGTCAGTCATTCAGAACGTTGCATTGTGGTATGTGGTATTCACCATATTTTTAAAATGAGTTATTTAGCTAATATTCAAATCTGTCGTAAAATTGGCCATTTTTATGAAAGTTCTGCTATGATTAATGTTATAACATTCTAGTAATAGCACGTAAAATAGCCCAGTTGCAGCAAAAGCAATGCTATTAAGAAATAAGAATTCAGATCTAGTTAAGAAGTTAATCTAGACTACTCATTGACAATGTGGAATACCTACAAAGTAACTAAAATCTTAGTGATAAATATCATGATGGTACAGTAGATCGATTATTAATTTAGAGTTTTACTTTACGAAACGTGGTCTTAAATCCATGGTTATAAACTTATAACAGTACTGATATAGAGGAACGCTAGATATAAGACATAGACCACCACAGACTTAAATCAGTCATCAAAGATAAAATTCAGATTCACGTTATTTTGAATCCAAAATAGTTATAAAAACAAGTTTGCCATAGGTAAATAGTATGGATAACTAAATAGTATATAAACACATCCCTTTCATTGAGATCTGCAATATTCTTAGATTTTGTATCATTTTTAGAATCCAATTATGTGTGGTATACAATGTATAATTGTATACATATAATGCACATGACCTTAACTAGCATGTGGTATTGGTACTCATAAAGTAAAGTACCTACGTAAGAACAGAATTATATGTAGATATACATGGGTACATACGTACGTCACCAATGTAAGAAGAATTCAATAGACAGATATACGGTAATCCTCTTTATGTTTCCTTAACATACAGATGTTATATCAGAAGAATATTGTATAAGTCAGAAGTTTAAGTAGTGTGAGTGTTGAGTGTTGAAGCAAAAGTGTACCTAAGTCTCAATTAAAATTAAAGATTAACAATTTTCATGTTAAATGTTGAGTACTTACTTACCTAACTAGAGAACGGATGTGCAAACTGGTGCTTACGTACTATGTATTAGGCTTGAAGAAGGATAGATAGAATATGTGCAACACATGTAGGTACATGTGATGCACATGATGTTGGCTGTGTTTTAGTGTGAATAAATGAAATGAATATTTGAGGCCCAATGGGGATGTAACTGAAATATTATGTAATTATAGGATAAGATAAGAAGACCTTTGTGCAAGGTATGCAGATTGGGGCATACAATTCCGGATAAATTTTTAAATTTACAACTCAATACCGGGATTCCGGTATTGGTGCCGGTATTAGACTTCATTGTAATAAATGGCATATATTGTGTTTAAAGGTCGTGTAGGACCAAATTAAACAAGAAAAGTTTTACTTACAACAATTGTGTATTAGAGTTTATATTTTAGAATATATATTTTTTAACATTGATTTTCGTTTACGCATGGACAACAGTAGATTTCCAACGTCCGAAAACTGCATTAAACGGTTGGAAACAAGTGGGCTTTCGTGGTATATAGGAACACAAGGCTAACTATATCTTAATCGCTTTATTTATAGCCTAAAAGGGTCCGATTCCGGTGTTACTTCCATGCCGGTATTAACGTTCGATACCGGTATTGAAAAAAGCATAAAGTTTGTCCGGGATCCCGGTAGACAGATATGCAAATGGTAACCTGTGTGCATTTTATAGTGAATGGGTACTACTATACTTGTTCATTGAGTCAGAGTCAGAGTCAGAGTCAGAGTCAGGGTCAGAGTCAGAGTCAGAGTCAGAGTCAGAGTCAGAGTCAGAGTCAGAGTCAGAGTCACAGTAAGAGTCACAGTCAGTCACAGTCAGAGTCACAGTCAGAGTCACAGTCAGAGTCAGTGGCAAAGTCAGTGCCCGTTGTAATTGGAAAGGTTGAGCTAATTTATAAGTAATGAACCTACCCATACATCTGAACTTTCATAGAACGTTGACCAGAACTATAGACAGAACATATAATTGCATATCAGTATCAGTATCAGAACCAGTATCAGCATCAGTATCGGTGTATGACTAACCGTGTCATCAAACTCTGTATAATAACCAAGTCCAGTGTCAGACCAAGAGAGAGTTAGCCTCAGTTTAGATATACTAAAGTATCTTATTCATGATCTGACTTTTATGTGGGTTTACTATCACATAATATTCCCAGCAACTTAGTCCTATTACAAATACTTGTTGCAATGAATGTTTCCAAACTTATATCGTAATCTGTTAATGATAAAGAGACAGATTCTTTAATGGTATTCTAATATGAAGGGATGAAAAGACAGAATAGCACTCCTAAAGTTCAGGCATACTATAAGAGTCTGATGACTACTAAGTTAATGTTTTATGGCAGACAGACAGACATAAGTATACCTGCTTTCACTAGGTATTTCAGTAACAAAATGGATTTTGTTGTTTTGCTAGCATTTATTATCATTACCAATCTATAATAACTAGCACTGTTTTATACGAATAGTCGTAAGGATAAAAGACTTGCCATAGGGCAACGACGTAATAAGTCGAATACAAATCACAATTTTTAACTTTGAACTGCTGTTAACTTCCTATATTTGCCCTTGAACCATGTATGTGTTGGTTCAACATTTTAACTGTCAAAGGCAATATGAAAGCATAACAATAATGATGGAGGTTACAGAATGTAAAATATTACAATACACAGAAATTTACTCTAATGCTTGTTATAATAAAAGCTAAGGCTTAGATGTTCAAATTAAAAGTTTTTCTGTGCCGGGGAGGGTCCTCGAACGTAGTTCAAGATAATAGCTTGTAGTAGCTAACACTCCACTTATACCAAAACATAAATACATATAGAATAATAAAATTGAGTTACAGTATGGTTATAGATGAAGAGATTAATATAGTTGTTGTACATTGAACATTCATTTGGGATACCTACTAATATTTATATCCTTAGAATAGCAAACAATAAATACAATATTAATAAAGATAAATGATAAGAATATGACATGATTATATTGTTTAGTCTGAAGCGTTAATTTAGCTATATGGGGGACGTGTCGACACCGAATACATTATTGTGTGTTGAAATAGATGTATTCTATTCTATTCTGTGCAGAGAGGGGGCGATGTTTCTGTGCGTGGCTCTCTCGAGTGGAACCTTTGTGCATTTCCCCTTGGTTTCGGCTAGGCCAGCCACAGCTCCCGAGTAAACTGTCACAATAGTTTGTTTGCTAATTCTTATTTGATTTAAGATTATCGTTGATTGAGTATTAAGATTTAGAGTGTTCAAGTGTCTACATGCTGAAGTCAACAGGACAAATAGCTAAAAGCAGAAAATTGCAGTACAGTCGTGTGTATTATGTGACAGATATCAGTAATAAATGTAAATGCAAGAAGAGGTGTAGTAAGAAAAGAAGAGGTGTAGTAAGAATAAAAGATAATAGAAAAATAGGATGAACTATTATTTGTAATAGAAGCCACATAGTAGAAGTATCAAATAGAACTTGCAATAGAAAATTGCTTGAATTACTGGAATGTTGTTATGGTACGAAAGGAGAAGTGCAATTGAGGAACTTGTAGCAAAGGAGCCAAAACTAGAGATTGCTACCGATGTATGCTTTATTGCTTATTCATGAAACAGGCATTAATATAGACGTAAAATCAAAACACGAAAAATTTTAGAAGGGTCTAATTTTTCGGTGGCTGATCTATACATATACTTATGACCTATATTAGAATAGGTAAAAGCGTCTCACTCATAGAAACTTTTCTCTCGGCGGGAGTGTCCCGAATTATCGGGAGTTGTACCGATTTCGACTCACAGAATAATCAAGATAATTATTCTGAGTGTAGACGAGCCTTAATATTAATATCGGCGAGTTGAGGGTAGACTAATTTATCCACGTAAACGAGCAGCGCGGGAGCGCTTTTCACTTTTGGTGAGCAGCCGCGGTGAGCAGACGGAGAGTGAGGGAGTTATCAGTGTCGTGGGTGCGAGAGGACCCCGCGGAGCGGAGCCGAGGCGCCCAGGCTCGGGGAGCCGAGGCGGGCGTGATGGCCCGGTTCAGACAACAGCCAGTTACTGCAAGTGCGCAGCTAAGTGACCTTTCTACTTACCTTTTATATCTCGTTTATGATTGATAAGTTATACCTACACTTGATTTCTTGATGTACCAATTGTGTTTATAATGAGTAAGGAAACTAAGGAGCTAATAATGTAAGGTTTAAAGGAGGTACGAGTACATACCGTACCCGTACCGTGTGATAATAGATAGATTAGATATTCAGTGCGCCAGGGGAAACAATCCCATGTGATCAGTGTAAGAAGCTAGGGAATCAATCCCATGTGAACAGTGTAAGAAGCTAGGGAAACAATCCCATGTGATCAGTCCCAGGGAACAACCCTGCTAGCGAGGCACGGGGTGGCTATAGGGGAGGTTGGAGGCCACTGGGGTGAAACCCCTAAGAACATCAGGATTATCCTTGACATTCAGACAATCAGGTTATTAGACTGATCGGTCATCACGTGTGCGTGATACTAAGTAACTAATTTTATTATGATATATCCCATATTCAGTTCGTCACCGTGATTAGTATGTTTGTACTAATCACGGTTATTAATTATTAACAGTTCAGATATTCGCGTTTACTCATATAAATAGTTAAATGAATACGCGACAAGTATGTCACACCTGTGCCATTGTTTGTACCTATTGTTTGGTTTTTAGATCAAACTGTTTTGCCAATTACCTTATTACGGATAAATTGATCGGAATTTCAATTCCATGGACATTAGATACAAACTAATGCCAAGATGATGAATGTCACTCATGCCCATAGTGAATAAATGGGATTTCGTAAAATATCAAAATCATAGTCGTCTGCTGTTGCCGTTATCCCGTAAAATATACTATCTAGGAATGCAAGGATTTGTGAATTCGATAGTAAATTAAAATAAATGTCGACTTTCTTAGTGCTACGTGCCGAATCATTTATAGTTTTTTTTTCCTTTTGTTTCAACAAAGCACAGTTAAGAAGTTTAGTGAAGCACTTCAAAGTGTCGGGTAACGGGATTACTAAAGCCTAAAAATAATAAAACTGTTCTAATTCTTAAGACACGGCAACACTATTCAATTAAAATCCGTAAAACAACAAAATTAAACAAGTAAATTGTAACTAGGTACTTTGTTCTCTCATATTTCAGATTTGAGGTCAACCCGATTAGGTATTGCACAGAAATAAAAGGGGTTTAGATTTTGGTCGTTGTATTCGATTTCTTACAAAGCTAATTAATATAAAACTTGCAATAACGTTGATCCTTGCGCAAGGAATACAAATGTCGGATAGAATAGCGTGGAAGTCAACAAACCGGCAGGTGCTTGACCTCAAGATGTTTAAGCGAGCGCCAACTCAAAACAAACAGAACCATATTTGCCACTGCCACTACACTGGGTGGGAAACCAGAGGCCTCTCAGGATCTTATGTTTAAATACAAAGCATGAATTAATGTGAGTCTGCAGAGTGTTAAAATTTATTCACATGCTCACGCTACGTCCGCAGGGGTAGCCTGTGATCCAAGAAACGCTTCTAGGCACGTAACATATTCAAAATGAGGCATATTGAAACACATAGTAGTTGATTCATCATTTACAGGACAAAAGGGTAATCGGTTAGTATTAGTCGATAACACCACGCCACAATAACACATACCCATATACATATAAATATGAATGCTTTACTAATGTCCATGTGCATATCAATCGCACTGAAACTAAATCGCTAACCAAACTAAAAACAGATCAACTAAAACAGATAAACGGATAAACAGTATTCGACTCGATCCACGCGTTTCGGAGCTATACGATACGATACGTCGCTACAGAGAGAAATATCAATGGTTGGTAGAGGAGTTTTAGTAATGTCAAACTATTGCAATGTTTTAATTTACGAAATACCTACTTCAACCTGCTATTTCTACGGTACAAGGACCTACGAGATAAGTGTATTATGTGGTTAACCTTAAAAGATTCAAAAAGACCATAATGAATACAGTTAGATCTCATCTCGGGTTTCATTACACCGTTGTTAAGCTGCCTTTGTTGGCTTTTGTCACATTTTACCTTGAATTCATGTATCCCTAGCAGAGACTTTGTGTAACAAAAATGGAAACCTTGTGATAGTGAATTTATACATATATTACCTAGATATTGAAATTCAATATAGGTGAGGAATAATGGGAGTGGCCAGCGTGGAACAGGTGATGCGCTTGGCGAAGAATAGAGAGGAGTATGTAGAGCTGACCGCCAACTTCCAGTAGTGCAGCACACACATTGTTTCTGATGCACACCAGAACCAACCACCAAATGAACCAGTATGTACATCAGAACGCTGGTGTTGAATGAAATGAAGACGCCAAACACATGTGACCTGCAAAGAGTAAACACTGAACAACAAACAATCGTAATCAAAACAAAACAGATGCATAAAAAGTTTAGCATCTGTACGTTGACCCGGCGGCATCTGGAGGGTTACTCTATATTGACGAAAATCTAACGAACAAGAGCTGTCGTGCAAAATAATACAACGAGATAGAGTCAAGCGCTCTGAAACTTAGTTTTTCGTCACATAGAGTGACCCCCCTGTGCAGGCATCCGGTGCAATTTGACGCACCATGGCAGACGCTGATCGCTTCTGCGGAGATTAGATTACTCTATGGACGGATGTTCTATCAATATCGCATACTCTATGGCTTCCTTTGATGTTCAAGTGGGGAAGTGATATGCTTAAAACAGTTGAGGAAATAGGAGAGTTATTAAGTCTTAACTGAGAGGTGCTAATCTTGAATTTATAGGCAAAATATCGCGTGTTGTATTGTAATAAAGATTATCTTTAACTGTGTGTTCGTCCGGCTAAACAATCTTAATTACAAAAAGCATTAGATAGAAGAAAGTGTCAACACAGTTAAGTCGGAAAAACTAAATGACTACGCGTTCAGTCTACGCGCTCTCCAATGACCCAAAATTAGGAACTTGCTACTTGCCTACTAAGTACAATTTTATTGCAGTTGTCGTCATTACCCTTATTACAACGAACGATAAGCTATCTGCTGTATTATTAATTATGAGTAATGGATTTGTCATATTTGCATTAATGGAAGACCCGGTAGCTGATACTTATGTTTTGGAATACCAGTCGTCTTTAAAATAGAATTATTTTGCCGTACGAAGTTGGGATGAGAAAACTCCTGATTGCGCTTAGCATTATATAAAATTTAACCCGTCGTGCTTACGTTGTTAGAGAAGATTCACATTCTGAAATACTCAACAACCACTGAAAACTTTTTAAGGAAAACAAACTTGCGGCATCGGCATACATCTAATATGAACATAATATACGTTAAAAATAAAACACGTATATGTATTCAGTAAAGCGCGAGTGAGACGCGAGAATGCGCAGAGCGGGCAATGCGCCGGAGTGCAGCCGCCATGCATGCACGCGCATATTCCAACACTCAATAAGCGAATTCACACGGAGCATGCAAATTAGGGAAACTGATTTAGCTAAGGGTCAATATCTTGAAATACAATAAAATTATACAGCATACGTTCGCAACAGCATTTGTTGTTTTGTGAATAGTGATAGAGTCGTACCTTGATGTGTAGATAATTATGATTGTGATGAATCATCATTATCATCATCACGACCCGTCACGTCCCCGCTGCGCTGGAGCACGGGTGTCCTTCCAAGGAAGAGTTTTAGGCTTAGCCCACTACGCGGGCCTTAGTGCGGGATTATACATATATAGTAAAAGTGTAACTAGGAAACACTTTAGTGCAAAATACAGGGACTCAGAATAACCACAAAGGAAAGTAGTTATCATAAGAATAGTCACTTTATTTTCTGCAGTGATTTAACTTACTGAAATATAGGAAGTGTTTAAATTGTTACGATGCGTTTTATTATCTGTCGTGCCTGCATATTCATCAGGTGAAATATCGCTTTTGCATTGAGAATAATTTACATCATACACACGAAGTACATACTACCTCTAAATCGATGACTGGATTTAGGTAGTTAAATAATCTAGATGATGATACCAACTTTAGATTTAGATACTTACCAACCTAACTGAACTGGTCTAAAAGAAATATGTAACAGCAATAATATGTATAATGTAATATGATAATGAAGAGAAAGTACCGAAATCTATATCTAATATCGATGCAATTACAATAAATAATTTCTAGTTACTAGTGCAACGTCATCGAAACAGTTATTGCTTCTGATATATTAGCAGCTTTTACAACCAATCACGAATGATTACAAAAATCATGTTGCGATTTTAACTAAAACTAGTAGAAAGTATCCCGTTTTCTGTTGCCACGTATATAGACTACGAAGTTTCTTAATAAAGCTAAACTATATATTTATCTGTTACCTTGCAGTTGTTAAGGCTTTATAGTAAAAGAAAACATACAAAAATGAGTATTGACTAGTAGAAAATAATTACAACATTAAGTCCACCCTCTCTATACTTACTTATGTTTATATTTGTGCAATAAAGGATAAAATAAAATATAAATATAAGCATGAGCAGAAAACGAAAATTAATTCACGCGGAGACAATTAAAACTAAACATACACGTAAAGTGCATCTCAGGCTCATAACAGCTTTGCGGTCTTCTAGAAGGTACCTATAAAATGGCACAATGAATGACTATGCACAAGAGATGAGCACGGAGAGACAATTACACGACCAACTGCACGCGTCCGCATTCCCAGCGAAATTGTCAGGTGCCCACCTACTGGTAGCTACTCGTATATTAATATGTGCCTCTAGTTTTTATACACAAACTAGAAACTCTGATGAAACTGTTGAAAGTAATGTAATGGATACCGAAGAGCTTTGTAATGATAGTATTTGTATCACAAGGATGTTTTCAAAATCATCTTGTGTGTTACGAAACACAAATTAAGAAATGCTATTAACGAATATCAAAGCGGTCGCATCGCAATTAAAACCCATATATAGGGATACCCTATTTCGTCACATATCCTTCCACTCAAAGTTTGTCTGGTAGAAACCTCTTTTTGGGATCAAATTAATGTAAACTCTACCATACATTATACCTTAGAGACATCTGGGATCTGAGAATCAACCCAATTTAAACTGAAAAGAAAACCGGGGTATTCCTAAACATAATACCGTATCATGCACGATGCATATCATTTTATGCCATCAGGTCTTTCTGCGGCACTGAGGGAGTGGCGCTAATCTGCTGAGAACCATCGTCAGCTCATTACTGCAAACATTCACTGCGGCTTAGATTAGACTGGCATGAGATGAGATTACTTGGTGGATGTAAGTTAGGAGTGTGAATTTGCCAACTACTTTTCTAATCATGATTTTTCATCATTCTTATATATACTTCCGGCGCACCGGTTAGCTAGCTAGTGTTGGTCCCCGACACGCTAAAAATAATAATAGTTGCAGCAAATACATATTTAAAGATCAGTAAATTAGAATTTTCGACAACTCTCTCAGAACATGCTTGCTTGGCCATCCCGCACTAGGCCAGCGTGGTGGAAGAGGCCTTAAACCCTTCCTTCATTGGCAGGAGACCCGTGCCCCAGCAGTGAGGACGGGATGTATTGTGACGAGATTATGATATGAAAATGTTCGCAGCTTATACGCATTTTATTGGTAACTGGCTGTAAAGTTGCGTGTTTTAATCATGTATGTACAATTGTAAATTCAGGAAGAACCGAAGAATAGAGTACCGAGGTACTTGATAAGGGCTTGTTCACATTCATCGACAGAGTACTCTGGTACTTTGAAGCTACAAACAACTGGGACAAGGACGCAGGCAGCACGTTGTGTTTGAACCATTTATTAGTTATGACTAGTTAAATATACAGTTCTAATATTGCTTGTTTTAGAGAGGTGCTATCGTGCGAATTAGTCAGTAGCTGTTTATCGTTTGAGGTATCATTTAGAATTAGATGTTATAAGGACTAAACGTTCTATTACATTAGACAGTCGCTTTTGCAACAAAAAAAATTGTCTTAATAATTAAACCGTTACTTGTGCAATAAAGAATTAAGTAAATAAATAACATAAAAAACACAGTGAGTTTCTGATGATACATAGAATAAAAGCGTTCTAATCTGTACAGTATTGTATAAATACGAGTACTAACCGATATTGAATAAACCATCATACCACCACGTTATCATTATGTTATGAATTCTAGACGTAAGCGAACCGTGAGAAATCTATGAGCTGTTTCCGAAGAAAAACCATCCGGAACCACATTATTGAAAACTGTTAACAAACGCAACAAAAGCACTATGAGAATAACTTAGGATTTTTTGTTAACATTCTTACCACAAGGAAGTTCGTAGGTAAGTACTAATGTTGTATTCACCATAACATCCTTCGATTCGCCATCAAAAACTACTTAAGTTGACATCAGTATAATTTTTGAAACATCATTTAGGAGGCTTCGATCTCGTAAGTTTTGGACGAATGAGATCCTGTTATTGTTGGTGCATCTCAGAACTTTTTAGTTAAGATACTTTTGCTTTTTTACGTTAAGTTACGTTTTGACTCCATTGTACATTGCATATTCAACTTCTACAGTATATACTTACTAAGTTAGTATTTATAAGTACGTACCTACTGGACATGAGGACAAATTTTACTCATTTTATCGTGTTGTTGCATGAAGGAGTGCGATATAATATTCCCCATTATTCTTGTTGACTGATCCTCCACAAAGATAGTGAATAAAAACCTTTGTACTTCTGCTACAATAATTATGAAGTACTTAGTGGATGTTACGTACATTGTAATATAAATATAAAAATAGTACCAAAATAAGATTAGGAAATTAATTATTAACCAACAAGACAAAATACAGTCAAATAAACACTAAACCATGAAAAGTAGAAAGGAAGAACTTTTTTACTACTCTACAGAACAATGCTGATCAATAAAAACCCAATACTTTCACTCCAACATCACATAACACAACAGACAACAACCTGGAATCAATAAACGACAACTTACGAGATATGTTATGAACTTTACTACTGTACCAACAATCAAAAATGACTATTTCATGATGGCCTTTCCCCTTGTCGAAAGCTGGATTAGGAAGAGGCAGGCCTACTGCTCAAACCCAACCCATATTATGTTGCCAATATGAAACGCATGGAATATATTATTGTGGTTATTTCTATGGTAACAAAAGTATGTGCGGTGTATGTATTGTGCATTATAATTGATATCACTGTTTAATACTATACTAAATATAATAAATATGTGCGTATTTAATTAGCAGCCCGACGTTATCACTACCATTATACTACATTATTGTCAAAGTAGCATGTCACAACAATTAAAACATAATTAATGTTCATCTGAACTCGCCAGCAACATTCATAGTAATGTAGAGAAGTTAATTGTGGGTTATGTAACGAAGTTTAGGTTTAAAATGTGTTGCGAGAATATTCTATACAGCGAATATTTAACTGTGTTGTAACCGAGTGAAGACTTCACGGGCGGTAGGTTTAGTAATTAAGTACCTACATAATATGAAAAGGAAAAATACTAAATCGTTCTTACCACTTTGTTTCAAATGACATAAAATTGAATTGATGAAATTTCGAAAAAAGACGTCCAACTAGGACATTCCTTATTAAAAACGAAGGGTGATTAGCTGAAGGCCACATATTATATCTATGCTATAGTCTGCATTACTTCATTCATGGCAGGCTGCCATCAGCCACAAGGTATTTTACCATTCTGAAAGGCTGTATGTATGAGACAAAACTGTATGTATGACCATCTCGATATATATAGTTAAATATGCTTTTACTTAAAAGTTTTCTATCTAGGACTTTTCGAGTTTCTATCTAGTTACCCACCAATCCTCTACAGTGACCGCCCTCATAGACTTAGCACAATTGTATCGCTTTTAGAATGCGTAGGCACTATATTAAATCGTATCTAGAGGTACAAAGTAAAAAAACCAAAGTAATAAAGTGTCCAAGTACTATCAGGCAATCGGCCGGTGGCCTAGGCCTACCAAAGCTTGGAACCGCTTGAAGCCTTCCTGCAGATACACGCTAATTAATGCGTAGATTTCGCCGATAGCACATGTACATACAATACCAACAGCATCTTGCAAGCTCCCTCGAACACAGGTATGCGTGTCGAATCGAGCATAGCTCGATCATCGACGCGACCTGCCGTGACGGAAGCCACGGAGGAATGTGTCTTGACGGTGGCGATACGACACATACGCAAATTGGCACCGTGTGTTAATGGTAGAAGCTTTCGTTAAATGTATTATTAGTAACAACGCCATGTCAGTTCATTAGGTATTATATTTACTGTGCTGTGCTGTAGAATCAACACTGGCTCATGTGTACCATCCTATTCAATGCATTGTGACTGATAGTTTATGTTTAAATTTACTAGTTTATTTATAGTTATTTCTAAAAGTCAAGAAAGTGACTATTGTACTTCAAAAAATGCCTTGCCTTTGAAAAAATCTACTCATGATTTTTTACTGGGTAGAAAATGACTTCCTTACATTTACTATGACTATCACAAATTAGGTATGCAAAATACCCTCCCACACCATAGTATGTAATTGTAATGTATTATAATAAGATATCTAGTACATGCATGACACAGCCAAACAAAACAGCAAGGTTGTGAACCAAATAACAAGAGGTTACGAAACCAAAATCATTCATCACACACACATCACAGGTTACTTTCTCATTGTCTTACCTTCACACAAGTATGTCATGTTGTTATACGAATTTGAGAAGACTGTATATTTTATGTACCTACTTAATAAGCTATTAGCATTTATAAGCACACTATATTGTGATGAATGATGATTTGAGTCCCACATACAGCAGGGAATAGGCGAATAAAGAAGAAAACCTGCAATACATAAATATATATAGACGCTTTAAGAGGGTGGATGCTATCTGAGAAGGGTCAGGTTTCTTTGCCCCAGACTGTATTTTCAATTCATTTCTTACTAAGAAAATAACAATCCAAGAGTCTTAAAATAGGCTTTTATAACAATTATTGTGACTATTAACATCCCAAGTTAATAATTGTACAACAAAAAGCCTCTCTCATCCTTTCTAGATAATATTTCATAATGACTTGTAGTGGTAGGTGAGTCAGTAAGATTATTCAAGCAATCAGTAAGATTATTTTCTCTATTTGTAAACTTGTGATGAAGCAAAATAAATTAAGATAAAAGTTGTAAAACTAGTTACTCTGGCTGCTAGCTTGATGAGTCATATTCATGAAGGTACCAAAGGGGTGATTCTCAAATGACGCGATTTAGGTATGTCCAAGCCATAAAATACATGAAATTGATAGTTTTATACCAGGATGTATTTTTTTTTAAATAATGTATCTTGTGACCGTTTTTATACATTAGTAATGTAATGCATAAATTTATAAAGAAAGCTACAATGATTTTTTAAAACTCAATATCATAAGTTCTTTGGCGCGTCCTTCACTTGATTTTATTTTTAGGTCAAGAAAAACTCACTTTTTAAAGTAAAATAAGCTTATGATTTATATGTTATCATTATAACAGATACTTATGGTAATTGTAAATTAGGTTTCTATTCACTCTTAGGTTTAGTTTTCAAAAATATAACGCATTCAATTTTGTCCGAGAAAAAAAACTAACTTCTTTGGCGTAACGATACCGTCTTCCTACTCTGCGTTTAAACGATCACCGGACATAATCACCATGCGTCCCTCACCGTTCAGTCCCCCACTATCTTCGACCAGGAGCAGAGGAGCGTAAGTTTACGGAGTACGACGAAAAAATTTTTTTTTTGCGCTATAACGGGTTTTGGTCAGGTACTAGCCTAATTTCTTCGATTGTTACATTCATGCTATTATTTGTTTTTGTTGCATACATATTTTTGTCCACGTATGTCTATTCAAACAGTATGCACGTGTCAATAAGAGGTTCCAATTGTACATCAGCTTTCTGTAAAAATAAATTTTAAGTGATGATTTCTAATTTCGTTGGCAATAATTTCTTTGGATTTCTTTGGCATTCTGCGCCAACGAAATTAGTTTTGATACAAAGAAATTAGTATTGAGTATGAAACACCATTAATAACGCTAACTTTATGCATTCAATGTCTATTATGGTTAATTCTCTCATCATCATCATCAGCCAATAATCATCCACTGGACATAGGCCTCTCCCAAGGAGCGCCACAACACTCGGTTCTCGGCCTTCCTCATCCAACTACTACCGGCTACCCGCCTAAGGTCGTCAGTCCAGCGGACAGGAGGGCGTCCCACGCTGCGGTTGCCTGTTCCTGGTCTCCACTCGAGAACTCGTCTACCCCAACGGTTATCGGTTCTTCGGCAGATATGACCAGCCCACTGCCACTTCTGGTTGCATATTTTGACAGCTATGTTGGTAACTTTAGTCCTCTGACGGATAACCTCATTTCTGATACGATCCATCAGAGAAACCCCAAGCATAACTAGAGAGTTATGCTTGGGGCTACTATGGAGAGCCATAGCACGCTGAGCGACTTTAAATCGGTGGACCAGTCCTACCGTCAGTGTCCACGTCTCAGCACCATACGTCATCACTAGCAGGACGCACTGGTTGAAGACTTTTGTCTTCAGGCTCTGAGCAATGGATGAGGAGAATATGTGACGAAGTTTCCCGAATGCAGCCCAACCCAGTTGGATGCGCCTTGCAGCCTCCTTGTCGAAGTTGCTTCTGCCTAGCCGAATAGTCTGCCCGAGGTAGACATATTCATGCACAACTTCGATTGTTGCCTCACGAACGATGACCGGCTCCGGTTTCATGTGAGCATTGTACATGACTTTCGTCTTGGCCAAGTTCATACCGAGGCCTACACGTCGGGAAGCAGCATTTAGGCCACTTAGCATCCAGCTAAGTTCCTGCAGAGATTCTGCCATAATAACGATGTCGTCCGCGAAGCGGAGGTGTGACATGTACTCGCCATTTATACATATGCCATGTCCTTTCCAGTCCAACGTCTTAAAGACATCCAGTGAAATGGTGAACAGTTTCGGAGATATCACATCCCCCTGTCTCACTCCACACCTCGATATAGCGCCAGTCGATTTGGCATCTCTGCAAGGATTCCAAAACTGCTTAGGTCTCGATGTAGTCGAAGGCTTTTTCATAGTCCACAAAGGCTAGATACAGAGGCTGATTATACTCTTCGGTCTTCTGTATAATCTACCTTACTGTGTGGATGTGGTCTATTGTACTAAAGCCTTTTTGAAACCCAGCCTGCTCCGGGTGCTGAAACTCGTCTAACTTTTGGGCAAGACCATTCGTGATAACCCTTGAGAACAGTTTGTTTACATGGCTTAAAAGCGAGATCGGTCTATAGTTCTTCAGAAGGGTTTGGTCACCCTTCTGAAGAACTGTAGTCCTCTCTAGAAGCTGGTGTTGACAACTCCAATTTGGTGCAGTGTGGGACGAAGGGTCGACTTCACCAGACATCTCCTCTCCAGCTTGAAGTTGATGTTCAGAGTGCCTCGGAGAAGTCGGTGATCACTCCCAGTTTTAAACCTATTGATCACTGGGACATATCTGAAAATGTGCAGCTTGTCAGTCATAATGAAGTCTTTTTCGTTTTTCGTCCTACCATCGGGGCTTGCCCATGTCCACTTCCTCTGGGGCCGATTCTCAAAGAATGAATTCATCAGAAAGAAAGCCCCTCCCTTTCGAGGAAGTCTACAAGCATTTGCCCTCTCTGGTTTCTGCTACCAAAGCCATGATGTCCTACCCTCGATTCGTCGCATTCTTGTACTCCCACTTTGGCGTTGAAGTCCCCCATCACAACGGTGTATTGGGTCCTAGCAGTACACGTGATGCCCTAGAGATATCCTCGTATACTGCTTCGACTTCTGTGTCAGAGTGTGCCGAGGTTGGTGCATATAACTGTACGACCTTCAAGGAATACCTCTCGGTTAGTTTAAGTACTAGGTACGCTACCCGATTTAGATAGATAGATAGATAAATTATTTATTTACTTAACAGATTTGACACACTGCTTATCTCCACTACGTTACGAGGAATCCTACGCCACCTTGGGACAGTTGGTCGCCCTCCTGATGGTAGAACATGTGGCCGGACTCCAGGGACATCGTGTCCTCGTCCTCTTTACACTTTTTTATACCGGTGACGCTGCTGCCCATCGCCGGCCTATGGGATTTAGAGTAGCTGTTTTTGGATGGTTATACTGCCATCATCCGGTCGCCAGAGCCTCGTCTGTTAGCAGAGTGCACCACGGGCAGGTGAGGTTGGCAATTGGTTCATTCGGATGTTTAGAACCCTTGCACCTTTACGTGATCAGGTAATTATGTTAAAAACAAATAAAGATATGCGTGATTTTTAGTTTTGTTGTGTATTTTTTGCAATCTACGTATAAAACTAATTTCTAAAAAATAATTTCTAATTTCTTTGTTCTTAAAACTAATTTCTTTGGGCCCTTTTATAATTTCTTTGGTGTGTTTTCTAATTTCATTGGTGCTAATCTAATTTCATTGGCCCAAAATTGTTTAAAATCGCTGTAACTTTGAATCGGCTCGATAGATTTCAGGGCCAATAAGAGATAACTAAAGAGGTCTAAAGCCTCTACAATATGTGGGGTATAATATTCAAACAACATGAAAAAAAAAATGCGCCAAAGAAATTATGCTTTTGGAGCCATTTTGTGAGAATCACCCAAAGAAGGAAATTAAACTGATTATTTAAAAGCTATAGTAGTTTTTGTATTATGTATATTTGATTAACTACAATGTAGTTAAATAAACAATCATTTGCTGATATTGGGGCCTTTAGGAATTGCGTCAGGATAGATTTCCTGTATTGTATACATACTAATAATACCAAATAAAGATTAAGTCACATTTATATCCGTAAATAGGTGTACATTATGGTAGCATAATATATGTGCACATGGTGTAAACTAGTTACTGTAAACATTAATAATAAAGAGTTCAATGTAATAAAGAATTACTTACTTTCATCATATTAAACTATAGATGCAAAAGTGTGTAGTTTTCTTTGCCTTCAGTATAATATTCTTTAGACAAGGAAACAATGTATGGTAAAGTCAGGTATTTAATAGTTAGGGCATATTTTAGGCTGCAAGTTTGATAAAAATTTAAAAACAGTTTACTACAGAGAATTCAGCTTCCTTTCTGTAGGTGAATGATGAAGGCGTGGAATAGTATCGTGGTTCAGCTAGGGTGAGGCCATGTCAAGCAGTGAACGATGGTTCGATGCTGATGTTATAGAAAACCACTAAAGATATGAAAATAATCGGTTGAAGTTAAAAGTTTTCAAATGAATGAACAAATACATACCATTCTGCAGTACAACCGTTCGCCTTAACCACAAAGGAAAACACAACACATCATCATATCACTAACCACCATGGAAAGCTAAATAAAATCTCTTTAGCAGTAAGTAAGAAAGTTTTCAAAAAGTTCAGCCCGTTTATCCAACAGGAACACCAACACAACACAAAAAATTACTGCTGCTAGTGCTGCTGCTGGTGACAGTGACAGCTGATAACAAACTGACAACAGCAGTGACAGGATGGTATTCATTAATGTACTCTGTGGACAAAATCGCTTCTTGATACGGATTTTTTGTTATTTATAGCACGTGAACTAACTTTATTTTATTTTCAAGGATGTTTTAAAATGTATGAAAAAATGATTTACCTGTTTAATTTATAAATACAATATTAACAAATAAAGTTACTAATCAACGGACCCTTTCCGTTACTATGGTAACCAACTTGTCATAGTAAATATCCGAAATCGTCAACTGTGTTATCCAACAATGAGTTCAACAAAACGAAATTTTAGTGCAAATGATACCGTTTGACACAACGTTGAAATCTTTGTTTCCAACCAACAAGTTAACCACCAAAATAACAAAAAATCAAAACAAAACAAAGAATCAAAAGATTCAAAAGTTTCAACTTATAGTAACAAATCTTGAAGAAAATGGGAAATACATCACGCTGGCTAGATGTAGAAGTGGGGGCGGACGACACGAACCTCAATACTTTACCCTCAAATGTAGTGACGGTGGACCTCCAGAACGACAATGAATTCAAACTACTCATCGGCGATCTGGGGCGAGGGGATGAACCAAGCAAACTCAAAGTAAGACTATGGAATATAATAGCATACAATTAGAGCCCTCCCAAGGTCAGTCCAACCAATATTTTTAATGTTTTATAACGCGTTTATCTCACTTTCTTTTCTTTTAGGTGTACAAAGGAGCCATTCAAACAGCTGACATGGTTCTCCCAGACGTCCCCCTAGGCGTGGTTGGCTTCTACTCGAGTGACACGGTTCCTCCGTCATTCCCCAACATAGCAGTCGGCTTCAGCTCCTGTGTGTACATCTATCGGAACATGAAGCTGTTTTATAAGTACTACCTGCCTACGCTGGAGCTTAACACTGTTGAAATGGACATTTGGAAACAGGTAACATACATTCACAAAAATACTTTAAAAAATCTTAATAAAAAAAATATGAATTAAAATTAAAACTTACCCTTGGTTTCCTGCCTAATAGATCAATGTTGGAAATTAATAGAATGTTGTACTTTTCTGACATCAAATCTCAGGGTTTCCAAATCCAACCCACCAACCCAATATCATAAACACAAATATGGATCATAATTTATTTCTGCACAAGTTTCTAACTATTTTAAATAAAAAAATCACAATTTATCACCACTATGTTTCAGTTAATAGACACGAAAAATCATGAACTGAAAATAATCTCAAGCCTGACCGACAATCTCAAGTCTATGCCATATCAGTACTTGAGTTCACAGTCGCAGAGGTTCTTGTCACTGAACCCTGAACAACAGTTGGAATATCTTCAACAGGTAAAACTTATATAAGCTTAATCTTCTGCAAGATTAGGAATTTTTATATGGAGAACACTTTCAGTAGGTCAGTAATGTTCGGAAAAAAAGGTACCTACGGCAACTACAGCAACTAAAGATCCTTACAGCTACAAAATGTATTAAATTTGTTTCTGTGAAGGGAAGGGAAAGTTAGAAGAAAAGGGAATGGAAAGATAAAGGAGAAGGGTGTGGAAGCTTTTATGGTAAAACCGAAGGCGATACAAAGCTTATGGGCAACAGCTAGTTGATAAATAAATAATAATAATTGCTTTTATATTTTCCAGTCCCCAAAACCACTGGTGCACAAGCTGGCGGAGGTGACGTGCCTGGCCACCCTGCGGATGAACTCGGTGGAGAGGTTCGCAGTGAGCTGCCTCATCGTCGGCACTGAGGATGGGGATGTCATCGTACTTGACCCTCAGACTTTCACTCAGCTGCATCAGGTAATTGTTAAATAAAAAATATACCTACAGCATTATTTGACCATATCATTAACATTATCGCATCTCTTATTGTTCTACCTCTACTATGCATGCATATATAAAACACCCAGGTATATAATAAAGTACGTAAAGGAAATGGTGGGTCTTACTGATGAGACAAGAGTATTGACAAACAGGAATTAGGACGACTCAGGATGTATCCATCTGCCATTTTGATTTAATTTCATTATTCGTAACTATAACTTAACTGCACCTCCAAATACACCCATAACATAGGTATATAGAGGGTGGGCCTATCTACCGATAGGTTCTCGCACTTTTACAAAATATTCCTTAATACATGTCATCTTCTACAAATGTATTAATTTGGTGCAGGCTAAACTCGAGAACAATAAGGTACCATTTCAAATGGTGACGACAGGATTGTACCAGGTCGACTACCGCATAGTGGTCGCTACCAGGTGCGAGCAATGTCACATGTGTTCAGCACCGATTTGCACTCCTTTGGGTACCACTTTGTGACTGCTAGCTTTGCACTAAAAACGCTTGTGTCTACTGCTCCTTCACAAAAATATTAGAAAACTAAACACAAATACACTCTTATTTAGGTAGTTGTTTAGCACTATTTTAAGTATAAATTATGTATGGATGACGAATATAATAGCGCCGCAACAGAAGCGTATAGCAAAAGCACCACACCACGTTTTGTGCACACAAAACGTTTATTTACCTTCACCTAGATATTTTATCGCCTCAAATATTTTTCAGGGAGAAATCGGTATGCCTGCTGAAGAGAGAATGGAAAGAAGGCCGCATACTGTTCAATACTGACGAACACATCATTGCCATTGAGGTGATGACTGCAGATAACAGTGTCATGGTGATTTGCACCGATAACACCATGACTTGTTACAGTCGGAAGGTAATAAATATTTTAAAAAGCTTAAATAAAAATAAGGTTTCTTGCAAGAGGCATTCCCGCATTGACCCGATGTTTGCCTGTTAGTGGTCCAATCGATAACTCAATTTGCTGATCATGAAATAAACATGAATCATCAAACTCTTAATATTTATAGCTACCATCATTAGCCCTTATTTCGTCCACTGCAGGATAAAGGCGTCTCCTAAGTCCCAAGGAGCGCTACAAACAACACTCTGTTATCAGCCTTCCTCATCTAGCCCTTACCAAGTACCGGTTACTTGTCTCAGATCGTTGGTCCAGCCAATTAATGATAACCGACAAAATATAAAACTTCGATAATCCCAAATAATTAGTAATACTGTAAACCAAAAATATTGACCCATACTTTACCTAACATTTATTCAAATTTTTGGTCCTTTTTCATCCATACCTTCCTCTAATGCTCCCTCCATCCAGGGCAAGAAGCAGTGGCAAATCCAACTGGAGCACCGTCCAGTGTCGATGACGTCACTGGGCGTGATGCACCTGGGCGCGGTGCTGACGGGCGTGGCGCTGGCGTCGGGGCACCTGCAGCTGTACCACGGCAAGGCGAGGCAGGACACCGTGTTCATTAGAGGTGAGGAGGGTAGCTGGACAAATATGACAGCTTGGCCAAATATGACCACATGGGCAAATATGAACGTAGGGCCAAATAGGACCATGGGGCCAAATATGACAATAGGGCCAAATATCACAATTAGGCCAAATATGACAATAGAGCCAAATATGAAAATAGGGCCAAATATGACCATGGGGCCAAATATGACAATAGAGCCAAATATGTCAATAGGGCCAAATATGACAATTAGGCCAAATATGACAATAGAGCCAAATATGACCATAGTGCCAAATATGACTATCTGGCCAAATATGACCGTAGCATAGTTGAAGAAGCAGTGGTCGCTACAGCTGGAGCACCGTCCGGTGTCGATGACGTCACTGGGCGTGATGCACCTGGGCGCGGTGCTGACGGGCGTGGCGCTGGCGTCGGGGCACCTGCAGCTGTACCACGGCAAGGCGAGGCAGGACACCGTGTTCATTAGAGGTGAGGGGGGTAGCTGGTCAAATATGAGTATCTGGCCAAATATGACCTCATTGCCAAATATGAACATAGGGCCAAATAATGCCATCTGGCTAAAAATTACCATAGGGCCAAATATGACACCGTCTTCATTAGAGGTGAGCGATTATACTGGTCTAATATGACCTGGCCAAATATGACCATCTAGCCAAATATCACCATCTAGCCAAATATGACCATAGGGTCAAATATGATCAGCCAAATGTGGCCGTAGCATAGTTGAAGAAGCAGTGGTCGCTACAGCTGGAGCAGCGTCCGGTGTCGATGACGTCACTGGGCGTGATGCACCTGGGCGCGGTGCTGACGGGCGTGGCGCTGGCGTCGGGGCACCTGCAGCTGTACCACGGCAAGGCGAGGCAGGACACCGTGTTCATTAGAGGTGAGGGGGGTAGCTAGCTGGTCAAATACGACCGTTTGGCCAAATGTGACCATGTGGCCAAATATGTCCATCTGACTAAATATGTCCATCGGACTAAATATGTCCATCGGACTAAATAAGAGTCAGAAAGAGTACACTTAATCATAATTTCATGATTCCGTCCATTTTCCTATTGTTTATTTATCTACGCCCCTTATATCGTAACGGAATATTACATTACTGGGAAATTAAATAATCTCTGATAAGCGCGTAGGTATTATTTATGTGTAAGTACCTACAAAAATAAATTTATTACATAAATAATCTGTATTTACTACTATCCTTATCAAGGCAGAAATAATACTATGTGGGCCAATGAAAAATTGCTGGTGGTTAGGTATGAAATGCACCCATAGCAAAGTAACACATCTCAGGAGATAAGCACTTCTTGTGCCCAAAAAATAAAACTTAATACAAAAAAATTAAGGTTTATTATATTGTTCCAGATGTGGCATCGGTGGTAAAGTTCGGACAGTTGGGGCAGGAGGAGCATGTCCTCATGATCGTCACTGCCAGTAAGTATATTATCGTGTCGGATGCTAGATCTGGAGTAGGGTTTATCTCCGTAATCAAATTATTAGCCAGTTAGTGTTGCCAACTAGAACCACGAATAGAAACCCCTCAGGCATGCTGGACTATAGGCAAGTAGCCGGTAATGTATGGACGGGGAAGGCCAAGTACAAAGTGTGAGGATGATGATGTTGTGAACTCGCTTTCTGCCCTATCTTCAACTATTTATATTAGTTTTCCTGTACCTCCAGTAGGTTGGCTGGTAGAAAATGCTCTTAGCATTAAGCCCACCTTTTGTGCATTTATTATCTATATTTGCGAAATTTATAAGTACAGTATGATATTATTTTCCCAGGCGGGAACCTAATGCTGAAAATCCTGAAGCGCACGGCCGACTTCAACTCGCCGGCGGCGGGGGCGGAGGCGGCGCGCGGGGCGGGGCGGCCCTGGCTCATCCCCAACAAGAGCAAGCTGTTCCTCGAGCAGGCCAAGAGGGAGCGGGATAGTGCTATACGTGAGTGAGAGAGAGAAAGAGAGAGAGAATAAGTAGATATAGGGGTAAATGCGTACAGTGCCTGATGGAGTGCCTGAAGTTTACGCAAAGTAGCAGTTAGCGGTTTCATCTCCGAGCTTTCTGCAGAAATCTTCTGTCATTTGTTTCATCAAAGTTACCACTAGGGGCGCTGGTTTGCATACTTTTTTATTTGCTTAAAATATCGAAACTTACCCGAACAGACAGTAACAGCAGTAAAGAAACAAAGCGTGTAAAAGAGTTGAATGCTTTATCTTTAACAGTTATGGCGAGGGCATGTATGTAGTACATTAAGACAGGAGTTATTTAAACAGGTAAACGAAGTCCATAAAATTAACACTAGGAACAAAAACCAACTATCAGTGCCACAATCTAATATGCAAATTTTTAACAATAGCCCATACTTTAAATGCATAAAAATCTACAATAAACTTCCAACCATTATTAAATCCGAATTAAACTATAGTAAATTCCTTTCCAAATTAAAAACTCTACTAACACAGAAATGCTATTACACAGTAAATGAATACCTAGTTGATAACTAAAATAACTTACTATAAATACCTATCTTTGTTATTATGAACCAAATATTTATATTATTAACTACTCTATGTTAAATATTATAGTTTATTATGAATGTTAAAATTTAATGTAGATTTTATATCTTTATTATGTAAGCCAATACATACAAAATTGTTACTTTCTATTACTTAATTTACTTAGAATAATATTACCTAGATTAAGATTAAACTTGCTATGCCCTACAGGGCACTATGTTAAGGACCATTATGTACATAATTTTAAGATCAGTGTAAAACTTACATATCGGGTTTTTCAATTGGCGCGGGTAGATTTTGGCGGCCCGTGGCGGCCATTTTGTTTTGGTGACAATTGTCAAATCTTTTGCTTATTATTCAGTTGCTTATGCCAAATCACCATGGCAGGTTACAGGATTGAACAGCGCGTACAAATGATAAAACTTTATTATCAAAATAAGTGTTAGTGCAAACGTTGCGTGCATTGCGCCCATTTTACGGTAGACGTGGTGGCCCTTCACAGTCGACTCTTCGGCGTTTGGTGGCCAAATTTGAAACAACCGGTTCGTTAATCGATCAACCCACACCTGTACGTTCAAGAAACACAAGATCAGCCGAGAACATCGCGGCGGTCCGTCAAAGTGTACAGCAGAACCCGAGGCAGTCGATCTATGCGGAAAAGTCATTGAAAATTGGACCTCTCGGATCCGTGCCACTGTGAGAAGCCGAGGCGGGCATTTGAATGATGTCATCTTCCATACTTAATGGCATATATGGGCATTTTAAATAAATAAAAAAAAATGTTGATACCTCATACGCAGCTTGTTTAATTTCGTTTCAAAATCTACCCGCCCTTATTGAAAAACCCTTTAGTTGCAATAAACATATTACTATTACTATAAGACTTTAGTAGCTTTTGTCGTTGGGCACATTTTGACTGTTGATTCTTTGATCCTGGACTGATGATGATGATGATGATGATGATGATTATGATTGCAGAGATGCATGAGAAGTTCCAAGGCGAGCTGGCGCGGCTGCGGCTAACGGCAGCGAAGGCTCTACTGGACGCCTACTCCAAATCTGACAACAACATCGGAAAGGGAGCCTTGGAGCCAATAAGATTGTCTGCTGAGGTATGGCTCTTAAGGATTCTTAGCACGAAGTATAACGGTGGATAGAAGGATGGCAAAATTAAGACCAGAAATGTCAATCTACATCATTCATTAGACATAGGACTCTCCCCATGAACGCCACAACACTCTGTCCTGGGCCTTCGTCATCTGTCTAAGCCCCGGCGTCAGTCCAGTGACTCTTTATCTTCCCACTAGATGCAATTTTGTCATTGAGCGTTTCAATGTTCTCGACATATTGAGAAACTTTTCTTGCCATTAAGCTGCATACAGACCGGCCAAACGAACGCCAACGAACGGATTTCGTTGACCTTCGTTGCTGCAATCTGCCCTGTATTATGTATGATAAATATCCATCGTTGGGCGTTCGTTGGGCCGGTCTGTACGCGGCTTTACAGAGTAAGTCCCATAATGAAGGTTGCTCCTGCTAAGTACATATGTCTGGTATACTGATGTGGCCACGAGAACGTCACTACAAAAATGCCACCCTGTATTCATATAAAATTCTATTTCCAACCTGCATATAAAAATGATAATTTACCATTTGTGTCCCTACAGGTGGAAGGCCTAGGCCCTGTGTTCCGAGTGACGCTAACGGTACAGAACACGGCCGCGGACCGCGCCGTGGTGGGGCTCGCCATACTGTTCCACGTACACAACGCCGCGTATAAAGTACACAACCCTTATATTAAGGTGAGATCTATAGTACACAACAGTTCAGAAATCAGGTACTATCAGCAAAACATCATATTAATGCCACCGCAGCGCAAACCGTTTGATCCTACAACTCATAGCTCATTATTGGAAGTTACATGAATCAAATAATAATTTTATCGACACATACAAACAATCTCATATTATGTTGATGAAGAAAGCCGAGGATTAGAGTATTGTGACTATGACGGTCTTTGGGAGAATCAAATGAGGATGATTAATTACGGGCTGATGATGTTGTGATGTGTTGTAAGCAATGAGCAAGGAGGTCGTCTGGGGGTCTTTACAAAATCCTATTTGATACATCGATGAAGATAACTCTAGAATCTCTAGATGATATATTGTTGTGTAAAGATAACAGAGAAAGTAAGGATTGAATGTCGTTCAATGTTATTGAAAGTGATAAGATGGCTCATTTACTTATCAAATTTTGTGCGTTTGACGTACGAAATTAATTATTTACGTATTACCTACCTACGTGTGTATTTATTATTTAAGTTTATGAATACTTACCTAGGTATTAATAACTAGAATCACAGGTATGATTAAGTCCCTACTTGCAAAAAAATCTTGCAAGTTGTACCTACATAAATGTTGAGAATTTTGCACACCCATCTTTCTACCATAGATTAATCTGAAACTCCTGTAGTTGGCTAGTAGAAAATGCGCCTAGTCCATCTGATTTTACATTATAATTATAGTGAATTGTAAATTCCTACCCTCTTATTCATAAAAAAGTTACTGAACGGATTAACTATTGAACTGTTCTGTCCCTCTCTGACAGAAAACCAGTAACTTTTTTATGAATAAGGGGGCTAGTATTTATAAGCAAATCAATAAATATACTGATTGTATTTCTGTTATCTCGCAGATTCCTCTCCTATCTCCGAGCAGCTCCCTACATTTCCCGACGAAGGTTGAAGAGATATTTGAAGGAGATTTTCACCCGGACGTGCTATTCCGATCCGTGAGCGGGCAGGGCGGCGCGCGCTCGCTAGTCAAGGTAAAGAGAGTCCCTCTCAGCAGGGACGTCAGGATGTATGGTCCCGTACGTACTTACAATAAAACTGCGAAAAGGCGCAATCCGGACTGTGCGATGTACGTTGCAGCTACGCGTAGTCCTTGCAGAATGCTCTGTCTGTTGCTTACTTATTTACTTATTTACATACACTCAAAGAACGACAGCTCGTTTTAAGATAAATGGAACGCACAGTCCGTAAATGGTTTTACACTTGGCATGCAGAATCACTCAGGGGTTTTCTAAAAGGCGTGAACAAGTTGTTCAGAATGACCTCCTGAGTATCCCTATTAGCTTACTATAACACTTTTGCAACAGCCTGTATAAAAAAAAACTATATCTTTCACCAGATCCTGCTGCTCAAAGACGGCCGCAGCAGCCCGGCGCTGGCGGCCACGCTGCAGATGCCGCCCACAGACCCGCTCATGCTGCCGCAGCCCATCACCGACGACACACACAACTTCGCATAGAGGGCGTCTGTAGAACAATGTGTAGCGTCAGCAACGCCGCCGACGACACACACAACTTCGCAAAGAGAGCCTATAAATGTGTACCGTCAGAAAATTACCTATACTGTGTACAGGGGAGACGACACACACAACTTCGCATAGAGAACGCCTGTAGAACAATTTGTACCGTCAACAAAATTTTGTGTTAACAGGGTGGAAAAATTAATGGGCTCTGCATTCGGATTGCGAGATGTAGGTACGTACACCATTAGAGACATTACATCATTAGGCGAGTGAAAACGACAAACGAAAAACGCGCATACTTTGCGTAGATTTTCACGGTTGGCTTATTAGCTAATTGATTTATTTTTAAAGTAACAAAACTTAATCGTGATCAATGTTGTAATATAATTAAGTTAATGCTGAATAAACTCTGAGGATATTGACAGAAATATACTTAACTATTATGTTTTTATTTTATAATCTTTAAGGATTGATATTGAATAGGATGTGTCCACTGATAGCAAATTATATAATCGATCTATTTTATCGAATTTATTTTAAACGATAAGTGCTAAATGAGGTTAGTGAGATAAAGTCAGGGGGCCTAGGAGTACCCACTTGAAGAACATTAAGTTTATGTTGTCTTTGCCAAATCAAACTCTAATGCAACGCCATAAAATGGTAGTTAGCGTATTTAAGCTTTCCGTCGTATAACCATTATTTTATTGATTCGTGAAGTCTCTGTGTAGCCAGCAAATTTGGTGAATTTGGAAACTCTGTTGAATTACAAGGGCTGTTCAATAGATAAGTATCAATTATTATGCTCGCTGCTAATGGAAACGTTTTTGAATCAAAATTCTTTCTTTTTGCTTTCAAGTGGTATGTGGGTACTTTTTATATAAGTATAATTCGTATTTTTTTTAACGAAAGCAGATTTTTACTTTTTTCCAAAAGTCGTAATACAAAAGTTGTTCTTTACCCCTGAGTCGTTCACTTTCGGCTTACCTTTTTGTAACACCCTGTTTACTGGGGTGTACCGTGTATGTAGGATGTAGGTATAGTATACCGCGAGTAGTTGTGAATAAATCCACTGTACCTAATGTTTTGAAGATTCCTTATCACCAGTTTTGCAAATATTTTGCAACATTTAAAAAAAGGAGTGGCAGGAGAATATAGGTTACAGAACAAGTGTTAGATATCATCAAGTGCTTTGTAAATACAAATTTAATAATGGGTAAATTTTTATGGTTATCTTTTTATAAATATAAGTAGGAGTACAGTGAACCAAAATTGATAATGCGCATAGAAATCTTTGACAGATCGGATGTTTTCGATTATATGACACATGATATTGACTCCTATACCTTTCGAACAAGGTTCAAAATGCAAGTATTTTTTAAGGCTCTTACGATTTAATGATTCGGGTGTGAAGATCTGCATGTGCATTATTAATTTTGGACAAGTGTATACTGTATAGTAGGTACCTACTAACTATGTATCTCAATTCCCAGTCCAGGTCTGTAACTCTGCTATACTTATTCTTAATATAAATTGATGGTTCATTATAGCTATATTGTTTTCTAACTAACTAGGCAAGCCGTATTAACTACTCAAGGTAAATTTGGAAACCTTTGGACCTAACAAGATGAATTAAGTACCTATTTAAGATACAAATGCATATAAGATAGCCATTGACTCGTTTTGGTCTGGATCCGGTGTCATCGTCACATCAATAGTTAATCAAAACATTTGTAATGAGAAAATATTTACGTTCCTGCCTACGCCCCAAGCTCCCATCCCTTGCGAAAGAGCTGAGCTGGACAGATGAGGACTGAAAGGCGTGGCGCACTTTTGTAAATTCCCTCTGCACCACCGGGGTGCCTTCAGTGGTGCCCCTTTTGAAAGGCAATGTATTCTTTTTCCAAAATTAGTTTTTGCCTATTTGGAGAACCTAGAAACAATAATATAATGCCTACAATTTAGAAGTTAACTTGCAAAAAGGCCAAAAAAGGCCTATTCGGCCAAAATCTACGTCTTGGTTCTTAGTGCTAGGTTAAAAAAGGCGCTATTTTGATGAACATTAATGTAGGTATTTTTACTTTTTGTTAAATCGATTTTAAAGTGAAGTTGATTTTTTTAATGTTGAGAACGCAAGCCAAACGCAATACTTGCCTTTCAAGAGTAGGGGAGCAGATAGAAACTAGCATCAACATACCATGGACGTGCCATGAACTAAGGGGATAGGTAACCAAAGACTTTTTTTTTACCTAAGACATTGTGCATGGGTTGACCGAGTCATAAAATTGATTTCTTATCATTTATCACACCTATTCTGCTGAAGATATAAATAAGAAAATATAAACTGGGATTACTTACATAGAGATAAAAGTTCATACTTTTATGGAAGGCATTTTTATCAGGTTCCTTTAGACACGATTTATACAGTGCACCTAGGGTTAACACCTGTTTTATTCTATTATTTCTTACGTGGTGGCTGGTAGGTATAGTCATGCCATGGAAACTTTCTCACTAACTACATTACTAGGTGAAACATCTTTAGATAGGTCCTCACCAGCCAAGAATATTCCACTGCTGGAGCAACGCTTCAAACTAGAAATTCAATCCGAATTCAATTAGAATTACACTATTTAACAGGTGTTTACCGCTGTCAAACGCCTACAAAATCTGTCAAATTTAGTTTTAACTAAACACTTGTTAAACAGTGTTTAAAGTTTTTTGTGGTAACACAGTATGTGCCTAGATATGTATCATAGGTAGGTATGGTGATTGTGATTAACTAGGTGGGAACATCTACGGTACCTAGTATGGCGATAAAAACAAGTAAGTTACTGCGTTTCATATTTTAGAAAAGGGGATTAGACCATAGAGTATCACAAAAGATTTACAAATAAACAAGAATTCCGTAAAAACAACTAAACAAACAAAGGATTAACATTTTTAATGTGCTTAAAAGCAGTTATCACGAAGTTAATTCTAATTGATCTAATAATCACTTTGATTTCAGCCTGACCAACCTGGGACTAAAAACACCTGAATATACCTTATCTTGTACACCTAAACCTAAGTAATTAGGTAAGTGTCCCTACCTAATTATTTCCGTTGATATTATTGATAATTTTTCGTGAACGCTGCGTGATAGTGGCAGCCCTACGTGACAGTTTTACAGCGACGATCGGGTAATATAATGGCTAACCATGCTGAAAATTTGTCAGTTCTACTTTTGAAGTTCTCTTTGCTTCTTCCCCTACGGTGAGTTATTTTGGATTACCTTGGCGTTGCGTAGCATACATTGTTCTTACCTATAAGTTTATATGTGCACCAAAGGCAAACAGTGGATATAACAATAAGTGGACCATATTTGCTGTGCTGTGACTTGAGATGGAGTTCTAAGTTGAACTCAAAGCTCATTAATGAGGAAGATATTGGAGAATGTTGCTTAGTGGCGTTGCTTAGGAAAGTCATTTAAGTAAATAGGTATTGTAAATTTTTAGCAGTGGAAGATTACGAACTGATGCTGATGTTCTAATCCCACATATGAAGTGTGTGCTCAATCTAATGTTACGTGCATAAACTATGTGGTTCCCGAGCTGGCGATAGAAAGAGGGGACACTTCTATCTATGGAGGGGACATTTAAATAGGAAATGTGCTCCTATCACTAATTTAGTAGGCTGATCCTGACTAATTCTATCGAATGTGCGTGGATAACTTTCATTCGTGGCATAAATACCTATTATATGCAACTATGAATGTATTCACTCTTGTTTAAGAGATTTCCCTGGAAGAGTTCTTGTATTGGTGGGTTTAGCCATAATCCCCACTCGAGATTTACCTACCTAATAATACTTAAACCTATGCCAGAATTTAAATAAATAAATAAATAAAATAAATATGTGGGGACATCTCACACACGGCCATCCGACCCCAAGCTAAGCAGAACCTGTGTTATGGGTGTCGGACAGCTGATACATCTACACAAATACATAGATATATAGATACTAAATATAAATATCAACACCCAAGACCCGAGTACAAATATCTGTCTTTAAACAAATATTTGCCCCAGCCGGGAATCGAACCCGGGACCTTCGGCATAGCAGTCAGGGCCACTAACCACTACGCCATTCGACCGTCAAAATGGTTAGTTAGTTGTTGCTAATGCCAACCGCTGTACCCTCGTTACCTGAATGACTTTATTTGTTACAGATCTCACCGATTTATTCAACATGTCTCTGGATGAGGTATATATGACCAATAGATACTCCTGGTTATCAAGTATAGTAACTTGTATGGGTACCTACCTTAAATACTTACCAAACCGGTAGCCGGTAGTTGAATGGGCTGGATGAGGAAGTCCAAGATGTTGCGTGGTGCTTCTTGGTTCTTTTGAGAGGCATATTTATGCCCGGCAGTGGATGATTAGGGGCTGATGGTGGTACATATCAGCATAATCTGTAATAAAAAATAATTAAAGAAATTAAAAAACTTGGTCAGATTAATATAAATATTTACGATCAGATTGTTACCTAGGTACTTATCAGGTTTATTATATTGCATTCGATTAGATAAATATCCAAGTAACATTATACTTACTTAGTTAAATACCTACTAAACACTTATACCTAAGTAGGTAACTATAGGTACATCCTAGTTTAAAAAAAGGGGACGTGCACATATAGCTTAGAGATCGATTACATGAACGAAGGAGCATTGTCTATAATCCTCTCACTCCCAAATTAGAGAATTTTAGACATGGCGACTGCTAGACATTAAGCGTAGGTATATCTCTGGCGCTACCTCCCTCCCTAACCTACTTGTAAGTATCTAACATGATCATATATTTCACCAGCAATTCAAGACCGTCTCCGACACAGTGAAGAACTGGTCGAAGAAGCCCTCCAACGATGAGAACCTGGCGCTCTACTCGCTGTTCAAGCAGGCCAACTTCGGAGATGTCAACATCCGTGAGTGTTATACGTTTACAAACATGACGAGGGACGATTAAGTATTTTATACGCGCCTGTCCGGCGCACCCTGGGCAGTTAGCGACTGATAAGAACTGATCTCACTAGCTAATCCTTTACACACCCTAGTTCAGCTCAGTGCTTATCACCAACACACTGCAATAAAAAAACCGGTGTCCGAAGATAGGCGGAAGTGGCGGACGTTAGTGGAGACCCTCTGCACCTCTGGGGTGCCATAGGACTGCAACAACAACACCGCTCCGCTAGCCTTCTCCGCTCTTGTGGATAGCATAGAATAACAAGTAGGTACAGTAGTAGTACTAGTACTAGTTATTCTATGATAGTTACACTTACTATCAGCTACCAATCGCTGGGCCCTCTGATAGTTTCCGTAACTTACTCCATTAATAATTAAATTAATGTTGTTTCTCCACCCCCCAGCCCAGCCCAGCGGCATGGTAGAGAGTGCCAAGTGGAAGGCGTGGAGCGGCCGCAAGGGCATGTCCGCTGACGAAGCCAAGAAGCAGTACATCGACCTCGCCAACCAATGGCAGGCCAAATACGCCTAAACACTAGCCTGATTTAATCCTAGGTAGTTTTAAATTATGAATAGTTAAGTTTAAAAGAAGAATCTTTTCTAAATTGTAATCTTAATTGACTGTTTTGAATAAATGTTTTTGTTTCGTTAAACAATTGTTTTTTTTGTTGCGCGTTGGTCTATCCTCCTTTTTTTGTTAGTACACAAACAGGACACACTTACTTCTATCAATGCAAAGGTTACTTACCCACAGTCCCTGCATGTTTGTTACCTACGTCACAGAATAATAACTAGTACCAGTACGTCTATGAAGTAGGTAGGGTAGGTACTTAAATGAGACACAAACCACAGCAGACCAATCTTCCACCTTCAATGGATGACTGCTGTGATAGGTAGGTAAGTATAAGTACGTCACTTAATGAGCTGAATGCACCTCTTGTGTCCACCACCCCCGTCTACCACCCGTACTACTTAGGTACCACTATCACTCAGTATAACTTTTCTCATATTATAAGCTCAGTAACTATGTAAGTAACTAAGTACAGGAACTTGTAGTTTTAGCATTTATTATCATTACCAATCTATAATCTATAATAGTTTTAGCTTAGATCAGACAACGATAAAGAGTCATAGCAATATTAACAAATACATAATTTTTTAACCACCTAACTAAGTATATACTTAAAAAGAAGGGTTTTACTGGGTTTTACTTATAAGTTTAGCGTGTATGTGTATCTGTCTGTGGTAACTAGCGTAGTAGCCCCAAACGGCTAAACTGTGGGTCGTAGGTAATGTTACCCCGAGTATTTATTTATTTATAAACACTTTATTGTATAATAATAGAAACAGTTACAAAAATGGACTTAAAAGTAGTAAGTATATACAGAGGCGGGCTTATTGCCAAGAAGAAATTTCTTCCAACCAACCTTTGTATTTACGTATTATTATCGGCATAGTTATGAGACTTCACTTATTTTTCCACCCTACGAGTGGTAGTTATGTTCGTTGAACTCATTAGGTAGGTAAGGTATAGGTAGGTAGATTACAAGTAGAGAGAGAACTTTCCACACATTATACTTTAATGCAGACAGTAGAAAGTAGAAATAAGATTGGGTAAGTAGAAATAAAGTGTTGAATATGTTAAACATTTTGGTCAAAACATGAACGCATCGCTTGATCGCATCACCACTCACCACTGGCGGTCTTTGCATTTATTACGTACTTTACTCTTTGGGTCTTTGTCTTCATTGACGGCTGTCACCTGTCACTGTAATTGACTTGACATGACATTGACAATGACAATGCAAGTCAAAACTGACAAAAAAGAAAACATTTCAATTTCCAATTTTCCAAACTTTTTTCAATTTTCAGAAAATACTATTTTATCAATACTTTCAGGGATTAGCTTCTAGGTAAGTGCCTACGTGAAAACATAATAATCGTCACAGGGATTACGGTAAATTTATCATATCAGTTTAATACCTCAAAAATACTCGTTCCATCATCGATAAGAGGCCGGGGACCGCTAGCCGGTCGCTGATGACGTGACGACACGGTGTGGTGTTCATTCAATATTGTAGTCAGTTAGCCGCTCGCATTCGTGACGAATACCCGTCTTTTCTCCGCAAAGTAAGCTAAGAACGTGTTTTCCTTTTACTTTTTTCACCTTTCCCAGTAACTTGCCAAGTCTATTACCACTACACATAGGCTGTTTGAGGTTCAGTCCTTGTTACTCTTGCTAGGTTTTTATAATTCAATTTCTAACTTTTGCGTGGTTTGCCGGTCGAATAACAAGATTCCATTTGCCCTTGATACAGGTTAAAATGTTAATCATACTAGCCACACTATGCTAAAATATTCAGGATATGAAAGTTCGATTGGAATTTAAATAATGTTTGTGTTTTTAGGTTAATACCTCCGCCGAACACACCATGTCTCTGCAAGAAGTGAGTAAAAGTTTTATATGCATACCTACTTTAAATTATTAAGTGTTGGAAAGTTGTAATATAACTATAATAAAAGTACCCACCTCTAGATATTGAAAATTTGTAATAGTATGTTTAACAGTGCATTCACTATTTCTACCAGATATGTGGTATTGGTAATTGGCAGTATCTGGTGTAATTGCCGTGTGCCACACTGGTGTTTCAGGGAAAGTTTGTGATGCATGCCTCATTGCCTCTGCATGTTCTAATTTGTTGGAAAGTCAACATCCACCTCTTATTCTGTACCATATAATTGGACCATCTAGAATTAGCATGTATTTAGACACACTTGGTTGTTTTCATACAGTGTCTGGGATACATTTAATGAGGTGTTGATTATTGAAAATGTATTGTAAAACCTTCACCAAATAATATGACATTATCAGTATTATTCCCCAGATAACCTTTATCTGACTATTAAAAAATCAGCCCTTAATGTAAAGAATAATACAATACTTACTTGCTTCCTTATATAGTCCTATCATCTTTGTATAACTAATTATCATGTCATACTGATACTACTGAAACAATAGACATGTAAATTATATTTGTCGTTGAATACAGCAATTCGACAAGGCCGCCGGAGACGTCAAGAAGCTGAAGTCCCTGCCCAGCGACACAGACCTGCTGGAGCTGTATGCCCTCTTCAAGCAGGCCACCGTCGGGGACGCTGACCCTGCCAGTAAGTATTCAAAACCAGTTATCCAAGTCATTCAAAACCCATTATGCAGTGCAGGATCGGGCAAAGTTGAAATCCTTTTTTCGAGCCCTACATCCCTGATGAGGGATAACAGGATTTCATCATCATAAATATCCTAATTCCTCATTTGTATCAGATCACTGTATTTTTTGTTTTAGTGCATACCATGATTATGTTAGGGGCAAATATTTGACTTAATAAGTGTTATGCTAAAATTAGCAATCATGTAATGTAACATGCTGAGATTATGAGATTTAATAATATAATTGTGAAAGAATTATTCACAGTTATTGCTATAAATAATATTATTATTTCATCCTTAATAACTTTACAACATTTATAAACCAATATTTTTTTTCTCAGTTATAAAGTATAATAAACACATTAAATTCATATTTTGGAAAATCTTAATCTTCCTATCCACTACCTATGTTTTTTTGGGCTCAGGTTTTGGTACGCATATTTGCACTTCCTAGAATGAGTTCCCTGTAAGCAAGCACTCGTGCACACTAATAGGTATTTTTATTTCAACTGGTTTCCTCTAATAATAGTGTTAAAAGTCTAGCGCGAAGGCCAAGCCATGTACTTGACCTCTGTGTGGTTAACAAGCTAGTGCAAACTGACAGTTGTGTCTTTATCTCATTACGAATTCAAACAAAAATATTTATAAGTAAGCTTAGTATTTAAATTAAGTCTCATCGTCACGGACTAGTAGCTAGTGGATTAATTAAAAATATTAAAATTAAATTCATGCTTACTACATAATACAGGCGAAATTTGGATTGCTCGCTTTCTATCTGGACTCTAGCTACTTTGAGCTTTGCATTATGCATTATGTACGATAAAAATGTTGCATTAAAACCATTTGAGGGCTTCTAAAGTTACAGAAGTTAATTTTATAACGACTTCAGAGTTTTTTAACGTCTGGTAGATTGATTATATTTTTTTAAACAATAAATAGATGTAGTAACACTTATTACATTGACCTCGGTATTTTTCAGTCACTTCATAATACTGGTAGTTAATCGTTAAAACCGTGACACTGTGCTAATTGCGTCATCTCAGTGCAATTATCATTGTGCTAGGCGTAACCTTTCCCGCGACATAGCGTCATAAAATCATTGTGAACAGTCTTCTTACTCAGAGCAATGAAAAAAAAATTGTACTTTGAAATTGCATCATTGGAAATTTGCATCTGTTTAGCTTAGCTTGTTTCTAGTTTTTGAGATTAATTAATATTGTACGCTGATATAAATAAGAGCTAACACTTAATGTAGATAAGTCGTTTTCAACCATGACTATCGCAATTAAAATTACCAAGATATAGGTAGGTGCCTGTTTACTTAGAATAGAATAAATAATGCATGAAACTAGAACGCTTTCGTTTGGGGTCTACGATACTTGGGTTAGGACAAATTTTTCAATAGTCAAATAAATTGTAGTACTGTTTAAGGACACAATTTATTTAAAATATCAATCAATAAGTTACGAGACCATCTTATTCTCAACACTTACGGTTCCTTGAATGTGTAGATGGAGTCGTCAAGTCTGCGACTTTTGACACTAATAATTATCATAAAGTTGTAGTTACGAGTATTTACATAATTCTTACGTACGTTTGAGTAAAACATGAGTCTGTTGATGTCTTGTCGTCGTTCAAAGACGTTTACTTAAAGATGATTAAATTTATAACTAACTTTAATATGAGCTTCGCCACGTTTTAAAACGGTCTCCCAAATGGCGTGTCTCTCAGAGATCTCTCATATTTTCTATGCCAATTTCTTTAGAATAGAATGTTCGATACAAAACTTTATTTATACTTTCGCCTAGTCTTGCATTATAAAGTTATTACGTAAATATAAAGTTGGTTTTTTAAAGTTCAATTTCGTAGTATTTTTCGTATGATTGTTTTTTTAAATAAAACTATCAAATAATATTCATGGATCATTACCAAAAGAATTACGATAATTGCACACACTTAATATTGATTAATTGAAGTTTTAGGGATTAATTGTTTTAATTTTAAAATCTAATCTACACTAATATTGTGAACCCTAATCTAAAACCTAAGTAGGTAGGTTTACGTTTGCTGATAGATTAATGTTTATCGCCGTGTTTAACGCAGATATAGTGACGTGGATAAAGATTCCATGCCGCGGAGGATGGAAGCAGTTTTGTAAAAACCATAGTAAATTTGCAAATGCCACGTAGGTACCTACTTAGGTATACCAAAATCACGCTTATAATATTTTTATTAGAATGTAAAAAAGCATTAGGTCTAAAATAATTTAACCAATGTTTAAACTCAGTAGTACTGTGTAGAAGTAGAAATAACATTCTTATCGTACATCACTCGCCATTTATGTTCAAGTGTTTACATGTTAATCTGATAAAACTTCTCAGGTCTCAGGGATAGAATTTAAAATGACAACAAAACATACATTTTATTGGAAACGCAATGTTCCTCCAGATAATGTCCTCAATCGATTTTAACATACCACCTCTCTTCCTCCTCAGACAAGCCTGGCATGTTCGACCTCAAGGGCAAGGCCAAGTGGGAGGCGTGGAACAAGAAGGCAGGCACCTCCAAGGAGGACGCACAGAAGGCATACATCGCGAAGGTGGAAGCCCTGACCGCATCCATCGGACTCCAATAAGCAACCACCAGACACAAGCGTTCACAGACCAGAGGGAAAAACCAGGCTGTTTGACAGCCAGCTTTTGCCGGATAAAAAAAAGAACGTTTTTTTTAATCTGTGGTTTAGGTATAATTTTAGTCTATGGGTAAAAGTAACTGAACATCACAATGATAACTCTTATTTTTAATGTAAGAAAAGCCTTTTTTGAAGCGATTCTTAACTTCCACAAATGGGTGGTGCTGTTTTAAGTGAATGTTTATGTATTTATTGTTTTTAAAGTTGCATTTTTTGTTAAGAGTTTTGTATGTGGAATAAAACAGCAGTTTTGGACTGATTTTCATGTTTTTTTTTTCGTTCCTATTGTCTTTTTTTGGACGCTGCCTGGGCTGGAGCAACCTATACAGGATGTTGCAAAAAGGGTAAGTAAACTAAGCAGAAACCTACATTCGCGGAACAAAAAGTTATTCTCTAAAGTAAAAAAATCACATGACCAACAAAGTTTATATGGAAAATGAATTATTTTTTTCGCGAATTTTGAAGTTTTGATTTCATTTTCGAGCTTAGATATAACATGCTGCACATGTAGGTTCAGCTTAGTATACGTACCCTTTTTGCAACAACCTGTATAGGCCAACCTATTCTACAAAAGATAGGTCAGGTACACCGTTGCAGCGACAGGAGCATAGCTTAAACTTTAGAACCGCTTGAAGTTTACCCATGAAGTCATTAGAACACACTTTTAGGACGAGTTGCTCATGGGATATTGAAATTATGAATAAGCTAAGTAAGTAGGGAGGGACATCTCACACGCGGCCATCCGTCCCCAAGCTAGGCAGATCCTGTCATATTGGTATAGGACAGCTGTTACACAGATACTTACATATTTTATTATATTAAAGCCCAAGACCCGAGTACAAATATCTGTCTTTAACAAACCCGGCAGCTTCGCCATAGCAGGTCGGGTGACTAACCGCTACACCATTGGGCCAACATGAATTTCAGCAGAGGTAAGTATACATTGACAATAGAACCCATAATGTATAAAACATTGAGTTCGGACGAATTGTGCAGTGCACCTGCGCTGCGTCATGTAAATAATTATTTATGAACGATAAACAGTAGTTAGTCTTTTTGGAACTTGTTGCAATGTATTAAAATCCAGGCGTTCCAATTTAAAGCATAACTTCGCCTGTTAGTAAATGTTTTCAGAATTTATTATTAGAAACTAACGTAGATACAAATGTTTGTTACCTGCCACAATGCAAAAATAAGGTGAATACCTATCTGGATTTTAGATGTGTACCACTGTACGTATTTCGTGCTATTACCTACTATGTATATGTTGCATGGGTGGCATGATGGGTTAGCATATTTAACCCGGTGCCAGTGATATCAAGAGGGTTTAATTATGATTTTTTCAGGTGTGAAATTGTAAAGTTATCTCTTGCTTTGTTACTTTTGGGATGAAATTTTTAACCCCGGTATCTACCACAGAGTACTTTGTTAATACTCAAAAGCATCCACCATGCATCCACGCAAGTGTACCATAAATATAATTACCTGAAATAAATGACTATTTATTATTTATTTTATAATTTGTTATCTAAAAATAAAGAATACGGATGTCATTTAAATTAATTAAGTACAATTACATACCTACATTTTACTGAACTTTACGAATGCAGTAATAACGTGGCAAAATAATAATTAATGGACAAAAAATCTACTGGATTTAATAGCGGTCTTCACGGGGCAATAAACACAAAACTACACTGTTATGATTATGATACCTGACTATTTCCTGACTCCTAGCTCTTCTACTTTAAATTTGGCTTCACGACGAGACATCGTGACGTCACGCAGCTCCTCAACCGTAGAGCCTTGGCGATTATATCTCACGAACCCATAACAAGCCTGTACGCGAGCTAACCACTCGTTTGCTCAGCAAAAAATACGAGCCAAGACAATCGAGCTTCAATATATTCTGGACAGTTGAACGGTGCACACAGATCCAAACGTTCCATTTTTGAAAAAATACTTTTTCTACCGACGTTCTAGTCAGCCAGTGTTCAAGATGAATCTTCGATTGCACGTGTTTTCCTGCCAGCTTCTGTGGCTTGTGGCTACATTGTCTGGGAAGAGCCTGCAAGGAGTCCCGGGGTACGGGAGGAACCTGGTCATCAAGACTCTACCGGCCATCGAAGATTACCAAAGCAATGTTTACGAAGTGTTTATGGAGCCTTATTTATATGTAAGTACCTACCTACGTCTTATTTCAAATGTAAACTTTACTGAATGGTATAAAGGGACGGGGTTATTAAGGACCGGTACAAAATTTCAATATATAAAATTCTAAAGCTGCGTATACACATGGAACGTAAGGCCTGACAGAATTTGTGTTGTCGTGATGATAAAGTAGTGAAACGGTATGCAACGACGCGACGACGACGCAGCTACCGAAACATATTAAGTATATTATAAATAAATTTCGACGCAGCTAACTACCGCAAAATATTATATTAAGGATAAATAAATTTAATAAGTAGGTATCTAGATCATTCAATACCCACTAAAAACTAAATTCTATTTCCAGCCTCTCGGCCAGCCTATCTACCCAGAGAGAGCAGAAAAGCAGATCGACATAACAGGAGTAAGTAGTTACCTATTTAATGTAAATGTAGTCAACTGTACCATACTAAATTTTATTATAACTTTATTATAGTAACTACACACGTGTCAAATATACTTCGGACGCATCCTGCGGTCGTGGCACGGGTCTGTTATCGACGGCGCCGTATTTATATGGCGAATCGTAATATAGTGACATTTGTCTACGTCGAAAACGCACCCGTGAAGCGGCAGCTGGGCACTCTGGACAGCTACTTACCGAAATGGGTAATTACCACGGTTACAACCCCTTGTCCAGATGCAGCTGTAGCATTAATCGTAATTACGTAACTGTAATAATAAGTGATGAATGACAAATGATGACATGACATGCACTTCTACTTGATACCCTTGACATCCTGAAACTAATCACTTGAGTAAATACCTACTGACAAAACTAATTAAAACACCCATAAGAAGCCTCCCAGATAACTAGGTGGATTTAAAATATTGGTGGGACATTCTTTAAGAATAAATTTAAGTCCTTACCTAAGTTAATTACCTCAAATTTTTATTATTAGATATGAGTAATCCATGGATCCATCCAACTTTGGGACCGATTTAGAACTTGGACATACAGAGATTTAGATACATAAGTATGTTATCATAGAAACCGTCTACAAGGCAATGCCAAGGTAAATAAATAAAGCATCTCTAATGACAGTGCAATATGAAACTACTCCTACTACTATTACAACGACTATTTACTTCCATTACATAAAACAAAGATCCTAGTCAGTATCCTTGGCATGTTATCATGATTGCATCAGGCGAGAACAAGAAAAATCTCCCAAGGAAAGTCGGTATTGACATGCGACATACAAATAAATTTCGTTATTAATTTGTTCTCGCGTCGTGGATGTGCGGGAAAATTGGTAAACTGGCATACCTACCTACTGCCTACAGGTATACTAATGCATAATATTGAATACGTTGCATCTCTGCCTACCTGCTAGGATATCGTCAGTTTGGGCGTATGTTCGATACGTAAAAAAATGTTTTATTTGTTTTTTCTCAATATTTTGGTTTTTACTACAAATAATTAAAAGTAAACTTAGGAGTTACGGTATTTCAGACTTTAATAAGATATAACTCTGATAAACATTTATGGGATTGGATCTAGCCTTTGTGATAAAGCCGCCGTAGGTACCTAATATACCTAGGTACTAGTTTTATTAATGGTCTATGGAGGAGCGATTAAAGTATAATTGAATAACAGTCGTTAATCAATGAAGATGCAATGAATGGATTATAGATTTATGGTCTCATTACCATTTCAAACAAACAAAGTGCTACCCCGCGTTGAATTCTTTTGTATGAGCGTAATAATGCGGGCGGAATCGTGAACGTATTTAAATTGCATTGCAATGATACATTTTAGTTATAATTTATAGAGGTAGCATTGTAATTACCTAATTACAATTGAGTAGCTATGTATTAGAATTAAAATAATAAATAATATGATTTTTACAAGAACAATACGAAAATATTTCGGGATAAGAGACCCCCTTATGTCACTCTGTAGCTTCTCTCTGCTATAGCTCCTATATCTCTATTTGAGTAGGTTTATCCTATAATTAAACGTACCTAGTTAAGAGGAGAGTATACTTCAGTATACCTTCGCGATTCAAGCGAAATAGGTATTTAGGAAAACATTTACTATCGCATGTGCTCTCATGCCCCGGGCACGGGTGCGATAGAGATGCACTGAAGCACGCGACTGACCATAGGTACTTTTCTTGATGAAATTCTGGTTTCGGGAGAAAACGTTTTACACTAACTAAATATCAACCAATCTCTTTGATTTTGATGTCAATCGATTCAGCATAATATATTCTAGGCTTATAGGTTCCGCTTTAAAAAAATACATTGTTATTGTTCAACAAACGGCTTGGTTTTGATCACAAAAAATAAAGTTATTTGAGGTGCCTATAACTTTGAATCTATAGAGAATTTAGAAAAAAGGAGAAGCTATAAACCTAGTTATTTCTTGTGTCAATAACATACAAAAAAATCATAGAGATTGGATTATATTTAGAAGTAGTAAAACGTTTTCTCTTTTTGTATGGACGAGCAAGTGCTATACTCTCCTCTTAAGCTTTACAATATACGTTGCAGGTTTTAGTATTCGAGAATTAATATTTTGTTTTTCGGTAATTTATGATAGGACATAATTGGTTTAATTAACGTAGACGTGCTCAGGTAATTAAAATTAAACAAGCACTTGGTTAAACAAAGGTTGGAAAGACAAAGCTTGTTAATAATTGTTGATACCCAAGTAAGTAGGTATGTTTTTATCAGATGCATTTGTTAGCTAATGTCTTTGTTTTTAAACAGACGGAATGCAGTGGCCTTCGGCCGGCCAAAAAAATCCTTATTTTTCACACAAACTTTATCTCTAATCTGAAAAAATGCATTTGATACCTATGTGCTTATATCTTTTTATTATAACTTATATTAAAAATTATGAGCAAAGTGCTTATTTTCTTAATGATAATGTGTCATAAAAGAGCCACACACAGGTGTAAAATAATTTTGATATTCAGTTGATGTAACCTCGTATACAACAAATAAATCGTATACTAATTTATGATGGCATTTAGATCCATCTCCACACACCCTTATTTCCGTTGCGACCGTGAACTAAGGCACCTCACACACGACGGTGTTTGGTGCTGATGTCATCTGCTGACTGTCGTGAGTACACCGCGTGCCAGTAGGTGAATGCAGGCTCTTATCGAGTAAACGGGTCACGTATGATATTAATACACCTAGGTAAATATTTATGTATTTAAATTAGGAAGTTTTGAAGATGCTGCTAACCAATGAACCAACATAATTTGTGTGAATGAATGAATGCACCTTGGAGTTACCCTGTATCACGGAAGGAATATATCATGTTCACTGGGACAAAAGGAAGATAAAATATGTAGGTTAGTTAGTAAGTTAGTAAGTACCTACCTCCATTAAAATAAAAATAAAATACTTAAAGACGAATTGAGAGCCTCCTCTTTTTTCGAAGTCGGTTAAAAAGCAGGTAAATAGTTACTTAATGCTATAACAACACAGACTTATAAAACCGCAATTTCTTTAAAAGTAACTGTACTTATACTTATTTTATACTATCTTTCTCATTTTACAATACTATTTGGTTTGAAAATAAAGATTAATGACGATTGAATTAATATTTCCACAGTGCTTAGCATTAGCAGCCATATCAATTCCGATCAGTCAAGATTAGTTTGATTGAAATGTTTAATTGCAAATTCATGTTATTTGGTTTTTTGCCAGTTTTTTTTGTAATCTATTTATGTCATGCATGTATGATATGTGTCTATTAACACTTCCTTGAAGCATGATTGTGATGAAGCGTGCTATAGCTATAGTGCCACAAACTTATCTGTTCCGGTGAGAGCGAACTAAATTGGTCCATATAATCTATGTCAATATGAAATTCATTAGTACAGTAAGTAATGAGGTATGGACCAATTTAGTTCGCTCTCACCGGAACAGATAAGTTTGTGGCACTATATTTAGTTTTTTTTATACACACCATGTTATTCAAGTATAAAATAAGTGTTGTGTGTTGAATGCGATAAGCGTATTATAACGGGCTTATTGGATGCCATTATGTGATGATGCTGAATGCTGACTAACTGACATTATCATACAAATACCTAACAAGAAATGACGTAGGCATACCAAGTTTACTCAGTAAATACCTGAGTATTTTATATATATGCATAAGTACGTAAAATAAGCCTAGTAAACAAATACGTGTTGGGTTACCCACCAATTCATAGGTTATAGTGTTACAATCCTATGTATTTGCTTTCTGCATATTTCCTGTGCTAATTTCTAAACAAACTGCGATCAGTATTTTGTATGTGACACACCATCCTTTTCCTACATTATTAATCTAAGATCATAACCATAATCTACCGTCTCACACATACCTCCCGCCAGGTGCCGCGCCTGCACCCGGGGCTCCAGGCCGTGGTGTACCTGAAGGCTGACGAGGAGTCCGGCGTGAGCGGCGAGCTGGTGTTCACGCAGGTCGTGCCTAATGGACCGGTCACCATCGAGGGGAACGTCACCGGGCTGAGTGCTGGTAAGTGCTGCGAGATTGTCGTGCGTTTGTCTGTGAGATAGTGTGTGTGAAACGGATGGAGTTGAGTTTTTTTTAGAGTACGTAATTACAAAGAAGCGCGTAATTTATGCGCTTATTTTTTACTTTTAGGCCCGGTTTCCACAAAAGCGGAGAGGAGAGACGATGACAGGAGATCTATTTAGAATAATAAATCAGATTTCGTTATTTCCACTTCTCCTCTCAGCTTAGCTTCGGTCGGTGGAAATGGATCAAGCGAAGAAAAATGAGACATCTCCTCTCCTCTCCGCTTTCGTGGAAACCGGGCCTTATTTTGTTTTTTTTTGTTTTTCTGACTGTCTGGCATACGCTCTAGCTCTACAGTGCGCTTAAAGTTAACCAGGTTCTACTCCTGTGATGTGTATTGTTTTTGTTTGCGTCTTCTGATTTTATTAAAATAATTTAGTAAAATGTTTCCTAGGACACATAAGATAACGTTTGATTGGCGTTTCCGTGCCATTTTTTGTTGGCCCATGCAAATTACGAACCCGGGACCTACACTTTAATAAAATCTAGTTATAAAACCGTTAAGCAGGCAATGACCTTAGACATTTAGCCGATGGTAAAGTGGCTGGATGAGGAGAACCGATGACATAGCGACAGAGGGCATAGAGTAACTTAGGTCTCCGAAGTTCCTCTAGAATGTCTGTTTTCTGATAAACATATTAGGTATACGGGGAGTAAAACGTAAATTCGCAGCCAGTAATAATCTACTGCAGGTGTCAGGACTATTAGCCTCCTCCTTAACTACTTACGCTCAACTGAAGGACTGATGATGATGAATGTGTTATCTCCAGGTCTTCACGGGATCCACGTCCACCAGACTGGCGCCATCAAGGACAACTGCAAGGACATAGGACCACATTTCATCGCTTACTATGTAAGTGGGGTTTATTTATAAAATATGTTAAGGGTCGGCAATAGGGAATCGAGGGTTGGCATTGTCATAGAATTATATAGTAAATGATGCTCTACAGCCTTGAAAAAAATCACACAGGTAGCCGAAGAGTCTAGCTAGGTGCTGAATCATTCGAATTTAAGAAAATGCTTATGGATAACTGTAAATTAATTTCAGAAAACCAGTAAATCACACTCCCGTATTGTAACAACTGTGTCGTAATTATCAAGATTTTTCATATGATTCTTATCAAATTATAAAGATAAATGCTTGGACTAGGCGATAAATACCTTGTTTTTAAATAAACACACACCTATTTTGTGTAAATTAATAACAAACTTGGGCAATTTTTTTCCCTCAAATCTTCATACAAATATCTATGGCGGCTTTCTGTGTTATAAAATCATAAACACAAGCGACGTTTGACTCAGTCGGCCGCTGGCCTCCAAAGAAGGGTCACGTCGGTTTAGGCAGCACTGACAGCTCGCGATCTTTTCGTGTACAGATACAAAATCACTGCACATTGGTTGTCATTGCACTTTTTCAACTTTTATGACACCAACATAATTTGATTTGAAATTGAGGAAGCATAATTCTTACACTATATTCAATACATTAAATTAAATTAGATAGTGGGCAATGTTCTCGCGTGACATTACAGTCTCGTAAAGGTCCGATGAGGAGCAGGAATATAGCGAATGGATCTAAGTGATGACAATACGTAGGAACATTAGGTTAGGATTCATCAAAAACACAGTCTTATGGTACTGGTTGAGGAATGGTCTCGTGAGGATCTGATGAGGGCAGTAACAAGGTGGTGACTGAATTTTATTTCAAAGATGTTAATAGCTAAAAGCATTGAGTTTGGGCTATTAAGTATGTTTTTCAGAGAGACAGAAAGATATTTTAGGTTTCCTCTGGATTAGTTAGGTTTACTGGGTTTACTAAATTCATTCGTAACGTAAAATTGATAATGACGGAATTTCTTCTATAGACAGTAGTTACTAAAAAACCAACGATAGATGGCGTAATTTGCAGAAGTACATATCTAGTCACCCTGTCACGGGGTGACTTCGGTTGGTAACTCAGAAAAAATACTATATGTTATTGCATCAATAATAAAAAAATCAAGAAAATATTCAAAGTTTCCATCCTCGCACACAAATCACAAACTCATGCCCTGTTCTAGGAGCAGGGTCTACCCTAGTGCATTTTTATGACCACTTTTCGGTTCTACCTTTTTTGGCCCAAGATTAATTTGCCTAATCTCGTATTGCATAGTAACGTTTGGTCAAAGTCTCGTTTCGCCGAAAATCGTATAGCATAAATCTCGATTAGTAAAAAGTTATTTCGCATTATCTTGTTTAGCCTAATAATGGTATGGCCAAATCTTGAATAGCCTAATAATAGGTTTATACAAAGTAATAATATTTGTTTGGCTTTAACTTTGACGGAGCGTCTCTCTATAGCGCAAACTGGTGCGTTGTATTGTTTCCGCTGTTTGGAAAACGCTCCGCTCCGCTTTGGTTTTGATGAACATGTGCACCTAACACGCTCCTCCTCGCTTTGCTCGTCGTCGCACCTATCTTTAGGTTTCGATCTCATGGGGTTTGTAATAATTATTGTATGTGTATTATAAATGTATGTTGTATTGCTCGTTAACTTTCGATTTTTTAATCATTCAATATCGTGATTTTCGGGATGTATGAGAAAAAATACCACAATTTGTACATTTACTACATACTTAATATATTATTTATTAAGATAACATTAAGAGAAACAAGATTATACATAGGTATAGACGAACATACATTTGAGCAAACGTAACTTAGGTGTTTAAAGATTGTGCCTAAAGAGTTTTAGACGAAACGAGCCTTATGCCACTTAATTCTTGGCAAAGTGATGGTTCGGCCAAAAAAGTTTAGACCATACGAGTTATGCGAAATGAGTTTTGGTCAATAAAGATTATGCGAGATGAGGGGAACCACCACTTTTCACTTGTGTCCCACCGGTTTCTGTGCTCAGCGGAATAGCACCATTAACCATTATTATTCTGAGATATCATCACTTCTTATTCTGAGTTACCCAACATAAAAACACGCCATCTGTTGAAATCATTTTTTAATTAGGATTTTTCTATGGTGTGGTCCCCAAATTTAAGGGTAAAAGCAAAATAATTATATTTTAACCTTTTTTTATACCTATTATATTAAAATACCAATTCAACGATACCCTACCTACACCATCAAAATAACCGGAAAAAATATCAGCCCCAATTTACTTGTATGGGAGAGGGAGTACCCCAATATTTTTTTGGGGTACTCCCCATATCTATGCGAAATATCAGCTTGATATCTTTACCCGTTTCTGAGAAAAAGGGCGGTGACAGACAGTCAGTCAGACAGACGGACAACAAAGAGATCTTATAACGGTTGCTTTTTTTCCTTTTGAGGTACGAAACCCTAAAAATAAGAAAAAATATTATTCTGCTACCAAAAAATATACTTACAAACATACAATCGAAAAATATTACCCTCCCCCTTCGGCAGTCGGGTAAAAACAAGTGAGACAGGGGGTCATTCTGAACTTTTGTTCTACGAGTTTTAAAAATGAACAAAAAAAAAACCTTTTTCATAGAAACTTTGATGACACGTGACTTTTTACCATGGAAAACGAATATTTTTTTTCGCGAATTTGCAAAACTCGTAGAACAAAAGTTGTTCAGAATGACCCCTTGAGTTGAGTCATCCCCTTTCGGCTTAGTATACCCTTAGTATCTACACTTTAATACCTGTAGTTACCTTTCTACAAGTAAGTAAATACTACATTTGTTTAGAAAGCTAATCGGGTTCCGAGTATGGAGAAAAGTGGCACCCCTATTAATTTCTACTCTTTCCTGGTGCTTACCAGTGTAATTAAAAATTATACTTACCCTCAAATCACTACTTGAAAATAATTGTCAATAAAGTTGGCGAGTAAAAGTTTATGACCCACTGTGCAAACTTACATGTGTGCGTGTCACTGCGTGTGCTGTGTGAAGAGCATTGAAAACCCAAATTTGGCGGGGCACGTCACCCTGTACGGGCCCTTAAGTACTTTGTTTTGAGTCTTGAGCCTGAAATGAAATATTAATAATAAATTTGTGCAGTCCGCATATCGATATAATACGAAGGTTCGACTCTAGCCGAGACAGTAATTTTTTTTCGTCAGTTAGCGGTTTCAGCAGCTTGATGAGACCATTTTACAGGCTTTAGCTGCGCAATTAAGTCCTAGATAATGATGAAAATTATAAGATATCACTTCATCAAAGGCCAAACTGACCTACTTTACCATAATAGCACAGATTACAACTCAGCAGCCACTCATCCTTCCATAACGGCCTTAGCTTGTTATCCCAAAAGCGCTGATTCACGCCCCGCCTTCCTCATCTCACGAGGAAACCGACAGGATGTCACGCCACCAATGACCACGTTCCATTCACCCAGGGTCGTCACGGCGGGCCCAGGGACCACATCCGTCACGTCGGAGACCTCGGCAACATCAAGGCGGAAGAAGGACCGGTCAACGTGAAGATCATCGACCACCTGATCTCCCTATCTGGTCCCAGGTCCATCCTCGGCAGGTCCCTGGCTATCTCGAAGGCGGAGGATGACTACGGCAGGTCCAGTACTGAGGACAGTGCTTTGACCGGCACCTCTGGACCGGCGGTCGCGTGCGGGGTTATTGGATATTTGAATTGAATTGGTTTACGGAATAAAAGTTTTAAAAGTTGTTGTTTGTGTTTTTGTACCTTCAGTGTATTTCCGGACCGGGTAAACCCGCTTCTGATTTTACGGTTGTGGTTACGGCTCACCATTGCATTGGCGCCAAGAAACCGGATATCCGACCACAGACAAATCCCTCTTTATCTATGGTATACTTCAGACTGACTCGCCTCCTGTCATCACATCCACTGTCAAAATTAACCGTCAAACAACACACCCAATAAAAATAATCCAAAAAACCGAGGAAGCATTTACTAAAACATGCGGCGTGTAGAATGAATCGTGACTTCGTGTACCACTACCCTCGCGAGGAGACTAGCTGGTCTCGGGTGGGGAGCACATTGAACCGATGGCTGTGGGGTGCCCTGTGCTGCGGGGTGCCCGGGATCCCGTGCTACTTCTGCACGTGCTGTGACAAGGTGGACGAGAGCGCGGAGCGGGAGCGGCCGAGGGTCAATCGTATGTTGAATGTTGATAGTGATACCTCTATGTTTGCATTGTACCAGTTGAAGTTGCTAAACTTGAGGTTGTTGTTTTAGAATTGAGCAGCCCAGCTATTCCTTGGTTTCTGTTGTACCGATGGAACTAGTACAAATAGTTTAATGACTATTAAGAAGTACCATGGTCACCATGGACGGCCAAAGATAAAAATAGAGTTCAGCTGCTTGTTGTCGATGTCGATGTTTAGTTTTATTGTTGATATTTCAACTGGTGTTTGCATATTTAGGTAAGTATATATATTAGGTATGTACATAGGGCTTTTCAGGCATACAACTTAAATGATTGGTAATAGTGTTATACTAACTATGGTGTAATTGATTTGAATTTATACTTACGTAGTTTGCAAAGCTTTATACTCATTGCTCGGAATTGCGTCGTCTGCAGGCAGGTATGTAGGTACTTAGTTAAATTAAAGTTTAATTTCCTGATTGTTAACTATGCATTACTTACATGTTTATTACTAGCTACATGATATCTTCAAAGTCATAAATAGTTACAGCTTCCTCCGTCATCAGTTCAAGGTTTCAGGAGATCAAATTAATTACCTAGTAACTAGTTAGCTCGTTAAACAACCAATTTATGATTGACGAAGTTAGGAAACAACGTTACACACGTCCAGTAGATAACATATAACTACATAATAAGAAGCAGGATGAGGATGCTATCGTGCACCAGCGTCCACAAACAAACCCCTATCCTCCCCTAACTCCATCCTTATCCCCTCCTAACTCCATCCCCATTCCCCCTTACTCCAGAATCAACTGGCACGGCGGAGCGGCTGGCGCGGCCGCACCGCCCCAACGCACCCGGGGGCCGCAAGTCCACCCCCGAGATGCTCAGCGCGGTTCGCTGCGCCCTATCCCAGCTGCAGGGGGAGCCCGCGCCCCCGCCACCCCCCGCCGACCCCCAGACCGGGGACGGACACAAGCAGGAGCCAGGGTAGACCAGAGTTGGGGAAATTTATGCGTTTTGTTGTGCCGATATGAAATCATTGTACAGTTTTTTGTGTAAAGTTTGGGGGTTCCGCTCATCTCGCATAATCTTCATTGACCAAAACTCATTTCGCATAACTCGTATGGTCAAAACTTTTTTGGCCGAACCATCACTTTGCCAAGACTTATGTGGCATAAGGCTCGTTTCGTCTAAAACTCTTTAGGCACAATCTTTAAACACCTAAGTTTCGTTTTCTCAAATTTATGTTCGTCTATACCTATGTATAATCTTGTTTCTCGTAATGTTATCTTAATAAATAATATATTAAGTATGTAGTAAATGTACTAATTGTGGTATTTTTCTCCTACATCCCGAAAATCACGATATTGTATGATCAAAAAATCGAAAGTTAACGACCAATATAATTATTACAAACCCCATGAGATCGAAACCTAAAAATAGGTGCGACGACGAGCAAAGCGAGGAGGAGCGTGTTAGGTGCACATGTTCATCAAAACCAAAGCGGAGCGCAGCGAAGCGGAGCGGAGCGTTTTCCAAACAGCGGAAACAATACAAGGCACCAGTTTGCGCTATGTAGGGAGACGCTCCGTCAAAGTTAAAGCCAAACGAATATTATTACTTTGTATAAACCTAATAAACCTATGCCATAGCATTATTAGGCTATTCAAGATTTGGCCATACTATTATTAGGCTAAACAATCTTATGCGAAATAACTTTTTACTAAACGAGATTTATGCCATATGATTTTCGGCGTAACGAGACTTTGACCAAACGTTACTATGCAATACGAGATTAGGCAAATAAATCTTATGCCAAAAAAGGTAGAACCAAAGTTTGGTTATAAAGAGGTTTTTAAGGAATAACGCCATCTGTTGGTTATTTTTAGTACTTGATTGCTTGCTTACCTACAGTTGCTTACCTTTAGGTATAGGGAAAAGTGTAGGTAAATAATGTAGATGTCTGTAAGGTAAATAGTAAGGCAAGTCAGTGATAGATGGCATTAAATGCAGGTATACGCAACAGCAAAGAGGCCACTGCAGTGGACGAATATATGGGCCGAACCGATGATGATGATGGTGGATGTACAGAAATCACTCAATTGTGAATAGGCATTAATTTCTGTTCGTATTGTATACTTACCCTACAACGTACACTTATCATTATTAATAAGTACCTATATTACTACTGTGACTAATATTAAATTTGAAACGTTCCGTGCACGTAAGACATTCTGTTACGTACTGACACTACTGACTAACCAAACACTGAACAGATGTAAGTATATGAATAATCCGAAATTCCTCTTTTACGAAACTACCTAGAGAGGTACTTACAGAGTATCTCAACCGAACACCTTTCCTTGGCTCAATATCAAATCCATCTACGAGTAGCTTCTACAAAACTTGGCGCTATTAATCTTACCCTACAATCACGCCGCAACTCCTAACCGGTTCTTATATAAGGGCTCTGCTATAGAAGGGTAGGCATGAGCCATAATAGAGTAACCGAACAATGAACATTGTAGTGTTAGTATGGAATAGCAATAGCACTTGGCGGTGTGGAGATGTAACAGGTTTATAATGAGACGTGGATGGATGTGTAGAAGTGTTTATTTATGCACGGATAGGTGTGGTGGAGGTATGAGTAAGTCAGGGCTATGGCATATCGTATCCAATAAATATATTACTAAAGCATGACCACCGAGTTTAATGATAACTCAGTGGATGATGAGTCAGTGTCTGCTTATGAAGGATTCCTAAAGGATAGTTTAATAGAGTATTCAGGTCAGACCCACCACAGTAAGCCAATGGCGCTGGTGTGATTTTGAAATTGTGTATTTTTTTATCAAACCGATAAAAAATACATGAGTAAAAAGTCATTTGACTAATAGAGATTTTATGTTAACAATAAGTTAAATAAGTGTTAGGTAGTTAATTATAACATCTATATATCTGTGAATACTTGTGATTGTTCAAAAATTTTCCGTTCCCAATAAAGGTAACATTTTCTAGAACGCCACTTCACTGGCATTTTCTAGGAGAATGTCTTGAAATTGTAGTAATCTTCGGCTTTCTAACTTAAATTGCCAATCATAGAACTCGGCCATAGGCTAGTAATAGGTTCTAGGCACACCTTTACTCCACCATGCTACTAAAACTTTGAAACACCAAGATCCAGATAATGCAGGATGCTTTACCTGTCTTCATCAGCCAGTAACTTCACAACTAAGTATTATAAAGCTTTTGAAGCTCTTAGCTTGAATTTATGCTTGAGTCTTAACAGTGGAAGCTTAGCTTCAACATCCAGATGTTGCTGGTTCGATTTTGCTTTACAGGTGCACCCTGCCTGACGTCCAATGAGGGCAAGGATCCATACTGTGGAATGGGCAATGAGCATGTCAAACAATCAACCCTGCGCCAGGACTACTCAGTATCAGTAATGTCGTGCAATCCGTCCGATAAGGTCTCATGGAAATTGATGGATAATGAGTACTCTCAATGGCCAGAGTGGAAATCATTCACGCAGGGGACTAAGGGGCTATTATATCATAGGGACTACGAAGGCCACACGTAAGGTATGCGACGTATTTTGATTTTACGTTTGCCATTGACCTGGTACAAAAAGTAAAGTGAAGTAGGTAGGTGAGTCGGTAGGTCCTACCGAAGTAGTTATTCATAACATAAACCACAGCTCACAAATGATGACGAACCGTGACTGTTGCTGTTATGACAAACGGTACACGGGGACTATTCTGGACACGCTTCGTTATTGTTTACCGGCTGAGAATGATTTACGCATCAAACTTATGGATGGTGTATTAGGTGTAGTGTATACCATGGGATCGATATGAAAATGTGGTTAAAAGTAGCTAGGTTTATTATGAGTATAAAAGTGGCCTGTTGAAGTAATATCGATGTAGCCGGTCTAATCATCAACTAAGCAAATTATTGAAAAACCTATCATGGATTAGAAACTTGCAGACGCCATGCTATTAATCGCTGCGTTGCTGTTACTAAAACAAACGGCGTCAGTAACCAATAAGGGCAACGCACTTTTGATTAATCTAACATGCAATGCAATTAACATTAATTTAACAATTACAAGACTGAGAGTAACAGTCTTGCTTGCAATCTTTGTCATTGGGTCAGCGACTTGTGTGATGAAGTGTTACTAGCTACTTAAAGGTACATAAATGCTACAATGATATCCCTTCGCTTTCTTTACAATTAGAATCCAGAATCAGGTTCTGCGCGGGCGCAGGCGATGGCGCTCAGTACGACCGGAGTCTCGACGACGCGTACGCGACCGTTACGGAATAAAACTATTTTAAATTTCGCGCCTTTTTATACGTTTTTAAACAGTTGAGTTTTGTGCCAGTGGCAGTGTTTTTTACTTTTTTTTTGTGAATATTAGTGAGTGTGTTTTGTTTTGTCTGATTACCTACCTGTCTTTACCAGGTGAGTTTTGTTATCATAATATTATTGTGGCTGTGATTGTAAGGCATTTTTTACCGCTATCGAGAAAAGTACAATAACTTGAATGAGTTCTTGATCCAGCGTAGGTAAGATACCTTATTAAGTAGTAGTAGGGAACCTACAGGGCTTTAAAAAGTCAGCATCAGCATCAGTTGATTAAATTGCGTATGGGATGAGAGGACCCAATGTCACGATACTTAGGTACTTACCAGGTTGGTACGAGGAAGTTACTTAAGTATGTGAGTACCTAGGTACCTGGAATATTAACCTACCTGGAATATTAACTAACCTAGATAGTATCTAAAATATGGATCGTGTAAAAGGTCGTGCTGCCACCGCCGCCGCGCTGCCGCCAGTCTGACCGAGTTATGTGCCTCTACTTCTATGTCATCATTATTTTGGCTAGGTTTCGCGATATGTACTTATACTTAACTAAAATTATCAGCAAGTAGGTACCTAAAGAAATGACTAGAATGAGGAAGTGCTACGTTTGTAATAGGTAGCCACACGAGAACAAACCTACTAAAAAATATTATGCTATGCTCGTGATTCGAGAAATGACTCATCTAGAAGTCAACAATACCTATTCATAAAATATTCATATTACCATCTGAGATTACCTCATACTTATAGTTAGATAATATGAAGGTAATGAAATAATGTCCTCCTAGCCGAATTTCGACCACGGCGGCCAATCTCAACTGAGATCAGCCATCTACGCAGGAGTAGATTATAGTGCCCAAGTGTGTGCGCAGTACACAGGAGCACTCTCTGTTCCATCACTCTCATAGCCCAATGGGACGGATTGACCGACACGACTGGAGAGAGCTAGGCGCAGGACCGACTGCTTTACATGCCCATCCGACAGCATGGATCGTTTCACTGTTTCGGACATCAGGTGATCAGCCTTCTATGTCCTAACCAAACTCAGAACCACAATTTAGAAACACAAATTGATGGTCCCACCCGGGAATCGAACCCGGGACCTCTGGGTCATGAAGCGAAGCTTCTACCACTAGACCACAGAGGCAGTTACCTAATATGAAGGTAGGTATACTTTGGTATGATTTAATTTTGCTAAAGATTATTAAATTACCTACTTAACCTAACTTTGGTTGGTCCTTCTTCTCTTTTTTTTTCTTCCATGGTGAGGACCTACAACTATCGTAGTTCCTCCCAAAGAACGCCCCTGTTACCTATATGAAAAAATTGTGTGACCTACATTCCCACCGTAATTTGGTATTTATAAACATCTTAGTGGGTAATAAGTACTTACTTTGAAATTCAGGCAGCGTTTCGACTAAAAGGACGAGGCACCAAGAAATACGATTTTTTTGCCTAATTTAAATAAAAGTCACAAAGGTACTTAAGTAATTCATTCTTTCTGCAGTAGTAAGCCGTTCACTTCTCCGCATATCTTTAGTCAAATTGTTTTTAACGCTTTTCAATATGGCGCGCGGATCTGCGCACGAGTGCATCGGTGTTTCGGAGAGTCAACGAACTGACTGATGGCAATCATTGTACTTGTAGGGCTTTCGAAAAACAAACGATCAGTAACGATTGTTTTCAATTTAAAGGAAATGAGGAAATGTTGTGAATAAGTTTGCAATGATAGGGCGCTGGCTAGGGTGCAATGTTCGTCCTGGCAGAAGCGATTTCAGCAAGAAAGCAGCAAGGTATTACGTAATTCTGTTCAACTGGGTTGCAGTTTTTTCGGGAAACTTCTTCAGATCCTCCTCCTTGACTATTCTTAAAAAACTTATCTAACAATGCGAGTTGAAACGTAAGCACGCATTTTGCCATTTAACCTGTCCAGAATAACCCTTTGGTTGAGATTCTCTGATGGTCGTTCGTCAAAACTAAGATTTAGATGGCCATAAAGGCTGAAGGATTTGCATTGATTGGCAAGATTGGCAAATATTTTCCATTTATGATTGATTAATTGATTATACAGGATATGCTCTACCAGTGATATTTCAAGACTAACATGATAATCATAACATTTACGATCATATGTGGAGCAAGGTGTACCACTAATGTACCTATGTACTTACTGTATGTTTGTGTGACCGTAATGTATGTTTGTCCTAGGTTCGAGTCGTGTACAAGCCAAGGTTTATGATAGATTTAGCTTCAGGATGTAACATTGAAGAAGGTAATCGAGATTTGTCATGATCAAGGTTATGAATGAAGTGAGTAATGAAAGATCGGATTGTAAGTAATTTACAAAAATAGATTGAATAATAACTTGTTAGGTAATAAGAGTAAGTTACTCAACTATATATCCAAAAAACGACAACAGATCAAAAAGGACTTATTAGAATCAATCAGAGGGAAAGCTTCTTATATTTTTACAGTTTGAATTTGTGAAGCTAAAGTGTTTCCACCGGCACCCCCAGAATGTTGTAATTATTGGCATGTCGTAAATAATAATTATCTACTGGCTATAATGTAAACGACCAAAGCTATGAGCTAAGCACTAGTTCTCAGACCTAGTCATCTAGGTATAATGTAGCTAGTAACCACTCATAGCCTAGGTCGTCTAACTGCATTGCTCACGACGTGATAACATCACTTAGGTACCACTACCTAATACTATGTTGAACACTACTTTTCTCCACTAATGATCTGAAAGAAGGTGAGAATTGCTTGAAAAAGGGATGAAAAGTGTTATTTGAGTCCCTTGGGAAAATTGATTTCTTGCATCTTAAATGAATTTCCCATGGAAGTAATAAGTACTTAAGAACTACATGGAATTTCCAGTGAAAACTGTATTTTTTTTTAATCTGTTTGACAGTTTGTTATGAGTTCATGAATAGGTAACCTCACCAAAATAGGCGCCTGGGAGTTGAATTTTAGCAACCATCGTTTTATAATAAACAATGCCTATGAATGAGCTCTGAGCAGAAACATTGATAAGATTAATGGCTCTGCTTCTCTACTCTCTAACTAGGATAATTTAAATTAATTCTCTAATAACTAACCATGATAAATATACCGCGATAAACCAATGTCTTCCGCACCAAAAACTAAATTAAAATGTAGAAAAAAATAGTAGGAAAAACGTTTTTATAACTATAGGTTATTACGTTACGTACCTAACGATCAAAGCTCACTGAAGTCAATGGGACAGGTGCTAATGATGTGAATGCTGAAAGCTGCAAGATTTTCCAGCAATGGGACTTTATTATCCTATGCCTATTAATTATAATAAAAAATCGCCACTGTACAACACGTTGCTCCTACTCTCAGCGACAGGTTTTGGCGGTAAACTTAACCAAATACACTAACAATTAAAAATTTCCACCTGCCACTGGCGTTCCATATGTCACTGGAACTGAGCAGCTCGTGAGTGTATTATGTTATGATATTTAAGGGTCACTTGCACCAAAATATTAAATCTAGATTTAGTGTTTATTCTCGATATATGCCATAAATTTATATGGAGTGACGTTTCTTATAGACATGCACCAAAGTGTTAAATCTAGATTTAGTGTCTAATCTCGATTTAAAAAACGTCAGTCCATATAGTTGAATTTATGGCATAAATCGAGATTTAACATTAAATATTACATTTATTTCATATTATCATTTTGGTGCAAGTGGCCCTAAATGCACAACTATTTTACAACATTGTCAGATTAATTGGATAGGTATCGATCATGTTATATTGTAACAATCGAACCTGATCTTTGCCCCTTTCTCCAGATAAACAACACATGTTGCACTGAAATCTAAACAAAGTATGGATCGGGTTTGTGACGTATAACAAGACCTAGGGCCCTATCGCGAAGTTAAAGCTAAATAAAATTTTACAAAGTAATCCAAAATTGTTGTCAATCGTTGTTACTACACATTCCCATGGCTATAAATGTAACATAAAAAACTGCAATCGATTGGGACTAACTTTTGACCCTTTCGGAGCCTGTACGCGTTACCTATTGTCTATGCATATGCATAGCGTTACATATATATGTAGGTACACATGTCAAATCTACGACGCCCCTCATTTTCTGTCGGGAGTAAAAAACCGGAGTTGACCTCTTTAGTCCACTGTGACTGCGATTTGTGATGCGATCGAATCGAGCGAAGTATAACCAGTCTTGCGATTGCCTCCCAAACATCTTATACTTACTCAACAGTCTGCTACTCTGGTCCTATATCCACATTCACTCGCCGGCATCTCAGAGGTCAGTAGTGTGTTGTGTTAAAACATTTTAGTTTAATGTTATTGTTGGTTTGTTGGTAACTTAGGTCATCAAGGTTTCAAGGATCCTTTAGGTGTTGGGTTCTGTTGTTCGTGTATCAGGTATTTGAATGTCCTTTCTGGATGGAAGTTTCTGGATTTTCATGTGTGATATTGTTGATTCTTTCCGGTTCTTTGTTGTTCTATTATTAGTGCTTTACTGCTTGGTTTGTCAACTATAAATTGGCTATGCACGTCTGCCTATCCCACAAGGATATAACATCTATGCATGCATGACTGTGTGTTTGTGTTTGATCGTTTATTTGCACAAGATTCGACGAGTCAAATAAAAACCGGTACCTGTATAAAGACAAACTTATTGCTTTTATCGTTTATTGAATTGTGATTAAAAACATAAGCACAGCAGAGCTCCAATTTCTCCATAGTCGGTTTGATCGTGCATTCTTGACAGATGATTGTGTCAAACATCAAGCAATAATCCCTAGTTATGCTCTAACCCACTATGGATGAATTGGCACTTACTGTATTTAGATGTTATAAAACATAAACGCAACGCATATTCGGCATAGTGCATTGGTTTGTTCAGCCTTATGTAAAGATGGACAAACCACAAAGCAAATACATTTTGCTTTGTGGGACAAACCATCCAAGATTCATTTGTTTAATAAATAACATACATAGGTAGTAGGAAGCATCTATAACGTGTTGAAGGATAAAATAAAATAAGATTGTTACGCAACAGACAGTCATTAACTTATTATTATGCAACTTGATTTGTAACTATGTAATTCATTGTGTGTTATTCTAGGATAATTATGTTTTGTTTCGCAGATAAGTAATTAATGATGATGAAGAGCTTGATCGTAGTGTTGGCTGCGGCGGCAGTGGCCCTGGCTGATCATGAGGATGTAAGTTCAAATCATATTTTATGTAACCTTTATGGAAAGATACTTTACGGACTGTGTATTTTACAAAACATTTTCTTATTTAGTATACCTACTTTGTCACGTCGAGTAGGTACTTAGCTAGCGTATTGTAGGCTACGTGTTTTGAATTTTCAATATGCCTTCTGCGATTCTTTAAAATTACCTTTCATATACTTACCGTGAAGAATAACTATTCTTACAAACACCATACCCTCACAATAGAAGTGTATAACCCCACACTTACTTAAACTATTTACTCCAACTATACAACCTCCATAATAAAACCCCAATAGAAACCCAAATTAAACATCAACCCCTGATCCGTCCCTACACAGGTGGGCAAACCGCTGCGCGCCATCACCCGCATCTCCTCCCCTCACAGCGAGCTGGTGCAGGGCAACCTGACCTTCACTCAGCTGCCTGACGGCAAGGTCCGAGTGGAGGGCGTGGTGCTCGGCATGACCCACGGGCTCTACGGCATGCACGTGCATGAGAAGGGGGATATCACTGGAGGGTGTTTGTCCACTGGGGGTCACTTTAACCCGGAGCATGTGAGTTTTAAACACGGATTTTTACATTCTGTACTTTATGTGGTTAGGACTGTAATCCCCGAAATAGATTCGGAGGTAACCCGAAAGCGTGATAACGACAGAGTATCGGAACTTACGTCATAGATTGCAAGCTGTATTGCTGATATGAGATTTTGGAATTTAAGAAGTAATTTAGATTCGAGAATTAGAGGTCGTCTTTGTTTGTCTGTAAGGAGCATTAGTGTGACTATAACACCAACGGTGAATTACGCGAGCGACTGCAATGACCACACGTCTGGAGTTTCAAGTTCATGCACTCATCATAACATTACATTCTTAGCACAAACTAACCTCCAAAATAAACCCTTATTCTCCAGAAAAACCACGGTCACCCGAACGACGAAGACCGCCACGTGGGAGACCTAGGAAACCTGGAGTTTGACGAGAACAGGATCGGGCGTGTAGACTTCGTGGACAGCAAGATCTGCCTGACCGGGCCCCACAGCATCCTCGGACGCGCCATCGTGCTGCACGAGAAGGCAGACGACTTCGGCAGGAGCTCGCACCCTGACTCCAAGAAGACCGGCAACGCTGGAGGGAGAGTGGCTTGCGGCGTCATCGGAATCCTGTAGGATATCCCACTTTATATGCGTCTTTTGTAGGGAGTAAGGGTTTTCACACATAAATAAGATAGGGCGTCATGTTGTGGCACTGTCTCGTTCTCTCCTATTGAACACCTGCGAGTGGAAATGAAATGCTTTCAAGACGCGATGTTGTATCGTGTTTATGTGTGGAAGCCCTAAGGTGGAGGAAGAAGCGTCTGATTGTGATATGTGGTTTGCACTGACTCAATAAAGTTAACTATCGTATTGCGTTGTTTGTTTATTGGAATTGGGAGTGAGTTGCAATAATTTAATTAATAAATAAACCGATTTATATTGCTTATTTTCGTTTGGCCAGACTAGTTTAATTGGTTTTATACTGGGCTCCATATATCAAGTTGTCACTTATATCTGCAATGTGTTGCTATGCCCAAACTGGTTTATGGCTTAACTGATTTGATTACACAACGAACCCATGGACCAGTGGACACCTGCAGGTCTGGTTTAATCTATATACCAACTTGGAATGAATAATGCGTAGTTATAGGTATGTATATAGAATGAAATTGAGACAGAATCCATCCAGTAAGTATGTATAAAAAATATGAATTGGGAATGAAATAAGTTTTATAAAGTTACACCGAAGCTTGGTCCCTAACAATTTGTGTCAAATCCAACTTTAAAATGGTCAAATATGATCGAATATAGAGGATAGAATAAAATTGTGGCGCAGGTGAGTAGTGTTGTACGTTGTAGCTAGGCCAGAATCATTATTCGTTGCAAGTGATGTTTTAATGGAACCCAAAGACACATTTTAATTTAAGCAACAGCTATCTATAGATTCTTCAATCCCTTTGCACAATCATCACTATTTATATCCATTAAATTTAAGTGTAGATACTACACTCAGCTCTAAAGCAGTGAACGTAACACTGTCTATGACTGAAGCTATAAAAGCAACAAAAGGAAGATAAATTGCAATGCATTGACTATTCACGTAGGTGTCATTATTCAACTGGATATATCCAAGGCAGGCTATGGATCATGATAAGCGAATTAAAAACTTCAAGGCAGTATTTGCCTGTTATAGTTTCGTTATTGGCTTGTTTGTTGAGTAAGAAACCGGTACAGGTAGTGGAAAATAAATACCTATAATCAGAGATTCTACTTAGCCGGGATTAATCGGGCTGTTGACAGAAAGGCTGCACTGATGACGCAAATGCAGATTGGTCCAACTTTGTATAAAAATAATGTAGCAAAAAGTTAATGTAAGGACATAAAAAGTACTTAGGAACATGTTTTTTATCTCTGTAGCTTTCCACTGTATGACATGAGTCTCCTGTAAAACTGCACAGTTTTTTTGCCATAATAATCGCGCTTAGAGGAGCTAAAAGCACTTCATTCAGTCATTATCCTGTCTATGTAGGATTTACTGTAGGCTTTCCGTACAATCACGAATTTCCAAAAAAACGTACAAAAGTTGTTCAGAATGACCCCCTTAGTCACCCCTTTTCGGCTTACTCTTTCTGAAACACCATGGTTTATTATGTATTTGTGTTATGTGGTCTATTTTTGGTAATATTATGACGTTCTTTTATCTTCTTCCAGAGACCCAGTGGGCGGCTGGCACACGGGCGCGTCATCGCGACCCTCCCTGGCTTCTATCGTGCTAGCGCCTGTCGCCGCTCTGCTTCTACTGGTTCATTAGAATATTCATGACGATTCTGAGGGCAGATTGTTTAATTTCAGTAATGACAAAACAAAACACATACTTATTTGGAATTTGGAAAACAAAATTAAAAAGCCCGAATTCTCAAACTTGAATTTCGGCCAATCACGCCAATCTAAAACGGAAAATTTTAAAATGGGTTCCCTCAGATTCACTACCTTTGTTTACTTAAAGTATTTATTTTAGTCACCGTACTTAGTTCCAATAAACGCGGGATAACTCTGGATCGTAAGAGGGAAGACGTGACAAAGTATAGAAAAGTTATGCCACGTTTAATGGGATGGTGGTTTAGTGTTTAGTACAAAGTACTTAAATGTAAGGTATTAATAATTGTTATGGTATATATTGTTTCAGTACCATTATGTTGAGCTACAACTTTTACTGTATCATAGGAATTATGATCTTCTATTGTTTATTTAAGTAATTAACACCATTTTTATATTTTTGTACTTATGTAACTTATGACTTGTAATTTGTTTTTGTGAAATACCGTTTTCTTGTGTAAGTATACTGTCCAGAATTAATTTTATCATGTACTTATTAAGTAATTTCTATGTATTTATTTTAGTTGAGTGGATTTAACTATACCTAAGCTATGACGATTTAAAATAAATGAACATTATTTGGTAACCCTTGACTATTTATTAAGTATTTTGATAACAATATACGTATTTTTGCTATGAGAAGCTTTATCTGAAGCAGCAGGGCTGCTGTCCATTTCCAAAAACTGACACCTTGAAATACACAAATATATTACTGTACAATAGAAAACAGAAATAGATAATGTTATGAGGTGGTACATTATTTTATTTGGCTGATTAAGTCCAATGCTATCAATACAAAAACCTGCACACAGAACGCAAAGCTAAAGTTTGACTTTAGTAAACCGTCCAAGTTTCCTAAAAGTCGATGCAGAAATTTGAATAAACAGCAGGACCTATTTCTGCAAACAGCGTCTATTAAAATCCACATACTGTCGTTTCCCATTCACTGCTCGAGGTGGACCCGAAGTGGCTTCATCAGCTTAATGATTCATGCTGCCAGCTGCCAGGGTTCCCAGCTAGCCCACTCTGTACTGGCGGGGATGTAGCAAAAGTGACTGATGCTCAGCTAGAATTGGCAACCCTAACTCTGGATTGATGAAGATGATAGAACCTTATACTTATCGAAGTATGATTATATGCAACTAATAGTTTTACGACCCCACGCATCCAGTGGCGTGCTTTGGGAAAGGCCTATTACGTCCAGCAGTGAACTGCTATAGGCTGATGATGATGATGATGATTTAGGATCTATATTAGGATATTTCTTGGAAATTTTGCAATTTCCATAGCCGGTGGGTCCATCAACTCATCAACATTCGAGCCTCATAATTTTATGGCAGCAGCTAGATAGAGATAAAAACTCTATATTTTTTTTCCGGAGTAAGCACATAAATTTAGTAAGTAGAGGTAGCTTTAGCTAATACAAGCTTATGTTCATTTTATATTTTTTTTCCGGACTAAGCACATAAATTTAGTAAGTAGAGGTAGGTATGTAGTGGTATTCCCCGATTGTACCGATTTATACAAAACAACCTTCATTCAATGTCAATTGATCGAGCCTCGTGCAAGTACCGGCTGAAGGAGAAACGAGTGTTGTGACTTTCAGGACCCTTCAGGGAAGAAAAGTACCAGAGCAACGTGTAGCCCTTGATCTCAGCCAAAATGAAGTTTAATCTCGTCCAATTCAGCAGAGGGTGTTCGAAGGGGCTACTTATGGCCTTAAATGTTATTTGCATTGTAAGTATTTTAGCCGTTGACTTACTGATACAAATTAATTTAGGAGTTTATTAATTATGTATTTATGAGCCACTATGCAGCGACTGAGGCGTTGGTTATCTCTCGTCAGAACACACACACACTTACAATACTCGTAGTAATAATATCGACATGGACGATCCAAATTATTATACTTGAATAATGTTCTTCTATGCTATAGACATGATACTCAATCAAAATTCGACACATAGCTCACATGGTTACAAACACTCAGAAAGATCCAGCCATCTCCCTGAATACATAACGATACAAGTCCACTTCTCTAAAACCTTTTTATCTAACAATTTCAGCTGATGGCACTAAGCACGTTCGCATTTGCCGTGGTGGACGCGAGGATCCTGAAGCAGTACGGAGAGAGCCAGGCCACGGGCACCTTCGTGGGTGACCTGGTCATCATCGCAGCCAGTCTACTGCTGGTCGTGGTGGCCTGCCTCGGCTGCGTGGGTGCTGCCAGGGAACACGCCAAGATGCTTTACTTGGTGAGTCCATTGTTGACTTCGAGGGTGAAGAGGGTATTTATTTACCAGATGGGTTTCATAATCCTAAAGAAGCACTTAGCTGGGCTTTGATGAAGGAAACGTAATAGAACTGTATCAATCAAGATAATCGTCTTTACTAATAACTGCATTAGATCGATGTACAGTATTGTGCAAATTAATGTGAACACGAGTGATAATTTGAAAAAATACATTTATTAGTTCTAAAATATAAAAAACAGAGATATATTAATACAATTTATGTTATTTTAATAGAAAATGTGTCCTCCTTGGCTTTTATAACTTATTCAACACGTTTTGGCATAGAATCGCCATGATTTTAACAGTTTTCTGATATTTACTGGTCTAAAAAACTTGTATGGATTACAGCCTCAATCATTTTAGTTTTTCTTGTGCAATCCGTTTTCCGAAGTCTAACTTTCATGATGGCCCCCTTATTTTCAATGGGATTAAATGCCAGTGAGTTCTCTGGCCATCCAAAGGAATGATATCTTGTTGTTCTTGAAATATTTAAGCATAATCTTAGACATATGGCATGGAGCCGAATTTTGTTAAAAAACTTATTGACCGTTATCATCAAATTTTCTTAGTTCAAATTCTAATCTCCGTTCTAGCAAGTCACTGTATTTTAGCGAGTCCATCATCCCTTCGATGGGCACAAGTCATCCGGTACCTATATAAGAAAAACAGTCCCAAACTAAGAAAAGTTGATACCAACGGTCAATAAGTGTTTCAACAAAATTCGGCTCTATTCCACGTGACCAAGATTATGCTTAAATATTTCAAGGACAACAAGGTATCATGCCTTTGGATGGCCAGAGAACTCACCGGCACTTAATCCCATTGAAAATAAGTGGGCCATCGTGAAAGTTAGACTTCGGAAAACGGATTGCACAAGAAAAACTAAAATGATTGAGGCTGTAATCCATACAAGTTTTTTAGACCAGTAAATATCAGAAATCTGTTAAAATCATGTCGATTCTATGCCAAAACGTGTTGAAGAAGTTATAAAAGCCAGGGAGGACACATTTTCTATTAAAATAACTTAAATTGTATTAATATATCTCTGTTTTTTTATTTTAGAACTAATAAATGTATTTTTTTCAAATTTTTACTCGTGTTCACATTAATTTGCACAATACTGTACGTACATACCCTATGTGCCATACTATGAGGTGCCATATTGAAGCGCTTAATTAGCAGTTAAGTACCTCGTTTTCAACCTTTTCTAACTCAAAACCACCCATAAAATAATTCAATGTCTGAATCAGGCAGAACCAAAACATTCTTATTTCGGCGATACGGCTCACGATCTTCCACGTGATCACAAATGTACAGCGAAAAGCGGGTGACTCGCTTGATGGTTACCTCTGACTACCCCTTCGGAGATTACAGTCGTGAGCATATCTATGTATGTTATATATTGTTTCATTTCTAAACCCTCCTCTCCTCTCCTCTCCTTCCAGTACGTGGGCATGCTGATGATCCTGGTGGTGCTGGAGCTGCTGATCGGCATCTTCGTGTCGGTGCAGCGCTACGGGCTGGAGTTCCGCGTCACCGACTGGATCCGGGACGACTTCTTCCGCAACGTCACGGCTGATGATGAAGCCGAGCACCGCCGGCTGTGGGACGATTTGGAGACCACGGTGAGAGGATTATGCTGTTACCCTTGTTACACCTACTGAGTAGAATGGCGAGAAAGTATCCTCGGCCGATCCTCGAGTAATGGACGGCTTGTAATTGAGAAAGTGCTCGGCCGAGGACACTGTCTGGGCCACTCTACTCGGTAGGTGTAAGCAGGGTATATTGGAAGAGACTCGTGCTGGATTTATGTTGTCAGACAGGCACAGATATAGACGTAATAGCACACCTCGTTTTCCCTGGATCTTTAAAGGCCAATGAAATGAAAATAAGCAGAAATTTAATCTTGTGATAGTACCTGATCTGTTCTTTTGAATTCATTATGGACCAATCGTGTCAATCTGAGACACCAGCTTTAATAAACTGCAATGTGTAGGTATTTTTAACAGATTTCTTGTCTCTTGGCACAAGTTCATCTAAACCACTACGACTGTTAAGGGTCTCAGCACAAGCGTAACGTGCAGGGATCGTCTTTTTTTCTACTGTACATCAGACGTTCGCCGGCTCGCGTTTTACTCGACCAATTTACCATAACATATCAAGGTCAAGAAAATATTCTCATGCCTCCCTCCCCACATTCCAGTACGAGTGCTGCGGGCTGAACGGGCCGGAGGACTACCGCGCGCTGCTGCAGCCCATCAGCACGGCGTGCTGCCCGCGAGCCCACCGCGCCCGGAGCGAGCTGGCGCGCCAGCGCTTGTACCAGATCTGCATTGAGTAAGGACCAGGCCCTGTTGTAGCACAGGGCGCTATTAAGATTAAGACGTGACAAAAGTTCTCCGTTGCGCTCGCTCTTGAGACTGCGCGATGTGAGTGAGCGCGATGCAAAACTCTTGTCACGTATTAAATGCGCCCCGTACTAGCCATTCTGGGGGTTACTATCTTAGGGCCACTTGCAGAAACATATTAAATCTAGATTTAGTGTCAAATCTCGATTTAAGAAACGTCAGTCCATATAAATTTTGACACTAAAACGAGATTTAACACTAAATCTAGATTTAATATATTTCTGCAAGTGGCCCTTAATCATCGAATGAAGTTTAATACAAAGACTTCAACGAGATGGAGCCGTGGTTAGAAACTTCCGAAAAATAAAACTGCAGAGCTTCTGTGGCTATCTCGTAGTATTAAGCGTGCCCATTTCGTGACAATTCTCGTTCATTCGTTCCTCGATTTATAGAGTGACCCACCCATGAGCTGAAGAGTGTAATTTACATGTTAATTAGTTTTCAAGAAAAAATTATAGATGTTCCCGCGAGCTTCGCTTCGCCTTAAGAAGTTTTCTCGTGGAAATTTCGCGATAAGAAGTAACTTATAAGTTCATTAAAGTAGGATCAGCCGTTTTGACTTGAAGAGGTAACAAACATACACACACATACGCACAAACTTTCGCCTTTATAATATTAGTAAGTAGGATGTTGATTTTATGTATTTTCTGCTCCCAGGACTGTGGGCTACAACTCGGGCGGCTGCGAGGAGGAGATCCTGTACGCACTGCGCGAGGGCGGCGAGTGTCTGCTCGGCGTCGCCGTCATGGCCTTCTGGTTCGAGGTGACTGTTCCATAACTACCTCCTCCAGGACACAGGGCTACAATGAGGGCGGCTGCGAGGAGAAGGTGAGATGAGGAGCTTCTGGTTTGAGGTAAGCAATTATTTAATCCATCACGGATCCAGAAGCTGGAAGGCCCTGGAGCAGAAGCCCGGGCAAGGAGGGCAACCTCAAAGAACCCGAAGCTCAAGCCTGACGGGAGTAGAACCTGTAAGTAATAGTTCATTCTTATAAGGTCTTCTTACATAGGTATACCGTCTTCTTCTTGGTTTGTCAATATCGAACGTCGTAGATCCTCCTTTTCCTCACGGTGAACGGCTTAGGGAACCTGAAAGACAAAGAGTTCATGCTGCCTGCTTAGGATGCGTCGGATGAGTAGGATAAGTCACTGCCGGGAAGGCTCTTAGGGCACAATTGTACGTCCTTATGATATGCATTTTTTGAGATTCTCTTTTGCACCTCCTACCAGTTAGTTGGCAACGGGTACATGTTGTTGGAGACAATGCTTGTATTATATTGATGATGATGTTAATACTATATTCTTTATTAATTATAATAACTTAGATACGAAGTAAAATATTAATAGATATTATAAAACTACCTACCTTAAAAGATAGAAAATATTTTCTAGGTCACCGCCGTCGTTTGGCAGGGTTCCCAAGAGGCTGGCCGCATTGCCCCGCTGAATGGCGAGGCTTATCCTTTGTCCTAGGTTGATGGTTGAGAAGTATTTCATGATTTTTATTTATTTCCAGGCGGGCGGGATGCTGCTAGCGATGTGGATGGCGAACAATCTGAAGAATGAAGTGAAAATTTACAAGAGCACTGTTAAATATTAATCATCCAAAACTTTACATTGCAATCTCTTATTAATAATATAAGTATTTACGTGAATAAATACTTTGCTGTCATTATTACGTGTAAAACTATCTTGTTTTATTTAATTAAGTTGCTGTTTATCAGTGCTTATTAACAAATAGGCCATTCCTTTGTTTCTCATAGACTATCCCGAGAAATACGTAGAACAATATTAATAACGACGATTATGCACTTTACAATCAATACGATGGCATATTACCTATGTATGCATCAAGGATTATACCTGCTACACGATTCTAACTGACCACAACTTTGCGTGAATAGAAATAACTCCTAACCGCTTGTAGTAAGGATTACATCGGCGGCAATACTAGTGGAGAAATATATCATAGAAGTTAGACGTATGATATAGGTGAAGGTAATATGAGCGAAGAAAGGTAGGGCTGTGGGGAACGGACATCTGTTTTCCCACGTTCTATTTAGTAAGTGTACGGTGATAGGCCTAGAGGATAGCGTAGCGTATTCGAGACTTGAAGGAAAATATTGACAACTTATCGCAATCGGATTCAAGTGAAAAGAAGCGCCAGCAAACCCACAGCAAATTAACATTGCCACATATTTTCCAAAGCTGTAGAAAGTTTTTAAAACACTTCCTATACCGTTCATTGATTTTCAGACGATTTTGTTCCAAAAATGTACATTTAACCCATAAAGTCCCTACTCAGAGATCTATAATTATCATGGGCTTCACCCACGATTCCCACTGACCCGTATAACGTGCGCATGTAGTAAGTACGTAGGTAGTTGAAAGGTCGCTCAGCGCACCACCCAGCGCCGACTCCACGGTAATAACTAAAGGGTCGTCAATGACAGATGGTCGATACTAGCCACCACTTCCTTTGTCTGCGTCCGATACACCGGACATATACCACGGGCTGTTAAAAATACTGAAAAAAAAAACACTTCAGCCAAAATGAAGCCGCGCAGCATTCGCTGCATGAAGTTCTTTCTCACACTCTTCAACATCATTTGCATCGTAAGTTGGCTTTTGTTTTAATGGTTTGTCTTTTGTTTGTCGTGTGTTGGTTTTGTGGTCAATCGATACGCCTGCTAATGGTCGATGTTGTGACGTTGTTACGTTGAGCTTCGTACTTGTAGTTACACATACAGAATATTTGATTTCCTATTGTACCTACATTATTTATGTTTAAAAATCTATACAGCTGAGCCGAAGCGAATATTATTAGCATAATCTTGGAGTCATACCAAGCTACTCGTAATCCTAACATACGCTCAGTCTCAGAAAGGACTTTACGATAATGTCGACCTTTAATCTATCTCTACCTTGCTTTGACAGTATACGGACAGAAATAGACAGATATAGATCTAACGCCGACATTTGCTTAAACTTTCTTTCTGCAACTCGGCAATCAATCAATCCTTACTATCTAACACCTTCATTTCTCCAGCTATGCGGCCTGATCCTCATGGCGGTCTGTGCCATGAACATCCGGGAGCGCAAGACCCGTCCGGAGCAGTCGGCGGTGTCTCGCGGGGTGCTCTCCTTCCTCATCACCCTGGGCCTGTGCCTCGTGGTCACCGCCGTGCTGGGGTGTATTGGGGCGCTGAGAGAGCATGTGAAGATACTGTATGTGGTACGTATTGCTGTCATGAAATACCTTGAAACAATATAGATGTATGGATGCTCGTAAACGAGACGATGATGACTAAGGGTGGATTGTTTGACTACCTTGAAACAACATGGATGTTTGCTCGTAAACGAAAAAGTGTGACTAAGGATGGATTGAGGCTATGTCTCATTATCATCAGCCAATAATCCACGACTGCTGAAAATTTAAGAATTGACGAGAATTGAAGAGATATACCTATCAATTGTTAACATGTTAGACCGGGAATCAAACTCTGTTTAAGGCTATGAGAAGCCTTAAAGGAGTAATGTATTGTACTGTACAAGCCAAATAGTTACCAAAAGTTCTGAGGTTTCATGCTTATGATTATACCTATGCCAACCTACCTGTAATAGGTAAGTTGTACAATTTTACAACGGTAAAGTTAATAAAACATAATTTTAAGTATGAATCGACCTAAAATCAATAACATCGTGGATATAATAATATGTTTCACATGCGAGTACCTATGATTATAGGTCATAAATGTTATAATATCTAGGTTGGAAGTTAGGGTAGGTAATGGGAATGTCCAGTTGGGGGCGGTGTGGCGATTCACATCCAATTACACAGTACCTACGTGCTACGTGCATCTCTACGATTGGTCCGTTGCTTACAAAGGGGTAGTAGGTTTATTAGTCCAATACAGAAAACGTAGGTCGTCTGTTCTTCAAGTAGGTACTCACATAAGTAATTCGTCTAATACAAAGCGATAGCGAATTTTAAGTGTACCTACTGCTGTAAATTACCGTCTAGGCTTCTACCTATTTCTGACATACCACAGTCAATCGCAAATACCTCTATCGGTGAGTTGCAGAAAGGTACTTTATACTAATGTTGTCATTGTATTGTTGTCTCGCTTGGACAGTATACGGTAAGGAAGAGGAAAAAATATGTTGACATTAGCTTAAAGCTCCTTTGCGTAACTCGGCATAAATTTCTTTCTTCTTTCCCGCTCATCTCCCATTTCCGTCGGAGTTTAAAAATCGCTCAGAGGTAAAACATAACCTTGTTTTCCCCCAGCACGCATGCTTCTTCATCTTCCTGGTATCCGTGGAGTTCGTGGTGGGCGTGGGCGGCGCGGTGCTGAGCGCGTGGGTCGGCGGCGGGAGCGAGCTGCGCGTGCAGTTCTACCGCAACGCGACGGTTGAGGATGACGTGGCCCGCCATCATGCGTTCTGGGAGAATCTGCAGTCTGAGGTTTGTTGGCGTTTTGGTCCGGGGTAAAATGAGATCATGGTCATTTGGTTTACATTCTACTGAATGGCTTCGGCCAGCGGCAAAGCTATAGATCGCATCCAGTGGTATGCTTATTTCGGAGATGCCTAAGCTAAGTCCAGCAGCGGACTTCTATAGGCTGATGATGAATGACAGGCTTCGGCCGGTATTTAGATATAAATCCGTTATCATTAGTTTGATGCAGGCTAGGCTATCTTATGCAGGACCTAGGATTCTTCTAAGGAACACCACAAAACTCTCATTCTCGTCCTTCCTCATCCAATCAAAACCGGTTCGCTGTTCGTGGTGTCCACTCGAGAACTCAGCTACCCGAACAGTATTATCGAATCTCCAAATGACCCTCCTTACAAGAGCGCGAAGAAGACACAGAAGCATCCATTACTTAATTCAACCCTAGGCAAAGTTCACCAGAACTTACCCTCTGTCTCATTACCCCAGAACGGTTGCTGCGGCGTCGACGGCCCCCAAGACTACGCCATCCTGCACCGAGACATCCCCGCCTCATGCTGCATCAGGGCCCACCCGCTGCGGGAGGGGGGGGCGCGGAGGCAGCTGCACGCCACCTGCCTGTCGGAGAAGAGCTACTACTCCAGGGGCTGTGAAGAGGTGTTGAGGCAGAAGAAAGCGCTGAAGGGGAATATATTTATATCGACTGGTGTTATTTTTGCTTTGGTTGAGGTGAGTATTGTTTGGGGTGATAATGAGGGGGTTGTAGTTGGGCAGAAGAATGAAATTTTAGCACGCAAGAGAATGACAGCAGCTGATACGCTTGGCAAAATATAGTAAGGAGTATGCAGAGCTGACTGCCAACCTTAATTGTGTGGAGAGACTCCTAAAAGTTTAAATTTTTTATAACTCAATTGCTGCTTTGATTCTTATATTAAATATAAGTAAGTAGATCTAAAAAAAATATCCCCTTTCATGTTTTCTTAATTTATTAATAGGTTTTTGATGTTGTAGATACTATGCATCGTGCTGGCGCTGTGGATGGCCCGGACCATCCGCAGCGAGCGTCGGAAGCTGCAGCAGAACCTGCAAGCTCACTTCGAGACATGAAACTTTCAGGATGTATCACTGCTACTGGCACAAAACTAAAGATTTTATTACCTACTGATAAGTTCAAGATTTGTTCAAATCACTTTCAATCACATTATGCATGCCTTTTGGATGTTGTGCAATACAGAATGTACTTTTGATAAGATAAACACTTTATTAGTACTTAAGTAAATATGTATAACGTATGTGAAAGCACAAATATTTTTTAAGTATTCAAGAAACACATTTTTGTAAACTGTAAGTATTTGTCTGAAAATGCGACGTAGCATTGGGGTTTGAGATAATTGCTTTGGATGACTTTCCAATTTAATGTTCTATGCTAACCAAAAGTACCGTATGCATTTTATGATAAAATTGAACTTAATCTTTATCTTATACGAATTTTTCACTAAATAACTAACTGTGTTCACTATTTAATGTACAATTTAAAATAAGAAGCTGAAATAACGTGGCTAATAGCTGTGATAAAATGTAGAAATATAAATTGAAACAAAATATGCAGTTGAATTATCGCTGTTTTCGGACCAATATTAGAATTTGTATGTTGTTTGTACTGTTTATTTTGTAAATGTATTTTAATTGAAGATTGTGAAGAAGTTTTTGTACCTTTTTGTGATGTTCTAAGTGTTGTGTGATCTTTGTAGGCTAAATGATAATGATTAAATTAGTTAGATGATGTGTCCTGGAGCTTTTATTACATACTACCTACCCATACATGTAACTTTTCTACTTACTGATTTTCATCTGTTTCAGCTTTCATGATTTTACAGCTCATACCTAAGTGTTAATCACCTTATTAGTTTCTGGGTTCCTTATAAGTTCTTCCAACCTATCCTAGGTTGGAAGAACTTATTTTAATCATCAGTTTCTTACTTTTATTATCTGTATATTAAATAATATAAATGAGGAAATAAACAAAAAAAAAATTGTTGCAAAATAGGTTGGGTAATAAGTATAGGTAGGTACAGTAAATAATACAAGCATACATTTATTTTGAAAATCTATTCAACATCGACATTAAAAGACTCTTTTTAACATAAGTGATAATTAGGTATTAATAACGTAATTAATTTATAATATTTACGTATGCCACTAGTCACATTTAAAGTTTAAATAAACTGGTGCCTACTCCACTTGTATGAAGAATACTGCCGCTGATTCTGAGTTCCTAGTGTGAGTTTTTTTCACCATTCGAGAAGTAGGAAACGTGTATTTTTATAGTGCGGAGATAGTACCATATAGTCTATGGCACTCTCCAGCACTATAGAAATTAGCGTTTACTCTTCACTGCTCCAACGGTGTAAAAACTCGCACTCCAAGTCTACAAGAAGTGGCTACGAGTCTTGTATAGAATCAGCGTCGTTTGTCATACAAATCTAATGACTCCAATCTGGACCAATTAAAACCCAATAAAATTAAATTGGCCTCCGCCAGAATGAGATCATACACTTGCGAATAGCTATGTTAATTAGTACAGTTGTATCTAAATGTGATACTAGAAAACACAAAGCTCATTTCTTATCAATGAAGGACGGAGAGATTTTACATTTTATTTAATTCTAAGATAACAAGAGATAAGTAGTTATAGTTAGGTAAGTAAGTATTTACACTGCCGGGCAATGAAAAATTTCCACTCACAAAATGCCAACAACAAACGACCCCCATTTTTTAAAAGAATTATTTTAAAATTGAAACAAAATATTACCGATTTTAGTTGGTTATATCCTGATGCTCTGTTAAATGTACTTCAATGTTGCAGAAGACGGCATTAAGCTAGCCTTTTCCGTTTAGAAGTAATTTGGTGCTTTTCTCAGTGGAACCTTTTCATTGTCCGTGAGTGTATAGTAAAATTATGATGGTGATAAATATTTACGCTTCTAAGTATTTATTTAATTAAGATGCTTTGTAAATAAATGTTATGTTTAAATTCTTCTTAATTATAATATCTTGAACGCAGGATAAACTCTTTTACATTGATCAACAATCAGTAACTCTCGGAGGTCAGATTATGGAATTAGGTACATTTATAAATGGTTTTCTTATAAATAACACTTATTTTAAAGATTTTTTACTTTGGTAGTTAAGTAAGTATATAAAACTAACTCGCACACATAAAATAAATTATTAATACCTACACATTAACTACGGACCTACACTGTTCCAAAAAGCAAGATGAATAGATGTATGAAAGCATGTTCAATATTATGAACGTAAGAGTAAACTTCAATTAACTTCAAAACAATTTTTATAAACACTAAATACTTGCATGCTCATTGATCTTAAAACAATACAACTTTGATAAAGCACCCTTTAAATTCAGTGCGTTATCGAGCGTATAACTTAAAAACTAAGTAAGTATACTTTAAGCTTTATTATCTGCAGGTACAAAACAATTACGGTTATAATTAATAATGACTTATTGTTTTACCATATTTTTTTAATACTACCAACTGCTAGCTGTAATAAAGAATAGTACTTACATACATACCCATACCCATGGGATGATGTGATTTATAAATTAAAGATTTCTTAGATAAAAAAAAAACTTCTTGGACCAAGGTAAGTCTAGCTTCTCCCGCTATGTTTTAAATAGGTACGTGATAAATACATAATACCTAATACTTAGAATATAAAATAATATACAATGTGAGCCTTCTGAAAGTCTACATACAATTAATTATACATTTAATAGTGTACATGTCGCAGGCATCTGGTTAAATCTCCTGTTTGATTGAACCGCTAGCCCGTTCATTGGATGACGCTATTCAGTTGTATGACTAGGCCGAACGTTGATTGTACAAGCGTCACAAAACGTCCAACTAGTTAGCGGACTTAAAATCAGTCAGGTGGTGAATAAAACAAATATGGCGTCTAACAGCGAACAGCTGACACAAAAAGCACTTGTATTGTTATTTTTTTCAAATAAATTAGCTTTAAAGTGCGTTATTTATGTTAAAATAGTGTGACAACATGGATTTACCTATTATTACACCGCCGGCGGATAGTTTCAAAGAAAAAAATCTGCTGAAACTGGATAATTATGAACAACAATATCAAGGTACGTTTATTGTTATTGTTTAGTTAATTTGTGAGATGAGAGCTTTGTAACATAATCTTTTTGTTAACTCTTGTCTGGTCAGGTTCATCCTAACCAGACATTACAAAGTTGCTATACTATATCCCATTTAACGACTTCGCTGAATAACGTTCAGTCAAGACGTTGGACGTTACAGTCAACCACTTGACGAGTTGTTCTTTAGTCATTCAACTGAGTAGCGTCATCCAATGAACGGGCTAGCGGTTCAATCAAACAGGAGATTAAACCAGATGCCTGCGACATACATACAATAATGAGGTAACGTAAAAATTCAATTTTAGCGACAGACAGACTACTTATAATGATTTAAATTTATGTTTAATATCCATAGTTATGTATATAATTTATGCTGTCTCCCGACTCTTGCCTTCGTTCTTGATAGAGTGTGCAAGCCAGAGCGCTAGGATTATGCCGGCCACCTGAAAATGACAAAACACATGATTTAAGAAAAAAATATTGTGATGTTACTTACCTTAAAATACACTGCTAAAATTTATACATAATGCCATCAACTATCATACGACGGGGCAGCCGAACTTGTAAAATATATCCCTGTACAGTGCGACAAACTTATCTGTTCCGGTGAGAGCGAACTAAATTGATTAATATCTCAATATTTACTAATGAATTATACATTGTTAAGGATTAATTGGGTTTGATAAAACCGCAAGGCCGAATTACTACTATGGGCAATTTTAAAATCTTATAGAATGAAGACATTCACGTGAGCTCTCACCGGGACAGATAAATTTGTGGCACTATAGATGTGTATAGGTTGGTGTTGTGTAGTAATAGTCACAATAGGTAAATATTGTACGATATCTAACATCTGTTAATAAAATCTACCGTAACTATGATTTTGAAAAGTAAATACATGGTAAAGATCTTTATTTTGATTCAGCTCAAAAAATATCGATTAAAGAATGACCCGTTCCCGAAGCAAGCTATTTGTGGTCAACCTACAAAGTTCCCTAATCGTACATCTTAATGATGGTCGCCGTGTTTGCTTCTGGTAGATCCTTATCGCAAACAACCCAAGGTTCACTTTTCACTCGAAATAATTGTAGCGGTTTTCGTCACCGACGTTTCATGGATATTAATAAATATTATATGGAACGATTTTAGTTGATGATGAAATAGACAAAAATATGTACATTATATTAAGTATATCATAGGAATTATATCAAAATGTATAAATTATTATATTACGATTTCTTTTAATGTATATGCATATAAATTGTAAAAACGAGTTAAATAAATGGCTAAAAATAAAAATAAAAAAATCATAGGATTACAATAAAATTTGTTTATAGGGTTTTGCCCAACTTTAAGATAGCCGCAGCCAATTTCTCAACTACTTATACCGCTAATAATCCAAACAAAATACTATTCTGACCTCTTCTACTATTAAGCCCGTCACAGACCTAGCTATAATATATATTAATATACCATGCTATAATATATATTATAGCAAGCTACCACACACTGAGAAATATATATTTTGTCATTTAATTGATGGTCGTCGTAGTGTTCGCATGTATTTTGTGATAAAGGGTGTTCTTAATTCTTCGATGTGGACAAAGCTAGGAGTTTAGGTTTTCGGTGAATAATAGTAGGTATTATATATAACAAGCTTAATTTAGAAATTACATGCCAATTGAATTAATAGTTTAGGAGTTACGGTCGATCAAAGTTAAACCATTTTGTCACTCACTGACTCAGATTTATAAAAGGTTGAGGTTCCACAACAGCAGGCGGAGGAGGGGCAGCGAGGCGCGCGGGCGGGTGCGCGAGGCAAAGCGGAGTGTGCGGGGATCGGAGGAACACGCTGTACATTCAAAATATGTCGGGATATGTCTTGCTATACCATAATATACAGGGTGTCCCAAAAGTCAACGTCATCCCTTAAAGGGCTGATAGGTCAGCTCATGAGAGGCCAGAATATCACAATATGACCTTAGTAAAAACTCGATAATTTTCGAGATATTGACACTTTTATAAATTTGCTGAAAATCGACACCTTGGATCAGTTTTTTGCGTGCCGCCGGTACAAAAATCCATATTGTTAGAATTTGTTTGGTGTTGCATCATCCTGTATAGCCATGCTATTGATCGCAGTCAAAAAAAATATCGAGTAATGCTGTATGTTTAAAAAAAACACGGTTTTCAAAGTTATAAAAGGTAATCGTATTTTTTTATAAACAACTTTGACTCTACATACTGTAAAAAAAATATACCACGCAAACCTGGCACCTTATTTGAAAAGATTGCTCATTTAATGCAGTTTCCAAAATGGTATGAAACGTTGCTATTGTTTCAATTAACAAAAAAGTTATTGCTATTTTAGTACAAAACGACCTCGATGTAAAATTGTTTGAAGGAAATTTATCTGACTGAATTTATTAAGGGTAAGTCATGTTGGAATGAGTAAAAGTAAAATAGGTTGCGGGGTCAGCCGTGGCAACATAGATGACGCAAAAATAGCTAAGAAAAAACTTACCAAACTCTTATAAAACATATTTTGCGTTGTTTACACCTTATTTAAAAAAAAAAATTATTGACTTTTATTTTTATTTCTCAAAATTATAACACCACATTATTATATTAAGTACGTAATCAGCAAAAAATAATACTCATTAATGGTCATAATCATAATTTTGAGAGTTTGGTTTTGTTTAATAATAACTTTAAAATAATAACAAGTAATTAGAGGTAATGTTAATGACAAACTGATCTGTCCCTTTTTTGGATACTGTGGGTGTAAAATGTACATGTCTAAGCGTTTTACTTGTACAATATCACACATTTGTACTACTCAGTCACTCAACTACGTTACCATGCGCTACATTTATGGGGAATGTGGACTTGCTATAGTCCACTTTTTTCGAGAAAGATACTCAAAATGCGTTTTTTTATTAACTGTGACAACGTTGTCTCTTTTCCCACTCCCGGCCACACCACCTATTTTACTTTTACTCATTCCAACATGACTTACCCTTAATAAATTCAGTCAGATAAATTTCCTTCAAACAATTTTACATCGAGGCCGTTTTGTACTAAAATAGCAATAACTTTTTTATTAATTGAAACAATAGCAACGTTTCATACCATTTTGGAAACTGCATTAAATGAGCAATCTTTTCAAATAAGGTGCCAGGTTTGCGTCGTATATTTTTTTTTACAGTATGTAGAGTCAAAGTTGTTTATAAAAAAATATGATTACCTTTTACGACTTTGAAAACCGTGTTTGTTTAAACATACAGCATTACTCGATATTTTTTTTGACTGCGATCAATAGCATGGCTATACAGGGTGATGCAACATCAAATAAATTCTAACAATATGGATTTTTGTACCGGCGGCACGCAAAAAACTGATCCAAGGTGTCGATTTTCAGCAAATTTATAAAAGTGTCAATATCTCGAAAATTATCGAGTTTTTACTAAGGTCATATTGTGATATTCTGGCCTCTCATAAGCTGACCTATCAGCCCTTTAAGGGGTGACGTTGACTTTTGGGACACCCTGTATAGTAATATGCAATAATATATATTACGGTATCGCTTGGTGACGTCATAGAAATATATATTATAGCTAGGTGAGTGACGGGCTTTATGTAGTTCTTTCTTTTTATATGTATACTCTTGAAATCGCGGGTTTATGGTTTAGCTAAATCTAAGCATGAAATCTAGTAGTATGCCATACCATCAAAGAAGCACGGTTATGTGTTAGTTTCGTGACTGAAAGTCACAGCTACAGTTAAGTTTAAACTATCACGAAGGCGGTTTACGGCACGGAAAATGATACCAACTAGTATATGAACTTATGTAGAAACATGATACTACTATGTACTTACAGAGTTCTCTTCTAGTATTGTGTTTTGTAAATCTATCTGTCCGTATAATTGACAAGTTGTATTGTTATTTACCATTATGAGAAGGGTCCTATCGTGGGAGTGGTAGGGAATAACACAATCTCAGGGTAAAACACAATGTAAACTATATTGTCAGGTTCTTCAGACACGGTGTAATGCAAGTGAGGTAATCTTATTGTGAAACTAAACTTTAATGTCCGTTGAAGGCGCAAACGAGCGTGGTGTGGCCGGGAACGAGTTAGCCGCGACTGACTGCGCGGGCTTCGCTGGCCGGTGGCGCGAGCGCGGGGTGCGCGCGGGTGAAGGGGAGGACGCGGGACGCGGTCTGCGCAGTAAAGCTGCGCAGTAAAACGGCGCGGCGGCGTGGGACGCTAACCGTTTTCGGCGCGCGATTTGTTTTCGCGGGAAAACGGTTAGCAGTCTTGTTACATCCTCCCCCTATAGTCCGAACTAAGCGCCCTCGCGTTCGGAGTAGCAGACTGAGTAGTTCTGGTCCTCCCCCTAAACTGATCGTCGTCCTCGACGATGGCGGGGTGGTCTGCACAGGCGTACTTGAGTCTTGAGATGTCTCAGCAGCACAGAGAGCTGCGCCGCCGTCACGCAGGCGAACGCGTCGAGTGTAGCGGCGGAAGCGGCGGAAGTATCGCGCGCCGCGGGGCTGCGCGCCGCGTACTCGTTGGTCGCGTCGTGCGTGGCGGGCGCGTCGTGCGTGGCGGGTGAGGCGGCGGGCGCGCGCGCCGCGTGCTGGTACAAGGCACCGGGCGGGCCAGCCGAGCCTGGTGAGGCGGGGCGGCCGGGCGCCGCGTGCTGGTACAAGGCACCGGGCGGGCCAGCCGAGCCTGTTGAGGCGGGGCGGCCGGGCGCCGCGTGCTGGTACAAGGCACCGGGCGGGCCAGCCGAGCCTGGTGTGGCGGGGCGGCCGGGCGCCGCGTGCTGGTACAAGGCACCGGGCGGGCCAGCCGAGCCTGGTGAGGCGGGGCGGCCGGGCGCCGCGTGCTGGTACAAGGCACCGGGCGGGCCAGCCGAGCCTGGTGAGGCGGGGCGGCCGGGCTCCGTGTGCTCCCAGAAGGCACCGGGCGGGCCAGCTCTGCCTGACGAGGCGGGCGGCCGGGCTCCGTGTGCTCCCAGAAGGCACCGGGCAGGCCAGCTCTGCCTGACGAGGCGGGCGGCCGGGCTCCGTGTGCTCCCAGAAGGCACCGGGCGGGCCAGCTCTGCCTGACGAGGCGGGCGGCCGGGCTCCGTGCGCTCCCAGAAGGCACCGGGCGGGCCAGCTCTGCCTGACGAGGCGGGCGGCCGGGCTCCGTGTGCTGGTAGAGGAGGCGGCGGGAGCGCGCGCCGCGGGCACGCTGGGCGCGCCGGGCGGGTCATCACCGTCCTCTCCATGAAGAAGAGCTGCGCCGCCGTTACGCAGGCGAACGCGTCGAGTATAGCGGCGGTCGCGGCGGGGGTAGCGCGCGCCGCGGGGCTGCACGCCGCTTACTCGTAGGGCGCGTCGTGCGTGGCGGGCGCGTCGTGCGTGGCAGGGGAGGCGGCGGGAGCGCGCGTCGTGCGTGGCAGGGGAGGCGGCGGGAGCGCGCGCCGCGGGCACACTGGGCGCGCCGGGGCGGGTCATCACCGTCCTCTCCATAAAGACGCGGTTGGTCTTGGCGGCCTTGGCGACGGTGTCCAGCAGCACGCAGGCGAACGCGTCGAGTGTAGCGGGGGGGCTGCGCGCCGCGTACTCGTATAGCGCGTCGTGCGTGGCGGGCGCGTCGTGCGTGGCAGGGGAGGCGGCGGGAGCGCGCGCCGCGGGCACGCTGGGCGCGCCGGGGCGGGTCGTCACCTTCCTCTCGCCCGTGCAGCTGCGGTCGTCATCGTCGTCAAGGCCGCGCGCCGAGTGTCCTCGGTCCTCGGAAGACGCGCCGGGCTTTGCGGGGGGGCCGCACCGCAGGGGGCCCGCGCGCCGCGTACTCATAGGACGCGTAGGGCGGGCCAGCCGGGCCAGGCGAGGCGGGGCGACCGCGCGCTGCGTCCTCGTAGGACGCGCCGGGCGTGGCGGGGCGGCCGGGCACCGCAGGGGGCCCGCACGCCGCGTGCTCCTCGTGCGCGTAGGGCGCGCCGGGCGTGGCATGGAGACCGCTCGCCGCGGGAGGGCCACGCGCCGCATGCTCGGCGGGCGCGCCGCCGCCTGGGGGCATTACCGTGGTCTCGCCGGCGGTGCCGCTGCTTTCGTCTTCCTCGAGGTCACGACGCTTCGCTCTTCCCTTTTCGGCAGCATATTTTTTCTTCGCACACACTTACATTCACGCGTCTCCGCGAGTTGGGCGCCACTATGAGAAGGGTCCTATCGTGGGAGTGGTAGGGAATAACACAATCTCAGGGTAAAACACAATGTAAACTATATTGTCAGGTTCTTCAGACACGATGTAATGCAAGTGAGGTAATCTTATTGTGAAACTAAACTTTAATGTCCGTTGAAGGCGCAAACGAGCGTGGTGTGGCCGGGAACGAGTTAGCCGCGACTGACTGCGCGGGCTTCGCTGGCCGGTGGCGCGAGCGCGGGGTGCGCGCGGGTGAAGGGGAGGACGCGGGACGCGGTCTGCGCAGTAAAGCTGCGCAGTAAAACGGCGCGGCGGCGTGGGACGCTAACCGTTTTCGGCGCGCGATTTGTTTTCGCGGGAAAACGGTTAGCAGTCTTGTTACACCATTTATTTACGGTTTGTTTTTATAAATGTTTTTTGCTTTACATAAAGAAGCAGCAAATATTTTGCTTGACGCTTCTCCATTAGTTCGCTTCCTATATAGGTTTAGAAAGGAGGCGATTACGAACAATTGACGGCTGTGACCATATTAATTATGATAGTGAAGCAGTTACAATTGGAATGCTTTTCCGATTTTCAGCTTTTCAGCGCTGCCGCTGCCGCAATATGTATATGCCACAGAATAGGGGCTAGGGCCTACGCGAGCTTCAAGCGATTGTCTGTTGATAAGTCGATATCTATCGATAGTCAATAACCTATCTTAGAATTATGGTGTACTTTTAGTTTTATATATTATCGACGGACAAAAGTCCCTCATCTGCGAAGTTTAAAAAAAAAACAAAACCCACTCACCTCAAGCACACAAAACAGTATCCCGCAGACAATCACCGTCAGCCCCGCGCTGTGCACCGTCGACAGCACCTTATCCTCACAGCCCTCGGTGAAGTAGCGGTTCTGGTTGAGGCACTCGGATCGCTGGAGTTCCACCGCCTTCTCGGACTGAGGGTCGGGGGGGCAGCACGAGAAGGAGGGGTTGAGGCGCGGGGCGGGGGAGGAGTAGTCGTCAGGGCCGCTCACGCCGCAGCATTCCAGCTGGTGAAGGAAGTTGAGGTTTTGGTGGAGAATGTACAAATTAGAGAACTTAGTTCAGTTCTATTCTATTTATTCTTTGAGGGGGTTAGTGTGCTCCTGGTTTGAATGGAACAATTTTGCATATAGGTATGCCATTTTGGTCTAAACTACTCTAAAATTCTAAGTTAAGGGGATCCCTAAAGCTAAAATGCTAAAGTCGGCTTGATATACTTGATTAGATTGGAAAAACGGTGGCTTCTATCACATTGATAAAAATATATTTTGTAGCAGAGGGTATACTGAACATGTTAGTTGCTTATAAATTGGTGCAGGATTATAATAAGTATGTTAAAAAAAATTGCAAACACACCATGTCTTTTGCCATTTTTTGACTTATTATGAAAAAACCCTCGAAATCAGAGGGCCCATTTTCATGGAATCTTATATGTATGTGTAGGTAATTAAATTCTTAACAAAGTTACCTTAAAGAGTTGGATTTAATGGACCAGAAGTCAACTTTTTTTGCAAAAAACTAATAAATTCCGGTTTAAAAATGATGACACCGTGACAGATTTCAGATTTCTTCAGTCGTCGCCCTGGTGGCGGCCTGTTAGGAGCGATACCCACGCCATTTTATTTTTTATCAAATATTTCACAAAAACTGATTAAATCAACAAATTATGACTACAAGTATTATAATACATATGCATTTGCTATGGAAAGTTAATTTTCTAATCATTTTAGATGCAGAAAAGCCGAAAATTCTTAGAAAACATTTCGCCTTTTCGATTTGTTTACATTTTTTACTATAGAGTTACAGATGCATAGATAAAGGTAAACATTGCACATAATGACACTTATTAGATTCTCCGAATAAGAACTATACGGTCAATGCAGTATTCCAAAGCGCGAGCCTGTTTATATTCTGAGGGGTAATTTATTTTATTTTAACGGTTGTGTATGGTAGGTAAGCTACACAATATACAGGGTGTTGAAAAGTAAGTTCATAATTTGTTTTATTTGAAACCAAAAACCGTAGTTAATTAAAAAAATATATATTTTAAGATGTGGTAGTCTGTACACTACAGGTTGTTAAAAATAAGTAAGTATTTTTAAAAATTGAAGATCTAAAATTTACATAATTTTTTAAATCTATTTAACAAGCTTTGCAAAAAAGCGGTTAAGTGCGACTGTATCTCGCCATGAAAAAAATGAAATGTTTACTGTAGCTATGAATTTTATGCGTTACAAGTGGAATAAAATACCGCATAATATTATGTACAACTATGTAAGAGCCTAGTTTTAAAAAAAAAACTCATAAGAAAATATTAAATACACAGGTTTTTTAACCCCTGAAGGAAATAGAGGGGTGTTATAAGTTTAAAGTAAGGGCTGAATTTTTTTTTAAATTAGGGTGATAGGTAATGTATATTTTTAATGATTTTTTCAAATAGATAAATGTTATACCATTTTTAAATTGCCATAAAATTACGTATAGTTATAGTTATAGAAAAGGGCAGGGCTACCAGTGCCCATTCGCCACTGCAACCTAAAAGATCATCATGTTCGCGCCTGCGCTCTCGGTGTGCGGACGTGTGCTTATATGCTGCTTTATATCGCTTACCGGCTATCGCTGCCTACTGTTACGGATTGCTTTGGCTTTGCTTTGCCTACGCAGTTAGCTAAAAGTCAACATGGTTCAGTGTAAAAAGTGTAAGCTCTTTGTTTCAATATCAAAAGACGACATTATAAAGTGCAAGGGTTCTTGTGATGCAGTGTATCATAAAAAATGTGTGAAAAATATAAAGCAATTTACACAGAAGGAGATTTGTGAGGACTGCCTCAGGGCGGAAAACAGCCCAAAACCGCAGTCAGCGGCACCAAGGATTGATGTAGATCCCAATAAAGTTACGGTCGAAAATCTATTGGATCAGGTCAATAAGAAGCTGGAAATCATTTTTAAAATGGAGAAGCGTTTGGAGGAATTGGCCGCTACGGTAGATTTTTATGCTGAACAATATCAGGAGATGGTAGAATTTAAAAAGGGAGCCGAAAAGAGGCTAACTGCTCTGGAGCAAAAGAATATTTACTTTGAAAAATGTAATAAAGCCCTGGAGGAGAAAATTACTGCCTTAGAACAAAAAGACACGGAGAAAAATGTTGAGATAGTGGGATTGGAGAAGTATGAAGGCGAGAACTTAGTGAATATAGTCACTAACATTGCCAAAAAACTTGAATTAAAACCAGAGGACGTCGAAGATGTAAAGAGGGTAGGATACCAAAAACCCGAGGATAAACGCCCGCGACCAGTTCTGGTAACACTACGCTCTAAAGCGGCCCGTGACCAATGGGTTCAAAAACGTAAAGTAAGGCTTAGTAATGGATTAATATATGGCAACGATAATCAACAACCAATTTTCATTAATGAGGATATGACCAAAGCCATGCGCCAGCTGTTCTGGAATACTAAAAACATGCTAAAACCAACTTTTAAGTATATCTGGATTCAAAACTCGAATATCTTAGTCAAAAAGAGTGACAGCGAGAAAAAAATATACAAAATTCGCTCAGAAAATGACCTAAAAAAGCTTAATGAGGGCAATAAATAATAAATACCTGTGTGTTCACACTACATGATTATTAATAACATCCACATTCAACGATATAAGTCACATAAACACCGATATATTGTATAATAAATACAACAATACGTTACACTGGAGTAAATATATACAAGAAAATGATAAAATGATAAATATTGTACACTTAAATATTCGATCGCTAAGAAAAAACTTCAATGAATTGTTAGTACTATTACAGCAGTGTCAATACAATGTTGATATAATAATACTTTCGGAAATTAATATAAAATCAGAAGAATTACCTTTATACAGTATAAAAGGATATCATTTACATGCTACTACGAGAAAAAACAAAAAAGGTGGAGGTATAGCTATATATACAAAGGAAAAAATTAACTTCTCAGCAGAGCCTATTGAAAACACTGCCTCGGAACTTATGTATGGAAAACTTAAAACTGGAAAAGAATTGGTGCATATTTTTGCAATTTATAGACCACCTAAAACAAATAGGATACGGTTTCTTAAGGAGCTAAACATAATCTTAAAGCGCATTCCTCCGTCGGAAGATATCTTAATAATTGGGGACACCAATCTGAACATGCTGGGAGACAATCACAATTCAACTATCACAAAGTACAAAAACATGATGTGTGAACGCGGCCTGCAGTGCGGAATTCCAACAACAGAGATAACGCGCGAAGCTGTGGTCGACGGCCGGCTGGAGACTTCGTGCATCGACCATGTGTGGGTGCGCGCGCGTCACGCGCAGCGCATCGACACACACATGCTCACGTGCAAAATGTCCGACCACCATATGATCGGAACTAGTTTCACAGAAGTGCCAAGTGAATATAGCTCATGCTATGGTGTAAATAAAGTGAAAAGTGTCCTAAATAATCAATTAGTGAAAGATAAGTTAGATGAAGTGAATTGGTCAGAATTATTGTCGATTAAGTGCCCGTTAGTGCTGTATGAAAAATTGTCAGGGATTTTTGGAAATATTTATGAGGAATGCAAACAGGACATAACTGTAAGTAGTAAAAGATTATCTCAGCCATGGGTTAGTAAGGAGTTAGGCATTATGTTAGAAAGAAGGGATGAATTATTTAGGATATGGAAATCGACGCCGACAAATATGAATAAGAGATTAGTATATACAAGATATAGAAATAAGGTAAATAAATGTATTGATAAGGAAAAGAATAAGTACAGACAGGGTGAAATTATTAAATGTAATGGGGACTTTAGAAAAATCTGGGCTAATATTAATTTATGGTTAGGAAGAACAAAAGGAAATATAGATAATGTTATATTGAAATATTTGGGGAAAACTGATAGTACTTATAATATTTGTAGTAAGTTTTCTAATGTTTTTACAGAAGAAATAAGCAAAATTAAACACAAGTGTAATAGTAAATTTTTGAATCGTGACTCATACACCAGTCAGAGTAATGTATCTTTTAGGTTTAGAAAGGTTAGTGCATGTAAGGTAGAAAAACTAATCGATGATTTACAATGTAACAAAGCTCCGGGCATCGACCAAATTAGGGTGCAGGATATAAAATATGTAAAATGTCAAATCAGCCAGATATTAGCTAACTTCATAAATATGTGTGCCGTAAAAGGTGTTTACCCTGATACACTCAAAAAGTCACTTATTAGACCTATTTATAAACAGGGTAGCCATCTCGATTACTCGAATTACAGACCGATCGCTATACTGTCCGTAGTAAACAAAATTATGGAGAAAGTGATGATGCAGCAAATAAGTGAATTTCTAGAGCATAATAAAATAATATCTGATACGCAACATGGCTTTAGGAAGGGTCGAAGCACATCCACAGCGCTGGCACAGTTTGCGGATGATGTGAATGAAAGCCTTAACAGTGGTATGCAGGTCATAGCCTTATTTATTGACTTCAAAAAGGCATTCGATACCCTTGACCATGACCTGCTGCTACGTGCGATGGATGAGTGTGGAATTAGAGGGCCAGTTAACCAGTGGTTTCGAAGTTACCTGTCAAACAGAACAATTTCCACAGTCATCGATGGTACTAGGGGTTCGGAGGCTGAGGTCGAGCTAGGTGTACCAACTGGTTCCGTATACGGCCCAGTTGGATACATCATGCACGTCAACAGTGTCAGCAATGTTGTAGAAAACTGCAAAACATATATGTACGCGGATGATACTTGCTTACTATATTCTTCAAAAAATTTGCAAACTGTCATAGACAAGATACAATCAGACTTTGAAAACATTACTAAATGGGCCCATGACAATGGCATAATAATAAACCTGAGCAAGACCAAATGTGTGCATATATATTCGCCATATAACAAAATAGCCAGAAATATTGATAAATCGGATATAAACATTCTAGGTCATACTTATGAATGCTTGCATAACGGTAAACTCACCTGTAAATGCAATAAAATTGATTTTGTAGACAAGTATAAGTACCTAGGTGTATATATCGATAGCCACATGAGCTGGAAATCACATGTTAACGATGTTTGTAACAGGCTCCGAACAATATTGGGTAAATTTTATCACTTAAGTAAAATATTAAATAGAAGCACCTTATATAGTGTTTATTACGCTCTTGCTGACTCATTGCTGAACTATGGCCTAAGTACATACGGCCGAACATTTAAAACCTATCTCGATCAAATTAAAGAACTACAAATTAGACTGTTAAAATACTTAGTAGACAAAAGAACTAAAAATAATTGTAATAATGAATATGAAAAACTCTTTCTTCTTTGTAAAATATTACCAGTACATAGCAAAGTAAATTACTGTATAGCTATTGAACAATATTATTGTAATGATTATAAAACACTTGTTGTACAAAATTATTTTTCCCGACAAAAAGGTAAACTTTATCAACCAAAACATAAGAACTACTATGGTCAAAGAATTCGAAAATACTTAGTGCCTAAAATATTTAACAGTATACCATTGTTAAAAGAAACCAAAAAGTTAAGTAAATTTGTCATAAAGCAAAAATTAAAAACTATTATGTTGGATTTGTTTAAGAAAGAACTGAATGATGTAGGTATATTATGAATTCGAACTGTTTAGATATAATGTAGTCATTAATGTGTTGCATAGCTTAACTAAATTAAAGTAACTATATATTATATGTAGTGTCGCGAATTTATCACCATAAAGTCGAGTCACTAACATGGGTAGATATAGCAGGTAATGTAGATATTTAATGTTTATGTTTAAGAGAGCTCTCTCCGCCAACAAACTATGTGTCTATAGTTTGGCGGATTTATATTGTGTAATTTATGTATGTATTTGAAAATAAATAAAAAATAATAATAATAAATTATGACTCCCCATGCCGAGTCTCACTCTACAGGCCCAGGTCTTTTATAAACCTGATATTACCTATACATAACGTGACCATTTATTTTTTTTGTCAGAGCGGGACACCTGCGGATTTATGTTGCAAAAAAAACTTATTGGTACCTATTCATTACAATTTTATGTAGTCCATGTAGGGAATGCAATCTCGTACGACATTTCCACCTAGCGAGATCTCGCGAGACCTGGCAAATTACGGGATCTCGCGAGATTTAAAGAATCGCTATTAAGTAAAACATAAATGCAAATGCTTATTTTTAGTAGGTACTAGTAACATAATGTTGCTTAGTTATAAAAATAAAGTGACTATTATTAAAAAAAAAAGAATGAACATATTATTTTGTCTCTAACTCCAATAAATATAATGTTTATGTCTATAATTAATACACCTATTACGGCTAATCAGTTAAAATTTATGCAATATTGGTAAAAAAAAAACATGATCAAATCTATACCTATTTAGTATTTTGTAAATTTATTAAGTAAGTACTTTAAGTTCAACAATTAGAAGTAATAGGAACATTAGTTATTGTAAATAAAAACAAAAACTTAACTTCACAAGATATTAAATAAATGAGTGAGTTGTGAGATCGTATTAATCAAATAAAAGAAGTTCAAAAGAGAAGTCAGATCAAGTTATCAAGATACGGAAAGGGAAGTTAATTTTTTTGAAAATTATTTCGATTCTGAAGACATAACTAAATTCTAATTTTAGAGCTGTCAAAACCTTATTGTATTTGTTTAAAATTCGACTCGTGTTTCCGTAATTGTAATTTTTTTAGCAAAATTTATAGTTTGACAGCTCTAAAATGAAAATTTCTGCCTTTCGAATTTTCATTTGGCTTCTCAAAAAAATCGAGAGAATCATCTGATAGACGACTTCTGATTTTGCATGAAATATACGTCGTCACGACTCTGCATTTGTCGATCTCGTTATGTCGCGAGATCTCGTACGAAATTAAACGAGTTTCATCAAATATGGCCGGGATCTCGCGAGTTCGGGATCTCGGCGGGACGAGATTGCATTCCTTAAGTCTATGTGAGAGGTAAGAAGATATTATTATATAGCTGCTGTCTCAAGTGATTAATGCAAAATGTAGGTAATTTAAATTATCGTTTGGTCTGTTTATGAAAGCGGGACATTTTTGCCCTCGCGGGGGACAGCGGGACGGATAGCTTGAAAGCGGGACTGTCCCGCCCAAAGCGGGACGTATGGTCACCTTACCTATACAGGATGTTGCAAAAAGGGCCGAAAGGGTTTGACTCAGGGGTTATTCTGAACAACTTTTGTTCTCCAAGTTTTGGAAATTTTCGAAAAATAAATTTGGTCTCTATAGTAAAAAGTCACGTGATCGAATAAGTTTCTATGTAAAAGGTTTTGTTACGTGAATTTTCAAAATTGTAGAAGAAAAGTGGATCAGAATGGCACCTAAATCCACTTTTGGCTAAGCTTTATACCCTTTTTTCAATACCTTGTATAAAATATCGTCAGCGTCACCTTAGATCGTAATCATCGTAACTCCTCGTGACCAAATTTTAGAGGAGACAAAAATACTGTTTTATTTGTAGTTCTAGTTGGCATACTACCCACCTAAAGTTTTTTTTAACTAGCCTAAAAATGATTTGTTTAGACAGTCTATCTTCCTGTTCAACCGCAGCCTGAGTGCCAGTGACTCAATGACTGAAAGGAGGCCATTAGTGCTCCTAAATAAATAAAGCAGGCCTGTAGATTATCTTTCAGTGTACCGACACATCTGATTGCTGTAAGAGCCTGATAAGCTCTTCGAACGAGTCATACCTCTGTGGTGGTACGGTTTCGACCTTTCGGACAGTCAGTTTGGCATCCGAAATGCGGATTCGAATAGTGGGTACAATACTTTGCGTTCGTTCACTGTCGGAGCAGGATAAGAACCACGGGCGAGTTGTTGCGCTGGCTGTTTGCTTAAAAATAGTAACCGCGTTCAACTCTATCCCCTAGAGGGCGAACCTTTAGGGCGGCTCTTGTATACCATCACTTGTTTTCTTATCTGCAGAAAATTGACAGAGGTCATACGTGTCTAACAAGTACACTAAGGATGCGAAAAGAGAGGGTTTGTTTTCACTGAAGAAGTTCAGTTGCGGAGTTCCACAGCGGTAGGTCTTGGACCCCTCTGCTGTGGAACTTGGCATACAACGCGGTCCTGCAAATCAAGCTCGCAAACGGCGTTAGCACAGTGCATTTTTCTAATGTCACACAGGTCGTGAGGTAGGCTGAGAGCCTCCTTCGGGGATGATATCCCAATGATTCATTACGAAAAAATTGCTGCAGCTGTGCTCGCCATGCAGTGCATGGGCTACTTCCGAATCTGGGGGGCTGTTGCAAAGGAGTCCGTTGCCTCTATACGGTACGGGTTCCGTGCGATCTATGATCCTTCCGGGAGCACCTGTCTTGTCAAGTCGAAGAGAATGGCTCGTATTCGACGCAACCTGCAGTACTGGTGGGATTGGTTGGAGGACAGGACAGCAGGAAGCTGCAGCAGCCGTCATGCTGTGATTCGACGCATAGATGCAAAAAAAAGTTGAAAGTAACTTCATGTTAATAAAATATTAGATCTTAATTTAACAACATAACATTGCAAAAGAAAAATTAACATTGTTGAGTATGTTATTGTAATTTACTAAAGTAGTAATAAAAACAAAGGCTTATTGCATAGTTTTCGTTCACGTTCGCCTACATCGCACGTTGTATATGAGAATAAAGGGTATAATTACTAAGTTTTCTTGTTTAAAAATCACGGTTTGGGGTTTAGAGGAAAACAAATGGTAAAATGCGGAATACAGTTTTTTTTTTCGAATAAAGAGGAAAACATGTGAATTCAAAAAACGTTTCTATTGACACCAAAGAGTACTTTTCGCCGAGAAAAGTGGAGTTACAATGTTTGCGATCTAAAGTGATGATAGAACTAGAACTTATTTTTTCAGTTCACCTGCTGTTGAGTGAAATCGTAATTAGGTAAATGACTCCTTGACATGAAAATAACTTTTTTTTTATAATCGTTATAACAAAACCGTTTTTTTTAATACAGCAATATTTGTAGGTGTACTTACAGTGAGCAAAAGAGCGCAGCAAGGTGTAAATTTTTTGGTTTTTAAGAAACAAAAATATTATTTCTATCATATCCCAAATACACATAAGTACTTAAAAAAAAAATACACACTCTCGCCTTGTACTAATGTACCCCCTTGCGGGGGTACTTACATGTTATTATTTTTCTGGTGACCTCCCCATATCCCTTTGCCAGCTACGTAACCTTTTGTGACACCCTGTATATGCAGAGTTCTGCAAACTACTGTTCTGCTTTTGAAACACCAAAAAAAAACAGGTCGTCTAACTAAAAGGTCACGTGACCAAAAAAAAATTATATGAAGAAGCGTTTTTTTCATGAATATAAAAAATTACGTAGGATAAAAGTTTTTCAGAGTGACGCCTGAGTAACGCCCTTTCGGCTAACTATACTTTTTTTATTACACGGGGGCAGAGTTTAATACAACACCCTGAACTATTAAACTCTGATAATATTTTCGCGATTTTTTTACATTCTGATTTCATTTCCTGGCTTAGAAATAACATCAATAACATGCTGCACACGTAGGTTTCGGCATAGTATTAAACCCTTTTTGCAACAACCTGTATAAATATCGGCACGGGTACGACTTTATATATAATTAATTATTAAATATTAAAAATACTTTCAAATAAAAATAAATATTTTCGTATCACAAAACAATATTACTTACTTAGTATATTTTTAACAAAGTGGCATGTCTTCACTTTTATGTTTTCGAGTACTATGTTAAAATTTCATGTCATTGTCCGTAGAACGCCCCGCATACCTCAACCCCCCCTCACTAGATTTGACAGATTCTGATTTTCTTCCAGCTTTAGTGACAGCCTTAAAATGGTAATGTATGGCTCATATTCAAGGTTTTTAATTTCCTTATATTTTTTAGGTTTTTTCCCTACAAGGTGTAATTTGCAGAATGTGACTTTCTCTCTAAATCAAATCGGAACCCGTCTATTTCCAGGATCAATACTTTTCAGTCTGAAATGACATGTTTCGTAAAAAACTCAACAACATGGAGGAACATGCTTGATTGCTGTGGAGTGGAGTAATTACTGCGGCCTAACAGTGGAACCACAGTGGCAGTTGGACATTAAGTATGCATCATCAAATGAAGCGTTTTTTTTTATTTGTATGTTGTGGTAGTTTTGTATTGATTTCTTTTTACAAGTAAGTATCTATTTAATTCTTCTGACCTTTTCAATATATTTTACTAAAAGTGTAAAAAAAACATTTCTTTGACACAAATAACGTGGCATTGTAAGAAGAATCGTAATATTTTTAATTTAAGTAATTTAGATATGACACAATTAAGTACACATACGCCTTATTCTACCAGAAACCTACAAAAGGCGGTCTCATCACCAAAAACTCTATCTTCCAGACATAACCGTCCCATGCAATTTTCCGCAACCATCTTTCAAGCCAACTCATGTTCGATACCGGTCGAATACTTTTGATATTTTTATGTGGGTAGATTAATTTAACTTTGACGAGAAGTCAGTCGTTGTCAGCCTACGTTCGATTTTTAAGCTCTTTAGTCCAGTCAATAAGTGACTCAAAATGAGGTGTAGAGTGCGTGAGCAGGTAACTTACCGATTCCTTCAGAAACTTGTTAAGGGGGCTTAGGTTGTTAACATACCAAAAGTCCTGACTCCTAGGTGATGAGCGGGGGGGAGGAGGGGGGGATAAAGGTACGAATTTTTGGTTTTTTGCTTATATCTCAAAAACGGTGCATCGGAGACAAATATTATAAACTAATAAAATGGAGCTATTAAAATTATCTAAAACTTTTATATCATATGTTTTTTTCTAATTCCTAACCGTTTTCGAGCTATTACCCTCGGAAAAAGTTAAAATTTACAAGAAAAATGTATTCATGTCAAAACATTCATAAACATTGCATCATATTGTCTAAACCTATTCATAAATGAAAAAAATCAACAGAAAAGAAGTTGTAGATTTTTAAATTCTCTTTTAGAATATATATACATATGCTGATTAATGTCCAACCCACCTAAAGTTACAGCTATTTTACTTACACTACGCTTACTAATTCGGTGAGCTATGTCAGTGATTTTACCAAAATGCAAGTTTAAAGTAGCTCTAACTTTAGGCGAGTTGGACATTGACCAGCATATGTAATATATTCTAAAAGGGAATAAAAAAATCTACAACTTCTTTCCTCTTCATTTTTTCGTTTATGAATAGGTTAAGACAATATGATGCAATGTTTATGAATGTTTTGACATGAATACATTTTTCTTGTAAATTTCAACTTTTTCCGAGGGCAATAGCTCGAAAACGGTTAGGAATAAGAAAAAAACATATGATATGAAAGTTTTAGATAATTTTAAGAGCTCCATTTTATTACTTTATAATATTTGTCTCCGATGCACCGTTTTTGAGATATAAGCAAAAAACCAAAATTTCGTACCTTTATCCCCCCCTCCTCCCCCCCGCTCATCACCTAGGAGTCAGGACTTTTGGTATGTTAACAACCTAAGCCCCCTTAACAAGTTTCTGAAGGAATCGGTAAGTTACCTGCTCACGCACTCTACACCTCATTCCTTGACTGGACTACTTGTAATTCGGCGCGGTCGCGATTATCGGAATAATTGTATTGTATTTGGAAAATATAAGTACAAGTGGATTTTGTGTGTGAACCTCAAGATTTCTTTGGATTTGTCATGTATCGAAGGGGCCCCCTACGCCGAGCCATGGACCTTAGACGTAATCAAGTGAGCAAAACCTATAATATTTATTATTGTAATAACTCATGTTACTCTGGACTTGTTCTTGATGATTATAGTTTATTACCTATTTAGTTTATAAACCTTTTATTGTATTAGTAAATCCCGCAGTAGGTTTTTCTATTTAGATGCTTTATTTCAAAATGCTTATTATAATTAATAGCTATCTATCCTCAAGAGGTCGTCACAATGATTTCGTTTGACCTAATTTCCGTTCCCATCGAGATCGAAAGTAGACTCGATGCCATCACGCTATATGAGGCTATATCAGCGCAAAAATTGAGAACATGGGCTACTCTTTATCCCGGAATTCCCACGGGAAAACTTTTTAAGGCGAAGCGAAGCTCGCGAGGACAGCTAGTATAATACAAGGACTCACGTTACTCTGGATCCGGTCCCAGAACTCCCGGTGAGCGGAATCCTCGTCCCTTGTAGACTTGTTCTTGATGAAGGAGGCCCGCAGCTGAGTCTTCATGGTGCCCTCGAGCTGCGGGCGCAGCGCCGCCGCCGCGATGCCCACGGACAGCTCCAGCAGGATGATGATGATGAGGCAGCCCACGTACTGGGGAGAGAAGAGGAGATGTAAACAAAAAGCACATGGAAAGATATTATAATATTATACGTTATGAGTTAAACAATTTCCTTGGAAGACTTCCTTCATTGGAAGGAGACCCATGCCCCAGCAGTGGTGACGTGATGGGTCGTGATGATGTAAGTTAGAGCGCAGCAAGCAGCTTATCGCCGTGAAAAGTTTTGCTGTGATTTTTTTTTTTTTTTTTTTTTTTAATGATTTTATTATCACTCCACAGACTTTATGTCCGTGCCTTTATGAGAGATCAATATATTGTGAGAGTTTGGTTGTTTTTTATCTTCATCTTTTAACTACTCACTACTCAATGTGGAAGCTTATAATATATATATTTTATCTTTTATATATATATATCTATATATTATTAATAAATTATTTTTTTTTGCACTCCTGGAGGAAAATCTACACAGACACCTGGGAAGGGGACCCAGGTAGTGTCGGCCTTTAACCGACTAAAAACCCCCAGTTGTGCATTTCTTGTTTTTTTTTTTTTTTTTTTTTTTCTTTTTTTTTTCTTTGTTTCACACAGTCACACTTACAATTATAATGGCAACAAACATTTGAAGGGTAGGGCCAGTGTCAGCTGTCTTCAGAGAACTTAACAGACGCCTGTCAGTGGCCACACACTCCTTTTGTCATCGCTGTTGTTTTGCCTGGTGTTAATGTGTGACAGTGTTCTTAAAACTATCTTAATTTTATTGGTTAGTTCTTATACAGATAATATTAATTCATGATATACTATACAATACCTACATATCAAAACTATACAATACATGCTATATACTATACATAACAAAACTATAAAATACATGCAATACTGTTTGGCCGTCAATATAAAATTAAAATCAAAATTCTCCTATTACGCTCCATTTTGCGTTGCCAAAAGCCTTGATTGCTTTTTGCTGTGATGAACGGATCAGCCAATTAGTTAGGTGTCAGTCCCCGACGGATCACTGTCTACTCTCTCGACAGTATCTTGGTGTATTAAGCATGCCGATTGCGTGCAAATCTCGTTCGTTCGTTCGTAGATTTAGGGTCAATTCAGACGTACCACAACCACACCACAGCCACAACCACGCGGTGTGGTCGGGCGTATATTTTGTATTGACAATGAATAATCCAATTCACACGTGCCACATTTTGCCATTGTTATCGACCACCTGTGTAATACGACCACATCGCAACCACATCGCAACCACAACGCAACCACATCGCAACGGCAAAAAGCCGCTGTCACACAATTCACACGTAACCACAGCTTGACCACATTTTGTCGCTGCGACGTGGTGTGGTTGTGGTACGTGTGAATTGACGCTTAGAGGGTAACCCCCCAGACAAGTGATAAGGTGCACTGGTCGCTGGAAGGTATGATACATAATGATGTTACTAGGGGAGGCTACTGTTATCCCCCATGCATAGTGTATGCCATGAAGTTTACACTAGAGGTTACTTTATTCCTATCCTTTTTGGTAGAGAACAATTTATAAACTGCTTATTTACTATCCATCGATAAAATCAAATAAAATACATATTTTTCTAACAACCTATACAGACACTTAATAGCTTTTCTGATAATATCAGTGGGAGGCCGTTTAATCGAGCGTTTAGTCCAACAGTGGGTGAATTAGTAAATTGTAAGCGTGATAACAAGCTAACCTAGATCACGATTGCCTATACGTGTTGGAAGCCCGTATTTCACTGGTGTGACCCATTGGGTCGACTACCTACTCGTATTGTGTCGTAGACATGGCAGTACCTTATTGTTTGACCTAAAATCGATACATAAACCTAACTATAAATTTTAACGCTTTAAGTACGGAAATATGCTGATAATTTTACCCAGATGTGTATAAAAACTATATATTATGTATAAATAAAGCTTTTATTTTATTACAATATTTACTATAAGTAGCAGTAGTAGCTTTTTCTGTTTAGATGCTTTATTTCAAAATGCGTATTATAATTAGCTATATATCCTCAAGAGATTGTCACAATGATTTCGTTTGACCTAATTCCGTTCCCATCGAGGTCGGAAATAGACTCGATGACATCACGCTATACAATATTAGGCCACACTATTGTACACTCAACCAAAGGTAAAGTAACAACCAGAGCGTCTAGTACGGGTTTCGCAATTTACGAAAATGAAAAAGTTTTCATTTTTTTCTGTGTCAGTTTTATTATAGTTTTCGCTCCAGGGTCAACTTTCACAGTTTTCGATAAACGCGATATCAAACATCTCCAACTCAACTCAACTCAACTTCCAAGTTGTACAGGCATTTCTCTAAATACGTATGTTATGTTATAGTTTTTACCCCAATGGTCGTGACTTATCTCTGTCGTTAACTGTACCCATTGGGCAGCTGTTTCATGTCACAACGAGCTTCGTGCTTTCGTGTCCCGCTGCTGGACATAGGCCTCTAGTGATGGTCATTCGTGGTCTGCAACTCTGCATGATCGATAGCACATGTTGTGTGCTGACGATTGGCGTGTCCATGGTATTTAATTTAGTAAGTAAATTATGTTAACCTATCCATATATAACATATTATAGTAGGCTAATGAAAAGAAATGTGCCTATATGGGGATAGGTAGGTACACATATTTATGTATACTTACATATTTCATATTTTACAATAATAAATATTATGATTATGAGCTCTAACAACTATCAGCAGCAGTGCTGACGCCTCCATCGCCGTGAACTCTTCACCATGCCCCATGTGCTCTAGCTCCAACCTTAGACAAGTGTCTAAACCCTTGCCACGGCGGTCAAGCGAGGTCATCCGCGTCAAGGCTATATGGGGCTGGACGAAACTTTCGCAAAAGAGGTCAGAAAGAAACTCACAATATACAGCAGCTTAGGGCTCTCCTTCCAGGCCCCGAAGCAGCCGAAGGCGGCCACGATGATGATGAGGACGCCGACAGCGATCAGCACGGCGTCGGTCTCGTGGCCGGCTGATGACTCCATCGCCGCGAACCCCTTGATCATGCCCATGTCCACGCATGCCGTCGCTATGATCACCACGCCCAGGATCTGCAAGGAAGAGGTATTCTCTATAATAATAATAAAATAAATAATACGTGTAAGGATATTTTTCACACACGGCCATCCGTTCCCAAGCTAGGCAGAGATTGTGTTATGGGTGTCGGACAGTTCATATATCTACACAAATACATAATTATGTAGATAGATACATATTAAATAGAAAAACGAAAACCCGACACAAGGCAAACACAAGTGCTCATCACACGAATGTTTGCCCTAGGCGGGATTCGAACCCGCAGCCCCAAGCTTCGGAAGCAGTTTTAAATAATACCTACAACTTCAACGGTTGTATCTCCTATAAGTATCTGAATAGGATGATACATATCAAGCATAAATGTTGAACCAGTCCCTTCTGTCGAACAGGAGACCCATTAAAAAGGTACTTTTTGTCATTGTGATTTGGACTGCAACGGGCAATGCATCTTATATGCATTGAACTTAGCATGTATGCCTAACTTTAGAGTTCTTTTGACACTGGAATGCTGGATGATGCAGTGAATTTAATTCCTCGACCGCTACCACACCACCTCCGATAAGATAATAATCCTTAACCAGAGTCTCTCGCCTGACAAATATCCGTCAGATCCATACAAGTTATGTCACATTTGACAAGCCAGCGTTGATTGTTAATTGCTAATGTGTCGGTAGTTGTACAGCACCAGGACTTTGTTTAAAAGGCTGTTATGCACACTTAATGGAAAGTAAATAAATCATCTTAGACTCTAAGGTAAACACGTGGGAAGTATCCACTTAGCATACGAAATTACTTACAAAGTTGTGAAGAGTGGAGACCAGCGCTACCGCTGTGTTTCTCAATGCGTCCTAAATTGATGCTAACCAATTTACATCAATCTTAGGTGTGGCTTCCTTTGAAGAACTTGGGACAACCATGGGCGAAGACAATTTAAAAGTACTTAATATATTGACGTTATTATATTATTATGTATATGTTTTGTAACGTAAAAGCTATCGTTAAATGGGTAAATAATTAAACAAAAGTAAACACAGAAAATTGCAGAATTCGTATTGAAATTCGCTAAACATCCTAAACCAATACCTAAGAAGTACCTAAATTCGTTGGCCCTGAGAAAAAATGGAGTAATTTATATATTAGTACATAATTATATTAATTAAACTTAAGTTCTGAGTATGAATAATTGAGACAGAGACAGTAGGAAATACTCGTACGCTACCAACATAGATGCGGAGAATGATTTACTAGGAACCATTTAAAGTTACGCCCATGAATTTGTTACTAAATTGGGTAGAGTTGGCTAACTATGCTGTGCCATAAAGATATGCCGTAGGTACAGTGGGCAGAAGAATACCGTGAGATTTTAATATTTGAACATACTACTAATTTTCTTCTCTTCTTCTTAGCCATTTTCAACATCAAAGGTGTATGGCACCCATTTCGATCTTGGGCTATCTCTATCCATATAAATACTTATACTATGTAAAATATAGCAAGAGTCCTATGTCGTTTAATTGACAGATGCTTATACATTAAGCCTGCGGAATTGAGTTCATTTTCTCTTGATAACCAACAAATGACAGATAAAATGTATGGATTTGACAGCAGTCATAGGGTCCTTGCTTTAATATATTTTACCAAGTACACTAATGTTACGTCAGATGTAGAAGAGAGCTTTAATTTTTGTTAATAGGTACATACAGGTAAGTATATTTTTTATAGGCTCCTGTACCTACATCAACCATTAACGAAACTGATACAATTGCAGACACCCACAACTTTAAATTAGGTATACTATCGATCTAATGGTCACTGACCCCATAACTTTAATTCTCAAGTTATTTTAGTTTTTAATCTTTACTATGTTTGATAGGCATTATTTCCGATTTAAGGTTTTTCACGGTTCATTGGGATAACGAACTGAAATTGATTTAAAAATATATTCTATTGACCTGATTAGCTCCGTTGGTGGCCTCATCATGTTTTAAATATATCTACAGGATGATGATATGCGTATTATAATATTGTAGGTTGTAGGTAATAAAAACTGTTTACAAATAATGTACTTACTAATGTTATAATTATAATTTTAAAAGAAAATATTCGCAAAACAGTCTCAGCTAATATTGCGTTTTCTATACAAACCTAAACTTTATTTATTCATATAATGTAGAATTGGAAATATGTAGGTTCTAGATCTAGCCCTATCACGGATAGCTATACCATAAAATTATTATTTTGTAACAATTTTATACACACAATTTTATTAGACCATGGCATTTTTGTTTCTCAACCATAGCACCATGTGTAATAAACGGAAGTAAGTAATAAATTTTATACTGTACTCCGAAAGGCAGGATTTCACCGAGAATAAGTCGTCTATTTATACGACGAGTGTAAGCAACGGCATATTGTGAGAATAAATGTTGTCTAAAATGACGAGTGATGTGACCCTTAACCTGTTTGTGTTTACAATTCCGTTTTGCCCCACCCTGTATATTATTACTGGTATATAGCTATTATCTATTATGTGGTAACTGTACATAAAATTTCCTACCTGTTGTAGGTACATACAACTTGTAACAATTAGTGACCTCGAGACCAGAAAAAGGACTCACTATTCAGTACGCACTGTGTGGCCTCAGAATAATCACTTCCTCTCGCTTAGTTCATTGTTTTACTGATGAGAATGGGGATCAGTGCTGATTATGATGATTTTTCAAATTACTCTACTTCACTCAGTTGTTTGGAAAATAGTAGGTATACTTATTTCATAATTTAACCTGATTACCTACTACAGGTCACATCAAAATGGGTTGTTTAAATGCCTTTATCTGGAAACAGGTCTTTTGGGACTGCTTACCAATTCCCGGCCGTTACTATACCGAATTTTGTCTAAAATGTAGATTTTTAATGATAATACGAGTATTTTTATAGACAACTGTGTTAGAGGTAGTAATGGTACACCATTGGGTCATAGAATCGGGTCGCGCCCTATAACACATCGGTCGATATGTCATGACAGCTACAAACTTAAATTGCCTTTATTACTATGGACTTAGGAGTTACGAGTTATGGGGAACTATGTTTACAATTTACGATGAAAATGGATTCCACTGAAATGACTGAAATAGAAAACGTAATGACTAAACGCATGCAATGTGCATTTTTTTTTTATATATTTTTTTATGTATGTTCACCGATAACTCCGCCGTTTATGAACCGATTTTAAAAATTCTTTTTTTGTTGTATTGGGTTGAGCTTCCAGGTGGTCCCATTTTTTTTTCAGAATTTTATCTCACCCCTAAGGGTGGGTAAAAGGGTAAAAACAGGGTATGAATTTCCATTTTGGACACATATTAACCGATTCTAATGAAATTAAGAACGTAAATATAGTTCTTATAACAATAAAATATGATGGTGACCTTGAGCTGATCTGATGATGGAAACGGAAGGCAGTCAAGGGAACTCCTCAACGGTATATAGCAACTACCTCGTGTTTAGGCTTGAATAATTCGTATTGATTAGTAGGACTTTTTGGTATCATTTGCATCTTACTTTTGATTAAAAATTATTGCAAATAAACTAAAAACTATAAAATAAAATAATTTAAATAAAAATAATAAAACTTTGGTTATCGTAAAAAAAACGGATGTGCATCTATGAAAGACTCAGCCTGTATAAGCATTTGTCTGCCTGTTTACCGATATGACTTTGTGAGACTGATAGATACTTAATGCTTATTAAATTAAGATAAAAAGTTACCATTAAAATTATGTTACCTGCCTAGGTTATACCTACATATAATACTCGTACGAAAATTTACAAGCATATCGATGTACGTTAGTTTAAATCTGTACCTACTATGTATAAATACGAGTATGTATTGTATGTCGCCAATACGTGATTTCAATTATAATCATGTAGATAGGTAGGTATGGGTACCATTTAGAATAAAATTATTATTAGGTGTAATATTAACACGCACTTACCCAGTCAGGAATCTTCCAAAATTCAATGTCAAATTCGTTAACCGACAAAAATTATAAAACAATACGAAACTAGGTAGGTACTTGTTTGAAATTCCTGCGAAGCAACCTTATAGTAACATAATAAAACAGATAAGTATCATTCCTACAATTCATCAGTGCATTGACTAGAGTAGGTAGTTAAATAATTACTTAAGGTTAAATTTTATTGTACTTAGATATTTAAATGTAAGTACTTGATACTATTCTAGATCTTGATACTATTCTCGTATTTCCGCCCTCCAAAAAAAAAACGGAAAGTACAGTGAAAAGTTAAATATAAAAAAAACATGATCAATATCTGAAATTAATTACATAATACGTGCACTTTATGTAAATAAGTACGTAGGTATGTAGTACTAGCAAGATGACTGTACAATCAGATTGTACTACGGTTGGGTTACTCTTAACTGATGTTATTGTAAGGTTCGGCTACTGTGAAAAGGGCTTACATTAGTTACGTTACATATGTTATGTTTCAGTGTTATGAATGAGATCCGTCGTACAATAATTCGACTGTAAATATATAAATAATCGAATGATGCGCGTGCACAGAATTAATATTTAATTTTTATTTTGTTTGATAAATATAAATACCCGAGAAACCCTGTAATGTACCACTTGTTTTTGTGAATAAAGAATTTATTATTATTATTATATTATTAAATACCCGACAACGTTATAATATAATAAAAGCCCACCTTTTGTACATGTATTTTTATATTTGTGCTATAAAGAATTAAATAAATAAATAAATAAAAGGGAATGTCACGGAAGTTATACAAAGTTAGTAATGGAGTTTATTTGTGTGCATCAGGAATAGCTATAGGTGCTTAGCTAAATCTGTAAACAAGCTGAAGTTACTATGGAGTGGTAATATCTGCCGAAGAACCCACAACTGTTGACTCGAGTGGAAACCGCCAAGAGTATAAAATTAAAGAAAGAAAGAAAGAAGAAAGAAAAAGATTTTATTTGGTGCTGCACAAATACACCGAAAAATACAACATTTTATTTATTTATTTTTTGAATAATCTGTTATTTATTTATTAAAATCTGGTTTTATTTTCTTTTGGCACACCTTATTACTGAAATTTCTTGCACCTCATGTGGGTTGACTGGTGGAAAATGCTAATATTAAGCATTAAGTCCACACTTTGTACACTTATGTTTATATTTGTGCATTAATATTTTGACTAACAATTTTCGACATGTTTTACTAATTCACTATGGATGTTATATCTAAAAATAAATGTTTAATAATAATAATAATAATAAATTAAAGGATTAAATAAAATGCAGTTTCATTTGTTTCCACAATGTTACCGTGACGATGCAGGATGTAGATAATCTTGTAATTTGCAAGTGCATGGGTTTAGCGAAGGTAACTTATACACATAGTCGGATGTTGATGTAACAATAGCTTAGTCATATTGTTTGTAGCGTCAACGTCACTGATCTGGTAGTTGGGATGGATAATCATGTAACCAGTAGGTAAAATATTATAATAACATACTTATAGAGTACAATTAGTACAATTAATCTTGGCATAACAACCTATACATTATCTGTAAACATCTGTGTGAGAGAAAAATATAGATTTTATTTATTTATTTATTTTATTTTATTTAGAGTGTCCTCAAATTTCCTCAACTAGGCGGGTGGATGGCTTTGTTCAGCTAAGTACTTTAAAGTATACTTGTTTGAAATCTTATTTAGGAACCAATTCTCAACAGCTCGCCTTTGGAGTAGAGTTAGAATTAATTGCAAAATGGTTAATAGTTATTTCCTTAGATAGGTATAACCCAGACAGGGACAGAGTCATATACAGGGTGTTGCAAAATTGGAATACTAAGCCGAAACCTACATGTGCAGCATGATAAAAGATAAGATAAAATACTCTTTATTGCACACAAACAGAAACAGTTTCACAAACATAGAAAAGAAAAATGGTACAATCGGCGGCCTTATTACTAAAAGTAATCTCTTCCAGACAACCACATTGAAAGGAAATATAAAGTATAAAGAAAGGGGTAACGTGTGACAAGACAAGAGAAAATACAACATAATTACTATGAACAATGTCTAAATACCTACATACAATAATACTTAAATATATTATGAACACATATAAATACCTACATACTATGTAGGTATATAGCTATTAATAATTATATACCTAGACCTTATATGTAAAAATACAATACATACCATAAATAAATATATACATATATTATCTGAAATCAGAATTTGGAAATTCGCGAAAAACAAAATTATTTTCCCATAGTAAAAAGTCACGTGACCAACAAAGTTTCTATGGAAAATGAAAAATTTGTTTCAGGATTAGATATACCATGCTGCACATGTAAGTTTCGGCTTAGTATACCCTTTTTGCAACACCCTGTAGATAAAGATAGATATAGTATTTGGTATCTGGTCCTGGATGTCAAAATGGTACATGAATTTTGGTTTACTAAACTAACATAACATCATCCTTATTTAATATATTCCATATATTAAATGCACATCTGCATCATAATTAAATTGTATTCAGTAAGTACCTAAGTATTTTTTTAATTGATTAAGTAGCTATTATGTATTCATCATTTGTTATACAAATAAATAATTTGTAAATATGTGTATTCGTCGCGAGAATGTCAATAAACCCGGCAAGCTTAAAAATAGCCAACATCGAATACCAACAGTCATAGAAAACATGCGTCCGTCGAGACTTATAAATAAATTATAAAACTATTAGAAACTTACCACAAAAATCGCATTGAATACACCCAGAAGGTATTTTATACAGTTCATACCGCACCCTTCCATCTTGCAGCTGTTTTGCTTTCAGCAACAGATATTATGAAAAATACACTCGTTGAATTTCACTGAAAAGTTTATGAAAACTTTTCTTTTAAAATAAAAATTAATTGTCTATGGAATGAAAACGCGGGAAGCGAAACACGAAAAAGTTCAACCGAAGGAGGCCGGATGACAAACAACAGTTGTCAAATTTAAATATTATTTTTCACGCGCGTTCGAACTCCATGGAGGTCGGAGAGCTTATGGCTTGTGTTTCTTTCCAGCCAGCACCGGGCGAGTGATGGATGGCGCAAAGAGGTTGGTTTTTAGTAGGTACTTCACAGGGAAAGTGGTGTGAATTTGCGTGCAGGGCACACAGTCACGCACCCCTGTCGCCCAATTTGTTAAGGTCCTTATTGGTGAGCTGGAGTGGTTGTCCTGAGATCTCGGTAAATTGGTCGGTGGTGGCTGTGATTGTAATGAGCTTGTGGCAGGAAAGTTCCAAGTTTACCGGGGTTACTGATTTTCTTGTAAAAGCTTAGGTTTCATACTCATTAAAGTTTCTTGTTACTCATGTTTTTTATTGTTAACTCTTGAAACTGCGCATAAATAGGCATACATGCCTAGGGTTAGTTTTTCAACGCACCAACAAAGAAAAAAAAATTTAAATGTTTTTTTCTCTCATCTAGCTAACTACAGTGCCACAAACTTATCTGTTCCGGTGAGAGCTCACGTAAATGTCTAATATTTCTTCATTCTTTAAGATATTAAGTTTTCCCGTAATAGTAATTTACCCTTGCGGTTTTAATAAACCCATTTAATCTATATCAATATATAATTTATTAGTAAATAATTAGATACTGACCAATTTCGTTAACTGTCACCGGAACAGATAAGTTTGTCGCACTACTATAGTTAGTTCACTTTGACTTATCATTGCTAGTTCTTAATTTTCTTTATTGGGTAGATAAGTGAATCTATTAATGACTTGCATTAAAAAAACTATCTAACATAAATTAAGTTAGGAATCTACCTGTGACTGTTTGGTTTCTAGGTAAGATTACTAAACAGTAACCATGGTCACCAGAGCTTTAACCTTTAAAAGGTCAATAGCTGCGATTAGGTCCAATCACCTTATTTATACATTCGAAGTGTGCCCAATTTCTTAAAATATTTTATATGTACTAGCTAGATAGGTTCTAAGTAGGTAGTACAGTATTGGTGGACCGAGTGATTCATTATAATAATCAAATAAATACTTTTCAGTAACAATAATCATGAAAAAGGTAAAAAACTTTTCTTCAGACAGTATAAATACTTAACTAGCTGAGAACTTTAACCTTAAACTTGACATTAAAATCATAAACGTTATCGTTATCATAGCAATACATCATTTATGAAGCTTTTGAATAATTATGAAAAAGGTAAAAAGCTTTCTGGACAAAACATTGAACTTGTAAGCTAGACTGCTTTAGTGTTCAGGCACGAAACGAAGTTCAAAAAAGATTATTGAACTGTAGGGTTCAAGCAATTAATAATCCAATACTAATAATTATTACTCTCATATGATATAATATGTAAGTACATATTACAAGGTGTTAAAAAGGTAAGGCGGTATACAGAAAGAAAGTGGGAAGCTTATTAGCCCTATATGGATATTTTTCCGTTAGTATGAAAAACTAAGAGCTTATAAGTTCCAAAGTATGAAAAACTAAGCGCTTATAAGTTTCCAGCTTTCTTTCTGTATACGGCCTAAGATATGTACCTACCATCAATTTTCTTAAACTAGCGTAAAGTTTCATTAGGCTGACATATTCTCATATGAGAATAAGTGCCAATTTCTCCATAGTCGGTTAGAGCATAACCAGGTACCTATTAGTTGTTGCCTTTTGACACATCTGTCAAGAATTTTATATGGAAATGATGTATAATTGATTAATCAATCCCGGTCGGTTAGATAACCGACAATGGAGAAATTGGCACTAAAGCCTCTATAAATAAATAAGATTAAAGAAAAAAGTTCCAGAAATAAATAAATAAACCTCTGCCTACAATGACATATGCCATAAACTATTCACATTGTCAACTTACATGTTGGACAAAGTAATTTCAGGAAGTATTTGTCCACTGTTTACGCCTATACGAGTAGGTAATGATGTGTTTGGATGATCTGATAAATAACATCATATATTATGCTTATACGTAATCAAAAAGATATTATGTACTTAGGTACTAACAGTATAGAACCTACTTCATTATATATTATGTATATAATATATGTGTAGATTCTGTAGGTACCTATAATTTGTTTAATTAAACACACAAAAAAAAAACACGCACTCACGCCTTGTTCCCTTTCTGCCCCAGCCGGGAATCGAACCCGGGACCATCGGCTCAGTAGTCAGGGTCACTAACCACTACGCCATTCGGTCGTCGTTTAATTAAAAAATACATAAAGTGTAATTAGAGTAAGTACAAATACAGGATGTTGCAAACTTAGTATTGTGAGCCAAAGGGGAATAACCACAGCTACAGAAACATTGCGGAGCGTCGTCGCTCGCATGTCAAATATCTGTCAGAACCATACAAGTTACGTCAGTTTTGACAGGCGAACGACGTTGCATATGGATTGTTAATAGCAATAAGTCTGTAGCAGGTCGTGTCTCATGGTGGTAACATTGCTTCATGGAAAGGAGAGCTGTAAAGCAATCGGTACATTTAATACAATAAATAGGTACAGTTTTTTTGTAAGCTACAGTGTGATCCCAATGTATCACTAATTCTTTCGAAATAATTTAATCGGTCGTTCTGATAAACATCCATCCTGTATTTACTGAAAACTTGGACGGGGGTGGGGTAATGGTTCCAATTGTAATGTGATTGAAAGAGCTATCGATTGATTGAGTTGATGAGTTTGATAACTTGTAAGAGTTGTAAGTAGGCGTTAATGGTGTGCTATTGATTAGCTGTTCGTGGAGAAAGGGGAAACTATGTGTGTTCAAATTGAAATGAAAAGGGGGTCGTAATTCGTGGCTTTTTTATCATGTAAGATAATTTTAAGTTTAGTTATAGTTTAGATTACTTAATTACATTGTATGTATGTGCCGCCAATATTATATGTAGATAGGGTGTACATTTTTCATGCAAGTAATTTTATTTCCTCTTATGGACCTGGTTCCAAAACTCCAGTTCCATAGACGGTAAGCGTCATGACTCATGATCAGTCAGACTCGGCAAATTCAAAAACATTTAAATTAACTATTAATTTTGGTTCACAAATGGCTCTTTCTTGCTTTAATAAATAGAAATGAAATAGTGTAAAAGTTATAGGTTTTTCCACCTTTGCAAATTACGTCCTTGGTACAGTACAACCCAGTTCTTTGTTGAAGTGTTTGTGGTCTGGTTGCCATGGTGACAGGGTGGTTACACTTGGACACAGAATAAGATACTTTGAATGTACAGTCAGCTATACAAAATCCAATGATCCTCAATCTAAGTATTTCAGACTTAGGTACCTCAAATGCAAAACAGTGAAAAGGGTTTTCTAGTTAAAAATATCAATTCAACTTGATATTTTTAAATATTAAAATGCGTAAATTCCATGTTGGTAGGTGTATTTTTTTAATTGTGTGGATGATAACATACTTATTACTATTATTATATGTAATATAAATCATAAAAAAAAACACGCACTCACGCCTTGTACTAATGCGGGGTAGGTAGTATAAATCATATAATAATATAAATATTTTTTTTTTGTGTTTGACTGTACTTTGTACCAGTGTCGGAAAATTAATGTTTTTTCAAGAAATATAAACCTTTCATGGAAGTGTCCGTAATTAATGATAGCTTTATAGATAATTACAATATCATTTTACTTATATAGGTAATATAATTATAATTATAATATAATTAACATGTGGATTATGTAAGGAATTATGTAAGTACTTTTCTGAGAAAAAAGTTTTAAAGAACTTGACTATTAATTGTAGGTACTTTGTAGGAGTTGTAATTCAATTAATTTTAAAAGGAAAATGAAAACGTGTTGGTAGCCTAATCGTAGTAATCTCTTTGGAAGAGACCTATGTCGATGTAGAGAGTGACCCCCCAGCAGTGGACGGTTCTATTCTATTCTATTCAGAGAGGGGGGCGAAGCACCTGTACGTGGCTTTCTCGAGTGGAACCTTTGTACATATCCCCTTAAATTCAGCTCAGCCAGCCTAGCTCCCGAGTAAACCCCAGAATGAGCCCCCCTTATCCGAACGGAGAGTAGTTTGTAAAAATTGACGTTCATCAGAAAATTTTATATTTTTACGATGAATAAAAATTTTTGAGTTTGAGTTTGAGTTTAAACTGGAGCAGCAAGCCTATGTGTTGCAGTAGCTGAGGTAGGCGCTCTGTTGGTCCAAGAATAGATAATCTTGTCTCTGTTGTAGATGGACAAGCTAACAGAATATATTCAATCGTCTCATCCACTTCCTTACATGTCCTACATATGGAACTAGTTGTTTTGCCTGCAGTGGACGGTTTTACGAGCTGACTATGACTGTGAATGACTAATAGATGATCATATTAATGTACCTACATACCTAGCTACTTACTATGAATCTTGTAACATGGTAATGACAGCACATACTGGTCATAGGAGCATAGTCATTCAGTTTAGACTCTATAAAACGAGTGATTGCATGAATCACTCTACCATTGAGATGATTTTTATAACTTATATTAAATATCTCTCCCACTTCTTCTAATAATTCTAGGTAGGTAGGTAGGTTCACGTCGATATGGTTCGCAACCTATCAAGTGAGTACAAATGTGCTGCGAAAAGTGGGTGGCTCGCTTCTGACTACCCCTTCGGGGATTACAGTCGTGAGTGCATATTGTATTATATATTATATGTACACGTAGGTATTTATTCAGGGTCAGGATGCATCTATGATGTCAACCTACTCAACCTGATAAGCATGTGTAATGTGTATAAATAAGGCTCACGACTGTAATTCCCGAAGGGGTAGTAATGTAATTTCACAGCACATTATACGTAGGAACGTCTGATGACAATGAGCCGTTTTCCTTGACAGCTGTCAGTTGAGCTTTTGGGTAAGCCGATAGATGGCGTGAAAACGCATTGTACCAACTGTAAAAAATTACATACAGAGCAAAGAGTACTAAACTCAGAATAAGAACTCATTAGTTGTGATTAAATGTCGGGTGGTAGCGCGAGCCATCCTTCCGAGGCTCAGACTGCATGTGGCTTGGGATAGTGCTAAGTATTCTGTGAATAGTTCTACCCGCGCCGTCACGTAGTATTCTTTTCTCTATGCGCGCCGTTTGAACGGGTGCACTACTACGTTGCTACTATATTATTATTGTAAATGCTTTGATCAAACTTACCTCTGAACCAAGACGGCTTTCCGTCCAGTTAGTTTGGCATTCCGTTTTCGTAACTCTATCTTCAGATTGGCAAGGGACCATGATCCATAGTCCTTAGGCATTATTACAGTATAGCAGTCACTATCACAAGAGTCACTATCTCAAAAGAGTCACTATCTCAAGTGCACTAACTCTACAGTATCAAGGGAGGAGGAGCAGATAGCTCAACTACAACTCAATTAATACAGGAGAAACACAAGGAAACTGAGAAAACTTGAAAAGAACGGCTGTACGCACAATCGCACTGAACGCTGAAGCAACAGTGACATCGACATCATAGAGAAAATAATACTACTATTCTACCTACCTATAGTGCCACAAACTTATCTGTTCCGGTGAGAGCGAACTAAATTGGTCCATACCTCATTACTTACTAAATGAATTTCATATTGACATAGATTATATGGACCAATTTAATTCGCTCTCACCGGAACAGATAAGTTTGTGGCACTATACGTCACTTTCACATTTCGTTAGCCTCACAGAATAACATATTGTGATCTGAGTGTGTTCTGAGGGTTTGAAAGTTGGTACAACCCCAGACAACGCCATCTATTTCTCCAAAAAGGAACCTTTTTTTTTTTTAACAAACGCCTCATTGACAACCTTGCAAGGTTGCGGGGAAGCAGTGGATTTGTAACCCAAACAAATCCAACAGTCTTGTGCACATGCAACGCTCAAGATACCATGTCTTTTAACCAATCAAATACGAGACTGAACTGTCGTGGATCGACTGTTTAGTCCACGTTTAGTCGATGGTATGCGGACTTCAATACATTGCAATACAAAATGAGCGAGAGATCAACTTTTTAGTCAAAAGCAGATCGATAAGGCTTTCTGATTTTTTGATAATATTGCTGTGTAATTATGAAACACACCTGTAGTCCCGTTGTCCCCGTAACTGTGTCCCCGTTACGGGGACAACGGGACGTCATTATATTTTCGTTCCGTTGTCCCCTTTGCAGGCAATAGTGAACGGGGACAACGGGCCGTCAAAATTTTACGTGTCGTTGTCCCTTCCGAATTCTATTAGCACGAAAAGGACAAAATAAAATGTTACATGATCGGCTTTAGGTAATGGGCAATGTCCGAAAAAATTCGACAACGCTCATAATTTTTCTAATGATAGGAATAACCCTCCGTATCATCCTTTGTATGCGTTAGTAATTTTATAAAAATAAAAACATTTCAAGTTTCACAAAACGGGGATTCTACGGACTTAAGGACTTTTTCCATCGTCTCAATGAGCAATAAAAAAATATGACAGGTAGGAATGTTCAAAAGGGTAAGTGTAGTTACGGAATCTCTCATTGGTTGACTGATTTAGAATAAGCCAATGAGAGTTTTGCAAACAACAATCTTATCTGTGCTTTTGTTTCGCGGCAGTATTACGTCGTGCCGTTAGCGCATCCTTTAAAATTTACACGTTGATCTGCCAAATTATTACCCAGGTTAGTTATGAATTGATCTAAGCTAAAAAAGCGATTTGATATGAAGATATTATATAAAATTCATGAAGTAAAAAATATACCTACTTGTGTTTTTTTAAGTTTATTTTGAGAACGGGGACAACGGGTCTGATTTTTTATTTTTTTATTAAGTGCCGCTGTCCCCGTTGAGGAGCTCACGTCCAACGGGGACAACGGGCCTGATTTTATTTATTTTCTGAAAGTACCGTTGTCCCCGCTTAACGGGGACAAGAATTACGGGGACAGCGGGACTACAGGGAAACACAACAAAATAGATGTTCAACTAAAATTTTTATATATGCGCTAGCCCTTATACCTAATAAGTATCGCTCGCTTGTCAAATCTGACGTAACTTCTTAGACTGTTAATTGCTGTACAGTTCTCCAAAATTGATAATGCGCATAGAAATCTTCGTAATTGTTCGGCAACACGGTGTGTTTGGTGCTAAAACAGATATTGATGATCAGTAACGAAATTTGATTAGACAGGTTCATAATATTAAAATTTACTTCGTAAATGTTACAGTACTTTGCAATTTGCAAGTGTCTTACTGAAGCTGGTGTAAAAATTGATGGAAGAAGGTTTGACACAAGGTTTATATTGGAAGAAAAAAAAATGGATTTCAAACACATGTTTACATTAAAATCTTAAAATCTCAGTTCAAAAGTATTTACAGCACGTATCATTTCACAACAATATTACAATTACAAACTTGGTATTTTGGTTGTGGCTTTATTGGCAAAGTAAAGTCTATCAATGCGACATAGGTATATTTTATTCTTTAATGTGTATCTAATACGGCGTCGTCAACAATAATTAAAGTTGAAATTAAATTCACATTTGAAAAAAAAACCAACAACGATAATAAAACAAACAACGATGTTTAATTGCAGCTCTTTATAATTCCACAAAAGTGACAGACCAGAGAACTGACGGACCTTTGACTGATCGGTGACAGCCGCAACCGCTCAAATTGTTTGCGATTATGTGACACATGATATTGACTCCTATTTCTTTCGAACAAGGTGCAAAATGCAAGTGCTTTGTTTAAGGCTCTTACGATTAACGATTCAATGATTCGGGTGTTTCCGGGAATACGACAGTTTGCGAAGATCTGCATACGCATTATTAATTTTGGGGAACTGTAATGTGTCGGTGGTGGTACATGGTGGTACGGTAGGAGCTCCAAATTGGAAATCGCCATCAGCATATCACTCGAGGAGGCTTTTTCTTGCACCCCGAAGTCTTCTTTTGTGCACTCATGTAAGTGTACGGAAACCAAGCTGTGAGTGAGGTAACTGAGCGCTGATTGCTGAAACCTTCAGCGGGAGGCATAGGCAGGCAGGCCGCTTCAGCAGTGAGTGGAGTGACCATTCTATACGCTAGAACTTTTCATTACACAGTGCCATATTCAATAATCAGACTCGTGAACATAAAACATGTATATGTACGTAAGTATATTAGGCTTAACAACAATAACTAAATTTCTATTCCTGGAATTAAATGAGCACTTTTCTAGACTTTAGATTAAATCATAATAACAGGTTAAAGTCACGCAACGTGTGAACGTGGAACCCCTCGTGGGGGTAGAATATTGAAGGTTATTAACACCATATCCGAAAACCTTGAGTGGTGGCTGTTTCTTTAGGTATATTTTATTAGATTAAACATTAACAGGACAAAACCTTCTTGATACAGCAGCCATCCGGATTTCATATACTGGATGTTCCTATAGGTCATTTATAGCCCCCGGCTAGTACCCTAGTAGGGTTAGGACTTCCCAGAGATCTGAGTTGTTTGGTCGTTTTGGAACTAACTAAGAACCTAAATGTCTTTACATCAACGTAAAAATATATCTAGTAAGTACTTTTATTAACATGCAATATGTGTAGGTACGACTTCCTCTTTTAATCCATAAGTCTTTCATTCACCCAAACGTTGCCTGGTAGAGATAGCTTTTAGCGATAAGGCCGTCTGTTGCAATTATTGCTAGACAAGGCATCTAACGGATAATCGATTTTGGCTGGAGCTTCGATAAGTCATTGTACTTACACACATAAGTTATACTGAAAGTTTCAGAATTTCAAATGTCCCAGCGGTACCTAGCGTGATAGTTCACGCCGCCCTTGCTTGTCAATCACCATGAGAGATTCAGTGACCTCTATACCACTCTATAAGTACTTTATAGAACTAAGTATACCTAAGTACCAGAAGGGTTAGGTACTCTAGCTTGACAAAAAACGAACTGACGCGAGTGCAAAACTTACGTGTGTACGACGAGTTAAATAAATACAAAAGATTCTAGATAAGGTAAACTTTTTATTCACTGCTCGATCGGTAATGAAAAACCTGCACTAAGATATTTTATAGTTTTTTTTTATAGTCTATTTATTTTCCCACTGCTGGGCAAAGACCTCCCCTTTAATTTTCCAGTCAACCCGATCCAATGCGGCTACCTCCCAATCCGGCAAATATTTGACGAGGTCGTCCCGCCACCTCCTTCTCGGCCTGCCTCTCCGCCGGCGCCCGTCGCCCGGCACCCACTCGGTCGCTATCTTGGCCCACCGGTCCGGATGCATTCGGCAGACGTGGCCGGCCCAGTTCCATTTGAGCTTCGCGGTCTCGACACCAACATCGATTATGCGGGTTTGGGAGCGTAGTGCGGAGAGATAGATACATACATCATACATGATGCACGACCCATTACGTCCCCACTGCTGGGGCACGGGTCTCCTTCCAATGAAGGTAGGGTTTAGGCCTAGTCCACCACGCTGGCCAAGTGCGGGTTGGTGGAGCCGAGATAGATAAGTACATATTAAATATAAATATCAACAACCCGAGCACAAATATCTGTCTTTAAACAAATATCTGCCCCAGCCGGGAATCGAACCCGGGACCTTCGGCATGGATTCATTCAGTCGGCCGTCTGGTGGAAAGGCATGCTGCTCTCTCACTCTCACTTTATGCCTGCTTTATTTTTATAAGGACTGATTTTTCAATAGTCAGATAAATGTTATCTGACGAATAAAATTGTTGCTGTCACTGTCTAATACAAACATTCAGTCGCGACAGCATCAGAAATATTCCTCACATAACTTTTATCTGGCTATTGAAAAATCAGCCCTAAAAATAATAAGTAAGTATTTTCATTACTTCATCACAATAGATTTTACAGTTACAACTAAAAGTGTACTTGCAACGTTATTTTTAAATACTGAGCTTAATATTGCTAGTTTCAGAGAACTTTCTAGGTAATCGTATGTTTTCAGTATAACGGCTACCTATCTAGGCTAGATCTTATCTTTACGGCGCCTGATTAACATAAGAAAACTATTTATTTACTTTTCAATAACAGTGGTCACTTCTAAATGACTCGCTGTTACTATAATAGTGGCTACCAAGTAGTGAATAGTTGTTAGTGATCCGACAATATTAAAATAAAATAAATAAATAAATAATTATTTATAGTAACTCGCTAAAAAACGATTTATAGTCAAAAATATTAATATTGATGGAGGCATAATTCTGAAATAACAAAGTTTATTAAAAATCATATATTTGACCTTTATTTGAATCACATACATATACCCTATTATTATCATAACACTGGTGGGAACGGATTTCTTTCACATATCTGGTAGAAACACACCAGTCAGATAGAGCATCCTAACTAATATCATAAATGCGAAAGTAACTGTGTCTGTCTGTTACTCATTCACGCCAAAACTACTAAGTAAACGGATTTGAATGAAATTTGGTATACATGTCGCAGGCATCTGGTTTAATCTCCTGTTTGATTGAACCGCTAGCCCGTTCATTGGATGACGCTATTCAGTTGTATGACTAGGCCGAACGTTGATTGTACAAGCGTCACAAAACGTCCAACTAGTTAGCGGACTTAAAATCAGTCAGGTGGTGAATAAAACAAATATGGCGTCTAACAGCGAACAGCTGACACAAAAAGCACTTGTATTGTTATTTTTTGCAAATAAATTAGCTTTAAAGTGCGTTATTTATGTTAAAATAGTGTGGCAACATGGATTTACCTATTATTACCCCGCCGGCGGATAGTTTCAAAGAAAAAAATGTGCTGAAAATGGATAATTATGAACAACAATATCAAGGTACGTTTATTGTTATTGTTTGGTTAATTTGTGAGATGAGAGCTTTGTAAAAAAGTCTTTTTGTTGACTCTTGTCTGGTCATGTTCATCCTAACCAGACATTACAAAGTTGCTATACTATATCCCATTTAACGACTTTGCTGAATAACGTTCAGTCAAGACGTTGGACGTTACAGTCAACCACTTGACGAGTTGTTCTTTAGTCATTCAACTGAGTAGCGTCATCCAATGAACGGGCTAGCGGTTCAATCAAACAGGAGATTAAACCAGATGCCTGCGACATACATATGGTCTAGAGCAGCTATACTCATCCTGCGCATGCGGCCCGCGGGCGTTTATCAGTGGCCCGCGTGCCATGAGACATAATAGAGAATATTTTTTTTAAATATATTTTATTCGATAGTTTACATCGGTTTATTATACAAAAAAAAACATATATTTTTTTGCTTTTATCCAGCAAAACGATAACTTAAAAGTTTTTGTGGCCCTTAAAAAAAAAAGGTTGAGTACCAGGGGTCTAGAGCCTGAGAAAGAACATAGGCTTTTTATCCTGGACTTCCCATGGGAAAACTTTTTAAGGCGAAGCGAAGCTCGATGGGGACAGCTAGTTCTAGATAAGTACTTAAAGCTTTTGTCATAGCTGTCTAATTGTTGCCGGGCCGTTTAAGGGCCCGTACAAGGTGACGTGCCGCGCCAATTTTGGGTTTTCAATGCTCTTCACACAGCACACGCAGTGACACGCACACATGTAAGTTTGCACAGTGGGTCGATAAACTTTTACTCGCCAACTTTATTGACAATTATGTTCAAGTACATTTTGGGTGATTTTAGGGTAAGTAAGTATAATTCTTAGGAAAGAGTAGAAATTAATAGGGGTGCCACTTTACTCTATACTCGGAACCCGATTAGCTTTCTCAAACAAATGTGGTATTTACTTGTAGAAAGGTAACTACAAGTATTAAAGTGTAGATAATAAGTTTCGGGCATTCTCCAGCCAACTGAACCCCGACGACAAAGCAAAGTAAATACATAGTGTCGCAAAAGGGCTATACTAAGCCAAAAGGGGATGACTCAAGGGGTCATTCTGAACAACTTTTGTTAAAAAATATTCGTTTTCCATGGTAAAAAGTCACATGTCCAACAAAGTTAATTTCCAAAACTCGTAGAGCAAAAGTTCAGAATGACCCCCTGTCTTACTCCTTTTTACCGGACTGCCGAAAGAGGAGGGTAATGTTTTTTGATTGTATGTATGTATGTTTGTCTGTTTCTTTGTTCCCTCCTGTAGCCTAAACGGCTTGATAGATTTTGATGTATGAGGTATTGTTAGAAGCGTATTGATGGCGCGATGGTTATAGGCTATGTGACGTTCCATTAAAATGAACATAGCGCCCTCTAGAGGACATAACGTGATGATCGAAAAAATAATAATTCAACTTTGCCGTGTAAGGTATCAAATGAAAGGGCTTGATTTTCACATTATAAAAATATGCATATTGAAGGTATTTAAATAACAACACCAAAATTATTGAAATAAAAAATGATCATGAACTACTGACGTAAAATTTCATAAAATAAAAACAACTAAAAAGTTACAAATAAAAAAATACAATTATAAACAAACGAAAAACCCGACTGTACGCTAAAAACATGAAAACAAGTCCCAATGTTAATGGAAAGTATCGCAGGCGGGGACCAACTTGACCGCCACTCAAGGCCGTTTTCTAAGTAACATTCAGCTAAATGGTGAACCCTCTGCTGGTCCCCGCCTACGATACTTTCCATTAACATTGGGACTTGTTTTCATCTTTTTAGCGTGTAGTCGGGTTTTTTGTTTGTTTACCGCTTATATACCGCTTTTTCAATACCTACAGTACATTTTTTGGTAGCAGCATAATATTTTTACTTAATTTTAGGGTTTCGAACGTCAAAAGAAAAAAAGCAACCGTTATAGGATCTCTTTGTTGTCCGTCTGTCACCGCCCTTTTTCTCAGAAACGGGTAAAGATATCAAGCTGATATTTCGCATAGATGGGGAGTACCCCAAAAAAAATATTATGGTACTCCCTGTCCCACACAAGTAAATTGGGGCTTATATTTTTTCCAGTTATTTTGATGTGTATCCTTTTTTTTCTTTGATGTTTTGTATAAGTATGTGTTTGTTTTCTTTAAATCTGTATTTTTTTTGTTGTTGCTGTCTATGTGTCGAATAAATGTATCTTTATCTTCAAATCACGCCATCTATCCTTTGTTTTTTTTGTGGCTACTGTCTATAGAAGAAATTCCGTCATTGACAATTTTACGTTACGAATTTATTTTTATTTATTTTATTTTTATTTTTACATTTTCGTGGAGAACCAACAGCATTTTGTTAATAAATAATTATTACTTATGAACACATAACAACTTGATGCCATTAACAGAATGAACTTAGTAAGCCCAGTAAACCTAACACATTCAGAGGAAAAATAAAATCTCTTTCTCTCTCTCTGAAAAACATACTTAATAGCCCAAACTCGATGCTTTTAGCTATTAACATCTTTGAAATAAAATTGAGCCACCACCGTGTTACTGCCCTCATCAGATCCTCACGAGACCATACCTCAACCAGCACCAAGAGACTGTATTTTTGATCCCTAACCTAATGTTCGTGCGTATTGTCATCACTTAGATCCATTCGCTATATTCCTGCTCCTCATCAGACCTTTACGAGACTGTAATGTCACGAGAATATTGCACACTATCTAATTTAATTTAATGTATGTAACAAGACTGCTAACCGTTTTCCCGCGAAAACAAATCGCGCGCCGAAAACGGTTAGCGTCCCACGCCGCCGCGCCGTTTTACTGCGCAGCTTTACTGCGCAGACCGCGTCCCGCGTCCTCCCCTTCACCCGCGCGCACCCCGCGCTCGCGCCACCGGCCAGCGAAGCCCGCGCAGTCAGTCGCGGCTAACTCGTTCCCGGCTACACCACGCTCGTTTGCGCCTTCAACGGACATTAGTTTAGCATATAAGCAAAAGACTACCTCACTTGCATAATCCGTGTCTGTAGAACCTTAAATACAGTGAACTTGTAACCCTGAGTTTGTGTTTTCCCTACCACTCCCACGATAGGACCCTTCTCATAGTGGCGCCCAACTCGCGGAGACGCGTGAATGTAAGTGTGTGCGAAGAAAAAATATGCTGCCGAAAAGGGAAGAGCGAAGCGTCGTGACCTCGAGGAAGACGAAAGCAGCGGCACCGCCGGCGAGACCACGGTAATGCCCCCAGGCGGCGGCGCGCCCGCCGAGCATGCGGCGCGTGGCCCTCCCGCGGCGAGCGGCCTCCATGCCGCGCCCGGCGCGCCCTACGCGCACGAGGAGCACGCGGCGTGCGGGCCCCCTGCGGTGCCCGACCGCCCCGCCACGCCCGGCGCGTCCTACGAGGACGCAGCGCGCGGTCGCCCCGCCTCGCCTGGCCCGCCCTACGCGTCCTACGAGCACGCGGAGCGCAGCCGCCCCGCCTCACCCGGCGCGCCCTACGCGCACGAGCAGCACGCGGCGCGCGGGCCCCCTGCGGTGCGGCCCCCCCGCAAAGCCCGGCGCGTCTTCCGAGGACCGAGGACACTCGGCGCGCGGCCTTGACGACGATGACGACCGCAGCTGTACCGGCGAGAGGAAGGTGACGACCCGCCCCGGCGCGCCCAGCGTGCCCGCGGCGCGCGCTCCCGCCGCCTCCCCCGCCGCGCCTGATGCGCCCGCCACGCACGACGCGCTATACGAGTACGCGGCGCGCAGCCTCCCCGCTACACTCGACGCGTTCGCCTGCGTGACGGCAGCGCAGCTCTCCGTGCTGCTGGACACCGTCGCCAAGACCAACCGCGTCTTTATGGAGAGGACGGTGATGACCCGCCCCGGCGCGCCCACCGTGCCCGCGGCGCGCGCTCCCGCCGCCTCCCCTGCCGCGCACGACGCGCCCGCCACGCACGACGCGCTATACGAGTACGCGGCGCGCAGCCCCCCCGCTACACTCGACGCGTTCGCCTGCGTGCTGCTGGACACCGTCGCCAAGACCGCCAAGACCAACCGCGTATTTATGGAGAGGACGGTGATGACCCGCCCCGGCGCGCCCAGTGTGCCCGCGGCGCGCGCTCCCGCCGCCTCCCCTGCCACGCACGACGCGCCCGCCACGCACGACGCGCTATACGAGTACGCGGCGCGCAGCCTCCCCGCTACACTCGACGCGTTCGCCTGCGTGCTGCTGGACACCGTCGCCAAGGCCGCCAAGACCAACCGTGTCTTTATGGAGAGGATGGTGATGACCCGCCCCGGCGCGCCCAGCGTGCCCGCGGCGCGCGCTCCCGCCGCCTCCCCTGCCACGCACGACGCGCCCTACGAGTAAGCGGCGTGCAGCCCCTGCGGCGCGCGCTACCCCCGCCGCGACCGCCGCTATACTCGACGCGTTCGCCTGCGTAACGGCGGCGCAGCTCTCTGTCTTCATGGAGAGGACGGTGATGACCCGCCCCGGCGCGCCCAGCGTGCCCGCGGCGCGCGCTCCCGCCGTCTCCTCTACCAGCACACGGAGCCCGGCCGCCCGCCTCGTCAGGCAGAGCTGGCCCGCCCGGTGCCTTCTGGGAGCACACGGAGCCCGGCCGCCCGCCTCGTCAGGCAGAGCTGGCCCGCCCGGTGCCTTCTGGGAGCACACGGAGCCCGGCCGCCCGCCTCGTCAGGCAGAGCTGGCCCGCCCGGTGCCTTCTGGGAGCACACGGAGCCCGGCCGCCCGCCTCGTCAGGCAGAGCTGGCCCGCCCGGTGCCTTCTGGGAGCACACGGAGCCCGGCCGCCCGCCTCGTCAGGCAGAGCTGGCCCGCCCGGTGCCTTCTGGGAGCACACGGAGCCCGGCCGCCCGCCTCGTCAGGCAGAGCTGGCCCGCCCGGTGCCTTCTGGGAGCACACGGAGCCCGGCCGCCCCGCCTCGTCAGGCTCGGCTGGCCCGCCCGGTGCCTTGTACCAGCACGCGGCGCCCAGCCGCCCCGCCTCACCAGGCTCGGCTGGCCCGCCCGGTGCCTTGTACCAGCACGCGGCGCCCGGCCGCCCCGCCTCACCAGGCTCGGCTGGCCCGCCCGGTGCCTTGTACCAGCACGCGGCGCCCGGCCGCCCCGCCACACCAGGCTCGGCTGGCCCGCCCGGTGCCTTGTACCAGCACGCGGCGCCCGGCCGCCCCGCCTCACCAGGCTCGGCTGGCCCGCCCGGTGCCTTGTACCAGCACGCGGCGCCCGGCCGCCCCGCCTCAACAGGCTCGGCTGGCCCGCCCGGTGCCTTGTACCAGCACGCGGCGCCCGGCCGCCCCGCCTCACCAGGCTCGGCTGGCCCGCCCGGTGCCTTGTACCAGCACGCGGCGCGCGCTCCCGCCGCCTCACCCGCCACGCACGACGCGCCCGCCACGCACGACGCGACCAACGAGTACGCGGCGCGCAGCCCCGCGGCGCGCGATACTTCCGCCGCTTCCGCCGCTACACTCGACGCGTTCGCCTGCGTGACGGCGGCGCAGCTCTCTGTGCTGCTGAGACATCTTAAGACTCAAGTACGCCTGTGCAGACCACCCCGCCATCGTCGAGGACGACGATCAGTTTAGGGGGAGGACCAGAACTACTCAGTCTGCTACTCCGAACGCGAGGGCGCTTAGTTCGGACTAGAGGGGGAGGATGTAACAAGACTGCTAACCGTTTTCCCGCGAAAACAAATCGCGCGCCGAAAACGGTTAGCGTCCCACGCCGCCGCGCCGTTTTACTGCGCAGCTTTACTGCGCAGACCGCGTCCCGCGTCCTCCCCTTCACCCGCGCGCACCCCGCGCTCGCGCCACCGGCCAGCGAAGCCCGCGCAGTCAGTCGCGGCTAACTCGTTCCCGGCTACACCACGCTCGTTTGCGCCTTCAACGGACATTAGTTTAGCATATAAGCAAAAGACTACCTCACTTGCATAATCCGTGTCTGTAGAACCTTAAATACAGTGAACTTGTAACCCTGAGTTTGTGTTTTCCCTACCACTCCCACGATAGGACCCTTCTCATATGTATTGAATTTTATTATTATATTATATATAATATATTATATATTATTATACTGGAAGAATTATGCTTCCTCAATTTCAAATCAAATTATGTTGGTGTCATAAAAGTTGAAAAAGTGCAATGACAACCAATGTGCAATGATTTTGTATCTGTACACGATAAGATCGCGAGCTGTCAGTGCTGCCTAAACCGACGTGACCCTTCTTTGGAGGCCAGCGGCCAACTGAGTCAAACGTCACTTGTGTTTATGATTTTATAACACAGAAAACCGCCATAGATATTTGTATGAAGATTTGAGGGAAAGAAATTGCTAAAGTTTGGGATTAATTTACACAAAATAAGTGTGTGTTTATTAAAAAACAAGGTATTTAGCGCCTAGTCCAAGCCCTTAACTTTATAATATGATAAAATCATATGAAAATTCTTGATGATTACGACACAGTTGTTACAATACGGGACTGGTTTTTCGTCATATTCTGAATTTAATTTACAGTTATCCATAAGCTTTTACTTAAATTCGAATGATTCAGCACCTAGCTAGACTCTTCGACTACCGGTGTGATTTTTTTCAAGGCTGTAGAGCATCATTTACTACATAATTCTATGACAATGCCAACCCTCGATTGCCTATTGCGGACCCTTAAGAGGACCCTTAGGATTCTAAGGAATGGAAATTTTGGGCCACTTCACGGTGTTATTTTATCCAAGCCAATTTTTTTTAAATAAAAACTTAACTACGAATTCTGAAAAATTCAATAAAAATAAATAACCTGTAGAAATACAAATATTTCCATTTTTATGAACAACGCCATCTGTACCACTTTTATGCTAACTATCTCGTTTTGTTATCTTGTCATGTCGATGTTATAATAGGTAAAGACTGACTGAGACAGCATAGAATTTGATTTCTGTAAATTATGCTAGATGGCAGTAACCAGTAAATATATATGCCAAGTCGAGCAAAAAAAGTGGCATGTTCGAAACATCCTTTTTCGTTTAAAAACTAAAATTTGTGCAATTTGTATTTTTTACCATGACAAAGGTAGAATAGGAAGTAGGAGCGCTCGCTAGAGAGTAAAGTAAGTACTATGTTTCTTCTGTCTCATTAGCAACTTCAATCCTTACTTATCCTTATCCTTATCCTTACTAATATTATAAATGCGAAAGTAACTGTGTCTGTCTGTCTGCCTGTCTGTTACTCTTTCACGCCAAAACGGATTTGAATGAAATTTGGTATACATATGGTCTCGACCCTGAGAAAGAGCATATGCTACTTTTTATCCCGAAATTCCTACGGGATTTTTTTTACGGCGAAGCAAAGCTCGCGGGAACAGCTAGTTTAAATATAACAGAAAATTACTACTCGTTTCTCACAGCATCGGTGGTTCAGTGGTAGAATGCTCGCCTGCCACGCGGGCGGCCCGGGTTCGATTCCCGGCCGATGCAAGTTCTTTTTGATCTTTCACAGTATTTTTATTTTTAATTACAGTACTAATATTATTTTCAAACGAAATGCAGATACCTACAACCTTTCATCCTGGGATCCCAAATCAGGGACATAGGGCTCGAAGTGTAGATTTCTACAACCTATAAAAAAAAACACCCAAAAATATTTCCTTATAACGTTTATATTTTCACATTTAAGTAACCAGAATCTAAACTAAATCTATCATTGGGAAGGTGCTGATACAACCAGAACTGGTAAGTAAGCTCAACATCGATGACGCTCAGTTTGGTTTCCGTCCCGGTCTGTCAACAGACTCGGCTATACTGAGTCTGAAGCATGCCGTGATGCGGATGACATGGTGCTCCGCAGCCCATCGAACAACGGTCTCCAGAAGCTACTTTCAGTCAGTGAGCATTATGCCAATGCTCACGGGCTGAAGTATAACGTATCTAAGACGGAGATGTTGGTGTTTAGGGCTGGCAGAGGTCTGGAGAGGGTCCCTGAGGTGGTTAAAGACCAGGCCTGGCCCACCAAAGAGTGGAAATAATTATATGTACCTTTCGCAAATGTGTAATGAAGTATATATGAAATGAATCCTAACTAATATTATAAATGCGAAAGTAACTGTGTCTGTCTGTCTGTCTGTCTGTCTGTCTGTCTGTCTGTCTGTTACGCTTTCACGCCAAAACTACTGAACGGATTTGAATGAAATTTGGTATACATATGGTCTAGACCCTGAGAAAGAACATAGGCTACTTTTTATCCCGGAATTCCCACGGGAAAACATTTTTAAGGCGAAGCGAAGCTCGCGGGGACAGCTAGTATAAGTATAAATAATAAAATAAAAAGATGACTTTGAAAATAAAAGAATATGAATTATGAAATATATACCTACGCAAAATAAATTAAATTATTATTATTGTAAGACCTAACTTAAGACGCAGATTTTTGATTTTTAATGTTAATTACTTTTAAGACAAAATGGGTACATTATGTATAAGTACCTGAAATAAAATGAAAAGAAATAATAATGGCTATTTATTTATTATTATATTTATTTACGATATGACTTCCACACCGCCTTGGCTTTCCGTTTTATTAGGTGATTTCCGGGGAGGTCTCGGAGTTTTTCTATTCTTAGCTACAGGCGCTGCAGTGGTTTCTTTCGTTGTTGTAGTGGTTTCTACCGTTGTTGTTGTGGGTTTTTCTGTTGTTGTAGTGGATTTTTCTGTAGTTGTACAGGGTTGTTCTACAGTTGTACTTGTTACCGTTGTTGTTGTGGGTTTTTCTGTTGTTGTAGTGGATTTTTCTGTAGTTGTAGGGGGTTGTTCTACAGTTGTACTTGTTACCGTTGTTGTTGTGGGTTTTTCTGATGTTGTAGTGGATTTTTCTGTAGTTATAGAGGGTTTTTCTATAGTTGTACTTGTTTTTACTGTTTTTGTACTAGGTTCAGTTGGTTTTTCTGTCGTTGTAGTGGAGTTTTCTATAGTTGTAATTGTTTCTAATATCTTTGTAGTTGGTTCTGTTATTGTTGTAGTTGGTCCTAAAGTCGTTCTGGGTCGCTCCAGTAACGGTGTTGTTGTTGGCAAAGGAGTAGTTATTATCCCCCTCAAAGCTGTTAATATCCTTTTGTCTTGTTTTATTTCATCATTTATAGATTCAATTGATTTCAATCTATTGACACCATAACTGCAGATTTGCTTGCACTGTAACAAAGTTCTAAATTTATTGTCACAGGGACATCCGTACCAGTTTTTACTCATACATGATTTTGAGTTCCAATCGTATGTATAAACTGTTTCATTTTTATGACATTGCTCCTGATTTAAAGCCTCTTGACACCAATGTGGTTTGTATGGTTCTGCAATAAAATTATTGGCCTTTATATACTTGTAGTAGGGACTAGCTACATTAAAAAGAATCCAAAAAGTATGTCAATATAAATTCGAATGTGGTTTTGAGGTGACCATGATTTCATAAACTATTTTTTTTATTAAGAATTCATAATAGGGAATATGCATTTGACTCAAATAAAGGTCAAATATTGTTCTTAATATTAATAAACTTTGTTATTTCAAAATTATGCCTCCATCAATATTTTTGATTATAATTTATTTTTGAGCAAGTAATAATTAATTGTTGAAAAGCAGAAAAAAACTGCGGTAAGTTCAAACATTATAAAACGTCACGAATTTTCTTAGGGCGGAAGTGACGTAAAACATGAGTACTTATATGTCAATATCAGAATAATCTATACCCATAGAACTGAGCGTAAGCGCGACTGGCGAGAGTCATTATTCTAAGCCGTGAAACAAGAGTGACGTCACACTTTGCGCGCCATCATAACGGGTGTTTACAGTGGTCGTGTCGGTTGTAAATTTTTAACTTATTTAAAAATACCATAAATAAATTAATATGGGGTTGAATTTTTTTAACTATAATAAAGCGATGTAAAACTATTGAATGAGAATATAATAATAATATCTTTATTAAGTAAAACACATTACACAGTTACTAATAACTAAACTATACTAAGGCTAAAGTAGATGTCTCATAAAAGTTATTGTTTAGCCTCCACTGCCGAACTAGGTAAAAACCTGTATTTCAGCAAGTAGCGTCTCACCCACCAAAAATGACAAAAATAGCCATAGACAAAGGCAAAACTAGACTCGCTAAGTCTGTTTATGTAACTTAAAAAAGTATATTACAGTTACTTATAACTAACATAAAAAAGTAAGAAATTACAGAATTTATTAAATTATAATAAAAAATACTTTAGAGAATTTTGAGAATGTGCTTTCTTGTCTTAGTTGTGTTATAAATTCACAGAAAATGAGAGTAAGATTAATGTAAGATATCATAATATATATTTTGATTATTACTTTTATCAGTGTACGTGTGCAAGAACAACCAGCTAATTAATTATAATAATTGCAATTTAAAAGGATCAAAATGTAGGTTAGTGCATTCAACAGTTAAAAACCATACCACAAACATAGCTAAATTACTTCAGAATCTTTAAAAGATCCTCAGTTTCATCGTATGAAAGCGTTAGAAGCCATTTCGTAACAACCTTTTTAAATGAAATTTTATTTAAGCTGTATTTGGAAATTAACTTATTAACTTTATTATATAAATATGGGCCGAGAAAAATAAAAAATCTTTGAATGAAGGAAGTGTTGGACTGTTTAGGTAGTACGCTGACAGCATGCTTTCTTCTCTTGTTTAGAGTTTAGAATATCAGGGTCGGAGATCAGATTACTGTGCTGTCTTAGCAGTATGTTAAGCACAAATAATTGACGAACAGTGAACACTGCGCAGGACCGATACAACAGAGTTGTAGGAAAGAGATATGGCCGAAAGGTGGCCACTTTTAAAATCATACGTTGTGCCACCTCAACCGCCTTTATTGCAGTTTTGTGCGCCCCGCCCCATGAAGAAATGCAGTACGTGATAAGAGATTGGCTTAGGGAAAAATAAATTTGTTTCATTCTAATTGGCTCTAAAACATGTCGCAAATTCTTAAAAATATAAATGAGCTTGCGGATTCTTCCACTCAACAGATCAATATGCTTTTTAAAGTTTAAGTTGTGATCAATAATTATGACACCCAAGTAACGTATTGAGTCAGCTCTTTCCAGTGGCTGGCACGTGCATTCTTCGCCTTTAAATTGGCATAAATGGGAGACGATTTTTTTATCAGCAGTTGGTTGGCGGGTTTTAGTAATTGAAAAAGTCAAATACTTGATCTTGCTTATATTCAGACTCAGGATATTAGCAGAAAGCCATTTATTAACCAAGTTAAATCCATTTTGGGCAGCATGGAAAGTCTCACTCCCGATATCAGCAGCAAAAACGAGAGCGGTGTCATCCGCGTAAGAGATAATCTCACCCTGAGAAAGTCGAGAGATAGAAGATCGTTGATGTAGATAAGAAAAAGGGTAGGTCCTATTATGCTGCCCTGTGGTAATCCAAAGGTTATGGGTAGGAAAGAGCTAGAGTAATTATCTATACGGACACATTGCTGTCTATTGGAGAGATAATCCGAGAGCAATTTCAATTGAACTCCTCTATATAAAAAAATACTTGCATATTCCTTATTATACCAAACAGTGTCTTATATTATGTTAGTTACTTACCAGTAATTTTTCCATCGCCAATGCCAGGGCGCTTATTTTTACCAGTACCCTTTCCATCTCTCTGAATCAGCCATCCAACACATCGATTGGAACACTCATATTCGTTACTGAAAATATTATCCGTGGGACACCCTCTCCAGAAGCCTATCTCACACCTAGATCTTGGTTTATAGTAGTAAAACACGGAGGTGGTCTTCTTTCCGCAATTTGAAGTATTCAGGCGCGCGAAGCAGTAGGGATCCGGAACTGTGGGAGAGAAAATCCTAACTTTATAATCCTAACTAATATTATAAATCCTAATCCTAATCCTAACTAATATTATAAATGCGAAAGTAACTGTGTCTGTCCGTCTGTCTGTCTGTCTGTTACGCTTTCACGCCAAAACTACTGAACGGATTTGAATGAAATTTGGTATACAGATGGTCTAGACCCTGAGAAAGAACATAGGCTATTTTTATCCCGGAATTCCCACGGGAAAACTTTTTAAGGCGTAGCGAAGTTCGCGGGTACAGCTAGTTATAAATTCAATTGTAGTCAAGTTAATGACTATTGGAAAGAATATAATCACTATCTAGGAATAATATTACTTGTCCACCTCAGCTAAGGCTGTTGGAAAAATGAAATGGATATGCTTGAGTACCTAACTATGTAACCTAACCTAACCTAACTACCTTTGATGGTATTTTTATGTATTCTTTTAAATGTATTTGAAATAAGCTAAACAATGATACCAAAATCGTATCTGTACGTCGAGGCAGTCAAGAATTATTGAAGTTCAAAACACACCTAACGGAGCTCATGTAAGTTGAATTCATTTACAATCAGAACTCTTTCACTCAATGGATTGCTACCTGAGCTGCGGCGCTCCGTTAGGTGTGTTTTGAACTTTCAATAATTTTCGACTGCCTCGACGTAGTGATACGGTTTTCGTATCATTGTTTAGCTTATTTCAAATATAATAATAATAATATTAATTAAAGCCTTTATTCAATAACTGAATTTAAGCATGCATTCCATTACGTCTAATACGAATTTTAAATATTTAAAACAAAAATAATTAATGCTTATTAATACAATTAATTTATACTTATTAAATAATTCATTAATTAAATTAATCATGCATCAATATTACAGTAATGGTATGGTAATAATATTCTATAAAGTAAATAATTATTCAATATTCATGGAAAATAAATAGTAATAGTTAAGTCCATGCATTCAGTCCGTCCCTTGGACGTAGGCCTCCTCCAACCGTTTCCACGCCTCTTTGTCCTTTCTGGCTACCTTTTTTATGTCGTCATCCCATCTTTGGTAAGGTATTTCTTTTTTTCGTTTTTGGTCTCTAGGGTACCAAACTGTTACCATTTGTGTCCACTTTTCCTGACTACCTCTTATCATGTGTCCAGTCCATCTCCATTTTTGGGTCTTAATTTTAGTTGTTACATCATCAACTTCTGTAATTTTCCTTATTTCTTTAATTTCCGTGTGATGTACCTATCATCCTCAATCCCAACATGCTTCTCTCCATGCTTCGTTGGCACACCTGTAGTTTATGCATGTGAGCTTTTGTCAAGGCCCATGTTTCACAACCATATGTCATGACGGGTAAAATGCAGGTATTAAAGACTTTCCTTTTAATATACATTTTAGTTTTCTTACTCTTCATTATTTCCTACAATGACCAAAACCGTTTCCAAGCATTTGCCACCCTTTTGTCTATTTCTTTTGTAATTTTATCGTGGAAACACATAGTTTGACCGAGATAGGTATAGTCCTCTATACATATATTCAATTTCATTGTTGTCTATACAGATTACTTCCCTGTCCACAGTGTTTGACATAATTTTGGTTTTGCTTCTGTTCATGGATAGGCCAACTATTTTGCTATTCTTTGCTAGGTCTTGTAGCATTGCTTCTAGTTTATGTGCGTCTTCTTCGAACAGAACAAGGTCATCAGCGAATCTTAAATGATTGAATAGTGTCCCATTTATGTTAATACCATAATGATCCCAGTCAATCTGTCTAAATATTGTTTCTAATACTGCTGAAAATAGTTTAGGTGATATGGGATCTCCTTGCCTCACGCCTCTCTCTATAGGGAAGGAGTCTCCCATTGTTTCTGTTTGTATTGTGGCAGTGCTAGTTTTATTATTAACAACAGTTTTATTAGGAACATTATTGTGAGAGCAGGTGCTATTTCATCTAGTGTTCCTTTGAGCAATTCATTCGTGATTTGATCCGGCCCAGGAGCTTTTTCCATTTTTTGGCTTTTGATGGCAGCGATGACTTCAGAGATTAATATTTCTGGGACTGCCTCATCTTCACTAGTTTTTCCTGGATTAGTTTAATCTTTTAAATTACTTGAGTAAAGTTTCCGGTAGAAATTAGTAGCCATGTCGTTAATTTTCTTCCTGTTACTGAAGTGTTTTTTGTTCTTATTGTTTATTTTCAGAATCCATTCCTTATTAATTTCAAGTTTCTTTATAGCCTTATTGACGCCGCCTGTTTTGATTATACATTAATTTAGTGTTTTCATTCTTTCTCGTTTCCTGTCTTTTCTCAAAGTCTTTAAAATTTTCTTGTTTAGTTTGGCTATTTCATGTTGACATTCTGGTTTATCTAGATTATTTTTCCTTTCAGTCATTAGTTCTAAGGCTTGATGACTAACTACACTCGCGAGCAACCAAATCGACTCAAGCCTTCACGGCGCACATATACATTGATTTTCCTAAAACGATAAATGGTAAATATAAAAGTGATATGTCATTCGAAAGCTGAAGAATTAGGCTTTCAATTAAGATCAATACCATAAAAAAAAACTAAGCGCAGATTTAATGACGCATTTTAATTGCCCGTCAGTGTTAATTACCTCATTAGGAATCCACGCCTTGCGCTACCTGATCCCGCTATAAAACCTTTCCACATCCGGTGTACCTTATCAGTCGCTTGTTGCAAGTTGACCGGTACACATCTCGTTGCATTGTATTCCTTGTTTTCGCAAACCCATGGATACCACACCAGAAGAAGCTGCTCAAGTTGTTGCCTTGCTGCAACAAGGGTTAAGTCAGCGAGCAGTCGCTGCCCAGCTCCACTTGAGCCAGTCTGCTGTATCCCGAGTATACAGACGGTTCCAAGAGACTGGTGCCTTCAATCGAAGACCAAGAACGGGCCGCCACCGCTGCACTTCAGAGAGAGACGACCGCTTCATTGTCTCAACCTCGCTGCGCAATCGACACCTTACGGGCGTTGATGTGCAGCAAGAACTGAGACGTGTACGACAAGTGGCTGTCAGCGAGTGGACAGTGAGAAGACGCTTGAAGGAAGCCAACTTGACACCAAAAAGACCTGCATCAGGCCCCAAATTGACTGCAGGCCACCGACAAGCGCGTCTTCAGTTTGCTCGAGAGCATCTCGATTGGAGCATTGCGCAATGGCGGTCGGTCCTGTTTACTGATGAGTGCAGAGTGTGTCTGCATGGCAGTGACAGGAGAGGCCGGGTCTACCGGCGTCCGGGGGAACGATTTGCCCAATGTTGTTTCGCTGAAACAGTAGCATATGGCGGCGGTTCCTGCATGATGTGGGCTGGTATTTCTCTAGAGGGAAAAACCGCACTTGTTTTCGTGCCTGGAGGCGGCCGAGGAGGCGGGTTAACAGCTGATCGGTACATCACCGACATTCTACTCGGTCATGTTGTGCCCTATGCAGAATTTGTCGGTGAAGACTTCGTGCTAATGCACGACAATGCCCGCTGCCACACGGCACGAGTCAGTCGGCAGTTTCTGAGAGAGAAGGAATTGCGCACGATGGACTGGCCTGCGCTCAGTCCTGACCTGAATCCCATCGAACACTTATGGGACGAGCTCAAAAGAAGAGTTCGGGCCAGGAATCCAGTCCCTGCAAGCGTGGACGAGCTGAAGACAGCTTTATTAGAGGAGTGGGACGGCATTCCTCAGGAAACTGTCAAAAAGTTGATAAGGTCTATGAGAAACAGGCTGCAGGCTGTAATTAGGGCAAGAGGGGGCAATACAAAGTATTGATTTAAATAAATAAATTTTTATCTTAACATTTTTTGTTTAATTTGTATAATACGATACCCATACCCTTTTTTCCTAAATTCCCGTTTTTCCTACAATTGCGTTCAGACATCATTTATTTCAAAAATGATGAATGGATTTCAATAATAATGATATCAAATTAAAGCTGACATCTTAAGCTTTTAAATGACATATCATTTTTATTATTTCTATTCATAATTTTACTTGTATTAATGTATGTTTGCGCCGTCAAGGCTTGAGTCGATTTGGTTGCTCGCGAGTGTAGTTATGTACCCCCAAGTATCTCACCCTTAGAACTTTCTGGAACTTTAAATATAAACATAAACTGAGATACTGTAAGCATTGCAACATATTATATTGTTATTGCATCAGCCAGGATGCTGATGGATCATTCCACGAATCTCCAACTTTGTAAAGCATCAACTGTATGGAGTGTAGAGTGATGTATCAGCAGATTGGTCACGTAGGCCACTGTTAGTGTTAAGACTATGTCATTGTATGAGTCAGTATTAAACGGACCTCAAATCGGAACGGTTATGCTCGTCTTTAATTTTAGTTTATAATAACCTAATAGCGCGGACCCGCAATTTGACTAACTTCTTTCCGTATTTTAGCTTGTTTGTTGTTCTGTATCGAGTTTTTAATATTTTCCTCCAAGAGGTTGTATTTAGCTTACGTTGACATATGCGTACTTTCACGTGAGAAGAAATGAAGAGAATTATGGAGATTGACTTTCACGTGGTGCAGTTCATCGTCGGTAAAAGTATTATTGATAGTTCCGTAGTGTTTTCTACTCTTTTTTGGGCTGATGAAGTACTTGCAGCTTCTTACCATGCGGTCGTTGGTGTTGAAGTTAAGTTGGTTTATTACTGAAGTGTCCTTGAATGATTTTGGGTTATTTGTGATAATGTAGTCAATTTCGTTTTTATATTTACCCCCAGGAGATTTCCATGTCAATTTATTTTTTTGGTTCTTTTTGAATATGCTGTTGAGGATTGTCAAGTTATTCTGCATTGCGAAATTAACCAATTTTTTTCCACTCTTACTTCTTTTTCCAAACCCGAAATTTCCTATTATTTGTTCTTCACTTGCTTGCTGTGTTCCTATTTGTGCATTAAAATCTCCTAGTATAGTTAGGTTTTCATTTATATGGTTACCATTTTATTGTTTGGTTGAGTTCGTTATAAAACATTATAATTTTTTCTTCCTTTGTTTCCTCTGTAGGAGCGTAAATTTGGACGAGTGACCACTTGTGTCCATAACCAGGAAGTTTTAGGTTTAGTATCGCAATTCTTTCAGATATACCGATAAACTCCTCGATGTACTTTTTGAGATATTTTTTAACAAGGAATCCCACTCCATTTCATCCAGGTGTTTCACCTTTGTAATAAAATATGTACTCTGGACTTTCATAAATCTTTTCTCCTAATCTTCTTACTTCTGAAAGGCCCAATCCCATTTTATAGTTTGTAGAGCTGTATTAAGTTCGATCAGGCTTTCATCCGTTCTCAACGTTAAAGCGTTAAGGGTTGATATGTAGAGATTGCCGTTATTTGATTTCAACTTTTCTGTGGTTGAAGGGGTGTAGTCTTTATCTCCCGCGGTGACCGGCCGTATTGGGAGAGGTATAATTTTACTGTTAGTTTTTTTGTGTTTGTTCAAATTTTTTAGAGGGGCCGATCGGAGTTGCTATTGGGTTTTAGTGACATTGGTGGAATAATTTTCTGGATTCTTGTTTATGTTGTCCCCATTTTTCCTATTCATGAAAGAATCTTGTTTTTCTTAGCTACTTGTTTGTTTGTCTCTACATTTATGATTTGTTCAGGAGATTCCGATTAGTTTCGTTTTCCATGTTTTCTTTCAGTGTCGTGTTTCTTGTTGTTTGTATAGGTATTGCTTAGAAGAACTATTTTATCGTATTTTATTATGGCTTTTTGACCCTGCTCTAGATGTTTTGATAGTTCTTCTTTAAGTATTTTTCTTTTCTGTAGGACGTTGTAAGGAAAATCTTCTTTTATGTAGCATGGTGTACCATATAATTATTTTATTTTAGTACGTCTATTCTTTTCCCCATTGTTGAAAAAGTAACAACAATTGGGCTGGCTCTATCTCCTTTTTTTCCCATTCGTCTAACTGTGTCTATTTCTGTTTCAGCGCAAGAAACTTTCATTTTATCGTTCAAAAAGTTAATAACATTTTGTTGTAAATCTCTATATGAATTTTCTGTTTCTTCTAAACCAAAGAGGACAATATTCTTCCTCCTAGCATTCCTTTCTAGATCGTCTTGACGTTTCTCTTGCGTGAGTATTTGTTGTTCCAGCTCGCTGTGTTTTAATTCTAGACTTTTAAATTTATCATTTTTGTTATTATTTATGGATTTCCTAATATTTTCTTTCATGTTTTTCATTTTTATTTTCTGTTGTTCCATATTGTTTTGGATTTTTTGAAGCATATTTTTAATGTCTTCCATTTTTATACAGTATTTATTTAGTATCTCTACAATTTTATCGAGTTTTGCTCTATAATTTACCAACAATAAATCTCTACAATTTTTAGTTTCGCTACTTGCCGCTAGGCCATTGTAGCAGCACTTTCGTTATTTACATGCAGCGCCATCTGTTGTCGAATGGCAAAGCTTTTACGATTGATCGCTGAATATGAATCGCTCTGGAGAATTTGTAGATGGCGTTGTATGATGATAGTGCGTTTTCAATTTAGCTTTTAGGTTATGAAACCAATTATTTATCACAAACTTCACTATTTGGATATATTGATGTGTCCACTTGTGAATGTCATTTAAATACTGTTTTTTATAGTATTCACACAGCACAATTTGTTTATTTTTCAATTTATTCACGGGTTGTAAATTTTATCACTTTTGGTGTTTTTGTGACTTTTTTTGGAGTTATATTTAACTGTCCTTATTCACACTGTTATATTTCACGTATATTTAACTCTTTGTGTCTTATTTTCACAATTAAAAGCAGTGTATTTAATAAAAAAGTCTCAAATTACCCGGACCTAATGTTTACGTTGCGCACAGCGTATGCTATTTTCAAAGTTATTAAAGTACCTAAATGTAATTTTTTTCTGTTTTTTTTTTTGTCAAAACTGTTAGATTGGGTGCTTTTAACTTATTTTATGTAACTTTTTAGCAGTTGTGAATATTTTTATTGGATAGAGATCACTTTTTGCGGATAAAAGCATTTTATTTCATGTCCTTAAGGCGTCTAAATCTCGAGATATGATTTTTATGAAGAAGAAGAAAAAATTAATTACCTATGTAAAACTTTAAAATGGCCGCTATTTCTAGAATATTGTGATTTGACTCCACATATAGGGGTTTTTTCTCGATGAAATTACTCGTAGAATCTACCCTTAAAGTTTGTCGGGTTCGAAAAACAACACATTTTATAAGCAAAAAGTTGAAAAGATGCTCGAGGAGTTGCTGTCGCCATTTCTTTCATCCTAAATGACGGGGCTTTTGTGAAATGGTGGTAGAGTAATATAATATGAATTATAAAAATGGACAAATAGGTAATTGTATATTCTATTCTATAATTGCAGTTAACTCCATACCTATGCAAAAATAATAATTGACATTTCTTTCTAAATTACTTTAGTTACACTGTCTGATGTATGTTGGTAGGTACACATCTAAGTAGGTTAATTTATTCCTAGTGTTCATGTTTACTTACCCCCATCTAAAAATATAAAATTTTGGAATAAAATTATAATCTTTAAAAAAATATTAAAATCCATGTTTTTTTTTAAATTACACAGTCTATACAGTACTTTGACAATAAATATTGTTCACACCTATTTTACTTATGCGTTTCTTGGTATCATAGGCAACATTATTATCGGAAATCGCTTAATTGCTATGCAAAGCGTGTAATTGAAAATCATTTCACAGCTTTTTTATATATTTGCAAAGAGCTATATAAAACTTATATACATGGGAATTCCGAATTACTTTTTTACGAATATGAAAATAACGATTTTCAAAATTACGGCAAAATATGACAAAAGTCAATTTTCCGAATACTTATTATTATTTCGATGTTTCAAAAATAAGAGTCGTTCGTCAAGTCGCGCGCCTTACACTTACTTACCTTAGACTCGTGCGCCACACGAGTTGGCATCTTCTGTTTTATTATATCATCAACTCGCGTGCCCATGTAAAGTACGGTCAGATGCAAACGAATTGAAACTAAAAATATTGTTAAATATTGTCTCCCTGGCTGATTAGCATAAGAAGGTACCGACTAGACAGTCGCCATTAAAGTAGATGCTTTGATTTCGGGATAAAGATACAATAAAGCCTATGTTGGAAGTGCGGAATGACGCATGATACCCAAGTTTGCTATCTCTCTCATCCCGTGCGCAAATTTTACCTGTCATAGCTAAGTCCTTCAAGTTAAAACGTCATTGTTTTAGTGACGTCGTTTTAGTGTTACTCCTAATTCGAAGCAGAGATGTACAGTCCATTACTTACAGTCTACAGTACAGCGCAAACATATTAAAATGTGGCAGTTTTTACTAATTTTGATGTATTGTGGGGGTAAGCCTATAATAAATTAAATTAACGTTTTCGTTGTGTTACCGTTATATTAAATATTGAATTAGCACTAAAATTTAAAACAATTTTCGTTTATTTCATTAGTCAAAGAGACAGACCTAACTGTAACAATTACTTCCAGGAAGTTCATCGCAAGCAGGTCCATCTAGAAATAAAACTACACATGAAATCATAACATCCCAGCGAGGAAAGTCGGTACTGCTTCGTGCAGGTTATAAATATAACAAAGACAGGACAAATAAAAATGGTTCCTGTGTTTGGAGGTGTTCGAATAGAACAGTTTGCCAAGCGAGATTAATTACTGATTTTATTTTAAAGTAAAGTCCTATAAAATACCCTATATATTTTAAGTAGTTACCTAAAGCATAATAAATTATAACTTTTGTGGCTGACTCTACATATTTTCACAGTCGAGCGAGTTGACGACAAAAAAAGTAGGTAAATACGGGAGGGGCAACTCGCGCGTGGCGCGCGAGTCTAAGGCGCGCGACTTGACGAATGACTCAAAAATAAGATTTTCATTGACACTGACATAGTAGAAGTGAACACGGTGACCAAAAGGCGCCGTTGGTGGCAGAGGGGTAAGGGCGAAATCGGGAAGCGCTTCGTGTCCAGTGGTTTACTTGTCTAAGACGATTTTTTATTATATCAAATTGTTTAAATTTCGAATCCCGAAGTTTTAATATTCCGAAAATATTCTAAATACTCACACTCCTTGAATATGCGTCGACTATTTGGAACCTGCAGTACGCTGTATATGTGGGAAAACTAGAAAAGATACAAGAAACTTTTCTTAAACACCTATTTTATAGAATAAATACTAACAAACTCAAATCCGATAACTCCATTTCACTTGTATCACTTAAGAGTAGAGTATAGCACTTGCTCGTCCATACAAAAAGAGAAAACGTTTTACTACCCCTAAATATTATCCAATATCCATGATTTTTTAATATGTTATTGACACAAGGAATAACTAGGTTTATAGGTTTTCCTTTTTTCAAAATTTTCTATAGATTCAAACTTATAGGCACCTCAAATAAAGTTTTTTTTGTGATTGCGACTTTGTTGAATTAAACCGTTTGTGGATCAATAACAACGTATTTTTTTTAAAAAAGCGAAACCTATAAACCTAGAATATATTAAGCTGAAGCGATTGACACTAAAATCAAAGAGATTGGTTGATATTTAGTTAGTGTAAAACGTTTTCTCCCAAAACCAGAATTTCATTAAGAAAAGTACCTATTGTCAGTCCCGAGCTGCAGTGCTCTCTATCGCACGATTGAGGGTCGGGGGGGGGAAGCAAAGCACACGTACGATAGGGATGTCCATAGTGAAGTCGATACTAGTCGATAGTAGTGATGGGATCCCGCCTGCGTTATCGATATCTATAGATATACAGGATGTCCCATGTTAAATTGCACATCCGAATCATAGTGACACAACTCGTCATTCTAAACATCTTTTGTTTTAAGACTTTTGATTGTTTGCGAATTTTTTTTTTGCTAATTCATATAAACTTTGTTGGCTATGAGATTTTTTACTATAGACATAGACAGTAGATTTTTTTTCACGAATTTACAAAAGTCGTGAAACAAAAGTTGTTTAGAAATTTTAGAATAACAAATTAAGTCACTATAATTTGGATGTGCACTTTAATTTGGGACACCCTGTATATAAAAAGATGTGATAGGAAAAGTTTAAAGTACTGGTAGGTTTTCAAGCAAAAAAATGACGAGTGACTAAATTATATTTAATCCTCACTCAACATGGATTAGGTTACTTAGGAAATTTTATTTACTTACATCTAAACTAACATATGTAGTTACTTACATAAAAATATAATACTTACTTACTTACTATAAATTGACTTGAGGCCACAAAAGCGAATAATAAAATGTATTCTATGATATAATTACTTAGGTAAGTATACTAAGACATCATCAGCCAATAATCATCCACTGCTGGACATAGGCCTCTCCCAAGGAGCGCCACAACACTCGGTCCTCGGCCTTCCTCATCCAACCACTACCCGCCACCCGCCTAAGGTCGTCAGTCCAGCGGGCAGGAGGGCGTCCCACGCTGCGTTTGCCTGTTCGTAGTCTCCACTCGAGAACTCGTCTACCCCAACGGTTATCGGTTCTTCGGCAGATATGACCAGCCCACTGCCACTTCAGCTTGCATATTTTGACAGCTATGTCGGTAACCTTAGTCCTCTGACGGATAACCTCATTTCTGATACGATCCATCAGAGAAACCCCAAGCATAGCTCTCTCCATAGCACGCTGAGCGACTTTAAATCGGTGGACTAGTCCTACCGTCAGTGTCCACGTCTCTGCACCATACGTCATCACTGGCAGGACGCACTGGTTGAAGACTTTTGTCTTCAGGCTCTGAGGAATGGCCGAGGAGAATATGTGACGAAGTTTCCCGAATGCAGCCCAACCCAGTTGGATGCGCCTTGCAGCCTCCTTGTCGAAGTTGCTTCTGCCTAGCCGAATAGTCTGCCCGGTAGACATATTCTTGCACAACTTCGATTGTTGCCTCACCAACGGTGACCGGCTCCGGTTTGATGTGAGCATTGTACATGACTTTCGTCTTGTCCAAGTTCATACCGAGGCCTACACGTCGGGAAGCAGCATTTAGGCCACTTAGCATCCAGCTGAGTTCCTGCAGAGATTCTGCCATAATAACGATGTCATCCGCGAAGCGGAGGTGTGACATGTACTCGCTATTTATACATATGCCATGTCCTTTCCAGTCCAACGTCTTAAAGACATCTTCCAATGCATTGGTGAACAGTTTCGGAGATATCACATCCCCCTGTCTCACTCCACGTTGCAGTTGGATAAGTCTTGTCTTGTGGTCCTGTACTTGGACAGTCATAGTAGCGGCATTGTACAGACATCTCAACACCTCGATATAGCGCCAATCGATTTGGCATCTCTGCAAGGATTCCAATACTGCCCAGGTCTCGATGGAGTCGAAGGCTTAAAAGCGAGATCGGTCTATAGTTCTTCAGAAGGGTTTTGTCACCCTTCTTAAAGAACAATACCACGACGCTCTCAGACCATGCCTCCGGTGTAATGCCATTGTGAAGAACCGAATTGAAGAGCCTCTGGAGCTGTTCGAGAATTGCAATACCTCCAGCTTTCAGAAGCTCTGTAGTAATTCCGTCTTCACCCGGAGCCTTGTTGTTTTTAAGCTGCTCAAGGGCTATCCTAATCTCGCCTATGTCGACGTCAGGGATGTCGTCAGTATAGTGGCGCTCTGGAATCGGTGAGCTGAGCCACAGCCTTCTGCGCGTGTGAAGCATAAAGTTGTCCGTAAAAACCTTCGATTTCGGCAAGAACCTCCGGCTTAGAGGCAACGATATTACCATCTGCAGACCTCAACTTCGTCAAGTGGCCTCTCCCAAGTTGCTGAACGAAGACTTTTGACCCCCGATTTTGCTCAATTGCTGCTTCTATGGCGCGTGTGTTGGAGCGACGGAGATCTCTTCGAATCAGCTTCTTTATACGCTTGTTGAGTACCCGTAGTTCTGACGAAGTGTCACCTGCCGACGGAAATTCGCGTCTCTGCCTCATAAGCTCGAGTGTCTCGCTTGAAAGTTTAGACTCCTTGCTTTTGCTTCTCATGCTAAAAGAAATAAATACTAAGACAACTCAACATCTATAAACAGCCCCGAAACTTTGTTAGTAGGTACTTATAAACTTATATTTTTACAAAACTATCATACTTAATGTTTTTTAGATTCACTGCAAATATAGATCTAAATAACCTTACATACAAAATGATAGTCCAAGTACCGGCAAAAGGTCTATTTTCCAATCATCAAAAATCCATTTTATGTAATGTACTTACCTACTAACTCGTTACTAGGTTGGTAATTACCTACATAATAAAATACTTACTCACATGAAATTATCACTAATTACTTATACTTCTTTCTATTTATCTTCAATAATTTCAAGTTTCGCTCACAAGGTCACAAGTCACAACTCACAATCACAACACAGAAATAATAATATGAAGGTAAGACGAAGACACTCCGTGTTTGGTCGCAATTTCTCGCCAACCGGCGCGGCGGCGCGGTGGCGCGGCGGCGGTGGCGGCGCGGCAGCGTCCATCGATGTGTGCGTGACGCTACTTGCATGTGTGTGTGTGCGGTGCCCGGCGCGGGCGAGTGCACGAGCGACAGCAATACTTTTCCTAAATACCTATTTCGCTAGGATCGCGAAGCTATACTCTCCTCTTAAAAATAGGCGCAATTATCTTGATCAAATGTTTATGTACAAAATACTTAATAATAAAATTGACACCCCAAACTTGCTTTCTAAATTATCTATTTTATGCCCTAGGGTAACTTGTCGAAAGCCTAAGTTATTCCATGTACTTAAGTACCTTCAACTCGAACCAAGTATGCTGATAATGCATTATATCACGTGCATGTACGTCATTTAATAAAAACTTCTTCAAACTTGATCCATTCCATACTAAAATGTGTATATTTAAAAAATACCTAATGAATACCTTTTGTATCTTAAATTTTGCATAGTCTCTGTGACCGTTAAGTTTTTAATGTGTATTGTGTATTTTTAAAACTAAAATGTCTTTAAATATTAATGGAAACTTTATTGGAAAAAGTACTTCTTATGTATTTAACTTTAATGCATCCATCCATCCATCTGCTCTGTATGTTTCCTTAACAATAATAAAATAAAATAAAAAAATAAAATACTTAAATTCTTAGCGAACAAGAAATAGTCATCTATTGGGAATAGTGTGTTTATTAACAGCATAATCCGTATACAAACAATATTTTTTAAGCTATATTATGTGAAACGCTCCGCTTTGTTTTTCGATATATACTTATAATATGTGCACCTAACACCCTCCTCCTCGCTTTGCTCGTCGTCACACCTATCTTTAGGTTTTGGTTAGTTTTTAAGACGTTTATGGTTTTTTTGACAAAGTCACTAATTACCTACCTACTTATCACTTTTACGATCGGGATTTTGAATTTTTCGTGATTATAATAATTCGGTATTTTATTTTTCGTATAAGTACTTAAGTAATCGTATTTCTTAACGTTCGTGTATTTGACAATCGCAATAACAAATCTTCGTGATTATAATACTCGAAATTATAATTTACGTGATTTTTATAATTCGGTATTTTCAAAAATCAGTATTGCAAAATCGGTAAATTACACATTCGGTATTTTCAAATTCGGAAAAAGTTTTTTTAATAACAGTACGGTACTGACTTGAAAACATATTCGTAACAGTATGGTGACTATGGTCATAGCAAGGAATTTAATTTATTACCGTGACCTCTATTTGCAATTACCTAATGCAGTGCAAAAGGTCACCAACAGATGGCGCTACTGTCGCGGATCAAGATGGCGACTGCCGCCCAGCTGATCGACCGCACCTGACGCGCAGCAGACCGGTCGCTCACCCAGTCGCTAGACAGACCGATATGAAGTAGATTGTTGGCTCGACTGGATGACTCAGTCTGCCCGTGAAGCGTGCGAGATTCTGACGGCAGCGCTAATGCCAACGTTTTTTATTTGTTTTTGTTTTTAAGATCGTACTATGGAGACTTTATGCGATACCTACGTACTAATGATCGAGAGAGATAAACCAAAGGAATGAATGTGTGAAAATGTGAAATATTTTAAATTTTAAACCATCTAAAATAGATGCAACTGTCAAACAGCTGATAGTTACAGTACTTACCTATCTCATAAAATCTCCTTGTCGAATAATATTGATTCCAGACTTCTGACTTAGTGTTCTCGATTCGATAAGTGTGTCTAGGTCACGCTTTTGATATTGACAAAGAAGTTTGGATTTCTTTATCTTTCAAGTATAAAACATTAAAAGTCAATTAAAGAGGACAGTAAATTTATAAATGATAACCCTAAGTTAAAGGGTTATTAAAATTGTGTGTATGCGTAAATTTGTGAGTGAAATTGTAGATTGTGTGTGAACTTATAAAAAGTTGTTTTGTTTTTTTGAGAGTGTTATTTACAACATAAACCTAACAGTTTTTTTAGACAGTAATGTTTGGAGTTTTAATGAAGCGTTTGAAGCCCAAAAGGTAAACAATTACTTATAAAGTAATATATAAGCACTTACTATAAAAAGACACATACACTACAATGTGTGTGTTTTATCATTAACACTTTAAATTATAATGTATTAAGTAAGTACTTATTAATTATACTCCTATTGGATACTTTGAAAACAAACCCTGTTTTTGATAGGGTGTAAAAAATAACCTTTCAATGATTTTTGTGATTATTATCTAGGTACATAATACGTATATGTTTCTTCTATTAGAACAAAGTTTTTTGGAATATACTTATGAAAATATGACATTATCGGAAGAACACGTTTATCATTTTATTTATCGGCCATTCGATAACAGAGTTTTAACGTAGTAAGGTATCTATGTACTATTGTGCGTTTGTATGGTGAAACCAAATTCTGATATTTTATGTAAAAAAGCAATAACTAAGTAGGTACCTATTACCTTTATAAGTACATACTAACTATTACGTATCGTGAGTTAATCCATATGAATGGTTAGCGAATGTTGTTATCTTTAGGTACATGAGGTAAGTATTGTCTAAAGTCAATGAAGACGATAAATAAATACGTAGGTAGGTACTTACTCAAACATAAATGACAATCCCGCCCGGTACAATAGTTATACAGGGTGATTGGTAAGTCGATGTATTCCTTTAAATAGGTTGTAGACAAAGGCATTTCCAGTCAATTGAACCCCATAATGCATTATCCGAAAATCAACCATTTCTGAGTTATTTAACCACCAAGATTTTGTTCCAATTTTAAGGTAAAAAGTACTGTAAATGGACTTTGTAGAGATCCGAACCTAATAATGCTTGTCCGATAACATGGTTAGTTCGAAAGTACTTTTCGATGACGATAGGTTCAACGATAGAATGCTTTTTCGACTGCACAGTTTGTCCGTACTGAAATTTTTCCGCCTATGCGGTTGTTTTTGGCTATATCTTGGTCATACCTTAATTGATTTTAGATTGGAATATGTAATTTTAAAGCTTATAAATAAATTATGTTTTTAAGCTGTAGTGCCTGAAAAATTGTCAGATAAAATTCTTTTTTAATTTAGCTTTTTAGTTTTCACCTTTCGTAACATTTTCTTAACGTTTCATCTATTTTGAAGCACTGTGTCTAAATTAAGTTAAATATTGCGCAATTAATGATTATAATTAGTTGGCTTAAGTGTCACCAATGCAAAACAATCAAAAAAGTATTTAAAAAATTGTTAGTTTTTCAAATAACTTGCTTTTAAACATACATTTTGGCAAAATTCTCAAAAAAACTTAAAACTTAAATAACTCAGAAATGGTTGATTTTCGGATAATGCATTATGGGGTTCAATTGACTGGAAATGCCTTTGTCTACAACCCATTTAAAGGAATACATCGACTTACCAATCACCCTGTATAAAATATATAGTACTAGATGTTCCCGCGCGCTTCGCTTCGCCTTAAAAAGTTTTCCCGTGGGAATTCCGGGATAAAAAGTAGTCTATGTTTTTCCCAGGGTTTATTAGACCGTATGTATACCACATTTCATTCAAATCCGTTCAGTAGTTTTGGCGTGAAAGAGTAACAGACAGACAGACAGACAGACACAGTTACTTACGCATTTATAATATTAAAATAGGATTAGGATAGATCTATATCAGTTCCTGCAGGTTGACTGGTAGAGAATGCTTTAAGCATTAAGTCCACCTGATAATCATCAATAAATAACATCTACTCTTTGTAAATAAAATTGTACAATAAAAGTTCTTATTAATAAATACATGAATAAGTTAAATCGAATAATAAGAACATAAAATAAATAAACATATTAAGTTCTGATGAATGACCCATCTCAACAACCGTGGTCTGTCCGACCTTGAGGAATTACTATTTTTGTAAACACTGCCCTCTAGTGGACCACCCGGTAAGTTTTTAATTGGAAATTGGCCCTCTCTATTTGTTGTGAGTACCGATCGTGCGCGGGGTTCACGCTGTGTGGGCACCCTACTTTATTTACACTATGTAGGTAGTTAGGTATTAATTCGAAAACTAATTAAGTGCTCTTTTGATAAAGACTTACTGTACAGTGGGTGATCAAATTATTATGATCACTTGCAAAAAATCATTTTTATGTTTCAAAGGGCTTGTTCTTTTCAATTTTTTTCTTTATGTTATTGACTTTTGACTGAGCAACACTGCTGAATTAAGTACTTACTAGGTAGGTACTTATCTACAATACCTACCTACATTTAGGGCCTTGGATATACATATATGTAAGGAGGACAACCGTAGGGCCATGTATCATCATCATAACTCAACATGATCATCATCCCGTAATGATCCACTGTGGTACCGCCCCCCAGACTATGGAGCATTTACTCTCCTGTCCCCTGTGCCCTTCCACCTGCACACGGGACGACTTACTCCAGGCCAACCAGAATGCTATCAAAGTCGCTTCTTTTTGGTCTGCACAAATATAAACATGCATTCACACTGACACGAATGAATAAGAAGATCGACTGCTAGACTCGTCCACTCCCAACGAGCGCCACAATACTTTGTCCTAGGCCTTCCTCATCCAAACATTACCTGGAGTACCAGTATCATTACCGGCATAATCACATCAAATCTAAGTCCAGATTGTGCTGGTATCTAGGTATACTACCTACATGGATATTTAGGGTTGCGTGGCTGAATGGAAAAAAAACCCTCATAGTGTTTGTACCTAGAGGCAGAAATACAAAGCAACAAAACAAATTGGATTATAAAGTTGCCAGTCCGCTGTACTGCATCCTCCTCATTATTGCCCTGCGGCGAATTACGGTAGATATAGTTAGGTGCCTACCCTTTACAGAAAATTGCAATTACTTTTTAATTTAATAGCGGGTCTGCCCTTTCCCTCACTTGATAGGTAGATAGAACATGCTAAAGCTAATTTCAATAACATTGATGTGATAACGTAGTTGCATAGACAAAAATAATACAAATAATACTTAGGGCCATCCAGTGCCGTCCATCCCATCTATCTAACGCAATGTTTCTCATGAGAAATCTACTATAATTTGTAACTATAGATAGAAAATTGAGGCTGGGACTACCTGTTCCCCTCACCCCAAGGCAAAGTTGTAAAAGCCAAAAGGCTAACAGCATAAATAGTCACTTCAAAAAAAAAAAAAAAAAATAGATAGAAAAAGAGGAGTGTTATAAGTATAACGTGTCTACCTGTGACATAGACTAAATCAGTGTACTTATATTAGTCTATGCCTGTGATATGTCTGTGGTAGCGTTGTGCATCTGTCTGACGTAACATAACTCCTAAACATCTGAACCGATTTTATTTTTCTTAAGGTCATCAGTGGCGGATTAACCTATAAGCACGACAAGCACGTGCTTGGGGCCCCGGGCCTCCAGGGGCCCCCCATCCTCTGCTGCTGGTTCATTTTATACCTACATTTTATTCATCCACAATATGTCCGATGTAATGAGTTTGCTCTGTCTGATTAAAGGGCCCTACCACACGCGTAAGTATCACCACAGTTTTGCCTGCGCAGGCCGGCTTAAACACGGAATACTGTGCGTGTGGTTGGTAAAGGGCCTACCACACGCGTAAGTATCACCATCCATACCCATTTTCGAACTACGTGATATATTTATAGTGACCTGTAATTCCCAACAACTTGGTCATAAACTACAGGCACTATACCTTCAGTCAGACGGCAGTCTGACATCAGGGTCCATGGAGCAGTGGATCTAGTCGCTGCAGCGTATACCCTCAGTACTCACAAGGAGAGTCGCTTCGGGGTGGTGAGACCCCTCCCTGATGTCCTGACAGGTGCCGGAGCTGTTGATGGCACGCTCACTTCCCGTACTCCATCCGGAGCACTCGTGTTTGGATCCACACTAGGGACAATGGAGAAGCCATTTGCCAGATCTCCACTCTGGTACCGGAGCTGTAATGCGCGCTCACCTCCCGACATGCAGACCTGCATATGGCTAGACATGGAGCCTACACAGCTGGGTCGGCCGGCGCATGCTATCTGTCACGCACTTCTTGATATCCAATCTCGTCGGACCAACTAGAAGGGAAACTTACGTGCCCCGTGACTTTTTCGCATCAACGGCCCTCGTCCTAAACCTCTACTTGAGCCACTAGCTGCGCACGGGGAAGACGCCCGGTGACAAGCTTACCGGGCAGATGAACGTTGGCCCCCCCTGTAGCTAACCACGCGCCACTACGAATCCATACCCAAGTCCGGATCTACTAGCAAGCTATTGGAGGGCTCGAGATCCGGACGCCCGTAGTACCCTGGTCCAAACAGCAGGACTCATAATTCCAGCTGCGCAACCCTGCACACCTCGGGTCCTGGTGGCGGGTGATCACCATTGTCACCAGTATCACCACAGTTTTAACTGCACAGGCTGGCGTGTACTGTAGGTACATGGAATACTGTGCGAATGGGTGGTAAAACTGTATATCGCGCTAACCCCGCCGATTTTTGTGAATAGCAGGAAACTTTTTTCTAGTGAAAAAATTCTAGTTGTGTGCAAATATTGAAAATATACCAGTAGAAGAAATAGTTCCTCATTGGGAAACATTGTTTCCAGTTCCCACTCCGCCAATTTGACAATAAAATAATAATTAAAAAAAAAGAAAGATTGATAGTGGTTTTATGAAGTCGTTTTTTTTAAAAATTATTATTATTTTATTTTATTGCTTTTAGTTTATTTGAAATCAAAAGTAAGATGCAAATGATACCAATAAGTCCTACTAGTCAATACGAATCATTCAAGCCTAAACACGAGGTAGTTGCTATATACCTACCGTTGAGGAGTTCCCTTGACTGCCTTCCGTTTCCATCATCAGATCAGCTCAAGATCACCATCATATTTTTTTTTGTATTAAGAACTATATTTAGGTTCTAAATTTGATTAGAATCGGTTAATAGGTGCTCAAAATGGAAATTCATACCCTGTTTTTACCCCTTAACCCACTCTTGGGGGTAGAATAAAATTCTGAAAAAAGGGACCACCCCTGAGCTAAACCCAATACATCAAAAAAATAATTTTCAAAATCGGTCCATAAACGGCAGAGATTACTCTGCACACGGTGAACACACATAAAAAAAACATACAGACAAATTGAGAACCTCCTCCTTTCTTCGAAGTCGGTTAAAAATGAGGCTTGCGCGTACTTAAATGTGCCGTGTGATAGCTCGGCGTACCTGCGCAGTTATAACTGTGGTGATACTTGTGTAGGCCTTTAAGGCAAGCAATTTTTTTTTTTAATGTTTTCCATCCTTTTTTATAGAAAAGTTATAGGACGTTTTAGCTATTGAAATTTTTAGCTATTGTTTTGTCACTCTTTTTCAAGGAACAAATTGATCTTAATTAGGGGCCTACACAGGCTTTGTGCTTAGGGCCTCCGATGCTCTTAATCCGCCACTGAAGGTCATGTCATAGGTAATGTTACCCCGAGTGTTCTTAGCCATGTTTTATGAAAATCTGTGTAGCCGTTCTAAAGTTATAACGGTCTTATTCATAAAAAGTTACGGGAGACCTATAGGCCTGCTATAAGCAAATGTCAAAAAAACTTTATTCATAAACGATCAATAGCGCTAAAGAACTCTCCAACTCATTCGTAAAACCTTGATATGCTAAAGTTGGCTGGACCCTACTAGACACCTTCCGTAAACCTCCTCTTGTACAAAAACATGGCTGCCGGTCAACAGCTGTTCTGCTTTATTGACGATTTGACATTTGTTGTGAGTTAATATTTGCTGAAAATAAGTTGCCATGGTAACGTAAAAATTTAATTTTTTTTTTTTTTGGGTTTTGGCTTGGCCAACTGCGCCTTTAAGCCAACGTAAACTTTTTTAAGTGCCGCGCCGTGGCTAACATAGATAATAGAGATTGATAAATGAATGAAAGTTTTCGCTATTTTTGTTTATGGTTTCGTCGGACCGGCAACTTAATAGGGTAAATGTCAAAATGTTTGGTCTGTGAAATCTATTAGCATCACTATAGTTATTGAAGGTTTACGGAACTATTATGAATAGAGATTTTTACGAAACCTCAAATAGGCTTAATGTGTTCCGTAACTATTGAGCTCAGTAAACCTACTTTAAGGTTATTTTATGAATAAGACCGTAAGACTTTAAGGGCCTTACCACAAAAACTTAGACAGTATTTAACAGGTGTTTAGCGCTGTCAAACGCCCACAAAATCTGTCAAATTTATTTTTAAACAGTGTTTTGTGGCAGTGTTGAATGTCGGGATTTTTTATCGTTGCTTAAGAATATTATTATTATTTTAGAACTCTACGAACACGTTCTGTTAGATTGAGAAGTGTTTTGTGAATATGTGGATGAGATGATGATGACATCACTTACCTAAATAACATGTGAAAATGACGATTTATGTGGGTGTTAACAGCTTCAACAAATCCATGATATACTGAAGGTTCAAGGTAGGTTTATTGCTTTTAAGTTAGCTGATGACGTCATCTTGTCATTGCGACCACTGAACTATGAGAATACCAATCAAATGAAGGTATTTACTCAAGGGGCCATAATATATCATAAAGTCAAAACGAAGTAACATCCAAATCAAATTCAATACAATTTGAATCCGAAAATCGTTGTCAAAACAAGTTCGTGATAGTTTTCATTAATTCCAAATGCGTGGAGGAAGACGTAAATATATAATTATAAACAAACAAAAAACCCGACTGCACGCTAAAAAGATGAAAACAAGCCCCAATGTTAATGGAAAGTATCGCAGGCGGGGATCAGGAGAGGGTTCACCATTTAGCTGAATGTTAATTAGGTACTTTGTGTGGCGGTCAAGTTGGTCCCCGCCCGCGATACTTTCCATTAACATTGGGGCTTGTTTTCATCTTTTTGGATAGATAGATAGATAGAGTACTCTTTATTTGTACACCAAGAAATAATTAACAATTTTACATAGACACTTAACTAGGGTACAAAAGGCGGTCTTATCGCTTATAACGATCTCTTCCAGACAACCTTTGGATGGATGGACTAGAGATATAAAAGCGGTACAGTGTACTTACTCAAGGAATATCTTCTTCTTCTTCTTAAGTCCTTTAACTCCTAGTGGAGCATAGGGCCGCAACTACAGCTTTCCACTTCTGACGATCAGAGGCAGCAGCCACAACTTCTGGCCAGCTCATGTTGATCGACTTGATCTCCTGGGCTAATGTCCTTATCCAAGTTATTCTTGGGCGCCCTATCCTTCTTTTTCCTTGCGGGGCAAACACTAGGGCCTGCTTTGTGAGGCGAGAGTCCTCCTGCCGCAACGAATGACCTATCCAGCGCCATTTTCGATCGAGGATCTCTAAATGCGTAGGTCTCTGGTTTGTGAGAGTCCAAAGGTCTTCATTTCTGATGGTTCGTGGCCAAAATATTCCCAGAATTTGTCGCAAGCACTTGTTTATAAAAACTTGAAGCTTGTGGGAAATATCTTTACGCACAAACCAAGGAATATAGTTTAATTTAATTTATTATTATCTAACTTCACACTAAATATAGGTAAAAAATAAATAAAATAAAATACACACAAGTACATACGCCAACTACATGTATTATAATACACAATTAGGTATATATAATATAATACATATATAAATATATACACACACATATACAGGGTGTTGCAAAATTGGTATACTAAGCCGAAACCTACATGTGCAGCATGTTATATCTAAGCCCAAACTGAAATCAGAATTTAAAAATTCGTGAAAAAAAATATTATTTTCCATAGAAACTTTGTTGGTCACGTGACTTTTTACTAAGGAAAATGAAAAAAAAAATTCGCTAATTTCCAAATTCTGATTTCAGTTTCGGGCTTAGATATACCATGCTGCACATGTAGGTTTCGGCTTAGTATACCAATTTTGCAACACCCTGTATACATATACACACATATATATCATATACATATCATACATATTATACCTACATACATGATTTTATAGTACTTATTTAATGATCTGATAACAGCTAAACAGTTGATTTAAGGTAGTGTTCCTTCACCATTCTCTTAAAGGTTTCCAGACTTGGTGCTTGTCGTATTTTTGATGGAAGATCATTCCACAAAGTGATAGCGCTAACCGTGTAAGAAGCACTGAAGAATTTATTGGTATTAGGAGGGATATTAAGGCGGAGATTGTGGGTAGAGCGCAGTGTCAGGTGCGTGCTTTTTAGCGTGCAGTCGGGTTTTTTGTTTGTTTATAATTCTATTTTTGTTTTATGAAATTTTATGTCAGTAGTCGGGTTTTATTTTATGAACATTTTTTATTTCAATAATATTGGTTTTGTGATTTAAATACCCACAATATGCATATTTTTGCATAGTGGGAAAAATATAATTTTTTTGATCATCACTTTATGGCCTCTAGAGGGCGCTATATACATTTTAATGTAACGTTGCATAGCCTATAACCATCGCGCAATCAATACGCTTCTGACGATACCTCATACTTCAATATCTATCAAGCCGTTTAGGCTACAGGAGGGAACAAAGAAACAGACATACATACATACATACAAACATACAATCGAAATGAAACTGAAATCAGAATTTGAAAATTCGCGAAAAAAAAATTTCATTTTCCATAGAAACTTTGTTGGTCACGTGACTTTTTACTATGGAAAATTAATTTTTTTTTTCGCGAATTTCCAAATTCTGATTTCAGTTTCGGCCTTATATACCATGCTGCACATGTAGGTTTCGGCTTAGTATACCAATTTTGCAACATCCTTTACTTATTATGTAAACATACGATAATTGGGCACTTCTTCTTTTTAACCTACATAATGGATAAAAAATTATCCCGAATTTGAAAAAAATAACTTTAGCTTTTTGGTGAACTCTTATAATTTTTATGATAGCTACATTTCTATTCTATCGAAAAAGGTGGTTGGCCGCGAAGTTTAAGTATTTTTCAAGATTTTCAGCACACCCGTTGTGTTTTTAGTACAATGCACGTTGAAATATAAATAAATAAATAAATATTTGTAAAACTCGTGATTTTTTCTTCACAACTGATGGAGACACCGTTATATAGGTTAAAAAGAAGAACTGCCCAATTGCGTTTTATTTTCTAAACTATGAAAGTTACGCTCGGTTGTCGCTCGGCATAAGTTGAAACTTCAAAGTAAACTTCAATAAAAAAATACATAGTGTACCTACGGAGGAATTCAGAACCTTATTTCCAAGTCGGTTAAAAAGGTAAATATTTTCGCCTCCCACCGTTACAAAAATAATGGGTACCTAGCTATTTTTCTAGCTACCTACTTAATTAAAATTTGTCAATGTAGTTCCAACTTGCTACTTTGCTAGGAGTGGTGATAATTATTTAATTAAATAGCGTGGACTAATTGTTTAACACACTGGGAATAGCGAGTGACCTACATAACTAAATGAACAGAAATAACACGATTAGTTATAAATGTATAAATACTCAACCAATTTTAATTAAAAATCCACTTACACGTGTAAAGAATTAGCTTAAAATTTGCACGGAGTTAAAGATTTTAAAACTATTTTGTTGCGTGAATTGCGTGATTACTTAGTAATTAAGGATTAATTTTAACTTATCTGGATGTTTCGACGATTGATCCTATTTAGATAGGTATTTCGGTAATTATGAGTTGTTACGGAACAATTCGTTTAAAGTACCTACTTAAATATGTTTTTAACTAGATAGAAGTAGTACAACGTAGAATAGAAGTTTTAAGTAGGTAGCAGGTTTGCCTGTAAAAAAGTACTTACTATTCCTACTACTACTTCGATAATAAATATGTTTATTAGTACCTAAGTACTTACACTAGACTACTAGAAAATTAGAAGTCAAATATGTGCATCGAAGCAAAACTAACTCGCCAGTACTGGCCAGTAGGGTAAGTCACCCTATGATCGGCCCTCCACAAAATATAGGGTAAACTTATTATTTCCTGGTCAGTCGTCAGTGATGGGTGTCGGAGGATGACGGGAGCGAGTCAAGCGAGACAGAATAAGTATACCAGTGATTGTTTTACATTTCCTGCTTATTCTGAGCTACATAAATTTCTATTTGAGATAGGATGTGCTGTAGAAGGTAGAAGACGTTGTAGTTTTATTCGGTTACTATTATTTCGGTTATAATTTTGTTATCTATCCTCACATTTAGTTTAGCGTTGATAGTCAGCGTAGGAATAGCGTGACAGCAATGCAAAACCAACAAACAAAATAGCAGTCTTGCTTGTCTATACCTACTATTTTTTTTTCTTTTCAACTCTAAAGTGGATTCGATGAGGGCTGTCACTATCCGATATGGTCTAGTGGCTAGGATACCTGGCTCTCACCCAGGAGGCTCGGGTTCGATTCCCGGTATCGGAATTTATTTTGGTCTTATTTTAGAACAATGTAGGAAAAAAACAGTATACTTAAACGAAAAATTGGGGACCACAAAATAAAAACATTATGGCTAAAAACTCCAAAAGTTATACTAATTAGAGGAAAAAATTTAAAACTATCTATGCATATAACAAAAAGATCTATGCATCGGCCGGGAATCGAACCCGGGCCGCCCGCGTGGCAGGCGAGCATTCTACCACTGAACCACCGATGCTAATATCAACTTCATTGAAAATATATTAGAACCTTTGCTTTATTTAATTATGCTGCTGCTTTGTCTTGACATGAAAACCTTTTGCAAACAAAATAACCAGCACTATAAAAGTGCTAAGTTAGCACTGTAAACAAAGTTGCGATCCGTGAAATTTAGTTCTGTTGGCGAGTGCTATTAATTTGGTCGTGACTGTCGTCGAACCCGGGCCCTCGTTACCTCGGTCTCGCCGTCACGCCACGCGCTAACTCACTTCCTGGGAACCTATGCAGGTATAGTCTATGGTAAAGAAACCAGACCCCCTCTCAGAAGCAATAAGGTTCTAAAGTTTCAGGAATTATTCCGAAATATAACATAGCATATTCCTGTACATAACACATTGACATGACCTATATGAAGCTAAGTATTAGCACAAATTGACATTTTATTTAGAATTTTTTGAATCTTAGACCGTTTAATTAATTATTATAACTTGACTTACGATTATTTTTATGTTTTACGCTTATGTAAAAAAATGTTTATATGTAGCTATACAAAAGAATTGACATGTAATGTAATGTAATGTATTGTATAATTATGAAATAAAGAACCTAAAACCTAACCTAAACCATATTTAACGGCAAGCACCCATGTATATGTATTAGGTAGTTATATGTACTCCAAAACAACGGTTCCTAGATACGAAATCTAGGTTTTAACTTAATTGAGATATAAAACAGGATACACTATCCATTCAAAGGTTAGTCTCAGGCGCAACCATGTCATTTGCATATTAGACACAGTTAGGGCTTGCGAAATACGTCAAGCATTTCGATAATAAGACCTAGGCAGGTTTCTGTGACCTGAAAATGTAATTCGACAATATTCACGAAACAGTGCCAAAGGTTATAAGTGGACGCACTTGTGTGAATTTCTACTTACTTATGAAAAATACTGTAAATGCGATGCGTCCGTTGCCTAAGATACCGAAAGGTGGACGCTTAATTCTAGGGGTCAGTTTGTAGTTTTGTAAGAAAGAAGAAAGAAAGAAAAACTTTATTTGGCTTAGACAGCAATATTAATTTACAAAGAAAGATGCAATGAAATTTTAATATAGGTACTTAATCTAATCAATCTAAATGAATATAAGTATATAAATCTAATAGTGAATATATATATATATATATATATATATATATATATATATATATATATATAAGTATTGGTGATAGGCAATAAATAATATGCTGTCGTCGTCAAAACGGTGTCCACTCAGCTACTGCAGCGCCTTTGGTTGGTTTAAAGGACTGCGCTGGTTTCCATTGTACCGATCTGTATTTATGACGGTAGGTATACTTATAACATTTTATTAGTGCTCGTTAGTCCAGCTCTAGTATTATGCACCGACACGCTAAGAATGAGAAGAGAAACAAAAATCTATTTCCGACCTTACGTATTTGCCGAAATATTTTTTTTGTGGAATAAATTGTGTGGATACCAATAACATCGGACCGCTTTATATAGGGTGTGGCTGTTAAAGAAACGGACCCAGCTAGGGAAAAGTACTTGTGCATGTAAATAGACACAGTTTAATTGTACTTAACGAAAATATCCTAACTAATATTATAAATGCGAAAGTAACTGTGTCTGTCTGTCTGTCTGTCTGTCTGCCTGTCTGTCTGTCTGTCTGCCTGTCTGTTACTCTTTCACGCCAAAACTACTGAACGGATTTGAATGAAATTTGGTATGCATATGGTCTAGACCCTGGGAAAGAACATAGGCTACTTTTTATCCCGGAATTCCCACGGGAAAACTTTTTAAGGCGAAGCGAAGCGCGCGGGAACAGCTATTATATATATTTTTTACAAATATACCTACCGTCTGTAGTGAAAGTTATATGCAATCCTTTCAAAACCAAGCGGAAAGATCAACTTTAGCTTTGCTTTATTAAATAGGTACTTACTAAGTTTAATCGTATTATTGGTTACTATCGATTGTCAAATCTTCTCACCCAAGAGATGCTAGCCGGGTTTTGTCGCCAGCGATACAAAATGTTTAGAGTTTAGGTACAGGCGAAGTTTTTAAAATAACGATCTCAAGCTCACATACTGCTCAAGCACATCCACATAAACACCACTGCTACACACATCACACACAACACGTCCCCGGATTTATAACAGACTAGCTGATCCCGCGCGCTTCGCTTCGCCTTAAAAAGTTTTTCCGTGGGAATTCCGGGATAAAAAGTAGCCTATGTTCTTTCCCAGGGTCTAGACCGTATGTATACCAAATTTCATTCAAATCCGTTCAGTAGTTTTGGCGTGAAAGAGTAACAGACAGACAGACACAGTTACTTTCGCATTTATAATATTAGTTAGGATGCAGCTGGTCCCTTCATCATCAGGGATCGGGGATCGCTATTTTAAAAACTCAGCCTGTATACTTTTAGGCGCAGGCCTCCGTACTAGGTACTCGTACGAATTAACTGTGTACCTGACTGACAAATAAAAAAATTAAAAAACCGACTTCAAAAAACCACTAAAATGTAAGAAATAATTTAAGGTTTACACAAATTATATGTGACAGTACAAATATACCTAAGCAGGAACTGTTCTTTTTTGATGTTGGTGCGGTGACAAAGTAATCTGAAGAAATATGGCACCAACTTCAAAAAAGAACAGTTCCTGCTTAGGTATATTTGTACTGTCACATATAATTTGTGTAAACCTTAAATTATTTCTTACATTTTAGTGGTTTTTTGAAGTCGGTTTTTTAATTTTTTAAATTATTATTTTATTTTATAGTTTTTAGTTTATTTGCAATAATTTTTAATCAAAAGTAAGATGCAAATGATTCCAAAAAGTCCTACTAATCAATACGAATCATTCAAGCCTAAACACGAAGTAGTTGCTATATACCGTTGAGGAGTTCCCTTGACTGCCTTCCGTTTCCATCATCAGATCAGCTCAAGGTCACCATCATATTTTTTTGTTATAAGAACTATATTTACGTTCTTAATTTCATTAGAATCGCTTAATATGTGCCCAAAATGGAAATTCATACCCTGTTTTTACCCCTTTACCCACCCTTGGGGGTGAACTAAAATTTTGAAAAAAAAATGGGACCACCTGGGAGCTCAATGCAATACAACAAAAAAAGAATTTTCAAAATAGGTCCATAAACGGCGGAGTAATCGGTGAACATACATAAAAAAAAATATAAAAAAAAAAAAAAAAAGATCCCGACGAATTGAGAACCTCCTCCTTTTTTTGAAGTCGGTTAAAAAAGATTTCATAATAACTAGCTTTGTCATACCCGGCGTGACTCCCAGTTCTTGTTACTTACTTAAGTATTTAGTCCGATGGCTCAGCGACCCGAAGTGGATCTTGGCCTCCGACATTAAAGTGCGCCAATCTTCTCTATTCTGTGCCAATTCTGTGGCAGACCAGTCGGGCATTTCCAGCTCTTTTAGGTCTTTGGCGACTTCGTCCTTCCAGCGGTATCTCGGCCGCCCCACCGAGCGACGCCCAGAAGGTTGACCATGTTCTTGTTGGCACAGTTAATTCGTACGAGTACTATTTGTCTGATGAAATGTAAATACACTATGATATGACGCTCCTTTCCCGGCCACAACCGTAGATCCATACCCCGAGGGTCTGACCCGGTTACCCAGCCTATCAGGGATCTCTTGTGATCCGCATACGGCTATAGAGGCGATGCGAATGCTAATTAACACTATAGATAGATCCGTTGAGTAACAGCTGGTAGGTAAACTAAATAAGGTTAAGTACAACTCAGAATAGATTGGGACTTTGTTGTAACACAGTCGACAATGATGATGATAATTGATGGCTAAAATATTAGGTTCTGATGAGGTCGGTAATTCTGACCCCTTAGCATGAATTTTCATCGTGAACGTGAAGTAGAGTTCATCGAGTAATTTTGTATGAAAATATGAACAGCGCCCCTGGCGTTCTATGGTGTTCGTGAACTTCTTACAGAATCATGGCTAAGAACACTGTCAATTGGAACTACATAATGTATGGGCACACACATACGGATACTTATAAATAACACGGTTTTTTGCAGGGGGTAGTCAATCTCTATGTCACAATTCGTAAGTTTTGAATCGCATGAAAATGATCAATGCACGACATCAATTATTTATGATTTACAATGCTTAATATGAATTCAATCAACAATTTTCATGTTGATGATGATGATGATAAGAGAGCCCAATAATTTAATTAATTATAACCTACAAGATTTCCAGTAGCCATTAATATTACGGCTATTGGATAATATTCAAGATTTATTGTCACTAAATGTAGGCAGTAGGGTTCATATCTTATAACCATCAAGTTTACTATGAAGATAAGGTATCGGTGGTAATTACACAGTAATTTGAATATGCTACTATAAATTTCTAATTTCGGATTGAGAAATAGCGCTTTTAATGTAAACCTACCTACCTAGGTTAAACCTTTTTTAAATATAACTGCACGGCTAGTATGGCCATAATAAGACAACATGTGAAGTGACTGATTAAATTGAGTCACTTTTTGATATCAGTCTTAAATGTTAGCATAGGGTGTACATGGGACTCATTTTATTTGTGTGATTCGGCATTAGTCCCAGTGACACTGTAACTTTTCTGCTCTGTGCAAATAGGTTTTTCAAATGTTATTTTTTTCCGAAAATCTCTCATTTGTGGTTGTTGTTTGTATTGTCTATGGTTTTTTGACAATTAAAATGTCACCAAACGTCAAACTTGAAGAAAATTTTGACTGTTTGGTGCTTTCGAGAGTTTCGAGTGTAATGAACTGTAATGTTTTGGTAATATTACTTTGCTTTGCGCTACCCCATGGATTCATATTGGCTCATTAAACTACTTTATTGAGTTTCTTGGACATCGTCTCATCAAATGATATACGACCAAGCTTGCTCCCGACCAAGCACGCTCAGATTCCTTGGGAGCTCCTGCTATCGGCAGCCGTCGATGCATCGGATCCCTGAGACGAAGAACAAAAACAGCATGCCACCTGACTGATGACCCACCCACTGTCTACCCGGACCCAGGAGCTAGAAGGCCTTGAGAAAAAAGCCCGGGCAGGATCCTGATGGGCGCAGCAGAATATCATCGATGCATGTCCCACGGCCTGACTGAATAATATTTATATAATCAATGGAAGGAAAAAAACAGTTAAGGTAAGTGCCAGTACCCATGACATGTTATTATAATTGGGCATATGCACACAAAACAACTTAAAAAACTTTTTTCACATGGCGCTACTTGGTCGGCTAGGCCTAAACCCTTCCTTCATTGGAAGGAAACCTGTACCCCAGCAGTGGGTACGTGATGGGTTATGATGATGATGAAGATGACAATAGGAGTCATAATCTTAGTTCATAAGTATAACTAAAATCTAATGAAACATTTTTGTTTGTTACAGAACATTGAAATTGGCTTGTAGGCAAGACGGAAGATGGTCAAAACCGGTCAGAAATTGATGGCCTAGACACGGTTGGAGAGCTCTTGTTGGCAGAAACCACCTGAAGATGGTCAGATGACATCAGCAACCTTGTGGTGATACAATGAACCCGAGCGGCACCGAACTGAAAAAGTTGAAGAACTTGGCATACATACTATGAGACCCATTTTATGACTGATATAAGCCAAGTTCAGACTGATTATTGTGATAGTTGATAACTAAGAATACCTAAATATGCTTTTATGGTGTGTGAAATAGTATACTTTTTATAATTTATTAATTAAAAGTTTAATAAATGTTTTACTTACCTAAAGAAAATATTATATTTTTATAACCGTTTAATTTAGTTGTACATGCTAGCATACCCACTTATTTTTTTATAGTTAGTGTGTAGTTGATAAATAATAAAGCCTGACTAGGGTTTGTCACTGTGGTGAAAGGATTAGTCGCTGACTACCCAGTGTGCGGATTAGAATCAGTCGCTGACTACCCGGTGTGCCGGATGTATTCAATGTACAGTTTATATGATTTACACTTCATGAACTCCACATTTAGCATTCAAACTATTCAATTAGCCACTTCATTACCTAAATACTTTGACGTGAATAGGCAAACTTAAAGTATAAGTATGGGAGACAACTGAAAATCTGTGGTTTGTTCCTAAGGGCAAACATATGCGCTGAGTTGCTTCCCTTTTGGTCTGCTTCAACACACACATTTCGCCTCTTAATTTAACTGTACAAATGTTTAAGTGGAACAAATTAATGTCTATCTAACTTATTAGCACATGTCAGCGACAGGATTTGAATCCACATCTCTTCCGTGAGGGGCGGGCGCTTACCCGTCTGAGCTAACACCGCTACATATAAGTAAAAGATATATAATTTTAGTCAAATAAAAAAGAGGATGTGTGTTTTGACAAATGTTGTTTTTGAAGCATTTTCAATGGGTTATTAGAGTCCCAGATCATCCTCCCTATAAGTATTATAGTAATTTTCCTTTCCTGCATCTCTTCTTGTAGAGCAAGGATGAAATTAACAAAAACTAAACAAATAATAATTTGTGTCACATGTTATCACCACCTTCGAACTTGAGTGATATAATGCTACCTAAACAAATGTCAAACTGAGACATGTGTGGATAAATTGGTACACCCATGTTAGGAAATAAGACAAATCTTCCAATCTCGCTGTCAAAATTGTAACTCACATCTTGTAGTGATTATTTCGTGTTGGCCATGTTAGCGTTTGTGAGGACAACTGGTATCACACAATTTGTTGCAACTAGCTGTCATTTATATCTTGTCACCGCCATACTGTGCTACGCGTGCTGGTTAGGTATATGCCACGCCCAATTGCAGTAGTTTTCGATGTATTCGAAAACTGCTATTGCTGTAAAATAAATTTTCAATCCACACAGAGTGATTGAAAATACAATATTTACAATGCCCCGTTATCGTCCAGTCAGTGGCGTAGTTGTTATGGTGTTAATGAGTGCGTCAAGAAAGTTACAACCGTATAATTTAAATGTACCTAAATAATTAAAATCGCAATAAGACAAATAAATACGTACACATCACAGTTTTTATTATTAAGGACCTAAATACTTGCAATTGTTGCATTTCTTAAGTGTTCGTGTTAATTTCCACACTGACTTATTAGCATTTATAATCACCCTTTTTGTAATGAAATGGAAAGACATAACGAGGAACACGAGGCGTGTTAAGAAGAGCTGGCTTATACAGGGTGTATCAAAAGTAGCATTTAGTACGCGAAAATGGTGAATCAGAGGGTCATTCTGAACTAAGTACTGTTGCTGTACTTACTACTTTGGAAACATTGAGCTCCCCATAGCTATAATTCACGTAACCAACAACATTTAAAATATGAAGAAGCAATAAGTAATTATTTTTTCCTGAATTATCAAAAGTTGTAGAGCAAAAGTTATTTAGAATAACACTCTTTCATCTCAGTATACCTACTTACCCTTTTTAACAGAACCTGTACATTCTCGTCACTCTCGTCAGTAATAATTAGTCACAAAGCATCTGGTAATGGGACAGCTCTGCCGATGTTGATGTGTAAATGCAAAACGTAAACTTGTAGTTAGTTAGTAGGAGTAAATTATAAATATGCATTGACATAATTATATATTACCACGTAAGGACAGGCCAAACCACTCAAGAAAATGGCACCCGCGCGTTGGCCCTAAAATAGACATTTTAAGGCCAACGGTCCTCAGTCAACAGTTGTCTGTGACGGAGAGATAGTCTTTGTTTCTTGTGATAAATATGCGTATTTTTGTTGTGAAAGGCTATCAAATATCGTATCATCCTTAATTAATAAATAAACTGTTTATTTATTAATTAAGGATGATACGATATTCCATATTCCTTTTTGACCTTCGTATCATAGTTTTTGTAGCCTTTCACAACAAAAATACGCATATTTATCACAAGAAACAAAGACTATCTCTCCGTCACAGAAAACTGTCGACTGAGGACCGTTGGCCCTAAAATGTCTATTTAAACACATTTTAAAGCGATAATTATTTTACCACCAAAGTCTACAATGGCCGCACGATGTAACCTTGTACGGACGTCCGCATGCAACTCACTCATATTATTATGTACCTACTGTCCGGTGACGGGACGGGACGGAGACGGTATAATATGAACGCACACACGTACAAGGTTGCGTCGTCAGGATAAGTAGCTCGGCTCAGTCGGCTCTGACATAGTTCCAATAAATTATGACAGATGGCAGTTATTTTGCTTGTATGAAGAAGGTTTGAGTAAAATGTTCTGAAGGGCGTATCCTTCCTTTTGAAATCATTGTAAATATGTTATATATGCCTTGACTCAGTTGAAAAGCGTTAACAAATACATTCACGAGCAATGAAAAAGTTTACTCCTAAACGGATAAGACTGGCTAAATGACGCCGTCTGCAATATTGAAGTACATTTTACTGCGCATCAGATCAGAAAGAACATTACTAACTTAAATCGTAAATATTCTGATCAAATAAAATGTTTTTCTTAATTAAAAGTTTTATAAAATTGTGGCCATTTGTTGTCGACATTTTGTAAGTTCGTGAGTGTAGTTCGGAAGGTCGCAATTGTTAGCAGAAGCGAAAAGGTACAACACAACACCGAAGTGTCCCAGCATTCCGCCAACGAGCGACAACCTCTGCATCAATCAAGTTAATGCCATTTAAATTGCAGAGAAAAACTTCATGTACTCGTAGGAATGAGGCTTTTTCTGCGCCGCAGAAGTTCAAGGGACATCTTGTTGTCAACAGTTGCATCTTTGTTCGTTTTGAACTAAAAACATTATTAGGTAAACACAAAGAGCGGTGGTAGCTCAGTCGGGTGACATGTACCGTACGTATGAGTTCTTTGAATTTATGTACAATGTATAGGCAATGTATAGGTGAGGAAACCTGCATATCTAGATTTAGCACATCAATCTAGATATGTGAACCCACCAAGCTTAGGAAGGTAGTTTAGACCTTGAGGACATGCACAAAGGTTCCATTCGGGAGAGCCAGGTGCAGAACCCACAGAGAATAGAATAGATACACCCGGCAAACAGATATCTCCTTTCATGTTATCATCGCCAGCTGGTAATACCCTGCTTACTCTCACCGACTAGAGTGTTGAGAGAATATCCTCGGTCAGGTACTACTACTAGAAATTGCTTGAGTGTTCGGCCGAGGATACTGTCTCACCACGTTACTCGGTGGGTGTAATCAGAGTTTAATCATCCACTGCTAAACATAAGACTTTCCCAAGGTATTTTTTGGAGCAACTGAGGAAAGCTGAGGACAGAATATTGTGGCACTCCTTGGGAGAGGCATGTTATGTACAGCAGTTGATAATTATAATAACATTTTTGCAATAGTTTAACTAAGTATCTTCATTATTGTTGCGTTGTGTTGACAAGTTTCTCACAGGTAAGTATCGATTCCTTTGTTACGCTCTACGAAACTTTAAAAACGGCTTGGAGTCATTCATTTATGTTAAAATTTGCATTTTTATCGTGCACACACACTTGTTTTAGTGTTTTCTTTGTCGCAAAGTAATTGTGTAGGAAACTAATGTACCTAAGAGTTACCAACTCACGTTAGCAAATGCAAACATTGTCTGTCGCTATACCTCTATAGGTATATTATCTAATTTGTTGTAGTGCATTTACTGCATTTACTTGTAATAATCATAAATAATCTAATCAAATTACCTAGATGCTATTAATAAGTACATAATAATGTTTGAATAATATTTGTTAGGTTTTAAAGTTCATGTTTTATGTCAGTGGTTTTTATTATAAATAATAAAGTAATACATTGGGACTAACATAACACTCTGGCGAAAAGTGGGTGCAGCAATGCACCTCTGTCTACCCCGCAAGGGAGTACATTAGTACAAGGCGTGAGTGCGTGTGTGTGTGTGTGTGTGTAATAAAGTAAATAAGTACGTTATGTATGTGGTTAAGTATTCCTTTTTAGCATCAGATAAGTAAGTACACCGTATTCTTTCCATGTTTATACCACCAGTAAGAGCCTAGAACCATTTCACCCCGCGATTCACAGCACGCGTCCGTGTGAACCGCATACCTATTACGTAATGATACCTGCATCAGAACGGCCAATTTGGTCGTACCTTGAACTTCTCTGAACCTGCACACTCGGGCCCCGGGGCTGGAGGGTGAACCGCTACGCCATTATGGAAATATCAGGTATTTTAAGCTGAAAAGGTTTCCGGGGTACCGGTAAAGCAGTCTTTGCATTTTTAGAAGTTTCTTGCTGTTTGTCAAAAATAAGCTGTTTGGCTTGTTTTAGCCATAGCTTAGCTGTAAAAGAAGATTGTTATAAACTGTTCCCACGCCAAATAAAAAAATCAGGTTTTTATACATAATCAATACACAGGGTGTTGCAAATATGGTAAACAGGAAGCTGAAAGATAATGACTCAGAGGATCATACTACTCACGCTGTATAGTTATGATTGATCAGAGTGTTCTTCCCAAATTTCAAAATATCATAACTTTACCGCAGTACTCACAGGCATATTTCTTTTCAGGTAACGTGCCAAATCCAATAGTTCCAGGGGGGTCACTCTATATGACGAAAAACGAAATTTCGTAGCGCTGCTGCGCGAGCCACGACTCTATCTCGTTGTATGAAACGTGCCGATTGCACGACAGCTCTCGTTCGTTCGATTTTCGTCAGTATAGAGTGACCCTCCTGATCCGTGTGGAAGGTTCTCGAACGTTGGAGAGCGAGCGCGGGAAATGAAAATACGAAGCTGAAAGCTAAGTGATATTCTAGTGGAGCCTTTGTGAGTGGAAATACTCGTAGCATGATTTCCAGATTCTTATGAGAATAATCGAAAAACCCGATCACATACCCGCACCTCTGCCTACCCCGCAAGGGAGTACATTAGTACAAGGTTTGAGTGTTTATATTATATTGTATACTAGCTGTGCCCGCGAGCTTCGCTTCGCCTTAAAAAGTTTTCCCGTGGGAATTCCGGGATAAAAAGTAGCCTATGTTCTTTCTCAGGGTCTAGACCATATGTATACCAAATTTCATTCAAATCCGTTCAGTAGTTTTGGTGTGAAAGAGTAACAGACAGACAGACAGACTATTATATATTAGTTAGGATTAGGATACCTGCTTGTTATTGACACATTTTTGCTCAATGGCTCCGAATTTACTCTTGCTCCTTCGGCTAAAACAAGAACACCAAGATCTATTTATCTATAGGTCTTGTATCTTCTCTATCTATCAAAATATAATAGTTTCGTCTAAAATAAGTACATGACTGTCTGTACATTGAATATAATTATTACATGAATAGAATCAAAGTTTAGGTTCAATGGTTAACGTTAATATGTTTTACAAAAATAAATAAAAAAGAATTGTTAGCCGTATGAAACTGGCCACTTCCTTGGCGAGCTAGAGTTTTCCGATGATTTATGGTAAACGCGTTAGCACATTTGTTTAGACCAGGGGTCGGCAAGTAGTTTTAGGTAGAGTCCGGATATTGGTCGAAAAATTTTAAAAGGTCCAGAAAAAAAACAACTGATAATAATTAAAGTAATTACAGCTATTTAATACTAAAATTAGGGAGAAAAATTGCATCGGCGGTCTTGAGCCAGGTTTTTATAGCTTGGTTCTCGTGAAGAACAGCTAATTCGAGTGTCTTCTAAGTGAGCGTCTGTTAATCTCAAACAATATTTGTTTTTTCGAAAAATTCTGAACATTTTGAAAAAGATGTATACGTCCATTTCATGTGACGCCTTTGGAAATAACTTGGCAGTAAAGACTTTTGCTTGGCAGCCACATCTGTCCATTCGGCGGCTGCATCAACTTCAAAGGGTGACTTAAGAAACAGAGATAGCTTGCCCATCTCTGCAAAGTCTTGGAACCTTGTGGTTGTGGCGTATTCGTTGCTAAGATCGGCCAAAACTTCTGTAAACACTGCAATGTCTTCTTCAGAGTTCTCCTTATTATAATTATTATGGTCGTCGGAGAAGCTATAAGTACCTATGCACAGAGCGCGCGCGGCGGCTTGACGGCGGCGTGGGCTTCGCGGCAGCGCGATGTTTTTGATCGATATCGATGTTGTAAAACAGATTAATTAGATTAGGTAGGTGCTAAGTTAGATTGGTTCAAAATATTACGTATTTATTTATACTTGACAAGCCTACATCACAATATTTGGCGGTCCGAGGTTCAACCTTTCGCGGTCCGCAAACGGACCGCGGTCCGCCTGTTGCCGACCGTTGGTTTAGACCCTTTTCATTTATCCCACGTCAAGAACCAGGGGCATATTGGGATAGTATACTTACTTTGATTTACGACTTCGGTGAAAAAGTACCTCAAAGATGGTGGTTGTTCTTATTTCGTTAAATCCTATTTTTTGTATACCTACTTAAAGAAGTCTCGTATATTACATTTCCTATATGTGTTATGGATGCAAATATCTAAAACAATTAAGGTTAATGAATTAAGTAGGCATATCATATATTTTTATATTAATTGTGTTTGCTTAGACTCCATTTTTCCACCCAGCCAACGAAACTGTAGTGTGTACTAATAACTATTATTAAAATTTATAAACAGTATTCCTTTCAAAATGCATAACAGAAAATTCGCAAGCCATTGCTAATCCAATTTACGTATCGCTGAAAAACAGAGTCCATAATCTTCTTCAGAAGGTACTCAGTTAACTAGGTCACAGCTAGCAGGGCTATAATACAGGGTGGCCCATTTAGATCTCACTGTGATATCGGTGTGGATATGTCTGAAAGTATAAATTATTGGATTGATCTATGAACAATGCCTGTTAATGACCATGAAAATTTGGATACTTACATAGAAACAGCATACATCCCAACTAACATCGTAGCGTTAAAAAAACTCTCATATAACTTGTATAATGGTTCCATTCGAAAATTAAAGTGTTAAGACATAGCTGTATAAGAGTGTAGGAGAGTGCTCTAACTCACTTATAACCACGAAAGAGGCCCACGATTTTGAGAGTAAAGGCTTTAGAAAGTCTGTAAAACGGTGTCATTGAAGTGTTTAAGTTATAGAAAGCCTGTAGTACGGTGTCATTGAAGTGCTAAAGTTACTATAGAAGAGTGTTTAATCACTCTCAGCTAGAACTTTTACCGGTATAGTTGTAGTTGTATAATGGTTATTTGACACCCTGACTCTTATTTGTTTGGTAAAAAAGGGTTAAGTGAGTATGTTACCGTTTTTCGAATACACTTTTACCATACAAGTTGTATGTGTTTGAAAATAATAGTGTCAACAGCAATCATACGCGACAGTATTAAAGTGACAGTATTGATTAATACTAAATAACAGTAAATATAATATATTAACTAGACTTAACATGTTTTGTGAATTGAAAATAATATGCCATTGTAATTTTACTGTAATGTATACCATATTTCCCACCTCAATTTTAATGCGCTCCGAATTTATTAAGGATTTCAAATGAAACATAAGTAAATATAAAGTAGACGACTCATTTTTGTATTTTTTTGTATCCTTGCTGTATGTCCATTAGTTTCATAAATCGATTGGCATGACTGGAATGACAAAATTCACAAAAATAGGTAAGTATTTTAAAGCAAAATATTGTTTATCCCAGCAATTTATAGGTTAGGTCGCCAATGCAAATGGCGAACTTACATTTAAGACATATAGACTCACGTAAGTCATCTATTACACTTTTTGAAATAGACCACCCTTAGCCAAGGGTATTATGCAGTCTAAGTCGATCCGCACAGTCTTGCTTAACACCGTTACTTTTACAGTCTACTTGCCTAACGCTATAAGCGTAAGTTAAGTTAACCTTAAAGATTAAAACTGCATTGTTGAGTTTTCCAACACTGTAAGAATCTTGTCTTACTGCACTCTTGACAAAATCTCTTTTATAACCAATTCCTGCAGCCTAAATTCAATATGACACCTAAAGATTTATATGAGTATTAAAGGAAAGCACTTAACAACCATAAGTGTTAACAGGTGTCAGTGAGCACTCTTGTATAGCTTTAGGTTCTAGAAACAGTTTAAACCTATAACATCTTAATTATAATTGCTTTGACTAATACCATTTTAAAACTTAAACCTGCTGTTAACACTAATTTCATTTTTTAACTCATCTTTATCGCTTTATGTTAGAACCGAGATAATTATAACACAGTTATACAGGTTAAAGTTTTAAAAATAGCTGTAACTGAGGGTAAAATGTTTGTTGGGATAGGTACTAACATAATTTATATGAAACAAGGTTGCATCTAAACTTAACGTGATTCGTATATCAGATCATACAAAGGACGTATATCATACAAAGGAGTCACTTTACCTTCAGTAAAATGAAGTTCGGGGGTTGTATTAACCATACCGATCATATTACTTCATCTATAAAACCATGGAAACGGAAATGGATCCTAACTACCTACCAAAATATTTAAGCGTATGTTTTGTCGAATTTTAACTTTAATTAAGCATAAATCTGTTCATAAGAGATGATTACCTACCTATTTTCTTTTTTTATGCATTTAAATTTACTTAATCAATAATACATTTGGTACTTATCATTGTCAGTTATTTATAACTGACAATGATAAGTACCAAAATTGCAGTCTTTATTTTCACGACTACAAGAGCCATATACCTACCTCGTTCGTTTTATTTTTTGTTAAGTTAGAGTACCTAACCCTTCTGGCGGATCTAAATGGGCACCCTGTATAGCGGGTAGCGGGACCACTCGACTCGTCCTGGACAAACTTACCTTAAAAGTAGGTCGCATCGGGAAAAAATATACAACCTCTATAGGAAAATAGACGAAGAAATCCAGCCAGCACATTTTCTACCGTGGAAGTTACGAAATAAGGTAGAGTTCTGAAAAGCCAAAGATGTTTAGTGCTTTCACGGCTGTAAACGCTGAAATATTAGTTGAAGTACGCTATTAATTCCAGTGTTAGTGTAAAATTTTATTTCCCAGTTATCTAAAAGGAACACCCTTATCAAATAGGAACACCCTCAATTCTATTCTTATTATTCTTAAACAAAAATTTAGGACTTTATATGTATAATAGGTAAATTTAGGACTTTATGTGTATAATTGATATTTATATTTAATATTTATCTATCTATGTATTTGTGTAGATATATCAGCTGTCCGATACCCATAACACAGGCTCTGCCTAGCTTGGGGTCGGATGGCCGTGTGTGAGATGTCCCCACATATTTATTTATTTATTATAGGTGCAGTATCTACTAAGTACGTGTAAGTCGTTAAACTAGATACTCAAAAACACTTAATATACCTCGTTACACGCAACTATAAAATATTAATAATAACACGAACAACAATCAGCAGAGCTATTCCCTTTGAACTTATTCACAGACAGTCTTAACCGCAACGACCGCTAAGCCCATTCACTACTGCAGATTAAACGCGGCCTAGCAGGTCGGTTGACATCGAAAATTTATGAATCGTATCCTAGCCGCTTTTGTAACCGGGATACACAAAATGCATACGACAAGCTGCAATTCTGCCGCCGGCATTCTACATCTAGCCAGCCAGTCAATCGCCGGGCAGAGCGCGGCACGAGCGCACGTGTGCGCGCGCCCTAATTTTAAATTAAGAAAAAAAGAACCGCGAGTGAACTCTTTGCTCTGTGAACGCAGTTTTGAATTTCGAATGTGACACGCGCTGGCCGGATAATAGTTTGTTTTTCTTTTTGTGGTGATTCTAATAAGTTTTTCTTCGTGTAGTGAAATTAACAAATGAGGTTTACGTTTAGTTGATAAACTCGCGGAATAACATTTGAACGTGAATTTGTAAGCAAAGTGTGTGTTTAGTGTTGTGCTAAGTGAAACAAGTGTGTCTGTGTTAACATGAATGAAGTTTGAATCTCTCAATATGTTTGGAGTTCTCATTAGACGCTGGAGACCTAAAAGGTGAGACACGTTTGGATTGCAATAGGCATAAGGATAAGAGATAAGAACCTAAATAGCTACTCCTGAAGCTGTCTATTAAGTTGGGTGCACAACCTAGGACCTAGGTTTGGAGTGCAGGCCAGCCAAATAGGTACATTACATTACATAGCTTAGGGTAACTAGCTACGTTCTTTCTTACAACATTCTAACTAATATATAATATTATAAATGCGAAAGTAATTGTGTCTGTCTGTCTGTCTGTCTGTTACTCTTTCACGACAAAACTACTGAACGGATTTGAATGAAATTTGGTATACATATGGTCTAGACCCTGAGAAAGAACATAGGCTACTTTTTATCCCGGAATTCCCACGGAAAACTTTTTAAGGCGAAGCGAAGCTCGCGGGAACAGCTAGTTAAATATAATACAGTAAAAGTCAGTTCACCCAAAAAATATAATTACTTACTTAGGTATGTACCTATAGCTACCTAGGTACTTACTTACACTTAGGCCCGCTTGTAAGGATGCCAGGAATAAATATATTAAGTCTTAACCAGAGATAGGTACCTACGTATTACGTACTATCCTTAAGTTATAAATAATAATAGCTGTTCCCGCGAGCTTCGCTTCGCCTTAAAAAGTTTTCCCGTGGGAATTCCGGGATAAAAAGTAGCCTAAGTTCTTTGAAAGAACATAGGCTACTTACTAATAGTTAAGTCACTTCTTTCTCAGGGTCTAGCTAGACCATATGTATACCAAATGTGATTCAAGAAAATCCGTTCGGTAGTTTTGGGGTGAAAGGGTAACAGACAGACAGACAGACACAGTTAGTTAGGATAAAGATACCTGAGGATTGTCTTGCACCATTGAAAAGTAATGCTGAATAATAATTAGCTTACCTGATGAGGTAATAATTTTAATACAAGTTAGGCATAACAAAAAAAAAATACACACGTGCAAAAATCCCTACCCATACCTACTGCTACTTACCATGGTAGTGCCAAGAGAACCAAGTGTTATGCTTCAACAAAGATATTTTAATACGAACTAGATAGAGTGTCATGTTGTGTCAGTGTTGTGTATGTTGAGATGGAAGTGTGGTGTTACAAGAAAAGATAGAATACGAAATGAGTATATAAGGGGAAGTATGAAAGTGGCTCCTATAGTGGACAAGATGAAAAGCCATCGTCTTTCTTGGTTTGAGCATGTCATGAGAAGAGAAGATGATTATGTGACAAAGAAAGTGTTGGAAATGAGACCCGAAGGAAGGCGCAAGAGAGGAAGACCAAGAAAGACGTGGCTTGATTGCGTGAAAGAAAATATGAGAGAGTGTGGAGTGAATGAGGATATGACAGAGGATAGGGTAAAATGGCGTGACGACCAACAAAGCCGACCCTAAATAAGGATAAGGCAAGGAAGAAGAAGAACTAGATGGAGTGTCAGAGCAAAAGCAACGTCTTGATTGACAAATTATAATAACACGACACATCTACCAGTGAGCTCTTATTTTGAACTAGCTGTTCCCGCGCGCTTCGCTTCGCCTTAAAAAGTTTTCCCGTGGGAATTCCGGGATAAAAAGTAGCCTATGTTCTTTCCCAGGGTCTAGACCGTATGTATACCAAATTTCATTCAAATCCGTTCAGTAGTTTTGGCGTGAAAGAGTAACAGACAGACAGACAGACAGACACAGTTACTTTCGCATTTATAATATTAGTTAGGAAGTTAGGATTAGTTCGGTAAGAAGATTTGTGACTTTATTCATTAGTAGGTACAATGGTTGTCATAAGGTTGAACTTAAAAAGACGACGGTTTGATAGTAAACAAAAGGCAGACAGTTTTTTTCTTTTTTTTTATTAATTTCTCACACCATCTAGTTTGTTTATTTATAATCTAAGTGCGTTAAGCAACAACACGGTGTTAGATTCTGCTGACATCACATTTTGGGAAGGCGAATGATCACTTCGCCATAATAATGTAAGAGATACCTACCAACCAACACAGTGTCAATTACACTTACGTGGCTGTATGCAGTATACAATGAACCATTGTACGGTCTGCCACGCAGATTTCTGACCCTCTCCAATTTGGTGATTAGGAAGAGATTTGTTAGGAGTGTTAGGACCTATCGCATTCAGCGTGTTAGGCCTGGGTCTCCTATTTTATGCTATATGCGGCGTCCGACTTTGACGTAAACGTTTCAATCAACGTCCTACGGCCTACCTACGGCGTCTACGCGCCAACGTCGGCGTGTGAGGGAGACCGCATCAGTACATTTCTATAGTGAGCATCGTGACGCGGCCTACGGCGTGACGCTGGACACGACCTACGGCGTAAATAGGAGACCCAGGCCTTAGTGGTGAGATATTATATGCGACCGACGGCATCTTCTATGGCTATTTGGCTATAATATGTATAGCTTGATAGGTGTAGAGTCTAATACATACCATATAATATAATCAAATGAATTATTTAAAATTATGTTACAAACTCAAAGAAATTATACTAAGTTATATAAAAATAACCCAGTTTTTCTTTCCAACTCGCTGTGTGGTCCTTCGTATCTCATTTTTTGACGGAGCATTAATGTAACCGCAACATTTTTAATGGACCATCAAAACAAGAGTAGGTCGAGTCCATAATATGTAATTTTATAATGTAAAATGTAAGTAAGTATAGGAAAAATATTTTCATGGTGCATGAATTCATAATAGTTATGTTTAGGTATGTATCTCGTACCCAGTATCTATCTGTCGTTAACCTGTTTTAAGAAATGTAGGTGAGGTATTGCTTTTATGAGATTATGATGTAAAACGTCTCCAATTTATTACACAAATCGCTTTCCTATCTAAAAAAATAAACGAATAAACAATTTTGTTTCATTAACAATTTATACATGCCCAATTTGTACAGCAAACTATGAAGGTAGGAATAGGTAAGTGTATACTTTCAAACATGACCTTATGCAATTGAAAATTAATGGTGGGTCATTTAAGCAGGTATGAAACCTACTTGTTTCGTAATTTAATTAAGGCAAATTTATGAGGATTGTAAGTTCAAGGTTTGTTTTAGCCGTAGTAGGTACATAGGTACCTTCTACATATTTAGTTATGTGCACTCTAATAAATCTAAAACATGTTGCACCGTAAGAAACTACCCAGAGTTAGTTTCTTATACATATTATTTATAGAACGTTTTATCTATTGAACTGTTTAGTCCCTTTCTGTCAAAGATTATAGGGGGTAAGCATTCGTTTATAATTATAATATATCGTTACCATCATATTGTTTTGTTATAAGAACTATAATTACATAGGATATAGATTACATAATAATCGGTCATTGCGCAAAATGAAATACCTTATACCTAGCCTATTTTCCCACAAAAAAATACAAACTAAAACTTACTTTACGTTCTATGACAAGTCAAAAAAAAACACTAAATATGACAGACCTTTTTGTGTCAAAGGTCAATTTAACACCATATAACAATGCGGGTAGGTAATTAACACAGTCATAACATAACACATTAAAATGACTTAAAAGTGTTGCAAATTCCACATAAATATATAATTTGTTTATATTGTATTAACAATGTAACGAATTTAACATGTCCTTTAAAACGTGAGGCGTTACCTAAGCAACCGGTTTGTACGGACATAATCTAGCCTAGATTTTAGGTCATTTGCATAAACACTATAGGTGTTGCGTATGGGCCTTTATTTTAGATGCTGTCTTTAGTTACTGTTACTAATATTAACGATGTTGTTCAGGGTTTCTTACATTATTTTAAAAGAAAAAAAAGGAATCAACGTATCACTTTATTGTCCGTCTATCAAGAGATTCGAGTCGTTATGTTGGCAATGCGAAAAGATTATTGAGTTCAAATTCTAAACTTATACCTCCCCATGTTTACTCCACACCACACGTCTCTGCTGTCGACCACCTGACGCCAATTCGGCAAAAATCTGTCCAGGTCATCCCGCCATCTCCGTCTAGGTTTACCTACCTGGTCGCCTGCGTCCGTAAAATATAAATAATATTCATAATAAATTTAAACTTAAACGAATATACCTACAAGAAAAAACTGAAAATCTATACATATGAAAATCCGATCCATTAGTAACTAGGTACATATTTCGGTTTCGTAAAGTATTCTTACAGCAACACTGGGTGAATTAACATTTTCGATCCGTGATTAGTAATATGTTTTTTCAAACCGTTTTTTACTCGTTTAAATAAGCGGTTAATTAGTTTCTCGCTACCGGCCTTTAGGTTTTACTTCGTAATTCGAATGGCAGTTAAATGGATGTTGTGTTTTTTTATAAATGAAGCCATCTGCATGTTTTCTATTTCTGACATGTCGAAATGTTAGCTTTTTATCGCTTCCTCCGTATCACAGGCTTATCTTGTGTTGGAAAGATTGTAATTTTTTATTAATTTATTAAGGTAACTAACTATTTTATTTAAGTTCTGAGTGCAGTACAATTTTAGTCATATTATTATGAAAAATGTCGCAGTAATCCACTTAAAATATTATATGATACTAAGCCATTACCGTACTGAATTAATTTTTTATCGATAAACAACTCTCTGTTTGTTTAGAGACTATATTCTATTCTATTCTATTCTGAGAGAGGGCAAAGATCCCGTACGTAGCTCTCTCCAAAGGAACCTTTGTGCATATTCCCTTAATTTCAGCTCAGCCAGCCTAGCTCCCGAGTAAACTGGAGCAGCAAGCCTGGGTGTTGCAATAGCTGAGATAGGCGTTCTGTTGGTCCAAGAATAGATAATCTCGTTTCTGTAGTTGATGGACAAGCTAACAGAAAATGTTCAACTGTCTAATTCACTTCTTTACATGTCCTACATAAGGTACTAGTTGAGTTACCTATGGTAGTTGTGAGACTGTAAAAAAGTCAAACCTTCCATTTGTTCTACAGTAATAATATTCGCAACTTTGTATACTGAGAGTGAAAGAGCAAATTGCAAAAACCACATAGCTAACAGCCGTATCGTGAATTCAAAAAATAACTGTTACAAACAACAGTTACTTTTCAACGCGAGACTAACTTTAATTAACCTGTTATTTTTCGCACGCTCTTTTAAACTGAACCAAACAAAACTATTTTGGCCTATAAATACAATAGGTCATACCTACTACATAGTAAAAATTATGATAAACAATGTTACACATGGAAAGCATGAAACGAGCCTACTCGAGCGACTTATCAGCTGTCCCTTATTAATGCGTCCTGAAGGGCTAGCACGGGGCGCTACTTAGACGTGAAAAAAGTCTAACACTGAGTTGCAGAAAGGATCTTTAAGTTAATGTCGGCATTAAATGTATTGTTACCTTGCTTTGACAGTATACGGACAGAAAGAGAGAGACATAGATTTAATGTCCACATTAGCTTAAAGTCCCTTTCTGCAACTCGGCATAAGACTAGTCTACTAGTGCAAGGAGGTCACCGTAGGTCTCACCGACACGCTAAGAAGAAAACAATTTCTTGACCTATATCCAAGGAATGAATTTAACAAATCCGAATGTTAATCGATAATCGTAAAAAACGATAATTGAAATCGAATTTTAAATTACAATTCCAATTTGCGAACGGAGACCTAATTTTTTGCACGTTCACTTCTCTTCGGTGACTCATCTGTACGTAACAAAAAATATGTCTGCTTTTTATAAAGCTTTTTATCGATAGATCTTAGAATTTTATTCGTGACAGCTGTGACCTACTGATAGGTGTTCAACTATTGGTCTTTAATAAACGATGTCTGCTTGTAATTATTGCGGTTTGGGTTTGATTGATTTGCGATGTTAGTGATGTTACGGTATGTAATGTGTTATAATCACCGTAGGCATTGGGTGCGTATACCGATAACGGAGATTTATTCGTATGTAAGTAATTCCATTTGTAGGTCAACGATTGGAGATTGGCATCGCTGCCCGTTGTTCTAGGTTTAAATCGAGGCGGGATGTTTGTTGAGTCTTCAGTTTGTTTATAGATCCAGTCCCGATACTTTTTACACAGAATGTATACCTAGTGCTAACATATCAAGTCTTTGTACTGTACTATATGTTTCCCTCGAATTAAGTATAATGTATGTGTGTGTACAAATAAAGAATATTATATCTATCTATCTATAATTTATAAAAGTGGTTTAGATTTTAAAAAATATTATTCCCTCATTCAGCACACTTTTATCACTAAATAAATATTCTGATTTGGCTGCAAAGCGGGTCAGATTTGGCCATTCTCTTATACGTATTAAAAGACAGTAAAAAAAATGGCCGGAAAAGAAATAAAAAAAACTTATGTCACAGCACTTTACTCGCTACGCCAATATTCGTTCACCTTGGCATTGGCTTATGGCAGCGATCTTGAACTCGCAGAGGGCAGAATGCCAAATCTGTCTGTCTGTAGTCTTATAATACCTATTGTATGTGTAACAATGGGCAATCGAGTATGTAGGTCAGAACAGAGCAGTTCTTTTATAGGAAACGCGCACAGATAAATCGACGAATTAACGTTAGGAAAAATAACGTTGTTTTTGTAAGTTATTTAATAAATAACTATGAAAAAGTATGTGGTAGTTCCCGTGTTAGATAACAGTTTTATCAGTTAATCGGTGAAGATGACGTAGAAATGGCGTGATGTTTGTTTACAAACAAAACTTGTTTATACTATGCACCAAACTAAACAAACGTTTACATAAAGGTACTTTGTATTATTCCTACTAAGTACCAGCATCATCTCTCTGTTGATTACTTACTAATTGAGTCGCTTTGCTACTACAACTGACTGCAAGACCCCAAAGCCATTTATAGTTCAGTTAGCCGCAAATGTTATAACTTCTTAATATCAAATGAACTCAAAAGGGACTTGGTTTTGAGATTTTCCGAGCTCCATTCCCGATTACGCAAGCGCACGCACTCACAGAGCTGCGGGGTCACTTTAGCTACGAAAAAATAAGTTTCGGACCGCTGGTGCGCCAAACAAGACCTTATCTCCTTGAGTTAGACGTACCGATTGCATGGCAGCCCTCGTCTGTTAGTTTTTCAAAGCTAGAAGAATTCAGATTTTTATGAGCAGGTGAGGACTGAGGATGGCACTTTCAGACGACATTATCATTTGATATTCAGATGAAACTGGTGTCGTTTTTATTTTGTAACCACCCTAACAGAAACCAGCTGGTATTGTATACTGTGGAATATTGTGTTAGACTTGTGCAATATACTCTGTAGCCACGATGTTTGATGATGATGAGCGTTAGATTCAACTTGAATGCGAATAAATCATAGTTATGGTATATTGAATATATTATGATGTTTTAAAATGCACTCAGTTGGCTGTGTGTCAACGTACATGTAAATAACATAAGTATTATGAAAACATGCTTTTTGAATTTGTTTAAAAGGGCTGCACCTATACTTACACCTATATTCTTTTTAATTTTATCTGTTATGATAATAATATAATAATACTTAAATCATTTATTTCAGACCATAGATCCATATGTGGTTAAGTAACAATGGTACTTACAAACTAAGTTAGTAGATACTATTTCTATGTACAATGTGTTATGTAGCGACCTTATTTTCTATGTATAAAATCCAATTTAAATGAAGATTGTAAAACCTAATACGTAGGTTTCGATTTGATCCAGATCTGACTTATAAGTACATGCTATGCCTCGAACAGCTTAAGGGTGCTTACATAGAGAATCGGGTTCCCTGTATCTACCTGTACCGGTAACCTGATTATGCGAAAGCGCCCATGATATTTAAAAATCCGGGAAATGCTCCGTGAGTGAGCGCTTTCCCATAATCAGGTTACCGGTACAGGTAGATACAGGGAACCCGATTCTCTATGTAAGCACCCTAATAAACTAATAGGTAAAAAGCAGTCAAGTATATACCAAAGCGACTAGCCCGATATTTTAGCCCACGCTTTACTAGTTAAATATGACCGCAGAACATTGGGCCCGCTCCAACTGGGTCGTTTTCACAAGACGCCCGCCGCCATTACTGTTTATTACTTTTTAATTTATGACAGTTCACAGAATTAACGATGCGTTCCGGCTGCATTCATGTTTTTCGTTAATTTTTCTATTTGTGTTTGTTTATGAAATTTAAGTCTAAACCCCCATTTACTTCACGCCAGCGACAAATCCGGCGCGGCGACTAACAATAAAGGCTCTTATCTTTATTCTTAGTAGTGGTCCTGTTGTGGTGTGATTTAAATTATAACAAAAGTTATGATTCAGTCAAAGTAACTGTGATTGAACTTTTATTATTTTGATTTCCTACCGTACTTAATACACTCACGGGCAAAGAAAATTCTCCATTGAGAAATCTACCAATCTTACTCCTAAACGGAAAAAAACTTAACTTAACTTAACGGTGCATCAGGATATAACCGACTAAAAATGTAAATATTTTTTTCAACTTTCCTAATAAATAATAAAAAAAAAATGGTGCCATTTGGTGTCTGAATTTTGTTGATATTATTTCAATTTGTTTACAAAAACGTCATGATAAATATCGTCGTCGTACGTATTATCTCATCTTATTGACCCCATGTCAATAATCAATTCCTCGTTTTGTCTATTACACATTATCTTTATGACCTATGATATGTGACGTATATACTGCTACTGTTATTTGTTCAACCTTGAGTGTGATCGACTTCCGATGATTAGAAGTTAGGACCTTTTTTAGAGTTTTATTTATTTAATTAATACTTTATTGCACAAATATGAGACTTAATGTTAAAAGCATTTTCTACCAGCCAACCTACAGTAGGTACAAGATTTTATCTATGTCTATAGATGCGATGCGTTTTATATAAAATACAATCAATATTCATTTGGTCCTCATAGCATAACACTTGCGGAAACAGAACGCTTTCACTGCGTAGTGAAGCTATTTAAGTATTTTATTTTGAGTGAAATACCATATTTATTTCCAATAGCTCCAATTTACAGTTACAAACCATAGCTTAGTTAGGTTCTTACCAAACATACAGAGCAAAAGGGGTACTTTTGTTTTTTTCTAAACGCACAAAAGTACAGTGCCACAAACTTATCTGTTCCGGTGTCAGCTCACGTAAATGTGTAATATTTCTTAATTGTGTAAGATTTTAAGTTTGCCACTAGTGGTAATTCGCTCTTGTGGTTTCAATAAACCCATATAATCTTTTACAATATAAAATTCATTACTAAATAATGAGATATGGATCAATTTAGTTCGCTCTCACCGGAACAGATAGGATTGTCGCACTGTACGTTCGTTCGTCAACGCACTCTCTCCTTATGAAATGCGACTGATAAATCATTAATTAAAATGACTGCTGAATGCGTCAAATATTCGTCTGTGTGCAGTTATTTTAAGAGAATGTTGGATTGTGTTCAATTCACGTCTAATAATAGAATAAGATTAATAGTTTGCATGCATTCGTTAGATATTTATTTTTAAGTACTTACCATAAACATATTTATTTACACGCGTTTGATATATAAGTAGTTATGAAAGAGGGGGGATTATTATTCACCATTCGAGAATGAAAAAAACCCGTGTTGTTTTCACTTATTTAACGTGTGATACTCCCACTAAGCGCACAGAGTATTGGTGACACTCTTAGATCCTAACTAATATTATAAATGCGAAAGTAACTGTGTCTGTCTGTCTGTCTGTCTGTCTGTTACTCTTTCACGCCAAACCTACTGAACGGATTTGAATGAAATTTGGTATACATATGGTATAGACCCTGGGAAAGAACATAGGGTACTTTTTATCCCGGAATTCCCACGGGAAAACTTTTTAAGGCGAAGCGAAGCGCGCGGGAACAGCTATATAATATAAAAATATATAATATACTAGCTCTTCCCGCGCGCTTCGCTTCGCATTAAAAAGTTTTCCCGTGGGAATTCCGGGATAAAAAGTATCCTATGTTCTGTCCCAGGGTCTAGACCTTACGTATACCAAATTTCATTCAAATCCGTTCAGTAGTTTTGGCGTGAAAGAGTAACAGACAGACAGACAGACAGACACAGTTACTTTCGCATTTATAATATTAGTTAGGATGTTGGTGACACTATTCACATAATGCCGGCGGCGGCGCGAGTATTAATATCAATTTTATGTAGTACTCAGTAGTATTATTATTATGAAATCTCAGCGAACCCCTTTTATTACTCTATTAAGAGTAGACGATCAAATGCGTAGAGGATAGCACAACAGCCATAATGAGGCTCAATTGATAAAGCTACGCCCACACTGCGCTCTCTTCCGGGGGTCAGTCTACTTCACGAAAAACTAAGTTTCATACTGCAGCTTACCACGACTCTGAGAGGTCACTCTCTAAGGGCTGATTTTTCAATGGGCAGATAAACGTTATCTGAGGAATAATTCTGATGTTGTCACATCTGAATATTTGTATTAGACAGTGACAGCAACAATTTTATTCCTCACATAACGTTTATCTGACCATTGAAAAATCAGCCCTAAATCGACGATCAAACCACCAAAAACTGTCACGCAATCGGAACTCACCAAGTTAGAGCCGTGAAGCTTCGGAACAACAAAACAGCGGCGCTAACCAACACTGTATCTCGTTGTACTTAGCGTACGGATTGCGCGACAATTCTCGTTCGTTCGTTCGTTGATTTAGAGAGTGACCCCCCCTCTCTAGTATTAGAAAGAAAGAAAGAAAGAAAGAAACATTTATTTGACACACTGAACATTAAAAACAGAAACAAAAAAGAAAAAAGAATACTTCAAAAAATACATATGAAAAAAAAAACACAAAAAAAAAACAGAAAAAACAAAAAATTAAACGTACCTATTGCACGACAGCTATCATTCATTAGGTACTTGTTTTGTTGAGGTAGAGTGACCCTCCAGAGCAGCCCATTCATGTCATGTGGCATAACGAGATAGTTCGGTTGGCTTGCGCCTGCGCAGTCGATACTTCTCTAGACTGAACGGCGCGAGCGAATATGCGCGCAACAAGTTTTGGTCATAGTTTTTGGGAACAAAAGATGGTGTCTGCAAAATCTGAAAATTACAGTTGTCGAAAAAAAAAGGCCCGTTTCGACAGCTACACAAATTTGCTATTTACTCTTGATTTACTTGATGAAATGCATAAAAAGACACAAATTCTGGCGTATTATAGGCGAAAGAAAAAAGAACTTTTGAATCACCAAAAGTTACTTATTGTTTAGATTTTTTATGATTTAGATTTGACACCAGCTGTCATCCCATACATTTTGGAGCTGTCCAAACGGGCCTCTTATATTTCGACGAATGTAGTCAGTGTATTGTTTTCCGAAAAAAAAAACGTTCGTTATTGCTTTTGTCTAAAGGTAAGTGACCACTTAAGGCGTCGTACCCAACGGACACATTTGTACCTACTTATAGAAATTCACACAAGTATGCACTTGCAAAGCCGCGCCGTTTCGCCGTTTCTCCATCCGTTAGGTCCGATACGTACGATAGCTATAGGTGGACGTTTACCTTAAAGCGGAAATTATTCTAAATCACGAATCAAGACGACCGAATGGCGTAGTGGTTAGTGACCCTGACTACTGAGCCGAAGGTCCCGGGTTCGATTCCCGGCTGGGGCAGATATTTGTTTAAACACAGATATTGGTTCTCGGGTCTTGGATCTACCCGTAAAATGGCAATAGGCCCGCCCCCTATTACATTGGTGCAGCAATGCACCTCTGCCTACCCCGCAAGGTGTATATGTCGCAGACATTTTGTAAGATCTCGCCGTTTACATACGGCGTCGTCAGTTTACAAACGCTCGCTGTTTTGAATTATGCCGAAGGCATATTGATAATTCGTTCAATCGTTCTGATTTCGACGTTAATTGCAGTTTTAGGGTTACCATGATAAAACACAGTTTGAACTTTGAACAAATGGAAAAATCTGACTTTATTTCAGGATTTCAAGTAAGACTTTTTACTTTTGTTCGTACAAAATGCCGAGATCTTACAAAATGCCTGCGACATATATACCCCGCATTAGTACAAGGTGTGAGTGTTTATATTTATTATATTTATATTATTCGAAATCACGGAAAAAAAGGCATAATCTCTTTCAATGATCAAGATCATTTCACTCGCCCATCGACTGTGGACGTACAGTCGGTGTTGCAACACAAAAGTTGCCCCATTGAGGGCCGCGTGGGTTGCTGACATAGCAAATATTGCCTCTAACTGTACCATGGGAGAGGCTACAGATACGTATGTCAACTTTCTTAATTAGGTGCCCACTTGTACTACGTGGAAAGGTCGCGAGTAAATAGAGTGTTATCAGAAAACGGCATGGATACTCTTCAATTCTTTGCAGACTATATATAAGTACCTAAGTTAGAATAAAATCGAATGGAATAGAATTTTACAAAAAAATACTTATACTTTCGGACTAGGAACAAATAACACAATAGGCAGTCTTTTTTTTAAGAGCTACGAAAACTGTCGTACAACATTATTTTGGTTATGCGTCTTTGTGGTGCCGATTACCTACGAGCTATTGTCCTACGAGCAGACAGAAGAAGTTTTAAAGACCACGTGTTAATATATATATATATATATATATATACATATATATCTACTTATAATATTTATCTACTTGCTGTGTGTGTTAATTTTAGTTGTTTATAATTATTTTGTATTGCATGTTTAGATTAGGTACTTACTGACTGACTGACTGACACAAATACTGCCTAACTAGGTATTCTCAGCGAAAATGTCACACTGGTTAATGTTTTCAAACGGTACCCACGATACAAGCTTGCTTAGTGTGGGGCCATAGTAAATATTTTAAGTTTTAATATAAGATATTTGGTTAAAGTGTAAGGCAAAATGTACCTTTTATGTTTCACTTATGTTAATTTTTTATTTTGGATAATAAATAATTTTGAATTTGAATTTTGAACCTAAATTCACCTAAGTTAAATTTGTTAGTATTAACTCAGTGTTCAATGCAGTAAGCTAGTTAGGTAAGTAAGTACTTATAGTTGTTGTAGACCGCGATTATTTATAATATTACCATAAATATGTCAATCGCAATAAGGAAGGGCGTTTATCGATGTTTTATAGTTATTAGTTGTTACGCAGGCCATAGAGAGATGCTGGGCAAAGGACAATGAACTATGAAGATGTGAATAATATATTTATGAACTCTTAATAGGGCAATTAACAATGTTACATTGGTTTCCGTCCTGAACTCAATGAGATAGTTAAAAGCGATGTGGGATCCATAATTATTTTTGCAAATTAAGGGAATTTGAGTCATAAATAATATAAATTTTGTATTTATTTATGTAGGTATGTGGTCAAAGCACATTGTACAGTAATTACCTAATAATAAAATATGTAAGTATAACCAATATAGAGAATCCCTGTTTTACCGACTAAGCAAGTTTTTCATACATTATGAAGTCATCCAATGTCAAATATAGATGAAACGTAGGTGAAACGGTCATAGCTGGAAAAACACAAAGCTTCAATATTTCTCTCTATTGCTGTACAAATAATATTCCACTCATTAATCATGATGAAACTCATGTTAAAATAATAATCTTTAAAGGTACTTACCTACTTCGTCTCATCAGGCATCTACATCGTTCATGCTATGAAATGGTACCTAAACTCAACGCCATTATATTTTAACCAGGGATTAAGTATCTTGCCTTTCGTTTAGCATAATCCAATCACGGAATGTTCGCTACTTTCACTTCCCAGTCTTTTATTGTCCCGATCTCGAAATCATAACGGGTCACTCTACCTTAAGTAAAGCGAAGTTTCTCTACAAATACATACATTCATACAAATGGTCGAAGCGTCCGTAGTCGAGCGGGCCTAAGGGTTAAGCAACAACTGGCACGGTCAGCCATTGGATGGGTGACCGATTTCAAGTGGTTCTTATCTGGACGCTACCGTGCTTCGGACGGCACGTTAAGCCGTGGGTCCCTTCGGCAGCAGTCGTCGTTAAGCCTAGTCAGAGGCCTTCGGGCAGCTTGAAAACATCTGACAGTCGGGTTGCCCACTTATTTATTTATTTATTTAACTATTTATTGTACACATATTACAAATTTACCCGACAACTCTCTGAGCACAAGCTTGCTTGTGTTGGGGTCCACCAACCCGCACTAGGACAGCGTAGTGGACTAGGCCTAAACTCTTTCTTCAATGGAAGGAGTCCCGTACCCCAGCAGTGGGGACGTGATGGGCCGCATGATGATACAAATGGTCACGACGCATGTAATCCGCTTTTCGCTCTACATTTGACTCACGTGGTAGGTCGCGAGCCGTCCCTTCTTCGTTCTCATGTTACTCTTGTTCATTTGTTGTCAAGGTAGAGTAACCCACGGCAGTTAGCTGCAATTAAAATGCCGTGACGTTTTTATCGAGAAATGTCGATAAGCGAAATCTCAAGTCGTGAGCTAATTTGTAAGAGGGCATAGCTCCCATAGCTCTCATAGCTGGCGGCGGGTGATGAAGTGGTCAGGAATGTCCCAGTTTCTTTTTAACCCACTAGGTACTTGAGAAAAAGAAGGTGGATTGTGTGATGTTTGTGCAAACATCACGTGACGAGAAATCTGTCATTTGTATTATGACAATTTATGACTTATGTTATGTATGATATGGTATGATATGACCATAAGTTATGGTACTTATGATATACCTACGCACATGTATGAGGTTATGGTCTATTATATCAAGGTCTCTATTAAAGTACCGACAATTATGTAAACAGTTCCCAATGTTCCCATCTATGCCGCATACTCGACTACCCGTGGGACGCCCTGCAACTGGAATGAATGTGACTTACGAAAGTCTTTCAATAGCTTTATTCCATCAGCTTTCACATCACCCACGCTACTAATTAAGTTGTCTAACTGCCGGTTGCACAGCTGAGAACGTCAAGTTAAGCAGAACTTAAGTATAAGATGCAGCGGTGTGATTGGTTGAACTGTCTCTGTGCACGCGATAAGTTCATGATTATAGGTAGGTCTAATCAAATGAGAAACCGGGCCTAAGAAAGCAACTCAGCACTTAACACTCACATTTATTAACAAGATGATAGAGTTGTTATCATTGAATCAAGTTGTTATTATTCGTAATCGTAAGTTCACTATGTTGTCAATTAATGTTTCCGTTTAGGAATTATAGTTTTCCGGTGCATCGACTACGAGTCATCATCTGTTTCTGTTCGTACATGTTCAATTAGTGTCATCAATTTATTCTTCAATAATATCTTGATCAATGGAGCGGTGGTGGCGTAATGGATAAGGCTCATCCTCTCAATCGAGAGGCCGTGGGTTCAAATCCTGGCCTGTACCAATGAATTCTTTCAATGAGGCGTTTGTTAAAAAAAAAAAAAAGTTCCTTTTTGGAGAAATAGATGGCGTTGTCTGGGGTTGTACCAACTTTCAAACCCTCAGAACACACTCAGATCACAATATGTTATTCTGTGAGGCTAACGAAATGTGAAAGTGACGTAGGTAGGTAGAATTGTAGTATTATTTTCTCTATGATGTCGATGTCACTGTTGCTTCAGCGTTCAGTGCGATTGTGCGTACAGCCGTTCTTTTCAAGTTTTCTCAGTTTCCTTGTGTTTCTCCTGTATTAATTGAGTTGTAGTTGAGCTATCTGCTCCTCCTCCCTTGATACTGTAGAGTTAGTGCACTTGAGATAGTGACTCTTTTGAGATAGTGACTCTTGTGAGATAGTGACTCTTGTGATAGTGACTGCTACACTGTAATAATGCCTAAGGACTATGGATCATGGTCCCTTGCCAATCTGAAGATAGAGTTACGAAAACGGAATGCCAAACTAACTGCAGCCTGAGCCTCGGAAGGATGGCTCGCGCTACCACCCGACATTTAATCACATCTAGTGAGTTCTTATTCTGAGTTTAGTACTCTTTGCTCTCTATGTAATTTTTGACAGTTGGTACACTGCGTTTTCACGCCATCTATCGGCTTACCCAAAAGCTCAACTGACAGCTGTCAAGGAAAACGGCTCATTGTGTTTTCAATTAAGGAACGTAAGGAGTTTAAGTACAATAATACCACGTGCTCTAGATTCTAGATGTGTATCCTAAGTGCATTGTACCTATTTATTCCAAAAAGTGCGATATAGGTCGCAACCTATCACGTGAGTACAAATGTGCTGCGAAAAGTTGGTGGCTATGTATGTATGTATGTATGTATCTTGATCATATCAGTCATTGAGAGCGATTCTGAAAGACATACTAGGTTCAGACGACCGAATGGCGTAGTGGTTAGTGACCCTTACTACTGAGCCGATGGTCCCGGGTTCGATTCCCGGCTGGGGCAGATATTTGTTTAAACACAGATATTTGTTCTCGGGTCTTGGATGTGCCCGTAAAATGGCAATAGGCCCGCCCCCTATTACATTGGGACTAACATAACACTCTGGCGAAAAGTGGGTGCAGCAATGCACCTCTGCCTACCCCGCAAGGGAGTACATTAGTACAAGGCGTGAGTGCGTGTTTTTTTTTTACTAGGTTCACTCGTATCAGTGAAAAAGTTCCAGTGTTACGGCAAAGGCAGATTAAACTTTTTAATTGCTCGCCAGTGTATTAGGTAAACACAATTTAGGTTTCGGGGTAGGTAAACATATTTCCGTATCGTTTAAAAATGATACGGAACCCTAAAAAGAAAGTTATGAAAGTAAAGTACCTACGTACTAAACGACAAATCTAGTGTAATATTAGATGTTGGAGCCCACATATTTATTTTACCACTAAACTAGATAACGTTATATTTAGACAGTGCATCCATACAGTTTTATCAGCTAACATAAATAGGAAAGAGGTCAATGCCTCCACCAAAATGTTTTAACTTATCTTAAGTAGGTAATAAAATATTCAATTACATTCGAAAGTAGAGAGATAAAAGGTAAATAATTATAAATTACAAATATGATAATTAAAAGACATAGAAAAACATAATTAAATATTATACAAATAGCCCGCCCCAGGACGCATGGACCCAAAGGTTCCCATCACGCTGGCAGCATTACCGCGCTGCACTGCGAGGGAGATCCTCTGCATCAAGTACGCCCCAGAGCGCTTGTCATGTCCTCGATCCCTAAGACGACGCCCTAACTCTTTTATGAATGCCCTGCCCTGTGTTCCCCAGATCCCAGTTGTCTCCAATGCCAGAGGAACGAATGCGTATGAGGTCATCATACTAAGAATGACTAGCAATCCTAACTAATATTATAAATGCGAAAGTAACTGTGTCTGTCTGTTTGTTACACTTTCACATCAAAACTACTGAAAGGATTTGAATGAAATTTGGTATACGGTTGTACATACGATCTAGACCCTGGGAAAGAACATAAGCTACTTTTTATCCCGGAATTCCCACGGGAAAACTGTTTAAGGCGAAGCGAAGCTCGCGGGAACAGCTAGTAGCAAATATAAAAGAATTATTCTTATCATACAATTTTGGGAATATACTTGCAGGAATGAAGTATGCTTCGAGTCAGACAATGATGACTTGGAATGGGGTAAAATGGGCTAGAGTTTTTTTTTATATTTGGCACCACATTTTATATGGCACCCCTATATTAATGTAGAACAATAAGACGTACGAAAGTTCAGAGTAGCGACTCTATACTGAATTTTTGTGACGCTAAATGATTAAAATAATTAAAATGTAAATTTTATCGGGTGTCATTTAAACGATCGCCAATTAAATCCGTTTTGAATTTGCTAAATAATAGGTTTGAAGGCAAAATAGTAGATTTGCCAGCAAATTTTTGCCCCCAAACAATTTTAAATCAATTCAACAATTAATCACTTAAAATTGCCGGGATTTATGATCAAGTGGCAAGTTAACATTTATGTATATATTTTAATAGGTATGTCCACATAACTCGATGTTATGTTTAATATTTAAATGAAACAAAAAATTAAGTTTAAATCATCAATATTCTTAATTAAAAACAACATAAACAACCTTCTTCTAATTATAACTTAAACCTTAATCTTCTTCTAATCAAAAGCAATCTTATTGTAATTAAAACTTAAACTTCCTCTTTTCATCATCATCATCATCAGCCAATAATCATCCACTGGTGGAGATAGATCCGCTCCCAAGGAGTGCCACAACATTCGGTCCTCTGCCTTCCTCATCCAACCACTATCGGCTATCCGCCTAAGATCGTCAGTCCAGCGGGCAGGAGGGCGTCCCACGCTCCGTTTGCCTGTTGGTGGTCTCGACTCGAGAACTCGTCTACCCCAACGGTTATCGGTTCTTCGGCAGATATGACCAGCCCACTGCCTCTTCAGCTTGCATATTTTGACAGCTAAGTATGTCGGTAACCTTGGTCCTCTGACGGATAATCTCATTTCTGATACGATCCATCAGAGAAACTCCAAGCATAGCTCTCTCCATAGCACCGTCTCCGCTAATTTGTAAACTCATGTATTAAATTGCTAACGAATTATAATGTTTTAATAACTGGACCAATCATAATGTAACTACTGCAATGCTGATAAAATATGAATTAAAAAGAAATCGCAACATGCGACCTAGAGTCAATCCCCCTTATTCATAGAAAAGTTACAATACGTTTTAACTAATAAACTGTTTTGTCCCTCTCTGTCAAAGAACAAATTGTTCTTTGTTGGAGAGGGACAAAACAGTTTATTAGTTAAAACGTTTTGTAACTTCTCTATGAATAAGGGGGAATATATTTGCTGGCAAATCTACTATTCTGCGGGCGCAGTTATTATTTGAGGAGCAAAAATAATATTCTGCATACAAAGTTTTTATTTATGTAATGAACTCAAATTTTTTGGCAATCCATCTATTATTTTAGATTTTTGTATTGATATTATTTGCTGATTCATACCAGAGGACACTTTTTATTTATTTGAGGACAAAAATATATTGTTGCGGTTGATCTATTAATTTGCTGATACAAGTTGATGACAAAAATAAACTTTGCTGGCAAGAAATATAGTTCCCAATTTTATCGCATAATTAAAATTAAAACTGTGCCAATTTTCTGGATTAAGTGCAATCACTGTATTAAATTCATATTCACTTTATTGGTCCTTTCGATATCGTGATTTCAACGAAAGTCACTTTCTAAATATTAATAATTAACGAGTGCAACCATTCTACTTATTTTTATGATTTACCATTTAAGGTGAAGTGTAAGGCAAACTAGAGAAGAACGCTTTTAATATTTTTATATTTCAATATTCAGTGCCAATTTCTCCATCTAACCGACCGGGATTGGTTAATCAATTATACGTCATCTCCATATATAATATTCTTGACAAATGTGTCAAAAGTCAACAACTTATACCTGGTTATGCTCTAACCGACTATGTGAAATTGGCACTTAGTATATCGGAAGCTGAATTGTAACATGACCATGTGCACTAGTTGCGAGGGGCTTCCCATGCAAGGAGCATCCCTCTTAAGAGCCGCCGGCTGGTCCTCCATTCAGAATGAGGCACAAAGGACCACCCTCACAGAGGAAACCACAACTAATGTCGGACTATTACGGTCCATTTTACAGTAGGATGCGATGATGGTGTTGAAAAATCGATTTTATATGCTCTCAAAATCCTTTGTGATGCCAGATACGGGGTGGTGTCAAAGTAATTGAAGTGGGCTCTGTATTAAAATCAATGAGGGCAATTTTTGCGTCGCTGCGGTAGTCCAGAGGATATTCGCCCCAAATATTGAGAGTAGTTAGTTTGTAAAAATTTACGTTCATCAGAAAAAAATATATTTATACGATGAATAAAAATAAGTAACAAAGAATTTGACTTTGACTTTGACTTTACTTTTTACTTAGTTTTACCGCGAGCTTTGGTTTCCGTGGAATTTCCGAGATAATACAATACAAGGTTTTTTTTGTAGGTGGCCTCTATCACATCAGAATAATAACTATCTAGTACTTACCCCTATTATTTTATTACTTATTATATTAAACCGGAGTATCACATTCCTATTCCATTTTTTTTAAATTGTTTCAGCCGCTTTTATTTAAGTAAATGAGTAACAAACATCCATCCATTCATCCATGTATAGTGCCACAAACTTATCTGTTCCGGTGAGAGCGAACTAAATTGGTCCATACCTCATTACTTACTAAATGAATTTCATATTGACATAGATTATATGGACCAATTTAGTTCGCTCTCACCGGAACAGATAAGTTTGTGGCACTATACACTTTTGGCTAATACGGGCCATGGCTTTCCTGAAACTTGAAAAATTTAATGTTCTCAACAAAAACCATAATGTGTATAGCAAACCTTCATTCACTTATTCAAGAAGATATCAATAAAGCAGTAGTCAAATCAATCCGCGGTCTATTTGATCTTTTGATTGATGACAACCAGTATCAATTATTGTTTCCTACTAAAGAAAGTTACGGTAGAAGCATACCTGCATACCATAGACTAACTGCCTACCTATGACTTACGAAATCAGTGGCTTTTGTAATATGAGATGATTGTGACTGAGTATTTTCTTGTTTATTACTGAGGTATAGAATTCAGAAGTCAGTATAATGCTGTGGCGTTGGCGATGATGAAGAATAGTTGAAATTCATAGTAATTTTACCGACCAGTCAATTTCCACAATAAATATTATAAAGCTTACCCACTATTAGCTGATAATATACACGGTCAGTCTTTCGCATGTGCACATCCAAAGGTGCTTTTCTGCATCTACGAAAGACTCACCCTGTATATTGTAAAAAAGTAAGCACAGTAAAGTAGGTACAGTTCATCTATTTCACATTAGACACATTACATTTGCATAGAATTAGAGGAACAAGCGATCAATCTCCCCATCGTGCAGATCTGACTGTCAGATCGGATCGGCTGCATGAGAAAGTTTTCTCGGAATCGGACTCGGCGTATAATATGACTGAAACTCGACGCGTGAGACTATGCTAGAACACATTAGTCCCCCATTCACGGGCATACCAATCCGTGGATTTGTCGCTGGACAAGTCCGCGGACAAATCAGCGTGTGAACGGGTAGGTGCTAGGTGGGTGCGGCTCGCGGTACGGCGCGGCGCTCGCCGACTGGGTACGCGAGCGCCGCGAGAGAAATAGGTTAAGTGCCTTGTGCTAGGCTCAATAAAGTTGACAATCGACTGGAGTGCAACTCGGGGCTCGTGTAGTGTGTGGGCGATGACGGATTTGTCCACGGAATGGTACGGCTCGGGGCTCTGGTGCGATGCGTGAAGTGAATGGGGTGCTAAACATGTGTGACGGACCATTGTTCAACAGACGTGCTAATTTAAACCCAGCATCTATGGTAAATGGGATTAAAATTGCAAGTACTTCAAACATTGCACTCGCCTTCTGAGCCATGGTTAGGAGTTTTATACTGTAAGGTCAGGGTGATAGAGATGGATTTCAAGGGGTTGTTTAACTGGAGGGTTTACATGAGTTTGTTGTTCGCATGGACAGTAAACGCAGCGAGAAACTAGATTGCTGTTGATCGCGTGTTTTGTTTTTGCTCGTTTAAATTTCGAATGCGATTGAAAATGGCCGCGCGATGCTCCCCGTTTTGTTTGAGTACATTCACTGATTAAAATTACATAACTATGTAACTATTAGTTTTTCGTTTGACTATTAGAGTTTTTCGTTATGCCTGTTTATTTATAGCTACGTAAGTAGATATTGCGTAGGTTCTTTTTAAATGTTTTTCATTGGACATACCTTGTCCAGTGCAATCTACAATTTGTTTTATAATTATTGTTAAGTAGTCGTTGTAACAACACCGGAATTAAAGCTTAAAGTATACCTAAATCAAATTCAAATAATACCTAAACGAAACGATATATCTGTAGCATTATAAAAAAGTATTAAAAACCACGCACACTCGAAAGTCCCCGCAACAGTATCGACCCGTCACTAAGCCCCTGTTCCACAATGTCTGGTTAGTCGCTACCTGTCGGATAAAATACATGCTGTCACTGTCTAAAAAATAATAACAGAAAGTGACAGCATGTATTTTATCCGTCAGGTAGCCACTAACCAGACATTGTGGAACAGACCCTAAATATTCCACGTCTTTGTTTAAAATTGTGACTTCTTTAAAATTCAGAGCGAGTAAAGGAGTTATTTCTTCAATATTTAACAAGAACAAAGTGTTGTGTAGTTGCGACTCGCAGCTGATCAAACTATGTCTGTATGTTGTGTGAAAATGAAATATGTACAGGGTGTTCGACACATGGACCGACAAAAACTAGTATTTTTTAATATCTCAATAACTATTGGGTTTTGGACATAGGTCTTAAAGTGGAAAATACTTCACATGACTTTTCTTCTATTACCGAAAAAAAATGTCGGTCCATGTGCCGGACTCCCTGTATATGTAGGTATGTATGTATGTACGGTGGCCTGCGCCTAAAAGTATACAGGCGGAGTTTTTAAAATAGCGATCCCTGATGATGAAGGGACCAGCTACATCTGTTATAAATCCGGGGACGTGTTGTGTGTGATGTGTGTAGCAGTGGTGTTGATGTGGATGTGCTTGAGCAGCATGTGAGCTTGCTATCGCTATTTTAAAAACTCCGCCTGTATACTTTTAGGCGCAGGCCACCGTACCTACTACCTACAGTATGTAGATATTATAGGTAGAATAAATTTGAAATGAGGTTTCAGTTTAGAATTACAAGGCCTCATATTGTTTGTGTAAACAGATATGTGTAAGTTCACTACAGAAGCCGTAGCCAAAAACCTAAGCGTAATATGTTGCGAAACTCCTAATTACAACGTGTTTTACAGTCATATTGGACCATGGAGAGTTAGAATAAGGCTTTAGCTTTTGAGCTTTTAGCTAACTGCGTATATAGGGTCTATAGTAATCCTAACTAATATTATAAATGCGAAAGTAACTGTGTCTGTCTGTCTGTCTGTCTGTCTGTCTGTTACTCTTTCACGCCAAAACTACTGAACGGATTTGAATAAAATTTGGTATACATATGGTCTAGACCCTGAGAAAGAACATAGGCTACTTTTTGTCCCGGAATTCCCACGGGAAAACTTTTTAAGGCGAAGCGAAGCTCGCGGGAACAGCTAGTAACAAATAATAAGAGCTGTAGGTTACAAATAACTTCGAAAGTTACTTTTTATAAAGATCGATTCAAGACATCTTTTATTTTAAATTCGGCATTTATTATTACTAAATTATTTATTGCACATAAAATTAAATTTGTACATAGACAAACTTAATGCCAAAAGCATTAATTATTAAAATCACAATGCATTCTCAGTAATGACCGAATTTATAACGGTTTTACCGATAAACATTGTCAAGGTGCTAATAAGAAGTTACTTTGCGTAATACTCTAAAATGAACTTAAGAAGTGGTCATTAAAGTGTGTTGTGCAATGCGACTGTGTTTCTGATTTATGGTTCAAAATTGAATCACTTTAGGCCGGCCGATCGGGTGGCATTCAATTTTGTTAAAATTTGAATTTTGATTTATTGAAGTATAGCTGTTCCCGCGAGCTTCGCTTCGCCTTTAAAAGTTGGAATTTTGGGATAAAAAGTAGCCTAAATGTTTTTTCTCAAGGTCTAGACCATGTCTGTACCAAATTTCATTCAAATCCGTTCAGTAGTTTTGGCGTAAAAGAGTAACAGACAGACGGACAGACAGACACAGTTACTTTTGCATTATTATAATACGAATAATATGAAGATATACGATAATTTAATTGTCATTAAGCCCACCTTTTGTACATGTATTTTTATATTTGTGCAATAAAGAATTAAATAAATAAATAATTATAATACGAGTTATATGAAGATGGAATGTGTACCATAAGCATTTCCACAAAGCGAATCTGTTTGATGATAAAAACTGATATGAGACTAAACAAACAGAAATCAAATGAGATTTATAGGTTCCTACAAGCTCGAGTTCAGTAAATAAGTACCTATCGTGAAAATAAATAGAAGGTCAGGTATTCGATAAAAGAAGGCTATACATATCTTGAAAAGATAAATTATGGTAATACTGAAATCAAGCCCGTATTGTATGAAGTCGTTTCCGCAAGAAAAAAAACACTATTAATCGTAAATTTTTATATTTATTAACACGGACGCTATAAAGTATACAGCTTATCAGGAAAAAATATCGTTTCTTTATACCCGCTACGAAGATAGAGTTGTATTACTCATCAGTTAGGTGTCGTACGTTGAAGGTGTTGTGTGTCAGTCACTATCAGTATGTAGCTACCAAAAATAACTTTGATATGTTTGTAATTAGAGTCCCTCATTAACTGGTAGTCATGAATGAAGAATAGAATAGAACATGACTTTATTGGACCACAAAAAATACATACATTTTTTTAAATTAAGGAACAATGAACAGACGGCGGTCTTATCACTAAGAATAATCTCTTACGGGCCAAACCAGAGAATCACAGAAATTCGAAACTTTTTTCGCCCTAGTTTTTGTTGTTGTTGGTGATGACACTGTCATGTTTCTTTACCAAAGTTAGTTTTATCGTACTCTATATTAAAATCGGCAACATAGTTTTTAATAGAAGCAGAAAAAGTCATTATCTGCAGCAGGCGCCACTGGCACTGGTGCTAAAAATAAGTAATAAGCTAATAAGTAATCATAGTGTTATTATCAGGCCAGGGGAATCACTATGGCTTTTCGATTTCGAGCTTTAATATTTTATTTAACTATAACATAAAATACCGAATAATTTAATAATCTAAATATCGGTTTTGTTAGGTATGACACTATCACGACACATCAAAAGAAAAACCTAGCGAAGGCGTTAGAGCGCCTTTGAATTAAATCTTCATTTAATTTCGTAGTCTGTGGAAATAACGATAACCGGGGGAAAATGTTCCCAGTGGGGATCGTTCGCGGCGCGATTTACGCTTGATTTACTGGATGAAATACATAAAAAGACACAAAATCTGGCGTATTATTTAAAGGACGAAGGAAAAAAGAACGTTTGAAGCACCAAAAGTTACTTATTGTTTAGATTTTTTATGATATAGATTTGACACCAGCTGTCATCCCATACATTTTGGAGCTGTCCAAACGGGCCTCTTATATTTGGACGTCTGTAGACGCAATGTCGTAGTACCCCCCCGTACCGGTCGGTGGTTCGTCTTAAACCGTGGAGCGTAGAGGAACCGGTACGCTGACGGACAAGTTATTAATCTGAGCGTATAAGCGTAAACAGTATTAAGTAGGATGTTGTGACATCGCGCCGGGATCAGAGGGACAAGCCCGGAGACGAATTGCGAGGATATTATAAATATTATGAACTGGCTGTGGATGAGAAGACACTGTGAAATCTCATTTTAATGAAAGGTTCCTATTTCTTGTATTATAAAAAATAATTAAAGTTATACAATGACATGCTGTGTTATAAAAATAAAATTAAACACACTCGATAGCTTAAAACTTAATGTGTCCAGTCCTGATTGTATAAGTACATCATAATATTTATAGACTTACCCAAAATACAAATATATATAATGCTCGCGACTGTAATCCCCGAAGGGTGACTCACCCGCTTTTCGCTAAGTGCATATTATTATGTTGTATCTACTCAAGTGATAGGTGTCGATCGCGAGCCGTAATGAAAAATATTATTAAAATGAATTGTCACTATAAGTATAACTTGTGGCAACCCTACAACACCATGAGTCAGACACGAGGAAGGTAATCGGTTATCTTTGGCGCCTCGAATATCGAGGAAGGCGATAAATGAGCACCCTCTATACGTAAATGAGCGCCCTGTATACGCAAATGAGGGCTCGATCGATACGGCGGGTAATGAGCAGGTAGTGACGGATTGCCTACCTCTGTAGGTACAGATGTGTATGGTAATGTGTAAATTGTTTATCCTTCGAAGGTCTGTTCGATTCCGGCTGCGGTAGGCCTTTTATGGGACAGAGTGGAATGTTTTAGGAGAGCGGTGGTAGCTCAGTCGGGTAAGCGCTCGCTTCTCACGCCAGAGATGCGGGTTCGAATCCCGGCGCTGACCAATGAGTTCTTTTAACTTAAGTAAAATGTATACCATCGCTCTTACGGTGAAGGAAAACATCGTGAGGAAACCTGCATATTTTTTAGTGATCGGAGTGACATCAGCGCAAAAGAAGCGTCTCGACAAATAACACCAAACTTCTACCACTGAGGTTAGAATATTTGGGACATTATAGGTAGATTGGTACAATGGTTGTCATTAGGTTGAACTTAAACGGTTTGATAGTAAACAAAATACGGATAGTTTTCTGCTTTATTTGTGTGTGACGCTCCATCTTGTTCCTATATTTAATCGAAGAGTATATATTTGTAGCGAATAATTCAATTTTTATTAATAATTTTATCATCTCACGCAGCAGGTTGCCTTGATCGTCTTAGTATTAAAAGTCATTGCTTCAATCTTATAAGTAAGTATCTATCTAATGCACAGAATAACCAGAGGCATAAAGGATTTATTGTAAATAAAAACACAAACAATACCCTATTATAACAAAGAACCTGTTACTTCAACTTTTTTGATTCCAAAACAAACCTTGCGTCTACCATACAGGTAATTCCTTACTCCTTATTTGGTAACCTACTCAATACACGTAGTAGGATCTAAGCTCAAAACACGTTCCTAACCTTTTAGCATTTATATCCCTTATCAAAAAGGTCGTGTTTCGTTTGACGTCACTTCTTAGATCAGCGTTCTTCATACCCTCAATCCAACACTTGTAAAAGATCCTAACTCTTAAATAACAAGGCTCATTTTGCATTGTTCAAACTTATGCTTTGTGGTTGAGAGATTGTAGTGGCGTAGGTCAAAGCATTTGTCAGAAGGCATTATCCTCTGTAAATAAACGATTTGTATGAATTATTTATGACAAGTGACAATTTAATTCGCTTAGTGGATGCATCATTATTGTTGTAAGTCTATTATTACAGGCTGTAATGGTGGTTAGGGTTGTTGTAATGTAATCATTCATACTTACGAGATTTTGGTGTGTTAACAGGAATGGATTTTATTATTATTAATTTTTTTTGCAAAATTCTTTATTTCTTATCAATAAGTGTAATGTTAACAAAACAGTACAACTAAAAATATTATAGTATTTTATGACATTGTGGTTTGCACACTTAATTAGGCTCTAATCTTTGTAAGTTAATTAATTTTTTTCACTATTTACAAGTAGTACTATGGAGGCACTAGGTCCTCTTTTTATAAATATACGGCAAATTTAATTATTATTAATAATAATCTAAGATTAATTGGCTAAACCTAAGAATAACCAGGAGCAGGGCGTGTAATGATTTACAGGCCTTTTTTAATGTTGTACCTATCTTAAGTTTATATTTACACCTAACATTAACGCATCCCTAGAAGGAAAGTGACCTTATAGAAATAATAAAATGTTACAAAATTAGTAAAATGATGCACTGGATGGATTAAAGTCTGGAAAAAATCTAACGGAAAACTTTTTAAGGTGAAGCAGCTTGCGGCAAAAGTTAGTTACATACATTATAATTCGGTATGTGTTAAGTATTTTTATGGTAAGTTTTTTTTTTATTGTTTCTTATTGAAGTATGTAGGAATTTGAGACACTAATTTGAAGATTTTTGATTTTTATGCTCTGGTTATTTTAGATACGTATAGCTATTAGCTACACCGAGATACCCAGCGTGATAAAACAGAACTTTCAACACAGCCCGTTCGGGTAAGACCTAGATCGTAAATCTAGGATTCGCGGATTGTTAGTTTCCAAGATGGACGCTCGTGAGAATCGAGATAGGGAATGCGAGAGAATCGATGAATCGTGCTGCAAATTGCGTACAACACGAATCGAGATAGCTGCCAATTTCGATGACAAATCGATTGTGGGTTACTGTTCTAAATAAATTAATTGGCTGCTTTACTTTATTATTATTATTTGCAAATCTGACGGTTGTATTTGAATAATTTGACGTTTGTGGTACAGTAACTCGTGCATAAAGTTTTAAAATAATATAACTATTCCACTTACCTTTAAAACCGGGGCTAATATTCAAATCATTCATTTAAAAGTGAAAATCATAATATTTATCAGTAGAACAAGAAAATATAGTTGAAAGAGAAAGTTAACCAATTTTCAAGATCAATTAAAATTTTGCCAAATTTTTCAATCGTGGTGACAGAGTCTAGTAGATAAAGAACCGTTATTGGAAAATTTTGGAGAAGTTTGGTAAATTGCCTAATTTGTAACAGATCTATAATGTGCACGGTAGCGCAAACAAACAGAGTTTATCGAAGTACTTACTTTTATTTATCATGCCATATTGCACAGTGCACACTACAATTCATTTTGTAATATAGTGCACTACAACATACTCGCACTTCCCCTTAACAAGTTGTTCTTTTAATCCATGATTTATTTAGTTCTGTGACGAATCTCGGCTGATGACTGGCAGGCGTGCAGCAACAGGGTTACTCTATACTGACCAAAAATGTACTCACGAGAGCTGTCGAGTAACCGGCACGTTTAATACAACGAGATAGAGTCGTGGCTCCGTGACTTAGTTTTTGCTCATATAGAGTGACCCCCCAAATGTGGGCGAATATAGGTGGAATGGGGTGGACTTGTGTTTGCGCAATCTACGTCTAACTGGGACATGTGGAGATTGCAGAGTTAAGCCTGTGCAATGAAACATGCCACGTGTTAAAATAATTACCAATGTAGGTATGAAATTGACGTGTTTTTGAATACATAGACCCTTCTGATCTAATTAGAGATCAGTTTGTGAGAATTTTCTTACACATATACACGTAAAACTCTTGAAAAGTAGCAAAAGTTTAGTTGATTCTGCACATCATCATCATCACCAGCCAATAATCATCCACTGCTGGACATAGATTGATTCATCCACTGATTCTGCACAATCCACGTTAATTAATCGGTAATTTTCTTTCGGAATCTGGCGGTAGTTATCGCGGCGCTGAATCTAGTATCTAGTCATCTAGCTGGCCATCTAGGCGTCCTAGATAGTGCACATTTCTCACCGCGGCCGCTGGTCTGGCCAATAAATAGCAGAAATTGGCCGCGGTACATTAAGCGTACCTACAGCTGGCTTGTACTGAACAGTTTTTAGATTCCGGATTCTCTACGGAAAAGCACATTTACAGTTTTATAAAGTTTCTTATCAGTACTTAAATAATTATTTACAGTCTACTTCATAGGTACCTTATCAAACGCACCATACATCCCGTAACAATTGCCTTATAGCGTAGAATAGAATAGAATATTGCTTTATTGAACACCACATAAATCAGACATACAAAAAAACATACTATAATACGAATGTACAATAATAGGCGGCCTTATCGCTGAGAGCGATCTCTTACAGGCAACCTTATATACTGACATACGTACATATATACTGACTATGCCTATTTCTAATTAACTAATACGAAGTATTATTTTAGATAATTTTGAGACAGATTATAAAGTCTCAAAACTTAAGCCCTGCTCAATTAAATAAGCCAATCATAGCGTTGCTTGACTTGACGTTCTAAGTTCAGAGAGATATAGTGGAAATGATAGCTTTGATGAAAGTAATCAAGGTATTGGAGCGTAGTATTGGTTTATTGGTACGCTGAAATGGCTTTGCAATCGGGTCTATTGCAGTTAGATTAGAATGCTAGTACATAGTTACTTGTTGATGGGAAGAAAGGTGTTGAGTTTTAGGCAGTGGCGGGTATACAGTATTGTCCGGCCTAGACTAGGCCCCAGGTCGTGTGGTAAATGACATAAGTACAAATAAGTATCTATATCTAGTGACAATACCACCAAATTACTCCTATATGGAAAATACTGACGCCAACATTGATCCGCGCGCCAGAATTTGACCAACTAAAAATATATATTTTGTTATATTTTCTAATAAATTTATTAAAATTGCCGTCATTTGGTGTCGGCATTTTTTAAGTGGAACTTTTTCATTGCACCCGAGTGTAATATTGTACAGTCTGCGTGGTAGACAAGTGACCTCGGTCTGCTAGTTACTGACTCTGGTCCCAGCGGGGCGCCGGGCCCGGGGACTCTCAGCGTGAACATTGTAGCCAGAGATGTTTTTATTGACTTTTTTGTACGCAACAGAATTATTTGTAGGGTTTAAGACTCGTTTGTTTGTCAAGTTGGATGTTTAATTAACTCATTAAGTACCTACTAATGTAATCTGGTTTTATGGTATATTTTTTGTGGTAAGAAGCAGCTTAGCAAAGTTTATTCTCAGACAGCGCACAGTGAAGCAAAATTATGGTTTTATGACTAACGCTGAGTTGTATAAAGAAGCTTTAACCTAATGTCGACCTTAAATGTACTCCTGCCTTGCTTTGACAGAAAGAGGCACACATAGCTTTAGTTCTGAATTTGCTTTAGTGCCAATTTCTCCTTAGTCGGTTAGAGCATAACCAGGGAGTACTGGTTGACTTTTGACACATCTTTCATGAATTTTATATGGAGATGACGTTTAATTTATAAATCAATCCCTGTCCCGGTTAGATAACCGACTATGGAGAAATTGGCTCTAAAAACATAAAATTTTAGCAAAAGCTGCATGCGTTAAGAATTTAGCAGGAATTGCGTTCGTACTAACGTAGATTTACTCAAATAAGAAACTTTAATAGAAGCAAATACAAATAATGTTTATGAACTTAAACTGGCTTTAATTGAATTTGCCAACTAAATGCAACACTCTATACAAACACCATTGACAAACTAGTTTCAGATACTATCATAATTCGCAAGGCCGTCGCTATAAATACAATCCCTAGAAAGGTTAATTGTTAAACGAAATCTTTATTCTGAACTCAAGTGCGATTTTAAATTAGATTTTATAATTTTTTATAATTCGTTTGACGACCGAATGGCGTAGTGGTTAGTGACCCTGACTACTGAGCCGATGGTCCCGGGTTCGATTCCCGGCCGGGGCAGATATTTGTTTAAACACAGATATTTGTTCTCGGGTCTTGGATGTGCCCGTAAAATGGCAATAGGCCCGCCCCCTATTACATTGGGACTAACATACACTCTGGCGAAAAGTGGGTGCAGCAATGCACCTCTGCCTACCCCGCAAGGGAGTACATTAGTACAAGGCGTGAGTGCGTGTGTTTTTTTTTTTTTTTTTTTAATTAATCTGGTGCAACGTTGGATTGGAATACTCAATGCTTAAACTTTTATACAGGGTACTCCCTGGTTCGAGTAACTTACTTCATATTTACTATAAAAAATCTACTCCCCATAGTCAAAACAAAAGTCACGTGACGAACAATATTAGTCCTAGAACAAAAGTAGTACAGAAGAGACATCCCCTTTAAGGTACTAATCCACTTTTGGTAAACTTATATAAAAAAGCCGTGTATCTGTCGCAGGCATCTGGTTTAATCTCCTGTTTGATTGAACCGCTAGCCCGTTCATTGGATGACGCTATTCAGTTGTATGACTAGGCCGAACGTTGATTGTACAAGCGTCACAAAACGTCCAACTAGTTAGCGGACTTAAAATCAGTCAGGTGGTGAATAAAATAAATATGGCGTCTAACAGCGAACAGCTGACACAAAAAGCACTTGTATTGTTATTTTTTGCAAATAAATTAGCTTTAAAGTGCGTTATTTATGTTAAAATAGTGTGACAACATGGATTTACCTATTATTACACCGCCGGCGGATAGTTTCAAAAAAAAATGTGCTGAAAATGGATAATTATGAACAACAATATCAAGGTACGTTTACTGTTATTGTTTAGTTAATTTGTGAGATGAGAGCTTTGTAACATAGTCTTTTTGTTGACTCTTGTCTGGTCATGTTCATCCTAACCAGACATTACAAAGTTGCTATACCATATCTCATTTAACGACTACGCTGAATAACGTTCAGTCAAGACGATGGACGTTACAGTCAACCACTTGACGAGTTGTTCTTTAGTCATTCAACTGAGTAGCGTCATCCAATGAATGGGCTAGCGGTTCAATCAAACAGGAGATTAAACCAGATGCCTGCGACATATCTACACCGTATTGCGAAATATTCTTTTCAGAGGTGCCATCACAGGATTCGACACTATTTTCGAAACTACACTAAAGGTCACTTTTACCAAACGCAAATGTATATAAAATAGTATAGAAAAAACAAATGTCACTTTTGCAAATAACAAATTTGACAGTGACAGTTGACGATACGCAAAGTAAACGGAGGTTTCGATTCTTATAATCGCTGCACAGAATAAGGCGTGCAGTCACGTGGGTAAACATTTCAAATTGCCGTGAAATTACCTGCGCGCTGATATTGCTATTACTTAACTATTATCTGGTATTTATTGCCAAAGATATAAGCTTTTAGTAGCCATGGATATCTAACTTATTTTCCACTATGAGTAGGACTATTAGATTGGAGTATGCACAAGATAAATTAACTATGTTTTAAAATGCTTCTGTGTAAAATTTGTTTTTTTGTGTGTAATAAAGTGTGCATAAATAAATAAATAAATTTATATACTTACAGTTATCCCAAATTTATAATCTTGCAATTAATATCCCGATAAAGCAATCGAATGAACAAACTTTTATCCACCGTTCAGTTTAGATTATTCACCTATCCATTAAGAGAAGCCACGGAAAACTCAGCATTCATAAAACTTTGTAATATTTTTGCGTCGAGTGTTAAAAACTGCATTATGTTTTTATTCACTTTATTCCCTGACATGGCCACATGGGCGTTGACCTCCCAGCAGGGTGCGAGCGTGTATATCCGACTGCAACGATATCGAACGATGATATACCGCGGTCAGCGAGGCGGTCACGATGTGTCACAATTTATGTGACAGATACAACAATGCATTTTTTTTCTGTATTTTTTTTGCGACGGATACTGATCTGTCTGGAGGGCATGTGTTTTGGAGAATGGAGAGTGAGCGGTAGTTGCAAGTAGACCAATGCAAATAGTATTATTTAAACATGTTGTTGACGACGCCACGACGCCTTATTATGAGGCCCCATGTGTATAGTTTGAATTTGGAACCTTTTATTGTTTATTGTTTATAGTTTATGTCATTGTGACTTTGCTAGATACTTTTACACCATCATCTCATGTTCATTGTAAATAAAACCACCAAAAGACCATGTTTTATATTATTCTACAATCTACACGACAATAACCAGCTGCATCGCTAAAACATGTTTTTATTTTTTTTCAGGTATGTATTCAATTAATATGGCAGAGCAACGTAGTCTCCTATCAAAACATCAAATGATGATCATGGATCTATAAGGTAGGTATCAGGTGTACTTTTACCATAAATACTTACTCAAGTAAATTTTTTAAGAGCCTTGAATAATACCTTATAACATATTTCTAAGGTTTTTTCCACTTAAGTATCTTTAACTATTTATTTAAAATATTAGACAAATTCTCATGTTCGTTCTACAGCAAGAGCTTAACTTCGTAATATCATAAATGAGCATAATGTTACAGCGGAAATGGTAATTGAATTTATAAAAAGGTAGGCAAATATACAATAATATGTATATGTCGCAGACATCTGGTTTAATCTCCTTTTTGATTGAACCACTAGCCCGTTCATTGGATGACGCTACTCAGTTGTATGACTAAAAAACAACTCGTCAAGTGGTTGACTGTAACGTCCAACGTCTTGACTGAACGTCATAATAGCGAAGTCGTTGAATGGGATATAGTATAGCAATTTTGTAATGTCTGATTAGGATGAACATGACCAGACAAGAGTCAACAAAAAGACTAGTTTACAAAGCTCTCATCTCACAAATTAACTAAACAATAACAATAAACGTACCTTGATATTGTTGTTCATAATTATCCAGTTTCGAAACATTTTTTTCTTTGAAACTATCCAGCGGCGTAATAAAATAATAGGTAAATCCATGTTGTCACACTATTTTAACACAAATAACGCACTTTAAAGCTAATTTATTTGTAAATAAAAAACCGGCCAAGTGCGAGTCGGGCTCGCGCACAAAGGGTTCCGTAGCAGCAAATATACTGTAGTATATTTTTTGATCTATCTTATAAGGTTCAGCCATCGTTTTCAGTGTAAGCACAATAACTTAACCAAAATTACAGTTAAATCAACCTATCTCAAAAACTATAAGAGATACTTTGATCAAACCAAAAATCGTTGAAAGAGTTAATTAGCATGCATCACCTCTATTTTTTTTAGAATTTTATACCCCGTAGTTATAAAAATAGAGGGGGGGGGGACATACTTTTTACGACTTTGAGAGCTGATATCTCAAAAACCGTTCACTTTAAGAAAAATGTTTTTTAGAAAACTTTATATCATTTTAAAAGACCTTTCCATTGATACCCCACACGGGTATGTACATCGAAAAAAAAAATTTCATCCCTCAGTTACATGTATGGGGGGCCCCACCCCCAATTCTTTTTTTTACTATTTAGTGTCATATTTTTGTAGCGGTTCATACAACACATATTCCCATCAAATTTCATCACTGTAGTACTTATAGTTTCCGAGTAAATCGGCTGTGACAGACGGACAGACGGACAGACGGACAGACGGACAGACGGACATGACGAAACTATAAGGGTTCCGTTTTTGCCATTTTGGCTACGGAACCCTAAAAAATACCAATATAGGTGCTTTTTGAGACAGCTGTTAGCTGTTAGACGACATATTTGTTTTATTAACCACCTGACTGATTTTAAGTCCGCTAACTAGTTGGACGTTTTGTGACGCTTGTACAATCAACGTTCGGCCTAGTCATACAATTGGATAGCGCCATCCAATGAATGGGCTAGTGGTTCAATCAAAAAGCAAATTAAACCAGATGCCTGCGACATATACCTATATAATAATAAATATAAACGACAAAACAAACGAGCCATAAAGATATGCGATATAAAGCCATTGTCCACTGTACATGTACAACCGACAGCTTTGGCACAAATATACTCGTATTTAAGTATAGAATATAAAATATAACATACCTAAGAGTAAAAAAACTCTTGGTGAAATTCAGTTTCAGTGACAAGTTTTGGAAGACATTTACACTAAGAGTTTTATTATACTTATAACCTTTTTTCAACATAAGCTTTTTAATGCTCAATTTTCAAATAGTACCTAAGTACCTGTACGGAACTGCAAAACCATAGATCACAAACTCCGTACAATGAACTGGCAACAAAGGAAGTTCGGAGTACCTATTCTCTTTGCGAATTATTGTGCGGGAAAATAACTCTTTTGTTTTCACTTTGAAAGTGCAATTAAAATGTGATAAATTATTTATCTTTGAGCTTTATGGTCGCCAGACCGTATCTAATTTTGCGGTTTTTTCACTTTTTGTATTTTGTCAATGTCCGAGACCGAGCTATTGTTAACTATAAAAGGTTATACTTATTGAAGTTTGCTACAGAAGTATACATAATAGTTATATTTTATGTTACGTTATTAAAATTGTTTCATTAGACAAAAAACCATAGTAACCGGAATACATCATTAATATATATTTAGGTAGGTATGTACTTTGTTTCATGCATTTCTTCCGTTAACAAGTTAACCCAACACCATAGCTGGCACAAATCTATTTAAAGACTAAAAAATCGGGTTTGAAGAATGTGCGTGCATCGTCTACTAACCATATGCATGAAGTGGAAGCCACACCAGTTCAATTACCAGTACTTTTTGCTCTTAATTTGTCTGGTGACCAGCCTTCAGCCACCTGCCGTTAAGATAGTAAATTATTCAACATGATATTCGTACTTTAATCACATATTTTCTGAATAAGAGCCACTTCTTATAATTTTATAGTATTTCTGAACAGCAAACGAAAATATCAGTCCTCAAGACAAGAAGTCCGTTTTAAACTCGTCTCAGGAAATCGCATTCGGATTTCGAAATTTAAAAAGAAAAAATGGCCACAGGAAGTGTTGCGCAGGTGCTCCGCGTCACTTGTCGTCCGTCTCGTCTCGGCTTCGACTCTTCAGGGGGGGCACTGCAGCTTATGAAAATCGAAGTTTCCAGCGCAAACCACTACCCGTTGTTATGTTCCGATTGCATAGCACCTCATCATCATCATCACCATCATCAAAATCACAACCCATCATATCCCCACTGCTGGTGCACGGTTCTCCTTCCAATGAAGGAAGGGTTTGGTTTAGTCCACCACCCTGGCCTAGTGCGGGTTGGTGGACCCCAACACAAGCAAGCTTGTGCTGAGACAGGATGGCACCTCTCCTTCTTTTACATTTTGTCAAACCGGAGTGACCCTCCAGTGCTTTGGGAATGACGGACGTCTGACAACGCTTCGGTGTCTTCTTCAAAGGGTGCGATTTCCAGCTCGGATAAAGTTGGTTTTAGTTACGAATTCTAACGAAGTATTCAGAAAGTTATTGTTTTTACATTAGTTTAAATTTCAATTTTAGACGAATGTTGGTAAACCCGTAATTTGGCATTCCATGCAAACATAACTAAAATTATGGATTGATAGCTTTTCAGTAAACTTTTATGAGATGAGCCAATGACTCGTCCTATTGTTTGATATTTTTAAATCCAACTTACAAAAAGTTTAAAAAAAGTTTAATGGGAGTTTTTAAAAGCACTCGGTGAATAACTTGTAACGAGGTAGCATAAAAACGGCACGTCATATTCATAAACCTCCGATAAAATTGTACAAAAAATGTCTGATTGATGCCTTGACATGGCCTAACGGGTCGTAAGTTACTTAATTCTCTTGACGCAGCAAAAAGCTTAAAAATATTCAATGAATTCTGCAGCTGCAGACACGTCCTGCTTCGATGGTAATTACTGATTGACTGAGCGGAAAACAACGGGCCGGGCGTTCGATTTATTTTGAAAATGAAATAAAAACTGGCCAATGGCAGCAGATGGTGTGCGTTGGCTCGTGCGCAAGCGCAAGATAAAATCCTATGAGTAGTTCGAGATCGAGACATTGCAGTGTGCATCACTATGTCAGTTTTTATAGCAATAACATTTTTCCGCGTATGCACATTAACATTTTTCACAATTAAATGAATGCGGGGAATCTGTCACAGTTAGTTAGCCTGATTTCTCTAAGATTTCTCCTGGTTTAGTGGGAGGTTTAAATAAAAAATAAGAGTACTTACTTATAATTATCTTAGTTTTAAATGTGTGTGCATTGTAACTAAATAGATATATAAGTATACATACTTAAAGTTACTTTGCCGTAAATATACATCCACCGAATTATTTGTGTCACTGTGTATTAGTCTCACAATGCTTTTTACATCACACCGATCACACGGAATGCATTATCCCATAGATATCCCCCCCTAAACCCCCTATTTCCTAATTGATTCGATCAGCAGGTGCAGCCGGAACGTATCTAATTGATACAAATGTTTGTGCAACGGCCGAAACGATTTTAATCGGTAGTTAATTAATAATTATGAACCGACTTGGACGGGCAGCTCTATAGTCTGTTTTAGGGTTCCGTTGTTAAACTAAATTTCAATTTCGTCTCGGTAAATGATAAATGAATGAATCAATACGATGTTACAGAACTCTATGTACTTATATAACAACTAGGTACTTACTAGTAAAACGAACTACACATTTAAAATATAACCGTCTGTGGATAGTCGGATACCCAACTTAATTTCTTTTTTGCGAACTTTTTACTAAGCATCTATATCTGCATCTGCAGGGAATTATTCAAAAATACTTTTTTCGTAGCTTATATTGTCTGTATACTTGCTGCATATATTTTCTGCAAAATAAGTATAAAAGGCCTAGGCCTAAACCCTTCCTTCATTGGAAGGAGACCCGTGCCCCAGCAGTGGGGACGTAATGGGTCGTGATGAAGTTTAAAAAGGAGGTACTAAAACCAAACCCTCTCCTTTTTGTAATAATGTTGCATTGATGTTTTAATACCACCCAAAGCGGATGTCCAAGGGCTTTATATAGGCTCTAGAATAACAATTATTGATTGTTCAATGATTAAACAGGTGTTAGGTACATCCTCTCTCGAAGTTCGATGAAAGCATTTTTGTGAACAAATTAAAGTACTTACATAAAGTATAGCCCTTATTAAAATTTGAACCTCTGCTTATGTTGATATTACGGTAAAACTACGGAAGAAGGTTTTTAGTGGAAAGCGGTATCATATAATTTGACAGTCGACAATGGGGTCGCACACCTTAATTTGACAATCATAATTTGACAAGGTTCTGTTTCAAGGGTATACCTGAGGGGTATACGCATTTTTTAAAATTATTTAAGGACTACAAAACAGATAAGTGCAATGTGTGTTGCTTAAGATAGGTATAAATATTTCATGGTATGTGTACTTTCTAAACATGTAGCCACAACACGAAAAATGCTTAGGTTAACTAATTACTTAAATATTAGGTACTTACATTACTAGATAAGTGCAAATTTCTCCATAGTCGGTTAGAGCATAACCAGGGAATAGTGGTTGATTTTTGACACATCTGTCATGAATTTTATATGGAGATGACGTTTAATTTATAAATCCATCCCTGTCGGTTAGATAACCGACTATGGAGAAATCGGCACTAAAGGTTACAAAATTCTAATTAGTAAAATGAGAAAGGTTAGGAACAGCGTACCGGTACAGAACAGAAAATATTTTATAGGTACTTACAATATATAATATCTAAACCTTGGAAAGTGCAATGTATTTTACTTTGGTTAACAGTTTTTATCGCATTGGTAAGAAGATCCTACTGTATTCTTTAATAAACAAAAGTATACGCTTCCCGATGTACTATTATACACTCACGGGCAATGAAAAAGTTCCAGTGTGAAAAGTAGCAAATTACTCCTAAGCGGAAAACGCTAGTTTAATGACGCCTTCTGCAATGTTGAACTACATTTAAAAGTGCACCAGAATATTACCAACTAAAATCGTTAACATTTTGTTCCAATTTCCTATTAAAACTAGGTATAATATTAAGTGACTTAGGTTTACTATTCTTTTCCTTTTTTTTAAATTCTTTTTTTGTACACCTTATTACCTATTTTTCCTGTACCTCCTGCGGGTTGACTGGCAGAAAATGCTTTTAGCGTTAAGTCCACCCTTTGTACTTTTAATTGTAATATTTGTACAATAAAGAGTTAAATAAATAAATAAAACTTAATTGAGGTTATTTAGGAACGGAATTTTGTTTTGAACTGTTTTATTGCCCGTGAGTGTAGTATTGCACATTTACAAAACCTTTAAGAAATACATAAGATAACAATGCCCTTTGTTAGTGGCTGTAGCGAGCACGCGCTCGACCCTGCTTTAACCACAAAACTGAGAAGACATCTGCTTAGGAGTATTATCGGGCTATGGCAGAGATTTCCTATCTGCTTGGCACTACAACAAGCAAATAGGAAATAAAGGGGTCAAGTGGGCAGTGACTTGGCGATGTCATATACAAAAATTCTTCCTGTTATAACACTGGTCTAACAAGTGTTTAAAACAAACCGTAACATACATATTATTGTGGGATGTATGTAATAGCATAAGTTGTTTTCTTTGAATAAAGATTTATTCTATTCTATTCTATTCTATTCTATTCTATTATTATATAAATATTATTGTATATTATATAAGATAGTAGAAAACGATCATAAATATCATAATTAAATCGACATAAGTACCTACATATTACTTATTTATATGTGTAGTGTTATACCTATTGAGATGTCGGAACTTTCTAACAGCTATTCTCAAAGAAACGCATTTCTAAAACAATACTTTTACAACGCACTCTGTGGTTACGAGTAGTGATGTGAAACGTTGTAGGAAAAACAGTTAATTAATTATACAGTTTTTAACGTTACTGACGACATCAACGAATTTCTTCAACAAAACTTTAAGTCAAATTAAAATCACAGCTTTTTCCTTGAATATGTTCATGTCGCATCTGGTTGAATGCCTTTTTTGGTTGAATCACTAGCTCGTTCTCTGAATGACGCTATTCAATTAAATGACTAACGGAAAACTGGTCAAGTGGTTGAATGTAACGTTTGTGCGACATTCATATTTAAGTATTTAAGTTACCAGAAAAATATTGACTCTGGTCCATAGAACGTCTGGTCAGGTGTAATGCTGATGATTTTAATCATTTTTATGAGTTAATTGTGATATTTTTGTATTGAATTAAATGTAGGTATTATATATTTTAAGGTTGTCCCAAAGAATAACGGTGTTACGTAAACGTTAAAGTAACGTTAAACTATTTGAATCCCTAGCCTCATCCAGGTGGCAGCGACCTCTTCCGTATTTTATGTCACATATTGAGTTACTAACGCTAAGCGACGTTGCCGGCATGGCGGCGGTTTGTCTTTTGTTTTGACGTTCCATTTTTAAACAGTTTTACGGTTGTCGTCTTTTGTTTTTGACTCGCTAGAGTCAAAGAAAAGGGCTGTGGTTTTGACGTGTGATGTAATGATTTGGATGCAGTAGTGGCTTCGCTTCTGTGTTTTCTATTCTGCTGTGGTCTGGGCGCTACTCAAATTAGAGTTTTCATACTTTTATACACACTATTTTTATCGTCACATCACAGCGCTGAAGCATTCAGCACAGGAAGAACATACGATAAGATTAGCAATATAATTTGCACCGTTACAGAATAGTACAACATTCACAATAAGAGTAGTAGAGTCAACAAAATAATTAGTGGCTTGGGAGCGCTGCGGTGTCCAATGTAATTATATTGCTGACTGTACAAAAATATTATGTCTGGGAACCCGCTACTTTGTCACACTGTCACTCACACACTGACACCACATAGTTCAGGGCCCCAAGTCTGCTAAGGAATGGCGGCACAGTTTTGTGTTGGCAGCATGGGTTTCGCACTGTAGGTATTCATTATCTGCGTTTTAGGAAATATTTATTTCATCTTTTTTAAAGAACTAACGTTAATAAACAATAATAAGTGTTAAGTGTTTCATATTGCACTGCTGGGATTCACTAACCAAGAGAAAACAGATACCTAAATTCGGAAAACCATTCAGACGACACAGCATTGAGCCGCCATTCATTAGCAGACTTGAGGCCCAGGTTGCTATGTTTACGAAACCTCATTCCGTTTGCCATCATCATAAATGCTGACAAGATAAGAGTAAGTAAACGAAAACAGTTATAACCGTCTTATTTTTTATTTAGTTCACATCATTATCATCATCAGCCAATAATCATCCACTCCTGGACATAGGCCTCTCCCAAGGAGCGCCACAACACTCGGTCCTCGGCCTTCCTCATCTAACCACTACCCGCTACCCGCCTAAGTTCGTCAGTCCAGCGGCCAGGAGGGCGTCCCACGCTGTTCACAGTCATACCTAATATATTTGAATTTGAAGCCTATACAAAAGTATACATAGCCGTATATAAAAGTATACATACAATAATCAAAGCAAAAACGAACTGTGTACTTACAAGAGTTGCAGTTTCGACTAATTTCGACATAGATAACGAAAATGACGTAGATTCTGAAATAACAAATAAATCCTAATTTTAGTGCTGTCCAAAAATTCTATTCTTTGTTTAAAATTCGACTCGACTCTGTTTTACAATGATAAAATTATGTTTTGTGCCAGCAGAATCAAAATCTATCCTCATAAATTTTTAAAGTTACAGGAGCTATGCACTTGTGTACTTAGTACTTAAAAACTACATATTATATGTATATTGTATAACTACTGTATACAAAGCTTCCTTTTGCGTATGCTTTCAAATCACCCTTCATCGATAACAACTGATAAAAGACTAAATTACCATTTAAATGCAGTGATTGCAGCCAAATTAACTGACTTTTCGTGTTCGTGTCTGAAACGGTATAATAAAATTTAAGAATGCATGTCCATAATTATAATAAAATTATTATCAATTTTATAAGGAAAAGGATTACACAAATACACATACTTAATAGGTTTACACCCTTGAATATGGAATGCAGGGCTTTAATTAACTGAATGAAATTGTCATTAAGTTCATGCTTCAGTAAATTTACTCAATTGAGGAACTGGGAATTACTTAGTAGGATTTAAAAAAATTACATACCGAAATATTTTTCACGCACAATACGCACATCCAAGTCTCGATATCAATTATCTGATATGGTCCAATTATCTACCAGGCTATGAATCGAACCCGGACCACCAGTCTCTTAGGACAGAGATGGCTAGATTCCTCTGTAAATGTCACCTACCGACCCTTGCACCTCCCACCATTCCACAGGACAGTTTGGTCCCTCTAGGTAACTAGGTACTTATAAATAAAATAGTTCGGAGTTTACTCACTGGGCCTCTACAGGATGACCCACTGGGTGATTCTGAAAAAAATGGAAGTAAGCTCAAACAGGACTATACAAGTATACATATAATATAATATTTTGACATGGTTAATAATGAGGTTTAGAGATGAGCCAACAGTGAATTTCTTTCACCTATAAAAAGCCGGTGCGAAAAATAACTAAATAAGACTGAGGTAATATGTACTGTTAAGACGACCGAATGGCGTAGTGGTTATAGTGACCCTGACTACTGAGCCGAAGGTCCCGGGTTCGATTCCCGGCTGGGGCAGATATTTGTTTAAACACAGATATTTGTTCTCGGGTCTTGGATGTGCCCGTAAAATGGCAATAGGCCCGCCCCCTATTACATTGGGACTAACAGAACACTCTGACGAAAAGTGGGTGCAGCAATGCACCTCTGCCTGTGCCTACCCCGCAAGGGAGTACATTAGTACAAGGCGTGAGTGTGTGTGTGTAATATGTACCTATTTGAAGCGATAAAAGTAGACAAACTAAAAAGCTGACATACATACTTATTCTGTCTTTGTTCACGCACATCTTCAAAATTTAGCCCAAAATGCAAAACACGGGTTTTTGGTAACGGGAAGGATGATATTAAGCATTTCTACGTGAAGTCCTACGTATATTACCTAATCTACATCTCATAATTATACTGAAGTCTCTCTCTCTCTCTCTCTCTCTCAGCCTTCTGTAGTCCACTGTTGGACATAGGCCTCTCCTAACGATCGCCACCCCAAACGGTCACCCGCCATCTGCATCCAGCGGCTTCCCGCTACCTTCCGCAGATCATCAGACCAACGGGTTGGGGGGCGACCGACACGCCGTCCGTTTGCCGACACGGGGTCTCCACTCCAGAACCTTTGTACTCCAGCGGTCGTCGGCTCTGCGGGCTTCGTGGCCAGCCCATTGCCACTTCAGCGTGCTAATCCTTTTGGCTATATACTGAAGTAATCAAATGAAATTAGGACCAATCAATGAGTCGAGTACGATGAAACCCAGTGTTTTCGTGTCAGTTCTCAGAAGAGCATTGTTCCTTCACTATTCTAGAAATAATGCCCTACATTGTACTGCCTAGTGCTAGCTTCTGCATTTACACCTTTAATCTCCATTCAACTGGCTGGCCATTTATTACTAGTGCGAAGATAAGGCGCATTGTGTGAAATAAGGTTTTATACTGCGGCAGCAATGAAAAAGTTCCACCGATTAAATGTCACTAACTTGCCCTAATTTTTAAAAACATTTTATTTAAAAGTTGAACACTATATTTATGTTTTTAGTTGGTAATAGTATTATGCGCTGTTAAATGAACTTCAATATTGCTGATAGCGTCATTAAGCTAGCCTTTTCAATTTGGTGCTATTGTATGTCACTGGAACATTGACTTATATATTTACTAGCGTAAGGACAGGCCCAACCGTTCTAGAAAATGACACCCTCGCGTTGGCCCTAAAATCTCATAAATCTGTCATAATTTGTATAAATTAGGGCCAGCGAGCGGGTGCCATTTTCTTAAGACAAAACGTTCAGACGGGCGTACCCTTCCCTTTGAAATCATTGCACTGGAACTATTTCATTGCTCGTATTTCAGTCTATTATCCTACCTCTAGGTAAAAGCTACATCACGGTGCGATCATAGCACAATGCACAACTATCGACCGATATATTGTGGATGAACAGAACAGAGAACACGGTCGTGCAAAGTGCAAATAAACCACGTTCAAATTGATGTCAAAGAGTCGTCCAACGCTCCGTCACAGAATACACAAATAATGTTGACATAACAGTGCGGGCACAGACTGCATGTCGGTTCGTGAGGCAAAGACTAGAGGAAGACGCAGATATGATAAAAAATATTGGGTGCCGAAGGGTTTTAGATCACGGAGCTTTTGGTAAAAAAAGACATTCCTATCATTAATAATATTAATAGGTATAAGTACCTACTTTAAAAAATAATTATTTGTCTTTATTAATTTGTGGAATAATGGAGGACGCGGAAAAGTTGCTGGATGAAAAAACACAATAATGTTACATTTGAATGTTTGCCCTATAAAGGTAAAGCTATAGATCGCATCCAGTGGCGTGCATTAGAGGCCTACGTCCACCAGTGGGCTGCAGTGCTACAGGCTGAAGAAGATAATTATTTATTTATTTATTTAATTCTTTATTGCACAAATATAAAAAATACATGTACAAAAGGTGGGCTTAATGCTAAGAGCATTTTCTACCAGCCAACCTACATTATATACGAGTAATTCACCTATCATTAATCATCAAAAGATCAAATCCAACCGCATACCTACTCAACAAAACCGTTTTTTTATTTCATACAAGTGTCGATTCTGCGTCACTGCTCTTTGGCGCGTCCTTATTGGTGCAGTTCCGTGTTCGCTCCATGTACGGCGACTGGTCGCGTGGACGGCGGGTCACAGAGTCACAGACCGACCTTCTGTCACGTCTTTATCACATACCTCATCTTTGCCTTCAAACCTTCTTTGAACGAGTCGATCCAAACAACTTGAGACACTTTTGTGCTTTGTCAAACTGCTTTGTCAAAATAACCAACTGTCAATCTTTTTTAAAAAAATTATACGCGGTTTGTTAGTTTGACAAGGTACAAAAGTGGATCGCTTAACTTCAGAACTACCAAGTCCTATGGACTGTAACTGTACTTTGTAGGAGAGTGAGTGTAGTAGGTGTTGTGGCTGGGTATTTAGTGCAATATTTCGTGACGGAAAATAAATGTATACCCCTCCGTTGATCCTAAGTCAAAAACAGTTAGAGCCATAAAATTAAATGCTATACCTACGTTATAAATTTCTAGCAATTGAAAAGGTAGGTAGGTACATTCAAATATGTCACAGTTAACCCTTGTTAGTATGTAGTTACTTCAAATTAACCCTATTTAAAACACTGAATAAAAATTAACCTATTTGTGCTGTATCTATCAATGGCGTGATTAATTCTGAAACTAATAAGTGTACTAATAATAAATAATACAAAGGGCTTCTTTGAGTGCAATGTGGACCACAAATAGATGCGTTCTAACAATCTCCTATTGCTGTAAATGAATACAATGCTAGGGCTGCCACAAGGATAATATTGATACTTTATTTACTTTGGTAGGTAGTTTAAATGAACTTAAAATGTTAATATTTATCTGAAAAATACATAAGCATAATTGGTATACTAAGCCGAAACCAGCATGTGCAGCATGTTATATCTAAGTCCGAAACTGAAATCAAAATTTCAAAAATCGACAAAAAAATAATAACTCCGTAGTAAAAAGTCACGTGACCAACTAAGTTTCTATGGAATATGTTTTTTTTTCGCTAATTTTAAAAATTCTGCTTTCAGTTTCGGGCTTAGATATAACATGCTGGTTTCGGCTTAGTATAATTAGAATAATTTATTGCACATATAATACAAAAATGATGACGACCGAATGGCGTAGTGGTTAGTGACCCTGACTACTGAGCCGTCTGTTTCTGTTCGTACACGTCCATTATTAGTGTTATCAAGTTATTCTTCAATAATGTCTTGAACATATCAGTTATTGACGGCCGAATGGCGTCTCGGGTTCGATTCCCGGCTGGGGCAGATATTTGTTTATACACAGATATTTGTTCTCGGGTCTTGGATGTGCCCGTAAAAGGGCAATAGGCCCGCCCCCTATTACATTGGGACTAACATAACACTCTGGCGAAAAGTGGGTGTAGCAATGCACCTCTGCCTACCCCGCAAGGGAGTACATTAGTACAAGGCGTGAGTGTGTGTGTTTTTTTTATAATACAAAAATAACTTGTAAGGCGAACTTTATGCTAGTCGCACTCTCTCCCAGTAGGTACATTCTACAATAATATAATAACTTCATAATAATATAATAACTTAATATTATATAAATGGCGGTCTTATCTTATTACTAAGAGCGATCTCTTCCTAACAACCTTTAGATGGTCGGATAGAAGACGTTGGATAGATAGGGCATTCTCGTGATTGGTTGTGCGATAGTTTCCGAGGAGACAATTTTAATTGTATTTTCTTAATTAGTCACTGAATTAATATAGGTACTTATAGGAACTTACATAATAAAATGCACAATACATACTCGTATTATAGTACTAGCTGTTCCCGCGCGCTTCGCTTCGCCTTAAAAGTTTACCCGTGGGAATTCCAGGATAAAAAGTAGCCTATGTTTTTTCCCAGGGTCTAGACCGTATGTATACCAAATTTCATTCAAATCCGTTTAGTAGTTTTGGCGTGAAAGAGTAACAGACAGACAGACACAGTTACTTTCGCATTTATAATATTAGTTAGGATAATTTGAGGCAACCCTGCTCGTGACGCTATCTCTATTACAGCAGTGCAATTATAATGAACTCGGCCAAGATTTGTTGCGTCGATAGACTAAACACTCATATAGTGCACTTGCGGGTTACTGACGGTGGAGCACTGCGACTGAGAGGTCTTGATATTTGAAGCTATTTTTCGCTAAAATACAGTTTTTTTTGTTAAATTTGTACTTTAGTACTTTAGAAGGTAGCGGGAAGCCGCTGGATGCAGATGGCGGGTGACCGTTTGGGGTGGCGATCGTTAGGAGAGGCCTATGTCCAACAGTGGACTACAGAAGGCTGAGAGAGAGTACTTTAGTACACAAAATAGTCAAATAACACAACAAAGCTTATTTTGCGGGGTTTTCTCGCATCGCGAAATATACGGATTTTTTTGTTTCAATCAGGACAGGACAGGAAAACACTGTACCTAAGTACATAAATGACAATGGGCGTTTTGGGACCTATGTCCAATAAAGATGAGACAAACATCGTTGGATAGCTCTTTTCAAGTGAGCAAAAAAGTATTATGACGACAAATCCGTATAAGTTGTCCATTTTGAAATATATTCGTCGGAAGGAAGTATTTTTCTATGGCATTGCACTCTCTCTACTGATGACAGTTGCTTCGATAGACTAAACACTCATATAGTGCACTCGCGGGTTACTGACGGTGGAGCACTGCGACTGAGAGGTATTGATACTTGAAGCTATTTTTCGATTAAATACAGTTTTTTTTTTGTTAAATTTGTACTTTAGTACACAAAATAGTCAAATAACACAACAAAGCTTATTTTGCGGGGTTTTCTCGCATCGCGAAATATACGGATTTTTTTGTTTCAATCAGGACAGGACAGGAAAATACTGTACCTAAGTACATAAATTTAACGTGACGGTGTTACAAATCGTATAATGTCTCAATATAGGGGCTTCTTGTAGAACGGCGTACCGGATCAGTCATGCTACGCGGCTAAAGGTTGGTACTGCGCAGTCAGATACGAAAAAGTAAACAACAAAGACGAAGAGTCCATATGACAGTGCGTCAGTTGTCAGTTCTTGTAACTAGGAAAGCAACCAAAATTTATGTGATTTAATGAAAGTAATTAATTAGCAAAACACAGAGAAAAATTACAAAATTGATGAAATTTTGAAAGAAAATGGTCATATCGTGCTTCGCCTACCCCCATACCATCCGGAATTAAATCCTATTGAACTTGTGTGGCGGTACGTGAAAGGCGAGCTCGCAAGAACGTCGATTGACTCTAACTTAGATAAAGAGATAAAAGACTTACAGTTGCTTTTCTCTAATTATTCGCCTGAAAAGTGGAGAAATTGTGACGACCATGTCATAAAAAATTAAGACGAATATTATAAATCTGATAGAGTATTTGACGATGTATTGGACAGGTATGTTATTGTTTATTTATAATTTAATGTAAATTAAACATAAAATATTATAGGTGTACACTGAACTAATATGACTGGCGTACTCTAGTACATTATACTTCAAAGTAGGTATAATGTTTTTTGGTTTTTGTCTTGGATTTATAATTGAAGTTAATGAAAACGATGATGAAGATGAGGATGACGACGACGATGAACAAGTTCAAACAGAGAGTGAACATGAAAGTGACATGGAAATTGATTTATAAAATAAAACACTTTTTCATAAATAAATTCAAATTGGTAGATATTCTGAAGGTAAACATCCAAATTTTAATGCTGTCAAACTATAAATTTTAAGCTAAATATGACATTTACGGGAACACTCATAGAATAAAATTTTACTTACGTCAGAAACAGTTACAAGCTATCGCGAGATTAATCCGGGCACACTTTTCTACGTGTGTAGCATGTCGTGCTACCTCGCCCCCGCCACTTCTTTCACTCCGCAAGGAGGGTCGCCAAGTAACTTGCCACATTATAGTCGATTGTCCTGCCAATAGAAAGATAGACTGTTGATGAATCGTTCAGAATCAGTATCATTATTGGGTTAGATTATTGCTTGACTTTTGGCACATCTGTCAAGAATTTAAATATGGAGATGACGTATAATTGATCAACCTTTCCCTGGTTACGATCTAACCGACTATGGAGAAATTGGACGTTAAGGTTACATGATATTTAAAAGTATCAACACCGTACAGCGCTACACTAGGATATGGTTAACCGCTAAATTATTTTTACCGTCGGCGTTACTAATGGCGATGCCTTCATTTCCGCCAAGAGACTTACTATTTATATTTACGTTTATTTCTGTTTTTACTTCAGTTCACGTGTTACTTTTTGAGGCTACAAAAATTTCGTTGCATTTTGATGCGTTTGAGGTACCTAACATAAGTAACCTATCATATTATTTTCGCAAATGAAAGCTCCCGTAAAAATAACCTAGTACCTACTTATTATGTTTCACTGGATACGATCCCTATAAACCATGTAAGTTTATATTGGGCGTTTGCTGTTTTTTAAGTAACAATTACCATTATTGACATGATCGACAAACGGCTCGCTAGCGTAAATTGCATAAAAAATAATGCAGGTTAATAATATTCATTAATTTCAACTTCGTGCGCAATGAAGTAGAATGAACATAGCAGGTTCCTCACGATATTTTCCTTCACCGTAAGAGCATACCTACTTAACATGAAAATCTAAGATCCCTTTATATAGATTCAACTTACTAGTCTTACTACGCATCAGTGGGGTCACTCTATACTATAGACGAAAAACCAACGAGAACTGTCCCGAAATCAGCACGCTTAATACAACGAGATAAAGTCGATTTTAGGGCTGCTGTTTTGGTTTTCCGAAGCTTCGGAGCGCTCTGCTGACCACGGCTTTATCTCATTGTATTATTGAGTTACTAGCTGATCCCGCGAGCTTCTCCTCGCCTTAAAAAGTTTTCCCGTGGGAATTCCGGGATAAAAAGTAGCCTATGTTTTTTCTCAGGGTCTAGACCATATGTATACCAAATTTCATCCAAATCCGTTTAGTAGTTTTGGCGTGAAAGAATAAAAGACAGACAGACAGACACAGTTACTTTCGCATTTATAATATTAGTTAGGATATTTCTCGTTTGTTCGTTAGTCGAAGAGAGTAACCCCCAGGTCTTGCGCATATAGTTAACCCAAGACGGGAATAGCTTAACCTAGATGGTATGAATCATTACCCTTGCTGTATTCTGATTTATTCTTAGAATACACTTGCTGATGAATGTTTGGCTTAGCTAAGATAACTTTAGAATGCATATCGATAAATATAATTTTATGGTTATAAAGTCAGATTATCCTAATCCTAACTATCCTAACTAATATTATAAATGCGAAAGTAAATGTGTCTGTCTGTCTGTCTGTCTGTTACTCTTTCACGCCAAAACTACTGAACGGATTTGAATGAAATTTGGTATACACACGGTCTTGACCCTGTGAAAGAACATAGGTTACTTTTTATCCTGGAACTCCCACGGGTAAACTTTTTAAGGCGAAGCGAAGCTCGCGAACAGCTAGTTTTAAATAAATGCGTGCTAAGTAACTATTATTTTAGTAAGTACGAGATAAATAAAATGGCAATACTTTGAAGAAAGTGCGTTAACAGTACTTACATAAATAGGTACTAAGTTTTTTGCGCAAAATATTGTCGTAGCATTCCAGATTTCAACATGTTTAAAGCTACCGTTTTTAGAGCGGTGGTAGCTCAATCGGGTAAGCGCCCGCTTCTCACGCCAGAGATGCGGGTTCAAATCCCGGCGCTGACATGTACCAATGAATTCTTTTAACTTAAGTATAATGTACCTATACCATCGCTCTAACGGTGAAGGAAAACATATCTAGATTTAGCACAATCTAGATATGTGAACCCACCAACCCGCAGTGGACCAGCGTGGTGGGAAATGGTCCAAGCTTAGGATGGCAGTTTAGACCTTGGGGACATGCACAAAGGTTCCACTCGAGAGAGCCAGGTGCAGGTACTTACACCCCCACACAGAATAAAATAGAAAGCTACCGCTATTTTTCAAAAGCCTTCCACGCCCGTTCCTTTCATTTCTAAAAGACAAACAAATCTGTTTTTAAAATGTCGCTAGTATTTCCACATATTTTTGGTAGCATTTTCAGCGGATGTGAGTTGTGACGTCACAGTTCGCAGTCTAAAGTGGGGAATGTTGCAATTCAATTTGGCAGCTGTTTGATCTTCCGTCTCTCTCAGGTGCAGTATGCGGACTTGCTGTTGGGTGCACTTATTTAATACTAGCTGTTCCCGCGCGCTTCGCTTCGCCTTAAAAAGTTTTCCCGTGGGAATTCAGGGATAAAAAGTAGCCTGTGTTCTTTCCCAGGGTCTAGACCATATGTATACCAAATTTCATTCAAATCCGTTCAGTAGTTATGGCGTGAAAGAGTAACAGACAGACACAGTTACTTTCGCATTTATAATATTAGTTAGGATTCGGGCTATGGACTTGGATTAACATTGCACGAACAGATGGAGTGTCAGTGTGAAAGAAAGGTCTCTACAAAAAACACTATCACTGAGCTCACATTTTGAATTAGTTCGTTTAGAAGATTTGTGACTTTCTCGTGGGTACAATGGTTATAGGTTATTACCATTAGGTTGAACTTGAAACAGTTAACAAAATGCGGATAGTTTTTTTCGTTCTTTTTATATATGACCCACCATTTGTTTCGTATATTGTTAATCTAAGTATGCAGTTATTTCATATTCGAGCTATGGAGAACAATGTAGGTAGTACTAGGTATAGTATAGGTGCTTACATACAGCGTTATATTGAATGCCAGTTTCGTTTCGACATGCAAACAAAGTTCGAATCTGGAGGGTCAGTCTACAGAATGTTGCAAAAGGGTATACTCGTACTAAGCCGAAAGGAAGTGACTCAGGGGCCTATTTTGAACAACTTTTGTTCTACGAGTTTTGGAAATTCACGAAAATAAAATAAAAAAATCCATAGAAAATTTGTTGGTCACGTGACATTGGAACACCCTGTATATGACGAAAAACGTAACGTCACTATATATGTTTCAGAGTGCTGCTGGCTCTATCTCGTTGTATTTAAGGTGTCGATTGCACGACAGCTCTCGTCTGATCGTTTTTTGAGGAAGGCCGAGGACAGAGTTTTGTCCAGAAGTGGAAGATTAGGTACTGGCCGGTGAGGATGAATGCAAATAAAATTACTTAATACGTCATTTTATAAACGCTACAATTTCGTTATTTTACTCTGGCAAAATTACTTATACAGTGCGACAAACTTATCTGTTCCGGTGAGAGCGAACTAAATTGATCCATATCTCATTACTTACTGATGAATTATATTATATTGATATAGATCAGATCGGTTTATCAAAACCGCAAGGGCGAATTACCATTACGAACAAACTTAAAATCTTATAGAATAGAATGAAGAAATATCAGACATTTACGCTAGCTCTCACCGGAACAGATAAGTTTGTGGCACTGTACTTACCTTGTTTTACGGGGAAAGACATCTGACAGAACCCTTATAATAATGCAGCATTCAGTGACAGATCGCATCCAGTGGTGTGCTTTGGGAGAGGCCTACGTCCAGCAGTGGACTGCTATAGGCTGATGATGATGATGATGATGATGATGCAGCATTCCTGGTCACTCTCTCAAGTGACTGGGAAAACGTAGAAATACCTGCTTATCATTTCTGTAACTCGAGCGCAAAAACACCTAGGCAGGCACTAAAAGCATTGAAAACCAACAAGAGTGTTTTATGTAAGTATACAAAGCTCTTGTTGGTTTTGTATACAGGGTGAAATTTCGTGAGTGACGTTCAGGTCAATGTACTCGACGTATTAGCCACATCCATTATGTAGGTACCCGACTATGAAATCTCACCAAATACTGCCTTAAAAGAAAAAAACACATTTTTTTCCCGATTTCAGAGTTTGTTCCCAAAGTTGCTCAGTACCTTTACCCAATTATGTCGGGAAACGGGAATCAGCGTACTTACATAGAGAATCGGGCTCCCTGTATCTACCTGTACCGGAAAACTGGTTATGCGAAAGCACTCATGACATTTAAAAATCCGGGAAATGCTCCGTGAGTGAGCGCTTTCGCATAATCAGGTTACCTGTACAGGTAGATACAGGGAACCCGATTCTCTATGTAAGCACCCTAACACTGATAAAATTCCATCCTGTGTGTAAGGCTGTCATGTAGTTATCGTAATCCTTCATGTAACATGTCTGTTTGTCTCTGTCCTGTTTAACTTTAATTCCATTTAACTGACTTTTTAATCGGTTGTAAAAGCCTGCAATTAAAGTTGCTTTTATCACTTGGTGTTAAGGGGAAGCTTCATTTAAACCTCGAGCTCCCAAACGGCTGAAACGATTTATATTGGTTTTTTTTCACCATAGGTAATGTTACCCCTAGTGTTCTATTTTATCTAAGCCATATATTTATCAAAATCGGCTTAGCCGTTCAAAAGTTATGATGCAACTTTTACTGTTGAATGTCGGGGTTTTAACGTAACGTGTTACGTGGTTAGGTTACTCATACAACATAACAACACACAATATTCGATTGACAAAACTGCGATGCAAATGGTCGAAGGCCCAAAATGTTATACCCCTTAAACAGATCCTTTTAGCATTTTTTTATTACAGTTTAATGCCCTTAGCTCAACATAAACACAACATTAAAATATCCTTAAATAACATCAGCTATAAATTAACTCTAACCATTTTGTCTTGTAAAACGAGCTTTATCTTTACGACATAACGCCTACCAAATGCTAGTTTGTCTAGTAAACCTACCGACCTACCTCAAGGAAATCTATCATTAACTTTGACTTCTGTTTTTATGGCAATACGGGTGGAAATACAGGGTGTTTTATCAAAGATACAGGGTGATAAGAGCGGTGCAGTAGCGTTTGTTCAAGATTAACATTCTGATTACGGCATGACAGTATATTTAGATTTAGTACTAAGTGTTTATTCAGCTTATTCGAACGAGGAGGAAGCTATGTCGATGAACTCGGTAGGTTTGTTTTTATGGCATTTTATTGGTGTAGGATCAGAGATGGACTGCGAGCAAATGTTTTTTTTATAGGCTTGTATGCACTTCGGTGTCTTTTAAATATTATCTCGGTGGTTATCGGTCAGTACAATAGGTATTATGTAAATTTGCTAATCAACTGGGATTCTAATAGTCATCCGCCGTATGAAAGGTAAAATCGAATATAAATGAAGTTATATAAGAGATAATTATATCGGAAACTTACGGAAGGCACCAATTTATTTATACTATCGAAACTAAATTGACAAAAAAAGTGAATTTGCTCAAAAAAGCTGGCATCCGAGATTACTCGCCGCCCGCTGCATGGAAGTGCTCGAAGACTTTAACCGGAGCTAAGCTAACGAGTTAATTGAAACCGCGTAAGGTTAAGGTAGCCCGAGGAGCATGCGCCGTCCGGCCGTCGCAGCCGCGCGGGCGAGCGGGGACCGCGCACACTACAGGGAGCTGACCACACAACGAGCGCGTGACGTCACGAGCTGAGCAGATCCTCTAACTAAAGCTAGCGATCTATGGACAGTAGTAACATCACACTAAAGAATACACTTCCGATAGAAGTAGAAACTGCCCGGGTATATATACCGAGGGTGCTGAAAAACTTCGATACCGCGATGTAGGATTCTGTCGGTTTAAGTTGATTTTTTTTAAAGTTTTGCATGTTTTTTTTAACTTTTTGTTATTTTATCTATTGCAAATTAAGTTTATGTATGGATTGCGAACAATATTTTAAACTTTTTCACAATAAATTTCATGTTTTTGTCAAAAATGTTGCGAGAGACTTAGATATTGCGACACTAGCGCCATCTACTTTTGTTAGGCAGAACTAAAACTGAAATTTATCAGAGTGGCGCTGAGGCTTGCAGCTGCTGCTCTAGTTCCATTTACATCCAATGAGAATCTTAATGAAACATAGACTTATATCTGTCGTTTGAGTGTTTTAGCTCATGAATCCTTTTTGTATTGTTTCAGGGTATCAAACAACGAGAAAAATGAAAATCTCTGTGACGACGGCAATGTTTCTCCGGAACCACCCGACCGGCCTCCTGGGAAAGTGAGACAAGTACATCCCGAGGAGAAAACACAAGTCCTAGCTTACGAATCTACGTATCGAAAGAAGAATAAACCAAAAACAATTCCTTTAGATGATAATCAAATGTACAACCATTTGGCGAATACCAACGTAGCAATGTCGCCCGTTTATCCGCTAACACCGAACATTTGTGTGGAAGGCGGTAAAATCGAGTTCATCAAGTCGCCGACAGAGAGCGCTCGGAACAGCTTTGCTCTAGTCTCCCCGCCGCAATCGCCAGTGACAGGCAGGCGGGAATCTAGAACGCGAATGGAGGAATCCGCTGAAAAGTTCGACGCAGATAAGGTAGGTGGCGCTTTTAACCTTTTTAGACTTTAGCAAAAAAAAAACAAAACAAATGTTCAATTATTTTCTAGATGTCAGCCTCATTGGTGGTCTCTTTCAAAATGCAAATAACATTGCCTTATTTGAGGAGGCGGAATTCCATGGCGATACTTATAAAGAAATTGCTCGAGGCGAAAGATGCCATTTAGATACGATTATTAAATGGCATGATAAAATTATTGATCCTTCCATATGCAAATGTGAAGTATTTTTATAACTACTAAATTGAGATAGTTATTCATTTATTAGGAGAAATGTATAAAACACCAAAGTACGTAGTATAGCAAAATACGTAGGTAGTTTTTTTTTAAATAGCCTGATTTGTTTCCCACTGCTGGTCAAAGGCCTCCTTATATTTGGACCAAAGATAGCGATCCTCCACCACTTCGGAACACTCACATACGTATATAAACATATATAGGTAATATACTAATAAAAAACAAAAGAAGGAAAGTTAAAAGTTTTGGAAAGAAACTAAAATTGAATCGAAAACTTTTGGGATCTATTTCATTTCTTCCGCAAAAAATATTCAAATCAGAAACCAATTTCAAACTTTTACAAAGGGCGTAAACTTTGTTGTGCGTATTGGATGGAACAATGTTTAATTGTTTTCGAAATAAGTAAGTACCTAAAGTTATATCAAATAAATAGCAATGAAGAAAAGATTCACATACAAGTAACTCCTAAATTAAAACTCAGAGACATACGAAATTATAATAGGAATAATAAACCATCGAAGTAGAACAACTATTTCGATGTAATAAACATAGTATTTGGAAATACTAAAAACAAACGCAAACCATTCAGCTATCAGTTCTGATCAAACATTTTCCATTAATATTAAGCCCTGTATTCAGCCACATACGTATATTAGACCCCTTAGCATGAATTTTCATCGTGAACGTGACGTGAAATGACTCGATGAATTTTGTAGGGAAATTTTAGTTCTTGTACCGACCGCCAGGGGCGCTGTTCATATTTTCATACAAAATTACCTACTCGATGAATTCTACTTCACGTTCACGATGAAAAGAAAATTCATGCTAAGGGTTCTGTTCATAGAAATTCACTCAACCAAGGATTTTCCTGATCTCTTCGAAGGGGTCCTATAATTGGTGCCGTACACCTTAAATACGCATTTAGTCGCGCCTAAATTGTTTCTCAAAGCCTCCTATGATGGCTTCGTAGGAGTTTGTTATTTTGGGAAAAGATTCCCATCGATGGGGAAAATATTATGTCTTTCAAAAAAGATAAACTCGTAACGTAAGTGGAGCCCCCTCATTTGGGAAAGATGAGTTACCCTTATGAGTTTGTTGATAGTTTTTATGCAACATCTACTCATTTTACACATTAAAAAAACACCTATGCTTTGATATTAAATGTATTTGCGTAATAAATGAATTAAATCTTAGAGGCTAAAAGATTACTAAGATTAAAACGCTTGAACATAATTACTTAAGTAAAATTTAATTTACCAGTCGCTATCAGATCTTGGTCTTTGGTCTAAAGCAGGACTAAAACCTAAATTAGTATTCCTATCTTCATCTGGAGATCGTAAAGTTGCCGGGACTGCAACAAAAAGTGATTTGCAGTAAATATGCAAACTGTTTCCCGATAGAACTGTTCAAGCTGTGATAGTCTAAAGGCGCAAATAGGCAGCTGACGAAGAAGTGTCGCAACGTCACTACTGTTTTAAGTGTTCCTTCGACGGCTAGCGATACGACGGCGACGCTCGATGACACGTCCATAGAGACGACCTCGACCGCACATTACCAATTGTTACCAATCAAAAATCCCTTATCTGACAAATCATCAATGCCATTGGACTTATTGGTTAGTTTGACAAAGCACAAAAGTATAGTGCCACAATCTTATCTGTTCCGGTGACGGCTTCGCTGTGATCGAATCCAGTGATGCCATCGATTAAATTTTGCCGTGGTTTAAACGAAAATGCAATGCATTTCTGCTATTACCTATTGTTATAATTAGGTAGGTACATTCATAAGTATAGATAAATCAAAATATAGGGTCGATAGTAAATGAAAGAGGATATAATATATCAAACGACATTTGTTGTATAAAAAAATTGTCCACGGCGAACAGAAACAAAATTAGTTCTGATTATGTACTGATATAAGACATTAAATCTAGATTTTACAATGATATAGGTAATATCTGTGGGTCGTGGGAATAACGAGATAGATAGACTTAAAATAAACTATATTAACTGTATGTTCTTAATTATTATTTATTTATTTATGAACACTTTATTTTACATTTTCTAAAGTAACAAGAAACAAGAGCATAAAATTAAAAGAAATTCAGACAATGCAAAGGCTATTTGTCAAAATCCATTTCTTCCAGCCAACCCTTGATACTCGTAGGGGAAGAAGAAGATGTAATTAATCATCATTATTTCGTCTAAAATCGATGCAGGTGCGAAAATTCTTCTTGGTATACTGCCTAAGGTATAGGTACGCAGCTTCACTCTCACCTGTAATCAAAGAAAAACAAAGATTATAATACTTTCATCACGACCCATCCCGTCCCCAATGCTGGGGTACGGGTCTCTCGGGAAAATATTAATAAAATTACATGTGAGTGTATATGGGTAAAATTATTCGTCATATTTGGCAACACTAACCTGTAGCCGCTGCAACTCGTTCTTCCGATTTTTCAAACTGAATTAAAGGGGCCTGAATACGTTATTCTTCCTGCATAAAGCCAATATATCTAGAATTACTTTTCTTGCATCACTTTTCAGCGCTTTTGGCATTATTTCACCCAGAAAATCACAAAACAAATTAAATAACATAGCGTCAGCCTCTTCGCAGAAATTGACAACTCAAATAACGCACAGAGTATGAAATGACGTTTGACAATGACGTCTCGTTAGTACACATTTTGACCACCGGAACAGATAAGATTGTGGCACTATACTACACTTTAAAATTATTACGCTGTCAACTTCGGAACTATCAAGTTGTTTGGACCGAACTGTAACTTGTATTAATCTGGCAGATTTTTGACAGATAAGCGATACTTATGTCTCAATGGTGGTCAGTAACAGTTGAGAACTTGCGACACGCCGTCTACTTCAGCACCATGTAGTTCGCTGCCAAATGACACCTTGACTCTGGCAGATTCCTACTTGCATACAAAATGCACTTAATGCTATTATCGTGGAAGGTGACGGCTTAATAGAATTCCGCAGATGCAACAGTGAATAAATGCAGCCATTAATACGAGATGATGTTATCAGAAATACATTTTTCAACCTTATCTCTTCGAAATGCAATATAAATTGAAACAATGGCGCGCAAGCGCAAAAGCAATTCTAAATATTTTTGTATCAACTATTTTATCACAGAAGATAAAGTCTGATTAATAGGTACTTATTGTTTTTTTTCATATCATTTAGGTATTTCTATTCTTTTAAGTTTTTAGTAGATGATTTCTGCCTAATGATGATGAATAACGTACTTGTTTGCTTGTAAGTACCTTGTTTCCAAATTGACTGTTGTATTATTATTGTATTTTGAATGGAAAACTTTTTGTAGAGTATCCGTAACGAAAGAGCTATAACGTAGTGTTTTTTTCTCTGTGGTTAGAGCTTTCAATAATCTGAATAATCTGTCAGTGTCAGCGATTTGTAGATCACAAAATTTTACGTTTCCCATAACATAATGAGAATATTATGTTGGGTCTCGATAGTAAACTCCAGAACATAATGAATAAGATATCACTGTCCATTTACATGCTGGAAGATAATGGGCAAATAGCTTTTATTATTGTCGTTGTGCTGTTCTTCTACTACCATGTGATCAGTCGGAGAGATTTGAAGACTATTGAGCTATGTGAGTCTGAAGATAAACGAAGAAATACCAGTTTTAAAGAAGACTATCTTAAAAGCAATCAAAAAGTTGGACCAAATTGTTGTGATCAGATGAACCAAACGTAATAGAATATAAATTTTCATGATGGTGTTTGATAATGAAATATTAAATACGCTATTATGATAAATGCATTTTCTCTCAAATGAACATTTCTGGGATAAAGAATTTTGAGTACGATGTCTCACTCTATAATACCTACGTAAATTAGGTATGGATATGTTTCTTACCTAATATGCCTTTTATTCTGCCAATGAGGCGGGCTATCTTGATGTCCGAGAGGCCCACAAATTATAACCATGTTACCGAAACGCTAAAAGACGAATATACTCCCGAAAGTGCTTTTAGCAAAGTCCACCTACTCTTTGTAAATTGTGCAGTAAAAACAAAAACAAACACTCACATTTTGTACTAATGTACTCCCTTGCGGGGTAGGCAGAGGTGCATTGCTGCACCCACTTGTCGCCAGTGTTATGTTAGTCCCAATGTAATAGGGGGCGGGCCAAGACCCGAGAACAAATATCTGTGTTTAAACAAATATGTGCCCCAGCCGGGAATCGAACCCGGGACCTTCGGCTCAGTAGTCAGGGTCACTAACCACTACGCCATTCGGTCGTCAAGTATCCTAACTAATATTATAAATGCGAAAGTAACTGTGTCGGTCTGTCTGTCTGTCTGTCTGTCTGTTACTCTTTCACGCCAAAACTACTGAACGGATTCGAATGAAATTTAGTATACATACGGTCTAGACCCTGGGAAAGAACATAGGCTACTTTTTATCCCGGATTTCCCACGGGAAAACTTTTTAAGGCGAAGCGAAGCGCGCGGGAACAGCTAGTAAATAAATATATCTGGATAAAGAGCAAACTATACATGGATAGTTTCCACAAATGATTCTTGCAAATGATCCCGTGTACCCAACAAAACAGCGATGTTCACACGAAACATTCACAGGTGAACATAATGCGATCGTGTAAAGCACTCAGGATCCTGCCATTAGGTTAAGTGCTACATCTGTTGTTCCATGCCCCTGAGGTCGCGGAGATGGGAGATTGTGGAAGTGGGACAAAGTCGCTGAGGAGTCTGATTGGCTATCGTTAGTGCCCTGTTTTGTTGTTTTGTGAGCAACGTGACGGCAAATTGTAGTTGGTGTTGACTAAAAACCATCAAAAACAGGGTCGATAATGGCCTGAACTGCTTCGAGAAAAGGAGTTCGGGAGAGGCCGTGCCACGTTTTTACGTTCCACAGGTTAGAAAATGGTGAAAAGATTAGCCAGTCGTGGACTGCCCAGAGTGAGCCCGTGTATACGAGTAACGAGCAAGAACGGTGATACGTTAAACAAGGACGAATATTTCGTGAACCTAAAATAAAAAAAACTACACGTATATTTATTAAATTCTTGAACTTTCATCGATTTATGTATATAAGTTGAAAATAAGCTCATGAGCTACAGCTTGCGATTTAAAAAAAGTACCTACTTAATTACCAATACCCACGTCCTTCTAAGATTCCCCATCTATTCCTCCAAATTTCCTTGCCGATTTCTATGCATATCTAGTAGGATCGTTCCCGCTAGTATTTCTTAGTTAGCGATGTCGATAGTTTTTGGCTTCTCTCCACGGCGGCGGCGGCGGCATGGCTCGGCTACGGGTAATAAAGGCGTTTATCGCGATTTTCATTCATTGTCCGGCATCGACTTGCGAAGTGCTGCGCGTGTCCATTGTAGCTTATTTTACTATACAAAAATTATCACAATCACAATACCATTGACTCTTCTATGAATATTTATAACTGAAAACCAGTTTACGTAGACCATTACTGGGATACAAAGATATAACTTCAAATATTCAACGCTTGAAAGAGAGTAAAATATGAACCTAAGTATCATAAATAGTAAAATTACATAATAGGTAACAATGATCGCATAAAAAGTACTTCCATTTCGTAGTCAAAACGATCAAGAGTTGTGGTAAAAAACAACTTAAATTATACCATCTTCCGTCTTCGAAATGTTTTTCTTCAACATGACATTGGAAACGCGAGCAGCACGGTCGATAGGTATTATAGGTCTACCATTAACGTCTCGAGCTAGATTGTAGCCTGGATCTGAACCTAGACGGATGAATTAAAGGTCTGTCTGTCTGGATCCCCTTTAAGCCATCCGGAGTGGGAATCAAAGTAGAAGCTGTGAGGACCTGGCTCTTGGATAGGGTTAAACACTTATCTAGTTATCTAAAAGACATCTAGAATGTCTAAGTTTACTAAGGGTCTGTTTCACTATGTCTGGATAATGGCCACGATAATGGCTACCTGTGGGATAAAAGACATGCTGTCACACTCTGTATGACATCATGTATTTTATCCCACAGGTAGACATTATCCGTACATTGTGAAACAGACCCCATCAAATATGTGAGTATAATAATATAGTCGATCATAGTGGCAGTAAGTATACGCATAAGTACTACATAGTCATAAAATAAATATTGATAGGTATACTTGTGCAGGTAAGACCAAAAACTTTATTGGTTCTGGCTGTGATCAGCTGCAGTCTTACCAATCAAGCTGCTAAAACCAAGCTATGCAATACCGTTTAAACATTGTAAAATGCACTACGAAATATTATGTTCGTAATTGATAGTTCAATAAATAAAAACAAGTCATTCCTTTCTTTTACAATATAAAGCATTGATAAGCATGTACTACCTAACTTACTTAATTAAGTACAAGTAGAGTTAAAAAAAATATCTAATAATACTTATCTACTTACCTAATACTTAATGAAGTTAGGTTATTTCAAACAAATTAATTTCGTACAATTTTTGTGAAGCACCTAAATATGAAGCCAACCAAAAAAGGCTCACTTAATACCTATGGACCGAGTACTCTGCGATAAATAATGTATTTTTCAATACCTCTGACATGTCTATGAATATTTAACTCGAAACCAGTTTACGTAGATCTCTAAATGATACAAATTGCTGGGACTTTTGAAGCACTTTTCGACTAAGCGAGGTCACGGTCGAATGGTTTTGTATGACGGACAGACTATAGGATATTTTGATGAGATTTTCGTTTTTGCAGTTTTTTTAAAGTCCATACAATCAATCATGCAGATAACCACCATTTAACAGATTACTCGCATGCATTAATTATTTCGTGAGCCATATGGGATGATTAGAATTTAGAATACACTGTATTTGTTTTAGGGGTAGCTTTTTGTGTGAATAATGAAGTACTTACTTACTTAACTGTTGTGGGGGTTTGAGTGTGGTGGCTTCATTGATATGAAGATCTTTAGAATGAGTTAAGTAAGGACATGATAATAATTATTATCAATATAATAGGAAGATAATTATGAACTTTGCTTTCAGGTCGTGATCATAACTTTTAGATTTGTCACATCTTATGTTTCATAAGGTTCATAAGATACAGGTAGGTAGGCCTACCTAATGCACTTACCTATGTTTTGTTAAATAAATTAATATTAATTTATCTTTGTATGGAATAATAATGTTAGTAATAGAATAATTATGGCAAAGTTACGGTTATGGCAGCTAATTACTTACATAAATCTTTTAGTTTTCAGCCACTTATATCCACAGCCTCTTACCTAATTTACATCAAAACTATAACACAAAAAAACCCAAAACAGTTACCAAAGTAATTAAAACTGTAGCGCTCCATTATAGAGCTGAATTTCCATAGACAGCCTGAAATATGCGGTCCACCTGCTGGCGCCATCTGGCGGTGGCTTGAGTAATTAATTCTGCTGGTCGCTTGCTGGCGTCCTGCCAGCACTAGGACTCTGCTACTGGGATAGCCGACAGTTTTGCCCAATTTTTTGCAGGTACAATTTTTTGTACTCTATAAAATATGTATCTACAACATAAAGTATAGTATCGTGTCAAAATAATTATAAAATCGGGAATCGTCTATTGCCTATTATCATTATCTCTTAGCTGCCTAAGTTTATAGTAGGTACCTACATATAAAAGTTGACTGAACTAGATATATTCGGGTTCTGTGGGGAAGAAGATGGATTTCCTAACTTTTCCTAAAGTGAACACGCGGACGAATGTACCTCTACATCATGTAGGTACTGTTTAAACCCTTTCAACCCTTAGGCCCCTTAGACTACAACCCAGACACTCGCGTCAAACACCTCTCATTCTCAGCCGCAGATTAAAAACACATACAAATCTGTACAATTTCTGTAATTGCCAATGCTTTCCTACATTTCTCGTAACAATTTCCACACAGCGGCCCGCCAGTAATCTTCACTCTCGGGCCAGAGGGCATGACGTCCATTTAGCAAATTCGTTCTTCCATTATTCAAATTGGGTTGCAGGCGGAAGGGCAACTTTCAAACGTCGATGTTATGTGATGATTTAAATCTGTTTTTTACCCAACTTCGAAAAAAGGAGGAGGTTCTCAATTCGTCTGTATGTAGGTATATATTTTTTATGTATGTTCATCGATTACTCAGTCATTTTTGTCGATCTGTTTGATATTTTTTTACCGCTGAAGGATAAAGAGAGGGGTTATTTATATGTTTACCATGTCTGTGTATCTGTGCTATGGTAGGACCCAAACGGCTGAACTGATTTTAGTTTTTTTTAGGATGATAGGTAATGTTACCCGGAAGCTATATTTTAACAATCAGATGTCGTTCTCGAATTATAGCGATTTTTTTAGCTGAATGTGGAGTTTCTAAGGCTGTTTAGGTTATTATAGATGATTCTATGATTGTTATCATATTCGGGATTGTCTGATCTGAATATAGAATTAACAGAAGAAAACTTCAGCTTACTAAAGTTCTTAATTCCAACTATGGCTTTCTAGGTGAATATAAACAAATTGATAACAATAACAATAGAGTCAAAGAACTTATTGTTATAAGTATAGTACTACCTACTTAATAAAATACGCATCCTTTATTACTTTACAACTGCTCAACAGATCGGTATTCAACAAAGCGTATCGTTTAATAAGACCAATGAACATCATAGAGTAGTGTACAGTAACTGTACACAGTTAAGTAGCTTCTGAATTTTCGGATAATGTTTGCAACTAACTTAAGGACATTCATCATCAGTTTATAGCAGTCCACTGCTGGACGTAGGCCTCTCCCAAAGCACGCCACTGGATGCGGTCTTTAGCTTTCCGCATCCAATCATAACCAGCCACCTTTCGCAAGTCGTCACCCCATCTAGCCGGCCACTACGTTTGCCTAGTCGCGGCCTTAAAGACATTAAAGAATAATAATTATGCCAATTTTTTAATATAAAATTTTATTTTGCCGTTAGGATTTTCTTTTTTTCTTCATATTAATTTTTTTACTATCACTAATAGGCTGATCTATTATCATCCACTGCTGGACATAGGCCTCTCCCAAGGAGCGCCACAAAACTCGGTCAGTCCTAAGTTACTACATAATAATTATTTAAGTATTATATTATTTACGATTAATCATTAAATTCACATCAGTTACTTGGTAACTTTAATTGATCTTCACTTTCAAAGAAGTCTCTATAGCGTGTCGTACTCTACACTATCACTTTCAATTAATTGAGGACAACTCAACATCTTCAGTCCGAATGTAGAAGCAACCAGTGACAGACAGACAAACAGTTTTGTTTATTTATGACACCATTGTTATCGATATAGAAAGGCAAAGCTGAACCCGTCAGTGCCTTATCGCTTAGTGAAAACGAAATTCAATACATTTTGAATCCATAAATCATTTAAAAAAATATCCCGACGAATTGAGAACCTCCTCCTTTTTTTGAAGTCGGTTAACAAGTTCGCGGTAGGCGCAAAGTTCCAAAGTGCGTTATAATTATTATAAAATTATTAGGGTTATTTTTAACGTCTAATTTAATGTTTCTTCAAAATTACCTATAGAGCTTCCACTATGTTATTGTATTTTTGACGTTTCCTTATGTCTGGTAAGTAAAGTTGGTTTTCCTTTGCAGTCATCAAATATGTATGGGATTTCGAATGTCAAAAATCAATAATATACTGGATAGATATAAAAGTCAATATATTGTGTGTCTCTTATAGGAAGTTGTGTATGTGTAGTGCTCTAGTGGTCTACTAAAGTGTGAGAGTGTCTTTAGTTATTTCATGTACAAATCTTACAATGATGGATACTACCAAAAGGTAAATTTAATATTAATTATACCTAGTACAAATGCACCACTTTTTCCTGCCTGCAGACACGAATAAATAAAAAAAAACTGCATTCTGTAGGATGTTGATGAAGTACCTAGTAAATAATAAAATTAAACACCTTCCTATATACAAAGGTGTATAACATAACCAATTTTCTATAATATTCATAAATCGTAGAACAACCCAAAACACCCATCCCTTTTCAACAGGGAAATACCTCGAATTTCAGAGAAAAATTACCGAATAGAATGTCAACTATTTCCTGTCCATGTTAATAAACAGTATGCGCTGAAGTATAAAAAAATTACAAACAATATTGTTAAAATTTCCAAACAACATAATTATACCTACTTAAGTTTATTATTGTTATGCATCCTAATTGTATTCATGTAAAGTATTCTATAGCTTTTCTAACAAATAAACAACCTGCAGTTAATAATTCCTTCCATTTTGTGTCGTCTTTTTATACTTTTTCCATCTGTTTAACTCCGTTTAAAGTATTTTTATTTCTTTTCCGATGCCAAGTTAAATGGAAATTAAGAGACGGTTGCTGCAACGTCGTTCGCCATTTTGTTTTATTTAAAATGTTTGTTTTTAAACAGGGTGTTGCAAAAAAAACTCATTTTACTTTCATTTTATTCATTTTATTTTTAGTTCGTCACGTCACTTTTTTACTATAGAGAATGTTTTTTTTTCGCGAATTTTTAAATTCTGATTTCAGATTCGGGCTTACATATAACATGCTGCACATGCTGGTTTCGGCTTAGTATACCCTTTTTGCAACACCCTGAATATTGTGCCGAGTGTACGTCTCTTGAATGTTAGTATAAATAAGGTAATTTCCTTAGTTACTTGAAAGACTACGGTTTGATGCTGATGTATTTAATTACTATACCTATGTACTTATTCGTAGATCACCAAAATTAACACCACTGGTTACTATTAATACCTACTTACCTACTTCTTTTTCGAAAATGTAAATTTTTGTTACAGTAATATTTACAATAGACCGGCAATGCAGTTAGTACGAGTAGGTTTAGGAAAGTTATAAAAATATTACATCATAATCAGCCTATGTCAACCCACTGCAGGGTATAGGCCTCCTCCATGTTATGCCGAGTCCCATGGTCCTGTGCTACTTTCATCCAGTTTGGTCCAGTCACTCTCCTAATGTCGTCGGACCAACGGGTCATTACATATTCGTAGTATATTCACGAAATCCTCATACATTTTATCAATACTTACGAAACATTCTAGGTGTCAATGAATTAAGTAAGTTAAGTAAATCTTTTTTTAAATGAGGTAAATGCAACCCCCTAAAATTTTTTTCTTCGTCCTTTGTCCCTTATTAAGTTCGGTCCTCTGGATCTGTTCTAGACTGCTGACAGCACCACTGATTGATGAAGTTTTTGGTAGACCCCTGTGAAAGACTTTTAGGGGAACTGGAAATAAAAGCTCAGGTAGATGTGATTTCAGTGTTGATGCGGGTCCAATAATGGACGTATGCAATGATGCCAAAGATTAACAATCGAATAAGATGGTGTGTGACGGCCAAATGGTGTAGTTGTTAGTGACCCTGACTGCTATGGTCCTGAGTTCGATTCCCGGCTGGGCAGATACTTGTTTAAAATATAGATATTTGTAATCGAGTCTAGGGTGTTAATATGTATATAATGTGTATAGAATATATATTATATATGTAACTTCCTATCCACTACCCCCACTCCAGTAATCGACAGCCTGAACTCATCCGACCCTGAATAATCTCATCTAGTGATAATGCTAATGACATATCATTTTCCGTCTAAAGACCCATGATTTCTGCCCTGTCCGAGAGCATGTTCCGCGGGACAACGACGTGGAATTAACGGGGCCAAATTAAAGTGATCCTTACGGGCCCTGGCCTGGACTGGCGCTCTCAGATATGAGAGAAGGCGGGTATGATTTTGCTAAATGATTCAGACTTTATTCTAAAAAAAAAAAAAAAAAATTAAAAATTAAAAAGTCTTTATTGACACCATACTTAAAATAAATCAAAAATGTAAGCTGAGAAACTTGAAAACATTTTTTTTTTTTAAACAGCAATGTTAATTTGGATTGTGGCATACAGTGGAAAACTCTCTTGGAATCCATCGCTACGTTCGTCTGTTCTTCTATGGATAGGATACCATTCAGCCTGTCGAACCTACGCCTTTGCAGTTAGGTGGTAGCGACTGGATGATGAAGGCGTGTCGAGTTGTGGCGCTTATTGTCACAGGTCTATGTTTAGCAGCTGCCGCTGCACGGGTACGTTATCGACGTAGATAAACGTCACTATATCGCGATTCGCCATAAATACGATGTTGTCATTGGTAGAACGCGCATTAAAAGAGTTAATCGACGTTGATAACGAACCCGTGTAGCGTTTGCAGGAGAGGAATACGGGCTGGATGAACTATAAGCTACATAGATCTACAATAGCTGCTTCTATATCTCGCATACCTTGCACCACACGGAAAATTTGTTGAACCCTCTTTCATCCATCATTAGCGGACAATGGCTAATCTAATGTGTGAGACGGGAGGGGGTGAGGTGAAGTACGAGAGGGGGGCTCTTCACTGCTCCCCTGATGGAGGTCATAATTAACACGGGAGATTAAAATGACAGCTCCTATCGCTGTTCCGGGATTGGTCAATCGTTGTTATCGGAAAAACAGGTGGATTACATGTGTTTTGTAACCTACGTCAAGTTTACAACTGAGTATGATGTATGTAATTTCCGTTATTGATCCGGCCCTAAGTGTCATCCATACTTATAGAAATATAAATAGGTAGTTTAATTTCTTTCTAAAATATTCAGTTACAAACTAGGTAGTGACCAGAGCCTATGAGTTATAAGTTAAAAGACACGTCTGTGCCAGTGAGGCCCACTTATGATACTTATGATTAAGTTGTAACGAGCCCTGATGTTCTGTGTTACAAAATTACAATGTACGTATGTAGGTAGTTATGGTGGGTCAAATAAATTTAATTAGGTGCTATCGCGTATTTCATAGCATTATAAAATATTTGATTTGATTAGATTTGAGGGCAAAAACCTACACCTGGCTCTCTAAATCCAGAAATTTACGATTACCATTCACTCACCGAAATCATTTGCAAATTAGCCGAAACCCTTAAACCGGCTGCACCGTAACAAATCAAAACACTCCTATTCCCGCCTAATTGATTCGTCCGTCTATTGTGGAAAACAAATGAATGGCGGTTCATACCCCTCTTCCCTCTACGGGTTACAAATGATTGGTAAGACAATGCCTTGGAACCTCTCTAGAAGACACGATAGGTATAGGGCTGTTTTGGTAGTGATGTGCGTCTATATCTGTACTGGAATGTGATCGTACAGAGGTTGCATAGCGCGAGACACAAAAAAGTGGTTGCGATTGGCAAGCTCTTGCTAAGAAACAGAGGAAGGTTGATTTAGGTATGCAGAAAATACTCGCCTATTGATACTTTCACAAATATGCAGGTGATTCTAAACGAAATACATTATTTTACACCGTTTAAACTAAAATATTTAATAGAGGAATATATTCTGTAATTACTCCATGTTACCATGTTATGATATATTCAAATTAAACACCAAAATGATATTTTTTAATCAGCAATGCTCTTTAAACACCTATAAAAATATATTTGTGTTCTGCGGTTTGCAAGTATCTACTCGGTTGTTATTTATTATTACTCGTAAAGTCAACGGACTGTGTACAATCATTTTGGCTACCGATTTTTCCGGTGACATTCCGAAAACAGGGTGAAAACCCATCGAGTTTGAAAAATGATACACAGTGGGGAGGGACGCCCCTGTAGGGGCCGCCTCGGCTCACTTGTTGTCTAGAATAAGATGTTTTTATAAGCTTTCCAAAAAACATCTTATTCAAGATACTTGATAAGCAGTCGATGAGTTAGATATGTGTAGGTATTATAATTATAATTAATTATAATATAATAATATGCCGTGTTACGATATTGTCGTCTTTGAGTATGTATATGTCGCAGGCATCTGGTTTAATCTCCTTTTTGATTGAACCACTAGCCCGTTCATTGGATGCCGCTATTCAGTTGTATGACTAAAGGACAACTCGTCAAGTCGTTGATTGTAACGTTCGACGTCTTGACTGAACGTCATTCAGCGAAGTCGTTGAATGGGATATAGTATAGCAACTTTGTAATGTCTGGTTAGGGTAAACATGACCAGACAAGAGTCAACAAAAGACTATGTTACAAAGCTCTTATCTCACAAATTAACTAAACAATAACAATAAACGTACCTTCATATTGTTGTTCATAATTATCCAGTTTCGCCACATTTCTTTCTTTGTAACTATTCGCCCGCGGCCTAATAATAGGTAAATCCATGTTGTCACACTATTTTAACACAAATAAGGCACTTTCAAGCTAATTTATTTGCAAAAAACTAACAATATAGGTGCTTTTTGTATCAGCTGTTAGCTGTTAGACGCCATATTTGTTTTATTCACCACCTGACTGATTTTAAGTCAGCTAACTTAAACCAGATGCCTGCGACATATATATTTACACTTTTCCTAAAAGGGCTGTTAATACTTTCTTATCCCAAAGTTCGTGAACGGATTTTCAGAACCTATGGATGTATTTTTTATTGCAAAAATGAAAACTATGTTCTTAGCTCTATATTTTTTTTTTTTTTTTTTTTTTTAAATATGTGGGGACATCTCACACACGGCCATCCAACCCCAAGCTAGGAAGAACCTGTGTTATGGGTGTCGGACAGCTGATATATCTACACAAATACATATATAGATACCTACTTAGATACTAAATATAAATATCAACACCCAAGACCCGAGAACAAATATCTGTCTTTAAACAAATATCTGCCCCAGCCGGGAATCGAACCCGGGACCTTCGGCATAGCAGTCAGGGCCACTAACCACTTCGCCATTCGACCGTCAAAATATCCCCAAGAATATCTCTTAAATATCCCCAAGTTAATACAGTTGGCGTTAGAATAATAACTGCAGCCCGTTTGCATTCGCATCTAACTTGCAGTTAAGAATAAGTACACATATTTCTGCAACTATAATTTTTACTGAGATGGCGGAGAAATTAATGTTCTCAGCCTGACGGTTTATGGGCCTCCCGGTCAGAGTGGTCACTCTAGATTACCAATATCGAAGATTAACCAGCCACCGTAAGTGGCTCCGCTCACTGCACGAGAGTCGAGGCGGCGTCGCGGCGCGGGCGAGGTGTAGACCAGACGAAAACTTGACATTGTAAATGAGATATAGGTAATTTCCTGCCGCAGCCTCGACGCCGCCTCGACTCTAGCAGTGGGCGGAGCGCCTTCTTTGTCAAAACTGCCAGTTTGGTAAGACAAGTGATTGCTAAGGTGTCGGAGGTGATAAGAGAACAAGACTCTGTCTCATTGCATTGAAAGTACCTATTGCATGACGACTCTCGTTCGTTATTCATTTATCATGCTAGACTAACCCTCGTAGTCTGCAGAGAAATCAAAAGTATTTCACCGTTAGCTGGCAAAATATGGTATTAATATTAAAGAAGTAGCGAATAGGTGCACGTTGAAGTGCCAACACTTTGTAAGGAGAAAGTATTTTTTTTTACCATTACTGAAATACTGAAATACTGAAATACTCATTTATTCATAAATCAATAATTTATAAGTCAAAGGAAAAATATATGGTACTTATATGAGTACGTATTACAAAAAATGTCACAGTAAAAAAAGCATCATTCACATTATATTTCAATGTCAAATTAATAAATTCATACTATCAATGTCAAATAAATTAAATTAATACAGTATTATTGATAGATGTCAAGTTAATTACAATTAATACAATTTATCGCCATAATAATAATAAATATAATAAATCAATATAGGTACAATATTTGTACGAAAATATATCAAATCAAGGAATGGCTTTCACAGTCTGAAAGTATTCGTTAGTTGTATAGCATGCCATACCAACCAGTAGCTTTTTTAACTTAGAAATGAATATGGACTCACTAGGCACACTTTTTATTTCGTCAGGGAGAGAGTTGTACACCTTGGGAACAAGAGTAAGGAGACACTTGTCAGCTTTGGTGAACCTCCTAGCAGGTATACAAAGTTGATCGCGACGCCGGGTGTTAATATTGTGCGTGTCTTTTTTTTTGCTAAATTGTGGCAGATTACGCCACGCGTACTTAGCGATTTCTAATATGTACAGCGAGGGAAGCGTTAAGATGTTGTATTTCTTGAAAAGCTCCTTCGCTGAAAAGTCCCAGGGTACACCGGCAATTATTCTTATGGCACGTTTCTGCATCCTTAGTGCGCTTTCGCAGTCTGCTGCGTCTCCCCACAAGTCTAGTCCGTAAATAAGTATGGAGTGAAAGTAACCGTAGTAGGCTTTTTTTAAATTATCAGTTGTTAGAGATGGGGCCAACCTAGACAGAGCAAAGCATGCAGATGAGAGCCTAGTGCAGGTGATGTCGATGTGCGGCGCCCACGTGAGGCTTAATACTGCATTAATACTGGAAAGTGTAAATTATAATAATAAGCATTTGAATGTCAAAGCAGGTTTACTTATTTATTTATTTAACTCTTTATTGTACAAATATCACAAATAAAAGTACAAAGGCATTAATGCTTAAAGCTTTCTGCCATTCAAGTTTATTTCAACGTCCAAAAATATTTTTTTTATCAATTTCCTACTCTCCATTAAAAATGGTCCCACTGTCTTTTAAAAGGTGAACAACGGAGGAATTTGCTTAGCTTTGCTAAGGCTGTACACATACATATTTTTATACGAACGTTCGTATATTGTTAATCTAAGGTACACATACAGTGAAATACAGTCCATAGACAAGTGATAGATCGAACGTCACCGCCCAATCGCCTCTCTATGAGGCGTTTGTTAAAAAAAAAAAAGTTCCTTTTTGGAGAAATAGATGGCATTGTCTAGGGTTGTTCCAACTGTCAAACCCTCAGAACACACTCAGATCACATGTTATTCTGTGAGGCTAACGAAATGTGAAAGTGACGTAGGTAGGTAGTATTGTAGTATTATTTTCTCTATGATGATAATATATCATGTTATGTAACAATGGTTAATTTACATTACCGCGAATGATTTAACTTACTTACGTGAATGAAAATCACTTGGTATGAAATGATCCGAACACAACCATGATTCTTTTCGCAGTTTCCAATAAATTTTTCGCACATTTATCCGAGTCGCCTTAATCCATTGTTGCGCCTGGCTTTCATCATTTGGAAATTTATGATGTCCTTTATTTTTACAAGTTGCGACGGCACACATTCTCATCTTGTCTTGTAAGTATTTCTTTGGGATCTTATTTAGGATCATACAATAAATAAAAATAGAAAATCAGTTCTCGCACGCAGCACCCGTTCAAACGGCGCGGGTAGAACTATTCACAGAATACTTAGCACTATCCCAAGCCACATGCAGTCTGAGCCTCGGAAGGATGGCTCGCGCTACCACCCGACATTTAATCACAACTAGTGAGTTCTTATTCTGAGTTTAGTACTCTTTGCTCTCTATGTAATTTTTTTACAGTTGGTACACTGCGTTTTCACGCCATCTATCGGCATACCCAAAAGCTCAACTGACAGCTGTCAAGGAAAACGGCTCATTAGCCGCACTAATGATGCCCGATTGTGGGGGCGCCGTAGAAAACATGGCGTGTGACGTTTCTGTTTCTACTCTGTGAATTAATCTGTCTGGTCTGCGGTCTGTGTGTGACGACTGACGACAGCCTTTTTTCCCTCTGTGCCCCTGAAACTTGAAAATTAATTAAGGTCTGTGATTTTTTTACTGTCCAGCTTATCCAAACCTCTAACCGTAGGAAACACTGCTGTGGAAATTATTTCATAATGTGTATCATCAGCAATCTGCGCGGAGATTTAAGAGGTTCAAACCACCGTAATAAAAGTTTGAAGAATTGATTTTAGTAGTATACATACTTATGTAGAAACTAAACTAATACATCACCAAATCAATGTAAAATTCAACCATTTATTAAAATATTACGCGTATATTTATCCAAATGAATATGCTACTGTGTCAGTCCCCAAAACTAAGTAACAATTTAAACTGTGCCTATTAAACGAGGTATAGTTCCATTGTCTTCCGGCAGAGGGCGCTCGGGGCGCGTTTCCGGTTAATGACGCCGGATAAACGACGTCACTTCCGGTCGTCCCGCCATTTCCTTGCACTAAACTTTACACAAGTTAAATAGAGGCGATTTATTACTCTTCTTAAGATTCGCTATTGAGGAAACAATGGATGCTTCAATGTTTCTTTTTTGTTTCTCTTTCCATTAGGATACGGAGTGAATCGCGTTTCATTCTAAACTTCAATAATTAAAGAAATTGCTGGAGAAATTAAACGTTGTTAAGCTAAAAGTAACTATGATAATTTTAGAACCTAGAATATATCTTTTGTAGAGTTAAGGTTGTTTTTCACACTTGAAGAAATAATTATGATTTTCAAATGTTTTTCGCGTTCATCTAGGTAACAATTTTATATTAAAATTTCAAAGAAACGAAATAAGTTCTTCAATACACCCGAGTCCACTTGTTCTATGTTAAGTACCCAGAACAATAACTGCATCGATGTTGCCACGAGAATCGAATAAAAACAAAAGACAGTCTCTCCGGACACCAGACAGGGCATGCGTGAAAATTAATAGGCACAAGGGGTGACGAAAACAGGCAAATCTTTCGGAATAATCGGTGAATGAGTGACTCGGGGCCTGATACCGACGTGATATTATAATAAAGGGCATAATGTAGATGTTGCTTTATGTCTAGCCCAAGAATCGCTTGCGTAGCATAAATTGAACGTTATTTTTGGTTATGGAATTTTTAGTAGAAACGCGCTTCGTTTCTGGCAACTTTGCGTTTGGGTGATCGCACATAGATCAGTCATCTGAATGCTAAAAAAGATACTAATAAAATTATTAATATAGTAAAAAAAAATTTTTTTTATTAAATTAGGAATGACGAATTTCAAAAACTCTTAGAAATAAAGTTGTTCAAAATGACCCCCTCTGAGTCACGCCCTTTAGGCTTAGTAATACCATTTTTGGAACACCCTGGATTATACCTATCGAATAACAATTCAGTACTTTGAAATATTTTGTACTTATTTGAAAATAGTCGTAAACAGAACAACGTACTTAAAATAACTCTTTTTTGTTCCAGGAGCTCCTTGAAAAGCGAATCAAGCAGTTGGAGTCGCAACTGGAAGAAGAGAAGAGAAGGACGCAGAAGGAGAAGATGACGGTCACCAAGCTGCAGAACAAATTTATAAAGGTAAGATTATATACCTACATACATATGCACTCACGACTGTAATTCCCGAAAGGGTAGTCAGTGGTGACTCACAAAGCGAGGCGTGTTTTGAAACTATACAAGGCCAGAACGCTGAGGTTGGGACTGCTCGCGTATACATATATGTATGTATATTCAAATTGAAATGATGCCATGATTTACTTGAAAGTATAAAAGGCCATTACGCACTAATCGCGTACATTTTCAAGTAAGTTGGGCCATAATTATGCCTTGAAAATATACTGCAGCAGTTACCACTGCGTACTAATCGTGTATATTTTCAAGTGCCAAGCGGCCATGCGAGCACTTGAAACTATACGTGATTAGTTACCAGGTAGCCCTTTTGAATCGTTGCTCTCTCTTTCTTTCATGCGAAATAGTAATAAGTCTATTGCTTTCTAAACATTGCATCATCATTCCGAAAATGCCTTCCTTTTCGTAACGTGTTTTTGTTTACATCGTACAGTTAAAAAGTAAATTGATTTAAATTAACCTGTAGAATTGTTGTAATGTAAATAGTAAAAATGATCTAAATATACTTTAATATTGCCGACGGCGCCTTTAAGCTAGTCTTTTCCGTTCAGGAGCTATCGTCACTGGAACTTAATTCATATAAATAATAAGATATTAGTATTCTTCGGCGCCATTGTATGCTTTTAATGTGTTTTTCAATTGTTATGTATTTATATTTCTGTGTACAATAAAGTGTTAAAAAAAAGAATTCTTACTTGCAAGTAGGATTGCTATAAATATCAATTTATCAATCAAATTAGAGCTTATTCATCTTTATTTATCAACATTCTATAGGTATGATAGGCAGAACAAGTAAATTGTAGTTAAGTAAATCAGAATCAGCATGTAGGTATAAATTATATGCGACAAGTACGCCAATCATGCAATGTGCGTAATAGCAATGTATATTTTCAAGAACGATTCATTAAATCCCAACTTGAAAGTATACGTGATTAGTACGCACTAATCGTGTATATTTTCAAGTCAAATATTATTATTTTTTACTTGAAACTATACGGTGCTAGTACACTATGGGTGCGTTCTGGCGTTGTATAGTTTCAAAACACGCCAAAACGAGCCACCCACTTTTCGCAGCACATTTGTACTCACGTGATAGGTTGCGAACCATATCGCCGTTTTTGGTATAACTACAATGCACTTAGGATACACATCTAGAATCTAGATGTGCAGGTTTCCTCATGATTCACGATATTTTCCATCACCGTAAGAGCACGTGGTATTATTGTACTTAAACTCCACAGTTGAAAGAATTCATTTCGGGCAGGATTTGAACCCACGGCCTCTCTGGGCCTATGGTAAATTCTTGGTTTTACGCATTTTTTCATAAATGTCCATTACCCAGTAGGATTGATGATGATGATTTGATGATTATATAGGGCACTAATAAAACTATAAAAATATTTAGGTAGGTACCTATTATAGGTAAAATAAGATACCTATTAAACCCTGATAACGATGGCTCCAAATTTTTTCAATCAATGCAAACATTTACCGTAAGAATGGAATTTCAGGAGAAAACGTGCTTTTCCATCATCTGAAACAATACAGCAGCTACTTTTGTTTGCATTCTTAAATTGAAAGGGTGAAGTAATCCTTCAGGGGAGTATTGCATTGTCTCCGCTGAAGCAATTACTTTGCTGAAATAAATTGATTGTGACATTGTGAGCCTGTTGACAGGTCGCCTTTCAGATTTTGTTTAGGCACTTTCCACGTTTAGCTTCAATTTCTCCATAGTCGGTTAGATTGTAACCAGGGAAAGGTTGATCAATTATACGTCATCTCCATATTATTATTCTTGACAAATGTGTCAAAAGTCAAGCAATAATTTCTGCTCTAACCCACTATGGCGAAATTGGCCCTTAATAATACTGCCGCGACGTGTTTTTGGGGAGGCTGATATCCAGCAGTTAGCAACAGCATAAAAAAGCTTCTTCTTTGATTTAAGAGTCTTGCTGGTGTCGGTGTATTAGCCAGTTCTATCATAAATTTTCAAAAAGGGCTATAATCAGTTATACTCGGGATGTCTTTGAACTATCCCACGAGGAGTGAAGTACAATACAATACAATACAATATAACTTTATTGAACAAAACACACAACATACATTAAATTACAAAAGGAGTAAGCACAATAGGCGGCCTTATCGCTAAAAGCGATCTCTTCCAGGCAACCTTTGGGTGAATGAGAGACTTATTGAGTAGAAGAGGAAGGTGTACACGTATTGCATTTAAATACTAGTGATATTTTTTATGTTTTAATAATAAATACTTAGATACATACATACAAATATAATAGATACTTATATATATATATATACATACATACCATATACTTATATAAAGATTTATACGTAGGTAGGTACTATTAAATGATGGACAGATAATATTCCTTTACTTGTCTTTTGAAAGCAAAAGCTGATTTTGCACAACGGATTTCCAATGGCAGTGAGTTCCACAGCCGAAGTAATTCCTCATACGTCTTTTTCGTTTAGGAGTACTTTGCTATTGTTGCTAGAACTTTTTCATTGCTCGTGAGTGTATATGAATGCTGCGATATGAATGATTCCCGATTCTCCATAATCGCAGGTTATTGCCAGACTGTAGTAAGTTTTGCAAAAATATTATTCCATTCCTGCCTGGCCTGACGATATTACAGACGATCCCTTAAACAAATTATCGAAAGCTTTTAATTAAACTTTACCCTCTTTTGAATCGTTCCAGGAAACAGACCGTTGTAAAATGTATAAAGGGGTGTATGAAAAATTCCCGGAAAATTTTACTTTTTTTTACCTTCAGTTAACACTGCTACGGTTGCTAAGCGATAACGTTTTATTGGCTGTTTATTAGTCTGCAGGTTATTCTCATTATCGACACGCTAAGCGTAACAATTTGTGATGATGATGATGATGATGATGATGATGATTGGTCCGACCGATTTCGGCCATGGCGACCACTTCGACCCCTTGTTCTGTTTGTACTGTGAATTGAGCTTAACTCTTTTTTTGTGACTGAATTATCCCACAGTAAGTATATTTATAATATTACAACTCTGATAATATTTAGGTCTGTGCTTAGGTTGGTTTGCTTGATGCACCCTTTGTCATGTTATCTTGGCGCATGTTAATTTAACATTGTTAAACCTTCATGTCCTCTTACAAATGTTGTTTCTTTTTAAATAATATCTGCAACTCGGACTCGGAACACAATAATAAGAAATGAATAATTCCTTTCCAATATCCATCCGTCCGTCCGCATTTTCAGAATCTGTCTTTCGGGATTTTTCAGCGTTCAGAAATCTCCGCGTAAAATTGATTGCTGACGTTTTTTTTTTCTTTCTCCATAGTCTGCGCAATTTCGCTGATTGAGTGTTTAGTCCGAAATGAATTCCTGCTGGGGGCGTGTATTGATTGGTGGACATTGTACCTGTGTAGAATGGTGGAATTCTGTTCATATTATGTGGTCTAGTAGTCATGCTTTGCTATACAGAGTTGTGATATACGATTTATAGTTATACGATGAATAAAATAATTTAACTTTGACTTTATAAAGTTTCTTACGTTACATATTCTGATTCACATGGCGTCAAGGCAAAGTTATCATCATTATCACCACAGGAAATGGGCTTTTCCCGAAAAGCGCCACAAAATTATGTCCATAGCCTTCTTACCCGCGCTATCTTTCTACCGAAAGTTTAGGATATATTCGACCCCAGTAACAACAACGATAACAAGTGATTCATTTTTTTGTTTTCAGTTTTATTGATTGTATCTAGGGGGGGGGGGGGGGGGTATGCGGAAAGCTAAAGATCGCATCCAGTAGCGTGCTTTGGGAGAGGCCTACGTCCAGCAGTGGACTGCTATAGGCTAATGATCATGATGATGATCTAGGGGTTTACGAAATTTCAATTTTTCCTATTTTTTTATCATTAATGTAGTGTCAATAGCGCCCTCTTTCCGACAGTTTTCGTGTTCTGGTAGATCTGTACCAGAAACTAGTCTGGTATGTACGTTGTAATGCGATGGACCGACGACGGTCAACAGATTATTGTATATGCGTTTTATGAGTACACAATGCCGTCTAGACGAGCGTCTGGAAAAATCCGGGATGAGGTTGGAAAATGCTGAGAGGAACTTGTGAAACTCGTTAATTATTATTTTTATGAACTGCAAATAAGATAGTTTAGTTTTTTCACCGCTAGAACATAGCCGCAAGATTAGAAAATGGATTAAGTTTCCAATATTTCTTCCCATACAAAAATATCGTTAAAATCATAACGTAACTGACTTATCGTTAAAATAATAAATTTTTGGTGTAAGGTTCACACAGACACCAGACTTAAATGTTATAAAAATAGCAAAATTATAATTGAGTTAATTAACACTTTCAACATAAATAGCTGAATTCATGTGTAACTAATTTAGTAGGAATTATTATTTATGACAATATCACTTAATAATAATGCCACAGGAGCAACCTGAAGTAAACGATAAAAGTCCGGAATTATTTTAAACAAATTACCCATAGTAATTTCTAATTCATTCAAAATATTTACAATCACAGTGAAGTTAATATAAAACAAACAGAAAGTCCTGCATATCTTGTACGCATTCTAACATTGCCAAGAATGCGCGTGACCAATGCAATTAAACATGCTTCCAGGGGGTTACTTCACCTTCACAAAAACGAATGACAGCTGTCATGCAATCGGTAACTTTAATACAACGAAATAGAGAAGCGGTTAGCACAGCAGCGCACTAAAACTTCGCTTTATGCAAGGTAGAGTGACCCCAAGCACATGCGTTGCGACATCATAATGACAACATGTGAGCAAAAAGTCCCCATTCTTCACCTTCTCCAAACGAAAACAGATCCACTTCAGTTAACATAGTGTCTCAAATTGATTGAGTGATACAGATTGAAGTTTAAGGACGTCTGCTGAAGTGGTTTCTAGATTTTCAACGCTAAGATAGACGTGTTTAGGGGTAGTTTAGCTCGGGTTTAAGTATGGTATGTTTGTTTGGACTGTGTCCAATAGCCATAGTTTGCCCAAATACTGGCGATGTCTGATCTGAGTCCTGTGATGTGGCACCTGTGTTAATTAATACTGTTGGTACTTTTGATTGCAAACAACTTTGATTCATTAACACATTCTTCGGGTTGGCTCATTTTGTTTTTGTGGCTTATTACATTTTGCTATGCTAATGCTTAGGTACCTAACACTATAGGAATAAAATAAATGATATAATAAAGAATTGGGTTCTAAAAGACTTACAACTTAAGTAACAAAATTTGAAGCAAGAGTTCTTTCCCCTACATTTTTAATAACAAGGGTTAAAAGTTTTACTCTATGCCAGTAGCATAACAACTGTAACAAATGTGTAAGTACCTTAATAATCGTAACATTCACGACTAATCAAACTTGGGATATTCAATTAAGGGCTCGCGATCTCGATTGACCCTCCCTTACATATAATGTTGAGGAGACAAGATCTTTATTGCGAATGACCCCCTAAGTTTGAGCTATACGCACTGGGTTAAGGAAACGCCGCAGTATTTTGGCTTTAAATACGTTTTAGTCAGAGGATGTTATCCCAAGTGGTATTCATTTTAAACTAAATTATTAGGTTTGTCAGGTAATATCCCCATTATACTGAGCAAGATATCGGAAATGACATTCAATGATACTACAAAACTTTTGTTTTCAATGTCATATAATCGCTGAATTGGTACCTATTATTACTGTTGAGAGGTACTTAACAGTAATAGGAATAAGTACACCTTTTGAGTAAAGTTTTAGAATTCATTACCAAATGTCCCTTTTTATTTCCCGCCGCAAAAATATGCGAGTAACTATGTATAGTTTTTCGGGTCTGTGTGTTTGTGTATCTGATCGACGCTTATTTATTTTTTTATCTTAGATATTATCTCGATAAAATCTGCTTAGCCATTGAAAAATTACTTACGCGACTTTAAATGAGTATTGCGCGATTTTTTTTTACGTTGGTTAGGATATTTATCGCGTAGCGCTACTGACAGGCTGTTGGTTGTAAACCGCCCCGCAGTGCGTGCACGAGCAGTTTATCTCATTCAGCAGCGAGCAGTGATCTCGGGCACGTCGCGGCGTCTTGTCTCAAATGTAATTGTTTCTTATTTGTGCCTGATATCGAGGGACAGTCGTGACCAATTAGCTTTCAAATTCATACGCTAGGGGGCGCAAGATGGGCGCCGGAAATTTTCTAAGTTCCTAGGTTATTATTATTAATTACTTATGCGCTTCTTGTACATGTTAACCTAGATTAAAGATGTAGGTATATACATTAAAAATTACGAAAATAAATTCAAACTCTCATGAAATCTCATCAATTACAATAAAATATATTTCCTACAGGACTTTTCAAAAATGGTAGGTACTTACTGTCTGATGGTGACTGAGACTGAGACTTTCAGATGATTTTAGAAAATTCTCAAAAAATATGTACCTATATCAGAATAACCCTTTTTAGTCGTCGGTGTAAGTAAAACAGACATATTTTTCATAAAACTTAGAAAAATAAACTTATTGCCTTTTAATTTTACTGTCCAGTGCTCTCGCTGACAGCGTGACCATAGAGTATTTGTCCAGACGCCCGCCCGCAGCTGTTTGCAGTCTCCTGCTGAAGACTAAACACGTCTCTGTTTATGTTGTCCTGTCCTCCGTGAAGTTATGCACATAGAAAATAGATGGATAGATAAATGTTTATCGTAAATATACATTATGTTACCTCTATTATGTGATGGTGCTTTCCCAAGTTTCCATTACTTAAAAGATAATTTTAGAGATTAATCCCAGAAATTAAGCCAGATAATACAGGGAAAATTCAGTACATTCTACAGCTAGGAATTACGGACACAGGTCTAGCTAGGCAGAAGCTTGGGGTAGGATGGTGTGTGAGATGTCCCCACATATTTATTTATTTATACTAGGGTTAATGAGTTTGCGCCGCCAATGTAAAAAGTGAGCATTTTAAATTTTGGTTTAAGTATAGTACTCATACAGTCAAACATACCTAAACAGCTTTAAAAATTAAAATAAAAACTAAAAAAAGATATTCCGATACCGGGAATCGAACCCGAGCCTCCTGGGTGAGAGCCAGGTATCCTAGCCACTAGACCATATCGGAGATAGATTAAACATCAAATAATCTGGTTTAGATGTGTCATTGTCATTACCTATATGTATGGCACATGTCCAGTTTTTTATTAATTAAGGGTCGGCAATAGGCAATCGAGGGTTGGCATTGTCATAGAATTATGTAGTAAATGATGCTCTACAGCCTTGAAAAAAATCACACAGGTAGCCGAAGAGTCTAGCTAGGTGCTGAATCATTCGAATTTAAGTAAATGCTTATGGATAACTGTAAATTAATTACGAAAAACCAGTAAATCACACTCCCGTATTGTAACAACTGTGTCGTAATTATCAAGAATTTTCATATGATTCTTATCAAATTATAAAGATAAATGCTTGGACTAGGCGCTAAATACCTTGTTTTTTAATAAACACACACCTATTTTGTGTAAATTAATCCCAAACTTGAGCAATTTTTTTCCCTCAAATCTTCATACAAATATCTATGGCGGCTTTCTGTGTTATAAAATCATAAACACAAGCGACGTTTGACTCAGTCGGCCGGTGGCCTCCAAAGAAGGGTCACGTCGGTTTAGGCGGCACTGACAGCTCGCGATCTAATTGTGTACAGACACAAAATCACTGCACATTGGTTGTCATTGCACTTTTTCAACTTTTATGACACCAACATAATTTGATTTGAAATTGAGGAAGAATAATTCTTATACTATATTCAATAAATTAAATGATAATGTTTTTTATTAGTTAAGTCCATGGTACTTCTTGATTAAATTATAATTATTAATGCCTAACTAAAACTCACTAATATAAAATTAAAATTAAACTAAAAAGAAGATGCTGGCCAGATCGCTGCCACTGTCGGGTAGGGTACCCAAGACGCTGGCCGCGTTACCCCGCTATATAGCGATGCTTAGCCTTTGTGATAGGTAAGTGCCAGCCCTAGGGTCCCTTGAGACTTCTATTAGTCTGCTGCTGATGTCTTTAAAAAGCTGACGTGCCTCCCCACGGCCCTGGGATGAGGAGCAGGAATATAGTGAATGGATCTAAGTGATGACAATACGTAGGAAGATTAGGTTAGGATTCAAAAACACAGTCTCATGGTGCTGGTTGAGGCATGGTCTCGTGAGGATCTGATGAGGGCAGTAACACGGAGGTGACTGAATTTTATTTCAAAGATTTAATAGCTAAAAGCATCGAGTTTGGGCGCGGTGGTAGCTCAGTCGGGTAAGCGCCCGCTTCTCACGCAAGAGATGCGGGTTCGAATCACGGCGCTGACATGTACCAATGAGTTCTTTTAACTTAAGTACAATGTATACCATCGCTCTAACGGTGAAGGAAAACATCGTGAGGAAACCTGCATATCTAGATTTAGCACATCTAGATATGTGAACCCACCAACCCGCAGTGGACCAGCGTGGTGGGAAATGGTTCAAGCTTAGGAAGGCAGTTTAGACCTTGGGGATATGCACAAAGGTTCCACTCGAGAGAGCCAGGTGCAGGTACTTACACCCCCACAGAGAATAGAATAGAATCGAGTTTGGGCTATTAAGTATGTTTTTCAAAGAGAGAGAGAAAGATATTTTAGGTTTCCTCTGGATTAGTTAGGTTTACTGGGTTTACTAAATTCATTCGTAACGTAAAATTGTCAATGACGGAATTTCTTCTATAGACAGTAGCCACTAATAAAAACAACGATATATGGCGTGATTTGCAAAAGTACCTATCTAGTCAACCTGCCACGGGGTGACTTCGGTGGGTAACTCAGAATAATACTAATTATATGTTATTGCATCAATAATAAAAAAATCAAGAAAATATTCAAAGTTTCCATCCTCGCTTTTCACGCACACAAATCACAAACTCATGCCTTGTTCTAGGAGCAGGGTCTACCCTGGTGCATTTCCATGACCACTTTTCATTAGCGTCCCACCGGTTTCGATGCTCAGCGGAATAGCACCATTAACCATTATTATTCTGAGATATCATCACTTCTTATTCTGAGTTACCCAACATAAAATCACGCCATCTATTGAAATCATTTTTTAAATTAGGATTTGTCTATGGTGTGGTCCCCAAATTTAAGGGTAAAAGCCAAATAATTATATTTTAACCTTTTTTTATACCTATTATATTAAAAGACCTATTCAACGATACCCTACCTACACCATCAAAATAACCGGAAAAAATATCAGCCCCAATTTACTTGTATGGGAGAGGGAGTACCCCAATTTTTTTTGGGTACTCCTCATATTTATGCGAAATATCAGCTTGATATCTTTACCCGTTTCTGAGAAAAAGGGCAGTGACAGACAGTCAGTCAGACAGACGGACAACAAAGAGATCTTATAACGGTTGCTTTTTTCCTATTGAGGTACGAAACTCTAAAAATATGAAAAAATATTATTCTGCCACCAAAAAATATACTTACAAACATACATACATACAATCAAAAAACATTACTCTCCTCCTTCGGCAGTCGGGTTAAAACAAGTGAGACTGATTCTGAACTTTTGTTCTACGAGTTTTAAAAATTAACCAAAAAAAACTTTATCATAGAAACTTTGTTGACACGTGACTTTTTACCATGGAAAACGTTTTTTTTTTTTCGCGTTTTTGCAAAACTCGTAGAACTAAAGTTGTTCAGAATGACCCCTTGAGTCATCCCCTTTCGGCTTAGTATACCCTTAGTATAACTTATTATCTACACTTTAATACCTGTAGTTACCTTTCTACAAGTAAATACCACATTTGTTTAGAAATCTAATCGGGTTCCGAGTATGGAGAAAAGTGGCACCCCTATTAATTTCTACTCTTTCCTGGTGCCTACCAGTGTAAGTAAGAATTATACTTACTTACCCTAAAATCACCCAAAATGTACTTGAACATAATTGTCAATAAAGTTGGCGAGTAAAAGTTTATCGACCCACTGTGCAAACTAACATGTGTGCGTGTCACTGCGTGTGCTGTGTGAAACGCATTGAAAACCCAAAATTGGCGCGGCACGTCACCCTGTAAGGGCCCTTAAATATTACTGATATTTTCATTTGTTTTTATCCCAGTCACCACCAACACCAATCTACTTTAGTACAAAATTATTTCACAGAGACTTAACTTTAGACAGAATCAGAAAGTACGAAAATATTATTTTGAAACGAAAATTACATGTTTAATAGGCGAGACCAGGGTTCCGTTGGCTCGGCATAGACAACCGAGGGTCTCGTTTTCATTTATTCGTAATATAATTAACTCTAGACTCTGGGATGAAAATAACTCTGAAGGGATTTTAAACGGTAATTCAAAGCGGTAAATCTGGTTGAAAATGTTGTTTTGAAAATTTAAAGTTTAATAAAGTCATCATAATATATAGGTACTATAGGTATTCTTATTATAATAGTAATATTAAATGTATCTGCGCGATAAAATTTAATGAAGTAAAAAAAATGAATTAAATGACAATGGGCGTTTCGGGACCTATGTCCAATAAAGATGAGTCATACATCGTTGGATAGCTCTTTTCAAGTGAGCAAAAAAATATTATGACGACAAATCCGTATAAGTTGTCCATTTTGAAATATATTCGCCAGAAGTACTCGGAAGGAAGTAATTTTCTATGGCATTGCACTCTCTCTCGCCAGATGACAGTTAGGGCGTAATACACGTAAACACGTATTATTAAAATGGGAGAAATTACTTTCAAGTGGTTTTATTGACTGAGATAATAAACAAATATAATATTATAATGAATGATGATCATTTTGTTATAAAAAATAAAAATGAATGTGAAACAATAACAAAAACATTAAAATTACAGAAATACAATATAAAAACTTTCAAGGTACGATTATTCTAATTGGACAGTAAATCAGGACTAGCGCTTCCGTTATTCATATTCTGCAAAAAAATACGTTTTCAACGACGTATAACATTTCTATTGGTGATGGTCCCAGCTTCCATGTATTTGTGCCCATCATCATTTATGTAACGAATAATTATTACTACTTAAATAATTTTATACATATAGGAAGTTTATATATATACATAGAACTTATAGCTAAGTAGGAAACACATAACCACACACACTAACCTAACCTAACCTAACCTAACCTACCTTCATAAATGATGATGGGTAGGTGTTTCCTATTAGGTAGATATCACCTAGACCTAGATCCGTTAAATAACACAAAAAATTGCGGCTTCCTCTTTTTAATCATACTTCATCAAGTCATCACATCACATTAAAGCAAAACCCCGGTTAAACCAGGCCCGAATCCCGAGTTTTCTAATTAAACTGCAGTGGCACATGTACGCAATGTTAATTTACCTCCATAATTCAACATCCGGCGGAAATATGCCAACAAATCCCGCCATTTTATTCCCTAAACCATAATCAGGCTAGGCATTTTAGGCTGGTCGAGTAGAAATAGTTAAGCGGGCTGGAGCAAGCTGCCTCCTGTTACGTCGTGTAAAATTTATCAGTGGTTTAATTGCTGTACTTACTCATTATTATTTTGTTTCAGGTAAGGCACTTAAGTAGAAACCCCCGTTAAGAACTTTATTTTATTATCATGCCGATACACATCCTGCGAAGAGCTATGGTAAGTACCTAAATAATTACATACGAATTAGTAGTTAATAAACTTGCTTTTATTCATATTTATCGCACAAGATCTTATCGTATCCATTCGATGCCAAAATCGTGTCGATTCCATTTCACCCTTAAGGTGGCGAGTGAATTTATTGTATACCTACTCGGGCAATTAAAAATACTGTTACATAATTGACATATATATGTAATTATGCTCATGCCTGTCTCCCGTGCCATGCGTGTCTCCACGATCCTGACAAACTTCTTTCGCTTCCTCTACATTCTCTAGTCAATACTGTTTATAGCTACAAATAGCGTTATAGCTTCGCTACCACTGTACAAGCGCCATTAATCTGCTAAATAGCCTCCATCACGGCTACAGAGCAATACGCTGCGGACGTTCGTCAGCTGACGACAAATCTGACAGAATTCATTTGCAGAAAGGTTTTTATTTCTTCCTATACTTTTCCTACAGTACGCACGACGGTCAGCAAAGGATGTTAGTCACTCTTGATATTGGCTGTGTAAGTAGGTTGTATTGCGTATCTTTTGATAGGTACAGTCATTATAAGCATCTATTAACTTCTGTACCTTGTCAAACAACCTACTTAACAAACCCATCTTTGAATGAATGAATATTAAGTATTTTATGAACCTGACCGTACTAAAAATTGTATTTCGGGAAATATGGATAGAAATTTAATCAGATTGATGTGTCCATGGCAATGGATGAACTGATTTAAATGCGCTTTATATGAGATGTGACTGTGCCTTGTAGGCAACAAAAATACGCATTTATTTATAGTCATAACATGTTTTGAGAAAAAAAAACTCTTATATTCGGTTATCAAACAAACACTCAACGCTGATTAAACTGCCGACAACCATAAATAACAATAACCCCATGAATGAATTTCTAAACTTCAGCCTGAAAAGGGCTAAATCCCATCCCGGATGCGGAAATGCATTCAAAATGGATGCCTCAAGTGATTAATAAAACAAAACCCTGTTATTGTGACTCCCCCTTAATTAAGCACTTCGACGGGGGAGCCGTTTAGTGAATAAAACATCGACAGGTGTGCAACTTGCCCTTAAATTACGATTAATTGGTGCATTTTGAAGACTGTAAGAAGGTATGAACTTTGTGATGAAGGCATGAGAAATAGCCTGCCACAGGTTATAAAAACATTTCTGATTCGGTATTTCATGTTTTCAATAATTCTTTATTTTATTGTTAGCCAGATAATACTATAGTATAATAATTTATTATGTAGGTACCTACAATAAAGTTTTTTTTTTAACTTGAATTAAAAAAAAAAAACTTTTGTTGAATAATTATCGAAGGGATCCACACGAAAAATATAATGAAACACTTGACGAAAATTCATGCAGATGACAGAAGAAGCAAACGTACAGTAAATTTTTAATTTTTTTCGATGGTTTTATTATTTAGGAAACAATATTGGTACAGGCGTACCTACAGTACAGGCAATATGGATGTTCTAGCCAAGTTGTCCCGGAGTCAGTTCTGGCCGTGACAAGCAACACCTGTGGTCGGGTCGATGACCGCTGCCGCTGGGGGTTTCGGGACTCTCACCTGATGGAGCCCTAAAATGAAGTAATTTGAATAAATAATGAATTTTCCGAAAGAGATACAAGATCGGAAAAAACATTTTTTTTATATTCTAATAAATTAAGATTGTTAGTAAAGTTCTAACATAGATTACCATCTAAATGGTACCTACGTTTACTTAATTTTAACAAAAAAGTTAGCGTTGTTTCTAAATATACCTGAGCATGAACTTAACTCCTTCTAATCAACAAAAAATCATGCCATAACTGTACTGCATTCCATTTTCAAGTTCTGCTCAACGTGAAACTTTCAGTCGGATTATATTATAATTTGACTTAGGACCTGATTACTAATGACTACCTGTGGTATAAAAGACATGCTGTCACTGTCTCAAACATAACTACGGATAGTGACAGCAAGTCTTTCATCCCACAGGTAGCCATTATCCAGACATTGTGAACCAGGCCCTTACAGCGTCATCTTAGGCCCCCAACTAGGGATGCTAATCTGAGTATTAATGCGTTCGGATCACCTCCATGTTGCGGTCAGTTCGGGCGCAGGTGCGAATAATGTTAAATAACAAATGATGGCATTGTTTGTAACTGGAACGACACGCTCCCGCGACGTGGACGGAATTTGTAGTTGTGCTATTTTAAGTATTTATGGAAATCGGATTGCACATTAATTTTATTATGATTGCCTACGATTTGTGACAAATTGAATGTTTATCGAAAGATAAACTTACAGGCGTCTAGAGTGAGGACAGGGATATAATACATAGAAGACCCAGAGGGAGACCTTGGTCCCGCAGTCAGATATAAATATTATACTAGCTGTTCCCGCGCGCTTCGCTTCGCCTTAAAAAGTTTTCCCGTGAGAATTCCGGGATAAAAAGTACCCTATGTTCTTTCCCAGGGTCTATACTATATGTATACCAAATTTCATTCAAATCCGTTCAGTAGTTTTTGCGTGAAAGAGTAACAGACAGACAGACAGACAGACAGACAGACAGACAGACACAGTTACTTTCGCATTTATAATATTAGTTAGGATTTTGCTTATTATTTACCTACTACATATCTATATAAATATTCAAGAATTGTATTTTAATAGTTCTAGCGAGCGCCAGAGGTTACGTAAAATGCTTCAAATGATCAATAAAATGTACCTGCGTCCATTTCATTACCGGGTGCGGAATGGTGCGTCATTTTATGGGTTGTAAATGGTGGTTAGTTTGAATTTCGCCATTAATACACAATAGGTACGGTGCTACGTGCTACGTAGTGGGTGTAAAATAACTCAACCCGGTTCTGCACTAAAATTATACGATTACCTAATAACTATTTTTATACTTATGTACATTTATTATACAGAAGATTCATAATAAATTGCGGCGTGACATTAAAATAATATCATTTTAATAATCTAATGATGATTGCAACTACCGATTTGGGACTACCACATAAATTATAAAATAATACTTTACATTATCATTAAGCGAATATAGTAACTCACATATGTAGGTAGATGCAGCATAATGAATAGTGTCCAAGTTATTGGTGGCCACTTCGAGCTCGCAACACCACTATAGTAAAGTAAATAACTCAATTCATTTTTCCATACCACTGCCAGATATGACACTGTTTCAACTGATGCTCGCTTTGTCAGCAGCGATCATTGTAGTAAATGTAAGTTATTTTATTTTTAACTAACTAAGCAAGAACTGTTTATTCCTGCATATCATCCTGTTGCCAAGTTAGACAGGCTTAGTCCAGCATTCTGTCTAGTGCGGGTTAGTGGTAATATTTCTTTTTTATAAAAAAAAAACTATTTCCCATTCATTTTTAAGTGTTTAAGCCTAAAAGCGATACCGGAGCGTGGACACGTGGCGTTTTGTGACGAGAACTACGTGGCCCACGCCAACCTGTCCGTCCAGAAGTACACGAGACACGGAGACTACTACGTCAACATACACGGCGAGACCAAACACACTTGGAGCGACAACGTCACGGTAATCTGAACAATTAGGGCGTAACTCATTTTAAGTGTTTTTTTAAAATGTCAAAAATATATTTTTTGTTGTTAGGTCTTTACGGTTGCAAAGTCCTCCGATATTGACGAGTAAAATTTATTTCCAGATACATACGGTTCTTTTTCAATATCTTCACAATGAATACAAGAGGAGTTTTATTGAACTAAAGCTGAGTTTCTGTGATGTATTGAAAGACCCGTACCTGGGTCATGTTTTTGTTACAAATGGAATATCGTGCCCAGCGCCCCCCGTGAGTTACTGTATATTCCATTTATTTATTTTCATATCCATACTTAAATTTTCATATTATGGAAACTTTTCTATTCATATATCATTATACTTAGCCCGTCCGGTGCTAGTCTCTACCAAAAAGTTTGTGGATATAATTTTTTTTTAATTGTTGTTACAGAAAATTTACCACCTTATAAATGGATCAGTTCCACTACAAGAATTTCCGTTTGTTTTTCCGTTTGATAAGTTTCGAATGGACATGACGTTTATAGCTGGGGACAAAGTTTTTTGTAAAGCAGAGATTTTCGCCAAGATTGTACCTGCTGATAAAAAACCTTCGAAAAAAGGCTAATTTAATTTAGCGAAAGCTTAAAAAAGCTTAATGGATTTAAAAAAACAAAACCTAATTATAAAGTCAATATTTTTGATAGAACCACGATTTTCATTTTATTTTTATTAAGTACTTAAGTATAACAAAGAAAGTACCTAATACGATATGTTTGTATATCCTTTGGATATGCAATCATTATTTATTATATTGAGTTTTTTAAGGGCACAATAAACACCCGAAAGCCAAAATCATGTAAGCTGTCATCTGTAAGAAACTATAGAGGGTGCTGTTTTATGAGTGTCAGTAGGTCAATGAACCCGCATAATGAGCAATTTTCATTATTTTACAAATTCACGAAACGAGAAGAAAAACTCTGCTCTACACATTCGTAGAATGTTCAAAGATCTTGGGATATATCTTGTATTTAAATATATTATTTTATGAATTAAAGGTTATGGCCCCGCAATTAAAGTTTCTCAGTATGTGATTAACTTCCACCCTGTCGAATAATATTGTTATTATTATTCACAACAAGCTCTACAACCTCACTGTGGCATTCACCTACTGTTAATTTATAATGAGTTTGTAAACTCGTTACCGTAACTGAATCTGGGAATACTTATATACATATATACGTATATACACATAACCCATGTCTACAAGAGTGTATTTAGTATACCGTAATCATTGATGCTTGGCATAAAAGATGAACAATATTTCTAAACTATAGCTAAAATAAATGGTTTCATTATAAAAAATATAGGTATTTTTTGCTAGTAAGTATTTTATTGGTTTTTAAGTATTTGTTTTTTTAACCCCAATTTTTTCAATAAGTTGAAATAAAAAGACACCCTAAGATTGTTTACGTTTTGTACCAAACATGAATGCAATATACATGGTTATATAAATGGTTTGGTAAAAACAAAGTTAAGGTAACAAGTTTTGGTATTTCTAGGTAAGTACTTAGTTAACTTTATCACATATTTGTCAGATATTTGAATTTGAAAGGCGAGACCTGCGCGCAAAACTGTGGAGCTTTGAACGAAACTAGACATTTCGTGCTTTGTACTACTGAAACTAGACATTTGTTATAAAGTAAATATAATAAATAAATAAATAAATATGTGGGGACATCTCACACACGGCCATCCGACCCCAAGCTAGGCAGAACCTGTGTTATGGGTGTCGGACAGCTGATATATCTACACAAATACATAGATAGATAGATACTAAATATAAATATCAACACCGAAGACCCGAGTGCAAATATCTGTCTTTAAACAAATATCTACCCCAGCCGGGAATCGAACCCGGGACCATCGGCTCAGTAGTCAGGTCACTAACCACTACGCCATTCGGTCGTCTAAAAAAAGTCCTACTGCAAGCCTGCTCAACAAAACAAAAGGAAATATTTTTGGAAGATTGTCAGTGGAAAAACATTCATTGTATTATTAAACAAATATTTGTCTTGTTATGATTCTTTTTGTCAACCACAAGAGCTAGACTTCTAAGGCCGCGTCTTAGAAGTCCGTTTTTTATAATACTCGTAAGTTTAGAATAGAATAGGATAGGATAGAATAAAATACTACTATATTGACTTAAAAACAATTTACACAAATAACAACTTACAATACAACGCAATAGGCGGCCTTATCGCTAAAAGCGATCTCTTCCAGGCAACCTTTGGGTGGAGGAGAGACTTAAAGAATAAATGAGGAAGGTGTACAAAATGCTGTAATAAACATTCAAGTTTCTCAGTAAGAAACTCTTGTGTAATCGACCTGGCAATGCAACGACCATCCATCCTGTATAAACCAATGACACCTAAACCTACCTCCCAACTTCATAAATCCATTAATCCATTACTGAGAATAATTTCAGTCTACTGGGTTAATAGGGTTTCTTGGTGATTGCAAATCCATGTGACAAGTCCAATTGCGTTCACTCAGTAGGAACACATACATCGCTATTATCACAGATCTGGACGATTAATTTATACGACTGGACCTCCCATTACTGTTCTGTAATGGCTCTTTAAGGGTTGTACGTCATACAGGCGAGCTATATTATGATACTTCTATAGCATTCGTATTCGTAACAAATTTTTTGGTGGTACCTACTCAAACTGTGATAAATATAGGATTCGTATTTAGGTATTCTAAATATTTATTTTGTATGCTGGGTATGTATTCTTTCCAAATAGAAATGTCTAAAAAAGTGTTTTACTTTAACAAAATGTACAAAGAATGAGCAATACAACCTAAAAGTTCAGTTAGGGCTTAGCCTTAAGTGCGTGTAAAGTTTGAGTGCCATACAGCCCATACAGTAAGTGCGTGTAAAGTTAGTTTGGGTTTTCAGTCTCTCGCAACGTCGACACGACGTCACATCCTGTCCCGGAAACGGGAGGATGTGACCGGAAGTAGGCTCGCAGGTGCGCCGGAAGTTGGAGCAGCCCTGCCATTTGCATGTGAACGAATGAACGAATTGACTGACTGACAAGTGACGTAAAATGAAGCTTGTTGAAGCAATAGGTGATTGGTTGTGATTCTGAAGGCACCAATTTTAAATTTACCATCTTCGTACTTAGACAAATTAAATAGCTATATTATGTCCCTGTTTTGCAGTCTCATATTTTGTGTTAATGTGTTGGCGCCCTAAACAACTGTAAACATGGAGTGAAGACGTCTTTCAGGCGCCACTGTCTGTTGGATGAGTTATGTCGGAGCCTGCTGCGTCAAATCAATATCTGTCCCGGGAAACGGAGTGTTTGTAGATCTCACTTTATTTTCCTTACTGCAAAATAGGTGTGCTGTAAGTTTGAAGAGTCTGTCTGTAATAATAAGAATAATTTATTTAAATTAATTGACAACTCAGGCCCAATTGTTTATCAATATTCTTACCCCTCCCTGTGAGTAGTTACAGTTAGTATCCTAAATTATATGCGTGAATCTGTTTCTATTTGTAGCCAAGGTTCTAAGTTTTCAACGAGGCGTGCTATATGCTCAGGTGCTCACATTGTACTAGGGGTATTGGTTTCATTTTTCATTTATTACTAGTTAATAAGTAATTTAGCAGCTATTAAAATGCTTTGTTTTTTGCCATATTGACAGATAAAGAGGTTAGTGGCGCCCAATAGTCGAGCCCCCGCTGAGTCCACATTCTTTATGCACCCTCCACACTGTAACTGAGCGGCTTCATCCTATACAGGGTGTTGGTTTATGCTGGTTTCGGCTTAGTATACTATTTTTGCAACACCCTCTATATATAGTTTCTCGTATTAGGTGTCCCAATATTGTAAAATGAGAAAAAAACAGAAATATTGTGTAGATTGGCGTGGCGCAGCACAGTGTCATAGATCCATTTAAAAAAACGCATTGAAAAATTCGTGCTGTAAAGTTTTTACTAACCTTAATTTTCCTAGTCTTTTTTCTGTTTTTACTACTTAGGTACTTCCATTTTTTGTTACGTTTACTTCCATTATGAGATATTTATTTAAGTAATGAACGCAGCCTTCAATGTCATTGGTAGTCAAGCAGGCAGTAGTAGACCGTCCCACGCTGTCTTCTGCTTGAAAACACACATCTACTCCAATATCACTGCCTAAAATAGACTGCCCCCAGTTGTTGCAGCTCATTAAACTTAGAGTTCCAGAGAGATTGACGCGTAAAAAAGACATCTTGCATGTGCTTCAATGCAGTACGAACTACAGGCAGAACTCTTTTGTAGTAAGGGCTAGTATCATGGTCAATAGGTTGTGCGAGTCCAACGATATCGATATCTTCCACAGCAGTTTCGAGGCTGTTAGGGCGGCATTCGTTCGTAATTTCGTGGCATCACTGGCTTAGTGGCAACGGTTATGGTAGAGGATATATCACAATGTTAAGCTTAAGTTAACTACGAAGCATTCTCTTAGTTTTTTTTTTAATTATATAACTTAATTTAATTTTAGATGTAGGTATGTATTCTTATATTGGTCTGTTTCTTTGTGTTTATGTATGTGTAACTCCAAGACAAATTTATATTGTATTTTATTGTGTACTAGTGAAAACTTGTAATTGGCTCTCTGTTGTCTATTATATATAAGTGTTTTTGTCAAAATAGCTGTAAGTTTTCCATTTAAAATAAAATAAAATAAAATAAATAAATAACGCCTATATAATAATAACTTTGTATAAAATTTAGCTTCATGTATATAAATAAATACAATGTGTTTCTTTGGTCCCAGTTTATTTACCTACAAAGTGCTTTATCAAAAGCAGCAGACATTTTAATTTAAAGTGAAGAGGAGAGCGTGCGCGAGCACAAAAATATTTCATGTACAAAATGCTTCGTGTTTATTATTTAGTGAACATCAGTTTTCATATTATTTTATTTTCCTATTTTTCGAGTTACGCCTCTATTATTTCTAAAACCAGCAGCTCTACTCTACAAATTTGCTTTCAACTCTTTATCATCGGAAAGATACAACGGTAGATTTGAATTAAGAATGAACGAATAAAAGCTCAAACATCAACATCAATATTACAAAATGCCACCCGTATCAAGTTCAGCCAGGCTCGCAACCAACACCGAATGAAAACACAAATCAGCAAGTCTACAAAAACGCCAACAATAAAGTGCAAAAAGCTATAAAATGCAAGGTAAACCCATTATCAGTGCACCACGTGCGGACCGGAAATGCGCCCGCCGCCATTTTTCATGAAACCGGAAGTGACGGCCCCGCGAGTGCTGCCAAAATTTTGCATTACACTTTGGTGCACCTGTGCGAAATGGCGATACGGTTTGCGACCTATCCAGTTATTTTAATCGTAAAGCATAGTACCTACATAGCGTAGCGTAAGTTAAGTATCTACCTACTAATATAGGTAAAGTTATAATTTTTTAATAAAGGAAAACAAAATTATACAACAGGGTTTTGGATGGAAGTAAGGGTGTACCTGCATAATAGAGCCCTAAACTAAACAACATTGGTGAAAAGTGGGTGCATCAATGTCCACCTGCATACCTACCAAAAGTGAGAGTATTATATAGTAATAGGTATAATTATGTTTCCAATAATTCATATTCTACAACTCACAGTTCAAGTTCTTCAGGACAACAATAGCCATTAGCCATGAACCATCTCAATGCCAACTCCATGTCGTAACACGCAGCGGTCGTTCACTCCTCAAACATAAGGCGTAAGCGCCTGGCACATCTCCAGTCTGCCTATCCGTCTGCATATATGTAGGGTGGAGTTTTATCAGTGACCTTCCCGCTGCCAGCTCATCGTGCCCTTCATGCTAAGCTAATTTTATAATAAAACAAGCTCTTTGAAGCGACTCCCATAACGCTAAGTTTTCAAGGCAGATATTATTTTTTTATTAATTGTTTCTTTGGCAAAGATAGCATTGTCGGCCACTATTAAATTATTTTTTTAATTTAACCTACTCAAGTAGAATTATAGCTGTTTTTTTCCGCGATTTAGCCTGATAGTGAAAGTTACTCATTATGTTTGGTACAATGTCTTGGATGCCATTGCCACTTTAAAAATTCTACCCGATCTGTATATTTGTAGAACATCCTGTATATTGACTGCGTAACACCCTGTTGTGTAATTGGCAGTTGACGCCATGTAATAACGCTGGAAGCTGTATTGGATAGACTCTACACGGATTAAAGGACTTCCATATACTCGTTATAGCTATAGGTACTTAATTGGAAGCGTTTTTTTTTACATAATTATGTAAATTTAAAGGTTTGATAGAATGAGGCAATATTCATGTGAAAAAAATAAAACCTACGGTAAGTACGGTTCAAGTGTTTTCGATCTTAATAATAAATAAATAAATACTTTCTTTATTTCAGGATATTTCCAACTTAATCTTAATGCAGAAGTAGTTATTCTATGTACCATGAATAACGAAGATCTACTAATATTTACACAATAAATAAACATTAAACTTTTTTTTAAATTGGTATTGTATGACATCCTCAAAGTTGTGGGAAGGCAGTGGCTTAGAGCAGCAGAGAACCGGAAGGTTGTCGTACTTATAAATACGGAGGCCTATAGTAGCATATACCCTATTAGGGTTAGGGTAACCCTAACCCAACAGTGGGCGATAGAACAATAAAATGATCTTCTAAAAGCTCCTTGCCCAAACCCCACCCATTTCCCAACATTCTATATATTTTCATACTCAATTGAAAATTAAAATAGAACTTTTACGGGAGTTTTCAAAAATCAATTTCAGCTAATACAATGGCCTCAGATACAGGCTCCAAGTGTGAAGAGTTAATCGAAAATGTCAGTGTAACTTTTGCCGCGGGTTGCTCGGGGGGTAGGCATTGTGTTCAGTTCGCAATTTTCGCTTTTCGCGCCTTGTGGCGCCGGTTTGGCGGGAAAATTGGAGGCTCTGATGTGCGAGTGCCCGGGTTTTTGGATGTGGTATTGGTAGCAAACATAAGAGAGCTAAACTATACTCTGTCTATTATATTTTTGGTTTTTTGACATTCGAAATCCCATACATATTTGACGACTGCAATAGAAAACCAACTTTACTTACCAGACATAAGGAAACGTCAAAAATACAATGACATAGTGGAAGCTCTATAGGGTTTGTCCCCGTATTGAAAAAGCTGTCTAAAAAGAGCTAAACTACGGTTTTTCACCGCGATGAAAGCGCCAGATGCAGATTGATCACGGTGGTGATACGTCTGGTACGTATATGGTATTTAAACATACTGAGAAAGTTCTGCCCCGAAAGTCAATCCTGAAGTTAGAGCCAACCGCTTTTCGCTGTAATTTTTTGTGTGCCGTTCCTCAGTGAGTACAATTCATTTAAGATTCACAATAATCTTTATGTGCAGATTTCCTCACGATGTTTTCCTTCACGCAATAGAATCGTATAGGTACTACCACTCGGGCGAATTAACTGTGCAACTGGCCAGCAAGAACCAAGGGTCACGCCGGGTACGCCAAAGCTAGTTAATATGACCTCTGGTTTTTGTCACTCAGATGCACAGTTAATTTGCACGAGTAGCAATAGGTATTAGTCAGGTGCCATATCTCCTCTCTCACATTTACAGTGTCGTGCAGGGACCTGGGTACACAAAGCGCGGAAACATTGATTGACGTGTCGCCGATAAACTACGCTGTCTACAGACAGACTCACTGTTTTATATAATATATGTATATACATTTAGCGTGTGTTTAGTTGTTTACGCTAACCGAGATAAACTTGTGCTTCTATGCGCGTTACATTATATTGTAGGTATTGTGTGGTTTTAAGTTTAGTTACAGAGGAGATTTCCACAAATGATGAAGGGCACAAATATATGGAAACTGGGACCAGCACCAATAGAAATGAGTGATACGTCGTTGAAAAGGTATTTTTTTGCAGAATATGAATAACGGAAGCGCTAGTCTTGATTTACTGTCCAATTAGAATAATCGTACCTTGAAAGTTTTAATATTTTATTTCTGTAATTTTAATGTTTTTGTTATTTTTTCACATTCATTTTTAATTTTTATAACAAAATGATCATCATTCATATATTAATATATTTGTTTATTATCTCAGTAAATAAAACCAGTTGAAAGTAGTTTCTCCAATTTCAATAATACGTGTTTACGTGTATTACGCCCTAACTGTCATCAGGAGAGAGAGTGCAATTCCATAGAAAAATACTTCCTTCCGACGAATATATTTCAAAATGGACAACATATACGGATTTGTCGTCATAATACTTTTTTGCTCACTTGAAAAGAGCTATCCAACGATGTATGTCTCATCTTTATTGGACATAGGTCCCAAAACGCCCATTCTCATTTCCACAATTTGACATAATCCTTATACAGTAAAGAATTAAATAAATGACATAAATTACCTTTGTCTGGCAATACTAACAACTTTTATCCCGTAATTCCCACGGGTAACCCTAAAAAGGTGAATCGAAGCATTTGCACAAAAGCTAGTGTTTGATATTTAAGTACGAAATAACTATTCCGGCTACAAAAACAAGAGTAACTTTGCTTTCAAACTTATTTAACACCGATTTGCAATAACTCTCGGATATAGACATCTACAGGATGTTGCAAACTTGCAAGAGTGGCATCGTTAGCCGAAAGAGGGTCAGCCTATCATTCTAAATAACTTTTATTTTAGTAAATTAGATTTAAAAAAAATCACATGTTGTATTACAACAATAGTGATTTAAAACGCGTCACCTCTGAGTCACGCCGTTTCTTCTTACCCTTTTTTAACACCCTGTAAATAAAGCTCTAGACTCAAGAATCAATCCACTTAGTGCCATCTCTGTTGAAGTCGTTAGGCCCCGGAAGGCAGTTGGCGCCAGTGCGATGGGCACTAAATCATAGACCCCCATGTTGGTGGTGGCAGATAAAAATAATGCGTCCTCTTGTTTTCTTGAGTCCTGAATCTTGAGTTCTGTCACTTGATAAAAGTGCCGCCGTTTTCGTGGCAAGCACTGTTATGTGTGTTTGCAGTTATGGGAATTTTTTGTTAGAAAATGGCTTGGTTTTATTTGGTTTAAAATTTTGTACACAAAAATTAATTATTTTCAGAAATTGTGACTCTATTTTGGCATAATAATATATGTACCTACATATAGTAATTTGGAATTGTTACAATTATTTCGGTACTTACACTTTGCGTTGATTTACGTCCAACTGCGTTTTCATTGAATATGCAAGTAATTTGAATAATGTATTCAGCAGAATGGCTCATTTTCTCGTCTAGACGCAGATTTTTGGCAATGTCAAGGCCGTTACTGCATGTCGGCCAAAATAATAGTTAAAAACACTAATTTATCTTTTGGAATGGAGATTTTCATTGTGTGCGCTGGAATAAAAGTGAAACTCTATCTACATGTCATAGAGTTTCAACTCACTCATGATTTCAAATACACTGGGCTCCAAAAATAGGCTTTAAAAATACACGGTTCAATTCCCTTTTTCTTGTAAATATAACCAGTTATTGCAAAATTGGTGTTGTGGGCCAGAAGGGGGTGAGTCAACTCGTCATTCTGAACAACTTACGCATTATGTTATTTTGTTTTCTCGGCTAATCTTGCTACAAACTGATCTACGTAAATGTAATCTAATCTGCATCAATTGTCTACGGTCTGACGCAAGCCAATATCTAGTGACGGTGCTGCTCGCACTATAAGATACAGTCACAGGCAATGAAAAAGTTGCACTAACAAAATGTCGACACTAAACAACCCTGATTTTTACCAAAGAACTAATTTATAATTTGGTCAAAATAAAACCGTTTCCACCCCCCCTCCCCCTCCCTGGATCACGTGTATTTTTTTGGAAGTCTATGTAAAGGCTATTTTATGACTAGAAAAAATATGTCATAATACAAATCGTTAAAATTTTTGCGCCGTTCAAAATTTCGGTTCAGAAATATCTAGTTATATATTCCGCTTTTTGACAAAAAATTTATACACGTGATGTCTAACGATACCCCCCCTCCCCCCTCGTGATGTTTCGTGAGGTTTTCCGTATATTTTTTTGGAAGTCTATGTAAAGGCTATTTTTGACTAGAAAAAATATGTCATAATACAAATCGTTAAAATTTTTGCGCCGTTCAAAATTTCGGTTCAGAAATACCTAGTTATATATTCCGCTTTTTGACAAAAAAATTATACACGTGATGTCTAACGAGACCCCCCCTCCCCCCTCGTGATTTTTAGTGAGGTTTTCCGTACCCCCTCCCCTACTCCTTTGAGCCTCACGTGATTAATGGACGGTCCCTATGTATAATATAATTAATCGGTATCTTGAATGAAAAAGCTTTGTATTTGTCGATTAACTCGTCCGAGAGATAGATATTGAGTAAGCCTTAAATCGTAGTTCTACGAAATAATTTTTTGTAATAAACATAATATCAGGGAACCCGCACGATAGGCCATTATCAGGAAAATAGCCTCCATTTTTCATTTTCACGCGATTAAGCCCTCTTTACGGGTGCGATAATTCCTTCGTAAATATACAGAGAAGGCCTTGTTTGTTATTTTATTACGATAGATACAGATATAGTCTTACTAAATAATTAATGCATGAAATGTCTAATATTTTTATGAGTGATGTCCGTCTCTGCGTATTGTGCGTATACACTCACGGGTAATGAAAAGGTTCCACCGAGAAAAGCACCAAATTACTCTTAAACGGAAAAGGCTAGCTTAACAACGCCTTCTGCAACATTGAAGTACATTTAACAGAGCATCAGAATATTATGAATTAAAAACGGTAATAGTTTGTTCAAATTTTAAAATAAAGGTTTGAAAATATTGGGGTTGTTTGGTGTCGGCATTTTGTGAGTGGAACTTTTTCATTGCCCGTGAGTGTATTACATTAGTATATGTATATGCATTGTTTTGAGGGATGGCGAAGACAATGAACGCTAGTTTAGAAATCTAGAATCCAGATTTTATGCACATTTAATTTTCCTTCACTATAAACAATTTAAACATACTCTTTTTAGCTCAAAATGTATTTATAATTCAAATGGTAAATACGCGGATTTTGGATCAAAAATACCAAACAGAGAATCTCCATTATTTCCAATTTACCTTCAACAGACATCCCCTAATCCTTCTAAACACAGAAACGCAAGTTCACAAAATCCTGTCAAACGCAGCTCTATAAATTAGTTATCCGGTATTTAGGAAGCTGTCCAGAATACCCTCAAAATACAAGATGAATGTGTTGGAAAACTAAACGCATGGTCTGTAAGACTACGCGATTATTGGAGGGTTACCGCATGAAGGTTTCGGCCTGTACGCCATTTCTCAACTTCGCCTGAACTAATTTGAACTAGTGGCGCGGTTCACTCAACCCTTCGATGCGCGGGCAAATAATATACATTTTAGTTCTGTTTGGCATGTTGCTCGTTAGTGTTATACAATTGGAGGATACGCTATGTATTATGTAGGTTTTTTTGTAGTAAGTATAGGTATACATACTCGTATAATGAATTAAAGTATAATATGTATTTTAAATCATAATGTAATATCTTTTTTAAAGATAAATTAACTTTCCAAAAACAATGCGTTTAATAGTGTACAAAAAAAACATCCTATTTTTTGTGAAATTGAACGCATTTTTCGCTTCTCACTGCAGGTGAACAATGAAAACTGATATGTGAAAACACATAAAACCCTGCCAAAATGGGAAGTATAAAATTTACCACTGATCGTAAACTGTGGCATGTCCAAGTTATTTACCAAAGTTGTAACGTACGTCATGAACTTAAATTACTTAACGTGTAAAAAGTTACGATAATAATATTTTAAACATCAAAATAATAAAAAAACACAGTGATGTAGTTATTATTTCTTATTATTACGGTATAATGATACTATGTATACATATTATATACTATATCTTCTGAACTATTTTTTCATGAATAAATAAAAAAAAACTTTACCTTTTTATAATGGCCAGTAACGGCAGTAACATTCTTGTCAAAATTGACCACCTTTTGTTTTAGCACAACGTCAGTAACACTCTGTATAGTGCCACAAACTTATCTGTTCCGGTGAGAGTTCACGTAAATGTCTAATACTTCTTAATTCTATAAGATTTTAACTTTGCCAGTAGTGGTAATTCGCTCTTGTGGTTTTAATAAACCCATCTAATCTATATCACTATATAATTCATTAGTAAGTAATGAGATATGGATCAATTTAGTTCGCTCTCACCGGAACAGATAAGTTTGTCGCACTATAGGTATATAGCGACCGACGACGTCTCACGCGATCCCTGCAGGGATGGTTAATACCAGCTTTACACGGATTTACCGTGTCTTTGGTTAATTTATATTTGAATTATAATAGTCTTTGATTTATAAGGACCCGCTGAGAATCCTTGCCTGTTACATACTCGGTAGGTACTTAGTCACATCACAGTAATCAAATCTTATTCGGTATTCGAAGACTTTTATAGAATGAAATAAATGATTTTATATTATAAATTACGTGCAGGTACTTATTCTTCTACCCTAACGCCTAATGATAAAATGTATTAACTCACTGCTGATTAGTATGTAGGTATGACGTGGTCCAACACTTTACCTCAGAAAACACATAAAAATTCAAATTAAAATAAGTGATAAAAGACCCAGTATAATTTTTAATTAAATTATTTACATTCTGAATTAAAACAAACGAAAATCAAAATATATTATTATTTAAGCAAAGCAAATCCGATGATTTTACGCCATAGACAGACATCTTATTTAGAAGCTTCTTGTTTTGTTATAAAAAGAAAAGCTTAACCGATAAAAACTTAACATTTTGAATCATACTTCCTTTAACATTGTTTAAGTCATTAAAGTCACCATTATCTCCCCTCTGCCTCTTGATTCGCTATTGTTAATCATGATTGATCATGATTACCCCCACTTATTATCACTCTATTCATGATTAAGCCAAGTTTAAAAACTCCCCATTTGATGCACAGACTTGCTTATAAAATTTGTGACGCGGAAATGATTAATGCTAAATTAGTTATTTGGGAACTGGGTATAGTTAATGCTGTTGCTGTTTTTTCTAATTATTCTTTCTAAAGAATGCCTATAATGGTTTCTGATTGAAATAGGTAGTTACCTACCTAAAGAAAAATACAAAAATATGTGTGTATCTCCTAACAACTTTTTTCGCCTTTCAGTTTATTTCATTCAGTGTTCACACAAACACTTCTATTAAAATATTAGACATAAGGTTCATAATACGTAAACAGGGCGTCACAGCTGATTCCTCATTATGGTGTAGCAATATGCGTGGACACACACTCCTCCATCAAGTCCTTATCGTCCCGGCCCGGCGCCGAACCCGCTACCCAAACAAGAGGTTATTTTTACCCGACTGCGCAGTGTGTATGTTCATTATTCACCTGCTCATTCAACTTCTATCATTTAATTGAGGAGTTCGTTGAATACAACTTTATAGTCTTTTTCTTAGATTGTTGGTGAAAAACTTTATGGTCTACGGTTTGCGCACTCACAGAGGGTGTCAGAGGCTATGTGATGATGATGCTACATAAAAAAGCGTTTAAAACATGCGTTCGTTTTTAAAAAGCTTACATAATACGGTAGACACTCTTATCAAATAGATTTTTGATGTCTTTAATACGAGAGATATCTGCACTAATCAAATTAGATCACGCCTATACACTTGAGTTCAAGATACAGGGGCCGATAGCAGAAGATGTGATAAATTTATCATTGGATTAAATGTTTGCTCCCGGCACTTAGCAGTATACCGACTCACTCGCTCCGCATCACATACCAACATGACCGTGCTACACTTAGCTGAGACTACAGTGAGGAAGCGCAAATCAAAATGTGCACAAGTTTGCAGTGTTAAAAGTGTAAAGAAAAGGCTGCCTATAGTCGGATGGCTTCCGAAGTATACCTTCACCACTCTCATTCAAGATATTATTGCCGGAATCACCGTTGGTCTGACCGCCATACCGCAAGGAATAGCTTACGCTGTGGTCGCTGGACTGTCCCCGGAGTATGGTCTATACGCTGGGCTGATGGGAGGGTTCGTCTACATGATATTCGGCAGCTGTAAGGATGTCACCGTGGGACCCACCGCCATCATGTCAGCTATCGTCGCGAAATACGTGTCCAGCTATTCGGCTGACTTCGCCGTGCTCTCTGCATTCTTATCTGGAGTCATCATTCTTCTGATGGGAATATTCCAACTGGGATTCGTGGTGGAGTTCATCTCAGCTCCAGTCATCTCCGGCTTCACCACAGCGGCGGCTCTACAAATTGCGTCGGCGCAGTTGAAAGCGATATTTGGCCTAACCGGAGCTGCTGGTACTTATTTCGCTGCATCCATTTTCAATTTCACTCAAAATATAGGCACTTTAAAATTGTGGGATACTGTACTCGGATTTACCTCTATAGCATTTTTGATGGCGATGAAAAAATTAGGTGAAGGTTGTAAACGCACTGACGGTGCGGGAAAGCAAATAAGATGGTTTGTTTCGTTAGCAAGGAACGCAATTGTTGTTATAATTGGCATGCTTATTGCTTTTGCTGTAAAAACAATAACTAAAGGAGATGAGCCATTAGCTCTTATTGGTGAAATAGGCAGCGGCATACCAACATTTGGAATTCCACCATTTACATCCGTTGTTGGGAATGAGACATACAGTTTTCCAGACATGTTAAAAGCACTTGGCCCAGAATCAATAGTCATTCCTTTCGTTTCTATATTGGAGTCTGTAGCTATAGCTAAAGCATTTGCAGGAGGTGTCCAAGTAGATGCTACTCAAGAAATGATAGCCCTCGGAATGTGCAATATTTTTGGGTCATTTGTACGCAGTATGCCTATAACCGGATCATTTACTAGGACTGCTTTAAACAATGCCTCTGGCGTTGCCACAACTGCAGGAGGTATCTTCACAGCTGCACTAATAATTCTTGCACTCAGTGTACTCACGTCTACATTTTATTTTATACCGAGTGCATCATTAGCAGCTTTGATTATCACTGCCATGTTTTCAATGATAGACTACACAATATTCTGTAGATTATGGCGCTGTAGTAAAAGAGAGCTATTTGTTTTATTTCTAACAATGGCCGTGAGTCTTGGATTAGGATTGGAGTACGGTATAGTGGCTGGAGTTCTTGCGGAGGCTGCCATGTTGCTGTTCGCTACGGCAAGGCCATCGATCAAATCAGTTCATGTGAAGAGTGATACAGGGCGTCAATCTCTGATGATAACGTTAAATGACAGTTTGTCGTACTGCTCAGCTGAGCACGTGCGGCGGGAAATTTTCAAAGCCACTCGCATATCAGAGGCACTTATCGTGGTAGATGGCACCAATCTCGAAAGCATGGACACTACAGTCGCTTCTAATCTCATGGCGGTAGTCAAAGATCTGGACAAATTATCGCGAAGAATTGTTTTTGTAAACTTTTCACCAGAAATTCAAAAGATGTGCCTAGTTTTGCATCCAAATGCATCTGATTGTTTCATTTCAGCAGCTAGAACTGAAGATGTTATAGCAAAGGTTTCAACCACATCTCCTCCATTGTCTAAAGTTTTAGTAGATTAATTTCATAGAAATATATGATTTTTTAAACCCATAAGTATTTATTTTGTAATGTATATCTCCTATCTTACTTATTGATAAAATGAAATTTTAAGTGTAAATAGGTATTTATGATAATTCATATTTTTAATTAGTACACTAACATAACAGTAATAATAAATTTTAGTAAGAACATAGATTGTTTTATTTCTATTAAGTATTTACTGCTGCACAGATCCCTGTCGTTATATCTCATACATGAAATATAATCTACGGAAACCAAATCGCTTATCGCCAATAATTTGTGATTCAGCGTCCCCCAATGTTTCCATTGGTCTGACGTGTCAAAGTTGTAGACCCCCTCAGTTTTCCTCAAATATATTATTGTGAGTCAGCACTTCCTTACAGAGATTTATATTTTACTTTATCATAATATTTATGTGACATGGAACTGATGACCAAGACCCAGTTTGCTATGACTTTTTTATGTAGCTGTGCGTCTCAATGATCGGCAAAGGCTGTCACGAATAGTTCAATTTATTATTGTTGACTGCATAATTTTTGTTCAATGTTTGCAAATTCCTAAACAGAGTCTTCAAACATATCAGTTACAGTACCCCCATTACCAGTGTTCGAGTAAAGTCGCTAGTGTAATTCGATAGAAATTTGATAACATTTTGATCAGCCGCTGTCGGTAACGTTAAATAAAACGCATACAAATTTTTAGCGAATTCGTATCGACTTAAGTCAAAAATACTGGTGATCGGGGTACAGGAGTATTGCTTATTCGAACCAAGTTGTAGTATGAGCGTAAAACTCCGTGTAAACAAGATATTACGATACAAGTCTGCGTTAGTTCCGGCCTGCCAGCGCCAGAAAAGTTAATCTGCTGCTTTCTCATCCTGATGTGGATCTACGGAATATTAAAGGAAAAATTGTTCTCAGTTTAATATAAGCTGTGTGTAAACAAAAGTCTGTTGGTGCTGGCCATTTACATTCTGTTTTATTCTGATCTGTTTATACAGTTATAATTTCCAAATTTAGGTTTTTTTTTTCAGGGTAATGTATGGCTTTATTACAGTAGATAAGTACCTCCCATAGTATGTACATAATATTATGAATACCTACGAGTATTTACGTATTTGTACCCAATATTTGAAATAGATAAGCCGAATGCCAAAATATGTCTTCAAATTGATCTTCATCTACAAGCTTGTGATAATGATAACACAAAGACGTCATCCACTCCAGATTTTTACTTACACCGAAACTGTCATAAAATCAATATCAATCTTCAATTTTTACTTAATCTTTTCATATTTTCCATCTTTATCTCGCTGGGGCAGAGGCTCGGCTGTGACGCGCCAAATCACGTGGAAAGAATGGTTCAATGAGCGATCCATCTCACCCCCATATACACTGCACCAACCACCATTACCTGACCCTCCTCGCTTTTCATTTATTGATAAAATAGGCAATGACTGAGGTGGTTCTATGCTATGTGGGAGGTCACCGTAAACTGGTGAAAGCCACATTGAAAGTCAGGGAAGTAGGGACATCACAGGTCTTTTTTGTAAAAATTTGAAGCTCCGTTTTGAATAGAGAATAGTTTCCGATTGATTACCTTCAGTGTTATGTCGTGATTTGTAGCGTCGCATGGAACCTTGTCATTCGTTAAGTGTTTCTACGTCAAAATATCTTTAGAGCTCGTGAATTTGATATTCGATGTGCCAAAGTTTCAAGTACGGTTAATCCTTGTTTGATGTGTATTGACGAATGGCTCGGATGGCTTTATGAGAGGGTCTATCTTTGATGAACTATCCTCAACCAACTATGAAGTTTAAGAGTGTACAGTACAATCATTTCGTTTAGCTGAAATTACCATAGGAAAAACAAAAGACTTTCCTACTTCAAAAATGTATGATTGATACTCTGCATGTTTAAACCAAAGCAGAACCCGTATAGACCATTCAGAGCTAAATATTCCAAGCACACTATAGACCCTCACGTGCAGTAATACGGCAGAAAGTTGCATGTCCAGATTTAGTTTAGAAACTGTACCTCCAGGGTAGGGTCTCCCTCGTCAAATGAACTCTGCTCTTGACAGAAGTAATGAAATACCAAGTAAATGAGGCGTGTAGTTGCCAATAGCAACCTTTCACGACGTTTAGAAATTGTTTAGAAATTAATGCTCGACGCATGAAGCCTTCATGAAACAGTCGAAGTTGGGTGCACCGGGGATTTCTGAACGACTAGACGGCGGTGTGAAGGTAATTATATGACTTGTAGTGTGAACTAGGACATTCAGGGTGACTATATTATAATGTCTGACACTGCCACTATAGAAGACTCCCTTGTGTACCTCTCACTTTAAATTGACGCCATTACTTAACTCTAGATTTTGTCAAAAGCTTTGTATAAAATTAGATTTAATCAGGGTACGACTTTATGATCCAGATAATATCACCAATGTAAAATTTACCTTTAAATTATGTAGGTATTGCACAAAAATAAAAATATGTACATAGGCGAACTTAATGCTTTAGGCGAACTTACAGCATTCTCTTCCAGCTAACCTTGAGCGTTGTGGAGAAAGTGATAGGCAGTGCGATAGACTGAGAGGAAAATGATAATTTGTTAAAATACCTGTAAACACTAGAATATACTTACTTGTATATAATGTATAATAAATATATAACTATAAGTTACATACATATACAATACCTAATACATACTATAACAAAAATAATATACATATATAATAATAATATCAACATATTTATGGGAGAGCATCATAGCGTTGATATAAAGATTGATTCAGTTCACTGCTCTCTCGGCTCAAAACTATTAAAGGACAAGACATTTAAGAATGAATTTAAATTGGTACATCAGAATATTCAGAGTCTTTCTTCTAAATTGTTAGAAATAGAACTATTTTCGGAAAAATTTAACATTGATTGTTTATGTATCACAGAACATTGGTTAGACGAGAATCAAATGATGTTCCAATTGAAAAATTACAAACTTATAAGCTGTTTTAACAGAAAGTGCAACGAGCATGGCGGGTCACTTATATTTCTTAAAGAAAATTGTAAATGTAAAGAACGAAAGGACATAGTTGCTCTTTCTGTTAAACACCATATAGAAATTTCATGTGCAGAGCTAAACAAGTATATAATAGTATGTACCTACAGGCCACCTACTGGTGATTTCATTACCTTTGAGACTGTCATGGAGGATGTTCTAAGGTTAGCTTCCAATAGTAAAAAGGAAGTAATAGTGTGTGGTGACTTTAATGTTGACCTATTAAGTGACTCTCCTAATAGGTCGAAATTACTGTTACTTTTTAAATCATTTAATCTTTTTAATGTCTTTCTGGAACCAACTAGAATTACATCCACGTCTGCCACTTGTCTAGATAACATATTCTGTAACTGTGAGTTTAAAGACAGTAGTGTGATAAATTGTCTGAGGTCAGACCACAGTGGGCAGACCATTACCTTAGTAAACACTGACAAGACAAATAAAACTAAGGTGAGATGCAGACCGATTACTACAAAGAAAATTGACAATTACTTGAAGAAACTAGACGAAAAACTTCCGAAGGTTAAAGTAGATTGCAATTCTAATGAGATGTATACTAACTTATTTAAGATAATAGCTGATGAGTTTGAGAGTAATTTTAAAACGAAGGAAGTTTTGATAGACAATAAAATTAAATTTTGTGACTGGGCTACAGATGGTATTCGCAAAAGCAGGGCGACATTATATGATCTGTATGAGATGAAAACATTCATACTCCGCCCTGACTTTCAATCTTATGTGAAGAAATATAGCAAAATGTACAAATGTGTCTGTCACTGTGCGAAGACAATTTTTATTAATAACAAGATTAAAGACTCGGCTAACAAATCTAAGGCCATTTGGAATATAATTAATAACGAAACGGGGAAGAATCGAACACGCGAGACTAATTTAACTTTAAAGGTAGGCAATGACATAATAACATCAAATGACGAGGTGGCGAGAGTCTTTGAAGAGTTTTTTACGAACATTCCTTTAGAGACTACTTGCAACCTAGATTCTTCAGCTACATTAGCTGAAACCCTGGCGAAGGAGAACGCACCTTCAACCGATAAGGAATTTAAATTCAGATATATTAATACATTAACTATTATAAAAACATTTAAGTCTTTAAATATGAAGAAAACTGAAGACTTGTGGGGAATGTCAGTTAAATTTGTTCTTTCTATTATTAATAAAATCGCCCCAATTTTGGCTAACATTTTTAATAAATGTATCGCTGAAGGTGTGTTCCCAGATCTTATGAAATTGAGTAAAATTATACCTCTGTTCAAGAGTGGGGATATGGAGGACCCTGCAAATTTCAGGCCTGTCTCGGTTCTTCCAGTTTTGAGTAAAATATTTGAGAGGGTCATACTCAGTCAGATGCTTTTGCATTTCAATGAAGCTCGATTGTTTCATAGCCAACAGTATGGTTTTACAAAAGGCAAATCAACAACCGATGCCGGTACTGCGTTAATTAAGCACATATTTGACGCCTGGGAAGACCATCACGATGCTATTGGAGTCTTCTGTGATCTATCGAAGGCGTTTGATTGTGTAGACCATCAGACTTTAATTTCGAAACTGAGATACTATGGAATAGGAGGAAAGGCTTTAGATTTGATAGTTTCATATTTAGACAAGAGGCAACAAAGGGTCGATATTAACAATACTAAATCACAGGGGGCTCATGTAAAGATAGGCGTCCCTCAAGGATCTATTCTAGGACCATTTTTATTCCTCATTTATATTAATGACTTGCCTTTTATGGTTGAAAAATTGACTAATATAGTTTTATTTGCTGATGATACTTCTTTGCTTTTTAAAGTTAAAAGAAGTGAAAATAATTTTAATGAAATTAATTCTATTCTATCTGACATACACGATTGGTTTACCGTTAATAATCTTCTATTGAATTCTAAGAAAACGAAATGTATTAAATTTACACTGCCGAATGTTAGACAATGCGATACTAACATTATTCTAGATGGGAATAAATTGGACCTAGTTAATGATACTGTTTTTCTTGGGATGACTATAGATTCAAAGTTACAGTGGGGACCTCACATTGAAAAATTGGCTGGAAGGTTGAGCTCCGCAGCTTTTGCTGTACGGAAAATTAGACAACTGACCGACGTTGAAACCGCCAGATTAGTTTACTTTAGTTATTTCCACAGCTTATTGTCGTATGGCATTTTGCTTTGGGGTAGAGCCGCTGATATTGAAACTATGTATATTTGTATTACAGAAAAGAGCCATCCGCTCTATATACAAACTAGGTTCCAGGGATTCATTGAGAGAACTATTTAAAGAAATTAACATCCTTACAGTTCCATGTCAGTTCATTTTTTCCAATTTAATGTATGTACGAAAGAATATTTCAACTTTTGATACAATTGGCAGTAATCATGACATTAATACTAGGAACAAGCATAAGCTGGCTTTTCCAGCGATGCGTCTGGCGAAAGTTAATAAATCGTTTTTAGGGTACTGTATTAGATTTTATAATAAGCTTCCAACAGAAGTTGCTCAAATGCCAGAGAATAATTTTAAGTGTTACATTAAAGAGAAACTCTGTAAAAAAGCTTATTATAAAATTGATGATTACTTAGAGGACGTTAATGCATGGCTGTGATAAGTAGTTAGCTCTGCTCATATTATTATAATAATCATTATTAAGCTTATAAGTACCTATTGTATACCAACTAGTTTTAAGTCTTTTTTTTGAAAAGATGGCTCAGGAGTTTCTTGCCTCCGTTCTTCTCCTTAGACAGAAAGAGCCCCCCCTTATCCGAACGGAGAGTAATTTGTAAAAATTGACGTTCATCAGAAAATTTTATATTTGTACGATGAATAAAAAATTTTGACTTTGACTTTGACTTTGACTATGTGCTTACAGCCGATAGTTTACAATTATTAATTATTATCTTGTAGTCGTGTAATTGTGTTATTTTGTAATCCGATAGTTTGTATTTTGGGCTTGCCAGTGGCATACTTCGTAAATGCTCTTCGTTGGTCTCGTCTAACAGCAAGCTTCGTAAATGCTTCAGTTCCGAAATGCTAGTGTAGCATACGCAGAACTTCGGTGCAACAGTTTCGAACCTGGAATAATGGATTCGCTAACATGAATTTAACCTGCTCGTAACATGTTTTACTTGTGAGTTTGAGCACATGTTCTCATGGTTTGTGGTATTCTTTGATACGCGATGCTCACGACTGTAATCCCCGAATGAGTAGTCAGAGGTGACTCGCAAGCGAGCCGCCGCCGCCACCGCTTTTCGCTGTACATTCGACGGAAAACAAATATTACAAAACCACGATAAAAGAATCCGGAAAATAATTCTTACGTAAAAAATCTTTTAACCAAAAAATATTTACTGACACCTTCACTTTAATATAATCACCTATTCCCAACACAATGACACTATTCTCAAACCTTTATGTAAAGCAATGCTCGTCAACCTTTTCAGGCGGAATACTATTTCACCGTTCAGAGACACGCGCACTACGATGGAACCCTCCAAAAACGATAAAAAAACATCATAAAATTTCCATCACTATTCAGAAACGCGTGGGACGAGCTGCCTCCTTGTCAAAGGTTAAAAATGATGTCATAAATTATGAATACGGAACCCTAAAAAGCGAAAAATCGTAGTAAACAAAGGATTGATTAATAGAGATTGCAAATGGCGCCCGGTTTCCGAAAATCGGCTGTTGTGGTTCTGATAAAAATATTTGTGTATCGGTAAATGGGGTATGAAGCGCAATAAATAGGAAAGGATGACTATTGATTGATTATTTGTTTATGTACAGGTTATGGGCGAACCCCCTTATTCATAAAAAAAGTTACTGGACGCTTTAGCAATTGAACTGTTTTGTCACTCTCTGACAGAGAACAATTGTTCTGAATATGGTGCTAAACTGGTTAAGATGCAACAGTTTTTACTTCGTTAACGGTCATCATGAGTATAAAAAGATAAAGGCATCGTAATGTTTGCGGAACTTCTATCTAAACGCCGCAGTCTTATCAAAACCTAGTCATCTTCAAGCAGCATCGAAATAATATATATTTAAGTAAGTAGGTATAGAAGTATTTCAATAGGTTCCTTGGCTAGAAAACCTTCATCAAAACATTTCCTGAAAGAAAACTAATTTCAGGCATTAAGTCAAAATTCCCGGACACACTTATGCCGAGTTGCAGAAAGGGACTTTAAGCCAATGTCGACATTAAATCTATGTCTGTCTCTTTCTGTCCGTATACTGTCAAAGCAAGGCAAAAATACATTTAATGCCGACATTAACTTAAAGATCCTTTCTGCAACTCAGTGTTACTCATTTAATTCCCAGATTCCCGTTTAAACCTGTCTGCGTATACAATGCTAACACAGTTATGAACTCCGCTGACCGGGACTGCAGTTGTAAGGTTTTTGCTAAATTGGGTTACCTAGTTACGTAGTTACAGACTGTGAACTGGTTAAATGGATCCCGGTGTGTTTGGGAACTAGCTCTGTTTGCGGTTGGATCTTTTGCAGTAACTATTTAGAATATATTAGAATAGAATAGAATACTCTTTATTTTGCACCATTAAAGAAAACATTACAATATAACAACTAATATATAAAATTGTACAAAAAAGGTGGTATTAATGCTTAAAGCAATCTCTACCAGACAACCTTAATTAATTGGTCTGTTGGTGATTTTTGAACTACATGAGTCGGTAAGTGTAATTGTTACTGGGTTTACAATATCTACTTTACGATTATGACATGGAGGTAAACTGACCAATTCATATATTATATTTTTCAGACAACTAGAAGGGCTAGTACGGGGCGCATTTAAGACGTGACATAACGTCACCTTAAATCGTAAACCGCCTAACTCCACTTTTTGGCGAAAATGACTTTTTGGTATCAATAGAAGCGTTTTTTCAAGGTGCATCTAATCGTATTACTCGTAAATTTCTAAAAAAATTGTGCTCTGAGCAAATTAAATTTTCGTTTTCCTCCTAACTCAAATACGTGATTTTTAAACAATAAAACCTCGTAACTCCTCCTACTCCCATACAACGAGCGATGTAGGTGGGAATGAACGTACGTTTTTGCAATAAAACTATGTTTTTTACTTTGTTTTTATTACTACATAGTACTTATTGATCAATTTATACTTAAATTTTGCTGTTTTTTTTGCCATATTATGCTCTAAAATTAAAAGTTACGCGTATGTCACAAACAAAATATTTTGTATATTTTGGTTGGAGTCAGCACTATACTACGTACTAATTTAGGTTTTTTGCAAACAAAGCAGGACGGCTGCTGCAACCCGTTGCTGACGAATCCTTGGCTCCTCCAACCGATCCCATCAGTCATTCTCTTAGAGGCGATGGACTCCTTTGCGAGGGCCCCCAGATTTGGAAGTAGCCCGTGCACTGCATGGCGTGCAGAGCACCAGGTACTTTTTGATTCCGGGGAACTAACATCTTGAAATGCTCCTCAAATGACCAGCAACTATCTACGACTAGGCTGAGGTAGCACATGTGCCGTTCCATAGCAATATGATCATCACTAACCCGCACCCACAGATCTGGTGGCTCCCTGCTCATTAGGAGTTTGTAGGGTGTAAGGAGGGGCGCTGTTTTAGGCCTAGGCGGTGAATCATGCAACACAGCAACTTTCATCTTCGGGATGTCATCCTCGAAGGAAGCTCTCTCAGCCACCTTCTGTGTGTCATCAACAGAATGCATTGTGCTAACCGTTTGCGAGCTAGATTTACAGGACAGTGTTGTATGCCAAGTTCCATTGCAGAGGTGTCCAAGACCGACCCCTGAGAAACTCCGCAACTGACCTCATTCTGCGAAAATAAACCCTTTCTGATCGGGTACTTAATGTACCAGTTGAACCTCTGACTATTTGCTGGAGGTAGGAAGGCCATGAATGGTATTACAGAGTGGCCCTAAAGGTTCTCCGAGGGATAGAGTTGAACGCGTACATCATGTCTAAACTAACACCCAGCGCAGCTATCCCCGGCCGCGGTTCACACCCTGCTCCAACAGTGAACGAACGCAGAAGTACTTCTACTTATACGTATTATATCCACTATCGATTGTGTATTTCGTAAGCCAAACTGACAATCCAAAAGGTCAAGACTGTTCAACCAGCCTCTTACAGCAGGCAGATGAGTCGGTACACAGAAGAAGTATCTCCAGGACTGCTTTCTTTCTTCATGAGCTTTAACGTGGCCTCTTCCAGTCAGTGGAGAGCTCACTGGCACTCAGGCTGCGGTTTAACAGACAGATTAACTGTCTGTACAAACCAGCTCTGAGCGCCAGCACCCACACACGGTCTGGTATGCCATTGGGGCAAGGAACGGTCTTTTGCGCTCTGTTCCAACTCTCGATCCGTCACTCCTTGGTCGTCAGATGATGATGTTCCTAGTCCATGGGAAACAGCGTGCTTAATACCAGGGTTTCATCGGCGACGGCGGAACCATGGACTCAGTCTGCCTAGTACTGATTTATGTTTACTACTGCTTATAAAGATGATTGCTGATCATACAATCATATTTTTATTAAGTACATCAATACTCTATATTTCAAGTAATAGGAAAAGATAGAGAGATTTTATCTATATTTGAATAGCCTAAGTCCATCAAAGAAAACAATATTTTGCTTAATCGAAGTCCGAAAAACTCGTATTTCCAGGAAAAACACGTATCTCCAATAAAAATATTCACATAGAGACTGGGAAAAGCTCGAAAGTCCATTTTATGTATAAATAAATAAAAATAGCAAATTTTACATAGTCACATTCAATCCGGAACCGATTTTTTAGTCTAGTAATAAAAACACATTAGGGGGTGTCCTAACTAGAAGTACATAATAATCAGTTTTTTTTGTCTCCTGAAAAATTTGCTCGCGTGGAGTTGGGCGGTTTACGATTTAAGGTGACGATAAGTTTTGCATCGCGCTCACTCACTTCGCGCAGCGTCAAGAGCGAGAACTTTTGTCACGTCTTAATAGCGCCTCGTGCTACATGGCTAGGTTTATGAATTTACCCACTCCAATTACATAATTATGATTATAATATAACAATATCGATAATTTGGTGCAGCTTTACTGCCATGCCCTCTGTAAGCCTGCAGTACAAATGTGCAAGTCGAGCTTTTGCTCATGTTTATGACAAAATTCAGTTAAAAACAAATTTACGCCGTCTGGAGGGCAACAGCCACGCTATAAAATCGAGGAAATATTGCAGCACTTTACTGCACTTCAGCCACAAATCAGCTATCAGGCAATATCGGTGGTGCAATAAAAATACTAGGAATACCCGCGAGATTGCATCGTCTCCACAGCGCTATTAGACATAACAAATCATGTACAGGAGGGTTGCTCTATACTGAAGAAAAAAAAACGAACGCTGTCGAGCAATCGGCACGTTTTAAGCTGCGTACAGACCGGCCAAACGAATGCCAACGAACGGGTTTCATTGACCTTCGTTGCTTTAAATCTGCCCTGTATTATGTATGATAAATATCCATCGTTGGCCGTTCGTTGGGCTTTCGTTGGGCCAATCTGTACGCAGCTTAATACAACTACGAGTCGTGGCTCGCGCAGCTGTGCTCCGAAATTTAGATTTTCGTAATATGGAGTAACCCCCCAGAGCGATTCGTCGACCTTCTTCAGTAAATACTAGTCTGCGGTGTCTGGCTAAATAAATATATTGGTGCATTTTTTTACGTTGTTGAATATTATAGGGTTGAATTTTATCTGGTATAATACAAGCCTTTGGACCAACGTTGTGGTAGTGTTTGAGACATCCTGCCTGTTGTTGACATGCTGCCGGGAGTATAAGCACCTTGGGTGTGTGTAAGTAATGTGTATGTACCATCATAATACCTAATGTAAAGACTCGTGAATTTAAAGAAGCTATGATTCAAACTGCAGGCTCGACTGCTTCTTCTCATGTTTACAGGAAACCTATTATAGACTAGCCTCGCAGGTTGTATAGAATACCCTGAAAGGATATAGAGGATTATTCCTACATGGTCACTGAACTTTAAAAAGCAAGCAAGTAAGTGCTTACTGTTGTTTAGAATGAATAATTTTGTAAAATAATAAAATTTTATTATACCTGTATTCTGGTCGTTTATTAACCGACTTCAAAAAAAGGAGGAGGTTCTCAATTCGTCGGGATATTTTTTTTTATGTATGTTCACCGATTACTCCGCCGTTTATGAACAGATTTTGAAAATTATTTTTTTGTTGTATTAGGTTGAGCTCCCAGGTGGTCCCATTTTTTTCAGTTTATTTTAACCACTAAAATGTAAGAAATAATTTAAGGTTTACACAAATTCTACTCGTATGTGACAGTACAAATATACCTAAGTTGGTGCCATATTTCTTCAGATTACTTTGTCACCGCACCAACATAAAAAAGAACAGTTCCTGCTTAGGTATATTTGTACTGTCACATACGAGTAGAATTTGTGTAAACCTTAAATTATTTCTTACATTTTAGTGGTTTTTTGAAGTCGGTTTTTAATTTTTTTAATTATGACTTTCTGAATGCAGGGTGTTGCAAAAGTGATATATAGCAAGCTCACGAAAGGTGACTCCAACGCTCAATTTTTAACAACTTTTATGCTACTAATAGTTTTTATTTATTTATATTCAGACTACAGGATCCACTTAAAAACTAATCACTTTATTATCATCATCAATTAGTCCATTAAATTTTATAAAAATTAAATTATCACAGAGTAATATAGCTATGATTTTTGACATTCGTATAAAAGACAAATATCCAAAAAAAACTACGGTAAAGCAAAGAATCTTTGTCTTTTAATTTTTACTTGTAGTTACCAGGCTCGCAGAACGAAGCAGGAGTCACCCTGTGGTCGTTGCCCGTCTGCTCCGTAGTAAAGATATTCACGTATTAAACTACAGCTTCACCTCATCTTTTGTCTATGTACCCTTGTTTAACATTCCCGCCGCACTCCTAGACGCGTCTGCCCTCCTGGTACTTGCAGACTTAATTGGAATTTTATTTTGTGAAAGGTCTTTGATTAAGTTTTAATGAATAGGAAATCTGATTAGTTTCGCGCATAGTTTGGGAGTTTTTTTGGCAAAAGGGTGAAGATGAGTTCTTTGTGTCTAGTCTAGACTGAGTCAGTAACAATGATAAACTGTTAGTTTTATAATATAATAGCTGTTCCCGCGCGCTTTGCTTCGCCTTAAAAAGTTTTCCCGTGGGAATTCCGGGATAAAAAGTAGCCTATGTTCTTTCCCAGGGTCTAGACCGTATGTATACCAAATTTCATTCAATTCCGTTCAGTAGTTTTGGTGTGAAAGAGTAACAGACAGACAGACACAGTTACTTTCGCATTTATAATATTAGTAAGGAAGTAAGGATGTAGGTAAGGCTGATGTAAAAATTTGATTTTCTTCACAATTTCTGTAAAATGCCTCAGCTCGTCGTCAGTCTCAAACTCACGTACCTACTGAACCAACCGAGAGCTCGTATACATTATTATAAACATGTTTTTCGAATTCCGAAGTTTTACGTGTTTACGGCTACTTCTACGGCAAAAAATGATTTGATTGACTACTTTTGGCTTACAATACATTTTTTCTCTAACGTTCAGTTTAAACACTGGTGTGATGATAATGTCAATTATTATTAGGTATTATTTTAAATAGCATGGCTTATTATAAAGTTATGAAGAAAAAACTTCCGTAGATTGGCTAAAACAAGCTAGTAAACGCGTGTGTGTCGGTGCGTCGACTGCGGACTTTTGAGAAGTGTCTCGAGTGTCGCTCGTCTCGAGTCAAGTGCGTCAGACACTGACACCGCTTTGACACACTATACAGGGGGAGACTAATCAGACGGGATATGCCAAGCGCTTCAAGATAATATAGCAAGTATGTCAGTGTGAGTGAAGGAATTTTGTGTTGCGAGATAGTGACGACTGAAAAGGTTAACTAAAATTTTATCTATGGGAAAATACTCGTACATGAATAAAATAAAAATGTATTTTTGATTTTGTTATTACGCTACATTAAAATACTTATTTTAAAACACAGATGTTTTTAATTCTGTATTGGAGATTATAATTATATATGATTATAGTATGTCTTCATAACCAGTATTTTTGCGAATTTTATAACATTCTTATATACACAACAAGCAAGTACAGAGTTGATTTTTCTTACATTAGGTACTTTATTCAGCCCAAACTTCCAACAAGACACAACGCTCGATTCCTAAGGGATATCGCGAAGTCAAAACGAAGTAACATTTAATTTACGAAGTAATTTGTGTCAAATTCGATACATTTTGAATCCGAAAATCGTTCACAAAACTAGTTCGCGATAAGGGCCCTGACTTCTCCCATCTAACATTGGGCTGGTAGCATCCCGTGATGGATCGGCGAGTTTACTGCCGCAAGTAATGAGCAACGGTAATCGTTTGGGTTTTATCTTTCGCGCCTGATGGATGCGAGACGAGAGATAGTGTGCGGGAGATTTATCCTTATATTTTGTTCTGTATAAGGATAGGTTTGGTAACTGTTATATGTTATAGTTTCTTACCGTGATGCTGGATGCAGTATTTATTTATTTATTTATTTATTTATATAAGGCACATCAACAGTACATGTTACAATACACTTATAAAAAAAAAAAAGGTTAGAGAGGTACTTATCAATAACATGTACCAATTATTGACGACCGAATGGCGTAGTGGTTAGTGACCCTGACTACTGAGCCGAAGGTCCCGGGTTCGATTCCCGGCTGGGGCAGATATTTGTTTAAAGACAGATATTTGTACTCGGGTCTTGGGTGTGGATATTTATATTTAGTATCTATCTATCTATGTATTTGTGTAGATATATCAGCTGTCCGACACCCATAACACAGGTTCTGCCTAGCTTGGGGTCGGATGGCCGTGTGTGAGATGTCCCCACATATTATTATTATTATTATTATTATTATTATTATTACAGACATGCTCAACACTTGTTAGGCACATAACAAAACATAGAAATAATCGTAATTAAAAATACAGTTTAGTATTACAAAAAAGAAAAATAAAACTTTAACTCACATTCTTTATAAATTCTGACATGAAAACAGATATATAAACTTATTTAAACTATAAAAACAAAAACAACTTCTTAACACTAATATGTTATACATTATTAGTTAGAGATCGCACTAAGTACCTTATTTCTAAAAACTGCAAAACTATCCGAAAAAATATCCAAATTGTCAAATTTACTATTTATAGTGTTGAATTCCTTGCACATTCTATTGAGTGGAGCGTGAACACCGAGGTTGGTTCTGGAATGGTTTGAGTGAAATAAATTGGTTATACGTTTACGCGGGTAATTAAATGGGACTGATATTTTGATTTTACTGGAGATATTACTAGAGTATATTTTATTATTAACAACATTATATAAGAACATGAGATCATGCTGAATCCGTCGATGCCGTAAAGAAATCATATTGAAATATGTCAACCGCTGTTCGTACGGACACCGGTGTGAGATGCCGGGGCTGATGAAGGCGAGGTGGCGGGTGAAGGCGCGCTGGATGCCCTCGAGGCGCTGCGAGTGCACGGCGTAGTGTGGGTTCCACACCACGCTTGCGAACTCCAATATACTCCTAACCAAAGCGTTATACAAAAGGATTTTCGTTTTATTACTAAATCCCCTTGTATTACGCTTTAGAAAGCCAAGCATCTGAGCCGCTCTTTTAGTGACACTGTCTATATGACTTTTAAAATTTAGTTGGCTATCAAGTATAACGCCTAAATCTTTTATTTCCAGAACTTGACTAATATTTTGGTTTGCAATTTTATACAATGATACTAAAGGGTTTTTCTTTTTGGTAAATTTTATAAAGTAACATTTATTTATATTGAGACACATTTTGTTTCTGTCACACCAGATTTGTATCCTATTTATGTCTTGTTGAATTAGATTTATATCGTTTACGGAATTAACTGTTCTATAAATTTTAAGATCATCGGCATAGAGAGAAAATTTACAATGTTGAATGCAGGAAGTAATGTCATTAATGAAGATCAAGAATAAAAGTGGACCAAGATGAGAGCCCTGCGGTACACCCGATACAGCAGGATAAATATTAGAGTCATAACCGTTAACAACAACACTTTGTGGTCTATTGTGTAGGTATGATTTAAACCAAAGCAACAAAGATCCCTTAATTCCTGAATAATTAAGTTTATGTAGCAATAGATTGTGGTCAACTTTGTCGAACGCGCTAGAAAAATCTGTGTAAATAGCATCAACTTCATGTCCCTTATCAAGTGCATCAGTTAGTTCTGAGATGTATTCAACTAAGTTGGTTTGAACTGAGCGGCCGCTGATAAAACCGTGTTGGAATTCGGAAATCAGTTCGCGAAAGGTGTGAGATAGAGATTTATACATGAGTGATTCGAATATTTTAGAAAAACAGGATAGAATAGAAATTGGTCGGTAGTTCTTAATATCACTTTGATCGCCTTTTTTATAGATTGGTATAATTTTTGCCTTTTTCCACTCTGCCGGAAAGATACCATATTTGAGGGAACTATTTATAATGAGATAAAGAGGAAAAGTTAGTCTAGATGCACATCTTTTTACAAAAATAGGAGGAATGCCGTCGGGTCCAGCACCTTTGTAGATATCTATTTGCTTCAATTGTTTTAGTATATCCGTTTCAGTAAATACTAAATTGGACAAATTACTTATGTTGTTAGGGGAAATATTTGATGAAGGTGGACTGTTCTCATTATATTGTGTAGTAATAGAATTGACTGTGTAAACTGATGAAAAATGAGAAGCAAAAAGGTTAGCAATATCAGGACCGGTGTCAGAAATAGAGCCCTCATTTTTCATTTCAGCTGGAGGACAAGCTGATGATTTTCTCTTAGCTTTCACAAAACCCCAGAACGCTTTTGGGTTCTTTGGAATGTTTTGCTCCAACTTTGATCTATAAGTACTGTAACAGTTTGCTGTTAATTTGTGACACTGGTTTCTTATCAAGTCAAATTCTAATTTATCACGAGGGTTATTGTACTTTCGAAACTTTTTCCTTAATTTTTCCTTTTCATTTAATAGTTTTATTAATGGGACAGTAAACCAAGTTGGCCATTTAGATTTAGAGGTTTTATGCTTAGGAACATACTTATCGATTATTTCATTAATTATTTTATAGAATATTTGAACCATTCCATCAGTATTTTCACAATCTACGAATTCAGTAAGCCAGTCAATTTCGGAGAGTTCAGTAAAAATGTTGGTATAGTCTGCTTTATAAAAATTATATCGGGTCTTATTACGAGGTCGAAGGTAAGCCATGTTAGAAGATGGGATAGTGAGTAACAATGGAGGATGTTTAGTATCTAATTTACTAAGTAAGTCTCCGGTACAGAAGGGCTCCGATATAGAAACATCGGGAATGTTACTAAGTGCGAGATCCAACAGTTTATTGTCAATGTTTAAAATATTATTGCTTTGATATAAATTATTTATGGATAGAAAATCTATAAGAGAGTAACCTAAATTAAAATTTTTACTATTGGTGGGTATCATATGGTTACTATTACTAGAATGTCTACTCCAACTGAGAAAACCAAGATTGAAATCACCGACTATGATAACATTGTCTACATCATTCATTACTGTGTCTACATTATTCAAATAATTATCTAAAGTATCTTTTTTAACAGGCGGAGGTAAGTAAACAGCACATAAGGCAATTTTTTGAATAGTATCATTAATTTTAACTTGTACACTGACCCATAAATCTTCACAATCAGATTCATAATTAGAAACTCGGACAGATTGTATATCACGGGAGTATAAATGTCTGTATTTATGGTAATCTAAGGGTTTGTGTATGTAGTTCTAGTTCCTAGAAAGCAATAACAGATGGCGCTGTAAACAGTCGCCAACATCGTGGTAAACAATAACTGTATTATACCATTAAAAAGTACGTTAAAAGGGTGTTTAAAATGAATTTGACACATTTCTAAGGCGATCGACAGCCCCTTGACAGCGTCTTTTAACGGTAAGTTTCACTATGCAATACATACATTGTGGTAAAAAAAAAATATACATATAACATCTAAAGCACTTGAAAATGTAACTAGAACTGAAACAGTTTCACCACAATATCGCTCTTTACTATGGAGCCCACAGACCACAAATTAAAGTCGGTCTGCACTGGGCAAGAGGCCAACACTGTGAATACAGTTCACCCTGTATATGTAGAGGTGCATGCGATGCACTTACTACAAGTTTCGGTAGAAGTTCTATTGAAACTAAGAGTACCCAAGTTTCTGCATAGGTTTTAGAAATAAAACAATGGGTGATATATTTTACTTTATAATTTTCCGACAAACTGACCTGACAAGTTGTGAAAGAATGAAGATTACTTGTGTGGAAATGTGTGGAGATCACAAACATGTAAACATGCATGGCTTGTGATGTGACGCTTTCCATAGATATAGAAAAACTTAGGATAAGGAAGGCTGTACCATGAAGGGTATACCATGGTTATATTCATTTCCGGAAGCTGTTGGTAATCAAATGAAATTCTTATCTGTTTTCTAGATGCAAAGCTGGTTTTGTGTTGAAAACCCTGGAGATTTATATAATACTATTATCAATATTATATTAATAATATTAATATAGGTACCCATAGTTTCACTTGCACCAGCTTATAGTACACCAAGCATTTGCGTTGCATTTTGCTCTCTCGCGAACGATTTGCGTGTCCAGACCTCACAGAGAGCGCAGTGTTGCTACAGAACACCTATGCTGAGTAGGGAAACTTGGGAATGGATAGAACTTTTAACTTTAAAATTTCAAATTTATTACATACTCTTTTTTATGAATGTCGAAATCACAAAACACCTAAGTGCCAATTTCTCCATAAAAATATAGTGGGTTAGAGTATAACCAGAGATTATTGGTTGACTCTTGACACATCGAGATGATGTATAATTGATCAACCTTTCCCTGGTTACGATCCAACCGACCATGGAGAAATTGGAGCTAAATATACTTATTGATTGATTCAAACATTGACGGTTTGTTAGTTTAAGGAGGTTCAAAACTCTCGGACAAATAAAAGCTATTATAAAATGTCGAATAAATAAAGCTAAGCATGTGTTAGTTACATGCGAAAGTTATCAACGTTACTATTAATACAATGCGCTGTACTCGGGCCACTCGTTTCAAGGTTACACGGAGTGTGAGGAGAATACAAATTTTGAATTAAACACCCTGTAGTGAACGCAGGGTGGCCATTTTGTATGCCTAAGTTGGTTGCAAATTTTGCATAAGGGTGCGATATAATCCCAACTGTCCACTGGCCACTTTTGCATCACTAAACAGGAAAACTTTTAAATACTTAGATGAGTTATGCCATACTATATAACCTGATTATATCATAAATGTGCATACAAACAAACAAAAATAATTATTAAAAAAATTAAAAAACCGACTTCAAAAAACCACTAAAATGTAAGAAATAATTTAAGGTTTACACAAATTCTACTCGTATGAGACAGTACAAATATACCTAAGCAGGAACTGTTCTTTTTTGATGTTGGTGCGGTGACAAAGTAATCTGAAGAAATATGGCACCAACTTCAAAAAGGAACAGTTCCTGCTTAGGTATATTTGTACTGTCTCATACGAGTAGAATTTGTGTAAACCTTAAATTATTTCTTACATTTTAGTGGTTTTTTGAAGTCGGTTTTTTAATTTTTTTAATTATTATTTTATTTAATAGTTTTTAGTTTATTTGTAATAATTTTCAATCAAAAGTAAGTAAGGTGCAAATGATACCAAAAAGTCCTACTAATCAATACGAATCATTCAAACCTAAACACGAAGTAGTTGCTATATACCGTTGAGGAGTTCCCCTGACTGCCTTCCGTTTCCATCATCAGATCAGCTCAAGGTCACCATCATATTTTTTTGTTATAAGAACTATATTTACGTTCTTAATTTCATTAGAATCGGTTAATATGTGCCCAAAATGGAAATTCATACCCTGTTTTACCCCTTTACCCACCCTTGGGGGTGAGATAAAATTCTGAAAAAAAAATGGGACCACCTGGGAGCTCAACCCAATACAAAAAAAAAAAAGAATTTTCAAAATCGGTTCATAAACGGCGGAGTAATCGGTGAACATACATAAAAAAAAATATAAAAAAAAAGATCCCGACGAATTGAGAACCTCCTCCTTTTTTTGAAGTCGGTTAAAAAGACCACGTGCTTCTTTCAAAAAATCATTCAAGGAAATGCTGCCAAAGGCGACAAATCTATTAAAATCCTGTCTCTATTTCCAAATAGAACAAGGGCTAGTACCTAATTTCTTTTATGTGAATTGTGAATTAACTGGATTTCCAAATTAAACCATGTTTTTTTCCGGAATTTCAAACTCAACAACACTTTTTTATTACTTGTGAGTGTATTAGTGGCATATTTTGTAGTTTTTATTCCACATTGAATCTTTGTCTCCTTCTGATGCGGACTACGCGGGGGTCCCCACGGTCTGATCACTGTACCAGATGGAACACTCGCAATATAGCTCATATTCCATTGGCAGCTTTTTGACATACTTATGAGATGTAGTCAAGGATATAGTTAATTCAAGTTGACATAAGTGCACCTTTCTTACATTCTTCATGTTGGATTAATGTTTTTTTTTTATATATTTCAGGTAAACAGTTAAATACATTAGCAGAAAAAGATTGCAGAGTGAGTAAACACCACAAATATTTTAATTACGAGGCCAAATTTCGTTAGCGGCCAAACCTTTGAATCGCTGTGAAAAGGTTATCAGAAAAGCCAAGGAATTAATTACACAAGTAAAATACATAATTCCACAGATAAAACGGTTGACCGCGCCCGGGACCACCATAAAACAATTTAATCAGAACAATGGTTTTCGGGACCGCTTAGTGAAATATGCGGCCATTTTGGAAATTTAATATTTAAACGGGATCGAAAAAGTGCTATCCTTACGATTATTTAGTGCAGCGTTCTGTTGTGTTATCGCTAACCGTAATAATTTACTTCTCGCAGGACAAAGAGGCCAAATAAGTTGCACCCTTCAGTGTCCAAAATATAGACCGGCAAGGCTAGTGTTGCTGCTGTGCTGAGTTGTAACCTCTTGATTTAAAGTTGAGTTTGGCTTGTGGAGGTGCATGATAAATCTGGCTAGTTAGTGTAGGGAGTGTGCGAGTGAAGAGCGGGCTGGCTCGGGCCGGCTTGCGGGCGACACGAGCCAGTGAGGGGTCGGCAGTCGAGCAGAGAGGACGTGCCGCAGGCTTAGCGCTGGTGGGATCGTGTGTGGAACGCTTTCGCTTCAAAATATTCAAAAATCGAACACTCGTAGTTACAATAAAAAGTGTAAATAAAAGTGATCTTGTATCCGGACTGTATATTTGATCGGAGGTCAATGAACTTGTTGTTTACAAACATTACGTATGAACTTGCAGTGGTTTGCTCAACGCGTATTTGTTGCTGAGTGCGAAGTAAAATTGTGTTTCTGAAGTTAAAAGGACTTTCGTGTTTGTTAAATAATCGCTTGTGTTAATTTTGTTGGTTGAAGAGAACAGAAAAAGGAGTAAAAATTATTTTGTATCAGTTTTTCAAGGTGAATACTTATGTATAAGTACTTAAAAACCTACTTAATCTTTTTGTTTCTTTCAATATCTTTTAGTTTGTTTGTATACATATATTTGTTTGTATTCTTAAGTGCCTATGTAATATCGTACTTACATTTATTTTTTAAGTTTGAACATATCGATATGAAATCTTAATTAAATTGCTGTATAATTATAAACTTTAAATAGAGCTGATCCTTTAAATTACCCGAAACGTATACAAATTAACTCAATACACAAGCTCTTCTCAGTTTTTAAAAATACTACAATCGCGTAACAAAAAAATCAAATAATAAACATAAAAATCATTAAGTTTAAGTTTTAAGCATTACATATTATAAAAAACGACAAGGCCATAATCTACCCCACATCTAACAGTATTTTAATCTAACTATCTGTTACTAGGGGCCCTAACCCTTCCACTTATTCAAACCTATCTGATATCGATCGACTCCAAGTGTGCGTTTATAGCGAGCAACAGCTGACATTCGTATGAAAGAAATATGAGGATTATACTGTCTGGCGTCGTAATTGGACTATTGATAGGGAAAGAAAAAAGGCATAAGTAGGTGGGTGCTATCAATTGATGGTCTGTACGTTAAAAATCATCCATTCACTATGAACTAAAGCGGAGTTTAACAACATAGTACAATCTGATTCTGTTCTGAGACGATCACTATCCGAAAAGTTTCTCTCACCAAACGTTTAATTACTTAATCTTTTTTTAAATACTCTATAATTTTGATAATATTTTATTTATATGCTTCACCGATGATAATCTGTAAGTGAACAGCCCTATGAATGGCCTCCCCACAAACACACGGTTCGGCTCTGCCGCCATGACTCACGGGTTTTGCTTGTAAAACAATCTGATAACGACATTTACATACAAATTAGGTAATAATACTTTTCGAACAACTGTCTAGTCTGTTTTAAGTAATTACTGTTATTTAGAACTATTGGACTCATTTAATACAGACAATATGGGCGAGGGTGACGATGAAATTAAAAGGTCACTTGGAGTATAAATGTTCAAGTTAAAAATTTCGGCTGAATCACAAACTATAAAGCCACCTGTGACAAAACTAGTGGATAAAATACAGCAACAAACGACACAAAATAGCAATAATTCAATAACAACAAATATACTTACGGTCGCCGCGTGGGCAGAACAATAATTTAAACGCAACCTCAAACAAGTCAACTGTAAAGTGTATGGAGTGGACACAACTCCTACGTACGTAGAAGACTAATGTTAAATAATGGATAACAATATCGAAACGTTTCTTCAATGGAACATCGAAGCCCGCGCCCACAGCGAAGATAAAGTCGTCAAATTTTATGGTCGCAGGAAAGAATCAAGTTGGTCCGTCTCAAAATAGATCCTGAGAGGACAATTCATAACATGGCCCGTTTTGTTTTCGAAACAGATGACAGAGTTATGTTTCTGAAACATGTGAAACTAAAAGAAGTTTCGTATGGCTTATAGAATCCAATAAAATAAACACTGCGAAATAAATATTTAAATAAAGGATATTTTAAGTTTTCAAATAGTTGCAATATAAATGCAAATTTGGTTGTGTGTAATTGGTCAAGACTAAAAGAATAAACAATGACTTTGCTTAAACGCATTTAGCATTATTTTAGAACGACACAATAAACCCACGCGCATATTAGCAATTTCGTGCTTGAGTCCATTGGAACATAGCAGCATGTTTAAATTACCATAAAGGCAATGTTTACATATTTGAAGCAGCGCTTTACATATCACTTCACTTCAAATTAATGATGGCCATTCAAGCATGAAGTTGCACCTAGTCATTCAAATTTCATTCTGTAAATATACTACAATTTGTGATAATATACACAACATTTTGAAGCAATTATTATAATGGCACCAAGGCGATATCTCAGTACTTCCGCTATCATCGTGATGAGAATGCAAGCTCAAAAACAAAATGTAACTACGATCAATGGCTGACTCGAATCATTAAATGCCTTAAGCCTGCAATTAAAGTGGGCTTTTCAATTCTCAAGACTTGTAAAGCCTTCTTTATGGGCACTTAAATTGATTTGAGAGCGATCAAACTGAAATTGCTTCGATTGCGAGCGTAGTGACACCATAGATAGCTGGTGAGAAAAATACTGCAACTTAGCACATTGCGGAAGTTTACTCTCTCACTTGTTTAAATTGTAATCGCCTCGCTTCGCTTTTGTTCTCCTATCGTACCATATTTGCATTAATAGTATTTAAAAAACATAATAATAACTAGGTCAATAACATTCCCTTTCTTTCAAAAGTCATCAACATTACTGTTACTAATTATTATATTCATGATAGTAAATTAAATTAATTAAAATCTGATTTCATCACCTTTGTCATGATCTTATTTCGTCTCGATTGCATGGTACAAGTTCACCCACGCACTTATCGTAGGCGGTCACTAAACGAAAGTATGATGGAACCCTTCTGACCCTATTTAGGGTCAGAATTTCGTAACATGCTAATAAAAACATAAACTTCTTGTTAGTATCACCATGACTCAAGCTTTAGATGTGAATTTGGTAATACTCAATGCGTTTGGTTGCTCATTTATAGCTTCATAATTTTTGGTTTTTATATGTTTTTTTTTCTATATTGAAGTTTATGTATCATCTTAATTACTTGTATCGTTTTCTTCATTTAACATCGTTGCGTTTTTGCACCGAGTACCTAATATTAACACCGTATATTTTCCTTACAGCTCTTCCAATCTGATAATACCCCAATGACTGATTAAAAGTGTTACTTAGACTATAGACAATGTGCTCAAATTAGACTGTTCTTATTGTGCTAATGCAAACTGTCCATTTTTGATCCTTTAATAGTGTCGAAACCATATGTGTGTAAGACTAACGTAATATGTGCTAAAACTGTTTTTGGTGAACTTTGAACATTATGAACTGATGAGTAAAGTTGGAATTCGGCTAGAGGTTGGAGAGCAGCGGCATTGATGGCTACGGATGGGCACCAACTTATCTAAATTGAACAAGACCAGAGTCTCCGGTGTTAATCATGTTAGTATTGAACGCATGTTACATTTCTTGCTCTGCTTCTGTCGTACTGATTATTATTTTTTGCATTTTTTACCGAGTGCCTTTTTTATTTAATTCTTGTCCTTGCACCGACTGTTTAAATTACGTATGATATGATATATCATTTATGTAAATAACTACATTTGAATAACTATAGCTAAATGTTTTTCATGGGTTGAGTTCCAGAAAATATAGTTTGTCAAATTATTTAGGTGAAAGTTAAAATTAATCGTGAGTTTATTGCGCTCAGGCTTCCGGCTTGCTGAGTCACACAGCTCAGTAACATACGTTATTTTTACCCCAAAGAGACCAACTTGTAAATCATCCTTATTTGTCGGATAAATATTTTTTCGCGCGCTTGTTAAATTGTAATGTATTGGCTGCTTTTGGAATTTCTTGTGTGTTGCTGTTGTTACATATCTCTTTATTGTTACATAATATATTATAACTCATATTTTTGTGGAACCTCTCCGTGATTTAAGTAGTTTTGTTTTTCCATGTATATAAGTTTATAGTTATAGAGCTTTCATTAGTTTTCGTGCCATTTTAGATTGTTTTACATGTAACTTTATGAATATAATAGAACAGATTACACACGCATCTTTATCGATGATCTCATCATACGATATAGCCTTTTCTACTTGCATTATCATTAATCATTCCCTATCAACACCACTTTGTAAGATTAGCTCGTCATCACACCAGCTGATGCATCATGGCACATCATCATCAATCAATCATGTACACGTGTCGATTAGGACATTTTGCGATTCGAAAATAAAATCATGTTAAAATTTCATTTGTCAACGCCAATTTTGGGATTAATATTTAAAAGCCATAGAAAAAACTGATCTTTGTTTAGTACGGAGTACATACGCCCAAAAACCAAAAAAGCTGTATTATTAAAACGCAGTATTGACTAATGCCAAGATATAGTTTTATAAGTGACTTACGGATTATTTTGACCAATCACTGTTATAAATTCAGCAGCTAAAAGAGAAAATGAAAGCGAGTAATGACATAGATAAATAAGAAAGAAAAGGGGAGGATGAGAGAGAATGTGGAGCAATATTGATCTAAAAGCAGTAAAGGCTACAGTTACAGCTGAAAGATGATAAAAAAGACGGCGCCAGTTTGACGGCCCTGCCACAGCTACAGCGAGCAGTTTGGTACAAAACAGGAAAATAAGCGAAGTTAATGGCCACCATGAATAAATTCCCCATAAAGATCAGACGCTAGAGTGACTGCCGCAATTGATGCTGAAACTCCAAGGACATACAAAATAATTGTAGACTGTTTTTACAGATTTCACAAACACATAATACTAATATAAAAAATTCATAATACTAAAGTTTAATGGAAGAAATTATTACAAAATAAGAGTTAAAAGGGGAAACTTAATGCAAAAAGCATTTTCAGCCAGTCAACGCAGGAGAATTATGTAAAAAGGTGGAATTCAATATATTCATTTAGTTTTTCCAAAATTATGCATGAAGCTTAAAATGCTTATAAAGCATATCACGAATGTATTCCTATCAATTTTATAAGCTTTAAGTTAAGGTATAGACAAGATTTCGGAGATCGATATAATATCCGCTTTTCCCTTTCCCTTGAACCGGATATAGTAAACAGCCGCTACGACTTCCGGCAGGCGAGCGCGGGAAAATTCAATATCCGTTCGAATACGAGATTATCGAATATTCGATTACTTACGTCGGGATTACTCCGGACCCTTAAACTTTGATTCGAGAAGTTTCTCATTCAAATGCTCGTGTTACGGATCACAAGTTTGTAATCTAATTTTGGGTTAACGATTTAACTGTGAATGTATACCTACCTAATTGCAAAAATCTATATAGGTAATTATGTGGACATACAAGTTATTTTATCAAATTTTTTTGAAGTGTGTCGGTGGCCAATACTGGACGTGGAATAGGATTTGTCACCACCATCATCATCATCATCATCACCATAGTGAAAGGAATATCGAGTCACATTAGTTCTCAGCCAGTGACAGCCACGATAAAATACGATCGATTCATACATTAAATACAATTATGCATAGTATCCACTGAATATCCCATCATACCATTCAAAATTAATTAAAACGCAGAAGGTAGGTATATTTGGTCAAAATCTAGATTTTAAATGTTGAAATGTGACACGAGTATAATTATAAAATCGATGACACGATAAGCTATACTCAAAAATAATTGCGGTTGGCTACCGAATTTAAAATCTCATTACTTCTCTTTTGGGAAGTTTATTTTTAGTGTAACAAAATATCCTTGTGTGCACTATGGCTGCACGATTTTACTATGCACCTCGAAAACTTTGTTGTCGGGTGAGATTACATGAAAAACTATTCCTCGATCTCGAATTAAATGTACATCCCTGCCGGCTAATGCTGCTAGGCTAAGTTCACGTAATTGGTTATCGCTGCACGAGGCGGCGAGATCAAAGTGTTGCGCGTCCAATAAAACGTCGAGCTGTCAGTGACGACTGCCACTACACTAGGGGTGTCAGCGTCACCCACGCGTGTTTTTTTCTGCAAATTCCTTTTATTGAATCATGCCTACACCGTTTTGCTGAACAGGATAGGAATCAAATCAATTTATTACGCGCAACTTTACTATATTTGCGAAATAGTGAATTCCTTTTTTGTGACGTGATTTTTCCTTTAATCTTGTTGAGTATAATGTATTTGCTCACAACTCCCCCAAATGGATGGTCAGTCCCAGTCAATACATCATGTATAAGTCAGCAAATGAATTGCATTTGTACAAATAGAAAGGGTGTGCCGGTGGATTCTGCCAATATTGATTTACTGCATTACGTTTTACATTACATGTATACACATATTTATACCAACATACTACCTAAACCCTCACTCAGTCACTGTTCAGTTTAAATTTACTCTTCAAAATCACAGTAACTCATTTTCAGAATGTAGAAATTGATATAATTATAAGGTATATGTTAACAAAAAAAAAAGAGAAATATAATATGTATGTTTCATGTTATGTGAGTGAAGTGTTAGAACTTTTCGTACGTACCTATCTATTTGTAAGAACCACTAAATTTATATCCTCAGGACAATGTCCATGATAACGCCATTACGAAAAAGTCTTCCAAAAAAGAAAACTCAATAGGATTTGCTCAATTTTTCGCCCAGTAAGGTGTTTTTTTCATTTAATTCCAAGCATCCACCCTTGTTTTCGTGTGGGGTGACACCGCACTGGGGGTACACGAAATCAATACTGGCCAACTGTCGGCTCAGGCGTTTATGTGCAAATTATAAGATTAAGCACGATTATTTGCTAAAAAGCGATATTCCTAAGAGACTGGAGCTTTTTACGGTGAATTTGCGCTATGTCCAACAGTGGACGACTGATGATGATGTCGATGAGACTATCTAGTTAAATAGGTACCTTTTCTCAAAGATCATCAAGACAAATTAATATGTGTTAAGTACAGTATTTAAAGTATTTAAATTTGCCAACTTATTCAACCATACTGCCCCTACACGTCGAAATGAAAGTAAAACAATGTATTCGAAACACACTTACAATTGTTTGGAGCGAGCCCAAGAAAGTAAATTGTTGCATTGTTTCCAATTTCATCTCTATCGTAGTCTCAAGTATCTTATTATATTGTCTATCGTTCCTTAGTCCGTAACCAACAATGTTGTACGATAAATAATACCTTGGAACGACTCCAAGGAATACGTATGTTATTTATTATCCGTTCAAGGTATTATTTTGTCCGCACAAATAAGGTATAGTGAACGGTTATGACAGGCTATCATCATATATGGGTTACTGTTTATTTGTTGCTCTTACACACTTCACTTGTATTAGTTCTACTAACCTATCCATATAAAATAGTGCAGTTATTAAGCTCCGTGTATAAACCGGCACTAAATTTCAATGTCCATAGCATTTAGCTCATCTAGTACATCAGCAGTGGTTCTCGGAACATCCAAGCTAGCATTAAACAGATCAGCGCCATTATGTTTCGTATCGCGTATTTCAATACATTCGGCCGTCCATCTTTCTGTCTCTACATTAGATATATCGGTGACAGGTTTATGGGCCACCTCTTGCGCACAACCGCCGGCAGATTGCAGTGACCACCCCGCGACCGAGGGCGTGGGGATTTACAACGATTTTGATCGGACACCGTTTCTGTGATACGCAAAGTGAGATAAAAGGGTTGTTTGAACCCAATGGTATGTTTATAACCATTCCTTGACACGAATCATTCTAGTGTGTGGCAGAAATTGATGTTTTTGCTGAAACAAAAGTATATTTTTATTATATTTTTCAATCCGTGTCAAGTCTAGACAGTCAGTTCAGATGGCTTGGGCTTCCGCCTCACCAGTCTTGTCGGTTCTTTCAAAAGTATCAATTAGTGAGAGCAAACAGAAATCCATTGTCTTTGAGCGATCGCTCGTTTGTTCTTGAGGGGCTCTCGTTAAAAACACCCATCCAACCGTAAGGAGCCGGCACGCTTGCAGTTCCCTTGCTTAAGTCACTTCCAAAGTTTGGATTATGTACCGTCAGCAGCATCATCTCGATTTCTTTCCGCATTAATTCCACCTTGATCCATAAACCCTTATTAACTCAAATCTTTATAAATCATAAAGTTACTACCTCTATAACATGGAAGTTGCATTACGCAATTATATTCGGCGAGTTTGCTAATGATGCAACGGTTTTTGCTGCCGGCGGTACAGGTTCCCCAGGGATTATAACCCCGAGACTCGTGGTCGGATCTCGAGAGTAAATAGTGTTTTTTGCTCCACGATCCCGCGCATTCCTACTTTAGCTGTGAGCTTTAGTGGCTCGTGGAGTAAAAAATGCCAACGTCCATCGCTAAATAAATATTGTAGATTTTTGACGGTTTGGGCTATTCATGCTCTTTGTTGTGAGTAGTGAATGAGTAGGAATTGTTCGCTATGGCATCTTAGAACTTATTTTCTCCGGTCCAAAGCTTATTTCGCTCCAGCTGATTATTCAATGTAACTGAACTCTCTGTGAAGGGTATTTCTATGCTAAAATTGGAATGTTTTCAATGAACTCCATTTATAGGATTGGCATGCTTTGTTTTATGAGATGAATATAGCCGGAGTTTTCGTTGAAGTTAATGTAATTTAAAGTGTTCATATAGCAATATGTATAACGAGTATGTATTCTGAGTACTCGTAATATAATTATGTTGGTATAGCAATGAAGCAAATAATATTTTTTATATAATTTTATAAACTAGAAGAACTGGTATTATGATTATGAATGGTTTAGTGATTACTTAAGATGACCATAGTACAGTTTCGAGAGAGGTGGTAGCTCAGTCGGGTGAGCGCCCGCTTCTCACGCAAGAGATGCGGGTTCGAATCCCGGCGCTGACATGTACCAATGAGTTCGTTGAATTTAAGTACAATGTATACCATCGCTCTTACGGTGAAGGAAAACATCGTGAGGAAACCTGCATATCTAGATTTAGCACATCTAGATATGTGAACCCACCAACCCGCAGTGGACCAGCGTGGTGGGAAATGGTCCAAGCTTAGGAAGGCAGTTTAGACCTTGGGGATATGCACAAAGGTTCCACTCGAGAGAGCCATTTGCAGGTACTGACACCCCTATATACAGAGAATAGAATAGAATAGTACAGTTTCAATTTTGATGTTGTCGTCATATTTTTATAACCCAACAATTATTTATGTTCATAATAATTGATATTATTATTAGAACTAGGTATACTTAATATATGTTTTGAGAGAATACGACTCTAGGTCCACCCCGATAGAAGCTCAGTCACACTTAGGCACGAGTCACCACCATTAGGATCCATCACACCACATTTGCTAAACAAATTGGCTTCCATTAAGCCACGGACCTAGACGTTTTAGGTAAATGGTGCTTTAAGCGCAGATGTTGGCTAACAGGCCTCTATACATTATATCCTAGCAGCCAGTTAGTATTAGCTATTTAGAAATCTGATGAACAAGGCATAATTAAAAACACTCGACATGGAAAAAAAACTTTAACCACTATGAAATATATGTATTATTCAAAAAAATCATTTAAAATTTGAACAAAATAGTTAAATTATTAGTAGGTGATTTTCCGATGCGCTGGTAAATGTACCTAATTTTGCAGACAGCGTCATTTAGCTAGTTTTTTTTCAGTGTAGAAGTAATTGGGTGCTATTTTCACTGTTTTTTTGTTTTGCATTGCTCGAGAGTGTAGTTCATCATCATACAAATTTGGGAAATGTCCTTCAGTTAGCCGTGATAGTGACCGCGAAACTTCAACTAACAGATTCACCCGTGCCTATTCAAGCTTTTGTGAATTAATCCAATCCAGTCTGGCTCTGAGGGTTCCGCCTAAATTCCTCAATAATTAGTCCTTCGTACATCCAATCAAGGATGGAGGACCGGCGATGTGGTCTGTCCGTCCGCCCGTACAAATTGTCGGTTGGTTACCCAAATTTATATTTCACGGTACCCAAAGGGTTACTCTATACTGACGAAAAACGAACGTATGAGGGCTGTCGCGCAATCGGCACGTTTAACACAACGAGATAGAGTCGTAGTTCGCGTAGCAGCGCTCCGAAACTAAATTTTTCGTCGTATAGAGTGGCCCCCCAGTTCTGGCATACCTTTGCGTCTCCCGAAATTCTATGAATTCTCTATTAGGTATTTCCGCTGAGGTGGAATTTACGTAACGATCTCCTTTCTACAGTTTGCAGGAATTACGTTATGGATGTAATATTATTACGGACCTTTTTTGGGAGATACTTATTTATAATACTTTGTCTTGCTTTTATGTCCAATGTTACATTGTTGATTTGCTTACTGGACTACCATTAGGTGCAGTTGAAAGTATGAAAATATAATTTCACATTTTGTTCAATTTTATCGATAGATATCGAAATGCACAGAACAAGTAAAAACATAAAGTGAACCTAGAACACACAGAATTGCTTGTCTCAGCCAGAGCCTAGCAACAGTTATCGAAATCTAGACGGGTTTCGATTCTATCTGCCTTCCACATGAACGAGTGCCTTTTGATTTGGTTTGTAAATGTGCATCAGACGAACCACAGAGACCTGGAGAGACCTAGAGTCTAGATAGATGCAGCAGGATATCTTGATATTGGATTTGGCTTCTGTCGATGCATGGTGATGGAGTATTGGTACGAAGATTTAGCATTCTGAACTTAGGTGCAAAGGAATAAAGTACATGTTGATGGAAATCGCGGTGGAGTGAATTTTTCCTCGCTTGTAAGGCGCTGAATAGTCGATAAAGCGATGCTCTTTTATGATTCGTCAGTCTTGATTTATATATGTATGAAACGATTCTATTTTCAGCCTATCAATATTTTTTCAAATAGTATAATGTAAGGAATCCTCTAACTCCATTAAGTTAGCTGCTATACCGAAAAATATGCATAATTAATATAATTATGTTAATTTGGCTGCTAAATTATTATTATTATCATTATCCATCCTAATTATTATAAGCATTGGCCCAGTTCTGAACATACGCCTTTGCCAAGAAAAAAACCAACAATCTGTGAGCCTTACTCAATAAAAGCTAAATGACAACAATACATACCTATAATTATATTTTATGTTCCTTCTCTTTTCTCCATATTGAGATATTAGACAGTTCATTTTTCCATGTCAAAATTCTTTCGCGCTACACTTACTTGCAATGGCTTCGCAGTGAAATGTTCCTTCAACTGCCCTCTTATAAGCAGTATATTGGATTATCATAAGAAGATTACTTATAGAGCCCCTTCGATTCATGCACTTCGCCTTACATGATTGTTTATTGAATTATTTATCACTATAAGCCTTATGAAATCTTGGCTAAACCTGCACTTTTATGGGGAGTGCCACTTAGGGTGAATTCGTCCAAACATCACGTTACACGAGAATAACTATACCGGAATAAAATTTATACGCGAGTAAATATCTGGGATAAGTACATTTGCATTCTACCAAGTTATACCATGATTAATTGAATGAACGATGAACGAAACTGTAATGCAACTAAAATAGAAATAGCTGCGTTTCAAAGCATGCAATAGAAATGACATGCCAACTTAGTTTGAATGGATTATAATAATGTCCTCCTAGCCGAATTTCGACTACGGCGGCCAATCTCATTTGAGATCAGCCATCTACGCAGGAGTAGATTATAGTGCCCAAGTGTGTGCGCAGTACACAGGAGCACTCTCTGTTCCATCACTCTCATAGCCCAATGGGACGGATTGACCGACACGACTGGAGAGAGCTAGGCGCAGGACCGACTGCTTTACATGCCCATCCGACAGCATGGATCGTTTCACTGTTTCGGACAACAGGTGATCAGCCTTCTATGTCCTAACCAAACTTAGAACCACAATTCAGAAACACTAATTGATGGTCCCACCCGGGAATCGAACCCGGGACCTCTGGGCCATGAAGCGAAGCTTTAACCACTAGACCACAGAGGCAGTTGTGATGGATTATAATAGTATGAATGTTTTAATATTTTATTAGCGGTTGTTATTCTGAGAATTTGCCTTTTAACGTACTTTTGTTTATGTTTTGACAGATGTGTTTATATGTCATTATGACGGTTTTCTAATCAGCTGATGTGCTGCCGCCATTAAAAAATTACTCTCGGATAAACACTTTACACAGTCAATTTTGGCGGTATAAAATTTTATTCTTGGGATAAGCTACTTATCTTGGTTTCAGGTTTGGTAGAATGCAAAATCTGCTTACTCGCGAGTAACTGGTAGTTTACTCGTGAGTAAAAAGTTACTCGACGTTGGTCGAATCCGCCCTTAGGGTATTTTAGAGACACAGTGACAGATCGTTGTCCATAACTGATGTACAGTGCGACAAACTTATCTATTCCGGTGACAGCTCACATAAATGGTAATATTTCTTAATTCTAAAAGATTTTAAGTTTGCTCGTATTGTTTATTCGCTCTTGTGGTGTTAATAAACCCATCTAACCTTTTACAATATACAATTCATTAGTAAGTAATGATATATGGATCAATTTAGTTCGCTCTCACCGGAACAGATAAGTTTGTCGCACTATACCTTACTCAGTAAAACCCTAAATATTATTTATATTATGTACCTACTCCATATTGAGATATTCGACAGTTCATTTTTCCATGTCAAAATTCTTTCGCGCTACACTTACTTGCAATGGCTTCGCAGTGAAATGTTCCTTCAACTGCCCTCTTATAAGCAGTATATTGGATTATCATAAGAAGATTACTTATAGAGCCCCTTCGATTCATGCACTTCGCCTTACATGATTGTTTATTGAATTATTTATCACTATAAGCCTTATGAAATCTTGGCTAAACCTGCAATTTTATGGAGAGTGCCACCTAGGGTATTCTAGAGACACAGTGACAGATCGTTGTCCATAACTGATGTACAATGCGACAAACTTATCTGTTCCGGTGAGAGCGAACTAAATTAATCCATATATCATGACTTACTAATTAATTGTATATTGTAAAAGGTTAGATGGGTTTATTAACACCACAAGAGAGAATTAACAATACGAGCAAACTTAAAATCTTATAGAATTAAGAAATATTACCATTTATGTGAGCTGTCACCGGAATAGATAAGTTTGTGGCACTGTAATCATTTTTAAATGACTTCCTTTCTAATTGTGTATTCCTTTAGTTTGTATCTTACAGGCCATGTTTTTTTCGATCTAGTCATAAAAAAAATTACTTTATCATTATTATTATTATGTTGTGTCGTTACCATCTCGGGACCATGGGGTCCCGGGCATTTGGAAGGCGTGCATGGGGCCGAAGCCAACATGTAGAGGCCCTTTTGACAACATTAATCTATATGAAATGTGACACTAACCGACGATTTTCCCTGTGAAAACTATAGAAGCGAACCCAAGGAAAATCCCCGGTTAGTGCAGGACAATTGTAGGATATGGAGAAAACTAAAACAGGGTTATGGAATGGGGTGCTAAATGGACTGGGTATCTGGGACTATGGAAGGACTATGGCCCCTGCCTGGACCTATATGTTTCACATACGGATAAAAAGGCAGGGGGTGACTCGCACACACATTAAATGGGCCCCCCAAAACAGTCGCTAGCACATTACAGTGACGTAGCAACCAGGGGGCAACATGGCATGAGGTGCTGAGGGTGGAGAGGTATACCAAGGCTCTCAGAGCAATCGCGGATGCCGGTCAAGACCCCTACAAGCACCTTACTGGGTAATACATCCTTCCTCCGAGCATTTCTGCTCTAGCGGTACACCACTCAAGCCAGCCAATGAAGGCAAGCAAGAGGTGGGAGATCCTGTTCCTCGTCAGTGTTCACTCTGGACAACCAATAAAGGCAAGCCAGAGATGAGGAACACGGGTTCTCCCCGGCATCGGGTGGGTGGGGTCGCTAATGCCCAACAGCTCGCCACAAGCTGCCCTGCCGCTTTATTATTATTATTATTATTATTTATCAAATTGCATGTTCCTATTCCAACAGTCTTGATATGCTTCTCCGAATAAACTGAACTTTATTGATTGACACAACTACAAACAACGTTTATAAGTCTCCAACATGACTGCTTGCTATGAGGGGTTGGGTATGACTCATGGGTTTTTTTGGGGTTGCGAGGGATTAAGAAGACATTGATTTTAATTGGTATTTTTACCATCCTATTGATGAGTGCAGCTGGACAGCGTTTAGGGATTATTCTAATGAAATATTTGTGTTGGGGCGTAATTTGTTGCAGGGTTGGTAAGATTTTAGTCGTTATTTCCTAAGTATTGGCTAATAAAGTTTCATGTTTATGAACTTACAGGTTTGGTTGCTAAAAATAACATTAAAACATCTGCTAGTTCAATATGGTTTAGATAATGCGAGAAATAGATATTATATATTACGTATACTTATTACCTTTATGGGTAGTAAGTAGAATGCAGATTAAAACCTAATTCTTAATAGTTGTATAAAGTAGTACACGAGACTAAACACGTAATAGTTATGTAAATTTTCCTTTCAACCCCGTTTTTAGTGACAGCTGATATTAGGCAGTGGCTCCCTCTGTCTAATTTTGCTTGCAAAAAGCCGCGTGGCGATCACGTGTCAGCATTTCAACCAATCGCGCGTCATTGTTTAGCCTATGACGTCATCATACTCCACCTCCATTGGGGGATTTCGTGGGAAATGCCTATTATGAACAAATAATCACGGGGTATTATGTGGGCTTCTCTAGTTACCGTGTTAATTAAGAGTAAGTTCCGTATATTTTGTTTGATGTGGAAAGATCGGTTTATTTAATTGCAGCCCGTAAAATTAAAACAAACACATTGATGGTTACAAAAGGTTTCTCACGCATATGTTAAAAAATAGATAAAAGCTGTATATTAAAGTATTATACTACCCAAAGTGCTACAGTACAACTTTAGTTCAAATTTAACTCCTGTGTCGCATGAAATAAGAAGCCAAACTGTCAGTGAGCATCCTCGCCTGCACCTGTAATTGAAAATGCAAATGGCTAGAATAAGTATTTATTCTTTAGATGAAACACCCTTGCTAATACGCCTTCAAACATCCCTTATTGACACGCTGTATAACAGGGCCGTATCTCCGTTTACTTAGGCGTTAGGTATTAAAACGAACCCTTTGAGCCGACTTCAGTGCTACACGAGCATTGTACTATGGCTTTTTACAATAAACAATATGATATGATGGATATGTAATCACTATTATGACAATAATAATTTATGATGTTAAAATACTTATAAACGTTATTTCATCATCATCATCATCCCGTTATCGTCTACAGTAGACGAAGTGCAATAGATGATGCTGTAACTGCTGGACATAGGTCTCTTTTAAGAAGCGCCATAACAGTCTGCCCTCAGCCTTCAATATCCCTTCTTAATGTTTGATGAATACGTATTGAATTCAAATATTTCAAAAAAACAAACGCGTAGCACTGAAAATGGCCTTAAATTGGAACCCTCAACTTAGTGTACGGGGCAAACCTGCAAATAGTGTTAGCAAATGTTTGCCCAATATTGCTAAATCAAGCCCCGTTTGAACAGATTTGCCTACCGGTTGTTTTGTATGTGCTCATTGAACTTGAAACTTAGAGCCGTTTTGCAAATATTTTTTTGCATTTTATGGGAGTGAACTTTAGGTAGGTATATTTGAATGCGTACTATTTATTAGTTATTTCCGGTGCTTCCGTGTGTAAATAAAAATACTAACATAAAATATGAATACATAAAAATCGTACACTGCCGGGCAATGAAAAAGTTCCACTCACAAAATTCCGACAGCAAACAACCTCCCTTTTTTCAAAGATTTAATTTAAAATTGGAACAAAATATTACCGATTTTAGTTGGTAATATCCTGATGCTCTGATAAATGTACTTCAATGTTGCAGAAGACGGCAATAAGCTAGCCTTTTCCGTAATAAGTAATTTGGTGCTTTTCTCAGTGGAAACTTTTCATTGCCCGTGAGTGTAGTATTACTTTCGTAGTAACACCTTTTCGTCATACTCATTGTTCCACTTTTCCAACACGCTGTGTAAGCTAGGTAACTCAATAAAGTCTCAAATTAGTTTCTTCTAACACAACATATTCCAAGAAACCCCATTATACAACCAAATTGTAGAACCACTCACGCTTTCGTCTCTCACAAAGTGGTGACATCTTAGCGGCAATTAAGATCTAATTTTGGTGGACAAAAAGAAGATTTGTTGCCCTCCCTAACGACTTGTTTGGCTATGTCCAGAAATAGTTCTCGGCTTAGCTTCCTGAGGACTTATTCTGGACCACACACGAAAAAAGCGCTCGACCGTCAAATTGTATAGGTTTCCCACATGGTAAAATTTCTAGCGGTATGAATAATTGCCAATTTCTCCATTCTCGGTTAGAGCATAACCAGGGAGTAGTGGTTAACTTTTGACACATCTGTCATGAATTTTATATGGAGATGACGTTTAATTTACAAAACAATCCCTGTCGGTTAGATAACCGACAATGGAGAAATTGGCACTTAACCTCTTAAGTTTCACACCTGAAAACGTAAAGTTAATCAAAATTTGAGTATGGAATGTAGCGCTGTTAGAATTGTCGTTGAGTAAGATTTTTAATCATGCTTAGGTTTATTTACTTAAGTGCGAAACTAGTGAATAGGTTTTATTTTTTGCGGCGCTTCATAACTGCAAACGTACCTACTAGTAAATATAAAGCCGCCCAGTTTTTTTTAGATTTATTTATTCTGATACAGTATATCACATACATACAGCTATTTAACGCAGTTTCTATGTTACGCAGAAATACTAGAAAGATAAGATTTAAATTATTTCAACCAAAATCCAAGTGAATACCAAAACACCGCCATAGTCGGTCACCTATTAACTTCTGAAATAGCCCTTCCAACACTTTTCAAGCCAAAATCTAAATCGGTATGTTGTTTTAAAAAAGATGTTTCGTCCCCGTTTCGGCTATTTTAGTGAGTTTCCTCTGCGCAGGCGGCGATCAGCGGTGACACCCGTCATTTAAGCCGACAACCGAATTAGATGATGAACAAAGTTGAAATAAAAACAGTTAAACACCTATGCTTCAAATTCAAATAATATTTATGCTGCATTGTGGTATGAGATGGTAACAAATTAGGTACACTCACGGGCAATGTAAAAGTTCCACTCACAAAAATCCGACACCAATTTTTTCAAAGATTTTTATTTAAAATGTTAACAAAATATTATCGTTCTTTGTTGGTAATATCCTGATGCGCTGTTAAATATACTTCAATGTTACAAAAGGCGTTATTAAGCTAGCTTTTTCCATTTAGGATTAATTTGGTGCTTTTCTGAGTGGAACCTTTTCATTGCCCGTGAGTGTATTTTGTAGTTACACAAAACTCTGATATAAGTATATATATACTTTGTTTCTCGTTATCCCAGTATGATCTTCAACGCAAAACTTATATATCCTTATGCATGTGCATGTACAAGATACACAATATTTTTATCCTTATAAATGCCGCTATAAATAGTCATAAATATTATGCTTAGCACTATTTATTTTACCAAAGCCACCACGCACATCAAACGCATATAAACAAAATTTCATTGATTTACAGCTCTTTCGAAACTAGGTTACGAGTGATGAGCATAATATTTCTGGATTAAACTACTTGTATTTCATTGGAGATACGGCTATCGTGGCCTAAGTAAATGATGTATTGGTAGGATTGGTATTTCTCACGGTAGTAAATAACTAACAATATCACTATTTACCATATTTTTTTACCATTCATGCTAAATTTAATTCGTTTTGTATTAATGTGTGTGTGTACATGTATAAGTCTATTATAAAACATGTCTACAAATATCATACAATTAATGCTAATAATAATATAGGTAATTTATCACAACTACCACAGTTTATTACGACAATAAATCATATTGCCATCTAAATATCTCAAGTGCTTGCTGCGTGAGCTGAGTGTTTGATGTGTAATCGAATTCCGTGAAGCGTGGTCGACATTTCCGAGTGTCAAATCCACGGATGTCACATTGACAGGTGACAGAAAGGGTTGTTTTGGTTGGTAGGAGTGTGTGCGCGCCCTAAAGTGTCGTTTATTTCAACACAGTCTTATTGTAATAGCACGATACAAATTTTATGTAAAACGCAATTCGAAAAATGGAATTTTATAGTTAATAGACATTATCTGTGTCACTGTAGCTCGGAAATAAATGAACCTATTGCAATGTAGGTTACTTGTAGGTACTCACCTCAATCTTTAAAAATGAATTCTCTGCCCTGCAAAGATCATTTAAAACCATATTATGCCGCATCCTACATTTCGATCCTTTATACGTCTTTTCTTATGAAGAAACGTAAGTCAAAGCACTGAAAACTATATATCTCTGAGTAAGTCTAAGTATAAAGAGTCTTAAATAAGTGATTCATTTAAGGGGAATTTATTTACCGGCCGCCCGCACCGCAGTACGGGCAAGACTAATTTTCAATTAAAACTTCATTAAACTCAGCCGGAAGAAGCGAAGTTTGCCCTCACTCGATACCATCTCCAGAGTCTCCAGACCTTCACGTAACACTGTTTACTTTTAAACCGAGGTAGACCACCGGTTGAGAAACTTCCAAAGTAGACATAGGAACAGTGATAATAGAACAATTTTACCTCGCAATAAAATTGATATTATGCTCCTGAAGCCTCGTCCGGGAAGAAGATGAGAGCGCGTCTTTATTTACTCCTTTTTCCTATGTTTTATCCCTGTTTCCCTCATGATATCAGTCTCTTTTGTGATTTGACAGCTGTCAGTCAGTGCGGATATACCTAGAAATATCTGTGCATACATACGTCACCCCAGGCAGGTATGGCGGGCGGCCGGCGCGTTGTATAAAACTAGTTGCTGGGCGGCCGCGCCCTCATTGCGAGCTCATCTTCACCAGGCAGCCTTCAAAGTCCCGGACGAGGCTTCAGGAGCATAATATCAATTTTATTGCGAGGTAAAATTGTTCTATTATGCTCCCTTCGCCTCGTCCGGGAAGAAGATGAGATCTGTTTGTTATCGCCTGGTGGTAGGTATACTAACAGGTAGCAGGTAAGTATAGGTATGAATGAAAGAGCTAAAATAGAATTAATAACAAAAATCTATTTTAAACAAATAATAATACAAATCGTATCAGTATTACAGAAATATTATAGTTAAGTAAGTACCTCAATAAGAAAGTCATATTACAACTTATGTACATAGTGATTGATTTATTCAGAACTTAATCAGAATACTTTACTAATATTTAACTAACTAAAGAGGGTTAAATAAATTGGATAATCGATTCTTGGGTAGGTTATTTGTTCTTCTAATTTCTTTTTTATAATATTTTAGAAATGTATTAGGTTGCTGCCAGTTACCTTTCGATAAAATTTGATCTAGGGGTAAGTTGTTTAACCAATTTAGAGAAGCTACAGCAGCCCTAGTACTCCCCGGTGTGGCTTTTACATTTGCATCACGAAAAACAGTTTTAACCCAAGAAGCAATGACTGTACGGGAGGCAGGTTTTACTTCTGAATTTGTTGTTAAAAATAAATGTTTGTGGGAACCACGTTTTTCATTACTCAAATTAATAACATGTCTTATCCAAAATACAGGACAACAGGACTCTGAATCAAAGTTTCTCATAATTTTCCAACCAGATTGTTGATAATTAGGTTTATCAGTTTTAGAGCCGTATAAGGGCCAAAATACAATATAATCACCATTATCATTAAAATTATCTTCGTTTATACATAATAAAGTTAAATCATGCACTCTACGGCCTGAGGCCAATAATAGAATAGTTGCACACCGTCTGGATGCCTCAAACAAAGTGATATTAGAAGGAGGATTACGATTTAACCAAAGTTCTAGTTCACAGGGATCCCATATTGGAGACTGAACCATCTTAGGTTTACTTATAGCAACTGATTTTAAGACCTGCTTCACTAGTAATTCAGAACTAAGTTTAAATTTTAAATGAGGTTCACAAAATGTTGAAATAACAGATTTATGAAGCTGAATAGTTCTTAAGGAGAATTTGAGATCAAGATGTAAATGAGTAAGGAAACGAGCAACATCCGCGGGGTTAGGTAGAACTGGATGAATGTTATAAGCCGTGCACCAATTTAACCAACGTTTCCATGCTGGTTTGTACACAGAGAGCGTAGACTTTCGCCAACTGTTTGTAATGACAGCCAACTCCTTTGCTGACCAGCCTTTCAAGAGATCTTCCCAGCCTGTACCAACCAAGCCTCCAAAATTATACTGTCTATCTTCGGGGGAGGCCTCATCGTGGCTGTGTCGACTAGGGTTTCCTTGAGTTTCTCTATTTGGATTGGACCTTGAAGTACTCGGGACTTCAAATCCGGCATCCAAAAGGTCCTTTCCCATCTGGGAGTTATTAGTATGTACTGACCTTGACACTTGTTGAGGTGGATAAGGATCTTGGGAACCAGATAAGGTGGTGGGAATATCCAGCCCAGGCGGTAGTTCCACTCCTGGGTGAATGCATTGCAAAATTCCGCCTGTTGATCTAGGAAGTCCATCGTGCAGTACCTGTTTACAACATGTGCATTCTTGGAGGCAAATAGGTCGATTTGTGGATGACCGAATACACGAAACACAGGCTGTGCCGCACAACGGAGTAGGTGCCATTCGGGTAGTGGGCGGTTTCTTGACAGACGGTCCGCCGAACCGTTCAGGGATCCTGGGAGGTATTGTGGAACGAGATGAATGTTGTAAACACTTGCCAAGTGTAGAATGTCTCGGGCCTCTTGTAGAAGGGCCACTGACCTGGTACCCCCCTGGTTTTTTAAATAGGATAATGCTGTTCGGTTGTCCGATTGTATCAACAACGATCGATTTTTTAAATGGTTTTTTCGTTGTGTTAGTGCTTTGTAAATCGCATGCAGTTCTTTCCGATTCGAGTGCCAAGATGTTTGGTGGTGATCCCAAACTCCCGCCATTGTTGTGTTGTTCAATATGGCTCCCCAGCCGTAACTGGCTGCATCCGTGACTAAAAAGTCTGTTATCGGAGGGTTGTGAATTGGCGTCGCTTTGCGAACCGCAAGCTCCCACCATTCCAATTCCTGTAAAACCTCTTGAGGAATGGTCATTTTTGATTTTGGGCTCCGCCGTAGGTCCCGGCAGTGGATCTGGATAAGTCTGCAGTGCAGTCGGCCCAACGGGATGACGAAGCACGCGAAGTTTAGGCAACCCAGTAAAATTTGAGCCTGTTTGAGACACCAGACTTTTTTCTGACGGTACAACTGTAACAGATGTAATATCCGGTCTTGTTTCTTTATCGGTATCGACTTTAAATTTTGTTCGAGATCCCATAGTATGCCCAGAAATTCCAGCTTCCTGCCAGGAGTGGTTATGGATTTCTGAAAGTTGATGTTCCAACCCAGAAACTTCAACAGATGTAATGTTTGATGAATGTGCGATTGAAGGACTTCCTTCGACTGGCACGCTACAAAATAATCGTCTAGATATACGATTATCCTTATACCACGATGTCTGAGGGTCTCTGCCACCCAATTCGTAAGGGATGCGAAAATTTTTGGGGCACAAGAGAGGCCAAAGGGTAGTGCGGTCATTTGGTAAGTTACATCCTGATAAATAACCCGAAGGAACCGTCGGTGGCTTCGAGATATAGATACGTGGAAATATGCCCGGGATAAATCTACCTTTGCTACCCAGTCCCCGGGTTGCAGGAAGTTCGGGACATTGTAATGGGATATGAGCCGAAATTTCATTGGTTGAATGTAATTGTTTAGGTTTTTCAGATTTAGTATTGGTCTCTGTGAGCCATCTGACTTGGGAACCAGGAACATAGGAGAGACGAAGCTCGCCGAGCTGTCTGCAGGTTCCAGAATTTTGTCGTGAATCATGAGTTTTATCTGTTCCGTCATCTCTGGTGACACCGGAGTTGTATTTAGATTGTATTTGTTGGACAGTGGTGGTTTTCTGAAAAAGGGTATTCTCATTCCCGATATTATTTTTAGATAGTAAGGGGGGGCACCGAGAAGCTTCCAACGATGGTAAAACAGTTTTAAGCAACCCCCCTGAAACGTCGCCGAGTCATTTGAATTTGCGACGCTTGGCGTCGTATGGTGTGGAACGTGAAGAGAACTCTTCTTTACGTTTTGAGGTTCTACTTGGACCTGGGCAGTCCTCGGTGAAACGACGGTAGCTCGAGTGGTTAAAGTCCCTTTGGTAGTTTGAATCTCGAAAGGACTGAAATGGCACATTCCGCTTATCATGATTGGGTTTTATGTTTCGGCTTTTGTTTACATATCTTTTTGAATTTGGAAGTGAATCCCGCTTGTTCATGTTAAAGCTAGGCTTTAAAAAATGTTTTCCGGTTCCACCATTTTCAACGAGAAGTTTGTTCAGATGTTCGTTTTCGAATAAATGTATGCTAGATGGGGGTATTTCCCTGATTTTTTCAGCGAGAATTGTATTAGAGCATTGTTTCAGAATATTATTTCTCCTACTCTGAATAATACTGGCCCGTTTGCCACACAATATTTGAAGAATATCGTCACCGCATTTAGTAAATTTTGAATCGTCAGTGAAAAGTTCCTTTACTTTTTCAAAAATTGAATCTGAAGTTAGGTTTCCTTCTTTAGAGGACCAATCTACCAATGATTGCAACCGTTCTTGCAAGGCATTTCTCTGAGTAAGTGCAGCGTGAGTTGCTGCTGCTAGAGTATTCTCGAAATCTCTTTGAATGTTAGAAGCGACATCGTAAGGTTTTAATTCCGTATTTGTTTGCAAGGAGTAATAACCCGGTGTAAAAAGGTGTGTTTTTTGTGTTTCGAAAAAGGGAATGTTATTCCAGTTCGATGTACCAAATCTTTGTAAACAATTAACTAGTTCAAGCTCTTCGGGAATGACTGGTTTTATAGTTGGGACTTTGCTTTGCAAATTGGGGGTAGTCGAAGAAAAAATATTTTGCTTTACACAGCTAGCTGAAGATTGAGTCTCAACCATAGCCACGGGGGTGTTCTCCACCGGAGTTACGTCCATTATATTTACATCGGAACACATGTCGACGGACTGCGCCGCAGCCCCGTATAAAGATGTGAGATCACCAGCCTGGTGATCGATGGTATATTCCAAACCCTCAGGTTGATCCTCAACTGCGGGAGGATTGATTTGTCTCGACAGAGAATCAATTTTTTGCAGAATGTAGTCGATTTTCCTAGAATCTTTAACATGGCGTTGTCTACGCCGGTTGTATTTAAATGATGGAGAAGACATAGGGCTATCACTTGAATCACCATAATAATTTTCACCAAAATAATGTGAGTCACTCACCGAATCAGTGGGACCCACCTCCTCTGCCTTCTCTTCCATGGTCGCAATATATCAGGAGCTCTGCTTCCAACCGCTGCCAAAGACGCAATGGGGGCGCGGCCGCCCAGCAACTAGTTTTATACAACGCGCCGGCCGCCCGCCATACCTGCCTGGGGTGACGTATGTATGCACAGATATTTCTAGGTATATCCGCACTGACTGACAGCTGTCAAATCACAAAAGAGACTGATATCATGAGGGAAACAGGGATAAAACATAGGAAAAAGGAGTAAATAAAGACGCGCTCTCATCTTCTTCCCGGACGAGGCGAAGGGAGCATAATGAATAGATATAGAGTAACCCCCTTATTCATAAAAAACTTACTGCAGGTCTAGTACAGGTTTGATAGTTTGTCGAAAACTATAAAAGTTTACGTTTTCTCGCATACTAAGTGGCGCTTCTAATGGAAACTATCATGAAACTTTTGACAGATAATGTATGCAGATGACAGGAGAAAACGTAAACTTTTTTCGTTTTCATAAATGGCAAAACCCGTACTAGAGGGTCTGGAAGTTTTAGCTATTGCACTGTTTTGTCACTACCTGTCAAAGAACAAATAATTGTTCTCTGTGAGAGTGTGACAAAACAGTTCAATAGCTAAAGCGTACAGTAACTTTTTTATGAATAAGGGGGTTAGACTATTAATTGTGGAACGTTTTCATTGCTCGTGTATTAACATGATAATAACCATAAAGCTGGCAGCTCAAAACACTCGCAAATCGATCTGGAATTCTGTTGAATATTCTCGAATCTGCTGCTTATTGGCTCCGATGTCCAATCTCCGTGCCATTACGGAACCCGCCTTCAATATCCGAGCGGCATTATTACAGCTGCGTGTTGTCTCGTCGATAATATGTACATCACATGATTATGGGTAGCAGCTTAGGTATACTTATGGCTTGTTTGCCGGTGTCTGTTGCGTAGCTATACCCATCAAAGGGCTAGTCAGAGGTGACTCGCAAGCGAGCCATCAGCTTTACGCTGAAACTACTTTCCACTCACGAGATAGATGGCGAACCGTATCGCCTTTATGGCATGAGTACAATGTAAGTTTCCTCACGTGTTTGTTTATTGTACTCAAATTCCTAATAAAAATTGTTGGTAGTAGCCAGGACTTTCAACCAACGGCCTCCCGAATAAAATAGTGAGATCTTATACCTACGTTACGCTCCCATGGCTCACTAGTAGTAGAGTAGCGGTAGGTAGGTAGCTGCAGATCGTTTATAGATTAAAAGTCTGTGATTGGTGAATGTCTGGTGCACGCAGGCGGTGGACGTGACAGCTGCGGCTTCCATTTGATTGCACCAAAACTTATCGTTTTGCATTTTGCTGCACATCCGGAAATTACGAGGCTGCGATTGACATATCGACGAAAAATATATGGGAACTTTGTCAAGGTCCTATGTACCTATCGGTTACTTAAATTTTAATGATAAATTATAAAAAAAAAACTTCGGTCGGTTAATTCGGTCTTTGGAAAATAAAGGAAACAAATCCTACTGCAGGCTAATTTTACAAAATAAATTGCAATTTATAAGAGCCAATACCCGTCTTCAACGTCGTACTGCTATTACGGAGATCAAAGACGTCATGTTTTCGACAGAGATCTAGATAGGTCCGCTCTGGCCGGCACCGGAAACGGTCCGGGCTCAAAATTGGATTTTTATCCGAGAGATGTCACGATAAAGCGTCACTTCCGCTTTGCCGCTTGCAACAGCGGGAATGTTTCTCCGATTCCAATATGGCGACGAGAGACGTTTGACGTTGTCAGAAATAATACTGTTTCTGTGTTCGGTTTTTAAATTGTTGCACGTCTGCGAAAAATTAAATAACCGTTTCTTTTGGTAGCTTCTAAGTTTGAGTGGCTTTATCGCCGCTTCATCGATGACAGTGGTCGTGGTGAATAAGTTGTGTATCAAATGCAATCATCCGGCTACGGAGAATATGTTCGCTTTTTATATGGCGTACCCAGCATTTGGCATCTGCTGGGTGATTCTGTAAGCCGCCGGCTTTGCAGCACTAAAGAGCCCCAGCCTTGGCCGGTGGGCTTGTGTGTAGTATCTTTTAGGCTTCCTGTGCCTTGCTACACAGTGGACAGCCAGTCTTACTGCATCAACTATTTCTCTCAAATCTTCTCCTATTTAACCTCTATCTCTTTCTTTCGCAGCGCGAGGGAGCGGCCCGCAACGATGCGGAGCGCGAGCGGCGCGCGCGCGGCGACTGGGAGGCGCGGGCGCGCGCCGCCGAGGCCGAGGCAGGGCGCCTGGGCGGCAAGCTGCACGCTGCTCAGCGGGAGATTACCAGGTACGTTAGCCAATCAGGAGAGCGCATCTGTTATAGCTACCGAATAGAGTGGCCGAGACAGTATCCTCGGCTGATCCTCGACCAATGAACGGCTGGCAATGTAACGAGTGCTCGGCCGAGGATACTGTCTCGCCACTCTACTCGGTAGGTGTGACAAGGGTTTTAGGGCGTTTAATGGACATCCTAGCGCATACTAGGTGTTGCAAAAGTATGGGTAAACGACAAAAGGGGTGAATTTTCAAAGGTTGTAGAATAATTAGCTATCAGAAAACTCCCTATTAAAAGAGTTACTAAATAGAAGAATGAAGCATTTGGTCCTTCGCCCACAAAAAGCATTAAAAGAGTTACTAAAGCAATTAAATGCAATAAAAACAAATGCAAAAACACAAACCACTGCACCTGGCCATTATTTGCAAATGGTAATGTTGTCTACCGCCGCCGACCGCCGTAACAGCCCTATACGGCGCAGAGTGAATGAAAAAATACAATAATTGCGAATCGATGGCAGAATTGCGGCGACGTAGCCAAACGAAACAGCCAGGCAATATTAATAAACTCCGACGGAACCAATTAAAATATTTGCGCCGTCATTGCCTTCTGTAAATATTCGGATTTCAAACAGCAGCATTCGAATTTTCGAAAATCGAATATTAGGTTCGTTACCGCGCCGAGTTCGGTAACGAATTTGCTGGTGTCATCGTCGCACTTCGCCAGTCGTGCGATTTAATGAAGCCATTCGATATTTGAATCCACGAATCCGCGGTGTATTGGTAACTGACTGTTATGGCTATGGCACAGTTAATTTAATGAGCCGTTAAAATCACGAACTATTACAGCTTACAGCTATAATGGCGGCGTAGTAGCAATTCCGTTAATTTGTTGCCATTACTGTCTCACTGTTTATGCAGAGATAAAACTATCAATTCATTAAGAAGTTTACGTGTGCCAATTTCGGATTTCGATTCGTCTTCCGCGATTGCCCGATTGTTATCGCCACCCAGTACCTTATTCCGGTAATTAACGAAGTTTGAGTTCCATTTTCAAATTTACGGAGCCTCTGTAATCGGACTGATGTCATTGGATGGCGATAAGCGCTTACCCGATTGGTCGATCGGCTGTAACTTTGTTCGAAATACGAACTTTGGGATTTACGGGCTGCAATGTTATGGATTTGACCCAATTTGCAGGGGTCTTTACTCGGGTGGAATTGGATTTTTTCGTCTCAGTTACGAACGCCGATTGCCTTCATTATCCCTTCTATATTCCAAATTAATAAACCGAACTGAATTTATGATAGTAGATAGCTTGTTTATATTTGCTACAAAGTTATACCCATACATACGTAAGTAGATGAAGTATGTCGTATTATGGTTTTTATATAGTATCAATTAAAAATTGCTAGACTATTGACTATAACAATAAATCACAACAAAATTACAAATACCTACATTCAATTAGGTAGGTACTATACCTACCTATTAAATTTAATACCGTGATAACTATAAGGCCTTGTTCCACAATGTCTGGTTAGTGGCTACCTGTGAGATAAAATACATGCTGTCACTGTCATAAAAATAATAACAGAAAGTGACAGCATGTATTTTATCTCACAGGTAGCCACTAACCAGACATTGTGGAACAGGGGCTAAGTATAGTAAACAAAAGAAGAAACATATATTACCTACAGCTTAAATAAAATTACTTCGTCAGGACTTTGTGCACAATGTGTCAATAATTTGTTTTTAGACAACCGTGGCTCTTCCCCCAAACAAAAACAGTTCATACCTTTGCTTTGCTTGTAAAATAAGTATATTTGACCAGTCAACCACGAAGACGGAGGGTCTCTGGCTGTCAATCAGCAGCCTTATTCTGGCTCTCGAAGCAAATGCAATGTAACGACAATTTGCCAAGATAGTTTATACCCGTTCTGCTTTAAAGGTACGCGGTTAGCAATCAGAAATCATGTGTACTTTCAAGTAAAACGTGTTGTCCGGAAACTATACAGTGTTATTACACTAAGGGTGCGTTGCCTTATAAACCTACTTTTAGAAGACGCTTCTGCTACATAATAATTGATAATTAATTATGGCTTGTTAATTGCTAATTATGTCTTGACTAGTTAGACAACTTCACCTAATAATATATTTATTACTTACGTTTTTTGGTAACTGAAAAATAAAGGATATTTTTGCACCTTCAAACAAATTTCCACAGTTACCTATTAAAAAATAAAGCTTTTTCTATCAAAACATAAGCGCCTCGGGGATTATTACTTTGTACCTATACACCTATACAAATAAGTTATTACTAAATCAGGATCGCCTACAAAATGCTTTCAGGCCCAGAATAGTTTCCCAGATCTTGGGAATCAGCACATCTGGTAGCATTATTAAGTCCTGTTTTTTTTGGTGGAAAATAAAACGGGCCTAGGAAAATATTTGAGAGCCTCCGAAGATAAGAGGATTACGTCGGACCGAGTGATTGACGCTATTTCCTCTTTGAGTGCTGTTTTTTTAATGTTTTCCCTTCCCTCGTAATGTAAGTAAATATCAATAGTTGAGGTTTCGGAAAATAAAAAACTTAGAACAATCTTCTGGAAACTGAAATCCGGGCAGCGGTTAAGAAACTGAGGCTATTTTTAGTATACTTATGGAAATTTTACCGACAACAGCGGCGGCGCACCCCGGGCCGTCATGATTAAAACCTAATCAGACTGACTAATGTTCCATCCACGGTGACAAACACTAACCTTTGTCACCAACAAGCCAAGAAAAGATCTGAGAGGCACTGATATAAAACTTATAAGTTCAGTGCTAAAGAAACAAACAAACCCGTACAGACTCACAAGGGTGATCCCAAATTCAAGTTCACTTTCTGGAACTTTCCAGCAGATTCGACAAATAAGGGGGTCGATAACGATCTGGATTCCCGTCACGTGCCCGGTGCGGTAGGCCCGGGTTCGACTCCCGGCCGGGGCGCAGCGAAGGTTATTGCGGACGTGCATGCACACCCTTATTTATGATGGTTTTTATAGTGTTTTGTGAGTTGCCTGTAAGAGATAGCTGAGGTGTGTTTAGGATTATTTTGTATATTCCTACTTTGTGGATGTACAAGCTGTCTGTACATATCTGAAGAAAATAAGAAAGAGATAACGAGGTCTGATATACAAAAAGTCTCTTAATATCCTAAAGGTAGTCTGGTATTCAGTTTTTGAACTTTGAAAAACTAATTTGGGAAAATTTCAAAAAGATACCATGTGCCTATTTTTTTTCTATTATCTGAATATCGAACGGACCGCACCTTTTGAAATAAAAAAAACATGCTCGATTAATCGTCAGAATCGATACGCCACGTGGGAGCGTATCGGTATCACGTAAACATTCGAGCGGCCATCAATATTCATGCGGCTAATCGCGTTCACTCGCTTAATCGAATACGAATAAATAATCGGCTGCACAGATTATGGGGATTTTACCCTACTACGCAGCAAAAGAAAGGGGTATGGGTTTTCACGGTATTCTGTATGTTTATTTGTATCCAAAAATATAGTATACTGATTACAGTTTGGAAATGAGATGTGATAGAAAGCTTCTGGGACTTATAGGTCACGTATTATTCTATCAGATGACAATTGCAACGTTATGTTTACAGGTTCGAAAACAGTAGTTCGTTTGGGTCAGATACGTACATTTTTACCTATATTCTTCAACTATTTACACACTTTACAATGTTATGTTTCAATATTTAATAAATGAGATTTCACGATATTTCTTAGCGACCAAAAAAATGTCCCCAGAAAAAAATAAACCTAATATCCAATAACTTACAAGTTACAAGAACCCACTTATCTGCGGTTGCCACTGCACTTGTAGCCCTGAACTTCAATATACGTCGTTGTAGGCCTCCCCGCGTCTATTTCAGGGGTTCCCCTTTGCGTCATAAAACTTATAAATAATAAACACGGCTAGAATGCGGGGGCGAAGCGCGGAAGCCTGAGCGACTTGTGGAGTTGCATATCTCATTCGATTTTATTAAATGATGAATCTATCAGACATCACCTAACGAAGCTTACCATCAAAGTCTAAAACTTTTGATGGCAACACAGGTTTATTTATAATTATTGATGTTTATGGTCATTTCTGTATCCTATTCTGTTACAGTAAAACTGTGTTGTGATGAAATAAAATACTGTCTCACTGTGAAACTTTGGTTTTAATCAAGAAGACCAGCCAGCCTAAATCACACAAAAACCACCGATATTCAAAACTAAAAGTCGCATATCTAGTGAACGGGCAAGGCGATATTGATAAATTATGGTAAAACACGTATTGTGTTCGTAGTTATGTTCCTTACAGTGCAGCACTTTTATTATGTAAATGTTCATGTAACTTAAAATAAGCAAATCAATCGCTGTTTCTGTTAGTCTTGCTAAAACCGGGACTAATTTTTAAATACATTTTGAATTATATGAGTAAGTATAAAAGAAGGTAGCATATTGATATAATATGAAAAACAATGATTCCGTAATTTACACGGAATGTCCCTGCACCTGGCTCTCTCGAGTGGAACCTTTGTGCATATCCTGCCTTCCTAAGCTTCGACCATTCCCCACCACGCTGCCTGGTCCACTGCGGGTTGGTGGGTTCACATATCTAGAAGTGCTAAATCTAAATATGCAGGTTTCCTCACGATGTTTTCCTTCACCGTAAGATAGATGGTATACATTGTACTAAGGTTAAAAGAACTCATTGGTACATGTCAGCGCCGTATTCGAACCCGCAATTTTTCTTGCGTGAGAAGCGTGCGCTTACCCGACTGAGCTACCACCGCTCCTAAAAGCTCCTAAAGCTAGTATAACACGCATAATAAAATAACACAATAAAGACGTCACTGCAATCCGATACTCGCGTATAATGACGTCAGTATTCCGACAGGACTTCTATAATTGTCTGTTTTATTTGTAAAGTGACACTAAGGACTACGCTTCCCCTTATTGTTTTTTTTACTCTAAAAATAAATTGATGTCACTTGGAAGTTAACGAGCCGATATGTTTGTTTAGACGAAGCTACCGAATGTAGAGATTGTAACTTGATATTAATTGAAGATTTGTACTTAAAAGAAAATGGAACATACTATTTTGTTATATATTTAAATTCGGTGGTATTTAAATGAATAACTTTTCAAGATGAAGCCACGTCCCGTCGTACAAAGGTACTATTAGGTACTAATAAAAAAAAACAACTATTGAAAATTGCAATATAAAATAAATTTGCTTAAAATATTCCATTAGAACTAATCCCTATTTAGTTTACATACAATGGACTATTTCCAAAATAACGCTAACAGTAAGTTTGGTATAACCGGTATAAGTACTTCAAAGTTAAAAAAAGGATTTTAAAGTCCCTCAATGTAGGTACTGAAATATCCAAATTCTCATAATAATCAAGAACTATAACCATTTATAATGATAATGGATAACTAATTTACGATCGTAGTTATCCGTACGTGTTGCCACTTTAGCTTAAATTATGGTGAACACGTGCAGCCTCATGTAAGGACGTAACTGAGTTTTTTTAACGTTTTGTAGTTTTTACTCTCCTTTTATGAGATACTTAAAGTGCAATGAGAAACACATCATTTTAACAAGTTTTACTATGTAATTCAATGACTTAGGAGAGAGTTGTAGTGCAAGATATTGCTCTGTATACAAGCTAGGTACCATACATGGATAAAAGAGGCATTACATACCTAATAAAATACAGGGATATAATTTTAGGAAGGGTTTATTTATTTATATAAGGTTACACCAACAGGATAGCATACATACAGGTTTTAATATTATTTTTATAGAAGAATTGTTCACGTATAGGTTACCCCAATTATAGGTTAACACAACATTTTTATATTCACAACAGCTTACACTAACATGCAACTATAGATAGAATAAAAATGAAAACTTAGGGCATCCAGTACGAGCCGAGAGAATCATTATAAACATCAATATATTTATTGTTTTCGTGAAGTATTGTGTTTATACTATTGTACCCCAATAACATACGGTATACCGGGAAGTTTATGTATTTTATACAACCATACTAGCTACAGTACAAGTCCATCTATTTGAAATACATTAAAATACATAATTGCCTGTAACTTATTATTTGAACTAATTTATAGAGCAATAGAATGTATTTGAGTATGAGTGGTAAAATTAGGATGGCATGTGGATCGAATAAGTGTAAAGTTTATTTTAAGAAAGTCTAGAGTATTCTTTTATTGTAATTTGTAAGGGTTGGAAATATTAACTAGTCATATACAAATGAGAAGTAGTTTGTAGTATAAGAGAGTATAAATTTATAGGCTTTTCTTAGTAAAATAATGAATTTCAAAAGTACGTTGAAATCCATTTTCGTGAACCATGAAAGAAAGAATAAAAGTGCCAATAAATAATTGAGGTATTGCCCTCACGAACCTAATAGTTGTACTGGTCGTTTTCAAGGTGTGAAATTATAATAGTAGTACCTAAAATGCCTTCCAAAAGAATCCATATAGATTCTTGTTTACCAACCGGTTCTGCTTCGTTTATTTTTTAACAAACCCTCTCAGTCTGAACTGTAAGATGGCAGTTAATATAGAACAAAGGGTGTTCCACGTCAGGGGTGACGTCGCGGATGCCGTCTCTCTGCCCTGATGGTAATATCAAACACGCTGTAGCGGGGCCTTTTACATCACACGTTACGTTTAAACGTCTTAAAACATGAGTTTAAAAAGTCTACGTTACTTTAAACCGGATAATTATTAATACGGATGATCTGATGAAACAGTCTTAAAAAAATTATGTAGACGTAGACGCTAATAATTTAACTTTTACATTCTTATTATATTATATACATACAAACAGACATGTGGTTTTAATTGTTTATTCGACATCACTACTGATGTTTTCAAAACAATATCAATAAGTATTTTAAACAACTAGATTATTACATACCAGTATTTTTTAAGTTTATATTCTACATTGTGCACAGTTACACATTGCTTGTAACCTGAGTTCTTCGCATATTGAATTTTAAAAGACCCGGATATTAGTTTTAACAAATATTTATTCACAAAATGAAACCCGAAGCTGTAAAACGCAGCCGCCCTGTTGCCAATGAGAGTGAAAAGTTAAGTAACCCCGTGTCATTATATTCACTGCTGCGCGCGCGAAACCCAGCTCTACCCCATTAGCAATAAAAGTCAACGTATCACTATATCCATCAGTAGGTAGGTCTGTCTGTCTGTCTGTGGCACTCCAAGCATTTCGCAATTAGCTGCAAGCGCGAAACGGAATGTGCTCAGATATGAAATGTAAGAGAATACTTCTTTTAATCCTTTACGTACGCTTTAGAATGCAAGATATTTACATTGTGCCTTGCATGGTATACGGCTGTAGATGCACTTTCTCAGTTCTTTGAAGGGTCTTACTGGGTATTTTACAAAAACAGGTAGGCTTTAGCAGGGATAGGCAGAGTAAGATATGCATTTCAGTAAAATTTGTTGCTATAAACCAAAGTGGAGTTAGGAACTGAAGATGGTGTCGGATGCGATCCCATGTCGAAGTTATTGCTGAATATCTAGATCTAGAACTATACTACCATATATTAAATAAATAACATGATTCGGATTTAACACATACATATATACAATCTAGATTTAACTTTACCCATCATCGTTTTTAATCCAAAAAGTAATGTCCCAGCGGCTGAAACTTTATTGAATAAACATGAAGTTTAAAAAGTCAATAAAACTTTTTATACATGTCCTCCCTTCCCTGGTTAGTGTGTTTACAAATAGCCTGAGGCGTGGTTTAATAAATCAACTGGTGCAGGCTGGTTGTTCTTCTAGATGGTAATTTTAGCAGAATGGGGTGCAGTGGTAACCCTGAATCTAAAAACAGGGGTGTCAAGAGTGTATGTGGTAAGCTGTGCCTTTTGTGGCATATGGGTACCTTTAATAGCTCGAAACGAACGGACCAATTTTGATATTATTATAAGTTTATTTTAATTTTATTTTAATATTTCTTACTATACTTACATATAAACGACATCAAATCGGTGCTGGCGGAGTTATTTAATTATTATTATTTATTTATTTAAGCAAACATAAAATACATTTAGGTTACAAATGAATAGTGCGTCAGAAACCTGTTAAACAGTGAAACAAAAAATAACGTAAAAATTATAACACTCCTTTTCCGTCTACTACTACTACTAACGCCGTCATGGAGTAAACAAAATGAGGCTTCCCTCCCGCAGCGTGCAGGGGTGTGCAACATTTGCATACAATGTGCATTTTAAATTTAAGGTGATGGTTTACGATTCCTGCTTGCTGAAAAACAGTTTTTTCCTAACAAGATTGCCACAGCTTTATTGCCAGGATAACTTAGTTGCAATTTAAATGGATTTTGGTTTATGGGGGATTTTGTTAGACAATTTGTTTTGTTTTCGCTACCCACTTTGGATTGCAAAAAAGTAAAGATAGAAAATCTTTTCAAATACGTAATTATACACAGTTAAACACAGTTAGGACAGAGATCTTTGTCGACTAACCATAACCATGTCTTTATCATTTTCAAATCATCAATTCATTAAAAAGCTGCGAAACTATACGAAAAGCACTCTCAACTTATAACACTCTGTTTTCGCAGACGGATATTAATATTAATGTCAATAAAGCGCAAGCCTTGCTACGCGGCTACGCCAGGCGCTACGAAAGTGCTACGAGCGCTACGAGAGTGCTACGTAGTCTGAATATGTATCAGGTTCCGAGACGGCCCTCACATCAAGACAAGGCTTCACTTTCATCCGATGCCACTTTCCCTTGAAAGCAAAATAAAGAGGTCATATAATGTGTCTGTCTGTCTTTAATTCATCGCTAATGGATATTTTTATTCATTTAAACAATGCATAATATATTTAAAGCAGCAGTGAACGATTATTGGCTCATTATAAAGCTTAATCACAATTACGTTATGCTACTCATATTCATGATTATAATACAACATTCATAACTGAATTAATATTTCGGTCCCGCCGTTGATCATAAACTTTTTAGGTTCTATTTCAAGTGTTAGTTTATCTTCTCGTCGGTATTATTAAGTCTATAAGCTTTATTAAGCTTTCCTAAATCTTTCGACAAACTTACAAAGCTGCGAAAATGCAGCAATTGTAAACGTGAAACTCTCAGCTCAGTTAATGTACACTTAGCACAAAGTAAGAGGTGAGCGAAACGGGTCCGCTATCAGATGTTACCTGCACGAACCGGCAACTGCCTTTTATTATGTTTTAACACGATACTAGGAGGTGCTGAACAAGATATTACAGTTGCGAAGTGAGATTTTTCCAAGCATAAAATGTATTTTGTTAGTCTGCTTTCGCAGTAGACAAACTGTTCGGCGGTATGCGGCGTATCGGTTTAGTATGCCGATGGTACGCAGTTTGCTAGTTTTGCACGAAATTTGGAGCGTTGAAAGTGCCTAGTTACGATTGCGCAGTTTTCCTATTGAAAAAGCAGGTTATTTTATAAATGTAACAATATTTTTTATGATTAAATATAAACATGAGAGGCCTTACCACAAAAACTTAGACAGCATTTAACAGGTGTTCAGCGCTGTCAAACGCCTACAAAATCTGTCAAATTTTGATTTAAACACTTGTTAAACAGAGTTTAAAGTTTTTTGTGGTAGCACAGGAGGTGTTTTGTCTACCACAACGTAATTGTCACGTCTAATTATTGTGTGGAAATTACACGCTTGGATCTTTCTTGCGCTATATATACGTATAGGCGGGGTGAGTGCGTAGTGTTAGCAGGAGTAGGTATTAAATGCAAACACTTACAGTTCAGTCCAGGTTTGTATATTGAACAAGCACACACAAAGTCTATAGAATTTTAGAAGGAGAATGCACAAGCCAATAACACAGCAGAGTTTATACTATTTAGCACTTAGGTATAAAGCGTAAGCTAGTAATTAGGCAAGCTAGGTACACAGCGGAAAGATCGCGTAAACGTAAGCAGTAGCGGGCTAGCGTAAAGCGGCACAGGCTTCGCGTCGGAGTTGAGATTTCGACTGGCGGCGCACGGGCCGCGGAGGGCGCGCGAGGTTGCGCGGGCGCGCGGGGCAGGGAACTTGCCTCCGGACCGGTATCGACGGCCGCTCGACTTGACCAACAAATAACCTACGTATAAAATATTTTGTGCGTTCTCGATGTAACACGACAATTTATCCGTCGGGCACGATACGTTTGGTGTTGTATGATTGTGTGTGATGTATGTGAACATAGTATTAATGTTAGTAGGTATTGTTAGTGTAAATAGTATTGTATTTAATAATAACAACTATGCTTAATTAAACTAATATAAATATTAACTAGTGTGTAAGATATATACTGTAAATATTATTCGTTATACAATGTAGGTATAAGTGTAGGTATATTATACGATACAATGTAAATAGATAAGAATAACTGAAATACAATATGTATCTAAACAATGTATGAAAATACAATTCGGTTCAACTGAAAATACAGTGAATGTATAAATGTAGGTGATAAAATCGGGAAGATACCTACATCACTCCCCTCCAGAGGCCGTCACTACGGACGATAAAAATCTGGAAAATGGACTTGACGACCAGAGCGAGTTGTCCGAACAGGATTTACTATTTTCTCTGGTGGTGGGTCAATAGTAGTGGGCAAGTTGGTTTTGTCGGTTAGTATGTAGGCCGGCTTAAGGCGGTCTACTGATACTGTGACATGTTTGCCCTTGATTAGTAATTTATAAACCTTGTCTCCTCTTTCAATAACTTCATGGGGTCCGGTGTATGCAGGTTGCAGTGAGCCTCGCAATGCATCGTCTCTCAGGAAAACATGAGTCGAAGTGGCGAGATCCTTGTATACAAAAATTTTACCATGACCGTGACGTGAAGTTGGTACAGGTTGCAGCTTCTCGGCAAAAGAGCGTAGGCGGGCTAATAATTCTGTCATATCAGTACTGCCGTCTACGCTATGACCAAAGAACTGACCTGGGAGTCTTAATGGCTCGCCGTAAAGAAGTTCGGCGGAGGAGGCTTGCAGATCTTCTTTAAAAGCACTCCTTATACCAAGTAAGACTAGTGGAAGAGATTCAGACCAGGTAGAGTTGCTGTGACACATTATGGCGGCTTTAAGTTGTCGGTGGAATCTTTCCACTAGACCGTTGCACGCCGGGTGATAGGCAGTCGTCCTCCGATGTTTGAAACCAGCTAGTATGGACAAATGGTGGAAGAGGGACGATTCAAATTGCCGGCCGCGGTCGGTAACTATATCTGTCGGACAACCAAATCGTGCTATCCAGCCAGATACTAACGCCTTGGCCACCGTTTCTGCAGTCATATCCTCAATGGGAATGACCTCTGGCCAACGTGTGAACCGGTCAACAGCTGTCAAGCAGTAACGGTAACCACTTGACATTGGTAAAGGTCCAATCAGGTCGATATGCACGAACTTGAAACGTGCAGGAGGTAAGTTGTACGTACCTAACGGGGAATACACGTGTCGATTGACTTTAGCACGCTGACAAGATTGACAAGCTTGTGACCAATCTCGACAGTCTTTGCGTATGCCTGGCCAAACATAGCGTTGTGCCACTAACTTGGCACTAGCGTTTGCACCAGGATGGCTAAGGGAATGGAGACTGTCGAATATTTGCTTACGCAAAGGCTCGGGTATGAACGGTCGTGGCGTCGGAGTACTGACATCGCAGTACAACTCCAAACGACTGCCAGGTACGTTCATTTTCCGTAGACGAAGTGATGATGATGCATCGTCCAGGAAGAGAGCTAGCTCTTGGTCAGAAGCTTGAGCTTGCGCTATAGCTTCATCATCGACGGTGATGGTCTGCAATTCACTGACACGAGACAGTGTGTCGGCCACAACATTGTCCTTGCCGGCAATATACTGAATGTCTGTTGTGAATTGAGAGATGTAGTCTAGGTGACGGTACTGACGGGGCGAACAGTTAGTTTTCCTCTCACGGAATGCGTAACAAATCGGCTTGTGGTCAGTAAACACGGAAAAATGGCGGGCCTCTAGCATGTGACGAAAATATTTAATGCCTTCGTATATAGCTAAAAGCTCACGATCGTACGGTGAGTACTTTTGCTGCGAAGAACTGAATTTCCGTGAGAAGAAAGCTAACGGCTGCCATGTGTCGTCCTTGAATTGCTGTAACACAGCACCCATTGCCACGTCAGATGCATCGGTGATCAATGCGAGTTTGGCCTGACAATCTGGGTGAGCCAGCAATGTTGCACTGCAAAGGTTGGACTTGCAGTCCTCGAATGCTTGCAGTGAATCGCCTGTCAAGTGAACAGGGTGGGAAGCTTTAACTGAGCCAGTGAGCAAGGCATTCAGAGGAGCTTGTGTTGCAGCAGCTTGGGGCATAAATCTGCGGTAAAAATTTATCATGCTCAAAAATCTCCGGAGTTCTCGAACTGTGGTTGGCACGGGGAAGTTTTTGATGGCCTCTACCTTGGAATCCAACGGCTTCGTTCCTGCTGTGGAAATTTGGTAGCCGAGAAAGGTAACCTCAGACTTACCAAAAACACATTTGGACGTGTTGACAAGGATGCCGTATTCCTTCATTCTCGTGAAGAGTTGTCGGAGATGACTCTCGTGCTCTACCTCGTCTCTAGAAAACACCAGAAAATCATCGAGATAACAGTAGCAGAAGTAGAGTCCGCGAGTCATCTCATCCACGAAACGTTGGAAGGTTTGGCCGGCATTCCTAAGACCGAACGTCATAAAAGGGAATTCGAACATTCCGAACGGGGTGGTAATGGCGGTCTTTGGAATATCGTCCACGCTGACAGGGATCTGGTTATAGGCCTTGACCAAATCAATGGTAGAGAAGACTCTACAACCAGATATGCTGTGGGAAAAATCGTGAATATGCCTTACCGGATATTTGTCGGGTATAGTTCGAGCGTTGAGAGCTCGGTAATCACCGCATGGCCTCCAACCATTGTCCTTCTTAGGCGCCAGATGTAGAGGTGACGACCAAGAACTCTCAGATGGCCGGGCAGTACCGCTGGCCAACATCTCCTCGAACTCCTGCTTAGCAATCTTCAGCTTGTCTGGAGCTAACCTGCGAGGGGATGAGGAAACAGGGGGACCAGGTGTAGTACGAATGTGGTGTACGGTGTTGTGTAGAGTCGTACGTGTCGTGCCAGATGGTCGAGTAATTTCAGGGAATTCAGCTAGAAGTTTGTGAAAACGCGTGTCACCAGTCGAGACCTTAACTGAAGATATACTAGTACATTTCAAGTCTACAGAACCAACAGTTGACAAAGAAGTGGTATTATCAATAAGGCGCTGATTGCGACAATCTACAATTAAATTATAGAAGGACAGAAAGTCTACACCAATAATTGGTTTAGTCACGTCAGCCACTATAAAACGCCACGGATAGTCTCTACGCAGTCCTAGGTTCAGGTTCAGTTGAGCAAACCCATAGGTATCGATGGTGGTACCGTTAGCTGCGCACAACTGGTAGTTGGTCTTCGCACGCCGTTCACGCAGGGCAGATCGAGGGAAAACGCATAGGTCGCTTCCGGTGTCCACAAGAAATTGTGCTTTCGATCTGCGATCTGTAACGAACAGGCGACCGGTGGAGCTGGGACAATCGTTCGTCGCCATCACTGATTGCCCAGGGAGTTTTCCGCCTTGTAGTCGCATGGGCGGATGCATGTCTTCGCCCTGCTGCCGAACTTGCCGTGGTACCAGCATAGGGGATGCTTCCGGTAGCTGGATTGTGACCTCTCCCTTGACCGAGCAGAATGACGAGTCTGTGCATGATTGTTCCTTGATCTGGAACGCGATCTGTGCGATTGCATGCTGAGTGCTCTTACTTGCTGGGTAAGTTCGGCTATTTGCTTAGCCATTTGGTCCATGGAGCTGCCAGGTGAAGTGTGGTGGGAAGTCGAAGCTACTTGCGGTGACGGTGGAACAACTTCATGGATCCTGTCCGCCAGGTCAGCAAGCGTCTCGAGCGAAGCGGTGGGTTGAGAAGCGAGGATGGTCTGGATGCTACTCGGCAGTCGGCTCGTCCAGATGCCAGACAGGAACTCTTCAGGTAAGCCGGGTCCAGCTAAGTTGCGAAGGTGCCGTAGAAAATGTGATGGCTTTCTGTCACCGATCTCCTCTCTATCCAGAAGTCTCTGTAGCTTCTTGGCCTTGGACTGAGACAAGGTACATATGAGCTCAGTCTTCAGCTTCTCATACTTGTCCGTAGCCGGTGGGTTCAAGACGAGCTCCTCCACAAGATCTGCGTACTGAGGTTCAAGGTTGCTGAGGATGTGGTAAAATTTGGTCTCATCGCTGGTGATCCTCGACAAGTTAAATTGAGCCTCCATAAGCGCAAACCATATTGCAGGCTTCTCCGGCGAAAACTGAGGCGATTTTACGCCGACTCGAAAAATATCGTGACGTGCGTCAGTGGAAACGGGATTTTTCGAACCACCTTCTCGAACGTCGCCGGATTCTGCGTCATCATTGGACATTGTGCTTGATGTGTTTTCCTCGGGGTCACCAGTTATAGGCGGGGTGAGTGCGTAGTGTTAGCAGGAGTAGGTATTAAATGCAAACACTTACAGTTCAGTCCAGGTTTGTATATTGAACAAGCACACACAAAGTCTATAGAATTTTAGAAGGAGAATGCACAAGCCAATAACACAGCAGAGTTTATACTATTTAGCACTTAGGTATAAAGCGTAAGCTAGTAATTAGGCAAGCTAGGTACACAGCGGAAAGATCGCGTAAACGTAAGCAGTAGCGGGCTAGCGTAAAGCGGCACAGGCTTCGCGTCGGAGTTGAGATTTCGACTGGCGGCGCACGGGCCGCGGAGGGCGCGCGAGGTTGCGCGGGCGCGCGGGGCAGGGAACTTGCCTCCGGACCGGTATCGACGGCCGCTCGACTTGACCAACAAATAACCTACGTATAAAATATTTTGTGCGTTCTCGATGTAACACGACAATTTATCCGTCGGGCACGATACGTTTGGTGTTGTATGATTGTGTGTGATGTATGTGAACATAGTATTAATGTTAGTAGGTATTGTTAGTGTAAATAGTATTGTATTTAATAATAACAACTATGCTTAATTAAACTAATATAAATATTAACTAGTGTGTAAGATATATACTGTAAATATTATTCGTTATACAATGTAGGTATAAGTGTAGGTATATTATACGATACAATGTAAATAGATAAGAATAACTGAAATACAATATGTATCTAAACAATGTATGAAAATACAATTCGGTTCAACTGAAAATACAGTGAATGTATAAATGTAGGTGATAAAATCGGGAAGATACCTACATACGCTATAGCAATAGCGTTTGCTATAATTTCAAAATTTATGCGAACCTAGGACACCTGATTAGTATACCTATCTCCATAATAATGAGGTATGTTTCGGTTTATAGCTACAATTTAATTTTCAGATATACAAACTAAGACTCAAACAGATATTGTTAGAACTTAACAATAATTATCGTTGTGAAAAGTGCACCAAGCGGTTAATAGTTGGCAGATGTTGCTCTGCACTCCTTGCCTCTTGTTTCAAGAGGGGTTACTCTATGTTGACAAAAGACGATCGAACAAGAGCTGCCATGCAATTGGTACGTTTATTACAATGATGATGAGACGACCGAATGGCGTAGTGGTTAGTGACCCTGACTACTGAGCCGAAGGTCCCGAGTTCGAATCCCGGCTGGGGCAGATATTTGTTTAAAAGATGTGCCCGTAAAATGGCAATAGGCCCGCCCCCTATTACATTGGGACTAACATAACACTGGCGAAAAGTGGGTGCAGCAATGCACCTCTGCCTACCCCGCAAGGGAGTACATTAGTAGGTACAAGATGTGAGTGTTTGTTGTCAATACAATGATATCGGATGAGTCGTGGTTATCGCAGCATTGCTCCGAAACTAGAGTGAACCTGTTATAACTGATGTGAGGTGATAAGAGAAACAACCGATAACGTTTAGCTCGTGTATTCGACTGAGGTTTCGCCGCCAGAGGGACGCAGCCGCTCTGTCTACTTATCACACTACCTACTTATAGATATAACAGAACCCCAGCTCGCCAAGACAGTATTACGTTGTATCCGACTTGATAGTTCCTCGGAATTTCATTTAACACTATTGCTTTTTCATTTATTATTTAATTATTTTTTAAGTACTCTTTGTTGCAACGGCTGGTCACTCGGTCGGAAACATTGTAAGTAGTCGCTGAATTTATACATTCAATTGAAGATTTTTATTGCTTATTAATTAAAGATTTCGATTATTTTGTGTTAAAAGTAGTTAATAGTTTACCTCTTTAATATAGGGTGGTAAAAGAGAAAGCCAAAAGTGGGTTACTCAAGGGGTAATTCTGAAAAACTTTATGAACATTTTCGCGAGAGAGAAACGAAAGAGTATTTTTTTTAATTTCTTATTATTTTTGCAACATTTATCATAGCATAAGTCAGAACCAGTAGCATGAGTCACAACCGCAATAAGTAGCTCAGCAAATTGCACTTCAGGCGATAATCTGAAAAAGAGATAGCACAAAACCATTCTCGTGACATTTTTGCCCGCAGCATGGTGCAGTGACGTCACGACATGTCACGTCCTCATGCTCTGCGGTGCAATCTGTGCGAGCCATTGACAAAGGAATAAAGAGAGGACATGGCATATCCACGAAAAAAATGCGCCTACCTAAACTTTGGTTTCAATTAAAAAGGGCGGCTTTTTTCTTGAAAAATGTAAACAAACAAATTGTTTGACAGCTGAAGTACCTTGTGTTTGGATGTCAATCAACATGGCGACCGGTCGCAATGTTGTAATTTTAGGCAAAGACAAAACTACTGTTGTCCTTTTTTTACGTACGATAACACTAATAAGTTAAAAAGAGACGACGATATATTTTTAAATACCGATTTTTATGCCAGGTCCTCTCTTTATTCCTTTGTCAATGGTGCGAGTTGACTTCAGCTGACGCTGCTATACCGGGGCGCTGGGGACAGCTAGTTGAGAGTTGAGCATGGAAGTAATAAGTATACTTACGTAGTACAATATAAGGCAGATAAATCTGACCCCTCTCAGAAGCATTGTTACTATGAGAGGGGGGTCAGGTTTCTCTGCACATGACCGTACTTATTACTTCCACGGAGTTGAGACACTACCGTATTAGATCATCGATATTCTACAGAATGTTTACGTCCAAACTGGCGAACATGATACTGTAAATGTGGATCCGGCTATAAATATTGTAGGGTATTTTAAGTTTCATTATAATTTAGTAGATATTTAAGAGAGAGCAACCAGTCTAACCAATAATAATTTGTTTCGTACTTACATAAACCTGAAATAAACATTTCCAAATCTTCCCTAATACCACTACTAGACACCGTCAATTTTCCTTATTTCCTGTACAAAAGGTAATTCCCAATACGGCTCCAGCTGTTAATCCTTATTCCGCAAGGGTCTTACAGGTGAGGCGTAAGTGAGCTGAGGGTGACTCATCCATTTATTGGAGACATGCAATCCAATAACAATAAGAAGAAAGGTCTTTTAGATGAAACAAATTTATTCGTGCCTTCTTTTCTTACCAGCCTGTGAAACTACTTACGACTTCAATAGATAAAATTTACGCTATTTGTTTTGAAAATGGTAATAAGGAACCCGATATGGGCGACAAGATTTATATTTCACCTCTTACTAATTATATATATTGCCTATTCTGCCTGTCCTAACCTACGGCGCACAGACTTGGTCTCTGACCGAACATCAGAAGTCCAAACTCAAGGTTTGCCAAAGAGCGATGGAGCGTACTATTCTTGGTGTACGAAGGATTGACCGAATCCGGAATACCACGCTACGCTCCTCGACTCGTATCACTGATGTGGGCGCACAGACTGCGAAGCTGAAGTGGGCCTGGGCAGGCCACGTCTGTCGCATGCACCCGGACCGGTGGGCCAGGATTGTCACCGAGTTGGTGCCCAGTGATGGACGTCGGCGTCGCGGAAGACCCAGACGGAGATGGCGGGACGACCTCGACAGGTTTTTGCCTCAATGGCCGAAAGAAGCACGGGATCGGGAACGGTGGTCATTTTATAAGGAGGCCTTTGCCCAGCAGTGGGACACGATACAGGCTACATAAAAAAAAAAAAAACTAATTATAATTTGATACTTTTAACTTAACAATAACTGTCAGGTAGAAATTTCCCCAACTTTTCGCTGTTTCAATTTCCTTCTACCGATTCTTCATCAAAACAAAAGCGGCTCGTATTTTGACGAAGCAAAATATTATAATAATATAAATTAATGATAACCACCCTTCAGCCTGTCAACAACAAAATGAAACATAAATAAACCATTGGGTGAACTCATCAACGCAATATAAAGACATATTTTACCGAAGTCAAGTGGAATTCCAACGAATGAAGACGTTTGATAAATGACACCAAAACACACCTATTATTTAGAAGTCCGCCAGAATTGATTAAATTGCTCCCCGAGTGTACATTTCAGAGGAACATTGAGGAAATTGTTTACCAGTTCTATATTGCTCATATTGGGTGGGCATTTATAACTTTACGACTGAAATGTATAGACCTACTGATTTGTTATTCATCGTTAGTCTATTCAAAATAATAATTATGTTTCTCTGGAGACGAGACTCGGTAGCTTACGCATTAAACATAGAAAAATACGGACTTAGGTGTTACAACTATTTTATTGTTATAAATGAAAATAAATAAATTTTATGAACTGCATATCAGAATCATTCTCCTGATACGGATTTCTCAAATTCTACACTGCCATGCTCCCTGGGTGTAAGATATCAAAATAGTTTCATACTGCAGGAGGTGCAACCAACTGACAAACAAGTGAACAACAATGTATTACTCTTCTCGTAATATCGTTTATTAAGAAACCGCTGCACAGGGTGTGCACCCAATACCGTCTGTCACTGGCGGTTTCTCACGCGACGCCATGTTTGATGCGCCATCTTGGAAACATTTTCCCGCGCACATATGTGAGATTAACGTTCAACGTTAATTACACTGTCAAAACTTGACGTTCCGTAGGAAATCGTACGGAGTTTTAACGTTTCCACCGTCACATGTTGCTACAAAGTGTTTAACTTAAATATGTTGATGTCAAACTTGACTAATGATGACAAATTATACACGTCTCTTACACTCCCTAACGTATTCCATTAACAAAGAAGCTGTAACAATGAGACAACCAATAATAAACCACGATGGACGAGTCCCACTTGCACTTTACGCAAATAAAAGGAAAATAGACGGAAAGGGCCGGCTCTGAGGCAGCATATATCAAGTGGCCCTCACAAATGAAATAGCTTTAGGGACATTTCTCAAGACAGGCCTCTCCAAGGGACACTTGAAAGAATCCTCCACGCGGGGCTTCCGGGACGTAATCTTGGCGATTATTAAAATCATATATCTTTGGCAGGAGTCGGCATGCACCCTGATTTCCACAAGACGGAGGGTGCATTCTGAAGGAGACTGTTTTGGACTGTTTCATGCGTTGTTTGTTGAATTAAGCAGAGGATGCTGGAAATAAATTTACGTCGGCATAAAAGAATTTCAAGTTAGCAAGAATACACATCCTGAACATTATATTGAATATATCATCTTGAAATATCGTTATTTCTTCTGGCTCTGTTTGTCGTAGCCTTACACTTAGAGGTAAGTACATTCGCGTCACCTGAATAAAACAGAAGCCACTACTACACCTTGTACAAGCTTTTTCGCCACAAAACACTTCCTAATAGCACTATCGCGTATAAACCCGTCCCGTAAGATGTCACGTAATAGCGGGGAGGCACGAGCATCGTCACAACACATTATTATTCCTACATCCTCACCAACCTAACTATACCCAGGACACAGTCTTAGTACTAACAAAACAAAAGCTATTCTCGCATGAACGCTGACGCTCCTGAAATTAGTGTTGTGCCTTCAGAGGTATCGCATCTTCAACTTTTTGTTGCGCTGTGATCTGTATTGTGAAGATGATAGGAGCTTTTCTTGTCTGTCGCCTTTGAGGTTGCACCTTTGTGTTGTGGCCAGAGTATCTTGGCATCTTGACTTATGGTTTTTGTATGGCTGGCGGGGTGTTTGAAGTTGGTTCGTCACCTCGGGCGGCGAGCATTATTCTTGTATCATTTCGGTCTTATTAACATTCACTTGCGCCGTCCATCCGTCTCGGCTCGTGATAAAGTATCATATTGTGTGTCTGTGCGTTGTTTATGACTGTATTCATGGTGGTTGGTTGGTGTATTTCATTTCATTTGCAGGTTATTATCATTTTGCGTCTTGGTTAAAATGCAAGACTTTTTCACGTTGGTTTTTCGCTTCCCTCAAAATGCTGCAAGATAAAAACTTTTTGGAATATAGTACTTGCCATGATGTATAAATAAATATAATATATAAACACTCTTACCTTGTACTAATGTACTCCCTTGCGGGGTAGGCAGAGGTGCATTGCTGCACCCACTTTTCGCCAGTGTTTATGTTACTCCCAATGTAATAGGGTGCGGGCCTATTGCCATGATGTATATAATTTAATTTAGTTACAGATGGTTTCCATTAGCAGAGCGTTCACAAACGCAACAATTTAATAAATTTACACGTCCGCCCGCCAGACGACGTTTAATTATTTTAGAAACACTCTTTTTGTTTTTACTGCATTTCATTTCACGCTGAAGGAAGTCTCTGTAACCATTTGCGACTGTATTCTCTTTGCAATAAAAGCTTCCGTGAAATAATAAAATCACAGTGCATTGCAAGCAGTTTAAATAATACAACTAACAAGGATACAAAGACAAATTCTAGAATACTTTGTGAAAAGTTCAGCAAAACTTTTTATTTTCATGAACTGAAACAATCATTTTCGTGTAGCTTTAATGTTTCTGTTACTGTGAAGTTTTAATTTAGAACTTTTTTTGCACCTTACATTTGCAGTTTATTAATTTTTAATAGTATTTATCATAAAATTCAGGTTCACCTTGTTTTTTAATAATTAATACAAAAGTATGTAAGTACCTCCAATAATAACCTCCTTAATAGTTAAACTTATGTTTTATGTTTACTCTAACAGGTAATAATTATATTACTTTCATTATTTCACCCATTTTTCCTCATCAAATCTTCGCGCTCTCGCCACCAGATGTCGTTAACTGAATTACGCGACTGCTCTGCTCTTCTTCAGTCTCTGATAATTTCATAACACCCTGTATATTGTGCAATAAGTGCAGCTAATAGCTAGGTACATTGTGCAGAGCTCTTAGTGCGATGTGCTCTGGTACTGAGCTCAAAGTGAGGTTCTTTTGTAGCTGCTGAATATATTATAGAATATTTAGAATGCTGTTTATTTTGCATTATGAAAGAAAATATATCAAAATGACAATTATTTATTTATTATTTATTTATTTTATAAGGCAATCTTAACCAGACAACCTTATTATATATGGAAAAGATAATAATTAGGTATAATATGAATATATACATTTTTGCTAGTATTATGTTGTTTTTTATACAAATAAACTGTTAAATTAGGATGAACTAATATAGGTACTATCGGGGAATTGGAATCATAGCGACTTTCGTGCCTATTCAATAAACTAAAGCAACCAATATAATGAATGTTTTAGAACACTTTACCAATAGGCGGCCATACATTTATTTGTGGGCGATACTTCAACCACACAAACTGTTGTAGCCTCATTTGTTAACTGCACGCCTAGATACCAATGTTCAGATTCAACTAAGTCAAATGAAAAGGAACCTTATCTCAGTTCAATAAAACCGATCACGTTAACAAACCACTGAATCTAAACTAGTTTACAATTGCAAATAGAGGTTGCATTTACGTTTACGCCAATCAAAACTAAACGCTATTCCAACAGTCTAACGGTGCATTACATCGATTGAATAAATTCGTGTGCTTGTGCATTGATGTGCAAAATTATATATTCCTTGTGCCAATTAGAAGTAGACTCTTCTGCTCGTAGTTAAGGTTTGTTTGGCCTAAGCAGGGGTGGATAAAGAGCCGTAGGGTGGGTAAAAAAAAGTGCATAGGGTGAAAATAATTTGTCACAGCAGGGTGACCGCGAGGCCTGTTCTATCTTGCTGAAGGAAATAAAGACAATATTTCACCAGCCACACGATATATTGTTACCGATTGTGAGTTTGCGGCACCACTTGTGGTAAAGATAAAGAATGCGAAGTGTGAGGGGCTTGTAGTTTTTGTGTGATGTAGTTATTTCTATTGTAAACCGTATATTGTTTCGCTCGAGATAATGCAGTTTCTTCGTGCCTAGGTATTTTCTTTGTAATAAGGATTTAGACCTGATAGGTAATAAAAAATGAATTTAAATCATGGGTAAAAAACTGGACTGTTTAAAAAAAAAAGGTATTACCAAACAGTTTAAATTTTCTGGTAATGAAAAAAAAACACAAATAAATCTAATTTTACACCCCAAACTGCACACCACGACTAATAAATTACGCAAAACAATTGTAAACTCAGAGAAGCGACAATGTTACCGGTAATACGCAAAAATGTTGCAGGACAAGTGCAGAGCTACGGCACAAGCGGAAATGGCCGGAAGCGACGACCTCACACGGCCCGCCCGGGGTTGGTTTTAATACAATTGTTATGCAAATTGTCTGAATTAATCACGACAGTTTAGGCGACGTTTCAAAACTGTATATTTTACGTGAGATAAAAAGATGTATATGTTAGCCTTACTTGGTAAAAAAACTCAATAAAACTTTCGAAATGCTTCGTAATTTATTTAACTTTTACAATCCGATTCCACTCCGCTTTAATTAACAAAGCTGAATGCAGCGATCACAATCAATTAAAAATCAAATTAAGAATGCAAAAGGCCTAAAGCTATTATTCACAAAAGAGTTTGCAGTCAGACCAATTAGTTCCTATTTCGAATATTACAATATCCAACTGCACAGAGGGTGACGTCATTAATCCTGCTGAAATGAAACAGGCTGGATATAAAAAAGACGTCCATAATTGTAATGCCAACGTGTGAAGCAACGATTAAAATTCTAAACCATAGTTAATTCATTCTTATTTACTGCCGGTTTCTATAACTCTATCTATCCATAACTGGTAGTTACTTTCATACGGTTTTGACATGATGAAAAGTTACAATCTGACAAAATCGTATGAAAGTAACTACGAGTTATAGATAGATAGAGTTATAGAAACTGGCAGTTAAAAGATAACCCGAATTGTTTCTTACATTTTTTATTCTCTGTAAAAAAAGGACGGTACAGTCTTTGCAAAACTGGCCAGACGATGGCAGATTATCTTAGAATTGTTATTTTAGCTTTCATGCTCGGGGATAGTGAGTGTTCAATGGGTGGCCATTAAGTGGCCAATTGGCCGCAGCGGGTGGCCCGTGGCCGATATTGACAGTGAATTGGCCGAATGGCCACTTCTGACAATAACAGCTAATAAGCGCTTAACGAGAGCAAAGGAAGCACTCGATTCCGGGTATTGTTTGTATGTTCCTGTGGCAATACTGATCAATCTGATCATTTAACAAAATATGAAAATAGAGATGGTTTATACGTACCTATAACATTTTTACTGTATAATTATAATACAAAAGAATACATTTTTAAGTTAAGTTCGTTAAAAATATAATTGAAAATATATATTTTTTCCTATTCCATGTAATATTCCACTTTGAAGCTTTAAGGAAATTGAAAAAAATATCTAACAGAAACTGCAATTCTCAAGCACATTACGGAGCGTTTCGTCTTAATCAAACATTTCTCATTTCCGATCGTAGTCTACCGGGAAATATTAAAGCCATACTTCCTATAGAAACCTTCAAATTTCCTTTAAAAAAACAGGCCTCTTTCTTTATTGCACGCCAGTCGTTGTCAAATGCAAATCGGGAGGGCCCGTCTTTTGCAGGGGTTCTGAAATATGGGCCTAATAAACAGCTATAGACGCAGTTGGGAGCACCGGACGCGAACCGACGACGACGATTGAAATCATTGTTCCGATTGTGTGCTCGATGTTCAAAGTTATTTATTTAATCTTACTTCTTGCTGAACCGATTTGTATTAAGCAGCTAAGTATAGCCTTATTACGAAACTTGTCAGACAAAAAAAAACCGCTGTAAAATCGATCCATGACTTCAGATCTACGAACTAACAGACAGATACACCCTGTCGAACTTATTTGCTCGTCCATTAGTAACAGAAAATAAAATGAGATAGCAAACTCGTAGCATTTGTAGATACATTATGTCGGTACTAGGAGCCCATTATTCTGGTGAAACTATCAGAACAATTTCAGGAATGCTTCGCCAATAACTTTTCATAGCAACCCTTTGATGCACTATATTGCCCTGGAGTAACAAAATTTTTCAACGTACAAAATTTCAACCCGTTTGATTTCTATCTCTATTCTGTTTTACTTTTAACATTATTTATAACCAACTATGACAATGGAAATCCCAAATCCAAACACTATTTCGCAATTAATAAACTTCATGAAAAGACATTTTACCCTATTTTAGTACACTATTGCAGCTTAAAGGCAATCCGAAGTGCAATTTTGCTTTCAGACGGAACTTTGAACTCTGCGCAAGGGTGTTAGAGCAACTTTTAGCGTGAGGTTTTATAGAGGATTCAATAATAGTTTTGGTCAAAGCTTATTCCGTCTACCACCTATTTGAACGCTATTACCTGAGCTGGCACCTATTTTCAATAAAATACTGATAAAATTTTATAAAATCTAACTAAGTAGGTACTTTTTTAGGGTTCCGTAGCCAAAATGGCAAAAACGGAACCCTTATAGTTTCGTCATGTCCGTCTGTCCGTCTGTCCGTCTGTCCGTCTGTCACAGCCGATTTACTCGGAAACTATAAGTACTACAGTGATGAAATTTGATGGGAATATGTGTTGTATGAACCGCTACAAAAATATGACACTAAATAGTAAAAAAAAGAATTGGGGGTGGGGCCCCCCATACATGTAACTGAGGGATGAAATTTTTTTTTTCGATGTACATACCCGTGTGGGGTATCAATGGAAAGGTCTTTTAAAATGATATAAAGTTTTCTAAAAAAAATTTTCTTAAAGTGAACGGTTTTTGAGATATCAGCTCTCAAAGTCGTAAAAAGTATGTCCGGGGGGGGACATACTTTTTACGACTTTGAGAGCTGATATCTCAAAAACCGTTGAAAGAGTTAATTAGCATGCATCACCTCTATTTTTTTTAGAATTTTATACCCCGTAGTTATAAAAATAGAGGGGTATAAAATTCTAAAAAAAATAGAGGTGATGCATGCTAATTAACTCTTTCAACGATTTTTGGTTTGATCAAAGTATCTCTTATAGTTTTTGAGATAGGTTGATTTAAGCTACGGAACCCTTTGTGCGCGAGCCCGACTCGCACTTGGCCGGTTTTATTTTTTTAAGACTATTTAGACATTGTTTATAAGATATTCTTCCATACTTACCTACATAGTAATAAAATTTACAGTTTCGTTAAGCTAATATTTTTTTCTCTTTTTTCAGGTAATTGAATTTATAAGCAACCAACAAACTTCAACTGGTAAGACACCAAGGGCTTTACCACAAAAACTTGGACAGCATTTAACAGGTGTTTAGCACTGTCAAACGCCAACAAAATCTGTCAAATTTCGTTTTAAACACTTGTTAAACAGTGTTTAAAGTTTTTTGTGGTAGTACAGCAATAATTTCTTGATTGATCTAGCTCTCTAGATCAACATCTAAGTAAATTCTAGAAGTAAACAGGAAGTAATAGAGTTTGCACGAGCTGGCAACGTCGCATTTCCATGCAATTTCCTTGCGGATAAAAAGGATTAGACTAAGTAATGGCAACGTCGCATCCTCTCCTAGCCTATGACGGAGTAGTGTGTAGACGGTGAATAAACTTGAATATTCTTCAGACGGTATTAATATTAAAGAACTCACTTTCTTGCGCGGCGAATAGAGTCGTAGCGGTTATCGGGTTTGGATTTTTAAAATTATTATTCCTTTTTACGGAATGCAAATAGCTACGAAACTATCGTAAGATTTAGTACTGAACTATTTTTAACTGATTAATGTTTTTAGTATAGCAACAATAATAGATATAAATAATATTACCTACATCAGTTAAACCTTCCATTCAGCAACAAAATAGCTGCAACTGGCATCACAGGTACTCCCCCAAAAGCAATAATTTTCAATACACATACAGAAGTATACAAATAAACAGATACACAAAGACCTGCCTGCGCAATGCACAAACAAAGCTCCATCGCTGGCTGACTACGCAACGTAACTCAACTATTTCGAACAAAAACTGCAATGGATACGTGATTTAAAGTGAGTAGTATGAGTACCTTAAGGGTCGAACCCTGCAACTGCAGGTTGTAACAATTTGCACCCTTCCCTTTGTTTGCATAAAGTACTAAAACGCACCCTTGCTAATGAAAACCTGAGGGAAATTCGGGAAAACTCAAAATAATAGAGGGTGCCCTCTCTCCCAGTTATACAGGGCGACTGTTTATTTGGAATTGTGGTTATGGGCTGTTATTTTTGGCGACAAGTAAATGGAACCTGTTTTTGCAATTTCGTTTTAACGCTGTGTGTCTGATACGCGTGCTGACGTAGTTTTTTTTTATAATTTTTCAAACATGTCGATCTATGTTTTTTTCAAAGTACCATACTATCTGGACTCACGTGTTGAAAGCATAAAATGCAAAACCTTATTTTTTTAACTAGGTAGTCATAATCTCCTCTATAGTGCCACAAACTTATCTGTTCCGGTGAGAGCGAACTAAATTGGTCCATATAATTTATGTCAATATGAAATTCATTTAGTAAGTAATGAGGTATGGACCAATTTAGTTCGCTCTCACCGGAACAGATAAGTTTGTGGCACTATATCTTATTTTATTTAATTAAAAAATATCCAAACCATAAAACTGCAAATAGTTTAGCCAATAGACACTCCCACTACTTCCCTTGTCATTTTCATACTTGCGAGATAAAACGGAAAATCCCGGCGGCTCTGTCCGTAATTGGGCGAAATTTAAAGTTATGCAGATTCCCGGCAGATGTCGCCCCTCCGATTATCGTATGCAGATGGAGTGGAAACCCTTCGTTTTGGATGCAACACGTTTACGTTAGTCACCACCTGAGGGTCTGCCAGGCCGAAGGGTTCACTGTTTCCGACGAATTTGAAGAGTTTAATTTAACTGAGTTTGCGTATTTTGTATTAAATTTATAACCTACTAGCTGTTCCCGCGCGCTTCGCTTCGCCTTAAAAAGTTTTCCCGTGGGATTTCCGGGATAAAAAGTAGCCTATGTTCTTTCCCAGGGTCTAGACCGTATGTATACCAAATTTCATTCAAATCCGTTCAGTAGTTTTGGCGTGAAAGAGTAACAGACAGACAGACAGACAGACAGACAGACAGACAGACACAGTTACTTTCGCATTTATAATATTAGTTAGGATGTTTTTATTTCGTTGTGTACCCTGTATGGGGTGGTGTAGGTACACAGGGTGGACACATTAAGTAAGGTTGGTGCGTTGCGTCGTTGGAATTCAAAATTGAATCTCACTTTTTCTTATTTGATGATTTCTATGAAACAATCTTCGCATCTTAAAAACCATCGGATCTCTATCAAAAATATATTATGTTCTTTATGTGAGTGTCAAAGTCACAATCACTAATTAAAAAGTTAATTGCACAATATGTAAACTAGAAAATTACGAAATCCATCACGTTACATTACCTAATAACAGTGAAATTTATAGATTCTGCAATCCCGCACATTACGAGCCGTCATTCGTTTTTAATTGGCACTAAATACGATAAATTAATTGAGTATCAATATTTGAGTAGTCTGGCCGCACCCATCCACCTCAACCCTCAATCATGCAGACTCAACTAAACTCATCTGCCTACATTCTGCCTACCTAGCTACGTCACCGCTTCGTTACCTCAACTTCAAAGTTGTACAGTCAGTAAGAAATCCCTTTAAACCAGGCATTCGGCTACTCAATTAAAACTACAAGAGCATGGCCCAAAATTGTGATTCTGAACAACTATTATGAGTGCTATAAAAATAGAAATATTGCGTACGCAAGTGTCTGAATTTTGTAATGTAATTTCTTATTCGGAAATGGAAAGGGGTGCCGTAATATAAACTATGATAAAATTATTGCTTAGTGTACATAGATTTCGAAAATGGTGTACATCATACATTACCTTGTCAGTCAATTTAATTAATACGTTTATATATAGTTAATAAGGATTTCTTACTTTTAATTACCTTTTTTTTAAGAGTGGGCCCATAAAATATTATGTCTATTTTTTAAGCTTACAAAAACAGTAACTGTGTGGATGCGTTAAAGTCCTTAAAGCAAACCTTGTAGTCTCTGTGTAGGATAAACGTAAGATCCGATTGTGGCGGCGACTGTACCTTGTACCTGCGTACCTCATAATTTATTTAAGCTTTCATAAAACTCCCCTAATTTGGGTAATTATTTGAGGAAGGGATCTATTCAAATATTGAAGGCTTTGAACATTCGGGAGTCAAATTTCAAGTGAGAAAGCATAATGAGGATGCTTTGTGTATTCAGTATCACACACAAGGACGATATTGTTAGCTTTACCCCTTGTGGGGGAGGTAAAACCAACAAATTGGGATAAAAGGGAAACATATTTATGAGTATCGAATCGACTAAGATACAAAACTACGGAAACTAAAAAAAAAAATATTATGCTAAACGAATTTATGTGTTGGTTGGGTATATTATTATATTTTTAATATACAACCTTATTTTGATATTTTTTCACGCTTTTCATTTTGGGTCTCTATACTTCCTATCGCAGTGACACCTTGACGCCACTTCAATTAACCCTCAAACGGCCGGGGCAAAAACAAACACATCCAGTTAACCCTTTAATACGTGCGGAACACAAACCCCCGCGATTTCACGGTCCTCCACTTTTACACCTTTTGATCACACTTAAAAGGTGCCTTTTTGAATTAAAACGATCCCCAAGCTATATTTCTCTTGAGATATACCACTTCTAAAAGCTGTTAATAAAATCTGAATGTCTCTCCATTTTACCAGTTAGTGTTGACTACCTCCACTTTTGATCCTCCTATTATTTTTTTGCGATATAAACGTAGGTTGTTTACAATAATATACTGGCATATTAAAATATACTTGATCGTGGCATGCCTCGCTGTATTAGCTGAATCGTCGTTGGCTTAAGTTCATGCATATTTACTCAAATGAGAAAGACTTGGCCTGAATTTAATACCGACCTTCGTTACTCATTTTATTGTGCTCCTGTAAGGTAAATACTATCTTAAATTTTTGTACAGTCAGGCAACTTCGCACAAAAATTAAGACGCAAATTAAAACCTCTCCCCGTTCGCCTGGCCATAATCGGACCCCGAAAATTTCCTCACATTCAGCACAAACAAAGCCTTAGTCCTTCAGTGCCTGAACAAACTGAACGATACGGTCCTGAATTAGGCCTATTGTATCTCACACGGTTCTTTGTGCCGTGGGGTCTCGCAGGCCCCCATTAGCATTTAAGGGTTATCGTCTTTTGTAGTCGAGGATTTAATCGCTTTGCGACCGGGAATGGGTTAGGTTTTGCAGTGTACTGCTGGCACGTCAAGTGTAACGTTTTATTTTGTAGTACCCATAGTGCGCTTTGATCATTTGTATAAAAATCCGCATAGAAAAAAAATCATATCAAATCGTGTTTTGAAAAATGTTTAATAATCACACTGATTCTATTTTCGTACAATATATACGTTTTATCATATTTTCTGTTATTTTAATCATATAGGTACTTACGATTACGTATATATTGTACGTATATACGTGTATACCATAGAATAACAAGTGCAGTACAGTACTCGTTATTCTAGGACAATACATAGCGACTATCAGTACTTATTTATAAAATAAAATCTAAATTTAAGCAATCTTATTACTTTGCTGACTCTACAATCGATGATTTTAGGTGATAATAATGGTGCTGAGGCAAAGGTGCTGAGTTTTTAAGTTACGGTTATGATGTGGTTGCATTGTCTGAGCTCGTTCACGTGAGGTTCAATAGCAATGTTTCGCAAACTTATTATAGGGTAAAGTCTTAGGGTAAAGTTTAACAGATGGTAAGAGGTTTTTGGACCATGATCGTCATAAAATACCTATAATGTGTGCATAAGGTAGACAAGTAGACTTATTGTCAAGATGAAAATAACGGGGTCTAGTCGTCGCTGTGAACCGTCAAGAAACAGCCTTGGAAATAATGTTGTGGCTGAGTATTTAAGCGAATACAATGTGTTATGGCCAAGTATAGATCAGCGCTGAATACGTATAGTAAATATAGTAATAGCAATTAGAGTGTTCAAATTTAACCAGTTGAAAAACACAACAATACAAAACAAACTTCAGCACTACTGTGGTTTTCGTTCGCCACTACGCCACCGCTCCAACGACCGCAATTCACGTGCGTACCCTGACAAAAATCAAAACCCAATACGACCACGAGTTTCTTTACTCATAAATCTTTCCAACAATTTTATTTATGGCAAATTAAAACACTACACACGACGAGCGGGGCAGATGTTGTCAACGGCGGGCCCGCGTCCCAAAGGCGCTCTATCATTGGCCCCTAACAATAAATTTGGCCTCAGGTGTTTACATCGCGGCCCGCAATGACAACTAGTAAAGCAAGCATTCGAACTTGCAGTGTTTTTTTATAAAACATTGTATTAGGGTAGATGCAGGCCCGCATAATATGTTATGATATTGTTGTGGATAGGTAACTTGTCGACGCATACATTAAATCAATAAAATTATTGAATCTACACACAGTGCGTGTTTTGGGACCTATGACTGTACTTACTTATTTGTACAGTACTTACGTATACAAATCAAAACATCAAAATACTGATTGCTGAATGACAGTGAAGTCTCTATCTGACATACACGATTGGTTTACCGTTAATAATCTTCTATTGAATTCTAAGAAAACGAAATGTATTAAATTTACACTGCCGAACGTTAGACAATGCGATACTAACATTATTCTAGATGGGAATAAATTGGACCTAGTTAATGATACAGTCTTTCTTGGGATGACTATAGATTCAAAGTTACAGTGGGGACCTCACATTGAAAAATTGTCTGGAAGGTTGAGCTCCGCAGCTTTTGCTGTACGGAAAATTAGACAGCTGACCGACGTTGAAACCGCCAGATTAGTTTACTTTAGTTATTTCCACAGCTTATTATCGTATGGCATTTTGCTTTGGGGTAGAGCAGCTGATATTGAAACTATATTTGTATTACAGAAAAGAGCCATCCGCTCTATATACAAACTTGGTTCCAGGGATTCATTGAGAGAACTATTTAAAGAAATTAACATCCTTACAGTTCCATGTCAGTTCATTTTTTCCAATTTAATGTATGTACGAAAGAATATTTCAACTTTTGATACAATTGGCAGTAATCATGACATTAATACTAGGAACAAGCATAAGCTGGCTTTTCCAGCGATGCGTCTGGCGAAAGTTAATAAATCGTTTTTAGGGTACTGTATTAGATTTTATAATAAGCTTCCAGCAGAAGTTGCTCAAATGCCAGAGAATAAGTTTAAGTGTTACATTAAAGAGAAACTCAGTAAAAAAGCTTATTATAAAATTGATGATTACTTAGAGGACGTCAATGCATGGCTGTGATAAGTAGTTAGCTCTGCTCATATTATTATAATAATAATTATTAAGCTTATATGTATTGTATACCAACTAGTTTTAAGTCTTTTTTTGAAAAGATGGCTCAGGAGTTTCTTGCCTCCGTTCTTCTCCTTAGACAGAAAGAGCCCCCCCTTATCCGAACGGAGAGTAATTTGTAAAAATTGACGTTCATCAGAAAATTTTATATTTGTACGATGAATAAAAAAATTTGAGTTTGAGTTTTGAGTTTGAGTCCTCCGAAAACATTAATAATAAACTTAAAAAAACCCATACCCGCACGTCGCGACGGCGCAGACCGGCTAACAAGCAAACTCTACAAATTGGTGCCGAGCTTTTTATTTATTTATTTTTTATTTATAAACGCTTTATTGTACACAAACAAACAATTTACAAAACAGATTACAAATTTAAAACATATAGGACGTATACAAAGGCGGGCTTATTGCCAAAAAGCAATTTCTTCCAGCCAACCTACGACTGGGTGAAAGAGAAATAGAAAATTAAATCTTTTAACTAATTAAATTTGAAGTAGGTACAATTAACAAAAATAATAAAACCTAACTATTATTAAAGTAAACATGAAACAAAACTACAAATATAAATATAAATAATATCATAATAAATTATAAATATAAAATAGAACTGCATACATATATACTTTAAATTATATATTATATATATTATAAAATATATATATACATATATTATTTTATCTGCCAACCTAACGATTCAAAATAGTGATTCTTCACATTTTTTTTAAAAGTTGCTAGCGATGGTGACTGTCGCACGCTCTCTGGCAAGGAGTTCCACAGACACGCTGCCTTCATAGCGAAAGAATCGCTATATGAGGCGGAATTATGAACAGGAATGCTCAACAATTTGTTTTCTACCGACCTCAATGCTCTACCCTGAGAATGAGAACACAAAAATGAGAACTTGCACTTCAGGTATTGGGGAGATGAGGGGTTATTTAAAACACTGTACAATATGTTGAGAATATGAGTATTCCGGCGAAGGCGAATTGGAAGCCACTGTAATTGAGCTCGATACTCAGAAATGTGATCATATTTGCGCAATCCGAAAATGAATCGGATGCACAAGTTCTGGAGACGTTCGAGTTTGCTGAGTAGCTCTTCAGTGAGGTCAAGATAGCTTACATCGGCGTAATCAAGAATAGGAAGCAGTAAGGACTGTGCCAACGTAACTTTAGTGTTCAGTGGTAGAAAGTACTGCAAGCGCTTAAGAGAATGGAAGGACGCGAACATTTTCTTGCTGACAGCATCTATTTGGGGAATCCAAGAAAGAGTGCAATCCATGATCACGCCAAGATTTTTTACCGTAGCTACGTAGGGTATGTCAGTCTGATCGTACCTGACTCTCATGGCAGCTGAAAAGTCAATTTTACGAAGCATTCGTGAGCTTCCGAGAACAATTGCTTGAGACTTCGAGGGATTGAGCAGTAGACCAAAAGACTTGACCCACTTAGAAATTATTTTCAAGTTTTCATTTATACAGCTAACGGCTGTGTTCAAACTCTCTGGTGGTACACCGGCATAGAGCTGAAGATCGTCTGCATATAGGTGGTAGTTAGAAGTAAGTTTGCTAGCCAGAATGTTGATGAACAGGGAAAAAAGTAAAGGAGAAAGGACGCCGCCTTGAGGGACGCCAGCCAGAACTGAACACCAAGAAGAACTCTCGGCATCAGTACGTACACACTGCTGACGCCCTTTGAGATAAGACTCGAACCAACTTATAACTGCCGGAGATACGTTAAGAGATTGAATAACACCAAGGAGTAACTCAAAGTCAACCGAATTGAATGCATTGCTGAAATCCAGCAACGCAAGGACAGTAACTTGCTGATTATCGATGTTGTGCCTGATGTCATCGGTGACTTTTATTAAAGCTGTGACTGTACTGTGGCCTGGACGAAAGCCGCGCGCTTCCTAGAGATGTCCCGAGTAAGAGCAACTTCAATTTGTCAGTTATGGTTGTAAAATGTTTTTGTTTTATGCCGTTATGTATACTGCCATGTAACTGGAAAAGCCTTGTGACAATGCAAATATTGCCACTGTAGTAATCGTTAGATGAATATACCTCATAATAATGTTAATAAAATGAGGGTACTTTTATTTTAGTAAACATCAATAAAGTTATTAATTACAATACCTAAATACATAATTAAGCATACCATGAATATTTTACCTTTAGGTATGACATGTTTTTACATTAGTTCTAAACTTGATAATTTTATGTTCGTAAACAAGAAAATACCGGAAGCCCACTCCTAGTCCTCAGTAACAATTAAAGGACGACACTACGACTGTAGCTGAGCGAATTTCACACTAATTGCGTTTGACATGAGCACGGGCTCATACTCGTCGCACGGAATTGTTTTAGATGGACCTTTGTGCTTTTAAATGAAAGTTCTCGTGTGTGAAAGGGTACGCTTTGACTGGCTTTGAGAAGTGGAACGGATGTGTTTTGTCTATGGATTTGTGCTTCTGTCAAATATTTAGATGGCTGCACGCAGTGTTTTGTTTTTCGAATAACGGAGTCACGAGCGCGTGAGTGATGCGGGCCGCGGGTTGACTGCTCGGGCAAAAATCTGCATCGCCATTTTATTTTGATTTTCATCGGATTTGTTTATGTCGGTGCTGGACTTATTTTGGCATTTATATACTAATTGACTATTTTGATTCTGACAGAGAGAATACAAGTAAGTTTGTTTGCAAACAAAATTCCATGCTAACCATTATTACCTACTTACATTGAAACTAAGCATTTTAAATTTCCATGCACCGTGTACGTAAAGCGCGTGAAGGGTTAAGGCAAACAAATAATTATATTAGTATACCTGGGTAATGTTTTGATCTCATCAATACAAACTTAACATCGTAACTCAACTCGCTACCTGTTTCAGAAATTTGTAGGTAGATAATAATTAAAGTTTATTTAAGGGGAGGGGAGACAGCCATTGTCTTAGGCAAGACTTGTTCGTCTTCCGAAACTGTCTGAGGAGGGTCGGAAACGCTGAAATGTTAAATAAATAATGGCTAATTTTGATGAAAGCGCCCAGGTAGACACGTTTTGTCCAGTATTCGTTAACAAACTGTAAAAATATTCTCTTTGGGTCTCGATTTCATATCGGATGGTAGAATACATATTAAATGAATTTTATTGTTTCTTTAAAACCAACTCTTCTGGCGCACGCATTATGCTTTTGTGTGTTTTAGTGTGTTAAATAGTTATAGGTACTTTTTAACTCAACTAGAAGGTTTGTAAATTAATTTACAGACAGCAATAGTTACTGTTCTTTAAATAAAGGAACCCTAAGGGTATAAATTGCGGAACCCACACTTCACCGCGCCCATTAGCGTTCACCAACTTAGATTTAACCCTAGTCGGGAATAGAACCTAATTCATTGGACTTCATTTTTGAACGTAACTTTAATAAGTTGTATTTCTACTCTCTTATGTTATTATTATTCAGAGGCTGGTCTAATGTGTCTGCTCTCATAAATAAATAATATAAGTAGTACGAAACAGGTCTTCCCTTTATCGTTAGCATAATGATTTTTATTTCCTAAACACGAGTAAACATTAGGTAAGTACTTATACATTATTCAAGAACGTATACTGTACCAAAAACCAAATTTTAACTTTTAGACTAACCCAAAAAAAATAGAGAAACAACAGTCAATAAATTCCAACAAGAACATGTAGATATTTCAACGTGAGCGTAGTTGAAAAATAAACCAACAAAACACATCGTATCGAGCACAAAAAGATCCCATGGAGGGTAAACTACCTGTTACCGATCGCAGAAATAGGCAAACAATTGAAAGGCTGGCTCTAAGCGGTGCTACGGAAGTGTTATTTACTCTCAGTACAGAATCACCGCTTTTGGTCCACGACACGAATACTAAGTAGGATGAGAATAGGGGAATAATGCCAATGTTTTAAACGTGAACTTTCCAGGTGTTTTGCGCTTTTGCTGTTTTCTGTTTTGGTTTCATGGAGGTCTTAGTGTTTTGCTGTCGCTGAACGTTGTGGACTGTCTTTGCGCATTAGTTTCTTTGCTCATCACCATCAGCCAATAATGGTCCACAGCTACTGAAGTTAAGTGACACTGGACCGGCCATGTATGCCGAAGAACCGATTGCCTGTGGGGTAAACGATTTCTCGTGTGGAAACCACGAACAGGCAAGCATAGTGTGGGACTCTCTCCCAACCGCAAGACCGACGACGCTCTCCTGCCCGCTGGACTGACGACCATAGGCAGGTAGCCGGTAGTGGTTGAATGAGGAAGGCCGAGGACCGAGTGTGGTGGCGTTCCTTGAGAAACCTACGTCCGGCAGTGGACCATTAAGGTCTAATGATGATAAAAGGTGCCAAATATTCATTTTCAAAACCAATTGCTACAATAATGAAAATGATTACTCGACCGTATAATCAATGATCAGGCGGCAACTTTTCCGCAGAAGTGTCACTCCACTCACTATAAACCGACTATGCCTATTCCCGTCACGCGCTCGCTACAGATTAACCGCGTGCGCTACGCCGCGTCGCTCACGCACGGACCGACTCTCTTTAAATTTGCTTTATCTTACGCGCTCTGCTTGCGGTCTCTAAAACTTCAGCTTTTAGAGAAACTACAGTCACGGTCAATGAAATAGTTCCACTCACAAAATACTGACACCAAACGATCTAATTTATTTCAAACATTGAATTTAAAATTTGTACACAATATTATTGTTTTTAGTTGATAACATCCTGATCCTCTGCTAGATGTACTTCAATGTTGTAGAAGGCATCATTAAGCTAGCCTTTTCCGTTAGGGAGTAATTTGGTGCTTTTCTCGGTGGAAACTTTTCATTGCCTGTGAGTGCACTATTTTTATTTTTATTTTATTATTTGGGAAAACAAACAATTGTATACTAGGTATCTTTTAATAAAAAAGCAACATTAATACGTCGCAGACATAAGGTTTATTGCTTGAGGTATGTATCAAACTTTATGAAGTGTCTAGACTTTTCACAAACTTTTGTTTTTAAGAGGCGTTTCTAAGATGCAACTCAACATGGATGAGGGAAAACTTTTTTATACTTGTTCTTAAAATGTACCTACTTGAAATAGAACAATGGTTTATTTCAGAACAAGTTTGAAATTATCAGAACTTTACAGTAGTGTAGGTTCAATGAACTAGTACAGAAACTTGAAACTTAAATCTTAACAAGAAGCAAGTCACTGTGATACGAAGCGGTATAAGCGTCCGTACAATATCTCCGATGGCCTTAAACTCCGTATCAAGTCGAAGTTAAGGTAAGTTACCCGGCAAGCGACACTGGCAGTTGGTAAGCCGGTCACGTCGCACCAATAGACGCAGAGATTACCCGCGAGCTTGTCGCTTCGGCGCCTTTGCTTAATCTTTGGTTAATATTTATATAAGTGTTCAGTTGATGTTGGAAAAATTGCTTTTTATGTCAGTTTTAAGTAAAATTTGCATTTAATGTGTCCTCTAAACTATGGTAAAAAATTTGAAGTCAGTGTTGATAACCGCTATACCTACCGCCGCCGCCGTTCTATGATGTATTTGCACTGAATTAATCAATTTAAAAAAGTTGGTAGCCTTCAATATTTATAGCGTTATTTATTAGTCAAATGATAGTTCTACCTACAAGTCTTCGTGATTTATGTTAATGTGTTTTCCAAAATTCTAAAATAGTGTCCATTACCATTAACTTTTATGAGCCTATCCCCGTGTTGACATTGTATTAATTTAAACTTCATTTAGATTTTAATCGTTATACTGATTCGAGCTTAAAGCTAATGGCTCCGAGGAAAGCTTTTCCCCCAAAAACCATAACTGTCAAAGCTTTGATGAATAACGCTCAACCATACTTCTTTACCCCCAACGGAAAAATTGTATTATTATGGACTGTGTCTTGTTTTGAAGTAAATAAAAATTAATAATAATAAAATAATAATCATCTTTATTTGCATACCCTACCAAAATTTTAATGTATATTTATATAGTATATGTGTGTATTTATCAACAATTCAACATATCTATTTAAATATCCTTAGTAGGCAGTTTGTTCAGAATGGCGGATGTCATAAATAATATTTTCTTTATTTCGTTGACCTGCCACCAAGCCGAACACTGACACAACAAAAAAAAACACTCACACCTTGTACTAATGTACTCCCTTGCGGGGTAGCCAGAGGTGCATTGCTGCACCCACTTTTCGCCAGTGTTATGTTAGTCCCAATGTAATAGGGGGCGGGCCTGTTGCCATTTTACGGGCACATCCAAGACCCGAGAACAAATATCTGTGTTTAAACAAATATCTGCCCCAGCCGGGAATCGAACCCGGGACAAAAATGCACTCATTTAATTTAAATTACCAAGTCATTTAGTGGAACTTCCTTTTAATCCTTAAAGGAGCCATTACGGCATCTTTACATTAAGCTCCCCACACTCGCGTGACAATATTAATAATGTTATTCAAATAATGGGTGTGCTCAGATCTATGACCCGATGCATCATCGTTTACGTTACATATTCTATGATAAATTGTCTGATGACGTGAAAATTGACTCAACAACGCCGTTAAAATATTGGGTATGGTTTTTGTTCGTGAAACTAATTTAAGAAGTGATTTAGCGTCAATTCACACGTACCACAACCACACCACGTCGCAGCGACAAAATGTGGTCAAGCTGTGGTTACGTGTGAATTGTGTGACAGCGGCTTTTTGCAGTTGCGTTGTGGCAGCGACAAAATGTCGATGTGGTTGCGTTGTCGCTGTCATTGCGATGTGGTAACCACGTCGTCGTGTGCAGTTAATATGGAAAACAGGTTGCCGCGGTGCCGCCGCCGCGTGGCGGCGTTGCCGTTGCGATGTGGTTGCGTTGTGGTTGCGATGTGGTTGCGATGTGGTTGCGATGTGGTCGTATTACACAGGTGGTCGATGACAACGGCAAAATGTGGCACGTGTGAATTGGATTATTCATTGTCAATACAAAATGTACGCCCGACCACATCGCGTGGTTGTGGTGTGGTTGTGGCTGTGGTGTGGTTGTGGTACGTCTGAATTGACCCTTAGATTGTTTTTGACCTTCTGCAGAAAAAGGTGTGGTTATACATAATGATATATTCATTGCGTGTATATTTTTATATAACACTTATATAGAGTATATTATGCATTGTATCATAATAAGCATGTTGTTAATTTGTTCTGCATTTCCTACTGTTATTCTCATGGCTAAATTATTAAAGACTCTCATTAAAGTCACAAATTTCCGTCATACAAACTTGATTGTCTTGTTACATGGAAGACAGTTCCTCTGATAGAGATACATGTAGCATTATCCGTAAAATATTTATTATAGGTACCAACCTGTTAAGAACTCAATCTAAAATCCAGACGTTACCACTATCGGGACACAAAAGAATGCATCACGCCATTTCAAAAACCGAAGGCGCGTCTTCCACGGACTAAATGTAATTTGTGCTGATTGTTCGCCGTCTAGACGGTAAAATGTGTGTGGATGGGGACACCTGCATCACTTTTACTTAAGCGCCTGTCTGTTTTCATTAGGACCAGTTAAGTACTGTAATCTATTTAAGTTTCTTACCTGCCAGCCTTTTTGTAGTTTGTCTAAAAAGGTTGCTTCACTTAATGCGTGTAATCGTGATTGCCTCTTGGAGGCAAGACCGTTGTAGGCATCTAAAGATAAAGATAAAGAAACATTTATTCGACACATAGACAGCAACAACAACAAAAAGAAAGAAAGATACAGACTTAAAGAAAAGAAATACATATACAAAATAACAAGGCCAAAAAAATAATAATAAAAAATTAACATGAGGCAAAAACAAAAATACAGGCAAAATATAAAACAATAACACAACGGGTTGCTGTCTGGAGTGTCGAAACGGCACCAGCTCAGCATGAGCTGTGGACAGTAAGGCCACAGCGCTGATTTTCAGCTGGCCCTTTTAAGTGACCTCAGTCACGTACACGAGTACCTACTTAACTATGTACAAACAAGACATTAATAAAAATATATACATCTAAGTATAGGTATAAATGGGACGTGTGTGTTGTGTGATTACTGTTATGATTGTGTATGGTAAGTAAATAAATCTATGTAGCTCTCATCTCATAGTGTTCGGTTTAATGTATGTGATATTAGTGGTGTTTGTATTTTTTGTCGTCTTAAAGAAGGTGACCATTTAAGTTCAGAAAAACTTTGTTTTTTTTGCATAAACTCAACTTCCGTCTCGTATCTCCTATAAAGACATTCACAATAAATGATTAAGAACTGAATCTATAATAAAGAACTAAACAACAACAAAACGCTTCCTGAAATTCTTTCCCTTTTGCACGAACCCGTCAAAGATTAAATAGCGACTTTCCGTTACAAATGAGGAGCTTTCTTTTTGCGAAACAGAAATAATTACAATCGTTATAGAGTTATTAGAAGTATTAAGGGACTGCCTTTGATGTAACTTTTAGAGGGAGCTTAAAGCTCGCCGGTAGAAGCTTTGTTCAGTTAACTTGGACTTTGTGAATTTTATTTCTATAGTAACTTGGAAATTGTAACGGTTAATGCTACTTTTAATAGAGAAGATAGTTCTTTTAATAGAGAGGTTAGTTCTTTATTAATTATTAAAGGCTGCCTTGTACTAAAATAAGTGAGGCATTGCTGTCTATTTTCGGGGACATCTAAGACCCAACTTCAGTGGAGTGCCTTTTAAATCACCGGGAAAAATAGCGGTTTTAAAACTTAAACGTGTATCTGTGTGTACGTATGCATTTGTCTGTGTTAGCGTAGCTCCCAATCGGCTGAACCGATTTTTAATTATTATTATTTGACTCATATTTAAGGTTCTAAGTCATATTTATTCAAAATGACCTGATGCGTTCTAAAGTTATGCGACTTTCACTGTTGAATTTCGGCGCTTTTTAACTTGGTTTAGGTTAGGTTATTTGGCGAGAAGTTTAAAGTTTATATGAATACTAACTGATTGCATTTGCGTGAATATATTAAATTTCCATTTTGTTTTGTTCGGCTGCGGGTGGCCGGGTGAAATATCGCTGTATCATTTTACAAATCACAGCGCTCTTTCAATTTCATTGTTTAAAATTGGAAATACTGGTAGCTTTTAGTGCTCATAAATCAATATGCAAGCCATGTTTAAATATTGGCCATAATGTTATCGTTTTTACATACATACAATACGATGTATTCCGTCAATAAATGAAACATTTCTACAGTTACAGTTCAATATGACGAAATCAAATTCCAATTTCATAGCAGGAATATTAACAAAAGCTTCTTAAATTCTGACGCTTAATTAATTAAGGAGGTTACATTACATTGTAATGTAGCAGTTCAGCTGGAGCGGGTCTGGACCACCGGGGAGCGACCCCTGGGTGAATCGACCTCTCTGGCCTCCCCCGAGAGTAGGGGTTGGATGCTATATTAAATATGTACTTACCCTAATGACTACTGGTTTCCTAGTGCTTAGGGCTGGTACTGAATGTCTCTCGAACGGTGTATACCGGGAAGCGGTCCTAGGCTAGCTCAAGTCGGTGCCGGGCCTCTGAAGGAGTCTCCGGTCACCCTGGGGGTTTATAATATGACCGTGAAGCGGTCCTAGCTATTCTATCCTTATTCCTGAGGCCCCTGGAGGGAAATAACCTCGGTAGGTGTACGGGATGGAAATGAATAACACGGATTACAATATACAACAATTAGGCGGGACTGGCTCCGCTTTATTTACAATAATAACTTATATATCTAGTACTTACAGCTTGTAACTATGTATTCACCACACAAATGCACAAATAAGGATATTTATTAAGTATCTAACTATTTAAACAGGGCCCTGAAGGGGCAAACGCGGATTTGTAACAAATAGCAGGAAAGGAAAAGGGTACAGGATCTTGGGCTAATAATCGCAGCCGCGCCGCGCCAGAAACCTCAGTCGCATCGAGGGGGTAACCAAGCTGCGCCTATCGAGACAGATCGTCGCGACGCGGGCTATAGATACATAAATACAATAAGGGTGAGTGGGAAGGAAGCACGGGATGGGAGCTGATCAGACGCCGGAGCTGGAGTTGACGAATGGTGCCGGAGCGGCGGTCTTGCGGTGCTTTATAGGTGCGGTGGCCGTGCCGTCCCGCTTCCCCTCTGGTCACCCGGAGTGGTCTGTGCGGTGCCCCACCCCGCGGCGTTCTTGTTGTTGGCTCGGAGATGCGGGTAGGTGTGTTGAACGTTGTTGTAATGACTTCGTTACAACATTTTATAACTATTTCATACTTTTCTTTGTGTTTTAAATTATAATAGTTGTTTTATTCTATTTAGAATGCACATACCCTTTTACTTCATTCGACTAAATCCGTTTAGCTCCGTTTCACATCGCCGGTGACAGTACCCTACAGCTACTATCTCTGCTCCCTTGATGAACAAACAACTATTTTTGCTGCTACACCAAAAAGGATTTCCACGCTTTATGCGAGTCAGTAACTCCTCTGGGCAGATCTTGACGTAACTGAGTTACTCTTGATTAAAAACTCCGGCTGCATTCGTCAGCGAAAACGAACTGGTTTTTCGTTGAAATGTACTCGGTTTTGTGATAGTTCGTTACAGCGACATGCAAAACGATAAAAACTCGCACTGACTGTTGGTAACCGAGGACGGTTGTGGCTAACTAGCTTTTTGGATCAAACATTGACCTAACAAGGATACCATCACCAAACTAACCATTCTTTTTTATTAACAAAAATTTAAGTGGCAGAGAAATACATAATAAAGTAATTGTTATATTCAACGTACACTGAAATCATTCTGGACGGGCATAACTGCTTACTAATTTCCTCAAAATTATTTATTATAGGTACCAATATAAAACCCTGCACATATCATTTAATTGGATGAGTTATGCAGTTGAAATATTTTGTAAACCGAATACGAAATTATGCACTGCATTTATTATCCGCACTACGAACAGTTTAAAACACAGTTGCACGGTACATGTACAATTGTACAAGCTACGCAGTATATTAAACAAGTTATAGCTCGATGCTATCGATATGACGAATCGAGGCAAAACATCATAAACCGCTCATTTGATTCAACAACACGTCCACGGAAACACTGAATGAAGTAGAAATTATCCGTGATATTAATTTTTGCGTAGATTTGGCCCTGTAGCACGGGGCGCTATTAAGACGTGACAAAAGTTCTCCGTCGCGCTCGCACTTAAGGCTGCGCGATGTGAGTAAGCGCAATGCAAAACTTTTGTCACGTCTTAAATGCGCCCCGTACTAGCCCTTCTGGACTAGCGTTTGTCACAGTGGTGAAAAGATTAACGTACTTGTACCTAGGCCTAGGACGTCTAGCACGACGCTCAGAGTTACATGTTCAAGCCTAGGTAGGTCGAGCGCGCCTTAGAAAATCTGTCTAGTTTGAATCCGGATAAAATCTGGGAGTATTCTTTCGTGCACCTTTGCAACAATAGGTACATATTTGTTACGGTTTATCGGTTACTCTACTATTCGTCTTCGATTGTCGTGATATAACATCATGGAGTTAATAATCATGGGAATAAACACAACCCATCGTAGTGGTATGAAAGCGATAACACCGCCATTTGTACATATATGTTAGATTAAGTTTTTTGTAATGTTGTCCATGTTTTTGTGTACTAATAAAGAATATCTATCTATCTATCAATGGATGATGGTGTATTCCACTTCTCTGTTCTCCATTGTTCTCTCTGGAGTGTTACGTTATTAATGAATTCACACGCCCCCGGATTTGGGGTTGGTGTTCGGTAATAAATCGATTTATTTGAATACATAATCGGATCTCTGACTGTAATTAAAAATCGAATGACTGCCAATATGTTGTGTATTTAGTTTTTGATCGCAGTGTATTTGATTCGTTATTGATATTGAAGAATATAGTTGTGTAATGTATAATAGACTTCTGTGAGTGTAATGTTGCGAAAATGTATATTTAAATTCCACGATATATTTATGTACACTGTGTAATATTAATTATAATTTATTTAAATATTTGGTTTCAGGTAACGTAGAAATAACTACAGCACTGCTGCAGCGAAAAGTAAAATGTTGTTGGTGAGTGACATAATCTAACCGGAGTAAAAACTCTCACAGCGTTGCCTAATAAAAACAAAGAATTAATATACGTAAAAAATATTTAACCGTGTTATTTATTTTCATAAAACTTTTACATATAAACACTTAACTATCTTAGAAATATAATAAAACTAGCCGTTCCCGCGAGCTTCGCTTCGCCTTAAAAAGTTTTCCCGTGGGAATTCCGGGATAAAAAGTAGTATATGTTCTTTCTCAGGGTCTAGACCATAGGGTGTACCAAATTTCATTCAAATCCGTTCAGTAGTTTTGGCGTGAAAGAGTAACAGACAGACACACAGACAGACACAGTTACTTCTCATTTATAATATTAGTTTGGATTTACCTAACTACTTCTACCATAAGAACAAACCATCCAATCGTGTACGAAAGCAGAAATCCCAGACAAAACGGCAAGAAAATCTGCACTAGAGTCGTTCCACGGGAGTGTTTAAGAAATATTTGCTCTCGCCGGCTCCTAATGGCGGCATTAATCTTACCAGCATATTGTTTGTTTGTCATTTCTCCAGACTATCTTACCCACTCCATGTATATGAGTAAACATCTCTTTTATTTGCCTATAATATTCTTGTATATAAAAATGTTTATGCCACCGCGCTGTCTCAATCGAAATGACTCTTACATGTAAGGCTCGCCTTTTCTAAAGTAATTTAAAAATGCAAGATTATTCTAGGAGGTATTATGACGTTTAACTAGTTTAAAACCTAGCTCGTCCTATGTATTTGTGTAGATATATCAGCTGTCCGACACCTATAACACAGGTTTTGCCTATATAGCTTGGGGTCGAATGGCCATGTGTGAGATGTCCCCACATATTATTATATTATTATAATTTTTCTAAAACCCTCTCATTAAAATTTTTGAATAATCTCCTGAAGATCAATAAGATATATATGTAATTTCACTCCAGTATAGGCATTTACCAAGCCTCTGCGGAGTTTGCAGATAAAATACTAATATACGAACCACATTTAATGTGCAGTAAGAAAAGTTTTATATTAGGCACTTCCATCAAATAATGGCGGAGATAATAACCACCAAATTACTCAATAAAGCACAAGAACTGTAAGATTATCGTTAAATCATTTGCAGATTCGTTAAATTTGGCTTTTGTATTGATAAGGACGGCCGAATGGCGTAGTGGTTAGTGACCCTGACTACTGAGCCGATGGTCCCGGGTTCGATTCCCGGCTGGGGCAGATATTTGTTTAAACACAGATATTTGTTCTCGGGTCTTGGATGTGCCCGTAAAATGGCAATAGGCCCGCCCCCTATTACATTGGGACTAACATACACTCTGGCAAAAAGTGGGTGCAGCAATGCACCTCTGCCTACCCCGCAAGGGAGTACATTAGTACAAGGCGTGAGTGCGAGTTTTTTTTTTTTTTTGTATTGATAACTTTAGTAGACTAAAGTATCCGTGCTGTAATTAAGTATTTAATATTTTTTGTGGTGATAAAATATTATATAATTCAACAAACAATATCTACTATTGTGAGTACCTACACATAGGGTTACGTAACGTACCTAGGGACACTTTCGACTACCCCAACTTTGAATGAAGATATCGCAGCGTACAACTAAGATATTAATGTGAAATTTACTTTATTCGGTAGGATATATAATCTATTATCACTAGTATTTATGCTGGAGCTTTGGTGTGGCCAGATTTTTTAAAATTAAGATTAATGTAAAAATGCTTGTTTTGACCCAAGGTACGTTACACGTTTGTACCTTGGGACACTTTTGAGTGTACTTTGGGACAAATTGATCTATTATATTTTTGGTACAAAAAGTCTTGTAATCATCGTTATTTTATAACTACATTGACATCAAATTATCATTAGTTTTTAACGAAATTATATTTTGCGATTATGTATGAATCTTATGTTACAAATTGGAACATTCACTTTATAGGAATATTTTCTCCTTCTTTTACTTTATCTACTGCTTGTTTCAAACGATCCAGACTTATTACAACTCTCTTCTTTCCAGTTTTACTCTGCCACAAATAAGAACAGAGATTTATGGCGTTATTTAGAAGTTAACAGTCTCCATAGTACAAAACCATAGGATAAAGTGTCCCAAGGTACAAATTTAATCGTGTCCCAAGGTACAAAAACGCAATATTTACAAAAATTTCAATATCTTTATTTTTATGTTAGGAATCTTTAAAATAATTGCTGTGTCATAAAATTAAATAACTGAAAATATATACGTGACATTCATGTCTCCATTTTGAGCATGCTTCAATGAGATAAAGCAACTCAAAAGCTATAGAAAAGTAAATTTTGTCTCCAAAAAACTTCACGTTGTCTTCACCTCACACTCGATGCCGGTATGATCACGAGACTCACTAGTTTTGCCAAGACAGTAAAACACTACGCATAGGGTAGAATTACAATTTGTTAAATTTGCCGGTTTTTTAAATAAAATCATTGTCCCGAGGTACAAGCGTCCCAAGGTACGTTACGTTACCCTACCTACAATTAGTAAACTTTATCTAATTATTATCTATAACTACCTGTTCCCGCGAGCTTCGCTTCGCCTTAAAAAGTTTTCCCGTGGGAATTCCGGGATAAAAAGTAGCCTATGTTCTTTCTCAAGGTCTAGACCATATGTATACCAAAATTTGTTGACTAGTTTTGGCGTGAAAGAGTAACAGACAGACAGACAGACAGACAGACAGACACAGTTACTTTCACATTTATAATATTAGTTAGGGTGGTTAGGATATACAGTACCTGCCACATAATTATATCCTCCCTAAAGGCCTCTACACACCAAAGCCGCTGACCCGGCGGCATAGCACGGCGGCCTAGTGCCGGCGGGTCAACATAGTACAAAATGAGGCATGATTGTACAAAATGAGGCCGGCGGGTTGAGCCGGCGGCATAGCCCGGCGGCCTAGTGCCGGCGGGTTAACATAGTACAAAATGAGGCCGGCGGGTTGAACCGGCGGCCTGAGCCGCCGGGTCAGCGGCTTTGGTGTGTAGAGGCCTTGATATTCATAAATCAAATGAAACATTCAAACAGAACACAGGTATGAAATGAAGGGCTATAATTGCGCAAACATTTGCTCACTACGCCTGGTAGAGATCGTTAATTGCTTTAAGTCCGATGTTGACCGACTATCAACACGAGTGGCGGCCAACAATTGAATCGTGAATATATCAATTATTAATGTATATGCTACTGTATAATATATTATATAGAACGAGTACATAACATAATCTTATGAAAGTAACGTACATCAGTGGTATCAATCACTTTTTATTTATCATTCATGTGATATTATACAATCTGCGATGCACTTAAGGTACACATGTAGAGTCTAGATTTACAGGTTTCCTTGTTTAAAACCAAGCCAGTATCTCAAACGCTTTTATTTAATTGAAAATTTACCTAACTAGCAAATATTGCAAATAATTCCGAGAAACATTGTAACACTAAACTGCAAACCGTGAAATCAGAACTGCCCATTAGGAATCATAAAGGCCAAATTATGAAACTTTCACATTCGTAAACAGTTAAACAATAACGCCAAATATCCTAAGGGACAGTTGCGCACATAATCGTAACTCACGAAACCGAAACAAAGCCAGGAGGTTAACTCTGACTAAACCGTTTTTTTTTGTATATTTTTGTAGCAATTAGAATAGTAGGTATATTCAGAAATTCATCGAAATTAGTGAAGATTTTAAGTTGATAGACAGAGTTAATTTCAGGTTTATAATCGTTGTACTTAAATAGTCTTCCTAGGTAACTATTTTATTACATACACTTACTCACGCTTTTCTCTCAGTAGGCAAACACTATGGAACTCTATATGTGTCACGATAGTAACACACTTCTTTCGCTACCTCTACATTAATAAGTCTCTATACTTACTTGATACACGCTCGTCGGTATCGGATACTTCTAATGTAACTCATCTATGGGTCGATCACTTATAAAAATATACCATAAATATATTAGTAGTTGAGACGATTGAACATTTATATTATTCTTTTAGCTTGTACAGAAACAAGATTATCTATTCTTGGACCAACACAGCGCCTGTATCAGCTATTGCTACTCCAGTTTACTCGGGAGCTAGTCTGGCTGCGCTGAAATCAAGGGGATATGTACAAAGGTTTCACTCGAGAGAGCCACGTACAGGAACTTCGCCCCCTCTCAGAATAGAATAGAATATACTGTTCATAAAACCAGAGTACACACTCAGGGCGGGGCGAAACTGAAAGTCATTTTCGGCGCTGAAAATTTAAATCACTTTCTTGACTGCCTGGATTATGGAAGGCCGGAGCCCTGGCGCCTCCACCATGCAAATAAGATGGGGTAGGCATCGTTAACTGTTATATTGTTGGGCTCTACAAACTTCTTTACAATTCATGTTTGGGAAGATGCTCAATTCATTGACAAAGTTTCTGTTTCGGAATAATGATCTGAATTTTCACGAGAATTTGTTTAGAGTTTAGTCGACTTGAAGTTAAAAGTAGCGTAGAAAGCGCAATAATTAGCGTTCAAAAAGTGTGAATGAGACAGAAACACACACATAAAAACCCAGCAAAGAGTTTGTCGAACACTAAACGTCACGGGCAGGCCCGGCTGTGGCTGTATAAACATATTTCCTTCGCCTCCCTCTTGCCTGTTATTTATTTTTAATGCCGGAACCGTCTCCAAAGCAGATTTATTCCCAAATCTTAGCTGTCGCGGCCAGAAATGGCGTGTTATTATTCTTCTCGCTTTCTTGTAGTTTGCCTGCACTTTAACGTCCCATTCGAGCTTAATATTTCTGAATGTTAAATTCGAAAGACGAAAAAAGGCACTGGCTAGATAGAAAAAAAACTTAGCTTCTAAATTCAAAAATCGAATGTAAAATTTAGGTTGTCTTTAGTTTTCCAATGTGCTGGTTACCATTTGAGCCGTGCTGAGCTGCGCCAAACATAACAGGTGTAATCGAAACGCAGCACCTGCCTGCTTAGACAAATACAGGGGGAGTGCGGAACGCTAAACCGACTAGACGGGTAAATAGAACACCCTGTAACAATACAATACAATGTCTAGCGGTGTTATAGCTATAGCTATGTGGTATTTGAACACTGTCGGCAGTACAGTTTGGTGTACGTAGAATGCATATTGAATTTCAAATTTAATGGCCTCCCTTTGTTTAGGTTCGGCCGGGATTTAAGCACTATTGTTATGCGTGTAATATGGTGCTTACACTGAATAACATATGTACCTAATTAATAACTTTTAAAATAACCTTGAATGTAACGGTTTTTGTAGGAAAAACATTATAGCCAATTCCAAAGTGTATTGTATAAATTGCAACCTATGAATTTGTTATTGATTGTTGCGATCTCATTCTTTATCTTTAGGATAGTCTCTTTTAAATTAGTTTGCGTAATTATATCCAATCGTGATTCACGTTTCACTGTATACAGACAAGACACCCTAACACATGTGATAACATCATCAGTACACCATGTACTCCACAGGACACACTTGATGTGTCAATGTACACGGTGGACATTGTATAAAGTACAGTTAACCACACACATATCTGACCAATGTAATTAAATTTACGGTTTACTTTACTCTCTTCTTACCTAAAACGATTCCTGGTAAGCAGATAGCCAAACGCTAGATTGCTATAGTGTTAAACTTCAGTCAAATAGACTATTTTACCGTGTTATATGATAATTTTATGACCATTTCCAAAATCTCTACAACCTTCATTAAAATAATAATTTAAAAAATTAAAAAACCGACTTCAAAAAACCACTAAAATGTAAGAAATAATTTAAGGTTTACACAAATTCTACTCGTATGAGACAGTACAAATATACCTAAGCAGGAACTGTTCTTTTTTGATGTTGGTGCGGTGACAAAGTAATCTGAAGAAATATGGCACCAACTTCAAAAAAGAACAGTTCCTGCTTAGGTATATTTGTACTGTCTCATACGAGTAGAATTTGTGTAAACCTTAAATTATTTCTTACATTTTAGTGGTTTTTTGAAGTCGGTTTTTTAATTTTTTTAATTATTATTTTATTTAATAGTTTTTAGTTTATTTGTAACAATTTTCAATCAAAAGTAAGGTGCAAATGATACCAAAATGTCCTACTAATCAATACGAATCATTCAAGCCTAAACACGAAGTAGTTGCTATATACCGTTGAGGAGTTCCCCTGACTGCCTTCCGTTTCCATCATCAGATCAGCTCAAGGTCACTATCATATTTTTTTGTTATAAGAACTATATTTACCTTCTTAATTTCATTAGAATCGGTTAATATGTGCCCAAAATTGATATTCATACCCTGTTTTTACCCCTTTACCCACCCTTGGGGGTGAGATAAAATTCTGAAAAAAAAATGGGACCACCTGGAAGCTCAACCCAATACAACAAAAAAAGAATTTTCAAAATCGGTTCATAAACGGCGAAGTAATCGGTGAACATACATAAAAAAAATATAAAAAAAAAAAAAAAAAAAAAAGATCCCGACGAATTGAGAACCTCCTCCTTTTTTTGAAGTCGGTTAAAAACAAAACATATTCTATAGTTTCATGTAGGTAGGTACATAAGCTACGTCGCCAATTTAAATTTCCCAAAACTTATTCTAAAGAGCACTGAATCACGGAACGTACAGAAGAAAAAAACTAACAACAATAAGTAGATTCAGTAAAGTTGTTTAGAAGGTACAGTCAATTCACTCCGAAAATTGTCCAGCAACAATACGAATGCACAGTGGGAACTTACCATCATTATCTTGCGAAGTTCGCGATGTCTGTAATTGGGAAACTTAGGCGTTCACGGCGGAACTAACAAAACACCGCCTGAGTTATGATGTTTTGTGCTGTGAGTATAAATAGTGAATTCATAGATTCAGATGTGTCCCCGTTTTATTGTCGAGTGCAGAACAAAACTTACTCTTGCATTTAAATACAGCACGTCCAGCTTGGTACCTATGTACCTATTTTTTGCACTTTCCCCTTTTCTTGTATAGTTTCTCGCCTCGTGGAATAAATTACTCTTAGTAATAATAAGGCCGCCATTTGTACCGTCTATGTTGTACATTTCCTTGTGTAATTTCTGTTTGTGAGTGCAATTAACAATTATCTATCTATCTATCTATATATGTAAATTTAGAAAACGGAAATGGATATTTCAATTGTAAGACAGAGTTTAACTGATTTCTTATGTTCACCTGCTGTAGTGTAAGTGTGTAAGCTAAATACTTAATGGTTTCTACAAAAAGGTACCTTAGAAAGGTCGATTAATACTAAATTTGCATATGGAAAGGGTACAATTTATTGCGCAATATTTAAATATCATTGAATACCTACCTCGTTATATCTAAAATACTGCTGAAAACCTGCCTGAAACCCTCGCCTCAAGCCAATTTCCACGCGTCTTTTAGCCATATCTGCATTATTATCATTATGAAACGCCACCATGCTTTCTATTCGTGCGCTGAAGCTCTTATTTTAACCAAGTCAAGGTTCAAATTAACGTAAAAGAAAAGCATTTCATACGTGCTAAGAAAGTAGGTCGGACAACCTCTATGTACAGGTAAGGTAAAGATAAGATATTACGGCGTATTTCTAAACAGTGATTAAAGCTTTGGATAAGATGTAGAGTGTTGGATTGAAAGTTGGTTTATGTGAAAAAGTACTTAATATGTTTTAATTTTGAATTAAGAATTTGCCAAATTGTACCTAAGTTTCATTAGAAACATACGAGTGAAATTACATAACATAAACCTTCATATTTTTTCACTAACGCGCTTTTACAGAAACAAACCCCATTTGTAATGGTGTTAATGAACACAAACATGAACTGACTCAGCATGACCAACAAAAATATAGAATATTAACCAGAACAAACATACACTCTGTTCTCTTTTGTTAGGATGGCGTAAACAAAATAATAAAAAAACCGATTACGTAACACCATGTTGCTTTTGAAACATTATACCCACTCACGAGCAATGAAAAAGTTTCATTTCTTGCGAGTGTATTTAGAAATAAACACTAAGAAAACCAATATTTCGGCCATAAAAAACTGTTACTACCAAAGAAAACCAAACTATTATACTATTTAATTCCATCATCACAGTTCTACCCATAGACTTAGTAAAGTCTATGGTTCTACCCGTAATTGACAGGCGCTGTCACTTCCAGCCCGCGGCCACAATAGCCCGTCACCTGTCAAACGCACACGATAATCGGCTCAAATGAATTTATAAACGCGCCATATCGGGTCTCGGCCATGGGGGCGTGCACCCTGCTCGATGGCTCTGAATGCGGGAATGGAGTTTAGGATAGGTCAAATTTATGACATGCACATATAAAGAATCAATATGAAAATGGTAGACGGACATATGTAGTCCTTATAAGTTATAAGTATGTCTCATACTCACTTCTACTCACAGTAATTTCATAGGTACTTTAAGAACAAATAAACAGATCATCCTAAACGGATTAAATTGTGATTAAACCTCTCTTTCGGTCGGAGATAAACAATATGGAAATGTGAGAACATCCTATACTCATCATCATCATCAGCAGAAACTATCCTCATAAGTACACTGTTTAGGCCAGCGGTTGCATAACATGCTTAATTGTTTATCTCTACGTCGACATAAACAATATAAATCCCTACTTCATAAGAAAGAGGGCAGTATCACATTGATATTTCTATAAAGACAATAGGTGAACGTTTGACATTTTACTAACAATATACAGCTTAGACGACGGCGACGTCGCGACGCCAGTGACGATAGAACTAAGGGGGTCTCCCTAGTTTTCGGTTCCAGCTGATCTTATTTTGTCTAAAGTATGGACTGTCGATAGTCTATTGATAACACCCGAGAGAAATAAAACGTAGATTTTGAATTTCGAACCTTCCACTAATATATAGTATTATCAGTTTATAGACGAAAATAAAGAACAGACACACACAAACATAAATTATTTAAAAGAAAAAATACAATAAACATGAATACTATGAATATAGAAATTGATTTAATTCAAGAATATAGTTTTGTATACATAATGTATATATTGTTTTCTGGACATCAATGGATGTCACACATCAATATAGATTTCACGATAATGTATCAAACAAGTCATATTCACGTTCGTTGTTCAATCACCTCAATGATCAGCCGGGAAACTTTTTGTCGAAAGAGATCCTTTCCATAATTCGATGATTCCAATTTTATTGGTCGCGCCTATCGCCAATGCGATGAATAAAATGACGTCTTTTATTTTTGGTAATGGAATTCGCTAGTTTTTTTCGAGAAGGCTGCGAGTTATACGGCCTACTTCCTTCTTTCTTGATGAGCAAGGAGTTTTTCTCAGTGTTGAAGTGCTTTCGTAGTGTTCGTAATAGTCAGAATGAATGCTGGTTTTTTATTAAGGTTACTTTTAGTAGGATCTGGAGAATGTACTACTTGTAGTAGTAGAATAAATTATAGTAGTAGGGAATTAGGTATAATTACGATTATACATAGTCCAGTCTGGGGCAAAGAAACCTGACTCCTCTCAACATAACTATGCCTACCTGACAAACTTTATCGTAGTTAATATTAGACTTGTATATTCTATAGGCGTTTGCTAAGTTATCAATGGCTTATAAATATACAATAAAGCAAGCATACTCCCATTGAACACAGATCTAATATATCAGAGATATTTCCCGTAAACAGCTCCGTGTGAGCGCGTCCATTGTGTGTTATTATCAAATACGGTTCACAACACATTGTCTGCTTGTTAACAAATAGGAGAATATATTGGGCGATTCGCATAGTGGTAGTAACTTTCAGAAGGAAGTAAAGTGAACCTTAAAGCCTTTCTATAGTAACATTGTTGATTATAAATATATTGGAATGTACTCATTTAAAAAACAATAATTTTATTATTGTATCTATGAAAACTCTATTAGAGCCGTTAAAGAACATATTGGTAGAGTAGAATAACCTATGCATTGACTATCCCTTGTAATAACGCTAGATTGCGACTCTGAAATACAGAAGGTATAAAGGTGTATTTAGCGCGTCGAAGCGGCAGCATAGATTGTACGATGTAGACAAGACATACCTATTGCTTGGAAATTTATTCGAGTGAATAAACTGAACGTTTGATGATTACAGCCTGTTGGGTTTGTGGTTTATGTTCAACAATAAATTATTACATACGCTATGGTATATCAGCCTAATTGTATATTTTGGAGGAAAATAAAGTAGTCGTTACTTGTAAAACATTGCTTTTGGGGTATGCAATATTCAGACTCCCTGCAGATTTGACTAGACCATCAAAGAATCTAACAACTTAGAAACAGAACTAGCAATTCACTTTCATTTCGTTCGTTTGAAGCGCGCTTTTACCGTAGCATTTTATTTATCAGACACAAAACCGTGGCACAGCACAGACTTTTGGACTTGCACCACAGCATGTAAAAACCAACCTTAGCCACACCATAAAGAGTTGAAATTGAGGGGTAATGTAATGGTCGAAATCCGGAACGGCTAGCTCAAAACGTTCAGAAATCTAGCTTTGAAGACTATTGAGAGTCAGTGGATTGGAACAGTTCGCGGCTGCCTTTTATCGAGAACAGACTGGCTCAAGTCGAGATTTCCGGACGCAAAGCTGCGGGATTGTGTCCTGTCGTCGATGGATTGATTTTTGTTCCTAGAGTTTTTGGTTTCCGAACGGTTTTCAATGTCTGTCTGGTTATGCACTTTGTGCGCTTTGTTTGTCTCGGATTCATATTCGTATTTCATTTTCAAAGGATAATTGTTTATAATGAAATGTGTCCAACTGTCCATAAATTTATACATACAAAAACTGTCCTTTCATAGCTGTGTAGAACCCTTAATCACATTTTTTTAAATAGGTATACGCCATTATACCTATTGTTTTTACAATAATTTGTGCTAAATATAACAAACCACAGAACTACTTAAAAAGCCTACACACGAATTTTCACAACAAAACATTTAACTGAAATGTACACAGTAAAAATCCTCAAGCCGCGTAAGTTCAACTGTAAAGAATTCACGACCAAAAATTTTTAAGTCTCAAGTTAAAGTTAGGGCGCCCACACAACACTGCACCTCGGGACTTCTTATCGCGCACTAGATACGTGTTACGGCGATCCGAGGACATGTCCCTCGATTTACGGACGTGTGGCCCCACTAGTGACCCCGTAACTTTCCCTAATGTCTACTAAAGGATTTTCGGTCGCTTGTTTTTGTAAAATATTGCTAGTTTTTTACTACCACTATCTACGTAACATTTTTTGTTACCTACATTAGACTAAATGTGAAGTTATAGCAAATAAAGAAAATTATTTCGAAATACATGGTATTCTTGATTAAAATAACAATATAAGTACTTATATAAGTTCTTATTCTCACTGTTAGCGTAACTTACTTCTTAATTGCTTATTGCGTAGTTTTACCAAATGTGTAAATTAGACTTACCATAACTGTTTTTTTTGTAATAATCTACTACCATATGTGAAAACTATTAAATGGCTCTTAGATGCATCATATAAATGTTAACTAGTTTAAGATAGCTGTAAGTTTTCCGAATATAATAAAATAAATAAATAAACATGGCAGGTAATAACTATTTACAATGATTACAATAACTATGTCCTTATCTTAAAAAATATAACATTCCAGAAAAAAAATATTTCTTAATGAAATGGCACCCCAAATCTGTGCCAATATCTACCGATGGACCGAAACCACGCGTCGTTCTAACCAATTTAACTTTTGAAACCTCAAGTCGTTCTTGCGTGCACAGATAGTCGATAATCTGTGTAATGGCGCGGAGGCTCGTCCCCAGGGAAGCACATCCCTTATCTGTGTTTAGTCTGTGATTCTGGTAAAGCACTTTTCTGTCTGTGGTTTTTGAAGTATTTTTTTACATATTGGTAATGGTATGGGAGATGTTTTAAGTTATGTTAATGTGTTTGTGGTGGTATGCGATTTATTTCTGTATTTTTTACAAAACATCACTGTTTAAATAGATAAATGTAGAGAAAATATAATATTTCATAAGGTGGCTATAAATAAAGATATTTTGTAATTAGAGGATTGCTAAAAATACTAATAACCTCTATGATTCCATCAACATTAAATTCCAAAGAGTGTATATTATTAATTTACATACGTAGACGTAAATACTATATTTGACACTATTACAACTGAAAATCGGTTAATTCTTCATTATCTTGCGTAAACAGATAATGGAAGCGACGATGCTGAACCACCTCCCACGGGAGGTCGCACCGCGGTCTATCGTTCACAGACGATAAGGATTTATCGTTGTTTTAACCGAAAGTAGAAAAATTACGGTGTTGTTTGGTTAAAGTGTGTTGTGGCTATGTATGTGCGCAAGTAACTTTGGAACAGCTGAATCGATACTGATAAGCGAGTGGACGTTCATCAAAATTATTTCAGGTGTTGAAAGTTATAGAATTTATTATTAATATTCAAGGAATATAATCGAATGGTTTATTTCCTGTAGCTTCAGGAACTTATGGTTACACTAGCAATTACTAAACAAGACAATAAAATATTTGATATTTTTTAATGTGTATGCTAAGTGTTCTTTGAAGATACATAACAAGGCAAAACAAAAGAAAAATATATTCCTCCATTCCACATGAAAATAAGACAAAAAATCACAAATGAAGATATCAAAATGTCACATCAAAACCGAATGAAGATACAAAATGGAATCCTCGTTAATTTCCCCACAAAAAGTTACAAAAAGCTACTTTAATAATTTAACGTGTTTCAGAATTCTTTTGTCATATTTGTACAATTATATCTTTTTATTTACTTTGCCTCACTGTCCCTTTTTTCCGTCTTTGTTCTTTTATATTACGTTGTAAGACAATAAAGTTTGGCCAAGCTCCGTATTAAGAATTGCTACGGAACTTTTATTTTTCTCTGAACATGGTGTAATTATTTTCGTCTTCATCTAAAATTTGTACAAGATTATGAAATATTAACGCTATGTTTACATTGACCACGGTAAATGTTGAGCTCATGCTGAGATGGACTTTCATTCTCTTACTTGACACTTTAGACAACAATACCATATTGATTTCTTTATAATTATTACCTTAGTTACTCTAATAATGTCCTAAAACACTATATACAACAAATAGTTTATTTCACACGGAACCCAGAAACCCTATTGTAGAGATGACCCAAGGAACCGTTTCGTTTATGGCGCAAGTTTTTATTGGCATCGTTTAAGGCAGTCCATAAAGCGACGAATGTTGTAGGCTTCGCTCGGAAATCACGACTAGGCACCAGGAAACTCGGGGAATATCGCTAGTTTATTCTGAACAAAATGTCTGACGGAAGAGCAGAATAGAATGGTAACAGTACTGCTCTTACAATACCAATAAAACATCTACAATTATAAATTTAATCTTTGTATGTGTGCAATACTTTATAGGTACTTAGACGTTTCACTTCCTTTTCAATTCCAACAATAGGTGACCCTTTTTAAAAAGCTATTACAAAGTACAAGAGCTTTCCAAGAAACCGACTCGGTAAAAGTTCCACGAAATCCTCGCTTTCAGCCATTTCGTGGCAAAAACGGCAATAAACCGTGCGACGTAGACAGAAGTGCTGAAATCAGAGCACACACGTCCTATAAATCTCGCTAGCCCGAATTAATTCATTTCCTCACTAGGTGGCGTGGGTGCGTTCCTTTTTCGTGCAAGCGTGCAATTTTTCCCTTGAAAATTAACAAATGACAAATACAATGTATGAATTTGACAGCTGTCATAGGACTTGGGCATATTTTACAAAGATTAGTTTTAAATTAATAAAAAAACAGACAGTGTAAAAAACATGTAGGAAAATTTAAAAGCCAAGAATTCTTCTTGCCTGATGTACCAAGGCAGCATAGCCCGTGCAGTGGCGGGCACGCTTCGCTCATACTACGTGATCGGCCGTCTCAAGTCGCAGCTGGCCATGGCATTTACTGCTACAATTGCAAGCTCCTAGGTTCTCAGCGCCCCTGGTACTTTAGCAAATTATTACCTTTTCGTGAAGGGAAATTCGGGGTGCTATAAGTTAAATTATAAACTGATACGAAAGCATTGTTTTTTAATAATAAAGATACTTAAACTACAAACATAATAATTTATTACAACGTAACGTTTCGCTGAAACTAGGTACGTGAAGAATATTCGCAGTTAAAAAACCACCGGGAAAATTTCTGTCAACTCTAATAAAAACACAAAATAATTTAAACAAATTACGCCACCATTTGAGCCAACAGTTGCAAATGTTTTACACGGAAATAAACATTAGTGCTTTGTAAATATGAGCGGTGTTTGCGAGCGACATCAGACGCAAACTTCGGTCGTTTGCAGTCCATATACATACGTTATACGTACATGAGTCCGCATACATGTTAATTTTCACGCTTCCTAACCCAGCTGCAGTGTAGCCCGGTAGATAGTTGACACAGGACATGTGTCATACAACCACAAACGTAAGCGTAGCGTGGGACGCCCTCCAGCCAGACTCTAGACTGATTGTTTGGCGGTTTTTACATGTAGTAAGCAGAAGACAACGTATTAGGTATGGTCGTTCCTCTTTCCATCAGCAGAATCCAATGCCTTCTTGTTCATATTGGCTGTTAATCATAATGAATTTATCAAATAACTACCTATGTTTAATTCCTCTAACTCCACGACGAGCAAAGGGCATCCACAGTTCCTCTCCAGGCGTTCCTTTCCAGGGCTCTTTTCTTGGCTTCTTCACAAGAGTTTCCGACGGAATTGAGATCACTGAGGACCGAAATCAGGATCAAATAATTAGGTACCTATAGAGTCTAAATAATAGTATTCCCACTATATTAAATGGTATCTATATAGCGAAACAAAACTGCGCCGTCCCTGACAGACGCAGGAACGCAGAGTGCATGCCGGAACTTGTTAAACACTAATTAGTTAGTTAGTCTACGAGCCACTAATTGCTAGAAAGACAGGCGGGGTAACGCGCAAGCGTTAGTATGCAGAGTTAGATGTGGAAAATCTGTTTAAGTTGACTAATTCTGCAGTGGATGTTAAAAATATAATTACATAAAGAAATGTATTACTAATATCTATCGGCGTAGCTAATACCTACAGTACCACTGTAGACACAATGATAAGCCATAAAACTTAAGCAACAATCTTTCCGTCATATGTCATATTTAAACAAGTTATGACTATTATGACCTACTGAAACATTTTCGTGTGTAAAATGGCGAAAAAAAACAGTCAAAACCAAATATATTTACTTCAGACGTTCACAATATACCTCTATAATTATATACCTACAGATACATATATACATCAGTAGATAGCAGACATAAGCAGCAGAAGGGAAGTGAAGTGGTGCTTGAGAGCGGAGTCTTGACCACAAGTAGGGATCGGATATATGAGATACCTACTGCGAAGCTTGGCTGCTTGGAAAATGTTTCTACTGAAGGAAAAACGGACAAAATATTTAAGTTATATCATCCTTTTTAAATTGAATATACGAATAGGTAACAAATAATTTCTTGTGTGTAACTTATGCCATGCTCCATTTCCATAAATTATATTTTAAGGATGGCGCAGTTTTTTTTATGATTGGTATAAATTGGCATCAGATGACATGATATTTTCCAACTACTGTGGGGTTATCGCGAATTCAAAACGAAGTAACATTTATGAAGTAATAGTGTCAAATTCAATACAAATTATGAATCCAAAAACATTTGTCAAACAAGTTCGCGATAGGGGGGCTTCTGGTTTCTATGTTTTCTATAGACGTGTGAACATTTCGCGAACTGCCAAATGAATTCCTTGTTATACTTCGTCTACTTGCAATAATGACATCCACTACCAATTTCCACTTTTACAATTCGTCTCAAAAACTACCCTCATCTAAGATTACGTTATATATCTGCCTGCTCCATTCACATATATGTATTTCTAACTGCCACGCTAAGAGGTACTCATAAAAGCCACCGCACACAAACCATTATTACCCAACCAGCCATGTAACATTTTTTCCTTCCCTCAAATAAATACCCTTATACAAAGTGCACCAAATAGGTTCTGTCTATCTTCCCTCATACTCTCAGAGAATCACCTACCGTACTTAATGCCTGTAACATCTTACAGATAGAAAGATGTAAGTGACGCTCCCTTAAGTAGGGACCACTATGGTTCCACATTTCTATGATCGAGTTGCGAGCGAGATTTCGACGTATTTTTTTACCTGTTTTCTTGGGCTTTTATGTTACGTACGTACTACACTTTTTAGATACGGACGAACCTAAATGTATTTTATTTTTAAAGTTCGAAATAATAATGTTAAAAGAACATAATTTAATGCATAATGTAAATTGCTTAAATTGATGGAAATCTGCGGATTCTTTGTAAGTACCTAGCGAGTTAAAGTTATGTTTCTTCCACCAACCTTACCTCCTTCGCTCTCTTGAAGACCATAGTAGTGCAGTCAACTTAAGAGGTTGCGTCTTAACATACAGGCTTAAGTCGGGGGTCATTAGCCGGAGCAAACGGAAGATTATTACCCGCTCCTGCGCCGCGACGCATTTGTGCGGTAAATACGGATTATGAGGGTCCCCGAGTGTGTATACAGCCTTATACTGGGAAAGTAAAAAATAATTACCCGAATACGGCTAAATACTACGAGTATTAATATAGAACATGCAATATTATAAATATATATTATTTATTTTGGACAAGATCTGGGTGTTTTGGCATTACAATAAAAATACTATTAATACTGAAATTCAATAAGTAGTCATTCGTTACTACACCATGTTAAAAATATGCCTTGGCAAGATATACTATTGGAAAAATAATACCTAACTATTGTATTAACTAACCTAACTAACCTAACTAACCTAACCTAACTATGTAAGCTTTGTAACAAACAAACGAGGATTTTCACTCTCACAGTTACAATGGAGTAAAATTAAGTCTTTCAACGTACGTGGGTCGAGATAAATTGAATTAAGTTTTTTCCCTCACCCTGTATGTCGCTTCACAAGCGCTAATCTAGCGCTGGATATAATTAAATCCAGGTTGATTTTTCCTGCCAACAAACCTCGCATTTCTTTGAAAACTTTTTTATTTCCATGTGATGAGGACTTTGTTTGTTATTTCCATGTTTTCCTTTGCTGATGTTCTACCTCGTTTGTGTGTGTGTGTTTTTTTTTTAAATTTTATAATGTGTGTTGATTTTATAACTACACTCTGGTATCTTTATTACTACTCAAATTCATCTTATTGAAAAAAAATACTAAAAAAATACTCGGAGGGTATAAAAGCCTCGTACCTACATTATTTTATTCTATATATATTCCAGACATTTATTCCAGTAAAGTGGACGATATAAAATACTGTTCACATAAGTCAGACTTTCCCAACATTAAGCAAATTAATATTTATCAAGGATCGTCTGGCGAGCTGCCACAGGGTGAACAACTTGTTTCGTTTACGAAAATAGCAAAATACTTCAATATATTATTTTTCTACATAAACATCAGCTTCCAAGAATTATATTATTTGAAATAATATATTTATACGCCAGGCACAAATAAGCCATCTAGGTTTCGTAGCACAAAATGTTAACTAAAAAAATATGATAACTAAAAGCACAATAATATTTTGCTACTTAATTACAAAACTAGAGCCATTTTTTAATGGCTGGACGGGGAAATGCTTTGCCCAGAAGTAGGACACTACAGTACAAGGTACGGTGGCCTGCGCCTAAAAGTATACAGGCGGAGTTTTTAAAATAGCGATATCAAGCTTACATGCTGCTCAAGCACATCCACATAAATACCACTGCTACACACATCACACACAACACGTCCCGTCGTTATAACAGATCCCTTCATCATCAGGGATCGCTATTTTAAAAACTACTATTTTAAAAATACTTTTAGGCGCAGGCCACCGTACATAACAACAACAACGGGTCTAAGAAAGTATTGTGTGTTAAATAGCAAAACATAATAAATCCATATTTTACGTCTCAAAAGAAGAACAAATAAACACATATTTACAAAATTAACGTACTTTCACAAATTTCGTAGCAAGCCTACGCGCTACGCGGCTACGAGCGTAGCGTGTCGTAGCGGCGTAGCAAAGCAAGCGTAGCCGAGAGCTAACGAACCGCCCAGAAGTAATGCATCTCGCTCTAATGTATGCGTGCGGCGTTTAATGCAAATATGTATACATAGGTCGCAGTGTATGGGGCATAATATAAAGACTTAGAGAGTGCAGTAATATTTAAGAAAGATCGGAAAGGAAGTAAATTATTTGCATATTATATTAACAAATTGTATTGTAGCATCATACGCGTCCTTTGCTTGACAAAAGTGCTATAACTACAAACCAGCCTATCAAAGAAGGAACTTTATAAAAAAAAATGCTTACATCCTTCGCGTCGCACGATTATAAGTACGAGTAGACAAAACATTATCAACATTTTATAAATAAAATTCATAGCTTCAACACAGTTCAACCACTACATTTTAAACACTCTACAGCTGCCGTGTTAGAGAAAACAATTGAGGATTAATGCTAGCAGTCTTCGGGTAAGTATTCAACATACAAACTCTGAGCGCTACGTAGCCGAGCACTTGTTCTAGTAAATACGTGAAATATGGCCGGAGCCGAGAAACAATGAGCTCTGATTTATAGTGGGAAGTACAAGTAGTGAAGGAATTGTTTTAATTTTCATTCTATTGTAGGAACTTACTCACACTCACGCAGCCTGTAAAAGTGTCAAAGGTAATGCTGTACCTGCCTATGTATTTGGTATATAGTAGGTTAAAGGAACCTACTGATATGGTCCATAGATATTATATAAAATTTATGTACAGTCATGGTAATGAATTAATTAATGATAAAGTGCAGTCAAGAAGACCTGATGAAGGCCAATGATCTCGCAATAAGAGTAGCAAAACACTGGAGGAAGTTAGCTTAGTGCTTTTACACGATTGAAGAAGAATTAAAAAAAAACAAAAAAAACACGCACTCACGCCTTGTACTAATGTACTCCCTTGCGGGGTAGGCAGAGGTGCATTGCTGCACCCACTTTTCGCCAGAGTGTATGTTAGTCCCAATGTAATAGGGGGCGGGCCTATTGCCATTTTACGGGCACATCCAAGACCTGAGAACAAATATCTGTGTTTAAACAAATATCTGCCCCAGCCGGGAATCGAACCCGGGACCATCGGCTCAGTAGTCAGGGTCACTAACCACTACGCCATTCGGTCGTCAAGAAGAAGAATTAATGATAAAGATTTAAACTAAATCACAGTGAAAACTTGTTGTCTTGTATAAGGGTATGATAGGACTGACATGTTTTCTATAGAAAACAAAGTCCCTAAATAAAAATAGATTTAAAAAAAACAGTGAAAACAGAAACAGAATAATAAAAGCAAATACAGGTATCTAATGTATCCCATTTTAGAGTAGCCACATTTTATTTCAGAAGTATGTCGGCATTTTTGTTGGTATCCACTTAATATAAAATTTCATTTCCGTATAGAAGGCATTGTCTGGAGCAACAATAATATGAAACAAACAAACCGTGCGTCCTGCCCCCCCGTGGCTCACAAAACAATGTTTTGCATCTCAACAATCTCATTCTTCAACTTGGAGACACGATGAAAGGGGAAGTGCATAAAACTGCTTTACATAAATTGAGTTGGACTCTCCATGCAGGGGGCCGTAGGAAGAAAAGCTATCAACGAATTATATGCTTTTACTAGACTAGGATTTCTGTGCCAGATTTTAATATCTTGTTCCTAACATTATGACCTCAAAAGATTACACATTAAATTTTTAGTGTTTTATCTGAGTAAGTGGTCACAAAATGTTTATGTACCTAAAACATAAAACATTTCTCTGGTTACTTCTGTTCCGGAATCTCAACATTCCGTCCCTTTGTCTACGAGTAGAGTACGGATGGAAGAATGTAAAAATAAGGTTGAAAAGGACGATATTTTTATAAATTCACGAAAATTTGTGTACTGCTCAAACTATTTCGGTAAAACATAGGTACCTATTTTGTTACCAACTCTTTTCAACAATCCTCATGTGGGCGATTTTAAGCTTTATAAAAAGTAACAATATTTTTTATATAATTGTATTTAAGATGAAACTAGAATCATTTTAATGCTTTCTCAGACAGTAATTATTTTGTAAAGTCACTCTCTCAAAAATCACAATACTTGATGATTGATCATTCGACTTGCCAGCAATCCTTTATAATTGTAATAAAACTTTTGTGGTTCTCTTTGTAGTCGTGCTTTTCACAAGTAATATTAAGTATTACGGCAGCCATAGCGATGTACAATGAACTCGTATTTGCCAAAAGTCGTTTAACTTTGGTGGAAGTAAGAGAAAAATACTGTGGTAGAGTGAAAGACGAATGGGTGAAACTTTCTCGTATCTGGTTGTTTGTTTACTACCTATTACAGTTAGTATTTGCTACTATCGTTTTGCTAGTCATGTATTTACCTCAATTATTTATTTTAAAACATTCTAATCAAAGTCAACAAAACGTTACATCTGAAAAGCTGAATATAAAATGACAAAATTCAAACAAGACTCCTAAAACTTTACAAGTACACAATAAAAATAAAACAATATTCCACAACTTCCCTTTATCACGACAAAAATGGGACATATCCTCGGGCCTTCAGTTTTTTCTCGAAATTTCGGGAAAAAATGTCTACGAGGACACATAAGGGCCCTCGACTTCTTCAAACGAATATTATGGGAATTAGATAAAGTATTATATCGAGACGGAAGTCAGTTCGCCTTGAGCTATGAGATTTCATACTTGCTCGCTTCCCGTATTACATTTTTAAATGTTTGTTTTTTACCTTAGGATGTCTTGAGGCAATGTTGTTCGGAGTTTCAGTGCGTAGCCATTTTTATTACTCCCTGTTGTACAAATAACTGTGTAAATACAATAATTATCTGATCGTTGTTTGTCTTTCTCTCATATTAGGAATTGTCATCGTCATTTATATAGTATAGTACAACATTATGTATTTTATTGACCACAGCATAACAATAGAATATCGATTAACGATTACTTTTAATTGTTGCAGGTATGACCAGTGAAATGGCTGGCGAGATCATAGCGGAAACGGAAGTCGTACGTTATATTTTACAGTTATTGCCGCGCAACCGCAAATAAAATAGAATTGGAATAGAGATGTACCTTTACACCGTTCCCGGAAAGATTCCCCGGGTTAAACCAATTGAATGTCGAGCAAAAGTGAAAATTCCCCGGATTTCACGGGAACGTTTGTGCTTTAGCCGCGCGCACGGCACTATTCAGCCACATTTTTCCAATTTATAAGCCGTTTCCGATTGCACCGTTCCGAGCTATTTCGTTGCAGCACGACTTCATAACGCTGTTCTTTTATAATCTTTACTACTCTGTTATCCAGTGACATGCTAATTTCTACAGATACCTGCAATATACACTCACATATAATGAACAAGTTCCACCTGCCATTGACGATCCATGTATAACTGAAAATGTTTCATTGCTCGTGATTTTATATTATTTTTGTAATTAATGTTTTAATTATCAACATTTTAGGCTATTGTTTAGAGATCATATTATTCTGTTTTTACTCATAAAGTCTATTATACTTATTACAAAAGTCAAAGGTTAAGTTAAGTGGCTGTGTCTGTGTGAGGTATAACTCGGTTATGTCGTCGCCACCCGCTCAGTTCTCGTTTCCCGCCAATTCTGTTATCGCCATTCCGCGTGACTGGCTGGAGACGTCTTTATTACGCCATTTTTGTTTATAACATGCCATTTTTATCGACATCGTAAGTAATGTTATGTTTATTAGGGTGACAGGGTTTTGTAACCCTCTAAATTTCGAGGCTGAAATAAAAAAAAGTCCAAAGTATCGAAAACTCAGATTTGCGTAAATATTCTTTGTACATTTACGAAAATTCGTTTTAGTCAACATTGCCGTTTAAAGCAACTTTGTACTATTAATTTATTAATTAAATTAATTAAACTAAAAGCGGGTCACTTCCAGCCCAATATGACAGCATGACACGCTTTTAGTTGAAATAAACCTGGATTTGCATTTAAATATGTGTAGTTTCAGAGTCCCTAGAGACATTTAATAAGTACGATGTTACTGAAATTCATTCACGGGAAATGGAATAAAGTATATGGAATGGAATAATAAAGTTTACCACTTGCTAAATGAAAGCTTCATTTAAAAATAATATGAAAACTCCCGTTCGTATTATCTCTATATCCTAGGGTAATTCAAACATTTTATACTTACTAAAACCAAGTGACTTCGCATCTAATTTCCTCTTTCTGCACTTTCTTTAAGATCCAACTACAAGAACATTTTCCTTTAACGGTTTTCAGCACTTGAATGGAACGTATCAGCCTTTATGACTTCAAACTTCGTCGTGCAAGAATTCCAACTGTCATTCGATATTCCCACGCGGCGGAAACTTATCGCGGGAATTTAAAATCGAATAGCCGCATTCTGAATTCAAACTTTTTTCGAATTTGATGAAAAGAATTTGAAGGCGTTCGAAAGTTGAGCGTTGTTCTTTTTTTCTGGGGTTCTGAATTTGAAATGGAAACGTCAGGAAGCGGTCGGTGTGGGCGGTGAATGTCTGTCGGATGTGGCTCGTCCGGGGGCCGGCGCCGGGCCGCCGCGGTCGGGCGGGTGGTGACAGGAAATAGTGCGTGGCCCTGCCCAATCCGCTCGAACAACTGGGAAATTGAAAGATTATTTTATGCCATTTTTACGACTATTTTCTTTAAAAAAACCAACCACATGCGAAAAATATCCACTATACTAGAACAACAATAAACAAAGCCCCCAAACAATGACTGGCCAAAAACGGTGCACGATAGGGCGCGAATCAGCGCCCGCTCCATTAAGTTGATGAAGGAAGTATTTTATGGCCGCCAGCTCGCTGCGTCTAATTGCCAAGACGACGCCGGATCGATTGTGCTGCGGTTTATGAGACCAGAATGGGGATGCACCTTTATGGTATGGAATAGAACGTTACGAAATATTTTGTTCATACTCGTAGCAAGGGTATATAAGTGTGAACTTTTTTATAGGTTGGTAAAGGTAATGGCTTCTATAGGTAGAAATGATTTGTTTATCGCAAACTTCCATCACCAAGTCAATGTATTTCACATTAAATACCTATATTTTATAGAATATCTATCTACTGTAAGCAAATCTCGCGCTTGATTGATGAAGGTGCATCGGGCGACACTAGGTGGCGCTACTGGTCTGAAATGGGCGAGTTCGCGCATGCGTACTGGAGGTCAAGGACCCGCTCGCTTCCGCCGCGCAGGACGCCACGGCTGCCATCTTGTTGTTCGACACGGGAAAGACGCAAGACAACGTTGATTATTTAAAATCGTCGCGAGTGCCATTAAAAATGTTAAATTCATGTTAAATCTTTTTAAAAGTAATAAATAACTTTACTACTAAGTTGCTGTGTGTGTGATTTACATTCTTGTATAACTCAGAAGAGGGATAACCCATGTGATGTGATGTGTTAAAAAGTATCAGTGAATGCGTGGTAAAAATGGGATCTAGATCCGATAAAAAAGAACGCAAGTTGCGTAAAAAACTAATAGCCGATGCAGAAGCACGTAAGTTGGAAAAACGCATCGCTTCTCTTGAAACTTTGTTAAGATCAAGTGCTAACGTGGTGCATCCAGTGGAAGTACGCCCATATCCAGAAAATAGCGATGGCGCCATGACGCCGCCATTACCGGTTGCAATTACTGACGCTACTACGCCTGCAGAGGAGTCGACCGGCGTGCTGGGCACAGGGCGCGGGCGGTCGTTGAGCTTCGGGCGTCGCGACCCGCCGCCGACGCCGCTGCAGTCGCCGCCACTGCCGTCGCCACTGGCGGCCGGTGCAGCGGTCTCGCCATGTGTCGAGCACACGCCGTCGTCGGTCACACAGGCGGCGCCACCACCACAGGGCCACGCAGGCCCGTTGCAGTCGATACCGCCGCCCGGCTTGAGGGCCGCGCCACCACCGCAGAGCGCCTGCTCGCGCGCCGCGTGTGCCGGCGCCGGGCCCGGACCCGCGGGCGCGCCGCCAGCGCCCCATCTCCCGCCATCATCAACGACTTCCCGCGCATGCGCCGCCGTGACCTGCTTGGGTATGTCGTTGCCGGCGGCTGCTGCAGCTGATGTCTCCGACTGCACTACGAAGTATGTAGAACATTCTAATTTACGCTATGTTGGTCGCAGTGACCCTATACCGGACTACGATCCGAAATTGTCTCTAATTACTATGGAAATGTGGATACGTAAGGTTGAAGGTCTCGCTAAAATGTATTGTTGGGATGATAGGACATTAGTGTATAACTGTTCATCTAAATTGCGAGGATATGCTAGACGCTGGTATGACCAATTACAAGAGATAGACTTAACATGGCCCGAGTTCAAGGCCAAGTTACTTATAGGGTTTCCGTCCCGTAAGAGTAACCTCAACATGCTGCGTGATTTGGTTAACGTAATAAGGCGCCCTGAAACTGATTATTTGCAGTTTTATTATGATAAATTGGCGTTAGGCAACGCGTGTGGTATTTCACCGTCACTAATTACAGAGGCTATAATAGGCACAATCGGTAGTGAACTGGTCGAAATAGGTGCAATATCTGCGGGTTGCCGCGATCCCAATTCGTTACTAAACTACATATTTATCGTCGCTACAATGTAATGTCTCAACGTCTACGGTGGGCCCACATCGTCGCAGTGATGCGGCGGCGGGGTTAAATTTTGCTAAAAAATATGATAGCAGTAAACTAAAGTGTCACATTTGTAAAAAACGGGGCCATACTGCCGGGCGTTGTACGTATAAAATCCTAACTAATATTATAAATGCGAAAGTAACTGTGTCTGTCTGTCTGTCTGTCTGTCTGTCTGTCTGTCTGTCTGTCTGTTACTCTTTCACGCCAAAACTACTGAACGGATTTGAATGAAATTTGGTATACATATGGTCTAGACCCTGGGAAAGAACATAGGCTACTTTTTATCCCGGAATTCCCACGGGAAAACTTTTTAAGGCGAAGCGAAGCGCGCGGGAACAGCTAGTACGTGATAAAAGTGAAAATTCTCCTGTGATTTGTGAATTTTGTAATAAAAAGGGGCATGATGTAAACAGCTGTTATCTAAAATTACGAAAATGTACCTATTGTGGCAAAACGGGTCATTTGAATTAGACATGCCTAAAGTTTAAAAGTCGTCATGCAAGCAGTACGCAGTCGAATACACAAACTGTCCGATTAATTCAGAACGCAGGTGATTGTGGAGCTAAATATTATATGAATGTTAAGGTAAATGAGTGTAATATGGACGCATTTATCGATTTCGGTAGTTCTTGTATCACAATTACTGAGTCCGCAGCTAAACAGCTTAACTTGGACACTCATAAAATGACTAGCACAAGCGTTATTAAGGGTTTTGGAGGGTCACAGATAGCACCCCTTGCTGAAACGCTAGTGGACATCACAGCTGACGAGGCCACTTGTAAATACCTAAAGGCGTACGTTGTACCAGACGGCGTTCAAGATGTAGGTATTATTATAGGCCAGCCTTTTACGGATTATCCGGACGTGTACGTCATAAAAACTCCTACAACTTTAAAAATGTATAACGCCTATTTATTGAGCGAATTACCCGCAGTTTGCGAAGATTCTGACCGTGTTAATATTTTTTCGAATGAGCGGATTACCTTACAACCGGGTGTAAATAAAATAGTTGTATCTTGCAGTGAATTAATATCGGGTCCTATGCTAGTGCATCGCACAGAATACAATACTCCGAAATCTGAATGTTATATTCCACAACGTGAGGCTGAGGTAATTGACGGGAAAACTGTTTTGACGATAACCAATATTAGTAATGGTGAAGTTGTTTTACCGGAAGGACAGTGCGTAGCGCGAGCTACTATTACGGATGGTGCTAAACAGTATAGTATTGGTGAAAATTTAGAGCCATGTGTCGTAAGTGAACTTGAGACAATTTTACACGACTACTCTGATTGTTTCTCTGGTGACGAAAACAAAATAGGTAAATGTTCAGTAAAAATGCACATTGAATTGACAGATAAAAAACCTATTTATTATCGTCCTTACCGGATGTCAATAAAAGATCGTGAAAAAACCCGCGATATCGTTACGGACTTATCAAACAAGGGTATAGTCGAGGAATCTAACTCTCCTTACGCCAGTCCAGTGATTTTAGTTCCGAAAAAAACTGGTGATACCCGACTTGTCGTTGATTATCGTGCACTGAATAAAATTACGAAAAAAGAGAGGTATCCTTTACCATTGATTCAGGATCAGTTAGACCGGTTAAGCAAGCAGCGGGTCTTCACTTGCCTAGATATTTTATCTGCCTATCACTGTATTCAGATCGATGATGAGAGTAAACAATATACAGCTTTCATTACGCCGGACGGACACTTCCAATATACTAGGATGAGCATGGGATTAGTCAATGCGCCTTCTGTGTTCCAACGGGCGATGGATGATGTTTTAGGCTCACTTCGATTTAAATTTGCTACTGCCTACTTGGATGATGTCTTGATTTATGCTGAGAATAATGAAGACGCGCTTGACAGGTTAAAGGCGATTTTGAGCAAGATAAGAGGCGGTCCAACCAAAATTATAATATTAGTGTTGAAGGCCTTAAGAGGGCGGTCCAACCAAATTTATTCTATTAGTGTTGCAGGCCTTAAGAGGGCGGTCCAACCAAATTTATACTGTTAGTGTTGCAGGCCTTAAGAGGCGGTCCAACCAAAATTATAATATTAGTGTTGAAGGCCTTAAGAGGCGGTCCAACCAAAATTATACTATTAGTGTTGAAGGCCTTAAGAGGGCGGTCCAACCAAATTTATACTATTAGTGTTGCAGGCCTTAAGAGGCGGTCCAACCAAAATTATAATATTAGTGTTGAAGGCCTTAAGAGGCGGTCTAACCAAAATTATACTATGAGTGTTGAAGGCCTTAAGAGGGCGGTCCAACCAAACTTATATTATTGGTGTTGCAGGCCTTAAGAGGCGGTCCAACCAAATTTATGCTAATAGTGTTGCAGGCTTTAAGAGGCGGTCCAACCATGTGACTCTTGCAGGTTATGAAGAACCCAAATGAAGAAACTGTACGGGGCGTACAGTGACTTCAGAATGGCCGACTGTAAGCAAATCTCGCGCTTGATTGATGAAGGTGCATCGGGCGACACTAGGTGGCGCTACTGGTCTGAAATGGGCGAGTTCGCGCATGCGTACTGGAGGTCAAGGACCCGCTCGCTTCCGCCGCGCAGGACGCCACGGCTGCCATCTTGTTGTTCGACACGGGAAAGACGCAAGACAACGTTGATTATTTAAAATCGTCGCGAGTGCCATTAAAAATGTTAAATTCATGTTAAATCTTTTTAAAAGTAATAAATAACCTTACTACTAAGTTGCTGTGTGTGTGATTTACATTCTTGTATACTACCTTTATGTATCAATTTTATTAGATTTGCTGAACTTAGCAATACATTGCAAAACTTTGATCATAACTAAGTAAACAAGCGATAAATTTAAGTGAACATTCTAATATCTTCGAGCGAAAATTGAAAACAGCCGCATAGAAACTTAGCTAAAACAATAATAACTTATTAAACTAAATTCTAAGTAATTTTAGGATTGTGCAAACTTATAGTAAGGCTCGTCTAAACTCTATTTACAGACGATCGAAGTAAATCATAAGCTTTTAACATGTCTTCTACAACCTGAATCATAACTTATTTAGTATTTTACAAATAAAATAGTAAACATAATATTTTGTTCTACTAATAAAGCTACTTACATACATCGTTAGTCGAGAAATAAAGGCAGACCACAAAAGACGAAGTTCGGGATAATCAAATAAGCTTCAGTGACGTAAAAAGACAATTGCCACGGGCGACCGCAATGGCGAAAGTTTCCACAACTGGCTAAATTTATGTGCATATTGAAACCCTGTTCTGTAACTTTAGTTTTCAGTCAAAGAAAGTATGGATTAAGACAGAGATAATAGCTGGTTTTTACTACCGTTTTACATATGTAATTTTACAAAAAATATACATTCCTAAACGAGTTAATTATTTATGATTTTTTATTTATTTATATAACTTTTTTTTATATTCTACCTTCAGTATAGTACATTCCTTTCCACCGTCGATATTATTTTTTGTCTTTATGTAATTATAAAGCAGATTAAATTTAAACCCTTAAACGCAACCGATCGTTGCGAAGATATTTTAAACTTGGAAAGCATTTCTGACAGAAAATACTGGCACACAATTGATTTCTTTTTCAGTTTTCTATTCTTTATGGTTCATTACTTTTTTAATGCGCAGCTGCGCGGCCCATTAAATGCAAATTAGGTCAGTAAGCTGGCGAATCTTTCGGTTGATTTCTCGTTTTCCTTTCACTGTTCGTTTTTATATCCCCACCATAACTACGAAAGAATTGAAAGTAGTTACGGGCCAATAAAATCTGAAACCTTTTTGCGCGTGGCAAATGAGAACTGAAATTCAACCAGTCAACCTTAATGAGTTATTTATAGTTCAAGTAATTCCTACCTGTTATTTTTTGATAAAATATGAATTTAACACAGGGGTATAATCGTGACAGTTCTGACATTGCGAAAAAGAGACGCTTAGCTACATTAAGCGTAAGAAAGAAACGTTAAGCTGTAAATGTTTTTTGTCCTTTTTGCTGTGGCGCCTGTTTACGTCAGTTCTCTGTGCCAAACAATGAAACAAATGAAAAATCTGTGCCAAACAAAGGCTGACAGTTACAACAAAATTTTCTAAATGCTATTTATTTTTGATTTGCTAGTGATTTGTGGGTGTTTATTAAGTTTATTAGACTATTATCATCACTTAACGAGTGTGTGACATGGGTGGGTGGATTTTGTTCGGTTGTACAGAGCATATTGAACGAAAACACGATGGAATGATGGATGAGATATATTTTCACATGTAAGTAGATACTATCAAGTTTAACAAGCTTACATTCATCATAGTACTATCTATTGGCTCGATTTTAATATAAAACGATACTAATTTTAATACTGTAAGGTCTTTTAGTATCAGTTTTAAGTAAAAATTACGAGGTACCATATCATAACAAATCACAAGGGGTTGCAAGTTATTGAAAATTTATTTTACCCACAAATATTATAGTATGCAAAGAAAATACTAGAAATTGTAACGGACTCAGGTTGGGTTTACAAATGGGGCGCACGAATTCGGTTTTTGTGAAGATTGTATTTTGTAGAAGTCATTCTCCTCTTTCAAATGAGGTGCCTCTCATTGTGAGGAAACGTTCGTTTCTTTTTTTTTCTTCCATGTGTGATTTCTTCTGTATAATATAAAGTTTATTGTATTGATACGAAATACGTGTTTCCTTTAAAAAAAACCCCATCACATATTTGGCCCACGATTATAATGCTCATGCTCATCCATTTATCTCTTTCATAGGTTTCCGACAGAAAAAAAAATATCAAGAAAATGGATAGACATTACCGGTCGCACAAATTGGGAACCAAGGAAACATACAAAAATTATGTTCGGCACATTTTGAAGAGGATTGTTTCGATTGGACGAAGACAATGAATTATACAATCCACTCAGTTTGTGTATATTAAATAATTATATTGAAATCAAATAAGTATGAGTAAAGTTTTTTTTTTTATATCGTCGGTTGACAGGAAAAACTCACTAAGGCTGATTTTTCAATATTCAGATAAATGTTATCTGGGTAATACAAACATTGAGAAACATTGAGACGCAACAGCATCAAAATTATTTCCCAGCAAAACTTTTGTCTGGCTATTGAAAAATTAGCCTTTAGTGTCTTTTTCCTATCAACCGACGATATACTCAAGTTTTGTTTTTGTTATTATGATAAGTTAAATTTTCCCATATTTAGGTTTTATTTTTTTGTCGGCAACATCTATGGTTTGAGTGAGAAAGAGAATAGTGCACACGGCGATTGCGAATCTATTTGTAGTTGATCTGAGGAATTTAAGATAACACAAAACTATAATTTACATTGTACTAAAACCGACAGAATTTCAAATCACTTTAAACATCTTCACATATAAAAGAGAAACACAAGTTTAAATAAAAGCAAAAGTCTAAACGGGCAACTCAGTAAATCCTTTTTCGACTTGTAAATCTTACAAGACCTGGAACATTCTAGAAGTTCTGTATCCGACGGTGTAAGTGTTCGGAATCTTACGGGATGTGAGCACAAATTCTTGGCATTGCTCGGAGAAGTTACAATTTAAGTTAGATCCTTGTTTGAGTTCGTTGGGCCGATCGTTTTGGATGTACGTATCATTCAGTGTTAAATAAGATATAGTAGGAGATTCATGGTTTACCAAAATATACGTTTAGTAAAAACCATTAAATATTTTATAATAACATTTTGGCTAACATATCAGATACAAGCAAGAACGGTCATCATCAGCAAAACACAGCCTTCCTCATCCATCCTTCTCCCGTCACCTATATCCACCATGACGGCTTTTGCCTATATATGATATTATGATATCTACAAGTTAATTTTACCTCACCTAACTCAAAGGATACCAATTTTAGCCCCAATTTCTCCATAGTCGGTTATCTAACGTCCAATATCTAACAGGGATTGGGTCATCAATTATACGTCATCTCCAAATAAAATTCTTGACAGATATTTTTTCAACTAATACCTGGTTATGCTAACCGACTATGGAGAAATTGGCACTTAAACTGCAAAGATAATGTTATTTATTTTACAAATTACTTATACCCTAAGCCGTGAGGCTAGACTTTTTACTTACGCATTTAATTATTATAAACACATTTATAATTCAGGTAAGCCATCACTCTTACCATGTGCATAGGGTACAGAGGCTTCGTTGCTCCTTGGCGGAAGCAATAGTAAAGTTCAGTGTCCGGGACGCGGCCGCAGCTAAAAGCTTCTGTGGTACAGCCTAGAGCTTTCATGAGCTTACTTAAGCACACTTGTTACATACATTGGATGGCAAGAAATCTTTTTTACATAGTTAATATGATATCACTCATAGGCGCAAATACGTTCTAAAATGCATATAATATTATTGAATCTACATAATAGCAAAAGATGAACTGCTGTACATATGCAATATGCATAATGTTTTTGTCAACGTTAAAATTGCAATGCTCTGCGCTTTAAAGCCAAGCATTAAGTTTTTAAGCGTCCGTAGTCGAGCGGGCCTCAGTGATCGTAACTGATCGCTGAGGTTAAGCAACAACTGACACGGTCAGCCATTGGATGGGTGACCAATTTTAAGTGGTTATTTTCCGGACGCTTCCATGCTTCGGACGGCACGTTAAGCCGTGGGTCCCGGTTGCTGCTTCGGTAGCAGTCGTTCAGCCTAGTCAGAGGCCTTCGGGCGGCTTGAGACATCTGACAGTCGGGTTGCCCACTTACCCGACAACTCTCTCAGCACAAGCTTGCTTATGTTGGGGTCCACCAACCCGCACTAGGCCAGCGTGGTGGACTATGCCTAAACCCTTCCTTCATTGGAAGGAGACCCGTGCCCCAGCAGTTGGGACGTAATGGGTCGTGATGATGATGATTAAGTTTTTAATTCAACAATCAAAAGCTCACAATAGCTAGTCCCAAGACAGAAGTCAAATCCGAACCCAGCCAAGTCTGACTAAAACTGAAATCCCACTCCAGCTGCAGCATTCCCAAACGAGACCAACTTTGTACTTATTAGTTTCTGCTAATACCGTAATACCCGGCCAATTGTAATGCTGTATCTAAGTGGCGGTTTGTTTCCCCATTGTAGGAAACTTGCTCCGCTCCCAGCATTTGTGGTGTTCTATTGAAATCTGAATTGTAATCAATAGTCGCTTTAGTATTGGATCCGCATTGTTTTGATAAGTTTTGCTGTTGGTATTGCCCAAGTATCTATAGATGCTTTAGGTATTTCAAAATTACAGATTGTTATAGGATCGACTAAATAGCTAACCAAAGATATACGAAGTTACTCAGAGTTGACAGATACAGATGTGAAACTTATAAAAGCTCTCTTTTCCAGTGGGTTGTGAAAAGCGCCCGCCAGTCTGGGTGGCTCCGCTAATAAATTAGTTCTCTTTCGCCCAATGCGCTGCGACACAGTTACGTAATGAACTCCCGAGCTATTCATTCAGATGGCACTGTTTGTGTTTGTGACCCAGTTCTGAGCTGTTGTGGCCATTGCTCAGTGCAAAGAGTGTATTTTGTTGTTATGTATTTACAACAAAGACTTACGGTCTTATCAGATGCATAATCTCTAAATAGGCATTTATGCAACCCTTTATTGATTGATGGTTTTTGGACGGTTGCGGAGCTCTTTCTAACTCAAAGGTAACGCTCTTATCACTTAAAGATTTTTCTTTCAATACTACATTAATTGCTAATAGATTTATGGTTTCACATTTGTGAACAACTCCCAAAAGTTAAAAGAAAGATACTATTAGTATAATTTTACATCACTGTAAACTAGCATCTAGATAATGTTGGTGTCTCACCATGATGTATGATCATCAGACCTTTACAGTGGCAGAGTACTGTCAGCACCTTGCCACCCAGCTCCGACCCAGAAAAATGACACTATCTGACCCACTTCGGGGCTCAATGACCTCCACACCACTTCCTAGCATTATTTTAAGGCACGCCCGAATTTCGACTGCCGATTTCACGCGAAACAGTAACTTGTTTCGATGAAGGTAAGGTGGCAAATCGAGTGTGACGCGGAATTTAATTTACGAATTTATCTAGCGAATGATCGTGTGAGTGTAAAGTTTATAGACTGGAGGAGGAAACGACACGGCTCAGTGTAGCTCCCTGTCGGAAGATAGATTTATAGATGTGATTTAATTAGGATACTAAAGAATTAAAGGAATAGATTTAACAGTAATGACAGTTTTATTGACCTCCTATAAAAGATTTAAAAGTCCGCCCAACGCCATTATTCTATGAATGGACAAGATAAATAAATAATTAAAGCTTTATTCCTGAATTCACTGTCGTGCTACTAAAACAGGATGCGTTCAATATAGTGATTAACTGATGCAGTACCTAAAGTACTACTTTTATAAACACGTTTTTTTATCCCTTCTCACTATGTTCAAACAAATAAGATGTGTGTGTGACTGAAAAAGTTTTACATAAGTGAATATCGATCCACATTTATACGTGTTTAATGTGAAAGTAGAATTAGGAAGACGCCATCATAAATTGTTTCTTTCCCGTTCGTACTCCTACGTTGGATAGAGATGGAACATCCCGGGAAAGTAGTAAAGATTGGCTTCAGGAGAAGTTACGATACTTTCCAAGTTGTAGCGATTTCTGTGTGTAATCATGTGACTTCCGATAGCAAGTTTACTACGAGAGGTGAACAGCCCATAGCAAATATGAGTATATACTTACTGTAAACATAAAAAATCTATGAATATTATGAAAGTAACTACAGACATATACATTTACATTGTACTCGGAGTGAAATTAAAACCTTTATTTCTGATAAAGATTAAAAATACTGAAACTTATTGTTATACCTACGGCGTCCGGCATATTGATTTTAAAGCATGTAATGTATATTGCCTACATACTTGTAAAGTGTTCAACTGAAACTGTAAATTTTATAAATCCATTTAGGCGTTGTTACATAACTCTTCTAGCCTTGACATACGTTTTTAATTTGCCGTTCGTTTTATTAAAAACACATTCAATCACGCCACAGCACGAAGCTGAGGAATTTCATTCTTGCCAATTAAAGCATTCAACTGTAACTAAGCAGTGCGGTTTGCATGTTTGATTGAAGGCCTGGATAGAGTCTTATCATAGGCCTCTCCTAAATAATGGCCCAAAGTCTGGCCAAGGCCTACGCCTACCGGATCTGTGAACCGGTTCCAGATCCGGTTGTTGTAAGTGTCTTTGTCCTGCAAATTGAGATCTTCTTCTAAGTCATTTTTGACCTCAAGGTTGTAGGCCTCCTTTAGTATTCTACATATCTTCATTACTCAGCAGAATATGTTCTCTTTAGATTGTCGGCCCATCGCATTTGCGTTCGTCCATGAGTCACGACTCGCAAGTGAGATCACGTCATTTTATCCACCTTCTCATAAATATTTTTTTGTCGTTTTCTCTCCAAATTTTCAAACCGCAGTTTAACAAGTGCACAAACAAAACCAAACCAAAACAGAGCGCCCAGTCTGATATCACTTAGCGTCTCCAAGTTATCCTTTTATCCTCCATTTTTATTTAAATCACTCCGGCAATGAGAGCGGATCCAGCCTGACCCACTTCCGGCTGCTTAAGGCTGGCGCAGGCTTCCGCCCAAAATACTGCTGCCATAGACAAGCCATAAAAAAACAAAACAGATTCACAGAAAATAAAAATAATACTACAGTTTGCGGGCGCTTTATATTTTTTTGGGAATGTTCTGAAATTGAATTCCCACTCATTCAAGGATTATAATGAATATACCTAATTAATACTTTATTTAAAAAAAACACAAAATGATTTTAATAGTAATAACACTAATATCATAATAGTAAGGAATTAATCTACTAACTGATGCGCATTTTATAAATAAACTAGGTCAATTGTTAATGTTGCCCTTAGTGTAAACAAAAAATAAAACGCCTGTAACTTACGTCCCTGGCTTCAGCCATGAAACCCGCTGAATTTCACCGTCGCTAACTGTAAAAAAATAATAACACTTTGCATAAGCATTTTCCCTTGAATCTCGGGCTGGAGTGCGTAGCGTCTTTACATTCAAATGTGACGGGAATAAGCGACGAATACTCGTATAGGTTCAAAGGGAGACCCATAAGGCTTCTAAGGAAAGAAAAATGAGGCTTTTTTTCATTTATTTTTAGTGTGGCATGTAAGTAATATAATATTTTTCGCGAGGATACTATTTGAGGTAGTTACATATTTATTTATACACCAATAATAATAATAAAATTAACGTTGTAACTTAATTAAGGTACAAAGGACGGTCTTAAGACAGACTTAAAGCGATCTCTGCCAGACAACCTTTCGATGTATGGAATAGAGCATGCAATACCGGTAATATTTTCAATACCGGTATTGAGTTCCTTTATTAGAACTCAATACCGGGATCCCGGTATTAATACCGGTATTAGACTTCCTTGTTATAAATGGCATATATTTTGTTTAAAATAGGGTCGTATAGGGCAAAATACAACAAGAAAAATCTATCAAATTCTGTATTATGTAATATTTTTTACGAGAATTGAGTATTAGAGTAAAAATTTTTGAACGCATGGACAACAAGTAGATTTCCAAAGGCCAAAAACTTTCATAGTATGTAGGAGCACAAGGCTAACTATATCTTAATCACTTGATTTATATCCTAAAAAACCGGCCAAGTGCGAGTCGGGCTCGCGCACAAAGGGTTCCGTAGCAGCAAAATTACAGTTAAATCAACCTATCTCAAAAACTATAAGAGATACTTTGATCAAACCAAAAATCGTTGAAAGAGTTAATTAGCATGCATCACCTCTATTTTTTTTAGAATTTTATACCCCGTAGTTATAAAAATAGAGGGGGGGGGGACATACTTTTTACGACTTTGAGAGCTGATATCTCAAAAACCGTTCACTTTAATAAAAATGTTTTTTAGAAAACTTTATATCATTTTAAAAGACCTTTCCATTGATACCCCACACGGGTATGTACATCGAAAAAAAAAATTTCATCCCTCAGTTACATGTATGGGGGGCCCCACCCCCAATTCTTTTTTTTACTATTTAGTGTCATATTTTTGTAGCGGTTCATACAACACATATTCCCATCAAATTTCATCACTGTAGTACTTATAGTTTCCGAGTAAATCGGCTGTGACAGACGGACAGACGGACAGACGGACAGACGGACATGACGAAACTATAAGGGTTCCGTTTTTGCCATTTTGGCTACGGAACCCTAAAAATGTCCGATTCCGGTATTACTTCAATACCGGTATTAACTTTCAATACCGGTATTGAAAAAAACGTGGATTTTGTCCGGGATCCCGGTATTACCCAATACCGGTATTGCGGTATTGCATGCCCTAGTATGGAATAAGAGATTGAGATTGAATGCAATGTACATGTTAAAAGGAATGTATTTTAATGCAGACACATAATATTTATCAAAAACCAAAAAATAGCGCTTAACGTCCAAAGATTTTACTTACCTACCTTTATGATAACTGTTGTAATATGTACTTATGCAACATAACTAGCTCCCTATGTATAGGGAGTTAAACAACTATTAAAAAGCAAGATAAAAATATGTTCATAAGAAATGATGGCTACAAAAAAATATTAACTAAATAACATAATAAAGTTAGGTAAAGCAAACAAAGATTCACTTTCATTACCCGCGCGATTTCATGAATAAACATAAAACCAAGATGGCTACCGGACCTGGGCTCTGATTTACCGACTTCCGCTGAACCAGGGAGGTTACATCCTCCGCATCTTTGTCCCAATGCTAATGTATGTGAGGTGAATAGTCAGGTTTTGCGAATCAACAAAGAAACGGATGGGAGTAAAATGAGAGTTACTTTTGAGGGTAATGGCTATGTTTTTGGAACGCACTTTTATATTTCCTTTCCCCGCATGTGGTTTTTTTTTATAATGTTCATATTAATATCGCATTAATACTTATTATTCGCATTACTTAGTATTACAACGGTGGGTCTATGTATTTTAATAGGTAACCAATCAAAGCCTTTTTATTACTTACTTTGTACTTTGGTTTGTATGCACACAAAAGGCATCAGCTTAAGCGCTCTTCTTAATGAGGACAGATAGGTACTTGTTAGCACATATTTTTTTATGTATTTATGTACAGGGTATCATTAGTGTCAACTATATTTATGTACTCATAACATATTTGACTACTAGTGATTAGTAAACATATTTACCTACCATCCTTGGCTGATGAGATTGAATGACTATACCTTGCCCAAAGATAGATACTATGATGTTTAATATGTTCACTTTATACATATAATCTTGTAGGAACTTCCGCCTAACTATATCCGTATTTGCCCTTTAGTTGAATCAGACAGACTTATAAAATATTCATGTGATATGATAATTCGTCTATGCGCCCCCTTTCAGGCCTGCTCTTCTTTAGCCGGCTAAGTTTGAGCTCCATTGAAATTAGTCAGCCGGCGTCTTCTGAATATTTGAATGAATTCAAAATGGCACTCGAAAACTAGCATCGTTCAGAGAATACTAGATAACATCTTTCACAACTCTAGAAAATTCATAGTCACTTCTTATTCTACGTATGTCGGTAATCTGACGTAGCTTTATGCTGCGTTTTAGCATTCACTCGGACTAAAATGTAGCGTGAAAAAAGTAATACATTATCAAACAGTGCTTCTTTTTATACACAGCAAAATAAATTTCAATATATTCATATTTAAATATTTAGTTTGAATTATGTACATCGTCAAAGTGTATACAATAACATTACTTAATAATAAAATTAAAGAGTCCAACTCTGTAGGCAGCACAGGAACGGATTGCTCTAACCTAAGACCACGCAACAAGATTAGAGTTGACGGATTCATAGTTTAGTCAAATTGAGGAGTTTAGCGCAAATATATACGGCTAAGGGTTGGGTACCACTCGGTGTTGCCAGCCGAATGCGTTCTGAATTAACTGATGCCGATGTTGCCATGTCAAAGAAGATAATAATTTGATGCCCCGAAACTTTGGTTGGGGTTAATTATAGAGGAATAAATAAGACTAATTCTAGACAGTTAGGACAATTATTCGTGTACCAACGTCGCGTCGGTATACACATGTGTGTTTGTATGTGCTTAGGTAAAAAGATACTAAACATTATTTAATACCAGTACGTAAATAATGAATTATAAACGTATAGTTCATACTTGAATATAACTATTCACGGATTAGAAGAGCGAAGAGGATCAGTCATAATAATTAGGTAGGTATGTTTCTAAACATATAAAGCATAACTTATATTAAAATTAAGAACAAAGTCACTCCCCATCATCTGCCCGTTAATGTATTTACATAACTTTCTAGGCTTTTGTCCTAAAACAACAAATATATCCGTTAAGTACCCAACTCCCTTAAGTCGACTTTAAAACAATTTCGCTTAATAAAACCCAACAAAAAACAATAAGTATATTATACGACGCAGATCTCGCTGTCAGAGCGCGGCTCTTGTTCGGGAATGCTTCAAAATTTGTTACTCACTCATTTTTCCTCATAAAAAGTAATCTTGTTACAAAAAAAACTTATTTCAGAGTTGAGAAAACTTGGATGAAATTAAAAAAGGAAAATTTTCGACACGAATTCCGAGATGAATTTAATGTTCTTTGTGCTAATGGCGCTGTCTTTACTTTGTGTTCTGTTGTATGATTGTAACAGTTTTTCTTTTTGTCCGGCGATGTTGAAATTGTTTCATAAACATTTTCTAATTTTTTTAGAAAGTGTAATTTTGTTATTTTATATTGTTGAACATTATTATTCTTAGGACTCAACCATGGTCTTAATATCTATTCGATATACGAATTGTTCAATCTGTCATGTGCACTTTTGAAATGTACTCTGTAAAACTAGTAATACGTTTATTGTTAATTAATCCTTAAAAATCATTACAATCGACTTTTCTGATCAATATCTAATTACAACATATATTTTTTATACGTATTCAAATAGTACTTATGCCACAGGAATATAAAAAACTGACCTGAAACAAATTATTATAAAACGGCGTAGACCTTTCTACTTAAGGGCGCAGCATTGTCCCGATCCAAAAATAAATTAAATTATAACGCAAGACGCTAGGCTGAATAATCGAATTCCATGCCCCAGGATTCGGTTTGAGAAAATTAAAAAAATATCGCCTCCCGCCAACAGCCCACAGAGTAAGAAGCTAAACGTCAACTCAATTTTTATCTTAATCTGTTTTATGAAACAAGTGGATGGTGCAGCCTTAATAAATTTTCGGGGTATCCAGTAGATACAAGGGTGAGGACATAATGTGTTTATTTACTTTGCGTTCTTGAAAAAGACTGAAAGATACTGAGATAACTACTGTGTGAGATAGAACATTTTAATATTCAGGCATTTATTTTAAGACATTTTATTATTTACCAATTTCAAAAATAGGTTCATAATTATTTACTCATTCTTAACGGGAAATGAAAAAAGGTGTGTATGAATATCTCATTTACCTCAAAACAATTTAAGTAAACTTGTTTCTTGATGGTTCCAGAACAAATAGTGCAAAACCAATTAGCCTTTAAGAGAAAGACCTGTACAAACATCAGAGTACGTGGGACCAAAGCAACTCCTTCACACTAGGGGTGTGAATTGGGTTTACATCAATATTTTATTATTTACTTTATAAGTAAACTTTAATGTTAAATGGATTGCAGATTATTATATTTTTAAAATGGACTGATGAATTTTTAAATTATATTCATTTGATAAAAAAACTTTGCACCTAAGTATTTCGCACTCGCCGATATAAATCTCTAACAGAATCACGTTAATTCCCTTTCCTTCACGGCCATCTTTGAGCAATCATCAAAACATCATCAAAATAAAACAAAATTTCGCAAAAACAGCATCACGCGTCCCTGCGGTGGAATTAACCCGTTCGTCGTTTGTTTTCCCGGGTTCATCTCCTCTCGGTGTGCTGTTTGCCCGGGACGGCCAGGGCGGACATGCCCTGTGTTATTACCGCCCGCGGCTTACAGATACGACTGTTACTTTTAGCTCGAAATAATGTGAATGGTGTTAAGTTTGAATGATGTGAGAGTGTGTGCTGATCAAGTTTTTTTGCTTTACGTGGAAAAGATACTTAATCTCATATTTTTCCATACAGATATGGTTACTTTCATATTTTTACCAAAACAGAAGGATAACATTGGCCCCTCGGAATATTTTACTATTCTTTTGATAAGTCCCTACCAAGTAAGCAGTATTTCAGTCTGATTTAATGCGACTACCCTATTTGCGTAGATACTTCTAAATCAACATATTCAAACATAGAACAAACAAATGTCTCTCGAGTCCGCCCTATTAAGCGTGTCTGTGTGTGTAGTAGTCGCAAGGAGGTCCGGTCCTAAACACACACGCTCATCTCATGTATTGTACATGCTCATGTATTCAGGCTCACCCAATAAGTATTCCCCTATTAATTATTATTCATTATTAATTTATCCTTAAATCGAAACCCTACAAACTGCTACCCAGAAATTGTAAGGAGGTAATAAGCAAAAAATTCGTTTAATTTATAAAATATGAAATAAAACTCTCAAAAGGGACGGCAGAAGCAAAAGTTCCGCTCCTTTGAATACACCCTCATCTGACAGAAAACGCAAATATGAAGAATAATTAGCTATTTGATGTAATAAAACGGGGAGCGACGTTCTATAAAAAGAAACATAAATAGATTTGTAGGCCATGTTAAGGGCAGGAATCTTTTTGGGGAAAACGACTATCTACATATGATCTTAATCTTAAAATAAAAACGTTCTGGGAATGATCATCTGATGGCCTTAGATTTAATACTCGTAGCGGCAGAAAGTTCTTATCCCTACTGAACTTACTTTCTTGGATTGATTATAGTTTTATATGTATATATTTAAAACGTGTTTCAGTTGATGTAGAGACCATTTAATCCAGCAGTAAAGGACAAAGACAAATTAAAAGAAAATAGTATTTTTTTCATATATCCTAAAACTTTATAAAACTAAAATCAATAAAAGGCGTATCTCGTGTCAACGGAATCTCTTCTCATTTAGCAAACATTCTACGAAGACCGTCCGGGGACCTCTATTTACGGCGTAGATCCGGATTCATTGAATCAATTTAGAAAGAAAGAAAGAAAGTAACAAAGAAAATACATTTACGGATTCAATCGAAACTAACACGCCTTGTAACAAGTAATACGGATGCAGATGCGTTCTTTTTATGAGCTGCCCGATGCGAGCAATCACGTTTGATTATTTTGCAGATTTAGATCTTGTTGAGTTAGTAAATTTATAATAGGCTGTTAAGAAATCGAATCTATGTGCCTATAGGTTTACTTAGTTATCCGCCAAGTGGCGCCTCTGTTTGTTTGTGAGTTTATAATTGTCTTATAGTCATACTTACTGTGAAATAAATTATTTAAAAATAAATCTGCCTATATTTACATAATCTTAACAGATCTTTGATACACTCACAAACAATTAAAATATCACAATAGCACCAAATCACTCCTAAACGGAAAAGACTAGCTTAGTGACGCCGTCTGCAATATTGAACTTCATTTAACAGCGCATCAAAATATTACCAGCTAAAACCGTACAATTTTTTTACTTGAGGTCATTTGGTCTCATAACCTATAGATTAAGAGACAGTCTTGTCTTTGGGATAAATAAACGTAATAGGCACAGTGTTTTTATAATATAACCAATTCACTATTACATTACTGCATTTAAAATGAGTGACGTTAGAAAATATAATTAGCTGAACCCTTTCCGACTGTCTGTCACAATTATTAGAACCCTTTTACGAGGAACCCACGCGTTATAATTAATTATCGCACGTGATTCAAATAATTCAAAAAGCCCTTTAAAAACTTTCATTTCATAATTTTATTTTTGATCAAGCCGAATTTGATGTACTCGTATTGCAGAATAACTACTGCTGCTTTGTCGTTAAATGCGTTTTTTTTGCTAATTATTTTTTTTCACAATCATCTAAAGTCTGTTTCTTTATCTCAGATACTAAATTGGCAGATTCCGAACGGTTCACCAACAGTCGATTGTCCCGCTATTAAGTCACGTATCGTTTTATTGACGGGACAATCTACTGTTGAAATTGGCATGATGAGGTGAACCATTCAGAATATGTCAATTTAGTATCTGAGATAAAAAACATACTTTACGAATAAGTACGCAAAAAAATACTAAAATTTGTCACTTATCAATGAGTGAAAATACTCGTAACATTAACTTTTTGATTCTTTATTCTAACCAAATAAGTTCAAATTCATTATTCAAGTTCTACACGTGCTAAAGGCCAATCGTTTAAACAAAATAGCTCCTCTCTGAACCTTTGCATAAATATTTAAAGGATTAAAGCTACTTCGTGATTTATTATTCCGAACCCCAAGGAAATCCTTCGATATGCCTTAAATGCTCCCGAGATAATTCTTAAAACCTTCAAGAAATTATTCATGAATATTGAAACAGGAGCAGACCGTATAAAGAGGTTTTAAAATATTTTCCTCCCTAAAACATTTTGATATTAATAAAATATTGACATTAAATGCACATTATCTTATGCTTTGCCATATTATGCTTTAGCAATATTTAGGAAAAAATAATAGATAGGTATATCGAAAACCACATATGAAGTATTATTTTCTAAAAGCACTCAAGCCGTGTAATGTCCTTCTACCTTCTGTCGTATATACAGGGTGTCCCAAAAGTCAACGTCATCCCTTAAAGGGCTGATAGGTCAGCTAATGAGAGGCCAGAATATCACAATATGACCTTAGTAAAAACTCGATAATTTTCGAGATATTGACACTTTTATAAATTTGCTGAAAATCGACACCTTGGATCAGTTTTTTGCGTGCCGCCGGTACAAAAATCCATATTGTTAGAATTTGTTTGGTGTTGCATCACTCTGTATAGCCCTGCTATTGATCGCAGTCAAAAAAAATATCGAGTAATGCTGTATGTTTAAAAAAAACATGGTTTTCAAAGTCATAAAAGGTAACCGTATTTTTTTATAAACAACTTTGACTCTACATACTGTAAAAAAAATATACCACGCAAACCTGGCACCTTGTCTGAAAAGATTGCTCATTTAATGCAGTTTCCAAAATGGTATAAAACGTTGCTATTGTTTCAATTAACAAAAAGTTATTGCTATTTTAGTACAAAATGACCTCGATGTAAAATTGTTTGAAGGAAATTTATCTGACTGAATTTATTAAGGGTAAGTCATGTTGGAATGAGTAAAAGTAAAATAGGTGGTGGGGTCAGCCGTGGCAACATAGATGACGCAAAAAATAGCTAAGAAAAACTTACCAAACTCTCATAAAACATATTTTGCGTTTTTTACACCTTATTTAAAAAAAACAAACATTTGTTGACTTTTATTTTTATTTCTCAAAATTATAATACCACATTATTATATTAAGTACATAATCAGCAAAAGATAATACTCATTAATGGTCATAATCATAATTTTGAGAGTTTGGTTTTGTTTAACAATAACTTTAAAATAAATAACAAGTAATTAGAGGTAATGTTAATGACAAACTGATCTGTCCCTTTTTTGGATATTGTGGGTGTACAATGTACATGTGTAAGCGTTTTACTTGTACAATATCACACATTAGCACTAATCAGGAATGTACGTTACCATGCGCTACATTTATGGGGAATATGGAGTTGCTATAGTCCACTTTTTTCGGGAATGATACTCAAAATGCGTTTTTTTATTAACTGTGACAACGTTGTCTCTTTTCCCACTCCCGGCCACACCAGCTATTTTACTTTTACTCATTCCAACATGACTTACCCTTAATAAATTCAGTCAGATAAATTTCCTTCAAACAATTTTACATCGAGGTAGTTTTTTACTAAAATAGCAATAACTTTTTTGTTAATTGAAACAATAGCAACGTTTCATACCATATTGGAAACTGCATTAAATGAGCAATCTTTTCAAACAAGGTGCCAGGTTTGCGTGGTATATTATTTTTACAGTATGTAGAGTCAAAGTTGTTTATAAAAAAATACGATTACCTTTTATGACTTTGAAAACCGTGTTTTTTTAAACATACAGCATTACTCGATATTTTTTTTGACTGCGATCAATAGCAGGGCTATACAGTGTGATGCAACACCAAACAAATTCTAACAATATGGATTTTTGTACCGGCGGCACGCAAAAAACTGATCCAAGGTGTCGATTTTCAGCAAATTTATAAAAGTGTCAATATCTCGAAAATTATCGAGTTTTTACTAAGGTCATATTGTGATATTCTGGCCTCTCATGAGCTGACCTATCAGCCCTTTAAGGGATGACGTTGACTTTTGGGACACCCTGTATAGTATAATTTATTTACACAACAAACTCAAAAAGCGGGGGATCAAAACCGTATCAAAATTCCTCAAAGTAAACGTCCTCCGTGTTTAAATATTTCAATATTCTAAATTGATGCGTCTAATGACTTAATAGCAAAATAAACTGAATTTAAAGATGGGGAAAAGTTTAGCTCCAAAATCAAAGCCATCCCTAGAGACTAGGAGCCAATGTCAGTATTAGATTCTGTGCTTAGTTTATTTTTGTTTTTTGTATATTTAAGCGGATAATATTGAATATAAGTTATCGCACCGTACTTTACTTTTTAACATAGCTAGGTATAGTTATGCCCATCTTGTATAATAGTAAGTTACATATAATTCGAAGAAGATAGATTAAATTAAAATAATTATTAAATACGTGCCTAGCCCGCTAGTAAATTCATTAGTTTTACGTGAATGATTTGCATTTTGTAATTATAAAGACCTCTGAACTCCTGCAATTTCTATAATAACTATATAACTCAATACTTACCTATTTCCTTGACATCCGAAACTTCACAATTCAAATTGCTTTTTCCCTACCGATTTAACTTCAATAGCGACTATATTTCAGTTCGGAAATGAAACGAACTGAAGAATAGATGCGGAAATTAATTTCTTCGCTTTAGCTTGATCAACAATAAACTGACAGGACAAACTTAGGATTAACCAATCTGAGAAACAAAAATAAATCTACCATTAAGTTCTTACTTTAACAACTGCTATCAGATTCGTTAGGTAGGAACTTTTAATTTTTTTATAAATGTTGTGTCATTATTATAACCGAAATTTATTTGTATTGTTTCAGGTAAACATTCCATGCATATTATTATGCTGTGGTATTCACACAACCATTACAAAGAAGGTACGGCACTTTTAAAGGAACCACAGATATAGATAGAAAGAATATATAGAATAAAGAGTACTTATTTGTATACAAAGACAAAAATAAAATTATCAGTTGTAATTTTTGGTACCAAAGGCGGTCTTATCACTTAAAGCAATATCTGCCAGGCAACCATAGGTAGTGTCTCTGGGTCAAATATCCCAACGTTGTCAAAACGTTGGAGGGCATCGCTGGGTTTTATCGGCGCAGTACGGGGTAAATGAAACTCATGATTAATAAACACCCCCCCCTGCCTACACCCCCCCTCCTTTCCTAAGGGCAAATAGCTCGTAAGAAATTGTCCCGTCCCTTCTATCTTGGGCAAGAACTGTTAATTAAACTTGCGCAACTTAAGTAGTTCGTGTAATTCAATAAAAAGTTTTGGTATGACTTGTCTGGCTGAATGGCGAGAATCTTTGCCCACTTTTTCTTTTATTTTTAACCGGCCTCAAAAATGAGGTTCGCCGTTTAACCTTTGTATGTTTGTGTGCGCGAGTTAGTTAGTTATGTATTAGCTTAAACTAAATTTAGTTTTATGTCGTCCGAATTTATACTTAAAGACAAACAAACAAGATCTAGACCTTCAATTGAGTAAACCTACTGCTAACTAGTGAAGTGAAATATTCGGTTTGGTATAAAAAATATACTATGGAGGATATTATAGGAGGGCTTTATAGGCGTAGGTACTTTCTTTTACAAATTCATATCAGACTCGCCGCAATCACATGATATCTAAATAACAATACATTTTACATCAATCGTTTCGACTACATCCCTACAATCTACCGACAACAAAGGGCTGAGCTATAACCATTTTACAACCAGAACATTCATTTCCCCTGCAGTTTAAATCATTTAATCTTTCACAAGGTGTAATTTAGAGCCGTCACTCGCAAATCTCTGGGCCCTAAGAAGTCGAAATTAAAAATAATATCAGTCCCTTAAGCAGTGCAGTTTGTTAAGAAAACGATGGAGGTATACATGGGTACCTACTGATGGAATTAAATTATACATATATACAGTATATTTATGAAAGTAGTCTAGAACTATTCTTAAAATTCTTACTTATAAAATGTATTGTTTATTGAAATATTTTTACGTTTTGACTAACACCCTTACTACTACAAGTATCATTACTAATTACAGCAACTCTAAATATTTAAGTGCTCGTGAGGTTCAATGTTCATTTCTAACTAAAGAGCATAAAATTAAGCCAGTATTTCCGTAGATAAGCTTTATTGAACATAACATAGCGCTGCATATTTGGCAAGCTCCCTGCAATACGGAGAAACATTTACAATTCTAGTTTCTACCAATATTACCTTTAGAATTACAGCTAACTACAAAGCTCAGCTAATAATTACACTTTAGTCTCTCAAAATATTTCAATTCCAAATCAGTGATTTGACTATTTATTTAAACTATTAAATTCAGAACGAAGACATTTGTTTTTTTTTCCAAAGCGAGGCTATTATTATTCTGAGTTTTTTCACAAACATTCTTTCCTACCTCCTCATCCTGTGAGGACTGTAAACCACTGGCTAGAGGGTCCCTCTCTACGCTGTTAATCAGATGAAATATTTAATTACTAGGCTGAACACTGCGGCTGTCAGTGCCTACCCTTTCCCGCGCATTTCATTTTACACCGGAAGTGAGGTTATGTCGTTTCCTTGAGTATTAAAAATGGAAGCTGTGTGTCGTGATTTTGGTAAATTTATGAAAGGGAAAGTACCACCCATAAAACAGTGACCACGTAGTGTAGAATCTCGACTTAAGAAACGTCGCAATCCATAAATATGAATGAACACTAAATCTTGATTTAAGATTTTAGTGCAAGTCGCCCTTAGTCTATTACCCATATTCAGACTTATTAGACCATGACCATTTATGTGCGTTAGGGAATGGTGATTATTATATTTAAATATTTTTATACTCTAAATTTACACGAAATATATCAAATAAAAGAAAAAGATAAAATAAGCACAATTTATTACCTCAGCAAATTATTAGAACTCTAAAAAAAATTAATCTGGAGATTATAAAAAAGAGTTCTCGAGTCTTCATTTATTGAAAGGGTTCTTATTAAAATCTTTTGCGTTTTTATTAATTGAATATCTTCCATGTTGAAGGGGTAATTCTTAATGGATTTTGTGGCTGACTTAAATGATTAAATCACTTATAATACAATTTTCTATATGAAATTAAAAGAGACTTAAAAGCACTCGTTAAATGATATATTTTTTAAATATATTAATACTTATACATTAATTTTATAATTTACTTTGGAAGGTCCATAAAACGTTTTAATTTTAAAGACAAACTTAACTTTTTATAACTTTTATGGTGAATTTAATTAATTTTGTCACAGAGTAATATAAAGTTACAGACGCGTCACTGAATCTTGTTATAAGAGCGACTTTGTCTTCCTTCGGCTTACTAACTCAAAACATCCTTTCAAACAAGCGAAAACAGCTCTTATTACCTAAACACCAAGCTTTATAATCACGGCTAATCAAAAGTTATAGTTGCCTCTCTTTTCCGTACTTTTAACAATTTGAACACTCTCTTCTCCGACAGTGAAATGTGGCTCTTACAGCTCTTGTAACAATGGCTAATTTAGTAGAATTTTAAAGTTTGTGTTTGAATAATGAAGGCTGATGTATTACGTTAATTAGTGTTAGCTTGGTGGCGCCATTTTTCTCAAGCGAAAGACGCTTATCTGCTTGAGTCGAGATGTTTAACGAAGCTCTGAGCGACGAAGCTTAGTCTGTTGTGTACCGCTGTTCCAGGAACAGCTAACTGTACTTTACAGACCTACTTACGTGAATCTATTGTTATCAAATTTAAGACGTTAAAATATTTACTCACTTTATTTATATTTGTAGGATTCAATTAAATTAAAATAATATAGCCATGCGACATGCTTGAATCAAAAAGAACCGGAAACGTCTGAAACCGCTCAGTCTATAATGACAAGACATGTCATAGACAACTTTCTTCTATTTTGTGTTATTCCTCGAGATAAGAGTGCGGCCATAAAGCGGTTGTGAATAATTCCTTCTAACACTAATAAATATTATGAAAATTAAGACGTAAATTACATCTGGTACATTAAGATTTGTACCTAATATGACGGATTATTTCCTTACCAAATAAATCCGAACATCTAGCTCATAAGAATACGACAAAAATATCGACGTTTCAAATATCTCGTAAGTCATGCTTTCATAGGTTATTCGTGTCAAAAACGACTCGTAAACGATCATTCGATACCGCGTTTTACTGTCTCCAATAATCGTCAAAAGTCACATTTTTATTTACCACTCGCCACGTATACGTTTTCGAAATCACCGATTGTGATGCACACCCTAAATAAGTCACGAGATGCTAGCCAATGAAAGAGAACACAGCGCACGCAAGAAAATACTTTATTCTCTAGACATAAAACCCGCATTTTCTTCGTCGTGTACGTTTATGAAAAGCATCATAACATGAAAACTGTATTGAATCATAAGGAGCGTAAAAGTGACGGCTGAATATTAAAGGAGCTGACGGATTTATACGAGTGCATAAAATATAAAGTGCGTACGAAAAAGAACCTTTTTAGGTTGTTCTACAGCTCAGAGGTGCGATCACAGGATTCGATACTGTTTTCGAAACTACACTAAGGTTCACTTTTACCAAACGCTAAACGTATATAAAATAGTATTAAAATCAAATTTTAAATACATTTTGTACTAACTGACAGACGTATGACAGGCTACTAAATACGTTTAGCGTTTGGTGAAATTCCACCTTACATGGAAAAAACAAATGTCACTTTTGGAACTTACAAATTTGCCTTACATTTTGACAGTGACAGTTGACGATACGCAACGTAAACGGAGGTTTCGAATCTTATAATCGCTGCACAGCTCAGGTGGCGGGAGATCGATATTCGTAAATGCTCGTTGTTTCATGGCGGTATGAAATGCTATTATGCTGCTTACGTCTATTGTGAAGAAAATCATGTTTGGTAGGGTTGTCTCTTATCCTTATAATTTGATTGCAACTTAAAATAAACAATAAATAACTTTTTATTTTATCCTATAGTATGTACTACATAGTTTTATATTTTAATTACACATTACAATATATTAATCGTACTACTTACTTAAATTTATGTTTTATGTTTTTACGTTTTTAGTTTTTGGTAGAATTTTGTGAAACAAACGTACTTTCAGTAACTAACAAAGCTTTCCCCGTAAACCCAATTAATTAGCTTAAATAATTTTACTTTATACGCTGCGAGCCCTACGCTACGCAATATCGTGAGCGAAGCCATAAATTCGGCCTATTCGTCAAACTTCAAAGACGAATCACGATTAACTCATAAACCGTCATTCGGAATACTTCGGCCAAACGACTGCCGGCGCAACTTTCGATTCGAACTAAATTACTTCGGCTAAACGTCTGTCGACACGCCACGTGTGACACGGCCTTTATTTCGAATTTCTTTTTAATTTTGCGGTGGCTTTGTGGTCTGCCATTTTGTGTTATTGCTTCATTTGTTTTTATCACAGCGCAGCAAATTCGCTTTGATAACTTTTTGTATCGTGATAGTATAAACATAATGTATACTTCTAGTCGAGTTTGTGATTTAGTGTAGCGCAACAACTTTGTAATACCTAGTCCTTGATGTAAGTAGGTAATGGAAAATTCAAAAAGGCATTTTATTTAGTTTTTACTTTGGTTTTATATCTTTTCAGGCTAAGAAGTAGACCTTCGGGAGATACACTGATCAATTTCTACTCTTTTTTTAATCTCAATAACAGGGCACTAAAAAAACAGTGCACCATCAGATGTGATTCCCGTGATATAACGCACGCTGAGCGACGACCAAAGATATTTTAATAAACGAACTAGATGGAGTGTCAGTGCAAAAGGAATGTCTCGACAAATAACACCCCACATCTACGACTGAGATTTTATGTTGAATTATTTCGGTTAGAAGATTAAGAAAGGAAAAAATACGTTTATTCATTGGTACAATAGTTGTCATTAGGTTGAACCACAGGGGTATAATCGTGACAGTTGTGACATTGCGAAAAAGAGACGCTTAGCTACATTAAGCGTAAGAAAGAAACGTTAAGCTGTAAATGTTTTTTGTCCTTTTTTCTGTGGCACCTGTTTACGTCAGTTCTCTGTGCCAAACAATGAAACAAATGAAAAATCTGTGCCAAACAAAGGCTGACAGTTACAAACAAAATTTTCTAAATGCTATTTATTTTTGATTTGCTAGTGATTTGTGGGTGTTTATTAAGTTTATTAGACTATTATCATCACTTAACGAGTGTGTGACATGGGTGGGTGGATTTTGTTCGGTTGTATAGAGCATATTGAACGAAAACACGATGGAATGATGGATGAGATATATTTTCACATGTAAGTAGATACTATCAAGTTTAACAAGCTTACATTCATCATAGTACTATCTATTGGCTCGATTTTAATATAAAACGATACTAATTTTAATACTGTAAGGTCTTTTAGTATCAGTTTTAAGTAAAAATTACGAGGTGCCATATCATAACAAATCACATGGTGTTGCAAGTTATTGAAAATTTATTTTACCCACAAATATTATAGTATGCAAAGAAAATACTAGAAATTGTAACGGACTCGGGTTGGGTTTACAAATGGGGCGCACGAATTCGGTTTTTGTGAAGATTGTATTTTGTAGAACTAAGTCATTCTCCTGTTTCAAATGAGGTGCCTCTCATTGTGAGGAAACGTTCGTTTCGTTTTTTTCTTCTATGTGTGATTTCTTCTGTATAATATAAAGTTTATTGTATTGATACGAAATACGTGTTTCCTTTAAAAAAAACCCCATCACATATTTGGCCCACGATTATAATGCTCATGCTCATCCATTTATCTCTGCTTCATAGGTTTCCGACAGAAAAAAAAATATCAAGAAAATGGATAGACATTACCGGTCGCACAAATTGGGAACCAAAGAAACATACAAAAATTGTGTTCGGCACATTTTGAAGAGGATTGTTTCGATTGGACGAAGACAATGAATCATACAATCCACTCAGTTTGTGTATATTAAATAATTATATTGAAATCAAATAAGTATGAGTAAAGTTTTTTTTCTTATATCGTCGGTTGACAGGAAAAACTCACTAAGACTGATTTTTCAATATTCAGATAAATGTTATCTGGGTAATACAAACATTGAGAAACATTGAGACGCAACAGCATCAAAATTATTTCCCAGCAAAACTTTTATCTGGCTATTGAAAAATTAGCCTTTAGTGTCTTTTTCCTATCAACCGACGATATACTCAAGTTTTGTTTTTGTTATTATGATAAGTTAAATTTCCCCATATTTAGGTTTTATTTTTTTGTCGGTAACATCTATGGTTTGAGTGAGAAAGAGAATAGTGCACACGGCGATTGCGAGTCTATTTGTAGTTGGTCTGAGGATTGAACTGAAAACGGTTTGACAGTAAACAAAATGCCGACAGATTTTTTGCTTTGTTTTTTCATGTGACACGGGACACACCATCTAGTTCGTATATTGTAAATCTAAGCACATATCGCACGCGGAGCGACGACGCAACATCACTCACACATAACTCTTTTATTGCACGCGTTCTCGTCCCACCAAATTTTTAAACAGCCAATTAGAATGCAAATTTGCACTGTATCTTTCGGTGTTAGAGGACATTTTCGTGTGGCAAGCAACGAAAGTGATTTATGTATGTAAGGTTGAGTTGATAACGACATATTTTATGACGTCATCAAAGTGTTTCTGACGTTTGCAGAATACGGTTGAGTGAGGTGTTTGTATTTTGAACTTTACTCTGACGGTCTAACCATAAAAACTTGTTTAACAAATGACTATGAATGACTTAACATTAAACACAAACACACTCATCATTAAACTATCATTAAATTTTAAAATATTTAGCCACCATTTATATAGAATGGTGGATTAACTAACACCATAGTCAAATTCAGTTCATGTCTTGTACACAATAAACTCTCAGTACGAATTCACTTTGCTATAAGACCACGATATACTAACATTGTTCATCCTGGAATATTGAGGTCACTTTGCCTTGTATCCAGCCTTCGAGGGCTATTGTTGTGCACTGCTACCAGGTCTGAAGACTCTTCGTTGTTACTGAAAGGACTCAAAAAATAAAAATAAAAAAACAGCCTTGTAATAAAAAATCATCCGGGCATGGACAGGGTCAGCATGCAGACAATGTCGAACGTATAACACATCTTTCAGCGGTCGTCGGGACATAATAACAGAAGTTTGTTACATAAATGTTTACATTACAACGTTATGAAATCCTCGTAGCATTTTCGTAGCGCTTGTAGCCACTCTCGTAGCAGCTACGACGCTACGCCGTGTCGTAGCAAGCGATAAAGTTTTTATACAGCTATCACATTTCATGCATGATTTAAATCTAAATTAATATACTAATTTTAAAAAACTATTTCTAGTATTTTCTTTATAGGTTGTACTAAAATACGTAATCAAGTAGGTAAATATTTTGTTACTACTTTTGTAGTAAAATTCTATCTAAATATAAGTTTCATCATAGGACTGAAATTCATATAATTATAATATGTATTTAAATTTAACTTGATTCCGCACTCGATCAGAACCGAACTGAGGCTAATCAAGAAGCACCTTCTGAGGTTAGTCTTATGCAAATGCAAATTATATCTATCACTGGAAGGCTAAATATCTAAATCTATCAATGTCAGAGGCTCACACTTTACGCTCGCGTCGCAGCATTAAACGTCATTTATGTAAATTACCCCCTCTTGCCCAACTTACCCCACTTTACCCCATCGCACCTAAGGATGTAACATTAATCATGCTGTCCAGAGGTCGTCAAATTTACGACTGGTAAAGACGATCTGAGAGAAGGATATTATTGTTAACTAGAGCACTTTTTGGTAATATTATTTCATATATTCATAAAAGGTCCAAACCATAATATATATACGACCGAAATCCGTACTATATACCTAGCATAATATTTTTATACTAATAATAGAGGTAATATGAAATTGAAATTGTATTTCTTTAAATGAAATACCTAGAAATAATAACATTTTATTTGCACCAGCGATTACGCTGTCTGTACGATTCAATACACTCCTGAGTATTCCAACTAAAAGCCGCAATCAATCACATCCTTTGATGGATTCAGAATGGCGGTCCCATCCTCACCTGTATCCACACGACTCGCGATAAGTGATACTCACATAAGCATTAATGCTCAACATACGTAATTTCCCCGCATTCGTCATCACGATTTCGGAACGTTTTCCTCAAGGCATTCTTATTTCAAATTTTCAAGATGGCACACTTCCGCCGCCGGCGCTAATCTCCACGGGCGCCATTGTTGTCGTGACGTCACTGCCGGAAGCTACAGTTACCGCCGACCGACAGAATCCTACCCTACTTTAGCTCTAGACTGTAGAAATTCCTCGAATAAATCCACATAACGACGAAGAACTTTAAAACGTATTATCACTTTCTTTACTTTACACGTGTGACTAATAGCAAGACATTTTGTTAATCTCTCCCATTCCGTCTGAAGGCGCTTAACTGAATCCAACGTCACATGCTCTCATTAAAGAACGAACAAAATAAACCTCGCGAACTTTCCACGCGTCAAAATGGCGTCTTTATTTTAATTCCCGCCAAATAACTCGAAATCGTCGCAATAAAACATATTAGGCAGGCGCGTACCGTCTACTACGTGTTTCTAAATTTAATAAGTGCGCTACGGAACGACTAATCTCATTTTGAAACCCGTTGAAATGTTTAGTTGGAGCTGTGCAGGAATTAAACTCGTAATGTCGACTCAAAGTTTAGGTAATCCTCGGCTGAGCGTACTTTGTGAACAACCCGAAGGTATTCGAGTTTGTTGGGATGAGTTGACACTTTGTGACATGCCGACCGAGATATTAAGTTTCGGATCCTCAACTTAGACTGACGTACTAACAAACAATAGCTCAAGTTTAACCTACTCCATTTTCTGTGTAAAAATTACCACAAAAACGTCAGCCAACTGTTCTTTCCCCGCTTCCGTGCAACAATGGAAAAGTCCTATAAACCCATTTGGTTCATTGTTCCCGCTTTTAGCAGTTCTTTCACACCGCCTCTCGAAGCCCGGCAAGCGCGGCACTAGAACGTAACCGACTTATCGGACGTAAACCACCAAGCGATTATGACACCTATGCTTTCTACTTAAAAAGCCAAGAGGAGCGCAGATCGGTTTGGTTTTACGGAGAATGCTGAGGAAGGGAAAACTGTAGCGTTGTAGAAAATTGTTGAAGGAAAATTATAGCTCAAATGTCAAGTGTGGCGCCGGGTAGCACGGTGATCCCAGTAACTGGATATTATGTTCCTGCCAGTCGCTGCAAATGTTACTTATGTTAAAATAAAACGGTTTACTTTCATTGGTTTATGAACTACAGGCAAGTGGCTCGAATTTAGTCCAGTTGAAATTCGGATTCTTGTAGTAGACTCCTAGTAAAGCGCTGTATAGAATCAGCGCACGGCGACGGCGTTTCATTAGGATTTGGTCTAAATAATTTTTATTCCTGTAGTTGTAGCGTTGCCAAATTAATGTAATTTGTAATCATCATTGGCCTATAGCAGTCCACTGCTGGACGAAGGCCTCTCCCAAAGCACGCCACTGGATGCGATCTTTAGGTTTCCGTAATTTGTAAACATAACAATATTATTTAAAGCAAAAAGTCAGCGACACAAGAGGTCACCTACCTTCGTATGCATATTTTTGCTTTGAGATTCTAAGTAAACACCTTATTAGCAAGAGCACACCGTTGAATAACTTAAGAAAAGGCTTGTGCTATCTCTCTGTGCAGCTTGATGCAAATCAGCTATAATAACCAGCTTAACAAGGTCTTCCAACTTTCCAATAACGTGCTTCTATTCTCAAAGACATCGTGAAGAGGAATGAAAAGAGATTTCGGTTCATGCGCCACTGGTTCTTTAGCTAAAATCTAACAAACTTCTCTTACAATGAAGTTTGTTGGCTTAGCGCGTAAGAATATTTTAAAAATACTTGTCTGCAATGATAAATTTCCGCCCACTATTAAGTTGTTATGTCACTGGAACTTTTTCATTACTCACGAGTGTTTTTAATTCAATACTATACGGCTACGGACATGGTTTTATTTCAAAAATATCTACAGAAGTGTACTTACGTATATAATATTGTTGTCCATATCCATCAAAATTTTACCCTCACTCTTTATTAGTTGCGGAAAAAATCATAAGCAACAGTAAGTCATCCCTTAAACACTTCGTCAAGCCCATCTTTCTGCCCGCGGCGTGTTTTATAACAGCGCTAAACTTGGCACGTAAAAACGTTGGGACAATTCAGCCGGTGCGGCCGGGATAAACCGCGCCTAAATTTTTAATATATTAGGAAAGTGGGTTGCACACCTGTGCTCCTGCCGAACGGTTTTAGGTCGGCCGCAAGGCTGCGACTGGTTTTGTATGTGTACATGAGAATTAGATATACTTATTGACTTTGAATGGTATACTTATTTGCGCCATGTTTTATAGATAACCTACGTCAGGATAAAAGAAATTAAGATTGTGAAATTACGTAGTTAAAACGTACTGTACCTACAAAAACATGACATAAAATTATATTTTTGTAGAAGCTTTGAAAACGATACCTTGTCAAAAAACCCAATCTCTGTAGCCCTAAAAAATGGAATTACAAAAATCGGAGGCGAACCTGTGCGTGGATCTCGCCTTAACCAAACCAGCTCCACCTAATATGCCTGCGATACCCAATTACGAGCCACGTGACGATAACAAGAGGTCACGCGGTCACCGGGCTCCTGGAATATTCATACTAAATTCTGGCCGAAAACATAAATATTGTGTAATGAGGTTGTGCAACGCAGGAATGAGGTTGGTTATGGTCACGTTGTTGTTTTGGGCGTAGACCTACTTTGTGCTATACACGTATCTGGCTGGAAATATGGTTGATTCAGGTTTTAGACTAAACGGACGTTGTAATGATGAATTTTACCTTTACAGTGAAGTAAAACATCGTGAGGAAACATGAACATCTAGATTTTAGATGTGTACGCTATGTGCATTATACTTACTTAAAAACGGCGATACCGCTCGCGACCTATCTCGTGAGTACAAATGTACAGTGAAAAGTGACGAGCTTGCGAGTCACTTTTGACTACCCCTTCAGGGATTACAGTCGTGAGCACATGTATGTTTATTAAGTTAGCATTAGTTAATATCCGCTTAATGCTTACTAAAATTCTACCCCTATGAACAGAATTCAACCATTCTCATTAATAATTTGAAACAGGAAAACTAACCTCCGCCAACACAAGAACCTTACAATGAAGGAAGGCGTTCAAACAGCAATAACACCAGGCATTTACTGCCAAAATACGGCAGCAGGACACATAAACTAGGCTGGCCTACGTGTAAACGACGCCGTATGTGTTCTCAAAGGCTTAACGACCTGATAAAGGCTCTACAATTTAGGACCTTTGCCGTCGTGGAAAAAAAACTTATCCGGAATAGTTCCCATGACCTCTACGTGTGATCTTAAATTACCTGATAGGGGCCTTGATAAGAGGTCACGTGATGTATTGTAGTGTGGGCTCAGGACTCTAGGAGTAGTTGCTATAGGAGTTGGATGTGTATTGATTTTTTACAGTATTACTATAATAGTATAGGGTATAGGGGATAGGGGCAATAAAAACATTGATATGAAAATTATACGTAGAACTATGCACGATATATGATAGTAACTTCAACAAAAAAAATGAGCTATAATCTATCTCACTCAAATACGTCTAAAATAAAACGATCACACCAAACAGCCACACAGCTCCGTACATTCACTAAATAGCCACTTCGCGTCACTCGCATTGCCAATTTGGTCTATAATAATTTAGGGATTTCCAATATCCCCCCTCGACTATTACCTCAAACTGACCGCCATATTTCAGGCGACACCTATAACTGTGTGGTGCCTCGTTAGCGGCACCTGGCGGTCAATATGAGAAGTAACTGGTGCCTGTAATAGCTGGAGACGCGACCACGTAGTAATGGCGGTCAGACACTTTAATGAGCAATTTTGACACTAAATTATAGTGGAAAAATTTATCGATATATTGGACTTTAGGCATGTAATGTTCAAACAATCGAAGCTTACCACGTTCTATTTATTCGTGGTTACTTATACTCAAGTGCAATATTTTTATGCTGGCAGCAATGATAGGCTTACGTCGAAATTTTACTCACTCAAGCAAGAAGCAAACTTATGTCACAACGAGCACCTAAATAGAACTATAGGCTAATACAACCATCGCCTTTCATTCTCTCTCTCAGAGGACACATAATGACATTAAATTACGACATCCAATACATATGTATGTAATGAATAGGTATATGCCTATTTTAGCTAGGTACCCATGTCATGGTACAATAAAGGACCCGGCACAGGTGCACTTACTCTGACATGACACAGTAGACTTAAACACAAACAAAAAGCTAGCTACATACAATAACGTATGTATTGTGAGGACCACCAGGGAGATATACCACTTTGTAATTTATACCACTCTAATACGAGCGCTGTAAGAGTTAAATTTTCTACTAGTGTGACATGTAGATAGACCTCTACTGTACCTGCACAGGTAAATAAACATACGTATAAACGCACACACTCACACAATTAGGATTACGCATTGATACGGGATTGTCCATACGGTGTGGCGCAAAGCTTGGATTTCAGCGATTTTAAGAGCGACTTGCACCGAATATTCAAACATAATTATATCTTTCTCTAACACTATACTGGCAGAGCAAGCCAGCAATAGATTTAATTACGTTTAAATGTTTAGTGCAAGTCACCCTAATAGTCGTGCTAATTGCTTTGCTATCCCAAAAGCTTGCCTTTTTATAACATTGCATATTACATCAATTGAATTATGACGAAGATGTGCGAAAACGTAATATCAAGAACTGTTCTATAAAGTTGCTATGATTCGTTACTAAGGTTTCCAGCTGAAAACTACAACGACCCAGAGCCTTAAAATATGTTGGTAACTAACGATTTGGTCGTTTCTGTAATGTTATTGTATTTCTATAATTTTGAGTTCAGATTTGTAAGAGTAATTTTATAAACTTGCATCGTTCCCTCACAAATGGATCTGGATACGGGTTTTAATAGATTAGATTTACGACTGAGCTCATCTGGTCAAGGGTAGAGAGGGATGCATCCTGATGTTAAAATGAGATAGCAATATCAGATGTCGTTCTGAAATGATTGCCTATATTTAGGACACTTTTGCGCTTTTGAAAAGGGTTTTTGTCCTGTAATTTAAGGTGAGAAAAAAAATATGTGGAAAAATGTATAACCTACGCACCCACGAAGGGACAATTAATTGTTACATGGAATACAATTTACATAAATTATGTTACATAAAAAACACAAACTAAAGTTTATGAGCATTCAAAAGTAACAACTAAATAAGTCGCATATTCCAAATGCATATGAACCTATTACAGGTACCTATTTCAGTGAATTCTTGTTCTAATTAATGAACATTGTCTAATGGGTGTAATGTAAACATTGTAAACCTTGCGTGCAGTAGGCAATAACAAGAAAGGCAATTTTACTTTTCTTTTATGTGGGAGAGCTGGTCTAGACTAAGTTATTAAAGTTCATGATCATTTACATGTCTATCCTTTTACTTTTTAACCTAGTGAGTCATCATGCAAATTAATATTTGATTACACGCTTGTGGTATAAAAATTAATAAGACTAAACCTATATGCCTACCTTCCGAAAACATGAATTATGACACTCACACTTATAACGAAGGGAAACTAGGCGTATATGGAATAGCAACCAACAAAATTAATTTAATATAAAACTTTTTTTTATCAAATGATTATTATTATATTGACAGGTGCATTCCACGTCAAAGGAAACCTCAAATTCCTACATAAAAAGCCTCCCTGGGTCGATACAGTGCCGTGACTGCATGCCGTAAACGACCCCACAGTGTGGGCCTATAAAAAAAACTCGTTTTCGTTGGTAAAAAAACAGCATTAAATTATACTGTAATAAGCCTTGTGGACTCAAACTTCGGGTGATCGACCCCAGCCGTAGTATAATCGGGAGCGTTTAACACTCACGGGAAATTCGCGCGAAGATTGTCTATGGCTCTGAAAAAAAAGAGGAAATTGTTTTTGGCAAGTTTGATTTTTCTTTTTAAAAGTTTTGACAGGTCGAGGACGGTTGCGTTTTTGGCGGCATGTTTGACCCACTTCACGTCACATTAGCCCAATCAAAATGTTACAAATATACGTTGTAGTGTTGTATCCATAGTTTATTATTTACTTAAACGTATTCTGCGCTACCACAAAAAAATTTAACACTTTTTAACAAGTGTTTAAAACGAAATTTGACAGATTTTGTAGGCGTTTGACAGCACTAAACACCCGTTAAATACTGCCTAATTTTTTGTGGTAAGGCCCTTAGTATTATATTTGAAGTAGGTAGCAACTAATGATAATGATAAATAAAAAAACAAATATAAAATCATACTAATTTTGTTTAAATTTATAGATTGAACGTTATAAATGTCTGCTGCACATTTATAACGTTCTTCAGTATTAATTAAAAGGGGATAAAGTATTCGGTACTCTTTAAGAAAGGGTTCGTTTTTGTATTATCTTCTAAGTCGAGTCTGAGGGGATTTGGATGAGTAATCCATTATGAAAACCGCAGCAAATGAAGGATTTAATGCCGCCTTAAGGAGAATCTGGATAAATTAAGTTCATCAATTGAAATTTATGAAAAACAATATACCTACTTACCTGCGTATTTACGCACTTTCTGGATAAAACATCTTGATGATATTATCTCTACAATTCGCCAGACTCGTACATACTTACATTTCACGATGTATTAATCAAGCAAGGAACAATAATCACTAACATTTTAAGTTTATGATGAAATTATGAATTAGGTACTTACCAATTAGTTTTCATTCCTTTCGAAACAGTCTAGAAACCAATCAAACTACAGAAAAGGAAATAAAAAGTAATAAAGCGAATTTGAATTTAGAACCGCAACGCCATTTGAGAGCGTCCTGACGCCGCAACCGGAAGTAGTCCGCTAATGAAGTGGCGGCGACGTCGAGTGCACTTCCGCCTTTGTATCTCTCTCACACTTTAATGGAAGCGTATCTATTCTCTCTTTCAGCGTGAAAATATGCATATCTTAGCTATTTTCAGTCGGTTTTCTTTCATAAGCAGTTTGTGAAAGACTCAAGAACCAGCTGAAGTAAAATTACTTCTGAAAAAACTTAACATTATCTGAGTTTATTTACTGTGCTTTTAAGTATTGGAAAAATGCAGGTTTCTTTGGATCCTGAAATTCACAAATATACCTTCAAACTTTACCTCGATTTGCGAGGGGGTTTAGCCCTTTGAGAGGGAGCCCTTTAATCTACACCATTTTGTTTCGCTAATACATTTAACTAGAACCGATGAACTAGTAGTTTTAGTTCCGTTAAGTTTCACTTTGCACTCATCTGGTGGAATCTGTCTGGCAAGTTGTGGGTGTAAACATGTGAGTGGAATTCTGATGAGAGCCCCAAATGCTTCAATGATACGTCTGGACGATGGGTGTTGGTGGGGAACATTCAAAGTTGGATTATTAATAGCGTGTCTGTAAAGTTTAAAATCTTGAATTTGACATACAAAATCGGCTATTTGTAACATAAAGCAGGATAGCATCGATACTCCAGGTTTAGATTTTTATTAATCACTAATGATGAAGTACCTATATGTGTTTTTTTTTCGAGTAATGTGCAGTCTTACATATGTAAGTATAGTAAAAAAATGTTCCAGGTGGTAACGTTAACGGCAGAATTCATACCAACATAGAACTTGTTCATAAAATAACAATAATCTCTCGACCCGTATGTGATGTTATCTGGAATATTTGTCATATTCTTTTGTTAGTTCCCTACCGCCATGCCGGCTTTGCAGATACGTACCATGTCAACAACGCTATATTTTTTAGCATTTCTACCTGTCTGATACGAAATAAGAATGAATTCTTTTTAACTTTTACAGTATTTTTGAAGGGAGCTGGTATCTTAGTTAAGGGGTATAACATCTACCTTATTTAAATTTTTGGTTTCCTATTTCTCCACAATAAATATTCCATTATTATTTAAAAAACAGCGATACGACTCGCAATCTATCACGTCAGTACAAATATATAGCGAAAAGCGGGTGGCGCACTTGCGAGCCACCTCTGACTACCCCTTCGGTGATTGCAGTCGTGAGCATTATGTTTGTAACTTATTGTACAGTTAGCGGCAGAGAAACCTAACCCCTCTCAGACACATTATTTCATATTATGAGAGGATGGTCAGGTTTCTCTGCCCATTACCGCGACATGTCCCTTTTAAATTATTCTTCATACATTACTAGCTCTTATTCCCCGAGTCTAACAGTGTATTCTCCTTTGTCCAGGATGGAGGAGACGGTCCGCTCGCTGCTGCAGTACAAGACCCGGGTCGAGGGTCTGAAGCAGGAGAAGGCGCAACTGTCTTCAGCTCTGGAGGTAAGACTCAAAGACACTGACGGGTGGAATGTGGACCTTCTGGCTGAAAGAACAGCGTCCTATTTCGTGTACCCAGCAATTGCAATTTGTCGGTCTTTGTATCCCTACGAGTATACTGTAGATCAAAAACATAATTTATAGAAAAATAAATACAGATCAGGAAAATAAAAAACACATTGTACCTAAGTACATGTTTACGTAAAACGTTTGCTACCTGTTATTAAATTCTCATAAAAAGCTCCAGCAATATAATATTTATAGGGGAAATGCGCACTCAAAGTATCTTTAAATTAAAAATTCATTTCGACCGCTTTATCTGAAAATCTCTTCATTACCATTTTTATATGAAGCCCGCCTTATTTTTTATTGCGAGTAATTTTCATTTTATTAAATTCATAATTAATTTCATATTAAGCTTCGTTTAACGACGAAGTTAGACCACATGTACCTTAGGTAGGTTCAGTAGGAACATGTTGAATTTATATTACAGAAAATAGCAAAAGCATATCATATTTTAACCATAATGATGTACCTAATTTAAGCCCTTTATTATAAATTCCCCGCCAGAACCACAAGTCGTTTACTTATATCATATCATATATTCTATACCTAAATACATATTTATGAATACGTATATTAATATTTCAAAGTCGAGTAGGAATCATGTACAAATATTTGAAATATTTCATTAGCCGTCCGCTTACCCCATGTTTGCGATACAAAAGTTATGATGGAGGTCCATTTCCTTCCTGCGAGCGATTCAAACACAGTTATATGTTGTTATTTACTCAGAGGAGAATTTGTTGAAAATTAAATCCGATAAAATTCTGATTGGAAACATTTTTTCGGCAGCTTTTGCGAATACTGTACATGAACCTGATGAAAATAGTAAACAATTTCTTCCAAAAAAATGTAGTACGTAAAACGTTATAAAGTAAATTAGATACTAATTTTCATTATCTTTTTCTTGTGATGTTGTTATGAAGCATTGAGTGTGAACCTGCTGAAAATACTCTCAATAACAGTTTCTTCCAAAAAAATGTAGTACCTAAACGTTATAAAGTAAATTAGATACTAATTTTCATTATCTTTTTCTTGTGATATTGTCATAAAGCATTGAGTATGATGGTCATCCGAGTCCGCGTTGTTCTATGTCATGAAGTGTAAAATGTACATTTAGTTTATAAAATACCATATATATTCGGTGCCCTGAGTCGCTTTCGGCCTTCCAATAATAATACATAAATAATAAATATCATACTTCTACTACCTACGGTTCACTTTAGCAATATTTTCAATGATTGTATCTTGTAGTTATTCTTATAGGTGTAAGTAAAGTTTCAATTTTGTAGTTGTGCTTGATAGATCTATTGCGAAATCCTCGGTGATATTTCTCCCGCCCCCGAATCCATAACTCACCTTTTATCAAGTCGAATGAAAGTGTCCATTTTGATTTTCCATTTCCAAGTCCAGTCTGAATAGAGCCTGCGTGCCCATTTCACGTGGATTTCATATCCCCTCCTACCTACCAGTTTCTATGCCTTTTTTATTATTTTTATCCGCCGCGCCTTTGTACATAACAAAAAAATATGATAGTTAAAACTTCATCTGCAACAGTTTAGATTCACATTGTGCTTGCCTTGTATTTCATAAATATTTAGGTAGCTAGGTACCTACCTACTTTGTTTTATTTTTTCCGATTTCCACCACAAAGTACCACCATGCTAGTTACATTTTCACCACTTTGGTTGGTACTTTATTTTAGTAACCTGCTGTTTTATTAGCACTTACACATGCATAGCTCCATTTTATTGTATTAAGAACCCGTTTCGCGCCATTTTCCAGTAATTTTCCGTTTAAGCCCGAGTTATACAAAAAACGAGAATGCCATTAAAATCTCTTTGTCCGACTAATTACCCAAAAAACATCCCCACAATCAGACGCACTCCAGCAAACATAAACCCTCAAAGAACGACCAGAGCTGGACAGCCACACCAGGATACTGGGACCTCCCCGGTCCAGTAAAAACTTGCAATCAACCGTGGCGTTTTAGACTCCAAGAGAGGTCTGAGTACGGTGGTGGAGTCGTCACGTTGGCAAATTAATTCCTCTTGATGCAGGGGCATTGGCATAATCCAAAAATGATCGCCCCCCTTCCTCCGCTCACCGCACTTTTACCTCAGCCCCCGTCCACTCGAGATAAACGGTATTTAATGTCACTAAATGCTGCAAGCCTTTATGAAACGTGGGTCCAATTTTCGTATGAATATCGGGAAATCCTTTCATGAAATAGGATTTTATAAGGACTTTTTTCAAAAGTTTCAATTTAGTCAGTAGGCATATTGAGTGGGGAATGGGGATATTCAGTATGGAATACAAGTCCTGGATCTTTTTTATTTTATTAACAGAAGAATTTTCGAGTTTAGGTAGGTATATAATTACTAGAATCTAGAGTGCAAAGCCAAGTAGCCTGCCGAAATAATTCAAAACAAATTAATAGCACTTAAATTGAGCAACACGGAAAATACCACATACGGTCACATTACAACGGTATTGCTTCTAAAATAATTACCAAAACAAACTATTACCGCGCATATCTTAACACAGCTTATTGCCGATAAAGACTCGAAAACTAATCTAAAACATACACAATTTTGGAGAGAAATGTACCTTGAAATGAGACCCGTATCTGCCCTTGCTCAGCCGTAGAGAGACCAACGACCATGCACCCCTGCATCTTGACGACTTTTATTGCCTATACCTTGAATGAAGTACCCTCGTACCTACCCTAGGTAATTCACCAGAGTATTTTGTGACGGGCCAATGTGGCTTCTGTGTAATACAGGTGAACTTGCCATAAGTATCTATTTTAGTTTAGTTGTGTCGGATATTTTAAATTAACCACTGGCTATTTTTATTCATTTTTAATTTATGCATTTTAATTATTTCCTTGGTGTCCTAGTTCATTACTTAACAATCAATTGGTTCCTTGAGCTTTTCACAGTCTAATCTTGATCTAATAGACGAAATAACCCCCCTGATTCAAAAATAGTTACTGACCAAAAATCTCTATCGTTAATTCTTCAACTACATTACCCACCGAAACTCAAATTTCAACACACACATAAACATACACACACATTAAAATGGCGGGGAAGCGGCGAATCGGCGATGCACAATGGGGTTTCCCGGTTTAAAAGCCTCCCCCCCGCGCCCCGCTTGCCCCTGTAAACAATAATTCAGCTTCACCCTTCCGAAGTGCAAGGGCGCAGTTACAGGGGCGAATGTACTAGGGCAGCAGAAAGGTAGTGGCGATTATCGATGAGCTGTCTTGGGTAGTTAGTCATTGGGATGCGAAGGCTTCATTAGTACGAATGTTTTTTCAGCTGCTTAGGTTATGTATTTGTGTGGTAAATTAAATACGTATTGTATACATACATTACATACTAATACTAATATACTACTGAGACTGAATTGAATTCAACTGTAGTCTAATGTTCCGCATTCTAAGCTTCGGGAAATCTATGTCAGAGAAATTTAGTTTAGTGAACTCTTGGCTTGCACTACAGCAGAAATTGTCTTCGATAGATTCCCAATAATCCACTTACCCCATCCCTATGCACCGGCCAGCGCATGGGGCGCCGCTCGTTTAGCCGAGCCTCTACCGCGACCCACGCTTGTCGAATTTACATCTCCGCTAATTTCTGCACGCCTAGTACATTATGCCATACCTTCATACAGCCATTGTTTTAGGTTGCGGTGGTCGTAAATCTGTATTATTGTGTTTTGCCAGACTGTATCGAATTGTTCTTTTTCCGATGAAGCCACCTTCACCGTAAATGAAAATATTTTTGATTCAATGCAAACAGGGTTCGTGAATTATTATTATTTCATTTTCATTTAAAAAAACTGCACTTTTAATTTATAAAATCCCCTAAAGACGCCTGTCCTGATCAGCTCAAAGACGTACCACCGTTTTATAATGTTATTATGGAAACAGGCGAACTAGCCTTGTTTTAATAATCCGACTGGCAGCATCGAGCCAACTTTCCGATAGGATGAAACCTAATCTAAGTTTACAAGAGTTTGCCTGCGAATGTTCTAGATTACTGCCATTTTGAGCTGGCTGTAAGGACTGACTCTTTATCCTTTAGTGTTTAACATTTTGATGAAGATAGAGGCTTCTGAATAATTTTATAGTAGGATGTTTCATAGTAAGCCTTCTCAACTTTTCAGAGTTGGATGCTTGGTTATAATCAAACAGCTTGTTCATAGTCTACATGCCTCCACTCAATAGTGTTCAAATATTCGTCTCCACAAAAACTGACCGAGAAGAATGGCCTACGAAATCGATGACGGAACAAACCACCCAAAATCATAACACAGTTGTGAGCGCGTGACCGTGCCGGCTAATGACGTCACACAGCAGGCTGATTAATGGCTCCCGAGCGACCCTCGCTGTTGCCGTGAGCCAAGACTAGTGGATAGGGTCTATCGATGAAAGAACCCGACAAAAAATAATACCTATATCTGAATTAACTCATAGGTGTTTACTATTCAATTTATGATAGAGTTATTGTTTACTACCAAAATATCTGGATTTACTCATACTTAGGTGTTTTGCTATCGATTTTATGATAGTTATTGTTTACTAGCTTTTCCCTCAAGCTTAGATTTCCTTAAAAGGTTTTCCCGTAGGAATCCCGGGATACAATTCGTATGTGTTAATCCAGGGTGGCTTACTAGGTACATGGAAAATTTCATAAAAAAATGTACCAACCATCGAACTTATCTACAAACTATCGCATTCATGATAAACTCGCGGCAATGGTAGGTGGTATGTTTTCATTGCTCGCGAGTATATTAGTAGGATATACACTGTACTTACTATTATTAATATTATACAAAGAACAACGCGGACTCGTGTGTATAGGTATACTCAATGCTATAGTGTAGAGCTGTAGTTTGTCTTGCCACCGGGCAGGTTGCAGGTGGCTGCAATCCAGGATAGCGTTTGCATCGCTCAACTCGCTTTTCTCACTAGGGGACAATCAATTTCTCACTATGAAGATGGATGAATCTCCAGCGCTAGAAAACTTATCCACAGGCGCTGAAGTTACTGGTCGAAATACGAAGTTTCTGAGATCTTTCATACAATCGGCTCGTTTAGATTTTAGATTTTATGAAATAGAGCCGTGGTTGACGCTTTCCGAACCTACTTATTTCAACAAGTAAGAGGAGACGTTTTATTTGGTGATATTCTGATGCGCTGTTAAATGTACTTCAATATCGCAGTAAGCTATTGTCTTTTCCGTTTAGGAGTAACTTGGTGCTATTGCTCGTGAGTGTATCTACACTATCAGCAGCTGTGCTTTTTGGTAATTGCAAGTCAGTCGATGGATTAGTCACTAGCGCGTGAGTCCCAGCACTAGTTTTAATTCAAGTTATTGTCGTAAAAGTAATCAGTTCGGTGAAAGGGCGGGCTGTCGTCGGCATTGTCGGCCGAAGGGGTGAAGTAATGAAGTATTTTTGGCCGAAACTTTTCATAGTCAGATCGGTTTAATTAACACTGAGTTGATCGTATCGTCGAGGTGTTCACGACGGGGTGCCGTCTGTACTGTAATGTTTGAGAAACTTGTAGCCCGCTATATGATTACTTTTTAACTTTTACCACACACATACAAACACAGCACGTAAAGAATCCACATGGGTCGTTGCCGTAACCTCCACGCTTGGAACATGGGTTGGCGATATCGCATAATATCCAAGACCTGAGAAAAAAATGAATCGAGCGGGAATCGAATCTGGACCCTCAGGCAGTATCGGCGCACCATCCAGTCATGCTTACCATTACGCCACTACTGTCATAATACATAATCATAATTCATTCATACTGATTCATTCATGATGAATAAGAGATTTTTTGTTACTTTCTTTCTGTATGAAACCCATTTCTATTCCTGCATTTATAAGTAATATTTGGTTTAGTATACCGTGCCTAGTTTTACTTAATCACTCACGAGCAGCAAGAAATAGCGGAAAAATATATTGTCGCCACTTTTTCTAAAGGGTTATGATTTATTTTTAACTTAATGAACTTTCTTTTCCAGGACCAATTTAACCTTTATGCCAATTTACATAACGACTGTTATTAAACAAATAGGTGTAGCTTACTTGACCTGTAGGACTGTAGGTCATTTGAACAGTAATTTTCTGTGTGTTAACTTTATTGAACCTTTCTTTACAAATGATTCATTTCCATGCTGGAATTTACTAACCAGTTTTTCCCTGTTTAACGAATAGATCATGAGGTTTATTTTTTTGGGAGCATGTAATTTACACCGTATACAAGGTGTTGCAAAAAGGGTATACTAAGCCGAAACCTACATGTATGTGCAGCATGGTATATCTACAGATCAGTCCAGTATATATGAACTGAGAATATACACTGATGGATCCAAAAAAACGTCAGGTACGGGTGCTGGTGTCCACTCGGATGACCTAAACATTCATTTTTCACTGGCACTAGGCAAATACAACACAATCTTTCAGGCTGAATGTGTTGCTATTACACGGGCCGCTAACGCAGTCAAATCTAGAAAGGTTACGAATCAACGTATTCGTATCCTATCTGATAGTGCTGCAGTTCTGCTAGCTTTGTCTAGCAAAACTATAACTTCGGGGCTAGTACTAGAGTGTCACTCAGCTCTAGAATCGCTTGCCTCACAAAACAATACCATAACCCTCCAGTGGATAAAAGGACACAGCGGGTCGCTGGGGAACGACGCTGCTGATGAACTTGCACGAAAGGGATCTGACACTGCACCAATAGGCCCAGAGCCGATAGTACCGATCCCTTTCAACCAAATTCGCTCTTGGTTGCGTTCCCGAACGACAGAATGCCACACCAATCTCTGGAGTAACAGTGCCGAGTGCAAACAAACAAAAGCTTTTGTACCACTAATTAATACTAAACTAACACGCAAATTATTATGCTTGGACAGAGCAAACTTACGTGTCGTGATAAGTACCATAACAGGCCACTGCCGGTTAAATAAACACCTATATCGCATGAAAATCTCCACCACTCCTCTTTGCAGAAGTTGCATGGAGGAAGATGAAACAGCTTCCCATGTCTTGTTACATTGCAAAGGCGTGGAGACACTACGATCAAAAATCCTCGGATCTCCGGGGTCCCTCCGGGAAGTCATGAGCAACCTAGGTCGTCTACTGGCTTTCTGGCGTGAGCTTGGGTGGCTTAATAGCTAGTCACCCCATAGGTATTTCACGCATAATGGCCCACCTTGGAGGCTAAATGCGGAAAATCAGCTCGCCATGATAGATGATAGATAGATGGTATATCTACACACACCTTATACTAAAACATGGCTTCTGAAGAGAATCCGTTCCTATTTACACGTTTAATTACGCGAAGCTGCAAAACATCTGCGGTTTCCTCTGAAACGAACGATACGAAATATAAATTAAATTTTCCAAATTAACCATCGCATCGGGTGAGAAACACAACCGAACATGGGTTGTTCCCGTCTGGTAGCTGTGTCTCGACCTGGAAAATTTACTTAAAAGAACGAAGGAAAACTTTTTGTTGTTGTTTCAATATTTTTTCAATGTCGTGCAAAGATACGTCTAATTTAATGACAATTACAACATTAATTTAATTCAATAGAAAAAACTTCTTTACTATAACTTCTGTATTATTAAATAGGTCTCCATAGACTCTCTATAGAAAATATTGCAACAATGAACGCTCAACGCTTACAAACTCTATATGACGAAGCTCTCATTCGTCGGTTTTTCGTCAATATGGAGTAACCCTCCAGATACTAGTATCCGATCCGCCCTACGTGCCTTCCTGTATCGAAAATTTAACTGATTTGTTTTTGTATGTTATTTTAAAAAGTATTTCCGAAACTTTCATCCTGTTTCGTATCCGGAATAAACTGGTAACCCAATACAAGTTTCGCATAATACATTTTACCAATATAATTAAGTTCGTGACTAACAGATTGACAGAGCCATTTACACTCGGCTTTATTAAATTCTTTAGCCCTTTATAGCTGAAAATCACTGGAGTTTAATTACGTTTTCGATATTAATTAAAGTTTCTGAAAACAACTTTGCAAATGGCAGGTGTGGGACGGAGACGAAGTTATTAATATACAAAGTTAATATTTAACTAGTTTTAATTTCAAAGAAGGAAACTTCTATCAACTTCTAATGTATACCTACTAAATATAATTTAGCCATTAAGTAACAGGGTAGTAATTAAAGCTATTTCCAAAATGAAATACCCAGAACTTCTCTTGGATGCAACATGAATACATCAAGCGACACAAAACATTCAACAAATCCCAACTTTCCTCATTCCAGTCCACTTTATTTTCACAACAACCGGTAAAAGTGCTGTCAAAATTAAACGCGTATATAACCCGAAACCCTTTGATATCACACCGAGAGTCACATGCGTGTTGTTGCACAGACAGACAGACAAACAGTCCTCATTCAGCCTAGTGCGACCCTCGGGTGACGGGTAATGAATGTCGCTTCTGCAAACATATTTATTCTATATCCGCGTGCACCGTACCCTGTTACAAATAAAAGCGAAAACTGCGCAACTCCCCGCAAGTTGATCCTGGCTCGTCTATGCGCGAGACAAACATACAAAGAGCTCTGATGATGTTTCCGCTGTACGATTCTGCCTTTTGAAGCGCAGCGTCAAAGCGGAACGGGAGGTCTAAATAGATTGGCTTGTTTTGTGACATTCACGGGCCCAGTCCTAATTAAGAGTGCGAATGATGGCTTCCTTTCACAAGTGCTTTAAATATGACAGCTTTATTTATTATTCTGTTTGTGGAGAGTTTTGCGTTACCGCTAATTTATAGTTAATAATGTAAAGCTCAGTAATGGAAATGGATGTTAATTATAAAACTAGAATAAAGGCTTTACTGTGTACACAAATGTAGAAATTCAGCTTTATCAATGTTAGCCTAAAGGTAAGCGTCTACCTATCGGTATTGTACGTAACGCACCAAACTGATTGTCACAAATGTATGGACAAACTTCGTTGGCACTTATACAAAGAATACTGAATGCGATGCGACCGTTGCGTACCATACATACCGAAAGATGGACGCTTACACTACCGCCGCGTAAGCTATCCACACCCCGTAGTCTGTCACCCAGCCATGCAATAAGTAGTTCGACGCTCAGCCAATAACCGGGCTTCCTTACAGGCGTCAGCCGCGCACTACCAGAGCGAGCTGGTGGCTCTGTCGGCAGAGAACGACCGTCTCCGGGGCGAGGTGGCCGCGCTGACTGACCCTGGGGACCAAGAGCGACGGCTGGATGACGTGGCCCAGCAGGTCGTCCTAGCTCTGCTGTCTCAGAAGGTAAGCTGGTCTGATGATGAATATTCATGTCAGATGGTCACAGAAGGTAAGCTGGAATGGGAGATGGTGAAGGGAGTATAAGGTTGTCTTTAACAGCATGCGGATTTCATCATGTACGAGGGATTGCAGATCATTTTCCCCCGTCTCGCGTGCATATTCCATGCGTTACAATGAATACTTGTATGAATAATTGTGCGGGGCAATCCCGCGTACGTTATCAATTCCGCATGCTGTTAAAAACAGCCTAAGATGGTGAAGGGTCGCTGGTCGGTGGAAGGTGCTGGTAAGAGATTAGTTGGATTTTGCTTGTAGTGTTTTGTTGCTGCTTAGTGTTGTAGAATAAGTAGTACTTGAGTGTTACCGCGATGTCAAATCTAAGTAACTTTTACGAAGCGAAGTAATTAGTGTTATACTTTAAAGCATTTTGAATTCGAAAATCGTTGTCAAAACTAGTTTGCGATACTAACCCAAAAGCTGAATGACAAGAAGAATTGTGCCCTCTGTCCATTAGATATGGATGGAGTTAGATACTCCAGAGTATCGAACCATATCAAACTAATCCAGAGCCTCTAAATCACCGGCACCCGCAAATCCGGCGGCTAATCCGTTCCGACATTAAGATGCAGCCCAGAAATTGTTTTCTCATAATTATCCGCGGCCATTGCCGGCTTACCGCGCACTACTGGAGGCATAAATCCCGGGGAATGGGACGCGGGATACAGCCTCCGAGGCATAACTCCACCGCGCTGTCCCACTGTAATCTGGCTAGTAATCTGTGGGCTAATTCTGGTAAACAGCGGCCTATTGCGTTGTCTAATCCGCGTGTTGGAATTTACAGTGTAATATTCAGTGTTTTACTATTGCATGAAGTTATACGTGAGAGTTGTTATGTTTATGATGTGATTGATGCTGATACTTAACTAATAAACAATACCTATAGCTAAAGGTGTACTTAACAGGCTCTACTCTCCACCCAGCGACTGTTCACGCTTATTATCTTCACATTTAACCAAATCCACGTCATCTCGAAATTCAATTACGTCATCATTATTCATAACCCAATAATCTGGCTAAGACCTCCCTTCCATCAGGAGCCCTTTATAATACCGCTAATTACCAAGTATGAACTTCCTGAGACAATTTCCTTCAGTGTCAGTCGCACATGTGGCGCCAAGTGATAATTATATTTGGCAAGGTTATACTATACATACACTGAGGTCTTGTCAAGGAACTATAGGGTTAATGGGATGGTGATAGGGACCTCGGTGATGGCTTATGTTTGGGAGTAATCGTTAATGAGGATGAGCATCCATCAAACCTGCGCTTGACGTTCATTTTCAATATACAGGGTGTTGCAAAAAGGGTATACTAAGCCGAAACCTACATGTGCAGCATGGTTTGGTTTCGGTTTAGTATACCCTTTTTGCAACACCCTGTAGATTAATTCATGATAAATTGAAGATGCGTTGCTTTTAATAAACTCCAAACAACCCTCGTCTCATCTCCATTTACCAATTTCGTCATTTGATACTTTTATAATTAATATGAAATCTTCATTTACGCTGTTCATTAAACTTTGCACTTCTATCTAAAACCAAATCTTCAAAAACGGCCAAAACCCTCAGCTACATTCATCGCTACTCCGAAACATCTTCAGAACCCCCAGTTTCTGATTACGCCCGTCAATTACCCCCTCGAATTTAATTTAACTAATGAAGCATAATTAAAATAAACACGATTATTTTCAAAAAGGAATAAGGGGCGTGTTCCACGGGGATATTTGCAGGGATTCAGCCAGTTTATACAACTTCACAACTTAGGCACTTTCAAATGAGTTTCTTATGGAAATTATTTCCTGTACATTTCCGAGTGTTTCGAGCGAGTTCTTAATCCCTATGAGGAAGGATGGTTTAATTTTAGCTCGTTCTTGGAACTGGCTTGCATTCTGCTTTGGAAATAGACAGTTATACTGTTACGCGTTACGCCGCAAATCCATTTTAAAGGCAGCAAAACTATCATGGAAGTTGTTTGAAGAAGAGTTAACCGTTTCGCTGTTGTTGTGTTGTTCTTTTATAAGAAGTTCGGAATTAAATCTAACAACAACAACTTGTAGCTGTAACTGTTTAAACTACATTTGGTTTTAACTTTGATAAGCAGTACCTACTTGGTTTTTAAATGTTTTTAAATAAGACTTATAACCCGCCTTAATTATATTCTATTGACAAAAAAATATGTGTTTAGACTTGTGTTAATTAAATCAATTTTACTCAAAGCTATAGCCAATCCTACCTCTGAACAAGGTGTATACCTCCTTCAGTCTATACCATCATTACGATCCCTTAAAACGTGAGTAATATTTGTAAACTCATGCTTTTAAGGATATCCTTTGAATATCTTTTTTTTTCTATAAGAAAAGTTTTTTCGAAACGTGCGTTCCTTTCCTCCTTCCAGAGCGTCCGCGAGGAGCTGGGATGCGCCCGGTCCCGCGTGCGCGAGCTGGAGGCCCAGAACCGGGCGCTCAGCGCGCTTTTGGTGCGCCAGCTGCGCCCGCAGCCGAGACCCTCGCCCGCCACGCCGCACACGCCAGCCACGCCAGCCTCGGCGCACACGCCGGCCTCGCCCAGGGACTTGCAAGGTAACTTACACGCCGCACACGCCAGCCACGCCGCACACGGCACACACGCCGGCCTCGCCCAGGGATTTGCAAGGTGACTTACAAGCCTCTAAGGGGAGAAACGATGTGAATAACTGATACATGCCATGGTCAGCCATGGTAAACTATTCTTCACCTATTCTTCTGAGTCTAGAATAAATCCTGAATAAAACCACTCTGTGTTCTTCAATACGTGACATTGGCAGAATTGACAGTCACACAATCAGACTCCCAAACTTGCCAAACATTTACAGTGCCACAAACTTATCTGTTCCGGTGACAGCTCATATAAATGTCTAATATTTCTAAATTTTATAAGATTTTAATTTTGCTCGTATTGTTAATTCGCTCTTGCGGTGTTAATAAACCCATCTAATCTTTAACAATATACAATTCATTAGTAAATAATGAGATATGGATCAATTTAGTTCGCTCTCACCGGAACAGATAAGTATGTAAGTTTGTGGCACTATATATGCTGTTGCCAGTCGTTGCCTTCAAAGTCTTTAAATCCTTACACTTCACATTCCAGTGCAACTGCTAGACGCGGGGTCGTGCGGCTCGCTGGTCTCCTTCCGCGACTCGCCGCCGCCGCCGCCGCCGCCGCACGCGCTCTGCCACGACGACAAGCGACGACACCAGATCCTCGCAGACATCTGGACTGAGCTCAAGGTATTACCAACACAGTGGTTATAAAGTGTGCACTTCTACAAGGTTCAAGCTGTAAAACCTAGGTTTAGCTAAGGGGGTATTTTCCTGACATTTGTCGTAAATGCAGTTTGATCACTAGCTCAGCTAGTAGGTACATTATACTTCAATGATTTAGTTCAATTTTAGTAGATACAATGGGACCCATTTAAAACATCTTGTCAATATTCAAAGTCCTAGCCTTACCTGCATAATTTAATGGCAATTTCGTATGGTTTCAGGGTTTGGAAGTAACTCCAGCTAACCTGGCTCGAGCTTTGTCAGCTGTGGACTCCACCCTGTGGGCGCCCCCACCGCGCCCCGCCACGCTCAGTCTCAACATGGCGCAACCTCGCAATGATACCGCTAGGGGTACGTACCTATGGAACTGTTTTTATACTCTAAAGTCTAAACAGTCTATGATATCACTCAACTCAATTGCTGATCAAATAACAAAATTGCTGATGCAAAATCATTGTTTTGCCATTGCAGAAGAAAGTGAAGAAAAGGCTACGTTAGAGGAAAGCGGTGAAATTTGTGAGGCTGGAGCGGAATCTCCTGAAAGTGGCGCCAAAGATGAGGGTTATTCCACGATGTCCAGTGACGTGCAAGCCGACGCTTCCAGACAGAGTGACCACGCCGCCGATAGAGCACTTCCAGATCTCAACGAAGCTTCAGACGAAACTGACAATCAAACTATTGTATCTATAAATCCTAGAGATTCCCGAAGGCATGCCAGGCTTCTAACGACGGAAGCAGATTACATTTATTTCGGTGTAGCTTTTGCAGGAGTCCGGGGTAGCTTTCCACCTTCACGGCCTTTGGTCCCTTTTCAACATGTCGTAAGAAGCTTCTCTGACTCACATTTATGCCTAAAGTTAGTTGCCGGAACTACATGCCCAACAAGCTGCCTTGATACTCCAACGCCAAGCTCTGGAGTTTTATTACTAGATATTAAGCCAAACCCAGAAAGACCGCTTAGAACTAGAGCAGTTATACCTTCCACCACTAGTTCAGAAAGAGTCTCTTGGGGAAGTACAATCGACGAAAGAGCTGAGGCATCACAGTACGACGCCGACTATATCCAACACTGGCTTGAATTAGATGATGCCCGATCAGCGTTACAACAGCGGCATCGAGACTTAGCTGACTTAGAATATGATAGAGCTGAACTAGAAGATTGGAGTCTATCCTTATCATGTGAAGATCTTAGAGATAGACAATCACCTTTTGCTGAAATAACCACACCGGGACAAATATCGTTATCAACGCTCCCAAGCATTCGTGAAGATGACGGCTTAGAGTTAGAAGAAGATGGTCCTGATAGCTTATGGAATGATTGTGGTTTTGCAACTATAGAAATAGATGAGTGTAGAATTGGAGATGAATTAGACACGTCTGATAAAAGATGGGAGTGCTCTAGAACTCATTCGCCTGGTGGATCATGGTCCAGTGCTTCCGATGGTCCCGATAAAAGGTCAAGTGCAGCCCTAAGTGAAGATGGAGATTGCGCTAACGTTGGATTAGACTTCACTCGAGATTTTTATCGCCTGGTTAAATATGAAAGTACGAAAAGTTTGGCATCAAATTCCTCAAGAGGAATTCCACCTCAAGGAATTTCAGATCCAGTCAATAATTTAAGGGTACACGATGTGCAGGCGATGGCGTTTCAGGATAGGGAGCAAGCTCTTCAGAGTGTTTTAAATTTTATTGCCGAACAACAGAAATACTGTCGTGATCGGGAAGAGTCAGACTCTTCCCCCTCGCGGCCGATATCTGAGATCCGAGAGCTTCCACCTCCTTACGCAGCAGCTGACTTTGACGATGACTCTGTAGGACCAAGAAGTGAAGTATCTGAAGACAGACAAAGGCCTGATTCTTTCGGCAGCTTCTCTGAAAACGATTCTTGTGATATTATTGCCAGTGACCGATTAAAAGTTCCATATTGTGATACAGTTTCCGAGCCAAAATGCACACCAAGGTTTATTGAACGAGAAGAGCCTTATGTAGAATCCGAAGGATATTACCAAGAACTTTCAAGAGTCGAAAACACTGAAAATGAAATAAACGAACATCTAAAAGTCCAGAGAAAGAATGAAATGAATAAGACTATTGATGTGACAAACCCGGTTACAGATTTAGACGAATCATTAATTCCTCAAAGAAAAGAAGAGCAACCCTGTGATATAGAATGTAGTCGAAGCTTGGATTTGAACTCCGCCCTAAAAGAGAACACAGTCAACATAATGTTGAACCGACAGTCCTTCATCTCAGACAGGATGGAGCTGGACACATGTCTGACAAAATCATCAAGTTTCCCATTTCTGACCGGAGACTCCGAGATGTCACTTGTCGAGGAAGTGCTAAGTGCCTGCAGGAAGAGTTCCGTCACTTTAGTAACCGTCCCGGAGGAAGAGGAGGGCTCGTCACCCGACACTAGTTCACCACAAATGACTGAATCAATAACAACAAGTACTTCCACTGCCGAAACTGTGATAGTAAGTAATAAGAATGAAGCAGTGGTGAAAAGAGAAGGGAAACTGAAGGAGAAAAGTCGAATACCAACGTTGCTTGGTGGTAAAAGGCCTCCATCTTCTCCGAACAAGACGAAGTCTAAAATTCCGGTTGCAGATAAGAATAAACCTGGAACAACGCAAGTGTCCTCTGCTCCGGATCCTATAATTGTAAAGCAAGAGCACACATTGAGTTTTCATGAGGCTGCGACATCAAAAGATGTTATTGAGGAACTCAATCGGTAAGTCTTTAAAAAACTACTGCGTCTTTAGTTCTTATTATTGCAAGCAGTCATTCTAATTTATTTGAAATGTATTTTACAGAATGATTCGTCAGAGCGAGGGTCCGACGGCGATCGGTGCTGGAGAGAAGAATGAAGAGAAGGTGGAACTGAGATCTCAAGCGAACAAGGACAGTGCCTTGTGGGCGCCAACGGGGTGGGTGCACGTGGAAAAAGATATCGACTTCAGTGATCCTAAGGTGAGGCCACTTTACCAACCCTATCCAATATGAAAATGAAATATTAAGCCCAAAGCCAAGCCATTACACGAGAGAGGGTTAGGTGAAAGGTGTGGCCTAAGGTGATGATAATTATGTGACCTTAATCCTAACTGTAGGAAACCTCATGTAAGGTCCACCAACCATATTTTACAAAAAAGATCCTAGAGAAGATTTCACTAAATTCGGCCCCAAGATTTCTACCCCTCATTTCTCACCACATCCCGTCACCACACTCCAGGCCCGCGCGAATCTCCTGGACGTGATGCTGGCGTCCAGCGACTCCTCGCCTTCCTCATGCGGCTCCTCGCCCGCCGAGCCGCCCCCGCCGTACTCCCGCCTGCACCGCCTGCACCGCTCGCGGAGGCAGAAGACTGGTGAGCTACATGACGTCATACTATCGCATCCACGCGGAAAAACATCTGACAGAACCCTTATTTTATAAGGGTAGTTTTTGTTAGTATCAGATGTCTGGTCCCGTGGAATGGGATATAACCGCACGAGTTTACTTGGCACCTGGCCGAAAAGAACCAGGGGTCACGCCGGGTACCCCCGAGCTAGTCAACATGACATCTGGTTCTTGTTGTCCAGGTTTCAAGTTAACTCGAGCGGGATGTATGATAAGGCCGGCCAACCCTATGCCCACGGGCTGAAGCCTAGTTTCACCATGCTCAGTTAGATCATTAACACCCTTGTTAAATTGTAGTTATTGATTTTTGACAGATCTGTCAAACTAAATAATGTAACAGGGGTGTTAATGATCTAACAGTAGACTATGCTGAAACTAGGCATAAAGGTGTTTTTTCAAAGTATTTGGATTTGGCTGAAGGTTACACCGATGATATTGGTTGGTTTGAACAAAAATCATTGCAGACATAGCACATGATCAAAGCTCGTATGAAGTGGTTGGCCGGCCTTTTACTATTGCATCCTAGTGTCCTACCCTCATTACAAGCATTAAAACTCATGCAGGGTTTGTGAATTTGTGATTCATCTCGAGCTGACTTTCCAATAGTAGCCAAAAAATGTGATGTGATTGTACTTGTAACACGTACATCGTACCTACAAACAAATCTGGCATGAATAATATTGGTGTACTGTGTATGAGTTGACCAACTTTCATATACATATAATATTTTTTTCTCCCCTTTTTTGAATAATTTGTAAGTTGTGGGCAAATACTTTAACGATAATCATGAAACGGTGTTTATCGCAAGTATATGCTCAATGCTCATTGATGTTTTATAAGATTCATGTATTGATTGGCTTCCTAATTCTGTGAATGTGCATTGTCACATTGTCAGTAAAACATCTATTCGGAAACCATTCTATACCTAATGATATATTATTACTATTATATTTTAAGTTGCTAGTTCTCATATTTTTTTTTAATTTCAGATTAAGTTTTAGTTTAGATATTCATATAATTTCAGCTATTTTTCAATGTTTTATACAGCGTTAAACGCATTTTCTCACATTTTCTTATTGGTATTAAGACCAATAATTAAATAAACTGGTACAAAATAATCCGTTAAACGCTGTCATTTTAAATGTTAAACTGTCATGTGTTGTCTTGTAACGTCACACGTCTAGCCACGTCACTCGTCACTCGTTTCCGCTCTCTCTCACTCACATCGCACCATCTCACTCTCTCGCCTCATTTCGTTTAGACCTCCATGTTAGTAGCGCTACGCTCCACAAAATACAAGCTCTTGAATCCCGATATTCCCGATATATCCGAATAAAATACCGATATCTCGGAATAACATACTGATATCTTGGAGTAATGATATTCAAGAAGAAATATATAAAAAAACATATATTTGTGGAGGGTAGTTCAGGGTGTGCGGTGCACGGAGCGCGCGGGGCGGGGAGGGGGGCGGGGCGGGCGCGTGCTCACGTGTGTGCTTGTCCAGCGGCGCGGCCCTAGCTAACGCCAGTGTTGCCGCAGCCGCCGCGCTGCGCAGTCGCGGCCTCGGCGTGCTGCGCTTCCCGCGCCGGCGACGACCCTCCATCATCGACCGCGACGGCTTCTACGTCCGCTACGGCGACCGCGAGCGACAGGCCGTCGCCAGCTTCGACTTCCTCGATGACCTCTGCAAAGACTGCAACTAGCAATAACCTAGACTAACTATATTTTTGTATCGGCCGACTGAGTGGAACGTGAAAGTTCCGACGTGTGCTTAAATTGTATCTCGCTTGTAGCTGATAAATTGATAAGCCAATAGATTGTATGATTTGTTAACGTAGCTGTTATTTGTATTGCATTTTGAGCGAAGGAGCTGTATGTGTGCCCTAAGTGACTATGGTGAGCTGCAGCTTGGGAAGTTTCGGTTAGCGAAAACGACGTGTTTTCCTTTTTACTTAGAAAGACAATTGTCATTGTAGACTCTCACTCACATGTGTATATTTCGAACTTGGTCACCTCTAGATCTTCCTAGATTATTTCCTATATGGTAGGTAGTCTACCCTTCTCTACTGGGCTGACAGCAATTAAGGGAATAGTTAAGCTGTATGTGTTTTCGAATATATTTATGTTTTTGTTAATCTGGCAGTGGAGTGGCCGCAATCTCAGCTTTGCTTCACGCAACCAATCGAATCGCCACAAACAAACGGCAAAACCCATATAATATGCTTCTGTTTGAGAAACCCGCGTTAGCTTAAATTGCGCCAATTGCATCGAAAACTTAGGTAAGAAAACGAAAATAACTAATGACTAATAAAGAAAGCTGCGGCCTCAAAGTAATGTGATATTTTTGTATATACTGTAAGTCCTACTTATTTTCATATACATTTAAATGGAATCCTGTTTTATTTCGAGACGAACTATCGTTGGTTGTTAAGGGTAGGTGGTCTAGGATAGAAGGACTAGTGGTATGTCTACCTACGACTACTTAATCGTATGTTATGTAAATATTATGAAATAATTATGATCGTACGTTATAGGTAATAGTGAGATGTCGGTGTATTGTTTAACTATAGTCATTAACTGAAGAACTCATTTAACCTAACTTGGTAAGTTCATTAACATGAAGGGTACTAAAGTATATAAGATGTGTATATAATGGTGTCGTTTAGTTATTTATTGAGTGATTTCTTTGCAATTTGTGGTCAGTTGTGTAATTAATTAGGTAACATATCATTGCATTTTCCTACTTAACTTTCAAATAGTTTGTCTTTTGCTCTTATGGTTATAAACCTTATATAATTATAGTTATTATCGTCATTAGATTACAGTTGCGCCTGTAATATTGAGTTCTTCTTAATAATGATCCTTGAGAATAACTTAGCTTAACAATGAAACTCTGAAATTCGCTTTTAGATCTTAAATTAGAGACCAAAGCAATTTTTAACAAACTAAAACTTAATTTCATATAAATATTGCCACCACTTGTTAAGCTGCAACACTTTTGATTTGGATATATGTAAGATTTTTGTTTTTATTTTGTGAAGTGGTAAAGGTTTAAGACAATAAAGGAAGATTATACCTATAATATACCTATACATAAACGAAACGACAATTCGATAATTAATATTAACGATGACCTAAAAGTACAGATATGGACAAAGAAATTAGGATTCGAGATCCCATACCTTGAAAATTTTACGTTTGAGTCTTATCTCATGTATTTTACTGCCAGTTTCAATAACTATCTATTCTATTCTATTCTATTCTATTCTCTGTGGGGGTGTAAGTACCTGCACCTGGCTCTCTCGAATGGAACCTTTGTGCATATCCCCAAGGTCTAAACTGCCTTCCTAAGCTTGGACCATTTCCCACCACGCTGGTCCACTGCGGGTTGGTGGGTTCACATATCTAGATGTGCTAGATCTAGATATGCAGGTTTCCTCACGATGTTTTCCTTCACCGTAAGAGCGATGGTATACATTGTACTTAAGTTAAAAGAACTCATTGGTACATGTCAGCGCCGGGATCGAACCCGCATCTCTGGCGTGAGAAGCGGACGCTTACCCGACCGAGCTACCACCGCTCAATAACTATCTATAATTACATACTTGTCATCTGTACCTAGATAGAGTTATGGACACTGGTGGTTTATATTCTGAATCCTAGTATCTTTGCTCTCATGTACTTATGTATTTAACTCGAACATTGTGTAAAAAACGTCCTTAGATATAACTTCGCCTAGGTATTTTGGAGTCATTTAATTACGATGTCATATATAAGTAGGTACCGATTAATCAGACTTTAGACTTTCCATCGTTTTACAATATGAATCATAAATTATTGTACTGTCAATTAATATACAATGTTAATTTTAAAATCATCTCATCCTCATTAAATTTAAATTAAATAATGAATGAAATAAAAAATAACATTAGTTTTAGGTACTTACGTAAGTAGGTTCCATCTTGATTTTTACTTATGTACCTATCGAATAAATAAAAATTCAATTAAGAAAAAAAAACTGATTAATCATAAAACCTAAGACCTATTGCAGTACCTACCGTGATTAGCGAGTAGAAAATCATGAATCAATTTGATTTTTGTATAATAAAAAACTTAAACAATGATTGTACGAGTATCCCTTTGAATTGGTGCATTTGTTTGACTTCCTAACCTAAGACATATTTATGTAGATATTTTGATAAGGTATGTCCTTACTTTATAGCTTGATTAGACATTTCTTTTGACTAAAGTGTATTGTAAATTGTAAGACATCCTTCGGTAAATTCGCCACTCATAAAACAACTTTAGTTTGTAAACCAGACTTTCTATATGTTGTTAAAACAGTTTTTGTTATAAGACAGGTATTAAGTATGTTAAATAGAAAAGAGCAATACTAATCAAGCTATAATTTGAGGAGTATAGGTACTTGAACAGTACAAAAATGTAGATTAACTGTATTATTTAATTATATTCTACTGTAACTGGAAATTGTCACGGGTTCATTACACGATTCCGTTCCCAAATGAACAGTATTGTTTTATTTATCTACTGTAATAGCCTCATCATAAGATCAACAGATTGATTATTATAATTCGAGTATCTGTCCAGGAAAAGAAAGTAAGTAAGTACTTATTTGTTTTTTGAAATAGATAAGCCTCGTCGCTTAATTAGTTTTTGTGGGCTAGACCTTCTCTCCTACTTAAACCTTATTCTAGACACGCCAAATCGGACGCTTAATGTCCCACGGTGGGCGCCAATGTGTCTAGATAATCTAAAATCTCTATACAAATTGGCGAAGTAGTTAATTATAATCATTTTTTACTATAATTACTACAGCATATTTTTAATTTCTTTTATATCATTCATTTATATCTATAAAAACAAAATCATGACATGATAGCACCTGTATGTTCCACGTTGGGCGCCAATCTCGACTTATCTTGAGCTAAATAGGTCTGTCTGCCTGTATTGATTGATGTTGATGAGTCAAGCCTCGTATTCACTAGGCGACAAATTGTCGCAGAACCTGTCTAGGCACATGTCGTCTACGTGTCGCCGCGACGTCGCGCTCTGTTCTGCGACGTCGCACGCGACTATACAGCGACATCTACGTGTCGCAGAACAGGTTCTGTGTTTTGGCTCGCGAGACAGAACTTCCTGCGACAGAGTGTGGACGCGTGCGCGACTTCTGTATCACGACATGTTACCAAAACGTTCTGGGAACATGCACCGTAGATGTTCTGTAACAGTCTCAGAACTTGTGCCCTAGTGAATTCGAGGCTTTAAGATCAAGTGCTTTTGTTTGTTGGTTAATATTATGACCTAACCAGATTCATTATGATATATTATTATGACAAAATTCATAATAAAAATAAAACACTTTTACGATTTCATTATTTTATATAAAAAACAAACTAGGTATATTAATTTTATTAGTCCTACGTCCTACCCTGTCTTCTGAAGTGATGAACGCGGTGTAGATTCAGTCGTGTGTCACGGTAAGAATGTTGTGGATAGCAACGCAGCTGGGCAACCTATCGCAGTTGGAAACTGAACGTTACGTTAGAAGAGGAATCTCCGGACATAAATAAGTGTATTAAAATATAGGTAAGTTCATGCCATAAATATATAAAAAAACTACATTAAATTGGTCTCTTATATCAACCACTAGTCATTATTGCCTGGTGGGATCTCGAAAACTGTAAGAGATATAGAAAAACTGATGAAAATATGGTACCTCTACGACGAGATTACTCTGGCGTGACTCGGGTCTGTTTCACAATGTCTGGTTAGTGGCTACCTGACGGATAAAATACATGCTGTCACTCTCTGTTATAATTTTTTAGACAGTGATAGCATGTATTTTATCCGACAGGTAGCGACTAACCAGACATTGTGAAACAGGGGCTTAAGTATGAAACTATCATGAGACTAACCACCACACTGCAATACCACCTAGGTAAAAGTTAGGGAACCTGATGTGAAGCTGAAAAATTTATTTCACATTCGTCACTAAAACCTCTTTCTTATGTATGGTCTCCTAGTACTTTTTTGCAATATGGAGGAAAGATCGCATGAAGCAGCGAGCTAGGCTAGGCAGGATACAGAACAACGCGGAATCGGGTGTCGGGTGTCGAATGGCATGATATGCCGAAGAAAACCAAATCTTAGGATTTCATAGCATGTTTCAAAGAAGTACCAGGAGATCATACATAGGACGGAAGTTTTAATGGCAAATGTGGGAGTCTCATGATAGTGCAAATTACATTAAACTTTCAGTCACACGGTGGAGTGACGGGGAAGAAAATCATTACAAAAGTACCAGGAGACCATCATACATAAGAAAGTTTTATTCACAATCTGACAATCGCCACTAAAACCTCCTTCTAATGTATGGTCTCCTGGTACTTATTTTGCAACGACGCTTACGTAGTGGATAGGAAGAAAGCCAAATCTTATACTAAAGGAAGGATGTTGCAAAGAAGTACCAGGGGACCATAGATAAGTAGGAGGTTTTAGTGGAGAATGTGGTAGGTATTTATTTTCCAGCATGGAAGTACTTACGTAAGTACTTATTACTTCCATGTTTTCCAGTTAGGTTCTCGCATTGTGGTCTCATGATAGTTAAATTACCTACTTTAAAAACACTTCACAGGTTGTGTGGCGGGGAAATCAATCAATAAAACCTCCTTCTTAGGTATGGTCTCCTGGTACTTCTTTGCATCATGGTATGAAATCCTTATCTGTAAGGGTGTTTTAACATCGCACGGATTTACCTCACGCACGCGCTATTGCACGCCATTTTCCCGCGTCGCGCGTGCATATTCCACGCGTTACAATGAATGTTTACTGGTATAAAAATAACACATAGTTAGCCTTGTTACGCGTGCGGGGCAATCCAGTGTGCGAGGGTAAATCCGCAGGATCTTAAAAACACCCTTAGCAAGCACTGTGGTCACATCACACCAGTCCAAGGAGACCAAGGAACATAAAGTAGATACCTACTTGTGTACTTACTTATATTTTACCCACTTGACGAGAAGAAGAAGCCCGGCCGACCCGACTGAGTATGAAATGTGATATGACAGCGCTGCAGTAGTATTAGGCCCGGCGGCGGCGCCCATTGTCGGCATCGGTACGACTCAAGATTTTAGGTGGCAAATAGCAATATACTATAACATAATGGCAATAAAGTAGAAATTTCCATGATAATAATATGTTGTCGTAATAACATAAATACCGCTTCGGTATGCTTGGGGCTGCTGTATCGGCAGACTTGAGAATAATAAATAAATAATAAATAATAAATAAATATGTGGGGACATCTCACACACGGCCATCCGACCCCAAACTAGGCAGAACCTGTGTTATGGGTGTCGGACAGCTGATATATCTACACAAATACATAGATAGATAGATACTAAATATAAATATCAACACCCAAGACCCGAGTACAAATATCTGTCTTTAAACAAATATCTGCCCCAGCCGGGAATCGAACCCGGGACCATCGGCTCAGTAGTCAGGTCACTAACCACTACGCCATTCGGTCGTCTGCTTAATGTATTATTGTCGAATGCTTCGGCATCCTTCGGTACGCCGCCGGCGCCGGGGCAACACTCGGGGGATAGCTTGCCCTGCGGGGCGAGGGCGCCTCGTCATCCCTAAGAACTTTGCAGCATGCCAAAGCATAATTGCCGATAGTGTGCGCTTGCATATAGGATGCCGAAGGATCCTTTTCCTTACCGATGCCGATAATGGGTGCCGGGTCTTACCAGAAAACCAAAAAAACTTGTGGTAACTACAGAAGGTTGGAAATTAGGAAACAAGTATTACGGCTGAGCTCTTACCTAACATACCTACAGCTTTTTCTAGCTATAATTTCTATATATTGCAGTTAGCCGAAAAACTTTGATACCGCGATCTAGGATTTCATAGTAATTTGCTTCGAATCCGTATACATTTACTGTGTATTGAGTTTTTTTCTTACTTACTCAAATTTTTTACTTGCCTCCCACACGAGTAAGTATATTAAGTATAGCAAGTCAAAGCACCCGAAAGGAAACCCGCAAGGCCTTGCACCAGTAGGGGAAGAATAACTATTAGTCTGAGGATTCCTTACCATTCCATTACATCAGGTTTTAATGCAAATTCGCCACTAAAACCTCCTTCTTATGTAACTACCTATGTTCCCCTGGTACTTTTTTGCAACGAGGACGTATGAAATCCTTATTTGCCTTAACTTAAGAAGAAAAAATCATCCCCAAGTGCAGAGGGTGTGAGAGAATGACCGTTCAATACAAACTTATGAAACTTGGTAGACACTACAAATATGCGGGAATTCATTATTAAGTAGGTAGGTACATAATGTCAGATAAGCATATAATTATACCTAATTAAATCACCTTGATAAGAGTAAAAAATATAATATTGATTGCATAAGTAGCGTAGTAGATAGGTACTTACCTCTGCATACTTATCTATCTACCTATGTACCTACGTACTTACCCTGTTCGTATTGAGCGTAAGAACTAAGTAGGTAGGTACGGTGGCCTGCGCCTAAAAGTATACAGGCGGAGTTTTTAAAATAGCGATCCCTGATGATGAAGGGATCAACTACATCTGTTATAAATCCGGGGACGTGTTGTGTGTGATGTGTGTAGCAGTGGTGTTTATGTGGATGTGCTTGAGCAGCATGTGAGCTTGAGATCGCTATTTTAACTTATACTTTTAGGCGCAGGCCACCGTACATAAAGCAGCTTTGTCGGTACCTATCTATTTTTTTAGACCAGTCGGTATCTATTTTTTTAGGTAGGCCACCTCTACATGTTGTAGAATAGTTCCAAATAAGTGTACATAAGTATACGGATTATTTAAATGATTTATTATTGTACGGTGTTGACCGATTCTCAGATAAAAAAATTATAATAATTTTAAATTAATAATTTAATATTGCACATAAAAAAACATTGTACAAAGGCGAACTTAATGCTAGTAGCATTCTCTACCAGTTAAGAACAATATTGTATATAAGAACTAGACATTAGTCAATCATCCCTAAACAAAATAATCTTTGGCATGACTGGAGCTCGATCATTGTCCACTGGTCCCTCTCACCGCTCCTACACGATGGCAGTAACTACTTACTTTATACATGTCCACCGAATGCGCAAGTCAACAATTCGCCGTTTTCCATGATGGACCTGGCAATAATAAAATGCTATTTAACCTTAATTCTAACAGAAAAGGATAAGTAAATGGTAAAGTAGGCGAATGTAGGTACAAGGGTTAGAATATCTCAAATCACACGGTATACTAATGGCAACAAACAAACAAGATTAAACCGATGACCTTATTAATTAGTAAAACAAATAAAAACACACATTTTTACAAAAAAAAGTATTTATTAAAACTAAAATAAATAATTAAAAAAACTTCTATAGGTAGATAAGTAGATAAAATCTTTCATTATGGTTTAAATCGTTTAAAACCGCGACCATCAGTCATCGTAAAATCACAGTCATAAAAGTATTAATTATTTATAAATATGTATTATGCAATCTTACATTTTTCTTATTAGTTACATTATAATAAATTACGCCAATCCATACCACATTTAGTAATAGGATATTATACCTAGAGATTTGTAAAACTACAAAACCAGACCACACACTCTCATAAAACCTATTATATTACAAAATAATTGAAAAATCATTTTACGTTCGTATCGTGTTATTAAATTGGTTACTTCTAAAGTTTCAACTTTTCAACTAATTGTTAGCGATAAGGCCCACCACGCGCCAATCACAAAACACCCATTTATAATTTGATAACACTGCAATAAAATTGATTTCTAGGTCCGTAGTTATAGTAACTTAATATACTGCTCTGAACCTGCCTCTGTGGTCTAGTGGTAGAAGCTTCGCTTCATGGCCCAGAGGTCCCGGGTTCGATTACCGGGTGGGACCATCAATTTGTGTTTCTAAATTGTGGTTCTAAGTTTGGTTAGGACATAGAAGGCTGATCACCTGATGTCCGAAACAGTGAAACGATCCATGCTGTTGGATGGGCATGTAAAACAGTCGGTCCTGCGCCTAGCTCTCTCCAGTCGTGTCGGTCAATCCGTCCCATTGGGCTATGAGAGTGATGGAACAGAGAGTGCTCCTGTGTACTGCGCCCTCTTGGGTACTATAATCTACTTCTGCGTAGATGGCTGATCTCAAAATGAGATTAGCCGCCGTAGTCGATATTCGGCTAGGAGGACATTATATCTTAATATAGATATTTAATACATCTACCTATTTACAGTAGGTACTTAATGCAGATTTAGTATTTTAACTGAACAATAAATTTTCAACTCAATAATTTAGTTTAAAAGCACGTGGGCCTCGCTTCTATCACTCGTCCTAAAGATTGTTTACTGATTATGACAAATTATTGGAATGCTAGCAAGCATAAATTAGTAAAATTAGCATATAAGTACTTAATACTATAAGAGAGTCTCATCTTATATCAACAGGAGTCAAGACATACATTTAATACTTCGCTGAATATGCCAATACATTTTGTGACATGATGAAATCCAAATAGGAAAGATGTTGTTATAATATTTAAATAAAAACTCCTACTGATTTTGCAAACATTCTTACAGTCGTCTTAACAAAGAAAAAATACATTTTGAATTGAAACCGATATAAAAATGCTAGCCAATTGAAAAAAGGAAATAGGATATAAAAATATTCCACATCTAAGTATATTTATGATTTCCGAAAGTCTGCACTAGTTTATCAAAGAACCTTTAGCTAAATTTGATTAATCTTTAGGTTCTGTCTGATTCCCGGACGATCAGACACAACATTTTGAGACCTCTTGCTAGAAGTACAAGAAGTGCAGAGAAACCTGACCCCCCTCGGAAGCAGTGTTACTATGAGAGGGGGGTCAGGTTTCTCTGCACCTGACCGTACGTATATTAATTTACAATTATGAAGATTATCCTATCCGACCGGCGGTCTTGCGACTAATCGCTGTGAATATTCGTTTAATTACGAATTATACAATTGTACTCCTACACACTAGCAACATTCCAACAGTAAGTGTTAATTTGTCATTGAATTAGTTAGGTCTAGATTATTTTGTTAGAAGACACGATCATAATTGAGCCGATGCCAATTGGTAATGGCCAGAATAGCTTACATGGTCATTGGTCAGCATCTTTTTAAGAGTTGCCAAAGAAAACGTTTTTAAAATAAACGTTGAAGTAAATTTTTGGCGGGGTAGCCAACGATACATTTATAGGCTAAATAAAAAATATCATAATATTTACAAAACGTTCAATCCGGATTTCGGTTAGTGTATAGACAGGTAAGTACATACAAACTTATAATTATTTTTAAATACAGGCTATAGAGTTTGGTTTTGATTATGTATACCTACCTAACCTTATTAATAATTTCATTAGGTATTTATAATTTCAAATATGCAGTAGGTTTAGACATCTGGATTCTGAATAGAGTAAAAAATACTTACAAATTAATAATATTAACTACTTTTACATTTTTATAGCACGGGATTTATGAATTTGGTCTTCGGAACAAGGAGAATAGTATGTTACGGTGAGTAAAAAATAACATAAACAAGGTTGGTTTTAAGTAACAAAGCAAAGTTATAGATGCGGCACATAAATATTTAGGATTACTGAAACAACTCATATTAGTGCGTATTTAAATTAGGATTTACATGTAACACGACATAAGCTACCCAAAAACTCTTTCATACTTCTCGGTTCCAAATCATTTTGTGCGCCTGTATGAAATAAATAATACAGCTATTTATACATAATATTTTATATAGAATGTACAGCTATTTTAAAAAGTGTCGTAAAGTATCTACGGCTCTACTCGTATCGTCCTTACTTGATACAGATGGTTAGGAAACATTGTAATTTACGAAATATTTCTACAAATAATTGACATTGTAGAACATAAAACATTGATTCCTTTGATCCTAAATCCCAAATTACACCTCACTGGATTTCATTAATTAAGTTTTGTGATGATCCGCTTTTAATAGCAAACTTTCCTGAAGTGAATGAGATGGTGTGATGTCACAGTTCTTATTTAACTATCACAAATCATGGGACTGATCTAAAAATTTGAGTATTTACTTTCCTTTCCTAATTTATCCATTCACTTCTGGAAGATTAGCATTTAAATTATCTACATAAGATCCCTCCGTTCAGCATCAACATGTTCAAATTATTCAGCAGGGATCCGATTGGTCTACTTAAACTATACATAAATTAAGGACTGATCATATCAGGTAACAAAAATATATAACAGCTCACTCTAGTGAGGAATACAAAATAACAAAAATAATGTCGGGTTCGGTTGGGTATTTTCCTTACTTATCCTTATCGCCCTGTGGGACTACCGAATTCTTATTTGCAAATGTCCTTCCATCTGAATGAAAAGCACACACAACATTGACTAATCTACAGTAAAGTTAACCCAGAAATTAATCAGTGGTTAGCTGCGCCTGTCCCGCTTTAGTACATGTCCTCACATCAGAATGTGGGAGTGGTCGTTTTTGAGTATCTGTGGACTCCTAGCTCCATAGCTTAGGTTTGGATCCTCCAGAGCTGGTGCAAGCCGCCGGCGTGGCTTCGCTCCCGAGGACGCTCTTCGGCCGCTGTCCACCCCCGAATAGGCCTCCCGCCTCAGAATAGGGCTCTTTGTCCGCGCTGGATATGGAAATTATTTGTCAGTCATAAATTATGCTGGATAAAGCCAAACATTTTCTAATCAAACAAAGAAATATGAGATGGTTCGTCATGATAACACAGACAAAAAACAGTCGAGTTTACAAAGGAATTCGTTAATGACCTACGTTGCTTTGTAAACGACAATTCTGTCTGATTGAATTTGTTTATTTTATTTCAAATACTTAGAGATTCACATAGCATGTTACATTATTGAATACTAGACTTTCAGATAAGTACAGTAAGATATTGCATTTAAATATTACATCATCATGCAAAGAAATAAAGCAAGAAAGATTAAAGTTTAGAGAAAAAAGAAGAATAAAAAAGTATACGCAAAAGCCATGCAATCGAAAAAAGATAAAGTCCGCATGCTTCAAGCCTCACAAGCATGCTCCAGGCATCACCTGGCACCAGAACCTCGTTGCACTGCACGGAATCTTTATCGACGTGGATAAACCATCGCTATTTAAGTTAAATACGGTGATTTGATTACTGGGCAGTAGGACTGCATTATACGAGTTAGTAAATAGACGCCATGCAGCAGGGCCAGTGTCTTAAAAAATGGTGTGCACAAGTTTATAAAACTTAGGAATATAGGACTCGCTCGACTCGATGTAATAACGTAAAGTAAAAATATGGTATAAAATATTATCAAAAAATCTTGAAATTACATACTGAATCCTTCATAAACCGTTTACAGATAACAGGTTCGGTTTTTACCTTTTGCACAGAAAATAATAAACACCCACATCATTCACTCCTTAGATAAACGATATACGGACAAGACGGTGCGTCATTATTCATTTTTATACAAAAACGAGGCAAAAAACTGTCCGCATTTTGTTTACTGTCAAACCGTTTCAAGTTCAAAATGATGACACCCATTGTACTAATTAATAAAGTATAGTTAGTATCTAACCGAACTAATTCAAAATAAAAAGTCAGTGGTAAAAGTGGGGTGTTATTTATCGAGACTTTTTTTGCACTGACACTCCATCTTATATTGTTAATCTAAGCCCCCATCATTCCCACATATACAAGAGCGTCGTCATCAAAATCCACGTCATCTGCGTCTCAAAGGTGATGTAAGAGATACGAAATATTTAGCTATACTTTCTCTTTTTTACAACAGACACTTGGCCAAGTCATTTCAACGAGATTCTATGTGAGTTGGAGGGCTATATTCTTAGTATTCTTACATTACACACAATAAATTCGATAATTTACAAACGATGGTCACATCTGTCGAATACTCGATAACCGATAAGATTCGTAAACGTGTATGAAAGTGGAGAATTCACAGAGTGCATTTATTTACATTCTCGATGCAGTTTGTTGACATATCCAAGAATCATTTACATACATAACAAATGCAATGAGATCAACAGGTTAAAATAAATAAAGCTTATCGGCGTAACGTAGTAATTTTACGATTCATTATTTTTCAGATAAATCATAGGTCTCTATCTAAGAAATTACTATTTTTAAATACTCGATTGTCCAAAACGATTTTAATTACCGACGGAAATATTCGATATTCTTAACTGACAAAGAAATTTTGGCAATAAAGTACCTACCTATCTAATAAATTTATCTAAAACCTCGCTCGTAAAAAACTAGCAGTGCCAATTCTACACGTATGCAACAGCTGTAGCCATAGCCAATGAGCGAAGGCCACGAAACAATATTTCCGAATGACGTCATCAACTAATCGCAAAGATGATGATGATGTTGGGTCGCAATACCTAGGTACCTAACGATCTTCCTTTATAAATAGATCGATTAACCGCAATCGAATACTGGGATGTTAAACCTATGAGAAAGAACCGATTTTAGTTCTCCTTATAATAACCTAACGTAACCAACGTTCGACATTTAACACTTACAAAATCGCATAAAATTTGTCGTTAAACTTAAAACGCTATTCTATTTCCGTCGGGGTTACAAAATAAAATGGTTGTTCAATGGACGTTTAAAACCTAGGTACTTACGCAATATAAATAGTATAAGCGGTAGATTCAAAGTCTAAAGTGCTAGTCACTGGGTCTCCAAACCAGGCGTCAGCCGCGTAAGCCAAAACAATGATAAAGCCAAGTGAAATCCCTCATTCATCATCATCAATACTTTGTTTCACCTGGGAAGCCCCTTGAAGAAACCCTTATTGAATGGTATTAAAGTTCATAATGGATATATTCGCGGGACTTCTTACTTGAATTACAATATTCACATACGTGACCTTATAAACGCAACGCATTTAAAATACGCGGTGATAAGAAACATATTACTGTGACTCGACACCTGATTTGTAATAATTTAAATAGGTGACTGGGTCATTTATTGTTTGTAAATAGCAATAATTATTGTTTCAACAAACCCAGAGACAGTATTGAGGAAGTTGATTTATTTATAGATTACAATGTTATCAGTTATGTTGAACTTACTTATTGAAAATGTTATCTGTTTTTATCTAGGAAATGCCACAGGAAAATCTTCAGAAAACCTATAACTATTTATTAAGACTTGCACATCCATTAATTGGTTATTTATATTTGCATTCATTATTCTGTAGCCAGCCAGTCCCAAAGCCATATAATTATTATGTTAAATTTATATAATAGATATTTGCGTACATTATTTTGTAGCCAGCCAAATGCCAAATGTTAATAGTGATAAAGACTTCCAAGTTCGCAACCCAAGCTAACACAAAACCATGCATAGAAAATAAAGTTAAAAAGTAATAAAAAATTGCAGTCTTCAACAAAAAATTAGACATTTAATATAGGCATTCAAAATAAATTAACTTTAAAATATTAAATGTAAACCATATTCATAAAATAAATAATAAGAAACAAACAGGGAACAATAACAAATCAGAGACACAAAAGTACTAGAAAACTATTCTGTCTTAAAAATAGAAGTATACTTCAACAGTTCAAAAACTTTTGATTCACTGAAGAAAAGAGAAAACTTTATATTAATATAAGTGAAATACTTTACTTTATAAATAAGTAATTTGTAAACACTTGTACTTGTTAAATTAAAACCCTATGAAGACTTATTTAAGCAAAAGAAGTTGAAACCAGAAACAAAGAAGTATGCATACCTGAGCATATTCCTGAAGTTCTCCAGCTCTCGTATACTGTTGGAGAGTCTCCCAAACGCATTGAACAGAGCCACAATCTCTGTTCTTTGGAGGCGCTCATGCTGCTTGTGTCGCAGTGGCAGCCGGCCCTGCTCAGGGTCACTCTCTGGGCTGTTCCACCGACTCGAGAACAGGATCTTTAGTGCTGTGCCAAGCCCCTGAGTCTGCAGCTTGCCCCAGAGCTTGCACTTGTCACATCCCACACAGTCCATAATGCGAGATATGTTTCTAAAATGCTCTCGGAACTCATTCTTCAATGTAGTTGCTTGCACACCACCATTGAACATTAGTGACTCGTTAAAATGATCAGGAAATGTGTAGATTACTCCAAGTAAGTTTCCAATCGCTTCTCGTGTCTCCTCATCCTCAGATGGATTGCCGGTGTAGTACTCCTCTCTCTCCAAGTAAGGACCAGCTTTAGCCAAAGCTCTCATTTCAAGTAAATAGAGGAAGTACAGGTTCTTCAACCAGTTGGGGCCTTCACCAAATGTTCTGGATGGATCAAAGCGGTTTTGGAACTCTGCCAAGTTTGGACCCCATTCACCGTCAGGTGATGCCACAAATCCAGACTTTTCAGACTGCAAGTACTTAGCACACAGGTGAATGTTGATGCTGGAGTGTAGTCCAGATATTGCTCGGTAGAATACCCTCTTTTCCAAACACAGGTTCTTTAAATCTGAACTCAAGACATAAGGAAATGATTCATATGGATTAGTCTTAGGTCTGAAGCAATTTTCCTGGTAAATACTTCTCCAGATTCTGTGGGCAGATGGTCCCTTGTAGCCGGTGTACCTCTCAGGGTTCAGGGACAAGTCTACATAGTCTGCATCAGCATCTCTGTCATCACATTCACAGAAGTTTTCCAATGCATCATCATAAGCTTTCCATTTTGCTATTTCATACTTGCTAGCTGCACTAATGGTGGTGTTGAGGTAGCCGAGGGCAGGGTCGTGGTCCGCATCGGTGCTGCAGTCAGACTTGGCTTTCTTAGAATATTTCGAGGCCGGCGGCTCATCAATAACTTCGTTTTCATACCCATTAGCATACCCTGGCACACTTTCTTTTGAACATGTTTTAATATGACAATATTTCATTGCACAACGACTATCGTCAGCCCAAAACGGGCATTCCTTCTTCAAATTGACCTTGTAGAAACGGAAATAGTCCTTACTGACTAGGCTCTGGAGTCGAGGGAATATTTTCACATTGTTAAAGTAGTCTATAGTGTCAACATTACAGGAACAATCTCCAAGGGCCCCGTGTAAAGCTTTGAAACAGGCATTGCTGTCGCAAGGAGGTGTTTCAAACAGTTCAGTGTCGTAACCAACAGCCTGCACTATCGCTAGAGCGAAAATTATAAACACAACACAATAATTTTTGTATGCCATTTTACATCAAGTATTTCGCAGAACATGGAGGGTTTATAGCCATATACGAAAAGCTCACTTATAATTTTTCTACACTATTAAGTTATTCAGATTACCGAGTCATTACTTAATCGATCCTTGTGATAAATTTCACGAAAAAAACGACACTACACCATCAAAATTAGAAATTTTATGAAGTCCGATTCCGATCCGATTCGATCAAGGAGCAAAGAAAACATTAATGAATCGTCTGTCATCTGTCATTGTGTCGTCACAGAACACATTCTAGCAATGTGTCACGTCGTCAACAGACTCAACATCATTATTTCTAGCATGCGAGCGCTGTATTTGTTATTATTCTGGTGAATTATTGAAAAACAAGCTGGAGTGAAAAGATTATCACAAACACAACAGTTTTTAACAACTTTACGCTTGCGGCTACAGTTTTTTATACAGTGTACGGTGTGGTAAACTGTACATAAAATTTTAAACTGTGTAGTTATTATTCAGAGATTCTAATATCAAACTATTTCCGTTTCCGTCAGAAATAACACATCCGCTTCCGTAACGCGTTCCTTTCTGCAACTCGGCTTAAGTCTAGTTTCCCCAATTTATTTTTAGATAAATACATGATACAAATTTAATAGAGTGGAAATACTGTGTGACGACACACCTTTTAACACAATTTATGAACCGTAGCGGGCGGCGGGCGGGCAGCACGCGGCCACAAGCGCATTGATAAGGTTCACAGATTTGTATGAAGCTGTTGTTCTCGACGACTGCGGTGCGGAAACTCTGTAGGTGCAGGTAAACTGCGGAAACTGCCCGCACCGCCTGCTGGCGTGGTGGACGCGGCCTCATAGTGCTGACGTCACCAAATTCGAACATTATCTAAAATACGATTGATTTTCATACCATGGAAGCAACCCTATTGAAGCTTTCAGTGTGGTATTTACATAATTTACATATATCTCTAAGAAATAAAACCTTCATAAAGTGGTAGAAAATTTATTTGTTGTAATACAATACATAATAATTCATTCACAAAGCAGTTACCACTGACATGCACGAAGAGATTCACGACACTTGTTCCAGACATCTCAATAAAAATATTTACAAGAGTGAAACATATACATATAAATCACATCTTATAGAAATGCATTATACATTAATTTAATTCAACATGTTTATAATTTGGACGTAGGTACATTGGTACAACATACAACATTTAAGAAAATATCATTTAGTAAGTAATAAACATCATAATAAGACTGTTTAAAGTTTATAGTTCTTTTGCCATGTGCAACGAATAAGGGAAAGTCTGGAGTAAACAACTCAATATAATAATAAATGAGTTACTAATAACTCAAAAATCATACTTCAAGGGAATTGGTATGGCTGAAAAACTGTAAATTCATTGGCAGCTCCATACAATATTTATATGCAATGAGAAGATGTTTTTATCAAAATGGCCACTGAATGTACCAATCACAAAAGTGTAACAAAACTATGGTGCTGCCATCTACAGTTAGTTTTCCAACCTCATAACATAATAAAAACTGTGGCCCACAGAATATCAGCAAACACTGTCCTAGCGTTTTTAAAAGGGAAGTTCAAGAAAGGTGGGTCTTGTGCTAAAAATACTTAATAAGTAGTTAAATCTTGTACGATCTGTAAATTTGCGTGATGAGATTTTCGATTCTTCTTGTTCTATCTCGAATATTCGAATGTATTCGTTTTAGGCATATCTGAAAGTAAAGAAAACATAACTTTAGTAACTCTCAAAGTATAACGACGTAAAACTTATAGGCATAGTATGTGGAAGGTAATTTATATATGTAAATAAATAAGTATCTACATAAAATGATAATATATTGTATGAACACTGGTACCGCTGAATGGTTAATCACAAATGATGCAAAACGAAAGGAATTGTTAATAATACATACACATTTCTAACTATAAACAAAAACAGGCCAAAAACAAAAGCCTAACTTAAAAACAAAAAACATGCAAAACTGTTTTTGAAATGTTTAATTAATGAACTTACCTTTGGTCTTTCCTATACCTATGTACATAATTGCAAGTAACTATAATCTATACCATGTACCTAACTATAACTATTACATAGTCATATTAGGGCGGTAGATTTCGGTAGTAATTGCCTATTGTACGTGTATTTTTTATTGTTCTATGTATTCGGGTGTAGGTGTAGACAATGATCAATAAAACTATAGGTATTATATGTCACGTACAACCTTTATTTATAAAGATGTACACCTTCATACAAGCAAGGCCTCTTTCTAGAATATACTGAAGCAAAAGACATTAATCTCCAAAAGCCTTTTCGTTAATCAATTTCACAACATATAATTATGTTTTTGGCACATACCTACTTTATAAAATGTAAATATTCTTTTCAATACACTTTTCAAGTAGCTCTTGCATTGTGCATTTTACAAAATTTTTATCAAATAAAGTTTTACAAAAATATGTGTAAGTATTTTGTTGTAAGAAGAAATCAAGTGATTGAACAACTGTGTAAGCAATTACAACTGAAAATGTTACAGGTCCCTAGTATAAAAAATACATAAAATCCCATAAATATAATGTAGGTATAATACATTCAATTAAATCAGTACACACTAACTATGTGCCTATAGTAGTATCGATGTATGGTAAGATTCGAAATAAGTATATTTTTCAAAATAGGCCGTTATCCTAGTTAAACTTTAATAATACTTGAACAAAGTTTTAACTCGTAATAATTTATAATAATATTATGGTTCATCCATCAAATATATTATAGTATCTTGTATCACATCGACATACATTGTTGCAATAATAATATCATATCAATAGACACCCATATACAAGGTACTGTCGGCCAACAAAGTGGTTGACCGTTGAGATTATTTTCTAAAATATAATTGTCATGTAAGTAGAAATACCGAGTTTTACACAATAGATTTCCTATTGTCTATTGGAATTGAACAGGTGAAGCCAAGAAGAACTTAAAACGTCTAGGTCCATACCACACAACCAAAACTTTTAAGACATGTACGAATACATGCTATACGCAGATAAGCTTGTGTTCTCTTTCTTTTAAAATACCTTTACGGTGCTTTTTTACACCTAAGATTTTTTTATTAATTAACCATTTCAATGCATAGCTATCAATACTTTGCAATGTAGCATTCAACTAGACTTACACCACTTTCTTGGTCGACCGTAAACAATATAAAATGCTAGATTGAAAGTTAAATACCTAGTTTCTTATTTGAGAATAATACCTACCCCCTTATTCATAAAAAAGTTAGTGGACGCTTTAACTACTGAACTGTTTTGTCCGTCTCTGTTCAAGAACAAATTGTTCTTTGACAGAGAGGAACAAATTGTTCTTTGACAGAGAGGAACAAAACAGTTCAATAGCTAAAGCGTCCACTAACTTTTTTATGAATAAGGGGGCTAGTTTCTTATTTGAGAATAAACATATAGGTAGTCTAAGCAGTAATTAAGCCATGCTCAACGTCAAAAAACTCGTGCGTGTCCCTTTATATACCAAACGTGTGTTAAAATTTAATTCATTCCCATTTTGCAACGTCGAGTATGACATGGCTTTTTATGTCTGTGTAGGATTTTCATGTTTCATTCATCTTCATGGCTTCATTAACCGGGAGTTTACCATTATATTACGTTAAACATTAAATATGCGCGTAAAAATGTTAGTTTAAGCGAAATTTAATCACAAAAATCATAGGTACCACCAGAAATTCAAATTAAATTGATGAAACATTTTGTCTTCATCCTCATAAAATAACATACTAACTATGCAATTTAATTTGAACTTTTATGACGGTAGGTTAAATTAAAATATGATCACCATGTTAATAGTTATTAAAAAGATTAGTGCCATATAAAACCCCATAGCTTGTGAAAAACTAAATAAATGGACAAACACATGACAGTGCATATAAGAAACATATTAAATGTAACAACAGGTTTTCAGATCTTAAATTTTAGATTTAATTAGGTAAATGCTTTTGTTAAAGTCTTAGGTACATTTGTTCGAGAATACAATACGAATATTTTAATATTCAACTTTTTGTTGATATTAAATTTGGTAAATTAAAAAAGTACTAAGAATTTTTGGAGGTAAACTAAAACTTATAGAATTATAGACATTCATCTCAGTTCGCATTAGGTTGCTGTCGGTTTCTGTAACAACATTAACAGTTTGTTATTGAAGTTAACATACGATGAAAGAACTTCGAACAAAAATAATAAAATTAAAGTTAAAAAGGTGAGTTGACATTAACAAAATAAGCATCACCTGAATTGGAATATTTATATACAAATGTTAGTTAGCTGATTCCCGAAAAGGGAACTTTGGTTTCTATTCCAAGATTTCACCAGTCGCCCTTGAGTACAAATACACCCACAACAAAACTTACCTGTTTATGACCCCTCAAAAATGTAAGGTTCTTTTCTCGAATAATTTAACATTGAATAGATCCCAAAGTTCCTTTCAACACAACAAGTATACCTTCCCCAAACAAGTACTTACAGCCATGCAATAGCCACAGCCCGCTTTTAAACAAAAAAAAAACAAAACCAAAAATTTGTGTTCATAGGTACCAGTTGTAATGTACAAATTATTAGTAGCGAGACCTTCTGTCCATGTTTCTTATGGAGTTGGCCAGGCACAGCGCGAACAGGGCGCCCACCACCTGAAATTAAAAAGAAAAAACATATTTAAGTACATATTTGCAGATAATTATGTAGGTAATATGGAAGTTTGAAAATATGCTATCGATCATGGTTATATGGTATCGATCATGTTTTCATCATTCATGTTTCTGTTTCAACATCAACATCGTCAGCCTATAGCAGTCCACTGCTGGACGTAGGCCTCTCCCAAAGCACGCAACTGGATGCAATCAAAAGCTTTCTGTTTAAATACCTAGAACTAACTTATGTAGTCGAAGTTTTTAGCGTCTCCATTGATGTTCGAGTACTTCGAGTACAGAGGTTGTAGGTACTATTTTAATGGCATCTACTAAGAGACCGTGTTATTGATTATTCAAAAAGCCTTTTTTGGTGTAATAGCTACTTTAAATTCTCGTTGCACAGTTACTTTCAGTGCGCCGCGCGCCGCTGGCAATGCATGCTAAATAAAAACGATTTCGCGCATTTAGCTACACAGCGAGAATATATTTGACTCATTCACAAATCAGTTAGCCAAACATCGATATATTTGTATTCGTGAGTGAAACTAGCACCATATTATTGTAAGAACGCAAAAAGCCTGAAAGAATAACTGTTGCTTTCTTCCTTTTTCGTATAATATCCTAAGATACACACATTAGCCCACCCACCCCATTATTCATAATCATAACGCAATAGGGATGGCCCTGCTTCCAATGGAAATTGAAAGCCTGTGAATAGACCCATCCGAATGACACACAGATAAACCAACACACCGCATTCTTCAATAAACAATGCGTAGGACTCTTACCTCAACACAAGCGACCCCATTAGACACTCAGACGATAGTCTTCTTCTAGCCGCTCTTAAAAACATCGATGCGCAAGCGCAAGACACTCACCTCAACACAAGCAACCCCAATAGCGACTCCAGCAATAGTCTTGTTCCACGTCTGGTACAGGTCGCCGACCTTGGCCGCGCAGCCGACGGTGTTGGCGGACGTGATCTCGCACGAGTTGACCAGCGTGCCGATGACGCCGCGCCCGCGCGTGCAGCACGAGTCCGGGAAGCGTAGGGACAGGTAGTCGGTGGGGCCGTTGCTGCCGCAGCATTCCAGCTGTAAGGGGAGAGAGGGGGTTAGATGAGGGAGGTTTGATGAGATGATAAGTAGTTGCAGAGGAAGCAGTGGACCAGAGCGGCATAAGACCAGAAGAATTGGTGTACAATAAAGGGGGCCTATACCCAACAGTAAAAGGCTGATGACGATGATGAGATTGGAGTTTGTTGTTGTTTTATGAAATAACGAAATATTCAAAACTAGTTATGTAGATTTTTGATAGGTTAATTAATTCGAAGAGTAGAGTGATCATACTGTAACATCCTCGAAGCTTGGGCATCATTCAGTTTTCATCTTAGTTTTCGTATAAATGGGTATGTAGAAGTCACCGTTGCCGTTGACAAAATACTTTTCTGAAAAGAAGTGTACTGGCCTCTAGTAAATAACCTAGAAATACTTAAATAATGCACCAATAGTTTGGTCCTCTCAGTTATTCAATTTCTGTTCCCGATTTGTAATTCGCTGCTAGTTATCGAACGTTTTCACAACAACGTGCGTTCATAACACTCAATGTGACTCAGTGGTCACAACTCACAGTTTAACGTTCTTGTTTGGTTTACAAAGCGATTAATCGCCGTTTCATTCGGTGCAAATTTGATACGCGGAAACGAAACTGAGAACCGTGATATAAATTTACAATACAATAAGCTTTATTCATAATATGACAGCACAGGTAGTACAAATATTTTAACTTTAATTTATAATACTTTTGTTTTCTTTTATTCAATGTTTTATTACAGAATTTACAATAGTAATCATGTACATCAGGATGAGCCAGTGCCAGTCAAACTTCACTTACCTACTCCACATAATAATATAACGGGTTCTATCCCCGGGTCAGCCACGTATATCACATTATTTCAATGCAGTTTGTATTGATTTTATAATAAGAAATAAAGTATCGTTTTAGCAAAATGGCGTAGATTCATGTGGCATAGGGCACAAATCTTGTACGAAAATATACACGAGAAAGTTGCATGTTACTCTCGTTACGGGAAAACGGCTAATCCATTTTTGATGAAATTTGTCCTGTAGTAAGACACCCTGGATAAACACACTACTTTTTACCCTCTCACTCGCTCGCTAGTTCCCCATACACACCTGAATCTCAATGTTCGAGAAGGTCTCCCTAGAGATCTTGTCGGTCTTGGCGGTCTGGAACATGTGGTCCACGGACTTGTGGAGGGCTTCACGGATGCTCTCCGAGTACACAAACAGCAGCACCGCGAGCGCCACCTGCACGATGATGATCACGAGCAGGAAGATCGCGTACTGGAATGGAGAGAGGAGGTGGGTTAGAGTTATTGTTTTGAGGAACGGTGCGGATTTTTCAACGTGGAACAACGTCAATGCTGGCTGGATGTTTTGATGCTTTTATTTTTTTTGGACAGTCATTTTTATTCTGCTTATCGGAATAGAGAAGAGTTGGGTGGGTTAGAGTTAGGTATTGTTCTGAGGACTGGGAGTGGGATGACGCCTTTTTGGACGCGAGACAATGTTGATGCTGGCTGGATGTTTGATGTCATTCTTATTCTTTTTTGGCCAGTGTAACATAACATTTTCATTGATCGTTATTTGAATGCTTATCGGAACATGGAGTTAAGTAAACAAGACTACTACTTGAACTGTCTTGAACTGCTGTTACTAATCAAGTGACATAACTTGTATTTCGAATTTGGCAAACTAGAAATTCCAGCCAAGTGCAAGTCTGTATTTGTATTTAATTTTAACCAAGCGATTGAATTAATTCAACCCAAAGAGTAGCTCAGAGAATACTTGTTTATTCAACCTAGCTGCTACGTGACTAAAAACCTAATTTACACAAGATATTACAGATAAAGATAACCTTTAGTCAAACAAAGCGAACAAAACAAATTGATCTTTGCAGCACGTGCCAAGTTGAATGGTAAACCGAGTTGAAGAAAGTGCAAACTTTCCTTCGAGAGAGTGGCCCTCGGGTATTGTTAGCTTAACTAATGGCTCCGAACACTAGGTCATGAGAAATAACCTGAAACTATGTATGTGTCGTGACAATGGCTGTTAGTTACGTTTATTGGAGATAATCGCTTACGAAGTGAGTGGAAAAAATGTATTTAGTCGGATGTAGGTTTTTTCTGAGAAACAGTAGGTTACCGCTGCCGGATAAAGTACGTGAAGTACGTCTAATGTCATAATTTATAGTAAAAACCTTTTTCTAAAGAAATATTAAACTGTACTGTGTAATTCAATGTGCAAGTAACAGCATAAACCATAAACATCAGTGTTATTAATATTACTGAAGCCGAGTAAGCTACTCCAAATGAGTCCCTACATGGTAACCCTTTTAACTCTCCCCAGGGTATTCCAACTACACACTTTAACTGAGGAAGGAGAACATAATTTACTTACCTTTTTTTGGTAGAGTGTACATTACAAATTGTCTTCTCCATAGAATTTGGTCATGTGACTTATTACAGCAGTTCATTTTTTACATAGACGGGGAAAGTATAAATTTGCTTCTCCTAATTTTGGTATGGACACCATATGGACACCTATTTTTTTACGCAGATAGGGAAACTGTGTACACTTGTTGTTCCATAACTGTCAAATCCATACCGTAGAAAACCACCCCCATCGACTCACCGTGACGACCATGCAATGGCTCTCCCGTATAGCGCCGCAGCAGCCGAAGAAGGCGATCACAAACACGACCGCGCCGAGCACTATGAACAGCCACGGCGCCACCGTCAGGTTGCTCTTCTGCAGGACCTCGTTGATGAGGCCCCAGTTCAGGAGCACGGCCACGCCGATGCCCACCATGGCCAGGCCGATGAGCTGTGGAGAGATTTATTTATTATAAAAAAACAATAATTCTTAGAGATGGAGGGTTGGTGGAGCACATTGAATGACTACGCAATATTTCCAGTAAGTACCAGTGATACAAGGTACGGTCAGCTGCATTTTAAGTCATTATACATTTCTGTACCTTTTCAACCTGACTAACCGTCAATATTTCAATGAATGGCGCTTTCAGATTGACAAGGTACAAAAGTGTATAGCTACTTATGCAGCTGACTGTACCATTGGCACTCAAAGGGTTAAAGAGTGTTTTTCTTCTTTTGGAATTTGGTGATATTGAGTTTGTCGCCGTGGTGGAAGGATTGGCTAGTCAGATTAGCGTCTGTCGCTGACAGCCCTGGGTCAGGGTGCGCCGGACGTGTATATGGATCAAGCGATACGTCACGCCATTATTAAGGTAGAACAATATTTAATAACAAATGACTGTAACGACAATAACCCAATGCTTTCTTCTTCTTCTTAACGTCGTTTGGGCAACCTGTAGGAAAGAGACTACATAGCATATTTGTGGTCCCACTGTGGATTAAAAGAGGCTGTAGAGAAACCCGATCCAAATGCTGAAATGCAAGTAGGTATAGGTGAATTTGATTCATTACTTTTCTCGTCTACGTGCTATTGCCATGTTTTTGTTGAAAAACGTGTGCTCCGCGTAAAAATATCGTACAAACAAAAGAGTTTGACTCACGCGCCAGTTATTATTTTTAGATGCGCAACATCAAAAATACTCTGGAGTTGCTGAGGATAAATAAATTCAAGAGTTACCGGCTACGGCTGTGTTGTATCAAAACTGTTTCTAAAGATAACTAATGAAACATTTTATAAATGCTCACAAAGCAACAAGCATTGAACGTGGTATTACAAAACCGCTGAAATAGAAAGCTATCACTTTTCTGATACAGTAAACATATTAATCAAATCAGTTATTTGGTCACCGAACTGACCTATAATAGGAATTAATGAATGATGCCAGGGACGGGCCCGGCCCTCACCAGACTTCTTTATGATCCCATTGTTTTGATAGCCAAAATACCTACTATTTCCGTCTTTGTTTACCAGAAAATAAAAGTGATAAATGCTTAACTACGAAGGCGGCAGTTTGTATAACGATGAGCTTACAAATTATCTGAGTGTTACTGACATCCGACCCCAATACAATCTGAAGAAAGATATGCAAGTGTGACTCGACTTCAAGTATTTGTTTAAGTAAACATAGTGGTACCGCTGAATTGCATTCCACGGAATTGTCACGAGACTCCACCACGCCACGCCCTTATGTCATACAACACGACCAGCACAACCATGCAAACGTGCTGTAACCCGGCTAAACGAAACAGACATTCACAGCATGCGTTTGCAATGCTTTCAGAATCCATTCGTGTTAGTCGGTTAATCCCTGGCGTGTCGGCCTGTCTCGCCTGACGAAACACAAGACTGGGAAGCTTTGAGTAATCTGTGGTAATAGTTGCATAACACTGCTGGATCGCCGGCCATTCGGGACGGATAACTCTGTGAAAATTTGGCTCGACAATCACGAGTAGGCACTTAATGGGGATCGCTTCAGCGGTAACGGTCGATGAAACAAGCGTTTTCGTGTTGAAATAAGGCATAATAAGCGTGCCTACATTTGTAATTATAATATCGCCGTCCCACTCCGATTATTGTTGCCTAAAGACAAGTTTATAAGTTCTGCAGTTCAATGCAATTACGAAGTACTCTGTGGTCCAATCAACCGACTATTGATTGAGTTGTAGCCTCACGATGTTTCCGAAATTGAACGCACTGCGGGTTCAAGTCGTGATGACTTCATTTGCGTGGAATGACACATATTCCGCAGAAGCCGTTATCTCTGCGATGAACTGTTAGACCCTGCCGAGTGCCAAATAATCTAATTGGTTCCTTTGAACTCGGGGTTTTTCATGTAAAAATCCTAATGGCATATAGCATATAGACTCCATCCGAGTAATTTATCATGCGACTAGAGCTCCGAAAGCTCAGGGTTCGATTACCGGCAAGGGAGAATATTTGTGTAAACACAGATATTATTTACTCATTCTTGACGGGTCTTGAATGTGTAATACTACATTGATGGATGCAAGTAATGCCTACCACACAACTCTAATTATTATTTTCCTATTTGCTATAAGTAGGGTAAGTAAATAACGCAAAAAATCACACAAATCTTTATCTATGTACTTCCAGATTTTATGGCTAAATAGCATGGTTAAGCTAAGCACTAACACTATAAACTCTATGGAACATTGCCTGAAATACTTATTCAAGAACTTCTAGGCGCCTTGATTTATAAAACTTATGAGTAAGCTAAGGTCACCGTGATTTCATTATTCAGCAATCCAGCTGTAACAGGTGGACTGGCGATATAATTCATGCTTCACACGCTAACTACTTTTTTCTGCTGAAAATCCATAGAATACATGAAGGTAACTCATTATTTAATTATTATGAAATAAAGGTTAGGTTTTAATACTTCAGGACCGTATGGTTGTTATTCTAATCACTTCTACGAGTAATTGATGGGAATTATAAAAAATCGACATCGATCCAAGTTGGTTGTTTATATTTTTTGCATATCCTAGTTTCCAACTGCTTTTCTGGGAAATTTAAACCCTACAGATACAGTATACCAGGGTGTCCACTCAGAATACTCCAAAAAATTCCCTGACTTTTCCCTGACTTTCCCTGACCATTTCAGAAATTTTCCCTGACCAGAGATCAAAATAAACAAAAGCTTGATTTGAAAGTTTCCGTTCATTTCCTTCACACTTATTAAAAAACTTCGACTGCGTAAAATATTTATACAGGGGGCTGTAAAATCTGTATATTAAGCCGAAAGAGTCGAAATGACTGAAATTCGAATAAAAATGCTTTTACATACTAACTTTGTTAGCCAGGTGAAGTTTTACTATTGAGAAAACAAAATAAATAATTGCGAATTTCAAAAACTCGTAGAATAAAAGTTTTTTCGAGTGACCCCCTGAGTCACCCCATTTTGGCTATGTACATCGTACATTGTACACCTACCACTATTGCAACATTCTGTACAAAGAAAGCAATGATAAATTAAGTATAAATAAGACCTACTTGTAAATACTTTTATTTTGCCATAACGTGTAATTCTTTTTTGTATTTGCGAAATATATGTTATTTAATTTCAATTCTATTATCTGTGGTGATGTAGGTATCTGCAACTGGCTCTCTCGAATAAACTGCCTTTCTAAGCTTGGACCATTTCCAACCACGCTGATCCACGGTGGGTTCACATACCTAGATGTGCTAAATCTAGATATACAGGTTTCCTCACGATGTTTTCCCTCATTATTTATTATTTATTTAATCCTTTATTGCACAAATATATAAATAAGTGTACAAAGGGTGGACTTAATGCTAAAAACATTTTCTACCAGTCAACCCTCATCGTAAGAGCGATGATATACATTGTACTTAAGTTAAAATTTGGTACATGTCAGCGCCGGGATTCGAACCCGCATCTCTGGCTTGAGAAGCAGGCGCTTACCCAACTGAGACACCACCGCTTTTTTAATTTTAAAAATAACATTATAATTTTGAAAAAGTTATTAAAATTTTGGAAACCCAAGCGGGATCTACTGGTTATTATTGCAAAAGATGTTGGTTAGAACTATTTAAAACCAAGGACTCGAGTCCTTGTTTAAAACACACTTATTGATGATCACAGGATTAGTACAGAGTGCTTTGAAAGTACACCTCCTCATTTTGTTTTTCAGAATTTAAAAGAAAATGTGAAATTGAAGCAGGTAGATTAAATAAACTTTATTTTTGTATATAAAACTTGTACTACTGGCAGGGGTATAGTAATGTAGAGCCTTCAAAACCGAAATAACTCGAATAAAGCGTGTTTAGCTTTGTAAATACCGTAATTAATTTCATTCAAACAAAACCGAAATCAAATATTTTCGTATCGGCGCGACGCCTTAATTTTTTTTATTAGGTTCCGCGTGTGGGCATCGCTTCTGCATGCGCTACCGCTGCCGGCGCAAAGTATGAGAAGTGATCGATGAAATGAGAATACAGTTTGTTGGCACCAACACGTTATATGGGGACTTATTTTTCATCACGAACTCCTAACACTCTAAAAACAAAAGTTGTTCAGAATGGCAAGCTGAGTCACACTCTTTTAAAAGAAATTGAATTAAGGGGACATCATTTTAACAAACTATTAACTGAGTCTGGAATCTGGCTTAGAAGATTTTATTTTATGGCTTATGTATTTTACGTTTAAAATTGTAGAAGAAAAATAATAACTAGTAAAGGAAAGAACTAAAATTTTGCAAAAAAAATGCTTTAATAGTCATTTTTCCCTGACTTTCCAGGTGGCCCATCAATTTCCCTGACTTTCCATGACCACCTTGAGCTTCCCTGACTTTTCCCTGACTATCCCTGACTTTCCAGAAAGTGGACACCCTGTATACCATACCTGAGCTATCTCTTTCACTCTAGAACAGCTATAAAAAATATCAAATGCTAAACAGCGCCGCCACGCGTACTGAAACGTGGGAATATAAAATAACGTATTCCTAGATTCAACGTTTGTAGATGTTTTGTGGCAATATTTCGCTCACGACGATTAGTTGGATGGGAGCGACGGCCGAGGGAAGCAGTTTAAATCAGCGTTATAAATATACGCGATGCCGTAGACCTACCGTAGTATAGGAGAGACTACGAGATCGACTATAGATAGACGCAAATATTATGTACCAACATTACGGCAAAAGACATTTTGTTTGTGGCTAGTCTTTAACGAATGTGAACGAAACGATTATTAAATTTTAAATGGGATGGTTAGTTACTACTCTGATGATTGTTGCAACAACTGCAACTTAATAGCATTCAAAATATTTTGCTGTAGTCAAGAATTAAAATGTAGTGGTATACTGTGCTAGAACTTTATCAACAATCACAAAATTGCGCAATTTTACTTTTTCAACGTAAAGCTATATTTTTCAACGTAATATAAATAAAGTTAACAGGAAAACTAAACGCCTTATGGTGACTAATGAAACAGCCTTGCAAATTGCAATGAATCATAGTGGAAAAAACAAAGGAAGTTACGTTTTACGTGGTTTCACTAAGCGAATTAATTAAAATATTTACCATGCTTAAAAGGCTCCTTTGAGATCCTCCCATAAGTTACTTATATGTATTGCTATAATTCCTTCCGTCTAAAGTTTGTATTGAAAAAATCGTTTTAAGCTATAAGACGGCCATTTTTGTGCCTATGTGTTAGTAGGTATATAAGTTTTGTAATTTATTTTCTGTTTATGTACCATACTACACTACACTATAAATATTAATTTATAAGTTTTTGAAATAAATTACTTTGAAAAAATACATTTAACTACCATATTTTTATTCTATTTCGAAAATATAGTATGTCTGTATTTTTAGCGATATTTTCTCCCTGATGAAACAAAACAGGGAACCCTTTACTTACTCCCCCATCCAACAATGGCTGGTCACCCTACGCCACGCATCACCTGGCACCCAAAGGTCATCGTGAAGTAAATAATCTTGACCTTTGCTTGGCAAAATACGTACAACGAGGTTCTGCTGCCAGTCGATGACCAGATAACTTCCTCGAGGTGGTGAGTCAGATGCTTCCTACCAAGAATGCTCTTAGTCTATTCTACTCCACTTCGATGTACCAATGAGTTCTTTGGTGTTTTTACTTATTTATGCATTAAAACACCGTAACGAGTTCTGCCGAACAGCCATGATCTAAACTCTAATTATAAGAAGGCTCGCAGCTTAGGTTTCTCTCCTACTCAGGCCTACCGCAAGTAAGGCAGAAATTCGAAGAACCATATTTATAATGAAAGTCTTACATAATTCTGGTACAGATTCAGTAAAAAAAATATTTTGTGTTAAATTTAATTCAGGTCAATTGTTTGAGTACGGGGCGAATGTTAAGTGGTGTTCATTGGACAAATTAGCCGACAGGCTAAGCTTGCAGCGTTTCCTGCATTCTATATTTTTGTTTTTAATATCGGAACGTTTATTTTTGTTTTTCTAGTAGCTAGGTACATAGTAATTCTACCATATAGCTTGCCTAAACACACAAAGATGGTAATTACTAGGAATTATCTGACTCTTTTGTCAGTTCTGTAAATTACCTGCATGTAGCTTAGTCCTAATGCCTTAGTTAAGCACCATACACCATACCTAATGTCGACTTCCTGTTTTTTTTATTCGTGATCATTATGACGCTGTAGAAGGCGGTAATTTAAATTATCATTGACTCTTGTAAAACCATTAACATCCTTGCAAATAGTTGCAAACTGATACAGAAATTTGCACTAAACAGGCGGGTGCTTCACTTACAACCAGTCGTTTGTTCTTCTATTCTTACATATCTTCTATAGGTAGGTACTATAGTAAGCAGTAAAGACTACATAATACATAGTATCTCTCAAGTATCTACAGTTATAACGTCATACAAAATGTCTGTGACTAAAGCTCAGCCGTCTGCAGTCTAGACGTCTGGCTAGTGTGAGGGGAATGATCACCGGCATTTTGTGCATCACTTCTAAATTACACACTTTCATGTTACAATATTTAGGGCCTGTTTCACAATGCCTGGATAGTGGCTACCTGTGGGATAAAAAACATGTTAGAGAGTACAATGACATGTCTTTTATCCCACATGCAGCCATTATCCAGATATTGTGAAGCGGGCCCTTAATCGTATCGTAAATGAGTATTGATGGCATTCAGAGAATTTGTACCGTGTCGGTCGTATCATACAAGAGGTATGCAATGCAATGAATGCCAATTCATCATGTTCAATGCACTCTGTTCTAAGCTTTAATTCATAACATAACATAGCTCAGGTAATATTAGAATCCTACCTGCGTTCTTGTTAAATAATTATTGACTAATAGACAATATAGATACGATAGACATACATAAATACGTTACATTTTTGAATTCTGTTGCCCGAGCACAGGATTCGAAACCTCCGTTTACGTTGCGTATTGGTTGCGTATCGTCAAATGTCACTGTCAAAATGTAAGGCAAATTTGTTAGTTCCAAAAGTGGCATTTGTTTTTTCCATGTTAGGTGGAATTTCACCAAACGCTAAACGTATTTAGTAGCCTGTCATACGTCTGTCAGTTAGTACAAAATGTATTTAAAATTTGATTTAAATACGTTTAGCGTTTGGTAAAAGCGACCCTTCGTGTAGATTCGAAAATAGTATCGAATCCTATGCTCGCGCCTCTGATGTCTGTGAGTTAGTTGAAAAAAAAACGGTTTCTAGTACCCAAATCACGTGGCCAGTGTATGGTAAAAAAGCAATTTTGGAACATTTTTACTGCCAACACATTTATCAAAGTTCGACAATAGAAGTCGATTTCGTTAATGATCTATCGTAGTGATGGAGATTCTGATAAAGCGTTCATGTCGTGCTGACGGTCCTTCAATCACCTTTGACCTATTTAGGGCTCGTCCAAACAAACATTGCATTGATGAAATTCCGATTTCCGGAACGCTAAATCAATACATTTTGTTTTGGTCCGCTTTCCTCATGTATTTTTTATTACATTTATCTTCCTACTGTTTTTATCGTTGCTGTAGTGAGTAAAAAATATTTGTATCAAAAGTTAAAAGTGCTGCTGAACCTCCTGCAGCTTGACTGGTAGAGAGATGCAGTCCACCTGATTGTACATCTAAATTGTGCAATATTACCGTTATTCATTTAAATATTTTTAAGATGAGCCAACTCAACAGCACACGACACCTTGTGACAACAGCCTGCTTGATATGCATGAAGTTTTAATTAATCCGCTCGAACCCGACTATAATCAATGTCAACGATCTCTCTTTAAAGCGGACTTGCAGAACGACCTTTATTTTTTGTAGCCTAATAGCAGTTCCGTTAGGATCAGCAGCTTTGTTCCCGCGAGTCAAATGTTAATTGTGACATCTGCCAGCGCATTCCCGTTCTTATGCTCTTACGCATGCAGTCCGTCCAGGAGGGTTACTCTATGCTGATGAAAAACGAACGAACTAGAGCTGTCGTTCAATCGGCACGTTTAATGCAACGAGATGGAGTCGTGGCTTGCGCAGCTGAACTCCGAAGCTTCGTGTTTTGTCTTAGAGAGTGACCCCCCCAGGTGTATGGGACTTGCATAACGCGGGTCGTCGACCGGCCGACAATGACGGGGCACGTGACGAAGGGAGGCGGGGCGCAGGGGGGGGGACAAAGAGCCCGGGAACTACGCTAATCTCCTAAGCCCTTTCATGGTCAGAGCCTCGCGGTAATAGACTCTAGTTAGATTTACTCCATGACGATTGATATCACATTTGCTTGAGCCTTGGAGCTGGTTTGCTACCCTTGCCTTGCTTGACGAAGTACGGGGATTCGGAGAGGTGTCATGAAAAGTTGAAAACGGTATGTATACCTACGTTTAATCGGTTTAATGCAACGAGTGGGCGACCACCGCCCGAGGCTAGCGCAGATGCGCTCCGAAATATTGTTTTCATACGCTAAAGCGAACTCCTGTATAATCATTTTATAACATCCTAAAATACTTTTGTTGTAAGAACCTATTAAAATAAGCCTTTCATGAACCAAGCTTGAGTCAAAGCGATTATATTTTCTTATCGGATATTTGCGAAGTCTTGCTCCACTAAGCTCGGGTAACTGTTGTTTCCGCTGATAAAGAAAGTGCTGTAAAATGAAAACCTGCGGAACAAGCCGGAGTTGTTTACATTGAATGGCAAAGCATAATGCAGGCTGATAACGATGCTTGAGAAGAAAATACGTTTCGTTAGGTGTTCTATGGCAAAAAAACAGACATAAATAAGTCAGTAATTGATTTAATATCGAATTGAAACAACTGAATACTAGCTAACTTTAGAATAGCTGCCATGAAATAATGAAAAACATTTTCTACAATTAAGTAAGAAGAACCTGACTAGGGTTTCTGATTTCTCGACCTGTTTTCATTCTCGAGCTTCGAGAATTCTCGAGCCCAAATTCTCGAGTCTTCTCGAGTCTCGAGCCTTTCTAAGAAGACCTTTAGAAAAAGCCTTAATTGAAATTAAAAAAAACACAAAATCTCCTTTTTTACTTTGTTAACTTAATCACAAAGAAAATACTCTACTAATACACGTAATTAGCTGCCTAGCTAGCTACATATTACTAGTACAAGGTGGGCCAAAAGTAATCACCCTATTGGAAGTTGCTCTCATCTATGGAGATGTCCGCCAATTTCAAATCAGTTTTGATACTGGTGGACTAGACAAATGCAGAATACAAGTTCAGAAGCCGTGGAGTGATATATACTCCCCAAGAACGCGGAATAATTGTGTTTATTCAGTTTTCGGGTCGCCTTTTTTTCGTTTTCTTTTTTTATCTGTAATTTTCCCCTGCAATATCGCCCGATTAAACCGTTTCAGACAGTTTTTCTGGGATTTTTTGAAGTCCCGTGTTTATGTGAATAAGCTCGTGTCTCTGGAAGCCCTTAAGGACAACATTCGACACGAGTGCGAGAATCTCTGGCCCGAAGTTTTCGCTGAAGTGATGAGAAATGCCATAAAACGAGCCCGTATGGCAATCAATTGTGACGGCGCCTATTTGGCCGATATCATCTTCTCGACTTTACCAATAAAATTATAAAGGTTCAACAACAAATAAACATAATCAAAAAACAGAAACGAAGTTTTTCATTTAGAAAAAAATGAGAGCCAAACAACATCGGATGACTTCTTTTGGTCCACCTGAACTAAGAAACAGTACGTAACTATTACTACGTTATCTTTTAATCATTCATTGGTATTATCAGTACAGCACTAGCTTAAATGGAGATGAAACATAATAAATCATAATAATAGGTACACGCGCGTGGTATACGTGTGTGTTGTATAGCTGCGCAGAAAAAATCGAATCGAAAATACTTAATTTTTATCAGAATCTCAAGGCTCGAGAAATTCTCGAGTCATCAAAATTTTTTCTCGTCTCGAACCAAGCCGAATTTCTCGAATCTTCTCGAGCTCGAGAATTCTCGAGCAGAAACCCTAAACCTGACCAAATGGTCCAAGAAGTAAGCGTGTAATAATAGTACATTCGTAGGTATACATTCATAAACAACCATGCAAATAATCTCAATAACAAAACACTATCAGATTTGAGAGACGCAACAGACTGGTGGAGTTAGAGTGTATTGCAGTAGGTATAGGACGCCGGAGGGGTCTGGCGCCGCGCTGCCGTCGAGGATACAGAGTACTTGAGAGCAGACCAAGGACATCGTGTACAGTGGGACACAGATACTACAACATTTATTAAGTATTTTGTGAAACCATTATATTCAGGGGGTTAAAAAACGGAAAGATTGTTCCTATTGAAATCGAAATTCCCCGAAAGAATGAAAAACTTGTTATAACTTTGGATTGTGGATCTGAGGTGTTGCAAAGTACTACTTTGAAACAAGGACTACAGTCACTAGCTCACTAACATGATGTTTACTTCGCAAAAGCAATAAATCACCCCGCTTCATCCCAGGTCCTGCCCTACTCTCTCCTGCTCTACCATCCACTACAGCAGAACAATATTAACAATTACAATTATTGATACATCATAATATTTCTGAGTGAAAAATTTAAAGCCATTTTGTGTATCGCAATTAGGTCATCTGGCCTGATGTAATGGGAGGGGCGAGTGGGGCAGGACTAGGGATGAAGGGGGGTGATTTAGTGCTTCTGCGTAGATTACATCATGATTGTGTAGAATGTGTAGTCCTTGCTATTCGTATGTAGGTTGTAGGAGATGTTAGTCCTGTTAGTCATATCAGAACAAGGAAATGAAGATTCTCTTGTGCGTTATGTGAACTTAGTTAGGTACCAAGCTATACCTTGAAAAATACCTATAGTTTACAATGTAATTTGATTAATTCAAGCGTAATTGTTAAAAATACAAATTACCTAAGTTGGCAAAAAGACCCAAACAACGGACAATGTAAAATGAAATATCCCAATTTAATGACCTACTCAGGCAGGCAGGAGTTAATAAATTATCATTAAATAATCTTATGAATTTTGTTTCAATAGTGAAAGCCGGCAAGTACTTCAAGGTTGCACTCAAAATCGAAACATCCGTAGTTGCGCTTCTCAGTCATTGCAAAAAGTATTACATTTTATTGCACGCACCTACCGAATAATCATCACAAACCGGTTGTAATTTGATAGTATGTTAGTCGGTATACATTGTATTGTATAGATACTCGTAGATCTACTTTCGCAAAAGTAACCAAAAAAGTAGGTACCTACTCAATATAGTTTTTCCCGGCGCATCAAAATGGAAAGTCTATTGGGTAATGGGCACCTGACCTAGTTATAAATTGGGACAGTCTTTGCCACATCATCAACATGCCCATTGAACGAGAAGTGTAAACTAAACATATTGGTTTTACGACAATATCGGTAAACCATAAAACTGTGTCTTAGTACCTATTTCTTGTGATATTCAGCATCCAACTTTAATCGTTCGAATTCTATTGGCGGCGGCGCCTCTCCGTCGTCTGCCATTCGTCGATGATGTCATCCGCGTCCACCAGAATGTTTGCTTACAACGATTTTCGTAAAGCTTTAGCTATTCCATCGAGTAACCGACGCCGACGTAGTTTTCCCGTCGCTGTGTGTGACCTTTCAGTCAATTTGTGTTATAAGTTCTGACTGGATTGTTAATTTTGTTTTGACAGTATCATGATCGAGAGTGCTGTTAGCTACGTTTCATCTAAAGCAGATCAGCCTATTAAAAAATATTTTTAATACTACTACGAATATCGGATAGTAGGAGTACTATGTAGGCATTTACATCAACACCATTTGCAAAATTTGACCCCACTCATACCTACAGTTCCCGCCAATTTACCGACTACACACAACAACTGAAAACTCGTTTGCACTATCGACTGTCGGATGGCCTTGTGTTTTTATTGCAAACTTTAAGTGGTCGACAACCCAGCAATTTTAGTTATTCAAGACTGTATACTCTTATGTTGAATGTGTGTTGTGTGAATACTACAATCTTCTATCTTACATTGGCGGTTTATTTGGCATCACCAGGATAATATTGGATTTTCCTCTGTATCTCTGTAATATTCTTCCTCCAAGGTTGGCATTTCCAGCTGGGCTTGCAAGGACTGCTCCTTGACCCAATTAGGTTTGCTTTCGCGCTGCGAATTTCAGATAACTTTAAGGTAAGTTAAGGCGAACTTTTTGAGATAGTGTGCAAACCTGAACTGAATAGTTTCACTATAAAATATTTTAAAAAAATTAGAGATCTAGCAAATGAGAGAATGCCCTTACTGGCTAACACGTTTAAGACTCTATGAAGCAACAATCCCTTTGTTCACTGTTCCCTTCTTAAAAACTACAAGAAGCTACGTTTAATTCTCAATGCGTTTCGTGACCTCGCCCGCGTCGTCAGGTATGAGGTAACGAGTCTAATGAGTTAAACGTAATCGCTCAAACACCTGCACTAGCTCTGTGCCGTATCCTTGATTGCAATTGCTATAATGATACAAGTGTTTGAACATGAAGCAGAGGTGTATGGTGTACTAAGGTTGGCTAACCAAACAATCATGTTTGTTCAACAGTTTTTCACTAGTATATTTGGTGTACATGTAGTATGTAGTTCCTCTGTCTGCATAAAAAATATACAAGGAAGATGTTACATGTACTTGTTTACATACCTACGTTTAATTATATGAATTTATATTATAATATGGAATACAATAGGTACTATGTATTTTAGGAATTAACAACTGATTCCTACTACTCTTTCATGCTATTTGTATAAAATTGAAGCAATATTAAAATTAAAACCGGGTGTGGTTGAAGGCAAAATCTTTTCGTAAACAGGCGGAAATGAATTCGTATTAAAAAAATGGGTTCCTGCGGAATAAGTAGCTATCCGATTCATTTATAATTCAACTGGGTGCACCTGTTGATTAGTTGTTGGTGGGGACGCAAAGGGACAGAAGTCACGCAAGCGAGGCGCTTTCTGACCTACTTGGAGTTAAGTCAGTAAAATACCAAAATTATGCAGGTATTATGAATACTTAACACACCACGGAACTGTCGATGTCGTTTTCTAGTGCACTCGGGAGCGGCGAAAAATTTCTAGCCACAAAAGTAGGTATATAAGTACTGAACCAAATTTTTAGAAGGTAATATTCTGTAATTCCGATTTCCGATGCCTTGTTAAATGTTCTTTAATATTGCAGACGGCTTCAATAAGCTAGCCTTTTCCGTTTAGGAGTAGGAAATTGTGCTATCTACCTATATGTATTACATATCTAGGTGGTTTGGTTTCAAGACTGGATTCGGTATTTTTTATTATTGATGTAACATGTCCATGTCCTAATTTTACTAGTTTTTTTTAAGTCATATAGACAGACTTACATAACATGGCTATAATGGATTGAATAATATAACTTTCATACTAATGACCTAGCCTCGTAATATCTGAGACGGCTTCTATTCATTATAGTTTATTTTACCTTTTGATTGCAGGTTATACCTACTATTCGTCACAAAATTTCATTTATTTATCTCAGCTATTGCAACACCCAGTCTTGCTTCTTCTTGCTTCAGTTTACTGGGAGCGGGAGCTAGGCTGGCTGAGCTGAAATTAAGGGGATGTGAACAAGGGTTACACTTGAGAGAGAAACGTACAGACACTTCGCACTCTCTTAGAATAGAATAGAATTATATAAAGTAATGCCCTGCCCATCCTTACAAAAAATATTCTGAGGGGGCGAAGTTATTCTACGTGGCTCTCAAGAATAGAACCATTATAGATACCTACATTAAACCTTATTTACAGCTCAGCCAGCCTAGCTCCCGTTTAAATTGAAGCAGAAAGTATGGGTATTGCAATGTATGAGATGGAATAGAGGTGGGACCATCTTTCTGTAATCTCTAATGTCATCATTAGCATCATTATGCATAATCGTCCAATCCCGGAAAGGCCTCTCTAAAGGGTCAATGTAACAATCTGCGTACCTAACTTCCTTCATCATGAACTGTGTCCAAAAACTCACTGTGTGAAAAGTAAAAACTGCAAGCTAAACAAAATATAACTTTGAGTCTTTAGTTAGCAACTGTCGTCAGCCAGGTGTGCCAACTGCACAAAATTCAATGTGGTTCCCTGTGTGAAGGCTATGTTCGTTGTTGTGTATTACTGGTAGACTGGTGCCCCTTCTCCGTTCTGAATGAATAATACCAACTACATAGGGTAACTTGGTAGCTTCTTATTATTTCAAGGCTACCGTTTTCGAACATGCATCGAATATACCGTCATACCGTCAGCGTAATTATTGCCATCATTATTTTTGCATTGCCAAGCTGTTTTGCTTTCGTTTTCATAACAAATTGCCTGCCGACCTCCTGATATGGTTTCATCCGGAGGTACAAGGCAACAATAGCCAAGGTGACACGTACAGTGAAGTAGGTAACTATGCACAAATATGCGAAGACGAGATCTCATGTAGGCACTATAAACATCCGTGATGTCATAATGCCCAACTGTTGACTCAGTATGACACTGAATATTAGTACCAAGAATACAAGGCGTTTAATTCAGCTATTTTAGGAATGTTCGTAACGATTCCTTTGTTTTATTTTTAATGGACTTCCCTTCCTTGATTTCGTTGTTGTCATGGTGTGGCCGAGTGGGGCGGATTTAGGTAGGTTAGTTACCTAGCCTAGCTAGGTCCTAGGCGCGGAAGGAATTTACTTTATGTAGAAGTTCTGATTTCCTAACAATCCTTAGAGATGGAATCGGGATCAACTCAGTTACTACCTTTTAGTTTTAGAATACCATTGAATTTCTGCACATAAATAAACAAATAGGAATGTTACATACACTTCTATCTACCTATAACCTGAGCTATAGGTATAGCTTGAGGCCCAGCGGCCGTACCGCGAATGAGAAAGGTCTCATAATCCTGCCAAACGTGTTTACGTCTCGATCTTACCGCCTTTTTCTGAGCACAATCTCATTCGATTCGGCATTCACGAGAAAAGTAAAAAAAAACAATTCACCCGACCGTGCCAGCACGTGACCGCGGTCCCTGGCCGTTTGGTTCGGAGCTACAGGTATGCGTGGCCAACTAGATGAGTCGCAGGAGTCGCTCGGCTGACCACGCCACAGCCGGAACACTGGAACCGGTTCCACACGCCCTGTACCCTACAACTCACCGCAAACAACAGATTGAAGAAGAACAGCACATATTTCACAAAACTCGTACCACAACCCATTTTGATTTAGGATAACACTTCAGATTCCTTGCACAGAACACTGGGTCCTAATGAGTTCACTCGCGGCGGTTGTTTACGTGGCGCGGCGCGGCGGTACCTGCAGGCGTCGCGACTCGGAGACGAATGAAATGGAAAGACGAGAGCGCGGGAGGGGATGATCGCGATGGCGGCAGCGGATGCGTATTTGCAAAATTGATGTGTGGAGTTGGCTGAAATTGAGACATTATTGTTCGTTTGTTGTATTCTAGTTTTGTGCTGCACCTGCCGGTATTCAATGTTTACTTTAAATTATTCACAATAAATACCTAATATTAAGTAAAATATTTTTCTAAGGTACTATAATAATTATGTTCATTAAGTATTATTAAGTACACCTATTATCTTATTAACTAAACCGACTATGGTCTCAAATAAAAACTCAAAGGAACTCATAAAAATTGAATAGGTCAAATTATTTAAAATATTTTATACCTACCTAATATTTTAGAGGTTGCACGTTAGAGATCGAGTTGTGCCTTACTTTTACAGTTTTAAAAAATTGACCCGACCTTAAGAGATCAAAGAATCTAACACAACTTAGGTATATATAAATAATAATAACAAGTAATAGTAAATAATCATCAAACAACTGTTTTTGTTTTATAGTTGTATTTGTATGACAGTGACACACACATACTAGACTCGGACACTACTTTTACAAGTACGCCGCCGCGTCCCGCGCTTCCCCTCGCGGCCGCTCGTGTCATGACCCCTCATTCATCCATGCTCTGTCCCGCTCGCACCTAAGCGAAGTACCCCAGTCTATCCCTCTCTCACTTCATCTTGGCAGGATCTCAAGTTTAGGAGGATAGAAGTTGCAACTTTGACTAGAGTTGTGACTTGTGTTATCTTTACTCATTATTTACTATGGATTCCAACATGATCACATCATATCAGAATCATCAAATCAGATGGTAACCCCTAGGAACAGATTTAATTAAAGCTGTTTCTTTCTGTCTTGTTTCCATCTCAGGTTTCCATATTATTTTAATTCTAACTAACCTGAATTTTCTGAGGCTGCGTGAATCAAAATCTATGCCTATGTATGGATGTATGTATCTTGTATGATCATAGCTGCCTTTATTGTAATTTTATGATACCTCCAATGCAATGTGCAATTAGAATTAGGTATTTATACTGCATTGCATACAGTATGCTGCATACTGCTTACTGTATGTGACTAAGCGAATAATCTCATTCATTTAATAAATAAGCAGGTAGGTGGTAGGTATTTTGTATTGTACCTACTAGTACTTAGTACCTACCACAACTACACTGACAGCATAATACCCTTATTTTCATGTACCTACTCAGTAGGTAGTTATACATATACTCCTTAGTAGTCGTGAGCAATGAAAAAGTTCCAGTGACTGCTGCTATGTCGTAATCAAAATCTGACGACCGAATGGCGTAGTGGTTAGTGACCCTGACTACTGAGCCGAAGGTCCCGGGTTCGATTCCCGGCTGGGGCAGATATTTGTTTAAAGACAGATATTTGTACTCGGGTCTTGGGTGTTGATATTTATATTTAGTATCTATCTATCTATGTATTTGTGTAGATATATCAGCTGTCCCACACCCATAACACAGGTTCTGCCTAGCTTGGGGTCGGATGGCCGTGTGTAAGATGTCCCCAAAAAAAAAAAAACAAATTACTTACTCATTTATAAACGGTAAGGTAAGCTTAATGATGCCGTCTGCAATATTGAGTAAGTACCTAACTAAGTATGTACATTTAATAGCACATCATACTATTACGATTTTTTATTATTGCCATCTTTCAGGAACTAGGTAATTATCAAGGTTTTTCTCCTACGATATTAATGAATTAACCATCGCTCTATACATCTTGGGTGTTGATATTTATATTTAGTATTTAAGTATCTATCTATGTATTTGTGTAGTAATATCAGCTGTCCGACACCCATAACACAGGTTCTGCCTAGCTTGGGGTCGGATGGCCGTGTGTGAGATGTCCCCACATATTTATTTATTTATTTTGGTAAGTAAGTACCTACATGAACTTAGCCAATAATGGCTTGTGTTTGGGAACCATTAATAGATAACAAAAAAGTTAACTTCATTCTTTATTTGGTTAAAACCACAAGCCAGTTTCTATATCTGTCCGATCTCTTAACATTTGTGTCTGTAGGTACAGATAGACACACAATCACTTTAATAATGTTATTCATTCTTGAAATTTTCAGAGTATTTTGCTGTACATTACCGGGTTAATTATAATTATTATTTATACTTTTATTGCACATTTACAAAAGTATATGTACAATCAGGGTGACTCAATGCTAAGTCCACCTGATTGTACATATTTAATTAATAATAATTCTCTAACAGTCAACCTGCAGGAGGTTCAGAAGCAGTAAGACGGGTTTGTAATAGTTTGTGTAGTGGCTTCAAAAATTATACAAACAAACACATAAATTAATATACTTCAACTTTATAAGCAAGCACTAACAGCTATTAAGGACGTGTAAACTCTTCTTAGGTACATAATAGAGTACTTACTTACTGACTGGCTTTAAGTTAAAGTTACTTATTGAAATATCAATCAACTAGTAAGTACCCCACGGAGAGCCGGTATACTTAAACGTGTGAATTTAGTCATTATGTACTTGCCTATGTAATTTTATCAGAAAAGCACAAAGTTAATCGGAAACAAACAATAATTTGTGACTCAGTTTGCACTTCGAAATGCGTCAGTTTTAGACACTATGTCATAAGTAACTTACCTAATCATGATCCATCAAATGATTATGCTATGATCACTTACGAGTAACTTACTTTACATAAGAGTATCTTCATAGTCTCTCGTGCGTACGGGACGGTAACTATCTCCAATTTCAAAAAATTATAAAATTTCATTCTTCTTCTTCTTCTACTTACGTAATAGTGTTGCCAATTTGCAAAGCAAATTGGTCCTAAACCCAGTTTAAATTCACATCTAAGCTCCACAAGACTCTTAACACTTCTTACCCAACAAACCACTCCTGCCATCGACTGTACCCGACGGTACTTGCGAGGAGAAAGTGCAAGCGATCGGAGCCGGCGATCGAGCCAGACCACTCGGGCCTCCGACACTTTCCAATGTGCTGCCCTTCGGTGGGGCGTATTCTGGTAATCAAGCTAAGTACGTTTTATATTCCATAGATATAGATGGAGAAACTGGACTGGTGTTGTTCAATGGAGCAGTTCCCATGCATCCTAGCTGGCCGCGATTGCCCTGTACACAGGAAGAGATGTGGTGCCCCATCCTCCACCTAGTGCCTCTGCATATGCTGCAACTATCATCTGTTAAGATGCCGTGGCCGCTAATGATGAATCCTTGGTTGAGATCTTAGTTAATTCGTAGATGAACGTAATTAGTTCTCCCCTACCTAGGTACCAACCTATGGTAGGTAGATAAACAAATCGCAAAATGCATTATCTGGTTTAGTAGAATAGGGCGTTGAGTTTCATTTGGACATAATCAAAGAAAACTCCGCGATCAAGGTTTGCTTAACCGGTTTTAGCGATTTTAAAATTGTTTGTTTTATAAGAAGAGAACAAATATTACCTACCTAACACAACACCCACGCTTTGTAGGGAGGTGGGATGGAGTTGGAGATATTTTGACAGGTAAGTACCTGAGATAAAATAGAAGAATTAAACTGAAAATGATGTAGCGACACATGTTATAGTCACGTTTTGCAATGTAAGCTTTCTAGTAACTTCCAGTAGCGAACAATGCGCAGACGCTAGTCGTCTCGCGCCCGTCACTTAGACAACATACTTGTAAAATGTAATTGGTAAAATCAGTAAATAGTTTGGCCTCAAGAAATCCTGCATTCGTCATTTACCACAACCCCATAGCCACATCTTTATACCCTAAATTGGTGACCTCCGACAGACTGAACACGCAACCTTCGGAAGAAACGATGGAGTCAGCACGGCGATGACGCGGCGCAGCATGGAACGGCGTGGACGAGACGGCTCCCCCAGCAAGGCCATGGGGTAACAACGACAACATCAGGAACATCATCTACTGGAAGTGCACCACCCCTTCACAAATTTTGGTAACGCATCAAAGAAGAAATTAGCGTATCGAAGCATCTCAAGTCAGCACCTGGACGAGCGGAACACATAGAAGGTGCGATTGCGCGTCCACGACGGCAGGTCAACGGGCGGTAATCGGCGCTTCTGAAGTTAGCGAGTTTGGGCGGTTTCCTCGCTGCGAGGCTGCCGAGCTGGAGCATAGTGGACTGGTCACCCACGCGGAGGCTCACTCGAGGGTCCTCATGGAAGTTCCCGCCAGGATGGACGAGAGATGCAACGAAAGAAGCTATTTTTAGATCGGAAATTCCCACATGGTTCAATCACACACGAGGTCGGATTCGCAGAACCGAGGTAGCAGCGTTCATCTTGCACGGTCAGCGGAATGTGATAAGCGCGTCGCGAGTGAACAAAGTGCTACGTAGTTATACCGAGTGGTTATTGTGTGAGATTTATAAGTTTGATTTGTTAATTTTGTATCAGTATTGAAATGTAATTTTGTGATTTCTGTTTTGTTTGATATTGTATGTTTCAGGTTTAAAGCTCCGTAAGAGAGGCTTTTGTAACATAGGTATTACGTATTGTACTTGAAAATTTTTGACAAAAATTTTGAAAAACGGGGGAAGTGATGTAGCGACACATGTTATAGTCACGTTTTGCAATGTAAGCTTTCTAGTAACTTCCAGTAGCGAACAATGCGCAGACGCTAGTCGTCTCGCGCCCGTCACTTAGACAACATACTTGTAAAATGTAATTGGTAAAATCAGTAAATAGTTTGGCCTCAAGAAATCCAGCATTCGTCATTTACCACAACCCCGTAGTCAACCCACTCAAAACCCTAAAATGAAAACGTAACACAAAATATTTTGTTGATAAATTTTATTTGTATAAAATTACTTTTTATCTTACAGTCTATACTACTTACTAAAACTAACTTTAATAAAAAATGCAGATATAATTATTTAAGTCATCAAAATATAAAGTTTTAAGGCAAAAACAACATTGAAATATAAAATAAAAAAAAAACAATCACAACATGATCATCGAGATCAACACGACCACACTTTAAAATATTTTTAACAATCCTTCACGGTCTATATTCAATAGAATAGGCAGGGTGAACTAAACATCACTAAAAACTAAAACAAATTAACTAAATACCTACTTTTTTTTAAAGAAATAACTATGCTACGTTTGGTAAGTCAAGAGAAAAATTTTTGACCTATTAAGAATTCAGTTATAAAAGAAAGTTACCAATCATAACACAGTCAGTGCGTTGGATAAAAAAGAACATAGCCGGTCAACGAATATAATCATATCCATTATCTTTAAAAAAAAACATATTCCAACCCATCCCAAAATTGTCTCAGGAGGACTTCATTATTCTTTTCAGAAGGCCTAGGACTTACACCGCGCGGCTTCGAGAGTCTCAGACTTTTATTTTGTCATTGTGTCCCTTGACATACGTTCCTTGCGCTCCGTGCTAGGCCTTCAGTAGTACCTAACTGTGACACTACCATCATCTACCTATCCGTAGCGTAGCGTAAGCGTTCAGGAATCGCTGATCTCCGGTCTAATACTTGGGCAGGGTGGCGCTGGGCGCGGTGGGCGCGGCCAGCAGCGAGTCATCGGGGCTGGCGAAGGTGGACTCCCGCAGCGTGGAGTTCCTCATGGAAGCCCTCCGTCTCTTGGTGATGGAGTGAGCCAGGAAGAACGTGCAGAATATGCCGGTGCTCTGGAACAATAAGGGGATTGGGGGTTAGGTACAAATGGAGGTGTAAGTTATAGTTTGTACAGTTTTTCGTAGGGTCAATGTACCTAATTGGGCGTTTATGACAAATGAATACACGGCTCTTAGATATAAAAAATGTTGATGATGAATGAAGTCATTTATTATATTATAAGGAAATATACTATACCTAAACTCGTATTTTACTCTGTTGATAAGGTGCAAATAAAAAATGATAAAAACCAAATGCCGTGTCCGGGCATAAAGTCTTTGAACTGCAATCACGACTCATACTAAATCATAATAAACTGTGAGTATAATTGATGGGTGCATGTCCCTTCAGTACAGTAGGTACTTACTTACATTAGGTTACGTAAGTAAGTATATCAAATAGTTTAAAAATGCAATTATCGGAATGATTTGTTTTGAAAACAAAACAAAACAAAACGGCATTGTCTCAAGGAATTAGATGTTTACAAGTTCGTGAAATATAGTTATTGTATATTATGTAAGTATATGAATTTCGTGAATAATCCCTTTGTGTATAGTAGCTACTTTGTATAAAAAGGAGTCTATTCTCAATTTTATTAAAACTAGCCGGCGATGTCGCACGAGGAACTAATGCTAATTAAACTATAGTTACCTATACATAGTGAGATTCATGGTGAGTCACACTGTAACAAAGAGTGAATAAGTGTTCTTGAAATAAGTACAAAGTGAATGTTTCTTTATTCCAGCTTGTGTGTGTTTAGTCAAAATATCACATTTGGCTAGTTACACTACTTTTATCGCTGGCTGCAGTAGCTTAACAAGTAGTTTTCCACTGTTCTCAGTACTACACAGTTCAGCACAAGTATCTAAATTCTAAGTAAGTAGTATCACTCTTGCAGATCATCACGACCCATTACGTCCCCACTGCTGGGGCACGGGTCTCCTTCCAATGAAGGAAGGGTTTTTAGGCCTAGTCCAGGGTTTTTAGACTCTTGCAGATGACTTACTTAAATCTAATTTTGTATTCCAACAACTACCTACCAAATACTTAATTGTTGGATTTTTGAGGCGAAATTTAATTCTAAGAACATAAATCCTATTAAAATCACAATTTAGGGCGCCTTCAAATTAGTCGCTAAGTGTCGCGCGGCTGCAGCGCTGCTGCAGCGCTGCAGCCGCGCTGCTGTCTAAATTCCATATAAATTATTAACGCGCGACTGCAGCGCTGCAGCCGCGCGACACTTAGCGACTAATTTGAAGGCGCCCTTACATTAGAGCATTGCCTGAAGTGGCGAGCAAGGTCGCTGCGTCTCACTGCATCTGACGTCACGTGTTTGCAAAAACTTAATCATTATTTAGATGACTGAAGGCCCGTGGCGTGAGCATGACGATGACGCAGTCAAGGCCCATTGCTCATCGGTCATCGATGATGGCATCAACAGGATAATTACGACAAATCAGGTGCTTGTTGACTAAACAGTTGGGACTTCCATTTTTATGTGAGGCACTAGAATTGTTCATATCTAACTTCTATCTATGTATTTGTACAGGTATTTTATGGTCTTCGTAAAGCAAGGATCGTCATTATACTGCAAACAAAGTACAGACCTATGTAGATACTTATATTTATATACTAAATGTAACTAAGTACTATTACAAACTTCAATTAGAGTCCTGATACACAAAATAGCACTAGTGTTAAAAAACAAACAGTATTATCACCTCAGATCTGGCATTGAGCCTCGCCACGCTAATAAGAAAATTGCTCTCCCGAGGATGTCAACTAATACGACTCATTAAATGCAATCGCTCCCACTATTCGTGAGGATGTGATATGATAGGGACCTGCTCCCCTAGTGGAGACCCGTACTCTGGTGTAGCGACTGTAGGAGGATTACTAAAACGATAATAATTATGTGCCACTGGGAGCAATCTATTGCAGCAGTACAAGCAGAGAGCGATGTTTGTTCCATCAGTACCTAAAGCATCCTTAATTTTAACTTGGTATACGGTCACGGCGTTCTTAAAACCGTCTGTTTCCAGCTATCAAACCAAATAAAGCAACGCGTAAGCACTCTTTTGGATGCTAGCCGCCTACCATGCTAATTCTAATGACCTGTAATGCTTATTTATCAATAAATGAATATGAATATGAATATGATATGCTCTAACCGAAGTGGGAAAACGTTGTATACAAAAGTGGAAGTAGTGCTTACAGTTATCAGTGTCCATGATTCTAAACTACACGGCATCAATCATCAACACATCACTATCGTCATCATCATCATAATTATTAAATGCAAATCGTATCGTTTAAAATAAAAAAATAGTTAATCACTTATCGTAAGCTTTGTATGCTCAGGCATCCATTAGATAACTAGGTAAGTAAGTACTTATCTAAATCACATCATTTCATAAACATGATGCAACCTTGACCAACATGGACCAGATTTATGTCTACCGCAGATGCGTCTGCGCATACAAAATGACGAATTGACGTTGACGATATATAAGATGATGTGACGTGAAAACTATTTCTAAAAATCGCTTTATTATAAACTAGCTGTTCCCGCGAGCTTCGCTTCGCCTTAAAGTTTTCCCGTGGGAATTCCGGGATAAAAAGTATCCTATGTTCTTTCCCAGGGTCTATACCATATGAATACCAAATTTCATTCAAATCCGTTCAGTAGTTACTTTCGCATTTATAATATTAGTTAGGATTAAATGCATAATTTTATTATTAAAGCGTATTGCGCATCATGTGATATGTGACTTAGCCAAACCTAATTAGTTATTCTTCCCAGGTTCATTACCACTTATCTATATTTTATGAAGGAAGCTATAAAAAAATATAAACAAATCGTACTGTATGATCGTATGGTATGACATCATTTGGGACATCTTTATTGTACCTGTACCTACCTATGGCCTCCTCGACAGTTGCCTAAGTTGGTGCCATAAACAGTAATGTTAAACCCCCGTATAATAAACATGTAGAAATATCTATCAACAGCGATGACATAAGGAAATCCGTTAAGTAGGTAACTAGAGCTACGTAGTACGTACCCACTATGTAATACTATAATAACATTTACATAATGCAACAAGTTGACCAAATAACAAAAAAAAGAGCTAAAACCGTGAAAATGTGCAGCATTCGCATCGCAAATGACCGAAATGAGTCACAAAGACTGCGCTTGCGCAATACGAGAAAGTGACCACGCCCCAGTGACACTGCCTACACACAACCACTGGCAGACCCTTGTTCTCTTCACATTTAGAGGAAACGAAAGCTCTTCGTAAAATGGTTCGTAAAAGCACCCACAGTTATCACAATAAATCAAAACGGTTACGTTGAAGCATGTGTGATTTTGATGTGTGGGTAATGGAATGGGTATTTCCTCACGGCTGTAGTAAGGTGGCTGGAGTCTCTGATCGGAAATAAGTTTATTTGAGTCTCGAGTGTTGTCATTCATGGTCATTCTTTGACTCTATAATGCATGGATTTTTGGAAGTTCTCGATTGGAGACCATGCAAAAACTGTGAAACGTTTTTAAACATTGCTCTCCTCTTCAGAAAGCTGGCAAGATATCAAGATAACCATATACTTAACTATAATTAGATAAATACCTAATTAAAAAAACCAAGCTATGTGTCGTACAACTGTATGCATAAATAATGTCATGACGACGATGTCGATGTCGATAAGCTAGTGTTGTCACGGCATCCATTGTATGACGGCGTTTTTATCGATAGTTTCCATCTGTCGCTTCATGGGAATTCATACTTTACAGACACAGACAAGGTTAACTCGTTATTATGTTTTCTAAGTGACTTCGTTTTTTTTGTTATATCGAGCTGACATGGAAAAAATATAAGCAAAATTAAAAACACTAAAACAAAGAACAAAAATTTACATAAGGCTGAGTGTGCTTTACATATTTCAGGAAGTGGATGGCATAAATAAATTACCTGACCATTACATTAGACTGACATAACCTAATTAACCACAGGGTCAGTAAAAAAATATAATACTTAGCATTTGTTTTATTGAGTTTTTTTGCCACTTTCTTATATTTTAGGTAGGTAGGTAAGTCTCTCGCTTATATGGAGAAGAGTTCTTAACAGTAGTACCTATATATATAATTACTTAGCGCATACTACCGCATATTACTACATAGGTAAAACAGTTTTGATCAGATAGCTATAAAGGGGCTTTTTATAGAACCATAAATTTATAAACATACATAATTTTTTTCGTATTTTTTACTGAAACTCTGAATACAACACACGCCCACAATGATATCGTCCGTATTAATTACTTGACACTGTGTTGTCTGTCCATATCACCAACACTGGCAATGATATTGCTTTTAACTTTTTACAAAGTCACGCGATATGTTTTTGATATGAAATAATGAATTATTTGCATGAACTGACAATGCCGAGGGCCAAGGACTAAGGGCCATTGTAAAATTTAATATACCTACTTACCAAGCATTTTGTTATTTTTTTCTATTTTTATTATTCTTATGTTTTACAGGCAGAACAGGGAGGTACCTACTTACCCCTGTATCGAACGAACGAAGTGTCTCAATATCCGTGTCCGCGTTGTTATATGTGTCTCAACGACTAATTAAAATGTTGAAGTTGTCATACATATATCACTTCGTTAGTAAAAATGAGTTTGCGATACACATGCAGACTATTGAAATATGACTTAACTAAGACTTAACTAAGACTTAACTAAGTACCTACTGTATGTATAGGAACTTAAGATTAGGTAATAAGGCAGCCAAAAACGTCTATTGTTCGTTCATACATACGTATAACTATCGAAAGACTTCATCGATCGATAGGAAGCTATAGTCCATCCCATTTCTTTCAATGCATGTCGCGTTTTATGTGAAGCATGACCCAAAAACCGGAAGCTATGTGGCATTATGTACACACGGGGACCATTGTGTAGACTCGGCCTAAATTTTTGTAGAGTGCGACACAAGCTTTATATTCTATTTTTAGTTGTATCCGTATTCACTTGTGTCCTAATAAAATTATAATGAATACTTACATAGTTAGAGTTTAGCTTTTTAAGCTAAGGTTTGCTGTTCTTTGGTAGAATAGGTTTATAGGTACGAGCCTAAACTTATGTATAATTTGTAGGTTTGCACTTAAAGTTTACAAGACATCCCCTCTACAACAAAGGTGCAAAGGTTATCGACCCAAGCCAGCGTTTAAAAATTACATAACAATTAACAATGCATGGTGTGTTTATGGTAAAAACTCACGCGTAGTATTGTAGGTACTTACAAACTGTTAAATTCAATGTTTCGGCTATAACTATATACGATCCTATTCCCGTTATTTATTACACGTCTTGTAGAGTCCGAGGTAATCGGGTTGTTATAGTTCTATTCAAATCAAAATAAAAAAAATGTTTATTGTTCAATTACATATCAATCATACAAGTTGCAAGGGCCCCTGTACTAGGTGACAAAACTGTGTTAATAATTTCTACGCTAGGTAAAAGTTCGGAGATGGAAAACTATTCTAATAACTACGATATCAGTTCCAGCCTGTACCGATTGGGATAACCGTGAATTATTACAAATTAATTCAGGACTTGCCATCGGTGTAACCTCATCAAATAAGGCGAAGAACCAATTCGTCTCAAGGATTAACATAATTGTTATTCAAACAACATCTTCAGTTGGTATTGTGTGGGTCTTAAGGTCGTAGTTTGACAAGGAAAATGGTTAACAATTGTTGCATTTATTCCTTGTGACCTTCTATATGTTACTTGAGTTATGGGTTTGTGAGTCAGACAGAGCTAAGAGTGTTAATTATTATTGTCTGTGTACTCTTCTTGAGATTTTGAGAACAATCATTTCAAAACCTGTTGTATTGTGATGAGTGATGACCTAAAGTTCAAAACCGTGTAATTTGCAAGTATGTAGTAAAGGAAAACATATGGAAAAAAAACCTGCTCACCTAAATTTTACATAGATGGTAGGTACGTAACAGCTACATTCAGAAGCTATAGAATAATATATTAGTACCTTCAGTTAATCTTATTTTCCCCTGCGACTCTTTAGGGTAAAAACGTTCTATTAGAGGTGGTATCCGATAGGTGTACGATTTGTTGACTACTACATCTAGAATCCAGCATATTGGCTATACTTTCCAAAACGGCGATACAGTTTCGAGCGAGTTATTGCGAATATAGAGAAAAAAGACCCCGGTGGAAATCTGACAACCTAAACCTACCTAAAAACGGACCTAAACTCATTGACATATATATTACCTAAAGTATATATTATTATACCTTCAGGGATTATTTGCAATCGGAGCTGTTTTCGTATATTTTCTCTTGTGTCACTCGCACCGCGGGGAAACCCAACAGAATACACCACTTAGGGCCTCCGCTCAACGCTGCAAAACCCATAAACTAAACCCCTCACCTGCAGCACAGAAGCCGCCAGCGCCACCATGGCCACCAACAGCAGCTGTTCCTTGGCGTACTTGTGCAGCGGCTTGGCGCAGCCGCGCTGGTAGAGGGCGCTGCAGTCGCCGGCGTACGGCTGATGAAGGGAGTCTAGGGGACCCTGGCCGCAGCAGGACAAACGGCGATACGACTTTTGTTACGACCCTTGTTGCAAATATGAGTAAAAAGCCAGCGGCTCCATGACTACGCCTTCTGGACCATTGTGAGTTTTAGAATCTCAGCTGAGTTGGGCGGAAACCCGGAGCAGGTACGTTTTCTTTTGTTTTTCGGAAGCTGAAGGTTGTCTTTTGTTTTTCCACATAATAGTTATGTTTACTTCCGCTCCACGGTCTCCGTCGCTCGCTATGCGGTCTAAATTCATAGTAAACAGCTTCGCTTAAAGCTGCAATGGACCTTAAAGTACCCCCTCACCTGCAACACAGAAGCCGCCAGCGCCACCATGGCCACTAACAGCAGCTGTTCCTTGGCGTACTTGTGCAGCGGCTTGGCGCAGCCGCGCTGGTAGAGGGCGCTACAGTCGCCGGCGTACGGCTGATGAAGGGAGTCTAGGGGACCCTGACCGCAGCGTGGCAAACGACGATACAATTCGCGGCTCGTATAGCAAATATGACTAAAAATCCAGTGGCTCCATGACTTCGGCTTCTGGACAATCGCGAGTTTCAGGACCTCCGCTATGTGGGGTGGAAACCTTAAGCAGATCTGTTTTCTTTTGTTTTTTCATACGATAAACCTCAAGTAACGCAGGCTCCGTCGCTCACTATGCGATCAAAATCCATAGAAAACAGCTCAGCTCAGGTCTCCTCTCAATGCAGCTCCCATAAAGTAAAACCCCCTCACCTGCAGCACAGAAGCCGCCAGCGCCACCATGGCCACCAGCAGCAGCTGTTCCTTGGCGTACTTGTGCAGCGGCTTGGCGCAGCCGCGCTGGTAGAGGGCGCTACAGTCGCCGGCGTACGGCTGATGAAGGGAGTCTAGGGGACCCTGCCCGCAGCAGGAGAACGAGCGATACGACTTGCGACTTTTATTGTTATAGAGAACAAAAAGCCATAGGTTTCATGACCATACGCCTTCGGGCAGCCGCGAGTTTTAGGATCTCCACTGGGTTGGGCAGAAACTGGAAGCTGTAGGTTATCTTTTGTTTTTCCACATAATATATTTACTTTCGCTGCGCGGTCTCCGTCGCACGCTAAAAGACGGTGGCTCTCTAACAAGCCCAACTATGCATTTGGTGAATATATACTCCTCTGCATTGAGCGTACAAGAAGAGTTATTCTTTTGTTTATCATCTCCGCTGGCTTCGTTACTCGTGCCGCGGACTAAATCAATAAAAAACAGCTCCGCTCAGTAAAGTAAAACCTCCCCACCTGCAGTACAGAAGCCGCCAGCGCCACCATGGCCACCAGCAGCAGCTGTTCCTTGGCGTACTTGTGCAGCGGCTTGGCGCAGCCGCGCTGGTAGAGGGCGCTACAGTCGCCGGCGTACGGCTGATGAAGGGAGTCTAGGGGACCCTGCCCGCAGCAGGAGAACGGTACGTGGCCTGTAGAGCTGAAGTCTCCGGGGCCGGTCATGCCGCAGCATTCCATCTGCGGGTTGAGGGGGTTGGGTGAATAGGCATTATGTGAAATCTACACTCACGTCACTAGCACTCAATGAAAATGTTCCAGTGGCATATGGAACAATGGCAGGTGGAGCTTTTTCATTGTACGTGAGAAGTGTGTATTAAGGTGGATAAAGTTTATTTATTCTTAAACGCTATACAGGGCTGTTGCAAGCATTGATTTCCAGGCTTAGATACATGCTGCACACGTAGGTTTCGGCCTTTTTGCAACAGCTTGTATAAATCAAAGATAAATCATATTAGGCCACCGCACCGTGGTGAAAAGATTGAGCAGTAAGATAAGCGTCAGTTGCTGACTGGCTTGGTTGGTTGCGCCGAGCGTGTAAGAAACAGGTGATACTGATACGTCACTAGAGGATGCTCCTTTCGTGTTATTATGGATAACGTAAGTAAGTAGTTACTTAATAATTATGTCTACCTAACTATACATAATACGTAGGTTTTACTACTAAATCCACTCTTCAAAAAACCATTCTAATCCCACTTGATGCGCCATCATATTAATTATGTAGGCATTACTCACAACCTGCCGGCATAGGGGTTCCTACGGGAACCAATCAACCGTGCCTACACGACGTCACCACGGCAACAGATCTGACAAACAGTCCACCCCACCGACCCTTATCCCCTCCCTAGGGGTCACTCTAGACTACGAAAAACTAAGGTTTAGAGTGCTGCTGCAGCTCTGCTAACCACGGACCTATCGATAAGTATTAATTGATACCGATGATTGTGTGACAGCTTTTTTTCGTTGTTTTTCAGTCTAGAGACCTTTATAATGGGTCAATCTAACTTACGAAAAACGAACTCTATCTCGTTGTACCATTGCATTGTACTAAACGTACTTTGCATGCCAGCTCTATTTCGTTCGTTTTTTGTCAAGCTAAAGCAGCCCTTCTGGGTCCCTGCTGTGATGGCGTAATGGGGGATTAACTACGGGACTAATTAGAATTAAAAGCATGACTTGCCAGAGCTTTTAGTGAGCGACACAATTATGTCATGTTTTAAAGAGTTCATAATATGTTGTGGCTTTTAGGGATAATTATACTTGTAGTACTCTGTATAGGTATTAGTCTGTGAATTATATCTACTACTTAATGCTTTAATTCTCTTATACATAGACATTTTAATAAAACTTAATATAACTACAGTGACGTAAGTTTCCCAGAATGGTAGGCAGAGCATGGATCTATAATCTATATTCAGATCACACCATGAACAGCCATTTAAATGGATTATTGTGGAAGCCTATGTATGCAATCGCCTTTTTATGATTTTCCACTGCTAACTAATACAGCTACTGCTATATACTACCTAAGATTTCGATGCATTTGGCATGCGATATAGCTATGTAATTGATAAGATAATCACCTGAACATGCAATTTATCCCATCGTATCGCGTCGGGCGAATTAGGCGCCTTATTCCTAGCGGTCTCGGCGAAGTACTCGGACATCGTCGTCTTGATGTCGATCTCCACGTTCTCCCACACCACCATGGCCCACACGAAGCAGGAGAACTCCACTATGACCACTACTGCTATGAGAATACCCGCCTGGAAGGGATAGAGAGATAGATTGGTCAGTCTTTGGCGTGTCGATAGTAAACTCTTGTCTAACGAGTTGTAATGTTCGGTCAGCTGCATAAGTAGCTATACACTTTTGTTCCTTGTCAAACTAGCTACATAACAAACTGACAATGTTTTAATAGGTAGTTTGTGAGTTGGACAAGGTACAAAAGTGTACAGCTACTTATACAGCTGACTGTTCCTTGGATCCTGTAGAGCTTCATTGTTCCACCATTTGTTTACATAGTGTAACATAAATTAGAATAATGGCTACTCCCATTGACCAGTGGCGGATTAAGAGCATCGGAGGCCCTAAGCACAAAGAATGTGTAGGCCCCTAATTAAGAACAATGTGTTGCTTGACAAAGAGTGACAAAACAGTTCAATAGCTAAAACGTCCTATAACTTTTCTGTAAAAAAGGATGTAAAACATTTTAAAAAATTATTGCTTGCCTTAAAGGCCTACGACACGCGCAAGTATCACCACAGTTACGAGTAGGGTAAAGGCGGGATAGATGCCCCACTTTTTGAAATATGCTTCTAATTTAAAAAATATTGGTTTTTCATAAATAATCCTTATGAATGCAACTAGTTTAATCCTTTATGTTTAATTGGGATTTGTCTTTTTGGACCTATAAACTATAGATTTTTCAGATTTTTGCTTTTTGCAGAAGTCCATTGTTGGGGATAGATGCCTACCCCTATGGATAGTTGCCCGACCTTGAAAATACTAGCACGGATAGATGCCCTTCATACTGTACAAGTATATTATATTAATAATATTCATATATTTTTTTGGTCTTTATTTTATTTGAAAGTATTTTGCAGTTTTTTAAATCTTTTTATGGTCATTGTAAAAGTATTTGTTCATGTTCTTGATGGAATGGCATTTCTATATTTTTCATTTATCCCCAGTATTTAAGTCATATAGTTTAGAAAAAATATATTTAGTCATAGAACAACGCGCTCACACTCCTTCTTTTCTTTTGTATTTTTGTGGCATATTCTGCTATACTTAATCAGTAAAAAGACCAAAATCATCAGTAAAAAGGTCAACTAAATCCATAAAAAGTGTAAATATCTATACATAAACTAGATCTACGGTATAGATGCCCCTGGGGCACCTATACCGTAAAAAATCAGGGCAACTATCCTTTTTGACAGGGATAGATGCCCCCGTATTTTATTAAAGTAAATAAAATAAATGAGCCACTATTTATACTTTACATTTAGATCAGAATGTATACTTTATGAAACAATATACTGACGTAATAAAAAATATGACGGAGATAGCATATATTTATAAAGTTATACAACAGCAAATATGCACCTTTAATTTTTTTACGCCTTCGTTAAGTTCGCCGCGGATATGAATTCACACACGAGCGAAACGAGACGTCACCACTCGACGGTGCCTGGCTACCCGAGGTGCGGGTGGCTTGCGGCGTCTAGTTTCTTAATTGCGAAGTTGGGAAGTTAGGTTTTTTAAAAATGGGGCGCCTATCCCACTGGGGCATCTTTCCCGCCTTTACCCTACTACTGCGCAGGTACACCGAGCTATCACACGGCACAGTTAAGTACGCGCAAGCCTCATTTTTGTCAATATCTTCGGCGTGGAAACTGGAAACAATGTTTCCCAATGAGGAACTATTTCTTCTACTGGTTATGGTAATTTTTTCACTAGAAAAAAGTCTAGTTGCCTGCTATTACCAAAAATCAAACCATACACGATCGAAGTGGACAAAAATTGCTGTACCTAAAATTGAAAAAATCATTCACATGTTAAACTACTCAAGGATTTAAGAGAAGACTAATGAATGGCAATATTATTAAAATTTCAAACATGTCGAAAAATGCTTGAACCACACGCACGGTAGTCCGTGTTTAAGCCGTCCTGCGCAGGCAAAACTGTGGTAACACTTACGCGTGTGGTAGGCCCTTTACCAACCACACGCACGGTATTCCGTGTTTAAGCCGGCCTGCGCAGGCAAAACTGTGGTGATACCTACTTACGCGTGAGGCCTTTTAATCAGAGCAAGCTCATTACATCGGACATATTGTGGATGAATAAAATGTAGGTATAAAATGAAACAGCAGCAGAGGATGGGGGGCCCTGGAGGCCCGGGGCCCCAAGCACGTGCTTGTTGTGCTTATAGGTTAATCCGCCACTGCCATTGACAAGTCTGGTTCACAAACTTACACCGTACGTATTCCATAACTATGCACAATTAAACTATTATTCCTATGTAAATAGCCTTTGCCACCCCGATCTCAAACATAAGTATTTAGTCAAACATAAGATCGTGTAAATATCTAGTCATTGAAACTCCCTAGGGACAGATTATGGGCTAATGGACGTACTTATCTAAACAATGTATCCCCTGAGAACGTCCCTCGCTATGTTCAATAGATCCTTACGATATAAACTCCGTAACGGACCCTTTAGTACTTGGCACGGGAAATACTTATCATTAATTTCTAGGTAAATTTTGCTGCTGCTATGTGGTAAAGCTGGAGCTAGTTAGATGGAAAGATGTGCCTACATCGACACTTACCGATAGTATCTCTATTTAGTCTGTGCGACTAAGTAAGTAGGTACCAAAAGCAGCTATAGGACCATTTAAGAGGAACGTCCTCAATTAAATTAAACCATCGTGGGCAGATCCACTGGCCTCTCTCAATTACAGGAGATAAAGTTTAATTAAACCAAGTTTAAAAGAGTGAGTAAGCCAGACAGTGAGTCTGCAGCGGACACGAGAATAGAGAAAAATATCTAGTAGACACTTGACATGTAGGTAGGCTAGAAGGCAGCTAGGTACTTAACGAAGAGACGTGATCATTGGCTGATGATGATACTTACTGTACCTCCTACCTACCTAGATACCTAATAAATAATGGTCCAATAATCATGTTATTATTATATTACTCACATACTCACTGGCCTATTCATTACAGCTATAAAGCAAGTATAAACTGTAAACAAACGTGCAACTAACCATAACAACGTGGAACTGATGCATCGTTTTAGCCGTTCTCCATCCAATCCAGGCTATTGAGCAGGTGATTATGGCCGTCATCAGCAGTAAAATTGCCGGGTACTCCACGCTCACTCCAATGAAGTGGCGAAAGATGAACAGCCTGTATAAAAGAAACCCGCTGGCGCCAAAAAGAACTAGTGCTGACATCTGTTGATAAACAAGAGAAACGCTTAGTTAACATTGGTGGTTAACCGGCCAGTTTAAAAAGCATGCGGTTAGTTTAGGTAACTTAATTTTAACCAGCGGTAGCGTTAGCCACTAGAGTAGAGTGCACACTAGCGCCGTGTGTATACTTTACGATTTGGTAGGGTTATGAAATTATTATGTCCCGGATTTCAGAATAGTTTTGGGATAATTTCTAAATGTAAATATTAATGAACACTCTAGTTGCATAAAGGTCACGATGAGGATTCATGTTTCATAAATAAAAGCACACAGTTAATTCAAGAACGGGCTCTAAGAATAATTCTTTGTTGACTAATTTACTAACGGGACGATCAACAAAAGCTTACGAAACTAAATCAAAGCAAAACTTACGGCAAACAGCACGTTGAAAGTCAGCACTAGATATTTCCAGCAGTTTGTGGATAGCGCCATTGTTGATGTAGAGCTTGAATGTCGTTCACATCTCAGCGGTTTTCGTGTAGAATGGTCTCAGAAGCCAGTCCCACAACAAAGCGTTTGTTTCGGTCGCTGGTCCCGCAATGTTTGTATTAGTGATGTAACGAATGTGTGTTTTTGGACATTCGCGAATGCGAATGCGAATGCGAATATCTGACATCGACATTCGCGAATGCGAATGCGAATGCGAATATTCAGTTTGTGTTAAAATTTGGGGCCATTTGCATGGTTGGTGACTATCTAGTACTGGACGAGGTACATTCCGTTCTAGACGCATTCCGAATCAGACTAGCCAATAATTGTCGCAGTTTTTTTTAAAGTACACTTTAGTTAGCCCCGTAACTGTTACGACACATTGCGACTGTGTGCGGTTTCTGAGGACGACTTACACGAAACATTTAAAATATTTAAATCTATGGCTGTCTTGCTCTGACACTTCAGGGTTATTGGTAAAGTAGACCTGATCCTTTCAAGAGGTGATAGAGGAAGACATTTTCAGTCGATTGAACTCTATAATGCATTGTCCGAAACTTTTCTTACATACTAACATATTGAATATGTAAGTTTTTTTTATGTTTTTCAAAAAATTTAAGCTTAATACTGAAAATTAAAAAAAAACTATTTCAATAACTTTTTTGGTTGTTTTGCATAAATAAGTGACACCTAAAATTAACTAATAAAAAAAATCAAATGTGCATTAATTGACTTAAATTAGACACAATACCTCAAAATTACAACATTTAAAAAAATATTCAAAACGTAAAAACAAATAAGTTAAATTAAAAAAAAATGTCATATGACAATTTTTTGTGCACTTCAGCTTAAAAACATTGTCAACTTATAAGCTTTCAAATAAGATATTTCAATATCAAAACGATTTAGGTATCACTAAGATATGGCCAAAACAACCAGAGAAATAGGAGAAAACTCAATAGAGGTTTCCATACTAAAGTCAACAGGACTGAAAACAATCACACTTTTTACCTTTAAATAGGGCTAATATTGTTAGTTTTCTTATTGAATTTTGTCCGCCTGTGCTGGTTGTTTTGGCCATATGTTGGTGATACCTAAATCGATTTGATATTGAAATATCTTATTTGAAAGCTTATAAGTTGATAATGTTATAAAGCTGAAGTGCGTAAAAAATTGTCGTATGATATTCTTTTTATATTAAACTTTTTTTTACGTTGTGAATATTTAAAAAAAAATGTTTAACTCTTTTGAGGTAAGTATTATGTCTAATTTAAGTCAATTAATGCACATTTGATTATTTTACACTTTTTTTATACAAAACAACTAAAAACATATTGAAATATGGCTAGTTTTTTTATTTTCGGTGTTAAGCATAACAATTTGACAAAAAAATAAAAAAACTTAAATCCTAATTAATATTATAAATGCGAAAGTAACTGTGTCTGTCTGTCTGTCTGTCTGTCTGTCTGTCTGTTACTCTTTCACGCCAAAAGTACTGGACGGATTTGAATGAAATTTGGTATACATACGGTTTAGACCCTGGGAAAGAACATAGGCTACTTTTTATCCCGGAATTCCCACGGGTTTTTTTAAGGCGAAGCGAAGCGCGCGGGGACAGCTAGTATTAAATATTTTAGAAATGGTTAAGTTAAGTTTTGGATAATGCAATATAGGGTTCAATCGACTGAAAAAGGCCTTCCTCTATCACCTCCTGAAAGGATAAGGTCTACTTGCAAATAACCCTGTATACTGTCAAAATACGCTTTTTTATTATGTTTAGGTCTTATGAAACTATTAACTATAATATGTAAAGTTTCATTTCCCAAAGTAAATAAATAATACCAAATGATAAAGTAAGACTGGAAATGTGATTAACAGGGTAACTTGTAATAAAAAGGTTATAGACGAATGGATTTAGGTTTTGTTAACCTATCTACCATTTTTTTCAAATAGTTTTTTAATAAGTACTGATATTCGCAAACATTCGCACTAAATTTTGCGAATGCGAATGCGAATGCGAATATCCAAAAAAATGCGAATATTCGCGAATGCGAATGCGAATGCGAATATTCGTTACATCACTAGTTTGTATGTCGCGAGGTGCGAGTCACTGAGTTGTGCAAGCGCCGCGAAGTAAAATTAAACATTCGGCATTTACTGTCTAGTATCGCGAACGATAAATTTATACGATATACCGACACATTTATCTGATAATATCAATGACCAATAGTCTACAGTTAGGCGTGGCCTTAATCTTCTCTAGGAATTGTAAGGATACATAGTCCCAAAATAGCCTTGTCTAAAATAACAAGATAGCATATTTTAATGTAACGAAAATAAATATAGGTAAGTAAACTATTTAGTTATTATACCTAGCTACCTTTGTAACTATGAGAGTTCTTCCTACTTGTATAGGTGGTAGGAATAGTAGCTAGGTACCTACTAGACTTTATCTCAAGTAATCTTATCTCACTTTGTGAGTGCGTGACCTAGTTTATATCACTGTCCGTACGAGTTATAAGTATTTAAAGAAAGTATTTACCTACCTAAGTGTTAGTAACTGTACCTACCTACCGAGCTCTACCTACGCAATGCAGTGACGATTGATTCGATAGTGACGAGCCACTGTCGCGGAGAAAGTCAAGTTTCCTATTGGATTTATACTTTTTAATTCATGTTGGTACTTTTCGGTCGCCATGGCGGTTACGAACTGGTTACGAAAGAACCTTAATTTCTGTTAATTTCGGTACCTAATACGAAAAGGTGCAAGTATGCGATGGGTACGGACAAAATCATTAAAAAAACAATTAGTTATTAACTATCTGTGAAATTTTATGTGAAATTACGAAGTACTTGTACTTAACTACTTCCTAGTTCAAAAATTATAACAAAATTAAATCACAACTATGCACAATTAAAACTGTTCCTCCTGACCACACACTTCACAAAGACACAGCTCCTTCGCCAAACTATGAGACAGAGTTCTCGCGTCCACGATCGAGATCATCGTTTTTATTTTCTCTTTCAAATCTGGACTTATTTCCCCGGCCTGCTTGGCGGTGTGCAGCATGGCGCGGGCTTTGTCGGCGTCTCGACGGTAGAGGGCCAGGCCGGCGAGGAAGGCCCAGCCATCAGCCAATAGCGGCTCGAGCTGCACGGCCGCAGCGGCCCAGCGCTCCGCCAGGCCGCGCTCTCCCAGCTTGCTGTACACGCGGGCGACAGTCAGCGCGGTGTACGCGTTCGACGCCATCTTGTGCGCCCGCGCAGCCCGCTGCAGCGCCACCGCCGGCTCCGACCGCATCCCCGCCAGCGCCGCCTGCATCAGCAGCGCAGGGCACTCCGCCCCCGCCTTCTCCGCCTCAATCAAAGCTGTTTCACACTCCTCATCCCAACCATTCATTGCAAACAAACACGCCAACCGGATTTGTGACAGAATAGCACAAGGACCAAACCGCAATGTTCCACTATTCACCATGTTTAAAGCCTCATCGTGATGCCGTCGTAACAGTAGAGAGGCAGCTCGCACATAGTAAATATTGGGCCCCAAGTTCAATTCTAATCCCAACCTCGACCCACGGACGCTGCAACCTTGCTCGTAGCACTGCAGCAGACTCTCAGCTAGCGCGTATCCTCGAAGGGATAAGAAAAACGCTGCTGCTAACACAAATGGATCATCTACCTCCAAGGAAGATGGCATATAAATCACCTCTTTAATCCCACTAGATTCTTCCCATTTTTTTAAGAAACCCTTCCAGTTTATTGGTAGCTCAAAGGCTTTTCTCATTTCCCTCACCGCGACGAATGCAGCATGTTCATTTTTTAAATAATGATGAACTGTGTGCAAGGCTGCCCAAGCTATTGATATTGTAGGACCATCAGAATAGTCACCCTTAACTGCAATAGTTAAAGCTGCTGTAGCTTTTTGTGCTGCGTCTTCATCCTTATTGAACTCTTGGGCAGCAAATGCCCACAACAGGTATCTATTTTTAGGATGTGCTTTTACAGCTTGCATTAAAAGATCTCTCGCCTCCGTATCATGTCTAAGCTCTAGACAATGTATAGCCTTAGCCAATAATGGTCTCGGTTGATTAGGGGCTAGCTTTACATTCCTCTCGATGTAATATTGAGCTATTTCCTTTTTTCCGGCCATTGCAGCGTCCGAAGCTCCATTAAGTGATTGTCTGATGCGAGGAGGTTGTGGTCTGAATGATGCGGTGACGGCCTGGCGACTGGCCGCATGGTGGGCGGTCACGGTCTCCTGCCATTCTATACTGGCACATTCTTCAGGAGAGAACTGTTTCACCATAGTTCTCACTCTTGATAAAAGTCGGTTGGCAGCCGTACGTTTGATGCTCTGGTTCATCGTCATAGGTCCTCTGCTGGCCAGCTCGCTCAACTCTCGATGTACAGCTAAAGCTCCACATTCTTTACGGATCCTCCTCACATCTATGCTCGGATCATCGGGTGAAGGTTCAAGTTGTAATTCCTCTTTCAATTTAGATTCGTCATCGTCAGCTATTACAATGTCCAAGGGTTCAAACAGTGAATTAAAATTTGGATTTTCAACAAGTGGTTCTGATAAATCAAACCGCATCGTTATGAACGCAGAATGACCCTGTTCATCATAGACAAAGCCTTCCCTTGTTTCTGCCTTTGAGTGCTTTGAGCGAGCACTGGCTTTCCCGCTCTGAGGAGTTCTGACTTCCAATAAACTTCCAACGTTAGGCAGCTTATTTTCTTCCATGTAAAATATTAGTTTAGTGCTCGTAGTTACTCCATACTGGTTTGGCTGAAGCAAGACAGCTGCATCTACTAATCCGGTATAACGACCACGTAGCTCCATTTTCCCCGTCCTGGGTATGGCTGCTATTTCAATGACAAAGTGTGTCTCCAATCGGTTGCGTAGTGCTTCTTTGTCGATCAACAGGCGTTTAACAGATTTCCAATGAACATTATTGCAGTTTTCACTACATTTCAAATTACTTTCCATGAATATATCATCATCGGGAAAGTCGTAACCTGTTTTTGCTGCATGGCCGAGGGCACTAGCATTCGGCCAGACCAATTTATTGATAGGATCTTCATCCGACGGAGTCTGGGACATCCCAAACTTGACAGCAGCTGGATCAACCAGGTCATCTAGTGCCAGAGCGCACAGATATGCTGTCCCTTCCTTGACTGTCGGCATGCAATGAGCACTGAGCATAGTCAATGTCACCAGCACATTATCGTGTTGTATTGCAGGTTCAGATTTGACTGTAGCATTGAGAGACAGACCCGTATCTTTTCCCGTCTTGATCAATACCAGCGGCACGTTTATAGTCAATTCTGACTGACCCAACACAATAGGTAGAATATCAATATTAGCACCCGCTTTATTGTCAGGATGGAGCATGGGTTCGTACTTCTTCGGAGTTTTTGATGCAACTATTGTCCGTAATATCAGAATCACTGGCGTATCGGTGGCTAAGCATAAATCTTCTGGTTGTGAGAGGTCTAGCTGCAACACTTCTGGATCAAGTGAGACGCCATCCTCCCACTTCGTTTCTAAGATAACTTGGTCGTTGAAGAGGACCAATAACAGAGATTCTTCGGCGCTTTCGCCCATCAGGTCCAGGGACAGGGTAACAATATTGGTGTCATTGAAGGGAGCTGGCTCGACGACCTCCTCTTGAGAACTAGACTGCCGTGCCCCGCGAGGACCCAGGTTCAACACACTACGCATTGTTCTACGGACTTATATTTAATTTAGCATATAAAATATCAGTAGGCCTTGTTCCACCTTGTTCAAAATATAATTAATGTACTCTGTGTTCAAAATCTTTGCCTGTGTTTTGACTTTTTTTTCATGAATTTGTTTTTTTTTATATAAAGTGGGTGCAAAGTGCAAGTGGAATATTCTCAGAATTACCATTATACTTAATTATCATCCTGAGCCCCATGCATGTTTGATTCCTATGTGGTGACTTTCAATAGGTTTCTAAATTATATGATTTCGAATTTGGTTTAGAAAAGGAAAGTTAATTAGCAGATCAAAAATTAACATGAAAAAAATAATCTTTCATTACATATTTTATTCAGATATCACATACAGTAATGAGTAAGTACTTATTTAAATATCCCTTAGAACACCTTGGTTACATAGTGGTAGGTAGGTAGGTACAAAATTATATTTTTAAATAAAGCTACACTACCTCCAGTGTTTTATGCTTATAATCAAATCTTTCACTATGAATATGTATAAAACCTACATTATTATAAAGAAACTGCATAGGTACATCATCCAAGTGTGATTCTACACGAAATTATAAGAGGTAATATTAGTTTTGTAATAATTGTGACATTATACATACTATTGTTTCATAACATTAACCCAGATTAAACTGTACACAAATCTTCAAGGTGGCATTTGCAATCTATTTAATGTTGCTGTAGTATGGTACACAATTTAAATTTAATATACAAGGCATTGCTATAATAATTTCCAGAAATATAGGTTTACAATTAGTACAACCTACAGGCAATCACTGGCTTATATGTAGATAACTATATATATTCCATTATTATAGCCATGTGTTTATCATTCTGTGTTATAATCATAACAGTATTCAAAATATATAAGTATATTGTCTAAAACTACAATCTAGACTAAAACCGCAAACCCTTATAATAAACAAATAATCTCTAACATCAAGGCATAACATCCAGTTCTGGTGGAAGCGGGATGCTTTTCAACATAGCGAAGCGCTTCAGAGCATCATATTTGCTCCTCAAAGCTTCAATCTCTTCCCGGATGCGGTTGTTGTCCTCCTGCATCAGCTCCATGTCGTGCCACTCCTGGCTCTTCTCAGTCTCCAGCTCATCCTTCTGTTCAATTCGCTTGATTCTACACGAAGCAGCATACCCTCGGTTCTTCAGCGTACGCCGTCGCTGCTTCATACGGACGATTTGGTCGCGCGTCAACCCCCTCATCTTCAGCTGCCTGTTCAGGTCCCGCACGGAGATGGACACCAGCTCGTCGTCACTGATCTCGGCGCAGGGCGTCGGGGATAGCGGAGCCATTAGTGCTTTCCGTCCTCCAAGGTGTTTCAAATCATGAGGCATAGTAACGCGTACGGACTACCGTAATGAAGTTGTTGTCACTTTTATTGTAATGCACAAAGTAACTTTGTAATGTTTAATTAGATAAATTGCGCTAAATGCGTCGTATTTACGTGGAATTAATACAAAAATGTCCCAGCTCTCTCACAAAAACAAACCATTAATCATTTTTTGACGTTTGACAGTCTGTCTCTGTGGTAAAATTAGTCTGTGGTGCTAGCGGCATTTTGCCACAGACTAAATACAGATCATTTCATACATGATCACAGAACAAAGCTGTGACTTACTTCTTCAGAATAATAACTTTTTGATCTCAGAATAATAACGCATATGACACATGACATGAGTCCTATCGTATAATCTGTTAATCTGTGAAATTTTGACAACTCAACTAAACTTTTGCAGCTGCGATTTCGTTTCGTTTATTTACATTTTAATTCAATTGCTTTTGTTTTAATGAAGGAATGAAAAATGTATACACTATTGCATGGATTTTACAAATACCTTGTGCAGAAAGACGAATTCTGTGTCCTAATTCTAGGTTTAGATAATGCAGGCAAAACGGTAAATACTATTGTACACTTTAGCTACAGTGTTAATAACTTAGTACTTACACAAATCTCTCTTAATAATTTTAACTCTTATTTCAGACTTACTTGGAAGCTTGTAAAACAAAGTTTACAAAGAAATACAAAGCTATGAACCCCAATAGGATAACAACCACAGTTGGACTGAACATAGGCAAAATAGATGTCAATGGTGTACAGTTGAACTTCTGGGATCTAGGAGGGCAGCTGGAGTTGCAATCTCTCTGGGATAAAGTAAGTAACTATGTTAGACTTATAATACATTTTTTGCACTCACTATAACATCTATCACTTTAATGTTATCAAATACCAGTATTTACCATTTCTTATTAGAGGAAAGGCAGGCAGAGAAAATACTGTTATATTATAAGCAGAAATGAGATATCATGTTAATGTTTCTTTGCACTTCTAATATTAGCTTGATATCCAGTGGTTTATGTTCCTTTTTGTACAACTTCTTCCTTATACATTAGATTGTTTTATCCTGAATATTTTTACAGTACTATGCTGAATGTCATGGTGTGATCTACATAGTGGATTCATCAGACAGAGACAGAATATCAGAATCAAAAGAAACTTTTGGTAAGCATCTGGTAAAATATGCAATCCATAGAGGTAAAGTTATTGCAGCTTCACATTGCACTATGTATGAGTGTGAGTGTTTATGCATGGTATGGACTTTATATGTATTATAAAAAAACCATTAAGTATAATTAAATGAATAAAATAATTCAAGCAGTCATCCTTGGCATTGGTTTCCTATTGATGAATTTATGTGTATGTTTATCTGGTTTTGAGGATTTACTTCAATAATGATCTAAACAAGGCTAAAAACTAACCCCCTTATCCCTTATTTATAAAAAAGTTATAGGATGTTTTAGCTAATCTGTTTTGTCGCTCTCTGTCAAAAAACAAATTGTTGTTGAGAGGGACAAACAGTTCCAATAGATAAAATGTACTGTAACTTTTCAATGAATAAGGGGGTAAAAGTATAGCATAGGCTTAAACTAATAGTACCTACAAACCAACATATTTGTGCAAACACTATCTTTGTCCTAAATAATTTTTCAGACAGAATGATAGCTTCGGAACATCTGACGGGTGTCCCGCTGCTGGTGCTAGCAAACAAACAAGACATTCCAGACTGTATGGGCGTTCACACAGTGAAGCCGATATTCAATCAGAACGCTCACCTTATAGGCGCCAGGGATATTATGCTGATGGCCACCTCAGCATTAACTGGGTAAATGTTATTTTGTATGGAATTATGAAGAATTTTAGATACTGACTGGTTTCATTTCATAAAATCATGCTGTTACTATTAGATGTATTATGTGGGGTGGCAGCTGGCGTCGCGTTAGCCCAGTCTGCCCAGCCCTAGCCCTCGACATGTAATGACTATGACTAAAGAGTGGTGTACTTTGTCAAAACGTTCCTATTTATTTTACAGTACCTAAGGAAAATTTATTGACCGTCATACATTAAATAAAGCTGTCCTTGAAGGCTACCTTCTTAGCTTTAAAATCACTTATTTGAAATTCTGTTCACAATTAGTTAATCATTTAACTACATAATATTAATATGAATCATATTAATTTGAATATAAACAAAGCACATTAATAATTAACTGAGTGCAATGCAATACATAATAAAACTATTTACTGAGACAAGGTTCTAACGTAATTCTAAAACAGTATTTAACACCTACACTAATGTTCTAGGCACTTAAATTTGCTATTGTATTTTCCGTGCGTTGTATTTAAACTTGACACGTCATTAACATTTATTAGTCGCAAATATTTGCAGAGACGGAGTGGACGAGGGCATCCGGTGGCTCGTCGACTGCATCAAGCGAAACATGGCGGACAGACCGCCGCGCAACCGCCAGGACAACTTATAACACCCCGCGCGTGACCTCACCGCGACGAACAATGAATAATAACCACGCCAACATCTCCATTAAGATAATACTTGACTCAACCTATTGTAATATACACTGTTATAAAAATAAAATATGCTAGAAGAGCTAAACCTGTGTGTGTTGCCGTCCTTATTTAGTGATAAGTGTACAATTGATAACAGATAATTTACGGTTCGGATGTATTTGAGGGGTACCTGCAGCTGATAAACACCTGTGATAACAGTTTAGTTTGCACGGCGCTTGGATAATGTGCCATGTGTGAAATGTTTTGAATTGTTTACTGTGCATTTATTTGTGAAGTGCATCTTTACTTAATTCGTCATGGCGTATCCAATGTATGAAGTCGATTGGAGCGTTCTACCTCCAGAACAGAATAGAAGGTAAGGAGGTGGTAGAACTGAGCTATTCGAATATACACCAAGAATACAATGTTGATAGAGATGATATCTAGAATGATAAGGACTGCAGGAATTAACTACAAGAGGTAGCTTTGCTGAAACATTTAAAATATAAAATACATGTAGTCTTTTGCTATTGATAGAGTACAGTAAAAAATCGGTGGAAAACAAAATTTCAACGGCCCCGTTTCACGATAGTAGAAGTAGAATTTCCACAGTTTTCATGAGTTTTCCAAAGTGGAAGTCAATAACTATACTTATTAATTATTATCCATTACATACAAGGCTTATGATAAATATATAATTTAATTAAATATTACAGTAATTTAAAATGCATGTGGCATTACTATTTTTGGCTAATTATAAGATTTATTCATAAAAATACATCATGTTGTTCGCAAATCGAGCGAACGTCACGCCGAGTCATGTCGGCCATGTTGAATTTGTACAAAAGGCAGGGAAATGTCAGCTGGCGATTGCCGTTCATTTTAGAGTAAACTGTGATAAAACTTAATTATTTGATATTTCCTCTCTGTGATAGATCAAGCAAGATAAGATACTGCAAATGCCATAGTTAGATCTGAATTTCATGTGAAAATATGACCGAAACTGGTCAAAGGTGGCATGCGATTTCTCTCTTGCATTTCTACGGGTTGTGATGAGACAAAATGCTGTGTAGCCTGACAAATAACGTGTAAATCTTGTGTTAAACTTTTCGTTATGATCATAAGATCAATCTTGTGATATCAGTGCATCCTGTGTTTGTTTTATTTTGTTATTTCTCCACCCCCCAAATCGCACCTGCCCTGAGGAAACATTATCACCTGCTACGTGGAATTTCGTCTACTAAAAGAGTGATATTTCAAATATAAACTTTTGTATCAAGTGGACAAGATGAACGGCTCGGAGTCCGGGTAATTTATTTCATATCTTTACACTGAAACTAATTGTTTTATCTTTCTGATGATCTACACCCATACCTATCCATGTGAATGGAATTTACATAATACTCATTGTTGGTATGGGAAAAACATAGGAAAACAAATTTCATTAGATACACTATAATTTGTTGATCATACAAGTTTTTAATCATGATACCCTTACAAATTCCTGTGTCAGTGCAGTTTCAACTAGACTAAACCAATATAGCTAAGTTTGCACCTAGCACTGATTACATTACACAATTTATTAATAGGTACTAGTTGTAGACATTGTGTACAACTTTTCCATGTATTATCTACCTCCCAGAAACATCTCGCTCATCTGATAGGACACAATCATTCCGCTGATCATGCTGTTGATGTTAGTGATATTTTACCATGAATTCGTCACCTGTTACATACACTACAGTACAGAGTCTTTATTTTCACCATATTTCTTTCAGACACTATGAATGAGAGTGAGCGAGATTAAAAAATAATTATTATTATTTAAATTTAGACAACATACACAATAATATTAGTTTTTGTTTTGTTCCTTAATTTGCTTATAAATATTTAGTAGAACCTACAAGGTGTGTTTTGATTTATGGTAGAAAGTGCCATTATTCATTAATTCTTCTTAGAGGTCCATATTGTACTCCTTGGAAACAATCAAAGATACATTTCCATATTTCTCAGTCTGCCTTATTGAAATATGGTTGACTCCAATTGACATAATTTAGCAACCTTAGGGCGCCTTCAAATTAGTCGCTAAGTGTCGCGCGACATATAAATTTTAAATTACAAAACCCATATAAATTTTGTAATTTAAAAGATGCGCGACTGCAGCGCCGCAGCAGCGCTGCAGTCGCGCGTTAATAATTTATATGGAATTTAGACAGCAGCGCGGCTGCAGCAGCTCTGCAGTCGCGCGACACTTAGCGACTAATTTGAAGGCGCCCTTATAGCCAATTTACTCCTGTTGTAACCTTAATATTGACACTATACTGTACACAATATTCCAAACTGCTTTCACCCTAATTTTATTATCATTGTATCAGTTTGAAAAGAATCCTCTGCTAAAGCAAACTGGATCTTAGCTTGTTGGAATAAGATTAAGTTCCAAGCAAAGGGTATATTGATGTTTGATTAACACCTTTTGATAAAGTACTGAGTAATGTGGAGCTTGTGAAGGAAACAGAGAGTTGAAAATTGAATGTTGCTGTTTCTTCCAGGTTCAACCCGGCTTTCAACATTGCCACCATCAAACAAGTGGTAAATGAGGCGATAGAAAGAGGTAAGTTCTACTTTATGTGTCCAACCTACAAATCCTTTAGTTAAGTAAATTATAGCAGGTATTAAAATGGTATGCATTATATTCTATGGTTGATAAATTGCACAGCAGAACAGAGATAAGCATTCTAATTAAATTATTTACTTGCACTGCCTTGTTTTCCAACTTTTTGATCAGCACTACCCATAGTAATAAAATGCCATACCTTTATGTTGTTTTTGTATTGTATTCCTGGGTGAAGGCGCCTATCGCCTGGGTGAAGGCGCCTATCGGCGCCTCCCCCACAGTTAGGGTAAAGCTGAATAAGTCCCTTATGGCCGACTTCAGTAAATAAGTTTCATTTAGAAAAAAAAAAAGTATTGTATTCCTACACATAACAGGTATAAACACACAGAATTATAAACTTATTTCTCTTCCACACCTAATAACAATAAATAGCATTTGCCACAGGATAAATTCTATTATAATATGTAATGGAACAATGATCCCACACAAGTATTTTCACTGTGTAATAAAATAAGACTAGAGCCTGTTTATGTAAAGAAACAATTTATGTAACCCAACCGTAAATAAATAAGTCCAAACTGTGTGTAAACGACCTTTACATGCTACGTTTTATATACTTATAACTAACACGTAATCTAAACATTTCGTCACGTCTTTACCTAATCTTGAGCCTTTTTATTATACTATTCAACCCAAAAACTATTAGTTGTTAATCCTTGCTTGTCATAACAGCAGCTTTGCCGAAGTTCAATAGAATAACCAATTAGGTAACTGTACTACTTTTCGATTAACCCACTCCTTTAAAAAGATGAAACCTTTGGAGTTGAAAAGTTAGTCTTTCAACCACCAGCACCTCTTGTTCAGTCACATGACACCTCCAGACCTCCCCTCTTCAGCTTTTTAACCTCAAAGGTTCCACCTTCCACCCAAACCCTTCTAACCAGCACATCCTACTCTAAGCAGCACCTGTAAACCGCACTGATGATCGCTTTCTGTGTCGTGTGTCGTCCCGTAAACAGTAGCGCCGGTTTCAGTGCGGATGCCGACGCCGACGCGGCTGCGCGACCTGATCCGGCAGATCCGGGCGGCACGGACTGCGGCGGAGGAGAGGAGTGTGGTCAACAAGGAGTGTGCGTACATACGGTCTACCTTCCGCGAGGAGGACAGCGTTTGGAGGTGAGTGCCACGGTAGCTTCCGTCCAGCTTCTGAAAGGCTAGCACGGGGCGCATTTAAGACATGACAAAAGTTTTGCATCGCGCTAACTGACATCGCGCAGCCTCAAGAGCGAGCGCGACGTAATAGCGTCCCGTGCTAGCTCTTCTGAAGTTTGCTACATTCAAGCTTTTGTACCTTGTCAAACTCGTAATAAAACAGTCGATGTTTGAATGGTGTTAGTGTGACAAAGGTACAAAAATGAAGGTAAGTAAATATATCTACTAATGAAACTGACTGTACCACTGATCCTAAATCTCCTCCTTTCCCATATATCATTCATATAATTTTCTTCAAGTTTTTATAGAAACGGAAGCATTAGTCTTGTTAACTTAAATTCAACCGTACTGTGCCATTTTCGCGTGATAAGCATCCGTAAATCAACGGACAACTTGAAGTATAATACAAGATACGAATCTCACCTTCTTGACTACGCCATAATAAGAATGTAGGCGAAACAAATATTTATTTAGGATAGCCTTGACTCCATTGTGTTAATAAAGTTGTCGCCGAAATAAAAACCGTTGGTGGCAAAAACTTGCCCTTAACTTCACAGTACATACTAAGGTATTGTTATTAAAACATCTAGATGACTCAACGCGGCTCTCCAAGTCATAATGGGTCCCCGAAGAGTTTCTGTTAAATCTCCATTGCCAACTTGAGTTGCGCAATATGCTACTTAAGGGGAAGCCGCTATTATAATTATGATCTTGTTGCTAAAAATATGATTTTGTATTTGAGTACCCGCCATTATTTTTGGGAGGCTGATTTCGCTGGAAAATCTAAATCAAATTTGTATCAACTTTTCCAGAGCTTTTCCTAAACCTGCGTTGTAAGCTCACATCATAAAGATCCATTTCTTGCCATACATTTAATTAAACGAAATATTCTTACTTTAATACAAAGTACATACCTAAGCATCTTTCTTTGTACGCTGATGTTATCGCAAGCCTTTGTAAATGACAATAGGTTCATCCGAAGTAGAGCGCCGCGAAACATTTTCCTTTGAACAAAATATTGGAAATGGGCCCAGACATCAAATAATAATTTCGCAACTTCAACGAAAAATTCACCAGAGTGGTCTTTGTGTAGAACTTTTCAATAAGAGTACAAGTCAGATTTGCTAACACCCACCCATTTATAATCATAATGAACCAAGACGGGGTCACTCTCTAAGAGTAAAAACTAAGTTTCGGAGCGCTTCTGCGCGAGTTACGATTCTATCTTGTTGTATTAAACATGCCGATTGCACCACAGCTCTCGTTCGTTCGTTTTTCGTCAGTATAGAGTAACCCGCCAGGCCCGTGGGTGGGTTCCGTTTAGCGCCCACGCAGCTAAGTACTGACTGAGAGCAAAGCCTGCATATGCATACGCACAGGCCATAATAGCCGGCGACAGGATATATAAACCTCCTCAAGACTAGGCGGTTATTCTCGAAATCTCCACGCTTGGGAGGATGGTTATCACAATATTCAAGACAGTTAGCAACCAAGACCCGCGACCAAATATCTGTTTTAAAGCAAATGTTTGCCCAATATCGAACCCAGGACCTTCGGTACAGCAACCAGTATGGGCGCTAAAACCTATATGTCATTAGATTAACATGATTGGCGGTACGTGTAACGTATGAACCGATGGCAATGGCCCTTTTCTATCAGTATTAGCTGATATGCTGAAAATTCTATGATGCGTATTAGTATCGGTGGTTTTGCGGTTGCCTGACAGATTACCTAACGAGGTTTAACGTAAAACCTATTGTAATTTATTATTACCTACATAATATTTATAAGGAAAAGTGTATTATGTTATGCGTATAAGTAAATAATAGTACTAGTACTCGTAGTACCTATGTTACTAGTTCCATTAAGTATAGTAACCACCTACTTATTTTATTTACGTAACATAAAGGGAATGGGCATGTTATTGAATTTAGTCATTTTTATGTAGGATATAAAATGATGACATGAGCATGTCTAGCCTCTTTTTGCATATTCGTCACAATGTAATCAGTGTTTACATACGAACATACATTTATGTAAGAATGTCATAACAACACGAGTACGAGTATTGAATATGTTACCATTAGGTAATTTGACTGATAAAATGATTTATTCAAATCTTAAGGAGAAGCCCTATTTAATTTTTTTTCTCCTGGCGGTATGGGTTCACAAAATCTATTTCATACCTGAGTAATTTAGTATGCATTGAAACGCCCGCAGTCGATACTTATGTTGTTATGAATGTCTTATAAAACTTGTAAATACTAGATTAACCATTAGAGTAAAGGTTCTTAGGATCTTTCTATGAAACATTTATTTGGTATTCCAGGTTATCCGATCGCTATACCTACTTTAATAAACTAAAGTTATTTGATCTATATATAATTTAAAAAATCTATTCGATACACGAGTAATTTAATACTTTCATGGGATAAAATATCATTGCAATATCACAAAATTGACGCTGCACCGTATACATAATAAAAGATTTCCTTCACGCACCATTGAACAAGCATTCGTATTGTCGAATCTATAGAGTTGATAGTCAATTGTTACGCATCACTCGTCAGCTGATTCACCATTGTTTTGCAGCCGACCCAATGTCCGTTGTTTGGTTTAATAATAGCTATGATGGCCGTGAACTTAGTCTGGTCATAAATTACAACAACTAGGCTTTAATACGCACTTTCATCTAGATATTATGCAATTTATGCAGATCTCTTATCAAAGTTTTGCACATCCTATGGTTGATATAATAAATTAATGAGATTTTAGAGAACAGGCTAGGTACAAAATTATAATATGAGGCTATGTAAATCAATAATTTCTTGGGCATACAAGATGAGAGTGAATGTATCATTGGGTATCACAGTATACAGCGCAGCAGATATGAAAATCGACGGCGAAAACATTATGTAATGAGGTTATGTTTCCTCTAGGGCCTATAAAGTCTTGCGAGGCCATAATTGAGTGTGTTTATCATATTAATTATCTATCTTCAATATGCAAATTCCCAGACCAAATATACCATTGCCATTTAGAGTGAAACTATTTTCGGCTTCTGAACTTATATTAGAACGTACCTATGAAAGTTTCAGGACAATGTAGGAATAGGGACACCCACGCCGCGCCACGCTCCGTTTGCTCCTTTGTTAGGTTTTATTATAATACAAGAAGCCCTTCCCACCTTATCGTCCCTTTGAATAGAGCTAAATCTGTACGTAATTAATCCTTTTGTAGATTTTCACCGTAGGTAATACTGATACGGTGAGATTTGTGTTAGGTAAAGCTGCAAAATAAAGAGCTTACTTTAATTTTGCTTACAGTATAATTTGATGATACATACTGACGAAAATGCCTAAGGTACAGTTCCCCAAAATTGATAATGCACATAGAAATCTTCGTCATTGTTCGGCAACGGTCGTATTCCCGAGCGTTAGAAAACTATTATTTATTTAGAGTGGTTAAGTGCATTTTCTTCATGAAAATTTAAGAGAATTATGTAATTGGTGCTAAAAGAGATAATTGATTTATCAGTAACGAAATTTGATTCGATAATTCATAATATTCCATAATATTAAAATTTACTTCGAAAATGTTATAGTAGGTACTTTTCAAGTGTCTTACTGAAGCTGATGTAAAGATGGATGAAAGAAGGTTTGAATAACACAAGGTTACTTATATTATAAGGAGAAATGGATTTCAAACACAGGTTTATATAAAAAAATTGAAATCTCAGTTCAAAAGAATTTACAGCACTGATTATTTCACATTAATAAAAATGTTTACATTAAAATCTCAGTTCAAAAGTATTTACAGCGCTGATCATTCACAATAATATTACAATTACAAACTTGGTCTTTTGGGTGTGGCTTTATTGGCAAAGTGAAGTCTATCAATGTGACGCATATTTTATTCTTAAATGTGCCTCATAATATGGCATCGTCAAAAATAATTAAAGTTGAAATTAAATTCACATTTGAAAAAAATAACAAGAACGATGTGTAATTGCAGCTCTTTATAATTCCACAAAAGTAATATTGATCTTGACCTTGAGACCCTTGACTGATCGGTGACAGCCACCGACCGCCCAAATTGTTTTCGATTATGTGTCACATGATATTGACTACTATTTCTTTCGAGCAAGGATCAAAATGCAAGTGCTTTGTTTAAGGCACTGATTCGGGTGTTTCCGGGAATACGACAGTTTGCGAAGATTTGCATGCGCATTATTAATATGGGAGAACTGTACCATATCACCTCTTCTGCCATTCACCAACCGCAAAAACAAATAACTTATATGGCCCACCACCCACCATAGGTAAGCCATCCGTGATTTAGATCGAGCACGAAGTTGCATACTTTAACGACAGCAGCTGTCCGCTCACCTAATCGTCTATACCCACTATAAATTATCTCCACCGCCACAAATCTAACCCTACCTCCCCTCCACAGATGCCGCAACATAGCCAAGCTTCTCTACATCCACATGCTGGGCTACCCGGCGCACTTCGGTCAGCTCGAGTGTCTCAAGCTGATAGCCAGCCCGCGCTTCACCGACAAGCGAGTCGGCTACCTGGGCGCCATGCTGCTGTTAGATGAGCGACAGGATGTGCACCTGCTTATTACGAATTGTTTGAAGAAGTGAGTTATACTTTTATTTATTTATTTATACTTTATTGCACAATTTACAATCGTAATAATTTACAACTAGGTGGACTTAATGCTAAAAGCATTTTAGGCCCATCTGCTGGATTTTTCGGTGGCGACAACTCCGCAGAAAAATCTGCGAATGAATGTATTGGTGTGCGCGGCTCGGGGCTCGGCGCGGCGCTCGCGTCTCCTGGCGGCGAGAAAAGTACTTATATTCCTTGTGCTTTATCGAAGGTCTGCCGTTAAAAGTAAAGTAGCGCAAACCTTTTCACATGGTTGAAATTCGTTTCATTAGCAAAACATTGCCAACATCCCAAATTATCCTAGTCATAATGTTAATAATGTGTAAAAGCGCGGTAAATGTTTAAATTAACACTAAATCAGAAAGGGTAATTGGCATAGAACGCGCCAGTATAAAACCGCAGTGGATCGCGTGTCCCAATGTGATGTTACACCGCTGCTAATGAAAACGAAACCCGCGTGGCTGTGTATGTCCATTAGCCATGATGACGTGTGGCGAATCGTGTAAACAATGCATGAGTTGGTACGGGTTCTTTCTCGACAGATTTCTACTAAAAAATTACCACAAAATTAATAAAGATAAAATACTCTTTATTGCACACAAACAGAAACAGTTTTTCAAATATGAAAAGAAAATAAATAGCACAATCGTATACTAACTACATATTGTATTAATTTCTTTCTCTAATTCACTAAATTTCTGTACGGTTTTATTGTATCCTATAAGTAATATAATGATACAATAAAACCCTAAATAGATAGACATACATAGGTGTGAGTCGGTGTGACATAAAATCCGTAAGCATCATACCATGTGTTCTGTACCAATCAACGTAAATCAATGGGGACTACCGTTTTTTTGCTCACCAGTTGGCGCCACTGTCGACTGAGGTAAAGAGGTACCATAGCTGTCAAACTTATCAAAGGCGACTTCATCAAATTGGCGCGAAATAAAGTTTTAAAATCTTGAATCTTATAAGCTTATTCATAATAAAATAACTATCATCATATCGAGTTACTATCCCGCAATGTTGTGCAGATGCGTTATGTTCGGAAAGAAAAGAAGGACATATGTTACCAAGTGATAAAACTGTTCTAAAACAGTGGCTTGTGAAATAATTATTATCCGACAATCTCGTGTTTGTGAAAATCATTATAACCAATTTCAGAAAGAACATAATGTAAATAAGGATTAGGCATTTAATAAATACAATAAAAATAAAAGAGTTACACACTGATTTAACTTTTATTTATCCTTTCCGTTTAAACACACTGCTATACAAAAAATATAACACATTAGTAATCCACACAATGAATGCTGGTTGAGTTGTTAGTTGAAACTAAATAATGGTAGTATAGTATACTAAGTATTCTATTATTTGTGAGGGTGTCAGTACCTGCACCTAGCTCACTCGAATGGAGCCTTTGTGCATATCGCCTTAAGGTCTAAACTCCACTCCTAAGCTTGGACCATTTCCTACCACGCTGGTCCTCTGCAGGTTTGTGGGTTCGAAAATCTAGATATGCAGGTTTTATCACGATGTTTGCATTCACCGTAAGAGCGATGGTATGTACGGTGGCCTGCGCCTAAAAGTATACAGGCGGAGATTTAAAAATAGCGATCTCAAGCTCACATGCTGCTCAAGCACATCCACATAAACACCACTGCTACACACATCACACACAACACGTCCCTGGATTTATAACATATGTAGCTGGTCCCTTCATCATCAGGGATCGCTATTTTAAAAACTCCGCCTGTATACTTTTAGGCGCAGGCCACCGTACACTGTGCATAAATTCCAAAGTAGTTACTCATTGGTCACAATATCTAGATCCTGGAGTTTCATTTTTAGTGTTCACACTGCTATACAAAGTTTCTGAAGGCCACTCAACAGTATACACTGAATCATTTTGTTGTATGATGCTGTCCTCTACGTTTCCAACCAAGTTACTGTTACGGTCATAGTCTTGGTGTCTGTAAAAAGAAAAAACATAGCTGTTATCTAAGCAAACAAGCATACATTTCGTAAAAAATAAGTTTGTAAACAGTAAACAAACTAACCTCTGAATTAGCTGCTCTTTGAGACCGCTTATTTATGCGCCTCTTTTCCTTAATTCAGCTTTCAAAGCATGCGCAACTGCACATTCATCGATAAATAATCCATATTTGCGATAATTTCGCGAAGAGATCACTTTTCAACAGGGAAATGAACGAAAATATAATTTATCACGAAGCCCGCCAAACAAATTATATGAAAAGTAAAATGTCACTTAACCTCAGTCAACACCAGCGCCCCTAGCGGAAAATTCACACGCGTTAGCCCCCATTGAGTATGGAATGCAGAGTTACATAAGGCGTATAATCTCCGATGTTACCTGGAAGTCTTATAAGTGCTGTAATTCTAGCCCTAAGTATTTCCAAAATGAATGACCTGAAAATACAAGTTATTTTGTAGTCCTAAAAGTATATCACAGTAGCGATTTAAGACCCCTTATGTATGTGTTAATGTTGTAAAGATCCTACTGCAAGTACATATTATGTTTGCTTTGAAAACGTAAGCACGAACGGGTCAGTATTATTAAATGCATGGTTATAATAAGAAATTAAAAAGGCTATCTCAGCTTGTCCATATACAATACTGTATGTATACAATCATTACTCTGCCCTAGATATTCCTACCGTGCACGCGGGTCCCCTATATGGGGCACCTAGTTAGAGAGTTGATCTGCTAATTCTAATAAGTATGGTACATTGCGACTTGGAACAGGTTTATTCACTGTCTGGTCCTCAAGCTTTTCGTATGAGGGAAATTTTAATATTATTTTAAAACATTTCCTAGGAGGTAATTAGGAATTTGTTCATCGTTACTTGAAAAGTCTAGATAAACATTCACAAAAAAGTCAGAAGCGTCTGCATACGAAGAGCGCATGTTTTACATAAATTATCTGATATCCACTCACACACTGCTGTGTTATCTCCGAAATAATAATTAGGTAACTTGTCTAAAGTGCTCTGTATACATCTGTGTTTTGTGACACTGCCATGGTAGTGTGCTGTATGAATACTAAACTATTTTCAGGCAAAATATAACTTTTGTTGCATTAAAATTTTCCTGACTGAAGTGAAAACACGATGACAATGAGACTTTGGCCATTTAGTTATAAGCTTTTCACTCGGCTGTTTCGCAGCTACAAAGCAAAGCCACAAACACAGAAATTCGTAGGCGAATATGGTATGGTAGGCAAATAAATTTATTGTCCGGTAAACACAGCGAAGGCTGTGTTCGAGAGAGTGGAAGCGGAAGCGTACAAAACAGCATACCGAAACAATACAATGCTTTCTCTAGGCTACAAGGAAATAGACATTGTCTTTGGTTCACTCTTTTACCCAAATGTTACAAGTGTACTTTGAAATGAAAACTTCAGAATCCATATACATACAGCGTCACCCTTTTGAATAAACCTTGAACCTTTATCCATCTACCTCTCTCTAAACCTTTACCCTTCTCCTCACAGCGATCTAAACAGCAACACACAATTCGTCGTCGGCCTAGCCCTCTGCACGCTCGGGGCGATAGCTTCACCAGAAATGGCGCGAGACCTGGCCTCAGAAGTCGAGAGACTGATCAAGTCCCCTAACGCGTATATCAAGAAGAAGGCTGCACTGTGCGCCTTCAGGATTATAAGACGGGTGCCGGATTTGATGGAGATGTTTCTGCCGGCTACGAGGAGTTTGCTGACTGAGAAGAATCATGGTGAGTTGGGTTTTATTTTATTTAGTTGGGTAATAGTATCGTGAACGACCGCAAATGCTATGGCTCGACGATATAAGGAGAACATCTGGTAGCGAATGGATTGAGTTAGGCCAAAATTGTAATGAATGGCATAGACTGAAGGAGGCCTACACCTTTGAGGTTGAAAATAGCTAAGAAGAAGAATAATAGAATAGTGCTATCGCGACGATTAAATAGAAAAAAGTGTGTAACTGCTACAGTGTACCCATATGGCAAGCGTGGAGATTATGGCGATACACCTCCAGTCTTCTCGAGCAGGCCCATGTACTGCAGTGGATTATTTACTGGTTGTATGTGTATTAGAGAAAATACTTATTCGACGCAGAAAAACAGAATTAACACAGGCCATATTCACAGCCTCTCTCATTATATTAGTACTCAGAAGGTTTATTCAGAAACACCGTAGATCCCAAACTTAATGATGTCATACATATTTTTTTATCTTCACATTTTATAAGCCCATCCCACAGATGTTATCTCACTTGTATCAACATCTCGACCGCTACATTCTAACAGTAATGTCAACATCCACAGGCGTTCTTATCACGGGCGTTACGCTTATCACGGAGATGTGCGAAAACAGCCCGGACACACTCAACCACTTCAAAAAGGTGAGACAAAACATTGCCCTACTTAGTGAGTTAGAAAGAGATAGCTGTAGTTTTGTCAGTCTGTCTGTAGACGTCACGTGCGGATTAGAAAGAAATAGATTGTGTATCGTTTGTTTCTTTTGTAATCTTAAGAGTCAATGGACTTAATTGATGACACATTTGCCTTTACAGGTAAATTATAACCAATACTAATAATTGTTTTTTACGTGGTAAATATTGCATCATCATACGGATAGATTGATAAAGTTGTACTCTACATTATTTGACATCAAAATGTGGTGAAACTAATCGCTAGAAGCCGATAAACAGGTTTTAAAATTGCTCTCGTTTACTGTACATAGTAAACCGCTTCTTACGTATTTAGCTCAAGTAAAAACACGATGTAATTATTTTCGGAGAAGCTTTATAATTTCATTGAGCGATAGCAATGTGAACAAAAACACTGTTGTGGCTCAGTGATTTTCATGTTATATGATGATGATGGTTTTTCACAATAAAAAAAACTTAAATGGACATGGAGGTTTGGATTTCACACAAATAACTTATGGACTGGGGTCTATTAAAATAATCTGTGTTTACATAACATAAACGTAAACACGGGAATGTGTGAAATTAAATAAAGAAACATTCACACAGATTTACACGGTGTTAGGTTACGTTTAGTACTTACTATTAATCAAAAATGTTTTATTATGATCATCCATAAATAGAATAATCCTACCATCTAGATATAGTTTGCAAAAACATGAATTAAAATAAGAAGCAACACAGTGTGTGAAGTGTATGTCTCATTTAGTGAAGTTTTGTCTCTAATGTGTGTTTGTATTGTCCTGTAGGAGAGCGGGCAGCGCGAGGTAAACACACTGTTCCACGCACTCGATGTAAAGTACTGACTGTAGACCGCTTATATCATGAGATAAATAATATTTTAAAATACATGCGATATGTGATTGTTATTTCGGGATACGTTTACAACAGCCATCGATCGACGATGGATGAGGCTGTTTCAATTGAAAAAATATATGTACTTATATCTACGATTCGATGCCAGTCAAAAGATTGTGCTTTACCTATACTTGTATTCATAGTATTTCGAGATATCTAGAAAAATAAATTTTGGTATAATAATTAAGTAGTTGATAAAAAATAATGGAAATAATAAACAAGTCAACAGTCAGTGCTTCTAGCATGATTGTCACGTTTCTGTGTGGTTATTGTATTCGATTGTTTCCCGAGGCTTTACAGTTCACTTCATGTATAATCAGCGTGTATAACCAGTATTACTAACGATATAATGCTGAGATATGCCACACGGTATATACCTTAAATTTATAAGGTATAAAATCAATAATAAAAAAAATAAAATATTATACAATATGAAAAAAATATAGTGGTATCCAATATGCGGGTACACCTGATTATACTTTCAAATTCTGTTTGTTATGGCAATGTATTCATTTTAATGTATTAAATGTTGCTTGTCTCTGTAAAGCCTGGTAGCAAAGGTATAATTGTACTTACTTGTTTAAATGGTGACAGAAATGTAAAGTTTATTTCTTATGAATCATATTATTTTAATAAGTAATTCAATAGACCTACATTACACATTTTGATGAATTAATTTATTTCATTCGTCCGACACTCATCAATCTATCTTCTGTTTATCTTCTTATTTACTGTACTAAAATGAATAATTTGAGTTACGTCACGATTGAAGTAGAACACACCACCTTGTGACTAATTTGGGGTTTAGTTTATCAACTGTTGTGTGTTAAGAACTTTCACTTGTGCAAATAATTTCACGACTATTGTTTAAAGATTAGATAGGGGACATTTTAGGTATGAATTTAATGTATTTTTATATCAGTTATTTATATGTATGTTTGATGTATTTACTATACTACTGGAAAAGTATTGTTTGTTTCTGATTTGTTTGGCTGATTCCCGCCTGAACATGTTTCTATCCTCCATCTTTAATTTCTTTGCTTTTTCTTATCGACTTTTGTTGTATAAGTGTTTACAGAGATGTTTCTCTCATTAACATAAGAGTTTATATTGTTTCTAGATTGTTCCAAACCTGGTGAGGATATTGAAGAACCTGATCCTGGCCGGGTATTCCCCCGAGCACGATGTCAGCGGCGTGTCAGATCCATTCCTACAGGTGAGAAACTAACCAATACTGCCTATTATAAACATCAATCTTAAGCCTACACTCTTAAAACAAATTTCAATGGAATTTAGCTGTAACCCAATGCATACTTATGACGCTAGCAGCATATCCTTATCAGAGCCCGAACTCTTTTATAACTCAAAGTTAAATATTAAAACCTTCATTATGTAATCCGTAGGTGAAAATCCTCCGGCTACTCCGAATACTAGGGAAGAACGACGCCGAAGCGTCAGAAGCCATGAACGACATCCTAGCACAAGTCGCCACCAACACGGAGACCAGCAAAAACGTGGGCAACACCATTCTCTACGAGACTGTACTATCCATCATGGACATCAAGTCTGAGAGCAGTCTCAGAGTGTTGGCCATCAACATACTGGGACGGTTCCTGTTGAATAATGACAAGAATATAAGATATGTGGCGCTGAATACGCTGTTGCGGACGGTGTATGTGGACACGTCGGCCGTGCAGAGGCATAGGACTACGATTTTGGAGTGTTTAAAGGTGAGTTTTTTATTTAAAAGTCATCTATCTATATAAATGGTATAATACGACTGATTTCTCAACACAGTTACGTAGCACGACTAAGCACGGGACGATAACGTAGTAAAAGTTATACTTTGTGTTCGCATTTGAAGTTGCGTGATGTGAGTTAGACCGACATATTTTTTTAACATGTCTCTTACCATGCTACGGCTACAGGACCTACAGTGTTATTTTACCTATGTTTATGAAAATTGAAGCCGTAATTAATTATTCGTTGATTTTCATATTTTTTTTAAATCTTTGATTGGGTTATGTAAGATTACTTACCGATCGTCATCTCGGTTGGTGTATTTCTTTTTAATTACATCATCACTGGCCTTACATTGGTGATAGTTATTTTGTTTGCTGTGAAGCCCTATTCCACTATCCCTATCCCCCCAGGACCCAGACGTCTCCATCCGCCGGCGCGCCATGGAGCTGTCCTTCGCCCTAGTAAACTCCTCAAACATGGTGGCGATGATGCGCGAGCTGCTTCAGTTCCTCGAGCGCTCCGAGGCCGAGTTCAAGACGGCGTGCTCCAGCGCCATCGTGCTGGCGGCCGAGCGGCACGCGCCCACGGACAAGTGCCATCTGGACACGCTGTTCCAGGTGTTCCTCAAGGTAACTAGACAAGTGTTGATATGTCCAGGTGTTCCTCAAGGTAACTAGACAAGTGTTGATAGTTCAAGACGGCGTGCTCGAACACTTTTTATACCTCCTTTCCCAACAGAGTCGGCTGGACGGCGTCTCTTACGCTGGGTTGGACAGTTGGGGTTGCGTGTTTTCCACTCGTGAAACCGTCGCCTCCTATATACGGTTTTCCGATCTTGGGTAGATCTGTCCAGCACAGAGAGTACAAAATCCAAGAAAGTGCTGTGAAGAAATACACGAGATATATCCAAATATCCTTCCCTATCCACATTTTAACTAACATCTCTAACTATCTCTTAATATCTTATTGCCTCCATCCAAAGGTTGTCTGGAAGAGATCGCTTTTAGTGATAAGACCGCCTTTTGTACTCTAATTAAGTTACAACTTATTAATATATAAAAAATTGGTGTACAAATTAAGTTTATTCTATCTCACCCCCAGGCCGGCAACTACCTCCGCGACGACACGGTCTCCAGCACCATACAACTCATCTCTGCGGCGTCGGCGGAGCGGCAGGCGTACGCGGCCATGAGACTGTGGACCGCCCTCGAGCGCGCCGCCGTCAACGCTGATGCCACGGATAAACAGCCACTAGTGCAGGTGAGTGTCTATAACCTAGTAATTCAATTAAATATTGATGGTGTGTTAAGTAGGTAGGTAGCTTGACAAGGTAGAAAAGTGTGTAGCTACTATGCGGATTTGATCGTAACTCGTGGAATATGCACGCCAGACGCGGGAAAATGGCGTGCTATCCCACGTGCGCTATGAAATCCGCATGCTGGTTAAAACAGTTTTATGCAGCTGATTCTACGAGTTTTGACAACGTTCGAGTAGAGAGAGTAAACACAAATGGCTCGGGAGAGTGAGTAAATGCGAATTAATATGGCGACTCTCCCGCTCCCGCTCCGCATCAAACAGCTGATCTCGGCGGCGTCGGCGGAGCGGCAGGCGTACGCCGCCATGAGACTGTGGACCGCGCTCGAACGCGCCGCCGTCAATGCTGATGCCACGGATAAACAACCACTAGTGCAGGTGAGTGTCTATGACCTATTCAAACATAGATGGTGGGTTGAGTAGGTAGGTAGTTTGACAAGGTAGAAAAGTGTATAGCTAGTTTAACACCATTCGAGTAGAGAGAAGTAAATGCGAATGGCTTTGGATAGTCGCCATCTAGCGGAGTGGTGACTAAACGCGGTAAAAAAGGGTATATCCACATATGCAGCTGATTTTATTCGAGTTATTGCACCGTTCGAGTAGAGGGAGTAAACGCGAATGGCTCGGTAGAGTCGCCATCTAGCGGAATGTCGCTTAAACGCAAATTTACATAGCGCGGGAAAGTCGCCATCTAGCGGTACTCACGGCACACTAGCTCGCCATCATACAACTCATCTCTGCGGCGGCGGCGGAGCGGCAGGCGTACGCGGCCATGCGGCTGTGGACCGCCCTCGAGCGCGCCGCCGTCAACGCTGATACCACGGATAAACAGCCACTAGTGCAGGTGAGTGTCTACTAACTATTCATACAATCAAACATGGTGATGGTGGGTCAAGAAGGTAGGTAGCTTGACAAGGTAGAAAAGTGTATAGCTAGTTTAACACCATTCGAGTAGTGGGGAGTAAACGCGAATGGCTCGGGAGAGTCGCCATCTAGCGGAATGTCGATTAAACACAAATTTACAAGGTGCGGAAGAGTCGCCATCTAGCGGTACTCGCGCCACACTAGCGGTACTCACGCCACACTAGCTCGGCACCATACAACTCATCTCTGCGGCGGCGGCGGAGCGGCAGGCGTACGCGGCCATGCGGCTGTGGACCGCGCTCGAGCGCGCCGCCGTCAACGCTGACGCCACGGATAAACAGCCGCTAGTGCAGGTCAACACCTATTCAAACATTCATAGAGAGATACAATACAGATATGATGTTATAGATGAAAGAAAAAACGTTTCAAAGATCTATTGCATCGCAATAAATTGCTGCTCTATATTTCTAATAATATCAAACGCTATAGCAACACTCTGAACCTACTCGTATCTGACGAACGATGATAAATATTGTGATTCGGTTACAATATAACAGATATCTACCAGATAACAGCATCTCTTATAATATACGTATTATTTTCAGGTGGCGGCGTGGACAATAGGAGAGTACGGGGACCTGCTGGTCTCTGAAGCCAGCAACGCCATCTCTATGGTCGACGACGAAGGAGTCGGTAAGTAAATTAGAAATATTACTGATAAACCGATAGTTATTACTTTTGTAATACTTACGAATCTGGACCCTTCAGAAATCGCTCCGAAGGAAAGTAAATCTTACAGTCGTATTTTATTGTTTTTAGCAGCCCGTAATTCTTGCTACTCAGAAGGCCTCCCCAAGCAGCACTACAACACTCTTTCATTGGCCTTCCTCATCCAACCACTACCGTCTTACTATCTACAGGTCTAGTATCCTGGGTAGTGTCCTATTGAACTGTAATCATTATGAATTTAATGAGCTCACGTATATTTCGTGTTAATTCCAGACGACTTCACGCGACCCTCAGAAGAGTACGTCATCGACATATACCAGAAGCTGCTCTGGAACACGCAGCTGTCCATCACCAGCAAGGAGTACCTTCTCCTGTCTCTGGCCAAGCTCTCCACTCGCTTCACCACGCAGCCCAGCCAGGAGTTAGTATACATGTCTTCATCATCGTCAGTCCATAAGCTTCCACTTCTCCGAAGAAGCACCTCAGTACTATTTCCCCGATCTTCCTCATCTAGCCACGTTTTTTAATGTAATTTAAAGACGACTCACTATGTTTCCATTTCCTAGATTTGACTTGCCGAGTGCCCACTAGCAATTCGGTTCATAGATTTTAAGAGCCATGTCCGTAACCTTAGATTTTTGACGGATCGCTACTTTTTAAATACTTTTTTTCATAAGAACCAGAGGTGCACTACATGCCTTCCCGAGCAACATATCAGCTTCGGATGATTGGCTAATTTGTGCGTTGTATTTTCAGTAAAATCCGGGGGATCATCGACACATTCGGATCGCACATTCACATCGAGCTGCAGCAGAGGGGCGTGGAGCTATCACAACTGTACAGGTATGTTTAATATTGTGTGACTAGTTTATCTGACTATTTGTGTATTCATCGTGATGGGTGGGAGACGGACTATTTATCATACCGACAGCGTTATTAGTTGTTATACATTTATAACTACCAAACGTGCTAAATTGTAGCTACTAATGAAGCAATACAGTAAGCGTTTCCACATTCTTTTAAAAGCTGCGCTCTTGTTTTCAATTTCAATCCTTTATTCATAAACAAAATTTACGTCTACAGTAAAACAGATAGTAAACATTTGGCTATTCTCCAACAGTAATGGCACTATGTTCCAGCAACCGCCGTCTATCAGAATCCAGTTTTAATGTCCAATTATACTTCAATCTGATCCTAAATTCACTAAGTCAATAGTTTATGTGGTCGCAACGTCCGGTAGATAAGAATACATGTTACGCCGAACTAACCTGCACTGGTAATGACATTCGGACTAGAATTGCTCGAGCTTCTCGATAGTTACTTTGTACATTCATGGCTCAAATACGATCGAACGGTCTTGTTTGATTCTTATCTACCTCACTTTTGTAACATTAGAAATATTAGAATAACTTTCTTCCGCCAGTTTTTTATTGTTTAATAAATTAATTATTAAATTGATTTGTTAAGTAGATTAGTTTATTAACTTATTGGGAAAGAGCGTTCATCTCTAATACAGGTTCTGCGAACTTAAAAGGGATGTACTTTAATATAGATTAAGACAATTTACTTAATAAAGAAATTTTTGTTTTTGATTTTTGACCTCAGAAACTACGCGCACTTACGTCCAGCCCTCCTCGAGCGGATGCCGCCCATGGAGGCGCCGGCGAGCGCGGCAGAGGAGTCGCCCGCGGCCTCGCCCCACCACGAGCCCACCGCCGCCAGCCCCGACCAGGTAACATGAATACACCGAATGATAAAGATAGTACTCTGAGCGCATTAGCTCGCGAATGCGCTCAGATATCGATAAAGATCTGCAAAGATTCACAGTCTGAGCGAGTTAATACGTCAGGCGCCAGGGGCTGCTACACGGGTTCGTTATCGACGTAGATAAACGTCACTAAGGCGCTGTGATTGGTGGTACAAGTTAAATTTTGTCAACGTCGCTAACGAACCTGCGTAGTGGCTACATGAATTTTGAAGAAAGGTCCAGCAATAACAAAAACAAGAAGATAATGGCATTTTTTAACCGACTTCGAAAAAATGAGGAGGTTCACAATTCGTCTTTATGTATGATTTTATCCTTGTTTACGACTTATAGGAAAATTTAAATATTAAAATAGATGCTGAAAATAAATATTATTATAATGTTTTATTAATGGTAATAATGTTTGTATTCCAGGACGCGCTACTGGACCTGATAATCGGGTCGGATTCACTGACGAACGGGGACGTGGAGCACAAGCCCGCGCCCACCAACAACAACACCACCAATGTGAGTTGTACATTTACCTATTACGCGAGATTTAAGAATAGATAAGAATAGCATTGCAGCGCCGAATTTTGTGAATAAAAGTTAAGTGCTCAAAACATGCTCAAATATTACATAAGGCGGAAACATTTAAGTTTTTATTGCTTGTCTGATAAGAGTTCGCAATGCACGAACCGTGTTGCTCTTCTACTACTCGCTATGTGCAAGCGAGATTGATCCGGGTGCGGAATTATATTATGCTCTATTTTCAACCGAAAAAGCATCATCATCACAACCAATCACGTCCCCACTGCTGGCCTAGTCCACCGCGGCCTAATATGAAAAATAACTTATAAATTTAACCCCACTTTAACCAGAAACTTTCTTCACAATTTTCAGGACATCCTCGACTTACTCAGCGGTCTAGAACTCAACATGAGTCCGCCGCTGTCGGCCACGTCGCTCGCGAACAACAACGCGCCCGCGCCCACGCTCGTGGGCGACCTGCTCACTGACACTGCGCCGCAGAAACGTACGTTAGGTTTAGTTATTTATACTTGACACTTAGTTTTAAAGAATAAAAGGTGGCATATCGCGCACCAATTTCGTTGCAAACTTTCCACACGCGTCTCTTCCCGCTCCTAAGGCTGTTTTTAACAACATGCGGATTTCATCACGCACGCGGGATAGCACGCCATTTTCCCGTGCATATGAATTTCGCATTTACACACGCGTTACAATGAATACTTTTATCAAATCGTCCGCCGAACGGGCAATCCCGCGATTAGAATCCGCATTCTGTTAAAAACAGCCTAAAGCCAATGCGTAGAGGAGCTAAAACCATGTAACATAACGAATGTTATGTTACGTGGTCTCCGGCGCATTTATAACGTTTTAGATTTACAACTACCATTAATTACAATTATATCTTTTATCCACAGCTACTCTCACAGTGAGCGCGCTCGAAGCGAACGGCGTCTCCGTCACACTCGGCGTGAACAAACTATCCACCGACTGTGTGCAGCTCACCATGCGCGCCGCCTACTGCGGGCACGCGGCGCTCAGCGACTTCCTGTTCCAGTGCGCAGTGCCGCGGGTATGAGGACTTCACTAGAATTTACTTACATGGTCACATAAAATGCGTCCACTTCGGAGACAGTGGCCAGATAGTGGGCAACCGCTCTCCCCAGCGAAGGCTAAATAGGCTAGTCTAAAGTGAAAGCGAAATGGTCATCATCCATGCCCGTTATCATCTGGACATCAACCTCTCCCAAACAGCGCCACCACCCCCTCAACCTTCCTCATCGAACCACTTGTACTTCTGTAAAATAGTTTTCTAAAGCATTGTGCATCTGTTTTACTTACTTCTCTAATGCAGTTTTCTAACGTATTTTTTATTTATTGCTTAACTTCTCCAATAATGCCATGTGTATCTGTTGCAGACGTTCCAGCTGGACATGATGTCGCCGTCGGGCACGGTGCTCGCGCCGCAGACGGAGATCACGCAGGTGCTGAAGATCACCAACCCATCCAGGGTATGTATCATTGACATCTTGTATAATATAGTTTCGTTTAGTTATGCAGGGTAAAAGGGATGCACGAAAGAAGCCCGTGTGATGTATCACCTATTCTTTGGATAGGATATATTAGGATGCCAGTAACAAGTATACTTTCACCACAGTGACAAACGATAAGAGGATTGGTTATACGCGGTTGAGTCGATGGCGAAAATGCACGGCCGATGCAGCATTGATTTTTCTATGGCATTTCAGGATGTCAAGAAGCTATAGCACTAAGACCAACATAAGACTTAGGCCCCCCGCGCACTAGGCAGCTTGGCTGCGCAGCCAGGTTGCGGCAGCCAGTAAAATATATGGGAATTCGTGGCTGCCTAGTGCGCGGGCTCCTATACAACACACACACGCACTCACGCCTTGTACTAATGTACTCCATTGCGGGGTAGGCAGAGGTGCATTGCTGCACCCACTTTTCGCCAGAGTGTAATGTTAGTCCCAATGTAATAGGGGGCGGGCCTATTGCCATTTTACGGGCACATCCAAGACCTGAGATCAAATATCTGTGTTTAAACAAATATCTGCCCCAGCCGGGAATCGAACCCGGGACCATCGGCTCAGTAGTCAGGGTCACTCACCACTACGCCATTCGGTCGTCTATACAACATCATATGTTTTACTGGCTGCCGCAACTCTGGCTGCGCAGCCAGGCTGCCTAGTGAGCGGGTGGCCTTACGTGGGTGCATGTGACTCTCTCAAATCCCTTGAATATTTCCCACAGAGCCCACTCAGACTAAGAATACGAGTGTCATACAACATGGACGGCGCGCCCGTGCTGGAACAAGCGGAAGTCAACAGCTTCCCCGCGGACCTGTTCAACTGACGAGTGGCCAACCCGCCCGGCTACTGCCTGTAGCCACGCGCGGCCATTGGCTCCCGCCAGCCGCAAGCCACGCCCCCCGCCACGAGCGCCCAATCGCTACACTCGCCGCTCTGTATGAAAACAACCAATAGAGAACCAACATTGAAATCGATAACAACTTCCGGCGAAATACGTTGAGTTTGAATAAATATTCTGTAAACTTTACACGGGTTGTATGAAATGCAAATGAAATGTAATATCAGTCAATGATGTATTGTTTTCTATGTGAAATGTATGTATGTATTGTATAAAGATGCTATGGATAATTGAGAGATAATTGAAATTGAAAAAGACATTTACAATATATTTTATGGTACTTCTAAATTGGACTGCTTATACTGGTTTGTTTGGTTCGATATCCACGACTGAATTTCTATAGCTAGAGATTTTAACTTAACCTTAACAGCAATAATGAATACTTCATACTAATTTATATTGTCCAAGCAATCAATCTCTTTCTAGAGATTTGTTTAACATTCCAATCTTTAGCTTGTAAAAATAATTTAGATAAATGTTGAAAATTTTGATTTCCACAATGAAATATTAATCCAGTATTAATTCAATCTCAATCCACACCTTTGTAAATTTATTCCTGGAATGAGTAATATATTATTGAGATTGTCAAAACTGTAACATAAATGTATAGTAAAGATGGGAGTAGAACGGATTGTACTTAAGAAGGAAATCACTATATTATAGTTATTATTAACGAGTGATAACGCACCTAGAGTAACGTTAAAAGTCAAGATCTCACCCCAGTTTTTGTTGCGCTTGTGAAGAACCTTTTAGCTAGGATGCAATTAAATAAACTCATATAATCCCTATCTTACATTTTTTCATACAATAACTAAGCCAATTCATGAATTTCTATGCCACAATTTAATCGCCAAAAAGAACAAATCTTTCACTTGTATATTGGAAAATTAATCAAGTCTCTCTTACGTTAACAACAAGCCTTCAATAACAGGGGTGACATAAAATAGTCGTACGGAAGTGAAACATTATTTATTAAAAGAATTTAGGGAAATATTAAAAGTAATAGATTTATCGCTATAGCCGTTTATTTCCTCTGCATTTTTAAGTTACATCCTGTTGCACCATGTCCATGCTTGTGGCAGTTTTATACAATGTGTAAAAGTAATTCTCCCGATAATTTACCTCCCATACGAAAACAGCAATGGAGGTTGAAATTAAAAAACCTGTTCCAACGTTGATGGTTCAATTGATCGTCAGATCATGTGGCTGACTTTTGGGAGCATTTAATTAACACTCCTATTATATGAAAGGATCTAGTTCCTGCATCTTGTCCGGACATTGTGACATAGGATGTATGAGTATGTAGGTATAATAATGAGATTTGTTAACGACAACAATTCATTTAAGTTTTTCAGTTAATAGTTATGGTGCCTTAATAGAGAGTGGGGGAAGGGGTCTTGTTTCAGACTTTGTAGTCCCCGTGAAGTTAGATTCAGTAGGCACACATACAACCTGAAAGTCTTATTACTGTAACAAGTTAGAATAGTGCCTAATGTTCCTTACTAACAATGGAGGAGTTTATTATCAACTTGTAAATATATTTACAGCCATCACCCTGTCTATCACTGTTATAACTAGACTTTTCATTTTAACACCTAGATATCCTTAGGCACTTTATTTAGTTTTATCCTCGACATATTATATTATTTACTTTAGATTTAAATATCACTTCTTTGTTTTTGTTTTTATACATAGGAAGGAGCCACAGTAGATATGCACATCCTAAAGTGTTATCGTAGTTTCCAAGATCGAGCTAAGTATGATCACTATCATGTTATTATTTCCATTTTCTATGTATAAGAGAGCTTGGCAAAATTTTATATCGTATTTGGTGCTTGTTTTTATCGTATCTCTGATTATAATAGAATGCCCTCCACACTGAGATGTTATGGTTTTGTGTATAACTAAAGCTATGCGAAAGATGTACATATTGATTATAATGATTTTATGTAAAGTGGTTAATAAATATTTGAAAATGTTTATATAATCAAAACTATTGTGTTTTATTTAAACCTAGGGAATAAGAATAATTTGCTAAAAACACATGCTATTCATATCAAATCAGTTTATTCATGACTTATTTTAATACAGTATTAGATTAGACGCATATAGAGCGAGGTGTTGAGTGCAAAAGTGGGGTAATTCACAATTTTGATGAACAGGAGTTTCTACCGCAGCAGTCTGAGACTTCACCTGTGTTGTTGACATATACACCACTTTGGCGCTCAACTCCTAATATAAAAGACTCGAACGTTTCCCCTTTACTATCACTATCAGTTGGCCTACTCAATCATAGGCGTAGAGGTAGTAGGCCGTCCGCTCACACTATTGAACAGGCGGTCCTTGATCATCTGCGCCATGAGTCCGTGGATGACCTCGATGGTGGTCTTGCATGCGTCCTTGGTGGCCTTGCCCAGCTTGTCCTCCGTGCGCTTCTCGTGCGGATCCGCGCCGGCTACTATGAAGCCGCCGCGACCTAGACAAACGTACAAATTGATGTTAGGTGTGCAAGATTCTTTATAAAAGCAAGCCTGCATTGTATAATACAAACAGTAAGCATAAAACAGTGTTGATAATCTGAGTTACATTACGTTGTAATAGCCGTGAAAAAGACGGAATATGGAAATAGCGGAATGGTGGATGACATAATAATATGCTGTCTCATTCTAATCATAGGTCTCTCAATACTCCTTCCTACTCCCACTGATGAAACGGCGGCCATAAAACCTAAGGAACCGCCACTTTTATTAGTAAGACCTACTTGCAGAGTTGCAGATATTTTTGTTTCCCTCATGATGTAATGGCACATTGAGAGGAACAGAAACTAAAATTTGCCATACACAACACTTACCAAGAGACACTTCACTCTGCTCCAACTTGTCCGATAGATCAAAAATCTGTCCAGTAGTGTAGTCAGCATTTGTGATGAGACTGGAGCTGCTCAGAGTATTCACCCAGTACTTGTTCCACAGTGAGTCGAGCAGTCTCCGGTCCATTGAAGACTTGAAGTAGGAGACCTCTAGGGAGTAATACTGCTTGCAGTGGACTCCAAAGTCCTCGATCTTGTTCAGAGGGATAGTCTGGTATTCTGAGGGCTCTTCGTTGGCTGGTTTGTATCCCTAAAAGGTAATAGGTGTACATTGTTTAATTTGTAAAAGCATTATTGTACATCTACATAAGAACAAAAGGATTATAAGGTGATTATACATTCAGCTAAGCAATATTGTTTTAACCATAACCTAGTTGAAAAGATACAATCACTTACTTTAGGATAAGTCCTAAATGCTCCAAGGCAGACCTTCCCAGCAGAGATGGTTCTGACGGGGTCGATGACTATGGCCACAAAAGGTTCCTGGAAGTTCTGGTTCAGCATCTGAGTGGACACGTCAATGCCGGACAGCCAGCAGCCGTAGCCTGGGTGGCTGTGGTACCAACCTATGGCATTCTCGTGGCGGCCAACCTGCATGTAAGTAGTTGAAAGGCATGATTAGGAATAAATAATAATATATGAATTTTAAAAATATTTGTGTTTCACTTTTGTCTTATGATTTCAAAAACTTATACCACATTATTTCAGTGACATAGTGATATCAGAAGAAGAATCAGTAACTGTAGAGATAAGGAAATAAGGTTGACAGATACATGTGCATGCAGATCCAGTCACCATAGTTGCTGAGGACAGAGTGTTATGCTAGTCTTCAGAGGCAGTTTTTTAGCATTTGAATCTGACCATTAAATTGACAACTCATTTCATCTGGATACTGGTCTTATCTTCTCCTATCTACAATAAAAAGAGTGACCATGCATGATGCTTTGTCTAAGATACAAATAAAGTATGTTAATTGTTCACCTGTTTGGCAGCCTCAATGTAGGCTGTCATGTATTCATAAGCTTGTGCTTGGGCATTCACTCGCGTCTCTGTTCCTTCTACTGGCAGAGCAAATGAGTCCATCACCAGCATAGTGTTTGCATCCACTTTACCTGGAACCCAAGAGAAGAATCATGAAATATTTTGGAAAATCATAAAAGATCTACCTCCAAGTTAAGACATTGAACTCACCTAGCAGCAGCCCCATCACTTCAAGTGTACCACCTGACCTGGCGTGCATGACCATCTTCAAAAGAGCTAGCGCTGATATTTTGATATCCTTGAAAAAGTGGGGACTGAAAAAGAAAGGTTACTTTATACTATGCATTATGTTTATTTAGGTAACAAACACTGTGGATAGTTACATGTACTCAGTATAGTAGTTAGAACTATGTAAAACTCACTCTTTTTCCCATGGTTTAGCAGCAAGAATGTCTTGTTGTTGTTTTTTGTCGTAACGATAAATATCATCAACACTAGATACGGTGTCTATGTTATTTGCCATAATCCATGTCTTCTGGGCTACCGTGGACTGTGAATCAGCACTAGTTGATGCCATTTTTTCTCACTAAGATTTTTTTATAATTAATAAACTCTACTTTTCTTTCTTCTTACTTTTAAATCCAACCAAACCAAACCAAATCCCAAAATCGAAGAATTCGGAGATGATGAGGTTCTCTATCTGACAGATTGACAGATGTCAACTCTGTCATCCGTGACATCCGTCAGCTTCTATTTCGTGGTCAATATCACTTTGTCATCTGTGTACCTAAGATTAAACCTTAGAATAATAAAGTTGTTAAAGTTCTCGAGTGGAGTACAGACACAGTGGAGAACACAAACATGCAAACAAAAAGTAAGATAGCATGAGCCGCCCTCCTCGCTCTACCGGAGAAGACTGGTTGTGGCTGGAGCAGAAATCTGAGGGCATATTGTTCTGGCGCTCTTTGGAAGAAGCCGAGGCCGAGGCCTATGTTTAGGGCGGGATACGGGCTCCGTTCTACAAGTGCTATACAAAACAAGAAACAAGAATAGACTTCAAGTTCTCTAATCAAGAAAAGAGTAAATGAGTGTATCGCAACCATTGACAAAAGAATAAAGAGGACTTGGCATAAAAATCGGTACTTAAAAATATATCGTCGTCTCTATTTAACTTATTGGTGTTATCGTACGTAAAAAAGGACAACAGTAGTTTTGTCTTTGCCTAAAATTACAACATTGCGATCGGTCGCCATGTTGATTGACCAAGATTGACATCCAAACACAAGGTACTTCAGCTGTCAAACAATTTGTTTGTTTACATTTTTCAAGAAAAAAGCCGCCATTTTAATTGACACCAAAGTTTAGGTAAGCGCCAGTAAGCGCATTTTTTTCGTTGATATGGCATGTCCTCTCGCAACGCGTGCCTGTTATTATTCTGAGTTAGTGACAGTGAGATGTGTCATGTGATGACGTCACAATGTCAAATGAATTGAATTTGTCTGTTTCATTCTAACCTAAGCGTTTTTATGCCTCATCTCTTTCTAACACTTAAGTTATGCTCCGCCCACTCTCGATATCGGACCAATAGGAAAACTCCACATAGACGAGTTTTCGAGAAACCCCACAAAAATTACTTGAAGCTTTTGAAATGTACGACGCGGACGTTTATTGTAATTTCAACACGAAGTTATATTTACGGGCAGTGCTCTAACAATTCTTCACATGAGGAAGATAATTCAGCATAGTATGCTATCGTGAAGTAATCAAGCTTCTGAAGTTGTGGAGTGGCGGTGTTTAAAAAAAGTGTTGTTTATCATCGATCAAAAATGAGTGGTCCGATCATCATCACCGTTCCCAACAGCTACCTGGCTGCGGAGGAGGAGGAGCTGCAGCTAGGCTCCCCCATGCCGTCCCGGAAGCGGAAACTGGACCATCTGTCATGGGAGGAGAAGATGCAGAGGAAGTGAGTGATTCATTTGTTGTGTGCTTGCGTGTCACCCGCGTTGTGCTAGCTAGCGGTATTGCACTGGAACTTTCCGGCCAACGAACTGTTGGGCAATTACTGCCGGCGTCATGACGAATTTTCTGACCTCTTTTGGCGATATGATGCAATGTTGCAGTAAATTTTTGTCATTGTTATTTTTTTATTTCATAAGATTTGCTTGTATCCAATATTAATTATGATGCTAAGTGAAGAATGTATGAAACAGAAGCTAACAATTATAACACTTGCCCCAAACAATACTCAATAACCAAAACAGGGGAGTTGCCTCTTCCTGTTAAATTTTAGAATATTTTGATATTTCATGAATGCCTCATTTACCCCACAGGAAGCTCAAGAACCGTGTGGCGGCGCAGACCTCGCGCGACCGCAAGAAGGCCAAGATGGACGAGATGGAGCACCGCATCCAACACCTTGAGGATGTGAACGAGCGCCTCGTCGGCGAGGTGGAGAGCCTCAAGGCTCTGAACGAGAGATTACTGGGAGAGAACACGTCGTTGCGAGAGGCAGCGGCGCGGCGCGTCCCGGAGGCCCAGCGACCAGCAGCGTCGAGCCCTCAGCAGCAGGAGGGGCCTCCGGGGGCGCTCCGCGCGGCCCGCCTACTCATAGCGATGTGTCTCCTCTCGCAGACATCCTCGCCCACCTCCAGTCTGACGAGTACCTCGATACCCTCAATCAACTTGCAGAGTCCCTCCTCCAAGAAATTGATTCAGGCAATCCGGGACCGCCTTCAGAAGTAAGTATAAATTTTTATCTTGTAACTCTAGTTTAGTTACATTACATAAACAGGAAAATGCCATACATATTACATAGTGGATGTCCTATATTGTTAATCTAACTGAGTGGCTGATGCAATATTTTGTACTTGTTTCATCATACTCTAAACCTCCATACTCATCATTATTGCCTAATAATTCAGAGATTACAATCTAAATTGAAAAAACTTTCAGGTATATATTATAATTATCTAGCCAGTAATGTTTTTTTAAATCATATTTCTCGAAATTACTTAATTATTTACAAAGTCAATTCGAAAATATGATTTGAAATCATAATGAAAACCAGCCATCAAACAAAACTTAACACAAATGTTCTATTGTTGCAGGGCCCAGCCGAAGGGCAACCTGGACAGTGTGCTGAAGGAGCTGAAGTGGTGGGGCCCGCAGCAGAGCACCTGGAACCCCGTGGAGGTGCAGGCGTGAGCAAGCACGACGTCGACAGAATACTGGCGCAACACTCATACGCACATCCCTACACTGAAGCCTTAGAAACGAAATCAAAACCAGTGAGCGAGGAAGCCACAGTCAACAATGACAAGGGAGACATCTTCTACGCCAATTGTGATGAGGAGAACGACTGTGTGACCATCGAGGTGCCCTGCGAGGACCAGGTGGTTGAGGAAGTGAAGGCTGTGGAGGAAGTGACGCCTATCTCCATAGTGACGGACTTTAACTTGACGGAGGAGTATCCAGAGCTCACATTTGACAAGGAGATGCAGTTGCTGTCTCCCATGAGCCTGTCTCCCAACAAGGACAACCTATCGGTGTCTCCCTCCCACACATCTATCTCGGACTTTGGCTACGAGTCGCTCGGCTCCCCTCTCAGTGAAAGTGAATCGATGGACTTGTCAGATTTCTGGTGCGACTCGTTTACAGAGCTGTTCCCTGGATTAGTCTGAGCTGACTCAGGGAGCGGTTCTGAATCCACCCCACCAAAGACTGACTAGTTGATAAATTCCGGTTAAGATTAAGTTTGAAATTAATTTTATTTATGTAAGTTATTATTATTGATCAATGACAAAGTTTTATGTAAGATTTAATATATTATGAGTTAGTCTTTAAGTATAGGGATGATGTATAATCAGTGTAATAAACAGTTTCTCGTCGATTTTCTGTTTTTTTTTTATCATCAGACCGTAGTCATCGACTGCTGGACATAGGCCTCTCCCTAAGGTCTAAGGTTTAGTTTATAAAATCTGCGAATTAGTTTTAGTTAGATTTCTCTTCAATTTTGAGTTATAAGGTTTTCCCGTGGGAATTCTGGGATAAGAACTAAGCTTGATAGCTTTATTAGTGTGCCATACTATGGACCATAGAACAAAACGCGGACTCGGATGTTATTCAATGGTAAGCCTGGTAAGGTAACTAAGGAATAATGGTGGTGGGTAAAAAATAAAAGGTTTTAAAAAACATTAAATATATTTGTTAAAATATTAGATTCAATAAAATCATCCTATTACATAATGTACTAATAGAATTTATGTTATCTATTGTGCTTTATTTCAGTGAATGTCTGATTCACGAAACAGTTATTTGTAAGAGATACGCTTCCGTACCAATGTACCTATCCGGTATCTTATATTTTATGAAGAAAGTAGATTATTAACAATGTCGCCAAACTCTACACCAATTTGCGTTAATCGCTATCGATCTTATCTCACCAGCAATTTCATAATAACCACCTTTAACAAACTTTTTTACGATTTGGCACATGAAAGTAATTATAATTCGTAACAGTATAGTACTTGATAAAAACTGTAGCAGTAAAAATAATTATAGCGACCGATAACAATAGCAAAACTGTACATACAAACTTATACATCGCCTTTACACTAATGGAAGATTTATTAAAAAAAACCTAAGGTACAATTTAATTAAAGACATGAAACAGTAAAGTATTAACAATATTGAATCTAACTATACAAGAAGCGAGATTAATGAGAAATGCATTAATGTAAATTAATTAGAATACAAGCATATCAATTTGTTACCCTAAGTACGACTTAGATCTTATTAATTTCGAATTATTTAATATTCACAATCACAATACCAAATTATCTTATCTACATAATCAAAATACAATAATAATACACAACAGCGTCTGGGACGTCTGTATTACTGATCGACTTAAAAATTTGTTATGTCTAACAAAACATCTAGGTACCTATATTATACATATCTCTTCTATTTATTTAACTTCAACGACCTAAAGTTTTAAAGGCAGGTGGAGGTGGGTTACCTAGATTTACATAATATTTCTGTAGACTGTTTCAATATAAAATGGGTAAGTAATACGAGGTATAAAAACGCATGGTATAACATTCACAAGGTATACGCCCATATGATATAAATTTATTAAGTATAACGATCACTGTGCATAACAAACGAAAGGCATAATTACTAAATACATAATTTTGTAAAGAATAACGTTCAAAAAGTATAATTTCAATTGATATATCGATTAAAATATATAACGTTTATAACATATATTGTTCACCGTATATAATAACATTATGTATAATGAACAAAAAAATATATTATTATTGGAGCTATGTTGGGAGACGCTCCGCTCCGCTTCGCTGCGCTCCGCTTTGCTTTTAACGAACATGTGCACCTAACACGCTCCTCCTCGCTTTGCTCGTCGTCGCACCTATCTTTAGGTTTTGGTGCTAGGGGGTTTGACGGCGTTGGGTAATTAAACACAGATTATGCGATATGAGAAGAACTTTATACAAAATTATAGTATATATTTTAATTGATATACGTAATGTATGTTATACGAATCGATATTAGTCCTCGTGAGTGTTAGTTATTTTGATATTATATGAAATGTACGATATACCAATTGAATCTTATACCTTATGAAAATATAGATTTTGTTGTTATACGTAACGTTCATTATATGTTGTGAACGTTATTAATGTGAAATTATACATTTCGTTTTTATACGTCGCAATACGCACCCATATAAAATGACACCGTACGCTATAAATGACATCATGTACCTACTTATTATACACCTATATTTCAATGTAGGTATTAGAATCACTTGTACCTTTCAGATATCAATATTTAAAAAGCCAATTGTGTCTTGAAGGCCATTGCTTCAACTTGCCAGTAATGTATTGAATTGCAGAGAAATATGAAAAACATACCTACATAAGTAATCAACCTTTTCTAGAACATTTCAGGGTCTTTTACGTAAATACAATACAATACAAAGTAGAAAGTAATTGTGGCAGTGGAGTATTTTGTTGCTAATCGTGACATTCTTATCAGGATTCATGCCACATTAATTCATGTTGGACTCGGTCATTTAGATAAGGATATCAGGCAAAATGAATAGATTTGTGGAATTCGTTTTTAGTCTATAATTACGAAAAATAAAAAAGAGTTAAAAGTTAGGCCGTGATTCAGTTGAAAAATCAATAAAATCAACAGCGCCATCTAGTTATTAACAGGCGTACTGACCTATCTGATGCAATATTCACAAACTAACGCAGAACGTTATCTATGATGCTGATGGTTTTTCCGTATGATTTATCAAAAATTTCTATTTTTTTGCACAAACAAATAGAAATTAAGAATTCAACATTATTTAATTGACATAGAAGTCAGTGATCTAGCAAGCAACATTTAGCTACTTCCATTTTTCTTTTATTATGGCTCAATGGTGGAACCTATTCGTTTATGAAACTGTGATACTTATAGCATTTAATTAATAATATGAACATTTTTCATTTACAATCTACTCAATCTGCATCATAAGATAAACTTCCAGAATAAAACAGCTTCTGTTAAGAAGCTGTTAATTGTAACAATACAATTCGATCCCATCACGTCACAGAAACATTAAATTTGAACTCACAAACTAACCAAACAGCTTCTCAAAACAAGTATGACAATACGGCTTGTCATTCTGCTCTTTAAACGTGCCCTTATTCAGTTGCCTAAGACAGAAGGCGCACACAAAATGTTCCGGGTGGAACTTCCTAAACATGGCGGTGATGCACCGGCCGGCGATGGGCTTGTGGCAGCCGGCGCAGAGGGACCCTCGCTTGCCGTGGTAGTGGACTTCGCAGTAGGGTTGACCCTCGTGCTCGAAGAATGAGCCTCCGTGGAAGGGCTCTCGGCACTCCTGGAAGCAGAAAGGAGGTTGTGATTGTGAGGATTAGACTTAAAAGTTCTTCGGGGTTGACAAAGGAGGTCTAAAGTAACAAGTTTTTATATATATTTTGTTTCGGCTAGGGTTGGCTGGAAGAAATTGCTTATTGGCAATGGCCTTTGTGTAATTCTTACTTTTTCTGTCTTCATGTTTTTGTCTTTGTTTTGTGTAAGTATACAATAAAGTGTCTATAAATAAATATAAATAAATAAAGTGTGTACCTAATCTAGATATAAATGATATAAATCATTATCGTAAGTCGTGCTATTTTTTTACTCCCTTAAGGTACACTTGTTCCTTTTGACTTCCTTAGAGAATAACACTTTAAGACCCACGTGCAAACTGCAAATCTCGATAGTAAAACGAAGTTTACATTAAACTGCTCAGCTGCAACTGTGTCACATAAATCACTGCAAGTTTGTAAACAAATAACTATTTTAATACACAGCAAGGTTGCAGTGTCGAAGGGAAATATTTATTATTAATAATTTCAGTGTACATCGTTATAATAGTGTATAAAGGTCATACTAATAAAGTTATTAGTTTGCCCTTATTTCTATTGGAAAATAGATAAACCAAGAAACACAGGATAAAGCGATAACTTATGTATGAGTTATTTTTATGTGTCTTCTTTTTTTAAGAATTTACTTGATGCAGAAATCATTATGCAGGTGTTTAACTGTAAAGCGATAACATACTAGACAAACCTAATACCATAGACGAATACACTAATACCCCCTTATTCATAGAGAAGTTACAGAACGTTTTAACTAATAAACTGTTTTGTCCCTCTCTGTCAAAGAATAAATTGTTGTTTGTCGGAGAGGGACAAAACAGTTTATTAGTTAAAACGTATTGTAACTTTTCTATGAATAAGGGGGTTAGTCTATGCTAATACGGGTTGGGCGACTAATGTCTACATGGAATAATGACGAAGTAATACCGATCTACATCCGTTGAACAAAAGGTAGGTGAACCAATGATAGTGGCTTTTACAATGACTGAGTAGGTACTTTTTAAGGGCTTTATGGGCTAGTTTTTGACTTGCGTAACTCTCCCTAAACGTGAACGCTGAATGAGTCTCAATCAGCTTAACTTTACTTTTTCAGGTGTGATGGATATGACAATATACATGTATTTGTGCCTGTTCGAGCCTCGAAATTTTAATTATTGTATGTATTTGATTCGATAAGATTAATATTTAATGTTGCTGGCTTGTTTCCACAGCACTGTCCAATTATGAAGACTAATGAGAAAACGTGTCTCCAACGAAAGTTACAGTTTCGTACTATTCCGTTGACACTGACCCATTTAATTTATTGGGACAAGTGAAGATAATCGCATTAAAATATGGCAGTTGAACTAGATTAGTACCTACATCAGTGTCATCACCTAGTATACTCAGACTCGAGACAAACGAATTATCCAACTTCTCTTAATTAGCTCTAAGCTCCTGAGTGAGTAAACAAACTTAGTCAATGAAAGTAGGTAGGTAGCCGGGATTGGGTCGACAACAGTGTATTAATACGCTCGATAAAGTTTAGAAATAGCTTTTAATTCTGGCCGTAAACAAAGCGACAGGCGGGCGGCAGACGCGGTGACGTCAGCACGGGTATATTTATAAATAGTTACGTGGCCACCGCAGTCGCGGGAAACCCTATCCACCACACTTGACCCCGTACCCTGCGGGTAAACCCTGGGTCAGCTTTACCCACGTCCTTGCGGCCGTGTAGTAAACCGAAGGGTTATTGTCTCGGGCGACCTTGACAGCAGCTGTCACAGAGGGCGCCACCGCCCGAGACAGTTACCTTCAAATTATTGTTTTGTTGATTTTTATTTGTTTTGTTTTTGTTTTTTTTTCATTTTTGTTCTCTTTATTGTATACAAATCTTAACAGTAACATTACAAAAATATACAAGATTAATCCCTATCATTATTAGGTACGCGAGGAAGTGTGTTTCCTAATCTGTGTGTGTGTGTGTGTTTCGTAAGAATAACATCTGTGTATCGCATCATCATTCATTCCGTCATCTCATAGCCGCAGTTCGCGGCGCATAGCTGAAAAGAGAATAGGGAGGGGCATCCATTTGGGGGGGCATTCCGTGTCATCTACTCGTCGTCTTCAACCCCGACGCACTTCGGGCAGACCGGCTTCCCTTCCATGGCGTAGAAGGACTTGCCCTTCACTGGTATGGAGCAATCCTGTGATATCAAAATTTAGTTTTAGCATTTCGTCCCGATTTAAAACGTTTTCCGCGACGTTTAAAATCGGGACTGATTTACATACTTTACCTGGCATTTAAGTATTAGCCATCTGCAAACTCTTACCTATTTACCTGCCACTGCTAACACCGCGAGACCTAGAGATATAAGACATAAAGTTACAACTAACCCTGCAAACGAAGCAGTCAGGGTGCCACTGCGTGTTGAGCGCCGAGATGTAGTTCTCCATGATGGGCTTGTTGCAGCCGCCGCACTTCGGCGCGAACATGTCGAAGTAGTCGTTGCGGCAGTACGGCTTCCCATCCCTCTCGTGGAACCCTTCTTCACCGAACTGCTGACCGCATTGAGCGCAGAAGAAGTGCTCAGTGTGCCACGTCTTCTCGAGCGCCGTCACGCATTTCTGCAAAGCGGAATCAGACTTGAGCGTTAAAAAACAACCGCCTCGAAACCAAGAAAACCGTAAAGCCTTGTATCCACTTGAGCATGCTCATTCGCCCGAGCATGCTCAAGTGGATGGCTTAAGAAGAGGCACTGACGTCGAGGATGGGTCCGTTGCAGTAGGCGCAGCGCGGCGAGAACAGGTTGTGGTAGTCGGGCTCGCAGTACGGGCGGCCGTCGCGCTCGAAGAAGTTCCTCGTGCCGAGCTCCTGCGTGCAGTGCGCGCACGTGAAGTGCTCCGGGTGCCACGTGCGGCCCAGCGCCGTGATCACCTGCAACACCGACAAACGTCACTTGCAAGTCCCGAGGCACAGAGTAGCCGACAAATCCAATAGTAAGAAGCGGTGTCCACCTGTCCGACGATCGGCTTCTCGCAAGCGTTGCAGCATCCCTTCTGGGGCGTCTGGACTCCTTGGCGGCTCATGTCGGCGCGTAGCGAGCCGAGCATGCGGTCGAGCGAGGCGGGCTCGGGCTGCGAGCGGTAGGTCTCCTGCCAGGCGTGCTGCGAGCGAGTGACGTGCGTGCCGGCGGGGACCACCTCGCCGGAGCTGCTCACCTGCAACCAACAACACCGCTCAGAGACTAGACCACCGTCCGGAGCGAGCGTGCAGGATAGAATGAGTTCCGAAGCGAATGGTTTACGTACTCTAATATTATAAGCTGGCGGCCCCACCACGCCTGTGATGTAACGGGTCTATGTATAGCCGCGCGGGTGCGAGCGGGACGCCGACAGTGCTGGAGTGCGACTCGCGATGTTCTATTTCCAGAGTGGACCAAGAAAGGCGACTAGTAAATATTATAATAAACGGAAAAGCGTGTGCTGTAGTGCAGTGTGCCGAGCGGGCGGCCGCGCGACTGTGGGCCCTGGGGCCGGGGGGCCGTGAGTCAGCAGTCTGTAGCGATCGTCGATCGCCAGTCGATAGCCCGGCTCTCATTCACCAAGCTCATAGGCGATTTTATAACCCCAGGAATACATTTTATTTAGTAAACACGCGTCAGCGTGAAAACGAAAATTTCATCGCTGTAATTAACAAGTGAGGCCTTGGGCCGGTTTGCAGCCAATGTCAAGACTGCTGTCACAACATCTCACTCCGCTATCTGACGGACGTGATCTATTGCGGACTAGTTTGTAAGCTTTCGTCACCATTTCACTCAAGGGACGATGATGTATTAATCTGCATATCTTAGTTTAGTCTAGACAACTCTATTCTATTACAGTATGATAAAGATTTATCTCGGCGCCGTCATAATAAGTCAAAACACCTGAGGTTCAGTCCTAGACCTGAAAGACTTTTTACAAGAACACACACTAATCCTACTAATATTATAAATGCTAAAGTTTGTATGTGTGTATGTTTGTTACCTCTTCATGTCAAAACGGCTGAACCGATTTTACAGAAATTGTGTATGGAGTTAGCTGACACCCTAGATTAACACATAGGCTACTTTTTATCGCAGAATTCCCACAGGGAAACTTTTTAAGGCGGGAACAACCAGTTTACCATAAACTTCACACCTACCTTAAAGTCCGACAACGAAGCCATGAGTTCATCCAGCTCCTTGGTGGCACTAGAAGTGTGGTGCCTCGGCGGCGCGGCGTGCTCGGTGGCCTGCTGGCGCGGCGCCGCCGGCTCCACCACCGTCTCTTGGACCGTCACGGTGACCGTCTTAGTGCCGGGTCGGGGCAGGCTGCCGGAAGAGGGGACCGGCGATGTGGATGACCTGGTGGAGGGTTTAGTTGGTCACGATACCCGTTTTCTAAAACTACGTATTATTTTATAGTGCCTGTCATTCCCGACGACTTGGTCATAAACAACAGGCACTATACCTTCAGTCAGACGGCAGTCTGACATCAGGGATCCATGGAGCAGTGGATCTAGCCGCTGCAGCGTATAGCCACAGTACTCACAAGGAGAGTCGCCTCGGGGTGGTGAGGGTTTAGTTGGTCAGTTGAAGGGGTCGGAGTTTAGGCAGGTTAAACCTTAAGGGGATATATACAAAAGTTGAGGTATGGTGACCGTCTTTAGTGCCAGGCCGGGGTAGGCTGCCGGTCGGCGGCACCGGCAATGTGGAAGATTTGGAATTACCTACGTTCGTTTTGCAGGCTAAAGGTCACACAGTGCTGAAGGGTCTAATCTTAGGGAGTTGATCTTGAGGGGATATACACAAAGTGAGCGAAGTTCACTGCCTACCTTACCGATTATAATGCGCACAAAAGAGCTGCTATTCGTTCTTTGGTGGAGCTGGCGTTTAAAAAGGGCAGCGTTTCCGAGAAGAAGTGTGCCGATGTTTCCCTAAAGCAATGCAGCTTCGCGGGAGGCAGCATTTAGGCTAACAGCAGCATGCCATAGATTGACTCCACAGTATTATTATTGTGTCGTCCAGTAAAATATACCTAACATCCTAAATCAAATCCTCTAAGACCTCCAGCCGACACATTTACGCCTGAATACGGACATCTATTTCAGTTGGCCATTCCGTCGCTGTCCCAATTAATAAAACGTCTCCTAAATTATCCGGCACAAGCGTCTATGTCTCTAGTAACTAATGAGAGAGCGTAAATAATGCGCAAGCGCACGGCGCAGCGTCTAGAGCGGACAGGTGGGGTGTAGCCGGTAAACACCAATTACAGCCCGCGATGGCGAAAATTAATGGCTGCTCTTGCGCGCGCGCAGCCAAAAACAATTACGCTCAACACACGCCTGATTAGTATGTAAGCGCAAACAATAAATTTCGCTACAAGGCCCTTCCAACCGGATATTTTTTTTAATGGAAAATACGTAATTAATTGGATCTTTTTAATCTGAATGATAACGATATGAAATTAATCTGTGTTAATCTTTGGCCTTGAAAATGCTTCGTAAGTAGAGTTTATTTTTATTTTGGAGGGCGAACGGGTTTATAATAAAAGTGTGAGTTGAGTAGGCCAGCGGAAATGGGTTCCATCCATCGCTCTGGAAAGAGGGAATTTTTAAAACTGATATTGCGATTATAATTTCGCAGGCTATTTAATTTTTGCAACGTAACAACTTGACAATACATTCGAAGGTTCGATTCGTATCTAACACATTTCAAACGTATGATATATTTAATGTCGCTACTGATCGGTACAGAAGCTGGAATCTCGTTTTCATACAAGCGATCCAATCGAACTGCAAATCGACAAGTGTCAAATCTGTGATCGGTACACTGATATTTGAAAACATTTACCTAATAGAAAATTACCTGAGTACGGAAAACAATGCCACATTTATGATTTATGAAAACATTAACATTACCGTACCTATTCCTCTCAAAGAAAGTAACCAACGGAACCCTTAAAATATTGATACAAACAACTGGGTAGGTAAATAGGTACTTCAGTTTTCTTGGCAGAAATATCACTTCCTGAGCCAAAAGTTTAAAAACATTGTAGTACCAAATGACTGGCATTTAATATTAGATGTTATGAAAGCTTCAGTAGAACTCTTTGAAATAGATTCAGGAAACCATACAGGTGTCTTTATAGTATAAAGTAGGTACTTTTCTTGTCATAAAAAAGTCACTACAGACATTGTTTATGCTGTAGTGTGTGGGAAAAATTTGCTCACAAATCTTTCTTCACTTTGTATATGATGCCCTACGTTTAAAGCCGCTGAAATTATCAATGCTAGAAGTTTAGTAATGTCTCCTGAAATTATAAATGAATGGACTAGCTGACCTATGTTTACAGAATACAGCCATTAGCAAGCCGAATGGGGCTCTAAAGGAAGAATGTTCTGTTCTACCACTATGGAGAATAGCAGATTTTTTTGTTCTCCATAGAACCTTTGTAGGTCACGTGACTTTTTAGTCTTTTTATTATGGGATTTCTTTCAAGATTTTCCCAAGTCGTAGAACAAATGTGGTTCAAGATGACCCCCTGAGTTATTCCCTTCCAGCTTACTATACGACTTTTAACACACCCTGTAGGTGTCAGTAGCTGTTTTTTTCAAAAAAAATTGATGACGCTACATAGCATTTGAGCGTTTCACTTAGGAAAAACCTTCATTGAGCACAGTGGACGTGTGTTGGTTGGCTAATCATCAAAACATAATAATATCTAAACGACTTAAAAACAAAAAAAGCGCCGATAATCCATTATTAACAACACAACGCGTGTTACTGTCGATTCAGTCGACGCTATTCTAGTGGCGTGCGATACAGAAATAGCCCCAGTAGGGTTACTCTATACTGACGAAAAACGAACGAGCGAGAGCTGTCGTGCAATCGGCACGTTTAATACAACAAGATAGAGTGCTGGCGGCGGCGCTCCGAAACTTGTTTTTTTTCATCATATAGAGTGACCCCCCAGTTTTCACACGGCCCTGCCCGTCACGTTTATAAACGAATATTGGCTTTGTGCTACGCAAGGTGAAAAGCTTCGGAAGTTGTGTAGGTGTATGATTTTTCAACAAGCCCTCCCATTGGTCGAGGTGGCAGTTTAGCGGAGAGACGCGTTTCTGAACGTACGGTTTTGAGCGGCGAGTAGAGCCGTTTCAGCAGTAATGCGCTAGTTGACCTCTACAAGGTGGCTGATATGCCTAAGAAATACTGTTACTGGGTCCATTCGTGTGGAAAATTCTTGATGTGTAACGTGGTTTGAGGATATCTTAAGTTACTTGAGTTTTTTTGTATTGTCATTGATTTTGGCGATGCACGATTTACAATAACAACAAAAAAATTGACATTTTATAAAAGGCTAGATGTAAACTTAATCTATGATAGATGAGGAGAATATAGGCTATGAGAAAATGGCTGACCCGAAAGTTGGAAAATCTCCGGATAACCACTGTGCAATGATTTTGAAAACAGATTACAACGGAAAAGTAGCACAGCTTATGCACTATGTGAAATTGGCATGAATTTTCGGTATTTTCTCACTAAGTATGTTATGAAAGCATTAGACATAAGTGCGAACAATGTAGCCGTAATGTACTTTACGACCGATAAAACTTTTACAGCCAACTAAATTGAAACCTAAGTAACAACATTCATGATAATAAACGTTATATCGGCTTAGCGTAATGGCTGAAACGTGATCACAACTACTTTTTAAAACAAACTACAATGCACAAAAAAAACTGTATTGAATAAACATGTATTGAATAAAGGCTTTGCTGACATTTCAGAACCCTTTGAAACTTTAGAAACTCTTCCCACAGACACATCAGGGCTAATTTCAGAAGCGGAGAGACAAACTTCTTTCATGAGAACGAGTATAGTTTCTATGTATTCTTCTATTACAGATAAAGGCAATTTATCTCAGTAAAGTTATTCAAACATAGATTATTATAGAATATGAGATGGTATCCTGGCTATTCGCAGTTTTGTGTACAAGCCCCAAATGCTTGATTAAGCCCGGTTTCTGGGGCAGATATTTGTTTAAAGACAGATATTTGTACTCGGGTCTTGGGTGTTGATATTTATATTTAGTATCTATCTATCTATGTATTTGTGTAGATATATCAGCTGTCCGACACCCATAACACAGGTTCTGCCTAGCTTGGGGTCGGATGGCCGTGTGTGAGATGTCCCCACATATAAAATATATTATTATTTGGTGGAAACCGGGCCTTACTGTCGCAGATTTTTTCCATGCGACGTCTGAAATCTTAGCACTAGTAATCTCGGTGTGTGGAGTAGTGTGTACTCACCCGTTGTGCAGGTCGGTGCTGAGCTGGTCGAGCAGCGCGTCCACGCTGGGCCGCGCCGCCGGGCTCGTCGCGCCGTTTGTCCTGCCGTACCCATCTGCAAGAAACATGGGGGGTCAGGTTGGAGTTTGGACTCTTCTGATAACATAAATAGGGTTTCAAATGCCTCATAAAAGGGAACACCTGGGTCAGTCACGCGAGAATATGACAAATTCTTTGAACTCAGTTTTTATTTTATCTTAAAAAAATTAAAGACTCTTTCAGTAAAATGAACCTAACTTCAGTATTCAAGGTACTTTTCTCACTTTCCTCTTCATAAGAAATGCTGTTACATCTAATAATGCTTTAAAACTAATCTAACAATTATACTATAACAATGAGAGATTTGATTGTTTGTATTGAACAGGCTCCTAAAACTACTGGACCGCTTTAAAAAATTATATCACCATTATCAAATAATTTAAAACGATGCGATAAATAATTACTATGTACATAATATAATTCTACTCTAGCTTTTACCCGAAAGCTTGGCTTCGAGTCACCTCTTCGAGGGTAACCTACAGTCGAGTCGTGCATATTCATTATTCATATAATGTCAAAATATGAAAATAATTGAATGTAGCCAAGCATTAAGCGCTGTTAAAAGCGACATTACGTGTAAACTGTGCCAATTACCAGCACTTTAAAGTACAATCTGAAGAGAACATGAAAGCAAATGGAGCGACAAATCATATCAACATGTTTATTTAACAATTGCCTACGTCGGCCATAGACAATAATGTTTTGGTCTATGTTGAAGAGAGTAGGAGGGAAACAGGTGGGGCACAGTGTCACGGGAGCGATGCCAGCTACCGCACGAGATTTTATCATATTCTTGAAGAATTATGCAAACGTCCGCCATTTTAAACTCGACCTCTGGAGCAGCTGCTAGTTGTACTGTCAGATTCATAAGTGCCTTTCCACTTTTTAGTGATATGTACAAATATTACAATATAGGTTCTAATTTTCAAGCGCTTTCAATAATGTAACTGAGTGTACCTCCCATGCTACAACGAGAATTAATTGAGAGGCCTGCTTCAGGCAATTTGGAATGATTGACGGAACTGATTTGCGTAGAAGACACGCATGGCTCACTGTAAAAACAGAATAGAAATAACACATATTTCTTGACTAAAAACAGCTGCTTTCGCTATTGTAGACAAAGTTGAATGAACTACATGCGACTCGAGACATGGCAAGAATCGTAAAAGTTGGCAATTCGTGTTTCTTTTAATATTAAAAAAGTATAGCATGAATTTCAAGACGAATCAATGTCGTAAAGATTAATAGAGCTGGGTGTGCCAAAAGTCGTTGGTGAAACCGTAATGTAGGTAAAAATGAAGCTAAGATGCCAGAATAAGCCGGTTTAATCGCGGCTTCGGTTAACGAGTTCGTTAAAGGGTTTTATGGCTTGGCTGTTAACGAAGGTGACTTTGGTTCTCTTTATTATTTTTAACGCAGGACTTTTCAAGAGGTTTGTTATAAGTTTTATGAGTAGCATCGAACTTTCGGACTGTTTATTTTGTTGATGTTATTTCATTATCTAGTACTACTTATGTATGTACAGGTATATGAATGTTCATCAAATTTTATTTTTTATGTAACTATAAAAGTTATATTCTTACACTTATTGTAGGTATATCAATACTCATACTTCGGTTAGGATGGTTATGGCTAGGCTCTTTATCTCTTACCAAAGAACATTAATGTCTAAGTACATAAATTTATTAATATTCAGATTTCCTCCTTCCGACTCTAGCCAACAGAAATCAACAAACGGATTAGTTTACACTCATAACAGTGTACAGTAAATACGGGGCCTTGCCAAACCTAACATTAGTCTTGTTAAATGTGCTCAGATTTATTATTTCAGGATATACATTTTCGTACCATATTTTATAGGTTTTGCTAGTCGTAAATATCTGCTGATATTGGAAATGCGCAGCATGAAATTGCATAAAAGGTTAATAAATCTACGAATAGGCACAAGTACCTAAATGTTAATACATTACGGAAAATGTGCCTGTCATAAGTTTTACTAGTATACTAACTTTTTCAAAAATTAGTTTCATTAAATAATTTTTCATCATTGTCGGGATTTTTGTGCTAAGTTGCCGGTGGGAGATTTAAAAATAAAACTCTTGCAAAAAAGAACAGAAACATCAAATTATTTCTCAGTACGTAAGTATAGTAATAAAATACGGCTTCATCTTGATAAGTGGTCGATCGACGGCGATCGTTTAGACTCGGACACCTGATTAATGTACCACTCTGTGCAGCGCCAGTATCAATTAATAATCACTATCGTTTATTGAGCGCTATTCATACGATACCTACCTCATTTTTATGAAGGGGAAATATTGAATGTATAATTTTGGGAATATTACAAATGTTTCCGTCCAAACAACAGAACGGATTTACATTAGGGTTTACAAAAATTTAAAACAAGAAAACAAAAGTTTTTCTTCTGAGAATGCGAAAGACGATGCAAGAAATAACATTTAACGTTAACATTTTTATAACGTCAATTAAATTATCATCAGCAGAATAATCGTCAACGGTTGGACATAGGGCTCTCCCATGCAGCGCCAGCACACCATCACATTGGTCATTCTTGACCAGACTTATCTAAAATCATCAGCCCAATGCGCTAGAAGAAGGCGCAACGTTTGTTTATCCATAGTCTCCATTTCACCAATGCATTCGTACTCCACTCCATCCAAGCCTGCGCATGCCTACTGCCTAATAGCCTATATACCAGACATGTGCCATGCAGAGATCATGCGAGAGAAACCCGCTTCCACCAGCGGACATATGGACAAATTAATATGATTGGTGACTATCAAAAGAATCCATAGCAACGCAGCGTAGCACATTTTTGGTGGATATGCAGTATGCACTGTATGCACTCCTAATTTAATAAATAATACTCACCAGTCCTGTCATGGTAACCGCTCTTGTCCGCATAGTTGGCATATCTCGCATTGCTCAGATCATCAAGAAGGGTGTCCAACTCTGACAGGTTCCCTCGTCCAGTCCTTCCATAGCCACCCTGGCCGTTGGTGCTCCCGTAGCCTGGTGCCCCATTGTAGGAGGGGTTGTGACCAGCGTACGCTGAGCTGCCGGTGTATTTCACTGGGATGACCTTTTCTAGCGATGATGTGTTCTGGTATGTCGGCTGTGGGCAAAGAGAGCAGAGGTTAGGTTTTGTGTGGTTGGGAGGAAGATTTCGTGTCTGTCGATAGAATACAACGGCGGCTAAACGAGATTCGATAATACTGATACCTAATAATATGGCTATACTGCAGTTATGTTATGCAGTTATATATAATTTATTATATCTACATTTAGGTACATACACGGTCGCACAATGCAATGCAATGCCTTGGATGTACCAAACAGTTTTTGGCAATAGGTTCTACTTTACATTCACTGTTTTAACTGGTTCTTTTGGTGTACAAACAAAGAGTTTATATTCGATTTAACATCTGAAACATCGCTATAAACTGCAAGTAAAGATTCATGATGCTGTGATGAATGAAAAAAAACATAACTATCCCTAGATAGTAATCAAGCTGTTGAACATTTTATTACGAGAATGAAAAGAGCAACCGGAAGAGACCTTATAAATACGACACGAGCAAGTATGTTCATAAACGTAGCTATAAAGATCAATAAATCGATTGTACAAATTACAGGCCCCACTTTCCTTGGCCTGAATATTTTAACACTCTGTTATTATCGTTGTAGTAAAATCGATATATTGTCTGCCGATATGACCCTCTTTTTTCATGTTTTTCTCTTGGTTTTGCTTTGGACATAATTAAATACCAAACTAAAATGACATTTAGGGCTACTTGCACCAACATATTAAATCTAGATTTAGTGTCAAATTTTAAGGGCCCCTTGCACCAACAAATTAAATCTAGATTTAGTGTCAAATTTCGATTTAAGAAACGTCAGTCCATATAAAATTTGACACTAAATCGAGATTTAACACTAAATCTAGATTTAATATGTTGGTGCAAGTGGCCCTAAATGGACTAACGTTTCTTAAATCGAGATTTGACACTAAATCTAGATTTAATATGTTTCTGCAAGTGGGTCTTAAAAGTAACAATTAGGACAATAGTGTTAGTGTTATGCTACAATTTAAAACTCAGCTACAGTCGCTATTTTTATCAGATATACCATATACCTAGTATGTATTTTTCATTTATTTCAAAGAGGTAAGTACGTTAATCCCTGTCATTCACATGAGGCATATTCGAGACCTTGATCCAATAACGGAGAGTATTTTAGACGTTTTAATTTTACAAAATTATTCAAAACTCAGATAAACAAAAGTCTTGCTCTGTCACTCATAAAATTATGTAAATGAGTTGTCACGACTCTGTCAAAACGTTATACTGAACTCATCCATTTGTGTAAAACGCGAGCCAACGTGGAAAATTTGGCATCAATTTTAATAGGCGAGCACTGAAAATGACTTGTTATGATGATGTCACTCCATAGTCTAGCAAAATATATAATTTTCATAACAATTAATTGGCTTTTTTCAGGGAAAAACTAACGGCCAATGAAAGATTTGTTATAGTTTTCTGCCTATAATACCTACCTCTATAATAATTTGACAAACTAATGAATGCTAACAAATAGCCATGTTAAACTGGCTAAACGCAGTAAAGTGAGGCTTCTTCGATCATCTATTACCAAGTATGAGCTAATGTCTGGCTAACAGAGGTGTTAGGATTCTTCTGTTTATTTGAAGACTGGGTGTTGTATGTAATTGCAGATATTTTTTATGAATATTCTTAACAATTATTATTAAGTTGCCTGAAAAATTAAGATTAAAAATATTTTTCCCTCCGTGATTAATTTTAACATCTGGCGACCTCTATGTTAGAAGCGCCACATTGATACTGGCTATGATTCAAATACCAGTCCACGAAAATTTAACTAGATGGCGCTGGCACATATTTCTCTGGGCAGATTCAGCTGAATGAAAACATGGCCATTTATTTCTCAAATTTTGGGAAGCTGGTCACACCGACGACTTTGATACAGTAGTATCGAAACAGACACCCGTAAAAATTAACAACAACATAAATATTTCCCTTTTTATTATCAGTATGTAATAGCCATTTTAGGGGCTTTTTAGCTAGATCCCTACACTAAGTACCTATAATTTTTTTTAGCTACCAATTTTTTTTTTAAACTTGGTCCTTTATGTAGCAAATTTTTTGTACAATAAAAGAAATATGGATGAACCTTTACCCCACCACAATGTCAATAATTAACTTAAATTTACTTAGTTTCCCTTTCTCCAGTAAGTATCCAGTTAGCTTAGTCATGTCTTCTTCACAAGTATTTTTAATGAGTCATATGAACATCAATCCCTGTGGTCGCTGCTTAGCCTACCATATCGGATGGTTTAGTACACATTACACATTATAATTCTGTCATATTAATACCATAGTAATGTTTTTTTTTTGTCATTTGATTAAAATAGGACCTATTATTATGTATTATATTAAAATTGTCCTTGTCACGTAGAAAATGTGTATCCGTGCTTTTATTAAGTTACCTTTTTGTTTTTTTCCAATACTAATGTATATTAAAATTACAAGTTTTAAATTTATGAGGGAGTTTGTTTAATGTTTAACACCTAACTATCCTTGTACTAATAATAGTTAAATATTATTCACTCCTCTTCGGATAAGTTCCTTCGTTCATAAATGAAATGAACCAACCAAGCTAGAGATTTAAAAACTACATAATTTACATTCAGGTTATTGAACTCATCTACATAACGGCTGTGTCATTTCAATATACAAACCTACCTAATATATGTAATTACCAGCTAACTGGAGTGGAAAAAGTTAAGGGTAACCTAATGTTACGGCCACTTACGGCTTGTTCCACAAAGTTTAAAAAAGTGTCAAGTAAGGTAAAGGTATGTAACCTAACCTACCTCAAAAGTTTACAATAAACACTTATGAATTGGGTTTCACAATAATTGAATAGCGATAACGCACAATATCACGCCATAGCACGCCAATCCGGCACATATCATATTTGAAATGTTAAATCGAAATTTACTAGGCTTGTCACAATAACAACTACAAGTTACATATCCACACACATAACACACATAAGTATAAAAAGAAAACAAAGGAAACTCACCGATCCCGGCTTATTATAATCCGAGCCGATATTCCTAGATCCATTAATAGACCCGTAGCCAGTAGACGTAGGCGAGCTGAGGCTGCCAGGGGAGCCAGTTCTCCCCCCAGGGGATGCAGTTCTCCCCCCAGGAGATGCAGTCCTCCCTCCAGGGGAAGCAGTTCTGCCGCCAGGGGACGCGGTTCTGAAGCCCGGAGACGATGTCCGGCCGATGGGAGAGCCCACTCTGTGGCCAGGGTTGATGGAGTTCTGCAGGTCTGCTAGCAGGGCGTCTGGAATGTGGAGATGAGAGGCTGGTTAGAAATTTGTTGCTGTAGTGATTAGTGTAAGAAGGGCCCGACCCTTCTTGGGGATAAACATGGTTTATGTATATTCATAGTATTCACCAACTATAGAATATCCTTAAATATGTCACATTAAATAAAACTTTCAGCCACTAAAATTTTTCTAGACTTACGAATTACTTATGAAGAAAATTGTGACCGAACTGGTAGGCGCAATTTACGCTAGTACCTAGTATACAGTAAAGTAACTACTAAGTACAAAGTATGTATTACGAGTAACTTTCAAACAATATTCACATTAATCTCTTACAAGATTCAGATCACAGACAACCATACTAACTTCTATTATCTAGGTAGATAGTGTCAAGCGAGACCTTTTAATTTATTCAACCGTTTTATCGTTTGTTGAGATTACAGAGTGTATGAATAGTCTTATTTATAGCAAAAGACAGTTAAGGAGTTAAACAAATAGTCTGTATTAACTGAATGATGTCATGGCGGGGTAAACGCTGATAAATTGGCTGCAACATGTGTGTTTGAAAGATTAATTGACGGGAATTAAGAATAATACTGCAAATTACACTCGTTAGACAAGAAATACAGAAGTGTAACAGATATAATGTCAACTATTCAACACCAACACGACCGTTGTAAATATCTACTGATACTTTTAAAAGTTGTAAAACAAAGGTTGGATTGATGAGATGTATTTGATGAATGATCAGCAGTTGATAACATAATCGGTTCAGAAGTTAAAAAGATGCAAGCATGCAGTGTTCGGTTACATTGAGATAAGTTAGTACTTAAGTACTCTTTTAATTGGATAGATCGAAAAACATGTGCTTAAAAAAAATATTTAATATTTTACTATATAGCATTGAACGCGAATGATGTTTCTTAAAACGGGAGTAAACCAACTCATAAAAAACGGGTTGGATGCTGGACAAAAAGAGAATGAAAAAAGAGGATATTCTTAATTTACATTTTGCCGAATTCGATACCTCGCTGTCCTTGGAGAAACTGGACTTTTAGTAAAGTTCAATGACAATGCTAATACTACGAAGATATAAAAAATACATATAGTTACAGATACTCCAATTTGGACGGTAAGTACATAGTTTGGTTCAGATTCGGATAATTATGTATGACTAAGTAATATGTATTGGGAGTATAAGTGAGAGGCATTTCGGAGATGCTTTCTACACCAAATTTTTTGTGATAGCACAATTTTTGAGTAATGATTAAGTACAAATATTTGATAGAAGCGGGCGTGGTCGCCATTTCGAAACCAGTAACAAAAACGAATACTGTAAGAACAAAAAATATTGACCTCATATACTTAGTAACTGTACATAATGGTTAGTCATTCACGTTTTTGTTACACTTACAAGCTTCCCCTTTATACATTTTATGGATACTTAATAATCACATGCTGCAATATGATGCACATGCAATGCATGGTATACAGCTTGATATAGGCCTCTCCCAAATAATAACACAAAACTGTCCTCAGCTATCTAACTGTATTCTCGAAGTACAGAATAGTAAAAATAAAAAATACATTCTTAGTAGAGAAAATATTTTTTATAGTGCCTGGAATATCATCGTTATTTCACTGCGTAAATGTCAAACATAGGTAGTTAGGTACATAATAATATGATTTTTGTAATCCAGAGGATGATGTGACGTGATCTATACCAGGACCCTAGATCGTTGTATAAGTAGTATAGATCTGTGTCTTACAGCAAGGCTTAATCTACATCGTGTCAAGACAGAATTCGAAGAACACCGGAAGCTGTAACCTTTAACCGGTGGATCTATTCGAGATTACACTCCTTCTTTAGGGCTCTTACACTAAAACATGATAAGACAGCGCCGTTGCATCGTTCAACGATGGACAAAGAGTTTCAAAACTATGGTTTCGGTTGAGCAAGGAATTTAAAGGTATATACCTATATGGTGTAGAGGTATTATATGCTGCTTAGGAATGTTTAGTATTTCAACAGGCATTTAATCTACCTACAACTACATACGTTAAGTCCACCCTTTGTACTTTTATTTGTAATATTTGTACAATAAAGAGTTAAATAAATAAATAAATATTTTTTTGTTGAAAGCGTCGTAACGCGCGATATAATATTGTGTTTACACAATACATCACTCTCTATTTACAGCAATACAGAAATCATTTATATTCAATGAATAGGTAAATGGCTACAGGACATTACATTAAAATAAAATATATCTGCGAAAAGATTTGTGTGCAAGAACCTTTATTTCAGACTACAGTCATCACTTCCTTATCGGGTGACAATATAATAAGGGACCGTGGAGAGAGCCCGGTAGATAACAAAGTTTGTTCAGTAGAAGATACCAACAAAGAAGCTATTTATACCACTAACATCAATGAAACACAGAGACAAGATAGTAATGAAGTTTTAAATGGTACCTACTCCTTTGACTTGACCTATTTCTTTCGAAGATGTAGACACTTTGATTGTGATGAGACAATAGAAGTTACAACTACTACAGATATTATGATGTTCCAATTGGCTTGATAACTAGTGCATCAATTCAATCAGACACGAATTAAAGTTTCTAGTATAAGTAAGTATAATAATAATTTTACATATTACCTAAGCCTTGACAGGCTTCGAAAACCTCCTCATAATCAGTCTGCGGTTTCGGTTTCAGGTTGGTGTGAGTCTTGAGTATACTTCCATACACATCATCGTTCACCGTATAGTACTGCCTCGACATATTTTCCACAATATTGACACACACGATATTTAAAAAAAACTCCTTGTAAGCACAAGACGCCAACACAGACTGGCCACTAAGAGCGCATCACAAAAGAATCGCCATAAAAAGGAAATAATAAAACACGATGCCGGGGTGGGATTCTAAATTTAAAATATCAGATTTGCCCTCAGAGGTCGAGAGTGGAGACTCGGTGCGCCGACGCGCGACTCACTTATGGGCTAATGCGGGACTGAATCACCTCTGAGGCGCGCGCGCCGCAAAAATCGAGCATACAGCCTAACACATTGTTCACATAAATATCGAATGAACAGCGGATGCAGCGCCGAAGCGCTGTGTAAACGCCATACACTTAGACAGTCGAAGATGGATGATACCAACAGCTTTATTCAAATAAACAATTTCGTTGAGAGATGCAAATAACATCCTGAATGACGATAGCTTCTTAGAAATTAAATAGTTTTTCTCTGCCTGCACTGACGAAATTGCGCTGATATTCGGTATTGGTTTGGATGAGTAAAACTGAGAAAAGTGTTTTGGCGCTTCCTTAGACTGGGCTAGATCTAGCAGTCGATGTAGACAGTAAGTATCAATCAACAATCAACATGACTTGACGAAGGGCCTTTTCAAAATCGAGAGTAGTTTGCTAAATAGCTTTACTCTTGTAAATTTTAATACAAACAACACTAGTAACAGCAAAAATATAATAGTATTAAAGTAGAACTTAGAATCTCTTGAAGCGCTTAATTATAATACTAGCACGAGTGTTGATGACGAAGCAGTGAGACAGCCGGCGTCATCAGATGACGACAGGACGCCATTGCGAGAAATGTGTCTGCCTCACAATAGAAACCTTCATAACTTTACTTCGTGATGTTATTTATATTATTCATGACGAGGATGTTAAGCAGTTGCTTTTCTTTTGCGAAGATGTTTAGGTTTTCGTTTCGCTGATAGATAGTAAATGACAAAAATACATCTAATCATTCAAAACCATACACATAGATTCAATTACATTTGGCGAGTATATTTTTTGTTCAGTGCATACTTAAGATGTAAGTCAAGAAGGTCTAATTCAATTTATATTATTTATATTTATAACATAAAAAATTTGGTTGTTTCTACATTCTGAGTTATGACTTTATAAGTTTTAAGTAATTAATAAAGCAATCAAAGTAACTGGAATTCCGATGGCCATTTTGAGCGCAGTAGAGAGTTAAATTAATGATGTAATCAAATCGACAAAAACATGTCATTCATAAAGAGGAAAATGCAAAACCTTGCTAATAAGGTAAACTGCGAACGTCAAGGATTATTGTAAACAGCAACCGCATAATATGACTTCTTATATTCAGATAGCCATACAAAAATACTATAATTTGACCGATATGTTAAGCTGCGTACAGACCGGCCCAACGATGGTTATCATACATAATACAGGGTAGATTGCAGTAACGAAGGTCAACGAAACCAGTTGGTTTGGCCGGTCTGTACGCAGCTTTAGAAAAAAGGTAACCAATACGTTAAAAAGTTGATAATTCTCAAATCCTTATTTGGCTATCTTATTTTGTTTCGGCATGGCTAGACTAGACATTCTTCTTCTTATCGTATCAATGTCAAACACAAGAGCTAGTCTAGCTCTAGCACTGACCTCTATAATACAGTAAATGTATAGAGGTCATTGAGCTCTAGCCTTTACTCCTATACTACTCCTGTACTCCTGTGGATGTCCCAAAATTTACATTATGCACAGGCAGCTGTCGTCCACAAAATGAGGGTATAGGTGAGCCATGTAGAACTCTTATCGGTGAAAATTCTTACCTGGCAGGATAACATAAAAGCAATCCAGCGAGGTTCTGTGGAGGATGAGCCAAAACTATGGCGATGACGTGGGAGGATCATTGCTCGCTGACCAAGATCTAACCAAATGGAGAAATCTTCTCAAAACCACGTAGTTTCGTTCCTGCTAATTTATGTCCGTATTGGGTACTCAAGACATCATCATCATCATTGTCGATATAGCATTTTTCAGTAAGTCTAAGTACTAGATGTACCTCTCTAAGGCTTAGGCTAATCCAGGGTAGGTTGATCCAGGTGGATGGTATCCGGTATCCCACTCCTTGTGTGCAGGGTTCACAGCCATAACGTATCACAACTTCATAACAGGTAGCTACTGATTGCAATTGCCTTTTTACTGAATGGATGCTTAGTTAGACGATACAAGCGCCTATCTGTTAAAAGAGAGCAACACCGCATGCCACCAACTGTTGCTACTGAAATGAGCGGAGGCGTGAAACATGAAAATCAACAATTGCCAAATGAATTTCTAAGTTGCAATAAATAAATTTAGTAGTCCAGGTTTATAGAATCTTAACTTTACAGGTTTTTTTACTTCATGAATACTTACTTATTATATTTTAAGCATTGATAGTTTAAAAAAAAATTAGAGATACAAGAATGATAATGAAAATACCTCAAGTCAAACATGAAGAAAATGCAAATCAAGATTTTCCGACACTAGATATATTTTCACAATTATTGTTGCAATCATAATTTCTTCCAATATGTAATCTATACTCTACTATCTACCGCATACATAATAATATATTATGTATATCTTGATTTCATATTGAGGTTATCCGGAGGTGTACGAGTAGATACCTATCGTACATTTATTATTCTTATATACATAGTAATAAGATCATAATTACATTAACATTAGCAATAACATTATTGAGTAGAAGTAAGCAAATTATATACGTCATTATTACGGAGCGCCAGTTGCCACGTAACCTTTACCGTGTGAACATATAAATAAAGTTATAGTCCAGTGATTCATCTTTCTACTGAGAACAACCCTTATAACATCTACAACATCTACTACAGTGTGGGAAATTAACCCCACATTTTTGGTCCTTCGAAGAAGTTGTGTCGGGATTTTTGCTGTTTTTCTGCGTTAGCGAATCGGTTTAGTCGGCCTTCCACCAGCGGACCTCCCCGGCTAGATTGAGAGTGCGCACATAACGTGGCTGAATAGTGAATTCCTGGTACGACCAGTGCCTGCGGCAACACAGAACAGAACATCAACAGTCTGATCAGAACCTGGACCGTGAGCAACTCACAACATTAACAGAAACATTTAACAACATTCAATATACAACAACATTTCAACAACATGTCGAGCTACGCCGATATTTTACAACAACAAAGTGAGATTGTGGAGAAAATCAAGAAAATTAACATTAACTTCAAGAAAGATCCGAAAGCGAGAAAAACTGCTGACTACCATGAAGAGCGTCTTCATCAGCTGGAAAGCTATTGGAAATTATTCGAAACAAACAATACGCGTCTGGAACTAACAGGGCAGGAGAAAACAGGCCAGTATTATGAGGGCCGAGTGTTTGAAAAAGTGCAAGTGCTGTACAACGAAACAAGAGACTTGATGCTGTCATCCAGGCGACAGCTGGAACAAAGTGTACGCATGGAAAAACCCAAGCTACAGGTTGATGTGGAGCAAGCATTGGCGAGTGGTTCCGGAGTACAGGAACAAAACAAAAGTGACCCAAAGGAGCAGACTTTTGGAACACCTGAGGTACAGTTTGATAAATATAACAATTTTGGAGGGTTGAGTTCGGAAACATACGATAACAACACGCAAAACATGCTAAACGAACACCGATCTTATATAAAGGCATTTGAGAGGTCTATTCGCAACATGAACATCGAACAAATAACAGAAAAATGGCAGCTGGAAGACAAAATAAGAACAATTTCCCAGCGATGGGAGAACGTTGACAGGATGTATTGGAAATTGGACAATATAATCGAGAACATGACGACCTACGAAGAGGAGTATAACAGCTTAGAAATTCAATACGAACAAACAAAAACAGCAATCAATCAAAAAATATGGGCTCACCATCATCAAGAAAAATCGGCACCAAAAATAGAATTACCAATTTTTAGTGGTCACTATTCTCAATGGACCACTTTTAAAGACCTTTTTATGGAAACAGTACACTGCAATTCTTTTATTTCGAGTGCCCAGAAGATGCAACATCTCAAGTCCAAGTTAAGAGGTGAAGCAGAGCGACTAGTGCAGCATCTACCAATCAGTGCGAGTAACTATGAGACCTGCTGGAGTATCCTGCAGCAGCGATATGATAACAACAGGATGCTATTCTCCTACCATGCTAATGAGCTGCTCAATCAACCTTCCATCCAACAAGCATCGTCATTTCAAATAAAACGAATGCATGATACAACTCTCGAAAACCTGAATGCAATAACAAATTTGAACATTGAGACCTCAAGCTGGGATCCTCTTCTAGTACATATACTACTGCAGAAACTCGACTGTGAAACAGCTCAAGATTTTATCGAGTCCATAAACAACCCCCGAGAAATACCTAAATTAAGCGAGTTTTTGGGATATCTGGAAAATAAATTTGCAGCAATGGAATCGAGCGTAAAACAAGGCCGAAACTATCAACAGAAGCATAATAAATCTCCTCCTTCAATTAGAAAATATTCCACTGATAACAAAAATAACTCTAACACTCAACATTCAAGCTACGGAAGCGGTCAAAGAGCATTCCATTACGCTGTGGCTGCGATAACTTGCCCGCGGTGCAACAAACAACACGGACTGTACAATTGCTCAGAATTCTTGAATATGACACCAAACGAACGCCGCCGAACAGTTGTGCAATTAGGTATTTGTAACAACTGTTTATTCAGTCACCATGGAAAAGAGTGCACATCAAAGCAAAAATGCAAGCAGTGCAACAGGCCACATAACACCCTTTTACACGAAGCAATGGATAGCAGGAATGCGGTGTCGAGTCGAGGTCAACGCGTTAGTACACATCTGTGGAATGATGAACAAAATGAAGTTTTGTTAGCAACAGCCAGAATCGAAGTTAAATCATCCACTGGTTCTTACTATACACTGCGAGCTCTAATTGACCAAGGCTCCCAAATCTCCCTAATAACAGAGGATGCCGCCCAGCGACTTCAGCTTAAGAGAGAGAAGTTGGAGGCTGTCATATCGGGCATCGGAGCCTCAACATCAAACAAAAGCAAGGGTATGGTCAACTTATCCTGCAAGGCAATCAACAGCGAATATACATTTAAAACAGAAGCCTTAATAATGAATACGCTAACAAAAAAGCTACCAAACAAAACAATTGACCGACAAATATTCAAACATTTAGAACACATTCAGCTGGCGGACCCTAAATTCAACATATCTGACAACATTGACATGCTGTTGGGAGCAGATATTTACTCTGAAATTGTAATGGAAGGTCTGCTGAAAACAAACAAGTCCAACATAATTGCCCAACAGACACATCTTGGGTGGATCATCTGTGGGCAACATAAATCCTATCAATGCCATGTAACAATCACCAATATCGAGGAGTTGGCTAAATTTTGGGAGCAGGAAGAGATTCACGATGACTCACAACAAGAAACAGAAAATTCCTGCGAAACTTTCTATAACAAAACAACGACAAGGCTAACAGACGGCCGATACCAAGTACGGCTGCCTATGAAAGCTGGATATCAGGAGAACATTGGAACATCAAAGCCTCAGGCGGTAGCCCAGTTTAAACAGCTTGAACGTAGACTGCGGTTAAACGCCAATTTTTCACAACAATACAAGGAGTTCATGAAAGAATACCAGGACATGGGTCACATGATACCATCTAACAGAAACAATTTAGAATACTTCATGCCCCATCATGGAGTAACACGAGAGAACGCTGTAACAACCAAGCTAAGGGTAGTTTTTAATGGCTCAGCCAAAACCAGCTCTAAGCAGAGTCTCAACGATCTAATGGAAGGGGGGCCTAATCTACAAGCAGATATGCAGACCATCTTATTGCAATGGAGACAGTACCGTTTTGTCTTCACAGCCGACATAGAGAAGATGTATAGATTCATAGCCATGCATCCAGAAGACCAACCATTACAGAAGATCGTATGGAGAGACTCCCCCAACGAACCACTCCAGGAGTTCCAACTTACCAGTGTTGCCTATGGAACAAGAGCAGCCCCATATTTAGCACTTAGAACCCTGAAACAGCTGGCGGAAGACGACGGAGATGACTTCCCAAAGGCAAAACCTGTACTTCTGAACAATTTCTTTATGGATGACGCAATATTTGGAGAGCATTCCGTTTCAGAAGCTCGCCAGACGAGAAACGAACTCATACAACTACTAGAACGAGGAGGATTCAACCTTAGAAAATGGGCTAGCAATGAGCCCAGCCTCGTAAATGACCTTCCTGACAGCCAGAGAAACCCTCGAAACTTCAACTTTACGGAGGCACAAACATCAAAAACATTGGGCCTTGGATGGGACCCGAACAGTGATGAATTTATTTTCTCACCAACAATTACAAATAAACCAACAAAAACAACAACAAAACGACAAGTCCTCAGCGAGATATCGACCTTGTACGACCCATTAGGCTGGCTGTCGCCTATAACGATTAAATCCAAAATACTATTTCAAAAACTCTGGAAGCTCCAACTGGGATGGGACAGTGAACTACCCGACGAAACGCAAAGAGAATGGTCTACTCTAAGAACAGAACTAGCAAACATGCATCAATTTGCGATAAAGAGATGGCTGGGATACACCGAAAACTCGGAGATGGAACTGTTCGCATTCTGCGACTCATCAGAGAAGGCCTACGCCTGCGTTGTCTACAGCGTGACACGCGATAAGCCAGGAGAGCCGCAACTTAACATAGTGGCCGCCAAAACAAAGGTCACTCCATGCAAAAAACCACAAACATTGCCTAGATTAGAGTTATGCAGTGCTCATCTATTGGCTAAACTGATAAACAAAATTGAACAGTCACTGAAACAACAAGTCAAAGTAACAGCCTGGACGGATTCAATGGTTGTACTTGGATGGCTCAACGGTGACGTACATCGCTGGAATAGCTACGTATCAAACAGAGTTCAACAAATCCTAACCGTCGTGTCAGCAGAAAAATGGAAACATATCAAGTCCGAGTACAACCCGGCCGATTGCGCGAGTCGTGGGCTGCTTCCGAGTCAATTAATAGGATTCACATTATGGTGGAAGGGGCCCCAGTGCATATTTAACACCGAAACAACCCCTAATAAACAGCCCGAAACATACAAAACAAACATAGAAGCGAGAGTGAACATCGTCGCAGTTCAAAAACAAGACATAAATATAATAACAAAGCTATTAAACGATAGCGGAACACTCACAAAGGCGGTGAGAACACTAGCGCAGGTATTGCGTTTCATAACAATCGCCCGAGGACTCGAGGACAGCAACCGCGCGGCAAACTGCTGACGCTAGAACAGATAAGAGCTGCGCGCGCGACGATACTTAAACAAACTCAACACGAACATTATAGTCAAGAAATAAATGACTTAAAGAACAAAAATAGGGTGAGTCAAAAAAGTGCTCTATTAAAACTGAGTCCATACCTCGACAAAGATCAAATTCTACGGGTTGGAGGGAGATTAAACAACTCATACCTGTCGGAAGAGGCAAAACATCCTGCAATTATACCCCCAACAAGCCGATTAACAAGCCTCTTAATTGACGAGGCTCATATAACAACATTACACGGAGGGGCGAGACTCACCTTAACAACACTTCGCCAAAAATACTGGATCATTGGCGGAGTTAACAAAGTCAAACAGAACCTGCAAAAATGTGTCAAGTGTATCAGATACAAAAATCGAACACAGGAACAGTTGATGGGAGATTTACCCCGCGCAAGAACAACTCCATCGCCACCCTTCTATCATACGGGGGTAGACTATACCGGCCACGTTGATGTGAAGGTAAACAAGGGAAGGGGAGTGAAGACCAGCAAGGGCTATATTGTTATATTCGTGTGCATGGCCACCAAAGCTGTCCACCTAGAATTAGCATCGGACCTGTCGACCCCCACCTTCCTGCTGGCCTTGAGACGCCTAATTAATAGAAGAGGCAACGTCGGCCATTTATACAGTGATTGTGGAAGTAACTTCCTCGGAAGTGACAGAATTCTACGGAAAGAATTAAAACAAACCGGAACAATGTACAATGACACATGCCAAGAACATTACACCCAAATGGGAATACAATGGCATTTTAACGCGCCCAGTTGGCCAAATGCGGGTGGGATCTGGGAGTCTGCAGTCCGGATGATGAAATACCACCTAAAGCGAGTCCTCGGTGAGCAAAAATTAACATATGAAGAGTTCCTGACCTTACTCACTCAGATTGAAGCGTGCCTGAACTCACGCCCCCTCTGCCCGCTCACTGAAGATATTGAGAACATTGAGTGTCTAACACCTGGACATTTCTTAATCGGAAGACCCATAGTTTCACTACCAGAGGAAAATATGCAAGATGAACAAATAAGCCTACGCAACAGATGGAAATTACTACAACAAATGCACCAACAGTTTTGGAAGAAATGGTCACTTGACTATCTACAAGAATTACAACAGAGAAGTAAATGGCATAGAAAAACAGAAAACATATCCGTTGGAGATGTTGTCCTAATCAAGGACGACTTACAACCACCAACAAGATGGGCTCTAGGGAGAGTAGAGGAAGTGCATCCAGGAAGGGACCACCTAGTTAGAGTGGTTACACTGAAAACAAAGGGGAATCGACTAATACAAAGACCTATAAATAAGTTAGTGTTTCTCCCAAAAACACAACAAGAAGAAAAAGTAAATGAAGAAACAGAAACTAGTAGGCAACAAAAACAACAAAAACCACAAAAGAAAATCTCCAGTCTACTGTGTGTCTTCATCACCTTGCTGACACTATTTCAACCAGCCACTCAGGCCAACGACTTCATCAGCGTGTCTCAATTCAAAGACAACAAACCAATATACTTTGACAACCTCGGGCAACTACAAAGTATACAAGACACGTGGAAAATTATTACATACTACAACATGACGTCATACTGGCTAGGCGTCACAAACATAAAATTGCTCGTCGATCACGTCGATAACAGATGCCAAGAATTCGCCTACAACAAAATATGTGATGCTATAACCACGGAACTGAAACAAGAAATCGAGGAGATAGAGCGGAATAACTATGTGCTGCATTCACAACATTCAATGGCGCCGAGAAGAGTGCCCAGGGGTCTGATTGACGGAGTGGGGTACGTGGCTAACACCCTGTTCGGTGTCCTCGACCAGAGATTCGCAGTCCAGTACAAACAGGACATCGAAATATTACAGAACAACGAGCATCATTTACTTAAATTAATCCAAAACCAAACATCAATCATAGAAGCTCACAACAATATCTTACAACGTAATGAAGAAACCATGAATAAGCAATTTCAACTGATACAAGAACACCTAAACATAACAAATCATTACATAGATGAATTACAAAACAGAATAAACCAGGAAGAAAACATGAGCTATTTCAATATAGTAGCCTTGTCAGCGAATATCATCATAACAAAAATTAAAAATATTCAGCAAATGCTCCTAGACACAGCTACAAATATTCATCACGGGCGAATCGACGCGAGACTGATACCACAAGAACAACTACTTCAGCAACTGAATACCATATCTACAAGGATTCCCAAACATTTATCACTGCCAGTTAACGATATTCAAGAGCAACTTGTAAACATATACAAGCTACTGAAGGTACGATGGAGTATAGAGGAGAACTACTTCATAATTGAGCTGAGTTTACCCTTAACCAGTGATAACCAATTCAACATATATAAACCGATACCAATACCGCTCATTCATAATAACAAAACGTTTACAGTACAATCAGAGATAGATTACATCGCAATAAACATAAGGAAAGAAATCTACATGGTACTATCAGACACGGATCTATCTATGTGTATCAAAATGGACCCACTCAGCTTAATTTGCAATTTGAACAAACCAACACTAAACATGAGAAACAACGATGCCCCGTGCGAGATAAGCCTCCTCACTAATGTATCGACGACGAGCTGCTCATACACCGAGGAAGCGTGCACTAACAAATGGATCGGGTTGCACAGAGATAACACATGGCTCTACTTTTGCTGCACAGAATGCTTACTCAGAGTAATTTGTCAAGACCATATGATTTCACGGTCAACGCACTCGGCAGGCATTATAAAGGCCGATCAAGGATGCGTCATAAAACACGGTCAAGCAACATTTTATACAAAGATGTTTTATCAAGGTCGAATCAACATAAACCCAAACATAGATGTACCAACTATCGAGGGAGATATCAATAATATAACCATAAAACAAGACCCGAAGCACTCACCCTTAAAAATCGAGCAGAGATCAAACATAAATGACCTTATCAAAATCAAGAATCAGATTGAAAAGCTAAAGGAGAGCAGTGAGACTACTGGAGAGATATCAACACATGACATCCATCAGTACGCAGTGTCGTACTTAGCCCTGGCGGGGGCAGCGGCGCTGGCGGCGGCGGGAGCGTGCGCGCTCGCGCACAGACGGCGGCGACGGGCGGTGGCGCCGCGACCCGCGCGCCCGCCCATCACCAACACCGACATCGAGATGACCACCTTCTCTTCGGGAGCCACGCGTCAGAAACAAACATATTCAATACCTAATATTAATTTTAACATATAATATCTTAAGTGCTTATATTTTCTTATGTAAATCGCTTCTTACATTATTTACTTGATTGTTTAAATTTTGTGGCCCTTCGCAGCATGTACGAGTAGATACCTATCGTACATTTATTATTCTTATATACATAGTAATAAGATCATAATTACATTAACATTAGCAATAACATTATTGAGTAGAAGTAAGCAAATTATATACGTCATTATTACGGAGCGCCAGTTGCCACGTAACCTTTACCGTGTGAACATATAAATAAAGTTATAGTCCAGTGATTCATCTTTCTACTGAGAACAACCCTTATAACATCTACAACATCTACTACAGTGTGGGATATTAACCCCACAGGAGGTTCAACTTTAGGTTCAAAAAGTCAGTCCACAAAAGTATCCGCAACGATAATCTTATGACTCATCCTTATTAATAAATAATTACTTAGTAGGTCGATAAGTTAGTTTGTAATAGAGATGAGGTGTCCTTTATCATTAGGGGCTGTCCATTAATCACGTGAGGCTCGAAGGGGGGGGGGGGAGGGGGTACTGAAAACCTCACGAAACATCACGAGGAGGGAGGGGGGGTTCTCGTTAGACATCACGTGTATAAATTTTTTGACAAAAATTAGGTATTTCTGAACCGATATTTTGGACGGCGCAAAAATTTTAACGATTTGTAGTATGACCTATATTTTTTCTAGTCAAAAATTACCTTTACATAGACTTCCAAAAAAATACACGTATACCAGGGGGGGGGAGGGGGGGTTGGTCCCAAACCTCACCAAATATCACCAGGGGGGAGGGGGGGTCAAAAAATGAGAAAAACGACCTCACGTGATTAAAGGACGGCCCCTTACATGGATGCTGCTGAAATGGTTGACATAGAAATCGTGGCAGCAGCACAGAAGTAAATAAACTAAGCGGTATTTCACACTTCAAAGTCTTTTTAAAGTGCTCTACTGACAAGTACGAATGGATACAATCAAAAGTGTTTTAGAGAAGCAAAGATTCTAAGTGCTATTAGAAGTGAAGGGTTGTTTATTTAGAAATTGATGTTCTAGCTACTGGTAGTCTGGTAAGTCTGGTAACAGAAGAAGATCTTTCGAATGTTTCCCGCCCAAGCGAGGTGTTTGCAGTTGCGATTACGCAAGGTTTGTTTATAAGACACTCGACCACCGCTCCATTAACACGGAACCGATATAGCGCAAGGTCGTTCAATAAAAGCTAACTGACTCATCGAGAGCTGAAACAGGCACTCAATCAATCGAGTACTCACCGAGGTATGCACTAAAATCGTTGAAGTAGTTCCTCCAGTGTGTGGGGGCGAGGTCGGGCTGGGCGGCGGGGCGCGCGGGGGCGGGCGCGGGCGCGGGGGCGGGGGCGAGGCGGTCCGCGCTGTACTTGCGCTCCAGCACGGGGGAGAAGGACACGGACTTGGGGGATGCAGACCGCGTGCGCACGGACGACGCCATCCCTCTCGTGGGGTATAAAAGGCGGAGTGGTCGAGTGTGTCGGTCAGTCGGCTCGGCGTGGTCGGGCGGACTGGCTATTCTCGGCCGCGGCTAGATGATGTACGTTATCGGCGCGGGCGCAGGCGGGTGATAGCGCTGGGAGCGTCGCGACGCGCTATTCCCGGCAGGTGCTCACTTCCGTTCAGACGGATTTCGTAACCGATCGCGAACTGTTCGCTTCTGCGGACTTCATTAACCTCTTGACTCACATTACGGTTGTTAGCTGACACCCACGCTGGATTATGAACGTCAAGTTAAAAGCGTATATTGGCCGTAGGGCCGCCACCTGCCGCAGGTGTTATGTAAGTGATATGGTGATCGACGTCAGCGGTGGGCGGGCGGCGCCCAATAACAACCGCTCGCGTGCACAGTAAACAATAAATTAGCGACTGAAGAACTGACTTCAAAGACTACTCGTCGAAATTTTGGCAAATACGAGATGGGTTTCGGCGAAACTATATCATATGTAAATTTTCGTCGACTGGACAACCCTATGTGAAATATATAAATCAGTTTTCGCTACGGTCGAGACGTTTTGAATGATCGAAGGCGTCTACGTGTGTAACTATTTATAAACTGGGTCATAGTTTTAAAATCGGCTACAAACGTCGGCAAATAAAACTTTACGTTAACCTAATTCTATTTTGTTTAACTGTAGTAAAAATATGTGTAGTCATCCTTGAATGTCGCCAACAAAAACAAAAATGCGCAAATCGAATTTAACCTGAATAATAAACAGGAAAAATAAAAGGTACACGATATAAATACAAAAAATGCATGGAATAAATGGACATTCAATTATATGTATTTTACATGACATTTATAATATATATACTTAACACTCTTGAAAACATAATTTTCATCTTACATAAATGCAATGAACAACCCGCGTCACACACATCCAATTCACGAGAGCAACAATAGCTATTGCATTCGGAGACAACCCGTCGTCATTACTGGTAAACATCGGAATTTCCGGAACGAGAGAAGCATTCGCCTTGACATCATGATTGGTCGCTGCGGTTCTGCTGACCAATATTAAGAGGTATTTGGAAATCTCGAAACATCTTGACCAAGAACAACACATAGCTTCAATATTGTTGGACTACCCGTAGGCGTCACTGTGCTATGTGAGTTGTGTAGGCACAAGTTAGCAACAACCATTGCCATGGGCGATTTGTGAAGGCTAGTCAAGAATAATGAATAAATTGAGATCCTTTGTTTTTATCAGAACACAGATTTTTGCCTTGGACGAGGCAAATAGGCATCAGTTTTCGAAGCTGAAGGTGAATCGAAAGCATCAAAAATTCAATAATGAAAACAAATCAGTGATGCAACAAACTAGATTGTAAGAGCAGAAACAAAACAACAGCAAACGAGCTATTCTTATAGGAATGTGGGATGTTGCAGGCAGAGCAAGAAGTAGAACACTATCAAAATTTACTACTCGCAGTCAAAAATACTCTTTAAACAAACTAGCTAAGGAAGAAATAAAGTCCAAAGTGTTTCATTCGGAGAGACCTCCACTGTACCATAGAGAATGATTATTGTCTTTGTCACGATCGCCGAGCAGCCGATTGATGGGCGGATAAAGATGATGACATCTCGAATCACAAGGCTCCTCGACCGGCCCGGCCCAACGAGCCGTTTGAGCATTCAGCCACCGTGGCTAATGACGGATTGAATAAACAAGAAGCTAATACTCTTGAAAAACATACCAAGATTAAATATCGTAGATGGTGTTAAAGATGACTTGAATGACCAGAAGATTTCGGCATAATACAATAGTAATGTGTAACGTGTTGCTCCTAAAACGCCTATAACACAACTATATTAGACAATGGACATCTTTTATACCAAGAACGTACATAAATATGTAGAGACTGGAGTATGTGGTGTGGACATGGTCAAGCATAACTAAAGTCTTAAAACAATAAAGAGACAACTGTTATTTTCGAACATAACATAAAGGTTTGCAGTCCGTAACGGACCTGACGAAAATAACCAATAGAATATTAAATTGCTTGTTTACAACACTTTTTAATATAACGATGTAGCCGAGGCGATAACTTCTCATTTCATTTGGATGACTTCCAAACTGATATGAAACGGAACAATGTCAGCTGCAGATGGGAATCTATTCAATGATACGTGAGCTAACAAAAGATGTATCGATATTCTTAATGAAGTCAGTGAATTAACTGCCGTGTATGTTAATTAAATTATTAATTGAGTATAATAAAATGTCGCCGACTTTGATGTCTAATCTATAAAGCAAAAAGGTTTGAACATAGATTCCTATTGTATTACATTCGTCTCTAGGCCATTTATCATATCAAGTTTAGTATTGTTTTCAATTGAAATGACAGCATGTGCCTTAAATATTATTAATTACACCACCACAATATCTTTACATTAGGAATTTATGTGTAAGATTAATTTATCATGTAAGTATTCGTATTGATAGTGTTTAGAGTGCTTTGTTTTTTGGTGAAATCTAATCAGCCTTGGTTTCTAATTAATGGCAGCGACCGTATCAGTTTGACAGGGCTCTTCAAATTTTCACGCCCATATCAAGGATGACATAGATTTACATCCATGATTGACTGCGAAGATATGCTCGTGATTTGATAATTTATGTTGTAAAACAAATTGGATATAGGAGGGAGCGCCAGAAACATTATATCATTCAGCAATAGCCTAACAACTCTAATTTTTGGAGATGAATTGGACCCAGAAGCCAAAGCAAATGTTTTAGATTTTTGGATGCACCATTTGTTACGGAATAATGTGAACGAATGGGACAACGTTGACATTAATTACCCGGCACAGACACATCATGTCTTCGCACCGTTAACCCGAAATGAGGAATTAGATAATCACCAGTGTTGCAAGACACCAACAACACAACAACAATCCGGAAGAAACTGGAAGGGCTGACAAATATCCCGATGATCACGACAGGGACCTAGATAAAATGGTGCTGTGATAATGTTATTTATAGGCAATTAACATAGATTGGTTTAATACTGGGGCGGCATCAGCCTGGTACGCACTGTACTAGCCTTTGATTGACTGTTGACATTCAGTTTGAAGCGACAGTTTACTATGGCGGCTCCGATACAAAGCACAAAGCGTTTAAAAGGTTAAGTTAGTCAATAGGTCAGACATATTTTAAATTCAAAACAAAAGTATGCTGTTACAGTCAACTATTTTCTAAACCCGTCAATGAACAAAACAAAGTTACGGTCGCATTGTCTGAATTTCGTTGACACGTGCGCGAGTGGGTGCAGTTATTTTTACGTTCTATGCTCTAATTGCCGCTTCTTCCATAACGACAACACAGTAGGACGCCGTGGCCAGCGCCATGCGACCAGTCCCATACCACAAGCTCATTGCGTAAAAACGAGAGATACGTCATCTTAATGATAGCGCTGAAAAACTATCATAATTTTAAATCAATTCAAAAACGAAACTGCATCGCCATAAATCATGGTGGTACGGTGGGAGCGCTAACAACCGCAAATAGCCAGATTAGTCTCACGCACGACCGCAACCGTCACGTACGGAATCAGTTATCCAGAGCACTCACTAAAGGCATTCACTCAAACTTGTCACTAATCGAATGGTTCGTTTCGGTGGTCGATCGAGGAGTGGTGGTGCACACCAGGCGAGGCCGGAGTCGCCGAGACGACTGACTGACAGTCTCACGAGCCTCGCGGCCCAGCCACCTGTAGGACGATCTCTAATGGCATCCGAGTGATTGAGCCGCGGAATTGCGCGCTTTTAATGGGCGCATGTGGGCGATAACTACGGCCAGGAGCCTAATTGTGTTACTGCAAGAAGAAGGAAGTTTGCTTGCTGGTTGTGGCTGGGTCAAACTGGCCTAAGGAACTCACTATTGTACCAAAGCTCCAACAAAACGTGATAACGTTTTCTTATATCCACCAACAATTAACAAAGAAATAGAATGATGAAAAACAATATATGAATCTTGATTAGATTCGGCTGAGTTAGCCAAGCAATTCTTTTCCGCTACGGAAGCTATTGTCAACATCTCTCTATTTTTCTGCAATCGTTTTCAGTCAACCAGGTGCTGTAATTTATAACAATTTCGATGGGTTAGTGGATCGCTCCTGTCAGCTTCAAAGCGATAGTTACAGTGAGCAGCAACGCTAGAATAAGCCGCCAGTCCCGCCGGGAAGGTCGTTCGGCCCCGCAGCCTCACGGAAGCTCCGATGGGAATGCGGGACACGGCAGCCCCACCATACTCGGACCGCGGACACTTCTTAGTATAGCAATACACTTACTTGTGCCGGAATGTAAACGGATTTCTCTTTGACAATGTTCGTCAAGTCCAAGTTTGATTGTACGGATGCGTGCATACTACGGCTTTACGCTTGACTAGAACCGCATCTAAGTCATTATACAGAGTAAGTTGTCATGTCACCGAAATTGCAACCAAAAATGAAATACTAAGATAATGAATACTACTAAGATTTCAGTTGCATAACTAAATAGGCATAAGTATATTATTACCGTATTAATTAGAGTATCAATTCGCTTCCGGGACGATATGGTGGGCGATTTCTGTATTAGGAAACTTGAACTACTTTTTGTTAAAGCATAAAACATGTAATTGTAAGGTTCCCATAATCATATTGGGTTTTAAAGTCGTAAAAGATTTGAAAAGAATTTAAATAAAATGTATTTAATGTATTTGTAAAAGCTTAAAGCTCTTAGCCATAACGTTGGAGATAAATGGGATTAAGACAAGGACGTGGAGGAGATAAAACATGGTGTGTCAACATGGACGGTCATTTTGTCCCAAACATAGAAACAATAGATGCTTTTAATGGATCAGACCTCGAAGCTCAGATTCCGTGTGGTCTACTATCAATCAATGTCAACGTAAAGAGTGGCTGTGTACCTAATTGATTAATTTATTTTCACTGTTTTAAGCTTGCAAAAAAAAAAAAAAAAAAACAAACAGGCACTCACGCCTTGTACTAATGTACTCCCTTGCGGGGTAGGCAGAGGTGCATTGCTGCACCCACTTTTCGCCAGAGTGTATGTTAGTCCCAAATCAATGTAATAGGGGGCGGGCCTATTGCCATTTTACGGGCACATCCAAGACCTGAGAACAAATATCTGTGTGTGTGTGTGTCTTGCAAAAAAAATATTGGCAAAATTATGTAAAGGGTGTCTTTACCTTCAGTTTGATCTTGGGTTTGACTAGTGCATAATTTAGGTGGTCCATAAACGTTTAGACCACCGGAAATTATAAAAGTTATGAATGTAACAATTATAATCGAGGCAACTGCATTTGCCAACGGGTACAACCATCACAATCAAAGTTAATGATAAAATAAACATGGTTTGACAACATTATTACGTTTTATAGCTGTTATTATGAGGCAAAAGATGACATCGTAGTTAGTATAATAACAAGGCTCGCAATCTTTATATAGTAAGAAAATTGCTATGATTTTATATGATTTATGAATGAGAAACACCGTCAAAGTACACCGCAATGTTTATTTTACTAAAATTATTATAAAAAGCGATTTATAACGACTAGTGGACATCCGCCCGCCCTAGCCTGTCCAAAGGCGGGTAGAGTAGAGCATATCTAGACTCATGGAAGGTTCAATTTTTAACCGACTTCAAAAAAAGGAGGAGGTTCTCAATTCGTCGGGATAATTTTTTTTATAATTTCAATCCTGTTCTCAACTGCTAAGCTAAAATAAATGTAACACGAGTATTTGGCCACCAACAACCGCATTTCTGTAATCAGATCAACCTCAAAGTGTCCCTTAGATCAATATTTAACAATACCCAATGTCCTACGTCTTACTTCGTAAACTGCAGGCCTATCACGGGATTCGATACTATTTTAGATACTACACAAACATATGGAACGAACAAATGTCACTTTTGGAACTAACAAATTTGCCTTACATTTTGACAGTAACAGTTGACGATAACTGTTCATTTTCTATATGCTTGTGTAGTATCGAATCCCGTGATAGGCCTTCTTCTGAAGTATTTTGAACTCAAAACTTTGATATTTCATCAAATACCTAAATCTTATAATTTTATAATTAAATAATGAATGTATTGTACGGATTCTGTCGGAATCAGAAAGATAGCAGACAGTGGTCAAAGGTCAAGAATAAAATAGAGACACTGTATGCATTCAAGCATGAAATCAAGTGTACAATGATTTGCCTGAAGACAGTAAGTTTGAAGTTGCAGTACAGTATTAATCACATAATCATGTTAAGATGTTAGATTTTGATGAAATACTAATTACAGTCTACATAGCCTTATGGCAAAATGAAAGTCATTAACTACTTCACCACTTCATGATCGTTCTATAATTACCACAAATTGTTAATCCATAGCCCGCATTGGATGATAATTTAAGTCATTATCGCGCAGATTTCTACGTAATCGAAAATTCCCGGTGGAAGAAAGCTCGGTCAGTTTCTAATGCCTTTTTCATCAGCCATGTTTTATTTATTGACGAGGCAATAATGACAGTGGATCCCAGGCTTCTTGACTCAGTCAACGCCGCCATAGAAGGCGCGAAAGTACATTACGTGTCAACACACACTCGACGAGTTTGACATGCTGATTATTTATACAACATGACATCGATTTAATTCAGATTTAATGCCGGCTACTTGTTGATTTATTTAGTGTTAACAATTTGTAAGAATCAAGGAAGCCGCTTCTTACAAACCTACAATGTGAATTAAACATTATTATCGAAGAACCACATTATTCGTTCAGTCCCTTAACTATGAGCTACAGCTAGCAAAAGTCCGATTATTAAGCGCCCGCCGAACTAACTGATAATTAAAGACTAAAGAAATTAAGACAAACGATCTGAAAGACTTTGAAAGTGAACGGGAAACGTAGAAAAGTAAGTATCTACGTTTACATAGAGACTCCACGTCAAAATAAAAGCTTTGTTGTTTTCTAAAATACCGGAATATTATTTTACACTATGATATTTTCAGTAAAACTACAAACTTACCAGATTGTGATCCAGACATTATTGAAAAACAATGTACCGCTTCACTTTAGTAAAGTTCACAAGCACTAACTAGTCCGAAGGAAATAAGGGAACTGCTCTTAGATTCCACGTAGTGCCCGGAGCGAGCCATATGTTTTCTATAAACATTCGTATTGGAATGCCGCAGTACCTATCTGCTCTCGATACGAAATTGAAAAGCACATTCTAAAGTTTATAAATCAATGGAATTTTCTAGAGTTTTTTAATAAGTACTTATTCAAAACCATTGCATAGGTTTTAATGTCAACTTAATTATTTTACAATAGTTGTTGACAAATCAGTTTGATATTCTCAAATACAATTGAGTCATCTATGTAAATCAAAACTAATTAATTCACGACAGTGCAGCATCAATTGGAAAATCAATAGATAATATATAATGCCAAGTACCTACAACGTCCAGTTTATAATCAATTTTAACTATACACGGACTTTTAGCCACAAGCATTTTTTTTTACATAAAACTACAAAAAAGCTTTTTTTAGATCTATAGATTAAAAAATCACACACAAAAATATCTGAGGACAAAACAAGCTTGTCCTAAGACCTAGGTTAACTGAAAAGCTAGCTCGTGTTGTGGCTGGCGTGGGCGGGAATAGGGGGGTGGCGACGCACTCCAGAGGTCGATGCCCTGTGATTGCAGTCAGGAGCCGAATACCGGGAATACCCTGGATTTTATCGATCTGTCAGCTGCAGATGCAAAACTTTAGGTCCATATGTTTTCAGCACAATTTCGCCATGCTCGTCTTGACTATTCCATAAAATATCAAATCAATTTGTTAGAGAAGACAAGTGACATGCTTTGTACAAAAAAATTAAGTATATAGTTAATTAGAACTTAAAGTTTCTGACAAATCCAAGATAGAACAACAAAGAAAATAAACACATGATTGAATGGTAAAAAAAGAAACACAAAAGAGAGTCAAACCAAAACAACATTAGTGACGCCATCTATTGAATGAAAGGTGAACTACAGTAAATTATAATAAACAAGTGGCCCTGGAATTCTCTATGGTTAGCGAGTTCCGTATTGGTAATACAGATGGCGCTTAAAACAAAATTGCATAAATAATTAGAAATTGTGAAATATAATGGATATCGGATTTTGTTTTTATTATTAACCAAAAATTAACTTACAAACCAAAGTACACAATGGTGTCGATGAGGGCACAAAATATAATTTTAGCAATGTCAAATTACTTTTTCCAATGAAAAATTAGATTTATAGAAACAGACACAAAGTACATTTTTTACATACAAATTTAAGTTTTGAAATGGCTAAATTTAAAAATGGTACCTAGTCATAGCGTAAAGTACAAAATTCAAAACAGAAACACAGTCATAAAATATTATTCCATTGCATTTCAAACAAATGCAAGTTATTTCAGTAAATACGATAATATATTGCTTTGTTACGCCAATCAAGAATTTGTTAACTAAGATATGAGACACAATAACAAATAGAAATTTGTTCATGAAGATTTAATAAGATATTTTTTATATCTAAAGCGTCAAGCAAATGATAAACGGCGGTTTTTAACAAATCTAATTTTAAATGTGGACAGAAATAAAAGAGTGTAGTCGGAAAGAATTTGGCTTCAGTACGAGGGCTAATGAGGACGTTCACCGATATTACGGTATCACTGTTTTTACAGATCTCCACCCGGAAAATTTATTTACCAAAGTTACGTCAAACTGTTACAAAAAAGATTATGATTTTAAACAAACATTGGTAGCGTTTCTGAAGGATCGTTTCAATGGAATAATGAAGTAGCATGAAGTTGAATTTTGTCAAATAATTTTAGCTTTTTAACTATGCCACTCGTAAACTGAGCCTGGAATGGTTTTACAATTTTTCCCGAAAAAAATACCATCTAATGGCAATAGATTACTGCAGCTGTCACATGGGTCAAGGTCGAAATAATTTCCTAGAAGAGGGAGAGGCTATCGGAAACTAATGAAAGGGTGTATCCCTATATCCGAGGTTAATGGTATGTCCATTCATGATAAGTTATCTTTGTGAAACACGCGATAGTTTTGAAGAAATAAACTCTAGACCGTAAATTGTAATATAATTTTAATTTTTCATGGGAATACCGGGATAAATAGTAGCCCATATGTTAATCCAGGGTGTCAGCTTTCTGGATAATAAATGTAACACAGTAAAATCTGTTAAGTAGATTTTACGTGAAATAGTAACAAAACTCAAAACATGCTTTTGCGTTTATAATATTAATAGGATATGTGGGAAGATAAATGTAATGAGGTCCATCTATAGATACACCTATTAATTTTTAGAAATAACCTAGAGAATACAGTCATACCTTCGTCGGCTTCTTTTACCAAGGTAAACATTTATCATTATGATTACGAATTATGGATTTAGAGAGCCAGATACTTCACTGCTAGTCATTAGTATGTCTCCAAAATTCAATTATGATAATGATAACCATAGCTAGCATGAATTGAAGTTAACGATCGATGAATAGCAATGTACGTGACACGATTAAAGAAAAACCGACCAGGGTCTCACATACTAAATCACGTATAAATGGGTCGTCCTTTGATATCGTTAATTTGATACAGCTATTAAATTAAAAGAAGAAATAGACACAAATGAGGGACGTCTAATGGACGGGGACAATTTCTTATAGAATTTTACAAATGAATTTACTTACTTAAATTGATATCTTCAACAGTTAATGCTGGGAACGATACCTAATGTACATACAAAGTAGATCGTCTGTCTTTTTCTGTTCGTTTTTTAAGTCCTATCAATTGTCTTGAATGTTTATTGCGATAAAAAAACGTTTTGTTTCATGTCATTAGACTCAACTGTTGTAAATACTTTCTGTTCTCATGATTTGATTTCTATTTCCACCATAAGTTCAATGGCCTTCATAAAAATTCTGAGGAAGCTTCATTGTGCTTATTAAATACTCTATTTTTCTAAATAAATGATATTCTCAATTGAAATCACACTGGCGGGGTGCCAAGTTGTGCCAATTAATGAGACGACAAACTAGAGAAATGCTGCTAATGCTACTGACCGACACAGATCTTTCCAAACTTAATAAAAGTGTTATCATATCATAACCGCTAAAAATAATTATGAGTACATGTAGGTATACATAGTATTTTGTGCCTCTAATTAGGACTGACATTAAATTTTGTTTCATGGCTTTGTAACGAACGAATATAAAAACGATTGATGATATTGTAAATTCTGAGAAAGTAACCACTAAAACCAATTTATGATACGTTCTCCGGAGACACCTTAGAAAGGGACTGAAAGAGAAGAAGTGGGGCATTCTGTTATTTTTAATGAAGACTAACTAATGATTGATTTAGGTTCCTAAAAACATATTGTTGAATTTGCCGAACATATTGAATTTTATAGCTCATCCAAATGTGTGCTAAAATTTCCAACAATATTGTAAGAAAAATGAAAACAGAGGCTTAGGATTTTTTGCTTAAGTAAGATGGGTTATTGGTATACGAAATATGACTACTACTACATAAAAGTTATTTCACAGACATGCAGTAAATTTGTTTTAACGACTATGTCATTGTTATGTATGTATTGAATTTAGAATGAAAGAAAGTATATCTAGCCATTTCACGCAAACATAAACAACACAAAACTAAGTAACGAACCGCGCAATGAAGCAAATGCTAATGTCAGATTAAAAACAAATAGAAAGAAAGGTGGCATAAAATAAACAAGCAAACCCACCAGGAAGTATTCGTCCAGGTACAGTTAACTGAAAATAGTATACTCCATCAAGCCGACGTGCCTCGCACGCACATACCACCACTCAGACGCACTAATTAATACCTAAATAGTGCACACTTGAAACTTTGCTATGGATAATTGTACAGAATTGGGATTGATTAGGGCAATTAATGTTTGAATGGAAACCGAACTGTTCACAGTAATGTTTTAAGGTGAACATGACAAGAAAAAGAATGATGAAAAGCCAAATGTGGCAGAAATGGCAGGGTACCATAATCGTTGTTAGCTGCAAGAAAACGGACTTAGGATTTCAGTGAATGATGATTAGCCTATGACATCACAGGGAGATACGACGAGGTTCGCATTAGACCCACATTGACCCTGAAATCAACGTCATTGTTTTCAAGAAACTTAATTTATAGGATAAAGATTTTGACTAAAATGTGACCCCGATTCACATTTTATGACTCATAAAATAAGGGTGATCTCAGAATAGCCATATGTACAAAACGCTTAGCAAGGCTACAGAATAACAAAGAGTCAGTGATGTATTGTGTAATTCTATGTTATGTAATGTATTTTATTAAATAATTTTAAAACAAATAGATTTATAAGTTTGGAGTACGAGAGTACGAGTATATAGTATACTAACTGTGCTCGCGAGCATCGCTTCGCCTTAAAAAGTTTTCCCGTGGGAATTCCGGGATAAAAAGTAGCCTATGTTCTTTCCCAGGGTCTAGACCCTATGTATACCAAATTTCATTCAAATCCGTTCAGTAGTTTTGGCGTGAAAGAGTAACAGACAGACAGACAGACACAGTTACTTTCGCATTTATAATATTAGTTAGGATAAGTACGAGTTCGGAGTACTAGAGAGGACTAAAGTAGAATTATTTTGTCTGCCTCCTACCCTTTTAGGAGGTCATCGGAGATTAATAAGCAGGTGAAGTAATAACCATAATCTAATAGAAGTAAGTAGTATAATTACTTAAAGGTAGAAAAAAGATACTTAAAATCTAAATAAAAACTGAATTTACTTTATTCACATAACAGCACCAAACGAAACCTTTCTACAAGTAAACATAACCATGAGCCGAGGCTTGTGAAGCGGATAATGGTGGACCATATACGGGGAAGGTGGCTTTCGATCCTGACCTTCCGGTGAGTCAGCGAGGTTGCCTCCACAAGTCCACAGCGCAGATACGGAGACCGATGCGGTAATTCACGTAAGAGTCATTCGAGGTTATTGCTTTCCGGCAACTTGATCTTTGAGAACGATTCTGACGAATTTTAAATATCCAGACGAAAATAGTTTATCGGAGGGTACAACTGCAAATAATAAACAAAAGGCCCACACAACTGTGAGTATTATATCGTTATGTTTTATGTAAGCAGATTACCCGAAGACATTTGATACGCTGCCGCTGGACAACACCGCAAGTCTAGTCTCTCCGCAAGATGTAGATATTACAGAAACGGGTTTCGGAACTTGCGAATTGACATTCCCAGATACGTGTCTTGTTATAATTTAAATATTGACTCAACGGAATAACTAACCACGATTTGCCTTAGCGGCGTGATATAAACCCTCCACGGGCGGTCAATACTTGTTTAGCGTAAATGATGCTCGAATATGGCATCAATGCGATTATGGTTTATTATTAGCACTTCTTGCATAAGGAGATGTGGCATATGGATGTTATTTATCATTTTGCCTGTCACGATCTGAACATATAAGAAGATAGATCCTATGTTGAGATGTGTTTCATGCATTATTTTGTAATATAATTTATAAATATGTACATCTTTGTCAATACTAAAACATTGCGGTTTAGCTAATGAATTTGCGGACTTTATCCACCATGAAAATTTAAAATCTTGCCAAAGTTACAGCTCATTGTTTTCCATTTTCAGCTGGCAAATTATTCGGATAAATACCAATTGTTCTCAAAATGGGTAAAACCCTTGAAAAATAACCAGATGTTTGCCGAGTAGTTCGTGAATTAAATTAAAAATAACCATACGTAAGGTTGTCCGTAGTTATGACCTTGGTAAGGTCGTGTCGTATGCGACATTTAATATCTCAAGTTTAAAGTAATCATGGTCTTCCAGTATTGTAGAGAAACTGGTTTTTATATGAAAAAAGTATTTACTACGATTGATATGTGCGCCTGCGCAGTCAATGAGGCAAGGCCGCGGGAGCCGGCAGAACATTGTGACAATTTATGTCAGAGGGAGCTTGCATCATCATGCACCGCTGATGACTTCGCAATTTTTAGATATGTAAACCCGTCGCATTTTTCAATTTATCATTGTTTATTTAAATTTGCAAGATAAACAGCATCTTTATCAGAAGAGAAGTAGCTACACAAATCGAGTTCTGATAAAGATTGCACAACCATTGTGTTGAAGTTATTTTAGTTATTTATTTATCGCCAAAACTGTTAAAAGCTCTAACCGACTCAATTAATAATGGATAAACATTAAATTTTACAACTTAAAAGGGTCCCAAGGCGACTCTCCCACAGCTGCGTGGGCGCATCACCATTAGGTACCTATGCAAATGCAACATACAATCGATGAAACATCACTCATCAGCATCAGCGAATTCGATCCTTAAGACGCACGATATAAGAACTACAGAGAGCTCTCCTGACTCCGCCAGTGTATATTAAAACTGCATCTAGGACTAGGTTGACGGGGACAGCCCACGGGCGTATGCTATTTGAATCGGTAATACGAGTTATCGCAACTAATCAACCCGGGGAATTGCAAACGAGATCCTTCAATCTGTCGTGTTAGATCCGGTATTTACGGCTGTGGGAAGCTGTTGAGGAACACTGATGGCATATGAAGTCAAAATGAATAAACATTTGAGTAATTACGATAACGATTCGCTTCATTTGCCAGAACTTGAAAATTAAATTTGGTGGGTGGAATCAATCACAAATCTGGATTCAAGATACAAATTTTTGGTCTAACTAATCCATCAGATATCACATGTCTAAATGTTTATGTTAAACTAACTACATTAGATAGATGTTAACAATTTTAGTTACGGTTTACACAAATTTTTGGTTCGCATTGGCCGTAAATTTGTTAATGCGACAGTAAAAGTAGGAATAAAGTCGAAACACCCACGATGTCCACCGGGAATAGAAACAAACGTCATAAAAGCAGAGAACAAAACCACACCTGGTTTAACTAAGAGAAGAATCCAACAAACTTAACGTAAATCAAGTAGATAACTATAAAATACATTATATAAAGAGATTGATCACACTTCTCATTCACATTTAAAAGATACACGAGAAACTATTCTTACAGTTCAGCATAATAATAACAGAAATGTGTTGACACGTCAACCCACAACTCACCTAACTAAACACTCCAAAAATAACAAGCTGGCAGCCATCATCTGGACGAATGTACAAAGGGGAACCGCGTCTGCCCTACAACGTACTTCACTGGTCTAGGCAGTACCACGTAAACATATGGACATGGACATATGGGAGTATATGTAAACTAAGTGAGCTGAGAAAATAAATACACTCGATGAAGATGTAATCGTACGTAACGTTAACGCGGAGCAATCTTACACAACAACTAATAGTAAACAAACACGCGATCGGAATTAAGATGAACATTCATCACTGCCGATGCCGTTAAGCGTTAAAAAACAGAATAATGTTGAAAATACTCACAGCCCGGCGATATTCCGTTCTCCTTCATCGCACAGCGGAATGGATAATAAGTGCCTGGCAGCACCTTGCCATACATTGTCCGATCCATCTTCGGCCAATCGTTGAGCAGATTTTTCGAAATAAACCACCCACGGGACCGACACTAGTCACTGCGCGCCATAATCACTGCCCACACCGGTAATGGTTCCTTCATCAACAGCGTCCTACGTGAAGCCGAGGAAATGCAAAACACTGCGTCCACAGTAATCGTCCTGGACCCTCTAAATTGGAAACACTTGGTTTTCTGTCACTTGATTAGCCGTTTCAAGGGCGTCGTTATCAGCATTATCGAGCGTTCATTCAGAATATTTCTACCTTTTGTTTAGTATGTTGATAAAAATTGTGATAAGGGGTTGCGGCGGGAGCAAGGTCGCGTATGAATTGTGTTGGTTATGTTATAGTGTTATCGTCGCGGTGTCTGCGGCGCGACTGGCAGCGGACCGGCGCCGGCGCTCGCGGCTCCAGCCTCCAGCACTGGAGGGTATTAATACCACCACCGCTAATCAGGTGCATTCGTCAAAGCGATTGTCTGACAGCGCACACTTTCGTTGCAAGTCAAAGGTGATCTTAGGTTATGATTGCACGAATGCGCTGTATGTCAATTAAATTACAAGCGGCTTGATAGTTGTGTGGTAACTTCAACGTGCGGTAATTTTATGTACTACATAATAAATGCAATGTTTAGATAACAACGGTACAAGTACTAAATAATGTATGACTTGACTAACAACTGGGATGATACAACGATGACTTAATATTCATTGTGTTCACATAGGTACAATATGCTGAACTTACTAAATATTAATAACATAAATGTATAATCGACTTTTAATGACTCACTTACACAAAAATACAATAGTATAAAATATATATCACCGAAACTAAACCCAACAGAGATGTTCAGAAAATGTCACCTAAAGGCGTTCTCCGAATGCCATGACAGAAAACGTTTAGAGAATGTGAGCCGAGGATCAATCACATATATTCTATGGCAGTAAAATTCTAATTTCGTCATCAGTTCCCGCCAAATTTCACCCCGCCCAGCCACATCCGGCGGCCATAGAGGCGCGGAGCCTCTACTTCCGGCTCATCTATCTTCGCTCTGTCACACTCCTTCTGACTTTACGATACATTTTAGGACGAACATCCAACACTTTCTTTGATCTCTGCTTGATTGAACGACTTCTAATTAAGTCATTAATTTAATATTTTTCCTAATGGTTCTAAAAAAGATGATGTTACGGAACTAATTGAATTCTGAGAGAAAATTAATTTTACATCGAACAATTATGTGAAAACGACAATCAATTGTTAGAAAAACGTGTAACGACACAACACTTTCTCCGTGCAAAAGACCAGCCATTGTCGGAAGCTCGTCACCACACCAGGAAAGCAGGAGGTAATGAATGGCTACATAACAGTCGAACATTTACACAAGAAATTTTATTTTACGACCAACTGTTTTACAGTGTATCTAACAGCCACATTGTTTCTGACCTCTCCGCTGGCCACTAATAAGGAAGTCAATATTTGACTCACTCTGCCACGGGGCCGGCGCTAACTCAACCCACTTACACGGCAAACACTGGATACATCCAACGTAGGTAAATGCTAACCAAACACCACGTTTCAGGCCTTGTCTAAATCTCAACTCAGACTGAATAACAACCTCAATAAATCTCCAGATAAAAAAATACGACGAAAATTAACATGTCATCTAGATAAAACTGTTTCTTTACAGGCGTATTACAATATTCCATTGGAATACCGCAAGACAGTAACCATCTATATTTTCCTAAAGAGGCTATCTTTTAAATCAGGGCCGTAAGCAACGGCCGATCGAACAAATATGGAAGCAAATCGGAACAGATTTATTTGATGGTAACCCTTAAAAGGGTCATAGATTAAATAGATAGTTTCTGCTACAAACATGTTGATAGAAATGTTGTTTAGAGCTTTGAGACTTTGAAACTGCGCCAAGATCAATCCAGACCAATTGCCAAGGGCGAAACCTAAACTGCCGATAATTGAACCAGCTTTCTAATGTTTACATACCATTACATGAACAAGTAGTGCCTCGAATAGATACATGTTGCATGGGTTTTAAAAGCTTCCGTGTTTATTTTGGCAACATGATTTGCATTTTAAATTTCCCATGGGCTTGATCAGGTGAAGTGAAGGTAAACATGAGGTAGGCTTCAGTAAACATAAACATAATCAAGTCGAAATAAAAGGTATGATTCTAAACTTAATGCTCGGGGAAACCTTAATATCGGCTTCTTGCCAGAATATTAAATCACCGTTGTATCTGGAGTTTTATTTAGCTCTATGTAGGTTATCATTAATTCCAGAGCCACAGAACAACAAAAAGCAATATTTTTCTTTTTTAAATTCAAATTTCGAATTCTAAAAACCGCGGCAGCGCGAGCCGTTACCGCGACGCGACTCACGAAAACCAAGCACGCACTGACCGACCCGTGACGATTTGATGACGTCGCCGACGTAGTTTATTTGGGGCTCCATTTGTCTAATGACGACGCCAGTCTGTGCTATCATTCTGTATCGCAACTATGTTTCTATTATTTCGCCAAACATCAAACACATACCTAGATAAGATCTTCAGAATTGAACAAATTACGTGGTTATGTGACGTATATTGGATATAGCTAAGAGTGGTGTAGGTAACCTACGAAGGAGCGGCTTCGTCCCCTCATCTATTACGACACGGTCACTAATAAAGTATAAGCGTCACATAATTAAGTTAATTAACCCACAGAGGCAGGGAGGGGCAGCAAATTGCCCGGCACGTGTGCGTTATTGAATGTTGTGTTTAGAGTCACTTCGTTGAAAATGTGCTCGTATTCGTATTGTTTAGTTATGTTCATGTAGACAAATACATGACTTTAAGTGAATTAATATTTTTCAAAAAGTGTTAGGTTACGATATCCATGGATGCATGCATGCAAGCATGCTGAAGCAGCCTTGGGCAGGGTTGTGGCTGTGTCTGTCTGTCTGTCTGTTACTCTTTCACGCCAAAACTACTGAACGGATTTGAATGAAATTTGGTATACATACGGTCTAGACCCTGGGAAAGAACATAGGCTACTTTTTATCCCGGAATTCCCACGGGAAAACTTTTTAAGGCGAAGCGAAGCGCGCGGGAACAGCTAGTAGTGTATAAAAGTAGGTAAACATGTGGATTTTCTAGAAAAATAGGTTGTTAAATTACCATGGGATGTTCATGTAGAAATCTTCATGGGGATCATGATTTTTTTAAAATGCCTATTCACTATACTTACATACCTACATAGTCACTCATAAACTATATGCACATTCAAGGGAGGGTAGGGCTCCAGCTGATTCTCATCTACAGACTTTTTTTTTAATGCAGTAAAAAAGGTTTTACCTTTATAAATTACAGTTCGTTGCACTGCAAAATCGACACTAGGAGATCCTTCATCATGACAAAATTATATGTAGGGTAAAAGTACTAGTAACTGGCAGTTTAAGCGACTAGCAACACAAAAAAATATATTAAAAATAAAGTATTGCCCTGATTTAAGCACTGGTAGGCTTGAATTACTGGCAATAAGATGACGAACAATTATAGGCATAAATGGTAAAGATAAATGATTAATATTCGATTTTAATGAAGTTTATATCCACTACCCCCAAAAAACCTAGTAACTGGCAGTAAAAATTAGTAACTGTCACATGATGTTTCAGTAACTGGCACCTTTTAAAAAATCATGCAATTAGGTCAATAAGTACTCTAAAATCAATAATATATTTGATATTAGGTAATGTACAATTACCTGTCTAGGTTTTGTACCGGTATGACTCAAAATCACCGTTGTAATGGTCGACTTCTACGACAAAATGACAGTACAAGTATGCGACGAATCGTGGGTCCATATGAATGCAACAAATCGAGAAACCCTTGGATTTGGAAACGGAAATGGAGAAAGCAAATGCTTGTGGACCTTGATGTATTCATTAAGCAGCTTGGTAGAAATGACCTGGCTAAGTTGAAGACTGCTGACGGTAGTATAGTTGCCTCTAAGCTGAAATTGCTTGAAGAAATTGAACGTTTTTACGGCTTTCAGCTTCACATGCTCTGGGTAAAGACAGAATTAGTACAGGTCTTCTGAAAGCTATTACTATTCTCAAACAGCTTCTCTCTCTGCTCTCGAAGCTCTTTAACCAATTTTGTTTATAAGTCATGTTTTCAAGCTGTTTTATAAGGTCATCACGAACCGTGTTTCTATCAAGTTCTTCAAGGACTATAAGAAAGCCTTTGATTCCATTTAGACCTGCGCAGTTCTGGAATTCCCTCGTTGTAACATGCATAGCGGCCTTAATGCAGCAACAGTATATTATGTCTACCTTGGACAGTCTATTCGACTAGGCAGAAGAAACTTCGAAAACGAAGCTGTAAGGTGCATACAATAAAATATGTATTACTGGATTGGACTGCATAAGGGAAGATTTGACAAATTTTCACATAAATGCCTGAAGGCAAAGGTCTTCAGTCAATGCGTCTTACTGGTGATGACGTATGGATCATAGACGTGGACACTGACGGTTGGACTGGTCCACCGAATCAATCAGCGGGCATTGGAAAGATTGGTGATTCTTTGAAGGACCATATCAGAAATAAGGTAATCCGTAAGAGAACTTGAGTAACCGATATAGCTCTTAAATTCTGTATGCTCAAGTGGCATTAGGCAGGCCATAGCTGCCGAAGAACCGATGACCAGTGGGGCAAACGCGCTCTAGAGTGGAGACCACGAACAGGCAAGGGTAGCGGCGGATACCTTCGGGCCAGCTGGACCAACGACCTTATAAAGCTGACCGGTAGTGGCTGGATGAGGAAGGTCGAGAAAAGAGTGAAGTGTCACTGCTGGTGAGAGGTCCAGCAGTGGACAATTACAGACTACTGTAGATTGCCTTGATTTTAGTCATTTTTTCTGAAAAGAAACATGAAAGAAATGTTTACCCCAACAGTAAGTGCCAGTTATTGGTGCGTAAAAAAATGTATGCAGATTAGTAACTGGCAGCCCCGTGCCAGTTATTGAAACAAAGCTGACTAGACACTGGGGGTTTTTACAGTGCACTTTAAATCGTATTTTCTGTCGATAGAAGGTATAAAATAGCTTAAAATTACAAAACCCAAAATATTAGTAACTGGCAGGGGGGTGCCAGTTACTAAGTGAAGATATAAATTACATTTCAGTAACTAGCACCCTCAAATATAACTCAAAAGCAACTAAAATCACAGTGAATCGGGCTATTATGATATTGTTTAGACCTTCCCCTACTTCCTTGTTATTGTCACACTATCAAAACTTATTTATTTTCGCGAAAACAGGCCATACAAATTTTGGTGTCTCCTTAAGAAAAACTTAACGCACGTGCATTTTTTTGGCGATCTTCGCCGCTTTGACTGAGATAATTTCCAGCGCCGGAAAATACCCACCTAGCGGCGTAAAATTAAACTATAATTTCAATGAATAATTGGAGATTACTGTAAACACATCAAAGATGGTCTTACTATATCCAAAAGCTTAATATATTTAGTTTTATAGTCAAAGTGCCAGTTACTGACACATGCCAGTTATACCACGATTTACCCTATAAGTTTAAAAAAAAAAACTATTTTGAAATTAGGTTTTATTTTTGCTATTTCTGATTTAATTTCTGATGGTAAAATTTAGTAAAAGGATATTAAATATTTAAGTGTCTCAAGGTACCTTGTATGAGTGTATCATGTAGTATCTATTGATCTCTGTTTCATGTCACTGTGAAATGTGAATGGGCAGCGACAGCAAGGAAAACATCTCACATTCCTCACATATCTTCACCAATTTTAACGACTCTTCAAATACTATTTATGGAATCCACAATCACAAGTGTGGGAGAGTTTGTAAACATGGGATATGGTAAGCGGAAAATGCAGCAGGGTTTATGTGTTGGCTGTAGTTCCAAATGTTCCAGTATGTTTTTTTCTTTAATACTAACTCCAGATAGGCTTAATTATACCCAATTGAATAAGAAATATTTTTTTAAAAAGAGGTATTCATCATTTTTTGGAAAGGAGGAGCAGATAATTATCAAATTCTGTTGTTTAACCATGTGTGTTTGCTGGATAATAAGATGGATTTGAAATGGTATTTTGTCATTGAAGGATTGTATTGTGATTGGAGGTTTATGTTTTGTTTGGCATTTTTTCTCACATGCTATAAGTACTATACATGTAAATATACATGTTAACAAATTTATTTGACCTAGGTTATTTTCACGATGTGTGAATAAAGTTTCCCTGTATCAGTTAGGTCAGATAACATCAGATTCAACAGATTTCAAATGTCATAAATATAAGCAGAGTATGAACATAGGTAGGTCTTTATTATTATATAAAAATAGCAAGCAATATGCAGGTAAGGGTGCAACTTGGCACCTACATTAGGCAGTTTGCCCAACTACTGCAACTAATCGTAATCACTCCAAGGTTCTTGACCTCTAGGGCGTGTGATAAATAAACTACAAAACAGAACAGATTAAGTTCAAAGGTGATTATAATGCATTCTGAGAATCTCCGGGAATCATCTATGCCGACTTATAATAACTTATTGTTTAAGTTTAATCTTAAACTTTAGCATTTTACACGTCATAAACAAAAATACCAAGGGAAACAGGTTATGATAACAGTGAGCTCTACTTACCCAAGTCGTCCATGGTGTATTTTGTGGAGAATTAGGTCATCAGCTTCCGTGGCACAAGGACGAAGAATACACTTCAAATTGCAAATCAACAAATCACTAAAGCAAAGATAAATATTGGCACAAAATTGCAAAAAAACTGCTCACAAACTGCTTGAAAAACTCGAAGTTTCATTAATATTTTAGCTGCTTCGATTGGTATCACTGACGGCTGTCAAATCAAAGAACTTTTACTAGTATGCTATAGCGAATCTTTTTTCTACATAAAATAACGAAGTATGCGAAGTATACATTTGATGTGACTTTAAAAACAGTGAAGTAAATATCAATGGTAAATATGTAATATACTTTATCTATTCTATTTTATTTATTTTATGTAATAAACAAATAATATTTGTACCTATGCAGGTATTTGATTGTATCTTTGTTATTATCATTTTTATCTGTAAGTTGTCATCTTGCGTGAAGGACGACAGGACGTCATGTGTCAAACATTGCAGTAAGTACGTTCATAAACCTAGGTTTTATTAAATATATCTAGGTAACGTGTTTTCGTATCTGATCTTGTAGATAATAAATTAGATATTCCCAAAATTATTTATTAAATAATGACGCATTAGGTTTAATATCTGTGTATTAAATTTATTATAAGTTGATGAATAGTAAATATAGTGATCAGATAACTTTTATTAAAGGAAAGTTTCGATGTTTCGAACGTAAGCACATTATTGATCAGCAAAATTCTTTCATAAACACTACGCCCTTTCCGAAATTTATCAAATACTGAGCATTTCGCTGCCTAGACCTAGTTCTAACAATGAGTACTGGAGGTGAACAACTTACCTTAGCGAGAGACATAAAAAGGGCGATCGAATTGCTTGAGAAACTGCAGCAAAGTGGAGAAGTGCCCGCTACCAAGTTAGCAGCTCTGCAGAAGGTACTGCAAAGTGACTTCCTGAACGCTGTCCGCGAAGTCTACGAGCATGTGTACGAGACTGTGGACATCCAGGGTTCCGCTGATATCCGCGCGTCGGCCACAGCCAAAGCGACAGTAGCTGCATTCGCAGCCGCGGAAGGCCATGCCCACCCCAGGGTCGTCGAGCTGCCTAAGACTGAAGAAGGGCTCGGATTCAACGTTATGGGCGGCAAGGAGCAGAATTCCCCGATTTATATATCTAGAATAATCCCTGGGGGTGTGGCAGACCGCCACGGAGGCCTGAAGCGAGGGGATCAGCTGTTGTCTGTGAACGGAGTGTCGGTGGAGGGAGAGAACCATGAGAAGGCTGTTGAGTTATTGAAGCAAGCGGTGGGGTCGGTGAAGCTGGTCGTCCGGTACACTCCCAAAGTACTGGAAGAGATGGAAATGAGATTTGACAAGCAGAGAACTGGACGAAGGCGAACCAACTTCAATTAATTTGTTGTTTACATTCAATTCACCTGAATGTTATGTCAAACTTAAGTATTATTGATATTTTACCTATCCTAAGTAGGTTTATGGGATTTTTATGTAAGACTTGAATTTGTTAATATATCATGGAGCAGATTGATAGTGAGAATGATTTGTGACTTGTATTGAAAGCATGTACTTAACAGTGACCTAAAGTTTTAGGTGCTATGAAATTTTATTAGTAAAATAAGTTTTTCTTTTAATTATTACTATGAGATAACCTAAATAAAACACTTAGCAAATATACAATTACATTTATTACAACTTATACATAATATCTATACCTAGAACTTCTACCAAGCATCAAAAGAGCCAAACTTATAGTTAGCATTCTTAGCTTTCTTGGCGGGAACCTCTTCAGTTTTAGCCGGCTTGCTGGTGGTGGCACTGCTCTGGAGGTTCAAGTATTTCCCGACTCCACTCCTGAACACTGTCAGTGGTTGTGCTGAGGCTTTCTTTGGCTTCACACCCTCAGATTCTGCCTTCCTTTTCAGTTCTTCTGCTCTCTCTATGACTAACTGTAAAATAAATAATTATTTGATGAGTTTATGACACACAAATAGGTATAGGGGGACCTGGCCTTTATTCAGTGTCTAACCATAAGGACAATGTCCATACAATAAAAATAGAAGAATGGTGTTCATAAAGAATCTCATTTCAAGATCTACAACCTGGACCAGCTATCTTGGCATCCTTTCCACAAGAACCAAGGGTTCATAGTAGGGTTCCTCTATACTGATGAAAGTCGAACGAACGAGAGCTGTCGTGCAATCGGCATGTTTAATACAACGAGATATAGTCTTGGCTCACGCAACAGCACTCCGAAACTTTCTTTTTCGTCATATAGTGGTTCTTGGTTCTTGTCGACCCGATACCTATATTTTTTATTACATCCACGCTACACAGTTCTAAATTCAAACCACCGCCTCACCTGTTCCTCAGCCTCCACAAACGGGTCCACAAACACCTGCGCGGCCTCAATCACGATGTCCTGTATGGGGCGGTCGCGGTTGTCCACCTCGATCTGTTCCATGGCGGTCAGCGTGTCCACTCCGCCGACCAGCTTGCCGAATATCGTGTGCTTGCCGTCTAGCTGCTTGCATGAGCGGAATGTTATGTAGCTGGGGACAGATGAAAGGATAAAATAGGTGTGTATTTCTTTCTACATGTATGTGTTCACAGATCTTTTTACTTTGACGTGCCTTGATCAATGAAACTACACTCTGTACAACTCCAGGGCATTTCATGTCAATAATGGTAGAAGTTCTAGCCTAAATCCTTCTCTGTTATTGCTCACACCTTACACCATGACTCCCAAGAGACTTTTCACGTGCTCACGTTTCTAATAAATGCCCTTCTCCTATGTTTTACTCTCGTTTTATAACAGTTGTCTGGAAGAGATCGCTTTTAGCGATAAGACCGCCATTTGTCCATCTCTTATCTAAGTTTTGCTTTATGCTGTGCAAATAAAGATGATTGTATCGTATAAACCCACTTACAACTGCGAGCCGTTAGTATTCGGCCCTGAGTTGGCCATGGCGAGCACGCCGCGCCCGGTGTGGTGCAAGTTCGGTCTGACCTCGTCCTCGAAGGGCTTCTTCCAGACGGACTCGCCGCCGAGACCCGTGCCCGTCGGGTCGCCGCCCTGGATCTATTGCAATGGATACTGGATGTTAGGTTTAGTTATCATCAGCCACTATAGCATAGGACTTAGAGCTTGTAAACAAAACTGTGATGCGACGTCGTATCGTAAAAATGTGCGACGGTTTTATAGTTTTTCAAGGCAAATGCTTGATTACTGTCGCAGTTTTTTGTAGGTACAAGCCCTTAAGCCAACCCTAAGACCCTAAGATGCCACACGGGATTTGTGTGTGCGTTGCGTTAGCCAGAGAGAAAAGCCAGATAAAAGGGTGTTGTAAGCTCCTTGGGAGAGGCCTATGTCAACAGTGAACCAGTATTGGCTAGGGATGATGGTAAGGTATGAATACGTAGATCGATAATAATAAATTGTAATGAGGTTATTACTGGCAAAATTAAATCGTTTTTTTTTGTGATATGTGTAATACGACTTACGATATACTTTCTAAGTATTATACGGTACAACTTACCATAAAATTCCTTATCGATCTGTGGAACTTGGTCCCATTGTAATACCCGCTGGCGCAGAGTTTGAGGAAGTTGTCGCAGGTCTTCGGCGTCACGTCGCAGTACAGCTCGAAGTTCAGCGGACCGAAGTTTGTTACCAGACGGACGTAGCCTGGAAAAATAAATCCGTCATAAATACTTACTTTATTGAAAATGCAGGGTGTTGCAAAAGTGGTATTATAATCTGAAAGGGAGACGCAGGGGATCAATCTGCCAGCCTAGCACGCGGGTCGCAAGACGCGCATGTCAAGACGAAAGTCGGCCGTCGCGCTCGCTCACTAGGCCGCGCCACGTGAATGAGCTAAACTTTTGTCAGGTTTTGACGTACACGTCTTGCGCCCCGTGCTGGTAGGCCTACTGAACAACTTTGAAGAAAGTTTGGGGGGTAAATGACTAGTGTTTATTTGACACTTCCTGTATCCGCACATAAACATGATACGATGTTGCGTCGGCGTCGTGCCAATCGAAGTCTGTAGTCTGTCTGTGTATGTGTGGGAGCCCTAAAGCCCACTCACCTTTCTTCTTGACCATGTCGTACTTGACGTCGTCCTCGGCTATGATGGCGGCGGCGTGCTCGGTCTGCGGCGCCATGGCCGTGGACGTGAAGGAGGCCGCCACCGCGCCCGTCGAGTAGTGCGCCGCGTTGAACTTGTCCGCTACCTGGGAGAATAGAATGTTACTTTATTGGACATCATATAAAACAGACATACAAAAACATACTATACATAATGTAGACTAGAAACAATGCCAAATAAGCGGCCTTGTCGCTATCTGTGTATCTATATGCAAATACACATAAGCAGCTATGCTGGGTTTGCAGAAGCAGCTCTGAAGGCTCTTGTATCAGAAATTAAATTATTGGTTACAAAGTAAGGTTACTGAGATATAACTCTTGAAGAGAATTACATCCAAGTATCAATCAGCTGTTTGTCTATGCACTGACTAAGTTATATGACTATTTTATCTTAAGGCTCAGTCACATTTGCCAAAGAGCTGATGAGCACTGGGTTAGAGTAGAAACCATAAATAAGTAACTAGTAATAAAACATAATCTAGCTTGTAGGGTTGTCTCTACATGACAATATGAATTATGTAAAAAATTGTTACCTCTGTAACAGTTTCTTTCACTTCAGGTGCCTTGTAGTCTCTTTCCAGCTCCTTGAGGATGTCCTTAGTCTCTGCTGAGACATGTTTTAGCCTAGCGTGAGGGTCTTTTCGCAGGGCTATCTCCTCTGTAAAATATTATTAATAAATTAGGGCAACAATATTAGTAGAGCATAAAATAAGCTGGTTAATCTGATGGCGTGTTGAAGTACAGCAATATTTTATTATATTATCTCAGTAAATTAAAATCATTCAGATACTAAGGTGTAAAAATGGCAGCTGTTCATCATAACATATAAGGGCATTACCTTCAGTCTCAACCCTCAAGTTGTTCTTGATGTGATGAAAGCTCGAAATATTAAACTTGTTCAAGTTATTTGGGTCCTGTATTGTAATGATATCACTTCGTGTGAACGGTGTGTCATTGATGAGGTCTTTCCAGTTCTTTCCCTTGATGTTGAGTTGTTCCACAGCTTCATATGAGTAAACATTGCCAGTTGGTTTAACCGCCACAATGTGAGAGTTTTTCGTGAATGGCTTGAACAAGACTGGGCAGTGGTAATCTTCTTGGGCATTTTTGAAGAAGTTCAGTTTTGTTAAAGACTTAGCATCAAATTTCTGAAATGGTAAGAATTCATTTGTTAGCATTCATCTATGTTAAAACACAAAATATTTATGTATAGTTTTAAGAAAGGCTTCAATAATTTGGAGGCTTTACTTTTCAGTATGCATAATACATAGAATCATAAACCTCTAATCTGGCTGGGTGGGTCATCTTGGATCAAGCACTGAGCCCACTTACCACTGCAGTTTTAAAAAAATGTAAGTAACAACATAGGTAATTTACCTTTCCTGTAACTGGGTTGACTTTGAACTTTTTCACGAATTCTATGATGGCTTTCAGCTCAAATATGTTGCCGTCTTCATCGCAGAAGGGTTCATCGAATGGTTGCAGGCACAAGGAGCAGTGGTCGAAAGGCAAGCGTTTGAACGAAGTGTCCTCTTCTACAGCAGTTCCTGAACGCTTCCCGCCATACAACGTGGTCCATTCTGTGTACGTTAAGTACCTAGACGAAAGAAATATTTGTTCAAGTTAATTAAATGTTTGTTTTAGTAAACATGGATTGTTTCTAAAGTTAGCATAGGTTGCGTCTTACATTTTATCCTTTTGGTGCTGTCTTTTACCCATCTTGATGCTTTGAAAGCTTGTCCAGTCTCTAAACTAAGTTATGAGGATTGAATTTATAGTGCAATAGCTAATTTTATTGCCTGTTTTCTGCTAAATTAAATAATTTCTCTGAATTTCACTTTGTTGACGAATTTAATCTGAAAACTGAGCTGTCAGTGTCAAAAATAACATAACATTAAAATCCTATAATTTGTTAATGTAAATCTGTGGTGGTGGGACTCAGACTATCAGTCTCAGAATAATAATTGGCATGGTGAGTTTTATTTTCAAAAAACAATGTTTTTGAGAGTCGAGCGAGTAACAAACACTAACAAAAACAGCCGATAAGCACGCATTGCAAGATACGCGGCGACCATCAGATGCAGATTTGTTGTAAGGAAGTTATTATTCGGAGATTTCAGGTCAATATTTTTTTTATGGCAACAGAAATATGAAAATGTATGATGGCAACTCAAAAAAAAAGTTCTCTCACAAAAACATGTCGGCTCAAAATTGATGTGTGAGATAAATTGTATTTGAATAAAAACTAAATACTACAGTATAACTGCAGAAATAAATGTGTTTTTTCTATATTAGTAAAGTTTAATTTGTAAGTATCATTTATATTTTAATACCTGTGTTGTACTTTGTAAACTCTTGTGCATGAGTTGAGAGCGGATGACTGTTGGATGTTTGTATTGTTTGTTAGTCAAATGCTATTATTGTAATGTTGAAATATGCCCGTCTTCTCGTCTATTAACACTTTAACCGCCACTTAGTCTCATTCGTATGTTGTGGATCATCATGGGGCGCATACTTATTTGGTTAATCATTGTGATAGTGCTTGGGACTTCCTGGAATTTAGTGTCAACTTGCGATTTGCATTTGCAGAGCGGTGCACCATTCCTTGGGTCTCCTAGCTTAAATCTAGCCACACAGTGTTGAGGGAGATACCCACTTTGTTATTTGTATAGTTTCTGGAGCTGGTTTGGTCGGAGTCAGTCATCAGCTGGATGGGGAGATTGTAAATTATCGGATAACGCGAGCCGACAAGATGGCCGACTGTTGTTCGTGAGGTACAATAATGTATTCAATCAAGTTTGCTACTTGTTGTTTTGGTTGCGAAATTACCTAATAGCCATAATAATTCACAAAATATTTCTATGAACGGATCTGTAAACATTTTTACACCTTTTGTACTATATTAGAATAATCTCTTTGTTCTTAGATCATTCCAAAGAAGTTAAGTTTTTCTAGTTTCTAGTGAGAAAGTAGACTGAAAGTAGCTTTGCAGTTTGTTATAAAAATGCATGTTTTCTTTGTATACAATGTGTAGAAGCTCCTGCAATGTTACATTCTTAGGATCCCATACATCTTAGCCATAAACTACCTACTCAGCTGCTCATTATATTTGTTTGCCTCATGTTTCATTTCTTATTTTATAATTAACCATCATCATAGTCATTATTAAACCACAGCACCCTGCACACCTCACCATGAATGACTATTTACCCACTGCACTGTACCAGCTTGTGTCATGTTGCTTTAGTTGTGTAGATGTAAGTTGTTGTGATATTTTAGATAATGTCAGCATCTGGCTCATCAGGCAGCGGCACGGGACGGGGTCGCGGCGGCGCCGGATCAGGTCGAGCAGAGAATAACAAACCAGACACTAAAGAGAATAAAACACATCAGAAAATGTCCAAGGCACTAGGCACCTCTGCCAAGAGGATTCAGAAGGAGCTAGCGGAGATCACACTTGACCCACCACCAAACTGTAGTGCTGGGCCCAAGGGAGACAACCTGTATGAGTGGGTGTCCACCATCTTGGGGCCACCTGGCTCGGTCTATGAGGGAGGAGTATTCTTCCTTGATATCCACTTTTCACCAGAATATCCCTTCAAACCTCCTAAGGTTAGTTGACTATTGAATTTGTTTTATGAAATACTAATCCTTATTTTTACTTTCACATTGCATAGTGTATGACTTACGTTTGTTTCTGATTTCAGGTCACCTTCAGAACGAGGATATATCACTGCAATATAAACAGTCAGGGTGTGATCTGTTTAGACATCTTGAAAGACAACTGGTCTCCAGCACTGACAATATCTAAGGTCCTCCTGTCTATCTGCTCTTTGCTCACGGATTGTAATCCAGGTAATTTACCTTATCATAATCTTGGCATTCAACTTTCATATAAGAAGTTTCTCCTTCAAGTATCTGGCAAACATTATTTTGAAAACTATTTTGGTTTGGCATTCACTAAATGAAATTATTTTAGTCAGAAAGATAAAAGTCAAAATCTCTATGCCCCATGTTCCAGATCAGCCATCCTAGGAATGGATTGGAGTAAAAGTACTCCATTATAAATTATTTACTTACATAGACAGAAATCTTTAACATGTTTTTTGTTGTTGCTTCAGCGGATCCACTGGTGGGCAGTATCGCAACACAGTATCTGCAAAACAGAGAGGAGCATGACAGGATTGCCCGCCTCTGGACCAAGCGGTATGCTACATGAGTTCCTCGCCCGACTATCCTCCACGGATCAAGTACTAGATGTCATACTCAAAACTATTCTGTACTGAATCCATCCTGTTCACATAAATTTAAGCTTAATTAGAATATCCAACTCATACAGAAACAAACTTGCAGTGTAAACAATGAATTTATCAATTTACTACTTTGTTTTGGTTAGTTTTGTCTCATAAAAGATTTCCTAATTTAAGTGTTTAGATATCAGATAATATTAAAAAGAATATAAACTATTTGATAGATCTGTTACCTCGTGAGTTGCGTCGCAAGTTTGCTTCTGTCTATACAGCTTATTAATATTTAGTTGCAATTAATGTGATTGTATGTATACAACGCTTGACATAACAGTTTCAAGTGTTTAGGTTTAGGATACAAAACTTTTTTAGTTATGAAATGATCAATTTTCCGTTTATGTTTGCAACTGTGTTATATATGATACAGTTAAATTATTTTTTACTAATGAATGTGTATTATAAGGATAACCAGTGAAATGAGTCAATTTTGCCGCAATAAATGCGATGATCTCAAACACTCCTGAAACTTACCTAACTATGATAATTATTCATAAGAATAATGGCGGTAAATTGGAAATGGACTAATTTGTATAAATACATACCTCTCTTCTGAAAATATAAGCTCTTAACACAAATTATAACAAAACAAGCAAAATATTAAAGCATTTACATAAAAGTTAAAGTCTTAATGAGTAATCAAAATAGCTTAATATTATATTCCTCAAATAGTAGCTCTATCACTATATTTCACATCATTCATGATACATGAAATAACAGTGAGTATTTTCAAAATTATAAAAGTAATATTAGAAATTAATAATTTAGTCCAATACGAAAGTGATAATTTTCTATTTGATTTAATTTTTGAATTGTAAGGAAAAATATAAATGTTGTAATGGGATTACTAGCCGTATGTAGGACAGCAGCACTTGTAATTATTACCTTTTCTGTGACTCGTCAATAGTCCACATAGTTTTGTATTATTTGTAAAATCTCAATTTAAACTTGTCGGAAAATATAACTTTTGATCAAATGTACATATCACGATGTTCTGAAAAGTGTGGGTGAACGTGCATTGCCATTCATGCTGATTATAAATCGTAATAACGACGCATCCAACCGTGCCAAATATATCGATGTTGGCACCAACCAAGTCTGGACACTCTTGTCTTTCCTAAAAGATTCCGTTTAGAACGTAAACAGTTGTTAGTTGTAAGTTACTTTACTGTTTAGGTAAACGATAATGTATGTTTTAACCATAGGTATAAAGTTAGCTCTAAAATTGTTTTTATTAGCGGAAAATTAGCGTATGTCGTGCGTATATGAGCGAATTGCTAATAGCAAAACGAAATTCCACGAGTGATGCCATTTACAGGTGTAAAATTTGGTGCTGTGCGTTTCAAATACTCGCGACATACTTACGGAAGGCGATCGAATACTGATAAAGTATTTTGGACTGGCATAGATTTTGGTATATAAATGTGATGTTTATTTTATTATTTTGTACTGAAGTAACTTGATGTATTTGTTGCTTGCATTCAGTAACGACGAATGTTCCTCAACGCTCGATGTCCACAAGCTATGTGACCCCTTGTAATCATCGTTTGTTAAAACTTACATCATGGTATAGTAAAATAAAATGTGTGTAACTAGGAAACGGTGGTTTAACTCATTATCCTTCACTGAAATGAAATGCAGATATGCGGTATAAAATGCCAATTTTTAATATAAATAATACATCGAAAACGCTATAAATGTTACATAGATCTAGGTTTAATAATTTGAAAAATCTATGTGCACCATCTATGTCTAAGATATATTTGAAGAATACAAGTTTTGAACAGAGGTTATCCTTCATAAACACGCCATTTTCAAGAGAAATACACGATAATCTAAAATGTCTTTCAAAAAGGAATTTGGCTGTAAGATTTGTTCAGTCTTTAACATACTGAGCACGTATACATTATGATTAGACAAAATTAAAAGTGCATTCCTTGTGCAATTCACTCCAAACAAACATTTAAGACTTCATATTCGAGTTCTTCAATCTAAACTAAATTTAAGTGTACAGTCTATTCCATCATCAATCTATCCTGCTAGCACATATACAAAAATTACTATGCTTATATCGTAAACTATAAAAGTATAAATATGAAATAATGAATTCAATTAACAAAAATAAATCATCTCATTGTTGTACAGCTTAGAGAACATAGAATTGGGGGGGTAAATAATGTGACTATGATGAAACGATATCACTTGTACTATAAGACGGAATATAGGGTTGCAGCGAGGGTCGTGACTCGTGAGGGGAGATTAGACGGTCTCGTACTGGCTGCGGATGGAGCGAGCCAAGCAGCACGCGAAGATTACTCCCAGGAGCTGGAAATAAATTAATTGGGTAATTATTGTTCCTGTTTACAAAATATTCAGAAGATACGATTAGCGCTGATTTGCAGAAAGGAAATTTAATGTAATGTCGAACTTAAATATGTTTCTGTCTTGCTTTGACAGAAAGAGACGGACAAAGATTTAATGTAGACATTAGATGTAGACGTCAGCGTTCTTGTTTTCTATGGACAGGGTAAGTAAAGTGTCCCCGTGGTGTCCCCTGTGCGAGAAGGTACAATACGTGTTACTCTAGCCATGACTGTACAATATAATAAAATATACACAAACATAACGTATCTATCTAGTGCAGTATGACGTCACGCTATGGTTCATGAGTTTCATGGCTTATTTACTAATTATATATGATGATTGTTGACCGAGAAATTAACTAAGGTTAGCAGTCGTGAAGTAGCATTAGATACAGAGAAAAAATATCATGATTTTAAGTTGGAAACATCAGAAAATTAGTAACTATTTTCTAGATTACTTCAATTAAAAGCAATCTACTTATTTACACATATATTTTTAAACTGGATCATTGCCAAATTCAATAAACAATGACTACATTGTAGGAACTCACAGAATCAGTTTTAAAATATCTGCATCTCATGATTTTGCATAAGTATATTTTACCTACCTAAATTAGGTATATTAGCGCTGCCGCTGATGCAGCAAAGTTGTGTGGACAATATTTTATGCTGTAGCCGACTTGGCTTTAAATCACTCGGGAGTTAACGAACTTTCTGTAAGTATACCTAAATGCATACTTGTCTGATAAAGAATAAATAGGTGAAGATAAGAGACTTGCTCATAAAACTGTAAGCTGAAATGATATACTTACTTATATCTGAATCACCTAGTTGTTGAAAGAGAAAGGTCGGACATACAGTATGTATTCCTGCCATCACAGTTGCTGATGTTTGAAGGATAGCCGTGCCATACGACATACTTTATTTCCTAACACGTTGTTTACCCACAAAATGCCATGTGCAGCGCATATAGCAGTTAGTACCTATGCAAAATTTTCAGTACAGTATGGGGCAAAGAAAAGAAACCTTACCCCTCTCAGGTAGCACAGTATAGTAGCTAACTTTGCTTTCACTACTACCTACCACACCTATAGTACCTCTATCAGCGAATACACACCTGAATAAACGCAATCCCCAAGCCCACTCCGCCCAGCACGACAGCGATATCCTGGAACAGTCCCACGAGCTTGTTGAGGCATCCGTCAGGGTGCGCCGTGTCGGGCGTGCAAGCCGCCGCCGTCCCCGCCGTGATCTCGCGGGCGGCACAGCAAGAGTCCGGGATGGGCAGGCTGTTGGTCGCCCAGTCTTTGGGGCCGTTGATGCCGCAGCAGGTCAGCTGTGGGTGAGGTTGATTAGTTAAAAAGTGGTCGAGATGCAGTCAAAGGAGGTGGGACTGAACTAAGTTTTAGATTTGGTTGTTGGTTAGGATAGCTGGCGTTACTCCGTGTGCATGAGCAAACCTAACTGAAAATTATCGATCTAATCAATTGATAAAAAATTCAAAAATTATAATTACGTATGTATTTTATTTTCAGCTAGGTTTGCTCAATAATGGTAAACGGTAGCTATAATTAGAAAATAATATGTTCGTAATGGTATGATTTACAACCGAAGAACAGTATCATTACATAGGTAGATACTAATTTATTCTTTGGTTCATGAAATCGAAGGCCGTGTGTTAATGTTAACTAAGTGGCTAATTACCTAACTTAGCTGTCACACTTCTTGCAAGTTACAAGGCAACGACGACGATTATATTTAAAAAATAAGAGGAAACATCGTCCATTATAACAAGTCTGACCCCCTACAAATTGTATCGCTGTATTTCTTCAGATGATGGGTAAGTGATAGTGTGAGATGTCCACACATATTATTGTTGTATTATAATATTTTAGTCAAAATTGGGTCGAAGTTCAGTCTACACAGATTATAATATAATTAATTTCCATAAATATTTGAATTATCATTAGGAACGCTTCTAGTGCGCGGATATTTACACGATATCATGCTATAGGATGCCAGCCTGGGAGATAGCTATTGTGTGATTGTGTTTTAATAACAACGATCCACCGCGCTGCGCAGTTTTTATTCATTCTATTGTAAAAGATTACAACGCGGAAAATATAAGCGGTGGGTTTTGTGTTTTTGCGATTCCTCTGTCGCTGTAATAGGATTTTATGGCAGTCTAAACTAAGTAACAACAGACCGAATCCGGACCGGAGGGTAGATAGTATTAGCCATTACTGCCAGCGCGACGCACACACAATTATTTTTGTGAACTGTTTTTATGTCTACCCGCAGATATCGGTGCGGCTTGGCCGCTTTGTACTACTGTTGCGATGTACCATATTTCTATTTATTTTAGCAAGTAACTTTAGCAGTGAATAGATATTACCAGTAAATAGATTAAGATTAAGTATGTAAGTAGTTTATAATGAGAGCATGTCTGCCGATAAACTGTTTTAACAGTTTGGCGGAATATTTGTGTATTTTTCGTGTTTATTATGATAAAATAAAATTTTAAAAAATCAAATCAATCAATAGCCATGTTCCATAATAATAATACGGGAATACATAAGTAGTCCAAAGATATGCCTCATATTAATTTATCATTCATTAACCTTAGTCATTGTTACTGACGGCGGGGTTTTAACTTTTCGATAACCACGAAATTATTTTAGAAATGACTTTTTATTTTAACATATTATAGAATACATACATAATACATGTAAACAATGTTGGTTTTCTAATATGATACACTGCATTTGTGTTTTTTAGTTGATTTAGTTTATCTAATAAATACATTTAGAAATTAATTCACTCTGAAGTGGTTGCAGGTCGACGATATTTGCAGAAGAACCAATCGGCGAAGCGGAGCTCGCGGGCAACACCTAATGTAACCTATGTGTGTATAGTATGTTACTGCTTCACGTCAAAACGGCTGAACCAATTGTAACAAAATTTGTATGGAGTTAGCTGACACCCTGGATTTAACACATATGCTACTTTTATCCCGGTATTCCCACGGGAAAAAAAATCTATTAAACTCTACTCACATCAGTCTGCACGATGTCGAAGGTGTTCCTCACGTCCTTGTTGGTGGGGTACTCGGCGATGGACTCGTTGAGCGAGCGCAGGAACGACGCCTCCAGGTCCTTCTGCTTCACGTAGCCCGCGATCCCGACGCCCAGCTCCGCCACGAAGATGAGGAGCAGGAACACTGAGAACTGCGGGGTGAATAGGGGATTTTGAATAATTGGCTGGATTGAAGGTGAAGATGAGAGAGAACCTTGAGAGCTGTGGGTTATTCAGGTGAGGTAGGGAAATGACTAGGTGTTGGAAGGTGAACAAAGGTGGTTACGGAAGGCCCAGCGAAGGGTACATAGGGAGTTTTTAATACTTGGCTTGTTGGAAGTTGAAAATGAGAGGGAATTTTGGAAGCTATGGATTATTCAGGTGAGGAGAGCAATGACTAGGTATTGGAAGGTGAACAAAGGTGGTTGCAGAAGGCCCAGCGACTGGAGAGCTGTTAGCAGAGAACCTGCCAAAAATGGATAGTTGGATACCTAAGGAGGAATACTGAATAGTGGGTTGATTATGAAAATGTAGAAATAAATATTCTCTAACTATAAGTTATACTTTACTTTTACTAACCAACCTAATTCAATGAGTTAATATGCAGCACTTCACCCCAAAATAAAATCAACATTTGATCGGATTAACTCGCACGTACCTACTACCTACGTATAATAGGATTAACGAGTGGCCGAAATCGTGCCTGCCTATAATTACAATAACAACTTAACAAGGAAGGCTGAGGATACAGCACTGTCACTGACATGGAGAGCCCTATGTTCAACAGTGGATGAGTGTGGCCTGTTGGTTATGAATTAGTGAAGAGAAATCTGTAGTAGAGGACCGAAAGGTTTTGTTCAGACATTACGTGCTTACAGTAGATGAGTTGAAATTACTCCGGTTTAAACAATATGACATAGGTATTTATACTGAAGGCCACGTCAATTTAGCCTAGGCTTAGAATTCTGCGTAATCTACTAGTACATCTGAGTAAGATCAGTCGTACACAAATATCTTAATTGACCCGTAGTCACTACCAAGCGTAGAAGATTAGTCAATTGTCTATTTTCAGACACCGAACTAAATTACCGAAGTGTCTATTATATAGGTAGTTTAAAATAGCGAGCCGTTCCACAAAAATGTGTGTTATCTAATGCTATTTTAGCATTTTAATGGGCCGCCGGCATATTTATCCAAATAGTCTGCATCCAAACAGGTTTGTTTGTGGTTTTGGTCTGTTTGATTATGTAACCGAGGGCTATGTCGCTCGTATCGAATGAATCATCGCTAAGTGGTTGAACCACGCTAGCCACAATGACTCTAATATGGTTTAGTTTACGTCTCTTGACACCTTTGTACTTGTAATATGATGGAAGTAGAACGAGGCTGTTTGTGAAGCTTTCAGTCCTCTCATGTCGAGCCATGGAGCCAGTTTTAATCAAACTAAATGCTACGCTAGCCCCACAGTCGATAGGTCTGAGCAACCTTTTACAAAAATAAATATTTTTCTACAGGTGATATGTTTTGTAATATGTTTTTAGCACGTTCCGCCTTAAACTAACAAGTCACCGATTTCCAACGCCTATGCCTATATCTAAACTAGATAGATATTATATTGTGATTGTGAATGATTAACCTTAGTTTCTGCCTTCCGGGTTTGAGTTATTAGACTAGTCAAGTTCACTTCTATTTAATTAGTGTTTCATGACGGAGCGGATATGTCCTATAATAAGTAAGCAGTGAGCTCATGAAGCTGCATGTCCATTATTGTCCAGTCTAATGCATCAGATAGTATATTCAGGTCATTATAATGTAGATACATGAGGTATTCGGCACGACAAAACAGTTTTAATGAAATCAGAAAGAAAGAGTGTTAAATAGTTGTTAGGTAACAGTTGTTACTCGTTTATCGTACTACTATATGCTATGTATGTTTCCTTAACAATAATAAAATAAAAATAAAATATATGAATTCAAAATAGTACAATTATATAAGTATGTAGGTATACCAAAGTTTTTTTTCTAAACGTGCAGTGTTTTCTCTTGATTTACTTGATGAAATATATAAAAAGACACATCATTTCGGCATATTATTTAACGGTCGAAAAGAAATAGTGCTTTTGATGCACCAAAAGCCAAAAGTTACTTATTGTTTAGTTTTTAATGATTTTGATTTGACATTAGCTGTTATCCCATACATTTTGTAGCTGTCCCAACGGGCCTCTTATATTTCGACGACTTTAGTTTGAAATTTACTAAAATCTGCATCGGTTTCAAAACGATGCACTGAATAGTGCGGCAGGAAGAGGTCATTTAACGTGTAAAGACGACAGCGGGCAAAGGTCATAACTCATAACATCTCTTTATTACTACCATTGTACACGATGTACGGAGGTAGAGAATTACAGAAAACCTACGCTTAATTATTGTGACCTTATTGCTACTAAGGTTTAAGGGCTCGGAGAAATTATTGAAAGCGGTGGTTATGATCGTCATTCATTAGGTGGTGACTACATTAGTAGGAAGGATGTAAGTAGTTAGTTTTTTATTAGGTACAGTCTAGGATAAAAACCTGACCCCTCTCAGGTAAGCAAGGTACCTAGCAAATTCTGACTCTGAGAAGGGCATATTTTGTTTGCTCCAGGCTGCTCCTTACAAAAAGAAACTAGGTATATTGCGGTTGAGTGAGTACAATGTAAACATGTTCATACGATATAGCTATATTATGAGTAAATTCTCTACTGTACTTTACTAGACCACCCGTAGCGAAAGTTGTTCACTTCTTAAAAGATAACCTTTCCATTTTGCCTTTTTTTGTAATATTGCGATATTGTTGGCACATTTCGAGGTCGACTGAATGAGCCAATTTAAAGGTGACTTTCCTTAAGTTACTTTAGGCTTATTGCAGAACTTGTTTGCCGCTAATTAAGAGGAGCCTACCGATGTTAATAAAAATACTCATTCAGTAGATAATTGTATGATATTAATATTAAATGACGATTACTAAGACTGTTACTAGCTCCTATAAAATATGAGACTTTACACTCGGAGGTATAGGATTAAGTAAGTAACACACAAGCTATCATTATGTAAGTAAAATGTGCTCATAACTAGGTACCCATAACACTACAAGCTGTTCAGGGAAGCCTGTGGTATATTTTTGTAGTTTACGTAATGTCGAAAGGGTTTTCCCCCTAGGGTTGCACCATAATTTTGAAGAATGTTCATATCAGAACAGTATGAATGAGATTTGTGGCTTTGGTAAGTTGTATAATTCTTCATGCTAGCTTAATAGCTTCATGTAACATTATAAAACAACCACATTACTGTTACATTACACAGTTGAATGAGATACGATCAAATAATGCCATAATTAATGTGTGATTTTGATCATGTACCTAATATATTTTTGCCTTCAAATGTTATGAATGCATAAAAATAATTAATACTTACATGATATTGGTATAATCATCAAACCATTACTTTTAGATCTATTTGAACTTAATTTATAGGTTTATATCACGATGATTTTTATCCTCATCATCATCAGCTATAGGTAAATAATAGTAAATATGTACTCACAGTGGTAATCATACAATGATTCTCCTTGACGGCTCCACAGCATCCGAAGAAGGCCACAATGAAGATGATGATGCCGACAATGATCAGCACCACCGGAGCAGACGAGTAGAACTTCTCATCCGTCAGGTCCATGTACGGGTACGCATTGTACTCAGCCTTCGCACCCACTATTAGGATGATTAATCCGGTGACCTAAAAAAATATGAAGTGTAAAAGGTCTCAACATGTAAATGACCTTCTTTTAACATAATATAGGCAGAGATTGCACAGACCTTTTCAACCTTGTATCTGAGAATGCTCTTAGTGCAAAAGTATTCAAACAAATAACTTTGCTATCAATTATTGTTTACTGATATGTCTCATACTTATAACTGTTATTTATTTTCACTACCATCCCAGAATTAGTCATTCATTACTGTCTTTGTTTTTCTGAACATGTTTTATATTACTAATAAAAACAATTGGAGGGTAAATGTGAAATGAATCAATTAAGTCCAAAAAAATAAACGGTACCTAACATTGTGAAATATTTCATTATCAATCTGACTCACATCCTACATTACAATCATTACATTGTAAGCAGGTGCTTGTAAAAAAATTCCCTGGGTAAACAGGTTAACTGGATTAAGGTCAGATAACAGTAAAATGATTCATAAACTGGCACCATGTGCATGCTCATGTATGACAAAAAAAAATGCATTATTTTACTGCAGAGGGTAGAATAGTACCTACCTACCCACTTACAGTAAAAAATCTAGAAAATCTTACCGCGAATAAAAGGTTGAAGCAGAAAAGAAGGTACTTCACACACGACATTCCTCCGCCCAAAGCCATTTCGATATAATATTATTGCACGTTTTAGAGAGAATATTTCACCTGTAACAAAAAAAGTAATGCTATAACGTAGGCAACTGCGAAGTAAACAATATCGATTGCTTTGTTTGAACGCCCTCCGCTTCAAACAAAGAAGCCGAATTAAACTGTTGAATCTAGATACAAAGGTACGTTAAATAATAGGTTAAAAACTTACCGAAAAGTTATAGCTATGCTATGAGTAAAACCCTCCAAATTTAAACTTGCGAAAATACAAACAAAACACGACGCACTTCCACAAAATTCAAAAACGTCAATGACTGTGTTGCCAGTTGCAAGAAACTTGAACGGAAACGGAACGTGCAAATCACGCAACTTCATTCTTTTTGGAATATTTTCGTGTAGCAACATTACTACTTGCAAACTTGTTTGTTAGTTCATTATATTCATAAAAGATGGCGTTTTTACGCTTTTTATCTCGAATGAAGGAAAAGCTACATTAGTTCCGAAGTTCCGGTTCCGGTAACTCCGGTAACTCCTATGCAACGGAAATTTCGATGATTAATGATTTCAGGCTTATTACGATATTTTTTTATTTGATTCAAAGGTATTTTTTACACTCCATTAAGATCCAGCAGATTATACGATGAATACTCTACCTTTAACAGGAAAAGTTAGATGAGATTAGATGATGTCAAGATAAACCCCATGATTTGGTATAGTTAGATAAATTGAGTTTGTATTGCAGTTGGTTTATAGTTTTGTGAATCAACGCTCTGTTGTCCTATCAAATCAGTGTTGGAATTGGTTTATAAAATGCATTTCCACGTGCCCAAGGCCCTGAAGTCAGTGAGGTATACACTGGCTGGAGTTAACACCCTCTTTTTAGTAAGTTCTTCAAAAGTATTTAACTAAGCGTTATCAAAAAATCACATTCGTCTCGGTCGGTCTATTTAATTTTTCTAGGATAAAATTTCAGAATAGAAATGTATTTAAAATGAAAATCTAGCTAAATCCTACTAATGTTATAAAGACGAAAGTTTGTAGTTTACTTCTTCACGTCCGTCACAACAGCTGAACCGATTTTAATGAAATGATGATGGGCACAAAAATATGGAAGTAAGCTGGGACCATCACCAATAGAAATGAGTGATACGTCGTTGAAAAGGTATTTTTTTGCAGAATATAAATAACAGAACCGCTAGTCCTGATTTACTATCCAATTAGAATAATCGTACCTTGAAAGTTTTTATATTTTATTTCTGTAATTTTAATGTTTTTGTTATTTTTTCACATTCATTTTTATTTTTTATAACAAAATGATACTCTTTCATTATAATATTATATTTGTTTATTATCTCAGTAAGTAAAACCAGTTGAAACTAATTTCTCCCATTTTAATAATACGTGTTTACGTGTATTACGCCCTAACTGTCATCAGGAGAGAGAGCGCAAATCCATAGAAAAATACTTCCTTCCGACGAATATATTTCAAAATGGACAACTTATACGGATTTGTCGTCATAATACTTTTTTGCTCACTTGAAAAGAGCTATCCAACGATGTATGATTCATCTTTATTGGACATAGGTCTCAAAACGCCCATTGTCATTTATATAAGTTAGCTGTCTGTGGCTGACACCCTGGATTAACCAAAACTGCTTTGTGGGATTAACACATAGGATACTTTTTATCGCTAAATTCCCCTGGGAAAACCTTTTAAGTCGAAGCGAAGCACGCGAGAACAGGGAGTTAAGTTGTAGTAGCTTGCCTTTCGTAAATAAGTACCTTATATGCTAGTTCATAGTTATAGTTTTCCTGAATCTACTACACTAGGGCGTCCCTAGTAGGGCCCACCCTGAACTCGATACCTTTACGAAGAACCCTACTCCCTTACATATACAGGTAACCTACTGGTTACATCATTTATACCTAGTATGTCCTTACCAATTCATTTCCAGATCGCAGTTGCTATTGTTGTGATTAGTCATTATTAGTACCGTCCCTTAGTCTTAGACATCTGCCCATCAGCTACCGTACTAGCCAATTTGTCTGCAAATGTTCTTCTTCCAGCTCACGGGGCTCGTGCAGATCGCGACAGGCGCGATCACGCTGGCGCAGGTTCAAAAAAATATGTGGAGACAAATGCAGACAAAGTCTTCATATGTTTTTTTCTCATCTTCTTTTGTTTAACCACTTTCTTCTTCCAGCTCACTGGCATCGTGCTAATCGCGACCGGCGCGATCACGCTGGCGCAGGTCTCAGGGTACGCTGATCTGGTGACGCAGAGGTTCTTCCGTCTGCCCACCTTCGCACTGGCCACTGGAGTGATCATCTGCATTATCACTGTGCTAGGGTTCTATGGGTCGCTGTCGGAGCAGTTCTATTTTGTTGCTGGGGTGAGTTTATTTTCTTGTTATAACAAGTAGGTTACTCCATGTTTGTTTCTTTTAGACCTCACAAGTCACGGCTATAGATAAAATTTACTAGATATGGATGGAGGACCGGCTATTTAATAAATCATAGGCCTTCTTCTTCTTTGCCCTGATCAAACATAGAAGATAAAGGAATATGATCCGGGGGTCCCACCCGGCGATCTAAACTCCTCTGGCATGCTGTGAAGCAGAATCACTACAGAATCTTCTCAACGAGTACTTATTATATTTACCTATGTACTACCTCCATACCTACTCCTATATGTATCATTCCAGTACGCAGCAGCTCTCCTCATGGTGCTAGTCCTGGAGGTGGCGCTGGTGATCAGCAGCTACCAGCTGGCGGGGGGCGCGCGGGGCGAGGTGCGCGCGCCCATGGCGGCCAGTCGCGAGCTCTACACCACGCGGCTCGAGGTCGCGCGCCTGTGGGATGACCTGCACAGAGAGGTCAGTGGGTGAGGTGGCTCTATCAGCAGCTGCCAGATGGCTGATAATCTTAAAGCAAAATTGGGCGTTAGATTTCGCACCATGGTATAAATAACATTCCAGCTTTCTTACACTGTGTATACTTACTTATGATATGAAATTTTCTTAGAGGATCGTTTTCAGCGGCGAGTAAACAATAACGATCTATGTACCTATAAAATTATGAGTATGATTGAATGAGTTAGTAGAGGTATGATGGTGCAAAGTTAGTGGTCGCTAATTCATCTCTAATTAAATCCATTGCGGCAAATTAACCTTCACCGTGCAGGTAGATTCAAAAGTACTTATCACAACTAACGTCATTTACAACCTCACTGATCTCACTATAGTCTTAGGTATCCACGAAAGCCATAATAGCTTGACTATCTCATCAGTCAATTAACCAAACCCTAAAACCTTAACAATCCAAGGATTTCGGTCCAGCGAGCAAAACTGGAAGGCACACACATGCCCGATATTTGTTGCCTCAACTCTTCTCAATGACTAAAATGACAGATGACCCATTTTCAAATGTATTTCCCCGTCTCCCTCTCACCCCCTATCCTCCACAGTTCGAGTGCTGCGGCGTGGCGGGGCGCCACGACTGGGGCGACCGCGTCCCTGTCAGCTGCTGCCACATCGACTACGGGACCGTGTCCCCCTTCAACTGTACCACGGCCAACGCGTACGAGGCCGGCTGTCTGGTCCCGCTCAGCGACTGGCTCAGCTATGAGATGAATGTCCTGGCTGTCACGGCCGTCGTGGTTACTGCTTGTCAGGTATGTTTGGCTGAGGGAGGATGTGGGATTTATGAATAGATATAAGTACTGTATGCCGTTAAGTGTACTGTATTAAGAGTAAAGATAACTGCGACCGTTATTTGAAAATGTTCTACCGGCTACAAAGCAGCAATTTAAAAGTTATAAGCTAGATGATCTACCATTTTGAGAGTTATCTTTGGATCAGATTATTGTACGAATTATCGTTTGAAGCGCTATTAGGGTGTGAGGCCTCTATATAGCCTGCGGTGACGATTATTGGCTGATGATGACGATGATGCTCTTTGTCCAGGTGCTGATCACGGCAGCTTCAGGGTGGCTGGCGTGGAGAACCAAGTTTGAAGAAGTGGAACTGGAAATGTAGACCACCATAAACATATACATAATAATATACTTACTTACCTACTTACAATAGCAAGTTCGTTAAGTATAAAATATCAAGTGTATAATGCTGATGTGAATGGATAGATATAACTATAACTAACTAAGTAGTAGATAATTATTCTGAAATCCAATAAAGTCGTCAAAATACCACCTAGCTATCGTACACTTACCATATCGACTGAAAACCATATCCAATGACGGCGATGTAATTCTAATAGGCAGTTACTGAAACTGGTTATACCTTCTTATCATCTCTACCTGCAATTATATATTCACAAGACTATGCTGATATACATTCATACGAGCCGGTGTTCGTAACACTCGTATTTTATGCATTCCGATTAAACCGGTCACACATAACAGACGAACGAGTGTGCAAAAAAGCAATAATTAAAATTATATTGCCTGTCGTTCTGTGCTAACATACTGCAATATTTTGTGTATATTTACTATGCTAGTAGAGTAGTGTTTGTGTAGCAATACTTACACCTGTTCAACAGAGCTAAACAGTGCGCGTGATAGTGATATATCGATTTGTGAATCATTTATTAAACGGACGATAAAAAGTAACAATTGAAGAAGAGTAGATACCCTAGTGTATGTACCAGTTATGCTGCAAACAACCTTGTCGATATCTGTGCTCGTCACCATCTAATCAAAGAATGGAAAAAGATCGGATACTTCATTGATTTCAGTGCTTATAACTTTTGGGACTACACAATCTTCGCCTGCAATTCAAAGAGTATACACGAAAAACGATTTCCTTTCGCGCGTCGATAAGTGTCTCGTCTACAAAGTGTGTAATCTATTTATTCTTGAACTCTTATCAAGATTACAGCAGCGCGATAAAATTATCATACTCTGCCAACAAAGGCAGCATATTCTATTATATTACCTTAGGTAAAACTGAAAAGTGTGGCGCGGCAAGTGCGCAAAAAATAGTTAGAAAATGTTTTCTAAAATATTCACTACGGTGAAGTACACACTTGTGTCAGTGTGTTTTCTGTTTGTGGTAAGTTTCACTTGGAGTTTAAACGGTGTTTGTTCAGTTGCGGTGTTAATATAGCTAGTGAAGTGTGTTCTACAGTGGTGTAACTTTTCAGATAACTGGGATCATTATACTGGCGGTGGGTAGTTCGGTGCAGTCTGCGTACAATGCCTACCACCCGTTCCTGTCTGAGAGGTTCTTCTCTCTCCCGGGATTCTGCATCGCGACCGGGATCATCATCTTCATCATCGCCAGCCTCGGGTTCTACGGCGCCTATAAAGAGAACTACTACTTGAGCATGACGGTGAGTTCATGTTTATTCACGTATACGGAATACTGATCGAAGAAAGTCATGAATCGATTGTAGTCACTCATTGGAACAAACATGTTTATTATTATCACCAATTTATTAAAAGTTTAGATAGGAAGGTATTTACCCTATGTGAATGAATCCTCATACATAGCTATAAATATGTAGGTGACTAAGTATAGATATTATCTGTCTAGTAATAAGAGGGTATGAGACATGCTAGGTAATGATAGTTAGGTACTTCGTGTAAAACACAAATTCATCAAGTCAGACAAGTGTTTTAGGCCAATCGTCTATTTACCGGCTTTATATGACAAACAGTAAAAATACTCTATCTAATGATAACTGGGACAGTAGCTGTTTCTTATCATTAGAGGAATGAAAACTTTTACTTCTATGTATTTACACACTCACGCCTCATAAGTACCTAGTTAGTTATACTGCACTTTCTGGCGGGTTAATCGGCAGGAATCTAGCTATGATTAGCTAAATACCTGCGTTTTATATCTTAATTCATTGATAAGGATTAACAGAGCAATGCACACAGCAGCTTGGTACATATCTACATAATTAAATATAGATGTTGTGAATTGCATTGTTTACCTTCATCATTAGGTTTTGCATGTGCTCCATAATCAGGAACATAGAGCCCAAAAAGACCTATCTTCCGATCCTTGCCCACGCCTCCAACTTCGTACCGGCTCGCGGCGAGGGGACGATGGTACCAGATGTCTTGCTAAGAAGACCATAAAACATCCAGTACCTGCCTAATCAGCCATACCTCATTTGATTCCGGGTAACATAGGCACCTAACTGTTTTACCACAAAATTAATGGATTAATACATATCTAATCATGAAAACTATTCCACTTCCAGTTCGCCGGGCTCATGATCGTGATGCTGATCTTCCAACTCTCAGCCTGCATCGCGGGGTACGTGCTGCGAGGCAACACCATAGCCATCGTGGAGAAGCAGCTTCTGTCCACCACGACCCTGTACGGAAAAGGTCCCGACAAGAGTTTCGAGATCACAGCGCTGTGGGACGAAGTGCAGAGAGACGTGAGTTGGATAGTGGCTACATAGTCAAATGTTTTCCATTCATTGTATAAATTCTGATGAACGTATTTTTTTACAAACTATACTCAGCGTTCAATAATCGGGCACGCACTAAATCGAAGGGTTTAAGAGCCTCCACAAGGAAAGTGACAGAGGCACACTGGCGGCCACACCAGTTACAACGGTAAAACCCTAGTCCTAGCTATTGTGTTCTTACTGTGTAGTAACTAGAGGTAAATGCTTGTGTGGAGCTCCACAAACGATACCTAGTTCACCTCACATCATGCCCTGCGTGAATACCAGAACATATACGTAGGAGGCGGACCTCTAGACTGTTACTGGCGTAGAGGTGCAATATTATTGCGTTGCCTAATTCTGGGAATGTATTTTTAGCGACTTCGTGAAGAAGAAACCAAAGGACCTACAAACAATACAGTTATTTTAAGGCTAAACAAACCTTTCCTCCTCCAGTTCTCCTGCTGCGGAGTGAACAACGCGAGCGACTGGTACGGCAAGCTGGACCCTGACGGCATCCCGGTCAGCTGCTGCACGCTGGGGGTGGGCGCCATCAGCACGTTCAACTGCACGGCCGTGGAGGCCTACAAGACCGGCTGCGGCCCGGCGTTTGGATCCTGGGTGTCGGCTCATGCCGGGAGCATTGGCGCTGCTGGCGTGTTCTTGGTCATTTTACAGGTAGGCGGCGTTTTGTTGTTTGCGGGAGGAAATTTAGGGAAAAATATTTGTTGTGATCAGATCTAGTCTAAAATCACTGTAAAAAGATATAGTCTTCAGGATTTGAGAAATTATTAGGTAGGTTAGATACTTTCCTGTAGAATTAATAAATGTCAAGTGTAGTAGAGGTTTGTCGAATATACGTACGTGGAATTAAGCATTTGGTCAGTCTCGGGTCTCGTCATGATTAGGGTAAAAGGTAGAGCAATAACCTAAGTGAATATGTTTTCTTCTGAGCATTATTCTCTTAAAGTCACCTTGTCAACATCGTTATATGGGTAGGCATATATACTTATGTTTATTTGTACCGCAGGCAGGTAGGTACTTAGGTGGAGTTTAATACAATTAAGTAGGTACCTACTAATTTTCCGCTTACTATTTCTATTTTATTGTATAACATAAGCTGTAACGTGGAAATTAAACAGTAGCAAGAAGTAGTGATCTCATGATATGAAAGTAGGAATTAAGTACTTTTGTATTTAATAATCTGCAATGCCGTGGTTTACTTGTCTAAAGCAATGCCTCATATTTATTGGAGTAGCGTAGGTACTTATTACCTACTCAGATAATTAATATTGTACTCATTTACGTTTTGTTTACTCACTACGAAGTTATTTTAGCAATCGTTTTGATGCCAACCGATAAATTTCTAATTATCCTGCTATTTTGATAAGCTACATAAGTTACGACCACACCTCTTACACACATACATACCACACTATATTAAAACTGAAACATTTATTTTTCAGGCGCTTGCTGTGGCCGGGTCAATGTGGCTGGCGAAAATATCCAGATCCGAGAACTTGTACCCTTAACTAACGACTCTGTAGGTTATAGTTAAGAATAAAATTACATCTTTAACTCTAGAGATAATGGGACTTGTAGTGTACAAAATAATTGTGTTTCTTTAGGTATTTTCCACTTCAGTTTTTGCTTTAGTACTTATATAAATACTATAATTTTCATATCATCGATTTCCTCTGTAAATATGAACCAAATATTTTTAATTAATTATTGTTGTTGTTAAATAAATCTATACTTTACCTTGTACAGAGTTTCATATGTATAATGTATACGGTAGTATATACCTTTTTTTTTAAATCTATTTTTATTTAGGTACTTTGTTTTCTATAGAAAACATGTCAGTCCCATCATACCCTAATACAAGAATAACAATCAGCTTACACTATTTCTTAACCTTAAGCTAAATAGTAGCTTGCAATTTTCAGAGTGTGGGCTTGCTAGAATATATTGCATGGCTCCTAAACAGTGGCGGATTAAGAGCATCGGGGGCCCTAAGCACAAAGCCTGTGTAGGCCCCTAATTTAGAACAATTTGTTCCTTGAAAAAGAGCGACAAAACAGTTCAAAAGCTAAAACGTCCTATAACATTTCTACAAAAAAGGATGTAAAACATAAAGAAAAAAAATTTGCTTGCCTTAAAGGCCTATGACACGCGCAAGTACCACCACAGTTACAACTGCGGAGGCACGCCGAGCTATCACAGGGCACAGTTAAGTACGCGCTAGACGTCCCTCCAGCTATAATCCCCCAAAATTGAAACTCAATAAAATGAAGAATTTGATATCATTGTTTAAGAGCTTTTAAGAAGCCCTTGAGCAGCTTAAAAACAACAAGGCTCCGGGTGAAGACGGAATCACTACAGAGCTTCTGAAAGCTGGAGGTATTGCAATCCTCGAACAGCTCCAGAGGCTCTTCAATTCGGTTCTTCACAATGGCATTACACCGGAGGCATGGTCTGAGAGCGTCGTGGTATTGTTCTTTAAGGAGAGTGACAAAACCCTTTTATTATTAAATACTTTATTGCACAATACTAAATATGTACATAGGCGAACTTAATGCTAACAGCATTCTCTTCCAGCTAACCCTTCTGAAGAACTATAGACCGATCTATACAAGCTGTTCTCAAGGGTTATCACGAACCGTCTTGCCCAAAAGTTAGACGAGTTTCAGCCCCCGCAGCAGGCTGGCAGGTTTCGAAAAGGCTTTAGTACAATAGACCACATCCACACAGTAAGGCAGATTATACAGAAGACCGAAGAGTATAATCAGCCTCTGTGTCTAGCCTTTGTGGACTATGAAAAAGCCTTCGACTCCATCGAGACCTGGGCAGTTTTGGAATCCTTGCAGAGATGCCAAATCGATTGGCGCTATATCGAGGTGTTGAGATGTCTGTACAATGCCGCTACTATGACTGTCCAAATACAGGATCACAAGACAAGACCTATCCAACTGCAACGTGGAGTGAGACAGGGGGATGTGATATCTCCGAAACTGTTCACCAATGCATTGGAAGATGTCTTTAAGACGTTGGACTGAAAAGGACATGGCATATGTATAAATGGCGAGTACATGTCACACCTCCGCTTCGCGGACGACATCGTTATTATGGCAGGATCTCTGCAGGAACTCAGCTGGATGCTAAGTGGCCTAAATGTTGCTTCCCGACGTGTAGGCCTCGGTATGAACTTGGACAAGACGAAAGTCATGTACAATGCTCACATCAAACCGGAGCCGGTCGCCGTTGGTGAGGCAACAATCGAAGTTGTGCAAGAATATGTCTACCTCGGGCAGACTATTCGGCTAGGCAGAAGCAACTTCGACAAGGAGGCTGCAAGGCGCATCCAACTGGGCTGGGATTGTTCGGGAGTATCCGGGAGGTTTATTAATAAAAAACGGGAGCTGACGATATGATAACTGTATTGCAATGTATAGAACCGCAAGTGAAGTGTTAGTACCTAATACAATTAAATCATCTAATTAGCCTATGTTAGTATGTGCTCGGTGCGTGAATTCAGGCGCTTCAACATATCCCCGGGCGTTGAAAGGATCGCTTTCAACAGGAAGAAGGTGCGACTGGCAGTGGACATATCCTACTGAAGGCCCGTCTGATGACCCCAGTGCTGGTCCTTATGTCAGCAACCCGAGCGATTCCGTCAGAGCCCGGATGAACGGCGACGACTCTCCCCATTCTCCACTTCAGGGGGGGAAGGTTATCCTCCTTCACAACGACCAAGGTGTCCAGCTTCAGACCATCCTTGCATGAACGCCATTTTACACGCTGCTGCAGCTCCGAGACATACTCTTTGCTCCATCTTTCCCAAAAGTGTTGGCGAAGTTGCTCAATGCGTTTGAAGCGGGTCAAAAGAGGAGTGGAGTGATCCTGATAGTCTGGCTGCGGCAAGGATGTCAGGGCACGTCCGATGAGCAGGTGTCCCGGCGTCAGTGGGGTGCAATCTGAAGGCTCTGATGATAGTGGAGTAAGCGGCCTGGAGTTCAAAATTGCTTCAATCTGGGTGAGGGTGGTGTTAAGCTCCTCGTAAGTTAGGTTACAATTTCCCAACACTCTCCGTAAATGATACTTGGTTGACTTGACACCCGCCTCCCAAAGACCACCGAAATGAGGCGTATAAGCCGGAATAAAATGGAAATTTATGTTGTCATTGGCCATATTTTCGCTCAAAAAATTGCAATTGCTTTTTAGGAAGGCGGAAATATCATTGCACGCACCAACAAACGACGTACCGTTGTCAGAGAATATATGGAGAGGCTTTCCCCTACGTGCAATGAACCTGCGCATTGCTAATAAATAGGTATTACTTGTTAAATCACCTACCAACTCTAAATGAATTGCCTTGGTAGTGAAACAGACAAAGATGCAGATATACACCTTAACAAGCCTACAACCGCGACCTTGACGAGATGCACTCATGATGGGACCGGCGTAATCAACACCCACACTTTCAAAAGGAAAACCACCTGGAAGGAGACGCTGCTGAGGTAAGTTTCCCATCAAAGGAGTCACTACTTTACCCTTCATGCGTTGACATAGTACACACTTGTGATAGCAGGCCTTCGCTAAGTTACGACCTCCTATTGGCCAATAAGTTTCCCTAATGCATGCCAGTAACAACTGTGGACCGGCATGCATCAACCTTTTGTGTTGATAGGTAAATAATAGTTGTGTAAACAAATGAGTGGACTGTAGTAATATAGGATGCCTTTTATCATACGAAAAATTTGAGTTATCAAGACGACCTCCAACACGCATGATGTGGTCATCGTCAATAAAAACGATAAATTTAAGCAATGGACTTTTTTTAGGCAAACTCTCTTTATTTAATAGTAATTTATACCCAGGAAAAGAATCCTCTTGACATTTTGAAATTAATAGATTTGATGCTTTACGTAATTCTTCGTCTGTCAAATAGTCAGTCTCAGAAATTTGCTTCCTGCAATGTTTAATAAAACGCAAAGCATAAGCCACTGCACGGATAAGCCGTGAATGATTTGAAAAGCGGCTAAAGTCAACGAATGCTTTTCCTGCAGAAATAGTTGCATTCAAAGATACATCAGCGTCAGGACGTGTCTCCGGTAAAAGGCCGCTTGGGCTGAGAAGGCCACTCCGACAGATCATTCTTCAAGTATTCAGGACCAGACCACCACAACTTCAGACCAAGCAGGTTACCAATATCCACACCACGAGATATTGGGTCTGCTGGATTTAAATCTGTGGGAACGTGTCTCCACGTATGGTTACCAGCCTTTTCTAATATTTCAGCTACGCGGTTACGCACAAAGGGCTGAAGCTTACAAGGCAACATTCTTAACCATCCCAAGACAATTGTGGAGTCTGACCAAAAGAAGATCTGATCAATCTTGATCCGAAGTGAATCGACCACCTTCTCAAAAAGTCGCGCACCCATTAAAGCACCGCACAACTCCAAACGCGGTATTGTCGCTGGCTTAATCGGTGCTACACGACTTTTGGCTATCAATAATCGAACCGTGACATCTCCTGTACTATCAACGCTGCGAACATACGCGCATGCACCATATGCGCGCTCAGATGCATCTGAAAATATATGCAACTGCACAGTTTTATGTGCGTCACAAACTATGATTCGTGGACAGCGAACGGCATTTAAAAGGGATAAAGATTTGGTGATCTCATTCCATCGCTTCTTAATCTCCGAAGGCAACGGTTCATCCCATGAAAGCTTGTCCAACCATAAACCTTGCATGAGCATTTTCATGGTAATAATACATGGAGCTAAAAGACCCAAGGGGTCAAACACCTGAGCAATAACAGAAAGCAATGGACAACATTTCAAAAAACTAAAGCTGCTATAAATCGAAAACCATTTCGAGATTTAGTTCTAAAGGCCACAAAAAAAATGTTTTTGTATTTTTTGGATGTATCATTTTCGAGAAAATCATAAAATAGTAAAAAAGTGCTGATGACGTCATGCATCAGGTGCGATGCATTTCGATGATCAAAGCCTATAGATTTAAAAACAAAGTAACTGTCACTTTCATTTTTGATTGACGTTGACGTTTTATCGTGACGTTGTTGTTTATTTGGGTCATTTTCATTAATTCTGTTCTGACACTTTCTGACTATTTTTTATATTTATTATTAAGAGATGACCTCTATATAATATGTCTAAGAGCATGCCACCGCCTACACAGCTGAAAAAATGCTTCTGCTTATTTTTTTACATGATAAGTACCTACTTTCCATCATCAGAAATATCAAGGTCATTTGAAAATGACCCATTTGTTGGTTGGCATGTAAACAAAGTTTAAATGTCACTTGTCAGTGTCATTTATGTTTTTTTGCGAGACTCAGGCAATAGACAAAAATAAAAATTGAGTCTAATATGTGACGCCACTTCCGGTTTTAAAATAATTAACTTTAAAGTTAAAAATAACATGCAAAAATTTATGTATATACAAAATAAAAAAATACGGGTCCCCTAATTTTCTATAAACTTTCCGAATAACTAATAAAAATATAGGGTAAAGAAAATGAAATGTTGTCCATTCACGTTTGGTATTGCCATCAGTTACCAATGAATTTAATGGAAAGCAGAGGTCATCTGAATCCGAATGCCAACCAAGACCTAACAACTTGTTCGGCTCTTGAGAACCAATGTTAAGATCAAGTGATGTCTCAGCAATCTCTGAAAGCAATTCGGGTTCATTTGACCTCCACTTTCTCAATGGCATACCTGCGGATGCTAGCACCGTGGTAACGCTTTCACGTATTGCCTTGGCTTCCTCCAAATCATCGCTGCCTGTGAGCAAGTCATCGACGTAGAAGTCATGCAATATGATTTCAGCTGTCTTCTTGTCGTTACATTCAAGGCCAAGTTGTTTAAGGCAGCGCGTAGCAAGGAACGGAGCACTGGCTGTACCATAGGTGACAGTATTCAATTTAAAGGCTGTGATGGGATGACTAGAATTATCACGCCAGACAATCTGCTGTAGATTTCTGTCATCAGGATGTACTTCTATGCATCTGTACATTTTCGCCACATCAGCTGATAAAATGTATTTATGCTGCCTGAAACGAAGTAAAATAGACAGCAAATCATCCTGGACTACCGGGCCAACCATCTGTAGATCATTAAATGAAATGCCTGAAGTTGTAGGACTGCTTGCGTTGAACACGACGCGTAGCTTTGTCGTGGAGCTGCTCTCACGTAACACTCCGTGATGCGGAATAAAGTAGGCTCCAGCGCAGGAATGAGGTCCCTCACATTCAGACATATGGCCTAGCAACTGATATTCAGTGAGAAAGTCGTGGTACATTTGACTTGTCTCAGGTTTACGCTTCAAACTACGTTCTACAGAAAACAGACACTGTGTAGCTCTTTTAAGAGAGTCACCTAACAACTCAGGGTCGTTCTTAAGAGGTATCCGAACGCAGAATCGTCCATCAGGAAGACGAGACGTATTTTGAACAAAATGATCTTCGCATAACTTCTCCTCGGGCGAGTAATGTGATGACGATGACTTGGAATTAATTTCCTCTAGCTGCCAGAACCGCGTCAAGTCCTGTCTAATGTCATCCATCTCACCAGTAAAATGTGATTCAGTTTTAGCGAAGTTACATTTGAAATCAAAGAGGCATAATTACTAGTGTTAGGACCTGAAACAATCCATCCTAACCTAGTTTCACAAAGAACAGGCCTACCAGTTCCTAACTTAATCCTTTGCGACCCTAACAAATCCCAAAAGAGATCAGCCCCGATTAAAATATCGACTTCGGCAGGCTTATAAAATGTAGGGTCAGCCAGACAAATATGAGAAGGCAGTTGTAAAGTAGATAGATCTAGCTCGCGGCCGGGGACATTACTCGTAATTGATGGCAAAACGAAACAATGAAGATCTGTAGAATAAGATTTATCTAAAGATTTTAAGTGTACACGACACCTTTTGCCTACGTGAGAAGTCACGTTATTAATTCCCATAATTGACCTATCTATCTGAGCGACATCTAGATTTAGTCGCATGTGCAACTCTTCGGTCATAAAGCTGGATGTGCTTCCGCTGTCTAAAACTGCGCGCGCGACGTGTTCGACATTGTTGCAATCAAGCAATATCACTAATGCGGTTGATAATAGCACATCTTGCTGTTGATGACCGATGTTTGCAGATAAAGCTACATTATTTATGCTAGCAGGTGCAGTGGCAGCAACAGACGTCGAAGGTTCAAATACAGACCGTTTTTCGGTCCTTTGACAGATGTTGTCAGTTGCCACTGCATTACTTACTTTTGGCTCTGAGACGTGGACGAGAGTGTTGTGCTTACGTTTACACAGTTTGCAACCTGGCTTCTTGCAGTGGTTCGCGTAGTGACCTATTTTAAAACAATTATAGCAGACCTTATAATTTGGCAGTGAGTTATACCTAGCCTCGTTACTTAGTGCAAGAAATTGTGTGCAATTAGATAAATTATGGTCACCATTGCATTTTGGGCAAACATTTTTAATTGAGTCTGTATTGGAGTTATTGTTGTTGTTAGTGTGCTGTACGGAAACCATCGCCTTTAGTTTAGAACTCGATTTATGTGACGTCGAATTCAAGTTACGGGACATCTCTAAAGTCTCGATTAAGTCAGCCCTGCCACGCACAAATTGGATAAACAAATCAAACGTGATGGAGCTATTCTGGTCTAAACGTCCTTTACACTCCTCCCACTCACGGTAAGTTTTTTGATCCAATTTATGCGTAACAATATGGATTAAAAGTGTGTCCCATTGTTTAACTGGCTCACCTAATGATTCTAACGCTCGCAGGTTTTTGTTCAAGTTGTCTATCAAACGTTTCAAAACGACAGATGATTCCCTTGAGATCGGGTCAATATTAAATAATGCTGAAACGTGATTTTGTATCAGCAGCCGCTTGTTATCAAAACGCTCACATAGCACCTTCCAAGCTACAGCATAATTACTAGCCGAAAATTCAAATGATTGAATCACCACAGCAGCAGATCCCTCCAGAAAGGCACGTAGATAATGAAACTTGTTAATCTCGTCAATCTCATCATTAGTGTGAATTAGACTACTGAAGGTGTCATGAAACTCCAACCAGTTCTCGTACGATCCACTAAACTTTGGCAGTTGTATGGTAGGTAATTTAACAAGCCTATGATTGCTAGCTCGGGTAACATTCTCACTACAAGCATCATCGTTATTACTTTCATTATATTTAGTTAATAAATTCTGAGCTCTGGCCAACGCTTTGTAATATTGTGACTCGAACATAGATCGCTCATTTAACTGGGATTGCATGTCATCAGCTGCACATTCAAGTTGCAACTGCACCTCGTCATATTGCGCGTACAATGATTCCACCTTACCTATACGCAATTGCAATTCAGCAATATCGGAATTTTTTAAACTTTCTACCGTGTCTAGGTAACTAATAAACATAGTTAAGCGGCCTTTGTAGCTGCTCCGTTTCTTAACTAGCTTCTCTTCGGTGGTCATTTTGGCAGACGAGAGTATCAACCTGGAATTGAGATAAAACAGCTGTTAACTTAAGTTTTATATAATGTTATTTAATAATTATATTCCCTGTTTTAATCTTTGTGTACTTATACTAAATTTTATTATGTAATAACTTTTATTTTGTCTTAATAACTTCTCGATATTATGTTGTAATGTAAATACTTTTATTACTGTAGCAAATTACCTGATGTTTAATTACTAATGTTCTAAACAGTAAATTGGAAATTAATTAATCAATACAACCTGTACATATTTTAATGATTTGACAACAATATTTTAATATGTTTACGTAGATAACAAGTGTTGTATTGATATTATTATGGTGTAAATTACAGTTACGGTTGTAAATAAATAAGTCTGAAGTTTAAAGTAACCTTGACCATGAGTGCATTGACATTGAACCTTTTGTTAATGAATTACCTCGCTAATCTCGCTGATAGGAATGTAACAATTAATGTAATATAGGTCAAACTGATGTAGCTAAGCTAACTATATTCTTATGAATACGATAATGAGACTATATTACTGCAAATTTATGTTATATTTGCTATTGTTAACTAACGATGCGATAGGTACAATTCTAACTCGAAAGAAATTTAACAAAAGTTATATAATTCAACCAACCTTTTAAGTCCAGTGATTAACACTTATACTTATACCTTAAATGAGAGTGTTGGGTGATAATCACTCATAAGTCCAGACTTAACACCACGTAAATCCAAAATTTGTCCAACTTCCACGTTGCCGGTAACCTCCAATCAGTTGTTAATTTTAATTAACTCCGCTTTTAATTGATTGCACGTCACTTCTTCTTATATATCCACGTAGAACAATGCAAATTTCACATCCGGCTCGAAGGACCATGTTCGGGAGTATCCGGGAGGTTTATTAATAAAAAACGGGAGCTGACGATATGATAACTGTATTGCAATGTATAGAACCGCAAGTGAAGTGTTAGTACCTAATACAATTAAATCATCTAATTAGCCTATGTTAGTATGTGCTCGGTGCGTGAATTCAGGCGCTTCAACAGGGATGCATTCGGGAAACTTCGTCACATATTCTCCTCGGCTATTCCTCAGAGCCTGAAGACAAAAGTCTTCAACCAGTGCGTCCTGCCAGTGATGACGTATGGTGCAGAGACGTGGACACTGACGGTAGGACTGGTCCACCGATTTAAAGTCGCTCAGCGTGTTACGGAGAGAGCTATGCTTGGGGTTTCTCTGATGGATCGTATCAGAAATGAGGTTATCCGTCAGAGGACTAAGGTTACCGATATAGCTGTCAAAATATGCAAGCTGAAGTGGCAGTGGGCTGGTCATATCTGCCGAAGAACCGATAACCGTTGGGGTAGACGAGTTCTCGAGTGGAGACCACGAACATGCAAACGCAGCGTGGGACGCCCTCCTGCCCGCTGGACTGACGACCTTAGACGGGTGGCGGGTAGTGGTTGGATGAGGAAGGCCGAGGACCGAGTGTTGTGGCGCTCCTTGGGAGAGGCCTATGTCCAGCAGTGGATGATTATTGGCTGATGATGAAGATCGAAGTGGACAAACTGAAAAAATCGTTCACATGTTAAACTACTCAAGTATTTAAGAGAAGACTCTAATGAATGGCAAAATTATTAAAATTTCAAACATGTCGAAAAATGCGCAAGCCGCGCTTCGGGGTTGGCGCGATATACAGTTTTACCACCCATTCGCACAGTATTCCATTTACAGTACAAGCCGGCCTGCGCGGGCAAAACTGTAGTGATACCCACGCGTGTGGTAGGCCCTTTACCAACCACACGCACGGTATTCCGTGTTTAAGCCGGCATGCACAGGCAAAACTGTGGTGATACTTACGCGTGTGGCGAGGCCCTTTAATCAGAGAAAACTCATTACATCGAATATATTGTGGATGAATAAAATGTAGGTATAAAATGAAACAGCAGCAGAGGATGGGGGCCCCTGGAGGCCCGGGGCCCCAAGCACGTGCTTGTCGTGCTTATACGTTAATCCGCCACTGCTCCTAAATCTAAAACATTAGTATTAAGTAACTTAAATAATAAATCTCTGTCGGCCTGGTCCGGACACACTCCATTACTAGGTGTTGGGCATCTTCAATCACACCACACCGATCACAATTGGGGGATTCTGTCTTCTTCATCAAAAAACCAAATTTATTTAATGGCATGTGTCCGGAACGCAGTCTGTGAGCAACAATAACATTTTCTCTACTAATATTAACTTGCAAACCAAGGTACTTTGAGGGGTACTTTAGATTTAACATCAAAATATTCTTTCCATAAATTCCAACATTTCATCCTTATTGTAGGTAGCCTACCTATTAACATAAATCCAACATAGCGTCATCTTTTTTTAAATTCATTATGTATTAATCCCGAAAATAGCGCATTAGCACCTATGAAAATATTGTATATTTTGCTTCAAAGTTTAAATGAAACGAGTCGTTTAGAATCTATAGTTTCTGATAACAATGCCTCAATTTAAAAAAAAGTTATCATACATAGGTTTTGTTGATGTCCTATACAAAAGGCTGATGCAGTAAATCGCAGTACTTTTGCCATACGAGCTACGGCTCGCCCAGTTTATATGATATCCGCAACAGTGTGAACTGTTGTAACTCTTAAGGAAATGACAGACACAGAAAGATCATGGATCACCATGCAGTGCAGATGGTTGATCAATGTTCACAAAATGTGTGGATCTGGAGATATGGAGGAGACTCGTCAAATAGTGGACTGGTGTGGATATGAATGGGCTGATGATGATACCTAAGTAGAATAGAATAGAATAGAATACTACTTTATTGACTAAAAATAACACAAATAACAATTTATACAGTGGAGTTAAAGCAATAGGCGGCCTTATCGCTAAAAGCGATCTCTTCTAGGCAACCTTTGGGTGGAGGAATGACTTAAAGAATGAGGTGGGAAGGTGTACAAATTTAGTAGTAAACATTCACAATTTTTATAATAAAAACTTAAATACATACATACAAGATATACAAAAAGGCAGAGGAAATAGTTATGTAGATTTATATTATATATTATATAAGTATTTATTAGATTCGAAAAGTACCTTTTCAGGTAAAAGTAATCCGTAAAATAGAATGGTTTTGAAAGAAAAATGACGATAATAAGTATTTCATACTGAAACGTTGTATAATGCGCTTGCGCATCAAGACATTTTCACGGCCACCGTCCTTCGACCAATGGGATCGTAATTGCACGATCTAAACAGAGGCGTTACGAATGACGTAACCTCACGAGACATCCAGCGCGATTCTCACTGTTTCATGCTAATTAGTAGAGGTTAGGAGAAGAGCCGACTGCCGTGAGTAGTCGGCCATTTTGAATCTTGAAAACCATAGTCTGCGCGATGAGTCATCGCACAAACAGGCTACGACTTCAGCCTGAAATTCACGCGATAACGTATCAATGCTGATAACCATAAACCTGTGAAGTTAGTCAGTCGCAATTCGCAAGTGATCGAGTTGTGTGTGTGTTTTTTAGTTTAGCATTGTGAAAAGGTGTTTAAAATGAGCGGCAGCAGCCTCGAAATGGGGATGCGATGCATCAAGTACATGCTGCTGTGTATTACAGCTATGTTTGTGGTAAGTAACTGAGTGTACCGATGGAATATAGGTAGGTAAATTCTATTGTATTAGGTTTACGGTGTTGTTGCGCCATCGCAATGAGTGTTCGCCTTGCTATCTTAATCACCTGTGAAGTTAGGTACTTTTATTGAATATGCATAGGTAATGTATATTGGTAGGTAGAAATGTATTTATAAGAACAAGTTGATTGTAGTTTTATGTAAAATATTACAACAGAACAAAGTAGATTGGAATGACAAGGCTATGAGAGTAACCAAATGTTTACTATAATAAGCTGGACATGCAAAGAGGAAGTTAAATATATTATGTAGGTACCGATAAGACATTGTTATTCTTCTTCTTAACTTGTCAATGATAGAAACACCAGAGCTAGGCTAGGCTTTGTCACCGTGGTGAAAGGATTGGCCAGTCACATAGCGATTAATATTGAATCTCTGGTAGGGCTACGTTAACAAAGGAAAAGGCTTAATAGGGTACTTTAGGGCAGGTATATTAGGTACATATAATGAAGATAAATAAGTAGGTATTAATAATTTACCAAAATTCTTTTGTTACTCTTACGATAATTGAATAACAATAATACTTATGAAGTTTGTATATTCATAGGTATACTTACCAGGAAAAATTTGCGGTAACTTAATCGAATCGTTTAGCGCACTGCATGAATCTCTGTTTTAAAATAGCTATTGAGGATAATACCACCACAGCATTTCAATATTTTAACCTAACTGTAGATCAAGGAATTAAGTTAGTTAAGTATTGCATAGCAACATCGCATCAGACGCAATAAGTGACCGACCCGCATCTTTATGGAGAAGTACCTAAATAGAGGTGGGAACTAGGTACATGGAACAGCCAGTGGATATAGCCGTCTTGTCGTATGTTTACAGCTGCCACTACTTACACGGATTCGTTATAGACGTATATAAACGTCACTAAGTACCTATATCGCGATTCGCTATAAATACGCTGTGATTGGAGGAACACGCATTTAACAAGTTTATCGACATAAATGATGACAACGATGTAAAATTTAAATATTTGAATTCTAACCTTTTGAAATTCCTATTCCCAGCTGACGTCAGCACTAATCATCTCTGTCGGCACCACGATCTACGCCATCTACTTCGACGTGTCCTACTTCCTGTCGGACCAGTTCTTCTCCCCGACCACCTTCGTCATCGCCATCGGGGTCATCATGCTGTTTGTGTCGCTGTTCGGATGCATCGGGGCGCTGAAGGAGAGCACTTGCTTGGTTAACTTGGTAAGTTTATTGAGATATTTGAGTGGAGATGATGTGTGGTTTTTGTTATGATTGCTGTATGATTGATTGTGGTATACACTAAAAGGAGGCTCTCCGAGTGACGTATAAAGTGCTCTTTATATGGACGCAACCGCGCAGCCTGGTTTAGTCAGCGTATGACGCTTCTTTGGTTTTGACTGGCTAATCCTTTCACCACGGTGACAAAACCAGACGCGCTCTATTGTTTGTCTTCGACACGCTAAGAAGATTGTGATCGCTGAAATGGATCGATATTGTCCAATGACGTACCGGATACCCATCGTGTCGTCAACAATTTATTGAATTGATAATGCTACCAATACAATTTCTGAATATACTCGGGTATCTAATGTATTTTCGATCGAAAGGGGATAACGATTAATATACTTATAAATCAGTGATTAGAATAGGTGTAATGTCCGATATACATATTTAAGTAATTCCGCTCACCTCATTCACTTATCCCTCCCCCCTTCTTCATACACATTATGTACATTCAAAATAAGAAGTTCAATCCACCTCATTTTTGCCTCGTTGCAAGAAGGATCTTTCATTCACTATAGTTCCTACCATCTTCTTCCAGTTCGCAATAATCCTGAGCCTGGTGCTGGTCCTGGAGGTGGCGGCTGCCATCGCGGCGTACAGCCTGCGCGCGCAGGTGGCGGGCGTGGTGGGGGGCAACCTGCGGGAGGCCATGCCGCACTACTACGACAATGTGGATGTCAGGGACTCCTTCGACTTCGTGCAGAGCCGGGTAGGTGCAGTAGTTAGTTCTGGTTTAGGTGCTAGCTGTTGTCCTTGATTGAAGAAAGGCGATTTAGACGTAAAGGGGATATACACAAAGGTTCCATTTGAGAGAGCCAGCAGCAGGCGCTAATATCCCCACATAGGATAGAATCTTGCTTCAGCACATCGATCGACATGTGTTAACATATCAACCCGCAGTGAGCTCTTAGGAAGGCAGTTTAGACGTTAAGGGAAAATGCACAAAGTTCCATTGGGGAGAGCCAGTTGCAGAAATTAACATATCCACAAAGAACAGAAACAATACAAAAGCTATAAAAACAACACAAACAATGTACGATCCATGATACTACCCATAAACCAGCATAACGTCCCAAAAATCCTAATCACCCCTCACTTCCATTCCAGCTAAGCTGCTGCGGCGTAGACAGCTACCTGGACTGGGGCGACGTCACCCCTAAAGACTCCACCACCTCAGGCATCATCGTCCAGAACATCACGGTCCCCAACTCCTGCTGCGCGGAGTCTCGCTATGTGGACATGAACACGGCCGAGTGCGTCAGTCTGTACGCTAACGGGTGCCTGCCCCGGGTGATCTATCTGGTGTACCAGAGCGCAGGGCTTCTTGGCACTGGAGCTATGACTTTCGCTTTTATTCAGGTTTGTGATTGTAATATTTGGAAAAATATTTTGATTTGAACGAGATATTTAGGCGATCTTAACTTACTTTTACATAACTTAACGTGGCCACTAAATGTAGTGTTAAAAAATTTACAAAACGGCGTTTTGGTTAGCAACACGAGTGTGTCAATGTACTCCGGCGTGAAGCAGATGGCTCGCTTGTGCGTAATCTCTTATTACGTCAGGAGACAATCAGAGCAAAGGCTATGCCATTCAAAAATCAAACCCCCCATTTCAATTCCAGATAATCGGCATAATCTTCTCATTCTCGCTGGCTAAAGGCATCCGTAAGGCCAAGTCTGAGCGCGAGCGCCGCCGCTGGGAGATCCAGGAGCGCATGATTAGCGCACACACCTCCCTCGACCCGCATGACGAGAAAAAGGCTCCCGTCATGTACGTGCCCTTCCACGGACAGACCCTGGCTTAGAAGCTTCTACATAGAAGCGAGGGTGCCTACTTAGAAGGGCGGAAAAACGCATTGGTTTTCAAGATTCGAAAACGATTGTAGTGAGATGAAAATATTGTTAATGTACATTAGCTTTGATGCTTAATTACCTAATATTAATAGTGATGTAAAAGTATTTTTAAGATTACCACTTTTCAATTGAAAACATTCCACGAACACTTCATAAAATAAATATCGACATATAAGTTAGCAAAATTGTAAATTACCTTATGGTTTCTATTGTATTTCACATTATTTACAGTAAATAAATGAACAGTAAAAGAAAAGGTGTGATTGTAATGTGTACCTATAATATATAAGCCTTTGTCTGTACTAGCTTCAGCTTCATAAGGGCGCCTTCAAATTAGTCGCTAAGAGTCGCGCGGCTGCAGCGCTGCTGCAGCGCTGCAGTCGCGCGTTAGTAATTTATATGGAATTTAGACAGCAGCGCGGCTGCAGCCGCGACACTTAGCGACTAATTTGAAGGCGCCCTAAATGTATCTATACCTATAAGTATTATACCTTATACAATGGCTATACTGGAATGAAGATGAGGGTCAACCGACCGAATGAAACTACTTTAAATATCGCTAGATGAAACACGTCCATACGTTTAAATCGACCATCGAATAGTCAACTGACTGAATTACAATGTCTTCCATCATACAGAGTAATACATTTTAGTGTTATCGCTTCAAATATAGATAGAATTGTAAGTACCTGTAACTTATAATAAACTAGAAGGTTCTGACGAATCATAAACAATCACTTTTCCTTTGTTTCGTTCATAAATATACCTGCGATAGGTAGTTCGCCGTATAGGTGCGCTCGAGATAACGTGATACTTTTATCTATGCTGGAAGATAAAACAAAGTGCTTATCAGAACATTAGTCCACAAAGCCGTGATACTGTCAGACATATTATTCAGTAAAGGTGTTTTTTTAAATGTCAACAACGAATTCAGCAAAAATGAAGAGCATGAAGTCAGAAACTGAGCACAATATGAAGTCGATTAAGTTCTTACTTCTCACAATAACTACGATGTTTTTGGTAAGTAGAGTGTTTATGCTTTCCATATTCCATTATAATAGGTAACTACTATGGGTTATCTACTCATTTAAAAATACCAACACATAAGGATTGAGCGATTGATTGAGGAAACTGTCTGTTAGAGTTTGTAGGTATGTACGTTCACATAAATGTTGATAGTTATGACTTGTGGGTGTTAAGCAGAAAATGCCACATATAACTATAGTACCTTCGACTCTATCTCTAGATATTATAAAAAGTTATTTTAAGGGCCAACCCGGTGCTACGGCCCCCGTAGCGCTACGAAGGGCGTAGCATTGGCTACGACGCGTCGTCGTAGCAAACTTTTCTTGTGCGACAGGAATTTTAATTTCTAATTAAACCCCAATGTATGGGCGCTTTGAGTTGAAACGGACCGAATACGATATCCTGCTTATACACACTTTAAATAACAAGTAAGTGGACTAACAAGTCACGTAATTCACAACTTTTACAATACATCTACCTACTAAACAACAACTAACAAACCCCTTTCCACCCCACAGATAATATCCGGGCTCATGATAGTCCTGGGCATCTCGGTCTACTCCCACTACCACAGCCTCTCGTTCCTCTACGAGAGCGCTAAGAGCGGGAACTTCTTCACTCCTTCCATCCTGGTCGTGGTGATGGGGATGGTGATGATGATTGTCACGCTGTTCGGGTTTTTTGGCAGCTTGAAGGAGAGCACTTGCATGGTTAACTTGGTAAGGGTTAGGGCTGTTGTAAGTATAAGAAGTTTAGCTGTGACCAGATGAAAACTGTCGGGGACTTGGCAAAGGAATATTTAAGAAGCCATTGCTGGCGTGTTAGTGTCGCCATCAGTGAGTTAGCGTCGAGAGAATTCTAAAAATAATAGATATTTTATTCTAAAAATCAAATAAACTAATTTACATTAATTATACAAGACCAATTCATGGATTTCGTATAATTTCATAGATATTTGGTCATTTGGTCCACAATTTAGGTGCTCTATCATTTAAGCTTATTAGTCTTGGATAATACACCCAAGGCCACCATGTTGATGATCTCAATGAGAAAAAAACCTGAATCTGCATCTGTTTATAAAATATACCTGGCGGGTCTTTGCCTAGGCGGACCCTAGACGAGCAATTATATTGAGCAATATTGAAAATTCCGCAATATAATTAATTAATTTTGATTATGTGACGCTGTGTTCCTCATGCTCTGAACCAAACATAGCATAAGTTAACATTAAACATTCACTTTCCTCCGCAGTACGCGTACATCCTGTTCCTAGTATTCCTAGTGGAGCTCATAGTGGTGTGCGTGGCGTTCCGCACGGACCCGGCGAGCCTGGCGCGCCACGTCGACATCCCCGTGCACGCCTACTCCAGCGACAGCGAGATCAGCGACGAGATTGACCGCATGCAGTACGCGGTATGTGCTAAGATATATGTACCTATGTTTTATTTTTATAAAGTTCTGCGGGTTACTCAATACTAACGACAAACGAACGAAAAAGAGCTGTCGTTCAAGCGGCACGTTTATGACAACGAGATAGAGTCGTGGCTCGCGCAGCAGCGCTCCGAAACTTAGTTTTTCCTCATATAGGGGTCACTATCTCAAACAACGAATATCCGACAACGTATTCAAAGGAATGTGTCAATATCCTTTGATAAATACCTACCATGACCACAATAATAAAAAACCTAGATAAGCTTAAGATTAGGACGAATTTATTAACGATCCAATTAGATAACATCATAGTAGTTCTATAGAATTAAGGAATGGAATGTATTGTTTAGCTTTTTTAAAAGTTTGTTTTCTACACGCAAAAAAGAAGTTATGGAATTCTACTATCTTTTATTTCTCTCCCCGAGAGTTCCTCTTATCCCACCTGACCAAATTTTTTAACTACTTCCAGCTGTCCTGCTGCGGCAGTGACTCCTACCTAGACTACGTCGGTCAAGAGTTTACAGCGAACCACTCGACCGCCGCGGCCACTGTCACCACCACGGACACCGTCACTCTGCTACTGCCCAAGAGCTGTTGCGAGTCTGTCATAGATGAGACGTGCTCGTCCGTCAAACTGAATGGATGCAAACGAGCGATTATCAATGTCCTTGTCCAGAACTCTAGCGTGCTGGGAGTTTTGGGAGTGTCTGTCATGTTTATTCAGGTGAGAACTGCTGATTAACTTGTAGGTAATGTTTAGTTGATCAAGAGGTTTTTGAGAACAGAAGTTTTAAAATGTCATAAGCTGCTTTTCATCAAAGTAGAACAAGATCAAAGATTCGAGATTAGCAACAACATAGTCAAAACTTGCTAAAGGCCCATCAACTATAAGCTATTGTTTTCTTCAATAAATGTTTCTTATGTATTTTCTACGAAGCGTCCGTGGTCGAGCGGGCCTCAGTGATCGTAACTGATCGCTGAGGTTAAGCAACAACTGACACGGTCAGCCATTGGATGGGTGACCAATTTCAAGTGGTGCGCTTCTGGACGCTTCCGTGCTTCGGACGTCACGTAAAGCCGTGGGTCCCGGTTGCTGCTTCGGTAGCAGTTGTTAAACCTAGTCAGAGGCCTTCGGGCGGCTTGAAAAAATCTGACAGTCGGGTTGCCCACTTACCCGACAACTCTCTCAGCACAAGCTTGCTTGTGTTGGGGTCCACCAACCCGCACTTGGCCAGCGTGGTGGACTTGGCCTAAACCCTTCCTTCATTGGAAGGAGACCCGTGCCAAAGCAGTGGGGACGTAATGGGTCGTGATGATGATGATGATGTATTTTCTAGGTACTCGGAATAACGTTTGCTCTACTTCTGGCTCATTGCATCAGGAAGATGAAGAGTGAGAGAGCCCTGCAGACGTGGAAGATGTGTGAGGAGAGGATCATGGCTCGCAAGCTCGAAGAGAAGAAGGATATTCCTACCATCACCATCGGCCATATTGATTCTAGCAAAGCCTAATTTACTTTCCCACCTTCTTTATAAAACTTAAGATGTAATAATATAGGTGCCATTAAGGCATACTTATCAGTAAGGAATAATAAAATGTTTATTGAAAAAAATTTAAGTAAGTCAAGTATGATATGTATTGATTAAAAATATCAAAATGTGTTTAGTACCCTACATTCGGATAATTTCAATACTTATTAACTTCACTGTTGTAAAATAATTAAATAAATACAAATGTACATACTTTATTCTTTCACTTATGCCTGATTGTACTTAGTTGTGTGGTCCCAAAAGTTTTTGCCCAAGTCTCGTACAGTGCGGCCTATTTCTTCATGGCGTCCATTGGTCATGTATGGAGGAGTGAATTCTCGATAGGCAATGCAGACTCTCCTTGATGTGATGTCTTCTCTCAGGACACAATGCTCCCAGTGGTATCTTGGCTCACCGTAAATGACGAGAAGTGATTGCCTGAAATACAGCCATATGGTCTTAGTCAGAAAATTTAATTAGCAGCATCACTAATTCCTACATTGTCAGTGATGTTTTTACTTTACAGTAAAGTTAATATATTAATATTGAATTATAATATTCTTTAATACATACCTTGGCATTGGTATTCTAACAATGACATCAGGCTTAGACACCGGTTCACATATCTGCAATGCACTCTTGTCCATACTTTTGTACTCAGTATTAATACTGCCATCAGTCAACACTACAGGGCAGTACTCGGCGGCATCTTGAAGATTGTACTTGGATATATCCCCCGAATATGTGGTCATAGTGAGTACAGAGTCTGACAGGCAGTTGACAGTGACAATGCGCTCGCCCCAGATCCAGCAGTCATCAATGTGAGGATCTATGGAGGCTCCTTTACTAGGATCATACTCGAGGGAGCACTGCTCAATTGTTTCATAACCTTTCAGGATGTCAATACCCTCAAACCTGTCCTGAATGAATTTAGTGCACGCGGGAAACCCATCAAACTTGCCAGGTACTATCTTCCGCTTCTTGAAATTAGTTTTCGGGCCAAAGTTCTGTTTTCTTCTTCCGCTTTGTGATATATCCCACGGGATTTCATCCAAATTTTTCATCAATTCTGATTCCTCGTTTTCGCTCAGAAAATTAAGTAAAATGAATACACCTGGGTAGTCTATGGACTTGCCGGTGTGGTGCGGATGTTGTTTGTACAAGTCCACGTCCCAGCCTTCCCATGCTTTGTTGCAGAGCGGGCAGTAAACATAACCTTTTGTTTGGTCGAGTGTTAACTGTAACTTTAACTTTTCGGCACCAAATTGCGTTTCACAAATAAGACAAGTTCTACAGCCTTTGCAGCCGCACGGTCTTGGTATAGTCATGGCGTCGCTGTGTAAATAAATACCACGGTTTTATTTTAAATAACTTAAAAAGCCAACAACATTACAACAGCAATCTCACGCATTTCTGACAGTTCTCATTCTCAGCTGTTTTTTTGACATTTGTTTTGACAACTCGCTCATTAGTGATGTTCTATAATAAATTTTACCGATGATATACCGGTTTTCTTTTAGTAGTTTATGTATAGATCTTTTAACAGTTTATGTATCTATCACAGCACACAGCGTAATAAAATTATTTTGTAAGATACCTAAATTACTATTAATAAATTCTTTAGCAGTAAAACAAGTGAATAATTTCGGTATCATTTATTCATGTAATTTATAAATAGAAGACTTTTCTACTGGAACAAGTAAAAACTTTATCTTTATTTTTATAAACTTAAACAGTAGCTACAAAATTTGGGTCCTATTTTTACTTAAATTTTAATTCTAATAATGTGCAAATGCAGAAGATTTTATTAAGGATAAACTTTTTTTACTAATGGACTTGTCCTCCCAAAAAAATTAATAAAGTAGGTACCAAGGTACTAACAATAGCAATCCTCCTCGGAGGATAATTAGGTCTAAGATCTAGACTCATTTTCATATATTTATTTTCTATTATTTTCCAATAACGGGAAACATAAAAAATATCATTATCATGCACGTCTCCAAGTATTGCAAAAGTGTTGTATAATTGGTTACTTAATTAATTTTAAAATTCAATACTTAAATGTTTTCTTTTATGCCAGCCCATATAGGTACTCATAAATACTATGAGTACAATCAGTAGGTATATAATGATATGATTTTAAAATATTAAAAGGTACCTAAGTGGCCTGCCACATTTTTATACCTACCTGATAAATTAATAAACATTGAATTTAAGTTACTAGTATAGGTTTCAATAAACATACACATCACATTCATAATAACTCAATATCCATAATAAATATATAAAAACATAGTAGCGCCGGTATTAAAATTAATAAAAAGTAGGGGATATAATCTTGTAACATTTCTTATACAATTCATGACATAGGTGACATAGGTACACTTAACTTATTGCATTTATTTGTGTGTTGCTAAAGGTTTGCATATTACTGTGCATCAATAAAGTGATAAAATATATTTTTTTAAATCTTCATCGTGTCGGTTTTATTATATCTCTCACGCATGTTTAGTACGTAAGTACTTATACAGTTAAGTAGTTATTTAATCATGGTGTTTCCTTTCTACAATAATTATCTTTAAGTTCTTTATTTATAAGTTCCGTGATTAATTTAAATATATGTCAATTTCACATAATGCCATACAGGCAGCCGGTGTAATGGCTGGATGAGGAAGGAATGGACAGAGACAGAGTGTTGTGGCGCTCCTTTGGGGAAGCATAATTATATTTAGCATTGGACAGTAACTAGGTGATGACCTAATAAAGGTATCGTTTATTACCTTATAACAAAATTTATTTAAGTTATGAACGGCAGTGAATGACATAGTAATTAATTATACCTTCATATATAACGATCGCCAATTTCTAAAGCAATAAAATATGACCTACCAAAGATTCAATGTTCAATCACCATAATTGTACCTAAGCCTAGGTTGTTTTACTAGCTACAATGAAATTCAAATTCCTTCAGTAATAAACATACAATCACCATCTTTCTTAGCTTAACAGCTAGACCTTTAACCTTTGGCTCAAAACAGGCTCTATCAAAGAGTCAAATGAGCGTGAAATACGCCATGGAAATATTGCCGAGTGAGTCGTTAGACTGATTTCAATCAAGCTCATCGAAGTCTAGGACTCTGAAAGTGTTTAGGAAGTGCGCAGGGGGTGGGGATGGCGTGGGGGGCGCGACCACGACGGCGGGCGGCTCCAGCCCCGGCGCGGCTGATTGCTAATCATCCACCAGCTCCCACAGCATGAGGGCGGCGTCCATGCCTCCAGCGGTCACCACGCACCGGTCGTTAAACAGGAAACGTGCGCTGGATAAGGCCCCGGAATACACCTTCATCTCATTGTATTCTGCTTTTGGACTCGCGCAAGGGTATCTGGAATAGAAACAATATAATTATATTATTTGGAATGGTAGACTCATATACCTACAATTTTTACCAAATTATAAACGGGTGATGATGTTGATGTGTGTACATAATAACATTCAGAAAAGGTTTTAAAGCAGTATAAGTCACCTGAATAGTCGCAAGTAACCATCGGAGTCACCACTGATGAGGAGGTCCTGGGCTGCGGATCGACTTGCAGTAGAAATCAGTGACGTCATGGGGTAGAATCTGTTGTTCCACATGCCTGAAATTAAGAAAAATTGTCAAAGTCTCAGTGTCTATCAAGTGGCAAAGTAAGAAATTTAAGTTCGGTCTTTTAAAAATCTTACCAGACACAAGGAATCCTACTGTTGAGTTGAATGTAGACCATTTAACGTCTTTCATAGCTATGGGACTCTTTTCTGGTGATAATGCCTTGATATCCCCTGAAAATAAAATATAAATAGTTATTGATCTGTACCTATCTACATAATTATTAAATTAAAATACAATTAATTTAAAGTCACTTACAGAAAGCAAGATCATAGTCTGCAGTCACTGTTTGCAGATAACATCCATCAAGACTCCAATCCAGTTGAACTAGTGGCTGAGCACCCCGAATTTTGTTAGATTTCTTGTAGGAGAAGCCGTCGCGTGATACTCGGAACAGGTAAATGCTTCCATTTTGCGACCCAATCGCTAAAATGTCTCCAGCTGAAATATAAAACAATGTAAGTAAAATGAACTTAGATACTTTGATTTAGTACTTTTTCAAATTATGATATCAATCCCTACAAAACTTGTGTCCTTTTTATAAAACACGGCAGCTAAAAAATAAAATATAACTGTAAAAACCAACCCGAATTGTAACTCAAACAATTGAGCGGTGAGCCGCACACTCGAAGTGTGGCCACATGGGCTCCTGCATCAGCGTTCAGCACAACTAGGTGACCCTCCGTGCTGCCGGCAGCCAGAGCGCCCCCTACTGGGTGCCACGCTAGAGATACACATTCGTAGCCAACCTGGAATCAATATTTGAACATGTAATATGAGACAGGACCACAAGCGAATATAGAACTTTATCATAAAAAATATGAATCTAAAGCAAATCTATTCGCTTTTACCTGAGTGGCGAAAACCATCTTATGACCACGCCATAAGGCTATATTTTTGTCATGACCAGCGGTAGCGAACATTTCATCATCGGGATGGACTGCCAAGCCCATAAGTTGTTTGTGATGTCCAAATACCACCTGTAAGAAATAAAATATTTGAATTAAAGATCGTAAAGAAGAAAGAGGAAAAACATACCCAAACACTTACGATCACAAAAGTACTATGTATTACGTAAGTAGGTACTTTACCTGATTAAATCTTCTTTGAAGAGATCCTTCCATAATGTTATTCCGAGTAGTTCCAACGTAAACATTTCCGTCGTTTCTTCCTGGCCTCTGAGGATATAGGCTACGGACACCACCGGCAGATTCTGGTAGCTAAAAGAATAATAATATAGATTGATTTATCAAAAAGTATAGATTACAATCAAACTGTTCTACCCATTTATCAGTAGGAAATTTTTGTATCAAAAATTTGAGCACCCTACAGATCAGTGACATATCTAACACAGGGCACATGAGTTACGTAGTAAGGATTACTTACCTTTGTTTCCGTTATACGTTTATAATTCTGCAATGAGTCCCATGCGGCAATTTTTCTATCCTTTTCTCCTCCAGACAATAAAGTCCCTTCAGATAACATGACTAAGGAACTTATGCCTTTTATGTGTGCCTGTAAATAAAAATTAGTAAAATTATATTGAATCGTATAATAGCTACATTGAAATCGTTAAAATACATTCTAAAAGTGTCACAAATAAGCTATTGGTGAAGTTTTCAATACGATGGGTACATTAACCTACCCTCGGGACGTTTAATGGTAAAAATCCATTCTGTATTTTTGTATTTTTTTTAACACCCTGTATACAATTTGCCACATCCAATAAGTATTATTGACTATTCGAAATGTTACCTCGAACTCCATTCGTACGAAGTAAGCGCCGTCGCTGTCCACACTGTATATTGTGATGAACCCGTCGCTGTCCGCCGTCACCACGTCTCCGTCTTGCTCGAATTGTAGAGCAGTTACGTGCGTGCGTGATGGCTGATGAAATGTTAATATTGTTTTTTTTATAGTACAAAATGATATTAAAAATTAAAAAAAATTAAATGCATTTATGTATGTATTAGGAATAATTTTTAAGTTATTTTTCCGAATCGGTAAAATGTAGTCATACCTATCACATCACTAACATTTAACCTGCAAAGGTCATAGACAACGTTTTCCTTCTCCCGCTGTTCCCGCCTTCGCCTTTTCTCATTGACAAAAGAATAAAGAGAGGACATGCCATATCAACGAAAAAAATGCGCTTACCTAAACTTTGGTGTCAATTAAAATGGCGGCTTTTTTCTTGAAAAATGTAAACAAACAAATTGTTTGACAGCTGAATTACCTTGTGTTTGGATGTCAATCTTGGTCAATCAACGAATCAACATGGCGACCGATCGCAATGTTGTAATTTTAGGCAAAGACAAAACTACTGTTGTCCTTTTTTACGTACAATAACACCAATAAGTTAAAAAGAGACGACCATATATTTTTAAGTACCGATTTTTATGCCAAGTCCTCTTTATTCTTTTGTCAATGCCTTTTCTGCAGTGATGTTTTCAAAGAATAAAACAAAAAAAATCAAAGTTTCAAACAATACGATAAAAAAACCATATAAAAATTATAAAAGTAATACCAAAAAAACTAGAAGTAACCTAAAAAACTTCCTTGACGACAAAGTTGAAAATACCCCTCACAGACTAACCGGTTTAATAATATCCGTGCGTTCGAAGAAGCCGTCCTTGCGCCGGTTCCAGAAGGCGAGGTGGCCCTTCCCGTGCGTGATGAGCAGGTTGTCGTCCAGCGGGTGGAACGCCGCGCCCGTCAGCTCCTCTTGCAGGGTCTGTGGGGAAGATTAGGAGGATGTACAGGATGCTGTATAAATTGTATACGGATACATGTTGTTTGGCACATAGACCGACAAAAGTTTGAATTGATAGAAGGTTAAGTATTTTAATCAAGAATTTCGTACTTTAGCAGTTAAGGCCATAATTATGTACCTTGCCTTTTAAAAGTTTAATTTAAACGTACAGCCCGTAATTATCCACTGTAAGACACTAGTCTCCTCCAAGAATGGAGAGTTATTGTCATAGTCTCCACGCTTGGCAGGCGCGTTGAAGGGATCGAAACCTAGAACTTTGGTAAAGCACTCAGGGCCACTAAGCACAAAACAAACCCTTATTTGAAGAAAGTTGTAACGGGGGCATTTTTAGTAATATCGAGTGTCTCGTGAGTAAAATCGAAATAAACGTCATATAATTATAACGAAATATAGTTTTAGCCTGTAATTTTATATAGGTATGTTATGAAGTACCTAAATAAATAAACTATGAACATCACCTATTAACATAGAACAACGCGGACTCGGGTGTCATACTCAATGCCTATTAACTACACATAGGTCTCCTACGTTCAATAGTCGGTAAGTATAGTCTGTTATTTGGTATTTTCACACGGGCTGATATTCTTCAGATTTGCATTTTTTCATAATGATTTAGTTTCCCTATGTTACCTTGGAATACGAAAAAGAAAATGGAAAATGTGGAAATTTATTAGTAAGTATTTGGTTTATTTGAGTTTTTATGCGGTCACGGAAGCGTTTTTAGCTGCCAAACTTACTCGACTTATGTATTCAAAAATATATTTTGTTAGTTTTGTAGCTAAAGTTAGTGACCATATTTCTTTTTCAATATCCATAACTAATAATTACGAGGAAATTGGATCGTGTTCGTGATAACATAACTTTTGTTCTATGGTATTAGTTATACAATACAGTATTACAGTAGTGTAAGGAGGTAGCTAGAGGAGAGGAGTGAAACCCGCGAGTACTGAGTAGATACTGATTTATTAGTCATAAGGTTACATACGTGCGCACGAATAGTATAGGTATAGGTAGATAATATATGTATTAGTAACTAAGTAGATCTTATAACTAGGTATACACCACAGTAGGTAATATTTTTAATTTTCTGATTCAAGTATTGATTGAGTATACGTAGTCGATTTCCAGACTAGTTGTTAGGTCCTGTATAAAAAAGTGCGCGTGCTAGAAAAACGCGCAATTGTACGAAAGCACCTCCATAAAAACTGGCCATGCATACCGCGTCGCCACTGTTGCTAGGCAACGGATTTGACGCAAACCTCTTATCCCTACCAACTATGCTGAGTAAACAAACACGCTGAAATATGAACCTTGTAGCGACGTGTAGCAAAGTGCTACGAAGTCGTAGCAATCGTAGCGGCGTAGCGGGGGCGTGGCTTCGTAGCGGGGTGTGTTGAACTCGCGATTCTAACTTATGTTTTGTTATGATAAAGGACGGTGGTAAAAAACAACATGTAACATTTTATGAGTAAGTATTTCGTTTTTGTAGATAGTTTGCCATTTCTTTTGTTCAAGTCATTTGTCTTTTAGCCACGGCACACTTTGTCTAATAATTATTTTAATCATTGCAACTCGTAATAACGAAATAGGTTAACGACTACGATAATCATTATGTTTATAATTTAATTTACCAACATTAAATACTTAGTCATTCTTATTTCTTTTTTATTGTTTTATTTATAAGGTGGCACTTATAACCCGTAGCTGCAATAGCCCTATTTTGCGGTCTACATTTGAAGCACCTAAGATTTCCTTCAAGGAAAATGCAGGTATTATTTTTATCTCCCACTTCCACTAAGAAAGATAAAACGAAGGTCGTAGCCTGGTTAGTCAGTGGTCACTAGTTTTTTATCGTGTCGTTGCAATCTTTGAATGAGATCTTAATGTGTCGTCTGGCCTTGAAATCCAAGGCTATGACGTCACTAATACGACAGACATGTTAAACGAAACACAGAGACTACGTAGGGAATTAATTAAAAGATTTGGGGACAAAGATTGCGAATGTTTTGACCGAATAATGTTTGAGGTATGTACGAGTACTTACTGTAATTTATTCGACCTTGGTTAGACGGTTTTATGTTTATAAATTAAAGTGAGACAACACAATTTACGAGTGAGCAAGACATTCAAATAATAACTGTCGGAGCACAGGGTTAAAGGTTCGAATCTCGGATAGATAAGCACTTGTGATTGAGAGAGGTTTGTTATTTTCAGCAAGTACACTCACGAGTATAATGAAAAAGTTGCGCTTACCAAATGTCGACACCAAATTACCCCAATTTCACAGTTAAACATTGAATTTATAATTTAATAAAAATATTTACATTATCTATAGGAAGAGCGGAGTCTCCTGGCACAGGTGTTTCTAATACATAAAAGGAGGCTTTAGCAACTAGCATTTAAGCATCTTTTTGGCTAACGTAAATAAACAATTTTGAATTTGAATTTTGAATTTACGTTTTGAGTTGGTAATATTCTGATACGCTATTAAATTTACTTTCATTAAGCTAGTATTTTCAGTTTAGAAGTAATTTGGTGCTATGGTCACTGAAATTTTTTCATTGATCGTGAGTGACGTGATATCAGTTATTGAAATGATCTATTAAATAAACTTACGGCGACTTTCCCGAGCAGGTGTCCCCACTGCCACTGCCACACGGACAGGATGCTCTCGCGCCCCGCGTCCACCGCCAGCACGTAGCTGCCTCCGTTCTAGAAGATAATTGGGTATTAAATAAGTTAAATACTTATCTATTTAGGGCCTGTTTCACAATGACTGGATAATGGGATACCTGTGCGATAAAAGTCGTGCTGTCACTGTCTAAAACATAATTAAAGAGTGACAGAATGTCTTTTATCCCACAGGTAGCTATTATACAGACATTGTGAAACAGGCCCTTAGACTAATATGCATTACACACTTAGTAATTAACTTGAACAGGTTGAGAAACATCGTAAGCATTTTTAAACAAAAACGTATTTTCTGTAAAAGTAAGTTCAATACGAATGAAAGAAAGAGTAAGTTCAAAAGAATAAATAAATAAATGTGACTGATCAACTTTTATCTGCTTTTGCTCTACTATCAGTTAAATGTCTCATTTATAACATCATCATCACCAGAAGCCAATCACCACTACCTCAAACTCACACACTCCGCAAAACCACACATCCCTGTCCCTTTCACTCACCAGCTGCAAGAACGCAACAGCCACAACGCCCACCTCGAACTCGGCCATGCCGAAGACATGAAGATAGTCTACAATCTACATTATATATTTATGTCAATGTTCGAATGTACATTCTCCTATCTCCACCCCGCACAAAATAAATGTGTCTTTCTTTCTTTCTCACTCACCAGCTGCGAGAACGCGACAGCAGCCACTCCCGCCTCAAACTCTGCCATGCCGAAGACATGTAGAGTCTGCAATGTGTCGGTGCTCCAGATCCTGACGTGGGCCTGGGCCCGGCGCCCGCGCCCCGCGCGCTGCCCGCTGGCTACCAGCTCGCGGGACGGGTGGAGCTCCATGCTGGGGTGGAAAGAAGACAGTTAAGAAAGAAGGTTTGAGGTTCGATTAGAATTCTATGATGCATGGGATGGGATAAAGAAATAAGTTAAGAAAGAAGGCTTGAGTTGAGATATGAACTCTATGCTCCATGGGTTACTGAAAACTGTGTTGAAAGAAGGTTAAGTTTTGAGTTCACCTGAAATTAATAATGTGCTGCGGTTCGGAAGTGCATGGAATGTGTGCTTCTCGATACTCCTGAATAGATATTAGTTAGTTTAATGGATGATTTTGCATAAGTTATGGGGAGGGGTTTTGTGTGGTGATGCTTTATTAGTATGTTGGCAGGGTATATTGTGTTGACCAAAAAGGGGGTTGTGAAACCTTTTTCCTCTTAATTTCAAAGGAGGCTCACCACTGTATGTCCTCAGTATGTCCTATATAGTGTCGCTGCGAGTCCTCGTCGCGGTCGTACATGATGGCGACGGCGGCCACGTAGTACAGCAGCTCCCCGGTGGGCAGCACCCACAGGTTCTTGCGGGTGTCTGCGCCGCGGTAGCCGTAGCTGCGAGAAATACATAGAGGTAAGGAACAAAAGTGGAGAAATACTATTAAATTTCGGTGCATTAAAGATATGGTTTCTTTCTGGATTAGTCTGGATTATGGCTACCTAGGATAAAATTCCATAAAATACATGCCGTCAATGGGACGGCATGTCTTAAATCCCACCAGGTATCCCTATTCCAGACATTGTGAAACAGGCCCGTACTAGTATCTTAAAAATATAACAACAAGTGTACAAAGGCTGCTTATTATCGTTAAGAATGTATAATCTTCAATATTATTAGGTACTACTTAAATAAATAGGAGTAAGTATGATGAATTACCAAATATTTTGATTACCGCTTGTAGGTCTTTTACTTACGTTAGCTCTAGCTCAATGTGAATAGCAACACGCGAGTTAGGTAACTCCCTGCGTCATAGGTTTCACTACTTCATTGAATTTGTGCTCAAAATATTTAGGTAAAGTAAGTAAGGAAGTAAAAGTATACCAACTTCAATAGCGGCACGTTACTGAAGTTATACGTATGCTATGGAAGGCATTACAAAATAATTAATAGGAACCTTAATAGGAATAATTTTTCACATGCCCTTAGAAAAGCGCGTCCACAGTCAAATCGATGGGGTCATCGGTAATGATTGGATATAGAAAGTTGTGGAGTGACTTTCGATGATGATGATAATTAAATATAGATTATAAGTTTGTTACTTACTATGTAAAACTTTATATTTTGTAACTGTGTTTTGTTTGTATATAATAAAGTGTAAATAAAGTGTTCTTACACCCAATCCAGCTGCAGTTTTTTCTCCGGCGGCAGGTTATCAATCGGCGCGTGGTGTATCGGCGGGTAGAACGTGCGCCGCAGCCCGCGGATCGTGATGCGCACCGGCTCCTCCTTCAGAACCTCCAGCAGAGTGTAGTCTGTGGACAAGTTCACGTACGGTTTCTCTGTGCCACAGAGCAGATGTAGATGGGTTTTGATTAGGTGTATAAAGTATAAAGGCTACTGAAAACTCTGAAAGGAAAATGGTTTCATGAGTTTATATCCCGATTAGGCCACTGATAGTTCACGTACGGTTTCTCTGTACCACAGAGCTGATGTAGATGGGTTTTGAACATGTCTATAGGTGCTTTCTGGAAACTCAGAAGAGAAAATGGATTCATGAGTTTTATGTCCCGATTAGATGACTGATCGGCCGGTTAGTTAATAAAATATGGATAAAAGCTCCAGAGGACATAGTAGATAATACGCTTTATATATGTATTCAAAGTCTAAGTTTATTTACCTGAGTTCCGTACGATTTCCCCTTCAGGCGCGTACAATACTCGCGGTCGACTTTTGCTCCGGGCGCGGCGCCCGCGCAGGTCCTCCGTCACCACTGGTGGGGCGGCTACGTTGGCCCGGGAGCGAGAACTGCGAAGAATGGCCTTTTATAGAAAGATCTTTAGGGAACCTCGTCTTTGGAGTTATTTATTTATTTATTTAATCCTTTATTATGTTATGACTTTGGTTAGTGGATAGTTGATCTTTCAGTCAGTCACCAGCTCGGAGATGGCAGTGATAAAATAGTGGTAGTTCTGTTAGTCAGTGTGAGAGTGTGTGTATCACCAACCAGCAAGAGGGAGAGGAGATTATGGCTAAAACCCTCCAGTCTTGGATGAGATCGATGAGGCCCATATCATGCAGTGGGAAATATACGGGTTTTGTGTTTGTATTTTGTGGACCGTCTCATCGGTCATTCCACCATGATGTACGTCATGGTGTCTGTGTTTATGTGCCCGTGTGTGTGTGTACCGTCTCATCGGCGACTCCACGGGCAGGGGCGCGCTGACGCCGGGGCTGAGCGCGGGCGCCACCATCACGGTGCCCAGGTAGAACGTCTCCACGTCTCTGTGTGTGTGTGTGAGTGTGTGTGTGTGTGTGTGTGTGTGTGTGTGAGTGTCTGTGTGTGTGTGTGTACCGTCTCATCGGCGACTCGACGGGCAGGGGCGCGCTGACGCCGGGGCTGAGCGCGGGCGCCACCATCACGGTGCCCAGGTAGAACGTCTCCACGTCTGTGTGTGTGTGTGTGAGTGTCTGTGTGTGTGTGTGTGTGTGTGTGAGTGTCTGTGTGTGTGTGTGTACCGTCTCATCGGCGACTCGACGGGCAGGGGCGCGCTGACGCCGGGGCTGAGCGCGGGCGCCACCATCACGGTGCCCAGGTAGAACGTCTCCACGTCGGCGAACTCATTGCGTAATTGGGAGAAACTACGCACCTGGCGGAAACAAATAGTACATTAGTACCCACTACCCAGTGGGTGAAATACCGTTTATTTAGTGCCCGAGAGGGGGGGTTCGGAGCCTAAGCGTACCGAGGGCTTATATTATTATTTTTGACATCATTACATCACAAAGATCATTACATACTTATAGTTTTGGGAAAACTAACGAATTTATCTGAATTATGCGTAATTGCACAGATAATTGTAACATTTGAGGTCTTCCAAAACTGCTTTCTTTCTCAAATTATACTTATGTTGATTTGCTTATAATTAACTGCACAAACTTACTTCTTGTCCTGTGATGGTGTACATTCTCTTGGCTCCGCTCATTTTCAAAACTTGTCCTAAATCTTCTAGAACCTCCTCAAAAGGTTGTGTTGTGCGTAAGTTTAGTAATACTCGACACTGGAACAAAAAATAATTAATATAGCCTTTACGAAATAAAAACCTTGGGTACCTACACCACATACTTTCCATAGTCCATGCATACCGTTATATAAAAATCCGATTCGCATAAAATATGCATGCATTTTATTCTAGAACTCACAAGTGCTCAACATACTCGTACTATGCAATTCTAAACACTACCAACCTATAATACTTATATACCTACAGAAAGAAATAAGAAAGTAGTTTAAAAACGATCAAGAAAATTACATACCCAAATCACAAACGGATATTCTCTAATATATTCCACCATTCAGTAGTAATTTAGCGAGACCTTCGTTACTATATTACATAGTATTTGCACCTCAAGGGCGCTGTAACGAAAGTTTCTCATCAAAGCTGCATCATAGAGTAGACCAACAGTAAGAAATAGTGGGTGCAAGATCCTGGACCCATGACCATGACAGAATTGAAATGAAAGAAAAAACCGTTGTGGGTTGCCTAAAATGAATTAGGTACCTAAGTGGTGTCGCTTATTAAGTGTTGATTGCTGGTAATGAGCATTGATCAATTGAGTATAGCAAGTGTATCAGTATCTTGCTTTAATTACCAAATTTTCAGTAAAGAAGCAGTCAAGCCATTATTATTGTCTGATAATATAATATGAAAGTTCTATCGGTGGATTAGTTTGACGTCCATTTTTCTTTTAAATCAGTTCCATCGATTTACTGAAAAGAAAAACCATTTCTCGAATTTCCTGAAAATTCATTTTATTGACGTCGTTGTTATGGACTGGTTATTCATTTTATTTTATGATTTTACTCAGTGTTTTATACTCTATATTCGCAACAACTACTGCACACATAACGTTTGTATTACTCCTCGGTGATTATTCGATGCTTGATAAAATGTACGCTTATGGAAATGGTACGTTCGCATGTAATATTTATGTGTGTAACCTGCTTTTTAACAATAAAATTGTTACGACTGTCGACTTTTACAATGTAGAGCAATAACATAATGTATGGAGAAATGCAAAATTTTATGTGAATTCGTTACGAAATAGGAGGTTGCCACTTTTATTTAAATGCATGAGTGAGATTATGACTATGACCTGCTTTATTAAAATGAATGACTCATATAAATGCTGAAGTCTTATTAAATTTTAGCATAAAATCGCAATATGTTAACTAGGGTTTTTTCATCCATAAAGAACGGTCATGCCTATATTATCACAGTAATTTTTAAATAAGTATGCAAATACGCATAAGTCACTGCCGCTGCCGGTCTTACTTGGTTTTGTAATTCCACGTTCACCAACACCAAATGTATAACTCAAAAGCTTTTAAATAAGTACAGTGCCACGAAAATATAGGTTAAACTTCCAAAACCCTACATTTTCACCTGTATAGAATGGTCCATATTGTTGATGATGCGTATGACTCGGCCCGACGTGGGCTTGCCGCCCCCGGGTGGGGGCGCGTCGCTCTCCGCCACGCTCTGCTTGCGCGTGCCGCCCCGGCTCCAGCCGCCCCCGGCCGGCGCGCCCCCGCCGCCGCCACCGTACCACATGCCGTTCTTCTTGCCGTAACTCGCCGCCTGCAAGGGATTTGTGTGTTAGAGATTTATTTTGTTTTATTAGGAAAAGCTAAAAATAATTGTAAAATTGTATGCAATGCAAATTGTAAAGTTGTAAACAATGGGTATACATATAACAGAGTAATAATGGTAACAGCACCGTTTCCCACAAATAACAAATGTATCTTAAAATTTTCAACACAATAAGAAAATAGGGATTATCAAAATGTAATGCTAGCATTTAAAAGCAGTGACAAAGTTGAGTATTGTCCGTATTCCCATCTGTTTCCGGCAAATGAGACGAAAGACACGAAATAACAGAAATTACAACAAAGCTAAAGGCTAACTGCGTTTCTGGATGGGGGTAGTAAAAGTAACATATAAATATGAAACCAAATGTTTACTTTTATCTTGGTTAGAGTGAGTTTGTAAATATCAGATATTATAAGGTAACAAAATTTATCAGCAGCTTCATAACCTAAAGAAAGATAATACTACTACCTATATTTGTTTATTTTCAACTAGGGTGGGACTTTGCTTAAATGTAAAATATAGAAATAAATTAAAAATAAAATAAGTAAGTAAATATGTAAGAAACACAGGCGACTGCCCCTCGATCGTGAATGTTAAGCTTTGAACCTTAGACACTTTGAATGAACTCAGTTCCACCTCTGGGCAATAAAGTGACTACAAGTTACAGCGATAAGGTACAATACTTTGTTATTTAGCAGCAATATTTTAAATAAAATCTCTGTGAAAATCGTGAGTGCAGTGAGAAAGTCGAGTGATGATTCATGAGATCGGTCACGCGACATCGTTCAAAAGTTCAGAAAACACGCGACTTTGGTGTTTTTCTTAATTTTTATGAGTGACTTTGTGATATAGTAGGTAGGTACTAACTACTAACCTATATACTATACATATTATTATAAAGTTAAACAGTTATTGAAACGGTAACATACTAAAAATAACAAATTATTTATTTGTGTCTAACAAATCGAGGAATAATTTGTACTAAATTAAAATAGATGTTTTGCAGTGCTGTCAGTAAGATATTTTTCATACGTAGGTACTAAACATAGATTTACAATAAGTGCACCACTATAGAGGTAAATACGCAATATGCAAGACTGGCAATTTTCACAATTTAGCAAAAACACCTCTAAAGGTCAATCCTAAAGTGCCTGCTAAATCTCCAACAATAAACTATAATAGGTCCTAATAGGTTCCTGCATCTAATAGCATGTATTAAAGCTCAGTGTTTTCAACCGTACTCTCATTATTTCCGCCTATAATCATCGTATATTTTAGGTTGCGCCCCTGACACGAATTCAAACCTAATTCTCGGATGCATAAGGCTGAACACAGCCCCCCCGCACACCTCCCGCGCAGATATCGGGGTACTTCTTCAAACAAGTCTAGTCTTCTAGTATTTGATGTTTGAGCGAGCGCTTGTTCAGGGAAATGTATGCTGACGTGGATTGAATGTTGAAGAAGCGCTTTTTGTTTTTGTTGATGCAAGGCCGAGGCATTAGGCGGTTCGCAGCCTATAGCCGCTACGAAAGTGCTACGGTATTGCTACGCGGCGCTACGAAATGTGGATTATAGTAGTTATGAAGTAGATGCAACAGAAGGTCAATTCATGTTTTGATTTTTGGCAACGTCCGTAGTATACTGTTTGCATTCGAGAATTTCAAGGAAATGTGTCAAATAAATACCTACTTATAACTAAAATGTGTTTTGTTCTGCTTGGCCGACGACGATTTATAGGTTCAAGCAAAAACAGTCGTTTTAATAATGCAACTACCGTCAACTGTGGTTTCTAAGTCACATGTTAATGGTCGGATTATTTTATTGTGCCAGTGGTATTAAGTTGGCACGAACCTCGTTATTTTAAAGCTATTTTATTCAAGAATTTTAAAGGTGTGCTAAGAGAATTTCGACCAGTTCTGCCTTGGAAATTTTTAAGCCGTTTGTTTAGAAATGCCGATGTTTTTAACCTGCATGCGACCTAAATTCTTACTATGAAGTGATAGATATTGTGAGCGTTTGTTTTATGATAAATTACTATATTAATAATGTTTTAGATTTTAATTAAACTTAAATCCCTTTTGGTACTAACTAAATTAAGTACATGAATAAATTAGGTACCGCAATTTTGTCTATCTAACTGATTGACTCTTCGATCCTGCATTATTACTCACCATAACCGTCACCCTCAAATCCTCAGCGCTCTTCGCGTAATACCGAATCCTGAGGCGCGGTATTTTGCCAACCGTTACCAGCTACCCACAGTTGTCTATCACTAGTTGTCTATGGCAACAACACTCGCGCGCGGCGCTTCAAACACCACTGGCCGATGTTAACAAAAATCCGCGCAAACTACGAATAAGTGGTCCGATCGCCCCGTCCCTGACCTCGGAGCTACTGACCGCCCAAGGACACCCCTGTCTTATCGCCAGCGTTTTGTGCGTGCAATTAGCTCCACCCGCCCCCAGCCTACCCTGGCCCGACCGCCCCTAGTGTCACTGAGACTGTAGGGGTCCGGGCAGAATGGCTGGAACACGTGTGTAAGGCATAAGCTACATGAGTGAACGAGGTCACGTCTTCAATTGCTGCATAATAAGTTGATTGCGGCGTTTCTGAAATTAATATAATGCCTGAAAATGTGAGGTGTGTCGCTGAGTACGGTAAGTGGGCTGGGCTCGGCTGTATCGGGGAATCATTAGAATTCAATTTGAAATGAAACCTTTTATCCGCTAGCACGAGTAGCGAGTCAAGGCTATGTTTTTCGCGCACACCCTGAACATATCTAGCTATACGTAATTATAGGTAAACTCTACTCGTATGCATGCTGCATGCATGCATATTAGTGAAGTTATGATTTGCACATATATCCTAATATGTATATTTTTTCTCCTGAAGCAGGTAATGTCCTCTATTCGGATTAAGTACTTAATGTACTTTTATGGTTATTGGGTTCACCCATAACAGTAGAACGGTATTAAATGCATATTACTTTACGTGTACCATAATGGCACATAATGAGTAATGTGGCTGTTGATAATAGCCGCTTTACATACTAAACTAGTGCAATTATACAGAAGATTTACATAAAATTAAGTATAATGATCGTAAAATGAGAAAATGGCTATGTATTTTTTATTACCTAAGTCTATTTACTATAATGTACGAATGCTAAGTAGCTAAACCCGTAAACAAAATCATAACTATAATGTCCGTTCAGTAACTGTATTGTAGTTAAAGGTACAATAAGTGTCTAAACCATAAAAAATCACTAAATATCAATATTTCTAGAAAGTTGCAAACAGCAACAATTTTAAGTAGGCTAGACCTAATTACCGGGGACAAATTAGCCGTCACAATTTCGTAGAACTGAGGCAGAATTCTTCAAACAATTAGTAAGTTTGGGGTAAGGAGCCGAGGGTAATTTGCATGGCAATCTGTGCATACATTACGAATAACGTACCTAATACAAGTGGAACACGACATTACACTTGCCTATCTGTAGGCAATAGATTCACGCACCTTTCCCATGAATATTTACCTGGAATTGTGTTGAAGTACGTACTTTACTACCTTGTCGCACAGTCCAACAGTTGAATTAAGTTAATTACCACCGTGATCGGCTGTGTTTTGCAGTAAATACTAGTGCATCTTCAATAATAATTAACGCTACTATGGATATGCTTAGTGTTAGTGTCCGAACTCTCTTTACGTGTCCATATTATTTAACAACGTGACGTGTTCTTCTCACTACCTAATCACGACTTACTATAGACAGATTTACCGGCGACCCGTTAGCGGAGCTCTGCACCGACACAACAAAGAACGGAGCTTTCGTGTCCGTATTTCTTTTCACCGGACTTTTGATTGGGCATTGCATCGGGTTCTTTACTGGGCTTAGCACGGTCTTTACGGGGCTGAGGACCGTGCTGTCGGACTTGGGGCTGAGGCTATCGGTGGGGCTGGTGGAGTCGGCGACCCAGTGGCTGCGGCACGGGCGCTGCACGCGGTGGTGCGGGCGCGCCCGGTGCGTGGCGGGCCGGCTCAGCCGCTGCACCACGGGCGGAGGCGACGGAATGCGCCTGTTAGTCCACATTTTGTTTCGCTCTTTCCTATTCGGTAAGATAAGGTGAGTTTTTTCTTTATTATCCGCGATTTACTTATTGTATCACAACACAACACCGAACACTTAGTAACAAATGTGCAATTGTATACCTTTTGGATTAAAATCCGAATCTGAGAACAAGCCAATTGGGTTGAGTAGAAAACTTTAAAACAAAGCCGATATGAGCTGAAATGAAAATAAACATATCCGAATTAGAAAGCTGGTGAAAATAACATGAAATCGCATGAAAAAATAGGCATTATAAAATGGTTGGAGGGAAAAGGTACCAGGCAGTGATGAACTTACAGGAGGCGAGGCGGTGGGCAGCGAGATGACGACGAAGGCTTCGTCGTCGCTGTCCAGCATGGAGTTCTCCTGCTGCAGCCAGCGACTGCGCCGCGGCCGCCACGCCGACGCCACCTGGCTGCGCTCACACGCCCACAGCCACGATGATACCTTTACGGTGGTATCCGGGGACTCCACTTGGACCTTAATGGTTCCGTTTGTTCACATCATACGGTGAGAAGTCTTTGTCACGATCGTTTTGGTGTCTAACTGAATTGTGAATTGGTAACGTTATATTGAAAGTGTAAAGCGAAACGACTGAATGAAAACCACTGTCTACCTATAGGTAAATACTGTAATGTTAGATTATAAATTGCAATTGCCTTGGATTATTATTTCAAACTTTATATGGTCGATATAATACCAGGTGATCATTAAGTGCAGGAGGTAATGCCATCCACTAACACTTGAGTCAAGTTCAAGTAGAGTCCCTGTGTCGTCTTAGGGACAACAGCACTGTCGTGTCGGCATGCAGTTAGCATTAGCATAACCGGGGATGGGTGTTTAGCATACTGTGGCGGGGTGACGGTGGTCCGGTTTGTCTGCATCGCAACGATCGGCTCACGAATTAGCATGAGACAGTGACCGCAATGGACTTCGATTCATAGTCATCAGATGATAAAAACTATCCACTGCTGGATATAGGTCTTTTTCAAGGAGCGCCACAACCGTATCCTAGCCTTCCTCATCTAACGACTGGATATACTTTAGACAGACAGCCGGTCAGCGAGCTTAAGGGCGTCGCACGCTACGTCTCTCAGAAGTCTGCACTCAAGAACTCGTCTACACATCAGTTATGTGTTCTGAGCTTTTGAGTGAAGAGTTAAGACTTCATATCATGTTGGGTAATTGTCGTTGAGTCGTAATCGCAACTAAACTGCTGACTACAGCGAATGAAGGACGTCATAGCGGACGATAAGGCGGTTGAGTTACTGGTTTTATGAGCAGCTCAAGTGGTTCTTTGTTGCAACTGTCTCGTATTGTTTATTTTATCAGTTTGAGTTGTTATGGAAAGCTCTATGATAAAGCAAAGTATCTAATCGTATACTAGGTTGTATATAAAGGTACTAAATATTATACCTAGCTTTTCATTAAAATTTTGAATGTTCTTAGAAAATATTACTATCTAGATAATGGATATTTCATAATTTTAAATATATATATTGTATCTTCTAATACCTATTAGAAAATAATGAATGCATACCGGAGCTTTAAAAATTAGGACTACTAAACCAGTCACTTTAAATCACACGTTACACTGGAGCCACAGGATATTTAAAGAAAAGCGGCATTTACAAAAACATATTCTTGATAAAATATACGTAAGGTGTAACAATAAATCATACACTATTCCAGTCAACCGAAGGAAATAAGCATTTTTTGCTAATTATCCGCGTAAACTGGGCCACAGCGTGTTGTGGCTGGCTTGTCAACAGAACAGATCGAATCTCCGACACGCGAAACTGTGCAAATTCGTCACGGAAGAAAACTATTATGAATAAGTAGCAGCCAAGAAAAACTTCTACACAAAGAAAGATGGAAAACTCCACAGAATGTAGTACGTATACATTCTTTGTTTACAGGTTTTCATGCAGGTACCAGCTGGAATATAGGGTTGCGGCTTTAACAGTTTTAATTTAATTTAACTTTCGCTTTACACTTTCAATATCAACACCGTAGAATAGGAACGTAGAAAATTTTATAGCACTGATAGATTCCGCGTCGGCTATCTGCGGGTCGCGACGAAGCTTTGTTTACATTGAATTCGGAGCAGCTCTGTTCGAGATACGTCTTCGTATGCGGATGCCTTGTGAGGTACTAGACCAGGCCACTATTGCAACTAACAGCTGACTAATTTGCAGCACTAACACAACAATGCTGTCGGAAAGAGCATCCCCGACACTTGCACCGTAAGCACCGACACTAACAACAAACGAGAAGAGCCTTTACGATGCAGAAAGTAAGAGTCGAATTGGAATGCACGAGCTATCCGCTTGCTACGGTTGGAGGCGGTAGACTATTCAAATTTGAATACGGGCAGGCGGAGGAAAGCTGCCGTGGCAGGGGCCCAAGGTCGCTCTCCGCGGTCCACGCAACGCGCGATACTCGATACGTATCGCGACACCACCTCCCACCACAATTAACTAACATTTTATGGCATTACACCGACCCATTATGAGTGTTTATGCCCAGCGGGTCACGTGACGCCGATCAACACGCGATTCGCCGAAACTCAATTTTCTGATACGCATTATGCTAAAACGTTGACTAAAATAAATATTTAAATCTGTGTGAAGGTTATTGTTTAATTGTGATTTTATTAGCCGCAGGACCTTGGTCTAATTGTTGGAATAAGTTTGTGAATTTTATGAATAATATTTAGTTTTATTTAATGGAGGGGCGCGGGAAAGTAGGTTAGTTTGTTGATTGAATGCAGCGCTCGGCGTCTGTGAATTTCGTTTAAAAGTGAGTCCGGTGACGTGCGGGACGGAAACATTGTTTGTTAGAATCGGCAGCGGCTGACCTATATGCCTAATTTCGTGTAGAGGTCGCGGCGGCTGCTCGAGGGCTGCGTCCACGGCGGGGGCCCACGGCCGGCCCATGCAAGCTACACACGGGTGTAGTTTTTACTTCACATCTTTACAACCACGGAGTTAAGTCGTACGTACGCTACGCTAGTTTATTACAGTGAGGTCCGCGCCTTTCTTTAAAACTGGAGCAGTTGAAAGCTTTCAATCGAGTGTGCTGCATCTAAAGTGCGATAATAACTTAACCTCAATTTGTAAGCTCTATATTATTTTTGCCTGGATTTTATAATCAGGACTTACAGACTACAATGCATTGTACGAAAGATAAGGTATACAGTACAAACATTAAGTAGTCTAGACGGGTAATGCAAGATTATTTTATAACATATAAGTATACTGAGTCATGATATTTCGTGTTCTTCATACAACATTATGAATTTAGTCGGATGTAGTCCACGTCATGACTGCAGTTGCCCGGCCCACATCTATCACAAACTATCTGCAATATTGTTTTTGTTCGAGTAGCATTACATCACGTACGTCATTCACAAGATCTTAGAAAATTAAAAACATATAAGTTTAAGAAAATCGTTATATTTTCTAGTGGGATTTCTGTTATCATAAGAACTGTTAAAAAATTAATGAAGAAAAATCAATAATTTTAATTTAGTTATGGTTTTGACCGAATTACTTATATCTTTATACTAAAAGCTAAATTGTTTCTCATGCACTACACGGTTTTGCTACAGGGACGATAATAACTTAGTACAGGTAAAATAAAATTTAAATTTATTGAATTCAATCAATTTATTGAAGACGACTGAATGGCGTAGTGGTTAGTGACCCTGGCTACTGAGCCAAAGGTCCCGGGTTCGATTCCCGGCTGGGACAGATATTTGTTTAAACACAGATATTTGTTCTCGGGTCTTGGATGTGCCCGTGAAATGGCAATAGGCCCGCCCCCTATTACATTGGGACTAACATAAACACTGGCGAAAAGTGGGTGCAGCAATGCACCTCTGCCTACCCCGCAAGAGAGTACATTAGTACAAGGTGTGAGTGTTTATATTTATAACTTATTTATTACTTATTTATTTTATTGAATTTAATCTAATTAACACAACAGCTCGTAGACACTTTCATCATTGCATTGCCATTCTACCTTGGTTACGAACCCTCGGTGTCCATACAAAATAAACTAGGTTTAAATAAAGCATAATTAGAATATTATAAATGAATTTGCTTATAAATAGTAGCTTCACAACAACTAGAGCATCTACTGGCTAGCCGTGCTGGCTACAAAACTACTCGTAGCGTATTCGTAGCAAAGTAATCTCGTAGCGCTACGAATTCGTAGTAAATTCGTAGCGTTCGTAGTCGTTTTAGATGGCATCAAGAAAATGATTAAATTGTTTGAAAACTCGTTTCAAAAACAATTTGAATATAAATTAAGTACTAAATTGGTACCTAAACAAATTAGCCGACTCAAAAGGTATAAATGTATACAAAGGAAGTTGCGATAGTCATCTCAAAATTAAATAGGTATTGCTACTAGTTTGCGTGATGTGATGACCTAGTACAATAGTAAGTACGAGTACTTTCCCGTAGAACCTGATTATTATTCATTTATTCAACCCTTATCGATAACGATGATGACAATTTGTTTTTTTTTACTCGGAATTAAATTATATTTGAAGGAAAATAATTAAAAAAGTAGGTCGGGAAAGACGGATAGGTTTACAACCATTATTTTGCTTTTCTAGATTCTTTTATGTTTTTTTTCTTCCGTTGCGGTTTTATCTTGGTGATTTATATAGCAGAGCTTAGGTTGCTGTTGAAAGAGCGATAACACAATAATCGGGATTTACACTTTGATGGCCTACTTACCTACGTTATTGTACAATAGTACTGCCTCTGTGGTCTAGTGGTAGAAGCTTCGCTTCATGACCCAGAGGTCCCGGGTTCGATTCCCGGGTGGGACCATCAATTTGTGTTTCTAAATTGTGGTTCTAAGTTTGGTTAGGACATAGAAGGCTGATCACCTGATGTCCGAAACAGTGGAACGATCCATGCTGTCGGATGGGCATGTAAAGCAGTCGGTCCTGCGCCTAGCTCTCTCCAGTCGTGTCGGTCAATCCGTCCCATTGGGCTATGAGAGTGATGGAACAGAGAGTGCTCCTGTGTACTGCGCACATACTTGGGCACTATAATCTACTCCTGCGTAGATGGCTGATCTCAATTGAGATTGGCCGCCGTGGCCGAAATTCGGCTAGGAGGACATTATTATCATTATTGTACAATAGATAGATGTAGATTGAAAAATAAGAGTCAAAACATAATTTGTTATTTTTCACAATGAGATATAAAAAAACGTATTGCACTTATTTTTATGTTGCGAAAATCTCCCAAGTTTCTTAAGATAATTTAATTTTGTTTAATCAGTAATCACATAACCGCTTTTAGGTTTTAAACATGGTTAAACATAATGGTAAAAGGTATATAACCTCTATTTCCCAGTTTACCTATGGAAAACTTGTTCTAACAACCATTTTCGGATTTAGAATGTATTGAATCACTAATTAAAAGCTGTTTCGTTTTGACTTTGCCATGGAGTCCTTGTTGTCTATTGTCTACATCCCGATGAACGTCGGAATTAAACTTGTACTCCTTGTTATCTTGCAACTTGCAAGTCACTGTCCGCTGTTGGACATATTTATGTGCCTCGTGACGACTGGAAGGATCTTGTTAAGTGACCGAATGTAATTTAAAGTAATGTCTCGGGTCTGTCCAGCCGGCTGCTCCATGCATATTCACGGGGTCACTGACCCCGGCGCAGGTGAATCCATGCGCCGTCCCATTCTCATTAACATTCCCGCTGGAAAACTCACGGTTTTTACCTCGCTCCAGATATGACCAAGATATCTCGATATTTTATGCCAGAACAACCCCCATAAACCTAGATTTTTAGGTCACCCGACTGTAATTAGTAAATTATTTATAAGATTCAGTAAAAAAAAACATACAACTATGCTAATTTCATGTAAATTCTGATGACTGTTAATTATTATGGTTCTAGTTTTAACGATCGTCTGGGGCAGTCGCCTAATGAGTGGTGGTACTTGGATAAATATTACTTACCTCAAGCAAAGTACTTCTGCTGCGCGCTTGCCACACGTGCTACTGGCACAGCTATAAAATATTTTATCGTGCCTCCGGGCAAATTAAGTGAAATTCAACCCACTTTTTTATTCCAACAACAACTGAATCCTGTAATTGCAGATTTATACGAAAAGCTATTTTCCCTGCAATTAGCGAGCGGGTTCCTCGTTTCTTACAACACAAACAAATTCGTTAAATAACAATCAGCATGCAAATGTTTGTTAATAAAGTGTGCGGCGGCGGTGGCGGTGCGTGGTGCTTATCCGGCGCCCCACATCTGGGCAAGGTCCCGGCCTCGGCGCGCGCGACGCAAACACCAAATTGCGTAAGATTACGTGTCGCTTGTAACATGTAATTGCTACTTTGGAACTTCCGCGTAACTGGAAAAAGTTGAGTGCGAAGGCATGCTCGAATCAGGCAAAGTTAGTGAGAGAACACGGACCTTGAAAGTTTTGTAGGAGGAGACGACGTAGGAGGCGCCGTCCTCCAGCTCGTCCAGGCGGTACTTGCGGTCGCCGTCCATGCCGAACACGAAGCGCGCGCCGCGCGGCAGCTCCAGGCGCTCCGACAGGCGGTCCAGCAGCGCGTCCAGCGACGCCAGGTCGCGGCCCGGCTTGAAGCGGAACTCCACGCCCGGGTGGAACGCGTCCCCGTTGCGGTAGAACATGACGCGCCGCGCCTTCCAGTAGTTGAGGTTGGCGTAGCGGCTGGCGGGCTCGGCGCGCGGCGGCCGCGCCGTGGCCTCCGAGCCCTCGGACGCATCGTCGGGGCGCTGCGGGGGCGAGGCGGGGCGCGAGGGCCGCCAGTCACCCGGCTCGCGCTCGTCGTCGCTGGGCGGCTGCGGCTCGGGCTCGGCCGTGGGCGGCGGCGGCTCGGCGGGCGCGGGCTCGGGCGCCACCTGCCGGCGGGCGGGCGGCTGAGCGCGGCGCGGCGCTCGACGTGACATGCCGCGCGCCGCGAGCACACTGCCGCCGCCGCCCGCACGTGACCGCTCTCCAATCACCTAATGCGAGGACAGCGCGTGTCTATACGCGCATCGCCATTCATGCGGCGCGATTCATGCCCACGTGTTGATTGATATGTGACGCGGGGGTGTCAGCCGTTCGCAAGTAATTGCTGACTTGTTCGCAAACAAATTGAAACGTTTGCTGCGTTGGAAGTGACTTTAATTAATGAAAGACTTGTATGTAACTCGAGGGTGATTGGAGGTGGTCACGGCGGCGGCGGCAGGCGACGGCGGCCTCACGCCATCGACTTATTGTGAAATGAATCATGAGTAAAAACTACGTAAGAAACCCTTTGCAGCAATTTCCTCGTAATAATATGCAAATACCATCAACTTTTATAAGGTAACATTCAGTTTGAAATCGATATTTTTGCCTTCATGTATTAAGTCTTGAATAGGAAAACTAGTTCTGCAAAATGTTCATTTGTAGGAAAAGAAATAAAATGATTTCTTCGTATGGAATTATGGAGTTGTAAAAGCGATGGTAATTTTTCCTTAGTAAGTGGGTATGCAAATTCACTTCATGTTGTTAATTTTTGCCCTTAATTTCAAAAGGAAATTGGTTGTAGACCACGTATTTTTAATATTCACTACATGAAAACAACACTGGACCTACTGATACCGGCAGCACCTGCACAATTTGTAGATCTTCTATTCGCAATCTCTTTGATCGTCATCTATACTTCATCAGCTGCTTACAAAGTTTTGTATTTATTCATGATAAACGAATGACAATATCAGTAATTTCAAAAAAGATATATTAGATAAATATTTTAAAATAGTAGTTGTGAAACAGGAATGCTGATTATTACAAACCGACTCAGTTCGAATTAGGTAAGTACCACATGGCGTAATTAGTACGATAAATGCAGTAATATGTTGATAAAAAATTTGTTGAGTTTGTTTTAAATACCACAGACTTTCGGTTATCAACCTCCTCTCAAAACAAATAACAACACCATATCAAATATAAGTAATAATTAATATTAATTAAAGCACCTTCCGATGACTATCTACCCACTCCGTTTTACGCCACATGAAAACATTCACTTGGCTCTAGTCCAAATAAATGTTTAGTATAATTTAAATTCCATTAACTTTACACATATTTACATCACCTAATTTTAATGGTTAAAATATAAACTATTTATTATATAGAAAGGGCCCCTATAATTTATTAAGTACTAGGTACTAGTATATTTTAAAAAACTTACCACAACTGCTGCTGTAGACATATTTTCTTCTGAAGTCATTTAGAACTCAAAATAAACGTGACCACCGGCCGACATTATAATCACATCGAATCACACACAAAAGAAAACATAAAATTCGAATTTGGAAACAAAAGCGCGCGACGTAGAAAAAAAAAACTCAACGCTTCGCGCGAAGACGGTTCGCGGCCAGTGTCCGGGCAATAAGTCACTGCGGGTTCTTCCGGGAGGTTTTATACGAGCAGAGCGGCGATAGTTGACACACGACCTCCTTGGTATGTGGTGACTGGCTGATTAATTGGGAAGGAGTGAGCTGGGCGGATGTAGGGCGGGCGGCGGAGAGTCGTCCGGTTATGTTTTGTGAACGGAACCGAATGAGGCTTGTGTTGAACGGCGTGGCGCGCGGTCGCTGGACTCGTGTGCGCGGGGGTGGCGCGGACATAGGTTTAGCTTAGTCACGCCATGGTATGAGATACCTAGTTAGATGTAACAATCTGTTTTTATCAGACTTACTAAATGTTAAGATTAACACTGATACATTTTTATTAAAATTAAAAAGTACTCGTTATTCTATATGCGTTTGTTAGGTATAATATGTTATAGTTACTTAAAAAGTGAATTTTTAAGCCTAAAAAGTTATAAGTGTAATGCTACAATTAAACGATATAGCAAGTGCTACGAGACTCGTAGCAAACATACGCTACGTCGTAGACTCGTAGCAAACACGTTGTAGCACAACGAATTATTTGTTGTTAACATTATTTGTTGTTCTGTTCTGTTAAAACAAACTATAACAAACAACAAAATTATATTTGAAAGATGCTCGCTATGTTTTATATCTTTATTTAAATCGATGGCTGGGCAAGCCTGACGCACACCGGGCATCAACCGGTCAATCGAGGCACGTGCTAGTATGTAGGGTAAAGGCGTCGGGCGGTATTTTTCCTTTTTTTTCTCATTTTCCCGCCAGCGCAGGTCTAACGGCCAATTACCTGACACCATTTTGTTTTTGTGTGAGTGTTGCCTTTGTTCGGACGAGCGAGTGAATCATATTGTAATTGTTTTGGTATTAATTCAAAATTGATAATGATGTAAGATATTTTATGTACGGTTAGCTTATACTTCCGTACCTTGACAAACTGACAAACCGTCAATATTTCAACGAATGGATAGGCGGTTTGTTAGATTGACAAGGTACAAAAGTGTATAGCTACTTCTGCAGCTGACTGTACATTAATTGTGGACTGTGTAGCAATTATTCAATGGTATAAAAGTATAAAGCCTATTGCGACGGAAAAAGATTTTTATTGCTGCTGTAGGTATAGTATGTAGAAGACTTCTACATACTTCTACTGGTGTAGAAGGTGTATACTTCTACTAGAAGTATACACCTTTATTATACATAACTGCATGTGTGTATTATGTTCCTATGATGCATTTAGGTTTATTTTATATACACTAAGCACTCCAAAGTACTTGAAGTAAATAGGTTAGGTAGTGATTATAATATTTACATAAACGATTTGATGCTTGAGTGGGTATATTCGCGTGATATGTCGCTGAGGTAGTTTTAACAAAAAAACTCAGCTGCCTTATAAAAAGCTGCAGGTTTCAGCATTTTTTCAAAGTTTTAATAAAAGAAAATTACAATATTTGGATATGTATACATATGTATAAATATGTATGTGAATGCTGACCTACTTGTGTTGGGAACCTGTAAACATTGCACACTCTGGTATACACTGATAAAAAAACACCCTGTTTACGAAAACTTCCATTGCCATTCATAAGAAAAGAAATTTCAAGAAAAATTACCTTAATCGAAGTTGTGACTAATTTTATTCAATTTAACTTTGGAATAAGTCATAAGTACTTTAGAAACATAGAATTAACGATGAGAAATCATGCCCCTCGATTAGCAAAGGTCATATTATAAAGTTTCAAGTGAATCATAGTAGAGTTGTGCAGGTGTACACGTTACTAAACTTCGTTACTAAACTATACTTAATGATTGAAACACAGCAGGTAATTTAAAGTTAAATAATGTTGTAAGTTTATTATATTAGAAATAAATATAGTTTATAGTATAATATCTCACAAGTATTAAATAAGTCTATCTAGATCTTTCAAGTTATAGATTTTTTTCTGCAAAACGCAAAATTCCGAGTCCGATATTACATCTCTGCACTGACTTTACCCATAATTTCGTAATAAAATTCTTTCAAATCATTAAATCGTGAAATACCTCCGCCCACATAAGCCTACCAGCGGAAGCGTATGCGTGATGCCCTTCATAAAACTCACAGGAAAACTATACACTTATCGGGTCTAGATAACTATCAGTACCTACGTTTCTAATGATTATTTTTGTTTCCTGCCGAAGGTCTTACAACACTACTTAACAAGGACACCGGGGAATTAATAAGGCTTTTGATTTTGTTTGCGTACTTAATTGATTTTTCAAGTACACGATATAGTTTTAGTACTAAATCGCAAGTGCTACGAAACTACGGCTACGAGCTACGAAATGCTACGGGCTACGATATTCGTAGCATTTCGTAGCCCTGTTTTTTAATTTTTTATGAAGTTCTGATTCTTATAAATTTTATTTCAAAAAAAGTTTAGAAAGGTTGAAATAATACAAAATTACTTGAATCATGTATAGACTACACTTTTAAAATTATCGTAATTGATTAAGTAAATATACACAATATACATGTCTGACCTTATTATACAGTCTTGCTAAATATTATATACCTACTTAGTTAAAGGCATATCTAAGTAGTATCTAACAATCATAATTTAATCACTAAACATCTGAGATTTGTTTGCAAACGAGGTCTCTTATCCAAATTTCAGTCATTAAATCTTACCACACAAAGCGGTAAAATCAGTAAAATTTATGAGTTCCTAGTTTATTATTACACGGCAGTCAGCGTCAAGTTAGTCATTTATCATTCGGCAGTGAGCCGTCACTTCTATAATTTATTCTGACTCGTTTTTTATAAGTTTTATAACAGAGAATTACGTAAGCCTTTCTTGAAACGAGGGAATAAATAAGCTGAAAGAATTAGGTAAGGGATAAGTGATAGGGCCGTCTGAAACGTAATTTATTTGCATAGATAATCCACGGTTTAAATCCCCGTTTCTGATTAAACAGGTAAGTAGGCAAGGAAATAATGCCACAGAAATCCACAAGTTTACCACGAATAATCAGTTATAAGTACTGATTGAATATTTCATTATTGGTTAGAATTGAATATAATACCAACTCGTACAGCTATTTACCGCCTCCTCAAATTACACAAAAATTAAGCCAATACCATCGCTCCACTATCTTATCTACCCATCCCACCCTCACTTCTAAACCCACCCTTACGGCGCCTACAATAAAGTACACATTTTATAACTAGTAGTAAGTAGTCAGGTTGCTAGTGGCATGCGGTGACAGTCATTAGCGACAGGCTGTCATAAATGTGCGCATCCTGTGTTTGATTGGCCGCGTCCGGCCCGCCCCCGCCCCCGCCCGCCCAGGGGGCTGCCCCGAGAGAAAACTGTTGCTAGGCAACCGTCTTGCTCGGTTGAGCAAGAGATTTCCCGTTACTTTTACTGCCTAATTCTAAGGGGTAGAAGCTCAGATTCGATTGTGCTTTTATCTATCTTGTAAGAAAGACAATTTGATACTGTTCACGTGATGATCTTTACAGAGCTAATGGCGCTCTTCCTTCGCTCGCTCTTGTCACGTAAAACGACCATGGCTTATATTTTTACTATTAATTTGAAAGTAGGTATTTTCAAACTATTGCTCTTATTACCTACGTTGTTTTAAGAACACTTTAACATGCGACTAAGTAATGTAAAGATTGTAATCAACTTTTGTATTAATCAATGAAAATCTGTTGTGGTCTACAACTTTTTAGCTCAAGGGCAAACATCAGGTAATTCCGTCCATTAGCTAACAGAAGAAAAGCATGAGCATGACCACTGCTGACCTATAACAACACGATGTCACGTAAGTCTGGATAATAATATGAAAGAATTTAATACCTACTGTACCTATTTAGCTAATTTACTAAAAGGGTTACTTAAACTAAAAGTTTTCTGAAAGCTCATTTACGTAGACTTTACAGAAAGATACATACAACTTTCAACGAAATCGTAAGTTATGACCGTTTGTGTTAAAGTTTGCTCGCACTAGACTAGGATAGTACCAATAGAGTAATTTAGTGACTATATAAATCACTCGTCATTGGCTAAAAATACGTTTCCGTTGACTAAATCACTTGCTATTGGCTAAAGACAGGTTTCGTTACTAAATTACTGCAAACAAGGCTTTGCTGGCGTTAGTAGAAGTGTGTTAAACAACCTGGTTCGTTTACACCTTCAATAAAATCATTTTTTGATATTCAATTTAAATTTTCGGTACCATGTATTTTACAGCCTGCATGTATATACCTAAATACCCTTATCCACAGCGGTATGGTATTACAAAAACGCTATCAGTAGTGTTTCAATAAAGAGGCCGCGTGACTTATATTTTTTACACGAGTTATATAAATCGCTCTATTGCGAATAATTGCCATCCGGTCAGGCGGCCAGCTATAAGCATTCCTTCGACGACGCGACTGCCAGTCACAGAGTAGGTAGGTAATATAGTTTAGACTTTCGTGATAACATTGCGTGTACTTATTGTACTTCATTTTTATACAATTTACTGACCCGTTTACTTTCAATATTTATGGGGTTTGGTTTTTGTATGTTGGACAAGGCGACGGTATTGTGTATAGTATAGGTACCATACCTATCTACTTTTCCATTCAACAATGGATAATAATACGGTACTTGTATTATGGCCGGTGTTTGCGGTACCGTAGAACAATTTTATTTTTGCAAAGGGAGTAAGTAGGATATTTACATACCTATCTAATATCTATCCTAACTAATATTATAAATGCGAAAGTAACTGTGTCTGTCTGTCTGTCTGTTACTCTTTCACGCCAAAACTACTGAACGGATTTGAATGAAATTTGGTATACATACGGTCTAGACCCTGGGAAAGAACATAGGCTACTTTTTATCCCGGAATTCCCACGGGAAAAACCTTTTTAACGCGAAGCGAAGCGCGCGAGAATAGCTAGTCTTATATAAAACTTTATGAAAGTAACGGCAAACTAATGAAAGATATAAATAATTGTTTGTTTTAGTCAGATTTATTGTAATAAAAATGTAAAAAAAACTTTGAACATTGATTAGAATTATTCTACTTCTGTAGTTTCGCGTTTGTGTTTCTTTTTCTTCTTTTTAGGCGCTTCGTCTGTGTTTGCAACGACGTTCTCATCTAAAAGGTCATCTTTGGAACGCTTTTTCTTCTTTTTATTTTGAATTTCGTTATCAACTTCAGCAACTACATTTATTTCCTCCGCTTCTGCAGTTTCCGATTCATTACGTTTTTTCTTTTTCTTCTTTTTAGTTACGACTTCTTCGTTGACAGTGTCTACGGGTGTACTGGTTTCTTCATCTATTACATTTTCCGTTACCTCTTTCTCCCGTTTTACTTTTTTCTTCTTTTTGCGTTTCTTAGATTCTTCAACTTCCACATTATTTTCCGCCATTATATCAGTGTCGCCGTTTTGCTCAGCGGGGGCTATGTATTCATCACCATTAGATTCTGATATTTTATTTTTCTTCTTCTTATTTTTCTTTCTTTCATTTCCATCTTGTGTCGCATTTTCCAGTACATCGTTTTGTACATCGTCTACACCATCATCATCTTTTTTAGATTTTCTCTTCAGAGATTTCTTATCAACTTCATTATTCTCCCCATTAGTCTCGTCTCCGTTCTTTTGACTCCTCTCAGCATCCTTTGGTTCTCTATCAAGCACTGCTAGAAAGAAGCCAGTCGTCAAATCAGAGTCAGGCTTAGCATACAGACAACGTACACCGATACTGCCATACATGTTCGAGCCAAAATTGTTCCATTGACCTTTTAGCAATTCTTTGACATCTTGGACTCGCCACCTGGCTCTCGAAACCATGACTGAGTTGGTGACCACTCTTTCGTTCTCTTCTGGATAGAGGGAGCAAGTGCTGTAGACGATTCTCTTGGCTTTCGGGAACGCGTTCATGGCATGTTTCAGGAATTTCTCCTGAAGCGACGTGAGCTTGGCGAGGCGCGCCGGCTCGATGTAGTTGTGCACGCTGAAATCCATTCCTGAAACATTTTCAAATAATGAGTAATGGTTTTTAAATCATTCAGGTTTGGATGTGTAAGTAAGTTCTTCTACTATCTACTATGTATTGATATAATTATCTTATTTTTGCACTTACTTTATCCTATTTAGGTATGTATAGGTAAAAACTTGTCATAGATTTCATTTACACAGGTAAGCAAGCACAGTATTCTGACTAATGACGTGTGTTCGATTTCATGCCATTAGGTGGACATAATGTGATGCTAAATTTCTTAGTATTACCTGATCCCGAGCAGCTTGGGTCCAGAAGGATATACTCGACGTCGTCAAAGTCCCCTCTCTTCAGTTCGAGAGCGTCCTTGTGCATGGTGGTCACACACTTGCAGCCGGTCTTCTCCACGAACTCACACAGGGTCTGGTATCGAGTCTCGTTTCTCTCCACTGCATAGACTTTTCCCTGTAGACAAGACGTAATTTTTTTGAGATTTGGAAATGGCGAACATTTTATTTATTTGTAATGCTGTTAACATTAGACATAAAGTGTCTGTCTGAGGTAGGCGTGGTCAGGTGATAGCGTTATAGCGCTGGTTGGTAGAGCCCTAACTGCAGCAGTGGACAATGGTTTTTTGAATAAGTTTGAGCACATGCTGCCTGTTATGGAACGGGGTCTACATGATAACCGTATGCTCCGGATAAGCGACTATTCGGCTATTACAGTGAGAGCCAATTAGTAGAATTGAAATGCACTCTATTTTCTAAAGACTCCTATTTACTGATCATTCTCTTATCATACTACCCCAGTCGTGTCGTACCTCATTCCTCATGTACGCGGCCACCTGGGAAGTCTTCATGCCGGGCGCGGCGCACATGTCCAGCACCACGCTGCCCTGAGGTGGCGCCAGCAGGTGCACCGCTAGCGAGGTCGCCTGGAGACAACGGCAGCAGTAGGTTATTATAGTTTACTAGCTGTTCCCGCGAGCTAAGCTTCGCCTTAAAAAGTTTTCCCGTGGGAATTCCGGGATAAAAAGTAGACAATGTTCTTTCTCAGGGTCTAGACCATATGTATACCAAATTTCATTCAAATCCGTTCAGTAGTTTTGGCGTGATAGAGTAACAGACAGACAGTTATTTTCACATTTATAATATTAGTTAGGATAGCAAGTCTACAAGTTTGATGGTATAAGTATCGGGACCAGTGGCGGCTGCACCTCAAGTGCGCCCGTGCAACGCACTACCATTTAAAAACCTTCTAAATATGTACCTTCTTTCTTCCTATACCATACTAGGTACGTGTAAAAATAAACTTCACAAAAAATACCAATATAACAACCGTAATACCTACCCTAAACAGAAATTACATAAATCTGATTATCGTTACGAGTTAAATGAAATCGAGCTGGCCTATTTTGATTTCTACTGCGAAAGAATTAGATCTTATTTTTGCTTGAACAAAAACGGCCTCGTGCGCTCGGATTGTCGCACGGCGCGAGCTCCTACATCTAGTATGAAACAGGATGGAAATCGCCCGGGCGTGAGACGGAAGATGCTCAGTACAAACTGTATGCAGTTCTAGGATAAATTCGTGCGCCGCACGCGACCGGAAATTGCCGAAATAATACGAATGACGCCACGGGACGGGATTCGGGAGGCGCGGGCGGTGTCTGACCGGTGGCGTGACCCGCGTGACCTACGAACGATGCACTTGTCATGTCATTGTCAGTTTCACCTTTCGCGCGCGAATACGTAATTAATTTGCTAATTACTTATTAACTAAGAAAGTAGTAAAGATTTCGTGAGTGTGTATGTGTGTGAGTGAAAATGAGTGCATAATACAATATTGACTTCATAAAAAGCAATAGGACATTGCAAAATAGACTGGACATTAAATCTGCTGGGCCGCCTCGGCCTTTACGAGTAGTGCAAAACAAAAAATGAAACTTATAAGTACCTACCTGGATTTTCAAAAGTGAAATGTTCAATAAAAAGAAATTATGTGGATGTGAGAGACTAATGCTTTATTTTGCTTTCCGTGTGTTGTTTTCGTTTCGACGGAGAAGCTATTTCGCGTCAATAAATAAGGTAAAATGGGTGATTCTCAAAAAATGGCTCCAAAAGCATAATTTCTTTGGCGCATTTTTTTTTTCATGTTGTTTGAATATTATACCCCACATATTGTAGAGGCTTTAGACCTCTTTAGTTATCTCTTATTGGCCCAGAAATCTATCGAGCCGATTCAAAGTTACAGCGATTTTAAACAATTTTGGGCCAATGAAATTAGATTGGCACCAATGAAATTAGAAAACACACTAAAGGAATTATAAAAGGTCCCAAAGAAGTTAGTTTTAAGAACAAAGAAATTAGAAATTGTTTTAAAGAAATTAGTTTTATACGTAGATTGCAAATAATATACAACAAAACTAAAAATCACGCATATCTTTATTTGTTTTTAACATAATTACCTGATCACGTAAGGGTGCAAGGGTTCTAAACATCCGAATGAACCAATTGCCAACCTCACCTGCCCGTGGTGCACTCTGCTAAACAACAGACGAGGCTCTGGCGACCGGATGATGGCAGTATAACCATCCAAAAACAGCTACTCCAAATCCCATAGGCCGGCGATGGGCAGCAGCGTCACCGGTATAAAAAAGTGTAAAGAGGACGAGGATACGATGTCCCTGGAGTCCGGCCACATGTTCTACCATCAGGAGGGCGACCAACTGTCCCAAGGTGGCGTAGGATTCCTCGTCAACAAGACCCTTGTCAACAACGTAGTGGAGATCAGCAGTGTGTCAAATCGGGTAGCGTACCTAGTACTTAAACTAACCGAGAGGTATTCCTTGAAGGTCGTACAGGTATATGCACCAACCTCGGCACACTCTGACACAGAAGTCGAAGCAGTATACGAGGATATCTCTAGGGCATCACGTGTACTGCTAGGACCCAATACACCGTTGTGATGGGGGACTTCAACGCCAAAGTGGGAGTACAAGAATGCGACGAATCGAGGGTAGGACATCATGGCTTTGGTAGCAGAAACCAGAGAGGGCAAATGCTTGTAGACTTCCTCGAAAGGGAGGGGCTTTCTTTCTGATGAATTCTTTCTTTGAGAATCGGCCCCAGAGGAAGTGGACATGGGAAAGCCCCGATGGTAGGACGAAAAACGAAAAAGACTTCATTATGACTAACAAGCTGCACATTTTCAGATATGTCCCAGTGATCAATAGGTTTAAAACTGGGAGTGATCACCGACTTCTCCGAGGCACTCTGAATATCAACTTCGAGCTGGAGAGGAGATGTCTGGTGAAGCGACCCTTCGTCCCACACTGCACCAAATTGGAGCTGTCAACACCAGCTTCTAGAGAGGACTACAGTTAGACAACTATAGACCGATTTCGCTTTTAAGCCATGTATACAAGCTGGTCTCAAGGGTTATCACGAATGGTCTTGCCCAAAAGTTAGACGAGTTTCAGCACCCGGAGCAGGCTGGGTTTCAAAAAGGCTTTAGTACAATAGACCACATCCACACAGAATTGATTGTACAGAAGACCGAAGAGTATAATCAGCCTCTGTATCTAGCCTAAGCAGTTTTGGAATCCTTGCAGAGATGCCAAATCGACTGGCGCTATATCGAGGTGTTGAGGTGTCTGTACAATGCCGCTACTATGACTGTCCAAGTACAGGACCACAAGACAGGACCTATCCAACTGAAACGTGGAGTGAGACGGGGGGATGTGATATCTCCGAAACTGTTCACCAATTCACTAGATGTCTTTAAGACGTTGGACTGGAAAGGACATGGCATATGTATAAATGGCGAGTACATGTCACATCTCCGCTTCGCGGACGACATCGTTATTATGGCAGAATCTCTGCAGGAACTTAGCTGGATGCTAAGTGGCCTAAATGCTGCTTCCCGACGTGTAGGCCTCGGTATGAACTAGGACAAGACGAAAGTCATGTACAAATGCTCACATGAAACCGGAGCCGGTCGTCGTTGGTGAGGCAACAATCGAAGTTGTGCATGAATACGTCTAACTCGGGCAGACTATTCGGCTAGGCAGAAGCAACTTGGACAAGGAAGCTGCAAGGCGCATCCAACTGGGTTGGGCTGCATTCGGGAAACTTCGTCACATATTCTCCTCGTCCATTCCTCAGAGCCCGAAGACAAAAGTCTTCAACCAGTGCGTCCTGCTAGTGATGGTGCTGAGACGTGGACACTGACGGTAGGACTGGTCCACCGATTTAAAGTCGCTCAGCGTGCTATGGCTCTCCATAGAAACCCCAAGCATAACTCTCTAGTTATGCTTGGGGTTTCTCTGATGGATCGTATCAGAAATGAGGTTATCCGTCAGAGGACTAAGGTTACCAACATAGCTGTCAAAATATGCAACCAGAAGTGGCAGTGGGCTGGTCAAATCTGCCGAAGAACCGATAACCGTTGGGGTAGCCGAGTTCTCGAGTGGAGACCACGAACAGGCAACCGCAGCGTGGGACGCCCTCCTGCCCGCTGGACTGACGACCTTAGGCGGGCAGCCGGTAGTAGTTGGATGAGGAAGGCCGAGAACCGAGTGCTGTGGCGCTTATTGGGAGAGGTCTATGTTCAGTGGATGATTATTGGCTGATGATGATGATGAGAGAATTAACCATAATAGACATTGAATGCATAAAGTTAGCGTTATTAATGGTGTTTCATACTCAATACTAATTTCTTTGTATCAAAACTAATTTCGTTGGCGCAGAATGCCAAAGAAATCCAAAGAAATTATTGCCAACGAAATTAGAAATCATCACTTAAAATTTATTTTTGCAGAAAGCTGATGTACAATTGGAACCTCTTATTGACACGTGCATACTGTTTGAATAGACATACGTGGACAAAAATATGTATGCAACAAAAACAAATAATAGCATGAAAGTAACAATCGAAGAAATTAGGCACTTACCTGACCAAAACCCGTTATGGCGCAAAAAAAAAATTTTTTTGTCATACTCCGTAAACTTACGCTCCTCTGCTCCTGGTTGAAGATAGTGGGGGACTGAAGGGTGAGGGACGCATGGTGATTATGTCCGGTGATCGTTTAAACCCAGAGTAGGAAGACGGTATCGTTACGCCAAAGAAGTTAGTTTTTTTTCTCGGACAAAATTGAATGCGTTATATTTTTGAAAACTAAACCTAAGAGTGAATAGAAACCTAATTTACAATTACCATAAGTATCTGTTATAATGATAACATATAAATCATAAGCTTATTTTACTTTAAAAAGTGAGTTTTTCTTGACCTAAAAATAAAATCAAGTGAAGGACGCGCCAAAGAACTTATGATATGGAGTTTTAAAAAATCATTGTCGCTTTCTTTATAAATTTATGCATTACATTACTAATGTATAAAAACGGTCACAAGATACATTATTGAAAAAAAAATACATCCTGCTATAAAACTATCAATTTCATGTATTTTATGGCTTGGACATACCTAAATCGCGTCATCTGAGAATCACCCAAATATACTTATAATTTTTTTACTTCTAATATTGTAGTAGTTAATCTATTTTTCTCCAAAAAATTACTAAACCCATAAAGTGCACCACCGGGTATCTGAGGCACCAGCCGCCACTGATCGGGACTGAGGAAATCGCTAGGTTATAATAAACAAGGCTGTGCCTACAGTACAGAAACTGTTGGCCTGTCTATCGGTTTAGTATACTTTACGCAATTTGCATCATTATGCGCCAAACAGCTTGATTTTTGAGTATGAATAATGCAATCCAAATTAACTGCTGCATTATACTGAACAAACGTTATGCCTACAGTATGTCAGTTGAATATTTTGCTCCTGTTCTTCAAACAAAGATGTTGATGTAATTTGAGTGGACTCAGAAACTTACCTTGTCTTGCAAAATGATATTGTTCTCCAAATATAACTCATGGTTGTGCAGTTTAGTGCCAGTCGGGAACACATATACAGTCTTCACATGGTAGTCTTGAGTGAAGTCGTACTCTGAAAGGCTCTGTATCTGCTGTAGGTAGTCATCGTAAGAGCCCGAAGTGCATCGGACAAAGTTGTAGCCCTCATCTTGAAAAGCTCGGACAGCATCAGAGGTAGTTAACAGGTTTGTGTTGATGCGGACATAGCGAGGCCTTCGCACATCTTAAAGAAACAATAATTATACTTTAATGTTACTAAAATTTTGTTTCATCATGAAAAAAAAGGAATACAGTAATATTTACCTCAGATAAAGAACTTAAAAAGTAAATGCATATGGAAAATAAATGTTGAATGGTGATGTCAAAACATATTTATTTCCAAATAAATTACTACAATTTGGTATCAAAGCACACAGTTTACATTATGACACTGCTATAATACTGCATGGAAACCAGAGTGGAATGTCTTAACACACTTATCATAAATTATGAAAAATCAATCTTGTTTTAAGTTCAAGCTACTCTTGTCAGCATCAGTTGGTGACTCATATGAAAACTTAGTAATTTCATTTCCTTCATCGTCATATTCCTTCTCATGGTAAGCTTTGTATGCATAAGCACATATGATCAGGTTGACCGCGACAACAGCCGCTATCACAGACCAGACATTACGAGTGAAGGTATCCACTGGGTATTCCTCCGTTAGTAAATGGCGAACCCCAAAGAATGCCACAAATGGAATAGTGAACATGGCCACACTGTACAGAAATAGGTTAGCAAGAGCATATGCGGCTATCTGGTTCCTGATGCGTGAAGCTCGCCCTTCGTTACTCGCTGTATCAGCCATTTTGATGCAATAGGAGTGAGTTTACAACTGCAAAAGAGAAAAGAAGGTATATTTTATGGGAGGTTTACCTGAGGTCTTCAAATCTTCTTGGTGCTCAGCCTTGTAGCTTTCAAATTGCTCTTTGTATGAATTTATCAGTTGCTCGGGTTTACTTTTCCCGGGCAGTTCTTTTTTGCCAAACAGTAGTTCTGAAGTGAGGACCCTGGCCAGCCACGGGTCCAGACGCGGTTCATTGACGAGAATATTACATTTTCCAAAGATTTTGTCAATGTAAGATGAATGTTTTATCGTTTCTGTTATCAGCGCAAATAGCGCATTGGTCCTCTGCAATTAGCACAATAAAATAAATATGAAAAGAGGAAACGAAACCTAAAACAAAGCAAATGATAAGTTGGGGACTTACAAAATGACGAAGTTTGTTGTCGTATAACAACGTCTTTACGCTGCCTCCTTCAGTGGCAACTTTTTTATAAATATTTGCAGCTATTTTATAAGGTCTTGGCACTTTCACGGAATGCTCAAACATCGTTTTTCAACAAAAAAATGACCTAAATTTACCAAATAAAGCTCATTTTCTATAGAAATAATCACGAGACAAATGTCAAAATTGACGTAGGTTGAGTGAGGTTAGTAAGTTCATGTAGACACCTTTTTTCACAGATAAGTACTTATTTTCCTTGAGCGTAACGTTGCGTCGACTTGATATAAATAACGATAACGATTATTGTTAATATTGTAATAGAAAACAGACTTACACCAATCAAACTTTCATTCCATTCATTCATTCATTCATCAATCAAATAGAAAAAAAAACTATGCCATAGACAATTTAATTTACACAACCGTACAAAGTTGTTGCACGTAATCTTTATTTACAATAACTCTAAAACATATTTTTGCGTTAATTTGTGTAATATTTAGAGAATAATGTAAATTTTCTCCACCGAGGTAACCCGCCAACCATTTCGAAAACTTGATTTCTCATGTTGTTTGTGTAATGTTATCGTTGTCAGTTTTCTTTTCGAATGGCGTTTTGTCAGTATAAAATACCAGGAAATGCTCTGATTCAACAAACAGCGGTTTCAATAACAATGACTAAAGTGTACTGTTCGTTATTTTCAGTCTGGGACAGTTACACGCTCGCTATGTAAGCAACCAGTGAAAGGTGTTATAATGTGGGGGTAATTTGAGTAATCCGGGCAAAGTCTGTGATAACAATGGTTCCTGCGCCGAGTTGCCCGTACACCTGGGACTACTGGTCCTCGTCCCCGACCGAGGGCATCGAGCTGGCCTGTCTGATGCCCAACTCCGTCTACATTCCTCTCAGGGCCAGTTGGGACTCTACATTGCAAGATGTCAAGGAGGTAAGGCCTAGGATGTATATCCTGTCTTCAGCTATGACTCATGCCACCAGTATACATAACATTTCCTTTGGTCTGGCACAGAATCTAGGTTACTGTATTAACTACATGTTTACATAATGATACATACATACATACATCCATCCTGACATCCCTCAGCAGGGACAAAGGGCTTTGAGAAGATTTCTCCATCTGACTCGATCTTGGGCAGCGGCTGCGAGATCCTCCCACTCCATCCTCATAACCTTTGCCTCACTCTCCACAGAACGTCGCCAGGTTGTTTTAGGGCGGCCTCTTTTACGGCTTCCAGGTGGCTGCCAGGTGAGTATGCGCTTCGAAGGAGTTTCTCCAGGTCTTCTAAGGGTATGCCCCAGCCACCTCCATTTTCTAATGAGGATTTCTTGGTCGATAGGTTTCTGCTTGGTCAGTCTCCACAGTTCCGCGTTCGAAATGGTTCGTGGCCAGTAAATCCGCAAGATTCGCCTTAAGCATTTGTTGACAAATACTTGTAGCTTGCTGGATAGGTCTTTCCGAACGAACCATGTCTCGCAACCGTATAACAGGACTGACTTCACGTTAGACTCGAAAATCCTCACTTTTGTTCGCCGGGTGATGACGCTGGAGCTCCACACTGGTTTCAACTGGGCAAACGCGCCTCTTGCCTTGTTCAGACGACTCTCTATGTCCAAGTCTGTCCCGCCTGTTGGATCTACTACTCCCCCTAGGTAAGTGAATTTGTTAACCCTTTCAACGTCGACGCCATTGATTTGGAGCGGCTGGTCATCAAGGGACCGAAGGCGCATCTCCTTGGTTTTCCCAATATTGATGCGAAGACCTTCTTTCGCCGCTTCCGTGGCAAGGTCGTTTGTTTTGGACTGAAGGTCAGCACGACTTGTAGAGAACAAGCACAGGTCGTCTGCAAAATCTATGTCTTCCAGGTGCTTATTCTCAGACCAGGGTAAGCCCCTTTGACATTTGCAAGTCACTCTACACATCACGTCGTCTAGAACAATAAGGAACAGAAGCGGAGACAGCAGACACCCTTGCTTAACACCTGAAGTCACTGGGATGGGATCAGTGAGACGGCCTTTATGCATCACTCTACAGGAGGACCCTTCATACAGACACTTGATGAGTCCGATGATCTTCTCCGGTATTCCTCTCTTCTTGAGTATGCGCCATATACTGGACCACTTCACTCGGTCAAATGCCTTCTCAAAGTCGACGAACAATGTGAAGATCTCACATTGCATTTCGTTGCATTGCTCGAGAATCATTCTGACAACGTTTAGTTGGTCTGTGCATGATCTGCCTGGTCTGAAACCACCCTGCTCTTCTCTCAAGTGTGTGTCTACTGCACCCGCCATCCGACTCAGCAGTATTTTGCACAGGATCTTCGAACACACCGGCAACAAGTTGATACCCCGCCAATTCGCACAACACGATAAATCGCCTTTCTTTGGTAGCTTCACTAAGACACCTTCTTTCCAGCTGTCCGGTACTTGTTCTTGTTCCCATATCGATGTCAGTAGCGGAAACAACACGTCTGCAGAAACTTCTGCATTGGCTTTCAGAGCATCGATAGGTATAGCGTCGATGCCAGGTGCTTTTCGGTTCTTTAGCGATTTTATTGCTGAAGCTATTTCAAGCCGTGTTGGAGGCTGGATATTTATGTCGAGACAGTATTGGTGACTGTTACTGTCTATATCCTCCTCTGCCACATCTGCGTGCGACGGTTGTGGAGCTTCAAAAACCTCGCTGAAGTGTTGCTGCCATCTTAGAAGCTGGTCTCCCAGTGTTACTAAGAGCTTACCGTCCTGGCTCTTTATGGGTCGGTCTTTACTGGGTTTTCGGCACAACTCTTTGCCTGCTCGGTACACTTCTCTGGTGTTCCCAGTCATGGCAGCTTTCTCTGCTCTACGAGCAATAGACTCAGCCCAGCGTCGCTTATCTTTTTTAAGGCTACGTTTGATGTCGGTTTCGCATAAGAAGTATTCGTAGGCTAGCGCTTCTTTAGCATCGTGATCCTGCTCTGCGTTCAGCTGACCTTTGATGGATTTGCGATTTTGGATTTTATCCCACGTCTCGTTTGTGATCCATTCCTTCCGAGAATACTCCTTATACCCTAACACTTCCTTGCAGCAATTTTGTAACACGTCGCTAAGCTGGCCCCAGTGCTCTTCGATCGGAGCTTCGTCTATGGCTAGAGAAAAGTATCTGTTGTGGAGCTCAACGCCAAATCTATGTTTTACGTCGGGATCCTGAAGTTTGTCAACGTCGAAAGGTTTGTTAGTTGGTGTTGATCTCTGTTGAGCGTTTGCTATCTTCAGCTTGATCTTAGCGACGACAAGGTGATGGTCACTATGCACGTCCGCACCTCTTTTATTTCTAACGTCTAACAACGAGTGTCTCCACTTTCTACTGATCATAAAGTGATCTATCTGGTTTTCTGTTCGCCGATCTGGCGAAACCCAGGTCGCCTTATGGCAGTTCTTGTGCGGGAACACTGATCCACCAATAACAAAATCGTTTTCGCAGCAAAGCTCCACAAGCATATCTCCATTTTCGGATCGATCTCCTAAAGCATGTTTTCCTACCCATGACTCTACGCCTCTGTTGTCACAACCTATTTGAGCATTAAAGTCACCCATGCACATCACTATATCCTGCTTTTTAATGGCTTTCAATGTGGAATTCAACTGACTATAAAAAGTTTCCTTTTCTGCCATATCAGCCTTGTTAGTGGGAGCATAACATTGGACAACCGTAATTTTCCTCACCCTTGACATAAAGCGGGCTGTCATTATGCGCTCAGATACCGGGTTCCAGTCTAATAAACTCTTCTGGGCATTTCTGCTAAGCAATAATGCTACTCCTGCTTCATGCTTGTCCGGTTTGCCGGAGTATAGGAGAGTCATGTCACCCACTCTTTCTTCACCGAAATCCTTCCATCTTGCCTCTGAGATGCCCATAATATCAAGTTGGTATTCTGTCATGTACTTCGCTACTTGATGCACTCTGCTCTCTTCGCGCATTGTTCGCACATTCCATATGCCAATCAAAGTCCGTTTTTTCGCGCCAAAAGTCTGTTGTTTAGAATCAGTCCGTTTATTTCTTCTCAAAGTTTCAGTAATTTAATGGATTTTCAGCTATATGAGTAATTAGCCCATAGTAGCCTAGTCTGCTAGTAGGGCTGCTACTTTACAAGCGTACAGACACGCTTTGCAGAATTTTTAAGGGCCTTTTGCACCCCAAGGCCTATACTGCGTGGCCTCATCCAGCGGTAGCTAGGTAAATGGTTATCCCGCCATTGTCTCGGTCGCCATTGCCCCGTCCGTTATCTAGCAGGGAGCACCACGGCTGTGCAGCGCGAGCCGCAGAGCCGCCGCCAGCAATTCGTACAAACCACCAGCGCGTGCAGGTGGGGATGACATTTGGGTCGGGTAGATGTTGATCCCGTTCTCCCCTTACTCCCCTTACTACATAATGATAGCCTAACTTTTTTAGAAAGTAGACCACATTGTTTACATTTCTTTGTACTAATTTTGTTTTATTTTTGTACATGCTATCAACAATGTTGACTTTGGATAATCTACCCTATACTTGTACATCCACAGAGATGGAATATCGTTAAATTGTGATTCTACCTTTGATTTCTTTGTTATTGTTCCAACTTGTATGCATCTTGAGGTGTGAACAGATAGGATGATAAATTCACATTTTATACATTGTATATTTTATTTTATGGCTAAAATCTATCTAAATACATCTGAGTACTAAATTTACATCTTACTGATAGATCAATATTCTTTATTTGTACTGAAAAACAGTTAAAAAGCAAAACATTCAAGTACATTTGCAAATCGCAAGAGCATTCAGTCACTTGCCATAATGACTTCCTTCCTGCCTTTGTATTGTTCTTGCAAGGATTTTAACCTTTCCTGTCTTCATCAGTTAATCAGATCACTCCAAGAAGGAGTAGCAGTGAGAGCCCTCACTAAAGCATCTCATCATCATCATCATCCTTTAGAGAAGTCCATAGCTAGACATAGGCCCCTCTCAAAAAGTTTCAAACTTTGTCCTCTGACTTTGTCATTCAATTACTACCTGGCCACCTGTCTAAAGTTGTTGGTCTAATCCAGTGTTTTTCAACCTGTGGGTCGCGACCCCCCGGGGGGTCGCGAGTCTTTTGCAGGGGGGTCGCCAAAGGTCCAAAAAACTAGGTACTTTATTAAAAAAATTCAATAAAGAAAATAATATTTATTTATTAAGTAAGACTCTTACTTAAAATGTTCTTACTTTAACAGAAGGATAATTACTCATAAACATTTCAATATGTTATAATCAAAAAATAAAATCCTGACACGCGTTAATATGCAAAAGTTGAGCTTAATTTATCCCATTGTGGATCTCTATTAGTACAATATAGCACATCCACACAGTAAGGCAGATTATACAGAAGACCAAAGGCACATATATCTACCTAGGGCAGACTATTCGGCTAGGCAGAATCAACTTCGACAAGGAGGCTGCAAGGCGCATCCAACTGAGATGGGCCACTTTGGGAAACTTCGTCACATATTCTCCTCGGCCATCCCTCAGAGCCTGAAGACAAAAGTCTTCAACCAGTGCGTCCTGCCAGTGATGACGTATGGTGCAGATATGTGCATACTGATGGTAAAACTGGATGCTCAGCGTGCTATGGAGAGAGCTTTGCTTGGGGTTTCTCTGATGGATCGTATCAGAAATGAGGTTATCCGTCAGAGGACTAAGGTCACCAACATAGCTGTCAAAATATGCAGTGGCAGTGGGCTGGGCATATCTGGCGAAGAACAGATAACGTTGGGGTAGTCGAGTTCTCGAGTGGAGACCACAAACAGGCAGGCAGACGCAGCGTGGGAGGCCTTCCTGCCTGGTTCAAAGACAACGACCACAAGTATTTGTTTTTGTAGAGCTAGGTAAATAGTTTTTAGCATTTTTATTTCACCCTTGATGAATTTTATTCATGATATTTAAATGGTCAAATAAGTCAGAAAGAAAAGCTAATTTCAAAAGAAATTCCAGGTAGCAATATTTTCGGATCCTAATAATGGAGACTATAAATACATCGTATGAAATAAATATTGGTAATACATACACTTGTCCAAAATTAATAATGCACATGCAGATCTTCACACCCGAATCATTAAATCGTAAGAGCCTTAAAAGAAACACTTGCATTTTGCACCTTGCTCGAAAGAAATAGGAGTCAATATCATGTGTCACATAATCGAAAACAACCGATCTGTCAAAGATTTCTATGCGCATTATAAATTTTGGAGCACTGTACTTACCTACATTATAAAAAACCGAAAGGGCCAAGGGGGTCGCGAAATATTTTTTTATACCAGGGGGGTCGTATCATGAAAAAGGTTGAAAAACACTGGTCTAATCTGTCCGTCAGCAACCTGATTCTCCTAATAGAAATACATTGTGGGACAGTCCATGCAGACTTCAAAGAATATCCTATCCATACAAGTCTTTCTATTAAACATGCAGGCAGGCTTAAAGAGGTACCCTGATAGAACATACTAATCTTTTGGAAGGAGTCTGGTGTATGAGGGAGTCTTTATGTACCATGTAGTCTTTGATTACAATTAATGATTGATGGTGTGTATAGAAGACTTACTTGTAATCCACTGCTATTTCTTATCAAATTTTTAATCTATCAACCCACTATGCCCTGACTGAATAAACCTTTAATTCCAGGAATTATGGGACAAAGCAGCAAAATATCCCCTCTTCGGGATGCTGCACGAGATGTCTGGATATGTGTTCCAGTTCATTAACTCACTCGCTGCTCCAGAGGAGGTGGATGATGAGAGCAAGCGTCTCCGGGATGTCAAGCCCGTGTGTGGGGTGCTCAAGATCATTGAGAGACCCAATGAGAAGCCAGGAGAGCATTTGCTCAACACACACATCAGTCACTTGATTGGGAAAGGTGAGATTATGTTATAATTACATTGTAAAGGTAAGGTTGTATTTGAAAACAATGAAGTAGTAGCACATTTAATCCTGAAACAAAACCATGTGAAGAATAATTAATATGATGTATTTAAATCTTCACAGTCTTCCATTTAAACCCTGCTCTACCTCCCCAGGTTTAAACGAATTCGACAGCCTCCGCAGTTCGGAAGTGAACGACTTCCGGACTCGGATGCGTATCCTGGCCGAGGAGAGCTCGCTCAAGCGCGCCAACAGCTCACGACTGGAGAAGCTGCGACACCGGTACCCGCCGCGGCTGGCGGACCTGCCCGTGGTGCCCACGATGCTGCACAGCCGGCTGAATAACCACTGCTTTATACTGGTCACGAAGGTGGAGAATACTGAGGTAAGGATCGGTTTGAGGGTTGAAGCTGTATCTGGATGATGTCCTTTTGTTTGCCCCTCATGTCAGTATTCATTATCATTATAAGCCTATAGCAGTCCCCTGCTGGATGTAGGCCTCTGCCAAAGCACACCGCTGGATGCGATCTATAGCTTTCCGCATTTCAGTATTACAAAGAATAATAATTATGTATGGGTATCCTATTGATATGTTTCAATGTATCACACATTTTTTATAGATAAATCATACAATAACTATTATCTTAGTAGGTTCCTTCATACATATAATAGGAAATCTAGGCTGTGGCAAGTAACTAAAACGATTTCAGAAGTAATTTTGCTGAGCGATTGTTTTTTGTGCAAATTGTACCTACATAAAAAAACCTCCTTTATGTAACTATTATTACAAATATTTATTCCAGTACCATAAAATGTATTTAATTATTTAAAGTAATGTAAGAGGATACCATATGTACGTACCTATCCAACAAAGTTGGATCTGTACCTATTCATCCTCCTCAATATCTTGTTCTCCATCTACTTCTTGGCCCTTCTCATTCTCCTGCTCTTCTCCTTCCTGTTCTCCCTCTTTCTCTTCTTCGTCTTCTGCCTCTTCTTCTTCTTCATCCTCCTTCTCACCTTCTTCTATCCACTGCGCTATCAGCTCTTTGGCTTCTGCCCTGAAAATCGTATTGTAACTTTTTATTTGTAGGCTGTCGAATGATTTTCTTCCTGGGTTCAGAACCTATTATGCGGTTGTTAGCTGAATCTAAGCTGGTTCTTTTTTATCCTTTCTGCATTTTCAGATTTATTTGTCCATATACCAGAGTGGGTATTACATACCTCACAAACACAATCGTCTGAACATATCCTATAGTATCTTACCTTTCCTCATCAGTAAAATCAGTCTTGTTAAGCTTCTTGAGGCGCGGCACGGCTGCCAGCACCTCGATCCTCAAGTCAGGGTCTTCCTCCTCTTCATCGTCATCACCTCCCTTAATATCCTCACCAGTACCGCCAAAGTAGGGAGTGCCTTTGAGGACCAGAGTGTCTAAGGCGGGAAGTACCTGAAAAGTCATATATGATACGTGTTGATTATGTTTGTGTTTTTGTACATAGTATCTGTATCTTTGGGACTTTCTTGCCCCCATACATCTCCATAAATAGTAATGGGGCTTTTTATGACTGTGGGGCAGGTGCCCTTACTTTGAGAAATGATTTTGTCACGAAGATTTTTCTGAAGCTAAGCTAACCAATCCGTGGTGCACAATTGATCTCTTATTGACCTGACATTTATTAACAATGGCGAATTTATTAACCTTTAATTTCTTTATTTGCTTCAACGTGCCCACCATGCAGCTTCGCAAGTTAATATATTGGAGTTTTCTGTTATTCTTGTTCAACCCATTGAGTTTCTTTAAAGGATTAAACCGCAGATGTAAAATCCTTAAATTTTCCAATTTGTCAAGCCCCGCCAAACTTTTGACCTTATTCCCTGCCAAATAGAGACTGTCCAAGCATTGCAAATCGCATATATCCGACATGACTTTAATATTATTGTACCGCAAGTCAAGGCAGCGTAGTTTGGTCAACTTCCTTTCAAACTTAACTTCGTCTATTTTGTTGTGACCGAGCTCCAGAGTGGAAAGTTCTGGTTGGTAAACATCAGAAACTGAGGTTATTTTGTTGTAGTTCATTACTATCACTTGAAGGTACTCCATGGGGTTGAGCGCTGCGGAATCAAGTTTATTATCATCAGCTTGTAGAAACAGAACGTAAGGTAGTTTCGTTAGGACTTGAAGGTTGACTAAAGTGAGTTTGTTGTGGGATACGTCTATGTACTGCAGATGTTTGAAGCTGAGCATCGCGTCTATGTTGGTGAGACCCATGTTGGTACATATCGCCTTGACATATGTGTATCTGTAATATGGAAATTACCTAGTTAAATATCCTTAAAGACAATGCTATCAAGAAGAGCGAGGCCACGACAGGCCAAGTAAAAATGTTTGTAAAGTGATAGGAAATTCTGAATTGAGAATCTACTTTCTCCTTAATTATGTGTATTGAGCATTCAGAACCTTCCTCTAACCTTCCAATGCATATACAGAGTGCCCGTGGAAGTAATGGATAATAACGAAAAGAGCGACCCATTTACTCTTTCATCAAAAATGTACTTCTACGGCTTTTCTAAATTCGTGAACTCTTACCCGTCACCCTCTGCGGTTTTCCCTATCATGCTCAGCCTGACGCTGACCTCTGACTTGAACAGTTTCCTCGCCACATGCTCGCTGGTTTCCTCGTAGATGCTGTCTTTTCGCGGTGGAAAGATTTTTACTTCCCCTTTAATCTTTAGTTCGGAATCATCGGACGTGAAGTTTAAGCGTGACCTTAACATTTTCGAGGATTAGCTTATAAATACAACCCAAAAAAATATATAAGGATATGGATTTTTCGAATATTTTTGGCTTGCGTGTTGTATTTATTTACTTTTTTGACAATTATGACAGTTTCTGTAGCTATGCCATGAACTCGCCATGAAGCATAAGAGCACTCAGAATAATAACAGTCTAGAAAGGAGGAAATAATATATCCTTCATTAACTGTATTATTTTATTCTTCCGTGTGTGTGGTGTTGCTCTCCACCATCTGAAAAATGCTTATGATAAAATTTCAGTTCCAATGCTGTTCAAAGCGAAACATCTTGAGCGCATTACTATTAATTTAGTGACTATACCGAGCTAGCAATATACTAGAGCGGTGGTAGCTCAGTCGGGTAAGCGCCCGCTTCTCACGCAAGAGATGCGGGTTCGAATCCCGGCGCTGACATGTACCAATGAGTTCTTTTAACTTAAGTACAATGTATACCATCGCTCCTACGGTGAAGGAAAACATCGTGAGGAAATCTGCATATCTAGATTTAGCACATCTAGATATGTGAACCCACCAACCCGCAGTGGACCAGCGTGGTGGGAAATGGTCCAAGCTTAGGAAGGCAGTTTAGACCTTGGGGATATGCACAAAGGTTCCACTCGAGAGAGCCAGGTGCAGGTACTTACACCCCCACAGAGAATAGAATAGAATAGTGACTATACCAATACTAACTCGCTAGACTGCCATAAAAACTTGTGTTAAACATTTCCCTACAATCACACTCAACTAACCTCTCTATCTCTCCCTTCGTCTTTACTAATTTCTCAATCGATTAATTTCTCTCCTTTCACCCCCAGATATCGTTCACCTTCAACGTGCCGGTGACGCGCACGCCGCAGCAACACATCGAGTACATCATCAACAAGAAGGCCAACTCGCTCAACATACGCGGCGACCATCCGCGCCATTACGTGCTCAAGGTACAGTCCGGTTTACCAAACATGGCCGAAAATGGTGATAGGGTTATAGCGCGGTTCACAGAATATGACCAAATATGGCGACACTACAGCTAATGCGTATGTCGCAGGCATCTGGTTTAATCTCCTGTTTAATTGAACCGCTAGCCCGTTCATTGGATGACGCTACTCAGTTGAATGACTAAAGAACAACTCGTCAAGTGGTTGACTGTAACGTCCAACGTCTTGACTGAACGTTATTCAGCGAAGTCGTTAAATGGGATATAGTATAGCAACTTTGTAATGTCTGGTTAGGATGAACATGACTCTCTCATCTCACAAATTAACGAAACAATAACAATAAACGTACCTTGATATTTTTGTTCGTAATTATCCAGTTTAAGCACGTTTTTTTCTTTGAAACTATCCGCCGGCGGTGAAATAATAGGTAAATCCATGTTGTCACACTATTTTAACATAAATAACGCACTTTAAAGCTAATTTATTTGCAAAAAATAACAATACAAGTGCTTTTTGTGTCAGCTGTTCGCTGTTTGACGCCATATTTGTTTTATTCACCACCTGACTGATTTTAAGTCCGCTAACTAGTTGGACGTTTTGTGACGCTTGTACAATCAACGTTCGGCCTAGTCATACAACTGAATAGCGTCATCCAATGAACGGGCTAGCGGTTCAATCAAACAGGAGATTAAACCAAATGCCTGCGACACGTACATCATCAACAAGAAGGCCAACTCGCTCAACATACGCGGCGACCATCCGCGCCATTACGTGCTCAAGGTACAGTCCTGTTCATGAAGCATGGCCGAAAATGGCGACACTATTATTTTCAATAACAGCGTATGAGATGAATGCAGTTGAAGGTTTTGAGCTCGCAACGTTGCATTTATTCGCGTTTCTGCTGTCGATTGCAAGTAACATCTGAAATAGGTCAAATTTCACGGAAAAACATTTTTGGGCAAAGGGATATCATGTTAGAGAACCTGAGAGAGCTGTCACGGTACTTTTGTCTTTACTACACAAACAATAAAATCTTATTTCCATCACCAGGTGTGCGGCCAAGAGGAGTACCTCCTAGGTGACCACCCTCTGATCCAGTTCCTGTACATACAAGAGAAGCTCGCGTCCAACGGCGTGCCTGAAGTGGTGTCTGTCAGCATAGACAAGATACCGTGCTTTCGTAAGTATATTAGGTTGAATTGTTTGGCCTTAGGATAATTATTCGTTATTGTACGGATTAAATGTCGTCACATCTGAATGATTGTATTAGACAGTGACAGCAACAATTATATTGTTCAGATAACACTTATCTGACTATTGAAAAATCAGCCCTAAAGGATTTATGTGTTAGATAACATTGTAAATTGTAAGTATCCCAGCGTGTCGGTGGAACCATGACTCTATAACTTAGATACAGGGGCGCGATTCACATCTCAACCGAAATATTTGTAAAGCGATACGAACGAGTTACGAGATGAAATCCGCAATGTTTAAAAACGCGATTCATAGCACACATACTTTGATCTCGTTTTCATATCGCTAGTTCGTATTTGGATGGCTTGAGTGAAATGAATGAAACTATATTTTTTTTAATTGCCATGCAAAAATTATAAATACTACCACTAATTGTTTTAAATAATTTTGTTCCTACAATATATTTTGTTGGAATTAGTGTCGATAGCAAGTATCAAGAAACAGCTTTTTAATTCAACGTTGAAGAAATTCATAACCTGTGGCACTTTTGACAGCCGCCATGTTTTCTCCATAAAAACATTGATTTTCTTTGCTCATTTTCGTGTCAACGTAGTTTTTTTGGAAAATAAGAAGAAAGGAAGTTTAACTTACTTAGAGAAATACGACTGAGACATGTAAGTATCAATGTATTAACCAATTTTTTTTGAAATATAAATGTTACCGGTTGTAGTCAAGAAGGTATTGTAATTTACGATGTATCCAATTTCTGTTTTGAATTGTTTTAGAAACACAAGCAGCAGCCGATGTGCTTGAGTAGCAGAAGGAGCAACTGCGTTGTGAGAGGGCCACGGCTTCAGCCCTCACAATGATAGCTGATTAGCTGAAGTAATGAACAGACAGGCTGCAGTCAATGAGAGGCTTCTTGAGGAGGTGTTCCTCATATGGAAATCGTAGGTTATTCCTAAATGTTTGGCTAAATAATAGAATAGAATTTAACTTCATTGTTACCCCAATAATGTCTTAGGAAAACTGGTGTTGAATATTTATGTTACAGCGTAGTTTTGTTTAGTATCTGTCTGTAATTTTTTAGAACAATATCATACTGAACTTTTCATTTTGTCTTTTCTAGGCTAATGAAAGGAACAATCAAGACCAGACTTAAAGTAAAATAATACGTATATATAATTTATATCGGAATAAGTACAAAATATTTTACACTATAGGTCATTTTTTTTTTTTATACTATAGGTCATTAAGCACCAAAAATATGTAATAATGTACGCAAAAGACTGTTTGTTACCTTTTTGTAAATAAATAAATAAATATTTTTGTAGGTATATGTTTTATCTATAAATTGAAAATCCACAGATTTTAGCGGCGACGCAGTTGCGCGACCAGTGAAGCTCTGGCTCCGCGACCGGCGTGGAGCGCGCGGTCAGCGCGGCGCTGCTGCGGCTGCTGCGCAGGAGGATCCCGTCCCTGCGCATGCGCCTGGCCTTCAATGACCTCACGCCTCTCTTCTTCCTCTTCTTCATGCGTCAATTCAAACAGAGGAGCACCTGTGATTACTGATTACCTAAGTTCCTATATACAATAATAGTTTAATAATTGTTAACAAAATATTGTATATATAAGTATTAATAATTACTTATACAAAAGGCTAAAAGCATTTTGTACCAGCCAACCTATAGGAGAGAATATGAGAAAAATAATAAGACTTTAATCTTTGATTGCCATTATCTGTAGCTTTATTAAGTGGTAAAGGGACCTAATTACTACCTATATTTTTTTAGTATTTGTGATAATTCATAGAATTTATTAGTTCTATCAATAAATAAAATATACATGCATTACAATGTGTTTAATTCATTAACTTACAATTTGCACACTGAGGGAATGTGTATGCTTTCGGTTAAAATATTCTTCCTCATTCTGCGAGGGCCTCAGGCCAAAATCCACGCCATTCAAATAAATATCACTAATACAAGCTTACTATAAAGGAAAATCACGAATTCGGTAAAGATGGAAACGTATCTCGTAGGGACGGCTGTCCGGCTGAAAAATGGCTTGAAGATCTTGGAGAGATGCGTACAAGGTCAATTTCACTTTTAGCAGTATTTTCTGAAAACGATCTATCAATTTCACCCTTTTCTTCGAAAGTTTAAAATCGCTAAAACGTCAAAATATGACAGATAAGCGATATCAAAAAGTTCAACAAAAATGACATGAATCGCGTCATTCTCCATTCCGTTCATTCATTTTGCGATCTCGAAACGATCTTACTATGTAGCTTGTTTTTAGTGCCATGTGAATCGCAATTTCATAGCTCGTTCGTAAAAATCTGAAAACGAGATGAAAACGAAGTTGTTTTTTGTGACACGAATCACCCTCCAGTAGCTTTGTTTGTATATTATTGAAAGACACGTGGGTTGTAACGGGTCGTAGCTCCCTAAGATCTGACAAAATATTAACAGTGTTATTATGAAAAATTCATGCACACAGAAATTCTAACTCTGACAAATATTGTCACCACTACCTTTCACGTTTCCTCATCTCACCACTCTCCTTCCCTTCAACAGAAGAGCGTGACTTATTCTACACAGCACCGGAGCGGCGGCGACTGACCTCCGACCACTCCAACACAATCAGGAAGAAGAAAGCGCCACACGAGTCCTCGTGGAACATAGACCGCGACTACAGCGCCAGTATTGTCAGCATCGGAGGGCTCAATGTTGATACTGGCCGGCTGGTCGAGGTATGCGAACTTTTTGCTAATTTAAATAAGTAGTCTGTTCTTTTAGGCTTTGAAGTTAATACTGGCTGGCTGGTCGAGGTATACAAACTTTTTGCTGTTTTAAAGAATAGTTTGTTCCTTGGTTTGAATCTGGAGGCTAAGGGTTCGTTGTTGCTGGCCAGCTGGCTAGTTGGGCGATGTATACCTACTTTTTACTGTACTCATGAGGTCTGTTTGTTGTTTATGTTGGTTAATTTGCAAGCCAATCAAAGAAAGGCGAAAATTGCCTTGAAGGTGAGGTTTCAATGTTGATACTGCCCGGGTGCCTAAGTGGAAAACTATTATCTTATTATTTGTAGCTCTGTAATTATGATTAGGTGACTTATGACCAGTGTTTGATTTAAACATTACCTTCCCAGGTGGTAGTCCAAGCGGGCATATTCCACGGCGGCAAGGCCCTCTGCGAGCCCCAGAAGACCCGAGTCGCCACGGTATCAAGCGACGGGGAGGCCCGTTTCGACCAGGAGCTGAGGTTCCCCATCAAAGTGCACAACATACCGCGCATGGCGAGACTTTGCTTCGTGATCTATGAGATAAGCAAGACGGCTAAAGGGAAGAGCCGGAGGGTGAAGGATTCTAATAAGGTTTGTGTTTATTATCGTTGTGTTGTTGTTGATGAAGTTTATATGTTGTTGGATTGTTTGATTGTATGATTGTTCTATTGTTGGATATATCGTCTTGTAAGAAGCGCCGCAACATGGCTAAATGATCTAATACTGACTGTCCGATATCTTATACGCTAATAACTTAAAATATGAGGACATCTCGGACACGGCCTAGAACTAGACAGAGCCTGTAATATGGGTATCGGACAGCTGATACATTTCTGGTCATTAACCACTACACCGGTCGACAATATGTAGACGATTACTGGTGTAGATTATTACCGACAGACGGTAAGGTTTTTAAAGTAGCAAGGCAACTTGCATAATTGTCAAGTAAAAAAATACGAGAATCTTGTGTGTATGCGTTTTGAAAATTGTGTTTACCTATTTTGGGTTTTACATCTAATTCTAACAATAAACTCCTTACAGGAACTCTACATAAACAAGCTAGCGTGGGCCAACACGATGATCTTCGACTACAAAGAACAGCTCCGCACCGACGGGGTCACCCTGTACATGTGGACCTACTGCGCAGAGGACACTCAGAGCGACGACCTACTGAACCCACTCGGCACCGTCGTATGCAACCCTAGCACCGACTCGTGCGCGGCGCTCACCTTCAAGTTCTCCAAGTGAGTGTTGTGACATCACCCTGTACATGTGTTGTGACATCACCCTGTATAGTGCACCTACTGAACCCGCTGGGCACCGTCGTGTGCAACCCCAGCTCCGACTCCTGTGCAGCCCCCACCTTCAAGTTCTCCAAGTGAGTGATGTGACATCACCCTGTACATGTAGAGGTAATGAACCCGCGACATGCCCAGTATTGCGCCGATAGAGTTTTGGATCAAGCAAACAAAAATACAGGTGTGCAATATAAAGAGTAGTGTGTCTTTATATCAGAGCGTAGCAACGTACCTCCGAAAGCGGTTTCAACTTCGATCAAGTCACTTCTATCTATGTTTTATTTCGTAATATATTTAAAAAAAAATGGGAAACTTAAATAATTTTTCATAAGATAAGCTATTTATCATGCCCCGAGTTTTGAACTTCACATCTGTCCATACTACATTTCATCAATAAATTCTACTAACCAACCCAACATTTCCAGTTACGACATAGAACACCCGATCCTGTTCCCAACACTGGATCAAGTTAAAGAATACGCGGATCACATCGAGAGCACCTCCCCTGATGTTATAGAGAGGCTGAGCAAGGATTTTGAGCAGTTGCGACTGACGGCAGAGAAGGACCCCATGTATGAGATGCACGAACAAGACAGAAAGGACATTTGGGCTTCCAGGTATGTTTGTTTTTGTTTTATTTAGAAATAATTTGATGAATTAACTAGGCCTAAACCCTTCCTTCATTGGAAAACCCGTCATCCAGCAGTGGGGCTGGGGACGTGATGGGTTGTGATTACGGAGGAATGGTGCAGTGACACCCACACACACCATTTTAAATTAAGGACGCTACATACGTTGAAATTGTAATGTTTTAGTACTTTAGTAGGACACAGCCAGTCAGCCCCACATCATTTGGGACAGTGGTCCAGATGATCCGGAACGAAATCAAATGCATTCTTCTTCTGTTTCTGACGCCTACACTTTTCCCACAGAGAATACTTCCGCCACGGCGCCCCGGAGCTCCTCCCGAAGCTGCTGATGTGCGTGGAGTGGGGAGAGCGGGGCGAGGCGGCCAGCGTCGCGCGCATGCTCGACACGTGGCCCACGCTGCAGGTGAGTGCGTGTGTCACGTGCCCCCACAGACAGTGATGGCAGTGAAGATTCCGCCACACAGTCGGCAGCGCAATCATTAGCAAACAAAACATGAAAATTAATTCATATAAGACGTCATATACCGACGCATCACGCTGAACGCGCTGTGTGATGTGACGTATGAAATTCCATGCAATACCCGGCGGCAAGTTGACGGCTGCCTCAGAGCATCTTCACACCTTCCATATATTTTTACAATCGAAGAAACCACAGACGCTAGCCCAGGCTCAACTTGACCTATTAATTATTATTATTTTATACTGTTTTACTTGGATTGTTTGCATAAGTATTAAAACATGTGTTTATTGCAGGTGGAAAGTGCGCTAGAACTGTTGGACTATGCTTACGCAGACGCAGGCGTGCGCTCCTTCGCCGTCAAGTGTCTTGCTAATATCAGGTTAGATACTGTACAATATAATAAAATATAAAATGGTTATAGGGTCTTGAAATGGTGTTTAATCGTTCGAGAAGTAAAAGTACAGAATTTATGTGGTGCGGGAGATTTGCCACCTTCAGCGCCATTACTTTGCACTGCTTAGACGGTGACAAAAACTCTCTCCCGGCCCCCTCTAGGCCTCAGAAAGTGTTACACACAAATAAGGATAGCTAGTATCGCAAAGGAATCCTGACTCAGCATGTGTTGTCTATGTCTTGTTGATCCACATCCTACAACCTGAAAGTTGCATATAAGAGATCGCTAAACGATTAGACGGGCAGTTCACTATTCCCAGTATATTATTTTTTTTCATCCCATATTTTTTATGGTGACTAATGCATGCATAATACTGTATTTTATTCTATATTCTATTCCTTTTTTTCAGTGACGAAGACCTCCTCCTCTACCTGCTACAGCTGGTGCAGGCTCTGAAGCACGAGGCGTACCTCATGTGTTCTTTGTGCGTGTTCCTGCTGAAGCGAGCCTTCAACAACATGAACATCGGACACTTCCTGTTCTGGCACCTGAGGTATGTACCCCGCTGCCTTCCTCTAGTGATGACGAGGATCTACTCCTATATCTGCTGCAGCTGAAGCGAGCCTTCAACAACATGAACATCGGACACTTCCTGTTCTGGCATTTAAGGTATTTATATTAAATTTATCGGACCTGCCGAAGAACGGGTCCGTCATTTACATCGATAAACTTTTTTAGTGTTCCACCAATCACAGCGATGTATTTATGGTTAATCGCGATATGGTGACTTTTATTTATATCAATAACGGACCGTGCGGCAAGGCCTGATGGGCTAGTATGGGGCGCATATAAGACGTGACAAAAGTTCTCCGTCGCGCTCGCTCTTGAGGCTGCGCGATGTGAGTGAGCGCAATGCAAAACTTATGTCACGTCTTAAATGCGCCCCGTGCTACTAGTCCTGATTAAACATTATTATGGCCCTGCCAAGAAGCACTGCAAAACTATGGTATTTGCCTTCCTCATCTAGCCACTAGTCTCGTGGTCTCCACTTGAGAAATCATTTACCGTAGTTGTTCTTGGACGGGTAAGGACAACCCATCCTTACTTATTATACATTTTAAAAAGCTTAAAATCAGTTTACAATTTGCTCATACCTACTTCCTATTACTACCCAACTAATGATTCCATCTACATTCCAGATCGGAGATGCACGTGGCGTCAGTATCAGTGCGGTTCGGGCTGGTACTAGAGGCGTACTGCCGCGGCTGCCAGGAGCACCTCAGCGGGCTCATGCGGCAGATCACCTGTCTTGATAAACTTAAGTGTGAGTACATTGTATAGCAGTATATCTATAGTTATAGCACTACAAAAGAATCATGTATCTTGACCAATATAAAAAGATAACACTTTTAAGGTCCCATTAGAGACGCGGGGTGAGGCGTGGACGCCATTGTTACGCATAAGGACGCGCTCTGAATTCTCTCTTATCAACTTATCATAAGTCTCTATTCTCATTTTACACAGATAGCCGCCTTTTTTGACAAGATACATGTTTCTGTCTGTATCTTAGTAGCACTGGATTCCATGAACTTGACTAGCGCTGGACTCCATTGCGGAGTAAAGCGAGCCTTTTTTCGACAATATTCCCTCATGTCACATGATGTATTACAAACCCCCAATACTTACTTCCTCTGTACAACCTAACCCTCCACAGGGGCGAGTCAATGCGTGCGCAAGAAGAAGGAAATCTCCAAAGCGCGCTCGGCACTCGTGGAACATCTGATGGAGCCGCATTGCGGGGAAACGCTTTCCAACTTCGCGTCGCCGCTCAACCCCAGCTTCATATGCAAAAGAGTCAAGTAAGTGCCGCGGCGTGATTGGTCAGTGGTTGCTGCATGCGTTGATTTCGACCAATCATAACGTGCAAACTGTTTGATCCTACGGCATAGTGATGTGATTCATCACACACGTTAACAGTGAAGGCTCTATGTTAGCCGCTTTTATTAGGTACTTAGGTAATTTATTTTGTGCTAATATTCTGTGGACATAAATATAATCACAAGATAAGATCTGATGCACCTGTTCATGTATTATCATTAAAAGTTCATTTGAAATTAACTAAGAACCTTTTTTTAGCCAGTTTGAAATAACAAATGCGCCTCCATAATGTCTGTATACGGTTTATATTTGGTTTACGCAAGTATGACCATGTTTCAGAGTATCGCGCTAAGCTCAAGTGGCTCCCCATTCGCCTTCGCCGGAATACTCACATTCTTTCACTTCTTTACTCAATACTGTTTAACCCAGCGTACCCCGATTATCTCAAAGAGCGATTTCACTTTCGACATGAATCCCACAGCCGGGGTTTGCGTTCCTCACAAAACCTACGGCTGAATATTCCACCCCATACTACAAAATTCTTCAGTGACTCCTTCACCATACAAGCAATCACTTTATGGAACGATCTCCCACTTAGTATACGGAAAGCACCGTCATTGGCCTCATTCAAAAGGATGTTAAAAGACCATTTCCTCGGCTCTTGAATGAAGATCACTATATCCTCTTTAATATGCTTATTATTATATATAAGTAACGTGGTATGTATTTTATTATATATTAATATATATTTTAATATATTATATATTATGATGCTAGGTATATAAATTATATATGTAAATATATTGTAGGTAGTATATGTATTGGTATATTAAATATTTATGATATATTCTTTATTCCTAGTACACTTTACCCTTCTTTACATCTAAATATCCTTCCACCCAAAGGTTGTCTGGAAGAAATCGCTTTAAGCGATAAGACCGCCATTTGTACATATGTGTTAGATTAAGTTTTGTATTGTTGTCCATATTTTTGTGTGCAAATAAAGAATATCTTATCTTATCTTATCTTAACAAATGAAATAACAAACCCTTGTTCACCCCTCAGACCGGAGCGATGCCGCGTAATGGACAGCAAGATGCGTCCTTTACTGCTCGAGTTTGAGAACATGGACCCGACCGGGTCAGAAATATGCATCATCCTGAAAATCGGAGACGACCTCCGACAAGACATGTTCACGCTACAGATGCTACGCATCATGGATAGATTGTGGAAGAGTGCCGGATACGACTTGAAGTGAGTATCAAGTTTGAACCAATCAGAGCTGAGATTGATGAATATGATTTGAAGTAAGAAGAGAAAAGTGGAGTGCCTAATCAGAAATCCACATTTCTTATTTCTTTATGAGAGTGTAGAGTGATGCTTGTCATCATCCTGCACACAAGTGCACAGCCTAGGGAATCAGCGCCTGACACTAATCTGACTAGCCAATCCTAACCGTGGTGACCAATTCTACTCGTACATAGTAATTTATTTGTTATTTATTTTTTGTATATGGGCACATGTTTGTACACAAATGTGTGTAATACTTTGTGTTAATTATAAGTAATAGGTACCTACAAATCTTTATATCTTTTTTTTGTGTTCTTGTGAAAGCAGCTTAAAACCAATTTAATTTTACTGTTCACTTATGGAAAGCGATGCTGATTGTACGATTACCATATATTTTACTAAGGTTTCTTTAGTATTAAACATTGTACAATTGTTTGTTTTCCCAAATAAAATAAAATAAAATACTCTACCTCTTATGTTTATCACCGACACTACAAGAAGAAGAGGTTCTTTTTTCTACCACATCGTTTTCCATAGTATTAAAACAGTAATTCAATTTATTTTCCCCCCAGACTGAACCCATACGGCTGCATCTCCATGGAGTACGAAGTGGGTCTGATCGAGGTGGTGGCGGACTCGGAGACCATCGCCAACATACAGAAGGAGAAGGCGTTCTTTAACGCGACCTCGACCTTCACTAAGGGCAGCCTGTTCCGTGAGTCATGTTGGGCTTTCATTTTGTTCTATTTGTGTGCGGGTGTTTTGGTGGAATTTTGGATATATAATGGCTTTGGGGGAAGCATCCGTCTTTTTGCGTTGCTAGCAACAAGATAATTACATAGATAATTACAGCCTTTACATGCTCGGTTTCAATTGAACAGTGGGACGAACCACTTCCAAATACCGTAGCGGTCTAATGAAAGAGACGGTCTGGTGCACGAAATTCTTATTATGTTTATTTATCCACAAGTAGGTAAAGTTAGCACACGGCATCGCTATAAATTCGGTATGTCTGCTTTTTAAGAACGAAGCATATATACATGGATCTGTCAACAACAGACAGACGCGCGAAGCCACTTTGCTTAATCCTATGTAGTTATATCTTTCCTATCTGAATCTGAACCAATCCCTCTCCTACACAGAATGGCTCCGCGAGCACAACAACACCGAAGCGAGCCTCAACAAGGCCATCGAGGAGTTCACGATGAGCTGCGCCGGCTACTGCGTGGCCACCTACGTGCTGGGCATCGCCGACCGACACCCCGACAACATCATGCTCAACAAGAACGGACAGGTATTCATCATCATCAGCCAATAATCATCCACAGCTCGACATAGGCCTCTCCCAAGGAGCGCCGCAACACTCTGTTTTCAGCCGTCCTCATCCAGCCACTACCGGCTACCCGCCTAAGGTCGTCGGTCCAGCGGGCAGGAGGGCGTCCCAGTTATCTAGCCGGCAGAGGGGCGCGACGGCGACGCCGGGGTTAAGTGCCGGCGGGTCTTTTATTAATACATATATAATTCCATAGAATGAGACAAAATATTTGACTTCACACATGAAAGTTCACCAAAGCGGCTACCTTCTGTGCATGGAGTCTCATTATCGCATGATAAGAGGAGTGTTTTAGCTCGTCAATGCAATCAAATAAAAATAGGGGACAGTCGGGGACATAAGGCTCACCAATGGAGTCTGTCGCTGATTATTAACCTTTTCAAATATAAATGATTTCACATCTAGAGCACTCAACTTGTCAAAAATACCAAAATGACTGTGGAAAATAAGTGATGAAGATCTCGAATGCAGCTCAATCTCATTTGCTTCTTTGCCACCTGCTTGTTTATTGTCTGATGCCAGTAACTTACACACCATTCTCTCTCCCAACAGCTGTTCCACATAGACTTCGGCCACATCCTGGGCCACTTCAAGGAGAAGTTCGGGTTCAAGCGCGAGCGAGTGCCGTTCGTTCTGACGCACGACTTCATACACGTCATCAACAAGGGGCAGCCGGGGAGGGGGACCAAGGAACCGCTCGACTTCAAAGTGTTTAGGGAGCATTGTGAGACGGTAAGAATTGTTTTCTTGCATAAATTAACCCCCAACGGATAAAGGCCTCTTTTTCGTCGTTATAGGTATATGTTTAACGTGCGTGTGTTTCTGTATCTGTGTAGGTATGTGTGTATCTGTCTGTGATAGCGTAGGTAGCTCCCAAACGGCTGAACCGTTTTTGTTTCATTTTTTATGGTCTTAGGTAATGCTACCCCGAATGTTCTTAACCATAGTTTATTAAAACTTATGCGATTTTTTGTGTCGAATATCGGGGGATTTTAACATTGGTTAGGTTTGGTTAAAAGTTCGGCTTCAAGCGCGAGCTAGTTATATATAATATATTTTTGTACTAATAATGGCAATTCCCATAGGCGTTCCTGATCCTGCGCAAGCACGGGCACCTGTTCCTGTCGCTGTTCTCCATGATGATCTCCACGGGCCTGCCCGAGCTCAGCTCAGAGAAGGACTTGCAGTATCTACGGGAGACTCTGGTGAGTTGACATGCCACCTTGTGGGGCGCGCACGCGCGTGTCGTACAAAAATAATACGCGGCAGGAGCACGCGCGTACGCACGCGTAGCTCTATTTCGGCCCTCACAGGTTATAATATAATGTAAGAAAGAGTGAGCTGCTGATGTTCCGGACGGGACGACGAAGTCTTACATCTGTACCGCCCGTAATATTGTGTGGCTCCACAATGAACAGCGCCTGCCGCATGTCCACGCGCGTGCACGCGCCTAACTCAGTTTCGGCCCTAAGAGTCATATGGCAACCGTTAAATTATATTTATGATACCATCTGCTTCTAAAAAGCCAGGAGACTTTGTTTATTATTTTTAAATTCCATTCTCCCCACCAGGTCCTCGACCTAACCGAAGAGAAGGCGGTCGAGCACTTCCGCTCCAAGTTCTACGAAGCTATAAAGAACGCGTGGACCACGTCGCTCAACTGGGCCCTGCACAACATAGACAAGAACAACCGACAGTGACGCCGGCGCCGCGCCGCGCCCGCCCGCGCGCTGCCGCTCACGCTGTAGGGGATAGAGGATATAGGTCCTTTAGAACGTTGGCGTGACGGCGACGTGACGCTAACGTGCAGCGACGTGTCGCTAGTGTGACGGTGACGTGACGCTAGCGTGACGGCGACGTGACGCTAGCGTGACGGCGACGTGACGCTAACGTGCAGCGACGTGTCGCTAGTGTGACGGTGACGTGACGCTAGCGTGACGGCGACGTGACGCTAGCGTGACGGCGACGTGACGCTAGCGCACCGGTGACGCTGTAAGGGATAGACGAGGACTTAGGCCCTTTGTACTTTGGAAAATATAGCATGAGCCCCATGACGGCTGTCAAATCCATACATTTTAATCGTCATTTGTTTTTTTTTAAGGGAAACTCGACTTATTTTTCCGGGCATAAGGATCTGTCAATCAAGTCATAGGACTCGTGCTATATTTTACAAAGTATAGTAAAAGTTCCGAAAGCATGGTCCCATGGCTACGTTCAAGGATTTTAAGACATGGCGTTAGAAAATTATACCCTTTATGGACATTGTCACTCGCTCGATACCTCCCGATCACGCTGTAGGCTGGATATGGATATATGTATGCCCTAGGCTCTATATCCACCAGTGCGTCCCACTCACGCTGCAGGTCACAGCCCTGGGCCTAGGGTTTGATAGTTTACATAAACGTCGCGCCTCTGTAGGAAACTATACTAACAGACAATGAAAAAGTTATCTGTCTTGAGGCTCCATTATGTTACTGGAACATTTTCATTGCTTGTGAATTGTATTATGAATAAAAATGGAAACGTTTTTCATTGACCTAAATGGAAAAACGCATGTGCTGACAGGTTATTGCAACATTTAACACATCGTCGATAGATAAATCGTAATTTCACAAAGAGGATTGTTTTCGAAGCGTGATCGGGACTGTACTGCCCAAAGACTGATAGTATTATAAACTGGGCACCTACCACCGCCGGCGCCGGGGTTTAGTAACACGTTATGTATAGACTTATTCACTACTATTGTTAATAATAATATGTACCTATGTATGTATAATGAAGTTTTCTCGTATCCCCGAATAAGCGTAGCACTGTCTAAAATTCAGAGATTTTTAAAGGACTCCGTTGTTGTAGAAGTTTTGAATGAAATTTCGAAGATTTCATTAATAAATAAAAGATTGATATCCTCTGATCAAACGCGAAGCATGATGTATTTATTGGCTATGAGAACTATTTTGAAGGAAATATTTGTTGTAAACATTCGGGGATACGTGAAATTTGAGTAAGTTTGTATCATTTAATTTAATTAAAAGATAAGGAGTGTAGGCCGCAGCGTCGTATTGGCTGTGATATTAAGTATGGGCGCTCAGTATGAGCTAGCCAATAGGTCAGGTTTTATAAATACTATTTCGTATGGAGTGTAGGAATTTATTAACTTTAATAAATAGCTTGGACTTTACGTGCACAGCGTTCGTTCTGTTGGAAAGCCAAAAAATCATAAGCACTGTTTGAAATATTAAAAAAAGTTTGTGTACTCAGTCGTTATTGTAACATTTTTTTATTGATACCAGTTTTAATAGTATACTACACGCTTAATTAAAAAAAAGGATTCTGAGTGCTGAAACAACGCTAAAAGCGAGGCAACGTAAAAGATAAATTTAGCGGTAATTCTAGGTAAATTGTTTGGGATAAAGTCCGTTTGAAGGTATCAAAATTAGCAATGTGGAATCATATGAAATATGGTGTTGTAATAATTGTAATTGAATTTGGATAACGGTTAGATATGGGTTCGGAATTCATGTATGGTTTAGCGCAATCGTTAACTAGCTGTAGGCTCGTGTATACTCTTTAGTTAAATATATGCATAAGTGTAACTGTAAGGGGTGATTCTGTTGTATCGGAGAGAGTAAAGAGATGTGGACGACTGCTGCTGGCCTAACTCCTTAGACTAGTAATGTACCTACTATAAGAACATTGCATGCTATTGTAAAAGAATATTACCGACAAGACCACCGTGAAAATTCACATTTTATGAAATGATGTTAAAATGATGCGGCGGCTTTAATAATGTAATGAAAGCGGGAGAATGTATAGCGATTGGAATATCGTGCTTTATGTATAACGGCTCAAATATTGTAGATAGTGGGCAATGCATTGTCACTTGAAAGATGCTTGCAAGTACTGAGGGTTAATGAGTTGGTATTCATCAGGATATGTAATGTTTATGAGTTTATATTTGTTTATTTAATTTGTAAAGGTTAGCTCCTCAGCAAATGGTGTTAGATACTTGTATGGGAACGATTTTAGTAGTGTTGTACATTCTAGCTTTTTTATCAGGTCCAATAGCCTCTGGTGGGATATATCATAGTTTAAGCAGTATTATATCGTCGACCATCAGAAGATTTAGGATCAATTTAGTTTGTTTCATGAATTATCAGGCTACCTCAACACGGCTTTGTTTACACCATAGTTATTCCACCAATCTCCATGTTTGTTTCTTCATCTTTTCGTAGTCAGTTTGAATATGATGAGAATGCACGAATGTGTTTACGTTCCCACACTAGAGTCATGAAGTCGAAATCAAATTCTGTTAAACAAATAAGTTCATTACTCGACAGTAAATTCAAATTCAAATTCAAATTCTACAAATTTTGTAAGTTGTGTTATGGTGCAGTTTAATCAACGTGGGGTAGCTTGAACCGAGCGGGCGGGGTAAATAATAATATTTTAATTGGAAGTCTGCAGGCTCGCGCGATTTTGAGAGGAGAGCCAGCGATCGTGTGGGAATTGCCAATTAATTGATACATAATTACCCCATCACGCCGCCTCGGCCCGCGCTACCTGCACTCATCTTGAGGGTGTTTTTAACAGCGTGCGGATTTCATCACGCACGCGGGATTGCACGCCATTTTCCCGCGTCTCGCGTGCATATTACTTAACTAATAATACTTATATGAACGCGTGCGACGCAAACCCGCGTGCGTGATCAAATCCGCATGCTGTTAAAACAGCCTTAGGTGTTACTTGTGCCGCCATACGGCGTTTTTAGATGACAATTGGAACTAGCAAGTAATTATTAGTAAACTTAGCACGTCTTAGTAAAAAGTATACAGTGTTGTTTCTGTGTAAATGTTGTCTTCAGGGATGCGGTGCGCTATTTTGGGGGTTGTTTCTTGAAACTGGGAACTTATTTTATGCGTAGAACCTCTTTTTATGATGTATGACTATGAATGTTAATCAATAAATCAGCAAAGTGATTTTAGTTTGCCACGCACTGCATCCCTGAAACATATTTTATTTTTAATATTTTAGTGATTGAGAATTGCCTTATGAATACTTTGTAGCATTAGTTTTTTATACACTACAGTTGTGCCTAATTTAGAGAGTATTGAAGCGTGAACATATTTGATACACGTACAGTTTGAATGTTGTCCTTATACACATCTGTTTTAGGTATATGAAATAGAATGGAGACCGCGTAGCTAATGTAGTTATTGGAATACAGTCAAACTACTAGTAAAGTAGTACTCTAATTTTTATAAAATTCCTAATAAGGTGCCTAGTTGAAAGAACGGGGGGTTTGATACCACTCAAAATAATCAGATGCCGGCAATAATTATCAGAAAACTACACCATAGTGGTATGGCCTATGCATCACCACAACACATATCCTTCAGCCGTGGAGTCGAATGTCGATGTCGGTGGTTTAGCCGTAGCCGCCGACCCACTAATTAAATCTAGATTTTTTATTCACTAGAAGTCTTTATATAAATTCATATTACAGAAAAGCGATTTCTAATCATTTGTACCTATTGAATTCTCGTATCGTTTATTTTAATGTGAATAAAAATACCAGACATATCTAATTACGACATTCATAAAACTTGTCCAATTAGATTGTATCTTGCTTTGAGGCTGATGACATTTCCATTCCTCGCCGTACAATATTATTTTATTTCTTCGAATAGAACACGCTACTTTTTATATATTTTAAAATGGCTAAAATGCATAAAACTGTCTTATCGTATGTTGGGCATCAGTTTAAAATCCTAATTAATTATTCTGTTTAAAGTAAGCGTCACTACGGTACATTTTTATTTGCATACGTAGCATTGAACAAATCCATAAACACTGCCAATTATTGAACCATAGACTGAACGGCCCCGCATTGTGATTGAAACTAAATAAAGACAAGTACAGTTCCACCATTATAATATGAAACAGTCTACTTACAGATATTATACAGCAAAATAACCAGATTTAACTATACTGATGTTCCATTATATCACAATAAATAATAGTGAGAACTTTAGAAATAAATCCATAGTGTTGTAGGTAGTCACTTTATGTAGGAATTAATTCTTTTGTTCCCTTATAAAATAGGTATGACAAAGCAAATATTTAAGTTCAATATAGGTCCAATATGATCCATTTATTTGATATAACATTAACTAACATAACTAGTTTGAATATCTTCTACATTCATTTGCTAATAAAAAAGCCACACTGTGTAAGGAGGTATAATTAAGTAATGCTTATTAAAATAAGCGAGTCATACAACATTTCATAATAGCTCAAAGGTATTTTAAAATACCATTACTGGTCATAAAAAATAAAGATTTGATTTATTTTATTTTTTGCAAAGCAATCGCTACAGTCTAAAATAAGCCTTTTGGACAAACAAATATAATACCTAGGTATCATCAAATAAATTATATAGCCAAAATATAAGATACACTACATTAGTATGTACCTATGCTAATAAATTAAACCGTTAATTAAGGTTATAAGGACTATTAAATTCATGAAAAGCTTCCTATGTTTGTGCTAAATAACTAATATTACTTCTAGTTGTTAACCATCGTTAAAAAAGATTCTCTTTTTGTGCAATGTAAATAGATACCATTATCGTATTTAATATTATACTTTCTTACCTAAACGAATAAAATAAAATAAAAAATATGTTCATGGGAATGGTCGAGGTTAATTCGCTTATGTAAGTAACCGATTGAATAAACGAAACGTATACCTAAATACGCTTTGCTACTGATGTTTAATGTGTAATTAAATTATTGTTTTATTAGATTAACATTATGAATGAAACGGTCTTAGTTAAAACGCTTCGATTGCGTGTAAGTACGTCGAAATACGGACGCTTGGTTAGGCGGCAATAACATAAAATAACTAAGAAAACATACTTAGTAAGTACCTAGGAATAGGAACAGGTCTATAACGCTTGGCCGAATAGAAGATAATTCACCAAATAATAAATATAAATTAAATACGAATCAAGGTTTGTTGTATGTTATTCGCAATGTTATTGTCAAATAGAGCATAAGTTTACATTTATAATAGTTATGATAGCCATATTGCTAAATCATATTTAACTGTAGGGTTCATACATCATCTCAAGTCTGCATACAAATAGTTCCTTTGTCATGTGTCATTTTTAATCGTACTCGTATCGAAATGTAAAAGGTATTTCATTATAATTAAAATATTGTATAAATAAATAATTACCGAATAATTATTTGCTAAGCTCAAATATGTTTTTTTCATAAATAAACATTTACATACGATTATTTTTGTATTAATTTCTAATGTATTAAACTCCTAAACATTATCAAACTTAACAATCCTTGTACTGTTAAAACTCACAGGCACGTCCTTTGTGTAGGTATTATTAATAACTGTATCTTTGTAACAGCTTATCTAAATCCCGAACTTCAATAGACATGAAACTACATTTCGCGCTAAGCAGAGCCAAGCACTGCTAGATGAAACACCTCCCCAAAGTTACCAGTCCAGAGCTCATTAGAAGAGATATGAAGAGTAAGGCGCCGCTCGAGTCAGTAGGCTCATTTCGACACAACGTGCGCGCGCGGCCGACGCACGATACCAAAGACAATCCCGCGAAAACGAGAAAAAAATAACTTATTGAGTGCCAGTGTGCAGTGTGTGCGTGATTGCGATTAGTGTTTTTTTTTTACAAAATGACAGCGGGAAATGAGGAGCAGGAGCCTCTGATACAGACTTCTGGAGATCACCAGCGAGTCACATACAATACTTCGCCTACAGTAAGTTTTATTTCTAATGGTATTTTTATTAAATACTCCTAGAATCTTTTCCATGTGACAGGTTGCTTATCTTTACAATCTGAAGGGTTACGTTTATAATAACTGTCCGGTGAATATTAACTCTTGCATAACCTATGCATTACTACCCTAACTATACCTAAACCATAAGCTGATCCCTAATTTGAAGGCTTAGTTAAAAGGTTAGATAACGTAATCCAGCAAATTTTGTGTTCTTCTTGCCATTTGGATGAGTGGAAAATCTCCTCTAATTTTAATGGTCCGTTTCTTTTGGGCATGAATGCGGTTTGGAACCGGTTCAGCTAGAGAGGTGCTTAAATTGTGTTTTTATAGTAGACCTTAAAATAAAACACATTTTGGATTCTTTCAACGGCTATTTGATTGTTTGAATTTATTTAATTAATGCCTAAACATATACCTACTTAATACAGACTACTTATGTTATTTATTTGGTCCCATGTGGGAGAGTAGGAAAGGTGTATAAGTCTTACAATTAAATATTGCGCAATGTTTAGAAAAATAGCCGTTAGGTACTTACTAAATTATGAATATCCCTAAAAACTCAAACCATTTAATGTGAAGGAAGGTAAGTAACATAGGGTTTAACAGAAAGGTTTATAGTTCGTCTCTTGACATTCAAAGATGATAGCGGATTTTGAATGTGCACCCACCTCGTCGGTGTGGGGTCTTTCTATCTGTGGTACTCCTTACGAGAGGGCTATGGCAGCTGGACATGATATCACCAGTTAGAATTTAGTAAAACCATCTAGGAAAAGTGGACAGTTATTATGTTGGCTTTAAAATGAGATTTAGCTTGCATAGATACCGACATACCTACCTAGGCGCAGGTGAAGAAAAAGTTTACCTTTCTTTAAGTCTGTTTGATTTAAAAATACTTAATCGTTTTATTTCCATTCCACTTTAAAGCATTTTATTTTAATTTAATGTCTCTGCTTGAGCGATATCAAATCCAGTCACATGCCTTTATTTTTTGTGTCGAGCCTCCACTGGCAGAAATATCAACATTGGCATAGCAAAGGGGCCAAACCAAAGGGAATTTATAATTTGAGTGTCTTTCATAAGCAGTTTATAGTAAATTACAACTTTATAGCATGATGATGAATATGATGTTTGACGAAATTAAACATCTTAATAAAATGATTACCAAATATCAACCGAATTAATTTTGGGTAGGTAGGTACACGTGGGTTTTTCTTTTTAGGGTTTCACAAAAGTAATACCTTATTTTAACCTTCAGGCCGGTTTTTCGGTGTGGAGTACCGAATTTAAACTAACCGCGGGAGAAGGACGGACACACTCGCTTTTTATTACTATCACATTAATAAATTGATTGTTAGTATCCACTTACACTTGAAAATTATTCTTAGATAGGCCCAAACTTTCCATTACCAAAATAACAGCTTAACATTTCATAGCTTGCTGTGGACGCGAGTGTTATCTCCAAATCACGTTGATTTATGTTTAATGCATCAAGGCCCGTAGCCCGACATCTCCACGGAGATACGAACTTCCAAACTCGTTTTTGTAACAACGTGCGGCCCACAGCCTGGGTGGCTACTCTAGATTGACAAAAAACGAACGCACGGCACCTGTCATGCAATCGGTAACGTTGAAAACAACAAGATAGAGTCGTGGTTAGCGCAGCAGCGCTGCGAAAGCTCGATATTCGTAAGCTAGGGTGACCTCTGTCTCGTTCTTAATGTTGCCGCTTACCTGCCAGTTATATAAGTCGTTTGGGCCAGTTTGTTTGCTTTGGACTATCGGTTTGCGAACACCAATGGTGCAGCGGTTAGCGACGCTGCCGCATGTGCAAAAAGCCCCGGGTTCGAATTAAGTTTTTCTTCTTAGACCGGGATTTGATTCTGGGACTTTAGGCATTAGTTCACCGAGATGTGGGATAAAGTTAGCATTGGCTGCTGAGGAAAGCGAATGGCTAAGTATGTTTGTAATGGTAGGTACCATGTATCAGATGATGATAGTCTTGATGCCAGCATGGCGCTGATGCATGATAAAATGAATTATATATCTGTATATGTCCCTACTAACCTAAATGTTCTTGAATGTTTATTGCACGAATGTTATAAAAGTATGATTTTAAGACCGCTTAAATGTAATGCAAATAAGATTATTGGATTATATTATAAGTAAGTATCTTATTTGGTATGATAAATTCATACCAAATCTCGTAATAATAATTGTAATCTAAGTGAGATTGAAACTAAGACAGAAAGTTGTCCAAAACTTAATTATGAATCATTTATTCTTCACCGATCTTTTTTTTTCTTAAATTTGTAACAGTTTATTTCATTTTCTTTATTTTGGCTACAAACAGTCATTACAAGACATTACTATGCTAGTTATCTCTAATAAACTATTACAGACCAAAAAGAGCCGAATACTAATTACTAAACAGTTCTAATAATTTTCCAGAATAATAGGTTCTTATTTATCTACCTATAGCTCTACATAAATATATCTATGTAAATATACGCATGCTACCATTTCCCAAGATCTATGTCATTTAATGGAACCCAATTTATAGTAATAGAAGATATCCTGTCCAATTTAGGATAGATCTCTCACAGGATCCGATGCTTCATAGCTCCTATTAGTAGCTGGAATATTGTCAGTTCCTTTGCTCCTTGTTTATCCTTTGCATTTAAAGATTTAAACATTAACCTAAAAGCGGTGCGCTATTTTAATTAAGATTTTATCTGTCTCGTCCGATTTTGTGCATTTTTTAAAAGCAAATGTTGTCTAGACAAGATTTTTATCATTTCATAGTGTGAACATTTGAATTAGTGCCGGTGTGTCTACAGTCAAAGTTGTACATAGTTAAAATAACAAGCCTATTTTAAAATTACCGCTGATACAAAACTCCATACTACCAACCATATATATATATATATATATATATATATATATATATATATATATTATTATTATAATTAGAGCGGTGGTAGTTCAATCGGGTAAGCGCCCTCTTCTCATGCCAAGATGCGGGTTCAAATCCCGTTCCTGTTCTTTGGAATTTTAGTACAATGTATGCTACCGCTCTTACGGTGAGGGAAAATATGCATTATGCAGATTTAGCACATGTAGATGTGTGAACCCACCAAACTACCAGTGGACTAGAGTGGTCGAAGCTAAGGAAGGGAGTGAAGTTGGGGATATGCACAAAGGTTCCATTCGAGATTCGAGAGAGCCATGTGCAGGTACTCACACCCCCACAAAGAATAGAAATATACCTAAGTACTTAATAGATTAATTACCTGTTAACTATCTTGTTATTTCTGCTAATAACTAACCATTACATTAATTTTTACTTCAAATGCATAGAGTACAGCAATTATAAAAACACGTGCAAGTATAAGTATGTTTCATTCAATGCAAATATACCGGCAAAAGACCGACTAAGTTTATAAACGGCGCGTTTTGCAAAAGCTCATTCTTTGTAAGGTCAGCCATATAGAGGTTACATAACGATCTATAATATATGTATAGGCATCCATATCCTGGCTGGCTTGAGAGACCTTGAGGCGGTCGCGACGCCTAATTTGAGCTCGTATACATGCATTATGTAACCAAGTTTGTTGAACCTTCTTTTTGGTATTTAAAACAAGAGTCTTTATAAAGGAGGCCTTTGTTTATTTGAACTTTTCTTGTTCCAATAGCAATTACAATCTGTCTAGTGTATAATCTTGTTTATGCTTATAACTTATAATATGTATAGAGATGCGGAATTTTAGCGATAACCTCCGGCCTGTTGGAGCTACGACCTAGGACAGGTTACCTATGTCGTGAGCGTGAGACGAGGCTGGGTGAGATAGGCCGGGGATATTGTTGTTAGAATGTACTAGGGGAAAGCTCTGATCCAGAAAACACTCGTTTTGTCTGATGGTGATGAAATAACTTATACATATACGTATCCGTTATACATTACGGTACACCTGTAACTAATCCCAACACACTTCCTATAATCCCCGTTACTTCCTCAATAGTCCGTGTCAAATTTAACGCTTGAGTAGTAGGTCTTCCCCTAAATGTACACTTTAGGGGTTCCCTGCGGCGTTCTACAGACGATAGTCGAAATACGATACGAGGTAACTGACACCGGCTTCCGAGTTCCGATCTAGTTGTTGCCTAATGTCGACACGGACGACTTGCGTTTGTAGGTTTAAAAGTCCCACGGTTGAGCCCGAAAACGTGATGATAAAAAATAACAATGTTTACGAAAACTATTTTTATTCTAATTGTTTCAAAAACTATCACAGTGAATTAACAAGAATGTTTCAAATTAAAATGTAAATGAACTTTAAAATTCATCGAGCAAAACTATGATAGAATACACGTACAATTTGCTGTTACTACTGCTATCAGAGTGGGTGTCATTCGTGGTAGGGTTAGCAAGAAAATCAATAGGGACCCTCTTCGGAGGTTCCTCGGAGGACGTATCACTTTCGCAACTACCCTCAAGCGAGCCCGTTGAAGCGGAAAATCAAGCATTGCTGGTAATTTTATATTTCGCTAAAGCTTAGTGTCGAAGCTTAAAGCTTACAGTCATTATACCAACGAGTAGATACAGTTACTATACTAAACTGAATCTTGTAGTGATCTTAATGCGTCGGGGAAAGAATAACGAGACATATAAGATTTATTACTACTCGTAAAGCAGCAATTTTTACTTAGTTACAGAGTTGACTCTGCCTTTCTCTACAACTACAACTATTCCTAAGAATTTTAGGTCAACTCAACTCCGTTTCCCCATTACAAAGTACAAATCATTAACTATACCCTAATTAAGTTGCAACTTGTTAATTTTATTATTCTTTGTTGGTGTACAAATAAAGTGTATTCTATCTATCTATTTATCATTACGTTAAAACATTCACGCACATCAAACCAACCCTAACCCTCCTTCTCAACCACAGAACAGCAACTCTCCCGAAGGCACGCCCCGCAACAGCGGCGGAGAGATCACTCTCTCCATCCCCACTCCCAACAAGACCTACGGGGCTATCGGGGGCGCAGAGAAGGTGACCTACACGTGGGCCGACATCAATGCCTTCGCCACGGAGTCCCGGAGCCGCAGCCGCGGCTGGTGCCCCATGTGGCGGGGCTCCAACAACCGCATGTACCAACAGAGGAAGCAGCTGCTGAAGAATGGTGAGTTGAGCAGTTCATGTAGATGTAGAAATGAGGTGTACGATTGGTTTTCTAAAAAACACCGGGGTTTTGCAACTGCTCAAGAATTGTGAGTTGGGTGGGAAGCTATGGAGTGGTTTTGTTTAGACATGGTACTCGATCGGTATTCCGCATAACCCAGGGGTTCTGTAAAAATTCAAGACTGAAATCAAGCACTGTTGGCGCAACTTATAGGAATCTAGGTTCAAGACGTAAAATAGGGTCCCGCCTAGAAAACGAATGGGTATATTCGTGAACCGCTGGTATAAGCGTTTGCTCCAAGAGCAGAGTGGAAAGATTCCATCCAGTGCTGGTGAGCACAAGATGCCTATATACATATACATATTTATACATGGGTGGACAATGTAGAATTATTTTGTAGATTGTATACCTACTTACCTAGTAATATATTATGCTGAAACTAGCTCAGTAAATTTAATTTTCTGTTTACTTAATTCAGGATTCATGATATAAATCTTTATGTGGAGCTTTGTACACAATAAATAATGTATTTTCAATGTTTTATGCTAATGCTATAGCGCCTCACAAGCTGTTTAAGGATGCTGGTTAATAAATATGCATTCACCTTAGATAATGTTTATAAATGCAAACTGTAATCAATGGCTTTGTAAGAAGCAATAATTTACGGGAAATCACGTGAATATACCATGTCGATTACACAAGTTAGCCTTTGATGATCTTGATAAGATGAACGAGGTACCTAATAGTTTAATTTGTCTATGGTTTTGCGCTGGCATAATAGTCATTACCCAAGTAACATTTTTGGTTTTAAAAAGGTTTTGAAAAGGTTCTAGAACCTTTGTATGGAAATCAACTCGTGAGACTTAGAAGGCTCGATAACCTTATATTAACCTTATATTAACCTCCTGAGTGCAAAAAGGGCCCACGTTTTAGAACCTTTCTGAGAGCTACAGCAAAACCTATAGCTCAAACCCAGAACCTTTTGAACAACTTACACAGAACCTAAATAAAACCTTCACAACCTTAATTTAACGTTAACATAACCTTGGAAGACAGCTTTTAAGTTCTAAATTAGTCCTGGATGTAACTCTACTATAACTTGAAACATATTTGATGGATATTTGTAATGCCTTCCCAGGACTCTCGGGTCTTAAAATGTTTCTGTGTAAGATTTTATAATAAATGGCGCCATTACCTGACACTTTCCAAGACTCAAAATGGTAAATAGTATAGTAATACAAAATATAGTAAGTAGTTAGGCTGAAGTCAGGAAATATGAAAACCTTGTGCGACTAGCACTTTATTGTGATACTTTCGGATAATAGTTCTGTATTTTAATTAAAAAAATAGATAAAATTTTATGTTTGGTGTAAATTTATATTAGAAATAAAATTACTGTTTATATAAAAAAACATATATTTGTAATAGTATAGGAAACGCTACTGAATTTTCCCTTATTAATTAAAATGTATCTTTTTGGTAAGTTTTTTTTTTTATTTCAGTGAAAAAATATCGCGGCCGTTAGGAAATTACTAAAAAGCATTAAACATATTTTGAGGATGCCTCTAAAGCTTTAAAATATTCTTGTAGGACTTAAATCATGCCTTTAGCTCATAGCCAGTGCTTAATGCTTTTGGTTTTCACCAAGTAGTCCTAATTTGTTTGCCTAGACAACTCTTATCAACCTAAAGGTTTAAGATAGGTTTTAAAAAATACTTATAAGTAATTTAAATATTCCATAACTTTATGGTTGTATCAAGGTTAAAAATTTAACCTTAAGCTCTCACTTTAGCATTAATGCTAGCTTTTCTAGAAGTAAATCAGGAGTCTACGACAACTATAAGATCCTAGAACTATATGCTCCTGAAATACATGTTAAAATAACGTTAATATAAACTCTTATCAGCAGCTACAAGGTTGTATTAATAAACAATTAGTTTTAGGACTTAGTAATCATTCTCAAGTACTCAATATGACCAGATAGCAAAGCATTAACCTTTTCACAACCCTTATAAAACCTAAAGGCATTTCTTACAACCTAAGCTCGAATGAAATGTTACTTGGGTATACAGGGTGATTGGTAAGTCGATGTATTCCTTTAAATGGGTTGTAGACGAAGGCATTTCCAGTCGATTGAACCCCATAATGCATTATCCGAAAGTCAACCATTTCTGAGTTATGTAATGTTTTAAGTTTTTTTATGTTTTTGCCAAAATTTATGTTTAAAAGCAAAATATTAAAAATCTAACCATTTTTTAAATACTTTTTTAGGGTTCCGTAGCCAAAATGGCAAAAACGGAACCCTTATAGTTTCGTCATGTCCGTCTGTCCGTCTGTCCGTCTGTCACAGCCGATTTACTCGGAAACTATAAGTACTACAGTGATGAAATTTGATGGGAATATGTGTTGTATGAACCGCTACAAAAATATGACACTAAATAGTAAAAAAAAGAATTGGGGGTGGGGCCCCCCATACATGTAACTGAGGGATGAAATTTTTTTTTTCGATGTACATACCCGTGTGGGGTATCAATGGAAAGGTCTTTTAAAATGATATAAAGTTTTCTAAAAAACATTTTTCTTAAAGTGAACGGTTTTTGAGATATCAGCTCTCAAAGTCGTAAAAAGTATGTCCCCCCCCCTCTATTTTTATAACTACGGGGTATAAAATTCTAAAAAAAATAGAGGTGATGCATGCTAATTAACTCTTTCAACGATTTTTGGTTTGATCAAAGTATCTCTTATAGTTTTTGAGATAGGTTGATTTAACTGTAATTTGCTGCTACGGAACCCTTTGTGCGCGAGCCCGACTCGCACTTGGCCGGTTTTTTATTGTTTTGTATTAATGACACCTTACCTAACTAATTATAATCATTAAATGCGCAATAATTAACTTAATTTAGACACAGTGCTTCAAAATAGTTGAAACATTAAGAAAATGTTACGAAAGGTGAAAACAATAACGATAAATTATAAAAGATTTTTATCTGACAATTTTTCAGGCACTACAACTTAAAAACATAATCAATTTAAAAGCTTTAAAATTACATATTCCCATCTAAAATCGATTAAGGTATGACCAAGACATAGCCAAAACAACCGCAAAGGCGGACAAATCTCAGTAAGGAAACTACCAAGAGTTTGTTCCAATTTTAAGGTAAAAATAATAAAAAGTATTGTAACTGGACTTTGTAGAGATCCAAACCGTTTGGTAATTATTGTGTTCCAAAAGTGCGGTTCCTGAAAGGCACAGATCTAGGACAAGGTCGCTTCACCGAAATAATGCTCGTCCGATACGGTTAGCCGATTGTAATTTTCAATTATGATAGGTAAAACAAAATAATTCTTCACAATCCGGTTCCCCAAAACTACTGTTTGACGACGGTTAATTCGCCGAAAACATGATTGGCCAATAGCTCGTGACAATAGCACTGTTTGACAATGATTGTTTTAAATTCAACGTGTTCAAACACTGTGCCAAATATTTTAGCTGAATAGTTTCACCGAATAGTGTTATAGGAGATTCAATTTGGTGGTTAAACAATTTGACAAACTGTGCAGTCGAAAAACCATTCTATCGTTGAACCTATCGTCATCGAAAAGTACTTTCGACTAACCTTGTTATTGGACAAGCATTATTTCGGTGAAGCATCCTTGTAGTCGATCTCTGCTTTTGAGGAACCGCGCTATCGCAGAACATTCATTAGTAAAAGGTTCGGAACTCAACAAAGTCCAGTTATAAGACATTTTACCTTAAAATTGGAACAAAATCTTGTTCGTTTCGCTACTGAGATTTGTCCGCCTATGCGGTTGTTTTGGCTATATCTTGGTCATACCTTAATCGATTTTAGATTGGAATATGTCATTGTAAAGCTTATAAATTGATTATGTTTTAAAGCTGTAGTGCCTGAAAAATTTACAGATTAAATTCTTTTTTAATTTAGCTTTTTTGTTATCAACTTTCGTAACATTTTCTTAATGTTCCATATATTTTAAAGCACTGTGTCTAAACTAAGATAAATATTGCACAATTAATGATTATAATTAGTTGGCTAAGGTGTCACCAATGCAAAACAATCAAAAAAGTATTAAAAATATTGATAGTTTTGAAATATTTTACTTTTAAACATACATTTTGGCAAATACCTAAAAAAAACATCCAACTTAAATAACTCAGAAATGGTTGAATTTCGGATAGTGCATTATGGGGTTCAATCAACTGGAAACGCCTTCGTCAACAACCCATTTAAAGGAATACATCGACCTTCCAATAACCCTGTATAGATTTATATGTGAAGCCTATAAGTGTGTCTAAGCCTACCTGAGAAGTCTAGCTCATTCAAACCCGAAATAATATAAATTTTAAAACTCTACCACGGAGCTTTTAGTACGTCATTACATCAAACTCGGGCTAGGTAGGTAAATAAATACCCGAAACATGCAATTAAAGTTAAAGAAGTAAGTAGAGGTTTAAGTATGGCCATTAAGTAGCACGTTTAAGCGTTTAAACAATTATTTTGTCATTTGCAACAGGAGCGGTGCAATTTAAAAAGCCCGTTTGTAATGAGAGCCGCGAGGTGGTAATGCTCTACGCTTTCTGCAATGACACTAACGATACTAAGTATTGAATTGCAAGCCCTACAACAGGATTACAGTTCATCGATATATTGTTATGTTACGCCATGTTTTCTGTTTCTTACATTTGTTTTTATGAGACTAACAAATGTCCAACCACCTGAGTTTTCGAGTTGGATGATGATGATTGTGACATGTTTTAGTTCCTTTAATATTTTGATTAGGTACTTTGCGAACTATCCACTCATGTCAGTATCACCCCTAACTTAACATCTATCAAAAATACCATTATAATGCCCACCAACGCCCAAACCCCTCACACCCACATTCTCTCAACCAGTAAACGGCGCGGCATACCCTGGCGAGCTGCTAGCCATCATGGGGTCCTCAGGCGCGGGGAAGACCACACTCCTCAACTCACTGACCTTCAGGACTCCAGGAGGCGTGGTGGCCAGTGGAACGCGCGCGCTGAACGGCCAGCCAGCCAACCCTGACGCGCTGGCCGCGTTGTCGGCGTATGTGCAACAGCAGGACCTGTTCATTGGCACCCTCACTGTGAGGGAGCATCTGGTGTTTCAGGTTAGTTTTATTACTGATTTTATGAGGACTGCTGTTATGATATGACTAATAAAAGGTATCGTGGTTAGAATTAAACCAATGCAACTGTTACATTGTAAGACGAAAACCGGTTACACAACGTGTCATAAGACGTGACAAGATACGTCTTTACAACCTCTACCACTTTCGAAATACATCTATGAATGATACATATAAAAAGCGTCTGCATCTGTATACAAAGATTTACGAACTCGTTACTCCCTAGTACCTAAGTTAAAGCGCTTTAGTCGTAATAGAACTCATAAGAATAGTAATATCAATCTTAATGTTGGAACGGGAAAAGATGCTAACGGTATCTAACTTTTCAGGCTTTAGTCCGAATGGACCGCCACATCCCGTACGCGCAGAGAATGCGCCGAGTGCAAGAAGTCATATCTGAGGTAAGTCGGTGTTCACACAGTTTCACAATCAAAATATTTAAATGAGTAAGGAAATGTGTTATCTGTCGTTATCAGGTTCCACGTGTGTGTCTCTTTACATGACAGATTTCAGTCATTTACCCACTAATCTCTTGATGTGTGGTGAGAGAGAGTAAATACCAGGCCGGTAGGGAACTTTTTAATTCGTATATTTTATACTTAGTTTGTATTCAGGGCGATAAACCCGAGAAGAATGTTTAATGTCAGATCAATTAAAGCTGTAAAATATAAACCTGTTGCTGGACTACATGCTTGCACTCTGGAATTGTGTTTAATGAAAATAATAATTCGTTATACTTCCCTAATAAGGTATTATTCATTACTGATATTACTGAATAATCCATGGACTGAATTTCAAGTTGATCTTTAGCAATAAACAACTGCCGACTAGTTTATTATATTTTTTATATGTCGATAGGTAACTAAAGGTCACAAAATGTGAAAGTAGATATCTAAGTAGGCGTATCTATCTTATTTTGTTATGACATGGTGCATGGCATGGCGCGCATGGGTAATGCATTAAACTGCCATTATATTTTGTTCTTGATATCTTAGCAGATATAATTAATTAGGCACTTCGTTATAAAACAAGGGCACAGGTACAGACAGGATACCGATAAGTTAACAAATATAATTTATAACTTATATTGCCATATCTGGCTCATATCATGGCTGTTTGGGTAAATAATTTGTACACATACAGTTACTACACTCACGAGCAAAGAGACAGTTCCATTTACAAAATGCTGACACCAAATGACCCCAATAATTATAACATTTCAGTTGGTAATGTTACGAATTCCGATGTTTGAACTTAAATATTGCAGCAGTCGTCATTAACTTAGTTTTTTCAGCTTAGGAGTAATTTGGTATTTTTCTCACTGGAACTTTTTCATTTCCCGTGAGTGTATTTCATGAAATACGCTTAAAATCCAAACACCTTCCTTCCCTTATCTACATAGTTGGCGCTAACAAAATGCCAGAACACCGTGATCGGCATCCCCGGACGGCTGAAGGGCATCTCTGGCGGAGAGATGAAGAGGCTGTCCTTCGCCAGCGAGGTTCTCACCGACCCGCCGCTCATGTTCTGTGACGAGCCCACCTCGGGACTCGACTCTTTTATGGCGCAGAATGTCATACAGGTATGTGGTAGTGAGTAGTGAGCTGTACTTACTAGAAACCGCGTAATTTGAACAACGGGCCAAAAGGCCGCTGATGGTTTAAGGCAAGTTAATAAATGCTTAGATGGCCGCAATTTTGTTATTAACTTAACAAATTATTCACTTCTATTCTCACACATCCGATCGTCTTTCCAAACGGCCGTCCACAATTTATGACTTACGCAGGTTATCAATACTACGAAAGTGTATGTCCTCATTTAATAAGTAGAGCAAATAGCTACATAAACACGGGACTTTCCAATGCCGGCCCATCACACCTGCCGCTGCACTATTATCGCTCAAAATGTACCAATTTAGGCGCAATTTAGCATCTGCTATGTGACAACTATTATACATTTCACAGCTTGGCCTGGCAGGCATGGCAGCTCTATAATCAATCATTCTCTTTTCAACTTTGAGTCGCAAAATATAGACCTAGATCGCTATCGGGGACACCAACATCGGTCTAATAACTAATTACACTGTCAAATAATAAATATCAATCTTATTTCACTAGGGCACGCGACAACCCTTATAATTAGTGCATCCTGGGCAGTCAGGTGATCCGACGTAGTCTTGTGTGTTTTGTTTTGTTTCGCCTGACACGCTAAGCAGAAAAGTACTTACTTACCTGATTTAAGGCTACATTTCCAGTCAACAAACTGCTCACTCGTTACTTGGCGCACCTAATGCCGTAAACTGCGTTAAGTCAGCGCTACTCTAGCTAACTGTGAACACTCTGCATACTACCGCTATAACATAGTCGGCGAAAAACGGTTTGCCTACTGGGAATGCAGCCTTATATTATGGAACTACGTACAGTTTCAACCATGCCCAACACTTTCAATCCTCATAAACCCACAATGTCCCACCACAACTACCCCCTCCTCCCTTGCCCTAGGTGCTGAAGGGTCTCGCGCAGAAAGGCAAGACGGTGGTGTGCACCATCCACCAGCCGTCGTCGGAGCTGTACGCCATGTTCGACAAGCTGCTCATCATGGCCGACGGCAGGGTGGCCTTCCTCGGATCCCCCGACCAGGCTACGGAGTTCTTCAAAGAGTGAGTATCGAGTTATGGTTGACCACAAGGAAAAAGTATTCAAATATTCAAATCAGTTTGACAAAATAGTTTGACCACGTGGAAGAAGGGTCATTTTTTATTGCTGTCCAATACATCAATCCTTTTTTTTATGGTACACTGTAGAATATGACCCAGTTGTAGGAAATTGCAAGTCACTATAAATACATATATCACTTAGTTTCTACGAGCGGGAGTGCTTGTCCAATGGTACACGGGGATAAATAAGGTCTTGATAAGAGTGCGTCATGCTGTCCTGTCCTCAGCAACTGCCCAAGTTTCTGACCAACTCAACCCTTGCGCTGTTTACCGTACGCAGGTATGTATGAACCGGGCGAAAATTTAATTAAAAAAATCGCCAAAAAAGTTTTTATTTTGTGGAAACATTAAATCATTAAACAATTTTGTATCTCCCATTTATCACAGGAATTCATCGTCAATTAAGTGAACTACTAAACTACTTAATAAAAAATACCCCTTTCTTCGGAATTCTTCGAAATCAGTCTAGCCTAGCCATCCACCCGTCACAACACTCACAAGCTCGTGTCTGATATTTTTTATTTGATCCGGTTATTTATTACGTGTGGTAATCATGAGCGGCTAATGCAACGTAGATTAATAACTAGTTTGCAACGTTTTTGCGATTACCATCGTTAAAATAAAATATACATGCACCTACCTCTGCTTGTAAATTGAACAACTTCATACATACAAGTATGACTTATATTTATTGGGTGCTTTATCAAACCTCCATAAGTGGAGACTACTTTGTTAGTTTTATTACAAATTAATTAACAGCGTTATCGAAGTAAACTTATTGCTTTACGCGATCTAGCTTTTGCCCGCGAGCTTCGTTCCGCTATCAAAGAATGTACAAACTTTCGACTGCGCCGCATTTGAGTTCACGATATTGAGAAGTGACTAAAGCACAAACAAAATAAATTTCACGTGAGTTAGTGACAAACAAACAAAACATGAATCGGAACCGGTTAGCGGTTGGTCCTTCTGTCCTACAAACAAACACACTTTCGTACTTATAATATTCGTGTGCTTAGGACGGATGCTACAGCTAGTACTAGGTAATCTAGGTATATTATGTAGTATGAAACTTATGGCGTCGCGTCGTATGCACCATACGTTACAATAAACGTGTGACAGTTTGATTGCGATAATGATGTAGATATCGTATAAACAGCGTTTTACTAAGAAACGGATCTGCGTTCAACTTTAGTCAATCATATCTAAACAGTATTCAATTATTATTATTAATTAAATAATTCCTGCAATCGCCTGTATATTCCGTAGGTAATGGCGCTAAATGTCCTAGCCTTAGTACAAGGTTTTCGAAGGTTGTACTGTACTGTAATTATAAAATATTCTCAGTTATTTACTGTTACATTTTAACTTACATCATAAAATAATTTGCTAGGAAACTTTGAGTCGTGATCAATATCAAACTGTCTAACCGTGCATGGATTACACTGGAGTTTTTTGCGGGATAGATATATCTGTAGCTGCTAGATAGAGTCTAGCGGAATAAATTATTTGAGAATGTTTATCTCAAAATATGTAGATTTAAAATCACCCCCAGATATCGAACTATTATGGATTTAATCAATGATCAAACTATAGTCGTAAAGTTTCAGACGCCGATTAGATACCCCTAGCGCAAATCCCAATACCTAATATTCATTCTAAACTTACGCATCAAATCAATCCTCTAATCTTCCAACCCCCACCCCCCCTAGGCTAGGCGCAGCGTGCCCTCCCAACTACAACCCGGCGGACCACTTCATTCAGCTCCTAGCGGGAACCCCCGGCCGCGAGGAGGTCACCAAGCACACCATCGACACGGTCTGCACCGCCTTCGCCAAGTCCGAGATCGGCTGCCGTATCGCCGCCGAGGCGGAGAACGCGCTTATGTATCAGGTTTGTTAAGTTTCTGTTTTTACGGTCCTCAAAAGGAAAAAAGGTGGGTATAGATTACAGCAATTTGACGAGCAAAAGGATGATACACTAGAACATGTCAGAGAGCGGCTCGTTGTTCTGTAACAAGTTAATGTTGTAGTCTATCCTCACCTTTATAGAATCACTTTGTTGTTTGTCCGTTTGCATGTCTGTCTGTCTGTCATCACACTTTTTTGTATTTACTTACTTATTCCCAATTTCCGCTGGCGAGTAAAAGAGCCGAAGTGAAGCGCGGCCACTCTTTACGATCTTGAGCCAGTTTTTTGTATAATATGCTGCCAACTATTTATGAATGCAACATTGAACGTACTACTCTACTGTTTATTGAGTGAGAAGATATAATGAGCTTATAATAAGGCACAATGCTTATTAAATTATTTATGATCGTGTTTTTTGCTTTTAGAGGACCTTTTACTTGGTGGCGAAGAAAGTCAGTAACCAATTAATCTATTTCTTTGAGTGACCATTCATTGCTAACCTTTCATAAGTTTCTATGAACTTAGTTGTCTAGTTTAGTTTTCATGCATTTAGGTTCGTGCCTAATGTAAATAGAGGTAAATAGCAGAGCCATGTAAGAAAACCATTTGCTCTTTAATACTGTTTTCTACTCATAGTCATTAAAATCCAAATCTCTTCTTACACACACGTATTTAAAATACTAAATTCAATTCAAAACATCACGAAACAAGAGGGGTCACTCTATGTTAAACATGCAGATTGCACGACAGCTTTCGTTCGTTCGTTTTCCGTCAGTATAGAGTCGAAACCTTCGAAGTCTAACCTCCCATATCTCCCCAGCGCAAGATCACGTCAGGCTGGGCGGACGCGGCGTGGACGGGCACCACGGCGATGCGCACGCGCCGGTCGCCCTACAAGGCGTCGTGGTGCGCGCAGTTCAGAGCCGTGTTGTGGAGATCCTGGCTGTCCGTCACCAAGGAGCCCATGCTGATCAAAGTGCGCTTCTTGCAGACTATTGTGAGTATCATGGTGATACGCTGTTTTAGCAGCATGCGGATTTGATCACGCACGCGGGATTTCCCTGCACGCGTTTATACAAGTATTCATCGCGTGGAATATGCGCGGAACACGCGGGAAAATGGTGTGCCACCCGCGGGCGTGATGAAATCCGCTTGCTACTAAAAACAGCCATAAGGTTTATGATTGTTTTTCTGAGGACGAGTACATTATGAACTGCGAAATGACTAGCTGTGTAGATTTATAAAACGATCTACAATGATTAATAAGCCTAATTAAAGTTGGCAAGCCATGTACATAATTATTTTTATTTACTTACATCGAATCCATGCTGTGGTATAATAAGCTATTTAGGCTTTTTTAGACTAGGTACACTGAGAATAATATTATTTGGACTTATTGTAAAGAGAAACAAGGTTTGCTTTCAGGGTGTCCTGTATGAATATAACATGTATGTTAAAATCTACAATGCAGTTGACTGTACCTGATTGCATGCATAGATATATTATGTAGATAAAACATTTCTATTAGCATACGTTGTGCAACAGAGTGGACATCTTGCAGTACCTGCATAGAAGACGGATGATTCTAGGAAGCGTCTTAATTAAATAATTACATACATATCTAGAGGTAGTGGGTGTAATACTTACTTTATGTTAAAATATTATCTTCAAGCCCGTTAAGAATATATAACTAACTATACTTATACTGAAAACTCGCTAAATTTTTACATAACATTGGAACCGAACTTTTAACGTGTATTTTTTGTAAAATTTAATATTTTATTCCGCTTATATATAAGTTAGTTCCATAGCATTATAATGTCATAAATAGCTGCTTTCGATGTTCCCAGTCGAGTCCTCGACTAACGCAAGTTTGACCCAAGTCAATATCATCCATTATAGCAGAGTGATACACAAATGTTGACACAGAGCTGTATTGTTATTTATTGTTGTTTCCGCTCTTATATTGGATAATAACTTTATTTTTAAGTCTTTGACATTGCCGCAGCCCAATAACTTAGCACTATAATCGGGCTTACGAAAGTATATCTGAGTGTTGTGTAATCTTTAATACAAATATATTCGTTAATTAGGTCCGGAACATATTGCCGTATTATGTTTTGCAAGGATTTTATTGCCATAACCATCGACTAAAATACACTAATATTAGTCTATGCCATAACCTACCTCATCTTTATATGTATTTTACTCCTAATGACTAAGTTCTACTGTATCTGTATGATAACATCTAAGTTATTCTAGATACCTACCTAGCTCGAGTGTGGGACTTCCTACATGTGTGGTCCTATAAATCTCAAAGATAAACATATTACATACGAAGTAAATAAATAAATGAAATGTGAAGAATGCATTATGTATATCTTATGTACCTACATTCATTAAATCCAAGGATGGACCGGTGCGTGACAGAGGTAGTCATTATCTTCCTACAACACTGTTACATAACACATGTAGAGCCTTCATAAATAAAAACTGTATAATTGAGCCCGACAAACCAGCAGCTAAGCACGTATAATAACATAATAAGCTTGATAAGTTTAAGCCTAAAGGTCAATCCAAAAATGTTAAGTTCGTAATTTGCGGTTTGGTAGGTTGGCAGTTCAAATTCACGTTTACATTGTATTTTAAGTTTCTTCATTATGTCCATTTACGTAGACCCTCATGGCAATTAATAAATATTTTTCTTGACGTAATTCCGGGATAAAAAGTAGCTTATATAGTAGGTCAGAGTTTATTCAGGTTAGAATGGCTACGTTTTATCTTTATAGAAAAGGGATAATTTTATAACAGTGATTTTTTTTTTTAAATCACCTTTTTTTACGTAGTGTCGGAAGCCCATTGCAAACACAAAATCTGATCTTTCTTCTTTATAATATCAAAATAATTCAGTAATTACTTATACTAGCTCTTTAAGATCATGATGCATCGAAAAAAAGCCCACTAAATTCGATAGACTGACGGGATCTCTTCCTCCTACACTAGATGGTGTCGATCCTGATCGGAGTGATCTACTTCGGGCAGAACCTGGACCAGGACGGCGTCATGAACATCAACGGGGCCATCTTCATGTTCCTCACCAACATGACCTTCCAGAACATCTTCGCCGTCATCAATGTGAGTAGTTGAATCCTTATTGTATGTGCAGTAAAAGACTTCAGCATCAGGGAGCAGCAGGGAAACCGATGGCCCGGTAACAATAATTTATTTATTTATGCTTTTATTGCACAATTTACAAATTAACAATAATATTTCCCGTGCGTAAATCGTTGCCAGAGTGTTTGGACCAGTTAGCTGGTATTAGCGGATCTAAACTTTATGGCTGGCCACCCAGAATCTCCGATAGAACAGAACCATGAGAATAATAGATTCTTCAAAAAGAACCCACAAATCGGAGAAAGGTTTCCGCATAGTCGTATAAGTATAGCGCATGCCAGCTTTCTTTTGCATGACCGTCTCCGGTTCTGTTGTAGAAATACAATATTCGACAAAACTAAGTGTGCCTCAAGATGAACCCATGCACGATGTATAATCAGATTTGAATCAGCTTCGTATTAGCATAAAATAACTTAGATTCAAACCGCCGAGTGTGTGTCAGAATATTAATGAGAAAACAGCTTCTCAAATGTCGTAACATGTTAAAGTATTGGTTTAGTGACTCAGACTTTGCTATGATCAATTACCAGTATTAATCATTATAGTCCATTAAATTGCACTTCAATTAAAAAACAATGTAGTTAAGTTTGTATTTCGTTTTTTCGGTGACACATTGTATAATTTGTGCAATAGGAATTGTATTGAGGCACTGTATTATCTTCTTTACAATATTTCCCTTCGATATTTTCCCTCCCCAAAAGCTGTCATAAATATTGTGCACGGGTGTCGCACAAACATTTGTGCAGCAACTTTTTTTGCTTTCTAAATTATATTGCAACAGGTATATGGAATCAACATACATTATCTGATTTTGCAATCAAAAACGAATATGAGACACCTGATTCACACAAAACAAGCAGCCATCAATAGACCAGTTTTTTAATCATCGTGTTTTTTGAATATCTAAAACCAATTAATTACGCATGTTTACGACCAATACTGCCTTTCTACTGGTTTACCCTCTTTAGATTGACTGATAGAAAATGCTCATAGAATTAAGACCACCTTTTGTGCACTTACATGTTATATTTATGCAATAAAGTTTTTCTTTTTTTCTTTCTTTCATCCAAAAACATGACCTTGCCCCTTTCTCTCAGGTATTCTGCTCCGAACTGCCTATCTTCATCCGCGAGCACCACTCGGGCATGTACCGAGCTGACGTGTACTTCTTATCGAAGACCCTGGCCGAGGCGCCGGTGTTCGCGACCATCCCACTTGTCTTCACTACGATTGCTTACTACATGATCGGACTGAACCCCGCGCCGGAACGGTGAGGTTTTGAGTTGATTTGATGGGGGTTTTTGAAATGTGTGTGTCTACAATGCCGTTTTGATGTATATTTTTAGGTTCTCAAAAGTTTTAGGTACCTATACCTCTCTTGAATTTGTAACCAATCTTAGACAAGTGGCCAATACATATATTTATTGCTGTAAACCGATTTTATCGGGGGTGAACTTGCTATTAAAATCAAAATATCTCTTTCAAAACTAGACTGACTAGAATATATCTAGGATACAACCGTATCAAATGCATATAAATCTCAAAACGATTGAAAACCGGCTTTGCAGTTGAATCGCCGATAAACAAATAAAAACTGTGAAAGGCGTATCCCATTAGGCTGTATTTTTTATCGTGTTAATAGCCAATTAATGATAATCCTTTCTAAAAGGTTCTTCATCGCGTCTGGACTGGCGGCTCTCATCACCAATGTTGCCACGTCATTCGGTGAGTGTTCTAGTTTATTACATCTCAATAATGATTGTTATTTGTATCGTTCTGGTGCAGTTAAGTGTCCAACATGTGTGTGTGTACGTAATATTTATTTCTGATTTGGTTACATTTATACAAGCTGTTAACATCTTGAATTTAAATGTTGAAAACAGGTTATTGTATATTTGTAGAAATATAACACAGGCTCTTAAAAAAAAGGTTGATTTACTGTATAAGCTTAGGATAGGCTAGATTAAGGCAATATAAGGTTTCTTGCCCTAAATTATCACGTTTTCAGTCAGCTAATTAACTATTAACTAGACAAGACTCATTTAGACCGGTATAATAACGTCAGAACTGACCCGTAACTTGATAGATACAAAGTTTACAGTTCAATGCACAAACGGGACAATTACAGAATGTGGTTTGTTCAGTCATTTTCATGCGCGAAGGAAATTTGTGCGAAACCGCAGCTAGCTCACGTATCTCGGTAACAATACACCCTGTATAGCGGGGCGATTGATCTGAAGCTCTGCATCTCAAACTTTCATCATCTTAATGCTGGGCCCACATTTGTATCAATATTTGCGTCAGAATGAATCATAATCGCTAGTTTAAGCGATCATGATTTATGATACGCCCAAAGCGGAGAAAAGATACACGGAAATTAGGTACCTATATCTGGAATTAAAGGTCCACATTTGTTTAAAAAAAAACTAATTTTAATTGACCCGATAAAGAGTATTCTTGAGTTGTAAAAAGTAACTGACCTACTATTCTTGCGCATTCATTCACCTTGCAGGCTTCGCAGGTGAAACATAGCCTTTTATTTATCTGTAAACACATTATTGTAAACATTCTTGGACATTTCCCTTATCTACTCGCGTACAGGTGGCGGAATTCAATGAGATTGGCCACCTTCATCGTAAATACGGTAGTCGGTTGCTCGTAATTAGTACAAACTTATGAGAATAATTATAGAAAGATACTTGACTAAACGTAAAAAAACAATTAGGACAAATTTAGTATCGTACTTATAAGTGTTTAAAATTAACATATGTATTTTTATTTTATTTGTGTGAGCGAATTACCACCTTATGACGACAGTTTGAGATGAGCTGGTCCAGTCTAGAGATCAATCCGTTAGTTTTGTAACCGTGCTGGCCGCATAACGTTACATTTGCATGTGAGATGTGAGGCCCTTCGCAGCCTTCGCTGAGGCTGCCAGGTGATGCAATTAACATCGATTGTGAAATTTAACCATGCTTTTAATGATTTTATTTTAATTAATTTATGAGGCTTTTTAGGTTAAGTTACAACCGTAACCCGTCACACTACTCGCTTTTGCAAAACTTTTTGTAGACCTTTTGTAATAATATCTAAAAGTCCGCTAAACACTTTTATAGCACGCTTTTGAGACTATACTCAGAGCAAAAACTTCCCGTTCTTCCCGCATCTTAACTAGGTATCATAATAATATTAATAGTTAATTAGATAGGTGATAAATATGCATGATTGCAAGCGAGCCACCCTCTTTGTTGCCGTACGTCACACCGTCACGGCTCTATGCCTAATTTTGCCTTACTGAAGAAGATGCTCCCCCCCAGGGTACCTGATCTCGTGTGCCAGTAGCAGCGTGAGCATGGCGGCGTCCGTGGGGCCGCCCATCATCATACCCTTCATGCTGTTCGGAGGGTTCTTCCTCAACTCTGGGTGAGTCATAGATATAGCAATGTTACAAGTTTTCAGAGTTAATGTAAGTACTAGGTATATTGGAGCTAACGTAACAGTTCATGGGGCCGTTATTCATATGTGAAAAAACAAAGACCGGTTTCATTGCATTACACAGCAAAAGTAAGGGAGTGTACTATGCCATTCACGCTTTCAATAACTCTGAAAACACGATTCTACTGATTTTTTTGGCACTCCTTGTGGAATCCCGCTCCATATTGTTCTTGGCTGATGATGATGAGTCTTACAGACTAAGTACAATCAATTCATAAAAGACGACTTTATCTAAACTCCTTCTGAAGGTCGTACGTGTTTCACTGACACTATAAGAAGAAGAGCTCAACCCTGCTTATTTAAGCTAGATTTAAGATAAAGATCGCATCAAGAAATTTGATAAGAAATTTTATAATAAAGTTCGCATCAAATTTCTTAACCAATTCTCCTTGCTAGCAAATGGACAAACATTATAAAATTTTACATCAACCTTAACCAAACTCCTTCGCCCACAGATCCGTGCCCCCCTACCTGAGCTGGATCTCCTACTTATCCTGGTTCCGGTACGGCAACGAGGCGCTGCTGGTGAACCAGTGGACGGGCGTGGAGCAGATCGCGTGCACCCGGGAGAACTTCACCTGTCCGGCTTCAGGGCAGGTCGTGCTGGACACGCTTAGCTTCTCCGAGGTAAGGGTCTTAAGTCTTTATATCATCCAATAATCATCCACTGCTGTACATAGGCGTCTCTCAAGGAGCCACAAGACTCGGTCCTCGGCCTTCCTCATCTCGCCTTAGTTAGGTCTAGTGTTGCCCAAATGCAAGAACAAGACGAGACTTAGCTAGTCTTGGTCTTGGTCTTGCGCCAATACACCTGGTCTTGGTCTTGGTCTTGGTCTTGCGCCAATACACCTGGTCTTGGTCTTGGTCTTGGTCTTGCGCTCTCAGTCTTGGTCTTGGTCTTGGTCTTGCAGCAAGAGTCTTGCAAGTCTTGCAATTACCTATTAGTCTATTACTATTTATTAAAGTTTACTTTTTGATTTTAATAGATATTTTTATTCGCTATGTTTATGGTATTAGTCGTAATGCGCATAGGTCCAGTTTTTCATATTCTTTGATACAGTTTTTTGCGTCTCATAGAATTCCTAAGCGTACCTACCTATACACTGAACTGTTACACCTAACTACTCAGTAAAATAGCGCTAAGTCCTAGCTGCAAGACGCAAGAGTCTTGCAGGCTATGTCTTGTTCTTGCTCAAGTCTTGCACGGTCAGGTCTTGGTCTTGGTCTTGCTAAAAATACGCGGTCTTGTTCTTGGTCTTGGTCTTGCAAAAACGCAAGAACAAGACCAAGACTGCAAGACCAAGACTGAATTTGGGCAACACTAGTTAGGTCACAGTGTTGCAGAAAGACTTGGTGACCAAAAAAATCTGGTATTTTTCACGAATTTCCAAAAGTTATGGCACAAAAGATGTCCCACTGATTCGCTCCCTTCCATTCTGAATACACACTTCTGCAACACCCTGTATAAAAATTTGGAAATTAAAATTGTTTTATTATGAATTTTTAAAAAAATGGCCGATACGGTCTTGATGAGGAATGCGGCATATAGAGTTTTGTGGCAACTTGTGGCGCTCCTTAGAGAGGCCTATGTCCATGGCAGTGAATGATTATAAATGCGCTGATGATGATGATTTTTTTTTTGCCTCATTAATTTAAAAAATCACCTGCATAAACTACACCTTAATAATTTAACCAAATATCCAACTACAATCTGCATTTTATCAGCTATTAACCGAACAATCTTAATTTGCAGAAAGACTTCACAATGGACGTCGTGAACATGATCCTCCTCTTCATAGGGTTCAGACTACTGGCCTACATCGCCCTGGTCCTGAGGACGCGCAGGGCCAAATAAACCTTATCACTTACGAAACATGAGCTATTTTTATATAACTAAGTTGTGTTGAAAATGTTGAAATGCTATGATATCTTGCCCGTGTAAATAGTTGCAATGGAAAAGTATGGAAGGTGTTTTTGGTTGATGTAATAGTTTTATTTCGTTTTTAGGTTAAGATGACGCATAATAAGTTGACAAAGAGAATAGCTTTGAATTTATCTTATTTTTATATGAACATTCACCTCATTTTAGTACTTAGAGGTATATAGGTACATAATATTTTGTACATCCACGCATTTTTCAAGTCCTTTCAACTTTTTTATAAAATAAAGTTATTTTCCAAATACTGTGTTATTTTTTACTATCTTAAGATAGTATTGTGCCTACCAAATAATAATCTGAAGAACATATTTATAAGTAAATTAATTATTTATTATCCCCAGCACTCAATAGCTTTGTGTGTGAGTCTCCTACTGAGTTCCTACTGACACAAAGATGGATGACCTATTATGACAATCTAGACTGCAATGCTAGGATACAGGTCATAAGTGCATAATATCAATTGATCAATGAGTCCATTAGTTTGATTAAGATGGACGTTTGCAAGCCACTGGGCTACCCGGCTGTACCTTATTGACATAGTTTCATACTGTCCTTTGTACAAAGATAGATAGATAATTCTTTATTGCACACACAAACATAAATTACACAAGGAAATGTACAACATAGACGGTACAAATGGTGGCCTTATTTCTTCCAGACTACCTCGGAGGAGAGAAATTATACAACAAAAGGGGAAAGTGTGATGAGAGTGTACATTTGCAGACCTATAGGTTTTTATCGAAGATTCAAGGTTCGAGTGCCTGACGGTATGTTCCTTTAGTTAAAATCAAACCAAAATACCCAGTAAGGTAAATCAGATAGTATGTAAATTAGCTACGGATATCTGGGCTTAATTTGGCTGCAGAAATGTATGAAATTACCTATTTAAAATAATCTTTCATATTTGTACCTTGAACCTTTGAAACTAATCAAAGGAATCTATGAAAATAAATAACAAATATTATATTAAAGCAAATAAGTACTATGTAGGTAAGTATTTTAGAAGTAGGTTCAAATATACATAACATAGTAAGTATACTTATTTAATTAAGAAATATTAGTTCTAGATACATGTAAGTATTGTCTACTACTCTACCGCATAGATTAATACCTAGAAATGCAAATAATGTGATCCTCCTGAATGAAGATAGGAGTACTGAGTTGGTATGCATACTGTCTATCTTTATACTCATTTGATGTAGTTCAAGGCTTATAATGTGTACTCCCCATATCAATTTCAAGATAGAAAACAATGTAGCATTGTTTATTTATACCTACAGATAGGCGAATACCTACTCAAATACACTACACTATTCTATACAAACAGTACCTACCTATATTCTTGAATAAGTATTTCAATCATTATTGCATACAAAAACTCTTTAAGTTTCGGTAAAGATAACGAAATATGTGGTCAGTTCAACGTTCATTTATACTATCAGAAGTTCGCAAGGATAATATTAAGGTAAGTAGGTATACTTACATAAATACATAGTTATAATGAAATATGTACCTAAGTATACAACCAAAATTGAAAACCTACTTAAGAAAGATTCCTTTAAAACAAAGATTTTCATTTGCTACGAGATTTCGTAGCAGTTGCTACGCACGCTTCGGATCACGTAAGTTTCCACTTACGTAAGTACAAAGTACTCATTTGAAAATATATTTACAGTAACTTATTTAAACATAAGCAGATATTCTTGATATGCAATAATTAAAATATAATAATAAAATATTATCATAGAATTAGGGTGTACGAATACGAATATAAAAAATATTTATAACTTAATACCTATTAATACACCGACCGTAACTATAGCATTAATAAGGAATAATTAGGGTGCTATTACCATTACATTATGAAATCATATTGCAGGTAGGTAAGTATACACAGGTACATAGGTTATATACAGTCATGTATACCTATTAGTCTATGGTCGGAATAAACTACTGATCTAGTGCGTCCCTAAAAGCGTTTAGCCAATTTCCACACGCGTAACTGCAAATAGATACCTCGATGGTACCCTTACACGCGCCGCCAATTTATCTTGAAAGTACTTACACCTATAGAGGTCAACAGACACAATTACATAAAGATTAGGTTCGTCACGTTTCAATCTCACACTTACACAAATAGCTTTTGACACTTCCAAGGGGCGTTTGTGTATAAGGATAGGAAGTGATCAATTTCTGTATTTGCTCGATGATTGCACGCATGGAATTAAGAAGTACATTGCACGTCATCGTCAGAAATTGTTCATAATTATGTAATGTATATTTCCGCCGCAAGTACCTATAACTTCTATAAGTCTACACAATAATACTAAGATCAGAAAAAAATATTAGCCCAGGATTTTGTTTGTAAACTAGTAAGGTTTTCATACTTTCCATGAATATTTTCCCATGGATTGTGCCTTTGCTGATTTTTAGGCTGACCAACCAGTATTGGTTATTCAATCTTAAATGAAGCAGTTGAAGCAAATAAAAAATGCTTCAATATCACGTACTTTATGCTGTTGTTGGAGCCATCAGAAGAAACATAACGATCTCTTTAGAATTCTTTTTTTCTACTTCCATGATAGAATATTAATATTTTGTCAAGAAACGGTAAGTAATAGATAGACTGAAAAACTGCGTAGGTACACACGTAGGCTAACCACTCACACTTACGCCACCGCTCCTGCCACCTGAATGGCCAGCCCGGAAGGCGAGCGGCTTACCCGTATCGCTTTCAGCCTAATCTCAGAAGCACCACACACTCTGTGACCCGTGATGCCCCCACGCTGCTGCTGCCTAAACCGACCGCCATTTTGACGAACCCCTACAAAATACTGTCGCTTCGGTTTTTGTTCACGCCTATTTTGTTTCCGTATGATAGATGTAGGCCTATAAATCTACTTGTTGTGATGTAAGTATCTATCAATGTAATTAATTCAATCGATCGATCAATAAAGTTAGGAAGTTCACGATTGGAGACAAGAATCAAGAACACTTGGAAGAAAACGTATATGAGGAAAGCTTAGAGATTAGACAATAAAATTTGAGTAGGTACCTTTGAAACTGTACCTAGTATGCAGCATTCATCATAAGCGTCTTATTTTATTTAATATGTGGTGTACTTAGTTGATCTTGAATCATTCAATGAATTATATTGTAGGTACTAGACCTAGACCTACAAATATGTGATTTAGAACTCTAGACGCAGGTGGGTGTTGCTAGTCGCCTCCAACACGGTTCGATTTGAACTTCGAATCACGAATTTCTTGTCTATTTTACTCTTCTGTTATTATTATTTATCGAATGTTTTGTATCTTTGGTTTTGTTAAGGATTGTCATGAAATTAATTGTTGTCAAAATGACAAATACTTTGGTTACATTGCTTTAAGTACTTACATGACTGAAACATCTGAAACTAAACTGAAAGTCAATATTTCAGGAGTAATACGAATAAAATTTACTTACTTAATGTGTGTTTAGCAATAGGATCTATTATTATGACTATTTATGACATTATTTAATTCCGCCCATAATAGTTAAAATAAATAAGATAATACACAAAGTTACAGCCACTGAATCAATGAGTGATGTTAGAATAACCTTGGCAACTTAGCAATAAGGTTCTATTTAGTTGCCGGCCGGTAGCCGGTAGTTCGCGCTCGCTTACATAATAACCTCTTTGGTAGCTTCCACTGGATTCCTAGAGTATTTATTTCAAAGAAAGCTACGGAAAATACGGTTATCTCGGTCCAACGCGTCCGCTGTCCCGCTCTAACGCATGATCAAATGTCAAATTGATACAAGCACGCTGCCAGACAGCCGCGCTCGGCGTTTAGCGCGTAAACTTTACTAAACCCGGCGAAAAATGACAACACACCACTTATACAGATGACTTTAAATTAATAAATAGTGAATTTGTAGTTTTATGTACTAATTTTGTTAATTACGGGTAGGTTTGTCTAAAAAGATGAGTAGCAGTAATGGAAATGGCGGTGCAGGCCTGGAAATTGAGGATACCACGAAGATTCCCTCTCTAAACAACTCTTCCAATCCATCGTCTATTGCGGATTCGTCATACGTGAGTACCTTTTGTTTTATTTAAACTATTTTATGTTTCAATTTGCGATGTTAAGTATAAATTAAATCGGCAATGTGGCAAGCTCTTTTAAATGTTAAACGCTATCTTTTATTTTAACGACTAAGTAAAGTAAGAAAGAAAGAAACATTTAAGTACTTACATTAATTTATTTTAAAAAAGACTTTTGTGTTAGTATAAACTTAGCCGATCAATTGATAATAGGTATTTTTCAATAAGTAGTTAATCATTAAAAGTTTTTCTTACTTAGATCTCTATTAGCTAGCTAACATTTTAAAGGAGAGCTTTACATAAAAGTTTGAAAAAGCTCTACCATCAGATTCACGCAGTTCATCAATACATAATTTATTTGGATTACTTAAATACAGTTTCTTTATATTGTGCAATAGTGTTGTACCTATAGATTTTGTAAGTTTTGTTAATACCGACGCTCAACACAACAGTAACCATTTATTGACCTTAAAAATATTTTTTAAATTAGTACTTTTCATTGTTTCTCTCTTAAGCTCTTAACTCAACTCTCTCAGTCAGAGTTTTTGCTATCCATCAGAGTTTCTCCTTCATCCAATTCATAGCCCATCCATCTCGCAGGAGTTGGCCACCCCAGCCGACCCGATCATCGTGGACCCGGGCATCACGCGCAGCAAGTACGACCCTCTGTACCCCGAGGTGGAGGAGCTGTTCGGCGGCGGCGGCTCGCCCGCGCCCTGCACGCTGGTGTGGAGAGACCTGAGTGTGCATGTCAAGCAGAAGGATGGGCGGATGAAGAGATTGGTCAACAATGGTGAGGGGAATTATTTTGCTTTTTGACAGGGATTAGGTTAAGGAGTTATATGTAGTAAGCTCTTATCGCGTGCTCCCTACCATGAAAGCTATAGTTCAAGATCCAGGGTAGGGGGCTATTCTTGGATCAATATACAGAGATCCCGAAGCTACTATGCGAAAGATAGAGTCGTGTGGTTAGTCCAGCAGCGGTAGCGCTTTGAAATATATTTTTCGTGAAACTAGACACATGTAGTGGTCACTATCTTGCCTGCATTCCATCATCGGAGACCCTGGCACCAGGTGTAGTAGCAAGTACGACCCTCTGTACCCCGAGGTAGAGGAGCTGTTCGGCGGCGGCGGCTCGCCCGCGCTCTGCACGCTGGTGTGGCGAGACCTGAGTGTGCATGTCAAGCAGAAGGATGGGAGGATGAAGAGATTGGTCAACAATGGTGAGGTTCAAGAGTGGATTGGTGGTTTAAGAGTTATATTAGCTTTATCGCGAGCTGTAGTAGTGCTGTCGCAGACCCGCAGTTCAAGATCCAGGGTGAGGGTCTATCCTCATTGACAAAATACGAGGATCCTGAAGCTGCTATGTCAGTCCAGCAGCCGCAGCGCTTTGAAATATATTTTTCGTGAAGCTAGACACATGTAGTGGTCACTATCCTGTCTGCATTCCATCATCCGGGATCCTGGCATTAGGTGTAGCAGCAAGTACGACCCTCTGTACCCCGAGGGGGAGGAGCTGTTCGGCGGCGGCGGCTCGCCCGCGCCCTGCACGCTGGTGTGGAGAGATCTGAGTGTGCATGTCAAGCAGAAGGACGGACGGATGAAGAGATTGGTCAACAATGGTGAGAGGAATTATTGAATTTTTTATCGTGTTTTTTTATATTTATTGCACAGATATGGATTGGATGAGTGTGAATGGATAGTAGCTCTTATCGCGGGCTCCCTACGATGAAAGCTGTAGTTCAAGATCCAGGCTGGCAGCATTAGCTTTTATTCCGGGGTTCTTGCGAGAATTTCAGCTTCATGAATGAAGAAATACGACGTTCAAGAGAGCTGACATGCAATCGTTAAATGGAAGGAGATAGAGTAGTAGCAGTGGCAGCGATCCGAAATATCGTAAAACTAGAGTAATACTTAAAGGTGAGTATAGTATGAACTACAACATTAACTTGTAACAAAACAACGAGCCGCTCTCTGATATGTTGTAGTGTATCATGTTTTTACGAACTTTTTATCATGCTTTTGCCTGTATTTTTCCATTCGTAAGAACGTTACATTACACACAAATGCTCGTCAAAATCTTGTTATCTATACCCACCCTAATGTTCCGGCCTGCAATCCGTTTACGGTCATTCGGCAGAGGTGCATTGATGCGCACTTTTCGCTATTTTTATAGTAGGTTTTTTATGTTAGGGTTTAATGAACTTCAAGCAAATACTGAAGTACTTAAATGAAATCTTATCAATTCTTAACTTGTGTGAACTTCCCCGACTCGGAAATTACAGTAAGAACTCCACGGTCGACTGCTTTTAAATACTAGGTAGTTACTACTACATGATTGAAGCAGTTAAAAGTGTCAAGTTATTCCATCAATTTGACCGGTGTACACAAAACTTTCCGTAGGTCAATTGGTCACAACTAACATATTATATTGAGCTTGATGCACCCACTTCCTTATTAAATTTGTATTTTGAGGACTTCCAATACAATATCCACTTCCATCAGGGTTATAAATAGATACAGATTATCTGTCTATTCTAAGAATGTTTCATTGAAATAAATACCAAGTTCATCAGCTGAGATGTCTACCGCAAGAGCTGACATTGATACGATGACCTGGACGCAAGGGCCACCACAACACAAGGTACAGTTATTGATACTTACTGATATGAAGGTTCCAGTTGTGCTATCTGACCTTCCTTGGGAACTTCAGGAAGTTACTAGAGTTCTGGATGTGATCATGGTCAGTATTCAGAAATTTTCGATATTTGGTCTGCTTACCTGCACTACGCTGCGTTACGTTTTACAACATGCCTACTACCGTTGACAAGAAACTGTAAATTCACGCAAAAACTCCATTTCGTTTTATAGACAACGTTTTTGTAATCCTGGAATAATGATTTTTGTTTGTTCACAGTTAGTGGCATCGCAAAACCTGGATCATTAGTAGCATTAATGGGACCTAGGTAAGATTAAATGCATTTATCTACCTATTTTTTAGGATTAGTTTTATGAGGAAGAGTAAGTGCTTTCAAGGAATTTACAGGGTAGATATCCAAGTTATAGAGTTGAACATGTAAAAAAAACATTAAGTACTTATAGGTATTTACTGTAAAAAAACAGAATGGCTGTGACGACTGTATCATTTCTAAGTAGTAGCATGTGTTCAATTTCTAATAATTTCTATACCAACATGGTGGAATTAAAACTGTTGAAGTGTATATTTCTACAGACACTACCCGTATCAGTTTCCTCGGTCTACCCTGTCACTTTCCCGAGGTACAGTCGGCGAGGAAACTGATCACTTCCGTTAGTTATAATCATGAAAACATTATAGCTGAACGTAAACCTAGAACTAAAGGATATACTTACCTAAATGTCTACTTATGTGATTTTTTGGAAGGATAAGCACATACCTACACTTTTTTAGTGTTAAAAATCTACTTATTCATAATAAAGTGTAAAAGTTTTTAGAAAATTGGCAAATTTTTTATAAGGTTCCATTTTCAAAACGAGATTAAATATTAGTTTCTATTGCGTTATGGTGTGGTTTTAAAAATATCCCAACAGTACCTACTACCTAATCTAGCCAGAAACATATTTAGTTACAAAATGTATGGGAAGTTGTCACTCTTACCTATCACATCACATGTAACAATTGGATCAATCAAATGTATTATTAACTTACAACGTTGTAATTAATACTTACTTATCTGAATTTCGTAAGCTACTGTTACCTACATTTGTCTCTCCATTTGTTTTTCGAGTGCAATGCCTTCTTCACCCGTCAGAGCAGAGATGTTTTTTGTAGTTGCCTGATCTTCTTATCTAATCATGGGATAGATGGCCTAAAAACATGTTTTATTTTTGTTGACAGTGGTGCAGGAAAAACTACTTTAATGTCAGCCTTAGCAAATCGAGTCCCAGGTAAGCAAAGTATTTATATACAGTAACAGGTAATAGGTTTTAATAATTTTATTGTAAGTCTTAATCTTACAGAGAGGACCAAGACCAACCAACAAAATTACAATAAAAAGGGGAATTATAAAACGAGCGAACAAAAAAAACTTTGCGACTGATGATGACATATTGTTTTAATAACTTGAGCGGTATGAATTTGAGTAAGCGAAAAATTAACTAAACTGACGACGAATATTGATTTATAATAAAATCCAGAACGAGCTTACAAAAAGTGGATTGTGATATATCCATTTCAGATATTAAAATTTTATCCGAGCGACAAAATTACTAAGTGAGCGACTGGAATTACTAAGTGAGCGACTGGAAATACAGAGAGGGCAACTTCACGAACTTATCGAACTACTAAAAAGTTCACTTTTAGCAAAGTTTTGTATGCTGCTTTAATAATGATTATTGGTTACTGATATTCTATTTGAGGGCTTATGTTTTTTATTTTGATACGCTTTTTTAATGAAAACTACAGATTTTTAAATGCGCGCGAATTCGAATGGGGCCGGGCGACGAATCGTAGCAGTCAGGTGAGTTGTAGTAGGGCTCCTCATACCTATCAATGTTTCTTACTATTAATAAGAAGTTTTTTTTAGTTGACTGACGCGTCTTATTTTATTTTTTGTTCATTTGATTGAAATAAATGCATGCATATTACTTTAATTTTACGGAGTACATTGTTTTATTTAATTACCCTTATATTTCAATAATAAAATTTCTCAACTAATAGAATAGTGTTTCTTCAAATAGTTATTTCATATTATTTTTATTTTTTAAATGTGAGCTCATTATACGCAGAGTATCATCTGCTCATTAGTGTATTTTTCAAAGTGGTTTTTGTATTCGAAACACTTCATTTAAGATAAAATGCCGCTCAGTATAAAAAATACATTTGCCAAATATTGAAAAAAATGCAGGACGTAACGTTGACACTCAAACAAATATTAGGTCGCTCAAATATTATGAAGCTGCTCATTTTGTATTTTAAGTAACTCAAATTAATGTTTGTAAGTTGCTGTTCTGTTGATTTCTCGTCACTCGCAGTCAGTCGCTCACTTAGTAATTCTATAACCCAAATTAATTAATTTTGACACTTAGAACTGTAATTTACAGTCACTCGTTTTATTGCTATACTTAATCAACAGATAATTTATTTAGGTTTTCTGTAAAGGCTAAAGTTTAAAACAAGATGAAGATTTTTTACTGCTCATCATGTACCTAATAAAATGTAACATATTATGCGTATTTTCTTGTGGTCCAATAGGCAATTCTTAACTGATCTATCTCAATCCGGTTTATGTTTTCCAAATTCACATTCTTACGCATATAAGATGCCTAAGATTGAACTCCCGGAAACCTTTACCACAATATACAAACCTCCTTATTCATAAAAAAGTTACTGGACGGATTAACTATTGAACTGTTCTGTCCCTCTCTAACAGAGAACAATTTGTTCTTTGACAGAGAGTGACAAAACAGTTCAATAGTTAATCCGTCCAGTAACTTTTTTATGAATAAGGGGGCTAGTATGTATCCATGTTATGTATATGTCGCAGTAAGATAGATAAAGCCTTAATATAGTTATATCCTTAGGTATCTATAACATGTTATACGAATGCGATTGATTACCATCTCCTCCTATAATAACATTAACAAGACAAAATGAGTACCAACCAAGCTATACATTTCCAGTGGGTACAATAACAGACGGCGAGATCTCGATGAACGGGCGGCCTGTGGGGGACTTCATGCACCGGGAGAGCGGCTACATGCACCAGGACGACCTGTTCGTCGACAACCTCACTGTTATGGAGCACCTCACTATCATGGTGAGTGAGGGAATCAGTAAAACGCTAATCCTCCAATGAGCGCCGCCAGTCGGCCTAATCATTATTGGCAACGTGTCATAGATCGTAGCGTGTTGGGGTCTCCACTTCTTCTTGACCTGTGAAGGTATACCCTGCAGATAGTTCGCTGATAATAGTATTTCTCACCTCAAGGTCCAAAATTTCTCTTATTCTCCTTATTAAGGTACTACCCTACATTATTTAAATCTTCTTAATGCAAACACTAGAACCTGCCTACTATTGTTATGTAACACATAGAAGATGAAGTGAGAAATGGATAAAGCATGAGCTATCTCACATCAGAATCTATAGATTAGCATACCATTATGCTAATGTTCTAATTAAATAAAGTGGCTGTCCACGCGCCATCATCTATTTGCAAAGTTTATTTGATCCAGTTTTGACTCTGACAAAATCAGATTGTAATTTCATCAAACTCTCTAGAAATTTCCAACCAGTCATACACTCTATCTAAACCTTAACGTAAACCACCGCCACCGCCAACATTCAGCCAACAACGCTTACCCAAAACCAACCTAACCTCAATACCCCCAGGCTCGGCTCCGCATGGACCGTCGAACCACCACCATCGCCAGGCGAAGACGAGTGAACCAGCTCCTGAGGCAGCTGGCGCTGTACCCCTCGCGGTACACCCGGATAGGGGGGCTGGATGGACGCAAGACCCTGTCAGGGGGGGAGAGGAAACGGCTCGCTTTTGCTACCGAGGTGAGTTTTTGAACGGAGATTCCAAGGTTTCTGAGATGAGAATGGTGAAGATGTATCATGTTAGAATTCGATGCAGAAATGTTTTTACCGCGGATTTATGTTTTTGACCTGATTTACAGCTTTACTATCATAGAGGTAAGTACATTTGCAAAAGTACTTAGTACTTACTTACCTAACTATCTAGCAAAACAAAAAAAAACGCATTCTAGGTACTATATCAGCGTGTAGCTTATGTAACATTTCTAGTCATTGGTATTTTATGTATAAGTACCAAGTAGTATAATAGTACCTAGGTATTTCTTATAAATAATTCATTTGCATATTACGTAAAAGTGGTAATAAATCGCTTAGTTTTAAAAGCTTCATTCAGTCATTAGCTTAATTTTATCTGGTTTTAACACTGATCTGCCACGATAAACGATTAAATCTCAATTAAAATTTTATAACCGGCCATTTTTTGCAAGTACTAAAGTGTTTAAAAAAGCTTTTTTCTATTGATGCATGAATTAGTATAGTTTTAAATAACATAAGATAATTGTATACCTATATCATTTTGGATAGCCTTGACACTCGAGCACGAGTCAAGGACAAGTTTGCAAACAGTTGGCCATAATTATGCAATTTTATGGCATGACTAAAATAGCATGTCAAACTTTTACGTGAGTGCAAAATGTACATCGAAAAGTGGGTCATATGGGTTGCTCGCTTGGTAGTCATATCTGACTGCCATGTCTATGCAATGCTGTGCTCTAGTCATTTATGTGCCGATTAACTTATAAGTTATGACCGTTGAGGTAAACGTAACACAGTTTAGGTAAATTCAAAATCAACAAAACCCCTTACCCCAACAGCTGCTAACAGACCCCGGCCTTCTCTTCTGCGACGAGCCGACCACCGGGCTCGACTCCTTCTCGGCTCAGAAGCTGGTGGCCCTACTCCGAGCCAACGTGGTGCAGGGCAAGACCATCATCTGCACCATCCACCAGCCGTCGTCGGAGCTGATGGCGCTGTTTGACTCCCTGATGCTGCTGGCTGAGGGCCGGGTAGCGTACGCTGGGAGCGCGGCTGGCGCTTTGGGATTCTTTAAAAGGTTGGTCGAGTTTTTGTTTTTTTATTTCATATATCTGCGTATGGCTGAAAGAGCTGATTACAGCTACCTATCCCTAACGTGGATTGTCTTAACATGTTTAAAAGTTTTTTTTATTAATTTACGGCTAGCTTAGAATACATATATTTATATTATTTATATTTATCATAAAGTAGATTTATACAAGACAAGAGAGTCTTACTTAGTTAGTGAAACATTCAGTAACTCTTTTATAATCTATCGTCTTAGGACCAATTGGTAACTCGGCTGACCCTAATAAGACATCCTGACAATATTGGACCATATAATTTGTCTCTATCTTAGGCGCTCTATCTCTCGATAAATAATGCAATTATGTATTTTTTCGTTATAAAAATTACAGGTTTTACACAAACGTAACGGATAGGAAATTTCCCGGAAATATTCCATTGTTTTTAGGATTTTTTTACTAAAGTATTTATGTACTGGTTCTACGATAGGCATTTCATTATTGAAATAAATCACCATTAAAATAAAATGTATGCCAACATCATAAAAAAGTGGGTGTATAATCCTAGCTTTAATCGATCACCTTATAAATAAACTCAAAAAGTTCCAATTTTTTTTCGCGAATGAATGCAAATTTTACACGTTTTATATGATAGGAAAATTTTATCTTACACTTAGATAGTAAAGTTTCCACTATGGTAGTAAATTTTCCACTAGACAAAAGTCAAGGCACGTGCATTTTTTTTCATTTAATTTCTAGTTCTTCGATAGGCTTTATTTAGAAGTCTAGTGGTAGAAGCTTCGCTTCATGACCCAGAGGTCCCGGGTTCGATTCCCGGGTGGGACCATCAATTTGTGTTTCTAAATTGTGGTTCTAAGTTTGGTTAGGACATAGAAGGCTGATCACCTGATGTCCGAAACAGTGAAACGATCCATGCTGTCGGATGGGCATGTAAAGCAGTCGGTCCTGCGCCTAGCTCTCTCCAGTCGTGTCGGTCAATCCGTCCCATTGGGCTATGAGAGTGATGGAACAGAGAGTGCTCCTGTGTACTGCGCACACACTTGGGCACTATAATCTACTCCTGCGTAGATGGCTGATCTCAATTGAGATTGGCCGCCGTGGTCGAAATTCGGCTAGGAGGACATTATTATTAGGCTTTATTTAAATTAAGACTACTCGTAATTAATAATAAGTAACGTCCAGACATAGACATCCTATTTATTATTTAATTAATTCAACTCTGTTTGTTTTCCAATAAAAAAACATTCTTTAGTTTTAATTAATAATTAATAATAATAGCTAAAACATAAATTTATGCAAACGTAAAGGAGCTTATCTATTATTATCTAACTAGAGCAGATTGTAAAATATTGAAGTTAGTTTGAAGTTAGTACATGCAAAAAAATAAATTGAATAAAAACTTTTGACATTGACTTTGACTAACGTTCGACGCTAAGGGTTAGGCCCGGGTCTCCTATTTATGCCGCAGGTCGCGTCCGGCGTGTGAGGGAGACCGCATCAGTACATTTCTATAGTGAGCATCGTGACGCGGCCTACGGCGTGACGCTGCACTCGACCTGCGGCGTAAATAGGAGACCCAAGCCTTACCGTCTACCTATCGGTATCGTAATATACGTATAGCACCAAACAGTGCAATGCTGATGAAGTAATTTCAAAGAATACTGAATGCGATGCGTCCGTTGCGTACTATGCCGAAAGGTTGGCTTTGCCCACCCGAATCAACCTTATGGAAACTTCAACATTTATCTGACCTGCACTCTCTTTCAGCCTTGGCTACCACTGTCCCCTCATGTACAATCCTACGGACTACTTCATCAAGGTCCTGGCCATGACCCCAGGGTCTGAGTCAGCCTCGCGTCACGCCGTCAAGAGCATCTGCGACAGGTTCGCCGTCAGTGACGCTGCTAAAGAATTGGATATGGAAATACATCTGGAGTTCCACCTCATTGAGAATGAGGATGAGGTTAGTGGGATAGGGGGGAGAAGTGAAGGTTCATGTTGGGGATTCAGTCAGATTAAGGATTATGTTTTAAACATCCCATGGAAATTAACTTTATAAGTGGCCTTTAAGAATTTTATGGCTGGTAGAATGTTTTTCTTGAGCCTTTATACACTATTAAGTGCTATGTTGTTTTATTTGTTTCTGTTCCAATACCTGTTTTTGAATTTTCAGAGGCCAAGGACTACGAGGGATTTCAAGTCACCATTCTTCTTCACGAAACTCCTATGGTTAATCTATAGGTATCTGTTAATAGTGATTCGAGATCCGAGAATCCAAGTCGTCCGGATAGTGCAAAAACTGGTAAGTTTCATAAAATTTTGTTCTAAGCTAACGAAGGAAGTAGTACCTATTCAAAATTGAGACCCCTCTCTACACTTTTGCATGCTTAAGCTGGCCAGAATGCCAATTAAAGCCATAGTTTCCAGTTTAACCCATGCCCATACGCCCAGTATAAAATCGACCTAAGATTGTAAATGGTCTGGTCAGTCAAAACATTGCCAATCACAGCGCTGCATGTCATGAGGAAAGTACTTTTAGTAGCAAAATAAATGAGAATCCCACATAGTTTTTAATTTTAACCCATTGAGTTAAGTCCTACCTGCTCTAAAGTAGCGATGTCCTATTATTAAAGATTTTGTTAAAACATCAGTGAACTTTAATATCCTTCCACGATTCTTCCAGGCGATAGCCCTCACAGCGGGTCTCTGCTTCATCGGCACGGTGCGACTCACCCAGGCCGGCATCCAGGACGTACAGGGGGCTCTCTTCATCATCATAGCGGAGAACACCTTCAGCCCCATGTACGGGGTGCTCCACATGTTCCCGGAGGAGTTCCCGCTGTTCACGAGGGAGCTGGGTGCGGGCCTGTATACTACGCCGATTTATTATATCGCGAGGATGACTGCTTTGGTAAGTTTGTTTGTGAAACCTATCGCTTGATAAATTTACATTTCTGGTAGGTAGGTAGGGTACACTGGGAGTTTATATCCAGCATGTATGTAATTAGCTGATTATTAATTGTAGTTCACTGCCAGTACCCTTATGAGCACAAATTCTAGTAAGTTACATAACTTATAAATTTTTCCAGTCAAATCCTATGTTTTTAATTGTCCCTGTACGAATTTACGACCTTATCAAGGTCGATAATTCAATACTTAATTATCTTTAAATTCCTAGCTGTCGTAAAACTTGCCCTAATAAAACTTCATTTTATAGTTCAAGAAAGGTTCAAACAAATGCTATCAAAAACATAACTTGTTAAAAAAAGCCATGTCTCGCAACTCAACCGTAAAAATTTGTTATTCTCGCACAAATCGCATATTACTTACAACACTTTGTTAACCTTTCCCCCCGCAGTTGCCAGGTCTGCTCGTGGAGCCGACGCTGTTCACGCTGGTGGTGTACTGGCTGGCGGGGCTGCGGCTCACGGCGCACGCCTTCGGACTCACCGTGCTGCTCTCCATCCTCGTGCTCAACGTCGCCATCGCTTGTGGTACGTATGTCATAGAGTTGCAGCGGACACCTCAACAGATGGCGCTCGGAACGCAACACACAGAACATGTATGGAAACGAGGCAAATCTCTTGAAATCCTACATCGCGCATTCTAAGTTTCTCAGCTACGCTGCTATACGAGTATATACAAAATGCCCAACGCTAACCATTAGGCAGCTGCCCGACAGGCCACACCATCCGGCCTGGTCAGAGGATCCTCCCTTCGCCATGGGGATGCGCTGACACTCCAGCCTCACCATAGTGGTGGCCTGGTTGGAGGATCCTCCCTTTGACATGGGGCTGCGCCGACACTCCAGAGCATTTCCATAGAGTGTTCCCCTGTCTCCGCCCAGTTGCCAGGTCTCCTCGTGGAGCCGACGCTGTTCACGCTGGTGGTGTACTGGCTGGCGGGGCTGCGGCTCACGGCGCACGCCTTCGGACTCACCGTGCTGCTCTCCATCCTCGTGCTCAACGTCGCCATCGCTTGTGGTATGTATATCATAGAGTTGTGGCGGACATCAACAGATGGCGCTCCGAACGCGACACACACACTCTTTGACATCCTACATCGCGCATTCGAAGTTTCTCAGCTACACTGCTATATATACAAATCCCCAACGCTAACCGTTGGGCAGCTGCCCGAAAGGGCACACCACCCGGCTTGGTCGGAGGATCCTCCCTTTGCCATGGAGACGCGCTGACACTCCAGCATCTCGATAGAGAGTTGCCCTGTCTCCGCCCAGTTGCCAGGTCTCCTGGTGGAGCCGACGCTGTTCACGCTGGTGGTGTACTGGCTGGCGGGGCTGCGGCTCACGGCGCACGCCTTCGGACTCACCGTGCTGCTCTCCATCCTCGTGCTCAACGTCGCCATCGCTTGTGGTACGTATGTCATAGAGTTGTCACACAATCAACAGATGGCGCCCGGAACGCAACACACAGAACATGTATGGAAACGAAGCAAATTTATGAAATCCTACATCGCGTGCTCAACTTCGCCATCGCTTGTGGTACGTAAGTACATCGTAAAGTTGCCACACAATCAACAGATGGCGCTCGGAACGCACTCTATGAAATCCTACATCGCGCATTCGAAGTTTCTCAGCTACACTGCTATATATACAAATCCCCAACGCTAACCGTTGGGCAGCTGCCCGCCAGGCCACACCACCCGGCATGGTCGGAGGATCCTCCCTTTGCCATGGGGACGCGCTGACAGTCCAGCATCTCCATAGAGAGTTGCCCTGTCTATCCGCCCAGTTGCCAGGTCTGCTCGTGGAGCCGACGCTGTTCACGCTGGTGGTGTACTGGCTGGCGGGGCTGCGGCTCACGGCTCACGCCTTCGGACTCACCGTGCTGCTCTCCATCCTCGTGCTCAACGTCGCCATCGCTTGTGGTACGTACAGCATAGAGTTGCGGCGGACACCTCAACAGATGGCGCTCCGAACGCGACACACATACTCTATGAAATCCTATATCGCGCATTCGAAGTTTCTCCGAAGTTTCTTCTGTCTACCCGCAGTTGCCAAGGCTGCTGGTGGAGCCGACGCTTCTCCTTCTCATCTCTCCTCTGTTAGGGTGTAAGTACCCTGCACCTGGCTCTTTCAAGTGGAACCTTTGTGCATATCCCCTAGGTCTAAACTGCCTTCCTAAGCCTGGACCATTTCCCACCACGCTGGTCCACTGTGGGTTGGTGAGTTCACATATCTAGTGGTGCTATATCTAGATATGCAGATTATGCAGGTTTCCTCACTACGTTTATTTCGTCTATTCCAGGTGCATTCTTCTCCTGTGCATTCGGTTCGATGCCGGTGGCCATCGCCTACTTGGTGCCGTTCGACTACGCCCTCATGATGACTTCAGGCATATTCGTCAGACTCAGGTAAAAATATATCGCTCACACTATTTACGTAATACAGTCTGCCTATTTATACATAAGTATCTAAATTAAATTTACAAATTGATTTAGCCTCTGCCTACCCCGCAAGGGAGTACATTAGTGCAAGGCGTGAGTGCGTGTTTTTGTGTTTTTTTATTTTATTTTGCGTTTATCGTTGTCGATAACGAACAAGCGTGTAGCGACCGCTTGTTAGATATTTTGTATCCTATCACGTATCCTGTTGTCCTACATTTATACATCTTACTTGTATACAGTTAATCAAACCCGTAGATTTTATTTCTCATTTCTTCGTTTTCAAGGGAATACCAACTTTATATTTAAACTTCATAGGGCTCATGCTATATCATAACAAAGTACCTACCTATAATTACTTGAATATTTTGTTTCAGCTCCATACCCAAATTTATATCCTGGATCCGTCATCTTTCTTGGCTGATGTACTCCAACGAAGCCATGACCATTCTGCAGTGGGATGGAATCGATGACATTCGTAAGTTTAACCTCATCTTTAATAGATAATTCACACCAAAACGAGCAATTAAAAAGTTTCAGTGAGAATAGCACCGAATTACTCCTCGGAAAGGCTAGCTAAATGACTCCGTCTGCAATAATCACTAAAATCTTAAAAATTGTGGCCCTCTGGTTTCGGCATCTTTTTCATTGCTCGTGACTCTCGTGAGTGTACAACAACAGGTAGTAAGTAACACGCTCTATTCCATCTGGCGCTAACATTTGGGGAAGTCCATAAACATCAAACGTTTCTCACAAAAGAAATTCCCAAATACCTCACCCGAGTCTGCGTTGTTCTATGTTCCCAACAGAGACTTTTATTGCGTACTTATTTGCATACAAAAGAACCCTATTTTATGAGGTGTTGAAGAAAGTTTTTTGTTGTTGTTTTGTTATCTGTCCCTTTATAATACGATAAGTATTTAGTTGGGTTACCATTGATCTTCTGCGAAGAAGCTAACCGTTTGATTTCTTCCATTCAATGGCTATTATCAGGTACTACATCTCTCTGTTATCTGGCTGGCGCCATCGCCATAGACCTTTTCTTTATTTTTATTTAGTCTCTTCTGCTTGTCTTAAAATGGGGGCTGTTTCATATGTAACTTATGTGGATCAGCACAGCATAGCTCCAGAGCTTATTTGCCATGTTTCACAAACTTACATCGATTCAATCATTTAACATTTATAAATACGCTCTTTAAAATTTGTCTTTCACCTCAGTCAGTTTTTAAACTCGGTTCCTGTGTATTAATTTATTTTTTTTATTAATTCATTAATTTTCTTTCCAGCCTGCGCCAACACCACGGAGGTCCGTCCCTGCCTCAGCACGGGGGACGAGGTGCTCGACCGATACGACTTCGAGAGCTACCGGTTCTGGCCAGATGTGTTCGCCCTCCTTGGTCTATATGCGGCCTTCCACCTCCTTGCGTTACTGGCACTCAGGTTTAGGACCAGGAGAAAATAGATGTTAGGAGTGTATAAAGATCTGTTTTGTTTGTTGTTTTATGTAAGTATCTATCTGTCTATGTAACTACTTATGGAATGAAAATTAACTCGAGTTTCTGTTTTTAGTCTATGAATACCTAAATCAGTGTTAAAAGTTACTGAGAATGAGAACTCGGTTTAAATCAATCTTAGCAGGTTCTAGAGTAAATATTATAAGTACATTCATTAATATTATGTAATTTAACTGTAACAGAATATTTTTGTATTAATAATGTCTTATCTATAATTAGGTATTATATTTACTCAGTATTTTTATTGTTATTTTCTTGGAATGGTGTCTATCGTGTGATATAAGTATACGTACCTAATATAGTATTTATTTAATGAATAAAATGATCTTATAGCAAAACATACGTGCATTTTTTTATGCTTAGGTAAGTTATACTTATTATTTTATTTGTACTTACTCTAATATAGCATTTATTTTAACAAACGCGGTCTATAGATAAGAGAGCTTTATGTATGTATCGCATCCAGTGGCGTGCTATGGGCCTACGTCCAGAAGTGGACTGCTCTGAAGCTTAGATAGATAAGTACACTAGGTAGAAGGTACAGATTAGATAGGAACAGCCCAACGAAAAATCATGAAAATTAAGAGTGCTATCTTGTGAAGACTTTTTGTCATTGTCAGTTATTACCTATTATACTTACATTTCAGAGAGACTCGCTGAGTGACCTTCAGTTTGTGAACCAGTCAAACTGTAAGTGTCCACGTTTCAGCCCCATCCAGCTGAAAGATCGCATCCGGAACGATGTAATCCGACAGAGAACTGAAGTCATCGACATATAGTAAGCTTAAGTGGCAGTGGGCTGGTCACATCTGTCGAAGAACCGATGACCGATTGGGTAAACGTGTTCTGGAGTGGAGGCCCGACTAGGCAAACGTAGTGTGAGACGCCCTCCGGCTAGATGGGGTGACGACTTGCGAAAGGTAACTGGTTATGATTGGATGCGGAAAGCTAAAGACCGCATTCAGTGGCGTGCTTTGGGAGAGGCCTACTTCAAGCAGTGGACTGCTATAGGCTGATGATGATGATGACTTACATTTACATAGGTAGGTAAGTACTTACCTACATTTTAAAAATACTATACTTACCGTTACCGATTCATATTGGCTTTTTAACGGATTTTTATTTATTTATTTATTTATAAGTGGGCAATCTAAACAACAGCCTGTATTATCTGTGACGGTGGTTTTACATCTCCCGAATCACTAGCCGAATCCTGAACAAGCACCATCTATTATTTTAATCATCAACTACTTAGTTATCTAGACACTTGCACTTATAACAATGTAAAATTTTACCATCATCAAGTTTGGTATCGTATCGTATACTAGCGTTAATAAAAGTTCGTAGTGTTTTCGCTAGATGTCGCTTCAAAAGGATCGTGTTTTCTACCTGCTCCGTTTGACAGCGCAGCGCAAGCGTAGTTCAAATTCATCCGCCATATTCGTCGTGTCAGACGAAGTGCAGTGCGCGGCTGTGATATTTTTTTAACGTAAAATTGCAATTTAATAAGACAACGAGTCATAAATGGTGCTAATAATGTGAAGACAACTAAACAAATATTCGATAAATTGAATCTACAAATGGATATTCGGTCGGTTTGTTAGAAAATAAACGTGTGATCGAACTGTACATTTGTGTTTATCATAGCAGGTTAACAGTATCGTCATTGTTGTATTGTTTTTATTAAATTCCATGCTATTGCCGGTGCCTATGCTTGGTGTTATTATGCAAGCTAACATAACAGTGACCTTGGTGCTTCGTGACGATGCCCGCGGTGCTTTTTGAGGTTAAAATGCAGCTTGGATTGTGAACGAGTCCGCGCCGAGCCATCAGGTTAGTGGGAGACATGTTTTGACTGTTTATCATCGCAACTGATAGTTTTAAGTGTTTGCTTTATCTTGTCCTACATTCCGGCAGTGTGTTATTGCCCAAACCGGACTAAGGAAACATTCGGTCCTTCGATTACAAGTAAATATTAGTTGTAAACAAAGTTGCCTGGATGTGGAATGCTCCCGAGTTTAATGTGGTAGTAATCATTGTGAATTGGTTGGTGGGTGCAGTGCTCTCGTAGCGGCAAGATGCTCGGGCCGCGCCGCGCGCCGGGAATGCAGCCTTACCACAGGAATTACAAACAAAATAAAGTGAATCAACAAAACTTCGGGACGTGCCTTTTATATCCTGTATACTCATGCCAACAACAAAAACCATTAACCTACCGAATTACCTACGTTACGGTGACTCGTATCGTAAGTAAGTAATCGTAAAACTTCAAGTTTACGATCAGAGTTAAGTAAAGACTACCGATAAATCGAGAAATCCCTGTTTGAGAGGTAGAAGTCTACCTAACAGAAACAGTATTAAAGCCATAGGATTATTTCAATTTACAAAACAAATAGGATGAAGGGCCAAATATTAAAGCAAAGTACTTCGGTAATTACCTACAAGGAAACAATTCTGCATTAATGAATGAGATATATTATGTAAAAACAAAGTTAAAATTTTATCGTAACAAAATCTCCGAAGCAAACCTGGAAGCAATAAAGATAAAGTTATCTGAAACTTGTTTCAAAGATAAGTTAGTCAATGACGGAATTTAACGAATCCTATCATCACAATCCTCCCGCAATACGTAAAGCTGTGTTTAATCAATATCCCTATCATGTTGGCAGAGGTTTCAAGAGATAGGCTGCTATTTGAACAGGAGCACTTAGTGTAACCTATGTTTTCCACTAGCGTTATCTTTGCGAGACGATAAACACTATCTAGATAGTTAAGTACTTACCTACAGCATGTGAATGTTTTATGGTTGATGACCGTTGATGTGATGTCATGCCACATAATGCGTCTACTCACAACTCCAATGGCAATATTGATTTTGTCGAGGATCCAGGTTAGGACAGTCCAGTTATCATATAAAGATACCCTAAATAGGGCTTTATGATGTGACTTTCAAATGATCAATGTAGGTAAGTTAAATGCAAGTCAATTCAGATGTTACCCAATCGAACATCAATGCCAATCAAGAAATGCATTAGACCTATTGACATAAAACTAGTACCCAAGAGATACAATATCAAGTAGTCTATAAGGTCCAAGGTCCTGAATAATTATGATTCTGTGATTAGTATTAAATGATACACATAGGTACATACATAAGCATATAATGCTGCATATTGTTGATAGATAATGAGTTGCATATTATGTATGTTGGCGCCAGTTAGAAGTCACATGTATTGAAGTATTGACAAGTCAATACATTTAATGCCAATTTGTGGGACCATCTGTTTGTGTTGTGGCCACCTGAGTCGACACATATGATTGGACTCGCACGACCTTTGCCCTTGACGGTATGTGGTTGATATGTTTTAGGCATCTCTTGATGAATCACTTCGATAGTTTTATAAATGACTGTACGCTTCTCTGGTAATGAACTCCCTGGTCTGCAATCTCTAACGAGGCTAGTGGCTTGCCAATCCCACATGTATAGCGACACAGCACGGATGCGATTCATTAAAACCCCCTAGGTTTCCGTTTTAACCTGTTTTAAATGCTATAATTACGTGCTTAGCCGGCAAACTACGAAATGTTGGATTTTAATACGATCTAATGAGATGGATTCTGTCTCATAGCTTAGCCAGACAAGAGCAAGAGCATGTAACGAATCTAATTGCGGTACGTAAATTGATTTCTATAGCGAAGTTTGCAACGAACGCTTTCAGTCCCATTAGCGACAAGTTTACTGTTGTAATCGCGTGAAGCGACGGCGATCCATCTGTGTCGATGCGCGCCGGACACCGTGAGGGAGATTAATCACGAACTGGCTTGAATAAAGGTTCGGATTCTGCAAACTTCCGGCTTGCATATTGATACTATTGACTTGACCTGGCCTGGAGAGAAGTTATAATTATGTAGGTACATATATATATTTGTAACATACCAGTGGGATGATTCAACAGAATGTAATTTGGTGTTATTATAATAATTTGAGGATAATAGATTAAGGATTCCACTTATCCTTGTGCAACACGTTCAGAGAGGCAGAGTTGCTAAATTGTTTCTACAAAATCCGCACGGATGTTACTTGATCGTCGACCGATGAACCTCGTAATTATTCGGCTCCAACAGCGACGACGCTAGGTGAAAGGCTAACATCACATGGTCCTTATTTTTTGTTTTAAATTGTTGGTCTGGCCTAGAGATTAATATAGTTTGTACCGTCAGTATTTTTATGACCTTTGATTTCCGTGAAGCGTTGAGGGTCCAAATTGTTTGCGATTAGATTACATTACATTGCGTTTTTACAATCTTTAATTTTTACCCGACTTCGAAAAGGAGGAGGTTTCCAATTCGTCTGTATACATGTATTTAAAATAAAATTAATAAAGAATACTCTAAAAACCAAAATTTAACCGATTATTTTAATATTATGTTGTAAAAATATCGGAGAGGTTTAACCCCAAATAAAAAGAGATGCACCTTGCTCTTTTTATTTGGGGTTAAACTTAATAATGGTCGCACTTCACTACCAGACTCCTGCAGTCAGTTTCTTGTTTAAAACCAATTACTACAGTATCATATTAACGGACAAGTGAAAGTATATAATTACTAGCAGATGAGTAGGCAACAGAGTTATTGGTGTAGACAAAACCACGAGTTAAAGCGGCAGCGGCGATAAACGGTGTCGTTTTTGTGATCAAAAAGAAAACACGTGAGAACAAACGTGGTATCGAAGTTTATCCAGATTTGGTATGACGGGATAAAATGGTGGAACTGGTTTGAGCTCGTTAAGAACGCGCCTCGGAGTCTCACACTGCGGGATAAAAACCAGCCTGGGACAGCCACTTGTTTCGGACAATGCTCGTGATGACACTTGAATGCATTTTACCATAACTCTTGTTTTGTGCCCGGAGGAAGGAATTCTTATCTGCCCTCTATTGAAATTCTTATCCTAGTGTAACGTAGAGCACAATTGAATGCGGTTGCCAAGGAGAGTTTTTAAGAATGGAAGGTTCGAATATGTTGCACTCGCAAACATAATCGCTCTTGTCGCAAGGGCAAACTAATTGGACAAGACTCACGTCATTTACATTGCAAATATTATTTTGGCTCACAAGAAACAGTTATTTTTATTGCCATGTGTGCAGTAAAAATTCACAGAATCTTACCGTTCGCTGTTATTTCTTTGTAATGCGGAGTTGCATGAAAGAACCATTGTTTCGCTTTGAAGGTCATGCGAGATAATGGCTACTAGTACCCACCCAGTTACAAGTCGAGCGCTGTTGCGAAAAAGCCTCTGAGAAGGCTTTCGAAGTTAGTACTGTAACTGTAAGCCATTAATTATTTCGGTACAGAACTAGAGCGTAGTCAGGAAGCACATTTCCTGGAGCAATGCGCGCTCGGAGAGGTTAGATTTTAGCACTAGGCCGCCTGTGCGCCGGCTGGCAGGACGACGACCTCTAATTACCTATGCACTCGGTCCCGCTGCATGCAGAGCAATGTTCCAGTAAAATTCAGTATAACAAGGCTTTATTAAGCCCTTGGCGCCAACTGAGGTTAGGGGCCAATGCCTGGGCTTACTCACAAACTTGATAATCATTCCGTGGAGACAGTCGCTGCCTTTATTTCTTTAATGTTCGTATGTAATAGGGAAGTCGATATTTTCGCTAACACCGCACTTAAAAGTTTTTATGGTACTTAATGGTTTCCTTTGCCAATCACTTGCGGTACTTTTATTACAATAATTTTATATCCAATGCTAATTATTTCCCGATGTAATTTGTTATATATATTCATGTGATTAACAGTACAATATCTGAACCGGCATAGGACTCAAGTCATAATGATGATTGGGTCCTAGAATTTCTAGTATGAATCTTCTTCGCTCATCTACACTGTGCTGATACTAAGTACGATTGCATCAGCCCGGTGCAGTATAGAGTATCAACACCGGATGAGCTTGCCGAAGCCACTCGACGCCAGCGAGTCGCAACGCCACCTATATGTAAAGTATCCTCTGAATCACTTTTGCGAATCAATAGCGTCCGAATTGTCCGAAGCCATTCGTGGGCCGTTTTTTGTTACATCGATTCTGTAAATCGATAGTCGATTTGGACGATTAATTCGGATGACTCATTGAGATGGCCTCCTTGGATAACGTGGATCGGAGATTGTGTAACAGTTACGCCTGCTCTTAATACTGACAGTCAGATCAATTTACGTATTTGAAGAGCTGCAGAGTATTCATCACATGGATGTACTTATGTATTATTCTTTTATTGAAAAAGAATTTCGGTCTTCTAAACAGAGGGTCTGTCTATATGTGCAACCAGTGCAACGGAAGTCGCGACATTGAAAATAATGCATCTACCCACTGTCTGGTATCTACCCAAAGACGTGTGAATGTCTGCTTATAATCAGGAGCAGCCAATTATGTTTTGGATAAAGATGTAAAAAGTGACCAGTTTGGTAAAAGTGAAATGGTAAATTATCGAAGTTTCTCCGAGGGCGCCGTGCTCAGGTGTGATCGCGGCTGCTATCAGGCAGGTTCCTATAAAAGGCTCTGCACATAATTTCCCGTTAGCTGTGTCACACTCGCTAATATTTGGTCTCCCATATGCGTCGCAGCCTCCTCCGGCCTGAGAAAACGAGGTAATTTACAATATTTACCCGCAATTATGGCGAGTAATTTTCGGATTTATGGTGTAGTTAAGCCCTAATTACTTGTCGTAGTCTAGTAGCAAGTCAGCGGAGAATCGGAGATAATTATGTCTTGGTTTCAAAAGCATTGGCCTTTTATATGGCTGCGGATGAAATGAAAAAGCTTAGACCTTTTCAAGGAGCGTGTAATAAGTCTTATTACATGCATGCGTACACGCTTCACAAACCTGTCAATAACCAATAATTAATGTCAAGTTTTCCATATTCATATCGATCTAAAATCAATATGATATATATCTATAGGCATGGGTTAACCTTAGCTACCGATTATTTTTTCTGAATATGTTTACGGTGGGGTCCTTATTATGTATTTAAATATTTCGCTATCTTCAATTTAATACTTCGTGTCTCGTATCTTGCTGGCTATCTTATAAATGCAATATTAAACACGTGGTGCAACTGGACTTAAATACAGCAATTTTCCCTGAGTGTGAACATGAGTTAAATTACGAGGTACCTATAGAGCCAGTTTCAACTCTACAAGTTTTTGAATCGAACCATTGGTCGTGATGTAAGACTTTCAAATTAAGGCAATTTTGCGTCGTCCCTTTACTTACCTAGGTCTTGTTAAAGGCCTGTGCAGACGAGAGGTATACATATATCAACCCCAAATTTATAAGAGATCTACATCCATAAAAAGTCTTGACGGTAAAAGTCCCTCGTCTGCGCAGGTCTTAAATACGTCTGTTATTATTAGGCGAGTGTCGCTGGAGCACTCAGGCGCATCGCGGTCCTGACCTTGACGAGGAAAGATGCCCGCCGCTTGCCATGGCCCCTCACAGTGGTTACCGAGCTATTATCGTAAACGCCTCACTCCTAATAAATTGTATGTTCTCGACCAATTACTGACACTTGCTTGTACTTTAGAACTAAGTTTTTTATCTCGAATATTGAAAGACCTACGTTTTTCAAAACCTTGATGAAAGTTCACTTACATTTCGGGTTGCACTTCATATTATTGTTTGACATGTAGGTAGCAGCCTTAGGCCCAAGTAAATATATGTCACCATGTTTCCTAATTTTGTAGGAAACTACCATACACATCCTAACTAATATTATAAATGCGAAAGTAACTGTGTCTGTCTGTCTGTCTGTCTGTCTGTCTGTCTGTCTGTCTGTCTGTCTGTCTGTCTGTTACTCTTTCACGCCAAAACTACTGAACGGATTTGAATGAAATTTGGTATACATATGGTCTAGACCCTGGGAAAGAACATAGGCTACTTTTTATCCCGGAATTCCCACGGGAAAACTTTTTAAGGCGAAGCGAAGCGCGCGGGAACAGCTAGTATACATATAAACATCAAATACTTATTTAAAATACTCATATCTCATGTTCTAATGTGTTCCCCTGTATTATTCTAGTCTGGACACTTAATTAACTATTCACAATAAATCTCCGTAACTTTACATGTTATTCTTTACATTTCACTTCACCTGAATATTTAGCCGTAAAACGTAAAACATTCATATTTCCTGCTGAGCTGTCACATTAGCAGGCGCGTTGTGGTTGTGTTATAGTTTACTGCGTTTGCGACGTTGCCACGTTACTCACCTGATATTTGTTCGAGTTATGGTGTGGTATGTCATTATAATACCACAAATTCATAGATATTGCACGTTTTACCCTACTGGAAAGAGTTTTAGCACATCGAAGACTAGCCTTATCGCTATGATTCTTGGAGTAGGTAGTTTTGTGACTATCTTAAAAATTTCATCATCAAATACTTTAGCCTTAATATGTAGGTAGGTACATTTGAGTGAACTGGATCCTCTACTATGTTTTCTGATTCCAGCACTAAAGGATCAGTAGGTAAATAACTATACTATAAATAATGGTCTACAAAAGTTGACCTGAATGCATTTGAAGCGCTTGCTTCAATATCACGTGTCAGATTACAGTTCGACGCGAGTTGGTCCTGCGAGCGAGATAAGCCCCGCCATTGAGACAGCTGCACGGCTTATCTACAATGTTAGGTTTTAAATTATATAACTAGAGTTCAGCCTAGTATGGCAACACAAATATTATTGATGAATCTACCCACTGGCTCATGGGATGGGAAGTTACTCGTAAAGGAAACAAAAAACATCGTCTCTATAATTTATAAATACATTCGAGTCTTCCGCAAGCCGATCCGAAACCTATAATAGCATCGATCGAACGGACACTGTTTTCTTATTTGCGGTCAGATAGCGGCGACAAATCAAACTATTTGTTTGGTTCATTTGTATGTAGGTCGTCCGTCTCACTTCGATACCTACGTTTATCACATCAGTCTTTATGTCAACACTAAAAGCTCAATTAACTCAACATCACGCACGAACGAATTGGTCTTTCGTACCGGGTAACGGGTTCTAAAGGCAATGCATATAAGCAATTTACAATAACGGACCCCTGAATAGAGAGGCCTCCGTGCTCTCCGCTGCTACTCGTAAACTTACCAATGTTTGAATCGCTGAGGTTTACGATGATTATACCTTGGTGAACAAAAAACAAGACAGGATGCTACTGCAGACTAAAGACCTTGATATTAAAATCCCCATTCAACTTCACCGCTAATAACTAGGATTAAAAGGGAATGCGCATGTTTCGATAGCAAGGCAATAACTTGCGGGCAGTAAAACTTGAAAAAGTAATTTCGTTCCATCTGGAGTAAGTGTTTCATTTTGTCGATTACGTCTTTCACGGAGTAAAGCGAGCGCGTTTAAAAGAGGAATCACATTTGAATGTACATACAATACACACGTTTATTGAAGTGTCGAGAGTGAATTGGCCACTTGGGGAGATGAAAGGTCCATCAATACGATTTAAAATGAAGTCTCCAATTCAAGTACAGGCCATTGTGCTCCCGTAAGAGCTATTTTTAAACCAACATTTTATGTTCTTTTTCTGTTATCAAGTGCTATAAAAGTTTTATGAAAGTTGATTGCAAGAAATTTTGTTGGCTTTACATTGAATAAATTCAACACATACCTTTGAATCAGTTGTTATGTTAAAATACGTAGAGTAGAAAGCGGCGATCATCACTACCAGCTGGAAAGCGTCTTACACTACGTTTGCCTGTTCGTGGTCTACACTCGAGACCACATAATATGCTCTAAAGGTCATCGGTTCTTCGGCAAATGTGACCAGCCCAATGCGTCGACGAAATCAACATTATCTCCCTTTTATTTGTAAACCTTTTGTAAACTGTACTCCACTGTCTTGAACTAATTAATCTTTTAGCTGCCAGATTACAATGATGGATGTGACAAGCCATGGTAAACACCATGGCTGTTCGGTCAAAGTCAACAGTCTTTACTTTCGATTTCGGGCCATGATATGCATCATAATCTTCGCCTACGCAGTGGCTCTTGACCACACAACTTGAACAGATCATCTAGCTGGGCCATGGTTACTGACCAGGGTCACTGGATGCCCCGATAACGACCCACATACATATTTTTATGCACATTGAAGTCTGTTTTATATATTTTTAGCTCTGCTTTTATGGTCATTGAACAATTTTGACTTGGTTTTTATTTATAATCATGTGAAATATTATTTAAATACTTCAATCCATCTCTTTATTATGTTTATTATCGTCATAATACATGACGATCTAGTACCTACTAACCATGTTCAACATAATTTAAAGCTCCATATTTTTCGAGCACCGTTAATTTCCAGCATCGATGAATGCTTTAGTCAATCTTCCAGACCATATAATTAGAGCATATCGAGGTTAGTATATCAAAAACAGTATTAAGTCAAACGCAGACACTAATTTATTACACGAATGCATTAAGATAATGAATAGCATTTTGTCTCGACGAATTAACTGTATCGAAATTAACGAGATAGTCGGCCAACTAATCAAGTCTTGTCTCAACAACGTTATAATAATGCAAGTGAAAATAATACTGACCGTCATATATGTAAAAGTAGGTTGTGACATGGACACCTATGATGCGGTTGGATCGATTTCAAGGTCTGCGGTTTACGGATATGTACCGGTTTTTCGGGACTTCGCAGTTATTTTCAATTTCGCTCTACTTCGGCTTCCTCGGCGGAAATGTATTTACAATAAAAAAATCGACAACCTGTGGATTACATACTTTAGACAAACCACGGTAATTTTTTAATGTTGTTTTTAAATCGTGGGCCAGCTTACGGAAATGATCCTTCGAACCGGATTCATAGCTTTGTTTCGTGTGGCTGCAACAAACCAGAAATGTTTATGATCCAGTGACCGAGTGTCCGGCACTGCTCTTAACTCACCGAACTTGTATCATTATCTCCTAGAACCCCATTAAGATCCGTATCTAAACTGAATTACTAGGAACAGTTTTTGTAACGTATTTTGGCTTTAGACTCAAAGGTATAAGAAATATATTGAAATGGATTGATTAATGATTTTATTACATCTGAGGGAGGCGTGTCATTTTTAAATTGTGTTTATTATATAGTTACATGTAATATGATGCATTAAATCGTATACATGTACGATAAACGAATACGCTTTGGAGTACGTTGCAAATTGGAAATCCAGAGCATATGGAGGGTGGTATGTATACTTGTATAGGAAGGAGTGTTCCTAGATTTTTATAGTGGAAAGTTGCAATTTTCCACATAATATAATTTTCTAAGAATTTAAATCCAGTAGCGAATAAAAATTTACTGCTTATTTTACTAACCTGTATTGTATCATACCTATTAATCCAATAAACCTTACTTGGCGATTGCGAAATTCTGTATGACAATTATTAAAAGGTTGCATTTTGATGTGTGAATTTTTTGTCTCTGGGTCAGTTTCATTATTATTTTAAACGCTTAATTTTCGACTGCAATATTTTTTGTGTCTACTTAAGCTTTGGGCTGTCGTCTTTACATAAATTGAATTCAGAAATCGCGTCCATGGCCGATTTATTGTTGCCTTTATTATTTTCTTCATCGAATCTGATATTTTTTATCGAGGTGTGTTTTAAGAATAATTTTACCCGAAATGACTTCATCTTTGTCGTCGCCGTGCAATTTATAAGAAATTTTGGGCGTCTCATGTTTATTAAAGGCTTTTAGCGAAAAGGCCGCCCGTTGTATGTCTTTACCCGTTTTGGGATTCAACTAAAATTTTCAGGGCTTGATTGGTTTTTATGAATTCTTAGTAGGAAGGTCGTTGGCAGTATTTTAAAATGCATCTTCTTGGTCTTAACATTAAACAGAACAAAAACAAATACACATGATGTAGGTAGGACTCGTATTATATCATTGCGTTGTACATGTTGTACAGATATAAATTAGAAGTTTGTTCACAAAGCCACATCATCGGGTAAACTGTGTGTTGCCGCTTTGATGCAGACGTTTATAGGACTGTAAAACGGTGGAACGTTTTTATTCGCCGGTGGCGATGGCGGGTTGCTTTCCCATTGGCCATTTGCCTCACGGTGGCTGTTGTATTAAATCGTCGGTGTTTGCTCCGGGAATAGTTTATTTCATCGGGTTTCGAGTTCGTTGGACCCGCGTCCATTCAGGGTGGTCTGCTGTTTGCCACGCTCGTCTAGTTTTATAGTTGACAATTTCACGGTTGATCGAAATACATCATAGAGTAAGGTGACATGGCATGGCTGCATGCGTTCGTGTGACGCAGGCTGAGGCAACGTGTTGTTATCGTGGTTTTAGGTTGCACATTGGTTCATACTCAGTGTGCTGCACTCTGGTGTCGTAATTAGACACCGCTTGTGAATCACTTATCAAAACGAACGCATGCAGAATGACTACCTACTTGGTACTTGATTTACCTTTATTTTTTCCAGGGAAAAAAGATCATCATCAGTGGACAATATCTTCCATTGCTGGCCTCTCTCAATAATAATAATACAAAAAATTAAGAATTAGTTATAATAAAGGAGTTGTACTAGTGAGAAACATGACGTCGCGATGCTAGCGTAATTATATTTTACCAAACGATAGCTATTTGCTGAAGATCTTTGAAGAATCTGGCTGGGATCGTTCTCTCAGCAAGAATGTTTGTTTGATTTTGTGTTCGGAATAATGATAACATTACGAATTCCTATTTACAACACACTGAATAACATTCAAAGTATCTACACAGTCAGTGCCGTACGAAACCAACTGATATTAATGTTATCCAGCCATGTGAACATTAACACCTTGTTATGTTTTGTCTACATTTTTACTGTTGATTCCAGCAGAACAGAACAGTACCTAATGTACCACCACGTAAATTAGCAATGTATAATCCAGGCTGCACTGATTATCTGTCAAAAGTGACGTAACTTGTATGGATTGCTTAGGGTGTTTTTAATATCGTGCAGATTATTGCGCACGCGGGATTGCCCCGCACGCGTGACACTCGCAAGGGTCTTTTCGTTCAGGTATTTTTTTGTAATACGCGGAATATGCACGCGGGACGCGGGAAAATGACGCGCAATCCGCGTGCGTGATCTAATCCGCACAATGTTAAAAACACCCTTAAGGATTGTGTCGGTGGTGGTCAAGCAGCAGATGTTCTAATAATTTACCTCATTGCTAAGTCAGATTCGTAGGACCGTAATTTTTAACCAGATTTTCTATTTCTGCTCACCGTCTTACGATTCGCTGACGTCTTGAAGTCTGATATAACAGATATTAGCAACAGGTAGAGCTGCGGTTAGCAATTATTACAACATGTTCGTCGGTTTGATCTCGACCTTGCTCTGTTTATTAATCAGTAGTAGCGTGCACGACTGCATAGATATTTGAACGACAGCCATTGTGGCCAGTAACAAGTTCAGTACAAGTTGTAAAGGACAAGTTAAACGATTTCCTTATAGACAATTTGTTGTTCGGCTGGTGATTTGAATGCCGATTTTATTCCATTGGTTGCTAATTGGGTGTTTCGAAAGCGTTGAACGGTCCAGTGTGATACGGTAGCAGGTGATTGGGTATTTGACAAATGATTACTGCCGGGATTGTTCTTGGTTCTATTACGGACACCTATACACTACTAATAGGTATATACACTATAGTTTATGTATTTAATATTAGGCCGTAGCACTGTGTAATGTTGTTTTACTAAAAGTACACACATTTGCGGACTTCTTTTCGTAATTGACCAATTTGATAATTAAAAAGAGATTACGGCATAATTTTCTATCCTTGTTTGGCACGAGGGTCACAGTCATCATATTGTAATTCACAAATAGTTTCTGAATCCAATGCAAATGCCTGTACCAATCCCCAATTTAACCTAAATTAAAACTTTAATTTGGGTCACATGAATCATCTAAACCCTTTTAGTTGGTTTTACTCTGAAAAATATCGATATAGGTATTGGTATCGATACCGGTTTGCTGTAATTAATGTAGTGGTGTAATTTAATGACGGCCATTAATAACTTGGCTGATTGTTTGTTTCCATTGACACCGACCGAGGTTGGCGAATTACGCGGCGTCACGCGAACTCAGATTAATAAATATAATTACGACTACAGAATAACATCTACTTAATTAATAAATATAATTTAAAAAATGTAAGCACGTACCGACAAAATTTATTTACGTTTCGTAAATTGACCGTTGTTGTTGTATTCGTTATGTATTATATTTGGGCCATAAAACTAACCTAAGATTACATGACGTGACGTTGTTAATTCAAAGGACTTAAGATTATATTCTACTTAGCTTGTATTTGCTAAATAGTTAGTTGTATACCTACTTCAGACACAGCTTGCATTTGCTAAATATACTTAGGTAAATCTAGTTGGCACATGCTAACCAAATTACTTTAGAATAATATTTTAAGAACCGGCTAATAATAATTCCGATGTACTTCCCACTAGCGCCACCTATGACTAGTAATTTAGTAAGACTATGAAGGAATCTTTGTGAATCTGTAATTCCGATACCGTCTGCGCATGAGCATGGAAAGTTATTAAATTACTGCATTCTTCGTTAATTGATTTGTATTGAGCTGATAGAGTTGAGAAATGGAGGTTTTAGAGGTCGTGAATGTCACGGATGTTGATGTATTGGTTCTAATGATAAGCATTTAAGTAGATGTTTACTGTGCTTTAAATGAAGTTTTTAGTATCTACTTATAACTATATCTGTTAATAGTCGATAATGTAAATTATTATGATAAATGGTTATTTATGTTTATCGCACACAAATCGTACCCTATCGTTAAACGTACCTACTAGGCATGTATATTAATTTTTATGGTAATAATAATAATAATGAGATGACAGCTGGACAGTCGTAATAATATACGTTTTTTCTTCCGTTCGAGAAATAGCTATTCCTGTCAAGTATTTACTGTAACAAACAGTTCAACTTATTTATATTAAAAAAATATAAAAGAGTGTTTCCGATACCGGGAATCGAACCCGAGCCTCCTGGGTGAGAGCCAGGTATCCTAGCCACTAGACCATATCGGATGGTGGTAAGATTGCCGAATATCTGAATCAGACTGAAGGGCGAGGCAAAAGATGAATCCATCAAATACCTTTCGCCATTAAAATTTATTATCTATAAATATATTTTTCTTTCCGGGTAAGATATTTATTCGGGTTGGATAATTTATCCGTTACGCAGACAACAAGTCCGTATCTGGGTAAGCCAGCATAATCTTACTTTTCATTATTTTAAACTTTATATGTATGTGGGTATTTTATTCGAAATAGTTAGAATTAAGTTGATTTGCTTAAGTAAAGTAGGTACCTATACTTAAGCGTATTTTAGTCACTATATCTAATTTCACCACTGACAATACTTGACAAACTTAAATAATTACAAACCTTTTTGCAAACAGTTCCAAACCCCGACCTCCAGATTGAGAAGCGAAAATTCCCACCAGTAGGTCATCGCAGGTCCACAAATAATTGATTAAGACGTAAAGTCCAACCGTGTGGTCCAATGTTATACAGCAGACACACCCGATAAAGCTGTAACTCCATCCTGGGATAAATACCAGTATGGGAACTGGGATGCTGGTGCCCGTTAGACTCTTGGTTTGGACTCGCGAAAGTATTGGAGACCATTATGTTATTCAGAAGAGATTTATTAGAAAATACTCTCACACGTAAATTAATAAATAAATAAATAATAAATAAATAAAAAAAAACCTAGATACTATTTTATTTTGCTATTTTTTCTAGGTATAGATACTATTTTATTTTGAAAACAAAGTCATCAGAAGAATTTAATAAATAACCGAGCGAACGAGTTTGGAACTCCGATGGCCAGAACAGCACTTTCTGTTGAGCAATCTTTTTTATTTATTAAAGTGTACATATATTTTATATAGGTTTTACAGTTAATGTCCCACAAAACTGTTTATATCCAGTTGTCTGTGGGATTGGGATCGCAGTCTCTTTAAATCTTCATCAGTAAGATCTCCAACTCGCCTGCCAAAGTGGAGCATTAGGAGGAAGACCAGGCTTGACAGGGTCCGTTGCTACCACAGATAACAAGTTGGCTGACCAAGTACAAAACCTTCAGACCCCTTAGCATGAATTTTCATCGCGAACGTGTAGTAGAATTCATCGAGTAATTTTGTATGAAAATATGAACAGCGCCCCTGGCGGTCGGTAGCAGAACTAAAATTTCCTACAAAATTCATCGAGTAATTTCACGTCACGTTCACGTTGAAAATTAATGCTAAGGGGTCTGGTCGCAACACTCTGGCCCTCTACGTACATACGAGGACACACCCACCGGGAAGCCCATCTATTTCGATTGTTTACTGCCTCCATTCATGGCTAATAAAGACTTGCAGGCATTGTGGCCACAGCACCGCGGCTATTTCAAGCCGGCATGCTTAGACTAACAATATACGAATACGATGGAGTGCCAAAGAAACGTCGACAAATAACACCCCACGTTAGAAGATTGGTGACTTTATTCATTGGTGCAATGTTTGTCATTAAGTTAAACTTAAAACGGTTTGATAGTAAACCAAATGCGTCCCAATTTTTTGCTTTGTTTTTGTATGTGACACGGCATCTTGTTCGTATATTGTTAATCTAAGAATGCTTTCAGGATATGCGTGGATATGTCTTTATGATGATGCTGGGGACACTAATGGAACGTTATATTATTTCGGAACTCTGCAATGGAAGCGTTTCAATTGTACTGTAATTTACAGCTCATTGTTGGTTGTTGGTTTAAATTGAGTTTCGCGGAACCAAGTGCATGTTGTTTTTACGAGACTGTTTCGTATCGTAACGGTGTAACCGAAAAATATGTACCTAAGTAGGTATTATACTTTTAAATAGTATAGTTTCTTAAATAAATTTCAACTTAAAACACCTCTCTTTTCTTCTAGATATAAATAAGAGTTTCAGTGAATGTTGGTGCAGTCCGGAAGATATCGAGTGTTCCCACTGAAAAGAAGCCGGCCACATGGGAGCACAGGGTTGGTTGACCCATTGCCATTAGTGACTGCACAGATTATACTAGCGTGTGTGTTTGACACAACCGTTTTGCTTGTTTTGTACTTAAGCTATTCGTTTTGGTTTTCGAAAAAAATGTTCGTACTAGTCAAAATATAAATTTTAATATTGAATAATATCGCTTGTAATAAATACGAACATACATTTTAATCAGACCACAAGGTCCAATAGCAAACAATATAAAAAAATGCCTTGCCAAGTTCTGGTATTACGTTAGATTGTGCCTCCGTAGTAACTAGTAGGTACTAACTAACGAGTACTGTTTCTAGATCTAGTATCTAAACTATGACAGATAGAAATGACACACATTTAGAATGCGATGACATCACGTAGGAAATGCGCCACTGTATTACCGGGCCCAACTAAATTGTCTGTCGCGCGTAATTGTATGCTTCCGTTCGCCTACGTTTTGTTTCTACTAATCTATCATAACGTTACTATTTGGTATTTCGTGGTAATGTTTGTATTTATGTAGGACCAACCTTCATTTTATGTCAGGCGAGAAGTCCACTTCAATTCCTCAACCTTACCAAATCTACAAAACTAGCCGTGTTACAAAAATTGCCTGACAATGTTGGTGTAGCCCTTTTGAAATTCCCTTTACCGGATGTGTTGTTTATGATTCAATTTTAACATTATATCCTGCATGTAAACAACCTATCAATCTCCCGCCTGGGACCTGGACGCAGTTCCTTTATGCACCAAAAATAATAAAACCACTCTTAGACTAGCCAGTAATGTTTAAAACATTTCTCCGTGGAGTCTAAAATAAATCATTTCTGGATAGCCTCGCTGGTACCTGTTTCCACATGTTTACCTAATTGTTACTACGGGCGTGTACGTCACGAGATCTCCAAACAATCGCTCTATTTCCATCCTTCGCCCGTACACCTTGCGTGTATTTCGGACCGTGGCTGTGTGATGTGTCAGCCTGAGGTTAGTTTTACATTAATCTGTAATACCTATAAACCGCAATTGTTGCCGTGCTGAGTTATAGCCGGTCGTAAATTGCGTTTTCAACTAGAAGTCTCGCGCGCATCTACGTTGGGAGAGGATAACAATAGCTGCTTACTTTAATATCTTTATTGTGGTATAGAAAAATACAGGAGTGCCGTGAAAGTTCAGAAAATAGGCTCAATCAATCAATGACACTGTTATTGCTGAACTAATTGGGAGTAGTATACTTAGTGAGGCTATATCACATATATGTATGTATAAGTATGAAATTTCTGAAAACCCCAACAAACATTATATATAGCCCGTCTATAGCTATAGCAACAAATAGTCAGAAGTCACAAAGCCGCATCAAGTTCTCCTATTCCAAGTTGCAACACAGACGATTGAAGGCATCGAACATGCTCGATTTGTCGACGTACAAGCAGTCTCAACTCAACTAGTCTAAAACTGTTGGCCGCATTTCAGGGCTCGCTTATTAAAATACTGTGTTGTAGGTACCTACTCATTGCACTAATTTTAGCTGTCATTCCATTTGTCGAGAATATGAGTTATGATCGGCGCCTGCAGCCTCGTCTTTTGTTCGTCAGAATCTGACGTTAGCTTTATAGCATGTTAAACTTTTAGGTCAAGATACTCAAGATCTGCTCGTTTTCAACGTGGTTTTATTTTTCTCCAGAGCTTTGACACGCACGCAAATCAAAAGTCAATTATAATATTTTAGCTACAGAATTGAAACAAAGAGCTTTTAGTAACACCATAATAATTATATGCCGATTTTATTAATCATAAAAATATTATCATTGATTAATTATGGATGGCGATATTATGGTAATGACCACAAAAATCCGGTTCCATCGCCGCGTGTTTTGAAACTATACAAGGCCAGAACGCACCCATAGTGTACTAGCACTGTATACTTTCAAGTGAAAAAAAATAATATTTTACTTGAAAATATACACGATTTGTGCGTACTAATCGCGTATACTTTCAAGTTGGGATTTAATGAATCGTTCTTGAAAATATACATTGCTATTACGCACATTGCTTGATTGGCGTATTTGCCGCACATAATTTATACCTACATGCTGATTCTGATTTACTTAACTATTTCGGTAAATCTACATGACTACAATTTACTTGTTCTGCCTGTCATACCTATAGAATGTTAATAAATAACAAGTAAGAAATGTAAGAATACTAATATCTTATTATTTATATGAATTAAGAATAATACCTACTACACTCACGAGCAATGAAAAAGTTCCAGTGACGATAGCTCCGGAACGGAAAAGACTAGCTTAATAATGCCGTCGGCAATATTAAAGTAGGTACATTTAACAGCGTATCAAAATATTATTATAACCAACTAAAAACGTAAATATTGATCAAATCCTAAATTAAATGATTTAAAAAATTGGGGTCATTTGGTGTTGACTTTTTGCTACTTGGACTTATTCATTGCTCGTGAGTGTAGTAGGTTACCCTATAGACCTATTACAGACATATTTTTCATCAAGTTTTGAATTCACCGTAACTGTCTTTTATGAATTGTTCTACACCCTCTTCTGAGATAATTTTTACTATTTAAAACAGTTCTACAGTTTAATTTATCAATCAATTTACTTTTTAACTGTACGATGTAATGTAAACAAAAAACACGTTACGAAAACAATGCCAAGTGCGGAATAATAATGCAATGTTTAGAAAGCAATAGACTTATTACTATTTTGCATGACAGAAAGAGAGAGCAACAATTCAGAAGGGCTACCTGGTAACTAATCACGTATAGTTTCAAGTGCTCGCATGGCCGCTTGGCACTTGAAAATATACACGATTAGTACGCAGTTTTAACTGCTGCAGTATATTTTCAAGCCATAATTTTGGCCCCACTTACTTGAAAATATACGCGATTAGTGCTTAATGGCCTTGTATACTTTCAAGTAAATCATGGCACCATTTTAATTTGAAAATATACGCGAGCAGTCCCACCCTCTGCGTTCTGGCCTTGTATAGTTTCAAAACACGCTCCATCGCCATATTGGTCGGAAAACGTCTATCGTCGTCAAAATTTCAACCTTGCCACCCACTCGCGTCTTGCCCAGCGGTTGTGATGACGAGTGGTCCTCCGGGCACCTGCCGCTCGTGGGTGGCACGCAAATATCTCCGCTTCACCTATTTACCTGACGGACTTGCGTAATGCCAAATGACATGTGGGATTTCAGCCATCCGCAGATCCGCGCGCAATGATCGCTCCGGTTACCGCTAGCTCGTTGGCGCCATGCATATTTATAACATCTAACCACTAGTGAAGGCAGCTAACTAGAAGAAACTGCAGGGTAAGGGAGAAGTAAATTCGCGGGCACAGAAAGATCCAGGCCATTATAAGTGGGCAAGGAATCAATGCCGATTCGCTACTATTAAGTTTAGCGATTGCATTGCCGGTCTAAGTTGCAGGTTGTGCATTCCGCGAATCGAGCTGCTGAAATAGGACATAATGACGCAGGGCTTCCGGAGCTCGGCCGGCGGTCATTAGGCCCTGCATACCGCGACGTCGCCGTGCAAAATTCTACGACCCCCTGTGTCTGCGGGAATTTATAAATAAAATCCCGTTCGTCAGTGGCGGTCGCGGCGCGGCTAACCGCGGACGGCGCGGGCGCCGCGGACGACCGAGATCTCGCAGCATCGACGATACCGCGATACACCGACCGAGATGTCTTTGGAAACCGCGACGAATCGATACGGCTCCTATCGATCGATACGATCGACAGATTAGTTGACCGCCGCGAGTTTAGATCTAGTGCTGTGCTTTGCCCTTACATCTAGAATGTCGTAGTTGCAGTGATTGCAAGTTGTGTGACTAGTATTGTGATGCAGGAGTAGTGCGCAAGGATTCAAACAATCTTCTGTGTGATATCTAATTAGTCGATTACTTAACAGTTATATACATTTTAACACTCATTATGACCAAATTATATATTTCTTTCAACTTAATGTATAAAATTATATGCCCTAGTATGCAATTCATATAAAATTATGTACATATATCTCTTATTTGTTACTAATGTTACTATTTTATTTTGTGACTTACAAAATATGTATTGGGTATTGTTCCTATCACAATTAATAAATTAGGCGAATGTTGGTTGTTATTGTTATTCACTTTATAATTTGACTAACCATCTTCAGTCATCATATTCATCATCAATAATTCAAACTTCCCAGTACTGCTGTGTATTAGGTAGTCAGCATACTTTTGAGTTTTGACACTTCAAATTTGAGAAGTTACAAATCGTTTGTTTGTGGAACTTGCGTAATTGCTAACGAATGATTTATTATCTTTCACTCAGCTGTTGGTTTTCAAAAAGACAAATATATATTTTTTGTAGTTCTTTTGAATAGCGATAAAGAATAGATAGTAGTGAAAACTCAAAATAATTATAAAAGTTACAACTAATGTGAATCAATACTGACAAACGTTACATAATCTTATCGTATCACGAAAGCTAAGTGCAGAGGAAATGAAGATGCTTACTAAAATCAAAGTAGCTGTATAAAATTATAAATAGGTTTAGACGCTACTAATAGTCTCTCTTTTAATTGCTTTTACGACTTGAATACAGACAAGTAGGTATGTTACTCTCATTGATAATATTATTTCGCTGAACATCACTATCGCTTCACTCATCTTCTTCAAAATTGCGAAGTGTAGCTAATTTTACAATGTTCACGATGTCTCATTAGTGTCTTACGTTTGGTACAGAATGTTATTGTCAGGTTTATTTTTAAAATCGCATGTTCGAGCTAAGCATTTCCACGTTTCATTATTCCACACCTTTTTTGTATTAGTCTTAAAATATTTTACCAGCACATGGTAATAATAGTGTCAGTTTTTTGTTGTTAGCTTCAATTTCGTGGTTTACTATTGAGTGCAAGGTTGACGTAATCAGTCATTGATAATGTCTTCTACCGTATACCGACACATATAGCTTCATTCACTTGACAGCTCTAATGATGATTACTTTGTAGATTTTCCCTTTTTATCTCCATTTTCTTCAATGGCTACTTAAATTTATGAGTCATGAGCGCACATGACTGATGACCCAATATGTTCCTCTTACGAAAGCGTGAAACTCACTGTTAGAAATTTCTAAAACGCTTCGTTTGCTCATTGTTACTACCCGAAACTGTTGCTGATACATAAATTACCAGAAATGCTTCTTAAATATTTGACAGACAGATGCGGCAACCTGTGCCAAAAGAATAAAAAGCTCAGTAGAATGTGAAATGTCTGCATATTTTTACCCCGCATGTTTTAAACAATGGTGCCTGCAATGATAATTCAATGGCCACGTGAGGCTTGATCAGATCAGTGTCTGGCGTAAAACTGTCGTGTTTTGTACTCGATCCCAGTAATCTGTAAGGTCATCAGAATTATTATCCGAAAATAATATCGTATTGTAATCGTACTGCCTATCTATCAGTCTTTGGTTCAAACATTTGTTCAGACTCTAAATACCATATCACTTTAAATGTCGCCTCCTTCGCGTTTCTTATTTTACCATGAACTTCTGTTGTTGTTGTTATCCGACATAATTCATCATTAACCAAAATGGTATTGCGTAATATTATAATGACACTACTGTGGTCAGTGTAATATTTCAGCGTAGGTGTGCAACACCGCATCTACATATATTGATGACCTTGTGATTTTATTGTTTACTGCGGCTTGATTCATTTAGGAAGATTTTGCTATTGAACAATTATGGATATGTTTTTCTTTTTAATTTTCCTATCAGAAATGTATAACTCTGACGGGTTAACTAAGTTTTAAATCTCTTCTTTCTCTCTTTCTCACAACTAACTGTTCGCATCTTAAACATCTCGTTCCCATTAGAACATTTATTTCAAGTGCAAGGTAATTGTTAATAGATAGTTACGCTGGTCTGATTGATGATAACTATCAGGTGTTGCCCGTTACTTCGATTTGGCCACCGTACACCGGCATTTTTGTTTAGGTCGTTCACCTGGTGTTAGGCTTATGAATTCGGCTTTGTGCTGCCATTTGCGATATTCAAATGCCGATGCAGCTTATGAAGTAACTGTTCATGTCTTGTATGATATTTTCTGCGAACAATTTAGACGTTTTGAGTCTCTTCTATCTGTGCATCTGATGTTTCCTTTGTGACCGATTTCATTGGTCCATGCCATTTCAATTCGGCTAACATAATTTAAAAGCCAATGTAGCTATGATTCTTCTTCGTCTCAGTAATTTCGTATTAACGAACGAATCTCTGTTGTAGATTTAAACGGTACTAAACCATTTAGCCTAGGAATATTAAATTAGAATGTTTCCCATGAGAATGTATTGTTAAAAGCAGTGCTTCCATTCAAACGCCAAGATGATGCAAGGATTACTGGATTCCCTCTACAAAATCTACACAGGTAAGAATTTTTTGGATTATTTTCCCTGCAGTTGGTATTATCTTATTTGATATATATGCGCATTTTATTACAATAACAATTACAATGTTACCATTGGTTGTAGCTTCGCGCTTCGTACACCTAAACACGAGCAGCAGAAATAGCATACAAAGAACCTAAAAAAATAGGTAGGTACGATAATAGTATTACTAAGCGAACTTTTTGCACATCGAAAGAGTATTCATACAGTTTAATTAAAGCCTGGCCCGTGGTCACGATTCCGACTGACAACAGACGTAAAGGATTTATCCGGACAAAAACATACGATACACTAAGATCGATGATATTCAAACTTGTATTTGCCATCATTTTATTATGACTTCAGGAATATTTTTTTCGATTATACCAATAGGTATTGATTTGAAGGACAGAAGAGACTTTAACAGGATTCAGGAATAATAACGGGCTTGGCGGCTGCTAAAAGTATTTTTTACAAAAAAAAAAGTTTTTTTTTAAAATCTGTTTCATGATTCATTTTCAATTTGACCTAGAAACCTGTGCGTTTACAGAACTGTCACAGTGTGTAGTCTGACTGTCAGAGATCCACTGTTTATAATGAGAGCTGCAGACACAACAGCACGTGTTTTCGATTCAGCACAAAATTATTCATGTTCAATTATATTTTAATATACGAACAAGAAGGAGTGCCAGTGCAAAAGAAACGTTTGGACAAATTAACAATACCACACGTCTACCTTTTTAAGAGCTCTTATTTTGAACTAGCTGTTCCCGCGCGCTTCGCTTCGCCTTAATAAGTTTTCCCGTGGGAATTCCGGGATAAAAAGTAGCCTATGTTCTTTCCCAGAGTCTAGACCATATGTATACCAAATTTCATTCAAATCCGTTCAGTAGTTTTGGCGTGAAAGAGTAACAGACAGACAGACAGACAGACAGACAGACAGACAGACACAGTTACTTTCGCATTTATAATATTAGTTAGGATTAGTTAGGATTAGGATTAGTTCGGTTAGAAGATTTTTGAGTTTATTTATTGGTAGGTACAATATATGTCATTATGCGCTTGCCGGCCGGTTGAACTTAAAACGGTTTGCAATAAACAAAATGCGGAAAGTTTTTTGCCTTGCTTTTGCATGTGACACATCATTTTGTCTGTAGGTATATTGTTAATCTAAGACTAAATTATTTCTGTTCTGTGAACGTCAGGTGAGCCTCCTCAGGGCGGGGTGTTGTGATGAATTGATGCGAGTCGGTAATTTTTTCACAACTTCGTCTTCGTTTTTGGCCTCAATTTTATTGGGTTGTTAACCTTACGAAGTGTTTTAGCGATGTTAGAAGCGGCCGTAATGATTATTATGAATAATAGCATGTTATAACTTTAAAGTATGTTGGGTGGTCGAGGATGCAAAATGCCGGTCTTTCTCGACTAAATATTATATTGAATTCTATCCCTTCACTTAAGATAAAAGAGTGGTCTTTATTAATTGATTTCATCTTGTTTTGTACCTACCGTATTAGATTATCTGATATGATTTATGCAACTTTAATATTTGTACAATAAAGAATTAAATAATAATAATATATGATATCCATTAGTTTCCTTCCTCAATTACTTTCGTTGATTGCAATGCCGCAGGTGTTGTCTCAACAATGCAGTTTGCATTTGCAAGGTCACGCTCAAGTGCATAAGCTCATTTAATAGGATCTCTACAATCATTTCCAACTGACTAATAATACGTATCCTACAAATTACAAGGATGTGATGATTTTACGATTTATACGTCGATTACACTCGCACGCAGAACATTGCTTTTGTAATGCAGTGACGCGGCACGTCTCATACCTATGAAAAAAGTGAATAACTCATAATAATTAAAATGGATTTAAAATCTGAATCAGCAGTTACAGTTCGGTTCAAACAACTTGTCAGTTCTGAAGTTGGCAGCGAATGCACTTTTGTACTTTGTCAAACCACCGCCTATTCATTATTTCAAAGATTGGCCAAGTCATCATCTCTGCTGGAAGTAGGCCTCTCCCAAAGGACGCCACTGGATGCGATCTTTAGCTTCCATCGTGCATCCGCATCCAATCATATCCAGCCACCTTTCGCAAGTCGTCACCCCATCTAGCCGGAGCGCGTCCCACACTACGTTTGCCTAGTCGCGGCCTCCACTCCAGAAAACGTGTTCTGGATTGGATTGGCCAAGTACCAACGTAGCAGCCAACCTCAGGAACTATCGAGGTACTTTTAAACTTCCTACAGTAAAACTTTTGTTTCCTCTCGCACCATTTTACTGCATGACCGGAGAACTTTATACCGCTGACTAAGTGTAGTTACAATGTTTATTGTGACAGGGTTGCACTGCATGTTGCATCACAAAGGGCTCTAGAGGCAGGTGCCCGCTGTCGGTCGTGATCGCAGTAAAGCCGCAAGGTCGGCCTGGTATTCTCAGGAGTTGGGGTACTCTTGAAATTATTTTGCCGTAGGCTGAGTTTGTAGTGAGTGATGCGGTTTCGCTTAATGCAAAGTAGGAGCGCATCCAAAGCTTCCCTAAGATTAGGTAGATAAATAAGAATTGGGTTTTCGTGAAAACAATGATTTACTCACGATGTTCTAGGTCCCCTGAGTGCATCATCTTACTCATTCAAAAACGGCGATATGGCTCGCGAGTAGGTGAGTACAAATATACAGCGAAAAGCGGGCGACTCGCTTACGGTTTGATCACTGTAGTGAACTATTTGTGTTTTTGCATCTCATACGAATGCTATTCAAAGACTGTACAGAAGTGCCTATTTAATAGACGAACAGGTAAAGTATACCTATACTATTATAGATGCGAATTGTTTCGTAGCTAGCGAGAATAATGCCTCGGGGCTGAAGACTCTTAGTATCTCCTTATTACCGTGCAGGTACCGAGTGTGAGCGCGTAGACAGGCATCCATTGTTGTTCAGCAATTAACGTGCCTGCACTAAGCGCTCTATTGCCGATTTTTATCAGCAATAATATGTGAATATTGTTTCGCTGCGCCATTAGGTCTCTATATTGTAACCTTACCTTCTTGTAAGTTGGAGAAACCTGAGTACGCCTCTATTAAGTATTATGTTGTTTGTTGGGAGGACTAAGTTTGGAGAATCTGGGTCAAAACTGACACGGGAATACAGCAAAAATAAAAAACAAAAATGTGTTGCAATAATTCCATGACAAATTATGATCTGTATAATTATTATACTTATCTGACAGTGACATTTAAGGGTTAAGCGGTAGTTAAGTCAAAATTACGTGACTTCTTTTTCGGTTATGAATTATGAAGATACAAAATTCATTTTCTCTTCGTATACCTACAATTTTGTTGATATCTTGATACGGGGACGGGGAAAAAAACCTTAGGAACGAGAGAAGTTCCAACACGGGAAGGATAACATTCGTATAATCCCAGACTTTTAAGAACATTATATATTTGCAACGCTTGTTGACGCTTATGGAAAATCAACACAGGCGGTTCATAATATGTCAAGATTATGAAAGTTCATCGGGCGATCCAATAAGCATTAATATAACCAAGTGGCGCCACCTCGCGTGAAGAAAGAGAAAATATTAACCATAATATATCTTGCTGCAATAAAAATGAATGACTGTCGGTTTAGGACACAAACACATCGTAAGTTGGATAAGAGGCGCTATCTTCGACAGATATCGATGTTTAAATTCCATAAAAGTTACCATCTTATCGATGTTGGGTAATAAAAACTGCAGCTTTATCGATAATGCGTATGTAGGTCAAGCGTGTGTAAGCAAAATGGGTCTGCCCTTAACTCCGACATGTAAAACATAATTAAAATTAAATGAATGGTCGTTAAATATTTAATCTGGCCCGTTTTTTATGGTTAAAACATTACGTTGAACTATTTTTAATTTATGTATTTTTACCTTATTGGTATTTAATGACCGCGCGTTTAATACTCATAACACGAGATTATAATAATATTGATTTGATAGCTTGATTTAAAGCGATTTTGTTGACATTCAAGCTGTTAAATTAAATTACTCGTGTGTGTTTATAGAAGAAAGTAAGTAAGTAAGTGTTTTTTTTCTAGAATTTCTCCACAGGGTATTGTGTTTTTCTGTAAGGCTGTGCAATTTACGACAGAGTAGATTTGCTTACAAACTCTTCTTGGTCGTAAAGTAGGTAGGTACATTGAGCTGGCGAGACGCCGCGCCACGACACTCGGTTTAACCGATTTACCGAAAAGAGGAGGCTTATAAGTATGCGAATGTATGTTTGCAGTGGGTTTTTAACTTCGATAAGTTAAGTTGTATTGCAGATTATATGGGTGAAAAACCCGTCTTTTTATTTTAATCCCGTCTTTGGTAATCTAGTTTTCCATTTAGTAAATATAATATAATAATAGATTTCACACATTGGCATTTTCCAACCACAATTTTTCAGATTTTTCCATTCGTTTTTACTTTTACTATTAAAAAACTTGTAGTCTGTTAGGCAGAAACTGTCCAAATATTTGTGTATCTGCCAAAAACCAGCTGTCGGATTTATCGATGAGAATAATATTGTTTTCTCTCAATCTGATCAGATTCTTTCATGTTTCTCTCCTGCTAACTAATAATAGTTAATATGGAATACACACTTCCCCGTATAGTCCATTGCTTGGCTTCGCTACGTTACGCTTGCCTGTTCGTAGTCTCCACTCAACTACTTACACATTTCAAATTCATATAAATAATTATAAATACTACCGTATCCTTAAAAAAATACGTAGGAACTGATGCTTTATTTTAAAGATCAAAAGCTCTAACTATCGATCAAGATATTTTAGATCAAATACGCGTTTTAACATGCATGATTAATTCTAAAGTCTATTTTCATAGCCCATTAGGTTGATATTATTTTTTACAATGCTCTTATTATGATGGATGGATGTCCTGCCATATTTTATTCAGTACCTATACAAAATACAGCCAACTTATAAATACTTATTCTTATTAACTTGAACAAAGATAATGAATAATTATGATGATTCAATTGACGCCTCGACATAATTCTATAAAAAGTCGTTGAACTTTCAAACAAAGAAATGTTGATGTTTAAATAAAAATGAAAACCTACTCAAAATCGACTTTAATTGCACAATTTTGATGCAAATTGTACCTACAAGTTATTTCATAGTTTAATAATGACAAAGATTCTGAAGGCATCAATTTAAAACTTGTAATTATTATAATCGTAAAATATTTGTATGAAATCCGTTTATCACATATTGAGTTAATTTGTTACGAACATTATTATGTATGGACTAGGTACATACATAGCTTTCCTCTTAATAATATTAGTGTACTGAATTAATCCCGTCTCCACACGTGTTGTGTTGGTACTCCAATAAGAAGTCAAGGTTACTCAAGCAAAGAACCAACACTGTGTGTGTGTATTGTGTTCATAAGTGATACACTACAAATTGTATGTGTGTGTGTGTGTGTGTTCTCACGAGAGCTCTCTCACTCCGAATATCCTTTAATTAGCCTTCTTGGTCGCAGCCTTCGCGCACACGCTATGTCCGATTTAATTAATAAAAAAAAAACACTTGAACTTTATGAAAATAGCTTAGCAGATACATACAAGCGCCTTATTTAGAAATGAAGAAGGAAAAAGTTGTAAAATGGCGGATTTATCGGTTTGGTTTTCTCGAAGTCTTGTGATGCAATAAAGTTGAGATCAAGGTATAGGTATAATCGTATAAATATATGTACTTATTTTTATTTAATTCTTTATTGTACAAATATTACAAATAAAAGTACAAAGGGTGGACTTAATGCTTCGGTACTTCGTATTTTCAGTGAATAATGCAGGCTTTTTTATAAAGGAAGCATTCTTGGTAGATGCCCTAGCATATTATAATTTTTAACAGCTTAAAATTACAATTAAAGTATTTACAATGTACAATAATTACATCATGTACGTACATTGTACAGTCATCAACAAAACTTAATAATGAATTTAAAATGTATACAATTCTAGAAATAGGGTATACTTAGGTATATTATTATGTACATACACATAGGAACACAGAAGCTGAAACACTATCTAAATCTAAGAAATATTTTCTAGTATTTATCACATTTGATTCCGACTGTACTTACCGTAATATTTTTATTGTACATAATAACTATTAATGGTTCCGTGAAATCCTTGAATTCGTTTTAACTAATGATATGTTATTGAAGGTGCTTAATTTGTACTAATCAAATTTGGATACTACAAGTAATTGCATCTGGTTTTACAATCCATTAGTAACCTTATGGTAAATATCAATTAATATATCATATCTACATTCAATTTATACAATCACACAATGCATAGTAGTAATATTATAAATGCCAGTGCGTTTTTTTTCTTTATTCACGTTGCAAACGTAAGAAGTAATAAAAATCTAGTAATAGGTACTTATTTTTTGTTAAGCAAAATATTAAGTGATACCTAGCTAACTTATTTTTCAATAGTTAATTAGTTATACTAATGGAAAGTAAGTAAGTAATAAGTGTATACGTGTTCTAATGAATGTTTTTGTTTGTTACAGGTAAACATCTTCGAATTTTATTTATCTCTACTGGGGTCCATGAGAGGAGTCTGCTTTGTATAAGTATGTACATTAGAAAGAAAGTAAGAAAAAAATTTATTACACAAAAAAAATATAAATAAATTAAAAAAGAAACGTAAACATACATTATTAATCTAATATAAAATTGATGTCGTCGTCAATAAAGGAATGTGTTGCCCTACTGCATCCGGGATGTACATAATAGGTACACAACAACTGGTAACAAGGTAATCCGACGGGCTAATGCTGTCACCACGGTAACTAACCCTACTGGTATTTATATTTGTGCGAGTAGAAACTAAAAGCAAGAGTCCAACCGAATGATGTGCCCAGTACCACATTACCTATGTATTATAGGAGGAGAATTGTTTACCAACAGACAGATCGGTAACGATGATAAATTACATATTGAGTTGCTGATCACGCACTGTAAGGGCCACCGCATACTTTCGATCTAGAGGGCCGTACCAACGAAACTTCGACAGTCATGCTAAGCCTTGTTGAGACGCTGTTAAACGCCTTATAAATAGGTAAAATTATACCTGAACGCCCGTTAAACGCGTTTTTATAGTACCTAATGCAATAAGTCCAAGAAGTCCTGCCTTACCACCTCAGAATATTAATGTGTATCTAAAATATATAAAGGTCTAAGGCGCCTGGTCTAGGGCGACCGGACGCCCTTAGAGCAACACTTAGTTAACACTAAAAAGCATTTGTTGCGATTGTGAAACGCGGCCGCGACCTCAAAATCGAAACCTTTGAAGGGCCCTTTGTGTTCTTTTACTGCCCTAATTTGTTTTTAATTGCGAGAACTGCGATATTTCGATAAGCGTGGCTCTCATTGGCTAATAGATAGTTTTTTAATGGTGTGTATAAGTAGTATAAGTAATATGCCTTGTGTCAGATATGGCTCCGTATGCTGGGCATATTCGCGGATGAAAAACTATAATGAATTTGTAACTATAGTGAATTTGTAGGTTTTTTAAAATTTCATATTGTGCGTGGTTTCTATTCTCAGCTGAAAGTAAGTCAAATTCACTATCACTTGGATTCACTCCTCTGAATAGAGTAGGTACAATCCATGTATACCTAAGCATGTTCTCAATATATCTTATATGTATAATACACTCACGGGCAATGAAAAAGTTCCATTCAGAAAATCACCAAATTACTCCTTAACGTTTTTTTTAAACTGAATGACGCATTTTGCAATTTTTTGCTGCATTTAATGATGCATCAGAATATTACCTATTAAAGTAACTATTAACGTAGATATTTTATTCAAATTCCCTAAAAATGATTTAAAAAATTGGGGCTATTTGGTGCCTGCGTTTTGTTACTGGAACTGTTTCTTTGCTCGTGAGTGTATTATTGCACAAATCGATTTGTTCAACATACGATTTGTTCGTTCATTTGTTTACTCGACAAAGACATGCTGTTGAGATCATGGGACGCAGATCAGATGGGAATAAACAGACTGTATGGAAATAGGCGAGGTGTTGATAAGGCACCTATATATGTGTGCCTATAGGTTTTAAAATCGGTATTGCATCATAGGTACCGGCACATACTAATAGTGAGCCAATGACGGTGATATGTCCGGCCGATGCTTACGGTAGCATGGATATGTAATGCAGTGAATACTAATGAGTGAGCTAGACCAGCTAGACTGATTGTCAAGGAGATCAATCTTACTTAACTTTCGTCGTCTAATCACAATTAATAGAAAATTCCTATATCTATTATACTTACCTGATACTACGAGTACATCCCATAGCAAACATCAATCCTTACAAAACAATTTTGATTAAGTATTAATAAGCCAAGCTAAACAAACTAGTAAGCTTATGGATGTTGAAAAACATTCGTATAAATAGGTTTTACAATGTGTAATGTAACATTTTATTGACGCACCACGACTTATTTGATAATTTTACGAGGTAGTTAGTTTTATCACTAATCGTTGGTTTAACTGACTCTTCTTTAACCGCTGTTTACGGTTATGGCTCTAAAGTTGTGAAACCGATTGGTATGACACTAATGGTATTGAGGATTTGTGCGAAGTTGGGTTTGTTATGCTGTTGATGTTCGCTTAAAGTTGGCAGGAATCTTTAAAATTGTACACGTATGTAGCTATTTACATTGTTACTGTCACAATCTGCTAGGACCGTGACAGCATCAATATTATTAACGAGATAAGATTACCTAATGTGTATATATATTGTATTTTGTATAAGGTAGTAAGTACCTGGTTTAAACTTCATTTAAATGACCAGATGTTACCTATGTGTTTATCAGCAATTTATAGAATTTATTTTAAATTATATATTAGCTAAAAGCTACGGGCAGTTGCAGTCACGGTCCGTGAGTCGAACCTTTGTTCAAACATCTGACGTAATCCATACAAAAAGACCATTGAAATTGTGGTCCAAATGAGTTTTTATGCAAATTGTACAATCGTGTTACAATTACGGTCTTTGTACGTCCATCGTTTGTTGAGATAATTAATGTTTGTTGGATAAAAACTAGGGAACGTGATGCCGACATATTTGTTTGTTTTGTTGGCATCCAACCGTGATAGTTGCTCGTGGCTGCGCGACAGCTGAATAGGAAAATAAACTTTAAATCTTTGCTATTGTGTGTAAGCTGATTTTGATTTGTTTGCATACTAAGTCCAAAAAGGTTTTTGAATCAACTAAGGTCAAGATAAATACGAAAAGTGTCGTGTCAAGAGATGAAAGAACTGGCTCACTACGGTGCCGGTGGCGTTCACGGAAAGAAAAGTCGGAGTCTTAATCACTCCTTAACTTTTTTTGCTCTATTAATACCAATATTCTAACGGAAAAAGTAAACAAACAATGATGAGTTTGATATCATACTGTATACCTATTACTCATGTGCTAAAATTCACACTGTAATGCAACGAAACCAAAATTGAATTTCTTGTATTCTTTATCTGTAGAACAGTTATTTGTTAGTTCGATCGTTGAATTTGACGATTGGAAACGTATTATTTACACAGAATAGTGATACTTAAAGTAAATATTTACTCTGATCTCTTTGTTAAGTTTACGTAACACTTATCATAGTGATAATAAAATCAGAATACTCAAATACTGTTGAAATGTTTGTGTTTGTTGATCTAGCGTTCTAGCGTGTGTGATTGGTAACCAGCTTGGTACGGGCAGGACTAAACACGGAGAATTTTGTCTTGACAATCATTTCTGAACATTTAGTGATAGACGAGTATTGGGATATCATGATAACGACTGGAGTGGAGAGTGTCTTCACTTTTTTAAATTAGACAAATACCTTCTACATACCAAAGTCAAACAAATGTTGCTAAATATGATTTGTTAACCAGATTGGGTTTAATTTATTATTGTTAAAAATAATATTCATAATTCCCAGAAAATACAAAGCACAATATTTACAAAGGATGTTTAGTTTCCGTGTCCGAATATCGCCTTCTTTGTAAGAACTCAAAGCAGAAACCGGCTAGCGAATTATCTATGATAGGTCTTCGCTTACGAGGAATTACTTTTTTTGCTGCAGGTCATTGACTTTTCCATGGTATTACGGGTGTAAACGCAAGATAGATATTAGGTACATACTTTGAGTGTATAGGTACATAGGTGGTAGGTACGAGATCATACCAATAAATTAGTACATAAGTATAGAATTTAGGCTGGTATTACTGGAGCTATGGCAGTTTACTAGACCTATACGAATGCCCATTATGTGTACATGGTAAATATGTATGCATATTAGTTTTGAGTTTGTGACAGTGAATACGATCGAGCATAGTCCTCGTCCTAAAATAAATAAGTAGTATTTACTTACGTATATAACTATGTATGATAACAAAAAATACGTCATTTATCGCGTTCAATATTTTGCCTCAGTTTTTGTTCTTCTTTTTCCCCGCCTCCAAGTCCCGATGACATCATCAGCACCTACCATTAGCTGTCGTCTTCATGTTCCGGTTGCCAGATATAGTCCATAATTACAGTGATTATTGTTCTGAGATTAATGGTGGCTCAAGGCTTGCTGAGGACGGTATTTTCGTGCGCTCTTCCAAGGATGTTAATTCTTTCTATGACAGTGTTTTGTCTTCTAGAGACTGGATCTTATGGCTAACTGTATCTAATGGTGGTTTTTTATTATCATTTTACAGTTGCTTCACTGCTAGTTCTTGGAAATCATATTCAGGGTTTCATTTTTCGTTATGTGTGTGTAGGTATCCAGATCTCTGTATACTGGTTTTAGATTGATCTCTTAATTCTTTTCATTGGGTAACTTTATGGTACCTTTCCGTTAATTTCGTATTTTCTTCGTACTTCATATTTATTTACTAGATTGCATCTTTGTTCTCACAACCTTTATGAGTATCGCAATTGAATTCACCATCATTATAAAAATCGTCACTCCTGGACATAGGTGGATACCCATTCCATTCGTAAGGAGCTGTACAATATTCTATCCTTAGTGTAATTAGCTCTATTCTATTCTGCATAACTCTGAGGGAGTATACTTGCACCTGGCTCTCTCGAATGGAACCATCATACCCCAAAGTCTAATCTGCCTTCCTAAGTTGGGACCATTACCCACCATATGCACAGATCCACTGCGGGTTGGTGGGTTCACCTATGATTCTAGATTTTCTATATCTAGATCACGCAGGTTTTCTCACGATTTTTCCCTTCACCTTCTTTCATTTGTAGTAAAATTTTAGATAACTGGACACCATCACTCGCGAGCCCAGCTGCTACTGGACAACCTGCTATAATTAAATTTGCTGTCCAATTTCCTGCTACATCTATGATCTAGTAGCTGCGAACCAAATGATTCCGTAAGATTAATGAGTAAGGTGTTGTTAGAAGTTTTTTTGTGTGTACGATGATATCAGATATCTCATAGTTGGGATGCTTAATGACGCGTGATTTGTGAGCTACTTTTTTGTTGCCTTCTAGAAAAACTAAATTGTATTTCTTCTGGTGCTTGTATTACCGTGGTCTGTTAATATGCCAAAGCAATGATATTTATAAACACTTAATTAAACTGGTTTTATACAGTTTTTATAGAAATATCGCAGAGGAGTTCTGCTGTAAAATCATAAATTCTGCTCTCGCTCCGCTATCATAAATTGAATCTCGAGTGATTGATAGAAGAGAATAATCGATTGGTGATCGATAGTGGGACCGCGGAGTTACGTGGGATCTTTCCTTTTGCTAAATTTTCTTCGATGTTTTTATATCGAATAATAATAGATACCTATAAAATAATAGATACCTACCTATATTTTGCTATTATCTTTTCCATCCAAAGGTTGTCTGGTAGAGTTTGCTTTAAGCAAGGCCGCCTTTTGTGCTGTTTTATTTATGAGTTGTTTTTTGTACGTAATTACTTTCAAGGTGCAAAATAAAAATATTATTTTCTATACAATCGTACTATATTAATAAAGAATCGACAATAATAATGTTATGTAGTCCATCTCATAAATCCAACTTGAGAGGGTAATAAAGAACTCAAGTCTGACGATACGTTCGCTTAACCCTTAAATGCTCCACTAAGGCCGATCTTAACATGTAAATTGTATAATGGGCGATAAATTAATATGGCGATGCGACTTCATGCGACAAGCCCGTCCCGTTATTTGGCGCCAAGTGGGCCACAATATGGAGCAGTCTGCTGTTAGGGCTTCCTCATTTTCACATTAACTTGGCCATTTCGTCAACCGGTTCTGCAATGAGGTGTAATTTAAAAGGGAGATTGCAACGGATTTGGAATTGTGTAAAGCGGAGCTGGATGAAATGTCTCTGTGTTTCCATGTTTGCTTTGATTATGTGCAGTGAATGCTGGACTATTACTCACAATCGTCTTTGATCGCCAGATCTCATGACTCTATTATCAGGATCATCTAACTTCCAACATTACAGTATAATGAAGGAAAGTGCGCTTTGCCTGCTTACTCAACAGGCCGACGCGTGACATTATCAATCACCAATCACACGCTTCAGCTTGTCGCGTTGACCAATCACCGAGCCGGCCGCCGCCTGTCGCTCAAGTTCAGCATCAAGTCTGTGCGCTTGAGTTTAGTTACGGTTCAGTCTCCACAAGTTTGCAAGCTAAAAGTGCAATATTGTATATTAAAATAACTACTTTAATATTGCAATTAATTTCGATTATTATAAAGATACGACACTGCCCTACTTGTAGAGTTCCAATCAAGGACCCGATCTATCTATTGCAGCACTAGTAAGTTTGCGTTTCCTTTAAATGTCATTTATTATGATTTATTGGAAACCGTTTCACAATCCCAATTTTCTGTCCTGAAACTGCCACATTTGGCGAGAATGGCATTCCTCAACCCTAGACTGCAACGTCTATTTCAGAGAAGATTGCCCGGGCAATTGCAGATAGGATTGCATCGTGGCTTTCTCTGTTGGACCAGACTGGCCCTAATTGGGCCAAATTACGGCCGGTGGCGGCGGAGACCCTTATCTATTTAATTTATCTGCGGCGCTCGCCATCGGCACTCCAGAATATAGTAATCACATTGAATGCACTCAACCTGTAGTTTCGTGCCCGATTTGGTCGTGCCCTTGAAAGGGTTAAGTCGACCGTTTGTCGTTAGAAGTTCACCGATGTTAGTTATGTTTTCCAAGTTCAGTTCCGATGACGACGGGACTTAAATGAAATGGTTTTTGTGTTTACTTAAATATTATTGTGTACAGATAAACTAAGTATAGGTACACCTTTATCGATGTCGTCGATCGATAATCGATCGATTGGTTTGGAAACACCCTTACAATCACGACAGTTAATAAATGAACTAGATTACTTTTGTACGTAAATGTTGGACGTAGTTCGTCTCAGGAGGTCTCTCAGAATTTAATTACCATTCAATACCCATCAGCCATTTTAGGTCCACTTCAGTGTTAGTTATGGACCTGAAATACAGATTTTCACTCATGCTGAATACGACGATCGTGTGCTATTTTTAATGTCCAATCGAATTTTTTATTAGTATTAGTTAGATGAAATGTATTAGAATGATTTCCGTGCTAGGTGCAGCTGTCGTGACCGGTTGCAAAATCGAGAATTAGCAATAACAATTAATTAGCCAGAATTAAAGCCACAAATTAAACTCTCTACTAACCAAATACGGACAAATCAACCGGCATATTTAAACGTATGCAGATAATTATCTCCTTAAAAGCAAAAACGAATTTCAATAGTTAACCCAGTTCTTCGTATGAATGTCGATTGCTTAAAGTAATAACAGCTTAGTTATTTTAACTGGCCCTATCAAGATGTGAGAGGTAAAATTCTTTATTGATTAATTTATCAATCTTGGTCGTATTCAGGCGGTTTTACCGTTCCCTTTTTACAGTGCTCTATTGTTTGTGTCATATGGACTACTATTGCGCTAGACAAAGGTTTAACTTCGGTATCAGTAGATACCTGGTAGGTACATACTGATATTGCAATATCGGCCGCGTCGATAAATATCTGTTTGACTGTTTCCTGCACCCGGCAAGAGATTAGGGTACTTACATGTGTCGGTTTGAATTTATTACACATTTTGCTGAGTAGAAGTAGGTAGTCAACGTAAGTACTTACTCGAAGTTGTATTTCATTCATGTACAGATTTTTCCATAAGAGGAATAGATTTATGCTTTTACATCATAACCATTCAGCACCTTCGGAAAACCTAATTAATTTACGATATCTAGCTAAATAAATACTTCATTAGGAATTTATTTCTTTTTTATCTATTGAATATTTTGTCGATAGTTCTTTAAAATGAGCTGAGTTACCTTATTTCGGCTTCCAGCCAGCAGAGTTTGGCATTTTTTATTGATTCGTGAAATGTCATAGTCATAATTAAAAATTACTCTTCTGCTATGGATATACGTGTACCAATCTTATTATAAACATTCATCTGATCATAAAAACCAACTAGTCTTTTCTAATCTAAAATTGTAATTAAAACATAATAATTAAAAACAGCTCCCTAGCCTTGCACACGCATATTAAACATTCCCTATGATAATCATTTATTCTGACAAACGAAGAGTTCCTGGTCACCCTCTCATTAGGGTGACTACCCTTCACCTCGGCGTGGGGACAAGCTACTTTGTCTAGGAAGGGTGTAGCGATGTAATAACTCTCTGAGGTGCAAGTGCATTTAATGTCGTTATTTTCGGTGACTCGCAACACAACTTTTACCCCCCCAAAACTAATGTTTAAATAGACTCGCAATGGCGTCTACTAATACATAATGTACCTAAATACATAAGCACTTTTGCTTTGTGGAAAAAGTCCTATGCAATCAGATCAGAACAGCTGAGTAAAGACAAGTCACCGAGACGAATAAGTCATAAAAGACTTCGCACATCAGTCAGCGGCGAACCAACAGACATAACGACTCTCATTACTATTGTTACATTAATATTGGCATAGGGTTTACTGCCCATTTGTGTCAATATCTGTTTGCAAATGTATTGTTTCAAAGATTAAAGAGTAGCTTTGGTAGTTTGTCTTTTTTTTAGTAAGGCTTTTTTTTTAATAGCGTAATCAATCTTAATTCAAATCATTTTATTTTTATTTTATTTTATTTTTCATGGAAGTACAAAAGTAAGATGGATATTTAGATGGAAGCACCCGTGTGTAGCTATCAGTATGTAACTCTGAAAAAGCTTCCTGAAGTTCACGTATTTTTATCTAAGTACTATAAGTTGAGACCTTCGTTGAAACTAATCTATCAAAGAAACTAAAGATGATTTACTAATTATAAATTTAATATTTTATATGCTAATTACTTACTAAGATTATATATACATAGGTAAATCAACACTTAATATATACTGTTGTGGTAAGAACAAAAGAGATTCTTTGGTCTGATTCATGGCAGCGGAGGTTGCGACATGTTTACGACGGCTTGTAGGGGAGTACCAGGAGACTAGGAGTTATGGGGACGTGGGAGGCGCAGCATTGTGCAGCCATATCAACCACCGACAGACTCATAATAAAGTCATTTTTCAAATACTTTGAAACGTGGATGCGGACTCAAGCGCGCCAGATAAAACGCTTAGCGGAAAATCGCCGAGGAATTTTAAACGTTGCGATAAAGAATGCTTTAATAATCCTCTATCACAACTGGAATGGTTTGGAAATAGCTGTAGTTGCACTTCGTTTCTAATTGCTTGAGCGAGTGCATTCCTTGAATAATCCCACTTTTCTCATTAGCATTTTGGAGGTTTTATTGCTCACTTTTATCTGCGAAGTTTCACCGGCAACAGTGCGGCCGTAGAAATAGTTGTAGAACATATTGCGACTATCGCGAGTAGCTCAGAGCCAGTCAAATCGATACGGATCGCAGCCGCTTTCGTCGGTGGATTCTCGCAACTCCAAAAGCTGCACTTCGTGAAAGGATAGATCTGAGATGCGCTAATGCTGAGCTCGTTAAAGGGGCGGTCTCGTCTTATGGCTTCATTAGTCGACTCGATCTGATAACAGTGATCGACGTCCTACATGTAACTCCTCGGGACGGGTCACGAGCGATTACGATCGAATCGGAATCGATTCGGAACTCGACTGAGATTGTTCCGGATAAATGAGGTTGCGCGTGTGATGGAGGCATTGATAAGTTGCAGCTGTGAGGGATCGGATCGCCCGTGATGTGGCCTTTCTTGTGCGCTGAGAATGTGTGGGTAGGTCCATGCGGTAAACGTTTATACACTTCCTGACAATACGCCACCCCATAAAAGTGAATAAACGATGAGAGTATCACAGGTTCCAGGATTATGGAACGGAATAGAAAATATAACTTTATATTATTATTATACACCACATAAATAAGACTTACAAAAAGAATACTTATAGACGAGGAACAATGCACAATAGGCGGTCTTATCGCTAAGAGCGATCTATTACAGGCAACCGTATGTGTTACGGAAACAAAGTAGAAAATAGAGGGTTGTCTACGAGTATAAAAATATTTATAATATATAAATAAAGTACATAAGCAAGGACTTCCTTTACCCGCTATGTATAATTATGTACCTATTAAGGCTTACGTATTTTATTAAGCCAGGAAATTACCCGAGGATCACCTTAGCTATGAGCGCTCGGCGGACAGGTCCACGTCCCCTCGTGCTGTCACGTGGCCGGTCCCGTTGCCCGCACGTCGCGTCGGCGGGATAATTATTTCACGTCACTGATCACCTGGCTAACGGTGCGCAGGCGCCAGGGGGGTCACTCTACAGGGTGTTGCAACAATGGTATAGGTACTAAGCCGAAAAAAACGTGTGCAGCATGTTATATTTGAAGCTAGGTTTCGGTTTTTTTACAACGACCTGTATATGACGAAACACTAAATTTCAGAGCTCTGCTGCGAGAGCTACGACTCTATCTCGTGGTTTTAAACGTGCTGGCACGTCGTTTTTAGTCAGTGTAGTGTAACCCTCCAGGCTGGTACCACCAGACCGTGTCTAGAACATTCCAGATTCCAGAGATACTATGAGATATATTATATCGTTCGATTAAGAATGTATAGGGTAGCGAAAAAGTTGAGTTGCGACCTTTAAATGAAGAGGATTATGTTGATTTTTAATGATTTAGTTTTGGTTTGTGGGAATCGATTATCTTCCAGGCTTAAATTGTCAGAAAAACAAATCATGATTAAGCGATTTAGCCTTATGCTGCATGTGAAAAGATGATTGATGCGTACGCCCAATGACACAGTACTAAATTTGAATACACTAATAACTATTTTGGCTGCAACGAAAGGCGGGTTTACACAGCTAAATACAGTAATCAATCAGACTTGTTGCGTCGGGACCAACCCTTTGACTAGCAAAGATTCAACTGCAAAGGGGGAGCCCTTTGAAATGGCACTAATCACTTAATGTTGTATTTGTGTACACGATTTTAGAGCACAAAGGGAGAAAGGGGATGCAAATGCCCTGCATAATTAAGTTGCACCTTGATTTGAAATTATTTTATTAGATAAAAGCTAATCGTGAACGCTCCTTTGATGTACAAATTGTTTAATTACAGGTTATAAATTATAACATACATATTATGTATTACAAAATCTTGATTAATTTGAAGATAACATTCTACTGATATGCTTTTGAAAGTGAAATCAAAGTACCTAACTAGAAAACTGTGAACATTTCGACCGTGAAATAATATGTATACAAAAGGGCTCCGTACTCCGTAGTTCTATTGTCGGTATTCCTACACCATCTAATTCTGTATGCAAATGTAATTAAGTTAACCTACAATAAAAACTTGCCACTCTTACCAGGAGCCTTATCGTGAATCGTAAATTGTTTTACTAAATCGTAGAGTGCAAAGTATGAGTTAGCAGAAATTTCCTTTGTTAATCCGGGCGCTCGCCATTGCGTTTCTTGGAAACAAAAATATTATTGTCTTGTTTTCTCGTAACTTTGTATAACAAGAATCAAAAAATATATAGGTATTAAGTATATTACACAGCTATTGATGTTATTTTGCTAGGAAGTATGATAGTATTCGCAGTATTGCATTTCGATCAAAGGTCAGTACACACCTCAGCCTAAAAACTCCGATACGCCAACCACCGTTACCAGATACTCCTTCGAAGAACTCAACTGAACAATATACAGTGCCAATACCATGAGTTAGTATAGGTAATACTAGTGTAAACTATGTACTCCGTTACAACATACGAGTAGTGTGATAGATAGGCTACTTTGCCTATATCTTTTATTCTTTTATCATCCACTGGAGCAATATTGTTTAGAAATAACATTTATTTCTATATTGTATGAAGTAAACTCTGCAAACGAGAAAAGTTAGTGACCTCTACGTATGCAATACTTACTCTTGTTTTCCCGTTGCGACAGATTAGGTATATGGGTCTTTAAATGTTAAAAAAGTAACTGTATCAATCATCGCAATAATCCCAACGAGAGCTCATGGTACCGGCACAGGCCCGACAGGTGGGATAGCCATCTCGGCTGCGGCACGTACAAGCTCGGCGAAATGTCAAAACTCGCAAATTATCCCCGTCGCCGTCGTGACTGAACTTTAGCAATCATTCGCAACGCACCACTCATCAATACCTCGCGGGTGTTTCTGCTTTGATTCCTTGTTCTGAGGAATGCTCTGTCGTAATTCATCCGTATGAGACTACCATTTTGGTGTTGGTGGCTGTCGCAATGTTTCTGTGTCGGTCGTGGTTGTGGTACTGCCTCCTCCAATAGAGGACTATAGCCAACAGCTAGGGCCGAAGATGATGATGAATTTACATTAATGGTAGCTAGATTGATAATATGCTGCGGGCATATTGATCAATAAAAAATATACATCCCCCACGCCCCCACCATCGATGTTAGCTCAGACGTCCCATCAATTCAATAACCGACGATGCGGATGATTTAATTGAGTTGTTGCTGGCTGTCGGGTCCAGAAGCCCCCAGCGCCGCAGCGCCGCCGGTGCAGCTATTTCAGCGCACCGTTATCGCACCTATTATTGTGGAGCCGGCATTACCTCGGTATGTAGATTACTGGAGCTGACTTTACAACAAAATGGTGCGAGGAATTTCTCCGCGTGAGAACTGTTACGTCACTTCTTTGAAACGGCGGATCGAAACAAAACATCGTTAATTGTACAATTTTTTTTTTTTATTTTAAATAAGAATTTATGCTGGTCGTCACCAAACCAGTCAATCAAACATGACTTTCTGCGTTTGACTGCATGGTCGATTTGTCCTCTCCAGATGCGATAAAAGATACATACATACATAGAGCATATTGTAATAAAACTAGTTCACCGTGTCACCCGCATCTAATGGCTGTTAAATTGAATGGCCACAGACAAGGCAAACGTGACCAACATGGACTCGCAACGGATTAATCGATTCAGTTATGATTAACTATGCTCTTATGTATCTGCTGGCAGGCTGATGTTGTAGAGTCTGCGCCACCACTGAAGTCCGATAGCCGCGGCGCTATTTTGGCTGCACTCGTTGAACTAAATGTCAGACAGTATGACAGGCTAGGTTGGTTCCCCATTTTGCCGTAAGACATCAGTCGTGGCGCTGACTCTATGTATGTGTGCCGTGACAGTTTCTGTGCCGAAATATAACAGTAACAGCATCATCGGCCATAATGCATCATACGCAAGAAATGCTTCCCCAATGTACCCTCATCTGCCTTCCTCACCCAATCATCATCATTGGCCACGACATGTTGATCAGGTGATTGTTGCAGCGTCAGTTTATTCAATGGGAAGAGGTTTGTGCCCTGTTGGAGGTGATAGCTGCAGCCCATATTTTTCTATGGCTGTAGACCTCTCGCAATCGCAGAGCTAGCTACATTCTATGGGTCCTAACTAAAGTCCTATTACCTCATTTATTCAGGCAAGTGTGCTCATCAGCTGAAAACCAAATAGACGAGTGTTAGTAGTTCAGTTAGGTATATACATGTATGTATATACCTCCATTGTTATTGTCCAAAGCTCAATGCCATCACTAAGTGGGAAGATAAATTGTTTATAGTAAAGAGGTCAAGTAGGCAGTTAAGCTAGCACTAGTGCGTTGATTGGCTGTTATCAATCAACACAGTCAAGAGGGTACTCTGAACTAGACAGTACTTACTACGTTTGAAGGCTTAGCTCACGATCTTCCCCAGACAATATAGCTGAAACAATAGCCCTCAAATTTACTATCAATTGTAAGGCTGCGTGTCTGCTGCCAGGTTGAAATAATAATAAAACGCAAGAAAGTGCTTCCATGTGTGCCATGTGTGTACGGACAGCAATGAAAAAAGCACATTTCATTCATTTTTCACATTTCTTACAGATAGCATACAAAGTTGTTAATATTAGGGTTCTCAGTAAAAAGCACGTAAATTAATCACCATAAACCAAAAACCCAGTAGTATATTATATATATTATAAGACAACAACGACTAAAACACAGGTAACGCACAGCGTTAAATCATTATATCATGACATAGCAACCCTCTGGACTAAAGGGGTATAAATGCACTTGGTAAAAACCTCTTCTACCATGCTGTCTGTCGGTGTATCTGTATGTGGTAGTTAGATGCAGATTGCGACACCTCCGCCGCGGTGGCCACGCTCCGTGATTTCCATACGCGAAGTAGTATGGAGGCAGCTGACTCTAGCTTCACAAAAAACTAACGGAGGAAAGCTTAGATAATACTTAGATTAACAATATGCGGATAGTGTGTCACAGACATCCTAACTAATATTATAAATGCGAAAGTAACTGTGTCTGTCTGTCTGTCTGTCTGTCTGTCTGTCTGTCTGTCTGTTACTCTTTCACGCAAAAACTACTGAACGGATTTGAATGAAATTTGGTATACATATGGTCTAGACCCTGAGAAAGAACATAGGCTACTTTTTATCCCGGAATTCCCACGGGAAAATCTTTTTAAGGCGAAGCGAAGCTCGCGGGCACAGCTAGTACAGAAATAAAGCAAGAAACTGGTCGTATTTTGTTTAGGTACTGTCGAACCGTTTTAAGTTCAACCTAATGACAAACATTTTACCAATGAATAAGATCAAACATCTTCTTATTCGGCTAAAAGTCAAAATAAGAGCTCAGTGGTAGAAGTGTGGTTTTAATTAATAATAATAATATATAATAATATGTGGGGACATCTCACACACGGCCATCCGACCCCAAGATAGGCAGAGCCTGTGTTATGGGTATCGGACAGCTGATATATCTACAAAAATACATAGATAGATACATATTAAATATAAATATCAACACCCAAGACCCGAGTACAAATATCTGTGATTAAACAAATATCTGCCCCAGCCGGGAATCGAACCCGGGACCTTCGGCATAGCAGTCAGGGTCACTAACCACTACGCCATTCGACCGTCTAATTGTAATAATAATTTTATGTGAGACGTTTCTTATGCACTGTGACTCGAAATTTACTTCTTCGTAAGCTAGAGCAACAACACTGGCTCATTTCAACATTCCCTGCAAACAGCTGGTTGATGTCATTATTGTCATTTCCTTAATACACTCGCTGCAATAGCTAGTCGTATGACCAATTTTGACTGAAATTATACTATGTAAGTCATAAAGCTACCCAAAGTAGACGCAATTGTTTTAGTCTACAACGTAATTATATCGCAGCAATAGCAATCATGTTAAACTAGATTTGTACATAGTGTGCCTACCAATAGTATAATTATGTAGGAGGAATTTCAGAGTGCCAATCACCAGAATACCAACTAGGCTTAATATTGAACAGTGAAGTACTAAAGCCCTACTTGAACTAGAGGGTCTTAGAAAGAGTAATAAATATGATGAATAGCCTTTAACCACAGTCCACAGCGTGGTTTAATAATCAATGTGATAACCTAAAACAGGCAAAGTATATTTTTAAATCACATACTGATGACATCATGCCACTTAAAACTAAGGGAAAGTATTGCCGCCAAAAATCTCACCGGTTTAATAGCTTGCGCTTGCGAAATTTGACTGTAACATTTGTGTCCTTTTCACGTAAAAGTTTTATCTCCCGGTGAAAGCGTTGTTTCGAGGCGAGCCATGCTGTTTCCGGCTTGGATAGTATCTTCGGTAATTCCCGTTTTAACTGTTATAGCCTGGTGGGTTTATTATTTGTGTGCCTTCATAAATCCAACAAGAGAGAAGGGGGTTGGTTTTATTTTGTTGCCCTCAATATGATACAGGCTGTCCTTTAAATAGTGTACCTACGAAGATTGGTTCGTGAATTTCCAAAAGTCAAAGAACAAACGTTGTTCAAATTGATCCCTTTCCGCTAGTTTACTAATTACGGGGCCTTTATACTTAAATCCTTAAAGTTAATCCATGTTTCGCTCTCAAAATACTTTATGCTTTAAGATTTAAATGTACAGCGGTATCGCCAGCTGTCGACGGTATCACTGGAAATCTTATCCAAAAACGTTCAACGGATTGAAGCCCAATATGGTAATATACATAGAACACGGTTTGGTCTGGTGGTCAAGATTGTGGTAGACGGTAGGTTCCTTTTTAATCGACTTAAAAAAAAGGAGGAGGCTCAAAATTCGTCTTTATGTACTTACCAATTTTTTTTCAGAAACTATCTATATACAATATGTCCATAGATCTTGACAATCGACAAGTAATTGTAAAAATTACGTTGAATAAATTTGATATTTCCTATAGCATTTATTCCTTTTAAAAACTATCTACAATATTTCTTAGAAACCCACTCTTAGATATAATAAGAAAAGCTTTTACATAATGTGCAGTTGGCAAATGGCATCTTCGTAGCGGTTTCTACAATTTGCCGTGTGTCAAAGGGAAAATGTAGTCGGTGTCACAATTCTATGCAATCTTTTACGAATGCGGTTACTACCATCCAGCCCGTGTAAATGTCTCATTTGCTTTATGCGTCTCGCTGATCTGATGGATGACTGCGTTGTGGGCACAGTTAATCTAGCCCGACTGGTTTCCATATAAATCGATTAATAATTATAATCTTACTTTGTAACCCCTTTGATTATATTTATAGCCGGATGTTACAGATAGAGAAATGCTATTCGGTGGTTATATTTAGCGGTACAACGTTTGCGAAGCGAATAAATAACGTTGAATGTTTGCGCAATCGCAGCTGGTTTATCGGTCACTTTTCACAAAAGATAAAGGCGGATTATCGATCGTTGACATTGATCCACGGCTTTCGCTCTACTTTGTTGATAGTATTGCTTCTCTTTGTAATTTCCCAGCTAAACCTCAAAGGGGATCATCAAATCACTTTCTATAGCTAGGGCTCGCCGCAAATCATTGTAATTCTAACGCAATCCGCGTTGTTTGTACTTAGTACCTATAGCCACAATACACGAATCGATATCTTTAATACCTACATTAATGTACCTACGAAATTGGAGCATGGCTGCAGGATTCACAAAATTATCTGTTTAGTAAAGTATAAATTTCTCTTTTTAACTTATAATGTCTTAGTAATAAAAGAATTCATGGATTTCATTGACAAGAAAGGGCCTCCTTTGGCGCCATATTGCTACACTACGGGTTCCGCTCATCTGGCATAATCTTTATTGACCAAAACTCATTTCGCATAACTCGTATGGTCTAAACTTTTTTGGCCGAACCATCACTTTGCCAAGACTTATGTGGCATAAGGCTCGTTTCGTCTAAAACTCTTTAGGCACAATCTTTAAACACCTAAGTTTCGTTTGCTCAAATTTATGTTCGTCTATACCTATGTATAATCTTGTTTATCCTAATGTTATCTTAATAAATAATAATAAGTATGTAGTAAATGTACAAATTGTGGTATTTTTCTCCTACATCCCGAAAATCACGATATTGTATGATCAAAAAATCGAAAGTTAACGACCAATATAATTATTACAAACCCCATGAGATCGAAACCTAAAAATAGGTGCGACGACGAGCAAAGCGAGGAGGAGCGTGTTAGGTGCACATGTTCATCAAAACCAAAGCGGAGCGCAGCGAAGCGGAGCGGAGCATTTTCCAAACAGCGGAAACAATACAAGGCACCAGTTTGCGCTATGTAGGGAGACGCTCCGTCAAAGTTAAAGCCAAACGAATATTATTACTTTGTATAAACCTATGCCATAGCATTATTAGGCTATTCAAGATTTGGCCATACCATTATTAGGCTAAACAATGTTATGCGAAATAACTTTTTACTAAACGAGATTTATGCCATACGATTTTCGGCGTAACGAGACTTTGACCAAACGTTACTATGCAATACGAGATTAGGCAAAAAAATCTTATGCCAAAAAAGGTAGAACCCTACACTACACTTCCGTGAAAGAATAATCCACCATCTGTCATTTGAGCAGGTAAAAGATATGACGTTTTGGCGAGCGTTTCAATTAACAAACCGAGTGAAGATCCCTTCATCATTTATGATTATATAAAACAGAAGGGTAACTCCTGCGGGGCAGCAATTCGAACACTCTCCTTTAAAGTCGCATCAGGGCGCATCGGCATCGTAGCGCAATAATAAAATATCAGGGCATTCTAACGTCCGACTCAAAGGCAAGCGGTTGACAATCAGCTATCGTGGGTCCAAAATAGCCACTATTTTAATTGCTGATGTCGATGATGCGCCTCTGATAGTGTGTGGTTGAGAATTGCCCCGCTGTAGTTCAGTAAGTATTCTGCATGAGAAGCTTTGCCACGTTCCATGTTGGCTTCAGACAAGTGTTAGCATAACAGTTGAGGTGCTAATGGTGTAGCTAATATGTTGCACCGAGCGGGATGTATGTAGGTGTAGTGGATACGGTAAACGGTACACAGATACAGTGGTATTGGAACGCATGCCTTGTATCTGTCGCAGGCAACTGGTTTAATCTCCTGTTTGATTGAACCACTAGCCCGTTCATTGGATGACGCTATTCAGTTGTATGACTAAAGAACAACTCGTCAAGTCGTTGATTGTAACGTTCGACGTCTTGACTGAACGTCCTTCAGCGAAGTCGTTGAATGGGATATAGTATAGCAACTTTGTAATGTCGGGTTAGGGTGAACATCACCAGACAAGAGTCAACAAAAATACTATGTTACAAAGCTCTTATCTCACAAATTAACTAAACAATAAATGTACCTTCATATTATTGTTCATAATTATCCAGTTTCGCCAATTTTTTCTTTGAAACTATCCGCCCGCGGCGTAGTAATAGGTAAATCCATGTTGTCACACTATTTTAACACAAATAACGCACTTTAAAGCTAATTTATTTGCAAAAAACTAACAATATAGGTGCTTTTTGTTTCAGCTGTTAGCTGTTAGACGCCATATTTGTTTTATTCACCACCTGACTGATTTTAAGTCAGCTAACTAGTTGGACGTTTTGTGACGCTTGTACAATCAACGTTCGGCCTAGTCATACAACTGAACAGCGCCATCCAATGAACGGGCTAGTGGTTCAATCAAACAGGAGATTAAACCAGTTGCCTGCGACATATCTACTAACTAATACTGTAATAGTAGTAATAACTTATTGCGGGTTACACAGAGGTCCGTTTCTGCATTAATTTTCACGGTTATCTTAGTCCCTGTGTAATGGAGAGCCTATTGGTATTTTCAGGCCCGAATATAGCCGAGATAAACTTCAGGGTTCACCTACTATACATTCTGACCCGGCCAGTAATCGAATCCGGTAAATACGTTGTTTTAGTTACTGCACTATTCTGAACCCGCACGTGAATCTACAGCAGTTCCATTGTTTACACAATATATAGATACTTTGTTAGCCTTTATAAAGCAGAGCGAATTGCCGACGATAACAATAAAATCTCGTAACAAAACAAATGAAAAACCCGCCCGCAAAGAAAAGTGAGACAATTCAACATTAGATTTGTCAAGGAAAGTTCCACTGTGAAGAAACCTGTGAAGCAACCGTGAGAGGTTGCAACTGTGAAAACAATACAAACTTTGAAATGATCTCGTAAAACGCGCTACAACGTTGAGTTACACGAAAACAAGAAAAAAACACGAAAGAATCAATGGAGTGGAGAGTGCGATGAAAACGTCCCGACTGCGCTTGAAACAATACCGAGGTAAAAACGTTCGAACACTTCTTGTAGTTTTCATCTCTTCATTATTATAAAGTAGGTAGTTAGAGTACCTACCTAAATTGTGAAATTTACATAATTTTTTGGACCTACCATACAGGACAGTGGACGATAACGAGCTGATGAATGTGATTATACTTTTTGGTGATCTATCAAAACATGTATATGTATATGTTTGGCAAAATATAGGTCCTACAAATAAGTAGTCACAAAAAACCTACAAAAGAAAAAAGGCCTTTGCCAAAAAAGTTCAGAGCCCACACGTGTTTAAAACAGCAATTTCGCTCCGGGGCTAATGGTATCAAAAAATTTCAACCCTACGCACGGCGACGGCAAAAATTCGACTCACGTCCGTAGCAGGGTGGTCTCTCGGACCCTTTACTAAGATTCTCTTTCAACGATTGTGAGCATGGCGCTAGCGATAATTATGTGTTCTAGTGTGAATACTAAACAGTGTGTCACCTGACTGCGCTATTATTTATGAGGGTCATGTTGTGCACTTTGTAAATCATTCAATTCAAACTAAGAAGATTTATGTTCTGTTGCGCCTAGTTTGTTTGTTAATACAAATTGTCTGTAGCGTGAACTCATAAATAAACGTTTATTTGGCTTTTACATGTAACAAGTTATAGAAACACTCGATTATATATAATTAATAAAACTACGTTAGGTAATCATATTTTTTTCCTTTGTAGCTTCCATAGGGGCATTATGAACATACCTAACTCATTAAAATTTTATTACTGTGTGAAAAATCGCCATTTCATTATTGTTCTTCGAAATTTATTCTTGTTAACAAGATCGCAATTAGCATTCTTGAAATGGCTATATTTTTTATTCTGTTTATTGTAGTCTAAAGTTATTATAGTCTCGTTATCTAAAGCACATCTGACCACGCGAGGGTCCGCCATACCAATCACCATTCTTTTTAAAGTCTTTTTCTTTGCGTATCCTCATTAAAATGCATAGAATAAGCTTAGTTTCATTGAACCTTTGATCTGGCCTTATCGGGAGCAAGCACTGCTTTGTAACCACCTTTTTTATTCAAATGTTCTAAGGGGATTATTTCGTCGCGTCGCAGGCTTCTCGGTAATATGTATGATAATAACTTTTTACTCCTCACAATCTCCGGTTTTATGAATAATATGATTTAAACCGTCTCAACTGTATTGTTATCTGAAGGGAAGTCGGTGGCGCATTCATTCCCCCACTGAATTAACCCTGAAGCTACATATCTAATGAATTCAGAAAATTGCTACTGTTGGTCGTGCAGTAGCGTGGGTTTCCACACGCGACCCTTTTATAAACAACTTCGCCGTCACTCTAACTTAACACTAATACAGATGAAGTTAGAGTCCAAATTCATTCGTAGCAACAGGTGTTTAAAAAGTTAAACGTCAAAATGCGCATGCGTTATTTTTGGAGGGAAAACGACGTCAACACAAGGTTGCCATGGCAACCGACAGTGCACCGCTCCAGTTGCGACTCCACCATTTATAACAACAGTGCCGGCCCTGATAATTGTATGTCTGTGTTGTGAAAATTACTTATCGGCATTATAATAGTGGCGATATTGTGTTAGCACGATATATAGTGAACACAGTGGTGGTTTGAAGTGAAATGTGTTTCGAGAGCGCTAATCTGGCATTGTGGGCAGCGAACCTCGGCCTTTGTCTTTGACAAGTGCTTATTTATTGTGAGTATAGGTGTTGAAGTGCGTTGATTGTATCCAGTGTTTGTCCGAAATGGTTAACGTATTGTCAAAATGAAAAAAATATATACTTACCTACATACAGACGAATTGAGAACCTTCTTCTTTTTTCGGAGTCGACCAGCAATCAAAATTTTATGAAAATTTAACAACTTTGCATTTATTTATTTACAATGTGTCCGTTATGATTTGAACAACTTCTGTCTCAAGTTCGTAAAACCCGAAACAACATTCGTAAATTTTATCGTCATTAACAATCTGAAACCAGTTAAGTGTGATATTTACAGGACATCGTAAATTAACGCCTCATTAATTTTCTACTGCCTTCAATCTGTTAACAGTTTACCGTTTCTGTCTGATGTATTTAACTATTAGCATTTCGTAAAGATGGTCTGTTTTTGAGGTAAGTACATAATAAGGCATTGCAAAAGTGATAAAATTTATAGAAACCATCAAGAAGTTAAAAATACTTAAGTCTACACCGTGTATGCTGAACACCCTATTGGGGCATTCTGTAAGTCATACAAAATAAAAATATGATCTACTCTACATTTAACAAAAGCATATTGCAATCTGCATAAAATATGTATTTTATTGTGCTAATATTATTGCTTGTTTACTTTCATAGACTTGATCTTTGATACAGATTTAAAAGATAAAAGCCGCAACGATGACACACGGCCATTACCTAGAAATATTAGCCATAATTCTCTATTATCATATCTCCTATTATAATGCGGGCAGTAATGATTTATAAAATGGCTAGTCGCAGCATAAAAACCGGCCAAGTGCGAGTCGGGCTCGCGCACAAAGGGTTCCGTAGCTTAAATCAACCTATCTCAAAAACTATAAGAGATACTTTGATCAAACCAAAAATCGTTGAAAGAGTTAATTAGCATGCATCACCTCTATTTTTTTTAGAATTTTATACCCCGTAGTTATAAAAATAGAGGGGGGGGGACATACTTTTTACGACTTTGAGAGCTGATATCTCAAAAACCGTTCACTTTAAGAAAAATGTTTTTTAGAAAACTTTATATCATTTTAAAAGACCTTTCCATTGATACCCCACACGGGTATGTACATCGAAAAAAAAAATTTCATCCCTCAGTTACATGTATGGGGGGCCCCACCCCCAATTCTTTTTTTTACTATTTACTTACTTACTTACTCCGCTGGCTCAGCGACCCGAAGTGGATCTTGGCCTCAGACACAAGAAGTCGCCACTGGTCTCTATCCTGCGCAGTCGCTCTCCAGTCGCCTGCCTGTAGTTGGCGCAGGTCCTTGCCGACTTCATCGCTCCAGCGATATCTGGGACGGCCAACTGGTCTACGACCGCTTGGTACTCCAAGGTAGACCCTCTTGGCAGCCCGATCCTCCCCCATCCTTTGCAGATGACCAAGCCAACGGAGTCGCTGGGTAAATTTTTTACTATTTAGTGTCATATTTTTGTAGCGGTTCATACAACACATATTCCCATCAAATTTCATCACTGTAGTACTTATAGTTTCCGAGTAAATCGGCTGTGACAGACGGACAGACGGACAGACGGACAGACGGACAGACGGACATGACGAAACTATAAGGGTTCCGTTTTTGCCATTTTGGCTACGGAACCCTAATAAACAACTAAGCCCGTTACATAACACCGCCATGTTTTATTCATAAACGCTAATAAATGCACATAAATCGGATTCTGTATTTTCGTCACGAGCTATAAGGGCTGCGCAATGTAATTTGAAGTTGAGAAATCCGATATATCAGTAATCCCTATTAGAAAGCAGTAAAGTTTAATATCCGTCTGGGGATTGGAAATATTGGAGTTTACTACGAGAATTTAGTTAGTCACATGCGCGCGCGCTGCGTTCAAAACTGGAAATGCACGTGCGCGCTCGCACGCTCCGAGACTACCAAGTTCTAGGTACTTTCCATAGATGGCTCTGCTAGTGGCTTTTGATTTCATAAATGAGCTTTTATCTGTAGAAGTTTTTCTGTTTTCGCTACAAAGGTCTATAAATCTATGTATATTATCTAAATATACTATTATAATTTAACCAGCTTTAAAATTATTATAACCGGCTAGCCGGTTGGATGAGGATAGCTCCGTTGCTCTGTAGACCTGATGAGTCTGATGACCAGCAGTGTATGATTTCCGGCTGTTGAACATTAGGCTCTCGAAGATATTTTTTATTAATGGTAACCACAATTTCATCGTAAATAATACAAGGGGCATCGCGTGATATATCGTAATTTTACTGCCTCAAGTGTTGTCATTACTCTGCCCTATTTCTCTCTTTTATTGGTTTTGCGGTGTACTAAGTATTTTTTTCATATTTTAATTATATTTTGTTTGTTTTTCAGATTGGCGCGCTCCAATGGCGGACGAGGCGGAGGGTCGGGTGCGGCGCGCGCCGGCGCCCCCGCCGCGGCAGGCAGCGCGGCCGCCGGAGCCCCGCCCGCGCGCGCCCCCCGCGCCCCCCGCGCCCTGCACCGCGCTCGCCGTGCGCCTGCCCGCGCCGCCGCGGCTCATCCGGCCCTCCGAGCACCTCGCGCTGGTGCAGCGCCGCCAGCCGCCCCCGCTCACCCCCGCCGTCACCGTCGTCCACCACCCGCTCCCGCCCCCGCCCCCGCCGCACACCCCCGCGCATCTCGTGCACCGCTCCGTCGCGCCCCCCGCGCCCCGCATGCCCGCCCCGCGCCCCGTCATGCGCCTGCCGCAACCACCCAGAGCAATTCAGGTAAGTCCAACTCAATTATCACAATTTAAGGAGACATCCACTTGGACGGGCCGGCTAATTGATTTTGGGCGGCCTTTATGATCATGAAGGAATCCGGTCACGTTCCCCTCTTTCTCAATCGGTAATTAATAATAATTAGTGTAAATACGAAGAAAGCTCGGGTAATGATGTCATTAATCAGGAGATCACTGTCGCCATAAAGTTTAACCGAGGGAACGTAGCACGTCGCCGCCGCGACAATCGGCCGTAAAAGATGCCGCTCAGGTTTTTATAGTCGAAACCGCAATGTTGTGCCAAGAGACGCGGCGGAACGAGGCTCGTAATGAGCGGCGCGGACTCCGCGGACCTCATCCTCATAAACACCACAATCATTACCTCCAACGGACTTGGCGCTTTCTTGTGGGCGGAAGCTTTCTTCACCGGGGCAATACGCGGATATGTTAATAAGCATTGTGCGCCCATGATGCAGCGATTTCGGAAAGAGTTGATGCGAAAGCGATAAGGATGATTCATAGAGAAACAATAACACATTGTTCTGTTAGCGCCACCGAACCCGCCGCGGTCGTATTATCCACGCAAATTCCTGACACACGTCTCTTCCCTGTTTGACTCATTGCTCATTGGAGCCTTATTTGCTTTAAGTTATTCACTGGCACTAAAAGTGGTCATGATTCGCGCTTGTTAAATCGCTGCCATAACATGAATCATTTGGGACACTAAAGCTTCGATTGCTGACACGTTTTATTCTGACCCAATTGAGGGGCAATCCCAGACGTTAATGGCGCTCGCAGACAGGGCGGTGCCAGGCCTTGACACCGAGCCGCGATCCACCGAGCGACCGCGCCTGTGGCAGTCGTGAAACATGCAGGGTCAGGCCCATTCACTTACCCTTTTAAATACTAGGAAACTTTGCAAGCTCGTAGCTCGACGCGATTCTCAGTACTTCATCATAAATGCGATGGAGCCGCAATGTCTGGTCTGCCGCTAATTTTGGAGTGCAGCTGCTTTCCAGCTAATTTAGTCCAAGTAGTTGGCCACTCGAATCCGAAGCACTCTCGAGGGCCGAGACATGGCGCGACCCACATTCGGGCCTGATCGAGTGCGGGCGAGGGCTCTGCCTCCGACAGCCAATCAACTATGCATTGAAAATCGAGATCGCCCATCGAGATTTTATTGCGGACCGATTGATTGTCTGTTTGTCTGTAATTTATTTTGTAGTCGATGGAAACGTGCGCTCGAGTGTGTGTTAGTGCCCCGCAATTGAATTGAGGTTGTATTCACATTATCGAGTCATTTATTAACGTCGTAAGTCCGATATAGCCTGAATATTCACGTCTAATAAGCCGGTTGTATTACAGGCCGCGTCAAAACTTAATAGGGTGTTAAGATTTAACCCGTTATTATCATAACTAATAATAATGAGTGCATTACTCATTTACTGTATAACTAATGATATCGGACTCCGGCCTGCCTTGACTCGTATTGAATCGATGGTAGGTAACTAGTAACTAATATCGCAGGATTGGCTGATCGAATATTCAGCAGGTGTAAACCGATGAATTTATAACTAACACTGTTTCTTTATCTTCCCATTAACATAGATTAAAATAGAATTTCTCTACAAATACAAGGGACACACATACTTTCGTATCCTCATCCTGTTTTTCCACTTGGTGATTATGCTAAAGACAATTTCTCCTTTATAACTCATGTCGGTCACGAGCGCCCGGGTGTTTGCTTGGAGCTTCCGTACAGTTATTGCTGCTACCGGTGCTGCTGTATCGCGTCTTTCGGAAGCGCAGTGGCTTTAGCGACATATAATTATGTACGTGGAAGTGGAATCACAGGAATTTTGTGTTACCAATTAGCGAGTCTTCAAGCGACCGGCAATTATCCGTGTGGCTAGTTGCATTGTGAGGAACGGGTCGAGACGAGTACCCACAGTACATACGTGCTCTATGCTAAGTATTTCTTGATGATGTTGTTAGACGCAGGTGTATTGGAGTGCTGTTTATATTTGATATTGCCATACAATTTACGCTGATGTGAAGAAAACGTCGAATGATCGTGGGATATCTTTTGTACGTATTGTTTATGCAACTGGTCCACTGTTTCCTACTCTTATGCTATGAATATACCTACATATTTTAAAATAAATGGTTCGTTTAAATTCTTGAAAATAATTTTATCCTTTTTTTTAAGAATTATTTAACATCTAGAGTATCTATTATACCCTCTGTTAATAATTTTGATTGCAATAATTTTATTATCTACTCATAGTAGTCAGCTACAGATCAGCTAAAAAAACTTTATACCTATTTATGTGAGTATCTAAACTCTATTTTGACGAATATTTTACCTTCCTCAACGTTACGTTACCCACCGAGCCAAATAACCATACTAGAGGTACACTTTTACTACTAATAATGGTGCACACAACATCAATACCCACCATCGATACTAGAGCGATACGATACAACAGATAAACGCAAATGGTGCGACCATCAACATGATTTCAAAGTTTATAGAGTGTATTATCTATGGTTTAAACCGTGTACAAGTAACACCGATCTGTCATGTGCTGCGTAGGCGCGCGGTTGTATTCAATAGTCAACATTAACATTTAGATCGTTTGTCTAACTTTGATACCGTTGCTGTGTTTACTAAACGGTTGTCTGTCTGTATGGGGAATTATATTATGTTTTATTTATAGCCTCTATAGGAGAAAGAGATCAGGTAGCTGTTTTACTGTAATGGAGATCATCATCATGGCGGCGTCGGTATACAGGATGTCCTCTAACAAAAATAAAAACTGTATTGTGTTTTAATTTAAAATGTTTTTTTAAATAATTGTCTTTATTTTGTAATTGGTACTTTTTTACGACCGAATGGCGTAGTGGTTAGTGACCCTGACTACTGAGCCGATGGTCCCGGGTTCGATTCCCGGCTGGGGCAGATATTTGTTTAAATACAGATATTTGTTCTCGGGTCTTGGATGTGCCCGTAAAATGGCAATAGGCCCGCCCCCTATTACATTGGGACTAACATAACACTCTGGCGAAAAGTGGGTGCAGCATTGCACCTCTGCCTACCCCGCAAGGGAGTAGGTACATTAGTACAAGGCGTGAGTGCGTGTGCGTGTGTGGTACTTTTTTATTGCTTGCGAGTCAACTTACTTAAAAACCGTAACCACATTCCGGTACTCAATAACAAACAGACGATGTGCAATCTAGTTGTAAACAAGGAAGCGAGGAAAACGCGCGAAAGCAATCCGAGAAAGGGCGCGAATCGCGATCACTTATTGAAAAATAGCTTATAACTATCTAGAGTTGCGCCCACTGCGGAGTGGAGTAGCCGAATTATCGATCTTTGTATATAAATTACTAGCCAGTGAGGTTTGATGTTTTCCCTTGGGAATTCCACGATAAATAGCCTATATATTTATCCAGGTTTCCAGATTCCTACTTACCTACCTACAAAATTTATTAAGCCGTTTTTCATGGAATAGTAATAAAAATTCTCACAATATCAAAGTCTTTCGTAGAGGTACATACATCTGAAAGTAGGTAACACAACTCTTCATTCTGAACAACTTTTCTTATAATGTACTTGGGATATTCACGAAACCCATAAAGTTTACAACGGCAAATCTTTAATTATTTAAGTATATACTTTGCTTATTTTGCAAACTATCGCAATTATTCATATAAAATGATTTTATAAATATAATATTTATGAATAAAACCTGCACATAAAAACGTCTCCTTAGCCAGAATAGCCGAAAATGCACTCCGATCTCACCTCTACCCAATGAGCACGAGGAAATAGAAAGTGCGCGAGATCTGCAATCCCCTTTGCAATAATTCGTCGACCGATTCGCGGTTGACGGCTGCAGGCGCTGCGGCCGTGGTCGCGTTCCAATTTTGAAATTTAGCTTTTTAAATCGGATTTACAACCGGCCATTGTTTCTGTGAACTGACAGTTCAGTTGTCATGTAATGTTGATGTGAGTAGTTAAGCAGGGTAACTGTCTAGACTTTTAGAAATCGTATTATTCATAGTAGAATAAGAAATATTGTATGATTTATATCAGTGTTTTTCAACCTTTTTCATGACGCGACCCCCCTTGTATTAAAAAATATTTCGCGACCCCCTTGACCCTTCGGTTTTTTTAAACATTTAGGTATGTATAAAGGGGCCAAAAAAAAATTGGGTTTTGTTTTATTGGCGACCATTTAAAAGGTCCTAAATATAGTCAAAGTATCTTATTAGTTATGTTAAATACCGGGTGTTGCAAAAAGGTTATACTAAGCCGAAACCTACATGTGCATCATGGTATATCTAAGTCGGAAAATGAAATCAGAATTTCAATACTCGCGAAAAAAATACCCATTTTGCAACATCCTGTACAATTCATTTCTCTTATTATTAACAGCCTCTGTATTCACTTTGAAAAATCTGAAAAGAGTAATATAATTAATTTAGACGTAATTTTGAAAACCATTATACATTCTGTGTAAAAAGTATCGGGACTGGATCAATAAAACAAAAAATGATTGTTATTCATCCAAATTTATTTTATCACCTTCAAAGTATGCTCCTTCAGAAGCGATACTAAATTATAAACGAATTATCCAATCATCACAACATTTTTTTAAACGCTGTTTCCAGAGTTGTGTTTAGTACTCGCGCCGATTTTTCCTTTTGGTCTTCGATTGTTAGTCAAAGTCATGTTGACTGTTTTCTTTGACTATCGAGGTGTTGTGCACTCGGAATTTATAATTTAGTATCGCTTCTGAAGGAGCATACTTTGAAGGTGATAAAAAAAATTTGGATGAATAACAATCATTTTTTGTTTTATTGATCCAGTCCCGATACTTTTTACACAGAGTAGTATTTTATTAAAGTTAATATTATTTTCTGCATTCATTGAAAGCAAACATGACCTGAATCAATCAAAAAACCTTCTCTAATTTAATAATTTACTATGGAAGGCAAGATATCTATGCTCGCAAGGATTGAGTAAAATGCCTATAAATGATCGCTGATCTATCATATATACCTACCTACAATATCAAGAAATATTAATTAAATTAATTGTCTTTATGGTTTTTTTTTCACTGAAATACCCAGTTATTTCGATCTCTGGCAACCCCCCTACAGAAGCTTCGCGACCCCCTAGGGGGTCGCGACCCACAGGTTGAAAAACACTGATTTATATTATCATCATCATCAGTTAATACCGTGTCGCGTTTCATTTAATTTATTTATAGGTTTATTACTTATATTTTCGCCGTATGCAGTAGTGTCCCTGTTTTCAGCTGAACAGTAAATGGTTGTCATCCTTACCTTCCTACACAATAATATTATTCCGAGTAGTAAAACAGGAATACCACTTGTATTTACAGTTTACACTTTACGCAAATCTCGCTATCAATTTAAAGGCAATCGAAACATCACAACACATTGCTTATGATTAAAACATGTGTGATGTAGTTATTAAAACATGCTCTTGATCTTCGCTTAAACACCCGCTGAACACGCAATATTTACCCAGATGCCCTGCAAATGTTGTAAATCCGATAAGTATGGTACCGCTTGTGGCTTTGAACGTGATTATGTTAAAACTACTCGCAAATTAAACTAAAACCTGCCGTACCTCGCCCGGAATCCTTTTTTGTTGTTTACGAAAATCCATTCGTTACGTATTTTAATGTATCTGAATTATAAATCTATATAATTATGTAGTATCCCTTTTGTTGACCCGCCATACCTATGTAGGTACATTATATGTATCTAGTCATTACTCCCTTTACGATATAAACAGTTTAATTGTTACAATATTCGCGCTCTATTAATAAATATTCCAGGGGACTCTATAGGACGAAAATCTAAGTTTTGGAGCGCTGCTGCGCGAGTCACGGTTCTATCTCGTTGTATCAAACGACGATTGCACGATAGCTCTCGTTCATTAGTTTTTCGTTCATATAGAGTAACCCCCCAGGGCCATGTCGCGTGCTGCCCCGTCGTTCCACTGAAACATAATACTCAAGAAACTGTACCCTGCAATTACCACAACTACCGAGGATGTTTGAGGCGGACGAAAAAAAAAGAAATTTCTAGAAGACAGTTAACGTAAGGAGGCGGATCGGATTTCATACTCTTTGCTCGGGTCTTTGACATTTATGGGGCGTTCGTGAAGTACGTTTCACGAGTTTGGGTGTTTTGTTTATTATTTAATATCGATTGTTGTTGGTTGTTTTGTTTATATTACAGAAATAGTATCCGTATTAAGTTCATTTGTGTCTTGGATTATTAACCTGACTGACTTTATTATTTACTTTCTGAATAGTCATAACATAATTAGTCCGTATTTACGTTCTTCTATGGTAGTTACATATAGGAGACAGTAGGTGTTAACTCGAAAACTCTGCGCGCGCCCTGTAAATTTCTCCATTGTTAGATACTAAAACATCCTTTAACAGTTCAAAAAGTTTTTACTCATTGTCTGTCAATTTAAATGATTAATCTTTGTCACATTTATAGCATTTGAAAGTATGAACGGCGTACTTAACCATTCATACATCAATCATTTGGTAAAATTGACACTTGTGTGCATCGAATCTTGTTGCGATCAAAACAAACAGACAGACGCCCGTTCTGTTTGATGTAGTGAATCGCAAATCATTTTGCACATTCTCTTTCATGAAGCAAGTAAGTACTACATACATACATAATGCTGACGACTGTAATCCCTGAAGGGGTAGGCAGAGGTAACCCGATTTTCGCTGTACATTTTTTTGTACACACGTGATAGATCGCGAGCTGTATCTCCGTTTTTGAATGTGATGATAAAAATACTGTCAGTATATCATCATCATCAGGTCCTGGGATCCCTAATCAGGGACATAGGGCTCGAAGTGTAGATTTCCACTTTGACCGGTCCTGTGCCACGCCTTCGACTTCGTGCCAGCTCATGCCGAGGGCGGCTGCCTCCTGCACGACAGTGCGACGCCACGTGGTTTTTGGCCGTCCCCTCTTTCGTTTGCCAGATGCAGCCCACTTTGTCAGGGCGATTTTGGGTGGATGGTCTTCGGATCTCCGCAGCGTATGGCCAATCCAGCTCCACTTCTTAAGCCGGATTTCCGAGTCAATTCTCCTCTGGTTGGTCAGTCTCCATAACTCCGTATTCGAGATGGTTCGCGGCCAGAATACCTTTAGTATCTGTCTAAGGCATTTGTTGACAAACACTTGTAGCCTTCTTGTTAGGTCATCTCTTACGAACCATGTTTCGCAACCATATAAGAGTACTGACTTGACGTTTGACTCGAAAATCCGAACTTTAGTGCGGCGAGCGATGACGGAGGAGTCCCAGACGGGCTTGAGCTGCGCAAAGGCTGACCGGGCCTTGTTGATGCGGGCGTCGATGTCGGCCTCGGTTCCGCCGTGTGGGTCCACGACGCTGCCGAGGTACGTGAATTTGTTCACTCTCTCCACGGCCTCCCCGTTTACATGCACGGCGCAATCATCCGACGTGTTGAGGCGCATCTCTTTAGTTTTGGAGCAGTTTATGCGTAGTCCATCCTTTTCTGCTTCTCTGGCGAGGTCGTCAATTTTGGACTGCAGGTGTTGGCGTTTAGTCGATAGCAGACAAAGATCGTCTGCAAAGTCGATGTCCTCTAATTGCTGTTCCTGTGTCCATGGCAGACCTCTCTGCGATTCGCATGTGGCTCTACGCATTACGTCGTCGTCGTCGTCGTCAGTATATTACGCTGAGAAAAAAAGTATGAGACAAGAACAGCCTGGCAAATGAGTTTGAGTAAATTTCATTTATATTCTATTTATTGATTTCTGATATAGGTTAAACACAACGCATATACCTATAATATAGTGGTTTATAATTTAATAGGTTTTAAATAAATCTTAAGTACTATTTGTACATGTAGCGTTGCAAGCAATATAATAATATAGTATTTTTATTCTTCTATTTATAGTTTACCAAACAATCGCTTCGTACCAACTACACATTATAAACAACTTAAAAACTCACTGAAATATCATAATTGAACAGTGAGTCATAAAGTTCGTACTTATTCAAGATGATTACATACCTCTTGATCAAGACGTAATCATTATTTGGTTGCTGTACTCAGTACATGGAACCAGCAGAGTGATTCCCGAAATCGTGAGGCCTCAAACTGCAGCGATTACAGGAACTGTTCTGAGCGACTGCAATTTTGAATGGAAATTATTATGTGTTTTTGAAATTGTAGTGTTTCCGAAAAGTTATGGTACCTTCAGTAAAAATCTTTTATAAAAAATGTATAGTTTAATTTCATTATCGTACGTGATTTCATTCGTACACATAATTGAATAAAGCTTTTAAATAATAATTTTATCCTTTTCTCGTGTAAAATATAAATTGACCTTATTTGTATCGTAACCATAAAACTGATTGCAACGGACACGCATGCATTCGAAATTCAATTTTAATCACAACCCTCTCAAATACTGGCTGTTCGAATCATTGAATTCCTAATTTGAATTTCATTCAATCGGAAACGATCGGTTCCACTCAATTCGTAATAATTTGAATCGACATGTTATATCGAGCTCTATTGCGTCAATACGGTATAATGGCAAATTATTTGCCTATGTCATTCATATAATCATCTCGCGTCCATTGATAATAATGACTTTTAGGAGGATTAGAGGAATGATAGGTTATTATTATATAAGTTTAACAATTTGGCGGAGGTTTAAAATCATTAGATACTAGATATCATCATAATTATGCAGCTATGTAGCTATGTTACTTATCATCAATAGGATCAATAGCCATAAACAACATCTTAATCAACAAAATACACGTATAGTAACAGCACGGCAAGATAAAATCGCAGATACAGCCGACCAACCACATCACAAACGACTTAATCTATCAGAACCGGCAAGTTCCAATTTCACCAAAGGTCAAGACGAGGATAATCGTGATTAACTTTGAAATTACACAACATGCAGATTCGAGCGATTATTTATACCAACAAAGAATGGTGGAAGTGGGTTAATTCCGCACCGTGACCGGCCGGGAATCGAACCCGCCCACCTAAGTGCCGTGGAGGTGCGAGCCTAATCGCAAATCGCTGGCATCACCTCATAATCTATGCGTTTATTTAACGCGATTTCTGAACGCGCTATTAGACGGCCGGCTTCGAGAGTTTCTCCACCAAAGAGGATCTAATGCTTCGTTTGGGAACTAATGCTAAATTAAAAATACGTTTAGTGGCCAGAACGACTAACTGTTAAACTAGTTGGATCCAGATCTATCATTCGCAGCAATTTTCAAATGATTTTTGAGCTTTCAGTACAAAAGAGTTCAACGAGCACCAAATAAAAAATAAGGTTTTTGTTTCTAAAATTAGAAACACACTCTATGTCTTCCTCTATTATAATAGTAACATAACATACTGTCTCCAGGGTGTTCAGGGGCGGTTACGCAGGGGTCAATCTGAACAAATTCTATTTTAAGACTTTTGGAAATTCGCGAAAAAAACATACTTCAAAAAGCTTATGTAGGAAGCAATTTTCAAGATAGAGCCCCTGAGTCACCCCACTTTCGGCTTAGCTTACATTTGGAACCCCCTGTAAGAAGGTATTTAGTTTTTTCTGGCAAAATTCTTTTCATGATTTATGTCATGTTAATTCTGTATCTACAACTACAAGCTTTTGTTAAACATAAGCATTGCGTATAGCTTAATGTAACAAATTTGATTGCTAAACCATTATTGATATCATAAATTGAATGATTGATGGGCTGTAGTCTAGACGTAGGCTTGACCTAGCGAGCTAGCGGCGGCGGCGTTGTAACGGTGAATTGGAACATCATTTAATACTTCTTGTTTAGATCATTTGTATTATTATTTCATCTATTATAAAAGTTATAATTAATTGTTTTGTAAATTAAGGATTACGTCAGTATTATTTATACAATGAATAGCGACTATACCTATTCGATGGCACCGTAGCTTAGGCGGTAGTGAAGCTGCTTCCGAAGCTTGGGGCCGAGGGTTCGAATCCCGCCCAGGGCAAACATTCGTGTGATGAGCACTTGTGTTTGCTTTGTGTCTGGTTGTCGATTATGTATTAAATATGTATCTGTGTAGATATATCAGCTGTCTGACATCCATAGTTCTGCCTAGCTTGCGGTCGCATGGCCGTGTGTGAGATGTCCCAACATATTTATTTATTTATTTACTAGCGATTTTATGGTTGGTCCTATAATAAAATAAGCGCTATCGAGTATAAATTAACCTGCCCCCCCTACTCTTGAAAAGCAATGTATAGCGTCTGATTTTTTAAATGTTGACAACGCAAGACAGACGCAATACATTGCCTTTCAAGAGTAGGGGGGCTGGCCACGGCAACGTCTCTTATAAAATTCCACCCTGAATGTGCTATTCTTCATACACTCGTACCTAAATAATGTATGTAAATGTAATTGACAACCGAAGAACAAGTGTATGTCGCATGATTGATTTCGTGATTAACATTAGCACAGATAGGCAAATTTTGGTAACATGACGTGTGCATATTATATTATGCAGATTTTTGTTTGTGGTTAGTTAAACTATCGTTGACAGAAGTTTGCGGTTTCTGTCTGACCCTGGCCTGCCATTTAATGTTATAATAGTTATGAGGTCCTAAATAAAGTAGCTAATTAGGATTTTAATTGAACATGACATATTGACACATCCAGCACAAATATATGGCTAGTAAGATTTCATTATTATTGATACCAACTGCAGTATACAAAAGGTATGTATTGAACACTGGTTCAAGTTTCAGTTGACCTATAAACTATTTATAAATAAGGCTAGAAAATGGCGGCGCGGCCTAGATGTCGTTCTTAATTTACGAATATTTATGTCATATGACCCAATGTATTCTAGAGGTATAAGAAGCTCTTCATGTAAAATAATATAATGCATTCATTCATCATCATCAACTGATGTCATCGCACTGTGTGTTACTTCACTGCTGTAGCGATGATCATTCTGATGATCATCTTCCACCCACGGTACAGAATCACATAATTATGATACCTATTGATGAGTTTGATGATAGAGATATTTATGTATGCACGTAATAAATAGATTTACAGTTAAGTAATTACCGTAGAGAATGAGACAAAATCAACTTACCTAGGAGTTTTTCATGAGTGAGGGATAATCATAGATTTTTTGTAAATACATTTATTATAGGTAGTTAAGTGATGAAAATATTGACAAGAAAGATTATGGAGAAGACTCAGTAGTTGAAGATGTCAGGCAATGCCTTTTCATACTTAAGTACAAAAATATAACTTTCTTACAAACCTTAAACAGGGTGTCCACTATCTGGAAAGTCAGGGAAAGTCAGGGAAAAGTCAGGGAAGCTCAAGGTGGTCAGGGAAAGTCAGTGAAATTGATGGGCCACCTGGAAAGTCAGGGAAAAATTACCTTTTTCTAGCATAATTTTTTGGTACTTTCCTTAACTAGTAATACTTCTTTTTTACGTGAAATACATAAGTCAAAAAATAAAATCTTGTTTAGTTTTGGAGTATTTTTGAGTGATCCTTACTGTTATACTATCATAATTATACGATTAAGTTTTTTAAATCTACATGATTTAATAAAATATGACAGATGAAAAAAAAATAGTAGGAATTCCAAAAGATTAGATAGATCCAAGACCCAGCTGGTAAAATGATGTCCCGTATATACAGATTGATGCAAAATAGGGTCATTCATCTCACCAAATTTCAACAAATTTAGTTTAAAGACTTTAAGAAGTTTGTGATAAAAAATAACGTTTTGTTGGTGCAGATGCGCTGCAGCCGCGCTCATTAACTGACTTTGAAAAAAAGGCGGAGGTTCTCAATTCGCTAATTATTTTATGCGTCAGCGAGACCGCATACGCTGCCTCCGCGCGGCATCTATTAATCAATTATATTTTTTACTAATTTAGCAGAGCAAAACAAACCTTATTCTATTTTGTACTGCATGTTTAATAAAATTTCATAAAAAAATACTTACACAACTAACAACTTTGACAGAGAGGAGAGAGCCAGTGCCATACAAAAAAAATTGGTTCTCGTTCAATTTCTATTTCGGTTTCAATTTCTACTTCGATGACAATCAGTCTAATTTTGGTCAGACTATTAAACTAGGCAGTATAGCAACTTGCTGCAAGGCGGGTGCATTTTTTTTGCGGATATTTTCAATACTCGCACAAAAAAAGTTGTTTAGAATGACCTCCTAAGGCTTAAGAGGAAACCTCGAGAAATAGGTATTTAGGAAAACATTTGCTATCGTTTGTGTGACATAGGTACTTTCCTTGATAAAATTTCGGGAGAAATCGTTATTCACTAAGTAAATATCAACAAATCTTTTTGATTTTGATGTCAATCGCTTCAGTATAATATATTCTAGAGTTGTAGGTTTCGCTTTAAAAAAACATTGTTTTTGTTTTACGGCGCAGTTTTGATCACAAAAATTGCGTTGCTTGAGGTGCCTATAAGTTTAAATCTATAGCAATTTTAGAGAAAAGAAAAAACTATAAACCTAGTAATTTATTGTGTCGTTCATATCCTAAAAAATCATGGAGATTTGATAATATTTAGAAGTTGAAGAACGTTAGTGTGTGTTAAGTGCTATACTTCGCTCTTAATATACCATTTTTGCCGACCCTGTATACATATTTTACGCAATCGAGTTTTAATAAGTGTCAAAAAAATTATCGCAAAACTTTGAAATCAAGATTTCAAATGTCAAATTACTTAAATTAGGTTTATATTTTGATCTTCGGTCAGGGAAATTTTCTGAAACGGTCAGGGAAAAGTCAGGGAATTTTTTGGAGCATTCTGAGTGGACACCCTGTTAAACAGTATAAATAACACATTGAATACTCACTTAAACTGCTTAAACTATGCCATTTATTTTTCCATTGTTCCGGAGTAAGGGCGCGAGTACATTTGATTTATAGCATTTTCGCCGACTGCGAACAGTTGCGGGCATCTCTGTACTCTCTCCGATGACCTATAAGAGCCCATTTATTAATAAATAGATCCGACATAATGAAATATTACGTCGTCGGCGAGAGCTTTCTTGTGTATACGGGGCTTTATTCTGATTTGGAATAGAATGCTTTACGTGCATTCGCATTTAAGGTTAGGGAATTTGTGTAGGTATCTCATATATTTTATTTAGTTGTTGTTATGTATGTATGACGTTCAGTTGGGTTACTTTGTTGCCAATTTTAACTGTTTTAGTGGTTTAAATACATAATTACATGACAGACCATTCGCGTAGTAAAAAATCCCTCCCAACGTGTCCCAGATTCAATCGTTGACCGGACAATATAAATAACATAACATTGTAGTGCAACTCCTGACCTGAGTACACACACAGAGGTCGCGGTCGCTATCAATGAAAGCGCCACAAACACCTTGACTTGACTTTTTAATTTTATTTTATTACTTTCATAAAGAGCAATATCGTAAACCAACCGAGAGTAGTAATATGAAAAAAATGCATTTCCTAGTATCATTAAACAGCGACAATGTTGCAGATTGGAAATTAAAAGTCGATTCGTAAAAATTGAAAGACATAAATATTGTTTATGGCGAGGAAGCCTGTAACGGGTAAATAAATTTCGATTGATGCGAAACTGTTGCCTCATTTTTGCATGTAAATGTATAAAAATCTTTTGTTTTCCATATTCTTTTGTCCATATGTTCGGTGTTTCTGGTATTGCGCGAACGTTCACAACTATGGGGATAGCTTAATAAAAACGGAAGCCTCCAGACTACGTCACACCTTATAGAGTGCCCTAATGCCCCAAAGTGCAGTCAAGGAGACCTGATGAAGGCCAATGACCTCGCAATAAGAGTAGCAAAACACTGGAGGAAGTTAGCTTAGTGCATTTACACGATAGAAGAAGGAGCTTAATAAAAACGACAAACTTGATGATCGAGAGCTGTCTTGCAATCGGTAGGTTTAATACCGCAAGATAGAGTCTTGGTCAGCGCTCAGAAACTAAGTTTTTCGTAAGGTGGACTAGCTCTTCTGCATTGTACAGAAATACCGTGTGAAGCCATGGCAGCTTCGCTAGTTCATTATGTAGATGTGGTACTGAGAATGTAACTAACACCGGATTGCAATTTCACCCAAGAATGTAAATGCTAATAAATCAAGCAGATCCATTACAAAACATTATAATTCTATTAGCCGATACCTCCATTCTGCATTTATAACGAGATTTCCCACAGCTTAAACTGACAAGTGAAAAGTACAACTGGCGATTACAAATTAACATAATAGGGCGGAACCAGCCTGAAAACAAGCGAGCCATAGATCAGTTTCGAATGCAGATCATATACAAGTCGATCTTGAAATTAATCCCACTATATTTTATCGATCAACCCACTTTCTGTAATAACCTATACAGTCCGAGACATCGCCTGGCGGGACAACTTAATAGATTTCTTCATTACGAACGTCTGTCATGCCGATATGCATTACAGATATTACTTATAGTCGGTAAATTACGGGATAGGGGCCGTGGGCGGTCGCGGCGAGTGTTAGTTCGGAGTGACTTGTGCGCTAGTGGATTGTGTCTTGTAGATCTTTTAGGCACATCATGCGTTGCACAAATAGGGGCGCAGAGCCAGGCATCTCGCTTTTTGCAGAACGAACAACAGTTGAAGAGGACACAGGCAAGACATTCGAACAGGGAAGCTTTCAAATCACCAAACAAGGTTAGACAATATTTGAGTCCAACATAGTGCGTTTCTGAAAAATTATAATATTGGTTTTCATGAATAAAATATTAACTGAACGTAATTTTAAAAGCCGTAGGACAGAATTTTGTTGAGAATGACCCCCTCAGTCACTCCCTATCGGTTTACTATACTTATTAACCTTTGTAAATATTTTGTAATCTGATACTATTTAGTAACTTAAAAAGTCTTTTCCGTTTGGCTAGTAAATCCTGTTATTTACTTATTTGAGAGTATGTAATTTACAGCTCTACATAAAAAAAAATATGTTATGCATGCTTATAAAACTACTCCACAGTACGTAGTAGTAGATTACTAGTAACAAGAGTGTAAGAAACGAAGAAAATATGTACCAATAAAAAGGCCATCAATAAACAAATGAGTTTGAAAGATCGACAGGTAAATAAGTTCCGCCGCTCACGACTGCCGGTTCGCCGGGTCAGCGATGTTCACAGAGCAAATTGGAAACCGTGACCACAGAATACCTAAGGCCGGTTTTAGTATTAAACTTTACATTTATAATAGTTTACTCACATCAATTATTATTATTCGTCTTATAAGGTGTTGTGATGGTTTATTTTCAGTTGTTTTGCTTATTATGAAATGATATCTGGTCTCATCATCACGACCCATCACCTATATGCCCACTGCTGGGGTACGGGTCTCCTTCCATTGAAGGGAGGGTTTTGAGGCCTAGTCTACACGCTGGCCCAGTGCGGGCTGGTGATATCTAGTCTACTTCTTTTAAATCCCGCAGACTTATAGGTATATTATGTATGTATTTCTTGCAATCCAAACAAATTGTGAACGCTCGCGCAGGACCATAAATTATAGATGTGCAACGTTCCATTACTGAAAACAATAAGCTGCTTTTTGTTTTTAAAATACAGATGAAAGACTAAAACAAACCCACTATTACGATGATTCCGTGAAACTACATTAGTGCATGTCGCATCGCGCCGATATACGAGTACGAGACGATCGATCGTGCGACGTTAGTGTCATGTTCATGTAAAGTTGTAAACTATAGGTACTGGTTTATTCAAATTGCTTCAACCAAAAAGTTATGGTAGAAGTTTGAGGTTGGACTTAATTCGCAAAGTTTTTTTTATTATTGTTTTTTTCGGTTATTATTTACAATCTATTTATTGTTTTAAATCAAAAGACAGCACCTTTTTCGATTTACGATTTTGGTATGATGAACAGTTTGGACGACTCATTTAATTAAACGAGGAGTGTTGCCGAAAGTTTCTTTTTTTGTATCAGATGGCGGAATTCATATATATATAGACTGTAGAAGGTATTCCCACAATACAGCCGGCGTGTCACATCACTACGATTTTCGCCGCAGTGTCACATCCCTACGTACTGCCGGCGCCCGGTCGGAGGTTAAACACCCACTTTGCCGCGACCCGCGGTCGATATTGATTTTAAAACGATTGTTATCTTGTAATTCATATCTTTTGACGTGTGCTTAACGTAAATACCTCACGACTCCAACACTGTTTGCATTGGAAAGGTTACATTTGTTTACGGGACTCTGGGCTGGATGTTTCTGCGTTTAAAACGTTTTTAATAAAGAAGGTTCTCAGTTTCATCACGTATATGTGTGTGTTTATTGTATTTGTACGCGATTATCTCTACCAATATTCCGATATTTGTGCCAAATTCAGGAAATAAGAGACGGAAATGGATATTTTTGTACTCATACAGGAAAAGAAAGACTAGGAATATTTGTGCTTATGTATTTCGTATTTCCTCTTATTGTCATTCATAGATACGTATGTCTTTATTGCTTTTCCAATAGTTACAGCTGCCTATTTCCTTACTGTACTCGAATATCATATTCGTCCAGTTAAATGTTGAGATCCTTATATAAACCTGAGATTATTGGTTTTGAATAGGTTTTATAATCGAATTGAGGAAGGGAGCCGCAGTTTCCACTTCTGTTTTATTGTAATTTCATTATTATGACTTGACTATTACCATTCCTGCTTTGAATACAGCTTCATACTTAAGCTTTCGTACTAGCTACTTATTATTAAGCACCCATTTTATACTAATTCCCGACTTGATTCCCTTTGCATACGTAATTAGAAAAGTTACCATCCGCTATTAAAAGAACATTTAATTTACATAAAAGCAGCAGTATTCCTCATTTAAGAAAATGGTTAATTTTAATGGATATAGTAGTTGATGTTCAGAAATTTGTAGTTTTTCCTTTTAAGTTTTTTTACTGTAGAAGTTGTATGTTCTTAATTACCTATATATTTTTTATTTTACATTTTATGTAGGTATTGATAAGTTAATGTTTCAGTTTTCTTGGAATTGTTCGCAGTGTATGGGGCAAGTATCGTATATCTCATTGGCTAAAGGATAATGGTTTTATTTCGTCCGCTCTTTCTCCACCAACGGTACCTCGTTCCAGATTGTCACAACCGATTTCGAAGCTATTGTTTTGGTTAAATAAAAAAGAACAAAGGGTAGATACATATTTTTGGGAAATTGAAATTGAAATATCGTTTATTTGACGTAGAATTTATCAATACAATATTCATAAACTTAACTACTCTACCACCATTTCACAAACTGGGTACTTTAGTACATACACTTAGGTACTATTAACCCGCGGATAGTCGCGCGTGGGTCGAAAAGACCCAGCACTCTATTTATACCTCGATAACTTTTAAAATATTTGATATTACTAATTGGCGTGCCTAGTACCTTTAAGTTACCATATAGGCTAGCCGCACTCCCCACCCCGACCAGATTGCCCGCGGCACTTGGACAGGATGGACATTCAAAGTGAGTATGGGTCTTTTCGACCCATGAGCGACGCTTTGTGTCAGTATAATTTTTTTATTTTTTTTTTATTTTATTATTTTTTCTTTTCAGAAATGTCACGTAACCTTTTAGACGATCTTTGTAGAGATCACACGGCATTTTTATGCATTAATTGTAATCCGAATATGTGAAAATACCGAAGAAAATACCTAATTATATACTTAGTCAATACAAGGAAGAAGTAATTTTGTATGTAAATATATGTTCACTTTGAAGGCTGATTGTTGATTATTTTTTTATATAAAAAGTTAATTATTTTTTTGTTACTGAGAAGAATGGTTATTAGTTTAGATAAAACTAAGTTTTTTTTTATTGATAAATATAAAATTAATAAAAATAAGCTGTAATTTATGTACCTATGTAGATAAATAAGAACATGAAGCATAGTACTTTTGAAACTGTCAAAACATATTTTTTTATCCATAAATTCATAAATAATTTTGATTTGAATATAGATTTATTACTAACCTTACGTTTGATGTACAATAATATCTAAATTTTCTTTTTTTTTCGAGAAAATAGATCAATTTACTTTCGGGTCTAAAAGACCCACATGCGACTGTTTGTGTCACGAAATTTGACGCGAGCACTGGCGGGTTAATATTATATAATCAATGCGTGACATGACAACCCTAAATAAGAAGAAGGCTAGAGAGAAGAGGATGAAAATGATTGCTAATGAGGGTTCATAAAAAATGCGGGATATCTCGTACGGAGATTTTCAGAGGAAACATGTAACATTTGATGTCGTCTCTTTTTTTATATCTTTCTTTCTTACCATCATTTAATAAAATAGAATTGTTCAGCAGTTTGAGCTTTTCAGAGGTATGTAGGTATCTAAGTGCTTTTTAGACGCAAGATACTTCTGAGGCGATGCTAGTTTGGTTAGTTTTGTTTGTTTAAATAAAAAAGGTTAAAAGTCGTTGTTTAACATACTATACCTTAAGTATACCATAAAATCAGTCAGAAAGGTTCGATTGGTAGGTATTGAACCCAGCGCCATATGCTCAGTACTCGATACTCAATATCTTATCGGGTCGTCAACCTTTTAAGAAGCTAATCGAAGCCGTATTATAGTTTCCTTGTTTACCTGTTATGTGTATACAGGGTGATATAATATCTTTACTTAGTATATTGTGGACGCAACCAGTTTTATATATTTATTATTATCTTTAGTAAGTACCTACGTTTGATGTTAAAGAATAAATAGTAAAATTATATTATAAAAAAATATATGTCGTTACTTTTTAACGCATTATGAAGTATTACGTACTTTTAATCAGAACAAAATTTTAATAATTATAGGTAAAGACTTGCTTACTGGGCCACAAGTTTGCTAAATTTTATAGATGTAAATCGGATGTCGTAACATGTCGATTGGATTTCGCGAGGAAATCACATGTTCCAAATAACTGTCAAATATGTCATTTCTTCGTGTTTAAATGCAATTAACATGTATAAAACTTATTAAACTGCGGCCCTGGTTTGGACACCCTGTATGTAAAGCCGCAGTTAGATAAAATCCCGCGCCCGCGCACAGCTCTAACTACTAATCTTTGGAGACCTTTCGTTGAAAACTGATATGTAATGGATAGGGTTGGAGTTTATCGGATCCGTTTAGATATAGGTACGAATAAGTATACCTACATATTTCTTTTGTATCAAATGTCTGACATAGGACTTATTTTTTTGAGAGTATTTGAGTAATCCAAGAGTTATATGCTTATATATACCCACATACATACATGTCGAAGAATTACAATTCAATCCCCCATATTGCAAATCGATCGTACAGAAACCAGTCTGGCCCAAGTGGGCCTGGCACAAGACAAGACAATTCACAAATTCGTCATCCATTCGCCTCGACAAACGGAAGAAACTTGAACAATGGCTCAGGCTACTGGGTTCGACCCTACTGCACCCGTCAGTGGACCCACAGAATTGATCTGGATTATTTTGAATACATTATAAATGATGTTCCTCAAAGCTTATCCCAAGATGATAGGTTTGAAGACAGGGCCTCTAGTACGAGTTTTGCAATTTATGTAAATGAAAAAAGTTTTGGTTTTTCCTCTGTCATCTGCATACATTATCCGTCAAAATTTTCATGATAGTTTCCCCTGGAGGCGCCACTTTGTATGCGAGAAAACTGAAACTTTTATAGTTTTCGTCAAACTATCAAACTAGGAGGCTAATCATTTCATCACTGTGACAAATACTAGAGGCCCTAAAGCGGTTCTTTATTTGTCACAAGAATTTATCCGTCATATTAGGTTAACTAAATGACACCGGGTTCCTCGTTATTCTATCACAAAATGCGTGCGTTACTCACATGTTTTTAACACTGATAATGTACATAATTTTAGTTAAGTACATTGTGTGGTCCTTACTTGAACTGAGGTTGGACTCTAAAACCGGAGAATAACATAAATCTTTCACATCAGACCACCACCCACCTGGATCAGGTATGCAGTTGGTACCAAATGTGATTTGATTTTACGATTCGCTTTCGATTTTCATAAAATGAAATGAAAATTTAGTTATGCAAACACATGTCTTTATACGTCATATATAAATACGTCAATTTATTGATTTCAATTCCTATGTGCCTATGTATGTGTACTTTAAATCCCGTATGCGTAGATAGATAGAGACTAGATCGCCACGATCGTCTATCGATCGTCGATACTTATTTCATTTCAACTCAGGAATAATCGCTCTGTAGGTATTTGGTTAAATCTAGTAGAAGCACTCATTAATATAAATTTTATTGTAGTTACCTAAGTAGATAGTATGGTATTGTTGCAAACTATTAAATTGCACCGCCATAGTAATGGTAAATATGTGTATCGAATGCACCGACCAGTTACTTGCATACATACAAATGCAAATCCGGATTTATATATGCAATCGTCTTAAAAATTGCTGGAACGATTACTATGTAAACTGCATATAGTGTAAGATGATTCTAAAATTATGTATAATATTCATTTCAAGGATTATTTATTTTCATTCATGCAATTTTCTCGTTTACTTCCCGGGATTCCTGGGTAAGCTTAAATATTTTATTTAGCAGCAATTTCTCTTATTGAATAGGCGTATAACATGTCTTTTATTCATATTTAAATCCCTAAAGGTTCAGATTTCAGCGCGCAATATGAAACATTGGTAATCCAGCTCAATCCGGATAGAACCGGGCGGGTCCGTATGAGTTTGCGGCGGTGTGCCGGCATGAATCATAGATCATAGCGCGCTGAGAGGGCGTAGGTGTCGGGAGCTTCCCGGCCCACACGCAGGGACCAGTTGGTCCGCCACTGCTGACTTGTTTGCACTTATAAAGACTATAAGTTTAGTTTATTTGAAATCTTGTTGAAGTTTAAATGATGCTTTTATGCGTCGATTCTACATATTAAAAATCATTGTTGTTGAAAATGGCTTGGCCAGAAGTCAATTCCTCATCGCTTATGTTCGATTAGGTAACCTAAGTTAACTAGGAAAACCAAGCAGTTTTTATTTTGACTGTGTGATAAAAGTTTGATTAAAATCGCTTATTTGACTGTGTGACTAAAGGTGTACCTAAATCGTATCAGTTTAAAAATTATATGGTAATTTCACATATATCTGTAGGATCAATCTAGTCGGTTCAAAACAATTGCGTTTATTCCACTGCACCCAGTCAGTCAAGAAATTCAAGAGAAATTTAAGTTACAGTTGGAATCACGACTACACTGTCAGCCACAATCAGTGTGTACCAACGACGTTCCACCTTTTCACAGCCCTCAGCGTAACCTAGCAAGCACTACCATATCAAAACCAAATTACCTACTAGGCACGCGCTAGCCATCGATCGAAGGACCAATTTCATAGATAATCTACTCTCAGATGTCGAAGCACGCACTCAGCCCGGGGACATTTTTCACTGGCCAATAGAGAAGCTAAATTATAGGCTTTTTACAGCTTAATGCACCTGTAAATAGGCGATAGGCATCAGGTATGCGTGTGACGCTTGGCCCAAGGTGTAGAAGGAGGCTGTACAAGCGGGACTTTAAATCCGTTTCCGTTCAATTGACTGTTTACATTTTATTCGGTTTTCTCGTTACACTGCCTCTTATTTCGGCTATGGAGTGGATCCTTCCAGACCAATATACTGTTGCTACACCTTAGTATTTTAATAGGCTATATCCTTCCATTACCGTCTTTATCAACTGTCCACCCATTCTTTCATTATCTGTACCCTGTCACTACATCTCTCTTTAAATACTCTGTTCTAACCTTCTACCCTTTCCTTATTAGTATGTACACACTCGCTACCTTTAACTCCTTTACTATCGACTCGCTAAATCTCATTCAATGGCCACTCCCGACTCGCTACATCTCACTCCATGGCTTCTCCCGACTCGCTATATCTCACCCTATGGATTCTCACGACTCACTACATCTTACTACATCTCACTCCATGGCCTCTCTCTACTCGCTACATCTCACTCCATGGCCTCTCCCAACTCGCTACATCTCACTCCATGGCCTCTCCCGACTCGCTACATCTCACTCCATGGCCTCTCCCGACTCGCTACATCTCACTCCATGGCCTCTCCCGACTCGCTACATCTCACTCCATTGCCTCTCCCAACTCGCTTCATCTCACTCCATGGCCTCTCCCAACTCGCTACATCTCACTCCATGGCCTCTCCCAACTCGCTACATCTCACTCCATGGCCTCTTCCAACTCGCTACATCTCACTCCACGGCCTTTCCCGACTCGCTACATCTCACTCCATGGCCTCTCCCGACTCGCTACATCTCACTCCATGGCCTCTCCCGACTCGCTACATCTCACTCCATGGTCCCTCCCAACTCGCTACATCTCAGTCCACGGCCTCTCCCAACACGCTACATCTCACTCTATGGCCTCTCCGTGCACGCTACATCTCATTCCATGGCCTTCACCGACTCGCTACATCTCACTCCATGGCCGGAGCCCGCAGCACCCGTAGGGCGGCGCGGCGGTGCCCGGTAGCGAGCTACTTTCACTGCTCGGCCCAGCTCCAACACGAAAACCGACTAATAGCTATGAGTTATGGCTGCGTCTGTGTGTTTTCACTATTTGCCTTTGTATTATGCTTTAGTGGCATGGATAACGACGGCCATGTGATGTTGATCTGCAAATAAAGGCGGTTCTGTAAAAGCTTGTGGTGGATACTTCGCTGAGTCAAAAAAGTATTATATTTCAAACGAGAACCAAAAACACAGGTTTTTTTTTTGGTAAAGTTATTTTTTTAATTTTAGATTTCTCTAGAATACTGTGGATATTACGATGTTTCAGTGATTATTCAATACTGTATGCAGCATAGAATTATGCCCAACAGTCTAATTATAATCATTTCGACTAATACTTTACGCCAACGCATCGGTAAAAACATAACATCAAATTACACAAACCCAGACATAGTGGGATAGGTTTAGTTTAGCACTTAGTTTATTTATGGGAATATCGTAAATAGTTAAAACAGTGAAAGCTAATAGTAATGAGCCATAAACATGGTTCAATATGAGTTTCAACTCGTGGTATGTATCTAACATCGACACTAAAAGCACTTTACGCTGACTTTACGTTCTTATTGCAGTAAATTTTAGAATGCAGGTTTTGTGTTCTATTGACTTTTATATGCAAAAGCCCACTTTGATTAAATTTAAGGCTTATATACTCGTATACGACGCACGAATTTAGAACTGTCGTCCAGCACGCGTAGCACAGTATGGCTGGGACAAGATATAAATGACAGCTAGTCGCAACAAATTGTGTGATACCAGTTGTCCTCACAAACGCTAACATGGCCAACACGAAATAATCACTACAAGATGTGAGTTACAGTTTTGACACAGAGATTTGACGTTTTATCTTATTTGCTAACACGGGTGAACCAATTTGCCCACACATGTCACATTTTGACATTTGTTTGGTTTGCATTATATCACTCAAGTTTGAAGGTGGTGATATAAATATTTTAGTGAGACAAGTATTGTTACAATGGCGGTCAATTATTTTAACTTTATACTTGCCCAGCAAGAAGAGGCACACGAAAGAAAGATAACGAGGAGCAGTGGCGGCTGGTGCCTCAGATACCCGGTGGTGCACTTTATGGGTTTAGTAAATTTTGGAAGAAAAATAGATTAGGTACAATAGGTACCTTGAAAGTAAAAAATTTTACCTTAATATTTTACCTTATTTATATTTTAAATCCATTCTGCGTTCCTTTTTTGACGCGAAATTGCCTCTCCGCCGAAACGAAAACAACACACGGAAAGCAAAATAAAGCATTTAGTCTCTCACATCCACATAACCATTTCTTTTTATTGTACATTTCACTTTTGAAAATTCAGGTATAAGTTTAATTTTTTGTTTTGCACTCCTGTTTTAAGATGAGAAAAGGCCGAGGCGGCCCAGCAGATTTAATGTCCAGTCTATTTTGAAATGTCCTATTGCTTTTTATGAAGTCCATATTGTATTTTGCACTCATTTTCACTCACACACACACATATACACTCACGAAATATTTACTACTTTCTTAGTTAATAAGTAATTAGAGTAACAAATTAATTACGTATTCGCGCGCGAAAGGTGAAACTGCGACAATGACATGACAAGTGCATCGTTCGTAGGTCACGCCACCGGTCAAGGCCGCCGCCCGCGCCTCCCGTGGCGTCATTCGTATGATTTCGGCAATTTCCGGTCGCGTGCGGCGCACGAATTTATCCTAGAACTGCATACAGTTTGTACTGAGCATCTTCCGTCTCACGCGCCGGGCGATTTCCATCCTGTTTCATACTACATGTAGGAGCTCGCCCCGTGCGACAATCCGAGCGCACGAGGCCGTTTTTGTTCAAGCAAAAATAAGATCTAATTCTTTAACAGTAGAAATCAAAATAGGCCAGCTCGATTTAATTTAACTCGTAAAGTTCGAATGATTTATGTAATTTCTGTTTAGGGTAGGTATTACGGTTGTTATATTGGTATTTTTGTGAAGTTTTCTTTAGACGTACCTAGTACCTACCTAGTCTAGTATGGTATAGGAAGAAGGAAGGTACATATTTAGAAGGTTTTTAAATGGTAGTGCGTTGCACGGGCGCACTTAAGGTGCAGCCGCCACTGACGAGGAGGATGATACGGGACTCCCATAACCCGTTTGAAATGCCAGCAACTGAATTCCAAAAAGTTTTTCGGCTAACCAAAGAAATGGTGTTATTCTTGTGCGAGGAATTAAGGGTGGAATTACAGCCCATTAATGAGGAAGATGGTCTGCCCATCCACATAAAAGTGAGTACAAGGACGCTTTCAATATTTTTTATTAAGTTACAAGCTAATGAATGCAATGCGAGTCCACAGAAGTTGCCTCTCGGAATGATGTGAAACTTTTGCTTTAATATGTCCGGCCAACCTTTTACAGTCAGCGACTAATGCTAATCCTTTCACAACGGCAACGGTGAAAAACCCTAGTCTATTGTTTGTCACCAACATGCTAAAAACTAGGAATAAAAAGTAGGTTTACAAGAAATCAAATGACTCTAATGAATCTCACATACTTAATCTATTCTTTAGGTTCTCACAAGTGTTCGACTACTGGGTGATGGTAGCTACCAGAGGCCTACCGGACAAGATCACACTGTGTGCATTGCCCAAACCACTGTGAGCAAATACCTCGCTCAATTTACCGAAGCAGTGAATAGAGTGTAAGTACATAGTCTATGAACTTTATGCTTCTTATTCCATTCCATGCAGTGTGCCAGGTGCATTCTTACGCCCTACAGAGAATATAATATGATATAATAACTTTACTTATGTATGTTATAAATAAAATGGTATCTTATTGTAACACATATTTTAACATTACTGCTTTTTTAGATTACTGCCAAAATGGGTGTACTTTCCTGCTACTGAAGCAGAGAGGCAAGCCCTCAGTAGAGGGTTTCAGGAGAAGTTTGGTGTACCAGATGCAATTGGTGCGGTTGATTGCACCCATGTTGCAATATTCCCCCCGCCAGGACCTCAAAGGGTTCAATACCGGAACAGAAAGGGATACCATTCCATCAACACCCAATTGGTAATTGCACCTGTTATAATTTGACACTACACTGAGGTAAATTGTAGTAGCGAGAAAAGTTGAATATAATTATAATGTGTGATGTGGGTTCGATTCCCGCCCTTCACATCTACCAATGAGTACTATCTACTATATACCATTGCTGCATTGCTCTTACGGTGAAGAAAAACATCGTAAGGAAACCTGCATATTATCATCTACTTACTATATTTAGCACATCATGTGTAAACCATTGACATAAATAAATAATAATTTATTTCATAGCCAAACTTAAACTTAATTACAAAAAAAATCAAAGTTAACAAGCATAGATTTAGGCTGTAAGCTATATGCATGAATAATATGTCCCCTGATACTCAAACTAGGTAAAAACCTGTAAGATTTGTGGTCACATATATGTGTAAACATATTACTTTTTCTGTAGTGTGAACCCACCAACTCGCAGTGGGAAATGGTCCAAGCTTAGAAAGGTAGTTTAGACTACCTAGACCTTGGATATGCACAAATATTACTGTTTAAATTTGGTGGGCGTATTTCATATATGTTTCTTTTTTTTTATTGAATTACAATTGTAAATGAGTCATCTTATTTATCATTACTAATCATAAAACAGGTTTGCGATGCTGACTGCCGAATTCTGCATGCTAATGCACGGTATCCTGGAAGGGTCCATGACCAATTCATCTTTAATCACTCAAATCTGAGGAGAGAGATGAGTCGACTATACGAGGCTCGAATTGGCTCATATTATTTATTGGGTAAGTTATTCATTACTCACATAGATACGACAGTAAAAAACTTATTTAATTTACTTAAACTTTTAATGATTAAACTATGAAAAATATATAATTAAAACAATTGTAGATATTAATTAAAACTAGAAAAAAACAACTAAGTGAGAGATCATTTATGTCCTTAACTATCACAATTATTCTTACTAACTATTAATAACAAAGCTAAAAATCTTAACAACAAGAAACTATTTTTATTTTAAGTAGGCACCAATCAGTCTTATGTATCTTAAACTTATGATCATTTATGTCCTTAACTATCACAATTATTCTTACTAACTATTAATAACAAAGCTAAAAATCTTAAAACAAGAAACTATTTTTATTTTAAGTAGGCACCAATCAGTCTTATTGTATCTTAAACTTATATGTATATTAACTACCACAGCTATAAAATCAACAAAAAATATCCTTTATTAGGTATTCTTACCTATCGAGTGTCACAATAATCAGTCTTACATATCTCATAATATCTTAATCTATAAAATAATTATTTCTTCACCACCATTTTCTGCCAAAAGTCTGTAACAAATAAAAATGTTTCAGGAGATTCTGGTTATGCCCTCGAGCCTTGGGTCATGACTCCTATCGTGGATGCCCCAGAAAATAGCCCAGCTGACCTGTACACACAGTGGCACTGCAAAGCACGCAATTGCATTGAGCGGACAAATGGGTATCTCAAGGGTACCTTCAGATGCCTTGGACATGACAGGGTACTTCATTACAGCCCAGAGAAGGCCTCCGCAATAATATATACATGTATAACACTGTATAATATTATGAAGCATTACAGGTTGGTAAATTATTTTTCTTTGACTACAAAACAACAAAATGAAATTGAAATGGGCAGCTTATTTTTTGTAAAATGAAAGCTGAATATTAATATTACAAATATATTTCAGGGTCCCATTTGGGAATCACGATGATGAAGTCAATGAAAATGAAGAGGGAAATGCCGAGCCTGTAAGACCAGCTGGCGCTTTGCTGCGTGCAGGACAGCAGCGTCGATTACAGTTAATAAATAATTTCTTCACTTACATTGCGTCTTCTTTCTGCCCTTATCTTAAATACGTTGCCCGTATAGGAATTTCCCTCGACTGTGTCATTAAGTCTCTGGAAAGAATTATCAATATAATAAAAGTTTACGTACCTATAGTATGTAAAATTTTCAAATAGCTATATCAATTTATAAAATAGTTAAATAACTGAGAGCTGTATGAGCAGGTAAAGATAAGTTATCTTACTCTTATTCAATTAGTTAAAATTTTGGCATGTACAATCACTTCTAACTATAAACAGTAAAAATCTGCATGTTTGCATGCACATCTAAGTACCTATAGATTATAATTGATTATTATTATTATGTATACTCACATTTAATAGGACATTTTGGTGCTGCAACAGATTATTATGTTCCTGTTGCATGTTTAAAAATGCAACAGGTGGTTGTTGTTGTCTGGGCTGTCCAGATCGCTGGCGACGCCGGACTCTGGTGGTCCTAAGTGGACTACTTTCAGCATAATCATGGAGAGCCACTTCTGTCTCAATAGTTATAATGGGCTCATCGGTTGCTACAATCTGTAAGACAAAGATAAAATCAAGTTGAATTATTACATAGCTAGCTAAAAACGAAAGAAGTCACATTTTGCATGGAAATAGCTGGATAACATGAGAATCCCAACTTTCACAGTTAAATAAAGCTTGCTGGAAATTCTAAAAGGGTTTGAATACTTACAACTTCCCTCCCAATATTTGTTTCCTCCGGGCCTATTCCTACCGAGCAATCTTGCCCTATGGCGTCTAGCACTCTCAGTGCAACATTGGAGACACTGGGCACTTCTATTATATTGCCAGTGGCATTTCTTGCAGTATTGGCTGCTGCATTTTCTTTGCGCGCCTTTCTTTTAAGGTCTCGCCATGTCTGAAACATAACATTTGGTTTTAATACTAACAAAAACATCAAAACCACCCATGCAAAATAATACTAATATGCTGATTATTCATTAATTAATACCTGCTTCCACTGCACAATACTTTTGTCAGGGCCAATTTCTTTAAGGACGTCTCGGACCTCTTGCCATTTTGCCTCCATAAGTCTTGCCCCTAACGGTCCTGTGAATTCGCCATTGGCCAGCATGTGGTCCTGGCTCATTATATCGGCCAGCTTGGCCAGTTGTGCATTGTTGCTTCTGATTCTGTAATTAAATTGATTGGATCAACTAAACTTACTCATCCCTTATATATTTTTTATCATACTCCCAATGATGATTGTTCCTCTACTGTACATAACTAGAACTTGTATTATGGTGACTATTTAAGACATTTTCTATTCTAAACCTCTTGGTAGGCAGAGCTGTTGAAAACTTTCGGATAAGTTCGGACATTAAAAATGTTTCAATGATAGAAGACAGAGTAGATAATATAATAGTACTTACTGTTTTTTTCCTTCCATTGTTTAGTAGTTAAGGGCTAACTCCTTTGGGCAAGCGAGGTCGTTTATAACATTCAATACCTATCAAGTTTAAGTTATAATAAGTATATTATTTATTCTAAAACGCAACCGAAATAATGAAAACAGAATAGACGTTTGAAGACGTCAAAAAAATTGTCTCATAAACTGTCAAAAAAACCATAGACAATACAAACAAGAGCCACAAATGAGGGATTTTCAAAAAAAAGAACGAATGAAATACATATTTCCACAGAGCAGAAAAGTTTCAGTGTCACTGTGGCTTATATCCAATCACACAACTAAAATGAGTCCCATGTACACCCTATGCTAACATTTAAGACTGATATCAAAAAGTGACTCGATTTAAACAGTCACTTCACATCTTGTCTTATTATGGCCATACTAGCAGGGGCGTATTTACCCTAGGGCTAAAAGGGCTACAGCCCGGGGCGGCAGGCGGCGAAGGGCGGCCCAGGAGCGGCCGCTAGGCCGCCCTTGCCTTGGACTTTAGGTTGGAGGATAAAAAAAAGTACAGAACAATATTTTAGGACGTAAGCCTAGAACGGCCCTGAGCCATCTTTCCATATGTTGATTTAATGTCTTAAGAAATATGATTTAAAGTATGAACGCCGCCTTCGTTCTTTTCTGAACCGGTGGAATAGTCTAATTTTTTTTCGCCTTGGTAGGGTAGGGTTCTTGAAGGAAATCTTAAGTTTTTTTTGCCTAACTCAGTCGCCCGCCCTGCACAAGTTTATTTCTAAAAGTTCTAAAATGTACTCGTCTATCCAGATTTTTTTTTTCTTCTGAAGATATCATTATGTATGCAAATCTATCACCACAATGTTCCTATAGATACATAATTATGTAGGTAGGTGTAGGTACTCTACACTTCTTCATTCGTGTCAGTGAACATGCGAATTTTTAAATTTGTCCAGACCAAAACGAAGCAACTTTGATAGCATTCTGGTTGGCCTGGAGTAAGTCTTCCCGTGTGCAGGTGGAAGGGCACAGGGGGCAGGAGAGCACATGCTCCATAGTCAGGGAGCAGTACCACAGTGGCATTGGTATTGGTAGGTTAGTACCAACGGTATAGCCCCACTTGGAAAGATTGTCCTTGCAGCAGCTGCTACCTCTGCTCGCAACCGATTTAGAGTCTTCCAAATGTGCCAGGGGAGACTGATACCATTAGCAAGTTTTTCCTCAAGAGGTAGGAAAGGATCCTGGGGCTGCTTTCCCTCCCAGAGCCTTAGCCTTGCGTTTTGTGGGTTTTCATCCGTTAAGGACACCTCACTATTTAGAAACGCTTTGCGGTTCTTAAGGCGGGAAGGTGCGGCAGTATGTGAGTAAAGTGTATGTCTGGAGTCGCATTCTTGTTTGCCTTTCTCAACAGAACATGCCACTTTTCGCCGTATGCTAGAGGGTGCTATGCTATCCCAACCCAGAGAGTAGACCTTGTAGAGCGGTGTCGGTTTGAGACATCCCGTTACTATATATACAAACTGTGTCGTTAAGAGCAAAATCTACTTCTCTAGCATGCGTGGACCTTGTCCATATCATCATCAGCCAATAATCATCCACTGCTAGACATAGGCCTCTCCCAAGAAGCGCCACAACACTCGGTCCTCGGCCTTCTTCATCCAACCACTACCGGCTCTACCCGCCTAAGGCCGTCAGTCCAGCGGGTAGGAGGGCGTCCCACGCTGCGTTTGCCTGTTCGTGGTCTCCACTCGAGAACTCGTCTACCCCAACGGTTATCGGTTCTTCGGCAGATATGACCAGCCCACTACCATTTCAGCTTGCATATTTTGACAGCTATGTCGGTAACCTTAGTCCTCTGACGGATAACCTCATTTCTGATACGATCCATCAGAGAAACCCCAAGCATAGCTCTCTCCATAGCACGCTGGGCGACTTTAAATCGGTCAACCAGTCCTACCGTCAGTGTCCACGTCTCTGCACCATACGTCATCACTGTATGCACTGGTTTAAGACTTTTGTCTTCTGGCTCTGAAGAATGGGAATCTTGCCCATATGGGGCAGGCAAATTCGGCTGAGAAGCAGAGTGCTAAGCTACTTGTTCGTAGAACTTGCGGAGCGGCGCCCCAGCTGGTAGAAGAAAGCCGTTGCAGAAGTTTGTTTCGGGAGCTGACTTTCTTCTTGGTGTTTTGGCAGTGGGTTTTGTACGTGAGGGATCTATCCAGGGTCACCCCGAGGTATTTTGGTGACGAGCAGTGCTGGATTTTTTAAGTATGAAAGTCAGCCTTTGTTCTTTTTTGAACCAGTGGAATGTTTTTTTTCCGTTTCTGTATTTTTAAGGAAATCTAAAGAAAAAAAATTGCCTCATTCAGTCGCCAAAGTTTATTTATAAACGTTCTAAAATGTACTCGTCTATCCAGTAAAATCTTTTTTTTTGGTCGGAATGCAAATCTATCACCACTCATCCATCTTTTACATATGTAGGTCAATAGGTACTATACACTGACTGCTCTTTTTATTTTCTTTCATTCCTTGATGGGGCGGAAAACTACAGGAGCCCAGGGCGCGCAATCTTTAAATACGCCCCTGCATACTAGCCGTGCAGAGTGTTACACTTAGAGACTTTGCCACTGTACAGTGTAATATTTGAGTTTGTGTCTACATCTACAACCCCTGATGGCAATGCCCTTTAAATGGCCCATTGTGTGTGTTCAAAATGTTAAAATTTTGCTGTGGTCATAATTTAGGCACAACATAATAACGTGTAAATATGTATGTCATTTTCCTGAGGCATATAAAATGCTTCAAAATTTAGCGGTCCCAAATTCTTACAACCATAAGAAATACAAAAAATACCCTCGGAACTCTTCAACTTATAAGCATTATGGCAATAAATCATGCAGGGTCTGGCTCCATATTTACTATAATTAATTTTAACAAAATGCCAATTATTGATGACTTCACGGCGGAAGTTCCATTTACAATTCCATGTACGAGCTCACACTACTGTTTATATACATTTACATAATTATTACATACTTGACTATGATTAATTAATCATTATTGTTCCGTACAAAATCTTATATTTTCCGCGCCGTCTTGTATTTTACCTGTGGCGATTGACCGGATTATATCTGTATGACAATAAAGTAAGTTTAAATAATAATATTGTTTATCTGGTAGTTGTAATGCCGTGTCCGGCAGTTAACAGTGAAAATATGTTTTATGTGTGTCTAGTTGTTGTGGTAACACCGTCTGTGTTTTAATTAAACAAATATCTGCCCGACCGGGAATCCACCCTTGAACCTTTGGCGCTTAGCTTCAATAGCTACTCGTATACACTTGTACCGTGTCTAACTCACAAATGGCCGCCTTCAAGAAAGCAACATCTGTTTGAAAATACATCGGCAACTCACTGTATTCGTGTAACCAACAAAAGTTCAAGGACGGCCTAATTGTTTATTTAATCATAACGTTCCACGCGCGACCTTCACCTCGACCTTGCGGCGTGACCTCGGGGGGCTCGGGGCGAACCTGACCTTTACCTTGAGGCATCGACTGCTGCCCTACCACAAGGCCTTTGGAAATCCTTGGTAGACTTTCAGGCATGCCCAGGGCTGTTCAGCGATTGCGTTCTGACGGTCATTTCGTGAACGTGGTGCACCCCAATCTGAAATTTTACTTAACTTTTTTACTGTATTTTTTTAAAAAAAATACGGTATTGCTTTGTATTTTTAGTCATTATTTCATTCTCGATTTTCTTTTGTTTCAGGTAAGTTCGAGCGGATTTCAACTTAGCGATTAAAATTATACTCGTGCATTGGTAAGTTAGGTTAGCATACAGCAAGGTTTATTTTTGGATCGCTAAGACAAGACTGTAGTAAATAAATTTGATTATGTAATTCAATAAGAAAATACTGGCTTTTCTTAATAGTTTTTAATCACCTGTATAAATTGACCAGAGATTATTTAATTACCGTATATAATTCGACACTGTCTTTGACGAAGAAAGTGTTATTACTAATATCTATAATTAGACGTCTAGTGTTGTCCATGTAGGTACTGTCAAAGACACATGAATTGAAACAATAATGTTTCAAGTTTTTTAAAATCACCAACTACTTTCACAACTTTTAATAAATAAATAAAATATATATGTGGGGACATCTCACACACGGCCATCCGACCCTAAGGTAGGCAGAACCTGTGTTATGGGTGTCGGACAGCTGATATATTTACACAAATACATAGATACATACTAAATATAAATATCAACACCAAAGACCCGGAGTAACTCAACATACGAACCCAAAATGTTCTAAGAAATATATTTTTTGTTTATTTCCTGTAAATTATTAAATCAAGTTAATATTAGGTATTTTATTCTGTACACATTAAGAAATTAATGTAATGTCCATGTTCAATTGTTTTGATATCGTGTTCCACAGTTTGTAAACAGAGCCATCACATTTCGACTCACATGTCTTCATATTAAACGTAACTTTCTCGGCTTTGTCAGCTGTCAATCAAGAATAATAATATTGTGTTGCGTTTAGCGTTTATTAAGAGGCATGTCTATGTTCATCGATTTATCATTGTTCATTTCGCTTTTCTATCGTACATCGGGAGGAGTCGGTGTTGCAAGGTTCACACCTTCCTTTCCTTTTAATTTTTTTTTTTGTGTGAGAGTAATTTATTGTTATTTGTCGGCGTCATTCTATCCAAGAGGTTTTTCCTTTTTATTTAATTATACATTGGTACGATTAACTACAAAGTAGCGTAATTATGTAATTTTCCAAACTAAGGAACAGTCAATGTTTGAATTAATCAATCGGGGATTTGATAGTTAGACAGGAAACAAAACTTTATAGCTACTTATGGAGCTGACTGTACTAATTTGATAATATACTAATAAAAATATATATATATTTATCTGCACAACACAGTTTCTCCTTCATCTTCACATTCTTCAATAATTTCATGACAAATGCACACATTTCCTGTCATCACCACCACCTGGCAACACCGTCTTTGGATATGACAGAGCAAACAGGCGGGCCGCGCCGCCCACGACACCCGCGATAGCGATCGCGCTATCGCGACACGGCATCGCGCGTTATACAACCGGCTATCTGCATCGATATCGGTATCGCAACACCTCGTCCCATCACTATTTATTGTGCGTCCGGCCGCCGGGTGTTGGTGGTGGCGGTTGTGATTGGAGACCCCGTTTGTATATTTGATTTAAATAAATAAATATGTGGGGACATCTCACACAAGGCCACCCGACGCCAAGCTAGGCAGAACCTGTGTTATGGGTGTCGGACAGCTGATATATCAACACAAATACATAGATAAATACATACTAAATATAAAATATCAACACATTCAACACCCAAGACCCGAGTACAAATATCTGTCTTTCAACAAATATCTGCCCCAGCCGGATTTGAGTAGTCTGCTATTCTATTCTATTCTGAGAGGGAGCAAAGTTCCTGTACGTGGCTCTCTAGTGTGGAACCTTTGTAAATGTCCCCTAAATTTTAGCTCAGCCAGCCTAGCTCCCGAGTAAACTGGAGCAGCAAGCCTGGTTGAGATAGGCGCTCTGTAGCTCCAAGAATAGATAATCTCGTTTCTCTAGTAGATGGACAGGATGGAGTAGTGTATCATATTATTATATTCCCCCTAGATCTGAATTTTGTACCTACCTACTGTAAACAATTTAATCTCTTTACATAGAAATTGATGTCCCTATCAAATTAGTTTTGCACAATAAAATCAATTGCATAATTCGATTGTTGCTCAGCTAATACGAATGTTCGTATTTCATAATAATACCACATCTATGGAGTAAATTAATTCGTTTCGTTTGCCTCCTTATTTATGACGAACGTTTCAATTTCCTATACACTTGCATAAATTTAAAGGTTTATTCCTGATACACTCTCAGTTGAGTTTAATTTAAAATACGTGATTTAGGCCCTGTTTCACAATGTCTGGTTAGTGGCTACCTGTGAGATAAAATACATGCTGTCACTCTCTGATATTATTTTTTTGACAGTGACAGCATGTATTTTATCCCACAGCTAGCCCCAACCAGACATTGTGAAACAGGGCCTTAATCTTCTTAGTGATGTTTTATTTGGCTTGGATAGATGTTTTTTTTTATAAAGTTATTTAAGAATTTATCAAATAATTTCAGCAATGTTTTAGGTATATGCTTTACGTCTTTCATTTACGTTGCAGAAATAACGTTTATATATTATGTTGTTGCATTAATTTTATATTTTATTCATGATAGGAAAGCCCTGTATTTATTTCTAGACGCGAACGGGAATTACCTGAATAAATTGCATAGGGTTTTACGTCTTTCTTTCGCTGGCGCAGCGAGTTCCGTCATGAAAGTTTTTGTTTACGATACAAGGCGATTTATAGTCCCCATGTGCCATGTTATGGAACCCCGGCACTTAAGGCCGATCCACACACTGTTTAGTGCGAATGTTTAGTAGACATTGCTAAGTATTTATGGTAGAATCAAAAGTTTTGCATATACGATACAACAAGCCCAAAACAGTGTGTAAATCGGACTTTAGTGGGCGCTACACGTCACGAGTAGATTTGCAACTAGGTAGGTAAAGCAGATAGGTTGACCCATAAACTTAGTATATACTAAGTCTATGGGTTGACCAGTACCACCCAAGAGTTACCTAAAGTTATGCTGTATTTGTAACAGATTAGAGTTAATTTTCAATTGTGTATCCGTAATGGGGATGTCGTTGCATTATAATACATTTGGGGTAATTTTGAAGACTAAAAGAAATTTAAGAAACACTTTAAAAAGTCAAGAGATACGTTGTAAGTCATAAACTCTGCAAATGAGGAAAATACTAAAAGCTACAATCTAAGTAAGTATTGTTTATAATAGTCGTAGGTTTCTCTCACCACTGAAATAATATAAACCTCTAAAATATGTACAATTCAAACGTTTCGCCATTTATTACGGCCGAACAATCCTAGCTAAGACTATAATTAAATAATCAAGTTTATTGACAGTATCCATTTCACGAATATCGTGTGAACTCCGGCCGATCGAACAAATTAACGGGGCTCTGGTTCCTTCGCTTCATACGACCAGTGGAGATAGACCTCTCCAGATCCTTTAATCCCCGGACTGGAGAGAGAGTATATAGGTTTGTCGTCTGTGTGTCTTTCTGGCCATGTAGCACGGGGCGCTATTAAGACGTGACAAGAGTTCTCCGTCCCGCTCGCTCTTGAGGCTGCGCGATGTGAGTGAGCACGATGTAAAACTCTTGTCGCGTCTTAAATGCGCCCTGTACTAGCCCTTCTGATTATGTGTCGGATGGACTTACTGACAAAACAGCTTGAATAGTTATGTTTCCAATTAACTATCGTCGGCCAGGCCATTAACTTAGGCCAGGTTATTGTGATTTGGAATAAAAAGCTACCTAATACACTCACGGGCGATGAAAAGGTTCCACTCAGAAAAGCATTAAATTTTATGTATCTTAGTAAAATAGGGTAGAGACCCCAGTAGTCGGCCGTTGATTGTGAAGGAATCTTTGTAATTTACCGGTACGGTACCAACAAGTTATAGAAAACTCAACGGGCCGACTACTGCGGGGCGGCAGAGTTTAGTGGTCTCTACCTATATGGGATTTTTCCTCGCGTTCATATGTACCACCAACCATACTTTTCCTTACCCCTTTTCTTTCTTTGTTTCTGCGTGTGAGACCATGTTGTATTTTCGATTAGGGTCCCTATACATTGGCTGAGGTAATTATTCAGCGTTGCGCCCACACCGCCCACGGCTTCCCACGGCAGTATTGTTCTGAAGCGGGGCCCGGGCCAGTAAACAATGCTTTCACCACTCAGCCCGGAACATTCTGCTAATTAATGCCCGTGTCTCTGGATCCGACCGTTTAACCCTGTCGTGGGTGCACTCCGGCGATGCGGTTGGCGGATTTGGTCGCATGTACAGATAGAAGGAGGAATTAAATAAGTATATAAGTGCATATTTCAAAAAACTTGATTCTTAATTTAAAAACCACTAATGTGAGTCATGCGCCCAGTTGAGGAACGTATTTAATGGAATTTTTTCTTTCTGCTTGTATGTATACTGTCAAAAGAATAGCATGGATATTATTTTTCACATATTAATCACATTATAATGTTCTTCCAATGTTTGTAACGAAACACCAGTAGGTACTATAAAGGTGGCATAGTGTTTGAGTTCACTCCATGTCCCAACACCCAAAGAAAACTTGCGCGCATTCAAGGTTACTATAGTATAGACCGGTCTACAAAAACGAACGAAAGATGAGAGCACGTACGTCACGTTTAAAATTACGAGATAGATGCTAATCGATGCAGAAACATATTTTTCTTAATGTACGCAGTGATCCCCAAAACACTATCCATTTCGCGCGGAACGCACGCCAATGTTCAACTTCGCCAAGTCTATACCCGGCTTTATGAATACGAGGCTTAAGGTTATACATGTCAGGCGCGTGCGCAGGCTCGTGTTAGAATTGGATTAATGAGCCGCTCGGACAATGGAGCGCCGCTAAGCAGCCTTAATTGACCTCCACTGATAACGATCTATTGAAAACGACCGCTCTGAACAAAATCACGCGATTTACGAGCTAACAAGACGGGATGCGATGACAAAGAATTGCGAAGTTTATGTGGATTTATTTATTAAGCCTAACACCAAAGGTTGGCTGGAAGAAATTTCGTTTTGGACATTAGCCCGCCTTTGTATGCTTACGTACATGTCTATAACTTTGTCACTTGAAAAAAATTATTCAATAACGTTTTTTTGTTTTTTTTATGTAAGTAACATCTTTTCAGAAAAAAATATATGTACGAGTATTATGTTTTTAAGGTTAGTACGGTTAAATTGGTTTATCTAAAGTTATACGCTCATTTGTTATATCATTACCTATTGTCGGTTGGATAAATTAGGTCTGTATTAAAAATATGAGTAGTATATCTTAATGTTATATCGACATAAGCTGTCCAGCGGTAATAAACCGCAGATTTTGAATATTCATGCACATACACTCTAAATGCACTTTCGCGACGAAAGCCTCGATGTTGAATACAAATAGTTCCTCTCTAACATCGTCGTAATTTCCATCATTTAGTTGATACAAGGTGCAAATTCATAAACTTTATGACTTTTCGCCTGATTCATTTCAAGCTAAGTAGAATCAAAGCAGTAAATTATAATATTATGTATTTAAGGTATGTATCTTCTCCGTGCTAAGAAAAACGACCTAAAAAAAGTGTTGATTTTATTGTATTTTAGATATAGTTTTTAGACACATATTTTTCATTGCAAAAAGGTGTTATAGGCGTTATTGACCCTGTGGCTTCAATAACGCAACATTAATGAATTGTAGTGTATTTGGATGTTTATGGTTAATATTCCACTGTTAAGGTATAACGGTCACATATCTTTATATTTATATTAATATTTTTGTAAGTATGAGGTAGGTACGTTTGAAGTATGAAGATATCTTACTTTTGCAGCGCGTGCAGCGCTAAAAGTCGTAAAACTTTTGCAGCCTATTTATTGGGTACTAAAATTGTTATAGCAACCACTTTCCCTGTTTACGTGAACTTTTCAATTCACTTACTATGTAAACTATCGGTGCTTGTCCATATATGTAATTTTATTAAAAAGTCTTCCCTGTTTACGCTCTATTATAAAAAGTACAAAAATTACATAAGTAAAGTCATAAAACAAGTTTTCTTTACTTCCTGTTTATTTATTTTGAATTTTTATTTCTGTCATAAATAAGTAACAAAACAGACTAACATAAATTCACAAGGCCGATGATTATCATCTATTTCCTAGGATAGGATAAACAAGATCCACCCCCTGTCAGTCTCAGCGATCCTGGTACCTGTTCGCAGCTCATTCTGACAAAGTATTTCAACAAATCGCCAGGCTCGCCTTCACTTCACTTCATTGTCTAGCCTCGAGCTGATGTACTTCAGCCTTCTTGTTCATCTGAAGTCCTGGTACTATCGAGGCCAAGTTATTTTATTCAAAGCTTTTTCGTATTCATAGGATTTTTTTCTGAAATTCTGTCTGACGACTGATCTGAGTATTCTGGCTTCAGGATTTGCAGAAGTTATAGTTTGATTGCGTAAACTCTTATTTTGAAAGTAGCTTATTTTATTTACTTAGCTTTTTTAGCTTACAATTCTTGTCACTATATGCTTTGTCGTTCAGCATTGCCATCATTCGGTTAACGAGACCATCGTCTTAATCGGATCGCGGACAACTCTTATCATATGTATAATACTGTTATAAGTTTTTAAACGAAATATTTTTTCTCCTTAATTTTGTGTTAATCTGTACATTGTGAAGTAAACTTGAAATAAATAATAATTATTTGAACATGATCTCGAACAATAACAATTACATCTGCACCTCATCACTTTCCCTCTCCCTCAGTTCCCACGCAGCCTCCTATTAATTTGCGAACTAACAACCATTGATTCACTGTTTTCTCTTCATTTGACTGTACTCCTGGTACTGCATTAATTAAAACCCTGAGTCGCACCCACGCACCGCGTAGAAAGTATGACCTAGGCTTAACTAACTGAAGTTACTGTAATGTTATACATACATCATACTTTATGTGGCTCGCCCTATACTTCATAGTAAAATAGATAGTAAAGACTTGTCATTGGTAAATACACCTATGCATAGAGGTATAATAGGTAGGTAGGCCCTGCCCACCAGTATATGTCGCAGCTACCGACTTATCGCTCTGGAATTTGTACTCCTGTCATAAAATCTACAATATTAATCAATACTACTACCAACTACCAGCTACTACTGAATATCCTCTATGATACTCATTTCCTACACGCTACATGTAATGTCATTATTAGCAATAACTATTACTAATTTTGTGGGCACATAAATACATGCTACTTCTGTTTCTCCCATCCCTAACCTACGATTTTCACCGCAGAAACAACAATTTGTCAACGTTACCTAACCGGTAATCAGAGTTGAATAAATAATAAGCAACAATGAAGAATAGGAGACAGTAAATACGGCACATAACTTGCGGTTCCGGAGTTGATACCGGCGGGAGTGGGCAGGGAGCAGCTATTATGGGCGCAAAGCCTTTTGTTGTATGAAATTTCAAGTTTTGCCCAGAAACAGGTTGGTTTTCGCCAACGATAAAAACATTCCAGCCACCATAATATGGATGACTTATGGATGAAGTACTGGTAAATAAAATTATTAAATCTTATATCGAATAAAAAAGTATGCGTTGAATTTAATAAAATAGTTATTATATAATTTTCAGTATGTAAAGCCTCTCATGTTTTCAGCGTTGCACTCGCGGCAGCAGGCTTCTTTACTGTGGTTTCATGCACTTTCATTACGCAGTCTGTTTGATTTGCAAACTGAATGAACCGCGTCCGCGCCGCGCCGGCTGGACTGGACTATTTTTAGGACTTTCCGCTATAAAATGCACCCGCGTATAAAGCAAAACCTCGCATTCGTCCCAACAATTTTCACTTCCATTCATACCAGGCTTTTATACTGCATTGAATTATGCATTTCTATACGTCCGCAATACCACTCGTTCTCATTTCCGTCATATGCAACGCATACATTCTCATTTTCTTGTTAAGGACATCGATCGTGGGTGTCGATTAATTGCCGCCAATCTTTTAATCTTCATTACAGATCTGACACGAGAGCACTATATTTCTTTTTGTCGCAACCGATTGAGATTGTCTGGTTCCAATATTTTTTGTGTCAATAAATAAAGATATCAATGCACCAGTTACGTAAGATCTAAAGGTTATCGCTCCTAATTTATTGCATAAAAGTATTAGCAATTCAGTCTGGGTAAGCCGCTTTCTAATCTGCGAACGCGAAACCCGATTAAGCCATTATGATGTTAGTATAAAATAGTACATTGTAGTCACGCTTGATTATTGTGCCGACGCAGGCACAGGCTGTTATGGCGGACACCACGAGACGCTATCGCGCCGAGCATCGATATCGTATCTGTATCGATGTTATCGATAAGCTGACCCCTGGCTTCGGTGTCAATTTTACGCTCAACGCCAACATCGTTAGGGAAGTAAGGGCTGTTTGACGTACATAGTGCACAGATTTGCGGATATTCCGTATATTTTTCGAGAGTAATGAACTTTTTTTACCGTAGACAGTAAGATTAAAAATCAATATTAAAACACCTTGATAATAATAAGATAAATAGTAAATAGAAGAAACATACCAATACCACCAAATTATTCGAGCGTATTGATTCGTAGCCTAAAGAATCGTGATTGGCCAAATCCAGCGACAACATTACAACATCATTGGCTAAGGACAGGTTGGAATGCCAGCTATGATGATCAGATAGGACGGGGAAGAACGCGGCTCAAATACCTCTCTAGATCTTAGATAAGATCGGTAAAAACTGAAAGAATCCAACGACAAGTCTCGTAACCTAATTCACGTTTTAGACATGACAAGTATGTCATATGAGAGAGCTAACTGCCAAGTCGCTACACTGCGTTTGGGATCAGTTGTCCTCCATACTGGCATTCTGGTGGTTTTTACAATAACAGTCTCTATTGTAATGCTATAAGATTCACAAGACCTCCACATCAATATAGATTCATGGTATCTTTTAAAGTGTAAACGCACAGTTGTGAAAATGTTGAGTTCGTGACTTGACACCTGCATTGATATTAACGCGACAAATAGGGACAGTACACCGAGTCGTATATCACGTTAGTGTTGCCAGACTAAGAATATTTTTTTTGCAATAAATGCTCTTCCCAGTGCCAACTGGTATAATAATAATCGTTATCTCTTTATTTTTTTTGTGATATTTCATTATTAGGTAGTGGAATTACATTTTAAGATAATAAAATTTAGGAGTCGAACATTGGTTGTAAAGGAAGGCTGTCGAGTTAGCTAGTGCTATGCCAGGCTGGATTTTATGTGCAAGCGCTTTACCGATGTTAGCAAAAAAAAATGAATGATATTTGTAAAACCTGGCAACATTCCCTCAAATTTCAACATGTCGTGTCGATACGATCTTTATCGATAAGACCTAAACACACGGAGGTACGCAACCCTATCTATGCAGTATTTACTTTTACAGCTTATTTTATTGTTGTATCACTGTTGCTTAATAGTGCTGTAGTGAGCTTTAAAGCTATATGTACGAGTATTGCCATTGTAACATTATACTTACTGAAAACGACTTCTCCGGTAAGGTTTTAGTTTAAAGTTATCGGTATCGGTGGTACCTGTTGCAATTCTATGGCTTTATTGTTAACTGGAAATTAATTGGGATTTATGTTGTTGAAAATTGATTTTAAAGCTTAATTCAATTTATATTTGCTGGAGTTTGAAATAGCTTGTTGTTGTTATTGGTTAAGACGTGTTTCTATTGCATTTAATAATTTAAGTAGTATAGACGTGCTATTTATACATGTAATTCTGGTTATACATTTAAAATGTAAAGGAAAATTATATTAATACGCAGGCTCATCTTAGCTGATGGTACAAGTTTCCGGCTGTAAGTCAGTCTTAAAGCGACGTTGTAAGGGCGGGGAATAGGTTGTGTAGAGGAGCAGCTATCTGTGAGCTACCTTCCTTTTAGCTTTTCTTGCTCGTTCTAAGGATCGTGCCTATGGTGATGACTTCAAAAGGTCAGTGGCCGGCAGTTTTGTGCTCTTTACTTAATATGAGATATGCGCTCAAAATCTCCTCATGGCGTAGACTGTACAGTTATGGTTGATGATGACATGCTAATGCCAGGCGTCGAGATATAAGTATTATGCGTGAGTAATTACCACGCGCGACAATTCGCTGGATAATCTCGTAGAGCTCCGCAGAATGTTTTCTACTTCTTCTTCATTCCCGCTACTCCTCCGAGGATTCTGGGGCTGACGCCAGGCGTTTCCATCCTTCTCTGTTGGTGGCCAGCAAGTTGAGCTCAGGCCACGACTTCCCTTTCTCTTGAGCCTCGGTGATTATGGACCGCATTGTAATTTCTTATTACTTACTGCTATCCTATATACAGCTGTGTCCTATTTTCCCCAAGTGACTCCCTTTACCCCCTCTATACAGCCAAGCCAGCAGTCAGCCGTTAGCCGTCAAGTTATTAGCTTTTGGCGGGTGCCTCCCACGCGCCGCAACTCGCATGGCTAATCCGAGTGCTATAACAATCTATGAACGCCATGGCATAACATGAGCTCTTCCGCATCAACAAAATGGTTTAGAGTAGAAAGTATCTACAGATAATATTCGTAATGGAGGGTAGGTGTGGGAATCGCTGAAACTATATATACAGTATATCGGATTAAACCATAACAGTTCCTATAACCAGTTCATTGGATTAAATGTATCGTGAATAAGTAACCGCGAAAGCTGATATCTCAAGTGGGTTTTTGTTTTTACATTAATTAATAAATTGAATGTAAATTAAACCTAGAAGGTGACCAAACCTATTTCTCGTTAATTCTTTCTCGTATATAAATAGTCGTTTATGAATGGCGTTATTTTATGCAAAGGAGGTTAGAAAATAAAAGTAAATTATGTAATGAGTAATTAATTACAAATAATTTATTACATCTATTTGTTAGTAAATGAACCATGAAATCACGTTACCATTATTATATTCGCAGTCGCAGAAGTACCTATAACATATAAGTTCATAACATTATGTCGGTGCGCGCATTGCAATAAAAAAATCGTTCCTGCGCGTACAAAGATATTTTAGTGCGAGTTTTTGCGACACGATTTAAACATCGCGCTATTTATATATATAAATAATAAATTATATTTTAAATTTAAATAATAAAATTTATATATATAAATAGCGCGATGTTTAAATCGTGTCGCAAAAACTCGCACTAAAAACATCGTTGTACGCGCAGGAACTTTTTTAAAAGTATTTCACTTGTACCCCATTGGATGATTTGATACTCTCACTTTTCCGAGCTTCAGTAGGTACCGAGAAAAAGGGTTTCAATTTTCACCAATTGTATTGCAGCCATTCAAGACATTTTATACATCTTTTTGTAGTTCTCAGGCAATAATGATTCCATCATTTCCATGGAACCCACGTTTATTGTCAATTGACTTTCACTCCTATTGTACTCCTTTGAAAGATTCGAAGCATTTTTGTTATAAAAATATAAATGTCACACTTTATATTATTATTATTATTTATATACCTATACCTACTACAGTGCTCCAAAATTGATAATGCGCATAGAAATCTTTGACAGATCGGTTGTTTTCGATTATGTGACACATGATATTGACTCCTATTTCTTTCGAACAAGGTGCAAAATGCAAGTGTTTTTTTAAGGCTCTTACGATTTAATGATTCGGGTGTGAAGATCTGCATGTGCATTATTAATTTTGGACAAGTGTACTACCGTGTAGCCAGTTTTACGAACATAGCAGATGATTTCTAAAAGTGCTAATAAAGATACAAGACAACTTAATGAAATATATTTTTTATCTTTAACGGAATTAGTTCGTGCATTAGTCAAACGATTTTCACTGTCATGTGCGGTCAATAACGTAAATTAATTCACGACCAATGAAATATTAGTTTGCAATTAAAAAAAAACTTTCCGAATTCCGATCTAGCATTAATTGGCGTATGTATTGATTAATTCATAAACAAGACGACATTACGCCTGTTCCTGTAAAATATTATGCTTTACGTCATTCAATTAAGGATTAGTTTCTAAAGTAATAAATAAATTTAATGTTTTAGTTTCACTTTTGTAGTGATTGGAACTCGATCAGTCGCATATTTAAGGACCTTTCTCTTCAACATTATTTTTAATAAATGAGTTGACATTTTCGATGTTTATCTTGTATCTATAACAGGTATAGTTAACACCTACACCTGTTATATCTATTACGTAATACCTGAATAACTTTTTACGGGTTATACCAAATAATGTCTCAAAAATAATTATAACAATAGCTTGATGTAAGGGCTGTTGATTTTGTTTTGAATATTCTTCTTGCAAAATTTATTTGTTGAGGCTTAATTAAGCAAGCTGTGTCGGCCGTGAACTCGCCGTGTGAGCTCCAAGCTTGACTCCGCCATGTGCGCGCGCGCAACAAGCCCGCCCGATTTCCTGCCCGATATCGCACGACCTCAATTCGCGGCCGTTCGAATTTCAAAAAACCACACCGAAGACAATACTGCGATACCATCGCTCTTTAATTAGCGGCCAGTGATAAATTGAAAAAAGAACAATATTAATTATTACCGCCTCAAGTATGGTCACGGCGGGAGGACGAAAAGCGTTATGGGATATCGCGGAGGTCCGATAATAGAGCTTGATTTATCGCCGTGTCGTGTGTGGACAGTTTCCGGTATCGCCGCTCGATGCACGGACTTGAAAGTCTCGGATAATCTCGATACGTTTTGAAATCGGAACATTTTCTTACAAGTCTGACATTTAGGTTGCGAACAATAGGTTTCCGTGGAACGGTAGGTACAATAGTAAATTAGCATGAACAGTGGACAGTGTCGTAGCACCTGCCGCGTTGAGGCGACTCGAATCGGTTTATTATCGAGAAATCAGATCGCGGTTATCGATAAGCTATCACAATCGACTGCGCCCAAAGCTAGAAGCTGCTACGCCTATTATGTTTTGTAGGTGTACATAACTAATTCGGGACCTCACACATTCGCTAAACGTAGGTAACTATACCTACTTATGTACTGTGTACATATTGAGTATCTTATTAATACCATATTCCATACCAAAGTTTGTTCATATATTTTGCTGCGCGGGTTACCTACCAGCGCTGACTAGTGCTTAGTTTCCAGCGTTTTTTCTCTATACGGCATAGATAGAGAACGCATAGACGTACCTACGTATCACATTTTTTTGGTCAGCGACAAAAATAGCCGCGTCTTGTCGCGAACCGCGTGCCGGGCGTCTGTCACAGCGACATGTACAGTATAACGCGCTGTCGTGTGTCGCGAGATGCAAATCTACTGCAATCTCGCTGATACTATCGTGGGCGTCCCGGGTAAGAAATAGTCTAGGAGCTGATCCTTATTTTTATTTTTAAGGATCGACTTAAGGAGTATGTTTGTAAGTACTTACTTAAATTAGCTAAACCCAATCGCAAGTGCTGTTTAACTAATACTTACCTACATATTTAGACCAAATTTTTTTTTAATGAAATTGTTGGAAAACCATTTTTGACTTCGTAACTTTGTTTGGACTAGTTAGAAGATAAACATATCAAAAGTCCTGTGTTAAGTTAAGTAAAGATATGGCCTAAAATTATTAAGTTCATTTTCAGGAGTAAAGCACGTGTACTTGAGCACGGAAACAGTTGCATCTAGTAATTCTAGTATGTAATTTGATACCATAGACTTAGTATATATTACGCTAGTATATACTAAGTCTATGGTTGATACAGATTATTGTTCGCAAATCAATCAAGCAGCCTAACCTACACCACCATGCACCTATGGCACCTCCTGCACCAGACACCATAGGTCGATAAATAAGCGAGCGTACAAACAGTAAATAAAGCCATATCGCCGCTTGTCACACGTCCCGCGATGATAAAGGTTTTATGAACTGCTCTCGCTTTCAGAGCAGGGCGGCAGTGCGGGGATTTGTGACGCCTGTTGCATGAATAAATACATATATTCATGTTACAGTGATAGTCGGAAGGTACATAGAGACAAAGCTAACTTTGCAATTCTGTTGCGACAACTGCCAACTCCAATATAAGTTTGTTAGGACAACTTATTATTCTTCGTAATGTCTGACACGGTTTGGGATTCTGGTATGTCTTACTCTTCTTACCAGTTATCAAACCTTATCCCGGAATGCGTAAAAAAGTATTCTAAACTTTTACCCCAGTATTAATTCAAAAGGGTTTGTATAGGAGATTTGCAAACAAATTAATTTCGAATCTGTAGGCCAGTCACAAAGTCTATATCCGAGTGTTTTGTGTGGTTGCCATTTGTAAATTCTATGAATACAAGTTAAAATACCAACATTTCACGAATTGTGCACCTAAATGTAGAGGCACATTTTTCCCTGTTTTCAACTTTCAAACACACAAAAACTAGTTTCGTAACTTATGTTTTTGCGTTCTAAGATTAGGTAATTTACTACGTGATTCCATTATATCCATCGGAATAGCTTTTGTTAACTAAACTTTATATTACACGGTAGTTATTTTTAGACACGAAGTCACTTGGGGGCTTAATCTACTAAATAGATTTTGCCACTGTTGGGTGCCGTTGTAGTTACTATGTTGGTTTAACTCTAATAAAGCTCTATGAAAGTAACATATTAATACAGACCTAAAGATTACAATTTTCCTTAAACAGGTAGGTACTTAACATAGCTTCCTTGCTTAGTGAATAGTAAAATAGTAAAAAAAAGCTAAGTACTAACTATGAAATAAATATTCATAATTATCAATAATCATTAGATCATTACTTACCACATTAGTATATATAATCAGAACGTTATTGAAAGTTTGTATTTGTCGAAGATCAATTTATCCTAGCAACGAACTAGAGTTCGAGAACTTTCTTCTGCATGATACGGGCCAGCGAGGCAATCTCTGATTACCTATCAGTAATTGTGTGATGTCTTACAACAGTTACAACCTTGCTGCAAATAGCGGAATGGGCCTTTTGGTGTAGTGGAGGCACGGCAAGGGAACAACCGTCATTTTATTTTGTATTTTTGTACTTACTAGTTAAGGTGCAAATATTATACTAGAATGGTTTATTTCAATACTGCAAGTGATATTATTTTAGATGCATTTGATTTCGTTTTTAACACAATTAACCTAGTTAACTTGGGAAAGCACGTATTATTTTGATCAGGTTTTACAAGACGCGATTAAATATGTACAGACGTGTAGCTAGCACATTTTGATTTGCATTTAATCACCGATCCTAGCAATTTTATTTAAATATTCACCAATAAATACTTAAATAGAAGCTTCTTAGTGTTGTTGACTTGGTCGCTATCAAGGAAAGCTTTCATTGACAGTGTTTATGTTTGTTGATGTTTTCCTTTAGCGTAAAAACACATGGTATAATTGTAAATACTTGAATTCCTTATTTAAAAATAATTCATTGGTACAACCCAGGAGATTAACACTCAGCCTCCCGATTGAGAGCCTCTTTTTGTAGAATATGAATGAAATAAATAATCCGCAACCATTTTCCCTTAGCCAATTCGCTATCTTTCACCTATGGACTTTGTGCCAACAGAACAATATATGTCACATTCAACGACAGGTCTTTCGAGTTACATGATGTTTTACCGGCTCGACTATGCACCTATAGCCTTTAATGTACATAAGACAAGCATTCGTTTTTTGTGTGTTGTTAAGCGACATTACCTCCACTATACTTTAATCCCGCGGTGAGAGTTATCTGTTTGTTCCTGCGCGGGGCAGATTTGTTTTGTCTGGATTAAAATAAAATTGACATGGTCGAAGTTGGCACAGGCACTGGGGCTTTGCAGAGCTTTGCAGCTTTACTGATAAGTATTACCCCAGTCCTTTTCTGGTGCTGACTTGTGCTCTATTTTTAAACCAGTCTTATGAAATAAACAGAAATATAACAAGTTATTACGTATAATACTATGATTTAATATATAATACTATCCTTTGTTATTTAGATTTATTTTCATACTAACTTTCATGAGGGAGATATTGAGGCCTTATACAACTATACACATTAAGTTTCTCTATTAGGTACTTTAATTTTTAAAAATACACATCAAAGTTTTCAACGGACCCCATGACAAATGATAACAGATAAGAAATTATCACCATGGAATTTATTCACAGCGAAATCATTGAATTGTTTTAATATATATAGGTATAATGTAGGTAGGACAGGGCAAAACAAAGGTGTCATACAAACAACCCGAGCGTAAGTTGTCAATAAATCAGAGCTGGCCCACAATTCATCGCGCAGCGTGCTGACAAATTCCGACACTGCAACAATATCACGGGGCGGATAAATCACGCATTATCGCGCCCTTACAGGCAAACTGTAGACCACAAGCCACCACAGCCGGTGAGGAGGGCCATGGAGGAGGCATTGAGGACTAGGTGCTCAGGTAAGTGCCAATTTCTCCATAGTCGGTTATCTAACCGACCAGGGATTGGTTCATCAATTATACGTCATCTCCATATTAAATTCTTGACAGATGTATCAAAAGTCAACCACTGATATCTGGTTATGCTCTAACCGACTATGGAGAAATTGGCACTTAATCTGCCTAAGCATGAAGTTACAGACGTCCAAGTCCGCTAATTAATGAATTCATGACATTGACTAACCATTGAAACTGAACTTCAATCGTCACTTCGAAGTTATTTATGTTGGAGTCACTTTTAAATCATTTGATGACGGGTCTACCTTTTTTGGCATAAGATTTTTTTGCCTAATCTCGTATTGCATAGTAACGTTTGGTCAAAGTCTCGTTACGCCGAAAATCGTATGGCATAAATCTCGTTTAGTAAAAAGTTATTTCGCATAACATTGTTTAGCCTAATAATGGTATGGACAAATCTTGAATAGCCTAATAATGCTATGGCATAGGTTTATACAAAGTAATAATATTCATTTGGCTTTAACTTTGACGGAGCGTCTCCCTACATAGCGCAAACTGGTGCCTTATATTGTTTCCGCTGTTTGGAAAACGCTCCGCTTTGGTTTTGATGAACATGTGCACCTAACACGCTCCTCCTCGCTTTGCTCGTCGTCGCACCTATTTTTAGGTTTCGATCTCATGGGGTTTGTAATAATTATATTGGTCGTTAACTTTCGATTTTTTGATCATACAATATCGTGATTTTCGGGATGTAGGAGAAAAATACCACAATTTGTACATTTACTACATACTTAATATATTATTTATTAAGATAACATTAGGAGAAACAAGATTATACATAGGTATAGACGAACATAAATTTGAGCAAACGAAACTTAGGTGTTTAAAGATTGTGCCTAAAGAGTTTTAGACGAAACGAGCCTTATGCCACATAAGTCTTGGCAAAGTGATGGTTCGGCCAAAAAAGTTTAGACCATACGAGTTATGCGAAATGAGTTTTGGTCAATAAAGATTATGCCAGATGAGCGGAACCCTTTGATGACCTTTTGTTGCGAAAGATCTATTAATTTGTTGAAACATGTTGGTGGTAAAAATATAGGTACGTACTTTGCTGGCAAAAATAAATAAATTAGGGCCTTACCACATTACCACAAAAACTTAGATAGTATTTAACAGATGTTTAGCGCTGTCAAACGCATACGAAATCTGTCAAATTTCGTTTTAAACACTTGCTAAACAGTGTTTAAATATTTTTGTGGTAGCACAGATAGATTCCTATTTGCCTATTCCTCTGTTCTTCGTAGTTCACGGTGCTTCCCGCTGCGTCCACCAGGTGGAGGCACAATGGCTGCCATTGTTTTAGTCTGCGCCCGCGCACCCGCTAATGCGACAGATATTAATATCTGCGCTAGGTGTTAGCCTGCTGATATAGTACGCGCGAAATATATCTGTCGTGTGCTTTATTATCAACTACTATGATATATTGCATCTATGTAGTAAGTAGGTACTAATAATAATATTGATATGGCTATAAAATTAACGAAATAGAAGATAAATTTTAAAGTTTGTGATGGTTGTATATTGTTTCAAGTCTCTCCAGTTTTGGTAAATGCTTATACGGGTATGATGTCTCGGGCAGTGTCTGTTACAAATAAGTGTGCTAACATAACTTGTTTATAAACTTAGCCCTAGTAACTAGGGTAATGCAGGTCTTTCTTTAATTTCCCATTATCTGCTGCTGTCCATAAACCTCCTATTTTATTCTCAAATTAAACCTTCAACTCTACTCGACGTAGTAGTAAACGTCTGTTATCATGAAATAAATTCATAGCACCAGGAACCAATAAAATAGAGACCATATTTAAAAAGGCCGCATCATTATCATAATAACAACACGATAATGGACGAGCCTCTTTAAGAAAGGCCTCCTTGTCTCGCCCAAAAGGCGGAGAACAAAAGCTGCCTACCGTCGGCCGGTAATCGACTTGTCCATAATTTTAAGTACGTGTATTAAAAAATTAAACAATACATATTTCCGCGACGTGACATGATCCTTTGATCACGACGCGACGTCTGAGCTCAGGGAAGGTGAAGCCACTACGGAGTGAATTGATTAAAAGTGATGCTAAAACCTTAATAGGCATTGAGAATATGGAGCCTATGTTGTTTTGAACTTGATTGGGTTTATAGTGAAAACTAATTCAAAATTTAAAGTAGACATGCCCTATTAAGGGTTAAGGATGGTAGAAAGGCCTTCGTTTCCCTCATATCCATCCGGTCTCCTCATAGTATATAGTAGTTTTGTTGCATTCAATATAAATTTACAATACACCATCGAGATTGCTCAAACAGATACAGGCGTAACCTTTCCAACTATTTAGTATGGTGATGAATCTTGAAGTGATACTTAATCTCTTGCAGAATTCTATTTGCGCTGTTTCATAGGTCACAAATATGCAAAACCCCATACCCGTAACCTTCCATTCACCATTATTGTTGACACTCGACTTTTGATAGCGAGCTTAATTTGACCTTTAAAGTGTATCTAATACGAAGAGTTTCGTAAACTGATTCTTTTGTCAAAAAGGCATTATTTACGGTGAACCCGACTCACTGATTGATTTTCCTTGCGAAATCATTTTATTGCTTTATGCAACTTGTTGACAGGTCTCGTTGCCGCCTTGTTGTGATGTGTTGAAACGATAACAATAACGTTGATTTCAGCGTATAGTTTTGTATACACTGATTTCTAACAGCCGCATTAATACTTGAATGCTTTAACCTTTTACCAATATTGGCATGTTTAAATTCCCATAGCCATTACACATCATGGGTAATAAAGGACAAAAGACATCACACTTTCACTTTCGTACGAGGCCTCACTTCCCTTACACCGAAATCGTGAGAACCTTCTAGAACACATAAGGGCGTCTACATGCGCAGAGGTGACACACAGCCAATTTGCTAACCTAAAAAGGCAGGGACATCATGTCTGCGAAGCCCTTTAAGGGCGGTGAAAGTGCGTGTTTGAGATGGGATTGTTAGAGGTGTCCACTGCGCTTGCTTATGCAATGATCTAAAATATGACACTGTTGATAAATACGTCTTGTTGCTCACAATAATTGATAACGACCGTTTAAGGTACCTATTAGGGAAACTTTTAAAGGAAATAAGCGCTAATTAAGTTATTTTCTATGTAGGTAGACAGTTGGTACAATAATGAGTGGAATTTTTGATAGATCGGTACCCTCAATACACGCCGGAAACAAAATCATCAAATATGAAATCTTCTCAAGGCTAAACGTGCGTAAGAACCAAATCTCAGAGATAATCCGTAAAGCAAGTCCTCTCCAGCGCAAGGGCCACACAGATCAGCTATCCTTATCTCACGACAGATGACTACTCGAATAGGCTAATTCCTAATTCGTGAGAAACAAAGCTGGGGACCTTAAATGGTCCCGACACGATGTTCCGCAAGCCTCCTTAAGGGCAGTGAAAGTGCGTGTGTCATACGCAACAAACACTTCATTAAGGTGGAATTTCACCAAACACTAAACGCATTTAGTAGTCTGTCAAACGTCTGTCAGTTGGTACAAAATGTATTTAAAATTTGACTTAAATACAATTTTAAATACGTTTAGCGTTTGGTAAAAGTGACCCTTAGACTTCGTCTCGATCTGGTCTAGCTGTGACATTTGAATAAGTAACTGCGGATGCAAGACAGGCGTAGAAAATTATTCATCTTAATGCACAGAAATCAGCTAGGCCCTTCTGTCCAGATTAGTGATGTAACGAATGTGTGTTTTTGGACATTCGCGAATGCGAATGCGAATGCGAATATCTGATATCGATATTCGCGAATGCGAATGCGAATGCGAATATTCAGTTTGTGTTCAAATTTGACGTCATTTGTATGGTTTCGTGGCAGTCTTGTTCTGAACGAGGTACGTTCCGTTCTAGGCGCATTCCGAATGAGACTAGCCAATACTAGTCGCAGTTTTTTTTGAAGTAGTTACAATTTATTTAGCTCCGTAACTGTTACGACACATCGCGACTGTGTGCGGTTTCTGAGGGCGACTTACACGAAACATTTAAACGTAAGGTACGTGCGCCTTGTAAGGCCCATTTTTTGCAATAATTAAATAAATATAAAAATTTAAACAATGTAAGAAAATAAACTTGATTAATATATTCTCCATTTATTTTTGAATATTAATCAACAAATAAATCATCAGATTAAATCAAGCTTCTTTACGGAAACAATCATTTTCGAAAACCTCTAATGTGGGCCTTCTTAGGAACATAGGGCACTTATCATGGCCCGATATTAATCAAGTAGGTAATTTATAAATTCTATCAGAACAAAAACCATGTTTTTACGTAAAACATAAACAAAAATATGAGCTTCTTTGTTAATTAATCAATTACTATCGATTTTTTGGGCGTTAATAGTACGGTGGATTAGCAAAACTAAATCTACATTCAATACAAAAGTCTGTAATGATATTAAAATAATAAAAATGTTTTTCTGTTATTCTAACAATTATTAAGAGTGAAAAACAATGCTTCAATTTTTGGTGGGCTTTATTAGGTTTATAAAAAAAAAATTGAATTTTTGTTTATTTTATAAGTATTTAAACTGGAAAGTAGGTACTTAAGAGACCGTTACTACGCTTAAAGTTTAGTTTCAGTGTTTGAATATAACATAATAATAAAAAATATAGCCGGAATTCTATCTTTCATGTTCCAAAGAAACTATGATATTGTATAGTCCTGTTAAGCCCGGGCCATCTTGGTAACGCGTGTGGTGGGCCTTCATATGAAGTTTTCACGGTGACAAGACCTAATGAAATTTATTGAAAAACAAAAAGAATACAAACAACGCTTAGCTTTTTCAGAATGCCCTTGAACCTACGAAAGTCTGTATCGAAAAAAAAACGATAATAGTTTGTTATTTTAAAGAAATACTACCCAAAATTTTGTAAACATTAGGTTGTAAATCGTAAGCCATTTTTTCTCTGGCACTAACCAAACATTAGAGCGATAATTCAACTTATCCGGGCGTTTAGAAGATTTAAATTTTGTAAGTGGGCCATTTTAGGAATAGGGCCATCTTTGGCGCACGTACCTTATTTAAATCTATGGCTGTCTTGCTGTGACACTATATTGTGAAAATACGCTTTTTGATTGCTTAAAGAAGCTATTTATGTTTAGGTCTTATGAAACTATTAACTACCTATATCTAAAGTTTCATTTTCCAAAGTAAATAAATATGATAAAGTTAGACTGTTAATTTGATTAAGAGAGTGAATTGTAATAAAAAAGTTACTTATCGACGAATGGATTTTGACTTTGCTAACCTTTGTTAACCATTATTTTCAAATAGTTTTTTCTAAAAAGTACCCTACTGATATTCGCATAACATTCGCACCAAATTTTGCGAATGCGAATGCGAATGCGAATATCCAAAAAAGTGCGAATATTCGCGAATGCGAATGCGAATGCGAATATTCGTTACATCACTAGTCCAGATTTCATAAAGTCAAAAGATGTGTTTAACTGAAACCGGCTAATAATTTACAACGATAAATAATTTTAAGAAATTATGGATTACGTTACTTATGTTATTAGATTTTTAGTTTTCCGTAGCCCCAGATTGTAGCTTGCGACCATAACACACAATTTACTCTAAGTCCACAATTTCTTAACGTCATACACCGAAGAAAACTTAATCCATTATCATCCAACTGTAATATGAAATCGATAAGGTCTGCTACCTTGTAATTACTATATTGGTTATTGTCGATCCGTCATCGCTTGTGTTTACAAAACTTACCGATCAAGCGAATATAAACTTTATTGCGGTATTTTAAGAACTATGAGTACAAGTGTAGGATGTAAATTGTAAGGTCCATAAGGCCACCCAGAACACAGTTCCCGCATAAATTTACCATCGGTCATTCAAATATCCGTCCTTAATATTCTCGGGATGATATATGATATTTTTATTCCGTTTCGGCGTGTTTCCTTGAATTATTGTTACTGCTTCATACACTTTGTTAACTTACCGATAGTTTACGAAGCTTGTATTTCGATTATTTCGATGAATTTCTTCAATAGTCTCGAACTGGGCCTAAATTAATTAATGTCTAATGGTTTTTATAAATATTTTTTATGCCGATTGAATTCTAACTTTAAAAAATATCACTTAAGTTCTCGTTAAAAGTTGCGAAAGTGAACTGCAGAAATCAGAGCAGATATTTTTAACAAAGGGAAGGCATTGAAAATAGGGGTGTTATAAGTATAACTTGTTTGTGTATCTGTCTGTGGTAGCGTAGCGGCAGAAATGAATTTCGTTTTCATTTTTTAAAGTGATAGATAATGTTACTCCGAGTGTTCTTATTAACCACGTTTCATGAAAATAATTATGTTCAGCCATTTGAAGATTATGAGCTCTTGAGCGAGAACTTGAATTGCATAAAACAATAGGTACAAACTGGTATATTTTCTGTATAGCAATTGATAATTTGAATACTACCTATGAACGTACGCGGAAGTTATTGTTCATACAAACATACGAAAATGCTCATACATAGTGCCCCAAATATGGAGTCGGCTGAAGCATTCACGACAGCAGACCGCTTCGGTGAAATGTTTTATTCATATGACCAAAATAAAACGCGCACGTATCGATTTTGACGTTGAAAAGTAACCAAAAGCGCTGAAACCACCAAAAAGTCTCTCTTATCGAAAACTTATTGAATCCGATAATCTTATTTGATTCGAACATGAATACGTCCAGCCGTAAGTTTAAAGTCTTTTCAAGATTTTTTATACAGTCAGTTCCTTTATTGGAATTTTACCAATCGATTTACAGCTTAGGTCAGTCACCTCGCTGTCTCCATCGCTTTCTCACATACAATCCCTGCATCTTGTGTTATCAGAACAAAAGAAATCAATTTTAAATAATGGCTGGTCGAGTGAAAGTAGACCCTTGAACTGCCCTACTGAATCGAGTGGCCGAAACGATCTTGATATTGAAATTGAAACCGGTGATAAACATAGTGTGTCCAGGTGTTGTGTCCGATGTAGGAGGACTTGCAGCGGATTTATTGAAGCCCTCGTTTGTTCTGTGTCCTTATTCCTCGCCCCTGGAGGGGTCACTCTATGCGACGAAAAACAAAGTTTCAAAGCGCTGCTGAGCGAGCCACGACTTTAATTTAATTTAATTTTCTTTATTTGGAAAACAAACAGCTTATTAGGGCATGCAATACCGCAATACCGGTATTCGTAATACCGGGATCCCGTACAAAATTCCCGCTTTTTTCAATACCGGTATTGAAAGTTAATACCGGTATTGAAGTAATACCGGAATCGGACTTTTTTAGGCTATAAATAAAGCGATTAAGATTTAGTTAGCCTTGTGTGTGTATACTGTGAAAGCGCACTTGTTCCCAACCGTTTAATGCAGTATTCGGCTGCTAGAAATCTACTGTTGACCATGCGTAAACGGGCACCGGATGTAAAAAAATAGTTTATTCTAAAATTTAAACTCTAAAACTGATTTCTCGTAAAAATCTACAACAAAATACAGAATATGATTGCATTTTCTTGTTTTATTTTGATGTATACGACCTTTAAACACAGTATATGCCATTTATTACAAGGAAGTCTAATACCGGTATTAATACCGGGATCCCGGTATTGAGTTGTAATACCGAAACTCAATACCGGTATTGAAAATTGTTCCGGTATTGCATGCCCTACAGCTTATGCTATTACATATTATAAATTAACATAAGGTTTACACACAAGCCAATAAAGTTTTCACACCTATTTTTTTACTAAATACTCAGAACATCACTGAACTGCTTAAGATGCATAAAGTTCAGAAGTTAACAATCAACAATATAATTAGGTACTTATATAATAATTATATAATTAGGTATATTACCCATGTACTTATATGATAAGTTACTTACAGCCAAATCTACTACTACGCTATTTTAGGGTTAGTAATAATTTTTTTCTTAAAATTAATAAGTTTTTCGCTAAATATATCAGTTATATGATGTGATTTATTGTAACTTTCGCAAGCTCTTATAGCGAAGCGGTTTTTAGTATAGTTACTACTACAGTTTTTAATAACAAAGGTCTTTGGATGGCGGGACTTTATCAGTATTAAACGTTTTTCGTCAGTATAGAGTAACCCTCCTGTGTTCTGGCTACGGCTCGAGCGCTGTGGAGGTTGTCCCCTGTTCTTGTATTCCTTTCGGTTTCACATAAATATTCAAGTGCACCAACCACGCGCCACTACTTAAAATGGTACTACTTTATATGGCATGAATATAATAGTTGACAACAACAAAAAGAAGAAATATATAGTAAATATTAAATATACAGTATTATCATCAACTTAACAAATCATTAATTCACATATTAACAATGGAATCATTCAATTTATTAAGTTACATGCACATGATAATATTCAATGTAAGCCTGTCTAAATTCGCTAACACAAACGCAACGCTTTAGAAATTTGAGAAATTACGTTTAATTCTTGGAACAACTATATCTACCTCAACACTACATCCTATTTGGCTAGTCTATCGTAGCGTCCAGCTTGCTTGAGCCTCAAGACTAAGTAAGGCCATGGCTCGTGGTGACAGCAATTAGCTGGTTTTACAAATGGGAGTAATATTCGGTTCCGCTTCTGATGTCCACTAATTAGAAATAGCTAATGCCAGTAGAAGTATGGTTAATGGTCTTACACAGGTGAACCTATTATACAGGTATTCCGCACGGTTGCGGCCCCTGACTGTGTTAGAAAATGGACGTGTCGTTAGTTTTTTGTTTTTGCAAAGACGCAAACACTGAGAGAATGATTAGTGTGCTTTGATAATGGATATAAAAGTTAACGGTACATCTAAAAGCTGTTTTTTTGAGACTTTACAAAACTTTGCCGTAAAGCCGTATGATTTGTTTCAAACGTATATATATCTGTTAATTGAGTTATCGAGTCCATTAGCAAAACATACAAATGCTTTTTGGATAAATGTTGAATGAAAATTGCTTGATACACTTTGTATAATATAGCATGAGTCCTATGAGGTTTGATTGATAGATCCTTATGTCTGGTAAATAACATTAGTTTTCCCTTGAAAACGAGCAAATGTCAAATAAAATGTATGGATTTGTGGTCATAATCTTATCCATTTTTGATGTATTTTTAATTACTCTATCATTACATGCAGAGAGCCGATACAATTTCTAATTCCATAGGCAAACTGCTTTCTGCAGGCTGCATTCGACACAGCCTTTAATTGTTCCTGCGAAGGGAAACCTGCAAGAAACTGTAGGTGTAAGTGGTTGTAACAGAATTGAGATATCGGTTTCACGCATGAATGCCTCAATCTGCGTAGGAATTATTATTATAGGGCCATTACCGTCCGGCCCAAGCACGAGTTGGCACTAAACGATCCTAATTCCATTATAAGTCGTTTTACCGCTTTGGTTAGGTGCACTGCTGGGTGCTTTGCAAAATCTTATCTGTATTGTTTTTTGTAGTCGTGAAGACTCGTAATTTAAAAAGTGGACTCCCTGTGAAGATCAAGAAATACTTTATTTACAACTCCTGGTGCATCATAATCGGTTCGGACGGTTTAAATAAAGAATTAAAGACATGAAACGCTCCTTTACATACAATTTTATATCCACATTCTCCTCAAAGTAAATACTCGTTTACGAATGGGATTGCGCAATCTCGACCGTTCCTTTTTCGAGAACGGCCGAAAACAAAACCGAAATCCGCCAACAGCGTCCACCCGAGGACGACGACATCAAGATACGTCCCGAAACGCGCTCGCTCGAAATGGGCACAGACCGATTAAAATATCCATGACTAAAAGGCTTTCACCGTGATTGTATGCAAAATAGTGCATAATTTCAATTTCAATAAACGGACCACATTTCCCTGATCATCATATCGTGGTGCGCGGGCGCAACTGCTAATGTTTATGCTAATGCGATCTTACTCGCCCGTTTCCTGATTGGTCGGTTGGGCGGTGTTGATATTAGTTCTGTCTGAGTGACTCATTTCTTTATGGCATTTTAATGCATACCTATAATTATAGTGTTGCTGTTGGAGAAAGTGAGATATAAAAAGACACTAATTCAGAACCTAAGTAGATAATACAAATACCCGTCAGGGTTGCCACTCACGATCAAGCATTAAGTTGCCAGTTTAGTCACATTTTTTTTCTATTTTGCGTATACTTACGTCTACGTGTCATTCCTAGCCTTGCTAGTCCTGCTACCGCACGACGCATCAAGATTTCTGCTGTACATTTTTAAACGATAAAGGGTTTCTCATAAAAGATTGTGCCGAATTGATTGGCCGTGCCTTCCTACATGTAAAACAAGATGTGATTCAGTTTTAAAACCTCGTGACTTCCTGTAAGCCGTAGGTCTGAAGCTTAAACAGGTAATACCTATTATTAAGTGATGTATAATTTAAATAGCTGACAAAATTTTAACGATGAATACAACAAGAGCCTGTTATAATACTTAATATCTTTTTTATTTTATGTTCGATGGCATGTAGAGAATAATACTGTTCAATGTTTACGTTTGGATCTAGAATAACGTGCCTCCAGCTATAATCCTCCAAAATTTAAACTCAATAGAAACTATTTCTGATGATGCCAAAAAATAGTCGTGAAATAGTCATAAATAGTCGTGTTTTCCAAAAAAATAGTCGTATCATACTTTCGGAGATAGAGCTATACTTTATGGAGGATTATAGCTGGAGGTCTCCAGCTATAATCCTCCAGCCTCTGCAGAACAAACGGTAAGGCCTATCGACTTGGTTAAGGTCTCAAAAAATAGTCGTGAAATAGTCGTAATGACATGCCAAATTTCAGAAATAGTCGTCCAAAGATAGCAGAGATATAAAGGTACTTTGCTGCAGCCCTGGTGGAGGATTATAGCTGGAGGTTTTGAAAATATCGAATATCTTTGGAACTACTATGACTATCGGTTTGAATTATGTCTCAAAAAATAGTCGTGAAATAGTCGCTTCTATTTATTATAATTTTAAGCTTGATACAAGCTGTTAAATAATGATATCAAATTCTTCATACAAATCAAAGTGGACGAGAATGCCAAAGCGAGCCAGTACACAAAAATAATAGCACCGTAGCATTGAAGTACTCATGTCGAATTTATCTATAAATCATTTATTTCGTCATACTTTGCATCAATAGTATCTAAACGAATCTTTGGTATGACATTTTATTGCTTTTGCCTTTTACCTTACTGTGTACAGAGAAAACGTATGCCTATACACGCACACATTTATCTCTGTTATCTTGACAAACGATAGCGATGACGACTAAGGCGATGTAGTACCTAGGTCAGTTATTGTCCTCCCTTACTATCCCGTGATCAGACAAATATTGCTATCCTTGTCTCCTTTCTAACCGGCATGCATCGCACGCATAGAACGCGTGAGCGACCGCGTCACCGGTAACATCTTGACAAGCTATAGCAAACCGGTATTTATTACGCCCCTTATGTGACCGCCGCCGCGCGCCGCCACCGGTGAAGTTGGGGTTAGTATTTTGCATGTTTTGTTTGATCATTTGTTTACAGTTTAGTGCAAACTATGGTCACGATCGGTGTTATTGTTGGTTGTTAAAATATTGTGAGTGCTCTATATGCAAATGAATATTCAAGATGTTATATTCTAAAAGATATTAGTGGATGCAGATAAGAGTGTTTAGTGAGTGCTATGTTTGAAAATTGCAAGTAAGTATCCTTTTAACCGCTGGCTTCAGCATCACCTACTTACACTTAATGCCGAGAAAACAAACTTTATTGAATTTTCAAAACAAAAACCCAAATCACAATTAAAAATTCCAAACGTATACGCTCACTATTGTAAATCCCTGGCCTATCCCTGCACCTGTCCTACAATTACTAACACAAACAAAACTAAATATCTGGGTATTACCATCGATGAAACTCTATCATTCAAGCAACATATAGAAGCTCTAAGCAGCAGAGTTCGTAAATTAATATTTGTATTTAAAAAGCTTCGTTTTATATCAGATTCCAAAATTATCAGACAAGTCTACTTTGCGCTGTGCCAATCAGTATTAACATACTGTATCACTTCGTGGGGTGGCTCGGCTAAAACCTTATTATTGAGGATCGAAAGAGCTCAAAGAGCAGTTCTTAAAGTCTCAACATTTCGCCCTTTCCGTTATCCGACGAAACTTCTATATGAATCATGCAAAGTACTAACAGTCCGCCAGTTATTTATTTCAAGTACAGTTTTAAAACAGCACACGGCACTTCCCTACAGCCCAGAATTAACAAACAAAAGGAGAGTAGATAAAGTTTGCACAATAAAAACAACCAAACATGCGTTAACATCTAGGTTTTACTTGTTCTTTGGACCAATCCTTTACAATAGGTTAAATGCTAAATTGGTCCTTTACCCGTTAACTTACACCAAGTGTAAGAACGTTCTCCAGAAATCTCTACAAGAGATGTCCTACGAAGATACAGAGAACTTATTAACTATTGTCAAGTGATAATTGTTACCGTTTAATTTAACTTATTATTATTATTACTGTTTAACTAAACAATACTTTTAACTTATATAATTACCTACACCTAACATAAAATGCCTTGTTTATAATAAATCTAACATAAAACACTTAGAAAGTAAGATTACTTAATATTTTCTGTTCTAAGATTATTTAATTTAGATTCTAAAATTGTTTAATTTAGAGCTTTTCCATCTGAAATACAGGAAAAACTCTGTTATTTCCTAGTTCAGATCAGCATTTTAAACTACCTTTAGCATTAAGAGTTGACCTATTATTGTAAATCACATTTAGCATTAAGTATTTTCTGAATAAATATTCTATTCTATTCTATATTCTATTCTTTTTAATACTCAATATCAAAGCAAGCCATCCCATTTTGTTATGATCAGCTTATTTATTAACATGATTTTTTATTGAAGTATCGTAGCCAAATTATTTTTTAATATCTATGCTTAATATGTATGGGGATTGTTATTCAATTAGCAATTTTACACTATGAGCTAGTAAATTGTGCAGACATGCAATCAAGGCATTCATGTACATATCTTAGTAGATACGAAAATATGTGGGTATCATCGATTACCTACATACGTTAGTCCTGGTTAAATGTGGATATTTACCCCTCAATAGCAAAAAAAGGCTTATTGTTTGTATTTCTGAATGAAACTAGGCAAATAAATATATATATAAAAAAAAAATATGTGTAACCTACCTATAAGCCAACCCATTATTATTTCAGATGAAAACACAGCCTATCGATGTAATGCGCCGATAAACTATCATGACTGCATTGATGTAATGCGCTAAAAAACTGCAATGGCTCCGAATACATGATTACCAGATAACAAATCCTAGGTAAGAATTGGAACTTTTCATATGGTATTGTGATTATGATAGGATACAGTTTTGTGGTGCTGAAGTTGATAAAGTTATAACAGCCAATTTACTTGTCAAAACTCATTTGTACCTATCAGTTACAAGCGACAAAAACGTGTTTCTGAACTAAATACCTATGTAAGTAATTCACACCCTGTGAAATTTCATACAAGTTTCAAACGCACCGTCCGACCAAACCGGTTTTGGACAAAAGCCAAATTGTTTACTCAGCTATCTCTTTCGCTCAAAAACAATAGAGGTCGGTTATGGGACATATATATTGAAAAAAGCGAATACACTAATGAACAGTATTTCTACTCTACCCTTTTCGCACAAAAGTTCGCAGTTTCAAGTTATTGTTGCAATAAGTTACTGATAAGAAATTTTACTCCACTGTTTGCTGTGGTCTCCAAATGACAATAAATTACCAAACAAATAGTCTAGGTGAAATAACGTTATTACTACTCGTATCTACCTACTCGTATATCATATATATATATGTATATAATATTTAAAAAAAAAACAAATATTTTTATTAATAAGACGTTAATTTGCCTTATTTTTTTTCAGCGCAGCTTACGTGTGTTCTTCAATAACGTCGCAAGCAACAGTGGCTGTTCATAATTTTTGCAAGTTCTACACCTACAGGATTCCGTTATCTGGGCATTATAGATACCCTATTATCACCTACGAAGTTATTTAGGTATATTTATTAAATCCATTATACAAGGTGTTGCAAAAAGGGTATACTAAGCCGAATGCTACATGTGCAGCATGGTATATCTAAGCCTGAAACTGAAATCAGAATTTAAATATTCGCGAAAAAAATATATCATTTTTCATAGAAACTTAGTTGGTCACGTGACTTTTTACTATGGAGAATAAAAATAATTAAATCCTAATCTACCTAAAGATGAATGAAGGAATGAATAACTTAAGTATAAATAAAAGTACTTTCGGCCTGTGATGGTAATTAAATGAGTTATATTTCATTATGACAATAACCGTGATTATACTTACCTAAACCTACTAATGAACAATCTGTGATTACTTTAACTTAAGCTTATTATGATATAGGGCTAAAAAAAAATTATTTTTAAATAGTGAAATAACTACATATTTAAGTTCATACCATGTTTTTTTTATTGAACTACGTCAATATTATATTATTACTTAGCAATAAACCAACTGTGATTATTTTAAATTAAACTAAATATGTTTATAGGTAATAGTCAAATAATACTGAGATAATTGTATGAAACCTAATCTACCTAAAGATTGTTTAATGAATAACTTAAGTATAAATAAAAGTACTTTCGGCCTGTGATTGTAATTAAATGAGTTATATTTCAAACACCGTAATTTATTCTTATCGCTTGAGTGCTACCCTGTACTGCGTCTTCAATAAAACTAATCCGAATTTCACCGGCGGAGGTGGCGGCCACATCAACGCTAATAAAAAAACAAGAACAGCACTATTTGTGTGATCCCGGGATAGTAAGGGACGTAATAAATACCGCTTTGCTATCGCTTGTCAAGATGCAACCGGTGACACGTTCGCTCACGTGTTCTATGCGTGCGATGCATGCCGGTTAGAAAGGAGACAAGGATACCAATATTTGTCTGATTACGGGATAGTAAGGGATGACAATAACTGACCTAGGTACTACATCGCCGTAGTCGTCATCGCTATCGTTTGTCAAGATAACAGAGATAAATGTGTGCGTGTATAGGCATACGTTTTCTCTGTACACAGTAAGGTAAAGGCAAAAGCAATAAAATGTCATACCAAAGATTAGTTTAGATACTATTGATGCAAAGTATGACGAAATAAATGATTTATAGATAAATTCGACATGAGTACTTCAATGCTACGGTGCTATTATTTTTGTGTACTGGCTCGCTTAGGCATTCTCGTCCACTTTGATTTGTATGAAGAATTTGATATCATTATTTAACAGCTTTTATCAAGCTTAAAATTATAATAAATAGAAGCGACTATTTCACGACTATTTTTTGAGACATAATTCAAACCGATAGTCATAGTAGTTCCAAAGATATTCGATATTTTCAAAACCTCCAGCTATAATCCTCCACCAGGGCTGCAGCAAAGTACCTTTATATCTCTGCTATCTTTGGACGACTATTTCTGAAATTTGGCATGTCATTACGACTATTTCACGACTATTTTTTGAGACCTTAACCAAGTCGATAGGCCTTACCGTTTGTTCTGCAGAGGCTGGAGGATTATAGCTGGAGACCTCCAGCTATAATCCTCCATAAAGTATAGCTCTAACTCCGAAAGTATGATACGACTATTTTTTTGGAAAACACGACTATTTATGACTATTTCACGACTATTTTTTGGCATCATCAGAAATAGTTTCTATTGAGTTTAAATTTTGGAGGATTATAGCTCGAGGGACGTCTAGAATATAGTGAAAATGAGTTTTTATATGAATGTTATAAAAAAATAAAGTTACAACTTGTTAATTTTATTGTTCTTTTTCGTGTACAAATAATGAGTACTATATGTATCTATCTGTCTATGATAAACTAGGTTAGTTTCGGATCTTGCCTATAGACTTCAGTCGCGGGACGAGACGTATCAACGAGTAGTTCCCGGCTTGAGGACTCTGTTACACGCTCGTTGAAATGTGTGAGATAAAACCGCGTTCGAATATTGATTTATGCCTCCCGCGTGGACCTTAGTATTGGTAGTCCCACTGAATGTGTAGGCTACCAACTTTGATATGGAATGAATAGAATGGTGTAGAACGATATAATAAAATTGTTTAGTCCTGATTTAAACACGCAAAATACACCAGACACAAAAATAATGGTTTGTCGTTATGAAATGAAATAGGACATGGCATCATGAAAGCTTGTTAACTCCCAACAATTATTAGAAGTAGGTACATTAAGATATCTACATATTCGCAGACTAACTTATAAAGCCTCTCTCCAGCCTAAGCTGCTAACACGAGCTGGTAAAGGTTACGGTTTGGAAACCCGCGCCCGCGCCGGTCAAGCCATAAATAACGCCTTACGATTTCCGCGCTTTACACTGCCGATTTAAAAGGCCCTGTAATCGATGTTTTCAGTATTTGTTGCGCAATGTACCTAATAAACTTTCTTGCCCTTTAGCGTGCTAACTGCCTTCTACGCGTGAACCCTCACGAGGTTATTGAGTAATGAGTGGCGCGTGTTATTCCATCTCATATCAACAGTATTATTTTTAAATATTTTTATTGTTTCTTAATAACAACATTTTTAATTAATCCTTGGTTTTCTTTACAGGTAAGTGGCTACCACGGCAATTTCCTGTGATCTACTAGAGCGGCAAAAAGAGTAAGCCATATCTCTTTCTCGCATTCAATAAATAAGGTGTCCGATGTCGTAGTAATTTTCTCTGAGATATCGGTACAGAGAAATCATAAATAATGTATGTCAAATCAATCAGATAGAGATAGATGATACCACCCACAACTGTTGGTTAATAAGCGTCCTTATCGAGCAGGCCAGCCTCCTCTGGTTGAGTTAAATAATCATATTAAAACCAGAACTACCACTTTAGCGAGAGACCAGTGCATCTTGGACTACCAAATCCACCATCAAAGGGCATTCAGTAGTTCCTGGCATTTCTTCCTGCACTTTTCTTACATTACACTAGGTCCTTAGTGTAGAATTCCGTCTTAATGATCAGGTGTAAATACGTACATAGCTACTTTTTCCCAACACCTTTCCAGTAATATGATTGACTGCACTAAATAAGGAGACGTTAGTGTAACTAGATCTTATCGGAAACCTCTTGCACTAATTGCGATACGAGTCGAGGTTTACGAGAAAAATGGAAAGTGCCATAACTTTTATGTGTCCAGTCCTTCCTTGCTATCGGATTCTCTCATTACTGCTAAGTCGTTAAATAGTGGAAGATCCGCGGCCCATACTGCAACATCATTGGATCTCATACCCAGGTATTAACGAAATTTGATGATAAATCCCCTATGCGTGAATTGGCGATATTGTTCGCGTCGCGTAGCCAGTACTGGGGTCATTCTCTAAGTCGACGTTAAACGAACAAGAATTGTCACATAATCGGCACACTTAATACAACGAAATAGAGCCATGGTTAGGGCAGCGCTCCGAAATTTCGGAACAATAAATATCCGATAGCCACGACTTTATCTCCGCTCAGTCTAGTGTGTGCTTACCCTGAATGCGCGCCGTCTAGTGTGTGCTCACCCTGAGCTTATCTGTTACGAAGTATAGTTTCTCCGCATCTCCCGGGCCACAGATAGCTGCAATATTAATTCAATTTGCGGGATGGACTTTCTAAATGATGCACAGAGCTCATTTGTGAAATGACAAGTGAAATTGCAGCAGAAATGAGTGTTGCTTTCGCGAAATGTCCGAGTGGAAGCGACAGCCGTGCGTATCTAGATGCGCCCGGTCTATCGGGGATACGCATCTATGGTACGGGGCTAAAAAGTATCAAATGTAAAAGTATTTTTTTCTTTTTTGCTTTAAATGATTTAATTATGATGCTGATAGCTTGGTAAATAAGGAATGACAAGGGAAAAAACTTCTTATTCTGTTACTGGTAATGGCAGAGATATGTATTACAAATATGATGTAAATAAATACTTTACTTCACTCAACGGCGTATAGGAATTAGGATCCTTGAATATTATAACAGTTTTCAATCCTAGTTGTGTACCGCTATAACGTCTAAATCACAGTGTTTGCTGCAAGATTTATTAATCTTCCAAAAAAAGTCTATTCCAAATACATATTATGTCAAGATTGTTGTCATCAATTCAATGCTGGCTGTCCGTTGCTTTGATGTCCTCATATTTACGATACGACCACACCGCGCTGGCTTGCAAGACACCCGTTTTCATTCATCCACTCTAAATAAAGTCAGTTAAAGTTCATAATTGATAAAGATTGGCGGCGGAACTGAGTTCTTTATGTTACTTCCTAGTGTGATTTGCCTAAAATTAGAGATGTACCATCGTGAAATTGTCTACGGCTTTCGGCAGATGCTTTCTGAACGACAAATTGTTTGAACTGCCGAACATAAACATGATAATTGATTGAATTACTTAATATTTTTTAACTGTTTACTGTATCTGTACATATTATTAAGTTTAGATAGAATGCTGACTCATACAAAAATAGTGGACACCTCTACAATTTTTGACTTATTAATCAGGTAACAAAACAACAATGTTCTAAATTCAAAAATATGTTATCAACTTGTTTTTTTAATTGAAATAATGTTCTCTCCGTTATCTTTTTTTTTAAATAGAACTGTATATGAAGTCCCGATGCTATCAGTTCTCTATGGTCGTCGCTGGCAGCGACAGGCAACATGTCGCGACGTTGGCAGTAATTGCCTTTCGCGAAGTGTTAGTGACTTCATAAACGTTTGTTGACTCATAACGGGAATAGCTGGTTGTGATGTATATTTTTATTGCGCTATCTATGATTTAGTTTTTTTGTTCGACTTTTTCAATTAAAATAAAATAAATATTATGTAAGTATTTACGTACTTGAAATAAATAAAAATCATCTTGTCCCGGGTAAAGTTTGCCTTCTCCCTCAAAATTCAAATATGGTACTTATAATTCTCCGAACTCTGAACTGCGAAACTCCTCATTGTAATTTTATTACCCGTAAAATACTCATTGTAATTTATTCCTATTTAAGTGAAAGTACCATATAATATACAGACAATATTGTTTATCAGCGTGGGTCTTACGAATGCCAGTCTTGGCATATTGTGGCGAAACAATGGTTAACTGTTAACATACCTTTCCTTATGATTAAAAGAAAAGCTTTAAAAAAAATCGCCATATGCAAACAAGAGTATAGGTACATAGAATGGAGACCATGATAAACTATAGGAAAAGCAGCGGGGGCACCATCCGCCTGCTACAGCTGCCGTTACACGGGTTCGTTATCGATGTAGATAAACGTCACTATATCGCGATTTGCCGTAAATTCGGCGCTGTGATTGGTAGAACGCGAATCGAGTTGAGTGCTTCTATGCACCGAAAGCACAGGAAAGGGAGCCAGTGTACGAAGCGCGGGTGTTTGTTTTATGATCCGCTAAGGAAATATAACTCATTTTATTTATTTTCCATCCAGGCTAAAACATTCCACCTTCCGGCTTTCCCTTACTTTTCCACTCGCAATATATCAAATTGGCGCCATAAATAGTGAACACAATGTTGTTTTCTTCATCCTCCTATTAACGTCAGAGACTCGCTTCACACGCAATTGTTTCCAATAATCCAATTCAACTAGCGGCCATTACGGCGATGATAAACGACAAACGAAACATTTCATAGTTTTTGAATTCAGAATTCGGATTAACATTTTGAATAGAACTTGAATCCTTGGAAAGTTTTCCTTTTTATTTCTTTTGAGTTCTGGTTTGCGTTATAGAAATTGTTACCGGCCAGGTCTATGAATAGTTTGGAAGGAGGTAATTGGAAGAAGGTAGAATATGCCAACTTACTTTATGTGGCCGGTTCCGAGGACGCGTCGTCGTGGGCGGAACTGGGTGCAATTAAAAACCTACCGCCGCCTGACGGCCTGTCCAACTAAATAAACTCTCGCCATCAACGGTAATGGATCTTTATTGTTTCATTGGGAAAGCTCGGCTGGCGAATATATTTCGAATCGTCTGGTCCATGGTGATTCATCAACAGAAAACTAAGTATCCTGACAAAGCTACCAATATTATCACAGAAGTGGCAGTGGCGGTAGGGTGATAAAACGACAACCATTGGAGCAGCTGAGTTGGCCAGGTTAAATGATCAGGATCGGAGACCACGAACAAGCAACCATGCACATTCCTCCTCCCCTCTGGACTAACGACATCATACAGGTAGCTGGATGAGGAAAAGCAAAGACGAAGAATGGAGGTTTTGGCCTACTAATTGGTTTTTGTCTAGCACTGGACGATTGCATCCAATACGATAATGAGGATACAACAATAAACAATCTTATAGGTATTATAACCTGGTATTAAGAGTCTGACAGATTTCCTTCACTCTATTAACTGATAGCGTCTTAAGCCGTAAGTTATAAGTACCTTTACTAACAGCCTTTGTTTGTTTTACAAGTTGTAAATGAATTTAAAGCCTTGTAATTACAATGTTACCTGCCATAATTATAGTCCACAGTGAACTGCGAGAATTATTCCGTACTGCGAAGTATAAAGTCTTCGACAGCAGCAAATTAAATGCGGTGGCGATCCATCTCTGAGTAGCAAACAATGGTTAAAGTCTTGGAGTCGGCAATTTTTCTGTCAACGGTCGGGCCCCATCGGGCCTTATACGGGTTTTCATGCGGCGTCATTTTTACGTCGCGACTATTGAGATATTTCGGCTGACGTATCGGGAACGAAAGGTCACCCCGATTATTTTAAGCGAGACATTTATCTCGACTTTATTGTTTTCGAGTTCCGCGATAGTCATATTGGGACGTCTTAATCGATTAACCGTATTGGTTGTGTTATATTTTACTACGGCGGCAGTGATTTGTAACTAGGCGCCTCCACCAATACCATAGTCTTCTGACAATAATCTACGAGTACCTCTGCTCAATTTATATTATGTGTAAGAAAATAGCGAAGGAATGACGGGTTTCTCCTAAATAAAGTCGGTACACTAATCGTAAGTCAGCAATTTGCTTCTCTATGCACAGAATAACAAAACATACCATAACGGTGATGCCGTAATCCAATTACATATTATCGAATATTTCCCGCGGAACCGGCGTAGTTGTCATAAACATCGCGCTCGCTTTCACTCTCATCACGCCACGTGTTTCCGCCGGAAGGACCGGATTTTTGCCAGAACCGCGGTCAATGTTGGGCCCGTAACACTTCACCGAAAACATGTTTGTGTGTAGCCTTAGGGCCCTCGTAATCGATTGGATAATCGAGTTGACGGGCATCGATAACTCGGTTCGATGTCAACGAGAGATTTACTTTTGACGCGGAGCTAACATGGCGAAAGGCGAGCTGTAAGCGAGCTAGTTACGATGTAAGGTTACTTATAATAGCATCTAATGAATTTAATGTTGATTAAAACGATAAGTTTCTTCATAATAAGAATCGTTCGGGTCTAATGTTTCGAGTCTAAAAGTGGAAGTAGCATGTTGCATAAAATATGTATTTTATATTTATTATTTTAGGTTTTTGACAAAAAGCTAAACGTGCGCTGATGATGCTGAGTCTAAAGTTTAACAGATCGCAAAAGAACATGATTTGATAATAGTTGTAACACCCACGCGTTTTTTTACCAATTAGGTAACGAACACTTCAAAAACACCAAACCGCGTACAATAAATCAAAACAATTAATATTGAATCGCACTCTAATTATCGAATCATAAATAAGGATCCGATTCTCAATTTGCGAGCCGTCATATAACTTGTTCAAAGTCGTAAACCTATCATCATCGCGCAATGCTCAAATGTCGAATTTTGCATCAAAACGCCGCGAAAGCATTAGAAATCATTATCTTCCAGAATTGAGTTTCTCACGGGTGAAAACTAATATTCACCTCTGCACTTTCGAAGGCGTATCAGGCTAATGGCGGTCCGCTAATAACACTCGTGTACTGTCGACTACCGTTTGTTGCTTGTGTTTACCACTAGATGGCAGTATATTGTGTGGTTGTATAGTCTGAATTGCAAGGCAGTAAGGTGCATTTGGTTTGCGTTTGGCGAATTTATCTTACAGCATCTGGTAGCACTTTAAAACCAACAATGTGCTTATGATATTACATACGGTAATTGGTTGGTGCAGCAGGCTTTTGTAAAATATACTATGTAAGTCTAAGTACATGGCTTCCTGAACTGTATTTATTGTATACTGTACTTTACTACACACTGTGCATACATATGAAAACCAAAAAATAATATAAAAATAGTTTATAGCTCGAATGAATCTTAATCACGGCTCCGATTTTCCTCAAACAAATCTTCTGCCCACACTAAATCTTTTCTGATGAAAACATTTAGCAAAATAGTGTCTTTTGACCATTATAAGTAATAATATGTGGGGACATCTCACACACGGCCATCCGACCCCAAGCTAAAAAGTATAGCTTATGTAAGGTTAAGGCAGCGGTTAAGTACAAGATGTGCGGAGAGTATCCCGTGTCCGAACGAGGCACGATCAACATTTAATGGCGGCAATTAATTTTACTTACACCTCCGGCCGGTTAATAAGTTATATCATTATGGTAATGAAATTAAACTGCTTTTTGGGTTCAGTTTGTTGGTAGATATTGAGTGTACGTTTTTTGTGGTATTGAGGCTACTTATGGGTTAAGGTATTATTCGATAAGCCGTGGGTTAAAACCCTTGCAATGAACCCACGGCGAGAGAAAACATCTGAAAAAAAAACGTAAGTACATAATGGTCTACAATAAGGCCTAAGTAGATTACACAACAGTAAATAGTTGTTTCTGCGCCACAAAGTAAACATGCTTTTTTACTTGCTTCAAATAATTATTATCATATACAAATAATACTTATTAAATCATGAAAGTGACATCGTTCGTTTTTAAATTTATTTGCTCTCGTGTGGTTTCCGAGAGTTCGATTTATTTTAACTGCTCCCATGTCGGCCATATTCTAGTGAGCGATGCGGCTGTGCTTTAGTTGGTACCGTAGGAATTATACAATAGACAGTTTTACTACTAAAATATATCTATTCTAGGAAACCTTTGGCTGGAATAGATATCTTTTAGTGGTAACATATAAGGTGAAGTGCGGTAATTGCAACTCACTTCAATAACTCCCTCTAGAGTTACTTCATTGTAAAACGACAGACTAAAATCAATTTTACATCATAAAAGTTCTACCCAAAAATGTAGATAGCGCTGATAGCTCAAGAATTGTGGGAGTTATTGAAGTGAGTTGCAATTACCGGATAGTTGCAATTACCGCACTTAATCCTTACAATAGTAAAAGTATTATTGTGTGAAAAATGTTGGGAAATACTGGGATAAAGCGAGGGCCATTCCATTCTGTGAAATAATCTAGATGATTCAGAACAAGACATAGTCAAAGTCAATACAAATCTTGCAATATAAGGCAGTACTGCCAATGTGTAGGCAGTATACATGTACACTATACCTACCGTTTCCAGAATAGGCCACCCTCAAGACGCCTCATTCTGTTAAGGCAGTTTCAATTACTGCAAGGATCGGATTGTTTTTCATTGCAATACAAATCACGGCGCTTCCGAAGGTATTCCAATTTATTGGCTCGCAGATACAATAATGAAATAAGCCGTGCCGAGCTCGAAATGAGATCTCGGTTCGCTTTTGTTTTCTATTATTTATTTAATAACACCGTGTCAAGAATTGTTGCTGAGGCATAATTAAACACGAGTGAAAATTTTATTCTTCTCATAGGATTAGTAACTTACCTAATGTTTTGCCCGACTTGTGTTGAGCTTTCGTGAGTGCCGAAATGTTTGTTTCTAAGGTCCGTTCCATGGTGGTGACGTGAGTAACAAAACGCGAAATAGCCCTTTCATCACGCAATGGCTTATTATTTTGCAATCAAAAGTGATCAGATCTCGGCCACAAACAAATTGCTGTGTCGAAATGTAGGAAAAAAAATAATTATCCCTACACGCTACGATACGAGGCTTTGTTTATTACTTTCTAATAAATTGCTCCATAATGTGGAGCTCCGAGTTTGTTTATTGTAATCTGTAGGCCCTCGGTGTGTAGAAGAGTTCGTTTGAATAAATCGGATATTAGAAGAATGTTAGTATAGTACCTACACGAGTAAAAACATTAGTAAGAAACGGTGTGAAAATTATATAAACGTTAGATATTCGAGTTACGAACTTGTAAATCGTTTGTCAAAGTTCGTGAGCTGATTCTGTGTAGGTACCAACGACACCCATAAATAGTATTAAATAATCACTCGTACGTTATTTAAAAATAACGGACCCTAGTTCTAGGTGTTTATCTGATTATGTGTCTTACATTATTACTATTGTAATGGGTCAATAAATATATGAATAGCAGAATACCATCTCCACTAAGAATAATGCATTATGTGAAGATACTGATACTCTAACTAAATAGCCCAGATCAATCATATCAGACTATTTAGGAGGTCAAAGTCCGTATTTGCACGGGTGATGGTCTATTAGGGTCACGGACATCAAAGGTTTGTTTTCCAAAACTATAAATGAGATAGAGCTGTGTAAATTGCATCATTGTAATGGTAATGAATGACATCGTTATGACGGGATTATAAGTATTGTTTTGTTTGAATATATTCGTTAAGTACGTATTATCAATTTAGTTTTTTAATGGTATGGTAAGGTAGAGTGTATGACAGAGGATAGGGTAAAATAAAATTGCAGGACATGACGCACAAAGCCGACTCTAAATAGGTAGAAGGCTAGGAATCAGAAGAAGTATTTTTCTATAATTATAAAGTTGTTTGTTAAACGTAAACTGTTGGGAAACTCATGCGGCGGACAAACATGGCTACTTATGTAAATACCGTTCAATCGTTTTTAAAAGTGAGTTAGTTACTCTGATTTACTTTTACTGCGTAATCAATAAATCTTACTAAGTCTTGCCCCCGTCTCCTTGTTGCATTGCGTAAGAGCGTTTTGAAGCACAAACAAATACAAATCGGTGGGTCTACCATGAGTATTTTCGAATATTCGCGTTTATTTGATGTAATGAATTTCGTATTTATTTAATATTATGTTCACTAACATTCCATATTTACTATTTTAAAAAAATACAACCCTGGAGCTAAGTGAGGGGTGTTTATTGACTTATATGGGTAATACTTAATATTGTGATTAATGTATCTGCTTGTCTATCCAAAACTGGGTCGGTTTTGGAATTCATTTCGAACGTTTACTTATGCGTTCTTCGGTTTGTGACTAAATCGATAATTTTATAAAGATATTGGCGGATAAAAAATATATTCTTATAAAACATCAAAAGAGTCAAACAGCCTCTTAACTTCTTAGCCCAGATCTGTTTGGTCTTGAGGCAAACATAAGAATTGCATGAAGAAGGTTGTGTGATTATGTAGATCTATACGAGTCGAGTTTGTTGAAAACAAATCGGATCACGGTAGCCCCACTGGAGAGTCCGATTTAATCGGATTTAAATACGTGTAGGTGGGCATGCATAATACGTCGTTTAGTATATCATTAAAGCACATTTGTTAGGTTTATAGAGAGCAAAAGTAATTTGGTTTCACTGTGACGGTGGATACGTAATCATTTTGTTGGACATTTATTTTTGTCAGTCAAGTACCTATGGAGCTTTCAATATTCAACTAAATGGATAGTTAATTAAATAATGTTAGTTACAGTAAAACTATAAAGTCCTGAAAAAGGAAGTTGATCCTAAGTAATTGTTAAAGACCGTATTTAATCGATGTATGTATTATATTTATTAAATGACAAATCCGTTAAAAAGCTATTACCAAACGGTATTTTATTTTTTAAAGTATGTAAATGTAAGTAAAAAACTGTTAATGATAAAAAGTATTTGCAAAATCGCAATCTTTATTGTCATGACTTTATAGTTGGACTGTATAATGTAGGTATTTGTCATCATCGTCAGCCCGTAATCGTCTCCTACTGGACGCATCTCCCAAGGTACGCCACAAACTTTCATCTTCCTCATCCAGCCACTAGAACTGAATTAGTGATAACATGTTTAGTGTTAGTTAGTAAAAGTACGCTTACTATATAAGTTAAAATGAAACAAGACACAGATAAACAATAAAACAACTGTCTTTCAATGTATTTAAGTATAATTTTTATCAGCAAGTCATCAGTCATCCTTATTGGTGTCATCAAAGCTTTTGTATGCTTTAAGAGTTTATAATAATAGTATCTACATATTTAAGATTACGCGATTTTACGTTAATGGGGGCTTTTACTAAGTACCGTCTAGTCGGTACGATAGTAATAGTATCCCAAGTAAGCCGATTACGTTAGTAACTTTACAGGTAAGCTTTGATAAGAACTTGTAAACCATGAGACGCTTAAGCCCTCTGATATTATTATTTGGCTGCCTCTTTTGTTCCATTACCACAAAATCAGATCCACTAGAAACTTAACTTAACCATAAACATAAATATTTAAATATCTATTTCATAGTTGGCAAATGCTTCCATTTCGTATTCCTTTATTTTCAGTCACGGTTCGTATTCATATGTATAAACTAATTATCTCTTTTTGCAACTACTTGAAACAAAATCTAGTTTTACGTCAGATTTTTCAATTAGCTAGATGTTACTCTAGCCTAGAATAGTCTATTCTCAGCTATATGCCTGTTGTCTTTTGAACATACCTATCTACCTCAGAGGCTTTACTACTACTACTACTACTACTACTTTGGGGAGCGTCATGATCAAGCGTCATGTCTTGATGAGGAAAGCATTTACTATGCTGTTGGGTTAGTGTGAAATGTTAAAGCTAGTGTTTATGTGAATGGTAAGTAATACAATTCATCAGGCGCGCATCGTGACGCCGCGAACCAGCGCCGCTTCGTAATTAACCCCCAGTTGTAGATCACTACCACGAGAACAACAATAGATTCGGTGCATAAATAATAAAGCGCTCGCTTTCCACTGCGCCTGCGCACAGATCCACGCCGTCATCTATCATTACGCCGGTATTACACCTTCGAAGATTCCACACTTTCACTGATAATGCCGTCTCAATTATGCAATTTGGTCGGAATAAACTCGTGTATTGCGTCACGCCGTGATTGATTGGTTTGTGATTAGTTTCTCATTGTTGTGGGCCGTAATTAACGATTTTGTGTGAAGTTCATTGCGTCGGCTATTGAAGAGTAGTTTGCTCGTGTCGAAGGTACAGCTTCGGCCGGTGTCTGCGCACAGGAATAGCCCGTTTCGTCCTTGCGTTTCGATTACATTTCTTGTGTACACACCTATATCTCTGTGTCGCGTGATTCATCGCCTGCAATAAGTTTAATATCAGTAATTGGTCGAGGATGAAAGTAGCACGCAGGGCGCCGGTGTGTGGTCCCACTAATTACTAGCGACGACCGCCGCGATCACTATCAACTGCGATTGAGCAACACCACCTATTAAGGGAACTGACGAAAACGCCTCCGTTTAGTCATTTAGCGTATCATTAAAGGCGGAATGGCTGAATGGAAGGATAACGGGGTTGCTGAAATGTGACTGCGACGCTTCTGATTGATCTAGAGAGGGAGCAAGCGGTCCAAGTAATTGGGAATTCGGTCGTAACTCTTTCACTTGATTAATTAAGAACATTACCGGAGATCGTGGCGCGGATTCCGCCGGCGCCCGCTGGCATATCACGCGACCGCCTCCGCTATCCACGATCAGAAATCGGCAGGATTTACACCGACCAATTGTCCCCAGAATCACCAATTAAAACTCGCACCTTGCAGACGTGAATTGCACTTTTATTATCATTTATTTCTCGACGGTGATATATTTTTACAGGTTCGTAGATTCCGAACAGCCGAAATTGAAACCCTTATTATAGTATGTAAGACTTTACACTGTAAGCTCTAAACCAGTTCTGAAATTTAAAAATAAAAGAACCGACCAATTCGAATTTGTATATTTTGATTAATCAAGTGCCTTCCAATACGTACAATGGTCGAATTCTTAATTCGGGTATGAATTCTTTGCCCATTAAAGATCTGATAATTGCGTGTGTAGTTAAGTTATTATATTGTTATTGTATAATTTTGAGTAAGCTGCTAAAGAGAATCGTTTTAAATTCTAAAAGGATACAAATTTACATTTAATTACTCGGTGGGTATCGTAGTTCGCGAATCGGTGACTTGTTGTGGCTTGATACGGTATTGGTATGCCACCGTTGTGAAATGAATTTTTGTTCTGTAATTCCTGGCATTCGTATACATTACGCCCTGTTTTACCTCATGACTCGATTTAGTGTGGCCGAAAATAAACTTCGTTTTTTTATACGCTGATATAATATGTTACAATGTAGTAAATAAAATAGTTTTACTAACCACACACACACACACACTCACGCCTTGTACTAATGTACTCCCTTGCGGGGTAGGCAGAGGTGCATTGCTGCACCCACTTTTCGCCAGAGTGTTATGTTAGTCCCAATGTAATAGGGGGCGGGCCTATTGCCATTTTACGGGCACATCCAAGACCCGAGAACAAATATCTGTGTTTAAACAAATATCTTCCCCAGCCGGAAATCGAACCCGGGATCTTAGGCTCAGTAGTCAGGGTCACTAACCACTACGCCATTCGGTCGTCTTACTAACCATTAAATTTTAATAACCAATAAATAAATAAATAAAAAAAAAATAGGTGCTGACTGTATCGAACTGTAGCTGATTGCAGTTACAGTTTAGTTAATTTGTGCTTTACTGTGTATTTCTTAAATTATTTTTTGATAGGTACGTTTGAATTCGCCTTCTCCGGAATACTCACATTCTCAACATGTTATTCAATGTTTTGAATAACCCTTCTTCCCCCCAATATCTCAAATCTAAGTTTTCATTCCTATGTTCCCACGGCCGAGCGTTGAGATCTACAGAGAACAAGATGTTGAGTGTGCCTGATCGTAACGCTGCTTCTTAGAGTGACTCGTTTGCTGTGAAGGCGGCGTGTCTGTGGAACACCTTGCCTGTGAACGTACGACTATCACCTTCGCTTGCTACCTTTAAAAAGAGCGTAAAGGATCACTATTATCAAACCTTAGGTTGGTAAATTATAATTATGTAAGTAAGTAGGTATATGTATGTATTATTATAGCCAGTATATATTATGTGTATTTTGTCTCTTAGGTATATGTGTATTTATTTATTATTATTTAAGTAGGTTGAATAGGTAGGATAATTCTAGTTTATAGGTTTATTTTGGACATGCTTAATGTAGTCTTAGTTACTTATATGTCTGCATTTACTGTTTTATTATTGTGTAAAAGAGTTTCGTTAAATTTACCTGAGTTTTCCACCAACCAAGGGTTGGCTGGAAGAAATTGTTTTTGGGCGGGCTGCCTTTGTGTACTAACTTCTTCTTAATTTGTATTTTGTCTGTGTATGTTTTTTTTAAGTATGCAATAAAGTGTCTATAAATAAATACGTATAAAAAAAGCTCCTGTTATGTTGCGAGCGTTTATAAAATTCGTGTTCGTATCATTGTACTGAACTATTTTTTACTTTATAAAAAGAAGGAGGTTCTCAATTCGTCTGTATGTATGTTTTCCATCCACGCTGACATACTCTACTATAAGTTGAATTGAATTTATATTTTTGAAAATATTTCCTCTTACCTACCTACATACAAGTAGGCTCAGTATGTGTTCCATACATTCCATTCCATATACACGGCTTATCCATATTAACATAAATTACGAGGTCTTGCGCTCCGCTACATCCAGTTGTAAGGAGACGACATATAAAGTTTTAAAACAAACCCATCCGATGCCAACGCATAAAGACCCGGGAATAAAGAATTCAGCTCTTGTTTTTTTTTGCAATTCTTTCTGCATAATGGGTGAGATTGACTCGCGATCCAGTGTTTCTATTTTCATTTTAAAGGTCACCGAATGATTTGCTATTCAAGTGTAAGAGCTATAACGCATACTACACAGGGTGTTTTAAATAAGAACTTCTGTGTTATTTTGTAAACTCACAAATAGTAATGTTCGGTGGTGGTAACACCACTGTATACAGTATTGGTATAGATTACGCAGTTTTACATAAAACTAAAAGTATATAATATGAAAATGTCTTAATTCATACATACTTAATATATGTTTAGTATTGCTTGTGATTCTTTAACGCCGATTAAATCCATAAAATTTTTGATCGATGTTTGGTTTTACATCATTTGTTAATAAAATCTTACCTTTTTGTTTCAGGTATGTACAAATGAAATTATTAAGACATATACATATCATTGTATAATCTGATTCAGCACTGAAGGTATGATATTCATTTGGTCTTGTTAAGTATAAATACGAAAATAATGTATATTTTTGAATAATATTTTAACAATCAAGATATTGTATACAGTATTACTTATTTACTTACATTGAACATAAATAACTACATCATTAACTTATAATCATGTGTGGCCAATCATATTTGCATGCGTTCACAATCGTCTCAAGATCGATATTTTAAAAAGGGCTTTTTAAATAAACAGATTCGAAAACAAAAGCCTATCGAATGCGCGAGCTGATTGAAATTCGGCGCACGCGCAGGTTTTGCTTAAAAGGCAATTAGTAGCCGATCAGGCGCACCGGGTGAATGTTTTTTTTTTTTCACTTTGCGAGTCCTTGCGGCTTGATTGATATGTTTCTGCATATATTTATGATACGATTTCTTGCGACAGCATAAGGATACAGACGCATACTCGCTGTCTTCTCTTATTAGTATCTACAATTACATTCGCTTGTAGGTTTTCCTCAAAATAAAACGACCCACGCAACCGCCGCAATAAAATAAGGGCTTGAGCATAAATAATAGTATGGCCATAAGAGCTGTAGTAGCATATCTAAACATCGCGTGTGCCAACAGCCGAGCGCACAGGAAAAAAGAATGCGAGCAAAAGCGTAACAGGAATATAAAAGAAATCCTTTTATACGAGCGAAAGACTTCTTAGAAAACAAGTCGACAAACTAGTCCCTATAAACTGTAGACAGCGCAAGCCTGTGAAGCATCGCCTTCAGTCTGTGAAGCGCTATTCAAATAGTGCATTCCACCTTCCCTCGGTGAGTGCTTACGACACTTGCGAGCCTCACGCAAGGCTACACACGAGGGATGGATGTTTAGTGACGACTGAATGGTGTAGTGGTTAGTGACCCTCGCTGCTATGCCGAAGGCCCGGGTTCGATTGCCGGCTGGGACAGATATTTGTACTCGGGTCTTGGGTGTTGATATTTATATTTAGTATGTAGGGTAACGTAACGTACCTTGGGACGCATGTACCTCGGGACAATGATTTTATTTAAAAAACCGGCTAATTTAACAAATTATAATTCTACCCTATGCGTAGTGTTTTACTCGTTTGGCAAAACTAGTGAGTCTCGTGATCATACCGGCATCAAGTGTGTGGTGAAGACAACATGAAGTTTTTTGGAGACGAAATTTACTTTTGTATAGTTTTTTGAGTTGCCTTACTTATATCACGTATATATTTTCAGTTATTTCATTTTTATGACACGGCAATTATCTGAAAGATTGCTAACATCAAAATAAAGATACTGATTTTTTTGTTAAATATTGCTTATTTGTACCTTGGGACACGATTGAATTTGTACCTTGGGACACTGTTTCCTATGGCTTTATACTATGGAAAATGTTAACTTCTAAATAACGCCTTATATCTCTGTTCTTATTAGTGGCAGAGTGAAACTGGACAGAAGAGATATGCAGCCAATCAATAAGAACAGATATATAAGGCGTTATTTAGAAGTTTGCATTTTCCATAGTACAAAGCCATAGGATACAGTGTCCCAAGGTACAAACGTGTAACGTACCTTGGGTCAAAACAATCATTTTTACTTTTATCTTAATTTAATAAAATCTGGTCATACCAAAGCTCCAGCACAAATACTTGTGATAATAGATTATATATCCTACCGAATAAAGAAATTTTCACATTAATATCTTGTTGTGCGCTGCGATAGCTTCATTCAAAGTTGGGGTAGTCGAAAATGTCCCTAGGTACGTTACGTTACCCTATCTATCTATGTATTTGTTTAGATAATATATCAGCTGTCCGACACCCATAACACATGTTCTGCCTAGCTTGGGGTCGGATGGCCGTGTGTGAGATGTCCCTACATATTTATTTATTAGTCAAGGACAAAAATAGCTGGGAAATTAATGTTTTGCACTATGATAGATCGAATTACGAAATTACGTGATGTTGTGTATTGCAAGATAATTTGAAGGTTTTTATACCATGAAATATTTTAAATCATATTTGGGTAAGTATTATGTTTTCTTTCAGTTGGATTAGGTACGTTCACTGAATAAGCTCCACTATGTATAGTTAGAGAGGTTAGAATCCATTCTCAGTTTTTCATTCTGTGACATTGCCCTAATCCCTTCACAGGAACAAAGGAAAACGGTGATGATAAGGAAGCAGTTAAAACTCTATTTGGTAATTTGCGAAGATTAAAAAAGAGATAAAATATCACCATAAATAAAAAGTCAAAGAAATCAGGTCACGTCAATGAAGGTAGTTATACAACTACTGCTGGAGCAGACAAAAGATACAGCTTCCTAAAGCCTGGCTTTATGGCTCCTTTCACCGGGATCCAATTTAAAAGCTACACGAAGATTGCACAAAATGATACAGATTTCTTGCTCGTCTTCGTCAATAGGGCCTTCACCTTTTTGTAGCGACACAGACACAAGCTTTCATAACTTAGTTTTTGAACTATTCATGAGCTGTATTCAAAGGAGTTGTCTAATCTATTCATGTTTTGATCCAATGTTATTATGTTCACTCGTAGAGCTTTTAGATTGCAAAGCACCCTGTTAAATTTCGCTACACATTTGTAGAATTTTGGAGATTGCGTCTAATTACCACGCGGAACACTTTTGTATGTAAAACGGAAATAATGAGAAATGCACTATTTGCATAAAATATTGTGTAATAAAAACTGTAGAGTGTTCACGGGGAAAATTGATATATAAATATCGTATAAATGCCAGCCTGAAATATCTAGCCACATCTAGAGCCGACGACCTAACACTACCGTAATCAATAACAATTTATAGATTGAAATATTGCTCACTGCCACCATTATTGTGGTTAGTACAATACTTATTTTACTTGAGAACATGAACCTCTAATTGCGCAGAATGGCAGTAAATCGTCTTCAGCCAAGACGCCAAACTCCTGCGGTGACATAATCACTCCTCGCCGCAATTAGGCGAATAAATGCTTCCTTGCGGTTTCCCCGTAGAAACGGTACTTACTCATGAGCACCTCGATAGGTCAGTTGTGCAAGAGCACGTATTAATTGGCGACATTATCACAGTCGAAGCCGTACGTGATTCTCCACTGCCAGTGTTTCAATTGCTACATCTATCGTCTCTGCTTTCCTGGTACTTTCCACGCGGCTCATGTTATATACTTCATTAAATTTAATGAATGCTGTGTTTTATGTTGTGCCGTCGTATTATGTTTTCGTTCTTAAATTAGTTGCAAAACATTGACCTTTATTAATCCGAAAATAATGCCAACGACTACTCCGTAAAATAAGCTCCTCGCGACGTCCTTAATTTGCGCAGTCAGTTGTTCTCGAGGCAAAGTGAAACTTGTTTATGCCTTTGTTAGTATAGTAGGTACTGGGTTCGATTCCCGCGGCGTGTCGTAGGATACGTGCTCGCCGATAAATCGCGCCCGCGCCGACACCTCGCCGATATCGCAGTACAAAGGAAAAGAGAAAGCCAACAACAAAATATCACCAAATCCTGTAATTGGTATTGACGTATTAAATAGCAAAGTTACGAAATCGTAAGTATTTTTTTATCCAAGTAAGGGGAAATAAGAGTCAATAAATAATTTAGGTCGCTCCAACAGGATTTTCTATTGTATCTCTTTACAACTATAGTTGTAAAACGCACAGAACTAGAAATCATAACGAACATAGATTTCTAAGACAGCAGGAGGAAACCAAGCAGCTTCTTACTTTAGAAAGTCAGTTATTGGACCAATAAACGTTTTTATTGTACACCCATTAAACTGTGATCCTCACTCTGGGAAAATCTAAGACCCTATAACTAATTAATCCTCGGTTGAAACTCAATAAAACGTTATGACATCCGATCGCAGGAGGATATTGACACGAACGGAAACTATTTCATCGGATTAACCAATTTCTTTGGATTAACAACATTAAACAGTTTACGTAAATTTGAAGACATGATCGTTTTTAACCGACTTCAAAAAAAGGAGGAGGTTCTCAATTCGTCGGGATCTTTTTTTTTTTTTTTTTATATTTTTTTTTATGTATGTTCACCGATTACTCCGCCGTTTATGAACCGATTTTGAAAATTCGTTTTTTGTTGTATTGGGTTGAGCTTCCAGGTGGTCCCATTTTTTTTCAGAATTTTATCTCACCCCCAAGGGTGGGTAAAGGGGTAAAAACAGGGTATGAATTTCAATTTTGGGCACATATTAACCGATTCTAATGAAATTAAGAACGTAAATATAGTTCTTATAACAAAAAATATGATGGTGACCTTGAGCTGATCTGATGATGGAAACGGAAGGCAGTCAGGGGAACTCCTCAACGGTATATAGCAACTACTTCGTGTTTAGGCTTGAATGATTCGTATTGATTAGTAGGACATTTTGGTATCATTTGCACCTTACTTTTGATTGAAAATTATTACAAATAAACTAAAAACTATTAAATAAAATAATAATTAAAAAATTTAAAAAACCGACTTCAAAAAACCACTAAAATGTAAGAAATAATTTAAGGTTTACACAAATTCTACTCGTATGAGACAGTACAAATATACCTAAGCAGGAACTGTTCTTTTTTGAAGTTGGTGCCATATTTCTTCAGATTACTTTGTCACCGCACCAACATCAAAAAAGAACAGTTCCTGCTTAGGTATATTTGTACTGTCTCATACGAGTAGAATTTGTGTAAACCTTAAATTATTTCTTACATTTTAGTGGTTTTTTGAAGTCGGTTTTTTAATTTTTTTAATTATTATTTTATTAGACATTGATATCATGAGCAAACAATATTTTTCATAGAAAAATGGTGGGTATTGTGTATTTGGTTTTGCGTGTAAGTACCTTCCTTTTTAGGAACATGTTTATGTCAGATACCTAACGTTTCCAAATGATGTATACCTATCCATAACCAGAAAACATATTTAAAAATATATAATTAAAAATATTAGTATTGAGGACATTTCTGTAAGTCTAATCGTTCTTAACTAAAAATCCAAAGTCAGTTAGTGAAAAAACGCAGAGAATGTTGTTAGAAGTGAGCCAAGTTTATAAAGTAGCTTCACCCCGGGGGGCTCCCGGGAGATGATGCATCCGCCGCCGGCTCGTCTTCTGCACTTTATTGATATTCCTGGCACTTCTTGTGACCGGGTCTCCTAGATTTCTGCTTAATTGATAAGCTTTCTTACCACCTTAACACCTTTAAAGGAATTTCAATCAGTAGATATACATTTTCTTGTTTATCTTGACCTCTTTTGACATATTAACACATTTGCAATGCAGCCGACACAATTTATGGTCAAGATTTTCAATAGTATCCGTAGACCGCGCCTTTTCGTGTCACCAGTAATTTTACGTTCCAATGTTTGTTTATATTACCATATATGATTCGGTCAACTCTATTCAGTATTTTGGTCCACAATTATTTAAATAAGCTTAACTGCAGGTGCAGGCTGATGATCGTACGAGGAGTCACGGGTCGTCACGGTCCCGTTGTATCTACGTGATCCGCGCCTCCGTCACTCGCCTGTTATTATTCAAGCCATTAGTCTAGACTTCAGGATATGGCACACTTTCTCAATCCATGCAACTTGAGTCATCTTCGCTTTTGATGAAATCGTTGCACAATTCGTCTTTCTCATTTCCGTCTGAAGTCGGAATCGTAAACAAAATAAATTCTTTAATATTTACAAAGATCATAATTATGGCGTATTATGTTTTTGCTTTCTAGTATTTATCATTAACACATCAAGCTAGGCATTCTCACGAGATTCGTCCTGACGATTATTATTTAGCCGCGTAAGTCAATTCAGGGAGCCGTAAATGGCGTGAATAATTACTTGAAGTCGCAAGAAGTGGTCGGAGCGCTCGCCTAAAACGTACAAAGGATGCTCAGACCGAGTCGGATACGCATGTACACGTTTTTTATCCGGGATGGAAAAAAATGTTGCTTCGTTTCTAGGGAGGGTTGTGGAAGATGCATCAAAGCGCTTTTGAGTGTGCCGAGTGCGTCTGGCGCTTTGCGGAGCGTAGAGTGTCCATGCTGTTGAAGTTTTGCGTCCGCAGTGCGAGTGCGAGTCAGTACAGCCGGGCCTCGCGCTCCGAGCGGTCGCGTAGAGGGGATATTCTGCGTCGCGTCGCTACGCACGCCGCCGACTTTTATTCGCGGTTTTCTGCCAAGCGTGCGCTACACGTGTCGGCGAAACAACACCACTCCAGCTATTTACGATTTACTGTGCACCTGTGACTCCGCAAATATTGTAACGCGATGTGAAAGACCATTGTTGGTTTATCATCAAGTGAACTATATTGGTGTATTGTGGGATTGTTTATCGAAACTACTGTCGGAATTATGAATTCGTTGGAGATGCTGTGTGCATAGTGTGGTGTTTGTAATATACATTTGTGAAGTTTGGACAGTGTTGTAAGTTTGGCCCGCTTTGTTGGAGTAGTTGAAGCGGCGCAGACTGATCGTGCACTAACTGTACCGATATTTCCGAATACGAAAATTCGGCGACAAGCAGAGCGGCCAGCACAGTTGGATGAACGCCAACCCTCCTGCTGCTAAGGTGAGCGAAATTCGAAACGATTTTGCGAACTTCGCAAAACTGACAATTCCACCTTGTCCTCTGCCAATATCAAAATATTACGTGCTCTTATCTACACCGGTAGCGATATCTGAAATTTTCCGTCATTCGCAAAATTTTACATGCTATAAATAAGTCCATATTCCCCTTTACCGGTCCGTGCAATCTCATCGATAGCCTTATCATTGACAAAAGAGATATGAGTCGTTCTCGTTATAAACAACAATAAAACCTTTCGATGTGATGTAAACTATTTCTTCAAGTACTAAATTACTCTGTTATCTTTCAAATCGAGTGCCCACCTTATAATATGTGTTAAAGACACGCAAAATATGAACGTTTTATTGTACAATTCTATTTGTTATCAACACGCAACTAAACGTTTCGCTATACCAATAATGGTAGGTATCGCGTAATCGTTTTCAATACAATTTGTTATCTCACCGACACGAACCTTGCTCCGCACGCAAACCTCAGCGGTTTTTTTATGTCAATCTCTCCTTATGTAAATTTCCTCGCCTATCAAGTTTTTTGCCTTGCTCAAGCCAAATCCAATCATGTATTTCAATAGTTAGTTATTTTGCCTATTATTGTTTAAGTAGTTGAAAAAGTATTTTTAATTGTATCATGCTCTTATTCATATCAAAATATTAATCGCCTAAATCTCCCATCTACCTGCCAACTTATGTTACTAATAAAACAATATATTTTTGATTGATTACTTTTTTCTTGGTATTATTTAAGTTTACAATACAAACATTATAGAATCTTATCTTGAACGGCTTATCTCTACGGTCTCTACCTCTTTAAATTCATAAACCCATAATGTTATTTCATATTCCCAGAGCTTTATCATCGTACAATTCTGCGATGAGCGAATCTGACCTATCATCACTCATTTCGCATGTAACATAAACCTCTAGCAAACACTCGAAATTATTGTTATTTAAATGACTGTAGATAACATTTCTGTTCGGCGATCCATCGCTTATCGTACAGACAACGCATCGACGTCTCGCCGCGTACGTGACTCTATGAACGACTCTTTGGATCCTCGATCACGTCTGACACACTCTCTAACAGGACCTCTTTCATATACTATAGTACATTGTCTTCACTATTTACGCACATTTGCTTACAACCCGCGAGTTAAATTCGGCCGTACATCAAAATTTCACATTGCGCACACGACTGAGTCAATCAAGACATGTTCCTAGCTCAACGCTAATGCTTTCAAGTGGCGCATTCAATGACTCAGGTCACTTCAGTACCATCGACCTGCTAGGAATAGACTGAACATGACCGATTACTCCCAGATTTTTCGTTTCACCGTTCGCGAATCGTCATTCATTCAATCAGAGGCGTTTGGCCTTCCGCCAGGCGCGGATCGTATGCCAAGGTTTGATCCACTTTTACATTCTCATGATACTATCGCATAAAATGGCTAGTGTTTTAGTGGATATGGTGCGGTGGTTGCGGCGGCGCAGCAGGTGCTTGACCCGACGAGGTTACGGTACCGTTCGTGATTGAAAGAAAGAAAGAAAATGAATTTATTTTGTGCTGCATAAATACACAGGACCCACACAATCAACAATACAATTTAAATATACTTAGGTTATATAGACGTTAGTGGTGCATCCGCGCATCGCCAAAAGGGCCCCTAGCTCAGCAAATGCTGAAACTTATGCCATGTAGCCTTTTTAAAGCAGAAATCTTGCAAGTTAGTTGTTAAAGAAAGTTGGCGAATTTGGTGTCACTTTTTATTGCATATTTAAGTCAGTCAAATTTCGCCGGGATGGAGTAACATTTTGATCTTTACCCCAAAAACTTGGTACAACAATTGCCAATTGGCCGAGTTCTCAAACCGCTCGGTCAAAATTAGTTTTACGAGTGTCCGCGCGGCGGCGGCGGCGGCGTGACGCGCGAACATCAAACAGGAGGGTTACTCTATACTGACGAAAAACTAACTAACGAGAGCTGTCGTGCAATCGACACGTTAAATACTACCAGACAGAGTCGTGGCTCGCGCAGCACCGCAGCAGCACTCTGAAACTTCATTTTTCGTCTAAGAGAGTGACCCCGCCGTTGCGGCAACACCATTGTTACGCGTATTATTAGTTCACATGCACCGTTTATGTTACACTTGCGCGGAGTTTTCATAACCTTGCTATTCTGTAATCACGCTCCGAAATAACCGCCTGTCTTACGTTTCCCATTGCCTATTTGTGCCGTGGCCACCTTCGGTCTATTAACTGGTACATATGCTATAGCTATGGCTAGAGTGCTTGCCCTTGGGTTAGAGTTGCCACTCAATCATTGCTATTAAAACCTTAATGCACATTATGAACACGAAAAAGAAACATTTTAATTAATTATAATGAAGCAATACTTTTAAACAATGGCACGATACTAAAGCTAAACACTTTGGTTTTAATAGTATAATCATTAATATGAATAACTTACCATATCCAAAAATATCTGTATCTGTTTACCTCTAGTTGCTCAATATTGAATTGTATTTTCGCTTTTAATCCTATGTCGGCTGTAATTTGGTCTAATCCGTGGTAAGCCTTGTGCCATTTTGGTGAACCTGGCTGCTGATTTATTGTTCCGTTACAGATTAATTAAAAGATTAGATGTCGTAATACTTTTAAAATATACTTTTTAAGAAATGACAATGTGGCTGACCTCCGAATAATACGTTTATATTGGTAATGAGCTCATGAGGTCGGGTATCAGTAAATCTGAGCTTCCGACGACAGTGTCCGAGACCCAATGAACGAGACTCTCGTATGAATAAACGCACGTAAAATTTTATTGTAGCATTGGCACCGATATGTCACACGAAAAACGGCCGAAAAAGTGGTGATTCGTGGTGGGGCTAGAAAATTGGAACGTGATAATCCATACATGGGTGAGGGAACAGGTTGTCGATGCTTATTCGAGTCGCCGAATAACGGTCGTGATAGGATGAAAAAGCTCAGTATTCTCATCCCGCGTAATTGGCAGGTCACATTCGGAATGCCGTCGGCTGACGAACATGCCCGAAAGGAAAAACCAACACCGTAAATGGCACAATGAATGCCATCATTTTAATAGAATTCCAATTTTAATTTAATACAAATTTAGTCTCTGTGGGATCCTCGATGTATTTTTATTGTCTTGTTTACGATCTCACGCAAGCACTGACCGGATGAACAATGTTCAAATTGTTATTGGAATGCACTCTCAGGCGGCTACGGTACATAGACCATAAATATCAAAATATCACCCGATCCGAGTGTTTCAAACTTCCCTTTTATGTATTTGTGTCTGCGCGTTGAGTAGTTTGAAATGGTAGAGGCTTCTAAATGGCAGCGATTACGTCGTGCTCCATATATTTAAATGTCATGACGCCGTCCGCGTCACCACCGTCCCGGGTAACGGTTTCCCTGATCATAACATTATCCCTGCACTTAGTATTAACGAGCTCAGTTGGCCCCATAACCCAGGAATGTGTGTTAAACGTTCTGAAGTGACGCTTCCTAGAAAGTTTAACATCGAGCCTCTACTGGATTATTATAAATGTAGGTCCTCGAATTCTGTGTAGATCCTACATAGATACAGCGTTGATGTCACGGTGCGTTATCGTCGGTCGTATCAATGCCAAGAGATGTGTGCTCGTGTTTATGTTGCGATGTATCTAGTATTAGAGGATCATCGACCCCACTGGGCACGTTAGCGCCATCGATTAGCGAGTCGTCGTGTACTCGTTCAACGTTTCCGTGCTTATTGTCTCTTGTTATCGTTCTCACACTACTGACTTGCTTACACACTTCACTCGAGTGTAACTTAAGCGTTTTATCCCATTCATGTACAACACTATGCAAACAACTCCACAAATACCTACTCTTTACTCTAACTTTCTTTTGTTGATCGCTGCGGTCACTCAGCGTTAAAAGAAACATGTCAGTATTTCTTAGATACGTGAAAGTGTAAGTTCAAGTTTATATTCGCGATTTCAACTGATTGTTACTTTCGTTTTTTTACGTATCGTATTTCACCAAAGTTTATCCGCTACATGACAAAAAGTCTGCAGGTTCAGGTGCGTTCGGGATACCGCCGTAAAAAACGGCAGCTGGCTATTCCCATTTTAGTGCCTCTCGTAGCGAAAGGTGCCACTACTAGCACCCGCCTTATGGACGCAGTATTACCCTAATAAATTACGACAAACACTAGCGAGTAAGACAGAAATTATTTTTCTTAGCACTTTAACGTAGCCTCACTGCGTTTTCTTTGCAGAAACCGGAATGCGTATGTGCCTTATCTGGTGGCGAATAAGACAGATTTTCCTTCATAGCATGAAAAGTGTCGTTAGTAATTAATTAAATTCGAATTGAGATTGTTCCGCGAACAGTTAACTTGCGGGAAAAGAGAGAAAATACTTTTTTGTCGAGCCGGTCGAACGCTGTGAGACCGCGTCAGCAGCATTCCTCGCATTAGATTGAAAAGTCTAGGTGGTCTATCTAGTAAATAGTTGGCATTGGGTGCGTGCCGCTGATTGCCGCCGGCTGGCCGAGGATTCCTCGATTGCGTCAGGGGGTCACTCTATATGACGAAAAACTAAATTTCGGAGCTCAGCTGCGTGAGCCACGACTCTGTCTACTAGTCTAGTTGTATTAAACGTACCGATTGCAATCAATTGCGGCAGCTCTTTTTCGTCAGTATAGAGTAGCCCTCCAGAATGGAGTGGCGAGGACCGCCTTCTCCCTGTAGACATGTTTATTGCTCTCGTCTGCTGCATCTGCAACACAAATCATCACTTCCCCGATCGCTCATCGCACACCTACTAGGAACAGAGAAACCGGTGAAATATGGCAGTGCATCCATTATTCATTCATTAACCCACTATCGCTTCAACCATATCGGGATAGAACACAAGAATAATTAAGTTTAATCATTCTAAGTCGACACTCTCAAGGGTTTATATAATTAAAGTTCAGTTATTCATATTTTTGCAAACGGAATAGAAATAGTTTCCGCATATTTACTCATATGCATAGTATTTTATAGGCCTAGCACATGGATAGAATCAGCACACTTTAGATTTATTTCCGCTGATTCAGTTGTCTTTAAGAATTGGCATCGATGGCAATGTCACACCTTGTGCATTTTTCAATTCAGCATCTGGGTTGAGTTTAATATAAAGTTACTCCGTGGAGTCTAGGATATGCGTGTTTCCTTCAGACACCTGGCGCCCGCGCCGCTTTTACTTGAACTTGACACTACCACGGGTATAGCAACGTGCTTATAAAACTTTCATACTGGAGCATTGCTTCTCAGTTAGATCATAGTCGAGAAATATCACATATTACTGGTACCTTAATTTCTATAATTTAAATTCTTTAAACAAACCATTAATTGATATCGTTATCAATGACTCTATCTTTTTAATTGCAATTATTATTTATACTTATGCGATTTTGTAAATTATGAGTAACCCAAATAAAGAGTAATAAATTCTTCACGTATCAAATCAGCTGGGTCCAAAAATACTCTTACTAATTTGAATACCAATAGAATTAATTTACGAACACGGAAAAACATACGATACATTATTTATGATCTGATACATGTGAATGTTTAGTCGTTTACTAGACAGTATTGGCTTTACGAGAGAAAGATGTGTTCTCATAAATTTATATAGAAAGTTGGGAATCAATTTGTGCATCTATCGATGGGTATCCGTCGCGTCGCGGTGTCTCGCTCGTGTATTTTCGCACGCGGTCGCCGCCGTGGTATGTTCTCTTTCACTACACTTAATTAAAATCATTTTAAAGATTCTTATAATCACCATAACTATGTTATTGAAACTTTGGAGTGTTTCTTTTGGTATCACATCCTATTACATACTGCAAACATAATTGTCTTTACAATAGCAATCGGTACCCCACTCATTCGATAAAATCGAAATGGAATGGTGGTTTGGCTGAATATGATGTATTAGCACCTATATAAGAATACAAAGGTGATGTGATACATGTAGTGTAGACTGCCTGAGTAGATTCTGATACAAATGAAGCGATGGAAGCGGTAGTCGTTGAAGAGCGGCCCGGGATCGGTCACGACGCCGCCGCGGCCGTGTCGCTACAATTAGTGCGCTCACGGACCCAGCAGGAGCCAACACCGTTACCGACGCTGTTCATAACCGTTGCCCGCTTATTTCGACATGGTCCTACTTCATCTGCAACTATTTCAGACGTGCAACTCTGTGCCGCGCCGTGTTCTGTTGAAGTCGGCGTGTGAACGATCAATTTCTCCGCATTTTTGATTTCTAAACTCCTAAGTTCATCTTAGTCTGCAGTTGCTTATCTAGTTTCTATCATATATCTGATACTAATATTTGTTATTCAAAGTCTACGCGATCAAGTTCAAGTCATGGCCTTGTCAGATTCAGGGTCGCAGATTGTATCTGACCCTATCCTGTCTGATTTAGAATGTTGCTGGAACATGTCTTATCGATCAAACGCTCGCTCTTGATACTCGTATTCGTCCGCTCAGTCTCAGCTGCTGTTTAAATCCAGTACGTGAGTTTACTGAGCGAGTATTGAAATTAGTGCGCGTCTAACCGATTAGCTCTTGGATCGAATCGATTTAAATTTTAAAGCATGCTTTGATGTTCCATTTTCTATTTGTGTCGAAACCTATTTTAAGTATTCCTTAGTCATTTTGCAGTTTATTTTTATTCTAATACATTTACAGATATATTATGTTGAAAATTGGGGTGTGAGTGAACTAAGTGTTACAAGGCAAACTTACAGCAAAAGTATATGGAATGAAACGTTGTGTAGCCCATAGGATGTTTACAAATCTCTTGTAACTGTTTGGGTTATCAAGGCTAGCTATATCTCGAGATTCGGCTCCCACTTATTCAATTCGCATTCTATATACAGACGATGACATGCGGGTTTCAATGGATACGGGCACCGCAGCGGCCTCCTATATGAATAAACAAATTTTCGGTACCCATCACCAATTTATATTCGATTGACTGATGAATAAATAACTCTGTAATAGGTTACACATGTCGGCTTGTATTTTCGAGGGTTTTGAATGTTAACGGTTTTAAATTGTATTATAATATGGGTCTTTTCCTAGTTATTTTTGTCATTATGATAAGTAAACACAGTGTTATAATTATTTGGTTAGGTATCGATTGACTTCACGTTTGCTTTCATCAAATATTATACATAATATTAATACTCTTGTATCTTTCTTACACAATACATTGTATTTGTACAGCTTATTCCAGTACAGTGTATATTTTTGCATGGACATTCAATTCCAGTTTGTTTCTCAGAGTCTATTTTTATTCAGTTATTTGTTTCCATCCCACCTGCTGCAAAAGGACAAGTTTCCTTTGTGTTCCATTCCAGTGCAATGTAAAAGTTGCTTCATGTAATATAACTTTGCTCGCGTATGTTACGTCTGCAAACTTTTATTATCCTAGTTTTGTACATATCCTGGTTTGTTCATTCTATTTAACTGTGGCTGTCTAGTTTGCCTATTCTATTTAGAAAATATTTTTATTTAATGATCAAAAATAGAATATAAAAAACATACATGCACACAAGTTGAGACCCTCCTCCTTTTTCAAAGTCAATTTTTAAGATTGGTCTGATAGAGATCGCTTTCAGCAATGAGGGCGCCTTCTTGTACTATTTTTTTATAGGTGCGTTGTAATTTTTTCTAATATTATTCTTCATGGTGCTAAATAAAGAGTATTCTATTCTGAAAATAATTGATCTAATCCAAGTTTAATTAAAATACTGCGTAGTAGACATCCCAACGATCCGCGAATAACTGTCGGTCTAGCGGAAGTGAAGCGCGTGCGTCCCGACTGCAATTAACTCCGCACTGCATTATATCCTGTCGTGTGGCTAACTGTACCGAGCCATTACCGGGATCCGCTGCATTATTGATAATCGCTTCGGGAATACTGCTGATATTGTCACTGATAACGGCACCTTTTTTGCGATTGGTGGACGCTTCCGCCGATATTGATGTTTGGCTGTTAGCGTGATGATGAAAAACATTAGAACTGGACTGAGGCTTATTTATGAAAATTACCATATACGACTAAAAATTACAAATGAAAATAGTCATTCTGTCCGAAACTCTCGTTAGTTACATACAAATTTCATTTTGTATGCAAATGAGCAAGTCCATTATTCATCCCCCATCTGTGTTGCCCTTCATTAGACAGTCAGTGAAAGCCGAATATGTAAACTAGTTACATCTCACAACCCTAGCTTCGCACCCTCATTCCTCTTCAATTTTACAGGAATAACGTCAATAGTACAATGGCTATAAAGGGTTACATCCACCCTCTGTGCCCTTAGTGACTGGACAACTGTTTAAACGGTCCTATTGGCAGAACCGTAAGGTTTATAATTGATTCAAAGAGTTGATATCAGACCTGTGTTAGAGCTATCCAACCCTTGTGAAACGCAATCATATTGCGTGACAATTTATTGGTATATTTTATAACAATGGAAGGCAAAAATTTATAACGTGATAACGTTCGTTCTTATCCGGTTTATTTCGTTTCGCAAATCCCGTGAATCGCCTTGTTGTCAATCGGGCTTTCGATGATTTACTGCAGTATTCAACTTTTTCCCGTCCCTTATTAAATTTCCGGTAATGTTATACAAATTAAATGGTGTATAAAGAGTATTTAATAATAATGTAATATACAGTAATTCATAACTGAGTGTTAAATCGTGCATTGATATCATTAAAAACAACTATCTGAAACCCTATGTAGTTATGTAGTAGGTATTAACATATATAATTACGATTTGTCCTACAAATGCAGCCACTTTTAGAATTCGACATCTGATCATGTCTCTTCTTTCTTATCATTAACACTCTACCACTCTCTTTATGCAATTTTCTTAAGGCTTTCACTACTTTTACTTTAATTTGCATGTAGTTTTGAAGTATTTCCAGCACCATGAACATGGGAATATCTGTGGGGTGCAATCAACGTCCGTTCATAAGCAGACATCGCCACCCTCGCTGCGGCGACGAATTATTTTGACATCAGAGGGAGATGACTTCATAGGATCACAAAGCATGGCGGAGTTTGGTATTAAAATGCCATCTTTCTTTATTAGCAACAGGCCTTTTTTATTACAATTTGTTTTCGCATCTATACGTACCTATAACGTTTGTTGCCTTACATTCGTAACCTACCTTTTTGAATTCATGATGTCAGTACTTACCTTTTGTAAGCAAAGTAAAACAACATTTCCTGATGCATTACCACGATCTTGAACTTCACCTTTATATTTTAAATTATGCAGCCCACAGCTAGGAATTTTAAACGGTGGCCAATGGTTCTATTTACGACAGTCTCATGGGGCATCGACCAATGGGAGGGCCGGGATATCGCGTGGCGGTCACGTGCGAATGTGGAGCGTGCATCCGATGTAAAGCGTGCCTCACTTTGATGTGTTTATTACAAAGTCGCCAGCCTCTGCTTTTCGTTCTGCTACACTATTAAACGCTCTGCTCTGTGGTTTACGTGTCGTTCGCAGTAGCGTGGGAATCCTAACTATTGTGACTAATGGCATTGTGTCATTACAGCAGTTTGGATTCGTAACAGTTGAATGAATTATGAAACGGCCACCATTATGTTTATTAAATCTAGTCTAAATGTAGCTTCGGTACCACTAGCTACTCATTCATTCACAGATGCTATGTGTGGTGCAAACGGTAAATACCGCATTGATCTCTGAACACAAAGGGAGAAACCTCATTATGGTGCCTGTTGATTAATTTCATCACCTTTTGTCATTGTTCGCGCAGCATGAACCGGCGCGTTGACCGATTGTTTTGTGTGTGCTCTTTGTTGTAGAAAAAACGTAAAAATCATGTGCCAACAGTGTTAGGCGAATTCGCACAATGCGCTCTGCATCGCGCATGCGCCATTGTCCGACGAATGTTCTCCCGTTGTGCAAGGGTAAAGAATTGATCTCCCCCTTGTGCGCCCTCTGAGCATAAATCTATAGTTTATTATAGATTATCTTTTGCTTTCGAACATGGGACAGTGATAAGCAAAGCTTGTCTGGGATCTTCCCATAATCGTTTTTCACAGATGAGCTTAATTTATCAGCATTTTCATATAAAATTATAACAAATTAGAGCTTTTCTAAAGAAAAACTTACTCTAATAATCAAATCATTTCATTCTCCTTTTGTGTCATTAAATATTAATATTGCAATATAATGACACAATAGTTAAACACTGTTGTTGAATATTTTTTCCAGTTATCCCCAACGGTTTCCTGCTCTAGTGTGAAAGCTATTCGTCACGGATAGAAAAAGCAGTAGTCCAGCAAACTCAGTGACGCAATCGCTTAGCCGTGACAGTGACACATGCGGTCGGAATAAGGATCCATTTATTTCTTCCACCACAGCCGACGGGGATTTGAACCCTCCAGTCCGGCTTTTATTTATTTAGGTCACCGTCTGTTTAGTCTTGTTTGTTGCAACGCATGAACGCACTGTTTCTATTTCTTCACCGAAAACCGGATACGGTTTCACAGAAAAAGCGAATTGTATATTTTTTGTGTCGTCTCTGCAGATTTTCGCAACGTAAACCACACAAATAACTAGTTGAGTGAACATTAAACAACCTGTTTCTCTCTGATAGCATCGCAGTTATTGCAGAAATGATAGCCACATCAAGTCTCTGGTAAAATGATTGCGCGTATGGCGCAATAATTTAGATTTCTTTCCCCGTCTCCCGGGAATTTATGGTCCCCTACAACAGACACACTCTGCTGCTCACCCCTCGTCTGCGCTGTCCCTCTGTTCCCTTCGAGTGTTACCTTCGTGATCACATTCCGTGACACGGCATGTGGATGCATCACCTGTCGTGGTTTAGTAACGAATTCCCACGGAAGGAAGCTTTCAAGTTCAGTCCGTTGCTCTCGAAAAGCATTCTCAACTAATTTGCAAGATGATGATTTTGTTTAATTGTTAATCGTTTAAAGTTAATCAAGTCTTATTGCTGCTTATTCAAATACATATTATTTCAATAGTTGATCTATGTTGACCCCACCAGCCCGTCAAGCCACCTCACGAATTGCTATTAAACGCCTGCGTTACTGCAAAAATCCATTCTTCAAGCTAATCACGACCGATAAGTTCCCAGGCCTCATTCATGATCACGATAACTTCGACTTCGTATTGATCGAGGGTTCACTTAGTAGTCACAAAAATGTGATAAGCAACATAAGCGGTGCAGTTAGAGTAATTGGGAATGGAGCTAAAAATGACGTAGACGTAGATACTGGTAATGAGTGCAGAATAACGTTATTTTATTACGCACTAGATGGAGTGTCCGTGCAAAAGAAACGTCTCGACCAATATACCTTTCCAAGTGAGTCCTTATTTTGAATTTATTTCGGTTAGAAGATATGTGACTTTATTCACTGGTACAATGGTTGTCATCGGGTTGCACAGTAAATAAAATACGACAACAAAGGAAAATACTGATTTTCCTTTGTTTTTGTATCTGACACACCATATTTTTTGTATATTGTTAATCTGAGATCTAGAGTAATTTAGAATCGAGTGGCCGGACCTAAAAACGACGTAGACGCAGATACGGGTAATGAGTGCAGAACAATAAAGGTGGTTGCATTAGCGATAAGCGCAGACGACGACGACGCTCATACAAGCGGCTGCACCGAGGCACACTCAAGTGCAATTTGTAATGTGTTAGGGCGTCCCTGTGAGCGCTGCCTTGACCTAAAATCGTGAGCCAGGCTCGTGCGCGTGCGCGTCGTTGTGAAACCGGCGCGAGCGCAGATTTATCACGGGGACTGTGGTCTAAGAAGCTGGGGACTTCCTGATAGCCGTTGGTTTTGAATACGTGTTTACGCTGTTAAAATTATTTTGTGCCCTTTTTTAATTGAAGGGGTTGAGAAGGAGCTAAATAAACTGCCCATAAACCGCCGTTTCTTCTTTCTTTGTTATAAATTCATATTATTGATATTCCTTAAAACCATTATTATTCATTCATTTTAATAGTTTAGTTGTGTATGTTGGACGGTCCAAGAAGTACCATATAATTCCCATCTTTCAAAACACAGTAAATAAAATTTAAGTACACGAAAAAACTTAACAATACGATGTTTTTATGTCATTGTTTTTTTTAATATAGCCAATCTGTAATATTAAATGTCTAAAATCGTGACATCAGTAAGCTTGTGCCGTATCTGGAACAACCCTAAGCTCTGCGCCTGCGCCTGACATCACAATAGCTCGTACGTCACGCGGTAGGCATCATCCTCCCCTAAACGTTTTATCTTTGACCGTGAACTGTGACACTAACAGGATTTCTAGCCGATTAACTTGATAAATATCCTCTTAATTTTAATCCCCATTATCTATTAGAAATTTTAAAATTAATTCTTGGTCCAATATTTATTGTTTTCTTTGCCTGTACATGATGAACCTAGCTTGACCCTCCCTGCATTATCAACAATGTTTTTCATTAACATAGTATTCGTCATCAATACGGGATTGTTACTTCGTGATTGACGATAAAAAATACTAAAGTTTAGAGACTATAAAAATATTATGAGTTCTTGAACTTCCATACTTTAATCACTGACCGTCACGTTACTATCAATGGTCTCTCTATTGTTTTGTGTTGTGACATTATGTTTCATCATAATGTAAATTGTTGATAACATCAAACAAATAAGATCCAAACAAAGCTAACCAAAATACTAAACAGCGTCTGTCAGATCATCAATGAAATTTTTGTTCGACGCCACACAGCACATTAGCATCGACACCGTAAGTAATCTAATGCTAACAAAACAAACCGCCGACGCAAATACTATGCATTCAGACATAACTGAGCGTATGCAAACTCGCTCGTGGATCTATCGCCGGTAATTAACATGTCCTCATTAACATGCCGCGTGAGTCACGACGGCTACCGTGCGTCCGCGCCGCCGCCGCCGCCTCTACCTCATGAGGCCTTCTTACCTTTCCCCGAACCACACTGAATCAACTCGAAAACTTTACGTAATCGAATCCCGCAAATTATAGGGACATAACTCACGTCTCGATATTGATCACGCTTATGCAACTAACGTGTGAATTTAAGGTTCTACTCGCAGAAGGATCGCGTTTCTAACCTTTACGGGTTCTGTGATCAGCGTTTTAATGCCAAATGGGTCCGTTGTTACTCCTATATCTATTCTGCCTTCAGGCAAGTGGCCTGCCATCACGAATTTATATGTTTTATTGCCAGTCGTAGCTTTGTGTCTATACTTGAGGTATGAGTCATGTTCAGGTAAAATGCCAGCGGTTACATGCTTAGTGTGAAAATATGTCTGCTTTGGTTACATTAACTACCAAGAAACTTTTACTAGCTACCAAGTTTACGATGTATCGTTGAGAAAATCTACCTCTACTTATCATCATCAAACTTTTTATGACCTTTCGGTGTGTAAATATTAGCAGTAGGTTTTAAATCTGCTACGGATTAGCTTCCGGGTGCCAGAATCGTGACGAATCGGCCGGTTTCATATTATTACTTGCACCTATCATAATTTTATGATGCAATATTATGGCTAATCGAACCAAGAAATACACCGTTACTCTCACTTTTTTACTATCGCGCCGGCAACCGTTGTGCCGGCTTTAAGTACCAGGTTACGTTCGACAACAAATTGTAGCTTGGTTTTAGTAGCGAGCGATATTGTTTCAAGCACAACAACTACAACAAGCTTACTGATGAAAGCTCTATTACGTAACCTCGGCCGGGTTTTTATTGTTATCCAACAAAAAAGGCGGTCAATGTTCAAAACATCTCAAAAGCCAATTGTATCGGGAAGTTTCGTAACCCCTCCCCGGAACGCACCGAGGAATCTGATGGCTCGCAGATGGCTGGAGTTTTTGCTCCACTATTGTGTTTCTATGAAGTAACTACAAGTCACTTTCTATAGACACAGAATAATATAAAAACTTGGACAACTTTGCACCATTTTGACTGTTTCCATTTCTAACTTATAACTTACTAGCTGTTCCCGCGAGCTTCGCTTCGCCTTAAAAAGTTTTCCCGTGGGAATTCCGGGATAAAAAGTACCCTATGTTCTTTCCCAGTGTCTATACCATATGTATACCAAATTTCAATCAAATCCGTTCAGTAGTTTTGGCGTGAAAGAGTAACAGACAGACAGACAGACAGACAGACACAGTTACTTTCGCATTTATAATATTAGTTAGGATTAGTTAGGATTAGGATGTTTATATTGCCAATTAAATAAGTAATGATTAAATCGACAACTAAATTATCGCTATGTTAATATTGCAAATTTACAATTTATGAAGGTGGCTTCAGGTTACTACATACAAGCACGATTAAAGTCATTATTTTACTCACAACTGTATCAAAGTTTCTAACATCAAGAGCACAGTTATTAGGATAAATATATCTGAATTGTTTCGCTTAATGATAGCATTCTTTTTGTCTAGCTAAGTCAAGACGTGTTTCTCAAGTTTTTACACTTATTACTGTTATAATAACATGCTGATGAGTTCACTGTCTTTAATTTTATTCTCATTCAACTCAGGAACTGCTCAGGTCTCTCATATGTCTATGTGAATATTATATATTTTATGTTTTTCCCCACAAACTAACAAAACCTATTTTTTGTTTCAGGTACGTTACAACAAAACAAACGTCACACCGTCACAGTCATCTTTAAAAAGTTGGTTTAAATTATGTATGAGTATTCAATTGAGAAATAAGTGTCATACGCTATACAGTCACAAATTAAGCATTGCAGCATTTTTACCACTATAAATGTTTACAAAAATATTCATAACTCCGTAAACTTGGCAACATTACGAGATAATTCAGCCACTTTCTGTATTTTAATGAATTTGTTTTTCTTTGTTGCGGAGAGCCCTTCGGATGACTGATATACCTACTTAATTTTAGGAAGTTTAGTGTCAATTTCGCCATAGTTGGTTAGAGCATAACCAGAGATTATGTATATTATGTTGACTTTTGACACATCTGTCAAGGATTTAATATGGAGATGACGTATAATTTATGAACCAATCCCTGGTTACGATCCAACCCACCCTGGCGAAATTGGAGCTTAAGATATTAGACATCACTGATGGGTACCGCTTTCAAGACGTAATTTTCTTAATTATAAAACTTTACTGTACTATTGATTCTTTATTTAGTCGTACAATGAATACAATGAATAGAACATTATTGCCTTTCCATTTTGTAGGAAACAATTAGCAGTCAATTATGGAGGCGTCATCATTGTTGTCGGTCTATAAAGTTTCGCTTTAAAAGCCTTTTATATACACTTTGACTCTATGATTTATTAAGATTATGACAGCTTACAGCGAAAGCATTTTCGAATACAAATTATAAAGAGAAAGCTTTAAGGACATTAGTAAAAGGTTATCACTTGTCATTCAAAGTTTGTTCAACCGACTTGTTTTGAATTTTTATTGTTTATCATGTCCTTTAATTGTGTCAAGTTCTCAATGTCATGAAAGTGTGTTCACCCTTGGTTCACCTACACTGATAGCCCATTTTATTAATCTAGGTATATTTTGACGATTCGAAATAAGTTAGTAAAAATCACATTTAGAGCTCATCTCATGATCAGCATTAGAATACATTTAAAGTTCAATTTTCCGCTGTCTTGATCCGATTTGAATAGTACTCGTTCCCGTTTACGCCATTGCGATGAATGGTTGCAGGTGAACGACCTCTCGAACCTCAACTATACGGACTGTCCTGAGCTAACGGCTATTGTTTTTGCTTGATTGATTACTGCGGCTAGTTCCCTTAATAATAATACTACATAGTATCAGCTTCGTGTTCATTCAGTTTCATGAGACGTATTTGTGATTACAGCAAGTTAATACTGTATAATCATATTAATAATAATAAGCAGACTTATCTGACTTATACATTCAGCAGTTTTTTTATAGCTATTGTTTAAAGAAGAAAAACAAAACCTCTTTCTAATCTAATCTCTATCTTGTAGTTGTATACACGTCACTGGCATAAAAGCACGTTTTACTTACTTTTTCTTAAAACATCTCAAATTCAGATTTAATGGCTTTTCCAAACAGGCCGTGACCCTCTGGCCAACACCTTGGCGTATCTTGATGAGCTGTCTCTCGGAGGAAATGCCTCGTCACGGCTACTGGTAGACGGTTCAGCAAGTGCAATGACTTCTCGGCGCATGCACATTGCACAATATTTACACTCATGCAGTTCTTAATTAACTACTCTTGTTACTAATCATCGTAACTGACACTTGATCCTGGCTACCTCATGTGAGGATTAAAGTTAATGAAAAAGGGAGTGGCGAACATGCCAAGATAGCTGAAAGCAATGACTTTATTTAAGTATATAAAATTAAAATTAAACATTTTACTTTAAATTAACAATCACCATCACTGAAATGATATCTGACAATCCGTTTGACAGGGACTCGGTAATTCTTTTAAAACATACGGAAAGGCTTGTGCTTAATTTTGCATAATAATCAATGAAAATGTAACGAACAGCACTTGGCATAAAAGTTAAATGTTGTCGTACAAGTTCAACATTCGTTTTATGTAAACAAGTTCGTTTATTCGTTCACTGTACTGCATTAATGGATCTAGAATTTACATTTAGTTGGTACCTTCCCACTTCCGCACCAAAATGTTCAGCTCTGTTTCTCAATGGTTCTTCGCTCGCTATTATCTAAAAATACCATCAAATGCTGTAGAGGGCTTTATTTGTACCACTTGGTGGGTTTTAAAGCAGCTCTTTCTTTTAATTATACAATTAGTACAGAAACGGTTGGATGATTACCGTGTGGTTACCTTTTGTGTCATGTCTTGTATAAAATGTTTTTTGTTTTCTTTAAAACGTTTGACGTTTGACTGACATTTATTTCTAGTTAGTGTGGTAGTTGGTGCGCGACTTTTTATTTTTGTATTATGCATTTCAGGCTTTTGTTTTTTCGCAAGGACTTTGTTTTTTACATTACTTGTCATTTTTTTTATATAAATATACAATCAAAGACTTATTTTATTCTAATGACTTATTAAATTAATGTCTTATTTCTTTTATCATATAAACTCAAACATAAAGTCTTAAAAAAATCAATTGTATGAATTTTACAGCTATGTAGAGCTATGCTGAGACGTCCTTGATTTACGAAGATCCTTTACAAGATTAACACTGTACAAGTGATAACATGGTTACAAGTAGTAGTATAATTTAACAATTCAACTATGTGCCTAGTAGAAAAACACATGATCACACTAATTGAATAATGCACGAGGTAATACAACATCAATTCTAGCCACCGCCGCCTTACGGTTGCATTATTTATGAGTGTGTGGTGTGTTCTGTTTGTATCATCTATATCTATAGCAATGACCATTGCGATTGATTCTGTAGCATCGTCCGCGTCATGTGTGTTGTGGTCTCGGGCACGTGGGGCGAGGCGTGATGCCGCTACTTTAGCCGTTTCTGTATCTTTACTGTAAAATAAGTAAGTTACTATGAACTCAAAATTCGTTTCAATTTCCTTCTAAAGGTTATTAGGTAGTTGATCCTTCATTACGTGTTATTCGACTACTTCCTGATATTTCCACTTAAAAAGTTTAATCGTGAATTATTTTGGAATACTAATAGGTTCTATATTTGTGAGTAAAATTTTTGTATGCGCAACAATTTTCATTTCTAGGAACCAAAATATTTGTTGTTTCATCGCTGCGTTTTTACTTCCTTATTTTCTTTGCCCGGTTAATTGCTGTTAGCAAAAAGTAATGGATCGGCTGTTTAATATGATTGATCTTCACGGCTGACTTTTTTCGCTATTCCTTACAAATTTATCGCTATCAAAATCATTATCTTTTTTGCTAATGGAAATTCCCTTCCTGAGTCCGGTTTCAATCGCTAATTTATCATTGTTGACGGATATAATAAGAGGCGTAGTAAACGTTGTAGGTACTGCTTTGATCAGAGTGAGTATACTGAGTATTGTGTGAGGGCACGCGATGGCTGTATTGTGTTTTATCACAAGGTCAGCCGGACGTGGCTTATCGACCTCGTGAACTTGTTACTGTGTACTGAAAATTATATAATATTGTCATTGATAGATATTTATTTATTAATTTAATTCTTTTTTGCACAAATGTGAAAATAAGTGTACAAATAAAATTTTTAATGGAAACCCTATGAGCTAAAAGAGACAATTTTGTGTTTATGTTATGATGCTACACCGCAAAATATACCTTGATATATCAACCTCAAAACACAAGTTTACATAAACGAGACGTTGCAAACAATTAAGAGGAGCGCCGACTCGGCCCACCTCTACACATTAGTTTTCATTACGCATCTCGTGCTCTATATTCACCATATATTAATTACATAGTAAAGTAAGAAACGATTTACATCGCCGACTAAATATAAAACCGCTTCTATGTCAGTCGGAGAGTAACGAGACATTTATTGCGGTATAAATAGAACATGTTTCTTGCCCTGACGTTTGAATGCAAGTTTTTTATCTGTTTCTTTGCCATAACCTATATTAACCTGGGACTAGTTGGGCCGTTCTGCATTTGATTAAGCTTACAAAAGTTTATTTTTGTTTAGTTATTCTGCAGATATACTACATAACATTCAGAGGAATGATACTAGTAACAGAAAATGACAGTGCTATAAGATAATCGAAGCAATAAATATTTAACTGAAAATAGCAAAGTCAGTGAAGTCATAAATGGAATCTGCCACGTCGACCAAGATAACTGTTGGTGAATTTCATCAGATATTATCAGCGGCTTCTTCACAGCAATGAGGCTTTCGTGCAACGTGCCGACTCCGCCGTGTTAGTAAATCAGACCCACTCAATCGAAAACGGAAACAGAGTCGTCGCTGCCTAACAAAGATAGAAGAGACCCTTTTCTGTAATAATTTTCCATTCCACTGATTCCACTTATTCATTTCTTCTTGGTATAAATTCAATCGTCTTGTAACCCGGAAAATAAAAAAGTAATGGAATTAAATTTATTTATAATCTAAAATAAAAAATAATTAATAATAAATAAGCAACAGCTTCTTGCATATTGGGCTATTGTGGAATCCGAGATTTAAACAGCCATTAGGAGAACAACAATCATTATATAACTTTTTATTACTTCTTACATTTTAACGACAGCTTTCGCTATTAGTTATACTCATAAATATTCAATAGGAAGATGTGGTGAATGAGGCCGGAACGTTTATCTAACTTCCTCGTGGCAATAAAATCCTCGACGCTTATGAAATATTGAATAACTTTAGATCCAAATTAATAATTATAAGTCCACCAACAGAATAATGAAAATTCTCATCTGCTCTCCTTACTAGTTATTCTGAAGGCAATTTTAAATTTAATTTAATTATGCACAAATAGAAGTGTAAAATGGTGGACAAGGATTTTCAGCCAGCCCACCTACAGGAAAAGCTTTATAATGAATATTAAGTCAAAATCAGATTTTTCAATATTTCACATCGTGTTTTTTTTCATGGTTATACAAAAAACATAAAATATTTAAAATGAATCATTATTTTTGTTTATTTCGTAGTGCCCCCGTAGATTGATAGTGGGCGTGGAACTGTACTTCGTCTCATTCATCATCATCATTCTCTTTATCATAGCAAGTGTCGTGTTGATTATAAAGACCTTGACTCGGCCTTGAATCTTGTTGTCTAAAATATGTCAGTCCGCTACACAGCCGTATATTGAAATTTTGTCCTAAAGATTCTGGCGCTGACGGACACAAAATAGTGATCGTAGATATACTTTTATGAGTGAATTAGGTTTATACGTCGTTTTTTGATTAGTGACCTCATCATTATCATCAACCAACAGTGTCCAGTGCTGGTCATAGGCTTCCCCCGAAAAGAGTTTGCATTTAAGTATATGTCTTTTTTGGGTCAGTTTACCCATCAAAGTGTTTGATATCGGGAGCATCTGCCGGAGCGCCCGCCACTTGGCAGCGCGCGCGCATACATACGACATCAATTAAGAGAGACATGCGATGCGCGCGCACAATTTGGCCATGCGCGACTTAAGTTGTTTTTAATTACAATTGGTCTGGACTTTTAGGGCATGCAGTTTTTATGTTCTAAATTCTTTGGTTAAACGCATTTAAAACGTTTTTGTGAAGTAACATATGTGTTGTCTTAAATATAAGTTATATACTTATCATGCCTTAGGTTCTCATTCTCATACCTTTCAAATTAGCATATTCCTTTAAAAGGGTGTATGCTATCTCTAACAGAATCTAATGTTTTTATCAGTTACGAGCTTATGTTATCTAGAAAATTGTATAGTACAGGTTTGGAAATGGCTGTAGACACCTTTGTATATGGTATTATTTCTATAAAATGCAAGTGATCATAACTTATTAGCTTATGTTTATGGTGACGACAAGATTGTAATCAGTAGTTTACGAGTTGTGGAACTTAATTAACACATTGCACAGTGTTCGCCCACACGTCGCCCGCTCGTCGTTTGAAATAAATATTCATAATCAGCGATTCAACACTCATCCCACTGCTGATATTATGATGTTTCAAATTGAAACTAAACTTTGGTTTTATATTTAGGGCCACTTGCACCAACATATTAAATCTAGATTTAGTGTTAAATCTCGATTTAGTGTTAAATCTCGATTTATTGTTAAATCTCGATTTAGTGTCAAATTTTATATGGACTGACGTTTCTGAAAACGAGATTTGACACTAAATCTAGATTTAATATGATTCTGCAAGTGGCCCTTAGTTCTTAAAAGTTAAGTTTCTGTATTGTATATTTCATACAACTTCGCGATTTTAAATTAAAGCATTGCCAAAAATTCAATTCGAGTGGTGGAAAAATATACTTCTTACGGCTTATTGGGGACCACCAATGGTATAGATAAAGTAATTACGCATTACCCTGAGTAAGTAGCACATGAAAATGACGTCACCTGCGTTTTGTGAATTTTGAACACCATGTGTTGTTCCACCTGCCAGCAGTCGTGATCCTGGCTCCACACACTTGTTTCTTGAACAAAAACTGAATATATTTGTACTTTTATTTATTTTCTCTGTGTAAAATACTTACAATTATATAAATTGGCCAACTTTATTTATGTTCGGAAATATATTGTGTTTTGTATATTATGTTATGCGTATTTGAATGGCTTATACAAAGTATTGTCTGCAGTAGAGATGGCAGAATAAATCATATTCTACCAGGACTATCCACAGCCGGAAGACTCACACGAGTGTCTGACGTTTCCGTGAGATAAGTTTTCAGACACATTCTGTAAACAGTATTCATAAACGTGAATTATTTATAGCTTTTCCTATATAATACGGTTCATTAAATTAAAATTAACAAATCGAAGGTGAGCAAAGTGAACGCAGTACAAAAACTTAATTCCCCGAGTGGTTCGTTAAAAGATGAAATTTATCAAGGTCCCGATGCACCTGTCGATGGCATCTGATGACAAAGCGACTGTATGTCTATCTTTGGTGGATTCTTGAAGAGCTAAAATTGCAAACAACTCGTTAAACAAACAACAGTTACGAGCATAAGGACCTCCTTGCTCTAAGCAGAATCTTAACAAGTAGTGTATTCAGTTCATTAAAAAATACTCTTAATTACAAATATAAACGGCTTAGTTACAAGTTACAACGAACATGATCATTTGTAACTGCAGTAGACGTGAGGATTAAAGCCGTATGATCTCCATCGAGAAGCTTGTATTAAAATATCAATGTCTTTGACCACGAATGTATTCTTGGAAACATTTTGCATTTTGCTGGATATAAATCCACAATTTACGGCGGCGCGACGTCAACTAACGTCTCCAAGGCCGAAGCAGATCCATTATTATTTATGGACGTATAAAATGATTCCCTAAAGACACACATTCCGAAAATAGGCCTTATTCTTGTGCAGGTAAGATGTATTATGGTAGATGGTGGCGTAAAACCTCATTACGTTCCTGTGCCACCTTACAGTGACTCAGCTCGCAAATGACGAAATAAAATAATTAGTGAAATAGGGCTTCGCTGTTCTAAATGATTCCTTTTTCGTATTGTAGGTTTATAATTATGTTTTGTTATTGTTATGTCCAGCAGTGTACAATTACCGGCTGATGATGATTATGATTGTGGTTCGCATTACACTTTTGTTTTCGAATCCTGGATAGTGTTCTTTCGACCCTCAATAATATGAAGTATAGTTAATTTTAGATCAAGTGGTGTAGTGACCTGGGAGTCTTCTGGCGGATCTCCATCTGCGGGGAGGAGACTGTGTGTTGTGTTAACGTCAGAATGTTTAACTCAGCCGTTTATGTTACTTAATTACACGGCCTATGTAGTTTATATTTGGTACTAGCTGTTCCCGCGAGCTTCGCTTCGCCATAAAAGGTAGCCTATGTTCTTTCTCAGGGTCTAGACCATATCATATGTATACCAAATTTCATTCAAATCCATTTTGTAATTTTGCCGTGAAAGAGTAACAGACAGACACAGTTACTTTCGCATTTATAATATTAGTTAGGATTAGGATTCCTAATATTCCACCTTACATTTTTATAAGACTTCACGTATATAATTGTTGTAAAGCTTATCGATTATGAAGTCCACTTTCATCACTGTATGTGTAAGAGCTTTCAATATATTGCACAATAATAAGAGCCCTAAGTAATTCAGACCACTCGTAGTGCTTTGAGCTCAAGTGTCATTGTGTGCACCATCACTTCAAAGGCCTCCCAAAGCTAAAGTGTCAAATCGCGTTCATATAAAAGTAACATGCTGTGAAGGACGCCATTGTTCACAGGGATCTTTTGAATAAAAACTGCGGACCCTCTTGTGGATAAGATTTTACATGATACTTTAGTTGGTCTGGCATTTATAGAATCTCATTGCATTTCGTAGTAATTTCCAGTAAATGAGATCCACAAAGTTATTTTCGTTAATACACAGCATGTTGCTACTGGTAATAACCGTAATACCGCCTATATAATGGTCTAGCACACTTGTACGATTATCAACGTGGCCCATAATGCTCGAAGCGTAATCAAAGTCGCGGGTATCGATCCAGAATCTAATCTACGATCGTGTACGACCGCACTCACGGAATCATTACGAGTTTATATCGATTTTACGACAATACTTACGCATATTGCATATTCTGGATTTTCAGTGTTATTTGCATCATGTGTTTCGAGGTTCACATTATAGATATCCTCGCTTTAAGTTTCTAGTGCAAGCTCATCTTGAGTTGTGTTAGTTTCTGCTTTAGACCCCGTGGTGTTATCGTCAATAGCATCATTGGGAGCGTCGTGAGTACCATTCGCACCCCACGCACCCTCCATAAAGGTCACATTCGCACTAGTGTTCGCTGTTAGGGCCCTGAGCATTACTATCACGAGTCTCTATAACTGGCTTCCAGCTGGGACACGGGTTGAGCCTCATTAAGCCCTTATTATTATTACCAACATTAAATAAAATAAAGCCACTGCGGTGTGCATATATAGCTGAGTACGCATGCATTCCAATATGTTTTGTTGCCTGCTTATATTCAATTTTACAGCTTTTATCATACTAACATTGTTTATGGATAAATGAAACAAAACAAGTCTTACTTATTTTCATACTCGTACTTTATTTACGCGCAAATTATCCACAGAGCCGATAGGTGCAACAGTCGGGCTCAAAGGGTTTATAGCAAAGCGAGGACCCTCCATAATTTTATTTTTTCTCTCACCTGCAGCGCTACAAAGGTGATTAATGACGCCATGTTCACGCTCGTGATATTACGACGATTTATCGCACTATTTTACACTTAATAGCCCACTTGCTAAGTAGACGGCAGCGGCGAGCGCATATAGGAATACACGTTCCCCTTCTCTGAACTTCTGGCAATTGTAAACTTTTAAAATTTTTCCAATAGTTTCATTTTTTAGATTGTAGTAATTTTATTTTAGTTTTCATTTATTTGAATATGGAAAACTTTTTGCCAGTAAAGATGCTTCAGTCATACTCATTACATCCATATTATAAACATCAATAATATATCTGCTTGTGTATTATTTAATATCAGTAGGTATGTTTTAACATGTTAAAAAACTCATGTTAAAGTACCTACTCCTCTGATAAGTATCGAGTAAAACATAGATTTATACCTATGACTACTATTATATACTATTATATATATATTATATATATATTATATATATTATATTGTAAGGGCAGAAGTGAAATTGCAATTAAAAAAAAGAATTATTTATTAACCTAAAAACTAATCACATGTATTTACAAAAATTATAACCAAACTTAACAAACTAACAGAGGAACAGAATTATTACCAATTATACAAATCAACAATAGAAATTAAAGAAGGACACAAATACCGAACAGCAGATTACACCATGAGCAGAGCTTCCGCACGCCACCGAGTCCAGCCGAGAAAAGAGGCCTGCGCCACCGTTCGCTGCGCTTTTATAGGAAATGCCCGGCCCTTGCTCCTACGTAGGGTAGTAGAATCCAACACGGCCATCCTGATCATGCGTCGTCCTCGACAGCATCTGATATGTCCAGCAAGTGCTGCGCGGGCGCCTCGCGGGTCTCCCTGGCAGGATGGGAAGGACCAGCGACTGGCTCTGGGTCCTGGTGAGCGGGGGTGGTGGTGTCCTCGGACAGGTCGCCTTCTGCGAAACGAACAAAACATTATAACAAGTGCTAGCATAGTACATTGGCCTACTCTTCACAGCCATTCGTTTCATCTTACAAGGCCCTTTTCAGTCATCAAACACACGTACCAACTAGCTAGAAATGTTTATGCAGTACTAGGACTGTATCTTAGTACTTCATAAAGTTCCATTCATCACACATTAACATTACAACTCATGTCATCATCAGCCGTACATCACACAATACACATGGATCCATGTTCATTCGCTGTCATATGGGGCATTTTATAGCCAAAAGGATCGTCTCGCAGTCCGTCCTCCATATGACCCATCATGTAGGGCAATTACCAAATCGCCAAAAGGATCGTCTCGCAGTCCGTCCTCTACATGTACTTGTACCCGTGAGAGACTTGTCAGGTACCTCGCAGTTTACCTGACGTAGGCGTCTCGCAGTCCGCCTACCGTCTCATCACATGGAGATCTACACGGCTCTCTATAGCAATGCAGACCCCTTAAAGTGCACAAACATATGTAGGTACTCACGCTCAAAGAATGCAGCGCAAGTCTCAGGGCACCACTCCCCTTTCCATGGCACCATATACTGTGCAGCAGCTTGCGTCGTCTTCCCATAGGAACTTGCCAACAACCGCAGCTCATACCGCCCACTTGGCAGAGCGCGTGTGACTTTGTACGGGCCGCGCATGCCATGATCCATCTTCCCAGTAGCCTGCGAAAACTTAATCACAAAGACCAAATCGTTCACATTAAACACCCTTGGAGGGCATCTGTTACGGTTCACATACTGGTCCTGTCGAGATTGGTTTTGTCTCAACAGATCACTTGCTCGGGCTCGGCGTAACTCCCTTTGAGCTTCCCGATTTGGTTGTTCGCCTTCGAATGTGATGTCACGGACTAGTGACCTGATGACAGGGGTCGCTGCGTCTGCACCCACCAATAGGTTTAGTGGCGAGGCCTGGGTCGTCTTCTGCTTGGTCACGTTTATGGTCAGCTGCAGTCTCCACAGCGTCTCAGACCAGGCCGCCCCTTTGTGGTTGGTCTCGATGCGTAGTAGGTTGAGAACTGTGCGGGCATACCTCTCAACTTGCCCATTTGATTGGTGCATCTCTGCCGTTATCAGGTGTATCTCTGACCCTATCTCCTTTACAAAGTCTAGAAACCTAGCAGACTGATACATTCTACCTCTATCTGTTACAATGAGTTTTGGTGCACCAAACAATGAAACTGCATTTGTAAACACACGTAAAAGTTCCTCAACATCCTGCCTATAAATTGGGTAAAGCAACGTGTACTTAGTAAATGCATCCACAATTAGTAGTACGAACTTAAAACCATTCGATTCGGGAAGGGGACCCAGTACATCTGAATGCAGCACTGAAAAGGGCTGATCAGGTTTTTCCCATGAAGTTATATTTTGCTGTTGGGACCTAGGAACACGTTTCTTCGAAATACAAATCAAACAGTGCTCAATGTATTTTTTAACAAACTGTCTTAGGCTTGGGAACCAAAAGTGTTTTAATACTAAATCCAGGGTTTTGTCGTAGCCAATGTGATTGTGCTCATCGTGAAACACGCGAAGTAAGCTAAGTCTATGACCGCGAGGAATAAAACAAAGGAGTCGCGACTGTTCGCCTACTGGCGAGTACTTGTAATACAGAAGATCATTTTTCTCAACATAGCGATTGGGGTCGAGGCCACCCTCTCTAAGTTTCTCGAGGAGGTCTCGCGTTTCATTATCTGCAGCTTGTGCTATTTGGGCCCAATTGCGATGTTGAGTCACATTCAGTACTTTGCGAACGGGGTTCCTACTCAGGTAATCGGCATGTGACATCATCGTTCCCTTTCGGTATTCCATATCAAAAGTAAAGTCCTGGAGATAGATCCACCAGCGGGCCACTCTCGGAAGCAGGTCCTTTTTACGTTCGGTTGATTTGAGAGCATTGCAGTCTGTAATAAGTTTAAATTGAAGCCCAATCAAATAGTGTCGAAAGTTTTGCAATGCTTTCACAACAGCCAACGTCTCTAATTCATAGGAGTGATACCTACTCTCTGCGCCTTGAGTGGTCCGGCTGAAGTAGGCTACAACTCTTTTGTTACCGTCCGGGTGGGTTTGCAAGAGAACCGCGCCGTACCCAACGCTACTCGCATCAGTATGCACCTCCGTTGGTAATTTTGGATCAAAGATGGCTAAGACAGGCTCGTTAGTTAAAATTGTAATAATTTCCTGTCGCACTTTCTCCTGTTCGGTAGGGTAACGTAACGTACCTTGGGACGCTTGTACCTCGGGACATTGATTGTATTTTAAAAACCGGCTAAATAAACACATTAAAATTCTACCCTAGGCATAGTATTTTACTCGCTTGGCAAAACTAGTGAGTCTCGTGATCATACCAGCATCGAGTGTGTGGTGAAGACAATATGAAGTTTTTTGGAGTCAAAAGTAGCTTTTGTATAGTTTTTTGTGTTGCTTTATCTCATTGAGGCATGCTCAAAATAAAGACATGGATGTCACGTATAACTTATTCAGTTATTTAATTTTATAACATGGCAATTATCTGAAAGATTCCTATTAATTAAAAATAAATATATTTAAATTTTGGTTAAATATTGCTTTTTTGTACCTTGGGACACGATTAAATTTGTACCTTGGGACACTGTTTCCTATGGCTTTGTACTATGGAAAATGCAAACATCTAAATAACGCCTTATATCTCTGTTCTTATTAGTGCCAGAGTGAAACTAGACAGAAGAGAGATGCAGTAAATCAATAAGAACAGAGATATAAGGCGTTATTTAGAAGTTTGCATTTTCCATAGTACAAAGCTATAGGAAACAGTGTCCCAAGGTACAAACGTGTAACGTACCTTGGGTAAAAACAAGCATTTTTACTTTTATCTTAATTTAATAAAATCTGGTTACACTAAAGCTTTAGCACAAATACTAGTGATAATCCTAACTAATATTATAAATGCGAAAGTAACTGTGTCTGTCTGTCTGTCTGTCTGTCTGTCTGTCTGTCTGTTACTCTTTCACGCCAAAACTACTGAACGGATTTGAATGAAATTTGGTATACATACGGTTTAGACCCTGGGAAAGAACATAGGCTACTTTTTATCCCGGAATTCCCACGGGAAAACTATTTAAGGCGAAGCGAAGCGCGCGGGAACAGCTAGTAGATTATATATCCTACCGAATAAAGAAAATTTTACATTAATATCTTAGTTGTACGCTGCGATAGCTTCATTCAAAGTTGGGGTAGTCGAAAATGTCCCTAGGTACGTTACGTTACCCTACCCCACTTAAACTGTGCGCCCTTTTTGGTTAGTTGGGAGATGGGAAACGTTTTAGTCGCGTATCCCTCGATATACTTCCGGAAATACCCAGCTAGCCCTAAGAACTGCCTGACCTGTTTTACGTTCTCCGGAGCGGGTGAATTTACCAGTGCTTGAATCTTATGAGGACTCGGCCTAACCTGACCTTGACTTATTATTCGCCCGAGATATTCGACTTCAGTGGTTAGAAAGACACATTTCCGTAAATTTATCGAAAACCCTGCCTCGGTTAAGGTGGCGAGTACTTTCCTCAGTAACTCTATCCCCTCGTCTATTGTGGTACTCATCAGCAGCACGTCATCGATATAAACCAGGACTTGTCCCGCGTCTATAAATTTGCGCAATGTTTTATTAATAATCCTTTGGTACACGATTGGCGAATTTGAGAGTCCATAGGGCATTTTTAAATATTCGTAGTGCCCCTCGGGTGTGACGAATGCTGTCCGATGTATGGATTCATCACTGATCCTTATTTGGTGAAAACCCGAAGCCATATCAAGTGAGGAGTATCGCGTTATATTTTTATCACCTAGGCGGTCGATGTGATCGTCGATCAACGGTAACGGATATCGCTCTTTGACAGTCACCCTATTTAAAGCGCGGAAGTCGACGCAGAGACGGTCCGACCCGTCCTTCTTCTTCACAAGGATAATAGGACTAGAGTACTCTGACTGCGATTCCCTGATAATGTTCTTTTGTAGAAGATCATTGATGATTTCGCGAACCTTGAGTTTTTCAGCGATCGATAATTTGTAAGGCCGATAGGTGACGGGTACATCACTAGTTACATTGATATGCATTTCGCCCGTGGTCACAGTAGTGGTTGCTGTGCCTGTTATAAAGAAATCCGCAAAATCATCAATTACCTTCATGAGAGAATCACGCTCGGTACCTTTTAGCGGGGTAGTTATAAGTGCTTCAGTATCTTTTGTCACGGTGAAAACGTGGGCATTTTTATCACTGACAGGCGTACGAGTTAGGTATTGGCAGTCTTTAGTTCTAACGTAGGTAATACCATCCCTATTTAAAATGTCGGTTCCGATGATTAAGGGTGTTTTCATAAACTTGGCTGGCACCACTATAAAATCAGCTTCTATCGCAATGTTGGCAAATTGGACCGTAAGAGTTGTGCATGACGTGGCTACAATTTCATGGTAACTAATGCCCCTTAACACGCATCTAGTAGGCTTTAATGTAGGATTCAGATGTTTTATTACGTCCGATGATACGAGAGAAACATTAAGTGCCCCACTGTCTATTAACACGTCAACCGGTACGCCTTGAATTACAGCGGTAGTTATGTCGTTTGTTTTTCCGTGGAATCCTGACAAAAATTTACATTCCGATTGTTATGTTGACCTTGAGGGCCAGTCGATCTTTCTTTCGCAAAACAAACACTCTCCGTGTATCCTATCTTTTTACAGAACGTGCAGGTCGGAGCACCAGGCCGTGCCTTGAAGGTCGATTCTGATGGCTTAAACCTCTTGGGACAGTTATGAGAGAGGTGGCCATGCCCTTTGCAGTTAAAACAGATTTTACGTTGGCTCTGATCCGCATGTTCTGTACCACGTTTTCGTGATGGATGGTCCGTCTTTGTTTTAATGAAAATAGCCTTGTTTTGCTCTGGTTTTACATAAATAGACAGAAATGACACAAGTTTTTCCGAAGAAAGTTCGGCGTTCGCTGCCGCTGCTCGCACCTGTGCATCTTCTATTCCACGGATAACAATTTGTGTTACTAACTCGTCGGGAAGTCCTTTAATTATGTGTAGGCGTAACAAAGTACGACGCGCGTATTCCGCGTATGAACTAAACTTACTAGAAGTCGTGCACATTGTCTCGAATAGTATCGTCGCGTAGTCAAGTTTGCGAGAACAAAGCGGCTTAAATTCCCGCTTGAAGCTGCTCCACGATCTATCGGTCGATACCCATTCGTTTAGCCAAGTTCTACCGTCACCTTTTAAACACCCTGCTACACGTGATAAGCATTCTTTGTCATCCCAGCGATTAGCTAGTTGCGCGCGGTCCACTTCATCACACCAAGAGTCCACGTCATGGATTGACGGGTCAAAGTTTGACACATAGTAATGTGAACGTCCCGGGTTTACAAATTGAAACGCGTCAACAATCGCTTGAGTAACTGACGAGGCGGATTGATCTGGTTGTGAGATGGGGGTAGAAGTGAATTTACTTTCTATCATTTCAAGGCGAGACAAAATCGTATCGAGTGTTCGCGATTCTACGGGAACAGGATTAGGTGTCGCGCTAACGTATGACGCAGGTGGCGACGTCACAGGGGATCGAACCCTGGGGGGTGTACGTTCATAACGATGACGTGATCTACGTGAATGTTTTCGCGATCGATCGCGCCTTCGTTCTCGTCGATGCGACCTGCTGCGCGATCTACTCCGCGAACTATGCGTGTTAGGCATGATTGTTTTGTACAGAAAAAATAGTGAAAAACACACAAGTTGGCAACGATAAAGTTCCTCTGTTTTTTAATCAAAATTGCTCAAGAAACGCAGATGTGGGTGTTGGATTGGAATCCCACTTCTGATGTAAGGGCAGAAGTGAAATTGCAATTAAAAAAAAAGAATTATTTATTAACCTAAAAACTAATCACATGTATTTACAAAAATTATAACCAAACTTAACAAACTAACAGAGGAACAGAATTATTACCAATTATACAAATCAACAATAGAAATTAAAGAAGGACACAAATACCGAACAGCAGATTACACCATGAGCAGAGCTTCCGCACGCCACCGAGTCCAGCCGAGAAAAGAGGCCTGCGCCACCGTTCGCTGCGCTTTTATAGGAAATGCCCGGCCCTTGCTCCTACGTAGGGTAGTAGGATCCAACAATATCATAATATTATATATTATATATTATTTATATTATATATATATTATTTATATTATTTATTTATATTATATATTATATATTATTTATTATATATTATATATTATTTATTATTATATATATTATATATATATTATATATACTATTATATATCATTATGTCAGTTTCATGATTTTATTGAACTTTTATTATTGAAAACCGTATGTGAAAGTAACCTTGTATAAAATGCCACACACAGAGAAAATACCCACATTACGCATTGCAATTAACTGTTAAATATCAATAAATAATTATTGTAATAAATCTTTCCACTGCCACAAAAACAAGTAGTTTTATTACGTGTAATAACTACTATAAAAGCAGTACTGAAACTGTATACACTGTTATGGTAAGAGGATTTCCTGGTTTGCCTAAGTCACTTTCAGCCATATTAAAGAAGCTTTCAGCGAAACTGACAAACCTTATTGGATTAACCATCTAATCTAATACAGTTAAGTAATCCAATTGAATACAAAGTAGGTACGTGATGATAGTGCGTGGGCGATCTGCGTATTTGCTTTTATTCCCCGCCCACACAAACATGGATACTCTGCACGTATGTACGAGCATAAATAAATAGTATTCTTTACCTGGCGTAGGAATTTTATTGCCCTAGTTGCTATGTTGCCTTTTTTGCGAGAGATATCTGATCGAATAAGACAAGTATCCGTGACCTAACTCAACAAGATATGGCACAGGTCGTTGCCCCCGCGTCCAGATGACACACCCTCCTCTTCATTCTCGCTGACGTGAGCAGACCGTTCAGGCTTCAAGAGCGCCTGACGTTGGAGATAAAAGTCTCGACACAAAGGCTGCAACTTGAATCGAGTGCACTTCCCAGCAGCTACGGAAATACCGTTCTATTTTTGAATTTCCAACGTTATGCAGTTTCCAACCAGCAGTCTTATTCCAAACAGCCAGGAAAATTTAAATTTCGAAACAGTTTTTAATGAGCCACGGCTGCATTGAACTCTCTCGACTCGAGCCAAAGAATGGGGTTATGCACTTCCATTCATTTAGCGTTACGTAGTTCACTGAAGCTTATTCTATTTGTTCAATCATTCAATAATACGTTCAAAGATCAACGGCGATACTAATATCAAAACAAAGCTGTCAAAGGCAAATCATTAACTTATCATTACGGTTCAAAACATTGGCAACCGGCCAGCTCCGTGCTC